>NC_090446.1:997208065-999708065 GCF_031143425.1 Pleurodeles waltl
TATTCCACTCAACTCTATACTCCAATCTAGGCTATTCCACTCTGCCACACCACTCTGTTCTACTCTAAGCCCCTCCACTTTATTCCACTCCACTATACACCACTTGACTCTACACAGGTCGACAGTACGCCACAGCATTGTACAGTATTCCACTGCACACCACTCCACACTACGCCTTCGCCACTCCTCTCCATTTGAGGACACACCATACCACACTACAGTGTATGAAATTGTCCTCTGCTGTATTCTGTAACACTCTACTTAACAACACTCCACTCTACAATTTGAAACACTTTTTTATAAAAAAAATAAAAACAACTGAAATTCAGTGAAAGAACCATAGCACACAACTGAGTTATAGTTAGGGAAACTTTATTTATTACTGTAACTTGCGCATCTCCGTACAGTGTTGTCAACTCACTAGCCATAGTTCATTACCTATCACTCAGGCCTTTGCAATGCAATGCTAATACTATTACATCACATATACTGTATGAAATCACAGCTTTCATAACAACACTTGTGACATCTCAAGTGACACGATTTCTAATAACACTGTACATGGTAGCGTGCTGTGTTATAGTTAATGGCATGTGGCTAGCCAATTGACTACACTGGAGGTTTTAGGAATGTGAAGGTGGTGCATTAATTATAATTTTAAAGTATAATTATAACTTTTGAATTTCAAATGTTTGCGTAGTTTGTTTTGTATAGAAAGAATACATAAAGTCGTTTGAGGCTTGTGTGTCTGTAGATACACATGCTATGCATACTCCTGCCATCTATTGTTGGGTCTGGATGTACGTAAGTTGTTTTGCTTCAAAGAAGTATTTCGAGTCACAAGGTAGAGTGACTCCTCCTCTCGGTGACAATGCACATGGGCATTGACTTCATTGTTAGATTGTTTTCTTTTCGCCGCTAGGTTCGAAAGTGTGTCCCTTCTCTCTGTTTTCGACTCTGTCATGATTAGCATATCCCATTACCCTTGTCGCTATTGTTTTTTATCATGTTCACCATCTGTGTATTGCGTTACCTCTACTATGGTTAGGTATGCGTCAACTGCAGCCCTTCCAGGGCCTCCCCCTTCGGTGTCACCTTCTGACTTCATCACAATCTTTCGACAATATCAGACTGGTGATGGAATGGATGCCCTTCTGTTACTGCCCGCGTTGCCACGTGAAGTAACCCCACACCAGCCAACAACTGGTCTGTAACCTGTGCCTGTTACCCGAACACAGAGAAGGGGATTGGGACGCCTGCAAATCTTTCTGATCAAAGAAAACTCTTCGGGACCACCAAGCTCAGAAATGTCACGTTGAACCATCAATGACACTTCAGACATCTTCAGTGAAGGACACACAGGAGGAATAAAGCCACCCTCAGTGCAGTTCCAACTCAAGCCTCGGAGCTGATCTGGAAATGGAGGATGTCACACTAGCTCAGCAACCTGTGAATACAGTAACCCCCATACATCGTACAGATTCCTCCAAGAGACACTCAGCTCCTCTGGATCACAATCAGAGGCCCTCGGTCCACCACTGCCTTCCGGGCATGGTCGACATTGAGACCGATTCATTCCATTTCTAGTTTGGAAACTCAGGCAAACATCTCTCACAGTGGTACTAGTTACTCCCACTTGGGCTCTTCAGCCCTTGTTCACAGCCTTACTGGACCTCTCTGTAGTTCCCCACGAGAAGCTCCCTACCAAGCCAGACCTTCTCACTCAGAACCATGGAGGAATCAGACACCCAGATCCCAAACCTCTCAACTTGGTGACCTGGCTCCTGAGGTCATAGAGTTTAGTTACCGCAATCTACCACCTGGGTGTAAGACCATCCAAAAAGGAGCTTGCCAGCCTACCACCCAAGCATGCTAGGGGCAAAATGGAAAAGGATTGTCTGCTATTGTAATTCAAAACATATTGATCCTTTTAAAGCTAATGTACGAGACATTGACTGTTACTTGCTTCACCTAAAAAAAATCTGGGCTAGCATTTTCACAGCTGTAAAATTTCATCTTGCTGCAGTGGCTGCCTATCTACAAAATAGACAACACATCTCCTTATTCAAAACACCAGTCAATAAAGCCTTAATGGAGGGGCTCAAGATAGTTATTCCACCACTGGACCCACCTGCACCCTAATGGTCCTTAACGTTGTGCTTACACAACTTATGGCCCCTCCATTTGAGTAATTAAATACATGCCCCCTTCAATTCCGCTCTTGGAAACTGGCATTTTTAGTCGCTATTACTTCACTTAGACGTGTTGGTGAGCTCCAGGCTTTAACCTTGGAAGAACCTTTCTTCCAGCTCTGCAGAGACTTGGTGGTTCTCCACACCAACCTCAAATGTCTCCCTAGAGGTGTCTCTCATTGCCATCTCAATCAATCAATTTTCTGTTATTTTTCCCACAGTTGCGGAAAGGGCTCTCCACACGTTAGATGTTAAAAGGGCCATGAAGTGCTATATTGATAGAACTAAACCTTTCAGAAAAACGAAACAACTACTTATTGCTCTTTCTCCTCCCCATTAAGAAAAGCCTGTATCCAAATCGGGTGTAGTCATGTGCATTCAATCATGTTAAACTAAAGCCAAAAGAACTTTACCTACATCTCCTAGAGCACCCTCTACTAGGGAGAAAGGAGCACCCATGTCTTTCCTAGGGACGTTCTAATAGCTGACGTATGCAAAGCAGCTAATTGTTCAAACAACATACCTTCAATAGAAATTATTATGTGGCTGTTTTAGCACGCCAACAAGCCAATGTAGGTCAGGCTGTGCTACGTACACTTTTCCAGACAACGGTAAAACACCCACAGGCTAGCCACCCCTTTTCATTGGGACTACTTTACAGTCTATGCAAACCATATATATCTACAGCCACACAGGCCTTAAATGGAATATGTTACTTACCATGTAAGCATCTGTTTGTGGCATGTATTGCTATAGATTCACATGTGCCCACCCTCCTCCCCAAAAACCTGTGGCCTTTGCAGTTTTACTCTCTATTCATATGTACAGCTCATTACTTACACGCACTCTACAAACAATTCTCACACTCTTACAGGAAAACAGTCTAACAATGGAGTTGATGCCCAGGGACATTATCACAAGAGGAGGAGTCACTCTACCTCATGACTCAAAAGACTTTTTAGAAGAAAAACTTGCACACATTTGAACCCAACACTAGATGGCTGGAGTATGCACAAATAAATGCATGTATATATATATATATATATATATATATGCAAAAAACAAAGGAGAACTCTGGGAAGTTCCCAATTTTAGGTGGAGAGCTGCTCTAGTAAGGAGCACCCTGCAACACCAGCGACACTCTAGATTTGCTCACCTCAAATGTCTGCTTATCTAGCAAAGTCTTTAAGCATAGGATTAGCACAGTGCTATCCTCGCCGAGCTAGATAGTGACAAAGTCTTTTGCCATTTGTACAGCAAAATCTTTAAGCATAGAATTGACATAATGTCATCCTTGCCGAGCTGTAAAATGACAAAAGCCATTTACCACTCCAGACACAGTATTACAGCTTTGGACTGGTCAAATACCATCCAAGCCAACCTGAAATGAGTAAAGCAACCCCTGACACGTGTTTCGCTCTCATTAGAGCTCTTCAGAGGAGTATAGCTTTGTCCAGACACAAGGGAGCACCCAGTATAAGTCAAACCAAAACCCTTTCAGGGATAGAGCGACGCATAAATTATGCAAAAAACAAAGGAGAACTCTGGGAAGTTCCCAATTTTAGGTGGAGAGCTGCTCTAGTAAGGAGCACCCTGCAACACCAGCGACACTCTAGATTTGCTCACCTCAAATGTCTGCTTATCTAGCAAAGTCTTTAAGCATAGGATTAGCACAGTGCTATCCTCGCCGAGCTAGATAGTGACAAAGTCTTTTGCCATTTGTACAGCAAAATCTTTAAGCATAGAATTGACATAATGTCATCCTTGCCGAGCTGTAAAATGACAAAAGCCATTTACCACTCCAGACACAGTATTACAGCTTTGGACTGGTCAAATACCATCCAAGCCAACCTGGAATGAGTAAAGCAACCCCTGACACGTGTTTCGCTCTCATTAGAGCTCTTCAGAGGAGTATAGCTTTGTCCAGACACAAGGGAGCACCCAGTATAAGTCAAACCAAAACCCTTTCAGGGATAGAGCGACGCATAAATTATGCAAAAAACAAAGGAGAACTCTGGGAAGTTCCCAATTTTAGGTGGAGAGCTGCTCTAGTAAGGAGCACCCTGCAACACCAGCGACACTCTAGATTTGCTCACCTCAAATGTCTGCTTATCTAGCAAAGTCTTTAAGCATAGGATTAGCACAGTGCTATCCTCGCCGAGCTAGATAGTGACAAAGTCTTTTGCCATTTGTACAGCAAAATCTTTAAGCATAGAATTGACATAATGTCATCCTTGCCGAGCTGTAAAATGACAAAAGCCATTTACCACTCCAGACACAGTATTACAGCTTTCAGAATCAAACAGTAGAAATTACTGATTTCAATAAAGAAACACAATACTCTGATTGCTGATTGTTCTCAGTTATTTGAGAACATGCAGGGTTGTGCTCTATGGTTTGTAAAAACTATGCCAGTGTGACTCCTAGGAAAATTACCTGATCCGCAATATAAATGTTGCAATCTGTAGGGAAAGAAAATACTAATTTAGAACAGCAATATCAACCATCTCAATTTTTCAGTAATTAGTTATTTCACTAGGTTGGACAACGTCTTTTAGGTTTAATGTCTCATAATCCAGAGGTACTCGTGAGAAATGCTCAATGACTCCACGTTAAGAGGAACAGACTTCGGTAAAGAAGTTGGAGAAATGGGACTGACCCACAGAGGAAACTTGCATGTGGGTCACATGCTTTTTAGGCCCACATGACCTATTTGAGTTTTTGGATCCCGTTATTATGCAAGCCAGGTGGGCCTATGCTTAGCAAGACAGGGTTAGAGAATCCCTAAGAGTGGCTTGTGAAAACCGTTTAAAGCACAATTTCCACTGAAGGTGCAAATTATTTTCTGCTCACCCCATGCTGGACTGATTTATAATGGGTACTGGACAAGGTAGGGCCATTCTCACAAAGGTGAACAAGCAAAACAAGGGCACAGACAGGGAATTTCACTATTTAATATAACACAGACCAGGCCACAAAAGACATCAGTGGGAACCCCTATACCATATGCAGGAGCATTTGATAGGCTGCTTTTAGGCAAAGAGTACAGGGGCATAATTTGCTCGACTCCATGAGGGGTATCAAAGGGTCTGGAACAGGTTTGAAAGTGGAGCAGGACCAGACATAGTGCTATAAATATGTAGTTCATGTAGTTAGAATATGCAGGTGGGCTATATAGTGTGTAGTGGTTTATGCTACACGTGGAGAAGTCAAGTAAGAAGCATGGTGAAAAAACCGCCCAAGCAAGAACACAAGAAACTAGATGAAGACATTGCCTGTGAACATAGCACTTGCTGTGATATGCTTATTTTCTGTTTGTGAGTACAGTCTTTTAAAATAATAGCTCAATGGAACATTATATATTGTGCAGAATTGAAGCAAATGCAAAGAGTTCACTTGCTAATGTCAATTGCCTTAATTAGAATTTTCCACTAGAGGGTGGTGCATGCCAAGATGTTTCAGAGCAGATCACCAGAGAACTGACTAGATAAATGAGAAGTTACCTTGAGTGCTAGTGCCCGTAAAGCGGGGTCTCAGGCATTCCGAACCAAAAAATGCTGAAAACTAAATATAATACCACAAAGGACTGGAATCACAGCGTACCAGAGGTCTATGCTTAAGCAGTCTATAAATTGATTAAGTGCGCTCTCTCTTCTGGGTCTAGTGCCTAGAAGTGAGTATTGAAAAGCCAGAACACATAAATTGTTGGTGTCTATGGGTAAAATTTTCAGCACTCAAAAAGATCATGTTGATCATAATAGCAGGTCAGAAAAAATTACGACATCATATTACTTTTCCAATTCTCCACAGGTCACAAAGGCTGATGGGCATTAAAAGAAATTGGGAGCTATTGACAGGCTATTGTGTCTGCAAAGAACAAAGGACTGAATCAGGGTCAGTCGCATGGCATGGGGTTAGGCCTGTGGGAATATGACTAATGAGTACTGAGGAGCCCATTATATTGCTGTAGTCTTAGGGTGCGTGCCATTCTATGCAGTAGGAAGTTTCAAGTATTCAGAACCAGTCCTTAGAAGATTCAGGGACTGATTTGGGGATTGGAGGACAAGTTACTCTGTGACAACGGTGACGTATATCCCTTCCCCCAGTATCTAAATCCCATTATATCCCTGTGACACAGTAACTTGTCCACCAATATCTAAATCAGGCTCTCAGTCTCCTAATATAGAGCAGAAAGTCTTGCAAGGCAACTGGTTCTACCAGAGATCTGTTGAAGCAGGAAGCTCTGTCCAGAAACTCCATTCATCAGTGGTGTTGTTGCAGCAACACATGCTGCTTCTGGCACTCGAGGTGCCATGCTGCGCCATCCTCAGGACTTAAGAACAATGTACAGTAGCTGATATTCAAAAGAATGTGTGTTTCCAGCTCCTCAGCTCTTTGTGTGAACCCTCCCTCTTACGGGTGATTGGCTTTGTGTACCTCAGCACTTCCTCCTTCCTAGGAGTACCACCTAAGCTATGTGTCCCTCCAGCGTTGTAAACCTATATGCCCTGGTGCGCACAGTATGGCCAGAAGTGGGTCCCAGACTCACTGTGTCACTGGATTCAAACTAGCCTGGCTGATGAGGGGTAATACCCTGATTAATGCCCTTAAACCAGTCCCAGGATGCTTGTTCCTAGTCCAAGGAGGACCTGGCCTGGTAGTTTGGGCTGAACTGTGGCCATGGAGTGCAGGGTCAAGACTTGGTCCAACCTGGAGTGGCATGGTGGGCAAAAAAACGATGGATCATGAAGCGGCCCTGAGCTGCGGACAACAACAGATAAACGATGGGGAGAGACGGAGGGATGCACAGATAGTATATAACCTAGTGCAGGCTGCTGTTTTTTGGGAAAACTTGATACGTTTTTTTCAGTCACAAACTACTTCTGAGCTGTGGAAAATGCAGATTTTACGACGTGTAATCTAATGAAAAAAACACACATGATCACTTTTAAAATATGGCTTGGCTTGCTTATTAATTGACATGGAAGAGCCAAAATGAGGGAAAGTGAATATCCTGTGGTTTTCTTTTCATTATTTGCACACCCTTGTGTCATTTCTACAGACATGAAGTATGTTAATGTCCCTTTGATCTATTTTTTATTGTTTTTTTGTATTGCGCTTGTACAGCTGTGAGTAAACCTTCAACTGCTTGCGGAGGAAGAAGAGTCACTGGAGATTTCAGTAGACAGAAGAGAGTAAACAAACCAATGCAGTTGTTTCAGGACTGGTCATGAGCCTCAAGGAACCTGGTCTGTGCTATGCTTCTATTCAAAAGGTTGCTGGCAACTTGCAATGTAGTTACTTGCCACAGGTGGAGTGGAACAGCAGTGTTATAGGCTTCTTTTGAAATTCATGTGGTCTTGTTCTTTGCAAATTTACTTCCACATGAACATTTGTATTTTAAAGGGTAAAACCTCTGTTTTGGGTGTCTGGCAACGGGCATCTGATTCATGAGTACAGTTAGAACAGTCTCGTCCGATACCATGGTCCAAGTCTGGTTGTTAATTGGAATGCAGTGTAGAGCAACCCCAGCATGGGAAGTGCGATACGATGCACAATTTTGTGCTTTACAATTTGTTTTTGGTCTTGTCGTTGAGTACTGCCTAGGTCACCTTGCAGTAATCCAGGGTTACATGACCACAGCGAGGTTTGGGGTGGGACATTGTAGTAGGAAGAACCTTAACAGAGGCACACGAAATACAATGTAAAGTTGATCACATTGATGACTTTTAGGAACAAGGCTTATGCTGAAAGAAAGAGTATGTCTTTTGGTCTGCTTGAGTACAGGGAATTTTAAAATATGATGAGAGATGATGTCGCTAATGTTTCCTTGACTGATGAAGAAGACTTTGCAGAATCTAAGCAGTGCCAATTGTGTTACATCCAGTGCTGATGAAGAAGATTTCTGCAGTGGTGAAATGATGAGCAGGACTGAAGTGTTACTATAATTTAAGCAAACTCAGCCATGGCACATCCTTCTGTGGACTTGTATTTAGGGATGTGTGATTTCCGTGTAAGTCTCAGGTTCCTTTACTGGCATACAGTAGATCTGAACGTCATCCATGTACATAATGTCGCCCACATTGACCGTGTCTAGGATCCTCAAAAGTGGGTCCGGGTATTGGACAGGATTGGCTGTCGGGCTGAGCCTTGAGGCAGGGCGGAGGTCATGTATGTTGTTTAAACAGAGTTTTTGGGCTGAGAGGACATTCTTAAACCCCTGTACCAAAGTGCCTCCTATAGTTATCTCCTTTTAAATTTGTGTAAGAATACATTATACCATTTAGGGCCAAAGGCTAGATATAGGTCTTGCTAGATCAGCACTTCCAGTTGGCCCCAGCCCACTAGGAGGAGCAGCTTCTCTTTGATATTTAGGAGAAAGCTGTCCTTGTCTAGGATGAATACCTGACTGGAGATTACTGAGGAGATTGTTTTGCTCCAGGGAGGAGGTGAGTTGAACTGTGGCTACGTTTTCTCGGGCGTTATAGGATGATCATCAGTGCATAATTGATTTGTCATGGGCCTGCATTGTTATTTCAGTATTGATGTGATGATGGCATGATGTTTAAGTTGGCCAGATACTTTTTCATCTCTAAGGAATGTGTTTGTGAAGTGTGTGATGCCGGCAATCTATTTGTGGCATCACACACAGTGGCATTGCAGATGTTCATTAACAGAAAAATGGGTGAGTATCTTTGGTACTTCACCCACAGAGACAGAAGAGAATTTGTGGACATTTAGGGGTCACGTGGACTTGCCAGTATGATGCTTCTAATCCTGTTTGTGATTTTGTTTTAAAGGGCTGCATTGGTGTTTGCAAAAAACAACCATCCATGTATTCTGGATGGCTGGTTCCCCTTGCTCTCTGTGTGTCACTGTTTCGGAAGCAACAAGAGGAGGAGCAGATACTAGTTTTGTTACATACAAGAATTCCTATACAGAGATAGTCGAATGTAGAGAGATGCAGATGCAACAATAAATGCAATCAAATACAAAACATGCACATTTCGCAATTTATTCGACCACATGATGAGTCAGACATGCAGAAAAAAGAATTACAAGAGTCAAATACAGAAATTGGCTCTACAGGGGGATGCATGTGCAGGAGTGAGTAAAAATGTCAATGGACATCATTAATTGCAGGGACATGTGAGAGTAGGATGATGCATCTCCAGTATAAGATACAATAGACAAGCAGGAAGAGACACAGTGGTGTGCACACTCCGAATAAGACCTTAAGGTAGAAGCAGACATATAGGTGCATTCATAGGTAGGAACTGGGCTAACTGGAAATATGCTGCGCCACATGCAAGAACACCTGTTAGAAGGAGTAGACATAAACTAAAGTAGTGTTGGACACATAGGAAGATATACAACTTTGTAGACAGTATGGCACAGAGACGTATGCAGAGCAATATAGCAATCAACACAATCATAGTCTTCTACGTTAGTATGATAGCATAAATGAAGATATGAGACAGAACAGATATATTCATAAGTAGACATTTACATGCACACAATCACATATAAAGATGGACTTATGTTAGAATGGATACACATGTAGGAATAGACTAACTCACATACATATGCAGACACTTTCAGGATTAGCGAGGACATACAGAAATAGGCATGTGTTTAAAGAGAAAACGCAGGAGACCGGATCGTGTAGACTTAGGCGTCGACACAAGCTTCCCCAAACAGACACAGGTTTGAATGAAAACATTTACAAGTAGACAATCTTTCTACTACTGCATAATTCAGACACGTGCAGGAACATACCACCCCTTGCAGTAGTAGGCAAATTCAGTAATGTGCAGGAAAAGGAACAGTCTCGGTTGATCTTCATGTCACATGCAAGAGCGGGTAGAAGTATTTAAAAAGAGACTTGCTTCTATTATCTGATCCTGTTCCATCACCTGCAAGGATTACCATTCAGACGTCAGTGAGGATGTAAGGTACTATCTACCCATCTCTGACAGAGCCAGTTGGCTGTCCAGGTATGACTGACACCTGTGCAGCACTTGGTAGTAGACTCCTGTTGGACCTGGCCTTTTTTTGCAGTTATGGGGGTTTTCTTACTCACTAGTTCATGAAAAATGCACATCCCCTCATTTTCAAGGCTTCAAATGCTTCATGCCCCTTTGCATATTAAACATGGCAACTGAAATTAAGGTTCAAAAGAAACATGAAATAGACCTTCTTAATTGATTGTTTCTGTCTGCGCATTCATCATTTTTTAAAAATGTATTCCTTTGCTAACTGGTAAATCATTGTGCAGACACCCCGTAGCATCGGAATAAGTCTAGTGACTTCCAACAAGGTAGCCATGCAACTCATAGAAGAAGGGCCAACCTCTAAAAACAATAGTGAACTTGGGTTTGCTAGGGTATTACTAATGGCATTGTTCGTCAGATGATGTGTCCATGAAAAAACATTAGTAGATGCGGTATCACGCATCTATATTCTTCTTCAACAAACGTACACACATTGGGCTGAACAATCAGTCAGCTTAAGGACTCAATACGTTGTGAGCATCTATAAGGTACTGATAGAGAAAAAAATAGTTGAGTGTAGTCATAATAGGTCTATCTATGGAGAAGCGAGGTAAATATATGTACGTGTATTTATTCGTGAGTTGTTATTCTCAATTCATTTACCTTACAGATGTCCACAAATGACTCAGTCCTTTTAGTGACCAACGGAGTATTTAACTGTGGTCGAAACATCACCTTCAAGAAATCAAGAGCACAAACATAACGCAACTCATGCACAAAAAAACAAAAGAAAATGTATTAAACTACTAATCCTGGCTTCCGCAGTAGCGTTCTGCCCACTAAAAAAGCACTTCAGTGGTTCATCAGAGGTAATAAGCACTATATAAATAGATTCACAGTTACGATTAGATCAAGTGGAAAAGAAGCCCTGAAAACTCATGCTTGAGTTGAATATAAATTTACATTTTTAATTGTATTAAATGCCTTCATCACTCACAAATATTGATGGGGATTATTTTATCAATTGTTTTGTTGCACCTGCAATTTCTGCACTTTTCCTCATTCATTTCTCAGGAATATTGTGTCTTTTGCAGCCATCAAATACTATATGCAGTATCATGTCTATCTGTTTCTGTTAATGCCATATATCTAGTTCAAACCCACTGTTTAAGCATTAACTGAAAAAGGATTTTGACGCCTGACCCAGAAGTTACAACCAGTTCGCATCAGCAAATTAACAAAGTTAAATCCTCAGATTAACTATGGTTCTTAGATATAGGTTGTGACTATGGTAACAATGGCATATGTGGCATCCACATTACTTATTTGAAGCCCTTCAAGTATTTCAAAAGGCAGATGACTATGGATTCTCACCATCATTTCTACAGTGACTCCAACACCTGTTCCTCCGTGCATCAATAGCCTGCCTGACAGTGGGTTGCTAGTGTGTTTCCGGCCCTCCGGTGGCCAAGGGTCAAGAACTGGTCTCTGGTAACACATCTAAAATCCCTCTCTAAGTTCCATTGGCATCCCTCATAGAACAGAGTCAGCCTCTTCTGAACTTGAGAAGGACACAATCATGAGCAGAGGAGGTTCTGTCCAAACTTCCGAGTGAGTCCTCTGCATCTTTTGAGCACCATTCTTCATCCAATTCCAGGAAACTGCAATGCAGAAAGTCACCAGTGCTATTGATTGTTCTGCCTATGTTGCAATAGGTGTACCCTGAAGATCTATTTTTCTCCTCCCTCCTCCACCTAATCAATCTGAATTCCGAGCTGAAAAGAACAATATATTACTACTGTAAGAATAGGGCACAGTATTGCTACGTCATGTACCTCTTATCCTCCAAGAAAAGGCGGGTAGAGGAAATCATAATCCATACTGGCCCTTCACCACCTTATGAACAGAAAGGTTCATGACACTTACTGATCTAGGAGTCTCTTTTATGAGACATGATCTCTCTTGACATCCAGGTGGAAGATTTTAACATTCTAGTGCACAAGAATCCCATGAGTTTTCTACATTTGTTTTGTCTGTTTGTACAATTTGCACTTTACCACTTTGGATTCTGGACTCACATCGGCCACTGAAGATTTCACAAAGTTATCAGTCTTGGGAGTCAGTTGTTTCCACAGGAGAAATGTTCATTTTCACCTCTAGGATAGCACCCCTTAAAGAACATACAGAGCTGTCAGAAGGATGTGTTGTTTCATTCTTCCTCTGTTTGCCCCTAAATTTCAGAAACACCCATTCATGCCTCAAAATGACACATTCAATCATATGGCCATCCTAGGCAGGAAATTGGGAAGAGCATCCTTCTTCCCACCCATGTGTCTGTTTTTTTCAACCACCTTGCTTGGTTCTTTCTGAAACATTTGGGTCTTCTAACAACATATATTTTTATGTCCCCACATGGCAAGTTAAGAGTACGCTCTTTGCTATGATCATCAATATTCTAATGCAGGGTGGCGTGGTTTGACCATGCATGGCGTAGCACGCATCTCCTGTGAGATGTGGACCCATGAGGCCCATTTATCATGGTAAAATAAAACATCTGAATTTGGGGGGGGAGAACTCCGAAGAGCCAAGCCACGAGTCACCAAGATGGCGGTCGTCATTAGGCACTGAGGAGGAGCAGGGGAAACACGGCAGTCGAGAGGACGGAAACAGCAGGAGCCGGCTATGCTAGAGAGAGCTAGACAGAGCTGGAGGTGGCAGACGGTTGCAACCGGGGACTAGGAGGAAACGCAGCGGAGGTGAGCACCAAGACCAGGGGCAGCTGCACGATTGACCCATGGGGAGCGGCATTGAGGGGCAGTGAGCACGCATGAGACTGCGGGCGTATATACCGCCTGGGGAATCCCCAAACGGGTGGTGAGAACGCAGACATTGTGTATTACAGCCAAAAAAGGAGGCAGCACTGAGGTAGTGGCCTTGACACTCATCTCTGGGGAAACCCCCCCCCCCACCACCAGCACCATACATGTTGCACATTACGGGAGGGGATCAGACCTAGAGTGAACTGGGTAGGCACCAGACCTAACAGACCCTGGGTGGCAGACCGTCTAAATTGGACAACACCCTGCCTGCCCCTTCCCCCACCCCTGCAATATGAGCAACATCCCAGGACACTAGCTGCAGAGTGATTAAGATGTGGCACATGGTCAGGGACAGACAAGAAAGAGGTTGCTCCTCACGGGAAAGCCTTGTGCATCTGTAGTACACTGATCATAATAGAGCCAAACACGACCGTGATTTAACCCCTTCGCTGCCAGGCCTTTTCCCCCTCCTGTGCCGAGCCTTTTTTTGGCTATTTGGGGCAGTTCGCGCTTAGGCCCTTATAACTTTTTGTCCACATACGCTAGCCAAGCCAAATTTGCGTCCTTTTTTTCCAACATCCTAGGGATTCTAGAGGTACCCAGACTTTGTGGGTTTCCCAGAAGGAGGCCAAGAAATTAGCCAAAATACAGTGAAAATTTCGTTTTTTTTTAAAAAAATGGGAAAAAGGGGCTGCAGAAGAAGGCTTGTGGTTTTTTCCCTGAAAAGGGCATCAACAAAGGGTTTGTGGTGCTAAAATCACCAGCTTCCCAGCTTTCAGGAACAGGCAGACTTGAATCAGAAAACCCAATTTTTCAACACAATTTTGGCATTTTACTGGGACATACCCCATTTTTACGATGTTTTGTGCTTTCAGCCTCCTTCCAGTCAGTGACAGAAATGGGCATGAAACCAACGCTGGATCCCAGAAACCGCAACATTTCTGAAAAGTAGACAAAATTCTGAATTCAGCAAGGGGTAATTTGTGTACATCCTACGAGGGTTTCCTACAGAAAATAACAACTGAAAAAGAAAAATATTGAAATTGAGGTGAAAAAAACATAATTTTTTCTCTACGTTTTACTCTGTAACTTTTTCCTGCAATGTCAGATTTTCGAAAGCAATATACTGTTACGTCTGCTGGACTCTTCTGGTTGCGGGCATATATAGGGCTTGTAGGTTCATCAAGAACTCTAGGTACCCAGAGCCAATAAATGACCTGCACCCTGCAGTGGGTTTTCATTCTATACCGGGTATACAGCAATTCATTTGCTGAAATATAAAGAGTAACAAATAGCTATCAAGAAAACCTTTGTATTTCCAAAATGGGCACAAGATAAGGTGTTGAGAAGCAGTGGTTATTTGCACATCTCTGAATTACGGGGTGCCAATACTAGCATGTGAATTACAGGGCATTTCTCAAATAGGCGTCTTTTTTACACACTGTCTTACATTTGGAAGGGAAAAATGTAGAGAAAGACAAGGGGCAATAACACTTGTTTTGCTATTCTATGTTCCCCCAAGTCTCCCGATAAAAATGGTACCTCACTTGTGTGGGTAGGCCTAGCGCCCGCGACAGGATATGCCCCAAACCACAACGTGGACACATCACAGAAAACAGAGCTGTTTTTTGCAAAGTGCCTACCTGTAGATTTTGGCCTCTAGCTCAGCCGGCACCTAGGGAAACCTACCAAACCTGTGCATTTTTGAAAACTAGAGACCTAGGGGAATCCATGATGGGGTGACTTGTGGGGCTCTGACCAGGTTCTGTTACCCAGAATCCTTTGCAAACCTCAAAATTTGGCTAAAAAAACACATTTTCCTCACATTTCGGTGACAGAAAGTTCTGGAATCTGAGAGGAGCCACAAATTTCCTTCCACCCAGCGTTCCCCCAAGTCTCCCGATAAAAATGATACCTACTTGTGTGGGTAGTCCTAGCGCCCGCGACAGGAAATGTCCCAAAACACAAAGTGGGCACATCCCATTTTTTGACAGAAAACAGAGCTGTTTTTTGCAAAGTGCCTACCTGTAGATTTTGGCCTCTAGCTCAGCCGGTGCCTAGGGAAACCTACCAAACCTGTACATTTTTGAAAACTAGAGACCTAGGGGAATCCACGATGGGGTGACTTGTGGCGCTCTGACCAGGTTCTATTACCCAGAATCCTTTGCAAACCTCAAAATTTGGCTAAAAAAACATATTTTCCTCACATTTCGGTGACAGAAAGTTCTGGAATCTGAGAGGAGCCACAAATTTCCTTCCACCCAGCATTCCCCCAAGTCTCCCGATAAAAATGGTACCTCACTTGTGTGGGTAGGCCTAGCGCCCGCGACAGGATATGCCCCAAAACACAACGTGGACACATCACAGAAAACAGAGCTGTTTTTTGCAAAGTGCCTACCTGTAGATTTTGGCCTCTAGCTCAGCCGGCACTTAGGGAAACCTACCAAACCTGTACATTTTTGAAAACTAGAGACCTAGGGGAATCCACGATGGGGTGACTTGTGGGGCTCTGGCCAGGTTCTGTTACCCAGAATCCTTTGCAAACCTCAAAATTTGGCTAAAAAAACATATTTTCCTCACATTTCGATGACAGAAAGTTCTGGAATCTGAGAGGAGCCCCAAATTTCCTTCCACCCAGCTTTCCCCGAAGTCTCCCGATAGAAATGGTACCTCACTTGTGTGGGTAGGCCTAGCGCCGGCGACAGGAAATGGCCCAAAACACAACGTGGACACATCACTTTTTTTCATAGAAAACAGTGCCTACCTGTGGATTTTGGCCTCTAGCTCAGCCAGCCCCAGGGGGGGGCAGAAATGGCCTAAAATAAATTTGTCCCCCAACCCCCCCTCCACCCCCCCCACCAGGGAGCGACCCATGCGTGACGGCGCAAAAAAAAGATCCCCGGTGCCTAGTGGTTTCTGCCCCCCTTGGGGGCAGAAATGGTCTAAATACAATTTGCCCACCAGGGGAGCGACCCTTGCCTGATGGGTCGCTCCCCATCTCTAAAAAAAAAAAAAACAAACAAAAAAAAAAACACAAAAAAACTATTTGCCGTGGCGCCTAGAGGTTTCTGCCCCCCCCCCCCCCGGGGGCAGATCGGCCTAATACCAACAGGGGGGGCAGAAATGGCCTAAAATAAATTTGCTAGCGCTCCCTCTGGGCTCTGTGACCAGGACGTAATGGTTACGTCCTGGGCACAGCAGCACTGTGCCTCAGGACGTAACCATTACGTCCTTGGCACAGAACAGGTTAAGCCAAATGAATGACACGGTGCACTGGCACAAATCAGACCAATATCACGAAACAGTGCACGGCTCGGAACATAGCCTCTAATAGAAGACAACATGCAAATATTCAAGACACCGACCAAAGAAATGGGGCCACCCCGCATTGGAGGGAAAGGTGTCCCACCGGGAGCGGAAGGGGCATATAAGGATAAGAACTCTGTTTCACTGGAAATATACACGGCAACTATACTTCAAGCAATCAAGGACACCAGAAAGTCCTTAGAGACTCAAATTGTTGCAGTGGCGAGTGAAGTAGGTCTATTGCAGAAGGACCATCGAAAGTTATCAGACTGCATGAAGGAAGCGGAGACACAAATAGAGACAATGCTGCACCAAACCGCAGGTTTTACCAAGCAGTGTAATGCCCTAGAGAAAGGGTTGCAGCAGTTGACAAACAGACTCGAAGATGAGGAAGAACAGTCAAGACGTCATAATCTGAGGCTAGTGGGGGTGCCTGAAAAATCAGAAGGGCACAATATTGAACTATTTGTGGAAGACTGGCTTATGATCAATATATTGCAAGGCAAACCATCCAAATTATTTTCAGTAGAAAGCCACATTGAATCCCAACTCGGGCTGTGCAACAAGGGGCCCCCCCTAGACCAATAATCACAAGGCTGATGAACTTTAGAGACAGGGATGTAATTCTCCAGATGGCAAGAAGACATGGTCCATGGTTCACAGAGAGTAATGAAGTCCACCTATACCCAGATTACACCAACTTAGTTTAACGCCAAAGAGGAGCATTCGTACCAATAAAAAAAGTACTAAGACAACTTAAAATACTTATATACTCTTCAAAACTTCGAGTGGAACTGGAAGAGAAGCCATACTTTTTGCAAAATGCCCAAGATGCCTTGACATGAATGGAAGACGGAGGACTGTGGATAGGACTGTCGCCAAAAAGAAGACAAGAAGACGACTGGGAACCTGCATCCATAGGTCGCCGGAACACAAAGATGAGGAAAAGTGCTGCAGCACCCACTAAAGTACAGATAAAAGAGACTCAGGAAGAGGCAGATAAAGAACTGAAACAAGACAGGAACATTCTAACGGATAACAGATGGATATCATTACCTGTTGAGGGTAACAAAAGCAATTTCGGACTGCATGGAAACAGGGCAGGAAAAAGAAGAGGAACAATTACCAGCAGTGCTGCTCATGATGTCAGAACACCTGGTATTTGGCTACTCCACAAATGAAGGGCGCCAGAGTTCAGCCGCCACCCACGGATGACAACTGCACAAAATGTTTGTTAAGGTTTAAGTTTAAGGTCAATGCATACCGTATGTTAGGGGGATGGTCGTTTCAGGTATCACCATACAGTAAGATAGGGAGGGAGGGGTTATAAAGGTTTTCAGTTCACCAGGACTCACCACTACGAGAAACAAGGGTCACGACCAATACACAGAGGAGGGGTTACACACACGAATACCCACAGGTTAAATCCACCATGACACGTCTGCAAACAATATCAATATTAACTTGCAATGTCAATGGCCTAGGAAATAGGGTAAAGCAAAGCCTTTTTCATAGACCGCTTAATACACAAAAAACAGATATAGTGTTTCCATAAGAGACTCACCTGATAGAACTGCAGCATCAGAGCATGGGCAGGGGGAGATATAGAGTAGGCACAATACACCTCAGGTTCAAAGGGAGCCCCACAGGCTCTGGTGATGTTGGGAGGAGACTTCATCCTGGTATTGGATACCATCAAGGACAAGGGACAGTTCCCGTACTGATGGAGTGGGAACTAGAGGTAGGCTGGGAGGTTTCATATAGGCACTGGGTTTGTCTGATATAAGGAGAAGCCTACACCCAGAAATATGTTACTCTTTTTTACTCAGGGGCACATTCAATGCATTCACAATTAGATTATTTTTTCACCACAGGGGATTCACTCTATCAGTGTAACGAGGCAAAATACCTATCTAGAGGGCTGAGTGACCACTCTCCACTCTGGATAACACTCAACCTTCACACTCAACAGCCCAACCAATTGTGGAGGACTGAAACACGGTTGAAAACGTAAACATGGTACAGAGTGCAGTGATAACACTAGAGGCGTATAAAGCAATGATAAGGGGTACAATCATTTCAGGGGAGATTAGAGATAGGAAAGAAAGGCGGCAGCATTAGCCAAACTAGAGGAAGACGTTATGCACCTAGATGAGGAAACATCAAAAATGGGGACTTGACTAGTAAGAGATCTGTAGAACTGAAGAGAGATGAATACCAAGCACTAGCAAAAAATGAGGCAAAAACATTATATGTGGCGAAGCAAAAAGAATATACAAAGGTGGGAACAAAACAGGCAAATTGTTGGCATGGCTTGGAAGCAAAGAGAGAGGCAAAGTGATGATTAAGGGACATCAGGCAACCATCAGGAAGCTTGACCTGCATAAGTGGTGATATATAGCGAAGACGTTTGCCACATCCTTGGAACACTTTTATGACTCTCACACAGCAACCCCAAAACCAGACATACAGGCTTTCATTAAAGATTGTCCAATAGGGAGAATGAGTGAGGGCCAGAGACCAGCCTTCGATGCAGATATCACTGTGGAGGAGATCACGCTGGCTCAGGGACAGATGCAAACAGGGAAAGCCCCCTGACAAAATGGATTCACAATCGAATTCTTCAAAAGACTACGAAAACATACAACCACCCCACTACATGGTGCACTACTAGAGGCATGCCAGACAGAATAGGGATTGGTACACATAGCTATTTACATGCATTATACAGAGGTAAACTTCCTCCACAAATGTACCCTGTGCCACATAGGGTAGTGGAAAGTTGGAGGAGGCTCTCAAGAGAAATGGGCTGGCACAATAGACTTACTCCCAGAACCCCACTGTGGGAGGGTACCAGATTAAAAGAGATCTTGGCATTGCAGGGCTTCAAAGGTTGGGGTTCCATAGGTCTGTCTACACTGGTGGATGTGTGGGACGCCAATGGGGTGGTTCCATTCTAATATTTACAGAAAGAATACAAAATGGCCAACACACAACGGTTCAAATATGGACAGTTATCCCATGCCCTTAAAAATAGCATTCCACCAGATGAGGAAATGGGAAAGTTGAGAAAAAACTGGTGTCACAGACATACAGCACAGTGATGAGGAATACACAAAGTCCATTGACAAGATTACAAGATAGATGAGCACTAGATATTGGGAACTTAGACAAAGAAGATTGGGGAGAGGCACTAGAATGCTCAACAAAAGTGGCTATAAAAGCAAGCTTTCAGTTGATCCAGCTCAAAATACTCCATTGAGTCTACTGTACAGACTTTCCTATACAAAGTAGGATGGATAAGCGAGGCTGGATGTAAGAGGGGCTGCAAATTAGAAGGCTCCTTTATTGACACTGTGTGGAGCTGCCCTCAAATTCGAAGGTTCTGGGTTGGAGTACAGAAATCATTAGTAAGAGCAACAGGAACAACCTTACGTCTCACTCCTAGACTAGCTCTACTGGGCATGTGGGAGACCTCAGATCCCACGCACTATCAAAAAACACTTATTCATTTTGGCTGTATGGTTGCGCAAAGAGACATTGCTCAGAGATGGGGATTGGGTTTGCTCACTACACACCAGTGTTGGGAAATGGGAATGTAGTCCTGTAAAATTATTGAAAAAGAAGTGTACAAGGCAGAGGATTCATGAAAAAATATGAAACGATATGGGGAGGAT
Source organism: Pleurodeles waltl (assembly GCF_031143425.1). NCBI lineage: Eukaryota > Metazoa > Chordata > Amphibia > Caudata > Salamandridae > Pleurodeles > Pleurodeles waltl. The sequence continues at coordinate 997,228,054 of NC_090446.1, forward strand.
GAGATATAGATACATGTAGGGACGCAGACCTATGAAAGATTTAACTCTTAAATGTAACAAAATGAAAGCCAGAGGGCATAAAGAACAGCAGGAAAGTCACAAGGAGGAAACGTGTTCACACAAGTAACTAGACAAAACAACATCTGTGGGCGGGATCTGGGTGGGATAGAAGGTGGGACTGAATGTTATCAATGTTACCTGTTTGTTTTGTATACTAAAACTGCAAATAAAATAAAAAATGATTGTGAACAAAAAAAAAAGATTATAATAGGGTTGTTTTGGGATGTGCGCTACGAACGTATCGTTGTATTCACATGCCTTCACGTGCCTGACACTGGTTGTCTGTTCAAGAGAACCTTCTGCTGGGCAAAACTTTCCATCCGATGTGGCCACAGGCAGTGGTGCTAATGAATGCCTCTCAGTGTTAAAAAGGACACACTGTGTAATGGTTCACAAGGCATGGAAAGAAACCTATCTCCACATCAACCCTTTGGCTCCGAAAGCTATCTAGCTAGTGATTTCAACTTTTATCGTTTGTTTTACTGGAAGATTTTGACAGACTAATCTTTGAAGGAGTGGCAGAGACGACTGTATACTATATTTAGTGCTGCAGCTCACTCCCTATTCGAGTCCGGTCTCTTGAATATGGATTCTCTTCCTCTATTTCACGCCTGTTGGGAGAGGGTAACATTCTGGTAGATACTGCCAGCTGCTGTGATCTCCTGGCACGATCTCTTGGAACTGGCAGCTCCATCTGGGTGTTGTGAATTTGTTCTTCTCGATTCTGGAACTACGATGATATGCTAGATTACCTGAAACTGTTAGTTTTGGCAGTTTTCTCATACCTACTTTGGTGCAGGCACCTTCGGAGAGAACTGGAGTAAGAGGCAAAGGTTGTCTCAGTGTGTAGTGAAAACTTGTCATTCAGCTTTAAAGATGTTGTTGTGGTGAATAGAGCCACTCCGACCTCTCCCTGATGGCAGTTCACATTTCTAGGAAACCATTCTGCGTGTGGATGGATTTCTTTCATGAGATCTTGAACCAGCAGTTAGAAGTACAGTTCCATCAACGTAACATTATCAAAAGTAACTTACTTTCTAACATCGGCCATTTGATAAGGTAATACCAGTTCTTTGCTGAGGTGAAGGGGTCCATGTTCCTTTTTTGGGTCAGCGTATTGACTAGTTCCAGTGCCATGGATTTTTTCCTCCTATAATAAATCCTTATGGTTAGGCCGGTCCATTTTGCTCAAAACATACAGATTATCTGGTGACGCTTCTTCTACACTTATCTGTGGCCAGGGTCCATTATCCTCCTTTGTGTCAAGATTATGTAGCGTTTAAAATGCGGGATATGGAAGGTCGGTGAGAGATAGAAAGGGGGCATAGGAAGACAGTGGGAAGGACCGGATGAAAGAGGCTGACAATCACGCGGTAGGATAGTGATAGAGATATTTATTCTAAGCTATCTGTTGTTCAGCTTCTTGTTCCTATTTCTCCGAGTAGAAAAAATACAGCAAATACGATGTTTTCCCGTGAAAATATATGCAGTGGCTGTTGAAGTCTGCTTTGGTTTCTGAGTGCTAGCCCTCTTTTAAGGGCTGCATAGTGACATTTACTTTTTCATGAGGAATGAGTGCATACTCCCTATTACACATTACAAAGGATTTGTTTTTCATTTTTTTAGATGTCAGGTAAATGAGTCTGTGTATTTGTCTCTTCTCTAGTTTCATTACTATGAGCACATCGCACCGATGAGCCGAGCAGGACGAAAGTCCCTTCCGAAGTGAAATTCACTTTAGTTGGCATCATTCTGGGCTTTTGTATAAGATTGTTTAGGCTGTAGCCATTATCAGGAACAGTGTGTGTGCATGGGTCACCAGTGTTGTCTGTGCTTTGATGTTAACGTGAAATCCTTGCATAAATGATACCTGAAGATGGATTATGGTGTAAGGATTATCGTGGTTTGCATATTTATCGCTGCACATGTTGTATTGTATTGCACTATTTATATAGCACTTACTACCCCTAAGGGGGTGCAGAAGCTCTTGCTATGCACGCTGCATACTACCCTGTGCGGGGTGTTTGGTTGGCAAGATGATGTCTTTGTTTTTGATCATATGTGGGGGGTGTTTTCCATGTCATGCAGGGGTACCACTAAGCTGCAGTAATTGTGTTACGTGGCACAGCTTTTAGCAGTGTAATGGTTGATGACGTGTGGGGGATAGATGCACAGTTTATGGTTGTCAGTAAGCTGGCAGCTTTGAGCAGCTCTGCGGGTCCCTTAAAAGATTTATTATGATCATAGCCCACTTAGGTGGTTGCTGCACTGGGTTGTCCAATGCGAGATCTTTTATTTAAAGTCTACTGATTTGCGTAGGCATAGGTTGGAAAGAGAAGTGGTGGATAGATATGCTGGAGTGGACATTGTTACCATCAATCCATATCTGATTGCCTCTGTAAGATGTTAAGAAACGGCCATGGTATATAGCTCACAGGTACCTGCATAGGATTATAATAAATTGCTCTTTTGGCAAGTGGCATGTGGCAGACCTCTTCAGTCATTCCATGCATGTTCAGCTGATGATGGGTGATTTGTTGTGGAGTGTCAAGGACATGTCTCTTGTGGCCTATTTAGGCTAAGAGTACGCCGGTTAGGCGATCTCCTTCATGAACATGGGAAGTGAAAGTGGCAGTTAGATGTTTGAGGGAGTTTCCTTTACGGGCTAGGTGGTCTCACACACATTATAGTTTCATGCTCCATCAAATGACCACCTAGCCCCACCCACTTAAGGTAATACTACCTGGGTGGACTCAACCTCGTTGTTAAATTAACTCTGAGGGAGCGCTGAAATGTTATCTTCCTGGATAAGTCAAGGGATCCAGTCGAAAAGTAAAATAGAAAATAAAATTACCTTTCAAATCACCTATTAGATATAATATTTTAATGGAGGTGTTTGTAGGTAAGATTAAAAGAACAGTAGGGACAAATTTGAATATAATGATTCAAAATGTCTGACAAAAAATGGGGACCAACATGTTTCTGCCCTCTCTAAGAACCAAAGCAGTCTGGGGCATTCTTCAGGGTCAAGGATCTCTAATATATAAGGGGCTAGATAGATATGCTTGACTGTGAGCAGATACTTTAAAATGCACACTGGGCATACATGGTTAGACTGCAGAAGTACGGCCCTATGGAGACAAGGCGGTTCGCCTCAAGTCTGGGAACATGCAGAGGGGAGTTGCCCCTTATAGTCACACTTACTCCAGAGGCGGCATCTCATCGATACACCTAAGCATTCCGCGTTCCAGCTGCTTGCTCCTGACCTTGACCCTGAAGAATGCCCCAGACCGCTTTGGCTCTTAGAGAGGGCAGAACCATGTTGCCTGCCTAATTGTCCAATTGCAAAGAAACAAGTAAAATCCAATTTGTGCTAGTCAGATAAACAACATCAATTTGATGAAACGCTCCCAGCAGTTAACTGCTCTTTGACCTCTCAACCATCATGGTGATTTCTGTCAGACTAGTCAATTTGCTAGATCTTTTGTTGGAGGTCAGTGAGTGAGTCAAATGTAGTGAATGTTTGATGTGTATATCTTCTCAGGAGAAACTGCTGAATTAGTGGTGCTGTCGTGGTGTGGGTGCCCTCTTGCCCATGTCAATCAGTTATAATCCTTGGCAAGGAAACCTTCAAGATCTGGCAACCAGTTGACTCTACTAACAGCAGGCCGCCTCTTCTTGTGTAAAACTTATATTTCAGATGCTTGCACAAGAGTGGCTGCTTAGCAGAGATGGTTTTGGTGCATTGCACATTATCATGTGTTTCATTTAGTTTAAACAGAATTTAAAGTGACATTTGTCCGGTGACTAATGGGAAATACATATCATTGTGCTGTTTTTAGCGTTTATCTTCATAGCATCAATATGTATTTTATTATTTTGCCACTGAAACCTGCACCCTCTTGTGATGTTACAGTGGGATTGTTGGAGCTGGTGCTGAGGTGAAGGAAGGTTGTCAATTGAGAGGTGAGAGCTGAATATCAACTTGACAGGAGTTAAAAGTTAAATAATGAAGAGAAGGTGTGTTGAAGACTAGAAGCTGCATTCTTGTTTTCAGTAACCCTAAAGACGCCTTCCTAGAGGTAACCTCTGGGAAGCTCTTAATTAAAGCAATTTCCAGAGCCTCGCTCAGTTTTTTTCTGAGTGAGGTTCCTAATTCCTGAGACCATTGATTGTGTTTCAGGAAACAATATACCTTTACTCAGTTTGAGCGCTCATCTAGATTGAGAGGTAGACCTTGAGAAAACTAATGTTCAAGTGGACCAATTAAAATGCTATTTTAGTTTCTTTGAGATAAGTGTTTGTCATTTCCATTTCATCTTTGCCATATGTATTGCACAGTTTTTGCATATTTGATCTTAAATCAAGAATTAATATAATGTGTTATACCCATTGCAGTAGTGCACGGTGTTTTAATAATGGCAAGTGCCACAGTGTATACATTACTTTTGCAATGGCATCTCTGCCAGAATTGCAGCATCTTAAAAATGTCTGTAGTTCAGACAAAACGAAGGCACTATGGGGGTCATTCCGACCCTGGCGGTCATGGACCGCCAGGGCCGGGGACGGAGGAAGCACCGCCAACAGGCTGGCGGTGCTTCAGGGGCAATTCTGACCGTGGCGGTAAAGCCGCTGTCAGAAAAGGGAAACCGGCGGTTTCCCGCCGGTTTTCCCCTGCCCCAGGGAATCCTCCACGGCGGCGCTGCAAGCAGCGCCGCCATGGGGATTCCGACCCCCTTCCCGCCAGCCTGTTCCTGGCGGTTTACACTGCCAGGAAGAGGCTGGCGGAAATGGGTGTCGTGGGGCCCCTGGGGGCCCCTGCAGTGCCCATGCCACTGGCATGGGCACTGCAGGGGCCCCCTAACATGTCCCCATTAAGATTTTCAGTGTCTGCAAAGCAGACAATGAAAATCGCGACGGGTGCCACTGCACCCGCCGCACACCAGCAACTCCGCCGGCTCCATTCGGAGCCGGCTTCATCGTTGCTGGGGCTTTCCCGCTGGGCGGGCGGGCGGCCTTTTGGCGGTCGCCCGCCTGCCCAGCCGGAAAGTCAAAATGACCGCCGCAGTCATTTGACCGCGGTACGGCCTTTTGGCGGTCGCCCGCCTGCCCAGCCGGAAAGTCAAAATGACCGCCGCGGTCATTTGACCGCGGTACGGTCTTTTGGCGGTCTCCGCCCGGCGGGCGGTGCCCGCCGGGGTCGGAATGACCCCCTATATATGGTAAATAAAAGGTAACCCTCTGAATTTAGGGCCATTAAATTTTTCTTTTAGGTTATCACTTGTGTTCAAAGGTTCCTGAGAGAGTGAGACTCCCATCATCTGTTTTCACCTCAAGGAGCCAGTAGGTTAAATGTGAATGGTCATCGACTCACCTGCTCCCAGGGAAAACTGCAGTATGATAAACCTGTGCATTAGTGTGAATAAAAGAAATAGAAAACATCTTCACCTGGTCCTGTTTTCCTATAGGGGCCCTAGAAGTGATGATGTGGTAAAGGTTGTGCTCTTATTTGCCCACCAGCCATTGCCAAACCATTGGGATTTAGTGGTTTCCACTGGAGTTCTAGTAGGAAATATTAAGGCTAGCAGGTTCTTCTCCACATTCCGTCTTCAATCCAGGGGTTTCTGCTGCGACTCCAAATGTGTTCTTGGGGGAGTGGAGGGCTAGAAAAGAGCCAGCAGGATGCACTGCTGCCTCCCAAAGTACCAAGTATTCACAGTATGAAACAATAGTGTGAGTTGAAGCTTCACAGTGCACTACACTCGAGCTGATAACAGTGCAACCAACGATGATTCAATAAGATTGCCTAACATTGCAACCAACAATGATTCAGGGAGCCTCACTAGCAGTGATATATGTTGCTGCAGCTTCACAACGTTTAGTGTTAGGTCACTTATATACTGCATAAAGTTCAATCTGTTTGTTCAACGAAAACAAGCATTGAAAAAGCGAGTAGATTTTACATTCTGTCTATAGCAAGTAGCTTTTGAGTGCTGGGTGGGAAGTTGTGCTTTAACAGTTGTTTCTGAAATGGTATTGTTGTGCAAGATAGTTATTTGCAATCTCTATTACATTGTTGATAAAGAGAGTGCACATAAGGCAGAGAATGAGAGAATGTGTCTTGTTGCCAGTTGTGCCAAGAGCCATAGTTGCTACAGGGGGATTAGATAGAGTTTTCTAATGTTTAAGACAATTAAGTGTCCAGACTAGCTGGATCTGTTATGTTTTTCCCCTGTTAACAGCTGTTCAGCAATGCATTAGGAATGCCACTTTTTCATCAAATATGCTATGTTTGCCATGGTTTTTGCAAAACTTTGTTTGGTTAGCTACCAAGCCCTCTTAAAATAAATTGGCAAAAGGAAACATTTTTTTAACTTATGTGGAAGTAATTGGATGCTTCTCACTAGAACGCCAACAATGAGGAAATAAAAGTTTAATTAATTGCCAAATATGTAATATTTGCCATGTAGATTAGGTTGAGCGATATGTTATAAAATCGTATTTGTACATGTGACGGGGTGCGAGTCATATTGATTTTGAGGGGGGTAGCTCATGTATTTTTGCATTTTGTAAATATGTATAAAACAATTGGTCCCGTTGCTACAAGTTCCAGGATACATTGGGACTGTGGCCCACTGCTATGGTTGAACCAAGATCTCTGGAATTATAAATAATGAAACTGGGAAAGGACTGTCTGTGTTGGACATGGTCTTTTCTGCAGGGTAAATCCCCAGACCTTTTTGCCTTCACCTTCCTGTGTTCTGAACATGTTTTTTTTGGATTTCAGGACTCTGCACACTGCCACTGCTAACAAGTGTTAAATTTCTTGTGCTTCCTTCTTTAACATGGTAGAATTGGCTTACACCCAATTGGTCTATTCAATTTACTTGTACGTCTCTAGTAAAGTGGTAAGATCTGTAAGTTAAACACTGCTAATGGACCTGCAGCAGTGAGGGTGCCACCCACTTCAGTAGCCCTTTAAACATGTCTCAGGCCTTCCATTGCAGCCTGTGTGTGCACGTTTTAACTGCCGTCTTGGCCTGGCAAAATAAACCTTTGCCAGGCCTAAGCATTCCTTTTTAATACATGTGTCACCCCCAAGGGATGCCCTACACAGCTCTGAGGGAAGGGTGTAGTGTATTCAAATAGCTGGACAAGTAGTGAAAACCATCAACATTTGTGTTTGGTGTACATTATTACATTTGATAAGTGATAACTTCCACTTGGGAGCAGGTAGATAGATCTAGGTTGGTGCCAAAAGAATTGTGATTAAAAGCCCTCTAATAATAAAATCAGCTTTTTAATCACAATTCTAAACTTGCCACTTTTAGAAAGTTGGCTTTTTCTGCTCCTAACCATTGGGTGCTTGTAGCCTGTTCCTGGGTCACATAACTAGATGTAGCTGCCAGTTTGTCTTTGTGTATTGCTCCCAGACAGTGAAACAAACGGAAGCTAGGTGTTGGCAGGGTGGGCCACTCTGAGTTGACAAGGGGGAGGAACTGTCACCTACCACACTTGCACACTGCAAAGGCTGTGCCTGAGCATGCTGACAAAGGGTTTGTCACTAGTCTTTTGTGATCCCAGACAAACTGGGGCCAGGACATGGAGGAAGGGAATGCCCGACACCTCCGGGGGGAGGACACCTCTAGAAGCTTCCTCAGCTTCAAAGTGGGCACCAGGTATAAATAATGGACCCTTAGACCTAACTCTTCAGGACACTTCTGGAAGAAGAACTGCTGTGCTGCTGAAAGGACTGCCACTCTGTTGCCCAGGGTACAGCAGCTTTCCTGTGCTGACCTGCTGCCACCTTGCTTAGGTAAGAAGGACTAGACATGCATCTCTAAACCCAGGACTCCAGAGTGACTCAAAGAGCTAGCTGACTGGCCTCCTGATCTGAAGCCTCAGGGAAAGAACAGGTTTCCAAAAACCTTGAAGCCAGCATCTGGACTTTGTCATATGTGAGGCCTGCCAGTGGTGCCACTCCAGTCCTGGACCTTGGAAGTGGGCCTTAAGGTGCTATGCCAGCCCATCTGTGGATTCAGAAGAACCAACGCATCCCCTCCTCTGCACATCTCCCGCAGAATTGGTGCTTTGTCTCTGCTCCTCACCGCATCATTCTTGGAACTAACGCACTACCTCTGCTGCATGGACTTCCCCGACACAAGGGCTTTGCATTTCCCATTGCAGCCCATTGGAAGCGCTGCTGTGTGACACATCTCCTCACACCACTTCTGCTCTGCGGTGTATTTTCAGCACAGGACTCCCCATCTCTTTACAACCTGGAATTAAGCTACTCTTTTTCAACTTGCCTAACCTGGATCCCTGTAGCTGGCCTGCGCTCTATCCCGGTCAGCCTAAACTTGTGTCTTTGTCTCGGTCCGGCATGACCAGAAAACCACAGTTGGCACTTTGTGTTTTTTGGCGCTACTTTTATTTCAGTCTTGCATATCTCTGATTCTTGTTTTATCTATTGAATCTTACTCTGTGTAGGAAGTTGGCTCTGTATATACTATTTCAAAGTAAAACATAGTGTGCACAGAGTCCAAGGGTTCCCCTTACAGGTAAGATAGTGGCAAAATTAGATAATTCTAATGCTCTATTTTGTGGTAGCATGGTCGAGCAGTAGGCTTATCAGAGGGTAGTGTTAAGCATTTGTTGTACACACACAGGCAATAAATGAGGAACACACACTCAAAGACTAACTCCAGGCCAATAGGTATTTTTAATAGAAAAATACCTTTCTTAATTTATTTTTAGAACCACTAGTTCAAGATTTGAACTAAATACATAAAATGCAAGGTACTCCACACAGGTAAGTTAGAAACTTTGAATAAGAGCAATAACATATACAGTTTTTATTAAAATGGCAATAAGCTATTTTAAAAGTAGACACTGCAAAAATCAACAGTTCCTGGGGGAGGTAAGTATTGGTTAGATTGTGAGGTAAGTAAGACACTTACAAGACTCAGTTCCTGGGCATGAGCAGCCCACCATTGTGGGTTCAAGGCAACCCCAAAGTTACCACACCAGCCAGGGCCGGTCATGTGCAGAGGTCGAAGAGGTGCCCAAAACACATAGGCGCCTATGGAGAACAGGGGTGCTCCAGTTCCAGTCTGCCAGCAGGTAAGTACCCGCGTCCTCGGGGGCAGACCAGGGGGGTTTTGTAGAGCACTGGGGGGACACAAGTAGGCACACAAAACACACCCTCAGAGGCACAGGGGCGGCAGGGTGCAGTGTGCAAAGTAGGCATCGGGTTTTGTATAGGAAACATGGAGGGTCCCGGGGTTCATTCTAGCGGTGCAGGCAGGGAACGGGGGGCTTCTCAGGCCAGCCACCACCTGGGCTAGACAGAGGGTCACCTGGGGGTCACTTCTGCACTGAGGTTCGTTTCCTTCTGGTCCTGGGGGCTGCAGGTGCAGTGTTTGGTCACGGCGTCGGGTCCCTTGTTACAGGCAGTCGCTGTCAGGGGGAGCCTCTGGATTCTCTCTGCAGGCGTCGCTGTGGGGATCCAGGGGGGTCATATTGGGCTACTCACGGGGTCGCAGTCGCCGGGGAGTCCTCCCTGTAGTGTTTGTTCTCTGGATCTCGAGCCAGGGGGCGTTGGGTGCAGAGTGTGAAGTCTCACAGTTCCGGCGGGAAGAGTGAGGTCTTTGAAGTTGAAGAAAAGTTGCAAGTTTGTTGCAGGTTGTTGAGCAGAGCCACTGCTCACGGGAGTTTCTTGGTCGTGGGGGTCAGGGCAGTCCTCAGAGGCTTCAGAGGTCGCTGGTCCCTGTTGGATGCGTCGCTGGTTGCAGGTTTTCGAATCAGGAGACAGGCTTGTAGGGCTGGGGCCAGAGCAGTTGTCATCGTCCATCGTCTCTGCAGGCTTGTAGGTCAGCCGTCCTTCTTCTTGTTTCAGGTTGCAGGAATCTGATTTCCTGGGTTCTGGGGTGCCCCTAAATACTAGATTTAGGGAGTGTTTAGGTCTGGGAGGGCAGTAGCCAATGGCTACTGTCCTGTGGGGAGGGGGGCACATCCCTAATCCTATTGGGGGAATCCTCCAAAATCAAGATGGAGGATTTCTAAAGGCAGGGGTCACCTCAGCTCAGGACACCTTAGGGGCTGTCCTGACAGATGGGTGACTCCTCCTTGTTTTTCTCATTATCTCCCCTTGACTTGCCGCCAGAAGTGGGGGCAGTGTCCAGGGGGCAGGCAACTCCACTAGCTGGAGTGCCCTGGGGCATTGTAACACGGACCCTGAGCCTTTGAGGCTCACTGCTAGGTGTTACAGTTCCTGCAGGGGGAGGTGTGAAGCACCTCCACCCAAAGCAGGCTTTGTTTCTGGCCTCAGAGGCCACAAAGGCCCTCACCCCAGGGGGTCAGAAACTCGTCTCTCAGCAGCAGGCTGGCACAGACCAGTCAGTCCTGCACTGAATGATGGGGTAAAATACAGGGGGCATCTCTAAGATGCCCTCTGTGTGCATTTTTTAAGAAATCCAACACTGGCATCAGTGTGGGTTTATTATTCTGAGAAGTTTGATACCAAACTTTCCTGTATTCAGTGTAGCCATTATGGAGCTGTGGAGTTCGTTTTGACAAACTCCCAGACCATATACTTAATATGGCCACACTGTACTTACAATGTCTAAGAATAGACTTAGACACTGTAGGGGGATATTGCTCATGCAGCTATGCCCTCACCTGTGGCATAGTGCACCCTGCTTTAGGGCTGTAAGGCCTGCTAGAGGGGTGACTTACCTATGCCACAGGCAGTATTTTGTGGGCATATCGACTTTGCCTTTTTCTCCCCACCAACACTCAGTCTACAATGGCAGTGTGCATGTGTTAGGTGAGGGGTCCCTTAGGGTGGCACAACATATGCTGCAGCCCTTAGGGACCTTCCCTGGTCACAAGGCCCTTGGTACCACTGGTACCTTTTACAAGGGACTTATTTGTGTGCCAGAGGTGTGCCAATTGTGGAAACAATGGTACATTTTAAGTGAAAGAACACTGGTGCCTGGGCCTGGTTAGCAGGGTCCCGGCACACTTCTCAGTCAAGTCAGCATCAATCTCAGGCAAAAAGTGGGGGGTAACTGCAACAGGGAGCCATTTTCCTACACTCTGCTATTCTAATTTGATGTGGGATTTTCCTTATGTTGTGTCTTTACATCATTACTGTTTGAAGTGTTGCATAAATACTTTAGGCATCCCCTCTAAGTTAAACCTGACTGCTCTTTGTCAAGCTACAGGGGTTTGAGCACAAGTTAATTTGAGGTTTCCTTGTGACTTCACCTTGACAAGGATTGGTCCATAACTCAGTTTCTTACAGGCTGTATTTCTAATTTACATTTTTTTTTATAATGATCATGCTGTTTTAGGAAATGAACCCAAATAGATTTCAAGAGTCAGCAATAGCGTGTCTGTAGTTATGTTTTAGCTACACTTTCTATCGAAAATGTATTTTTGGTGTTCCTTCTAACTATGTTGCCATTTGACAGAACTGCACAGAATCTGGCGAAAAACCTAGTGAAATTGTCTCTGTTTCTGCAGCTTTCATTCATATCTGTGCAGGGTGAGAGGAAGTTAAAAAAGGGGTTTGTAAATGATGCATTTCCCACTTTGGCTCTGATAGGACATTTTCCTCTCTGCTACAGTAAGAAGCACAGAAGGGATTTATATTAAACATGGTATGAAAGTATAACTTCAATCAAAATGTTTTTTGTGGTTCGGTGTAAACACAATCAGTAATATATTTTAGATATTAGCATTAAAAAAACATGAGCAAACAACACAGCTTTATTGTTGGAAAGGTGTGTTTTGCTTTCCTTATAACAATATGTATAACAATCTGTACCCGTGGCTGCCGGAGGTCGTCATCAGCTCTTATTTAAGAGCATCCAAACTCTCCCACGGGTGCAGTCTTGATTGTAATCTCCATGCTGCTTCAGCATGTACACCCAAGGTACTCCGAACACTAAAACTTAAATGGATATAAAAATGATCATATTTATTATATTATTGGTGATGTCACTGGTAATGTAATTTATGATGCCATCAGGGAGCCTATTATGGCCCCGGGTACCCCATTCTCGTGAGTCTGTGCTAAATATAGGTGGGTGCCCATCCGAAGCATCCACCAAGCACCATAGGAGGGGAGAGAGGCAGGGCAGGGCCACACAGCTCCAGCCAGCTCTTTGCATAGTGTGGAAGCCGGCATTGCTTCTGCCCAGAGCAAGCAGCTTTTTTTTGCATGCTTCCTGTGGGCAGGAGCAATATCTGTTCTGTTTCCCTGTAGGCTGGAGTGCTGGCAGGAAAACAGAACACGTCTGCTCCCAGCTGGCTGGAACATTTTTAAATCTCCAGCTCGCTGGGAGCAGCCTTGTATGTGTGCTCCTGTGTCGCAGGAGATTAAAAATTCTCCCGTCAGATGGAAGAAAACATACGTTTCCCTGCCCATGCTAATACTGGCAGGTAAACTCCTGTGGAGCCGGCCCAATGGATGGGGTCCTGGGGCCTTTACAGGATCGTGGGGGGGGGGGGGGGGGGCAGTTGCTGCCCACCCACCTCCTTAATTACTCAACCCGAGGGGATGGGTCCCCCGTGGCCTTTTTAGGCTCAAGGATTGGGTGGCATGTGGCCCTCCCTTCCGTTTTGAAGTGTTTCACCCCTGGGAGATGGGGTCTCCAGGGCCTCTTTGGCAGTACTTGGGAATGGAAAAACTTTTTTTTTCTTGTTAAAGATTAATCAAACTGCACCACAGTTATTAGGAAAACAAAAAAATGCTTTTTCTGTGGGAACATGGCCCTAAATATAAGCACCCAGTGGTGACCACCACAGTGTTATGAAGTCTGTGGATTTGACGAATCTTCACTTAACTTTCTAAAAGAAAGTTCATCAATCCCAGCTCCTTCCTGGAAAGTTTTGTGGTGATCAGTCAAGTGGGAACCGCATGCTTTTTCCATAAGAAGAAATACACAAAGATAGAGAGAAAATACCTGAACAGAATTACACCACATGAGGCAGAAAGATAACTCTGTATCCAGGAACAGTACTTTTTATGATTTGGGATAAATGTGTTCCGTGTTTTTTGAAAAAATTAAGGTTCAAAATGTAATGTTATATTGACAGTTGATCCTGCAAAACTCCCACTGGAGTCCTGTGGTACAAAAATGGAAGCAATCTCATTGATCGCAAGTGCCTTTTTTCTCATTGGCCTGCTCAATCTTGCAAGATTCAAGGTCCTGTGGGAGTGAACGATCTTATTCACTGGCAGCAACATTAAAGGAAATGTTGCAGCAACCATTACTGGACACAGGGAACAAAGTGGCAGTCCTGTTCTCATCAAGTTATGTTCACAGCATCTTGTTTTGCAGCATGCCCTCACTACTTAGTCCAGGAATTTGCAGATGATTTACGCTATGAATTTTGGAACAGTGGATGGCATTGGCTGGCTGGTTTCAACTTCTTGTCACCTCTCTAGAGAAATGTGCAATATTGTCTGACACATTTGTTCCTGTGATTATGTCTGGCTGGGAAGACGGTACAGTACTGTGGCTCTGGAAGCTCATCATCATCTGTCACAGACAATATTGGATTGCTCAGATTCCATTTCCTGCGCACCTGGTGTAATAACAAACTGACTGCTTGGTCTCCAGCAGATTGATGTGGGCATGAAATGAATACTTGGTGCAGGGAGCTGAGCATCATGCTCCAGCGATCACGTCACCTTCATTTGACAAAGGGTAGGTGAGGAGAATCCAATTTTCATATGCTTTACATAGTGCTGTCATTGACACTGACATTTGTTGGAGATCACCCATTTCAAATTCAGCCTCCCCACTTTCACCCACAAACTGATATCTAGTACAGCACTGCTGCCACAATACATCAAAGGCTAAATAGCCTACCCCAATTCAGCATCAACCTGCCTTCTAAATCCAGGGCTTTGGTGCAGATCCATTGCTTCTCCAATTGATGGCTCAAAGCTATCCTGTCTCGTGCCCGCTTTCACTCATATTCCTCAAATCCAGAACTTGAAGCCCGCAATTGGCACAATCTAAGGCCAAATACCTAGGCTTCACAGTCTTGATTCCTCTTCAATCCTCCAGCAGACACTCTCTGCCTCTGTAGACCCTCTTGTAGGTACTGTTTTCTACATTTGTTACTGTTGTTCCCTCTTTCTCTTCCTTCTTTTATGTTTTTCTCTCTCATGCTCTGGATGCAAGCCTTTTGAGAAAAAATAAGCGCTGGTCCCAATAAAATGAGTTCTGGTGGGTCTCACCTGCAACCACCGGCTTAAATGAAGCACTGCTCAGATCTCCTTGGGTTTGTGTCTATCTTTCTTCTTTTTTTCACATCTCCAAGTGCCCATGTTAAGAAGCAGGCTCCTTAGTCCCTACCACCCTGCTCTCGTGTTGAGTTTTGCCCCATTGTTCTGCCCTGACTTTCTTTCCGAGAGTGACATGATAACACTTATGGTGCACGTGCTGTAAAGATTGCCCAGGTAATGCTCAACGTTTCACACTGGTTTGCCAGTGCGGCTGGGGCAGCGCTAATGAACTAATTTGACAGACCCGACTGCGGTTTCACCCAGGTCACCTATTTTCAGATTTCCCTTTCCACACGGCCCTTTCAAGACGCATCCTCGCTCTGAAATCGCCTATTTTTTCCTTTGAAGATTATGCGCTCAGTTATTTAGCTTTAATAACTTTCTAATCAGCTCAATTCGCTCCAAGCCTGAAGTAATCTGTGGCCGGAAGGTTATTTTATAAGATATATTAATTTCCTTTGAAATACTTCTCTGCCCCACCAAACTGTTCCGGACTTTCGGTTCGTGAACAGTTGACCTTGTGCTCATCTGCTTTAGACCACAGTATTTTAGAATCATTGCTGCAGCAACAGATAGAATGCAAGGTCTATGTTTCCCAATGGCTCTTAGGTAATAAACGCTTGCGAACGATGCTGCTGAGGTTGCTTGAAGTGTACTGGCACAAAGACCAATCAGAGGACTTGGGAGAAGCTGGTGCTTCTGCCATGAGGCTTTGGTTGGTTAAACATCTTTGTTGGAGTAGGCTGTCTCTTTCGCGTTAAATGATGCGCTAGCTTTACTTGTGGCGGACCTCATGCTTTTCCAAAAGTTAATAATAAACATGAATATATGCATAGTATGTGAAGCCACTTCTTCCATTGGCTTTCTTCACAGCAAGTGATAATATATTGATGCCCAAAAAGGGGTGGACTTCAGTGCCGGGGCTTTGTGACTGGGCTGCTGGGCCACACCTTTATTTTAATTTTCAATAAGCTTGCTATTTTTTCCACATTGCTTATGCTTGCACAATAAATAAATAAATAAAAATAACAAAACACTGCACACTTCCCAAGGTCAGACCAACCAGCTTTGTCAGTGCTCTTATTTAGATCACAGCTGCCCTTTTTTAATGCACATCAGCTCCATCCTCTGTGATCTGCTCACACTTTCAGTGAGAGTCACAATTCAAGTGAAGTCACTCGTTGGATGGCTGGACATAATATCAGTTGGCAATAATGATAATGCCAGTGGGCCCACGAGGTTCCCTATCTAAAATTCACTAGAAATTGATATTTTTTCTATGCACGTTTTGTTACCCGTTTGCTGATTCTCACTTTCTTGCGCTAGAAAGAATGGAAGTTTGTGTCTGACTGAATATTTAAAGTTTGTAGTGAACACACGACTGAAGCGCTTTCTTCCCAACGTATGAAAGCAATTTGAAGGAACAGACATATAGGTGTGTGCAGATATTCAGAAGTATCTGCAATTACACTTATTTATTTGAAATGCTTAAAAGTTTGCACAAACTCATTTTTAGAAAAGGAACAATATGGGCATATAGCCCTGCGTTATACGCGTGTCAACATAGTGTGTTGAAAACAATAGCAAAAACTAGCACAATAGTACTTTATTTTATCTGGTGGGATGCAAAGATATAAAGTGTTAGAAATGGGGTTTCTGGTTGGCTAGGGTGTGCACCTAAGCCAGGCAGAACCTACCTACTCTAGTCAGGGCAAGGGAGTTACACGTCCAAGATAACCCCTGCTCACCCCCTTGGTAGCTTGGCAGGAGCAGTCAGGCCTATCCCAGAGGCAATGTGTAAAGCGTCTGCACAACATACACAACACACGTGACACAAAATGTACACCACAAAGTAAACACAACACTGAGCTATGTAAAAATAAACTGTATTGCAAAAAACATAATTAGACCAACATTACACATATGTAATACCCTGCTACCTTAGCAGTTGTCAGAACTTTACACAAGTTACTAATACTCTGCAAGCATACGCAGTTGTCACATTAGAACACGTAAGTACTCAGGATTCTGCAACATAGGCAGTAATCAGGAATTACAGTAAGAATTCTATGCACTTGTCATGAATAACTCCTAAATACCCATAAAAGGAACATTAGAAAACATATCACAAGCCATAAAAGTACATATCCGCAAATCATGCCCATAAAAGGAACATTAGCACGTATATGTAATGGCAGGAAAAGCAAGTAAAACATGTGAATTCTCCTAGGTCTACATTTGGCTCACTGAGCCACTATATTGCTAGAAAGTACCTTATTTCCTGGTAAAGAGGCACTCCCTGTGCCTAGAAGAGCATGCAGGGGGCCCCGGCGCTCCTGCGCACACAACGGGGGCAACACGGTGCTCCTGGGGGAGAGGGGTGGTCGGCACCCTCTCCTTGCAGAAAACGGGCCCCTCCAGGGGCCCGCGATTTGGATGCGGGCCTGCCTTGGCCTTCGCACACCCTGTCCTCAGGGTGGGGGCCAGGTGAGGCCCTAACAACAGTCAGGGGCGAGGGGGAAGGGACCTCCGTCGAGGTCTCCCTTCCCGGGTTTAGAAACCATGCCCGTTTGATTTTTAAAGCGAAAAAGGAGCGTCCTGCTCCTAGTGCAGAGACCGGGGAAGGGGGGCGCTCCCCGTGCCTTCCCCGAGTCCTGCTACGAGGCTCGCAAGGATCGGACCCCTCCTGGGGCCCGAGTTGACACTCGCCCGCACCTGATGCGTTGCCCGAGTGATTGGAGAGGCTTCCCGGGCCACCGCAGTGATCCCAGGAGGATAGCAGGCGGCTGGTGCCCCAGGGATGCTCTGAAGGGCCCCGGGGACACTGGGCAGAGCTCGGTTCTCGCGCTAAACACAAGGTAGATGCCCGGGTTGCAGCGGTGATTTGAGGGCATCAACAGGGCACTTTTGAAAGCACTAGGGTCCAATCTGCAGCCCAGGCTGCGGCGGTTATTCTGTCCAGCAGGCAGAAAAGTGCGCTTTTGGAAAAGCGCTTTTATGGGCACCAAAGAGCACTTCCAAGGCGCTGCTTAGCCGAGGCAACCCACCTCGTGCTGGAGAGAGTTTTCAGAGGTCAGGGGCCTCAGCACCCTGCCTCTGGAGAGAACAGGTGAAGAAGGGGGGCGCAGGGCTGGAGAACCCTGCAGCAAGTCAGCACAACAAGGGGGTGCAAGCAGTGGCAGTTCCTCCTGGTGACCAGGCAGGTCCCAGGTCAACACAGCAGCAGCAGTCCAAGGTGGTCCTAGTGAGTCCTTTCAACAGCGTCCTGTCCAGCTCCAGGTAAGGTTCCTGGAGGTCCCAAAAATGTCACGTGATGTCTAAATTGTGGGGAAAATGCCCCTGTACTTATACTAAGTTTTCAGAGTGTTTTACAATGGGGAGGAGAGGGGGGGTTCCACCCAGTTACAACTGGTTCTGGGAGTGCCCTTTCTCTCCTCCAGCACAGGCTCCAAACATCAGTGGAGGGTAAATGACCCTATTGTGTGAGGCCAGGGCACAGCCTTTACAAATGCAGGTGTGCCCCGCCTCTCCCTTCTCTCAGCCCAGGAAGGCTTTACAATATGTAGATTCACCTCTGTGACACCTCCACCCTCCCTGTGTTCAGGCTGTCTGAAAAGTATGCACAAAGCCCCAACTGTCAGTCTGACCAGACGTGGATTGGAGGCAAGCTGCAAAACACCAAAGTCATAAGCACAGATAAATGTGCACTTTCTAGAAGTGGCATTTCTGTGATAGTAATAAAAAATACACCTACACCAGTAAGCAGCATTTCTCACCACTATCACAACCATACCAAACATGTCTACGCTACCCCTCATAAATCAGACAATACCCCTTACACATAAGGCAGGGCATTTCCAATGAATCCTAAGAGAAGGCAGCACTCACAGCAGTGAGACACCAAGTTAGGCTGTTTGTCATTACCAGGACAGGCCACACAACATGGCATATGTGCTGCCTTCTACATACATGGCACCCTGCCCAAAGGGCTAGCTAGGGGATAACTTGGGCGGACTTACATGTAGTAAAAGGGGAGTTCTGGGCCTGGCAAGTAAATTTAGATGCCAGGTCCCTATGGCAGAAAACCGTGCACACAGGCCCTGCGCTAGCAGGCCTGAGATAGATTTGACAGGCTACTTCTGTGGGTGATGCAAGCAGCGCTGCAGGCCCACTAGTAGCATTTAATTTACAGGTCCTGGGTATAGTGATACCACTTTACAAGGGACTTATAGGTAAATTAAATATGCCAATTAGGTATAAGCCAATCATGGCAATTTTGTAAGGGAGAGCACATGCACTTTAGCACTGGTTAACAATGAAAAAGTCCTCAGAGTCAAAACGTCAGCCAACAAAGGTCAGAAAAATAACGAGGCAAAAAGCAAAAAAGTCTGGAGTATGACCCTGTAAAGGGGCCAGGTCCAACATAAAGTATACATGTTTATTGCATCATGATGGCCTGATCATTTAGTTGAAGGAGACAACATTGATACAAACTGAACAACAGTCCTTGTGTAAATGGTTGAAAAAGGGTTCATACTGGAGTTTATCAGGACAAGCAGAATGATGCTCAACCTGTATGCAATATTTTTTTGAAAAAATACAGGAAACAGTAGCACCAACATATAATGTGATTTCTCCCCTAAGATCACTTAACTTTGGTGAAGTTGGATGTACAAATAACATTTTAGGTGTCCTGGATTTCATCAGTCAAATTTGAACAAGCATTGGCAAAACCAATAGGTCTATACTTTATAATAGGAGTACTAAGCTACTGGCTTTGCCAGTATATGCCTGTAAAGCACTGTTAAAAAGGTCTTTAAAAACTGGAGGAAAAGCCTACGCAGCAATGAATTCAATTTCTTTCTATCTTTATAAAGAGCATGATTATTTTTCTCCAATTTCTCACAATGAACTTTGAAAAGAATTCTAAAATCCTATTGCATGTCGTCCAGCCTAAAAATAAAACCAACGTACAAACACTGCAGGCTACCCGGAAAGCAAATATCTCTAACTTAGTCCATATGTGTGGCAGACAAGGAAAGTTGCAAAAATAAACTATTTATTGAATTCCTTTATTACCAATGTACAAAACGTATTTAATACATTTCACATTTAAAGCTAATAATCATACCAAAATATCAAACCATCCAGACTACACAACATCCGTTCGCCCAACATGCTCTCCCATACATCCTTATAAAATTAAAAACATATGCATTTACCATCAATATTTGTGAATATACTAATATTGTACACTTCTTTAATTTTCACTTGATTCCTTATTCAATCGGATATTTAATCAATACCGATATTGTTTGTTGTTCATACCATACAAGGGACATTTTTTATGCATGTATTGCACCCTACTTAGATTATCTCCTAGTATCTTACACAGTCCAATATTTCATTAAGACCAATATTACGATTTATAACAAGGAAGGGACGAAAAAAGAGATAAATTCATTATTTTATTCGCTCTAGGGCTCTCTGCAGAATTATGTGTGACCTTGTTCTTTTCAACATGTGTTTCGTCAAAACTGCCTTCTTCCGGAAATGCAATTTTTCTCCGCTTGGATGTACTGTGCATATATCTTTTTTTCTTTTTTCTTGCAGCTCAAAAATACAACATTTTCTCAGGTGCCATACTACACTTACAATACAACCTCCACATGAAAATGTAATACCATTTGGCTCCACATAGGAAGCCTGCAGATATGTGAAGGAAGAGGCTTCACTATACTAACTCACTTTGGTGCTGGGATATTTGGATGTTAATTGACAGAAATTATGTTCTCTTTTCACATTAGGAATAGCATCCTTGGCATGGTGCATGATGGTGACATCCACATATGAGTGAAGTACTGACTTTAATCAAGTGTGGTATTTTCCTCTATTGGAGGTTCTATTGTAAGTCCCTTCCATGTTATTAATAGTAATGTTGGTCTTGATGCAATATTGGCCTGTATAAGATACGAGGTGATAATCCAAGTAGGGTGCAATATATGCATAAAAAATGTCCCTTGTATGGTATGAACAACAATATTGGTATTGATGAGATATTTTATTGAAAAAGGAATCAAGTGAAAATTAAAGAAGTGTACAATGTTAGCATATTCCCAATATTGATGTTAAATGCATATGTTATTAATGGTGTGAGGATGTCGGGAGAGCATGTTGTGTGAATGGATGTTGTGTAGTGTGGATGATTTTTATTTTTGTATGATTATTAGCTTTAAAGGAGAATTGTATTAAAGAGGTTTTCTACTTTGGTAATGAATGAATTCAACAAATAGATTATTTTCGCAACTTTCCTTGTCTGCTATACATATAGACTAAGATAGAGATATTTGCTTTCTGGGTTGCCAGGGGTGTTTGCGTGTTGGTTTGGTTTAGTCCCTGACCCAGGACACTCATTTATGGCAGAAAATCCCTTTAATACATGTTATTTGTCACCCACAGCTTAAAATAATACAGAGGACTATTAGCAGGCACTTAAAAGAGCATAACAGCTGCATGTGGAAGTGTCAGGATTTAAAGGAAGATGTTTGCTATTTCCTTTACATACCACTAGGAAGTTGAACATATGCTCCAACCATCTGGTCCTCTGCAGCATCTTATTTTGGAGGTTTATGAACCTCAAGGAGAAAAGACATTTTATAGTCCGTCTTCTAGCTCAAAACAGTCTGAGTGCAGCAGATTCACCCTCGCTCCAATACTGCAAATGCTGCCTTTTGTGTGCATTGTCCTGGTCTTTGATGCAACATGTGGAAAGCATGAGATAAAAGAAACCCAACATTATAAAAATCTGTTTTAAGTCCAAAAAGGCAAAAGGGCAAAAAGTATATCTGTTTCTGTGCTTTTATGAACGAGCTGGGACGGGTGGGGAGCAATACTGAGAGGATAGGAGCAGGGATGTGAGGGGAGAGCAGCACATGAGGAAGGTAGAAAGAATACACATTTACCCCCAGGGACTGCTCAAAGAAAAAGAAAACTGTAGTCCCCTGAAGTGAGCTCTAGAAGTGTACGGGTCATCCAGTCAGAAGATTGATAAAGAAGCTATCCTCCAGGAGAGAGACAAACACAAAAAGAGAAAAAGGAAAATCATCAAATGAGAAACAAGCAAATGACTGACTAGAAAACCAGCAAGGAATAAGCAATGGGCTGACCCAAAGCACAATCCAAGTATTTATATTGTACAAAATAGTTGTTCAACGCAGATAGGAAAAGGGTGTTTGTAGGTAAGACCTAACAAGGTACAATGCCCTGGAAGTGTGTCTGCGTACCAAGACAGACTTGTCCATTAATGTGCCTGCTTCAGAGGTCTGTGTGTAATATGATGACAAAAACTTTGCTTATACCCTGCCTGCCTGAAGGCGAATAAGAGAGAATAAAATTGTTTACCACCTGCTGTGTTGTTTCTTTTATGCTCAGAACTACCGGCTTCTGCTCCCGCATTGGCTCATCCTATGTTCTTCTTGGCTCAATACCTGCTCTTGGTGGGCATATAATTCAGATCATGGTCTTCCCTTTGCTGAGTGTGACGCTTTCCCCACAGTCGATGACCACCCTGCTTATTGTGTGCTTTTCCTTGCCTTAAATCAATTACCTTTATTTTTTATTGTTTTGCAAAAACACCCGCTACATATTTGGTTCTATCCTGGCAGCTTGCGTAATCACTGATCTTTTTTTTTTAATGAAGCTGCAAACAGTGTTGCAATTCTGCAGTGCTGTGGGTTTAATATCTGAGAAGTGAACAGCAGGATTACCTGTCGCATTGTCTGTTTGCGTCACCTGGATTATGACACACGATTATTTCTCCATCTCCCTCTGCCTCGCTCACTTGTGTTTTGAAGCTTTCATGTTTGGAAAGTTCTAGCAGGGTGAATATTATGGTAGGAGAGGTAATTGTTGGTTGCCGGGTGTAGCAAAGGAACAGGCGAAGGAGAAAAAAAAAGTTGCTTTAAGCAAAGAATTGAGAAGAAAATATAATATATAACACAATTATACAACCTAGGAATTGGCACTCAGTGAGTTCATGATCAAACGCTACCACTGCAATGTTAGCATGACTAGTGTGGCTGAGTGAGCTGTGTGTGCACTGCTTTCTGATTTCTCCCCTGCCTGTGCGCCACCACATGCCACACCGAGTTACCGCTCTCTCTCTTTGTCACTTGCTCATAACCAAAGCCTTGCAAGTAGCCTATTCGCAGACTTGAGGCGACTGAGAGGATCTTCACTGCTGCCTTAGCAGGGCTGGACTGACCGTAGCGGGCATCAGGCGTTCTCCCAGTGGGCTGGAAGGGTGGGGCCGGTTTTTGTGACTGCGGGTGTTTTTGAAGCAGTGCTGCAAACTCAGCCCCCAGTAATAAAAGCAGCAGCAAGTTTGCGCTTGCACACCCCCTATGAGTTCTTGAAACTGTGTGTAGTTCCTTTGCACGCACAGTTTTAAGACCTCGCTGTGCGATGTAAAGGTCCTCCCTGCCCCGCTTATGGCTGGTCTCAGCACCATGTTTCAGATGAGCATGGTGACGTTTCCTTCTGTTTTTTTGTTTTACTGGATGAGGGCCATCAGCAGGGATCTTTTGGGTACAATCTTTGTGTCGTAACCCAAAACGTGGAGAAATTATACAGGTCAGTAGTGATTTGCACTTTTGTAACTGCTCTATTGGATAACTACACTTTGAGAAATATAGTCTACATTGTTTGATGCAGACCTGATAAGTGTCTGGCACACTATATGTGCAACGGTTACAACATTTATGCACTTTGCTACACAACGTTTTATATTAAGTCTTTAAAGTGATGAATCAGTACTTTTAACTTTCCTTTCTGGCACCACTCATGCCATTTGTTACTCAGAATTTTGTTTAGCGAAATCGTTTTTTCTCTGTCATCCTATTATTAGTTCATTCAAGGTATGAATATGTAGAAACTCAACCAGCACCTTTTCTCAAGCACCAAGCAATCCTCTGGTTAAGTGGAATTGCTGGATTCAGCCTTTAATGCTTACTTTGGTACATTAGGCAGTCACAGATTCAGACCTGACAGGAAGAATACCCTACTGTATTAATGTATAGGTAATGAGGGGGAAGCTGTTTTGGGCAGAATTAGATGAATATCAAACAGCAGTGAAACAATCAGAAAAATACTTTGAAGGACAGAAGAACCTAGTGGTATACCAGCATAAATATTTTACGCTGGTTCAAGGACCAAATGGGCCAGTAGATGCTTTTGTTGCTGCACTAAAAGTATTGGCATGTGAAACTTTTGCATTGCAACTCAGTAAAGAGCACTACGTTGCAAGACATAACACCTAAGTTATGCAAGAAAGGCTGTTAGCTTGCAAAAAAACATCGTTGGTTAAAACACTAGAATTTGCTAGGAGCACTGAGACTTGCCATGAAGATTCCAGATTTCTTAATGCTTGTACAATTCCACCTATTCATAGTGCTCAAATAAATGCTTTTGTAGAAGATGCCTGGCTTAGACAATCTCATATGTCTTCTAATAGACAAAGCGAAAATCTTGGATACTTAGGCAAGCGTTTAGACAGAGCACAAGAAGCACTATTTGTTTTATGTGTGGTTCAGGTAGCATTTGGCCAATTTTAGAAACTGGTCATCTGTAGGGAATCTTGTAATAAATGTTTTGGTGGGCCATTTCAGTAAAGTATAAAAGTAGAAGGGATGATTTAAGATGTGTCACGGCGAGGAAATAGTTGTTAAATTAGTATGAGACAAAATAATCTAGTTTTGGCTGTTGAAGTGGAAGGCATGGCTAATGAAGTTCCAGTCAAGTAATCTGAGGATCCCAGAATGAATGTGGCAATTGATGACAAGAGCATAGACCTACTTGTGAACTTAAGTTCAAGGGTCTCAGTTATTTGGGTTGATAAGCATGAACAAGCGTGCTACAACAAGGTTCTCCTTCCACTAGACTTTCACACAGTAGCTTTCGAAGTGAATTGGATACATTTCATTTGTTACTTCTTGGCTAGAATTACCTTTATGGACAGTGAGATTAAAGAAAAGTATATGTTGTAAAAGAGATATTAATTTTATGGTTTGGTGACATTGAGCTAAAGTTGAGGCCTGGGAAGGAAGTAGAAGTTTTGTTGTTTGGTGAACACACAACAAGTATCTGGTTTGGCAAATTCCTCAATGTCTTTAGTGACAATAGGGAATGATAAAAACACATGGGCTTGTGATTAAGGAAAGGAAATGTCAAACTCTTGTCAACACAAATGTAAGGAATAAATTATAAAAACAAATTGATGACATGCTTACGCGAGATATATCTGGAATAGTCAATGCCACACTGCAGCTTTCTTAAGTTATTATGGCTCACAAGAAATCCGGCTGGTTGCAGGTGTGTATCAGCTAAGGGTCAAGAATAAGCCAATATCGGTAAAAAGATTCCCAGAACTGAAGACCACTATTGCAAGGAGTCTCCTTAAGAAAAAGTGGCGTTTGAATGGAATGAAGAATGTTAAATGGTGTTTGGCAGAGCGAAAGAAACCATTTTCATGGCAACTGCTTTACCTTCGTTTATAAAACAGATTAAGTTGTGAAACAGTTGACTTGTGTGAGTATGGTGTGGAAGATGACAAATTCGAATCCACTGTTGGGTTTGTTTTAAGAACTTTGAGACTGGTAGAACGTAAGTACTTATTCAAAGAAAATGAGCTGTTAACCCACCTGTGGAGGGTTTACAAATTTAGAGCTTATTTATGGGGAAAGCTGTTCATTTTGAGGACAGACCATCCTCTACTATTTGTTATTTCTTCTGGCCAGAAGGTGAAGCGGTCCATTGGCAGGACACCTACAAAACTGCTAGAATTCTATTTCAAAGAAAAATACATTCCTAGCGAACACCGTGCTAAAACTGACTGTTTATGGAGATTGCCTAATGTTTATGGAGATTGCCTATTGAAATTTCTGAAGTGAAGTCAGAAGACATCGAAGAGCGTTTTGTTGCAGAGACTGGTGTGAGTGTGGTGGTGTGCAAAGACATTTTTCAACGGAGAAGAGAAATAGATTTAAACAACATCATCAAAATGTGTTGAGACTAATGATTCAAATTTGGCCCAAAACAGGAAGTGCAGCTTTTTAGAAGGTTGGTGATGCCTTATCAGAAGAATGGTTATCATTGAGGGAGCTGCTCACACATGTTGGTTATTAATAAATCTTGGCTGTTGCACACATATAAAAGGACTATTCTTGCTAGCCTCACTAAAAATCAATTCCGAGAAGAGCATTCGCGGCCAGAACTGGTGAGGAAAATCACTGAATGTGCCCAGTACCGAAGATGAAGAGGAGTAAACCAGTCAACATTTTAAGATGAACATAAGCATAGAGAAAGCACAAAAGGGTAGTAAGGGCGAAAAGCGCCGCACATCTGAGCAGTACAACAATTGTAAATGTGCAAGTGTTTAGAGTGAAAGCAGGGTCTGGTGCAGCCTGGCCCAGTGCCTTACTACCCGGTAGGCACAAAGACGGGTTTCCGAGTACCCATAGACAAACTTGAAAAAGATGGCCACAGCACACAGAGTATAAAGTCCAATGGTGTGACAGGGATAAATAACCCTGATAGTATATTGATGAAGTGAAAGGTAGACTGGAGTCCAAGGTCTTGTTTTGCAGATGTTGTCTTTAATAGTAGATGCTAGAGATCATAATGTCATCAACGAGATACAGCCAACACGTGTTTCGTCACACAAGTGACTTCATCAAGGCTGGGCCAACTGGCCAGAATGGTACGTGACATAGGTAGGTGGCGAGGGAGCCCCGTGATCAGTTAGCTGGGCTCCAGATAGTCAATTGTTGCTTTTAGTAATGGACCTAGCGGTAATGTGTCTGGGTAGGGTAATGAACCCGTAGGGAAAGGACAGTAATGGTAGGCCCTGATAAGCCTATGGTCGGGAGCCTGAGAAGTTGTGGAGTGTGGCAACAAGTAATCGGAGCGTTGTGATAGGTCCATTACTAAAAGCAACAATTGACTATCTGGAGCCCAGCTAACTGATCACGGGGCTCCCTCGCCACCTACCTATGTCACGTACCATTCTGGCCAGTTGGCCCAGCCTTGATGAAGTCACTTGTGTGACGAAACACGTGTTGGCTGTATCTCGTTGATGACATTATGATCTCTAGCATCTACTATTAAAGACAACATCTGCAAAACAAGACCTTGGACTCCAGTCTACCTTTCACTTCATCAATATACTATCAGGGTTATTTATCCCTGTCACACCATTGGACTTTATACTCTGTGTGCTGTGGCCATCTTTTTCAAGAACATTTTAAGATGCTAGATATTGTCACTGACTCCTCATAGCCACCAGCCAGTGCCCTTTCTATCCCTCAGGTCATGGCCTACTAGCTGAGGTAATAGTAGCTTTTTGGCAGGAAGGGAGGGCAAATCACTTCAAACAAATGGGTCTTGGAACTAATCCAGTTCAGACAACGCTTGAGTTTGATAGTGCCCGTTGCAATCACTGCATTCCAAACATTTTCATTTAATGAAAGCCGAAATCATTTCTCCATACAGCACCATCCTATTTAACCTTACTTGGTAGAACTGGCTCAGAAAAGGCCTCAGACAACCATTGATCTTGTAGCCATACTGAGGTTCCTTCGATTTCCAGGCTTTCTTTATGGTGTCACAGGATTGTTAGGGATTTTATAAAAGAGCTTTTCAGAGCTTTCTCTCTTACTTGGAATACACCCACAAAATGGGAGCTCAACACTGTATTATCCCAGCTCACGAGGAATCCTTTTGAGCTGAAACTCCGATACCTCTAATCACTTCATCTACAAGGTTAGCAAAATACAAGCATTTACAATCAATTAACCTTATACCGAATTTACCATGAATAGAGTTATACTACGCACTAACCCACATTGTATACCATTGCCAACTGACTTGAACCGGAGAGAACCAGTTATACTTCTTTAATCGCCTTTCTTATGCATCTGAAAGAGCTTTGCCCTGCCTAGACGTGCACAGATGCCAGAGGTTCTATCTGAACAAGACCAAAGACTCCACAAAGTCCAGTCAGTTGATAGTTGCATTCTCTAATCCTCAAAAGGATTGTCCGTTATAAGAGTATCAGTGGTCATCAAGTTCTACCGCACAGAAGTGGACAAGTGTCTATAGGAACAGGCACAGCACACTTTGTAAGAGGTATGGCACTTCTGCAGGGGTATCCTATGCTGACATCAGACAGCTACAAGGAGAAATCAGCACACTTTCACTCAGCACTACTGCTTGGGGGTATTAGCAGACAGATGCAGTGGTGGGGAAAGCAGTTCTTCATCACCTTTTCAGATAAGGTGAACCTCTTGATCATTATCCCGATGTCCAGGAAGTTGATGTGTTAATTTGTGCTACTTTGACTCAAACGTGTATATATACAAAAGATCCAGTGTTGGATAAGAAAAGTTACTTGCCTGTAACTACAGTTCTCAGCATTGGTATCTTTCATATATTCACATGCCGGGATGCCATCTCCCAATACACAAGCTCACCCTCAGCGACTTACTCTTTTCATATTTGTACTGGAAATCTGAGGTGAGATGGCTTGTAGGATTGGTGGGGTTCAGGCCACACTTGCCACTTTGGTTGTACACTGGACCTTTTCATTGAGGTGCTTGAGTAAATAAAGTGACACTGATTTAGGGCTTCTCAGTTATGTAAGGTTCCATTGGGACTCCTAGCTTGGTGCCGGCGAATAATTAAAATATCTGCACCTATGAAGGATGCCAATACTGCAGAATTATAGTTACAGGTAAGTAACATTTTTCATATGCTCTTTCCTTCCATATTTTGTTACCAAAATGTTGTGGGTTCTCTGGAAACAATTATTTTGCAAAAGGATGGTTTTGTAAGCACTGTGCTAATTTTTTCAAGCTGATCAGACAGTGTAATTGTTCTGCTTTTAATGTGACAAGGGGAGCAAGGCTCACGTTCAGCACACCAGCCACCTGCTCCCGCCTGGTGTGAGGAGCTGTTTCTTACCTTTATTCAGCTCTGGGACTGTTTGGTATGTGTTTGGTAGGAGAGCTGCGGCACAGTATAAAGTGTGCAAAAGGGGACAAGCAGATTATAATTCCAAACGTGTTTGTATGTGTGCGTGTGTACATATGTGTGTATGTCAGTCTCAGTTAAGGGCAGAGACCCATTTTTTTTAGGTTAAGCGTGCAAGCTATCTGAGGGCTTTTAACCACGCCACTGCACGCCCACCGCTATCACTCGTTTATGGGCTTGCCTTTCAAAAATCCTTTATCACTTGTAAATGTTTCACGTGTGTCCCTCCTTGGGGCAGTTTTAGTACCGCCTTGGACACCAACCCTCTTACATGGATAATGGCATGATTGCCAATACGTTTGAATGCGGGCAAACTTCTTTTTCCTTTTGTGTCTCTCCTTTGCGCTCATGCTCATGGCAGCTGTGGCGCTTTGAATTGGCTTGCTTATGTCAACTGTTTTACTTTTAATTTTCAATTTATAAGGCAAGAAAAGTCCAGTTAGGAACTTGCAATGCTAATAGCTCTAACTCGAGCAAACGCGAGACCTCCACGACAGCTTCGGACACCAGACCCAACCATACACCACTGAACCCGCTTCCCCGGACATCACCCTCAACAACTGGACCCACATCAACACGGAAGAAACCAAATCCATCATGAACTCTATCCACTCCGGCGCCCCTTCGGACCCCTGCCCGCACTTCATCTTTAACAAAGCCGACGACATCATCGCCCCGCACCTCCAGACCGTCATCAACTCTTCTTTTTCTTCTGCTACCTTCCCCGAATGCTGGAAGCACGCTGAAGTCAACGCCCTACTAAAGAAACCTACGGCTGACCCAAGCGACCTGAAAAACTTCCGCCCCATCTCTCTTCTACCTTTCCCAGCCAAGGTAATAGAAAAGACCGTCAACAAACAGCTGACCACCTTCCTGGAAGACAACAACCTGCTCGACCCTTCACAAACCGGATTCCGAACCAACCACAGCACGGAAACCGCCCTCATCTCAGTCACAGACGACATCAGAACCCTGATGGACAACGGTGAAACAGTCGCCCTCATTCTCCTCGACCTCTCGGCTGCCTTTGACACCGTCTGTCACCGCACCCTAATCACCTGCCTACGCTCCACCGGGATCCAAGGCCAGGCCCTGGACTGGATCGCCTCCTTCCTCGCTAACCGCTCCCAAAGAGTTTACCTCCCTCCGTTTCGCTCAGAACCCACCAAGATCATCTGCGGCGTACCTCAAGGCTCATCGCTCAGCCCAACACTCTTCAATGTCTACATGAGCCCCCTCGCCGACATCGTACGCAAGCACGACATCATCATCACCTCCTACGCCGACGACACCCAACTTGTACTCTCCCTCACCAAGGACCCCGCCAGCGCCAAGACCAACCTACAAGAGGGTATGAAGGACGTCGCAGATTGGATGAGGCTCAGCCGCCTAAAGCTGAACTCTGAAAAAACGGAAGTCCTCATCCTCGGCAACACCCTGTCCGCCTGGGACGACTCCTGGTGGCCCACGGCCCTCGGCACCGCACCGACCCCCGCAGACCACGCCCGCAACCTCGGCTTCATCTTGGACCCTCTTCTCACCATGACCAAGCAAGTCAACGCCGTGTCCTCCGCCTGCTTCCTCACTCTCCGCATGCTCCGTAAGATCTTCCGCTGGATCCCCGCCGACACCAGAAAAACCGTGACCCACGCCCTCGTCACGAGCCGCCTGGACTACGGCAACACCCTCTACGCCGGGACCACAGCCAAACTCCAAAACCGCCTGCAACGCATCCAAAACGCCTCGGCCCGCCTCATCCTCGACGTACCCCGCAACAGCCACATCTCCGCACACCTGAGACACCTGCATTGGCTCCCAGTCAGCAAAAGGATCACCTTCCGTCTTCTCACCCACGCACACAAAGCCCTCCACAACAAGGGACCGGAATACCTCAACAGACGCCTCAGCTTCTACGTCCCCACCCGCCCCCTCCGCTCCGCTGGCCTCGCACTTGCTGCCGTCCCTCGCACCCGCCGCTCCACGGCGGGTGGGAGATCTTTCTCCTTCCTGGCGGCCAAGACCTGGAACTCCCTCCCCACCAGCCTCAGGACCACCCAGGACCACTCCGCTTTCCGGAGACTCCTAAAGACTTGGCTGTTCAAGCAGCGATAACCCCCCCTTTCCCCCCTAGCGCCTTGAGACCCGCACGGGTGAGTAGCGCGCTTTATAAATGTTAATGATTTGATTTGATTGCACTGCAAATGCTTCTTAAAAATGGCTGTTTTGTTTGTTTGCCATGGCTCAGGGTTAGAAAAAATCTTATCCTGAGCTCCGACATTTCCCCTCCCAGCCCACCTTTCTCCCCTCATTGGCTTGTCCTTCTAGGCAATTGCAGCAATTTGAGGGCATGTGGCATGGAGTTTGGCCTTATTCCCACTAGCTGTGATGTTTTACACTATCTTAGTTTATTGCTAGATTAGGGTACAGTTTGTTGCTGCAATTTAGCCTAAGAAAAACAATTGTGTATTTTGAATCATTAGAGAAAGGTTTGAGCTGTATCCTTCTCAAATTAGTTAGTTATCGGGAGAAAGGGTTTCATTGATCTGGTGACCCCCCTTATTGGAGTAGGCTCCATCTATTGAGGGCATCATTAAATCACCCATTTTGGCTTCTGAGGTTGCAATTATTACTTCTTTTTCACTTGCATTAATCTGAGTCCGAATCAGACAATCCAAGACTCTAGTTTAACTCTCCTGGTCAGGCTGCATTACAAACTTGCTGAGATGCCACTGTCATTTCCCTTCACCATCTGCCCACACCCTCCCACTCGACCAACACTTGAAACCCCTGGGGTGCTATCATAGGCATATTGCTTGTGTTTCTGCATTCGCCAGTAGAGAGGAGGGATGAGACCAACATCCCGGCCTAGGTCTGTAGAGTCTTAGGAAAGAAGTCCCCAAATAACTCCACACAGGACCCCTGCCCGTTGTTTAGGCCAGCATTGGGGTGAATGCCCCCGCTATGAGGGTGAAATAAAGCCGTCCCTGAGCCACAGCTGCAAGAGCTCGGAGGAAGCATCGCCATGTTTGGTTCCAGGGCAGGTCCCCGTAATATAAGAGATTCTGGTGGTATGGGCCTGTTGACGAAAGCCAAGTGCTTACTTTGAGCCGGTGGTTGCAGGTGGTGCTAACCGGCACTCGTTTTGTGGACCAGCACTTTTTTCCTCGTCCGACTTTGACCCCGAGCAAGGGAAGGGAAAACACACAAGGGGGGAAACATTAAGGAAAAGAAGAAGAGAAAAATCGAGATAACGAGTGAAATCAGAACCTGCAAGAGTGAGGTAAAGTAGCAGGAAGTGGCACGCGGCGCATTTAACCGCCACGAGGTCCAATCGAGACTACCTACCTTATAGTAAAGCACGCCGATGTTAAATATTTCTGAGATAACTTTGGGGCTCGGCACTTACTCGTTTACAAATTAAACACTGTCAAATTCCACGGCGTTTTGTAGCCCATCTTTTCGTGGTGTATTGAAGTGATGATTTTAGCATAGATGGGCGAGAGAAAAATGTTAGAAGGAAGTGACGAATGGTGGGCGAAACATGTTAACAGGTGATAAGGAAATAATTATAAAAACAGCAAGAGCTTGCCAGAAGGACGAAAGGAAAATTAAGGAACAGAGGAAGCCATGGACCGAGAAGTACTGCACAATGTTACTTTTTTGTCCACAATGTTATAATTAAAATCTAAATAAAACACCGAAGAATCTAGTTAATTTCACCACCTTTTTTGCAAACATACCCGTGACGTAACGGAGGCCCCGAGGTGCGGGGGGAGCCCAAGCTCCAGAGGGGCCCCTTAGCAGAGTACCCGGGCCTGAGAGCGCCTAAGTAAGTGTGGTGGGGGGGTGCTTACATTTCTTTACGATTCGCCACTGAAACTTACCTGTGGAGCCCGGTCTCATTAGCATTAGTGGATCATTTCTCAATTGTTCCCCAGCCTGCTGGGTGCAGTCACAACTCTCTGATTAATTTGGTGGCCTTTCAAGAACAGCATTCCATTCTGTAGCTTTATCAAATGCAATGAGAAGCGGCGCATCTGTCAGAGAGACACAATAAGACCCAGACGACGTGGAGCGCCTCGGTCTCAGAACAGGGGACGTTAACCCCGAGGATTAAACAATAACTCGTCGCAGAGAGACGGGAAGAGCAAAGCCATTCATCATGTTCGGAGTCTACAGCGCTGGCCTTCTGTCTCCCTTCAGTAAGAGGCAGGGCGGTCGGTGACTGAGCATCCTGTGTAGTGGATGGTGAAGCAGGTGGGCATCCTTAGCGCCGTGAATCTCAACGAGTGAAGGGAGCGAGTGTAACATTTACCAGAGGGTGTGGGAGAGTCGTGGTGTTTGCATACATTTGTCCGGGGGACGGTCATCAAGTATTTTAAACCGTTGGTGGGTGTGCCAAGCAAGCATGAGCCTCAACATGAAATTGTGGTGTGACTGCATTTTTTCCCCAGTTCACTAAAGACGGGTTGCAAAGAGTCAGAGGTTGAAGTGTCCTTTAATAACTCGGCGCAGGAATGCTATGAGACCATTGACGCCGTGGGTGTGGCTCAGCTGGTCAGCAGTGCTACCCTGGAGGTGATACCATACCTTAGGCCTGAACAGTCCATCCCTCTGACAAACAGATCCAGCTAAGCTGAATATTCAGTGAAAGCAGGAGAGCTTAAACTTATCCATTAAGTCATTGTTGAGGATTTATCGCCTCTCCTAAGTGCTGAAAGTAGTTCTTAGAACCCAATCCTACCCCTGGCAGCTTTTCTCATTCCTTAGATGAGGCACGTAAAAACAGGATACTCGGGAAATAACTCTTCTTTCACACCAGCAAAGCTTCAAAATGCCTTGTTGATTTCTTGTTATCAACTAACGAAAAGACCAAGTAGACTTGGTCTTCAGGTTTGAACACATTCTGAATCAGACAGGGGAGCTTATTAAGTTATTCTTAAAAACATCCAAACGTGCCCGGGTGCTCGCCAAATCACACTTTCTCAGTGTTAAAATACTGCTGCCCAAACAGCACCGAAGCGTTTTTTTCTACATTACAGCCGTATGGTGATCGAATTTGCTTGGCTAGCATGGAGGCAATGTCACGGTGCCAAAAATGCAACCAATATTCTCCTCCCAAGGCCTTGTCAGTCTCACTCTGGGAACCCTTTCCTCTTAGCACTGAGGAGGAACTAAAGAAGGCACCATTTACTTTGTGATGTACATTCTGTGATCTTTGTGGAAGGGCCTTGCTGTCTTGTCATCAGTAGAGGTTCCCGAGGAATGGAAACTTGTAGAGTCCTCTGCACTTCTAAAGAAGGCCAATCTTGATCTGAGTGAAGTAAATACTTTGTACCCCATCATATGTGCGTTGCACAATTTAAAAGATATGATGGTAGCATGCCAGCTGTCTGACTTCCAAAAGGAGTCTCCCCTGACCCATTGCTCCTGGGATTCTCTCTCGTTATCGAACTGAACATATGCAGCTCATTGCAGCGGACCAAACCAGATTCATTCTTGACACTGGAGACTCGACATGAGTGATTCTACACTCGCCAGTATTGATTTGTTGATCATGGAGTACCTGTGTAATGCTTGGGGAAGACTGAAAAAGGTGGCTCTTTGCTGGAGTAGATTCAGTCATTCCTAGAACGGGGACCACAAACCCTTCTGCTTCCTCATTTTCAGTCAGCCGAGACTTCGTTGGTATGTGGGATACTACACGTTTCTCACTGTCATCCATTCTTTTTGACATCGACTTACACTGATTATCTGACCTGGGTAGGTTGTTTGCGTGGAGGGTTTTTCCATGTGTCAGCGATACCCATTTTATCTCCAGGCTGGACCAGGGTCGGACGAAGACAGAAGTAGGTCAAGACACCTAAATAAAAGTGGCATGCGTTCTGCTTGTTGCACACAATGTTTGTGGTAATGTTAGAAAAATCATCAGTAAAAAAAAAAAAGCATCCCACCAGAGCGTAAAACAGGCCCACCAATAGCCACAAAACAGCACACACATTGACCTGTCAGACCAACCTTCTGGCACTGTCATATCGCCCTACGTACTAGTCCGACCCTGGGATAGACAAGCCGGCTCCAGTGTCCTTGCTTCAGGAATGTTTGATGACTATCCATCAGTTGATAGTCCCAGTCTCCTGAAGGTCCGCACCAGCAAAGTTGAGCTGCTTGTTTTTGGAAACAACTTGGAGCACTGGGACAGTGCGCTCTGGTGCCCACATACAAGGGTCTCAGTCATCAGGCAATTATCGTCAGTTAATTCTGTTGGAGTCTGGTCGGTTCAGGAGGCCTCGCTGACGGCGTTGGTTAGTGCTATATAGTTCTCATAAGATTCGTTTTTACAAATTTCTCAGGAAAGAACACAGTGCTGCCACCTTTGTTGTATCATGCATCTTTTCCCGACTCGACAGCTATAAAAGCTTGTACTTGGCTCTCCTTACCTATGAAAAGGCCATTATTCAGTGTAGAATGTTTGCTTTCAGGACAATATATTATCTTTAAAAATGTGCCTCATTCCTGCAGCTCACAAGAATTGCACTAGCTCTTAATAGAACAAAAACTGCACTGCACGAGTTTATATCTGACCCACAAACCCTTCTGTGGCAATCTGACCTGACTAATAATCTCCACCAGTACACTTTTATCATTCACTGTATTCTGATTATGTACTCATGCGCCATAATCCCAACTTAGATAGGAACGTGACGCTTTTTCAGATACTTCACTGGAGACTTACCTCTTGAGGTAAGGAAACTCAAGAGCCACCCGACCTTCAGAAATCTCTTCAGACTTTTTTTCTTTTGTTAACATACCCATCATCTTCCCAGGCTAATTGTTTATACGCACTTTTATTCGTCTGAGATTTGTATATGTCTCAGTAGTATGAAGCCTATCTAATATCCGGGCACTGAATAAATAAATGCATGTTAAACACTAGGCTTTACATGCATTTCAGTTAACCTGGGTATGCAATTTAAAAATTGTCAAGACACATATAGTAATCTTTCTTCACTTCCACCATTAACTTATTTCGTTCTTGGTCTGGCCTGACAGCACAGCTGTCACCCGATGGACGTGATTAAACTAAAAAGAGCTTTTGTGAGCACTACTGAGCTAGGACTTTGATTCTACCCACATTGGTAG
The DNA here is from genome assembly GCF_031143425.1 of Pleurodeles waltl. Lineage (NCBI taxonomy): Eukaryota > Metazoa > Chordata > Amphibia > Caudata > Salamandridae > Pleurodeles > Pleurodeles waltl. The sequence goes on from NC_090446.1 coordinate 997,263,650, forward strand.
CCAGGAGGGACTATTGAGCAGATGTTGTGTGCTTCCCCTCCATGCAGCTGTGATTGTTTTATTTGTTGTTTGTCCAGGTGCCTGAGCTAGCAGAGGGGAGAGAGCGAGACACACACACACTATATATATATCCCCCGCCCCTCATATTGTAATGCTGGCAAAGTTCCTTAGATAATTTACAGTGTTCGTTTTCCTCCGGCAGCAGCACAGATGGAAGGAGGGCAATCATGAGGAATGTATTGCAGTCCCAGCACCCTTCCATTTTATAAGTAATTTTAGACTTCTTTGTGTAGTTCTGTATTTGCAAGCAGTATGGGAGACCCATGGCTAAACTAATTACGTGGATGATTAGGCCTGGTTGGACAGCGCTGCTGTTGCTTGACCTTAATGAGCAACAAAAAAGAGTTTTCAGAGTACTATGGGGGAAGGACTTATACTCCACCCACATTTTGTTCTTCCATGAACTACTACTTGTAATGCATTTTTTGACTTGTGATAAAACTTAAACATGACACATCAGGACTGAGTTGGTTATGATGGCAAGCCAATGATCATAGCTATAGAAATTATCAGTTTATTATAAAATGATAAACTAAAGGCACTAGACTTGACACATTAATTGTCAGGCTTTATTGAGAGGGGCTGCATATTGTTTTGCATGCTGTCTTTTCAGCATATTTGAAAATGTATAATCGTTATGCATGATGGTTGTCAGTTTCTGAACTTGACTACTCCGGTGTTGTGCAAGATGTTAAGCCTGTGGTAAAGAGTATAGGCTTAATGTGTGGATTTAGAATAGTCATGCTAGATTTGATACTTTGATTTGTTTATTATAAAACTTAATAACAAGGTCGGTAGTCCTGACCTTCATATCGTCAAAAGCTTGTCCTAAAGACAATAGGCTTTTAATGATGGATTATTATTACACAGTGCTAAAGGTATTTTGTTACAAAGAGTCTCACAGATTATCGTAGTAGGCAAGGTTTTGGTTGTGGTGATCCACCCAAAGAAACTATGGGGATAGAAGTTGTGCACTGCAGTGATCCTTGTTAGGCATGCTTATGATGAATAGTATTTTGCTTTGCCAGCTACAATTTTGTATGCATTTGTACTTTCATGGCTATATGCCTGATGTTTGCCTTGTGGGGAATGTAAGGCTCATTGCACTCAAGCCTTAGTTGGTTAAGGTGACAATCCAATGATAACAGCTGGAGGCTTGATAAGTGTGCAGGGAAATTTTAAACCAGATGCGTTGGTGTGATCTGTTTACTATGAAAAGTAAGGGCAAAGGCAATAGGCCTGGCTTATTTATTGTGAGATACGTAAGGTTAAGCTAACAGGCCTTTAACAGTGGAGTTTTATCACATTATATTTCAGGCTACAGATATATGTTGGTTACATGTAGTCTAACAGATAACCATAGTAGGGAAAGGTTTTTATATTGATGAAGCACTCTGACAAACTATGGTAATTCTATTTTGTTTCCATTGAGAAGGGTTGTATATTGTTTTGTCAGGTGTATTTTTTTGGGGGGAGATTTGTAATTTTAATTCTATAAATGTATGTCTGCTGTTAGACCTGTCATCCTTAGGGTGGTCTCCCCCAAACATTTTGCCTTCTCCCCTCCTGTGTTGCTGAATTCGTTTGTTTCAGCCTTAGGACTCTATGTACTTTACAATTGCTAAACCAGTGGCAAAGTGCTTGTGCTCACTCCTTGAAGCATGGTCAAATTGGCTTACACCTGATTGATATATTTCATTTACTTATAAGTCCCCAGTAAAGTGATATACCATATACTCAGGGCTGGTAAATGAAATGCTACTAGTGTGCCTGCAGCACTTATTGTGCCACCCAATAGGTAGTCCTGTAAAACATGTCTTATTACATATCCTGGTAATAAGACACTCACAAAATCATTTTTCACCATTTTGAGATCTGCCTCTCACAGAAGGTGACATTGGTTTACCTTATTATATTTAATAACTGAAAACATTTGGTTGGAGGAAGGTAGAAATATCACATTTGGTGTCCAAAAATTAATTGTAATTTAAAATCCCTGTTACTTTTCAAACTTTACTTCTCATTTTCATTCCAAAAAAGACAAGCACAAGTATACTCGTAAACACACAGCACAATCTCGATCACAGAGCATATATAACCATTTGCAGTAAAAAAGAAAAAGAAGCGATGTAGAAAACAAGTCTAGGTAGCCATTGGTGACATCAGCAGTATAACCCAGTTAGAACAAAAAAACAGGCATGATAGCGGGGAAGGGGCATTATGCAGCAAGAACAGGAGCAGCTTCATGCAAGGTGATGTATAGGCATAGGCACAGGACTTAGCAAGAATTGCCATCAGGGACATCACTATTTAGAGTTAACAAATAAGCACGCAAGAGTTGCCAAATGTCCTCGGGCCTGTCGCTGGAGGTTACAGAGTAGCATAAATCTCACTGGTAGAGTTACAGTAAATCATGCCTTTCAATCCGTCATCTTTAGTGGGGGTTCTTTTGCTGTCCCAGCACAGGGCTATCCAGCACATGTCCAGTAACAGCACAATTGTAGTGAAGTATCTAATGCCAGATGGCAGAAGCTTGACATAACCCAGGAGGGCTAGCAAGGGATCAGGGTTAACAGGGAGGTCCATCATTTCTAAGAGTCAAGCGAGGATCTGTGCCCAATAGGTTTGAATAACAGGGCAGGTCCAGGCAAGGTGTAAAAAAATCTGCATGGTCTGCACCACATTTCGGACAACTATGTGAGTGTGTAGGGTCGATTTTTGCCAGACCTTGCGGGCCATATATGCTCTGTGTAGGAACTTATAATGAAGCAACTTATGTCTGTGGGTGGGAGGGATAAAATCCTTTTTAACGGTATTGTAGCATTTTCAAAGCATTAAAAATGTGTAACTATCGACAATTAGTGTTTTTAATGATGCATAGAGTCGTAACTGATGAACTAATGATGTTCCACTTGAAACTAGTTACCTAGGTCACTTAGAAGTGTAAGTAATGCTACAAATAGTTGTTAGAAATGGGGTCTCTGGTTGGCAGTCAGATTGTACTGTGTCCAAGCAGGAACCCTCACTTTAGTCAGGGTAAGGGAGATACACAGCTCAGATAACCCCTGCACACACCCCCTTGGTAGCTTGGCACAAGCAGTCAGGCTTATCTCAGAGGCAGTGTGTAAAGTATTTGTACAAAACACACACAGTAACACAATGAAAACACCACAAAATGACACACCAGTTTAGAAAAATAGACAGTATTTATCTACATTTATTTTAATTTATCTAAATTAAACAAGACCAAAACAACAAAAATCCATGATACACAAGCAAAAATATGAATTTTTGTAAGTAAAAAGAGGCTTTTGCCACAGGAATCAACAGAGGCGTTGTTTTAGCACAAAGTACCTGGTATGCATCAAAAATAAAGTTGCAAGGGCGACGCGTCAGAAAAGCAAGCAATGCATCGATTCTTACTTAAAAGTGAGGCTGTGCGTTGATTCTTTACTTGCACCGGAGGCAGTACGTCAATTCTTTTCTTGCAAGGGAGGCTGTACATCGATTCCGGGTGCGCAGCTTCGGGTCCGTGCAGGGATGTCAAAGACTTTGACACCCAGGATCTGTGCGTGCGAAGAGGCTGCGGTGAGAACAGAAGCAGCATTGTTTCTCCAGCCGCGAGGGATGCACTGCATTCAATTTTCAGCCGCGGGACAGGCTGTGCGTCAACTTTTCTGACTCACACAGCTGTATGTGGATTTTCCGCTACAAGTTACCAACTTCCACTTCTAAAGGACTGGATTTGGCATCACTTAGGAAATCAGGGCTCTCAGCAGAAGAGCTCAAGCAATGGCATATGGAGTCTTTCATCTCCCTGACATTGCAGAACAGGGAGCATGCTCAGTCCAAGCCCTTGGAGAAACTTCACAAGCAGGATTTCAGAAAGCAAAGTCCAGTTCCTTCCCTCTTCAGGCAGAAGCAGCAGCAGCAGGCCAGCACAGCAAAGCAACAGGCAGAGTGGCAGGTCCTCCTCAAGATCCAGAAGTAATCTGAAAATCTGGGGTTTTGGGCCCACTACTTATATTCATTTCTGCCTTTGAAAACATCAAAGGAAAGTCTTTGTTGTTCACAAGATCCTGCCTTGCCCAGGCCTGGCCCTAGACACATTCCAGGGGGTTGGAGACTGCATTTTATGAGGACAGGCACAGCCCTTTCAGGTGCAGGTGCCAGCTCCTCTCTTCCCTCTCTAGCCCAGGAGACTCATCAGTATATGCAGGACACTCTTCAGCTCCCTGTGTGCCACTGTCTAGTGGGAATTCACAAACAGCCCAACTGTCAGTCTGACCCAGACGTGGATTACGCAAGCAGGGAGAGACACAGAATGGTTAAGCAAGAAAAGGCCCACTTTCTAAAACTGGCATGTTCAAACAGACAATCTAAAAAACAACTTTACCAAAAGATGTAATTTTAAATTGTGAGTTCAGAGACCCCAAACTCCAAATCTCTATCTTTTCCCAATGGGAAACTGCACTTTAAAGGCATCCCCTATGTTAACCTATGATAGTTAGGCCTTGCAATAGTGAAAACTGAATTTGGCAGTATTTCACCATAAGGACATGTAGAACACATCAGCAAATGTCCTACCTTTTAAATACACTGCACCCTGTCCATGGGGCTACCTAGGGCCCACCTTAGGGGTGACTTGCATGTAGTAAAAGGGAACGTTTAGGCCTGGGAAGTGGGTATACTTGCCAGGTTGAATTGGCAGTGCAAGACTGCATACACAGACATTGAAGTGGCAGGTCTGAGACATGTTTACAGGGCTACCCATGTGCGTGGCATAGTCAGTGCAGCAGGCCCACTAGTACCATTTGATTTACAGGCCCTGGGCACCTATGGTGCACTTTACTAGGGCCTAACCAGCAAATCAAATAAGCCAGTCATGGATAAACTAAACCAATCACCAATACAATTTAGACAGGCAGCACTTACACTTTAGCACTGGCTAGCAGAGTATCAAACCCATCCAAAACGAATTACAGCACAGGGTCCCAAATCAGGAGGTCCGAAGCAAAAAGTACAGGGAAACCACACCAAGAGCTGCCAGGACTAACAATAGTTATGCCATATTTAAGTTTAATGTGCAGATTATGGTACTCTACTCAACGTGCTTCTTCTTATTCCCCCTCCAAATCCGTGTCCTGCTGCAAAGCCATCTCTCTCTCTCCTTGCCACAGAGAATCAAGTGAATGACATCAATGTATTAGCGATATACAACATTGCTAGAAAATGTGTATTGTGAATCGAGCTTCTCTTGTGTGCTCAAAGTATCATTTTCAAGGACGTCCTCTTGAAGTGTTAGTGTAGTCATATTAGTTGTATGAGCCACTTTTTAAAGAAATGTTTAATTTGCGCCAGAGTGCAGTAGATGGAGTACGTGGAAGATTTCTCTTACCTTAAGAAATGGGTTAGTGCTGAAGATGTAGAAAATGATGTTGTTTTTGAATTGTCAGTGTGACCATAACCATGGTCATACTATGCTGTATTTGTAGAATGTATTAACATTAATATCTTGTGTGATTTGTCTATAAAATGTAGGGATTCTGTCTTTCAAGAGACATTTTTCCTTTTGCTATTTACCTCGATGGCCAATTGCCATGCTTGTCTTTTGCTTTTAAAACTTGATAATGGAATGCTTTATGAGTTTGACACTAAATTAACTTTTTGCCTTATTTTGGAACTCAGTTTTTTATGCTCCTGATATTTTATTCTGTTAAATTCTGTGTTTTGCTGATGAGGAGTGTAGTCTCTAACCGCTAAATCAACTGGATACACTTGAGCTAAATTATTTTGGTAAACTATCGAGGTATTTAAACATTGGCTTCAAATGATTATTGGGGTTTGGCTCCCGTAAAGTTGATAGCAGAGGGTGTTTAGAGTTAGACCACCTCTTTTTTAAGGAGTCCCAGACGATTTTTGGCCATATGTGCTTACAACAAATGAGAAAGAGGTTTTGGAATTTTGCCAACTTCCTAGTGCAGGATCCTTCTGCGACGTGATAAGCTGTATTGCTCTGTTATCCTTAATAAACCTGGAGTGTAAGAATGAATAGGGAGAATTTGAATGCATGAGTTTGTGATGATGGATTTCTGTTATTGTGGTGATTGGTTATGTGATGATGATTGTGGCTTCAGTTGGTGGGCTGATTACTACTTAATGTTCAATTTTTCATATCTGTGAACCCATTTGAGGTTGTTTTGTTTACATAGGAGAATAGAGTTGATATCGGACTTATTCTAAAATACTGGATCTCTACCTATTATTACCTTATCTGTATTGTGGTGTGTAGAGTGAGGCAAACATCTGTAGGGCTTTGTATTAACGGATTTCCTCTTTTCAGGTTGGAGAGACTAAATTAGGTACATTAACTGGGGTAAAATTCTGCTGGTCAGAAGTTTGCCTAGTGAGAATGTTTTAGGCTGTTTGAGATTCAATCCTGTTTTCTTTGTCTGCTCGAAATCGAGTTTCTACTGTTATGAGTGTATACTAATTTATTGTCCTTTCTAGGGTACACACACAAGGGGTTTTATTCATTTTTAAAAGTTTTTTGTGTTTTTTTAGTTGTTTACCTGTTCATGGAGAAACTGTGCTTTGATAGGCTGATTAGCCAGGGGGCCACACTGGGACTGATGTGACATCACCACTAGCAGTGCTCTGATTGTTTTTTTGTCAGTATAGCCACTCTGTGATCGGTTGACCTTAGAAAAAGTTGTGCTGTGATTGGCTATTGCTTGTTAAGTTCGTTTTCAGTGTTTGTTTTGGTTTTTAGGTTGTTTTGAGTTTGAGAAAGTGTAAGTCATGGGTGGAGTATTTACAAAACTTAAAACTTAAAAAAAGGATAAGTCTTGAGAAAGGCAGATAATACCAAAGGAAGGCACACCAGCGTTTGAAATTAGGAAGTGCCTATTTTATGTTTTTGGATAACTGAATGGAATAAAAATTACAGCACAGGGTGAGAAATTACAGTTTCCTATGAAGGGCATCCTTAACTTTGAGAAATATGATTTTTTTAGATAGACCATGTACAATATGCATCTAATCCTAGAACTACAACAGTTCAAAGCACTCAATAAATGGGCCTGTATGAGAATAGAGAGAGAGAGAGAGAGAGGGAAGAAAGATAGATCTATTAAGAAGTTCTTTGGGACCAGTTAGAAGCCAGACTAGACAATGAGCTGAAGGTTTGGAGAGTGGACAAAATGGAAAGTGTTAAAACATTTCCTGCTATAGTCACTAAAACAGAACCGGTTAAACTAGATACATCAAAAGAGAAGAAATAAAATGGGGAATTGGATAATGATGATGATGACAAATTAGTGAGTTACTGATTTCAAAACCCCCTCTATACACAGACAGACTGGCAGAACTGACCCAGACTACTGTTGGGGTCAATGCAGGGGGAGATATGGCAGCAGTGCAAGCTTCTACTAGAGTTGTACCAGGTGCCCCGTCAGAAGTTCTAGCTACAATGGGATTGTCTGGTACAAGTGAGACAGAGCAGACTGCAGAGACAGTGGTGATAGAGACACTTCCTAAGGATATATGTACTGGGGTCCTTAAAATAGAATTTAGAGAGATACTTAAGGGTAATGTGAATTTGAACAGACTACTGACATATAATGCTAATGAGATGAGGTATTTGACCAAAGAAGCAGCTAGCTGTGGCAACAAAGCACATTAAAAATTAGAAGAATTGGCTGATGAATTAGGTGTTGACATAAGTAAAATGAAGAAGGTTAAATACAATTACAAAATGGATTTAACACATGATCAGTGATATTGTTCTCACTACATTGAGCGCCCATTTTAGAGATTTGATTGAGAAAACATGAGACTGGAATAATTTAAAGAAATCTTGAGAAAAATAGAAAAAGGTAACTGTAATTGAGAAAACAGGAAAAAGTATAGGAAGTGATACAGATGGCAGAACAAGTACAGTGGCTGGGTTTCCTTTAAGAGAAGTGCATGGAGGGAATTTGGTGTGTGTCCCATGGACGAGGGTGAATTTGTTTGCTTTTACGCATAACAGAGAGAGGACCCAGCAAAGTGGTATGATGAGATTTATAAATTGACACATCTTTCTCCAATGTTAACAGATTTGAATTTGTTGTTTGAAATTGTTCTTCCATGAGACTTTTAGCTGTAGTGTAAGGTGATTGTAGGGCGGCCGATAGTGAAACCACATAGACAGAGTCCTGACAATGCACCATGGCAGATGTGGCTGAAAATTACGAGACAGTGAATTTGAAAAAATAATTCCAGAAAGGGATATAAACTGGGAATAGATTTTGAGGACAACACAGAAGTCTAAAGAGCCAGTGCATTCCTATTATGCAATACTGATGCATATATTCAAGAAGACAAGGCAAATAGAGGGGTTGTGATTGTTGAATTGTTGAAAAGGATTACAACTTGTAATTATTGTGGGCGAATCAGGCATTGAAAGAGGGAATGTAGACAGAATCCGGATAGAATTCAGGACAGTATGCAGCATAATCGCCAGGTACAGAGAAATAATGTAATGTCAGCTAAACAGAACGTGGATCATTAATTGATATCAGAGCTACCCATTCTATAGTTGTTGTGTGGAAGTTCAGAGCCTACCACCCTTATGAAGAGAAGTTCAAGTTGTAGGGATTACAAATAAACAAATTCTCAATCAAGTTTCAGCAAGATGAATTGTTATTTATTGCACACCGGAAACACAAGATGAGGATTCACTTTTTAGACTCGCTGCAGAGGACTCCAAAGTTGTGATGTACCCAGTATTGACAAAAGAAGACCTTCCTCCAGATTTAAGACTCACTGTTAGAGAAGAGATATGGCATTTTTCAAGCAAGAAAAATTGGACTAATTAAAACAGCCGAACCAGTGAAAATAAGGTGAAACCAGATGGAATATTTCTCAGAACTAGACATTACAGTTTAAAGAAGATGAAGCGAGAATGAAACTAGTGATTGAGAAAATGATTGAGCAGGGAGTCCTTCGAGATGTCCTTGGTAGTCTATGCAATTATCCTACAAGGAGAATTAAGAAACCGAATGGCAAATGGATAATTGTACAGGGTCTCTGAAAGATTAATACATTTGTGGTTCCTTGCTGTTCTGTGTTACCGAATGCAGTAGTAACAATGTTCCAAATTCCAGCAGAGGCAGAATGGTACACAGTCATCGATTTATGCCAAGATTTCTTTCCAGTACCATTGCATGAGGATTTACAGCCCCCCCTTGCTTTTTAATCTTTAGATAAAGTTTTCATGTGGTGTAGAATCCCACAAGGATATACAGAGAGTCCCATGATTTTTTTTCCAAATTCTTAAGAAGGATTTAAAAACTTAAGTAATGTAGTCCTAGAGTAGTATATAGATGATCTTTTGTTAGCATCCAAGACAAACGAGAACTGTAAACTTGATACCATTGCATTTTTTAATCAGTTGTTGGAAAATGGGCATAACATCTCCCCAATAAAAATGCAGTATTGTGAGAAGGAAGTTATTTATTTCAGACACCATATTGAAAAGAGTGTGTGAAAAGTCTCAAAAGAACACATTTATACATTTCAGAAATGGAATCCCGAGGTTCGAATGCTTCTCGAAGTGGGTTACTGCACCAGTGGAGTCCACATTTTTCCCACATTGCAAAGCCTTTAGTAAGATCAACATGTAATGATGTTCAAGATCCTGTACCATTTAATGATAAGTGCCATGAATCATTTAAGAAACTGAAAGAAAGTTTGTCACACCCCTGCATTCGGAATCTCTGACTGCAATATGATTTTCTATTTGTTTTGCCATAAAAAAGTTGGATGTGCACTTTCAACACTTGCTCAGAAACATAGAGGGCTCAGGCATCCAATTATTTATATTTCAGGAGTGTTGGATCTAGTTGTTGTAAGCCTTCAAGGATGTCTAAAATCGGTTGCAGCAGTTTGCCTTGCAATAGAGCAAAGTGAAGGAATTGTGACAAGACGTACTTTAATTGTCTGTGTTACACACTCTCTTGAAATCTTATTTATTAACAAGAACAAAAACACAGCACAGTAAAAACAACAGGCTGACATGTTTTGATAACATGCAATACTAAGAGCAGAAAACTTTTCAATTTAAAGGTGCAGTATCCTTAACCCAGCAACACCGCTTCCGATTTCAGGCAAAGGTAGAGATGGGAAAATATTGTTGAATGAAAAGTTGGAGCATGACTGCATAGAGGTGACCAAATTATGCGAAAAACCAAGGCCAGGTGTCAAGGAAGTCCCCTTAGGGGACTCAGATTTGACAGTGTTTGTCGATGGTTCCTGTCTGAGGGGTCCATGTGGAGGATTGAGAGTTGCTTATGCAGTATGTTTTCTACCAGAACTTTTGGAGGCATCCTTTTTTGTAAAATGTGACTTCAGCATAAGTAACAGAATTAATTGCTCTAATAAGAGCTCGCTGCTTGCCAGAGAATTTGAATGTGACTATCTATACAGATATCCAGTATGATTTTGGTGTTTTGCATGATTATAGTCTACTCTGGTCACAAAGAGGGTTCATGATTTCTTCAGGTGTTCCAATTAAAAACAGCATTTACATACTGGATTTGTTGGACACAATTCAGAAACCAAAATAAGTAGCAGCTGTAAAGTATCAAGCCCAATAGGCTGGCAAGCATTTGGAATATTAGGAAACAGGTATGCTGACCAAATGGCAAGGCTTTTTGACTTGCAAGAAGGGACAATCATTCAGGAGACTAAAGATAAGAAATTTGCAAATGGTAATGTTACACAGAGTTTAAACAACGTGAACTGTTTTTTTATGGATTCATTGCGGACTTCTACGAGTGACTTGAGAGATCTACACGAAGATGCTTCTGATGATAAAAAAATAAAATGGATGAAAAAAGAATTATCAGGATGTGTATGTAAATAAATATCAAAAGTATATTCTACCTGATGCGATTTTGCAGCCCATGTGTAAATATTTGTATAATCAGCCTCATACAGGGAGAGATAACCTAATAACGCAATTTAAAAAGTATTGGGAAAATATACAATTTCAACATTTTGCTGAGGATGTGTGTAATAGGTGTCTAATTTACCATCCAGATAAACAGGATAAAAAGACTGTTACTGTTATGAATTTATTTCCATTTATAAGATTTCAAGATAACTTTATGGAGATACTAAGTTGCAACGACCTTAAGTGTGTCTTGGTAGTGGTCTGCTTGTTCACCAGATGGGTTGAAGCATTTCCCACTAGGAGAGCAGATAGCCTTACAGTAGCTAAATTGCAGTTGAAGGAGTTTATACAAAATTTTGTTGAGCATGATTGTGGCACTCACTTTAAGAATTAAGTGCTACAGATAATTTTTACAGCTTTTGAGATCAAACAAAGTTTCCACTGCAGTTAACAACCACAATCCTCTGGTGTGGTGGAGAGGAGGAATGGTACCTCAAGAACAAACTGGCAAACGTCTGTTCCTCAACAGGTCTGAAATGGCCTGATGCACTTTCCCTTGTGTTGATGAATGTGAGAAGTGCTACAGACCCAGCAGACAGGTTTATCTCCCCATAAGATCATCATGGGTAGAACAATGAGACTTGTGCATGTACCTTCAGCTGCATTAATTTCAGTAACTGATGATATCTTTCTTAATTATTGTAAATGTCTGGGTGATGTGGTAAAATCTGTCTCTTACTAGGAGAATGCTGACACAGAAATATACAGCGATACTCCCTGCCACAATCTGGATGCCGGGGACTGGATTCTCATCCATAAACATGCCCACAATGGGTGTGTAGATGACTGGTGGAGTGGCTCTTGCCAAAGTATTCTAGCCACCAACACTGCAGTCAAATGTGCAGGGCTGCCTCAATGGACTCACCCTGCTCACCCAAAAAGAATTAGACCAGTTGAAAACGTGGAAGAAACAGAAGCTGATGATCAAGCGCAAGAGTCTGCAGAACAGAGTGAAATTGTGAGTGACAAAGAGGCCAGTTTTGCAGCGTGTATCAAGAGGGAGGTAAAGAAACTTTGGGATCTGGTGAAGATCAAGTTGAAGATCAAACTGAAAATTCAAAGTGAAAGTGACAGTTTCAAATGAGTGAGAGTTCAGATGAAGAACTTGAAAGTCCAGAAGTTCAGTTACAAGTAAATCAGAGTAAAGGGCTGTTGCCATGAAAAAGATCGAGGTGTGGGTGGCAGCAAGTAGAAGTAAACTCTGACAAATGATAAGCTTGACAAGTTGGAACTGAAAATCAGAGTTGAAAGCACCCCTTATGGAAGAAGAAAATGTGCCGTAGAAACAGCATACAAGTTAGAGCCTAAACAGAATATAGGATCAAGTGGGAGATGATGTTTTTAGAGAAACCAAGAACTAAAGACTGTCACTGAAGAAGTAAGAGCTGAAGAAATTCCCATGAAGAGAACTTGTACACAGATGCACTGTGAGCTAGTGAGAGACAAGAAAGCAGTCAGCCTGGGAGACTGATGAGAGTGAAACATTGACTAGTAAAAGATCAGCCAGAAGGAGAGATACTAATCAAAAGTATGCATCACCAGAGTGGATGCATTCGGCTACAGTAACAGAAGATGACACAGACGAAGATGATTATTTCCACTGAACAAGTGCCATGACTACTGTGAGAATTACCAAGATCTAGAGTTTGATACAGAGGAAAGATCACCTTGAAAGTAAAATAGAAAGTTTTAAAAATTGTTTTTGGATTAATACAAAGATAAGACGGGAATGCTGTTTAAAAATCTAAAAACAACAGAAAACAGTTTATATATAAAGACAGTTTTATTTGCAGACTTGGAAGGAGTCGATTTTGTTTTTTTCTCACTAATAAGAATTGATATTTAAAGCTGAAGAAAATTTGAGAAATTAACTTGATATTTTTGCTTGTTCTTTCCTGCTGTTGCTATAAAAAAGGAAGATAAAGAATGTAGTTTTTGGTTATCAAGAATTTTTGTTTTTGCTTTTGTTTTTCCTTTTTATCTTTAGCCTCTATCATGAAGATGGCATACAGCACTTGCTGTAAAAGTGTAGGGAGGACATTATTAGCTTTAATATTATTAATATTAGTTGGCCTGTCGGTGTGCTTACTGGCTTATGTGGGAAATGCTTCAGAACATTAAATCTAGTAATGCTGCAATTAGAATTGACAGCTTTCCTTTTACTCCTTTCCTCGCAGGCAAATGGTTGTGCTCCTCTTTTGCTTTTAAACTTCCTAATATGATGCTGTCAGCACTCTTTATGAGTTTAATACTTAGAATGTGCATAGTTCCTGTTTAACTCTGCATTATTAAGATCTATGATTTTGCATGTATCTGCACTTTTGTAATTGAGCCTTTGTGGCATGTCATGCATTTTTCAGTGTACTGCACTTTTAACTATTCTTTAATTCACTTTCTACACAATTTTTGATCTAGAACTCAGTTATGTGTGCTTCCAATATTTTATTCTGTTAAACTGCTAAATTATGTTTTCCTGTTGAGGTGTGTTGTCGCTACCTGCTAGATTAGCAGGAGACATTGGAGCTGAATTATTTTGGTAAAATATCAGGGTGATTATATTTGGGGTAGAGATGTTTATTGGGGTTTGGCTCCCACAGTATAGTCTGATTTTAAGTCACAATTCTGAAAACGCCACTTTTAGCAGGGATGCAGGAAATTCCAGACATTTGTGGGAGGGGAACTCCAGAAGTTTCGTCCACTTCAAATCTGACACAACGTATAAAACAAGGACCCCCAGACCCACTCTTCAGTTTGCTTCAGGACTGGTGGAGGACTGCCTGTTGCCTGCCCTGTGCTCTCAGAGGACTGCCCACCTGCTTCAGACGTGCTTTTATGCTTGAACCTAGGACTTTCAGGGTAACTATCAGGGCTAGTTGGCTGGCCCCCTGATTAGATCCTCAGGGACAGAAAAGGCTTTAACTATCTTGAACATGCTTCTGGACCCAGCTTGAACGAGCCCTGACCCTCCTGAGTGAGTCCTGACCTCCAGCCCAAATGTAAATCTTGGGACGTAGAAAATGTTCAACCACAAAGAGCTCTGAGAGGAGACCGGGACCTACATGCTAGCTGATCCTCCCAAGATGCATCACTGGTTGGCATGAATTCACAGTAGATCCCCCTGTGTTCTTCTCCTGAGCAGCAAACCTGTTCAGTGGCTCCTCGCAGAAGGGTATCCAGCCTCGTGGAGCCCTCGTTGGCTACAATCTACAGCTTTATCCCGCTGGAGATTTTTGACTTCCGTAAAAAAGACTATGTCAGAACATAGAAATCTTCACTGCAACTTCGTACAGCAGCTCCCTGACGATCACGCCTCCTCCTCGGACACCCCAGACTGCTTTATCCTGCTGAACTTTACATACTAAGACTTTTTTTCCTCAAAATTTCATTTTTAGTCTGAAGGTGAGTAGGGACTGGACTCAATCCACTTTGTGTATCCAAATTATGCTTATTCGGGGTGTACCCTAACTTACAACTTGCCCTGGTCTTGCAAGACTAGATGTCCACGGGTGGCGCCTTGATCTTTCAGGTATCATTTCTCACTTCAAACTTTAAAAAAATAATATCTTTGGTTCAACTAGTTGGATTTTTGTCATTTGGGTGTGAAATAATTTATTAAAATGTACTCTATTTTTCTAAATTGGCGTGGCATTCTTCATATGCTGTGTCTTACACTTTATTACTGTTCAAGTGCTCCATTAATACTTTAAGTTATGCCTGATTGCTTTTGTGCCAAACGGTCACACACAGGTTAATTCAGTGAGTTTTTGTGGTTCACTCTGACAAGGACTGTGGCTGTTGCTTGAAAAGGGCTCACATCCCCCCTCAACCAAAATCCCCATTTCTCACACCCGGTAGTTGATGTCTTATGCACACTTCAATAGGCCTGTGTTGTATATAGTTTCAAGCCATTGGTAAAGTCTATAAGTCTTATGGGTTCCCTGGGACAATGTGCGATCAACTTATAATGAAACAACATGACAAAGCAAAGAGGCTTTACTTTCTTATTGTGAAAAGCACGTGGCCACAGGCTTTTAAGGGTGGAGAGTTAATATACTGTGCGAAAGACTTCAGGTAGGTATTTTGTGACATGGACTCTCACTGATTAACATAGCAGACAAATGTTTTGGTGTTGGTGGCCCACCGGTACAAACAATGGGGATAGACTATTTGCACTATGGTAATCCTTATTAGGCTTTATTAGTAGGGATTTTATATTGTTTTGACAAGTATATTTTGTACATATTTGTAATTTTATCATGGTATACCAGCTGGTTGTCTTTTTGGAAGACTTAGGACCAACACAGTAGCTTTCAGTTGCCCATAGTAAAATGTCAATAACTGTTATAGGCCTGATTGCTCATAATGGCAAATTCTGATAATGCAGTAGGCCTTTGATCTTGATTGTAAAAAGAATATGTTAAAGTCAGTAGGCATTTAGCTGTAGTTATTACTTTGTATTAAAGGCTAAAGATAAGTATTTTGTTGCCTGTAGTTTTACCATAGTAGGCAAGGCTTTTAGTGCTGGTTACCTTCTGACAAAACCGTGGGTATGGAAGATGTGCACTGTGAGAACCTTTGTTAGGCCCTCTTAGGGGAGATAGTGTACTTCTTTGCCAACTTTAATTTTGTGTACTGAGCAATTTTATGACTATATGCCTGGTGTGTCCCTTGTGGAAAAACTTAAACTCATTATAGGAGGCTTCAGTTGCTAATGGTGACAAGCCAATAATAACAGCTAAATACCTGATTGGTTCACTGGGAAAAATATTCAGATGCCATATGTTGGATCTGTTTATTATGAAAAGTTACGAAACTGTATTAGGCCTGACATATTGATTGTGAAATGCTCATGTTAAAGTCAATAGACATGTAAGGGTGGATTGTTATTTCTCTGTATTAAAACATATGGGCATTTCTGTTACATGAAATGGCTCAGTAATTTTTGTAGGGTAGGATTCTGTTGTATGTTCTGACAAACCCAAGGAGGAGAGTATTTACACTGTAATAATTGCTATAATCTTTGCCATGATCTTCTAATAAAAAATCATCAAGTAATACATACATCTATATATATATATATATATATATATATATATATATACATATATATATATCTTTAAAGAGATATATAGAGGGTCTTTGGGTTAATTCTGTTCTGCCATTGGTTAATCATTGGTTCTCACAGACGAACCAGGATAGCGCTGCATAGACATGGATATTCTGTGGCACAATATGTGAAAATGTGTGGCATAGTACTGCACTTTTAGCTGCATTTTTGCACCACTTTAATTACCTTTGTATTCGTTTTTCATAGACTTGTTTTGGATTTTAAGAATAAAGAAAGTCACATTGGTAGAAGATATAAAAATGCCTGCAAAGCTATCTTTAGGTCTGTGGGAATCTGTTTTTTTCACACACACATCGATCACTATAAATATCTATGCGTGTGTGTGTGTATATATATATGTAGACACACACACGCACATAGATATTTATATACACACACATACCCATATAGAATGTATAATTGTATCTATTTTGTAGGAACAGAGATAAGGCCTACTTCAGAAACAAAAAAGAGAACACATGGAAGTGTTTTACCTTATTGCGTGACATTATATCACTGCATTAAAAGGCATCAATTAAAAGCATATTGCTGCCTGCTCCCCCTAGCCTGATGGCAATGCCACTAGTGAACTAAAAGGCAAGTCAGTTGTTATGCGTACCCTATAAGTGGCCTAGATTTTGTTTAAACATGGAGCGTTTTATAGACAATTAAAACAAACACAAGGATTTTTACAGCACTCTAAACTCATACGAGACACCAGGAATCATATCTCTGACTTTAAGAGACATACTGGAGTCTTCGCTCTAAACATTTACTGCTCGGGCAGGAGTGAGGGGAAGCTGCCTCTGCTGCTGTGAGGCAGATGCTGAGGTAGTGATTTTATCCAGTCCTCGGGCAGGAGGGTGGCTATACTGATGAAACAAACAAAATGAAGTTTTATTGCAGCAGATGAGTTAAAAAAAAATGTGGGCTTTGTGTGCCTCCTCAAATTTCATGGAAAAATTGCAATTTGCAAACTCACAAAAAGCTGAGGGTCTGTCTCTTGCTCTGTGAATGATGGCATTTTTTTATCACCTTGTACATCCACCCGAAAATGAGTGCCTTTCAGTGTGGGCTGGTTGGCCAGTTCGTTAGTTTTCAGTTTTCTCCTTTTATAGCTCCCCTTTCATTTATTTGCTTCTATTTTTATCTTAATATTTTTAAGAGGACACTACAGCTCTCCAGGCAGTGCTAACAGGTTGCTTGCTTGTTTCCTTGCTTCTCATTTCATCTATAAAGCAATTCATCTTAGGTGGCCACTTCATTTAAACCAGGAGACCATTATGGAATGTTGTTGTCTATAGTTTTACTACTCCAAGACGGACAACATACTGATTCTAAATGTGCCGACTATTTACAATACCTCTGCCAGACAAGCACTGACTGTTGTGTTTAGTTTATTGCAAGCGTATACCTGCTGCGTTTAGACCGCAGCATCTTTTCTACTCACATTCTTTTAATTGATCTTGCATCTGTTGTTGAGTTGGTGAGCGTTTCATTTTAGCTGTGTTAGAGGGTGAAGAAAAGAATGAGTTAGTGGATGGTAAATGGATGCATGAGTGCAGAGATGAGTGACAGAGTGCATGTATGATGAAGTATTGAGTGCCTAAACCCATCGATAACACAAAAAGCACTTTCATTGTTAAGCTAGACCTGTTGCCATTGCCAATCCATTCTGCTCCTACCAAAAGATTATCAGCCATATGGTATTACTGAGAATGTGCTTAGGAGTAATATGGGAAAACTGAATTTTACCTAGCTCTAAATCTCATATTGTAGATAGCGGAGGGATCTCTTAGTTATAGGCAATTACCAGTGCTAACCAGCGTTTTAAAATAGGGCATTTCCATATTCATTACTATTTAAATTTAGATCGGATGTTGTCAGACCGCGAGTTGTTCAAGGGGGTCAGGATTTGAAGTAGACACTTGGCCCTGACTGGGAACTCTGGAGTTGTTTTCAGTAGCATGTATAATAGCGGACTCATCGGGGCAGAGAAGCCAACCTTTCTCTGGCAAGCCAGTCTTCCAGCTGCTTTAGTGAACTGAATGAAGCCTGCAATGGGGGTCTGTTCAGGCCGTTTCAGGGCCTGTTTCTGAAAACATCGTGTAATTAAAAGGGGTGTACATACAAGAGAGTATATTAAAATAATGTGTGTGTAGACCTTGAGCCAATCGGTCATTTTTGGTGTCACTCATTAAAACTCTGTGGCTACGGATGCTGGCGTGGTCGCACAGCACCCAAGGTCCCCCTTTGCATGGAAGGGAAGGCTTCCTTCATTCATTGGAATGGCTACCTAACCCTGGCCACAGCTGCTCCTTAGGGTTCACATTCTGTAAACAGCAGAGCGTGTAGTGACCTCTTTTAGTTCTAGGTAGCTTCTCTTGAAAGATGGAGTATTTCAGCGATTAATTTGTCTGGGCCATGCGACCAGCAGACCCGGCAAACGACGTCATCACCCTCGGCTTCAGTTTGAAAAATAGGAACTTATTAAATTAATTAAACACTGGTATTGAGCGTTAAATAAAAAACACACACACGCTCAATCTGGTATTCCATTTCCATAGAGGTGTTGCGAAAGAAAGTTGAACGACCACACATTTCAAAGGTTTGCAACCTCATTCGGGCTGATCCTTGTTTCAGTGACCACAGCGCCGCATTGGTTAACTGTCCTGTATGACCCAGACATCATTCATCCTGTCTTCAAGGATGGGCAGGTAAACCACAGGGCAGAGATGCTGCCTCCACCAAGTAATACGTGTTGTTGAGCGGACTGAGCCATCGGAACTCAAAGGAGCTTCATAAAAATAAAGTATGTGTATATTTTTGTAAGACGTTGCCGTTGCTCAGTTTGACCTATTATAAAGCTGAAATACTAAACTGTGGCTGGTTTGTTTTCAGGTAGAGGCCCTGCAAGGTTCTGTAGAGGGGGCCCAGACAAACACAGACATGCTGCTGGCCCCTGAGCGCCACCCAGTAGCCCAAACAGCTGTTGGTGATCCGAGAGAAGTATGGCGGCATGCATGACCCTCTCGGTACATCGCCAGTTCAACCATGTTGAAAAGGCCAGTATTCCACCCTGTCCTAGCTCTCCTCTTTGGGAACATCACCTTTTCCCAGTGCACAGCAGCAGGAGCCTAAGCACACTAACCAACCCAGAGGCAGCTGTGCTAGTCTTTGCTAGCATCTCGTGCTACTGAATTCTTTATGTGAGTGGATCTGAACCCTAAGCAACTGTAACTGCCGAGATTAAAGGGCTGGAAGGGCTTATTTACCTGTGTCTGAGTGCAGTCCCATAACCACCTCCTGGAGCAAGTCTTGACTGCTCAATCACGTTGCCAAGGAGCCCGGGATGCCTCGGGTTACCCTGTCAGGGCCCCGGGACAATACTGCTCAGTGCTCCCCACTTGCCTCAGGCCCTGGGACGACCCAGGTTCTTATCTCTTCTCCCTCACCTCACACAATGGCGTGAGCCTAATTCATGTCACTCGTTCCGACTCTCTCTCAGAGTTTTTATCAGCATCAATCTTTGGATGATATAAAACCAGTATAATGGCTGTTTTATCATCCTGTGTAAAATCCTGAGATTTATATGTTTAGCATTTTAAAAGAGGAAATCATCAAGTACTGCTGGTTTAATCATCAAAACATGGTTTACGTTTTACGTCTGTCATTAATGGGCAAAAAGAAAAGAAAATATCTGGCACAAAGGACATCACTTGACAGCAAAATATAAGTCTGACAGGAGCATACTTTCTTTGGAGGAGCTTGTGCTAAAAAACGAATATTCCATTGTTATCTTGTTAAGTCAACGTTGTGTCTGCGCTGTAGGCTGTGTAGGGCAATGAAGCAGTGTGTGCTTCTCTGGGGAGGTTGTTTCCTTATTGGATGGCTGGTGCCCTTCTCGGTGCCCAAATGTATTAGAAGCCCTTACCTAGAGTAATCCCGTCTAACCAGGCCTGTTGCTTTTGCAATAGACAACTTGTCATCGAGTCGAAGGCTATGATATGCCAGACAGTTCAACACTATTGTTTATAGATCACACCCTCTGACAGTGCAATTCTTTCCTCAAACCCCAAAATAAACTGTCAGTTTGAGCTGTGAATGAACTCAACCAATCCTCTCTTCCACCTGCAGGTTGGAGGAAACACCATTTTGGGCAAATATGAATATGGTAAATGGCTTTTTCCCTTCCTCCCTCCTACAAGCTTCCAGTCATTTTTGCTAGTGGTTATTTTTTTAGTCTGGCCTACAGATAAAGGTATCTTGCTACATTGTTTTCCAAATTAAAAGCATACATAATATACATACATAGGTGTTTTGGTCAGCAGGCTTCATCCATTCGTCCGATATATTACCATTCATATTTTGCTTTCTCCCACCACAGCACATTGCATAAGACCACGGATCAGTCCGCATTACTCGTTGGTTTCCTTCATGTAGAGTGAGTGTACAGAGCTTGGGCATGTGGTTCACATGTACTTGAAGATAGTTCCTTTCTATTCAGTGGCTAAGCTCTTAAAGTTTTTTTATTCATTTTTTATATTGACTTAAAAAAACTGATATTGTTTTGCCCACACTTCGGTGTCCAGTTAGAGGGCGATTTTTTTCTGGTTTCCCTTTTTAAGATTTTTGTTGCAAAGCAGATAAGTGATATTGTGACACTGTAGCTGCTTCCTATTTGTGTACTTGATGAGGAGGAAGGGGGGTTTTGTCGTGTCGCCTTCACAAAAGTTAATAGTAAAATGAAAGGCTTTTTTTGCCTTAAGAAAAGCACTAGTAAAACAGCGGCATCAACGAGTTTTTTTTTTTACATTTAGAATGTTACCACAAGCATACGGTGGCCACATTTCCGTGGCAATATGTTTCGCTTTTTTAATAGCATATGATTGTAATGTATTTTTTTTTCTTCACTTTTAACCATTGCACCAGAATGCCAAAGCCGGTCTTATTGGCGTTGGGGAGTGCTTGCTTAATCCTCGTGTGCATTCTCAGAAAGGGATGCTGTGTCTGGCCTTGCAGCTGTCTCTTCTGCTTCGGTCGCAAAGATGGACGCAAACCGAAGACAGCCTTACGAAAATATTCAAACCAATGTTCTATTGAATGGGTTTGTGTGGTTCTTCATCGTGGTGTCATGTAGCTAACGGCGCACTTGGTAACTGCCAGAGTGACAGAATGGCATGTCCAGCCTTCCTCGGTGCCTGATGCCCGACGTCACGCTGCATTGAACTGTTCGAGAATCCGGCGCCATTTTAAAAGGTTGCCAAATTAATCGTGTCCAGCTCCATCCGGTCTGAGAATGATGTTCGGAATTATTAAATAACGAGATGGCTCATCTGCGCTTCAAACGCTGGGAATCTGTGCTGATGGTTGGCAAGCGCGAGTGGTTGTTTTCAGCGCAGAGTAGTTTTGCTCATTAATTATTCACAGCTGTGGGCATTGATGCCCTGATATTTCCATGTCGATGGCCCGCCTAATTGGTTTGAGTTGAACAATTACTATCTGTCCACATTAATGCCCAAACGTGCGTCATTAACGGAGTGTTTAATTAACCCTCTGCCTCAGCTTAGCCAGGAACGAGGAGTGCGTCTTAGACGGGGTCTGACCGGCCTGTGGGAGGACTGAACGATTTCCTCACAGGCCAGGGCCGTAGTCCAGTAGGGGAGGAGGAGTCCAGTCACCTTTGGTTCATCATGCACATCTTGTTCTGAAAGAAAAACACCTGTAAAAAAATGCTGCTGAAAGGTTAACCTTGGAGTAGGTGCAATATTGAGGTCAAGAAACCATCCTATGAAAATTGCTGCTTGGAGCAGATTCTTCAATTCACATGTAAGAAAGTTGTGGCTACTTTCATGATCTGTAGTGAGATATTGATCCATGTCCTTCATTGGAGTGTGAAAACAAACCACTGACATAGACTGCTTTCAGGTGCATTCCATATGATACACCATGGTTTCGTATTGAATTATCTGCTTTCTACTAAGGGGTGCATGCCACCATGATCTCAGTACTCGGAGCCCCCCACCCCCCAAACGTTCCAGGAGCACCCTTCCATGTAATTTGGAAGCTGCAAAGTATTCAGATGGGGCTGCAAGAAACATCTCAACCTAACTATCCCGACTGTCATTTGAAACTATTCACTGACTGCTGGTGACCAGGCACATCACTTTCTAAGCAAATGCGTAGCTCTTCGTGCCAATTGCTGTTCTGGACCACTCTTCCTTCAGCACAATCTCCATGCCTACCACTCTTCCTTCAGCACAATCTCCATGCCTACCACTCTTCCTTCAGAGCAAACTCCATACCTACCACCCTTCTGTCAAAGCAAACATCAAACCTACCACTCTTCCTTCAGCACAAATTCATACTTAAGATTTTTTCAGCACAAATGCCATATCTACAACCTTTTCTTCTGCACAACTTCCACACCTATAAACTCTTCCTTCAGTACAATCTCTGTACCTTCCACTTTTCCTTCAACACAATATCCATACCTACCACTCTTCCTTCAGCACCAGTTCCAGAACTACACCTCTTCCTTTAGGACAAACTCCATACCTACCTTTCTTCCTTCAGCACAACCTTCTTAAGAACCCACCTTCCTTCAGTGCAAACACCATACCTACTGTTAGACCTGGCATCGTTGACGCGGTTTTCCCTATAATTCATTTTGCATTCAGACCTCCTGCTGACTTCGTCTTTGATGTCTTTAGGACTGCACACTTTACCACTGCTAACAAGTGCTAAAGTGCTTGTGCTTGCTTCTTAAAATATGTTTGATTGGATTAGGCCCAATTTTCTTATTTAATTTACTTGTAAGTCCCTAGTAAAGTGGCACTACCTGTGTCCAGGACCTGTAAATTGAATAATACTAGTGGGCCTGCAGCACTGATTGTGCCACCCACCTAAATAGCACTTTAAAAATGTCTCAGGCCTGCCTTTGCTGCTGGTGTGTGTGCAATTTCAAACTGACATTTCAACCTGGCATAGTAAATCTTTTGCCATGCCCAAACCTTCCTTTTTAATACAATGAAGTCACCCATTGTGTGGACCTGGACAACCCAGAGGGCAGAGTGCAATGTATTTAAAAAGTGAGACATGTACTTTCAAGCTTTACATGCCCCGGTAGTGAAAAAACCCTCAATTTATTTTTCACTACTGCAAGGCCAAGGGATAACATTCCAGTTAGTTACCTTGTTACATTTTATAAGTGTAATTTCCAAAGGGGGTGAGGTAATTGGTTCATGTTTGGTGTCTCTGGGACTGTAATGAAAAATCCTAACTTATGGTGAAGTAGTATTTTAAATTGCAATTTTGAAAATGGTACTTTTTGAAATTTGGCATTTTCTTGGCATACGCATGTACTTCAAAGGCCTGTCTCTAGAAGCTTCTCTCCACTTCAAAGGCACAACTGAGCATAAATACCAGGCCTCAGAAACCAACTCTTTAGTACACTTCTGGACCTGTGGGTACTCTGCCAGGAAAAAGGACTGCTGTACTGCTGAAAGGACTGCCACTCTTTTTGACTGCTGCTCTGAAAGACTGCTACCCTGCTGTTCGGCCCTCTTGTCTGGATGATAAGGACTGGACCTGCATCTCTTGAACCTAGAGTGACTTCAAGGGCTAGTTGGCTTGCCTCCTGGTCTGAGGCCTCAGGGACATAACAGGCTTCCAACAACTTTGCATCGGCCTCAGGACTCTGCCTTCTGTGTGTCTACACTGCCGAGTGGTGTCACTCCAGTCCTGGAACCTTGGAAGTGGACTTATGGTGCTCTGCCATTCTCTGTGGAACCAGCAGAACTGACGCATTGCCTCTGCTGTGTGGCGCAACCTGAGCAAGTTTGACGCATCACTGCTTCTGCGTGGATTGGACCCGTTACAAATACCCGCACTGCAGCCATTGGAACCACCGCTGCATGATGAATCCTTTGTGCAGGCTCTCTCATTCCTCGTCAACAGCAGCCTCAACAGCAGCATTGGACTCTGTATTGGAGCCTCGCAGCTCACAGAACCAATGGACTGCCCTTTAAGCATGTCGTGTCCTCGATGCCAGATTTTGCATCAGAAGCTCCGCTGATGGAAACCTCAGTGACGACACAGGCCCTCGACGCATCTGTGAAACCAACGCATCACTTTGGCTATGCAACACAGCTTCAATGCAGATCCTTGCAAAGCTGCGCAAACCAGGATCTGAGGTACTCTGTTCAGCGGGCTTAACTGGGTCCATGTAGCAAGCCCACGCATTGTGCTTTTTGGCACTATTTTCACTAAAATCTATAAAACTGCATATCTCTGATTCTACTGATTTGAATTTTTGTAGTTTTCGTTTTGTTTCGTTTTAGGTGTGGGATCCTCTGTATGCAGTATTTTCACTTTATTATTGTTTCAGGTGTTGCACAAATACTTTACACAATGCCTCTATGTTAAGCCTGAGGGATCTGTGCCAAACTACCAGAGTGTTGAGCACATGTTAATTTTGGGTGGGCTCGTGCCTCAAGCTGACAAGGATTGTGGCTGCTACTTGACCAGAACTCAGACCCCAGTCAACCAACAGCCCAATTTCCTAAACCTATTACTCTTCCTTCAGAGCAAACTTCATACCTACCACTCTTGCTTCAGCAGAGACTTCGTACCTATGCTCTTCCTTCAAAGCAAACTCCACACCTACCACTCTTAAATCATAACTTCAGACGACTATGAACTGAACTGAATCCCTGCCAGATTAACATTTTAACAGACTTCTTGAACTTTTAGAGCGTTAAAAAACTGGCTCTTCCCACACATGCGTATCAGGAAAGATTTAATTCAGAAATAAGAAGGCTAGGTATCTCCATGGGCATCTGCATTTTTTGTCACACTTTTCTTTAGCACTGCATGCTTATGAGATGCAGTACCTCCGCACTATTGCACTGTGCTTAGAGCACGTTTGCAAACCTCAGTCACGTTTCCCAAAGCCTCCCATAGGTGTAACTACAACACAAAGCCTTTTCAACTTATGCTCTCCGAAAAGACATCCATCAACACGATTCAAAGCGGAATGCTTCGCGACTCCGCGAGGGTTGCAAATTGCTTGTTAAACAAGACAATACGAAGTTGTTTTTGATCCAGTTTGAAGCACTCTTCTTGTTCACAATCTTTTTATTTGGGCGATTTTTCATTAGAAAGGCAGATCCATGGATGTGATTAAGCATATTAGGGGAGGGGGTCACGGCAGGGGGACCAGCGCAAGCTATAAAGTGCACCGTTGGACAGCCTGTGTGTTCGAGTTAGAAACGAGAAGCTGAGTTCAGCTCCAGAAATCTGCAGTAACTAAATGTTCTGATTGCTGTGCCATACAGCACTGTGATAAGTCACCCCGGAAATCACCAGCTGGTGATCAGCGCATGCGTGGGAGGTGCCGAGACCCGGCAGAGCATGTTTGGGTGCGCTATCCTCAGGTCAGCCAGAGTCAATGTGCAATATAGACTTACCCCTCTCAGTACCTAGATGCGCCGGTCTTTCTGTTCCGTGCTGAAAGATGGGTACCCCAAGATGAGCCTAATTAACAGCCTCCATCTTTATCAGCGAGAGCATCACTGCCAAGTGACAGGTGACAAGCAGTACATTAACGAGGACTGCAAGTCTGCACAGCATTCCAGGTGGCACTCAGGAGCTTGCTCCCTGGAACAATTTTCCTACCTATCTGTCATACGTCTCAGTGTCAGGGAATGAGGGCCTTGTCCTCAAAGCTTTTGGCTGGGCATAAACACGAACTAAAAGCTACGGTGCATAACATATGGATGATTTATATAAAAACATGTACATCTCAGATACGCAATCAAAAGTGTACGTCACAAGTGCGCAATGAAGAAAGCACGTAATGATTAACTTACGCCAGATATTTACATAAGTATATGTGAATTCCCAAATAGTTATAATTTCCATTCCAGCAATAATGTTACAGATTTATGTTGTCTTTGTTGTGTTGACTCCGTGCCTAGCCATCGGCCGCGGTCAGTTCTGGACTATGACAAGTCCCTTTACATAGGAGTATGGAAATAATTCTCAAGGTCCCTGCAGATAGTCCAGGTCGGATAGACAGCCTTCCCAGCTCCATGAAGCTGCTTACATGTCACCTTGTGCCACAATCAGCTTAGCCCTTCTTTCACTGGTATTGTTACAATACCACAGAAGGTGGATTCGACATTTCTTGCTGATCATTGTTATGCAGTAAGCTGCAAACCTTGGACTTAACATAGATATGGGAAAACCCTCCTACACCCACCCGAACAAGCTGAACCCTGAGCTCTATCTCGAAGTATCCTCTAAAAAAGCTGTCTGAGATCCAATGTGGACAGTACTTGGCCTACTGGTCCGAAACCAAATACATCTTTGACTCTCATCTTCCTCTAAATCAAAGCCTTCATTAAATTTACTCAGGGGTATGCCACCACTTGTGAACCTCTTAAGTTCACTTTCAATCTTTCTCACACTCTTGTAAGATCATGCATGTTTCATATCCACCACCTCAGAAAAATGTAAATGCACTTGCCCTGTTGGATTTAAGTAATACCATTATTGCTGCTGCGCCTTCTTGTTTGCCCTCCAAGAACAATACTAACCCTTAAATTGGTTCTTCACTCTGCAGCAATCATGGGTGCTTGTAAATATGGCTGCATCACCTCTATTGTGCCTTCCACTTGGAGCCAGGATGTTGTTAGTGATCTGCAGCATTATTCTCAAAGCACTTATTCAACTGCCTCATTGCCAGGGTCATGCCCCTCTTATACCAAGAGTCATTAACACCTGCATTTTCACATTCACTAGGGTGAATGCTCTCACCCGGGACGTTTCCTGCTAGAGTGGGTGGTTCCTGGCACATAGTGCCAACAGTTCTTTGCATGGCTGCATACCTGTTTTGTTTTCACCAGACTCTTATTAACTATCATTTGTATAGCCCAATTGTTTCAGTTAACAAATATAAGTGACACTTGTCAGATTCCTTTTGGCTGTTCAGCTTTGTTCTTGATGGAATATTTTTGTCTTTTTAACTTTATTATTACTACCTTTTAATTTTTTTAATTTTTTAATTTGAAATAAAAATGTATATTTCAATCAGTGTATCTTAATACACTTACGCTGCAGAGCCCAACAGTGCCTTCATAGGTTACGCTCTGTTAATGTAAATTAAGTAAGCAAAAAAAAAAAAACATATCTCTGGATCACCAGTCCCGGCTGCTATGTTACCCACTCGCCTGCTTTAGCACCATCTTCACTTCTTCACTTTTTTGTCTTTAGCTTTCTCTTGGATATCCCATCACAATTTACTGACCTGTATGTTTTTTCAGATGCCCTTTTAAATTCTTCTACTGTTGCTACCGGCTCTGCCTACCCCCACAATTGCTCCCGTTTGATTGTATGAATTTATCATGCTTTCTATGACAACAGCTGTGTTACTAAGCTTCCTCCTTTACAAGACTTTCTTCCTTCTAAAGTGTGTAGAGGGGCTATGCAGTTGAAAATGTATTATAAAAGAGCATAATCACCTTTAAAAATTATAGCTTATTTCAAGGGTTGAGTGCACAGTGCCCTTCTCCCTGGTGTAATCTCTCTGTGGGCTTTTAACCATGCCCATGTCATGCCCATCACTTCGGTTGGTTCATGGGCTTGCCTTTTAAAATTCGCTTAATTTAATTGGTGTAAGGCATGCATAAGTCATGCCTTTTCCGGTGTTTAGCCCGCCTTGAGCGAACCGGCCAACTACTGAAAACATGTTTTTCTATGGTTTCTGGACTACTTTTTCTCTTTATTTTGTAGGCAGCAGGATCTCGCTAGGCAGTTGTCGAGCACTTTGAATGACATCGACCCTGTTACATGGATATTTGCACTTTTGCTGGTTACATGGATACTTGCACTTTTGCTGATACGTTTCACTGCGAGCGAACTTCCGTTTCCTTTTGTGTGTCTGCTTTGCGCTCATGGCGGCTGTTGGCTTGCCTATGTGAAACTGTTTTACTTTTCATTTTCAGTTTATGTGGCAAGAAAAGTCTGGTTAGTTATGTGAAACTGTTTTGCTTTTCATTTTCAGTTTATGTGGCAAGAAAAGTCTGGTTAGGAGTTTACAACGCTAATTGCTTTAACACAAGCAAATGCGAGACCCATTGCATTACACATGCTTGTTTCTTCAGCTATGAATGGTTAGCCTGCATTATTTCCAGGACCATCTTGCCCACACAATGTGTATGCTTTTTATTCGGTAGCACAAATGTGGTCCGCACTGTAGTGCCCCGAAAGGGGGATTTCATTTGTCTGTTCACTCTATTGTTGGGGCCTGAAAATAAGACTGTATTCCTCCCACTCCGAAGGTACCTTTTTTGGTTGCTCCTTGTGTTCACGATCCTGGTTAGGATGGCCTGCCACGGTTTGCAACATATTTGGAGTACTGCTTTATTGAAACTGGATAGCCAGAGGATGGAAAAATCTCAGAGGGCACAGTTGTTCCAAAATTCGGGAACTCATAACCTTGATTTGCCTCAATTGAATCCATCGTTCATTTGTTTAAGGAAGGATTGAAATAAATGTATTTTTCACTGAGCTTTTCATTAATTAATGTCTTCATTCTTTTATTTGCATCCTGTGGGTGGCTTCGACTAGGGTAAATGTGTACTTATCATTGTCCTGCGTTAACTTTCCGGAATGTGTTTTTAATACATTTGATTGTATCTCTACTTTTATCTTATTATTCAGCACTCCCTGAACCAATTTTGGCACGGTCCACTCTCAGTTCAGTATTGTAAATAGAGTGGGCGACTGTTTAAAAAGAGTCAGTTTTCTATTATTCTCAGGATGAAAATGGTCTGCTTTGTTTCTTGGTTGGTGATTGCTTGTGTCTGTTTGTATGATGAAAAGATTAGGTGGCAGATTGTGAAGTGGGAGAGGGTTCTGGGCTGACAAGAATATCCAGGCTGAAGGGTGATGGAAAGAACTTGCCAGTGGTCAATAAATCTAATAAGATGTTGCAGAAGTGTGGCATGCCCCTTACTAGTTGTCTGCAAGGATACTAGGAATTAATTTAGAGCAGCCGTGACCATTTCTGAACTCTCCAGCCAGGGAAAGATGCAGTGCAAGAAGTTAACTTGATGGATACGTTGTCCGGCAGATGCCGTGATACAGAAGATAAGTCGCTCAAGCACGATTTAGCAGCAGTAAGGGAGCTGAGGGGAAAGAGATACCTTATTGCTGTGTAATGTTTTAAACAGAAGAGGCAGTGTAAACACATAAGATGTGTTTGACTCTGTCGATTAGGATCTGTGTGTGCTACAAAGCGAAGAGGGGAGCACGTTGGTGGAAATGCGGCACCTTATGAGGGTTTGGGAGACTGGGTGGGCATTTCAGTCCAGTGTGTAGGTTTTGAAAGTTCCCTTGACTCCAGGCGTCTCCAGGAAAGGGTGAGGGATCTTCTTTGTCCATCCATTAAAGGCAGTGGATATTTTGCCC
This sequence comes from Pleurodeles waltl, assembly GCF_031143425.1. Lineage (NCBI taxonomy): Eukaryota > Metazoa > Chordata > Amphibia > Caudata > Salamandridae > Pleurodeles > Pleurodeles waltl. The sequence goes on from NC_090446.1 coordinate 997,293,292, forward strand.
TTTGATGTAAACAATATGTTTGTAGCATGTGTTGACGACAAGAAAGTGGATTCGCTTTCTTGCTCTTCTGCGTTTAAGTTCCGTTAAATAATGAGATCCCACTGTGGGGCTCAGATGGCTAGGAGGGTTTTGGTTGTGCACTATTAGCTTGTACAGAGCTTCTTGGATAGGTACTTATAAGAGCACAATTAAGAATATATTTTTGTCTAGTTTAGGGTTAATATGGGAATTTGTCCTTAAACTCGAGCTGGAGCTTTATATTAAGCCTTTGACCCCTCGCTGCACATGATCAAATCTTTGATTCGGTTGGTGGTTGTTCTGTATTTTGGGTAAGAGGAGTTTATGCTTTTAGGCCATTGGTGGGTGGGTGGATGGGTGTGTGTGTGTCAGTCACGATTCTTAGAAGATCGGTGGCCTTATTTTACTACCCATGTATAACTATGTTAAAAAGCCCTTGAAAGGGACTGCGATTGTTCTAATTGTATGTGTTATTCAGTGCTTAGCCCCCACAATTCCTTCACAAGCATTTGAAGTTCTTCCCAGATCCCTCGCCAGGTTTGCACAGAGCAGTTGCACTTCTGCACAAAGCCCAAATGGTAATACACAGACCACTGTAACTGTGGATCCTGCCACGTGTTGGCATCCAGTAGTTTTATTTGCCCATAGGACACATTGCCTATTTGCCACTTGTAAGAAAGTGGGTTATTAGTTATCAAAGAAGTGAGTCATCCACAAATAATTTGTCCACGACATTCCACTTCCTAAGAACCAAGTACCCTGTTTCCGAACTTGACTCTCTAAAGGTAGTAAGGCAGGGGAGGTGGTGTAGGGTAGTACCTCAATCCCCTGCACGCAATAAACACCCTATGAATCATTGGCCAGTTAGTGATTTTACATTTCAAAGGAAAAGTACTTTATTACACACACACACAAACACACACACACCCTCCCCACCCCAATATTACACATTAATTTACAAATCTATACATGATAGTGGAAATATCCATGGTGATACCCTCCTAACACGGTACACAATACAATGGGTTGTAGTTATCAAAAGATACACCTTCTGGCTGTGTGAGGGAGTCACCACATTAATAAAAGCAGAAAGAGATCGTGTAAAATCAATTGAAAACCATGAAAGTTACTAAGGATAGTAGCCATCATCTTTACAATGACATTCATTAGCGCACTCATTGTTCACTTTTTAATGGTAAATCATTTTAAAACATTAGTGACCTTCATTAAAACATGTAATGATTCACTGCTAGCTTCATGATTTTTCAATATTTTTTTTCTATTTTAATAACCTGTTTGCATGAATCTATCTTCTACTTTCATCGTATTTTATCACAGATTTGAGATCCACCACACTCCAGAGCCTTTTGAATAAAACCCAAGCATCATGAGTACTTAAGACCTAGTTTCCTGTCCCCTAGGGTATTCTGGGGTGCTTGATTAGCTCCAGGCTGTGGATATTGATGAGTGGTGTTGAGCCACATGGGGAAATGCCCTTTTGTTTTCTTTTTCTATCTTTCTTTCTTTTCATTACGGCCTCGTGTCACAGCAATCCTTTTCTTTTTTGAGGCTGGGTGCCTCTGCCTCTCTACTGGGGAACCTAGTATGTGCTTCTTGTAAGGGCCACTCGGGAAGCCCATTCCTGCGTGGCTGGAGCCCGCCACCGGCATAGCTGTTGTGCGCTAGCAAACAGCTGACGTCCTCTTTCCTCGCCTATATGGGTGGGTTGTAGTGTGTTGCAATCCCACACACGTGTAGAGTGGACAGGGAAGATGCGCCACCTTGCTCTCAGGGCTAAGACTGACTTAGGAGCCTCGAGCCTCTCTCTTTGTCAGCTGCACCTGGAGATTAATTATCTAGTGGGAAGCGGTCACCAAGCACATTACCTCTTGGCTGCACTTTCTGCTCAACAGTCCTCAGGCAATGGGGTACATTTTTGACGAAGGTGGGGGTGCCATGCTTGCCCCCTTGCTATTTTTTCCCTCCCTGGGAAGTTTGAGGAGCTTCAGGAGCAGGACGCCTTCCATGCCCGGTCCTGTTAGGCCCCCTATGGTACCAAGCTTCTTGTTTTGCCTTTTTGTTCCCTGGTTGGCAAATTTGGACACGGTACCATGTGTTTTACTCTTGGTAGCCAGCTACAGCCACTGGAAGTATATATTTCAGGCCTCATGGTCGCAAAAATTTTATAGCATTTCAACAGCCAGATTTTTAATGCACTCCTTCCTCACACCGAACCTGCCTCCTCTAGCACCTTCGCTTGTTTGCTTGTCAACTGAGTCTCTAGGTCTAACTATTGCGAAACTGTAGTTTCGTGCAGAGTTCACCCATAGTGTGTAATACAGTGGGGTGCACAAACATTACGGTAATCCTATAGATAGTCACACTATTTGTGCCCATTCACCTTATAAGTTCATGAATGAAATAGACCACAAGTGAACATTTCAGGGAAATGAAATAGGGCAGAACCAATTTCTCACTCCATTCCATCATGGTGGCCACTCTGTGATCTACATTGGATTTTTGACCAAATCTTGATTGGTGCTATTTAGACCAGGCCTTTTTGGTCTTGTGTTTCTTGGTTTGGTGTGTGAGCTGTCTTGGCCATCTGTATTGTTGCATAATTGAATCCAGTCTGTTCCTTTGAGTCATCAGTTTGGTCATGCCTGTCTTTCTGTAAGATCCATGCCTGCAAGCTCTGGTACTAATTTTACACATACAAATTTTGGAGGGTTCAGTTCTGCATTCTACTACCTTGTAGCATTTATTGCAGTAACCCTTGTCTGATATAGTTTGTTTGGTCCTGCATTCAGAAGGCTTTTATGCTGTTGGTCTCTTTTGCTTAAAGTACTGTTAGCACTAATTTCCAGAGGGTAACCTTCAATAATCTGTACTTTCAGTATGAGTATGAAAGACAATGTGACCTCCAGAATGAGTTATCTTTGCTTTTGGAAAGGGTTGACGAATCATCCCTCATAGTCGGCTCTTGCCAGTGTGCCATCCTTTATCAGTGTGCCATCTCTTATCCGTTAAAGCATTAGTCTCCCCTTCTTGGCAAAAACACACCAGATCTGTAGATCTGGAAATTAGCTGGATTGTTGGCGTCAGCCATGTATCTAAGCATTTCTGGGAATGGTGAAGCCAATATATGCAATACTTCATCCCTCATGACGAGTCTTTCCTTTATATTATCTTCAAATTGGAGGAGGAAAGCAAAAAGTGGATAGGACGGACACTTTCAAATGCGCAATAGATTGGGCAGAAAATGTGGATTATGTCACTGAGAAAGATTATTGGATTCTATTTCGCAATAGTATAGTCCACTCCTGTGTGCCTGCAACATTCCATTTTAAAGGCAGAAAAATCTAAAAATGAAAGGTGAAAGACTGGTTGAGGAGGCCAGCTTGGTTAAACTGTTTAGGATAGGCTAAAAAGAAACGCAGTTTTGTTGAGCCTTAGAGTCCTTTTCAGACACCGCATTTTCTGACTCTGTTGTCGTTGAGTACTGCAGAGGGACCCTCTCCCACGAAAGAGGGGTTGACTTCAGTTGAGCTGCACTGGAGTTTTAATGTTACATGATAGCGGACAGTGGAACATCACCAATAGACTTTAGATATTAGGTAACAATGAAGAAATCAATAATCACGATTGAAGAAAGACACCCTTTTAATTGCCTGTGTTTAACTACACTCTTTAGTTGTTAGTTGTCAGTACTGCTACCCACCCACAGGGCCACCGGAATTATGCAGTTATGAGGCAGTGTCGTTTTTAACATACTTATAGATTTACTGCATTTGCCACATAATCCATCATTTACAGGATAATCTGCAGATTTTAACGGAAAAAAATAGTTTCTAGCTCAAACAGTTCAAAAGTTACTAAAAACGCAACAAAACGTTTTGCCACACACTGAAAGGTCCTTTGCAAAGGCTGACTGTTCACCTTTCTGCTGCTTATTATCATATTTGGTTGTTAAACAGGTAGTGCAAACAAAGCCCAGACAGTGCTAACAATTGTAAAAAAAAAAAAAAAAGACAAAATAATTAAGCAAAATGTTCTGCATTATGCTGTATAATTTGTTTTTTTCTTGCTGCATAACTTACTCAAACTTGTTGGACAATTTTGCCCTCCCCAGCCGCATAAGTCCAGTGACCCTGCCCACCCCATAACCCTAAAATTACCCTTACCACACCTAAACCCTAAAGTTACCGCTATCACTACCCACCCCTAAACCCTAAAATGACCCTTACCTCCCTTTACCACTACCCACCCCATAAACCTCAAATTACCATTACCATCCATACATCCTAAAATTACTCTTACCACCACCTACCCCTAAACTTTAAAATTACCCATATTGTCCTTTACGACTACCAACCCCATAACCCTACCACCCTTTACCACTACTTGCCCGAAAACCTTAAAATTACTTTTACCAACCCAAACCCCCAAATTTCCCTTGTCATCCTTTACCACTACAGTATACTTACCTTACCAATACGTCTCATGCGTGGTAAAGTAAGGTGTGGTAAGGCTTCGTTGGAAAGTCCGTTTCCCCTTCTCATGGCCTCCAGACGGTTCTGATCATCCACTTTTGCACTTTGTCCATACCTGGCCACCAACAGTCATTATATTACAAGCCCGTAAACAGTTACTGACCCGGCATAGGGAGCGTGACTCTGTACTGGGAACGATTAAAATATGATAAGTTCTTGGCACTCACCTATAATAATTACCCGTGTCTTCCCAGCTCAGCATGACGCAGTTCCTGTTTTTTTAGACGTGCGTTTGACGTGATGGGGGGGGGGGGGGGGGGAGGAGGGAGGGAGTTAGCGGCTCTGTGCCTTCTCCAAGCATGTTCTGAATCTAATAACGAGTATGTTTACCCACCCTGGAGCTAGGCACGCGAAGCAACTTTTAGTATACGAGATGCAATGATCAGGCAGTTCAACTGAGAGGGAACACGGAGCGATAATGAAATTTCGATCGCCACTGCCTGCCACTCGAGGGAACATCTTCGGCAGGCAAAGGCTTCAGCAGTCATATTTTCATGGCAGTGCATGCGGGGGCCTGGGCCACGTGCCACCGCCCACACAGCCACGCAAGCCTCAGTTCCTTTAGACTGCGCGTTGCGCGACCCTCTCCCAATGCAAAGGGGCGGGCCAGAGGCCTGGTTTGGCGTCAAGAGTCCCATTAACGTAAATTCACCAAATTCCAGGGGTAAGGGAAGTGATATCGCGAGCCCAGCACACGCCCTTTGCCTTTAAATTTCACTTTCACACACACACTCCTACGCACAATCTGTCATATTATATCAACACATTAATAAGCACTTTTGAAAGTGATCGTTTTTTAGCATTAATTTAGAAATATTCTTGCCTTACCCTCTTTGATGATACTACCACCAGTAAACTGAGACAAGGCTCTTCTCCTCTTTCCCCTTAAATGGTCCTAGATTGTTTTAATACATGAAACAACATAGCTTAATAAATCAGACACAAGAGGTGTTTGTACAGCCTGATCTCGCATACTTGAAGGATGCTCAGTGAAATAAAATATTTGCCTAGGATCACACTGTTAGTTAAAGCAGGGAAGCCGGGATTGATCTTAGGTTTTCTGGTTTCACATTGTGTAATTGAGCCCGTAGATGGCTATCTTTTTGTTTCTCCATTTTTACATCAAAGGTTTGTAATTCTTTGCGCATGAGGTTAGTTCTGGGTGAGGAGCAGACACCACATGAAAGTGTAGTTTGTTTTGGGCTAAAGGGTCCCAGTACCTCAAGCTGAGCCAGGCATCTAGCTCGAGCGTTTAGTGCCTTGCCCTCCTCTATTAATGTAGCTTGAATGTTTGCTTGCGTGACCTACCTGCAGTAATTACCAGAGAAGTGGGCTGATATGTACCACCCGTGGGTTCTGTAGGTGTGGTTGAATAATTGAGATGGCTAGCCGCAAGCCTTTGGGACTTCCTGGAGGACTTGGGATAATCATTTATTTGTGAGAATGCTGCTGAGTGGCTTTATGTTTGTGCAGTTTGACAAAATCAAAGGCAAGGAAGGGTGAACCATTTGTCATTGTGTTTCCTGTAAGGAGTTTAGAACTTACAGTCTATGCAGAAATATTTTGCAGTGGTAAGTCTGGTGATTTGCAAACCACAAGGTCTGTGACTGCAAAACACCTTTTTAACTACTTACAAGGGTGATTCAGACCCAGTCCGAGTCACGAGTAGGAAGGGATAAGAATGGGGTGCTCGCCTACCATCTGCAGTTCGGAGAGGAATTAATAAAGGGTTTGTGAATGCATTTGCTGACACAACCCACTGATCAGATATCGATCTCTGAGAGTGGAAGACATGTCATTTAAAAAGGAGAAGCTGGGTTGGGCTCTTCACAACAGGTTGGGGACATCACTTGGGGCTGATAAATACTAAACAAAATAACAGGGGGCAGTAATTCAGACACACCTGCCTACAGGGAAATGCAAAGCGAGATGGATACTTAGGGGAGGATGTGTCTGTCTCAGTACACTGGGGGAATTCAGGCATTCTCTTCAATCATTGGTAACAATTTATCTGTTTCGAGCACAGAATGAGTAAAATAGGTCTCCTGCCAGATGCTTACAGTGGAAGCAAACATATACCAGATTTAATCAATGCCACTAATAGATCTGTAGGACTCACCTCAACCAGCGCACCTTCTTATCTCCCGCGTCTCTAGCTCTAAGAGGAATAGTGATAATTGATATCTGTTTGAGAGTTGTTTGTGTATATTTATATCCCTCATTTCTAGTCTGCAGAATACCTTTCAGTGGGAAAGATGGATCCTGCCCTCTTTCAGAGTAAACCACTCTTGTCTGTGGTCTCCATTTAAACCCTTACACTCATTCATTTCCAGGTCGACTTGAAAGATGCTGCCTTTAAGGAGCCTCGATCTTACAATGAGTCACCAACCACTCAACATAAATTAATGCATTATTCTGCAGAACAGAGGGAATTCTATAATTTCTCTCCACCGTCTGGGTCGATTTGCATATCTTCAATTTGTTTCTCGTCTAGAAGCCTCGTCAACTAAGACGAGACACCAAACATGTCGTGCAGGCGAAATCTCTCTGCTTGAGAGCTGACGGAACCAGGCTTGCCTAGTTGGTTTGTGTTGATCCTGTGTGCTTTCCGCCCACGCACTATGCATAATCATGGGACCTGGATACCGCCAGTCTGGTCCATGTCCCTCCCCAACGCCAGTGAGGCTCTGACAAAACACAGTGTGGTTTGTGAAAAAGTCATATTTATTATAGGTAAGTGAAGCACACATAATTAGTTTAACATTGCGAAGAGACAAAAACACACGTGAGGTAACATCACCCAGATACTGTACATCTGTGTCCATAAGATGATAAATGTGACATAATCGTAACCAGCCTAAATACTATTTATTCGGAGGCACAAGTGAAACTCCCTGATTCTAATTCAGAAGCAGCCTGGAGATGGTCTAAAAGGTGGCGTTGGCTGGTGAACACTCAACTGATCTTGAGACTGTTTCCTAGAATTTCTCAGAGTCGATATAATTTATAGTCACAGCTTAATGTCCTATGTGCTTTTGGAATGCAGTTGGCCAGATTTAGAGTTTTGGAATTTATTGAGGCAAGTGGCAGGTTTATCTCCCACGGTAAGTGCTTCAAGTTTAATTTACACACCTGTTGCAGCCACCTCGGAGGTGCAAAATATTCATTTGGTTCATTTTGTGCACACTTAACTTGAGACCTGGAGATATGACATGACACATTCATATTTTTTTACTAACTTTATTAATGACCAATATAAAAACCATAAAGTTGACATATGGGCTAAGTACTTTCTGCAATAAGACTGAATACCGTGGTACAATGCAACATTTGGGCTTGGTGAGCCAGCACACCATATTGTGTATACAGCAACTACAACTAGTGCTTTAGAACCAAAAATACTCTTGCATTAAGAGTTATGCTCTGTCTACACCTATAAGGCTACTTAGTTCCCTACCCATTAGATCAAAAAATGTGGTACATCATCCCAGATCTTTATCAATGTGGATGTTGTGCTTCTGTTTGCTGTAGACTTGAACCCTCGCCTTCAGGGCCTCCCACTTTAGCCGTAACACCCTCAACCTAAAAGGGGTCAAAGCATGTTACTCATCGTAATCAGGACTGGCCAGCATGCCAGCCAATGCCAATAGCCTTGGGGCTTGACAAATACTCGTCGTGAAATGATGTGACTTAATAAATATCAAAAGCGGAGACCGTATTTTATCAAATTGAGACATCCTGTCACAGGGAGACATTCCATATCATAATGATTCCACAGCATAAAGCGTAAAGGTCCACCATCCCGCTAGAGTAGGCACCTTTGGTCCCTTGTACTGTTGTGCCACTGTCAACTTAGTTGCCAGTAGCATCTGAGAGGTAAGGGTACCAGTTGCAGAGTTGAGGGGAAGAAAGCCTTTGTTATTTTTCGCCCCTAAGAAAAAAAAGGGGGTCCATGGTCATTCAGTCCCCTGGTATATTCTGGCCCTGAGCAAAAGTTGCCTCCCAGAAGAATCGAATAGCTGGACAATGTCCCCAGATGTGTATGTAAGTATCTCGGGCCTTGCATCCACTCTTACAGATATCAGTTCCCCCATGCATGCAGGCCAGTCGGACCGGGTTGGACACCTTCATATTTAAAGTGCCCCTGAAGAATTCTAGCAGTTGTATGGGGTAGTTCTGACACAACAACCATCATGCCTATCACAACCCCAACTCTGAAATGTTTCATGGTGAGTATCACACTTGAAGAACGTGTGTACAAAGAAGATAAAAATACATTGGTGAAGTGTTCTTTTCCAGTTTAGACGCAAGTGGCACTGGTAACAATGTCCGGCCTTCAGTGTTATGTTACTGTTGGCTGTGACTCTCAAAACTGTGCTGTTGGTTCATGTCTTGGTTCTCCGCTAGTATATTCTCCAAAAATAGTACATTTGATAGGCTCCGCATTATTGAGCAATAATATCTAAGGCAGCGATCATTACAGCATTTTACGTTTATTTATGACCTGACTGTTCAATTCACTGTATGGCCATTTAGTTGACCCTTGATCGAGGGAAGGCTAAATACGTTTGTACGGTTTTGCCAAGCTGCAATGTCACTACACATTCAACTGACAGCAGAGGAAGAGAGGATGTCAGCCTCGTGAGAGGATTCTACTTTGGGATCCTTGATCACGTTCAGCGTTACCCTGTCGGTCCCTCTGTGTCTTATGTGTGAGCTGTGGTCCCATATAAATTCTGTTTCATTTGCTGCTTCCAACCTGTACTTGTGCTGTATTTTTAAGTCCTAGGATTGGACAATTAATCCTACAAGGGATGCTCTCCATCATCCTTCTTCAGAATTGTAAGATGTAAAAAAAAAAAAAAAAAAGTATAAGGGGGCAGGTTGGAATTACACGTGAACACTTTATGGAGTATCATGCCGTAAACCAGGTCCCATTTCAGTTGTAATGGCCCGTTGAAGTAAAATGAGTTACTTTCCAAGTGAACTCAATGGGGCCACCTGCTTTGATAGCGTGTTAACGACTTGTTTGAAGTCTCACACAGAACAGTTTTAGTTACCTCTTTTGCCTTTAATAAAGTCTCATAAATTGGAAGGTATTCTGACTCCTTCCACTTACAGAGACATGGAGTCTTTTTTGCATGGTATTCATACCCTGGTGCACTCGCTTCAAAACCCAGTAACTTAACTGAAATAACATTTTACATTTTAGAGTAGAGTCTCACCTTTGCACCCTTGTCAGCCTCATTACCCCTTTGGAGTTAGTGGACTCCAGCCCACCTGAGTGCAGTCTACAGCAAATCTTGGCTACCAGGCTGCCACACTTTAAAAAATATCCAGTCACATGCCTCACAATGAAAGGCCGAGCTTGATCTGGGTCTTACAAAACGTGTCTACTTGCAGATTTTCTTTTATCCAGTAAGTAAATACATGTTGTGATCGCGGACAGTCTCAACATGCAGCTGTGAAAAGTAGATATTGTGCTTTTGTAGCCATTAGGGTGACACTGTGTGCCACATGGGCTGTTCCAGTGGTGGTGGTGTGTTGCACCGGGAGTGGTCAAATTCGGTACTGCCTCTGTCAGTTAAGCTAGATAATATTTCCTTGTGCAATCTGGTGTGCGGAACCAGCTTAGAGAGCATGAAAAATCTTTGCGTGTGTCGAATAAAAATATGCTTTAACACCTACTTGAAACCCGAGCATGTATATTATAATCAAAAGTCAATGGTCTGCCAATCATAGAATTAGGCAACATAGGCCTCCCATACAGCTCAAGAGCGTAAATGCTAATGCACACCGGACAGATTTATAGGTCTTTAGCACCTAAGCGCCAATGGAAATCCCGCGGCTAAAACGGAAACAAACAGAATATTGCAGTCGCAGGTAAAACCTGAGAGGCACAGTACATTAGACCTTCAGGAAGATACACAAATGTAAACCTTCCACAATTGAGCAAGCCACTTGAGGATTCTTAGTTACTAGTTACACCGCCAAAAATGAAAATAAAGCTTTATACTGTAGAAGTGGTCCAGCTTAGTGGTGTGGTTAGCAGGTAAAGAAAATGATGATAGCATTAACGCAAATAGGAACATTTCACGTGCCCCAAAGCATTTATGCTCGTCTATTTCCTATGCTGTTCCAGCTGGTGCTCAGTAACCCTGCATAGAGCATGATTCTGCTGGAAGCAAGCCGACACTCCCTTTATTAACAAAGATCGCAGTTCAGGATGAGCGGTCTGATTAAGGAGCAGCACCCCTCAGTCATGAGATTAGACATGGATCTTTTCAAATCTGGAACAGGGTTGAGTGGACGAAGGATCCTGAGTTGGTCTTTTTTTTTTGTTGTGAACCAAATGCGACCTTGCCACGCGGGTCTTCACAAGTCACACGCCTCGCACAGTTAAACAGGCAGCCCTGGGATGATGTATTTTCCCACCCTTGATTATACTTTGCCCTGGCATTAAACATGCAATCAAAATTAGTTCCTTCTTTGATGGCGTCAAGAAAGTGTCTGTATATTTGATGGCAGCCTCTTTAAGTGACCCCTTACCCAGAGCTGCATAGGGATGCCAGCCATGGACATAACACACTAGTGACCATTTATGTAGGTCACATCATACCCTGAATTGTTTCTTTGTACTTTTATAACAAGCGTTATTGTTACTTAACTTATTGTAATCATTTTATTGATCTCAGAAGGAGTAAAGGCTGAATTGGTTCTACTGGAACTCGAACCGGGTTGCCTGTCATCAATATACTTATCTCTGCAGTGGATGCTCAAATCGCTGAGCTGGTTAATACAGTCTGAAAGGCTTTTGCTCCATTTTGCATCTAGTCTTACAGGCAAAACATAGGCAAAGGCAAGGCAAAATATCTAGGGTAAGTTTCTGCTGAATTAAGTGGAAGAGGAGGTAGCCTTACCTATTAGAAGGTGGAAGTGATCAGTGCCAGCCTTCTTGGGGTGATTGTGAACAGATGTACTCCATTGTGGTTTTAGGTAGAACTGTTTTCTCTGTCCAAGCCCTCCACTGAACCTAAAATTAGGATCTTCTATATTCTGACTGTTGTGGCACAGATAATTGAGCTTTCCCGTGTGCTCAACATCTTCCAGACAGTTTATCACTTTGTGAGGGTGACAAAATCCTTCCTCTAACTATTTTTAAAAAACATTTTTTATTATGGAATGAGATGCGTTACAAATACACAACCGTCTACAACGGTACAGTAGCATGGCAATCAGTTTTTTACCAATAGTATGCATGAAGTTAATGATTCACCTGATATAACAAAGCATACATTTAAATGCCTCAGTTGGACAGTGGTAGATGAGACAGCACAATCCTAGTTCGGGCACATACGCAAAACACCCTCATCTTTCCTCAGCAACATTCTGTTCCCACGGGGGTGCTCTATGTAGTCAATCTAAGCCTGATGTCCACCATTTATCAGTTCACCATGCTCTAAGTTATACAATGGGAAAACTGTGGGGCCAGCCCCACTATTCACTAGGCACAGGAGGGAGAGGAGTCCCCAGATAATAGTTTTGATTTAATAAATTGGCCATCTTAGTCCAGCCTGGGGCAAGCCACCACTATAGCATACCATGCAGCCAAAATAAGGATCTGGCATTCCACCCTGACTTCCTCCCGCCACATCACCTCCCTCTCACAGTCCTCCCATGTCATCAGCGCCAATCCTCATTTATGCATATCGGCCTCGAGGTGATTTTCAACTCATGGTCAGTTGCCTGCGAGCCAGAGTGAGTGCCAAGTCTAGTAGTCTGTCAGTCACCTTGTGGGCCGCGCTACGGGCATGTAGGCCCACTAAACACAACTGGGGGGGTTAATGCAAATGTCATGTCAGTGGTGCGATAAATGACCAAAAGGACTGTGGACCAACTGACTGACCACAGAAGGCAAGACCAGATGATGTGTAAAAAGACTACATCTTTTCTAGGCAACAGGCGTATGCCAAGGATGCACTGGGGAAGATAGAATGGAGGCGTCCAGTATTGAGGTATGCCCAATGAAGGTAATAAAACTGTATGAGTTTGAAATGGACATTCCTGAATAATTTGGGGTGAATTCCAGCATGATACTCCATGCCTGGTCAGTCAGTGGTGTTCCCAAGTCCTCCTTCCAATGTTGTCTTTGGTGCGTGAGATCTAGCTGGGTTCCCTTCAAAAGTGCTCTATAAGGTAAAGAGACTGCCTTTGTCTGGCTCTTTATTAGAAAAGTATATCGAAGGAACTTGTGTGGGGTTTTCCGCAGTGCCTTTGGCCCCAGCATTCACGCATTCTGTGCAATAGAGATCCATAGAGTAGGAAATGCCCTACTGGCAGGTCGTATGTCTCCTGCAATGCTGATGAAAGACAGAATTCTCCCCCTACAAGTAAATTGCCATAGTTAATGAGCCCCTGTTCCAACCAGCGAAGCAGTCTCGACCAACCAACTGACTGTCTGAAATGCTGAGTAACCAGTGGTAACTCTGAGTTGTAGGGGAGTTTAATGTGCCTATGTTTCAGTTCCCTGGACCAAACATAGTGTAGAGTTCTGATTAAGGTATTGGCCGTACAGGTTATGGAAAGTTGTCTTGGTTTCAATAAGATATTGGTCAAAAGCTCTTTGGAAGGTTGTCTGCGTTCAAGACAGCCCTCTCCGTCCCATAGGGCAGATCTCCAACGTGAGACCTACTACAGTTGCGCCGTAAATATAAAAGTTCAAAATGCGGTGCTGCCAAGCCCCGTCCTTCACCGGTAAACTAAGTTTTTTCAGTGCCACACGTCGCCGGCAGTTCTCCCAATACGTCAGCATGAGACTATTCAAGTTTAAGAAATTTTCCTTGGGATCTCCATGGCAAGAGTTACAAAGTAGTAGTGTAAACGGGGTAAACCTACCATCTTATAAGTTGTTATTCTGCTGCCCACCGATAGTGGAAGGGAGGTCCAGAAAGCCTCAGGGCAGCTAGAGCACAGTGCAGGTTCTTCTCATATAGCAAATCTACAGTATGATAAATTGCCTCCCCCAAACATCAAATAGTCGTCTGCTCCCACCGTAATGTCAGGGAGGTTGAGACATAATCGTCCCGGAGAAGGTAGATACAGGATTTATTCCTGTTCACCTCCAACCCCGAGTAGCGGCCAAACTCCTTTAGAGCTTCTGTGTTCCCTCCAATTCTTAGCCCCCCCGCATGTGTAGTAGCATGTCATCTGCTTACAATGAAAGGTAGAGGCAATCTGAAAATAGGGTAAACCCCAATAGGGCGTCCCTTTCCATATCATCTGTGCAAACAGTTCCAGGGCCAACGCAAATAGCAATGGTGATACTGGGCATCCTTGTCTTGTGCCCTTGTCCTCCACACATTTCTCAGAAATCACTGAGGCAGTACTGATCTGAACCACCATGCCTGTATGAAGGAGTCTTATCCATTTATGCCAAGTAAAGTGGCATATAAAAACTCCCACCGGAAAGAGTCAAATGCTTTCATAATATATATGGATATGACCCTTGAGTCTGGTGGAAGGTGCTCCCGCTGTTCCAGGGCGATTAGTAGCTGACCGATGTTGGGCATAGTGCTACGCGTAGGGATAAAGAAGGTCTGGTAAGGGTGGACCAGGGTACACATTTGTGGTAATAACTATTCAGCGAGTATCTTACTGAGTATGTTATAGTCAGTGTTGAGCATCAAGAGGGGTAATAAGAGTCCAAGAGGAATGGGTCCTTGTCCTTCTTGGACAATGATACTATTGCTGCCTCATGCAGTGATGGAGTGAGTACCCCCTGTGCCCGGGAGTCGTTATACAGGGCCGCCAATCTGGGGACCAGTTCCATGGTGTAGATTGTGTAAAATTCTATGGGGACACCAACTAGTCCAGGAACCTTACCCCTCGCCGTCTCCTTAGTCGCACCCAGACTTCCTGTTCCATAATGTCCAAACACTCTACCACTCCCTATCCTAGGACCACCGGCGAGGACTCAGTGACGTAATTAAGAAAATCGACTTCATTAACTTCAGTTCTAGTGGAGTGTAGGTCTCAATAATAGCAAATGAATACACCATTAATCCTCTCTTGCTTGAGTTGTCCCTCACCAGAAGAATGGTATGCCCTCTCTCCTCACTCTGTAAAAGCCAAGCAAGCATTTTGTCTTACTTGTCTCCCTCAGCATGAGCCCTGTTTGTTTAGGTTTTATAGTCAAAATGCTGTAAGCACTTGCACCTCCAAAATGCGCTCCCTACCTGGGTAGACCATCAAGGAGTGCCTCCTCTCAATGTATATCAGTGTGTCGTTGAACATGTACACCAATTTTGCTAGGGTATACAGAAGCCTCGAACACCACCTTCATGGCCTCTCATTCCACCCCTGGCAAGGATGCCCATCCCTCATTATCAAGCAGTCAAGTGGATCAGGGAGGTTCAGCTGTCCTGGATTTGCTTGACCTATTGGCAGCTTTGACATCATTTCTCCAGGTGCAAAGGCTGCGGCAGGCTGGGCTGAAGGATGTGGTGCTGAAGTTGCTGGAGTCCTTCCTGTGAGATAGATAGTTTACAGAGGGTTGCGGTGATTTCAAAGCAGCCCCCTTTCAGCTCCCCTGTGGAGTTCCTCAAGGGTCATCCCTTAACCTTACTTTATTTAACTTGTATGTTGCCCACCTGGCAAAACTGGTGTGATCGTTTGGCTGCCAGGTTTCGTCCTATGCGGACGATACCCAGATCCTCATCTCTATCTCAGATTACTGGAAAGTAGCAGCAATCAGGTTTCGGACTCGTATGCAGGAAGTCAGTGGGCGGATGAGAGAGAACTGGCTGAAAATAAATGGGGAAAAAATCAGATTGTGGTGTTTGGAATGGACAGCTCTATCTGGACTGAACGGTGGTGGCCTGACAATTGCGGTTCTCTACCTGTCTCGTTAGCTGCAGCCAAAAACCTGGGTGTGATGTTTGATAACACTTTAACCTTTCACATCCAGATTAACAGAACAGTTAGTTCATGTGTTTGGATGATTAGAATTTTAAAGAAAATTTTGCCACTTCTGGCAAAAGAGCATTTAATCTCAACTAGCATGCCATCCTGACTGGACTACTGTAATTCCCTGTTTCTAAATATCAATCAGCTCTCACTAAACAGCCTTCAAACCATCCAGAATGCAGTCCCTTAGTCCTGGAATTAACCAAACATTCCTCAGTCACAGAAGGGTTGCGACACCTTCATTGGCTGCCTATAAAGAAACGTGTTCTTTAAGGCTCTCCGCCTGACGCATTAAGCTCTTCACTCTATGAGCTCAACCCTGAATTGCTATGTTCCCAGGAGACATCAGGACGATATAAGGTAGTTGTACCACGGTGTAAGAAAGCCAGGTGGGGAGAACGAGCCTTCTCGCTAGCTGCTGCGAGGTTGTGGAACTCCCTTCCTTAACATATCAGCTGCCTCAGTGCACACTTACTGTTTCGCAAGCAACTCAAAACGTGGTTGTTTACATCTAAGGTTTTGGTGGGGGCTACCTTATAGTGGTTTGCCTGTATTTGACTGCCTCTGGATTACATGTTTTTTTTCCTCTTTTCCCTGAGGGTCTGGTTACACTCTGTGCAACTGAAGGGGCACCACAGGCCAGATCCAAATCAATACTCTTCATGCAAAAGCTGAATAAGCTGTAGTCCCATGTCTGTAACAGAATATAATACATGGGAGAAGGAACAACCACCTCTAGAGGGAAAGTGGAAAAGAATATAGGCAAGTTAATACCATGGGATGGCATTGACAAAACTTCCTCCCCTCCGACTTCGCCACCCAGCCCATGCAAATCTAAGAATAGTAGAAATCAACTACAGTAAAGGTCATGAAGCTGCTGCTGCTCCACAGTCCTAGGAAGACCTCAGCTTACTCCTCCAGCAAAACCCCACCATATGTTTGTCAGATAGTGTCTTCAGCCGTGCCCAGCATGACCCTCGGCTGTATACCCTCCATCCATGGTACCAAAGAGTCTGATGAGCCAGTAATAGAAATGCGACAGGTCTAGGATGCTTGCTGCATAGAGTCCTCGCTTGCTCCGAGGGACACTGCAGTTTCCACTGCCCTCGTCTGCTCCAATGCTGCTTGCAGCTCGGTAGACCAGTTTGCACCTTTACCGCAGAATCTGTGTCTCTTGGGTGCCTGTTGTGCCACTGCAAAAACGGGTGTGCTGTGCCCTGATCATAGGACTCCAGCCATTGCCATGCTGCAGTCGGATCTGTAGAAAAGTGCTGCTTGGTCTCTCAGTCGTGCTGGAAACAGCAGGGAATATAGTAAACCCAAGTCACACAGCGTCTTCTTAACTGCAATAAACTTTTCCCTCTGGGTCTGCACCTGGATAGTAAAGGAGACCTTGGCATTTTCCACCATGAATGACCCATGTGCATGAGCCTGTCTTAGAAGGTGGTCTCTCTCACAGAAGTGAAGGAGACGAGCTATAACTGGATGTGGTGGGGCCCCCTGCTGATAAAGCTGCATAGGCATGCATTGAGCCCCCTCAAGGACAACCTTCTTCTTACTTGATGTAAATCTAGGTGCCATCATCATTCATGCTGGAACTAGTGTTAACAACTTTGAAGGTGTATGTTAACAGCACCATGTAGATGTTACAAAATCAATGATAGTGATGTAAGAAATGAGCCTACATCGGTTTTCTGGATTATATTAGTTACGAAGGAAGTGGCCCATGTTGGGACTGAGTCCTACATGTATGAACAAATGATTGATCGATGTATGGTGATCAGTAATATCTGCCTCAGAGAGGCAAAAGGATATAAGATGACTTGCCAGGCCATGGTCATGACTGAGTTGTCCCAGCCCCAGACCATGGCTCCATAGCTTGCACTGAGGATCCTCAAATGTGTTCCTGACAAAGTTACTCAATCAGCCCTTTAGTGCATCTCTGGCTTCAATCTTGTTATTGAAGATTTTCAAACAATGGGGTAAACAAAACCTCCCTGTGCTGTATGTATTGTTCAGGCCTGTCTGATCTCCATTAGAACTATCAGAACTAACAGTTCAAGAGCCAGTGGCCAAGAAGATTAGTAAATCTAAGTATAGCCATTCGTCACTGCTAGCCCCATCGATCCAGGGTCTGACAGGCTTATAGGGCAAACAGGTAGTGCCAGATGGGCTGGTCTCACAGATCGGTGTCTGGGTCATTTGTTAGCAGCTTGTGGCCTTGTTTTATGGTCTGGTGGCCGTTTTTTAACTGTCAGTTTCCCTGAAATTACCACAAACATTGCCTGCAGCGAACACAAATGGATGCAGTCTCCTATACCTTGCAAAATACTCATACCGCATGTGTTTACAAGCTGGCCTCATTTGCACATGTGGAACACGTTCATAGCCGTTTTGCTAATGGGGGCCACTTATATTTTGGTGCCCACGCCTGTTGTTTGTCTCAGTCCGAACCAGCATCAATCTATTCATCAAAGTGTTTATGTTTTGCCTTTGTAAAGCGACTTCACATCTGTTTGGGTGGGACATACAGGAGACGGCAGTTAGCAGAGTAATTCTTGAGCAGAAAAACAGGAACTGCAATCCTCCAAGCAGCCACCTGCGAAAAAGATGCCAAACCCTTGAATTTGCCAAGTGGTAGGCGCAGCTCAAGCATCAAACCACACTAAAATGAGTGGGATACTCTTCAAGGATTTGGGACAAATGTAGGAAGTGTTTTAGTCAAACGCCGAACGGGAGAGATGGGTACTGATACTTTTATGAAGGTTGTACTTGGCGCATTCTACTTTGAAAGTGTTAGAATCTGTGACCAGAAGCAAGAATGTAGGTGAACTGGGGCTTCTGGAAGGCCAGCAAGCATGGCAGATCTACAAGAGATATCAAGTTGTGCAGCTGTCCAACAATGTATGGGGAAGATACCATGCTTTGAACTGTCACACATCTTTCTTAGATTGACACTTCAATGTTTAATGTGGGTGTAATTTGAGAAGTGTCTCAGGTGAGTTTGGGCCAGACCACCTGATTTCGTGCCCTTTGGAGTGAGTTTATAAACATTGTTTATAGCTGCCATGCGTGAGTGATTTTGCAGTAGCGCCTCCTTAGTGAAGCAGTGCTGTTCTGTGATTTGCAAGCACGAAAAGGATTTCATGAAGCTGTCTTAGCTGGGGGAAGCATTTCTGTGGAGCACATCCACTTGGGGTCATGGTCAAGCGAGCATCCCAGGTTACATGTCCTGTGTAAGGACGTTGGGTTGAGCCATTAAAGTCTGACTGTGTATAAGGTAAGGGTCAGGGGTCGTCTGATTTGCTGACTAGTGTGGACAGGCAATTAAGCCTCTTCCAGCTCTGGGCATGTTTAAGACACTTTGCTGCTATTTGTGGGGACGGGGGGTGTTTTGCTTCTCAGATGCAGGTTAGCAGGACCAATCAGATGTAGAAAAAAAGGATCAACATGGTGATATCCATTTGGGTCCCCACACAACTGTTACCAATTACATTGTAAGAAAATAGCCATGTTTGAGTTTGCGATGTTTGAGTTTGCGGATCCTTTCACACAAGACCGAAGTGGCCCATGCACGAGCAGTTCTGCTGACTCACATTGAACGTCCATCCCATCTTGTGCTAAAAGCTAGACGGTCTTAGTACCATTAATCCTCACCTAGGGGGTCACATCACAAGTGTGACCATCATCCTCACCTCACCTTTAAAGACAGACAGTGATGACTGCTGAGATCCTCTGTAATTAGGCTTGATGATGGGGTTTTCATTATGGCACACACAGTGCCCTACGACGAACACCTCTCCACCCCTCTGCCGCAAACTTGGGTTATCCTGTACATCGGACCTTACATTGCTGTCCAGAGCACCTCGATTCTAACTTGCAGCATTCGCTGCTCTCACTGTTCCGGGGCCTAGGCGCTGGTCCTCCGTCAAAATGTATCCTAACCAAAACACTCCCTGCTCTTCCACTACAGCCATCCATCCGGTGCCCCTTACCAAACCCACAGCATGTTGTCTAAGTAACTGGGATCTTCCACACAGCTGTCCATGGCACGTGTAATCTCTCCAACCCTTCGGATGCCCCCTAGTCTCCAGCTTTCCTCTGCCCCCTAGTGCCCTTTCTGGATCTCTGGCCTTTAGAAATTCAGTTTCTTTGCAATGAACCATTTCTCCCTGTTCACTTTCCACGCGGTACAGAAACAAAGAGAGTTGTTAGATGAGTCAAAATGTAATCTCCCATAGCTGATTGAACACAAATCCTGATATAACTGAAGTGCAGCTCTTGCTCGGAGTTGTTCTGGCCTTTGGTTTCATGTAATATTTTATGGTAGCGCAGCTGCTCCGAGGATTGGTAGAATAATGAACCGTGTTCCCCCTCAGGCTGTAATTGTTGCTGAAAGCCAAGAAGAACACACTTAGTGCCCCAATCATTCACTGTTCGCATCCTCTGCTCGCAACTTTTATTGCTGGGTGGGTGGGTGGGTGGGTGTCTGGCTGGCTAATAGAAATGGATATCTCGCTGTATTATTTAGTCGGCGCTGTGCCCTTCCACAAAAAAACATGCTCACGCAGTTCTATTACTATGAAGTCCTTCGTGCGCGTTTGCTTCTGAAGAGGGGTGATCTTGGCGTGTCTCGAAAGGTTTCTGTCTTTGTACTGACAATAGGCCACCTTGAACAGTGATCCACTGTCACGGCCCGTTCGACAATCTTTTGCCCCCACCCAAAGCCCCCCGTTTCCTGCTTCCAGGGTCGTAACTCCCATTGGGCTAAAAAGGCTTCAGCCACTCTCACGTGTGTCCGCCTGGGCTCGGAGACGTTTTAAGCCATGGGCAAAGGGGGCTCTGGCCCGGGGCCCCAGCCTTTCAGGGGCCCGCTCGCAGAGCCACCTCTGTTCTGCAGAGAGCCATGCCTTCATTACCTTGAGTAATTCTTACACACATTTGTATTAATTTCCGTTTTCCTTTAATGTACTTTTAATGTCGGTGATGTGTGAGAGTTTATTATGGACATTTCGCAAAGATGTTTGTTTCATGCGACATCCATAAAAAAGTTTAATACGGATCAAAACAGTACCCCACATACGAGAAACAGAAGGGTGTTAGAGATTATTCGCAGTAATATCTGTGAGCTGGGGCGTGTTAAATATTGAAAACACATTCCTGAGTATGAGATGTAGACACGTTTAAAATGTGCATGAGTGTGACCTGGCCACAGAGGGCATGAAAAAGATTAAATTCGATCATGAATTGAAAGCTGTGTTGTGAACAGGGGATCCAAAAATCTTTTGACCAAGAGCCCCCAAAACCCTTAAGATGTTTCTATCTGGGCTGCTGCAGCTTCCATGACACACACACAGATCCTTACCGGATCTGTAATGAACTGCGTGGAGATCGGGCCTCAATGACAGCCCCCCAAATATACCCAAAATATTCAAAGTGCATAAAAACAGGGGGAACTATGATCTCAAGTAGAATGTTGCTGGGCCCAGAGACACTAAATATTCTGCAACTGTTCTGAGACCCTTTCATCTTCAGGCAAATGCATACAAAATATAAAGCATATGGTGGTTTGCCAACTTCACTTTTCGCATTAATGTCCAAAAAAATTCAAATAAGAATTTAATATTGCCTGTTGCCATATTTGATGAACAGAGTTGCTGACTTAGGACTTTATTTGAAGTTAAAAGTAAAATATTTATGTTTGAGCCGAATACATGTTTCTCGGCTTTCAGAAAGATGACACAGTCCTTTTAGTCCTCTTTCTATCACTAGCAAGGCTGTATGGACATAGAAATTGAAGAAGGACGTAGGATAAGAGTTTTTGGAACTCGCGCGTAACACGCATTCGCAGGTATTTAATTTCGTTTGTACCTCGCGTCAATTTGATGAGCGTACTCGCATCATACGACAAACATGACAGTGCAATAAGGAAAAAAAAATAGTGGCATTTTGAAGGTAAGCGGGTCAGGTTAACCAAAAATATACTGTTAACGTCAGCGAAGTTGGTCTGTAGATTGATATATAAATATCTTAAGCAGTTCAAAGGATCGTTTGATCTGTAGTTCAAACGTGGGGCGGCTCTACAAATATATAAGTGCCAACATTGGTATCATCGGCTAGTGAGTTTTTTAAGAGCAATAGGATGCTATTAGTATTAACTGGCAGTGCAGTTCGTGATAATGATTTATAACATCATAGAGGGGTAGTATGACCATACACCTCAGTCTAGATTCTTAGAGTAGCTTCTTACTGTATATATGTGTTATTCTGACCAATCTGCATATTAACTCATAAATAATCCCATTTATTTGATTAGAGGGTGACTTATAATTTTTAGTTAGAGCCTTGAAAGAGTAGCAATAACATATTTCACAACTAAGCCATACTGTAATTGACATTTTAGAGAGATGGAG
This sequence comes from Pleurodeles waltl, assembly GCF_031143425.1. Lineage (NCBI taxonomy): Eukaryota > Metazoa > Chordata > Amphibia > Caudata > Salamandridae > Pleurodeles > Pleurodeles waltl. The sequence goes on from NC_090446.1 coordinate 997,315,241, forward strand.
TACAAACAATGGTGCTCTTAGATGACCATCTACCTATGAACTAGCAAGTTACAACAATCTAAGGATTAATTATTGAGAAAAAGGATTTGTATGATCAATAAAGGTCAGTTTATATAACAATTTTGGCAATACTCACATTGGTGTGCAATTTAAGATACAAGTATCATGACTACCTTCTAGCACATAATATATTACATGAGTTATACACGGGTGATTCAATACATATTTAATCCTAACTGGAATTTTGGTGAGATCATACTACTACCCACTTAACACTGCATGGTGAATTAAAATAAACAGAACCAATGCTATACTTTATACTAAACTCTTTGTTATATACTATCACAGCCCTGATGAAGTCTAGTGGGAGATACCCCTGACGAAACACATGTTGGCTAAATTGATGAACATAAGGCTGTTTTATGTTGGAGATGCAATGTGAAATCCATATCACTTGATTTTGATGAATATTTGATGGATTTATGTTGGACTCGTAGTGAATGCCATATATATGGACTGTGCAGTGAGTTGCAATAAATATTGTATGGAACATAAAAACGATGAATACGGATTATGTACTGTGAGCTTTACGAACTGTAATTGAATAGCTGAGTGAGTGCCTGATAATAGGAATTTATGTCTATCAGTAACCTGTTGCTGATATACAGGGTCTTTGGGGATTTTCACCCTGCTCAGTGCACCTCCTGAGCTAACCAAGCAGGGATTCCAAGACAGGAAGCACCGTTATACTCTGTAGAAACCTCCCAATTTCCATTAACATACACAGATCATTACCTGATCTGTAATGAACTGCGCGGAGATCGGGCCTCAATGGCAGCCCCCAAATATACCAAAAATATTCAAAGTGCATAAAAAACAGTGGGAACTTTGATCTCAGGTAGAATGTTGCTGGGCCCAGAGACACTAAGGGGGTCATTCTGACCCCGGCGGTCTTAGACCGCCGGGGCCAGGGTCGGCGGGAGCACCGCCGACAGGCCGGCGGTGCCCCGCAGGGCATTCTGACCGCGGCGGTAAAGCCGCGGTCAGACCGGCAACACTGGCGGTCTCCCGCCAGTGTACCGCCGCCCTTTTGAATCCTCCAAGGCGGCGCGGCTAGCTGCGCCGCCGAGGGGATTCCGACCCCCCCTACTGCCATCCAGTTCCCGGCGGTCCGCCCGCCGGGAACCGGATGGCGGTAGGGGGGGTCGCGGGGCCCCTGGGGGCCCCTGCAGTGCCCATGCCACTGGCATGGGCACTGCAGGGGCCCCCGTAAGAGGGCCCCTACGAGTATTTCACTGTCTGCTTGGCAGACAGTGAAATACGCGACGGGTGCAACAGCACCCGTCGCACCTTCCCACTCCGCCGGCTCGATTACGAGCCGGCATCCTCGTGGGAAGGGAGTTTTTCCCTGGGCTGGCGGGCGGTCTTTTGGCGACCGCCCGCCAGCCCAGGGAAAAACTTAGAATACCCTCCGCGGTCTTTCGACCGCGGAGCGGTATTTCGGAGGGGGGAACTCTGGCGGGCGGCCTCCGCCGCCCGTCAGGGTCAGAATGACCCCCTAAATATTCTGCAACTGTTCTGAGACCCTTTCATCTTCAGGCAAATGCATACAAAATATAAAGCACACCTTAATTTAAAAATAAATATCAAAATAAACTTTGGGGTAATGTATTCTTTCAGGCAACGAAAGCTGGATTTGGTAATGGGATCAATGCAGATGTCTGTGTGTGTAACCAGCCACGCGACTGAATCATGGTTTGGGCATGCTGGAATAGTAATCTGTATTTATAGTGCTACGCTGTCCCAGTCTGAATATGCACGTTTTTGTGTATATTACACACAGTATAAGAAATGCTGCCTCAAAATGGGCAGAGATTAAGAGGCAGGTTTATTGTTTATGCAACACAGTGCAGCAACCAATGTTGCCCTTCGTTGCATGAGAAAGGAGAGAGTAGAACAGCACAGCATCTAATTATGGTGAACAGCGCCTATCTGCAAAGATTTGGTGCTGTTTTCTTCCCTCCTTTTGCTTCCACTCTTTATGATAAAATGAGCCAATACACACACTTGCCCTTGTGCAAGAGTGTGTGTAACCTGAGAAGCACAGGTGTTGTACACAAAAGGCACCCTTCTAGTACAGAATACTATACCTAGACATAGTTTAACACTTTTCACACTTTGTGCACGTGCAGTTCAGTGCAGCATGCATGCAAAGTGGAAAAAACCTGGGGGAAAAAAAACATTTCTCCAAGTAAAAGCCTGCCTCAAAGATGTGTTATTTTTCTGCACAAAGCTCTGTCCACAAATGTTAATGTAGGCCTTTGCGTTTAAGACTATGGGTAGGTGCATGTACTGCCAATGGTACGTCACCTTGACACAAAGTAGCACTGTGCTCCTTGAATTACTTTTGGCACACCTTCCAGTGCAAATAACGTTTTGCACTGGAAAGTAAATCCGAAATCAACTATTTGCATTGGTTTGTATCATTTTCCTGATGCCAGCCCAGTGCAAATGGTTAGTAGATCTGCCCTGCATGTTTAAAATAAGGAAGAAGTGCGATAAAAATATATATTTTTAGCAATACAGCAGTCAGGCTGTACCTTGTGCAAAACCTTTTTAATTGTTTCCATCAGGACACACTCCAGAACATAATTGATAACACCCTGATATTACATCTCAAAACAAATAAACCTTTGTCATCATTAAAACTCACACGACTCCATCAATTAAAGCCATATACTCTCTCCCTAGTAACAGTGCACTTTTAAATTTCTTTCAGGTAGCTGGCACCCTGTCAAGTAGGTTTGTTTCTTCTTTCAATGTGGTGCATGGTTATCAGTTTGCTTCACAGAACAGGAGACCCCCGACTCCTTTCCTTTCTTTCAGCTAGAGGCACCCAAAGGTGGTATCCATTCTGCAATGTTTTTTTTTTTGTTTTTTTTTAATGTGGAAATTTATTGTAAAAATTATATAAGGTTTGGAGTGTCGTTCCCAATGGATCTCACCCACTTCAACCACTGAGTTCATTCAAAATCCATTAACTGATAGAGGCGTCATTGTGTGTTTTTCATTGCTTCTCCTGACTCATGGTGTTGCACTCGGTCTGCCTACTCAGCCAACCTACAAGATACCAATAAATGTCACGGGGCCCCGATTGCCAACCATGCAAAGTAGAATTCCCATATGGAAACACACTCTACACAATTATGAAAGATCCAGTATTCCTGCACTCAGATTTACTGGGTGTAGGAATAATAAATCAAATTTCACCAATCAGAAAATCCAGCAGCTAAAATCATTGTCTGAAAAGGATGCATTGTAGTGAGGTCCCTTTCTATGCCCCCTTCACAAAGCTCAGACAAGGCACAAGATGCCTCCCGGCCAGCCAACATTTTCCAATCCTTCCTTCACTTTCTCACCCCCTCCGTCTACCCATGCTTTAAAACCTCCCTTGCACACATTTACCACAAACCCTGCATACTTTTAGCACCTCCTGGAAGCAGCTGGTAAATGTGTGCATCAAACCCAACAGAAAAAGGGATACAGTGTGGAATACCAGCAGGTAAATTTGGGCCCTAATAATCATTTTCTATTTAGTGGGTTTTAACTTGTAATTGTATAAAATGGGTGGGTTGTTAACGCCCAGTACTGGTATTTACTGATGCAGAGATTATACTCCGCAGATCACTGAAACTTGTTATATGGGGCTATGGTGGGCTATTTAAAGTGCCTGGGGATTTATCAACAGGGTTAAAAAAAAAAACCTAGTCATCACATTCCATCCCATCACATCTACAAATACACAGCAGGATAATTAATCTCATGATAATTTCAACAAAAAGACAGAGAATGAAAGTTTCCATCAAATCTTGCAGGTATATTTATTCAATATATTTTAGTGGGTGCTCTCAGGCACTAAGCGCAGGGCTGGTGGTAAATTTTAGAAGAAATCAAGCAAAAATTGTGTTTTTTTTTTCTTTTGGAGATAGTGAATTCTCATCTGAGGGATATCTCAGTGGAGCAATTAACATATGGGTAGACTGGGAGTTAGCTCAGCTATGTGAAGCCCCAACATTAAGTTATGTCTAACGAGAGGTATACCTCTCCCATCTGAAGAAAACACCTGTATGGTCCGTTTCTCAAGGTGCATTGAAAGACAGATGAAGTCTTTGCTTTAACATCTGATTTGTGTGTTTTTGTCTCCAGGATGGTGCCAGTGTAGATGCAGTACACCAGCACTCCCCATGTGCAGATCTAACATCACAGTGTCCTGCCTCTTCAAACTAATGTAGCCTGGCAGCAGAATGCTTGTGAAACCTTGTCTGCTGCCAAACTAAGCCTGTGTCCTTCAAAAGCAGCATAAATCTGACACTTTGCATACTATGTTACCAGAGCAAAAGCACTGCACAATGAAAAACACTAATTCGTGCACTGCTTGTTCCTGTCTTACCATGCAAAACTGGTAACCTTGTTGTATTCTTGCTTCTCTCTTGTGGCCCGGTCAAGGTTGTTTCTCTCTCTACCCAGGCCAGGTTAATTGCTATAATTAGTAGAGAATTTATGCACAACCATTATTGAGAATGTGGCATTCTTTTCACAGGAATTTTGGAGACATTTGTAATAAATGTTTCATTTTATAATGTGCAGTTGGATTCTATAATGCACATTGCCTCTGTGCAATACTGATGTTTTAGTGGGTTTCATACTTTGTGCACCAGGGCTTCAGAACGAAATGTGAAACATAGTTTGTGTCACTATCTCTATTTCTATTGAAGTGAGCTCTTTGGTGGACATTAGCCATCAGTCAAACGTTCTATATGTTGTGGAGCTTGAAGGAATACATATGCCCTTTGTATGCTAGAACTGTGTTTGTAATGTTATTCCACAGTAACTATATTTTGTCAGTTTTTAGGCCTGTTGGCTTCCGCCCTAGATGTTGCTTAATCATTTCATATGAGAACTGCTCAATGTGTGGTGAGACAACAATTATTTTGTTTTGAGTTTGAATACCGCAGATTCCCGTCAGAGTAATTAACAGGTGGTAATAATGCCAAACGATTGGCACTTATTTATTCAATTTCAGGAGGAATGGAAGAGACATTATGAATCAAATCTGAGATTTGCCAGTCCAACATCAGGTTAACCCACCAATCACAACATTCTAAGACCTGTACATGTGTGCGGCCTCAAACAAGCATGTGTTGCAATGTTCTGATGAGCAGACAGAAAACATACTTTGATCAACAGTCTGGCATGAGTGTCTTTCTTAAGATGAAATTGAAAATATTCCCTCATCACCTTCACTGAAGGATTTTTTTTTAGAGCTGGCAAAAATGGTTGTTGTCTTGAACAACCTTTGCCAAAACTGGTTGTAAAGTGTTTTGGATTGAAATTTATAAGAGGTGCTTTTAGGTTGTCTTACTTATTCTACTTTGTACTATAGATCTCTGTCCATAGCCTTTGAACGTTGCCAAATACACCAAAACAGGTTTGTTATAATCAGATCAGATTTGAGCAATATATTTAAAATGCACACTTTATCTCTCTTGTTTCAAGTGTTAGACCCACCTCCGTTGGTTGACCTGTTAGCCTCTCCCAAAGTTCAGGTCTAGTTGTGCCCCTGCCTCCTTCTCCATGAATTCCCTCACTACCACCCTCCAACAGTACCCCTCTCTTCTCCAAAGTCCCTCTGTAGGAGGAACTCTGTAGCAAGTGCTTTTAAAACCATAAGTTATTTTAAACACAGCGCCCCTGTCAGGACAGCACCAGGTGCTGCTCCACTGGTGGCATTGCCATAAAGCTGGACCTATCCACTGCCGCAGGCAAGGTTGGGCTGGCCAAAAGGCAACCACGCAGTCACCGGTGGGCTCCTCTCTCAGATCAGTTTGTGGGCCGTTTTTTGTGGCTGGTTATGGGCCTCTTTTTATGATCTGCTGGGCTGTTGTTTTACAGTTGATTTTCCTGTTATGGAAACAAGCTTTGCTTGCAGCAAGCTCTAGTCTATGCTGACTTCCTTGCCTTACAAAACACTTGAGCAGCATGTCTTTACAAGTTCAAAACTGCCCTAGTTTACAAACTTGGGCCACTTTCTTTTAGCTATCTATTTGACTAATGAAGGTTACTATTATTTTGGAAAAGCAGAATGGAGCTACTTCAAATCCCTTTGTGCCATCTTTGATTTTCACTTGTTGGCAAAAAAAACAAATTTTTTCAACTGAATGTCTCTGTGGCACTGGGGACCTCTATTTTATAGTCCTGGCCTTTCCTGTAAAAACCTATAGCATTCTAATAGTTTTAGTCCTGGTTTGTTTCAGTTGAACTGAATGGATTAAAGCCCCTGAAAGGAAGGCTTTGTTGAAAGGACCTTCAGGACTGAAATACAGTGTTCTTGTTGCCATGAAGTAATCAACAAATTTATCTGCTTCGCCTTCCTATTCCATTTGCTCAAAAATGATAATAACCACTTTTATAATGCATAACACAAACTTAATTGTCTCTTTGCTCTTCCTGGTAGTTAAAAGACTATGTTGGCCTTACTGCGGATTAAAGTCTGTTATTCTGCTGGTACAAAAGGAGTTCTGAAATGCTTGGTAATCAGATGCATGTGAAATCAATCTTCTTTTTTGTATTAATCTGTATTGAGTTTGTGTATTATATCATTGGATAACACTGAAATCTTCACTTTCTTCTTGACTTCGAAATTTATGGATCAAGGATAACATGAAAAATCCTCTGCAATATGTCAGGCTTCGTCCTGGAAAGAAGAGTCATAAACTAATTGTTTTCACCCCTTCGCAACTTGCAACCACTAGCCGGCTTGCTGATCAGCTACAGTTCTGCAGTGTGTGAACTGGCTATTCTTTCTAGAGTAAGATAAATTATTCCCATCCAACTAAAAACATTGAGATTAAATATCAAGTCAGTAAGATTGTGATAAAATACATAACTTTATGGACGTGTGCTGTACAAAACCTTGTCCTGTGTTTGATTTAATAAACTGTAATGTTGCTCATGTATAATAGGAACCAAGGCTACCCATAGGGTTCACCTAACTGGCTTGCCTCTTTAGTTTCATTACTGACATTGTTGTCAAGGTAGGGAGAAAAATTAATGTATATAAATTCATGTTTGAAAACTAGCACTATTAAACTAACCCTTCTCAAGGCACTGATATAATCAATTATACTAAGGTGAAAATGTTCTGCATATTAACTATACACTTTTTGAATTTTGAAGAGACTGTCATATATTTACATCTTTGCTGCAGGGTGTTTAAAAATCAAAGTGATTCTTAAGTGGTGCTGGACTCCCTGGTTACTTCCATTCTTTAACATTAATTAACTTTTAAATAAATGCTTGCCTGCTTACTTAACATTTTTTATTGTTAGTGTTGTGTTGAGTAGACAGCAGCCCAGCACTCCTGTTGACCAGCATGAAATGGTCAGGAGGGTCGCATGCGGCCCCAACCGTACTTTGAGTATCAGTGATCTAAGCAGACTGCTTTACTTTATCGTAAGGCATGCTTATGTTTGGATACGGGGGGATACATAGGTGAAAATTAACTTTAGAAATAAGTGAATTCAAAATCAAGTGGCCTCAAAATGAATCTGCTGTGGATTATAGAATATAGAAATGCAATCAGTGGCAGTTGGTGATTTAGTTATGAGGATCAAGAGGATTTATTCACAAAATAAAGTTTTCTCATGGGGAGAAGAAAAAGAGAGCAAGAAAGGTCTTTTAGGTGGCACCCAATTTCAGGATCCTCCTGGATTCCGTTTTTGTGACTTCAGCATATCTGTACCCCAATAATCTCCTATAGGTGAAGTTTGGTTCTGTTTAAAGCACTCCAATGCCCTAGAGCCAGTTTAATACGCTCACAAAATAATGCAAAAAAATAGGCAATTCTTCTGATATGCAATCACTCCCGTCCCAGCATCCCCAAACTTTAACTATGTGCGGAAGCCTGGATTTTGCACAACCGATACCTGTATCTGATGAGATCTCCATGCACTGTAGGTGCTTCATAGAGTCTAAAACCTCCATAGTGCATGTCTCTTCTAAGTTGATACTAAGCCTTAAGATGATTTTCCCATAGTCCTGCTGCTTGTCTGCCTGCCTTTCTAAAGAGCTACCCAAGAAGAGCCTCATTCTGCTAGAGGGAACGTGGAAGGGCCTGGTAGTTGAGAGATGACTTTGCCTCTGCTCGGAGCTTTCTTCTCGACTTGTTTGAAGAATAAAATGTTAAAAGTGATACAATAAACAGAACAGGGAAAGCCTGAAAAATATAGTTGCACTTAACAGTTTGTTAATTATGACCCCAAACACAGCTCATTATTAACCCAAGGGGGCACCACAACTCGGCATTAGTTTCAGGGGTGACATTTTAGATTCTTCAAAAGGGCATTGGTCTTTAACGTTAGAGTGTTTACTACCAGATAACCACCACTTAATGAATGCAGAGTATCTTTAGGTGCCAAGAAAATCTCTTATGGCAACCTAGTAGCAGGCCAAGGTAGCCCAGCAAGTTGGCCTCATTTGCTAATGTTGAACCTATTAAATATTTAGGTTGTACCAGCAGGGAATGATAACGTTTATAAACCTCTGGTCATAGTGGTCTGCCAGAGGTTCTTTAATGTCTCACAATGTCCAAGGGCCTTCCTTGGTTTTCAGTTGGCTTTAGCAACTACTGGGGAGACATTAGTGGACAGTGACAGAGAATTACCCAGCTGCAGTTGACTTTTTCAGTTGCCCCTGAGGACTGGGATAGTCACAATCTCTGTATCTTGTACCGTATCTCAAAATGGAGTCTTTTTCAAATTTTCACTGTCTGTCTCATGGGTGTAATGCTAAGCCTACTTGAAAGTTTCCAAGAGGTTTTTTTTTAGGAAGCGTCTGTTGTTGCTGACTGTTTGTTTCACCGTACAGTTTCTGCAGCCTGGGGCATTGTTTTTGATGGTAGGTACCAGCGTGAAGGATGATGAAAATACTGGGAAGACTTGAGAAATCTCTAGTCGATGGTGCAGTGTGGCCTCTGGCATTAGAAGTTCTCCCACTTAAAGGTTACTAGTGAAATGCAGGTGTCTCTAAACATCATTAGAACCTCCATAGAGAGATCTCATCACCATTATCTACACCCAGTGGGTGGAAACTGGCATGGGGCTGTCACTCAAGAGTGGGCACTCAACAGTGCAGTGGTGTAATCTCGCCAGACAGAGCCACACGCCAAGGGTTGCCTCCCTGTACCTCGTTGTTCGTTCTTGCCATTCACCTTGAATAAGTAGATCCACTCATCCACTGCAGCTGGGCATTGAATTCACCCACCCCAAGACAGATATCAGACAAATATCTCCACAAGAGCTGCTTCTGCATGAATAATATGAAGGAAAGGCCCAAGAACACAAACACAGTGGAACACTTCCTTAATGTGTGATGATGGTCTTCTACTCCATTGGTCCTCTACCGAGGATCCTTGGAAATCAAGCTGTGCTACAAGGGGCACAGTTGTGGGTGAGTGGTGGCATTACCGTGGAATTTATTATTTGGATTGCACTTTCTCTCTCCCTGATTGTTTAATGGTACCACTATGTTTTGGATAATGGCTACATCATTGTTATGTTGTGCGATTGCCCTCTAAGCGGTCCTTTGTTATCCTTGGCTAGTGTTAAAAGAATGCTGCATGTCTTGGACACAAATCGATTTTGTTGAAAGAGTGGGATGGGGGTGCTATTGTGATTGAGGGTAAGGGCAGGAGGAGAAGGTGATTCTGGCACTTGGGGTCTTACTTTGGTTAGAATATCAGGCTTCTGAAATGAGTAGCTCGTTAGCTACTACTAGCTCTCCAGCTACCTGTAAATAGCTCTCCTGTGTGTAGTCTACCCTACTCATTTAGAAGCTTTTGCTTATCAATATATGTGTACCAAAATTGAAAAATGTGTATTAGAGACAACAATCAGTGTATTTTCAGAACTGATAAACTGATGTTAGAATTTCTAAAATCTATTTAAAGCTGCCATTTGAGTGATATGGCTCTGAGGAGGTTTACTACTAATATTATTACTGTGGCGCCGAGACACTTAAACTATGGCTTTACGTATTACACACATAAAGGCAATCCAAATTGACAAAGTCTTTTTACATTACTGCTGGCAATTCTGCTGGATGCACAGGTAATCACTGCGGGTAATTTTACATAGGGTGGGCCACTAATGTAATTTTGTCTGATGCCACTGTTACAGCACTAATGATATCAGTAGCTCTGGATGATTTTTATTGATCACAAGTAGCTGTTCTTATTACAGAAAAGGTTGTAGAATTTGTGGATTTACCACCTGCTAATTGGAAAGGAGGCCCAGCAAATTCAGGTGGTGTGTAGAACAGCAGAAGGAAATGTAGTAAGCCTGTGCATGATTTCAGTTTTAGGGCCTGCTTGCCGGAGAGTAAATCTTGATGTAAGATCCCTGAGAAACCATAGCTCCCTTCTTCAATCTGTTGTAGGTAAATGCACTATGACCGTTGGTAGCCGCCTGCGACTAGTAGGTGTTTTGTCAGTTGTTGTCTCCCAGTGAAAGAGGGGCATTAATCATGGATTGCTGCTTAATATTCTCAGAAGTCGAAGAGCGACATTTACCATGTTTTCTGTCTAATTGTCAAGTTAATGGAGAGAGTTAGCCTTTTGTATTGGCCTCATTTAGAACTGGATGCCAATTGCGTGATTGGCATAAGCAATGTTTCCGGGAACACTCTATGCAAATGACACGTGAGTAGATAAATGCATGGATTTATTCACTCGATCCCTAACCTTGCTGTTCTCGTGAAAGTATGATTTCCTAATCAGTACTTTCTCATTACTGCCCATGATTGTTCGACGAGCGTTTAATTTTTTGAAATTGCAGCTTATTATCATAGGTGATGATGGCTCTTAAAGGGGGCAATGTGCGTGGTTTTCCTGTTCTATTTGGAGCTCTGGCAAACATTAAGAGAGTCAGCGCGTTGTTTAACACTGCTGCTTCTAAATTAGTTTGTTTTGTTTCCTGGATGTGGGAAGAAGGCCCTTTTATTCTGGTGCTAGCTTTTCCAGGCGCACTAGGGCATTGTAAGCACAGCTGATGCTGATAAGGATTAGGCAGTAGGTTGATGAACCTGTGGGGAAATTGTCAGAATTTCCATATACCTGTGACTTTCAAGTCCAGAAGGCTTGGGATCGTGAGGCAATGTCTGGATGTGCCTAGCGTACTGCTTCGATCCTACTAGTCTTTAATAAGTTCCCCTCCTTCCCTGTAGCCCACTCTTGTGGATCAGTGAAGGAACTGCTTGGTCATTGGTCCAATCCTGGCTGGTCCTGTCTTCCTGACCTCAATATTATGAGCAGCTTGGAGTTGCATTATCTGGAGCATTTGTATTGGGTTCCATGGCACATTTTTTTTCTATTTATTTATTTATTTATTTGGAGTGACTTTATCTGTTATACTATGTAAGACCACTCAACCTTTGTTGAGATAGTTGACATGTCGAACATCCCGTAGCATAGAAACGTGCCACCGGGTAGTAGGTTGCTTCATAGTCCTCAAATATGGAACACAATTCTTACTGCAATTTGGCGCACCAAAAATGCACAGTATTTGTTTATTGCTTACGATTGAGCTTTTCAAACTGATGAATCCCTTCTTGTGTTGTACTTTCTCTACTGAATTATTTGCTGAGATTCAAACAAACTCGCTTTTAATGGGAACTGATAAGTTGTTTCAGTGGGATGTCAATGTTTATTTCATAAATCTGGACTGACGTCACCAACAACTGGAGCTGCCTGCAATGGAATTTAGTGGGATAGTTCACGTGACTTGCCTGATGTGAGCGATCCTGGAGAATCCATCTATTGACTTTAAGTAGGGTCTTACACATGCCTGAAAATGACTAGGGTTTGGCTCTACCCCACCCCAGTTAATTGTGTCTAACATGCGGGGGCAAATATGCTTTGAAACTAAGTTAAGGCAAGGGTCCAAATTGGGGTGGTGATAGTTGTGGTAACAGAATCTCGTTTTTTCTTTATGTTGCATAATAAGTGACATGCCAGAGTACTCTATTTAAATCTGGTGACACTTCTAGCCTATGTAATTATTGGTCATATTTACTGTTTCTTGATACATATCTAATGTGCTATGACACTTGATCTGATCTGGACATGTGTATTGGTTCAGTGTGCTGCTGTGCACTCCCCACTGGTCCCTCCGCATTCTGTCTTCCTTACAAAGTTTGCCGGGCTTTCTGGAGTTATATAATTATTATTTGGTCCCAGCATTCATGTCATTTATTTTATGTTTAATTTTGTTTTATGGATTCTGAAAAGAAGACCCAAGCCAGCATTAGATGTGAAGTGTTTTCTCAAGGAGGTCTAAGCATGAATCAATTCTGAGTACTTCTGTGTGTACCCTGTATGCAAGGCTTAGATTTGGCTGAGAGAGCAGCCTCAAGGAAGGTGCACAAGACTAAAACCTTTCGTGTTTGGCTTTAAAGAGCTGTATGTCTAATAGACAATCAACTCCATACCGGGGAGAGGATAACATACTACTAAATAAGCTCCTTCCTGAATGTCCTGACATACTGTCCACTAACAAGGTCCTAGAGTCATAAGGAATGCTGTTTGGTGATGTTTTTCTGAAGGAACTAGCCATCTTCACTGGAACTTTGCCTCCACTTAAAGGGCCTAGTATTACATACATAGAGTTTTTCCTGATTGCACTATTTATGGGACCAGAACATCAAGAACGCCTATTCCTGGTCCCCAGTGATCCTCCCTGCCACTTTCAAGCAATACGGAAATAATTATTCCCCAGAGGACCAGACTTTTTCAGTACTCAGTGATCTTTTCTCTCCCCATTGCAGATTGCCTTTAGGTAGGACCTCATCAAGACTGTAATTGTTCCTCTTTATAAATGTGGGACATTATTTCATTCTTTACACATCACTGGTTGTGGAATCATCCCTGACTCAAGGATCTTCCTATTAGTCTCAGGCTTTTATTCAAAGTTGTCCACTTCCACCCCTAGCCCCAGCTCCTTTTTTTTTATCAGACACTCTTATGGGACTAGAAAAAGTGGATACAGTCAAATTGCCTTCTGCCTTTTCTGGGTTATGTCTATGCTATCTTCTTAGACTAAAGAGATCTAGATTACAGCCTCTGCCCACAACCAGAGCTGTTATCAAAATACCTTGTTACAAGTGTCTTAATTGACAGTTTCGATGTAGTCACTATAGCACCCACTCTTCCAGCATTCATGAAAGGGCATTCACCTAATTTCCCTTCTGCCTTTCCTCATTCCCTTGGCCTTTTAGCAAACTGATGTGTACAGTGGCCTAACTTCATACTCCTGAGGCATGTCTAGCTGTTTATCTAGTTAATGGTATATTTATGAACTGTGACAGTTCCTTGCTGTACGGCATTCCAACCTTATCATCTCCTTCCTCCATATACTAGGTGTTCCTGGGCAACTTCAAGAAGTCATCTGTCACCTTTTGACAAAGTATTCAGTTTTTTCAGTTCTTTATTTTCTTGGTTGACACTTTTTTTTGTCAAGTAAGCCTTTATTAAAACTTCCATTTGAGCACCAATCTTCCATTTCTTTACTAGCAGTCTCTTCACTGCCTCAACACTTTTGGCCTTTGACTTCTTGAATTACAGTGTATGTCTACACTGAAATACCAAGCTGACTTTCAAACATGTAAGGCTGGAATGAATGGCAAACTTTGAGCCCTTATTGAACCTGGTTGTCAGGACGAATGCAAGTCAGAAGGGCTGGGATGCCTACTAAAACTCTGGTGAAGTCCATATACATCAGTGCTTGAGCCTTCTTGCTTGCTCTGATGCCAAGAGCCTGACATACTCCAGGTTCAGCTGTTTTTCAACTGTAAAAACTTGTCAGTTGCCTGCATAGAGAACCAGTTGGGGCACCTTTCTTGGTGGCCTTGATCAACATTGTTAGAGATGTCTTCCATTCAGAGCTAGAGAGTCCTTTGACACTTCTTTCAAAGCATATTTCCAGGTTGAACAAATGGAGACCAAATGGGGCTCTAGCTTTCTCTGGGATGGCAGTGATTATATGCTTCACTCCCACCTCAGCCTTTTAAGCCTGTCTTCAGTTGAGGGCCCTAGTTTTATGATAAACTGAAAGTAGAACAGGCAGATACCTAATTTCTACAGTTGGTGCCCAGAGTAATCCAGTCTTGATGTTTTTCTCTAGGACGGCTTTCAGCACTGTATTTTCTCCTCTCTTCTTGATCCCTGTGTTTCAAGTCCTGGTCTGGCCTATCCAAATGGTACTTTGGAGGGCTTAGTGCTGGTTCCAATAGCTCTAGAATACTCCATCAACTTCCCATTTAACTGTCATCCTTTTCAACGTGTGATGATGACAGCCAGAGAACTTTACAACTACATTTTTCATGGCTTGGAAAACGTCTGTGGGGCCTATCTTAGATCTGGCCTCTTTTCACCATCAGCTCCTAAACTCATGAGAGACTGTCATAGGCGATGGATGGGGTTGAGGATGTTGGTTTCACTGGCTTGTTGCCAGGGATTTTGATCCTGTATCTGTTCTTCCAGTTTCCACAATTAAGTTTAGGGCTACTCTCTTCACAGAGTAAGTCTTAGAGCTACAGCGTCTTCAGATTTGCCATCTCTTCTGCCCCTTCTAATCTGGGGCTTGCCAATGGGCAGATCCTTGTCTCTCAGCTTCTCAACAGTATATGCATTTAGAGGTTATCAGGTGCCAGTGCCTACTTTAGTGTAGGGGACATCGAGTAAGCCCTGTTGTTCTTTAGTGAAAAAAGTGGCGGTTTGGTTGTGCTGTCATTTTCATTGATGTTGGTGCAATGTTTGTAATTATCAGAACTAGAGTACCTGAACAGGTGCATTGTGCAGGAAAGTTCTAGAAGATTAAACCGCCAAATGGGTACAGAGCAGGCAGGAAAAATAGCAGTATTTAAAGGGAGCATTGTACAGCTTAGTCATTGTTTGTCAATCTGTCTCTATGGAAGTTCTGCCATGCTCTGAAGAGTTCCTGTTTTATCTGCTGAGTGAAAGATTTCCAACTGCTGCTGAGAAAGTCTTCGATATCTTAGAGTTTCTTCAGTGCTCAGAATTTCTACTCAATATAGTTAGTCTCAGGTTTAGTAACCTTTGTTAGGTTCTGGGAACTTTGTGGTTTTCTGTTGTTAACTGTTAACCTGGATGCTGGTTTGAACAACCTTCTTTTCTACTCTTAGTATATTTTCTGGATGTGCAGAATACTCCTGGAATGTGACTGGAGTGAGAACTGGCTACTTGCTAAAAGCACTTGAACACCTCGTCAGGGGTAATAAGGGTTATATAAATACAGTTGCAATACAATACATTACATAGTCTTCTGAAGTTCACCTTAGGCCGTGGCCACATTCGTTTAAGGTGCATATCTCTCCTTTCTTTTTGTGTAATACCTCATAAGACAATCTCTGCAGATTAGTTAATACTTGTGTTGTAATCAATGATGGATGCTTGTAGGTTATAAAAGAAGTAGGTTTATTAACTTAGTTGTAGGTTACAGATAAAGCCCCACCAGTAGCAGCATGCTGCCGCTCAGCCCTTCTCACTCCAACTGTCCACTCAACCAAGCACAAACACTGTCAACATTCCAACCATACAATGACCTCACTCACTGGCTGAGCAGCAGGGAACATTAAGGTAGTGGGGAGAGTGCATGAGATAGAAAGAGGCCACAACAACTTGTCTTTCCTTTTACCATACAGATATCTCCGAAGATTACACTGAAGGAGACGAGATTCCAGTCTGCCTCTTTAGGTTATAGAGATACACCCTACTCTATTTTGTAGTTTTATTTTGTAGTATTAGAAGCTGTGTTAACTTCTTTGGGATTGCAGGCATATGATTTTAAGTTATGTTTTGTGTATTTGTATAGCCACAATATTACCAGACAAGCTATTCTGGCACTGGAGCAGAAGCTGTATGAGCTGAGCCCAGGTTTGGGCTAGGTGAGGAGTGAGGTTTCCAGTTTATTGTGGAATTCGAGAACTTAAGAGGAGGAGGAAGCTCTGATGTTCAGGGTTAGGTCAGTCCAGGCTTTAGGAGTGAGGTAGAAGAAGTCACGACTACCAGAACTGGTTCTGGGTTTGTGGGGGTTGTGTGAGAGTAGGAGTCCAGCTGAGCAGAGGTGTCTGGTAGGTTTGTGGAAGTTTATACAGCTGTTGAAGTACGTGGAGCCAATGTGTCTAAGGTTTGTATAAGTGTATGAGGAGTTTGAAGAGTGTTTGTTTGAGGATTGGAAGCTAGTGGAGTTCTTTGAAGTGCAGGGTGCTGTGAGTGCTGAAGAGTTTTGTATAGAGTTGAGAGTGAGCCTGGCCATAGAGTTTTGTATGGTCTGGTATCTTATGGTCAGTTCAGCATTGATTCAGCTTAGAGTGCATTGCTCTAGTCCAGTTTGCTGGTGATGTCGGCTCGCATGACGTTTCTCCGATTGTTGTTGAGGAGCCATTTGAATATCATCTTGAGAGTATGGAACCATGAAACAGAAACAGCATTCATTTGGTCAGTTATGGTGAGTCAGTTGTGGTTTACTGTTATGAGGTCCTTTGTGTTACTGGCAAGGGTATGGGTCCAAGCTCAGGAGGCTACAAAATGGAGTCTCCAAGTGAGGCGTCTTTGCTGGAGATTACTGTTTACTTTTTGTCTGTGTTGAGCTTGAGGCAGTTGTTTTTCATCCATATTTTGATCTTGGTCATGCAGACAGAGAAGTTGGTCCTGGTGTTTGGTGTCTTGTCAAAGAGGGAGAGTATGAGCTGGGTGTTATTAGCATAGGATATGATGTTTCTTCCATGGGCATGGATGATGCTGGTGAGGGGTCATGTAGGCATTGAATAGAGTGGTGCATTGTAGGATACTTTTGGAACCCTGCAGAAGAGGTTCACGGCATCTGAGGTGAAGGGGCCCAGACTGAATGACTAGATGTGGCCTGTCAGGAAGGAACAAATCCAGCAAAGTGAGGGATTTTGGATGTGGGCTTAGTGCAGTCGGTGGATAAGGTGCAAGACTGTTTTGAAGGCTGAGGAAAGATCCAGTAGGTTGAGGACTGCAGTGCCACCTTTATTTGTGATTTTTCAGATGTCGCCCATGTTGTTGGCAATGAGGGAGTCTCTGTATTGTGGTTGGGCCTGATTCGGATTCAGTGGTGTTGAGGAGGTTGTTATAAGTGAGGTAGGTGACTAGGGATTTATTTATCATCTTTTCCATTATTGTTCCCGAGTAGTGTAGCAGGGAGATAGCGTGGCATTTGGCTAATGACTTTGGGTCTTCTGATGGTTCTTTGAAGAGGGAAAGTACTGTGGCGTGTTTCTAGGTGTCTAGTTGCCTGGGTAGTTGGCTGGTATGATTGGGTCATTCAGGATCAGAGTGAGGGCTGCCCTGGTGGGATCCAGTCCTTTGATGAAGATCTGAGGGCAGTAGTCCGAGGGTGCTCAGGAGTGTATGGACTGTATAGTTCATGTGGTTTCTTTGGTGGTGGTCCAGGTGGTCGAGATGGTCAACCGTGATTTAGTAGAGGTGGCAAGTCTACAGAAAGAGCCAGGGCCACTGTAAAACTCTAGTAATTTGGCTGACACATGTTGCAACTCCATACATCTCCATTTGGACCCATAACCCGATTTTTGGTCTGGGTGGCCATTTAATGAGCCTCTTGACCAGAAAAGGCATTAACTAAAACTACCATACATTTGTACTTTGTCTCCAGCAGAACAATTTCCGATGTCATATTCTTAAATATGACTTCCTGGTCGTTCACCCCGAAGACCTTTTGTTTTCTTTTTTCTTTCCAAGTGTTCTTTTAGCGCTACTTCCGTGACAAAATGAAGAGTACTTGCGGGATCTGAATAGTCGAAGGAGAGGATAGGGACCTCTACCCAGCTTTCCTTTCACCCCTCTCTGCATTCCCTTATCAGACCAGATCCACTGCTGCCATAGTTGGCTGGACCCACTCTGGCCTACAGCTAATTGACATTAGCACAGAAACATTTGGTTCCAACTCTGTTTGGGGGATGCCTTGGCCTTGAAAGCCTTTCGCAGAGTGAGCAGGTTACAGAATATCCTGAAATCAAATGATTGGCTCTTTAGTGTCTACAACCAAGTACTTTTACTTTAGCACTATTGAAAGTACATAGGGGGAATGTTATAGCCAAACTTTGAATACTGTAATATTGCCCTCCATGGCTTGCTTTATAATGTGCAAACTCCTTCGGCTGGATCGAAAATTGTGATTCTTTCAAAAACGTGGCTGGTAATGTTATCCCTCCCAGTAATGATCCGTATTGTGAACTGCCCTATGTGTTTTTCCTTGAGGCTTTTGTCTCATTTGAGGTTTCTTGTAGGGCTGCTGGATTTGGTCCTTGCATGGCTTTGCCCTCTTCTGCATTCCCAGCAGCCAGAAAGGATGTTTCAAGAGACTTTAATAATGTTTTTTTCTTGTGTAGCATTGTTTCTACAATATCAGGTTGTACTGTGTTGTTGCTTTTTGCTGCTGGATGACTGGCATTAATATTTAAAATTCATAATATCAGCTTTCATACTTAAACAGCAAGAAAGCTGTCCCCTTCCACCACCGTGCCTGCCATGTATTAACCACCCTCCCTCAGACTTTTCTTTTTCGCTACTTCTGAATACCTTTTCTTCTGCAACTGCACGCCACGATTATGTGTATGTTTAATATAAGCATTCCTCTGAGCACGTGTTAATTTCTTGTATTTCTTTGCACCTCAGCTTCTTCTCACTTAGAGCGCTATGTAAACAGCATCAGGCGATAGACAAACATCAAAGCAGTGATGAGAGTGGGAGACAGCGAGCTCTGGTTGCTAAGCGATGACTTGTGGCTGGTTCCATCGCATAGGAGGGCACCTGGTTTTCTGAGAGCCATAAGGCACTAGTGGAGGCCAAAACAATTGGCCTTTTAATCATAACAGCAGCAGCTTACTTCATTTACTGTTTCATTTTATCTTATCACTTGTTGTGTCATTATCAGCCAGTTTATGGATGATCAGTTTTCGACCTCGGAAGTATGAACGCTGAGTCATCCCTGGTGTCGCTTAAACTATGTTATGTTTGGATGCTGCTCCCCAGTATATGTATGTATGTACATCAAACAGATATAAGGACCTAACTTTTACGTTAATGAGTCAGAATAAAAGAACATCGTATGCACACAGTCCCTCATTCAAAAATAAATTTCTCAACATATCCTGAAATCAGCATGGCTAATTACCCCATTGCAGTACGCTTTGTGGGTTACGTTGAGGCACAGAAATCAAGAGGGCAAATATATACAAAGGTTCATTCATGGTCAATAAATACATAGGCAGGCACTCTGCGGAATATAGACTACATTCATGAAATTAAATAAAGACTAAAGTACTTTTCTTATGAAAGAATAAGATTACTTGGGGACCTCAAGTCAAGAACCTAATCAACAGTATAGCTCTGCAAGCTTGGACTGCATTGATTAATCTAATCCTGTACACCCTGTAAATTATTGCCATACCAGAATGTAGTGCAGATCCTGACTATCTCACAATTGGACATGAGCAATAACCTCAGAGAATATATATCAAGGTGAAAAAGGGCATGCAAACCTGTAGGAGACACAATAAACAAAATGTATTGACAGTGCAGCCCAAAACCAAATAACACAAGTCTAAACAAGGTAACAGCAATGCAATACTCGAGATGAAATACACTAGTGGAAATGAGTAAAGCAAAAAACAGATAAGTTAAAAATTCAATTAAAAGAGCCAAAACAGCAAGGTGAAAGGCAATCGGCCCCAATAAATGCAAATGATTTATATAAAGCTAATTACATAGAAAAAGGTGGCTCAAAATCTCCAACTGATCTGAAGTGAGACAGGCAACTGAAAAAAGAGAAAGCCAAAAGGGGAGCGGAATTAAGAAATAGAGGAAAAGATTGCAGAAAAAGGGAGTGAAAGGGACACAGAAAGTCTGAGATCAAGGGAGATCAAGAAACGGAAGGCAGACATATCTGACCTTACATTACAATGTCATAAACAAAACTTCAACCTAAATATACAGACAATTCTTCATCAGTATTAAGCGCATTTGGGACCTGAGTGTTGAGGCCAATTCTATACTGGGATTCCAGCTGTCTAAGTGCCATAACTGTTTTTTTGGTCGCTCTCAGTATGAAGCTGAAATAAATTTGGTCTGGTCAGCACAGCCATCCAGAGTGAATGTCATCATTACTGGGAAGCAGTGAAATGCGTTGACCCAGTGTTTGCAGCGTTATTAAAGTGGGAGGCCTTGCCCTGATTTGCACCACCACTGTGACTGGCTTGGGAGGTTTTACCATATGAGGAGCATCTACCTCATTTATCTCATTTACCTCAAAGATAAAAAAAATTCTAGCCATAGTTTCTGCAGTAACCCATAGTGCTCTGTTTCGAAAACTTCTTAGTGGGGAGTCAGTCTTCTGCCTACCTCAAACCTGTTAATAGACTACCTCTTTATATGTCTTCCCCTGTCAACATGCCTCTCTTCTCGGACTACCTTCCTTCTTCTTACATTTATCCCCTTTGTATCTTATAAATTTATCCCTTCAATCTCTCTTGCATTACTTCTTTTCCATTTATATGTTTTTGTTATTTCGTATATTTGTCAAATCTTCTTTCTCTGCCTCTGTATTTTGATTCTGTTGACTCTCAGGGCCTCATTACGAGTCTGGGGTTCCTGGGGCCGCTAGACTCGCGCTGACCGTCGGACCACTGCCAAAGCAGCAGTCCAGCTTCCATATTAGGACCTTAGCGGAGCTGCCACGTTCTGGCCGCCGGTAATGCCAGGTTGCCACCGGTTGATAGCCTGGTGGAGCCAGCTGTCTTAATCTGCCAGGACAGCGCCTTCGGATTATGAGACCCCTCTCTGCCGGCTTCTGCAAGGCTGTTCCACCGCCATGCACAGGCTGGCGGAGACTGGGTACTGGGGGCCCCATGGGGCCCCTGCCCATCCCATCCACTTGGCATGGGCAGTGCAGGGACCCCCGTGGACAGCGCAGTCGCGATTTTCACTGCCAGAATTACTGGCAGTGAAAAGCTCGATGGGTGCTGTTGCACTCGACGCACCGCAACATTGCCACCGGCTTGATTACGAGCCAACGTCAAAACTGTGGCCTGTTTCCCGCTGGGCTAATAGGCAGAAAACCAGAGTGGGGGGTTTCCGTCCAAAAGGGTTTACTCAAAATGAGGCCCTCAGTCTCCTCTTTGATTCTCCGGCCTTTAGATCAGTGGTTCTTAACCTGTGGTCCAGGGATCACTGGGAGTCAGGAAGCAAAATGCAAAGAAACAAGGAAGCAACACGTGTAATTAAACACTTTAAAATGTTAAGGAGTTTTGATTCATTCTTTGGAGCGCAGTGGAAGTAGTGCAAGTACATCATAGGAATATATTTGACTATTTAGGTATCAAACTGGAAGACTCACACCTTTGGCATGCACACCGCCAGAAATCTCTATTGTGCTTGAAGCAAAGGGCGGGTGGCATTGTAAGATTCGCTTCTAGATCTCCCAAGTTTGCAATGTCTCCCGCCCTTGAAATATATAAATCCCAAGCCCGCGGGGGGCCTTATATGGTGCTGAACTTTGGGGCCATTGTAACCTGGTGGATTTGGAAAGGGCGGAAAATCAATTTCTGAAATCATTCTTAAAAGTTCCTTCTAGCACTCCATCTCTGCCCATCCGTATGGATCTAAATCTTTTTTCTATTTTGCAGATTGCTGCTTTAAGGCCCTTGCTGTATTGAATCCGGCTCTGGATAACAGATGCCCTGTCTCCATTTCATTGTGGGATTCTCAAACTGGTGGGCAGTAACACTATCAGTAAAACGAAATGGTGTACTTATGTCAAAGATTCCTTATTCCATCTAGGTTTTGGGTCCTATTGGTCAGACCCTTCTTCTATTCCTAAACATGCTGTGCAGCTATTGAAGGATGCTCAGATTGTGCAATTTACTAAGATTGTTCCGTTGTCAATGTCTGATAATTATTTATCACTCAAATGCCACTATGAATTTGAGCCTTATATGGATATAGCATTATCTCCATTTGCGCGAGCTCTTTTTGTTAGATTCAGAATAGGGTCCCTCCCCTTGTGTTCCCTAATGTACAATTGGCATTGTTCCACTAATAGTTCCAAGCTCTGCCCGATGGGCTGCCGACGTGAAGAGTCTATTTCACATGTTCTCTTTTATTGTCATGCATATCGCAAACAAAGAGCCTGCTGGATTATCCCGCTCTGCAAATCTATAGGCGCCAGGTCTCATTTGCCAGTGGCAAAATTCCTCGAAACAATCTGGCGCCTCAGACTAGCAACTTTAAAGAATAAGACTGGATAGCTAATTTTAATATTTATGTATGCACTTTAATCGACCTTTTGATGTCTGATTTTAGTATTTAATTTTTTATATTAAGATACTGTTTTATTGCATTATTGAATACCCATGGGCATAGGGAATAGGGTCCTTGTTATGTGGTACACTTTAAATTTAGGAGATATATATTGTGATTATTCTGTTCGAATTTTAACTTTCTATTATCTCTTTTACATTTTTACTGTGCTTATATTTTTAAGTGTTTTACCAATTCCAAAAATTAACAATTTATGATGCTTGTGTTGTACTTTTATGGTATGCTTTTACTTACCGAAATAAAGTTAAATGATGAATATATTGTGGAAAATGGGTGGCCGCAGTGGAATTTAGAAAATCTCTAGCCTTACCATTAAAATGAAAATTTAAATTTTATACATTTATATACATTTCTTTGTTCCAGTCTTGTTTCTGTATTTATGTGTAATGTTTTGATGTTCAAGTCATCAAAATTGCTTAAGTATTAAAATTGGTGACTGAGGGACAAGACAACCATGCACATTACCACTGTTCCCCCCCTGAGTACAAAGCACTACCTCCCTTTATTGTACTAGTTATTAACAATGAGTGCACAGATAATGAGGACCAGTCACTATACACCTCTTGGACTGGAGATCAAATCTAGTGTAGAGAATTAGAAATAATTCTATCCACCACTCGCAAATTTGAATGTATTTTGATGTCAATGTAAGTCCATCCAGAATACGATGAAATAGGTAATACAATTTAAATATAAATACCATTCCCATATAAATGCCCGTCCTTTCTTTCCTGTCATTCTGTCTTGTCCATGTATTGTTTTCTTCTTACTCTCTCTGTGTATACTCCTTTCTTCTTCCTGTCTTTTAGCTCGTCTTTCTAATTCTCATATCTCATCTAACCCGTCTGTCTCTCTTCCACTTTTCCTTCTGGTGTCCCTCTGTTCCCGTCTCTGTAGCGTTTTTGTCTCTGCGTTTCGTCGTTTTTTTTCTCCCATTTTACTTCTATAGATGCAGTTGCTGTCTTATCTTTGAGGCTGTCTTCTCTACCTCTTCTTTTCATCGCTCTTTTGCCTGTCTTTTTGTTTGATGTGACGTCTGTCTGTGCTCAAGACGATGCTGCTCCCCAGTTTAAGCTTTGCCATCCTATACAAGAGAAAGAAACTGTATAAATATAATGAAGGGATTCACCGCACGAGGAGCATCTGGGTGCATTTGCCTCAGAGATACTAATCTTTTCTATCCATTGTAAAGTCAAAGGCATTTTCAAAATAAAATCCATCAGTTTGATTGTTTATCCAGCAAGCTATAGCGATCTTTAATTGTTATAAACACTGTTTCTATGGAAACTGCCTGACAAGGAGCTGCAAATCAAGTTTAATAACAAGAACATTGCCCATTTCTGTCCTTAATGAGGAATAGCCAGGAGAAATGGCTTTTTCCAGTTATATCCCGTACCGTGACCACTGTTCTGAGCACACTCATGCAGTGGCCCGAACATGATGTCTTGTAAAGGCTATGTGTGATTTGGTCGGACAAGCTTTATTCTAGAGGTTTGTATAGCAACGGCCAGGCCCTTTCCTCAACCTGCCCCTCGCCGGGAGCATAGCTATCAATGGTACAGCAAGTGCAATGTCTCCAGGGCCCAAAGGCTTCATGGTCCCACTGAATCCTGATTATTATTATATTTTATTTCTCAGCCAGTGTACGGGAGAAAGGGGTTGTTTTCCTTACTTGTGCTAGGGCCCATTGCACTTTTACTACACCAGTGCCCTGTGTTCCACAAAGTTCTCTGCTCTAGTGGCTTCAGCCTAGAATGCTCCTTCGTTCTATACCAACCCAAGTCCAGAACCGTCTCTTTCTGCAGCGGCTACATTTCTGTAATTCTAGAAACTTCTCTTTGAATGGATCAGGAAAGCTAGGACAGACGGGGGTGGGGTCTCCTTCGCAACCTTGATGGAGCATTGAGCCCCTGGCCAAGCCCGGAGCTGAAAGATAAAACAATATTTAACTATTGTTTTATCTTTCAGCTTCTGGCTTAGCCACCAGCATGTTCAGGAAGGGGTGGGCTGGGCCACGTGAGGTGGGAGGGGCGATGAGGCGAGAGAGCACCTAAGTGCGCATGTGTGTTTGACTGGCTGTTGCAGGCCGGCCAAACACACACTCGCACTTAGGTTTCTCCAGCCCGGCTGTGTTAAACAGCCGGGCTGGAGAAACTGCAAAGACCCCAGGGTTGTGTCTGAGCAGCAAGCCAAGTTTTAGCATGAAAGCAGCGCCAGGATTGCTGGGGATGCTGTCCTGGTGTCCCAGTGAATGCTGGGACTTGAGAAGAAGAGGAGTGACGAGCAAGGTGGCAGGAGACGGCAGCGACGGGAAGAGGTAAAAAAAAAATGTTAATGTCTTTTTTTTTTTTTTTTTTAATCTCATCCCCGCCCGGTCCTTCCCTTGAGATTTGCCACCGCCGCCTCTGAGGACAGACAAAGGTTCCAGCTAAGGACTTTGTGAGCAGCCTGCTAGTGCACTATTTTGCACCACTGCCACAAAAAGATTTGTGATGAGTACTGATAATAGTGAATTGTAATTGTTGCTCAGTTGAGAGCATGTGTGTGTGAGTGTGCAGGTGGGCGCGCATGTTTGTGCTGTATCATACTGGTGCTGCCTATACAGCAGGTAATCTTTCAGTACCTAACCACTTGATTGACTCTGTACTATTTTTTGTGATGGCTTGTACTCCTCACAGATGTTTGCATCTCAGTCGATAAGCCCCCCACATGCCTAAAGCTGCTTTATTCAGTCCCCTCCTAGGCTGCAGCACCTCTCTCTCAGCCACCTACAAGCACCTCTTTTACAGCTCATAAACGTCTGAAGTGTGAGGTTTGCTTTCCGTCTGAGAGGGTAAATTGTCTGTGGCACTAATCTGCACGTCAGTGGGTGTCCTGTGGTGCCTTTTTATGGGCAGCAGGGCATTACAAACCTGCAGAATGTGTCTCCATGCAACTGGGCCCCGCTCCCCTAGGTCTCACCGCCCTATGCCATGTCTGAGAGGCCCAGGCAAGGAGGGCCCTCCAATCTGAGACACCTCTCCCTTGATTGGATGTACATGGTTCACAAGAGGACCGGTGTGCTGTGCCCTGGCTCCGTCATACTGGTGCACTGCCCCATGTTGCCTGCCCTGGTGTATAGGGATGTGTTTGTGTCGATGTAACAGAAACTGCCACGGCTGCGTCTCTGTGGCTTGTGTATGTTGTACTGTGCCATGTCTGTACATGTATGGAACCTGCATGTTGCTGCATGCGTTGTACGTATCTGTGGTCCTGTAGTATGAATGCTTTAGATATGTATTCTGTTTTATGTCATCTAATAAAGTTGGACAACCAGGTTTGGAATTTATTGGGTGCATATATAGCACCTATTCTGAGTTGTTCTAAAGTGAATAACATGCAATTATTTATATTTATTGCACTAAACTCTGCATGTTCTGCTGATTAGATTAAATTGCAGCAGGTGTAACCTAAGTTCTGCATAGTATTCATCCCAATGTAAGGGTTTCACAAATAATTTTTTTTATTGTTTAAGGGATAACGTGATCATTTCTTGGACTGAATTCTATTCGATCTTCATTCGCATTATAGGGGTATTGATATTGATTGAGCACAGTTACTGTCTTCCATCATCTTCAATACCCATATCCTTCATACACTCACAAGCACTTCAGGTCCACCAATAGGTGGCCACCAACACGAGCTGATAGTAGAGGGAATTCAAATCTGACCAAAGAACTTTCCAGGGGAAAGAAGTTGAGACTAATGTGGCAAGACCACCCTTGCGTCTTCCAGCTTTGGAGGAAGAGCACTAGAATGAAAGATCATAAATCCTTTAAAAACGGTTTAGAGGCCCAAGTCTCTTGCAGACATGTAATATTCAAAGTAATTAAACAATTCCAATCGATGTTTTGTCATTTTGTTCCAACCCTGGCCATGTTCCATGACCTACATTTTGATTTAGTTAAGAAAGAGTTTAATGGGCCAAGGCATGGAGGAATTGATTTTTTTTCATCCATAGATGACAAAGTTAGGAAGGAGGGGACCCCCTTTGGGATCCAAGGTTAAACCTGTTAACCCCGGGGGATTAATTCACGTTGAAGCTCAGTTGGTCAATCGATCTCACATAGACCCTCCAACAGGTGTTATATTTGGGAAGAGTAAAGTGAGTGTAAATCCCCACTATAGGCCTGCCGCTGAATAGAATGTGGCATGCGTTTCAAATATCCAGGTATATAAAAATGGCTCATTGGTACTGGTTCAGTCACACGTTTATCAAGCGATGAGCATTTGAATGTATCCAATAAAGTGTCTTCTACATACCGAGACCTAAAGTTTACTACCAAACAATCACCAGTACACTTCTTAGGCCCATAACCTAACCAGGCTACTCTTCTCATCATGTTGATAGCATGACTTAATAGGCTTGTATTCCCTTCCCATTTTACCAGCCAATGTACAACTTTATTTTTTAATTTGTAATAATCTTCTGTTTGAGTTTGACGAAGATGGAGGATGACTTTTAAGACAATAACATAAGGTGTTCTGCCTGGCGGAAGCTGAAGAGTTGTGAAAACAATAGATTGTGGAGCTACAATCAGCCTTTCCCCGTGGTGTTACGTTGGTAACTTCTAGGATAGAAAGACTCAGACTTCAAACAGAGTATTCTTCATTGATTTAGTTCAGCTAATGCAGGAAACAGGTCTGCTCAGCTCCACTGCCTCAGTCTCTCTCCACTCTAATACCGGGAAATGGAACCATATCTGTGTGATGACCACTGGCATTCCACATCACCTGCCTACATTTAATAAAATACAACACGTATATATCACAACAGATCCCCTCCTTTTATAATAAACAAAATATAACAACTTAGCATATAATAAATACAGCAAATATATTACCACAGCATATATTCCCTTATTATAATAAACAAATATACACCAATACCTTCCTTTAAAACCTTCCCATAGTTAATATAACACATAGCAAAACAGAATGAAAAGGAAAAGAAAAAATGAACAAAAAAACTACAAGAATATACAATATAGTCTTCAACCATCCAGGTCAGACTCTCTTCCTTTTTGTACTATCTAACTCATCACTCACATGTGGCTCTTGACTAACAGCTCTGTTGACATCATCATTGACACTTCCAACCTCAGAGACTCCATGACCATTCATGTCTCTCTCTTCCACATTTTCCTCCATGTGTTCTTCATGTAACGCAGAAATAACGGAACCTTTGTTTTCATTCTCCTCCAGTCCGTTTCTCTCTTTCCCATATAAAGCTACTAGTTTAAGTTTCCATACGTTTGCCATTTTTATACAAACTGCATTCCTTAAAACTTCCAAACCCTCCTGTGGGTCAAAAAACTGACTTCTTTTAGGTGCTGTAAGAGGTTTCCTCACTCTCACCCAATCACCTACTTTGACTTTAACTTATTGGACACCATGAGTTTTGTCACAATATAATTTGCTCTTTCCATGCACCTAATCAAATTTTTCCTGTTGCAACATAGTCAACCATTTCTACACTTCACTGTCCCTTAGCCAATTGGGGTTAAATTTACACCATGGTCTTCTTCCCCTCACCATCACAAATGGAGCTACACCTGTGGTGTCATTATCAGTAACTCTATACGCCCAAACTGTTTTTTTTACCTCCAGGTGCCAATCATTCTGTTTGCTTTTTGCACCTTGGATGGCATCTTAACCACCCATTAAACCTCTCTACAGTGCCACTCCCACTTGGATTATAAAGTGAAGTAGTTCTGTGTTTTACCCCAATTCTCTCAAAATATTTCTTTGCTGCATTAGAAGTGAACTGCACACCATTATTATTCAGTACTATTGCAGGAAACTCCAAGAAGGTGGTGGTGTCAATTCTATCAATAATTTCTACCACAGGCCATTTATTAAATAAATCAACACAATTATATATTCTTGTAATTCTCACACGGGACCCAACAAATCCACTGCAACACTCTCCCAAGGCTGTTTAGGAATAAGACCTTCACTCATAGGTGGTTTTAAAGTACACAATGACTTGTAGCAGTGGAGCATACGCCAAACATTCTCATAAACCTTTCTGCCTCTTTATCAAACCCTTGCCACCAGAATACTCCTTTTACTGGTGCTTTGATTCTTACCACTCCAAAATGCCCTTTGTGGTATAACTCCAGAACCATTCTCCATAAACCACAAGGCGGAACAACCCTGTTGCCCCTTAACATTAAATCATTATCCACTGACAACTCCGGTGTATCACATACTGTAAAACCACATCTTTCTTTTGTTCTATTTACCATTCCTCTTTTTTTTATTTATTACAAGTTCGCCTGAGTCATGAACCAACGCAACTTCGAAATCATTCCAAAGATCATCCTAAAGAAGCAGGCAATTGCAAAAGGCAGTCTGCTACCACATTCATTCTGCCTGGAACATATACAATGTTATATGGATAGTCTTTCATTTGCATAGATAACCTCACCATTCTAGCAGAAGCATTCACACTTTCCTCTGCAGTCAACCATTTAACCAGTGGCTTATGATCACACCTGATGGTTACTGGCTTATCCCAGACAAAAGCACAGAAATGCTCTAAAGCCCATGCACAAGCCAGTGCCTCCTTTTCCACAATTGGATAGTTTGTTTCTGTAGGCGATAGTGATCTTAATGCAAAAAGAATTATTCTCTCTTTGCCCTCAGAGTCTCTCTGCAATATTACCACCCCAAACCTTTATTGCTTGCATTCGTAGTGAGCCAACAGTTCAAACTTGGGTCAAAATTTCCCAAAGCAGGTACTTTCATCAGCAAATCTTTGATTTCACAAAATTCTGCTTAACATTGCGAGCGCCATACAAATCATTTTTTTTTACAACTGACAAATATTGTATACCTTGTCTGCAAAATGTAGAATAAATTTGGCACAATACTCTGCCATAAATGGTCTTACCTCATCCTTGTCAACAGGTACGGAAGTACCCATAATGGCATTAACCAATGCGAATTTAGGTTTGATCCCTTCCTCGCTAATCACATGACCCAAATAAGATGCACCCCTCTCCTCAAATTTACACTTACTCAACTTCACAGTCAACCGCACACTTTCCGCAACCCCCAAAACTCTTCTCAATCCCTCATCATGTTCATTTCTATTCACTGCAAATACTAGAATATCATCCTGGAAGAACATTACTTCACATTCCTTTCCGAACACTTTATGCATCAACTGTTAGAATGTGGCAGCTGCTGATAATAAGACAAATGACCTATGTTTGAATTGATAACATCCAAATGGTATGATGAACGCAGGGTATTTTGTAGACTCTGGCGTAAGGGCTATCTTATGGTATGCGGCTGGAAGGTCTGTAGTAGAAAACCACATAACTTCTTTGAGGGATTAAACTATTTCTATGATTGTTGGAAGTAGAAATGAGTCTGACTGTATTATTGTTCACCTAATGCAAGTCCACACAAAGATGGATTTTCCCATTACTTTTGTGTACCGCCACAATCAGCAAACTCCACTCTGAGCTTTCCAGTGGCTCGATTACATTCAACTCGATCAGCTTATGCAGTTCTTTTGATACTTCCTCTCTGGTCGCTATAGGAATCATTCTTACTTTATGTATCTTTGCCCTAGCATTACTCTTGAGCACACTATTGAGCTCAAACCCTTTCAGTAGTCCTAAGTCTTTAGTGAATACTTTGGCAAACTTATCCTCCATGGCTTTACCCACCACACTTCCTTCATCTACTACCAAAACCTTTTCCAGACTATTCAGATCTAGAATGATGTGTAGGTTCATTTGGTCTACCCATCCCAAAACTGATGGTCAATGCTTTGCCATGTAGAGTTTTCCTCTTGTGTGTCCTTAAAGGTGAAAGGTAGCGATCTGAATCCTAGGATATCAATCTTTTCACCCATAAAACTCTCCGGATTTGTGTCCCATGGTAAAGAATGTGTTTGAGTCAACCTTCTCACAAAATGTTGTGTTCCACACTTCTTCGTTCTTGATGGTAAATGGCTGTCCAGAATCAACACAAATGTTCATTGCCACTCCACCTATTAGCATACTGCACACCGGTTTGCTTTTACAACTGCCTTTGTTAAGGTTAAATACAAATGTCCCTTGTAAATGCTTAATGCTGTCCAGTTTTAAATTATTTTCCTCAGTGACACTACCCCCAAGACTGTTCCCTTCTAAAATTCATTTGACATTGTTCTTGCTCTTTTTACACACACTTGAAAAGTGTCCCATTATTCCACAATTTCAGCAGGACAGTTCCTATGCGAGATGATCCCTATCAACGATAGCATCTTCTATCATCGCTTGTCGTTTTTACTCTTTTATTCTTTTCGTTGCATTTTACACTTAGTATTTTGCACTTTGTATATGCTTTCTAAGTCTTTATCTGATTGCTTCCGTTCTGTAGCCCACCTTCCTGAGATTTCAGCGTTACGTGCAATTGCTAGTACTTCTTCCAGTGAGGAATCTCCATTAATCCACAAACATTCTTGTATGTTGACATTGTTCGTGTGTATGACTAATTGATCTCTCATCAAATCATCATGTAAATTCCCAAATGTATATTCAATAGCTAATTTATTCATCTCTGCACAGTCATCTACTGTTACTCCTTTGTTTTGTTCACGTTGAAAGAATTTAGACTGTATAATGCCCATACACACTTTAGCTGCAAAGTAAGTATTCAGATCTTGTAACGCTGCTTCAAAAACATTAATTTAACCACATATGGCTGCTTTTGCCATTCTTGTGTATGTTTTCAGTCCTATAGGTCCAAAGAATGCAAAAGGATTATTTTCTTTAGTTCTGCTTTAATTTCCCCTTTTTCGCCCACAGCATGTATATAGTTAACAAAATAGTCTCTCCATTCGATACATTTCCTAGTTGGTTCGGATCCTGATACCAAACCGCATGTGGTGGACTAATCGTGCAATTTTGCGGAGCCATTATACCTTAAAACTGGCCAGTGTATTTAAATTCTCATTTTAGAAACACATTTTAAAGCATTTGTTTTAATAAAAGTAATTCTGTCTTATGGCTCGCACACCATAAGAATATTTGTGGTCAATATAGAGTAACGAATAACCCTCACTTGTTTCCTGCACGTTGCTTTATTGTATTCCAATTTTACGTGATTACAGAGTTACGATAATTAAACATTTTTTTGAAACGGAGCCATCGCTGAACTTCCTTGTGTGCAGGTTTTTTTTTAATGGCACCCACGCAAGGTCACTCTGTGTGCCCCAGCCTGCTATGAAGTGCGTGACCTGCTGACACGCGCACACTGACTCGTTGACACACAACCGATGATGTGTACCTTGCAACGATGTTGCCTGTATGACGTGGCCTTATACAAATGTCACACTAAGGATTCCAATCCTGTTTGAAAGATATGTTCAGCATGAAGAGTTGATGCCATTACACAAATCCATAAGGTAATAGTTTTTATAGCTTCTCTTGACAATACATCTATTTTTATGTTCTGCACTGTCCATCCAGCACTTAACCCCTTAGCTGCTGGGCCTTTTCCCCCCCAGTGCTGAGCCCTTTTTTGGCTATTTGGGGTAGTTCGCACTTAGGGCTTCATAACTTTTTGTCCACATAAGCTAACCACGCCAAATTTGCGTCCTTTTTTTCCAACATCCTAGGGATTCTAATGGTACCCAGAGTTGGTGGTTTCCCCTGGAGGAGACCAAGAAAATAGCCAAAATACAGTGAAAATTTAGTTTTTTCCAAAAAAATTGGAAAAAAGGGCTGCCGAAGAAGGCTTGTGGTTTTTTCCCTGAAAATGCCATCAACAAAGGGTTTCTGGTGCTGAAATCACTATCTTCCCACCTTTCAGGAACGGGCAGACTTGAATCAGAAAACCAAATTTTTCAACACAAATTTGGCATTTTACTGGGACATACCCCATTTCTACTATATTTGGTGCTTTCAGCCTCCTTCCAGTTAGTGACAGGAATGGGTGTGAAACCAATAATGGATCCCGGAATGCTAGACATTTCTGAAAACTAGACAAAATTCTGAATTCAGCAAGGGGTCATTTGTGTAGATCCTACAAGGTTTTCCTACAGAAAATAACAGCTGAAATAAAAAAATATTGAAATTGAGCTGAAAACAACAGCCATTTTTCTTTATGCTTTACTCTGTAACTTTTTCCTGCGATGTCAGATTTCTGAAAGCAATATACCGTTTTGTCTGCTGGACTCTTCTGATTGCGGGGATATAAAGGGCTTGTAGGTTCATCAAGAACCCTAGGTACCCAGAGCCAATAAATGAGCTGCACCCTGCAGTTGGTTTTCATTCTATACTGGGTATACAGCAATTCATTTGCTGAAATATGAAGAGTGAAAAAGAGGTATCAAGAAAACCTTTGCATTTCCAAAATGGGATCAAGATAAGGTTTTGAGGAGCAGTGGTTATTTGCACATCGCTGAATTCCGAGGTGCCCATACTAGCATGTGAATTGCAGGGCATTTCTCAAATAGACGTCTTTTTTACACACTCTCTTATATTTGGAAGGAAAAAATGTAGAGAAAGATAAGGAGCAATAACACTTGTTTTGCTATTCTATGTTCCCCCAAGTCTCCCGATAAAAATGATACCTCACTTGTGTGGGTAGGCCTAGTGCCCGCGACAGGAAATACCCCAAAACACAACATGGACACATCCTATTTTTTTTATAGAAAACACAGCTGTTTTTTCCAAAGTGCCTACCTGTAGATTTTGGCCTCTAGCTCAGCCGGCACATAGGGAAACCTACCAAACCTGTGCATTTCTGAAAACTAGAGACCTAGGGGAATCTAAGGAGGGGTGACTTGCGGGGCTCGGACCAGGTTCTGTTACCCAGAATCCTTTGCAAACCTCAAAAAGTAGCTAAAAAAACAAGTTTTCCTAACATTTCGGTGACAGAAAGTTCTGGAATCTGAGAGGAGCCTCAAATTTCCTTCCACCCAGCGTTCCCCCAAGTCTCCCGATAAAAATTAAACCTCACTTGTGTAGGTAGGCCTAGCGCCTGCGACAGGAAACGCCCCAAAGCGCAACGTGGACACATCCAAATTTTTGGAAGAAAACAGAGGTGTTTTTTGCGAAGTGCCTACCTGTAGATTTTGGCCTCTAGCTCAGCCGGCACCTAGGGAAACCTACCAAACCTGTGCATTTCTGAAAACTAGAGACCTAGGGGAATCCAAGGAGGGGTGACTTGCGGGGCTCGGACCAGGTTCTGTTACCCAGAATCCTTTGCAAACCTTAAAAAGTGGCTAAAAAAACAAGTTTTCCTCACATTTCGGTGACAGAAAGTTGTGGAATCTGAGAGGAGCCTCACATTTCCTTCCACCCAGCGTTCCCCGAAGTCTCCCGATAAAAATGATACCTCACTTGTGTGGGTAGGCCTAGCGCCCGCGACAGGAAACGCCCCAAAGCGCAACGTGGACACATCCAAATTTTTGGAAGAAAACAGAGGTGTTTTTTGCGAAGTGCTTACCTGTAGATTTTGGCCTCTAGCTCAGCCGGCACCTAGGGAAACCTACCAAACCTGTGCATTTCTGAAAACTAGAGACCTCGGGGAATCCAAGGAGGGGTGACTTGCGGGGCTCGGACCAGGTTCTGTTACCCAGAATCCTTTGCAAACCTCAAAAAGTGGCTAAAAAAACAAGTTTTCCTCACATTTCGGTGACAGAAAGTTCTGGAATCTGACAGGAGCCACAAATTTCCTTCCACCCGGCGTTCCCCCAAGTCTCCCGATAAAAATGATACCTCACTTGTGTGGGTAGGCCTAGCGCCTGCGACAGGAAACGCCCCAAAGCGCAACGTGGACACATCCAAATTTTTGGAAGAAAACAGAGGTGTTTTTTGAGAAGTGCCTACCTGTAGATTTTGGCCTCTAGCTCAGCCGGCACCTAGAGAAACCTACCAAACCTGTGCATTTCTGAAAACTAGAGGCCTAGGGGAATCCAAGATGGGGTGACTTGCGGGGCTCTGAGCAGGTTCTGTTACCCAGAATCCTTTGCAAACCTCAAAAAGTGGCTTAAAAAAACAATTTTTCCTAACATTTCGGTGCTGCAAAGTTCTGGAATCTGAGAGGAGCCACAAATTTCCTTCCACCCAGCGTTCCCCCAAGTCTCCCGATAAAAATGATACCTCACTTGTGTGGGTAGGCCTAGCGCCCGCGACAGGAAATGCCCCAAAACACAACGTGGACACATCACATTTTTTCATAGAAAACAGTGCCTACCTGTGGATTTTGGCCTCTAGCTCAGCCGGCACCTGGGGAAACCTAGCAAACCAGCACATTTTTGAAAACTAGAAACCCAGGGGAATCCAAGATGAGGTGACTTGTGGGGCTCGGACCAGGTTCTGTTACCCAGAATCCTTTGCAAACCTCAAAATGTGGCTAAAATAACACGTTTTCCTCACATTTCGGTGACAGAAAGTTCTGGAATCTGAGAGGAGCCACAAATTTCCTTCCACCCAGCGTTCCCCCAAGTCTCCCGATAAATATGATACCTCACTTGTGTGGTTAGGCCTGGTGCCTGCGACAGGAATAGATCACACAACGGTCAATGTTGGTCCTTACGTGAGGCAGCTGTTGACCCTGGGGTGATCCATTCCTGACACAGGCACTAGGTGTAGGCACTCAAGTGGGGTAGTGTTTTTATCAGGACAGGTGAGGAGTCACTGGGTGGTAGGAATGTTGTGGATCCCAGCATATTCTTGTAGTTTGTGTGACAGAAATGCGAGAAAAATTTAGGTTTTTTTCAACATTTCAGCCTTGCAGGGTATTCTGGGTAAGAAAACTTTGGGGAATCCACACAAGTCACACCTCTGTGGACTCCCCCGAATGTTTTGTTTCCAGAAATGTTTGGGTTTAGTGTGTTTCTCTATATGGCCGCCGAATCCAGGACCAAAAACACAGGTGCCTGCCTTACAAAACCAGTTTGTTTTGCCATAGACAATTTTGATGTCTCCACAATATGATTTGGGTGGTGGAATTTGGGGCTGAACTAAATTGGGGAGCTCCCAAGAGAGCACTCTCTCTCTGCTTGCCGCCGCATTCACCTGCTCTCTGGGTTGGCCTAACCCACTATTACCCAGTTGTACGAACAGCTTGCGAAGGGACAGCAGGACTGTCCTCATCACCTCCCTCATAATGTACTGGAAGAGGAGTTTTCGAATGGGACTCCTCTGACTGAAAAATCACTCCCAGAGTCTGCGCCATTGTCCTATCCCTCAGATGCTGTCTCAGTATCTGATGTCTCAGTCTCTGATCCTATGTCAAAGCGGTCCTCTATAACCCGAGTGCAGGCAGCAGTCATCCATCAAGATGCCATCTCTGCTATTGGCTAAACTGTAGGTCTAAAACACTAGCCTACGTAGACAGTCACAAAATCGATGGTGTGTGTGAGATAGGTGCAACAGTAGAGGCCACCTTACCTGCGCTTCTTCCCTCAATCAGCACGTACTTTCAAGACACTCAAAAAACACCTTGTCACATACCATTCGTCACAGTCTTTAGCACCTCCTGCGCCCAGTCCAACAATCATTATTAGTGCTCCCACTCCCTCCTCCTCGGATTCCCTCATTACCACCCAGCAAAAGTGCCCTTCATCTCTCCATAGACTTTACTAATGTACTCAGCTATTTACATAAAATACAGATGTGCTCTTTGCAGTAGGCATATAAACCTTCTGCGCTTCTTTATGGCACTAAAACTGCCACTAGACAAGTCGGACCCTTTTCCCCCCAGGGAAACCACACACATATTGACAAAAGTGATATATATATGACAGCCAACCACCTGAAACTCAACTCAAGCAAAACCGAAATAATCCTCTTTAGCCCACACAAAAACACCTGGGACCCCCCATGGTGGTCCACCACGCTAGGCCCTGCACCCACCCCCGCCAACCACGCACGCAACCTCAGCATCATCCTAGACTCCTCCCTCTCGATGACCCAACAAATCAACGCTCTTACCTCCTCATGCTTCAACAAACTCCGTATACTGAAAAACATTCAAATGGATCCCCACAGAGACCAGAAAAACTGTCACTCACGCACTCATCAGCAGCAGGCTTGATTACGGAAACGTCCTCTACGCCGGCACCACTCTAAAACTCAAGCGCAAACTACACGCATCCAGAACTCAGCAGCACGACTCATCCTCGACCTCCGCCGACACAAACACATCTCTCCACACCTCAAATCCCTCCACTGGCTCCCCATTGACAAAAGGATCACCTTCAAGATCCTCATCCTCGCACACAAATCACTCCACAACACAGGCCCTGCCTACCTCAACGAGAGTCACCTTCCACACCCCCACACGAAACGTCCGCTCAGCTGACCTCTCTCTCGCCTCTGTCCCTCGCATCAAACACACCACCACCGGGGGCAGATCCTTCTCCTACCTTGCACCCAAAACCTGGAACGCCCTCACAACCCACCTTCGCAAGACCCAAAACCTACTTCTTTTCAGAAAGGGCCTCAAAACCTGGCTTTTCGAACAGTGAACCTCCCAGCCCCTTTCCCTCCCCCCCCCCAGCGCCTTGAGACCCTCACAGGTGAGTAGCGCGCTTTATAAATCTCTTTGATATAGATCTACCTCTATATATATATATATATATATATACATATATATATATATATATATATCTACATAGATATATCTATAGATATATCCATGTACCTAGATATATCTATCTACATAGATATATTTAGATCTATATATACATATATTTTTTTTTAGTTGTTGTATGGTTTCCTTGGGGGCCAAAATGGCCCCCAGGGAAACCCTACAACATCTAAAAAAAAAATATTGCCCCCACAGGGCGTCACCCTGCCCACGGTCATTTCATTTTTTATTTTAATTTTAAATCCCCTGGGGGGGGGCGTGATCGCGCCCCCCCCAGGGGGCACCTACCTTTTTAAAAAAAAAAAAATTATGCCGGGGGGGGGGGGGGGGCGGCCCGTTTTCCGGGGGGCCACCCCCCCAAAGTGAAATCCCTGGTGTCTAGTGGTGTTTCCTGGTCTAGTGGTGTTTCCTGGCCCCCGATCGCAGCTGTGCTGCGATCGGGGGCCAGGAAACAGTTTCAGAAGGCCTCGTAAGAAAGGGGAGACTCTCCCCTTTCTTACGAGGCCTTCCTGAACGTGGAAAAGGCCGCTTTCCCCATCAAAGCAGGAAGCGTCCGCAAGGCTGCTTCCTGCTTTGATGGGGAAAACACCTTTGAAACGTCAGCGCGCCTCGCGGCGCGCTGACGTCACAAAGGGGCGGGTGGGGGGTGGGGGGCGGGGGGAGACACGGAAGCTTCCCTGTCTCCCGGGGGAAGTTTTTAAAAAAATATATATATCCTCGGGTGCGACGCACCCGAGGATTTATTAATGCCTTTCCTGGTGTCGGCCACTGGTCGTGACCCGCACCAGGGAGGGTGTGTGGGACGCCCGCACCAAAGAGGTTAAACTCTACAACGTGGACTGTCCTATGCATCTGCAAGTTCATATTACTCTTCATCCATACAGTATATAACCTACGAGCTCTGCACAGTTCTTCCAATCACATTGAAATGACCCACAGATTGGTATTCAGTAGTCGCTTTATCTTTGTAAGTCCATCCATACTTTGTTTTAGTGTATAAAATGAATGATTGACCATCAGATATCCGTTTTAAGCAAGGATTCCACACAGGAGTCGCTTTATGTGTGGTCCAGCCACCTCATTGCCAATTTGTTATGTTGGTCACTTCTGGGATAGAAGCACTCACGGAGGGCAAACAGAGTATTCATTATTCATTTAGTTCTGGTAATGTAGTAAACAGGTCTGCTCGGCTCCACTGCCGCCGCCACTCTCCACTCGAAGGCCGTGTAATGGAACCATGCCTACGTCATGACCACCGGCATTGCACGTCACCTGTCTACATTTAGTAAACACAGGGAGGTGCTTTGGTGGTGGATTCTACCTACGCCAGTCTTTTTGGACTCTAGTCACTATTCAAAAGAATTTCAGGTCTTGTAGGGCAGGTGTCCCTTTTGGGCTGGTTGAAACAGCCGAATTACTCATGCAAAGTGATTCTGAGGTGACTAGATGTTTCACATTATTAACGAAGTCTGCCAATAGAGTTAACAAAGATTGTCGATGATTTGTACCACAAAACAATACATAAACAATATAGAAACAAGCATTCTTCAAACACATACACAAATGTTAACACATTTTATTTAATTTGAAAGCAGATTTAAATTTTCAAAAAATGTTAGGAAAGTTGGAGCTTTTCTAAACTCAATTAAAGCGACACATTGACCATACTATATTCTGTTTGATGCACCTGTACTTCTCCCACAAATCAATCTGAGGATACTAATTTATTTTTTAGCTTCCAATTTCAAATTCCTTGACATTTACAGTACGTTGTAAATTTATCAATTGTACATTTAGCCACTTTATTTTTTTTACACTTTATTAATCTGTTAATATTATTTTATTTTTTAAGCAGTCACAGACCCCTCCTGAGGTGGCTTCGGGGACCCCTGGGTGTCTCCAGGCTACAGGTTGCTCTAGATAAATGACATGCAAGTATCAACAAAGATTCAATGAGGTGACATTTTTTTTAAACCATACATTTGCAAAACTGTTTTGGGCGCTTCATTGTCGTCAACTTGTACTGACATAAGAGTTCACAGGCATCCAGTGTAGAATTATGTCAATTCCTCAAAAGGCATTTGTTCGTAATCGAGCAGTTGCACTCTGCACTATTTGATTGAAGACTATTTATTAACTGCAGTTAGAGCCTTGATTAGAATTGTTCCTATGGTCGAGTAAAGTGTACTCCAAGGCATGTACCAACAATTGACATCCCTGCAAGGCCCGATTTTGGGGAGGGGAGTAATGTTGAATTCACCAATAAACCGTATTTGCCATTGTACACCTCCAGTTAGATAACGTCTTATTTTGAGTTCAGCAAATGTGTACTGTCAGAAATGTCTCTGACTCTGCCATGTAATCTGTCATGGTCCAGAAGCAACCTTCCAGGAATGATGGTGGAACAGCCATCAGTTCCAGATTGACTGATCTTCCAACATGTCTGGTCAGGTAGCTCATGAAAGACTGCCACTGAAATGAGCAAAGAC
Source organism: Pleurodeles waltl (assembly GCF_031143425.1). Lineage (NCBI taxonomy): Eukaryota > Metazoa > Chordata > Amphibia > Caudata > Salamandridae > Pleurodeles > Pleurodeles waltl. The sequence continues at coordinate 997,354,868 of NC_090446.1, forward strand.
TTTCATATTGCTCTAAAAATATTGAGAAGCACCCTCAGAATTGAATAGATACATGTCGACACGTACAATACCCTCAGGTTGGGACAACATATGAAGTGCATACACATAGGCGTAGAGTGTTGAAAGAGGAAGGTGTTATTTCATTGTCTTAGTGCAGCTGTTGCACTCGCTTTGCATAATATTGTTTATGTTTGAAAATGGCTTGTGCTGGCAGATGGAGTGTCAGGCGAGGATTCCAACACAACAGTTCTTGTTGCAGTCCGAGCCAGCTGGTCACTGCCTATCGTCAGCGAGTTTCCTGGAATAAAACGCCTTTCCCTACCTACTGCCTCTGACTTTGTCAATCACTATATTTGGCGACGAGCAGGCCTCGCCCACCGACACTCCCTGGCTCTCCATTTTTCAGCATTTTCCTCTTTGCTGAAATTGGCTCCAACCCTTCAGGCAGTGCCCTGAGCCAAACTACCACAGCCTCCTTTTCACTCAAATTCACCCCTGCAACGTGCGGATCTGCCCCATCCTCCTTCAAGGTGCATTCTGTGTCGGGGTATTTTGTCCTCCTTGGCCCCAGCGCATTCCCGGGTCTCCTTCTCACACTATTTCTTCTCACGTTGCTCGGCAACCCTCTGCAGGCTCGGCTGGACGCAGCTGCTTGGGATATCTCATGCAGCAGCGTGGATTGGGCCTTTATAAAGAATTCAAGCAATTATATGGTAACGTGCACGACTTGCATGACGTGTCCTCCTCGATTGGGCCGTTTGCAACATTGATCTTTTTAACAGACCACACTGGTATATTATCGCCATAACAGTTTAAGGTATTTTCTTTCATCTTTAATTTCAGCAATTTTCAACTAAATAGTCACAGACATTATTTTGATACTCTTGCATCTCCAAGTACTGTTTCTTTTATACTTGTATTTACTATAACTGTTGCTTGTCTCTGCTTCCTACTTACTCTTCTGGATTTGATTGGCAGCGTCTGTTCTAACATTAAAATGTTCCAACTCATTCACATATTATTGTGATTCCTAGTTGTTATTATAGCCACCCCACAACAAGTTACCCAACCAGCTCCTTTTTTGGCTCAACCAGGCAAACCCACTGTCAAATGAGTTCAATGGTTTCACCTTTTCGAAAATCATCTCATTGCCATAGATGCTGGGGGTTACAGCCCACAAAGGAAATGTGAACTTTTTTTCGTCAGTCTAAGTCTTACTGCACAGCAAATATTTGATATTCCCTTGAGGCAATTGAAAGGTTATGAAAACCATTTGCAGAAGAACCCAGTGTCATGCTGGAAAGACATAACTTCATTAAACGGAAACAACTAGTTGATGAAGGGGTGGAAGAATATGTCGTTGCACTTTGAATCTTGGTGGCTACATGCAAGTTTGGTCCGAATTTGGAAACATATATTTGAGACCAGTTTGTTTTTAATTGAATGTCAAAAAACATTCATGAGCGGTTACTCAGCTGTCGCAATCCTACTCTTAATGACGTCTTGGATTTAGCCAAAAGCATTGAATAGTCTTTAAATACGTCTAAAGTGTTGAACCCGGATGCCACCACCAATTTTGGTGCCAGTTCCACTCCTGGGCATGAGGTTGACTCACTGTGTGCAGTACAAACCAAAGAGAGACCGCATGGTCTAAAATAGAACATAAAGAAAGCTTCTACTGTTTGTTACAGATGTGGATCAAAAACCATTTGAGCAATTTCCTAGGATGTCCAGCTATATGGAAACATTGTTTTGGTTGCAAAAAACTAGGACACTTTCAGAGTGTGTGCAGGAGCAGCAAAACCCCTTGTTCACATCTGCAACATGAATGTTGAACTTGAGTCTTGTACTGAGTCTGTGAATAATGTAGTACTAAGCATTAAATGTAATTCTGTTAATACGACCATGAAAGGTCCCACCCATGATGCTAAAGTTGACAAGATTTTGTTACAGGTCATGGCGGACTTCAGATCGCCAATTACTATTTTGTGTGATACTACCTTTCATGATAAATGGGGCAACGACAAATCACTCCTGCCCCCTGACATCTTTACAAAGCTTTTGGTGAGAAGCCTATTGACCTTTTGGTTTTTTTATGAGAAAAAAACAGTGCATGGGCAAGGAGACAAACACCACGGTCTGTGTTGCCATCAAAGAAAAAGATATAATTGGTTGGCAAAATCTTGCCATGATGGGTTTGTATCTCGTTCCTGGTTCTAATACCCCTATTCTAGTGAGTGACATGGCGACAAGCTCAGTGTGTTGACTATAAGAACCTGTAGATACAATTCCAGCTAAGCATAACGTCTTTTTCCGTGAACAAGTTGGCACTGTAAAGGGTTTTGTTCATCATATCAGGTCAAACCCTCATGTGCAACCTTTTTTTACAGAAAGTACGACAAGCTTCCTTGTCAGTCAGGGAAGAACTCAAACAAATGCTAAAAGATTTGTGTAGCCAAGGTATCATTGAACCTGTAGAATCATCTCAATGGGTTGCACTAATTGTCTTTGCACAGAAAGAATCGGGCGATATTAGGTTTTGTGGCGACTTACGCACTTTGAGTGCCAATATTTCGGTTGTCTGTTACCCCCTACCCAGGATACACAAAACGTTGGCTAACTTGGGCAATGCCAAATGGTTTTCCATTATTCATTTGAGGTTGGTTTACCATCAAATAACCTTTGGCAAGGAATCACAAGACTTCACGGCTTTTGTCACCCACCTCGGTGTGTAGAAATACTTGAGGCTACTGTTTGGGTTGGCATCAGCAGCCAGTGTGTTCCAGAAGCTCATGGATGTCCTGTTGCTGATCTCAAAGGAGTACAAGCTTACCAGGACAATATACTTATTTTTGAGGATTCTTTGGATCAACACATTCACATACTTGATAAAGTCCTGTCCATTCTCACACACACAAGAATGGCCGTCAGAAAAGATAAATGCAAATTTATCACCAAATAATTGGATTACCTGGGTCATACCATTGGACTTTGCTAAAAGCCATCAAAGAAGCTAGTGGACCCACTTATTGTGATGCTTTGCATTTTTTTTCTTGGTTTAGCAGAGTATTACAATACGGCCACTCAGATTCCTGTTGCGTAAAGGACAGAAGCTTATTTGGGAGGAGAAAGTGCAGACTGCTTTTGACTAGGTAAAGGACTTGATTGTAAATGCACCAGCTCTGTCTGCTTTCAGTGATGATTGCACTTCTGTGATTACTGTAGATACCAGCCTCCATGGTTTGAGGGCAGTCCTCAGCCAAACAGTGGGGGACCAGAGAACAAACCAGTGCATTTGCCTCCCAGTCACTTGTCACTTTGAACAACAATACAACACGATTAAGCGTGAGGGAGTGCCTTGTATTTGGGCAGTTCAAAAGTTTAAAATGTACGCATGGCGACTACGCTTTCAGTTACACACAGATCACAAGCCTTTGGTTTACATTTCAAAGGGGGGGATTCACAGGAATGTGTCTGCAAGACTGACTAGATTGGTTGCAAAGCTGCATGAGTACACTTTTAACATTAGTCACGTAGCAGGAGGTAAGAGTTTTTGGGCAGATTGCCTCTCTCGTATGCATCTGTCAGAAATAGATGAGGAACTCCACATGGATGATGATGATGTGTGTGCTGCTTCCCTTGATGCTGTCTAAATCCTTTAAGGTGGTGATTTCACATTTGGAGCTGATGACTGGTTGAATGCCTTCCAAGGAGATGAAACTCTTCAGCCGGTCAGTTCATATAAAATCCAGTGTTGGCCAGACATCAGATGCTTGCAGAATGAATTCAAACCTACGCCCAAGTGGCAGAGGAGCTTTCGTTGGTCAGTGGATTGGTTTTAAGAGGTGATTTACATGTTCCTCCTTTCAGGTTAAGTGAGTCTGTCATCTCCAAAGTGCATCAAGGGTATCTAGGTACCACCACAACTTGTATGCGCATCAAGCAACATTATTGGTGGCCTGCTCTTGATGGCCAGGTGAAGAGAGCAATTGACAAATGCCTGGAGTGTGTACTTTCTGATAAACATTTGAAATTGAACAGAACACCCCTACAACCCTGTTCCATGCCCTGAAGCAGCTTGGGACAAGTTAGGTCTTGATTTTTTGGGACCCTTTGTCTCCCTCCCTGGGGACATGAGATGTGTCACCCTTTTAGTTGACCACTTCTCTAAGTGAGTATACTTTTGTTTGGTTAATTCTCCCTCATCAGACTCAGCTATTAAATTTCTGGAGCAGGCATTTGCCATGAGGGGTCACCCAGGTACATTGCAACCAAAAACAGTTCACATTTTGCATCTGATCAGACGAACACGTTTTTGAACAAATATGATGTTAAGCGTTTAAGGGTAGCTTCGTACTCACCATTGTCTAATGATCTCATACAAGGGAAATAAAGTGATAAAAGAAGTAGTTCGGACAGCTCTTGCAGCAGTAATGGATGTCAGATGGTTCCTCAAGCAAAAGGTATGGGAGTACAACACTACACCTCAATGCCCCGCTGGGGTGACTCCTTTCTTATCACTCTGTTTTGGTAAGGACAGTAGTGATGGTTCTAGCTTTGCTGTTGGGGATCACATTTTAATCATAAAAATGGGAATGGTTAAAAAATGAGAGTCTGCTTTTTCTTCCCATATAAGAATTTCCAGAGTTAGTAAGGGATCAGCCGTATTAGAAAACAGGGGCTGGTGGAACAAACACAATATGGTTAGAATCACACCACATCAAGCCAGCATCATCAACTGCAGGAAGGGTCCAAAGTCTGATTCAGATACAACACGGTGGTTAGAGCCTGGTGAATGTACCAGAGTTGTTGGTCCAAGTCAAAGTAGGTATCCATGGTGGAAGCTGTATCTGCAATGATTCTGTTTACACACTGTCAAGTATGGTCAAAAGACCTAGTAAATTTAAAGACTATGTGATGTGTTGATGATTAACCTTTTTATTTCTCCTTCTTCCACATAATCAATAATTTTGTTCATGTGTTTAGCAGGATTCTCTTTATATTGAATAGTTTTGAGCTCTTTTCTCCCTTTCTCTTTCCTTTAATTTTTGGGGGAAAGGTGATATAGGGGGTGATTCTAACTTCTGCGGGCGGCGGAGGCCGCCCGCCAAAGTTCCCCCACCAAAATACCGCTCCGCGGTCGAAAGACCGATGAGGGTATTTTGGGATTTGCCCTGGGCTGGCGGGCGGCCGCCAAAAGGCCGCCCGCCAGCCCAGGGCAAATCAACCTTCCCACGAGGACGCCGGCTCAGAATTGAGCCGGCGTAGTGGGAAGGTGCGACGGTGCAGTGGCACCTTTCGCGTATTTCAGTGTCTGCATAGCAGACACTGAAATACTTTGTGGGGCCCTCTTACGGGGGCCCCTGCAGTGCCCATGCCATTGGCATGGGCACTGCAGGGGCCCCCAGGGGCCCCGCGGCACCCCCTACCGCCATCCTGTTCCTGGCGGGAGACCCGCCAGGAACAGGATGGCGGTAGGGGGTGTCAGAATCCCCATGGCGGCGGAGCGCGCTCCGCCGCCATGGAGGATTCTGCAGGGCAGCGGGAAACCGGCGGGAGACCGCCGGTTTTCTGCCTCTGACCGCGGCCGAACCGCCGCGGTCAGAATGCCCTGCGGGGCACCGCCGGTTTGTCGGCGGTGCTCCCGCTGACCCTGGCCCTGGCGGTCCCTGACCGCCGGGGTCAGAATGACCCCCATAGTGTGTTGAAAGAGGTAGATGCTACTTCATTGTCTTAGTGCAGCTCGTGCACTTGCTTTGCATAATGTTGTTTATGTTTGAAAATGGCTCGTGCTGGCAGATGGAGCGGCGGGCAATGATTCCAACACAAACTTGTTCAGTTTGTGTGGGAGTCTGAGCCAGCAAGTCGCTGCCTGTTGTGGGTAAGTTTCCTGGAATAAAACGCCTTTTCCTGCCTTCTGCTTCAGACTTCGTCAATCACTATAATATGTTCAGAAATTTGGCCAGCAGAGGTGGGCTTCGGTAGATTAACTGTGAGAATTTCCTTTTACAGTGGTTTCCTCTCTCATCAGATGCAACACTTTGCTGAAGAAACCTTCAGTGATTTGGCAGGGAATTTTAAATATCATGGGTTTTTCCTTGACATGTTGGCAAAGGAAGTAAATCTTTCACAAGAGTGAATGGAAACTCTGCTGACCAAACTCTAAATCAGGCACAAGTGTCACTGGTTAGAAAATCATAATCTTGACATAGCAACAAGGCAAGAACCTAGATCAGCCCTAGAGGTTGAGTCAACACTGACCTAGCAGGGGTGCCACGGCCATCCTCACCGCTAGCTGGGTAGTGAAAAACTGTAATAATCATGGTTCAGTGGGCCCTTCACACCTTTGGGCCCCCGTGCCACTGCACCTGCTGCACCATTGGTAGCTTTACTCCTAGGTCAGTGTTTCCGACTTTCTCCTTTTTCATAAGCTCTCCGGTTGGGCAGTGACCCATAGTTCTTTTAGTTGATGTGCATTGCTGTTAGGATTCATGATCTACCAGTAACGGAACACCTTCCTCTCTTTTCTCTCTCCTTTCAGGGTGTAGGTGACAACCTCCAAGCACCCTTTGCTTTAAATCACAACCCCAGGAGCACGAAGGAAAAAGCAGACCTTGAACATCCAGGCGACATGGACCAGGAACTCTCCATCCGGATAGGTAGAGCTGCGCATCACAAAGGCAAGCATCCTGTCATATACCACGTAGTCAACATGAAAAGTGACATTTGTGTAATTATAAAGTTATATAAAATAATGAGGGGTGGGAAACATTGTGATAACCAAGAAGGTGGCCAGACGGTCTCTGAACGTAATCTTCTATCTTCTATGCTGATCTCAAAGCCAAATCCAACTATCTGGAGATTTACTTGTAGACCCATGTCAAAAGAAGGCAGGAAGTCCACATTGCACTACAACTTCATTAAACAGACGATTAGATGTATGCATGCTGCATTACATAGTGCACAGATATGCAAGTGAAGTGTGGTATCACAGTAATTATTATTTTATTTATCTAACGAAAGGTTTCAGTGCTGGTGCCTATTGCTGTAGCACTCTTAATTTCCGAGCTCGTTCTTCGATAGTTGTATGGCAATATGTGTAAAACTACTGTGTACTCCGGAGTTGCACAGACTTGCACACCAGATAGCCATTTGCAGGTAGTAGTGAGGTTACATGGATACAGTTCCTGCTGCTTGGTAAGTGACACACAAGTTGATGCCTTAGAAATGGCTCAACAATTTGGGACTTTGTAGAAAGACCGATTGATAACTCACATATTTCCCAGTTTTGAAAACCATCAAAGTGGTTTATTGCCCTGTGGCTTTTTAAAGCTTGATGCAGTAGCCAAACCATTTACCTTATCATCTGCATTGCAAGACATGCTGCTCATTGTGGAAATGAAGGGGCATAAAACTTGACTTGCTGTAGCTTCCCTTGCTTATGAGCCCACTTTTAAATGTCATACAACCATGCCAGTACTTCATTGACATTCTTAGACTTGACAACCTTAGAATAATGGTCACTGTGTGATCGTACAGGACAAAGGGCCCGGCCTTGGAGAGAGGGACTTTGGACCCCCTGCATTGACCAAACAGCCACATCTACCCTCTCCCATAGCAAGCATGCCATCATCTGAAGCCACCTTTCATGCCCTTGGAAGATTTTCATTGGAGCCCTGGTATGCTGAACGTTGCCATCTGAGCTGGAAACGTATTCTTTGCAATGGTTTCTAGCTCACCATGTAATAGGGGTTATTCTCTGGATTGCTGTATTATGAGTGAAGAAATCGTGTCTCACAGCTGTGTAGTTGGCAGGCCTGCATTCTCACTGCGTCTTACGTTCTAAGAGCACTAGCTAAGTACATTACAACAGAGTTCTCCGGCTTAAAAAGGGAAAAAGCAAGCTCATAATACAGTCCTTGGATATTCTACAAATGACCATAGTCTTTATATTGTCAAGAGGTGCTTGTAGTCAAAAGTCAATTATCGTAGCCTTTGAACGTCTATACCCTGCCATTTAACATCCTTCAGATCTTCACTCGCAACAACCAGGAGCTTTAAAACGTTTCTTATGGAAGATGGGAATCATGTGATCTTCTAAGGGTCTTCACTGTACCATTCTCAAAAGAAGTCGTCTACTTTATTTTTGTTATGCTTCAGAGGAATCCGTTTTACTCCAGGAATTGAAGTGGCCTGTGGACCAACACCCAGTCCCTCTCACTTGACCACTCCGACCCATGTAATGTACCAGTTTCCATCTGATGGTGATCCTGTCGTACAGTCCAAATTGACTACACACCCCTTCTTCAACCATTGTGGTGTCAACTTTGGCCCAGGTTCTCTTCCACAAACTGTGGCAGTGTGGATTAAAGCACTATAAACTAAAACAATGTCTTTAAGTTTACTTGCCAAAGATCCCTCACTTACTATCCATAACTTTAAACATTTGTTGATCATATGTTTTACCCTCTTTACTAGCATGTGTGCTTTGTGTTGCGTACCACAATTCGCGATCTGGTATGACAGTTGACCACCACCAGTATACACAGAACCATGTACCTAATGCACTAAGTCTATTTTTGTCCATGGTTGGATGGTATCTACGCCACAGAAAAAAGCTGTTCCTGCGCAACCTTCACCGGGGTCCAGTGAGTATGGACTCCCATAAATGTTCAACCACCTTCCATCCTCCTTTTCCTCAATGTGCCCTAAAATACCTGTTTATAAATATGCTTGACATGCATTCCTCTTTCCCTGCACTGCTCTGACTTGTTCCCGCACAGCGACTCAATTTCATGCCACTTGGTAATTGGCCACAAAATTAAGCTCCTGTCTCACATCAAAACTACCTGAGGTCTGGTTAGATTGGTGATTTACCTGCAGCCCTTAACAACCTTGCCTCCTATAAACGTCATGATCTTCCACTGGTTGTTGTGCGTTACTCATTCCGCTAATAGTCTGATCTATGCCCATGGAGACTTCAACATCATTCTTTCGATAACCAGTGTGCAAGAATATTATCATCAAAAGAACCTATGGGCATTTCCAGCATGCATCCCCTACTCCATAGTCACATGACCTGTTGGTAGTGGTATCCTGAGCCTACAGCAATGCTCTCTTCAACTGTCCTACACTGCAACTAAGGAAGCAAACATCACTGTAGGTCCTCTGCTTAACACATTGGATTATTACCAGCCCTTGCAAATGCAGTCCTTGAACCGTGCTTGGGCCCCTGCAATCTTCTAACCCTGCAGTCCAGGGTGATGCAGGGAAGTGGCCAGTGCGCCCCGCTGAGCTTCATATCCACTGCTGGAAAGTATTAGCAGGGTCCAAGATCGGGCAAGGTATTGAACACCTTGACTAGGACGGACCATCTGATGTCCTCAATATTAGCATGCACTGTAACCCAGGAGTTCCTCCATCTCGCAGAACTAAAGAGGTGCCTGACACAGAAGTTCCTCCATCCTGCAGTTCTGCAGGGGTGCCTGACTTCAACATAGTGTGGGATAAGCACAACAAGCCGGTGCTCACATGACAAAGATCGGAGAAGGTGGTCCTCTGCTTCCAACCCTCATTCAGAAGAACATAACCGTTCACGGATTCACAGCCAACCAAGGTGATGCTTTCGACTAGCCCGCCCAGGTACTGGAACTTCAGCCTCTTCACTATTCCATTCTTGTGACCCGCGAGGAGGTGAAGAGGTAGGCAGTAATAAGGAACATCTTATTACTTCAGTTCATCATAACATATATATATATATATATATATATATATATATATATATATATATATATATATATATACTCATATTCTCCATCCATACTGGTGACCATTCTTCCAAGTACCACGCACGCATAATAACACTGCAGTAGCCTTCCTAGCATAATCTACATTCAGCCATCACAGCCTCATACTACTCTGGCTTACTGCATCCATCTCCAGAGGGAGACTGAAGGTGCCCTGGGGCTGGCATGGGCTGTGTCACACAGGGCTGCACAGGATTTTTAGTTTGCATTTCCCCGGTGGGCTCGAGGCCGGCTTGAAAGCCCAGGGCTGCTGATGGTGCCTCGGTCACTTTCCCCAGCTCCCAGGGTTAATCGCAGCAGTCATGGGGCGGATTCAAGAGAGAGTGAAAGGATGGCGGGGGCGAGAGAGAGAGAAAGCAATCAGAGAGGGAGAAAAATGCTGGAGGGAAAGAGAGAATGGATGGATGGAAAGAGAGACGGCGCGAGGAGACAGACCATGGGAGCTGGGCTCTTTTTCGCCCGACCTGCTTTTAGTTCCCGAGTCCAGCCCTGCTGCACGTCACCGCATACGGGGGAGTGTTAACTGGTGTGGGGGGCAGACAGCTAACTGAGTAGATGGGCTGTGAAGCGCCATTCTCCATCTCTGCCAGTCCGCCACCCACTTTAGCACCACCGTACCCCCCAGAGCGAAACGCATCCAAATTAATTGTATTCCGCCATAGACAGGGGCCTGTACTTCCGCCTTACCCAGAAGCCAAGCTGGCAACACTTCAGCAAGTGACAGACTTACTTAATTAAAAACGATTCTTGCTGAAACATAACAAATGCCGCAGAGGGCCGGCTCCTGGCATGCTTCGTGCAATAAAGCTTGTTACTATAGAGAAAATGCCTCGGGTCACCGGCAACCCATTGGATGGCGCGGCGGTTACACGATGGCACTTACTTTGTGGATATTAAAAACACAGGGGGAAAAACTCCACAAAGTGGAAATGGCTTTGAGAACAGACATAGCCTCTGTGCTGATTGCTTTCCTGAATCTAAGACGAAAATCAATACTTGCTTAATCTGTCGAATGATTTCCTCTCTTCTGTCTATGGTGGCGGGAGCAATAGCTATATTTCGCCAGAAGATTTAATCGAGAAAAAAAACCTCCTCGTTTTTATATCATGAGTACTCTTAGACCAGACTTCCCCCCGAGCGTCATTTAGGTTCGATGTAGATGAGGGTTGTCATTGACTAATGGTCCTCTAAACATCATGAGTTTGTGTGTCAGATGTGTTCTTCGATACACCGTCATGTTCCCTGCGCTGCGCTGTGCTCGCACTGGGACCGAAAATAGGGCCAGGAAAAGAATTGGGCCCGTTTTAAAACTGCGTTGCGTGTGTAGTCACAGGAGTGGTAGTGTCTGCATAAAGTGTCAAATAGGGAGTTTTAGAGCACATGTGGCTGTAGAGGGCTCATACTTCCTACAGTCTACTGCAGGCACAACATCTTTCATAGAGGGAGAAAGGGGCCTGTTTCGTCATTAGCTGTGCCCCAAAAGGATATTACTACACAAACTGCTAATCTCACGAAAAATTGTCGCGAATAACGCAAGTTCCAACCAAGCGAGAAGTCTCTTGCTCTTTGCACTTTTGCTAGTTTTAAGTTTTTATTCTGAGGGTATGAAAATGCAAATGATAGTCAAGGCACATTGCAGGTTAGATCCTAAAGCACAGCTTAGTCACTTATGCCTCTCAAATAGAGGGTTTTGGTCTTTTCTGTTATACATTGTCAGCATGTGTTTTTCTTCAGTTTGTGCACATAGAGCAAACAAAAACTGAAGTTCCCAGAATGAAACAACCTGTAAAGGAATGAGCAAGACTGCAGTGCGACGACCCAAAAAGCCGACTACCTGCTGTATGTATTTGGCTTTGGAAATATTTAAAAATGAGTGCCACAACAAATAGAGGCCCTGTCTCGACATTTTGACCTACACCTTAAATAAAAGTAATAGATTACAACATCACACAAGAGACTTCATTCCTTGTGTAGCCTAAAAGGACATGAACTAATTCACACTTACTTGCCTGGCAGCTATTCTGTGGCATGCTGTAGTTGTCACTTGTGGGGACTCTGAATTAGGCCCTAAATAGAGCAAAGGCGTGAGTGTCACACAAAAGACGCCGTTTTTGCGCAGAAAGAAAAGCTATATGTAGGTTCTAAGCATCTATTTTCTCCTAATCCACATTAACAAAGAGGACATTTTTCTTCTGTTCTAATCTGAATAGGAGTGTTGGCATCAGGAGTGTGTGTGCAGATGTATTCTGTTTTTCTCAGACTGATTGTTAAATTTTGCATTGAAACAATAACAAATATTTCTACCTGTTTGTGGGAGAAGTGATGGCGGGCAAATGGACACCAGCCACTTGGCATTTGGGATCAAGGAACGTTAGCTGTCCTATCTGAGCCAGTGATGGCTGGGGCTTTTCTGGTGAGGACTTTTTGAATGACCTGTTTACTGGGTCAAGGCAGTGGGTTAGCTAGGGTGCTGAGATGCCAGCAAGGAGCCAGAAGGTGGTTCAGTTATTTTGTTGGACTTGGAGGAGATGGCTGAAGATGTGCTTTTTAGTTCTGGTGCTGAGTTTAGATGAGGCCTTGGTGTATAGTCGCCCCTGGGGCTTGCAGTGTGCGTCCTTCTGGGTACAAGGTCAATGGATGCTGTATGAGGGTTGGGCAGTCTGCCATCCTCCAAGGTTGACCCTGTTGATTGAATGGAACTGCCCTAGGTGACAGTCAGATGTCAGAGCCTCTGGTGGTGGTGCAGAAGTCTGTTTTCAACCACTCTCCTGCTGTCTTTGTGATACTGTGGTCCAGATAAAGCATGTAGGACTGCCTCGGGTCTCCACAGGTAAGTGGCTGTCATTTGTTCAGAAGGTGCAGTGGCACCGCATCTAGGATTTTGGGGGACCTGCTGCCCCAGTTAAGGTTGCCTTTAATTATTTATTGTTTCACAGTGCAGTGGGTTAGTTTCCTAACTTGAGATGGGACCAATGGCATGCTTGTTATTCTCCTAGGTCCATATTTTCCCCTTATTGCTGGTCACTTGAACTTGCTTGAAAAGGTTGGCTCTGGTCTGTTAAACGTATTGTCACCCACATGCATTCAAGGTAGGCTTAAGACCGTGCTTTGTATTTTAACATGGGTGTGTGACCATGATGGGATGTGGCAAACCAATAGCAGGATTCTCCTCAGGTCCCTTGATGGCTGGAGGAAGTGTGGGCCACAGGAAGGTCCCACACAAAAAGAATGCAATAAAGCTGTGCATGATGCTGTACTTACCATTCTCCTGCTAGGTTCCTCAACTAGGTCAGCTTTTTGCTATTCTTTCATTCTCTGCTGATCATTGGCTGACCTAGCAGAAGGTGCCAACACGCCCCAGACTCTGCCAGTCAGCGCACATGTGTGTGGTTGCCCGGGCCTAGTGGGCCATCTTCTGAAAAGTGATCTGTAAATATATGAATTGGTTGAATTAGGAATGCTGACAAGGTAATAGACCCCTCCCCCCCATCCACTCCCATACGACTAAAATCTTATTGGGTTTCATCTATTTGGCTGTTCGAATCGCGCTTAATTTCCATAGTAAAGGTTTCACGCAATGACCATGAAGGGGCTCAGAAGGGCATTGCTAGTGACATGCCTGTCCTACTGTTGTCTAAAGTGAGTCTGTACTGTTTAACTGTACAGTGTTGTTTCCATCTTATCTGATAACATTTGAGCATTAAATATTTGAATTGTCTCAGGACAAAATAGGTGGGAGGAAATCAGCACGAACAAACAAACTATGTTTGTCTTCTATGCCTTTTTATCTATAACGTGTGCTGGGTGTGGACCTCCACAGATATAGGGGGTCATTCTAAGTCTGGCGGGCGGCGGAGGCCGCCCGCCAGACTTCCCCCTCCGAAATACCGCTCCGCGGTCGAAAGACCGCGGAGGGTATTCTAAGTTTTTCCCTGGGCTGGCGGGCGGTTGCCAAAAGACCGCCCGCCAGCCCAGGGAAAAACTCCCTTCCCACGAGGATGCCGGCTCGTAATCGAGCCGGCGGAGTGGGAAGGTGCGACGGGTGCTGTTGCACCCGTCGCGTATTTCACTGTCTGCCAAGCAGACAGTGAAATACTTGTAGGGGCCCTCTTACGGGGGCCCCTGCAGTGCCCATGCCAGTGGCATGGGCACTGCAGGGGCCCCCAGGGGCCCCGCGACCCCCCCTACCGCCATCCGGTTCCCGGCGGGCGGACCGCCGGGAACTGGATGGCGGTAGGGGGGGTCGGAATCCCCTCGGCGGCGCAGCTAGCTGCGCCGCCTTGGAGGATTCCAAAGGGCGGCGGTACACTGGCGGGAGACCGCCAGTGTTGCCGGTCCGACCGCGGCTTTCCCGCCGCGGTCGGAATGCCCTTGGGAGCACCGCCGGCCTGTCGGCGGTGCTCCCGCGGTCATTCGCCCTGGCGGTTTTTACCGCCAGGGTTAGAATGACCACCTTAGTCTGAACGCAATACACTGGTATGATCATGATTTGAGCGCAGCCAGACAACACACTTGTTAAACACACAGCAGTGGCACTAATGTGTGCCAATTATGGGCAGGCAGACTCTGAAACTTCACTACTTGTACGAAGCACTTAATGTGGGGACGTTTCATATCACCCACTTATTGTACACAAACAGAAGGGATCTGAAGACAGCGCTAGTTGTAAAATGTGATTCAGGTTATCACACACATAGATTAAAGACTGTATTGTTATATGTTGTATGCTTAGTACATAAAGTTACACAGGCTGTAAACCCCGTGTACACCTTTCTGCAGAGTTCTTAGGTTCTCTCATGTCAAGAGTGAAAAGCACAGCCAGTCAAAACTTTTCAGCTCATCGTTTCATGCTACATTTAGGCTAATCGGCACCCCTGCTGTGTTTCCTGTCTAACTTTCCCTGGTATAAAGTGAGTATTAAGAAGTATCTTTCACCATACTTCAGAATTTAATCTTTAGTACCTGGACAGCATGCTGTCATCCTCTCTGTGCTGAAACACATTCCTCACACCAGTATTTCTGATGGACACTTCTTCCCGGAAATCTCTTAACTCTGAATATCCGGGGTGCTAGAATTGATCTGGAGAATTCAGACATGGCTCTGTTCCTTGCCTGTAGTGGGCACTGGTTCCATCTAAACACCAGAAATGGAGTCATGGTGACATCACTGGAACAATATAGCTCCTACCCGGGTGCCCTGATGTCAGCTTCTTTTGCCACATTTTTAGTGTGGATCTAGTGCGTCTTTC
This sequence comes from Pleurodeles waltl, assembly GCF_031143425.1. Classification (NCBI taxonomy): domain Eukaryota; kingdom Metazoa; phylum Chordata; class Amphibia; order Caudata; family Salamandridae; genus Pleurodeles; species Pleurodeles waltl. The sequence continues at coordinate 997,369,923 of NC_090446.1, forward strand.
CTCAGCTGAGGTGATTTTTTGCTGCTTTAAAATTCTTTTAAGGTGACATGTTTGGGGACATGTCCTCACTGAAATGCTGGGGCTCAAAATTTGTAGTAAGTGCGATAATCAAATGTTCATTGAAGACCCGCATGACAGTTATGTGTAGTGTGTAGGTTCTAAGTATGACTCCTTCACTTGCGATCTTTGTCTTTGGATTAATCCTTAGGCAATTATGAAGAGGGATCCTAGACTTTTTATGGCGTGTGACAAGGATTGCTGCCATGGCCATTTTGGTCAAGATCCAGGACATGATCCAGGTTGGCTTCCCGCTCCACTCCACCATCAAAATCCTCCAGGGGAAAAGAAGCACAGGCACAAGAAAGAGGAGACACACTGCTTTTCCCAAAAGTTGATTGAGAACTAGGGGTAAATTCTCACCCCGGGCTTTGTCCTAGGCTCCCTCCTCACTGGAGCCAAAACTGGTTGAGAATTTGTGTCAGGAGGTCCCGCTGGTACCAGCCCCACTTCCACGGATGCTGATGATGATGCTGATGATGATGCTGCTGATGCCAGCTTAGCCCAAGCTTCCGGCATCGGGAGCTGCTAAATCCTTTTTTCTCCAGGCTAAGCTGGATATGTTTAGATGGATGGCAGTCCCTTCCAGAGTTCCGTTACACCCCATGGATGTGCAGGGGCTTCCACTCAGATTTTTGCCTATGGGCCTGCTCTTTGCTCCAGGCATCCCCCTTGAATCATTTAGCCCTTTTCCAATGCTGTCTTATGTCAACCTGATGCCAGGCCACTCATCATTTCTGCTGCCCCTTCTGTCTTCTGAGGTGGCACATTTAATGGCCCTGCCAACTGCAAGCAAGTTAGACACATCTCCCAATATTGAGCTGCCTTCAGATCCTAGTACAGCAGATATTGCATCCTTCCTCACTGTGCTCAATGAGGCAGCTGCAGTACTGAAACTGCTTCTCCCTCTGTTGAACACCGGTCCAGTATCCTCACAGAAGTGCTGCAATGAGCCTCAACATCAGTGGAACCTTGCTCCCATTTAAAAAGCCCTCCTGTAGAAGGAACCATGGGCACAGCCAGCCCAGAATGGCTCAAGCAGTAAGCCATATGGTGGCAAAGCACAAAGGCTGGCTATGGGAGACCAGCCTTTTTTTTAAATGCACCACTCACCGGAGAGCCTAGTGGGCCAGGCCTTGTCCAGTACTAAATTACACCTGAGTGCATTCCCCACCCATTCCCCGGAAAATGAGTCCAAATAACTGAGAGTGCTAGGTAAAAAAAATAATATCAGAAGGAAGCCTGTCATTGGCTGTTTATTAAAGCAAGACTGTATTTGGCTGACTCCATTGCCTGGGGCAATGGGCTCTTCTGTGGCCCTTTGCAAGCATGCATGATTACACTTCACAGAGTTTCCTGATGATGAACAGAATACACTAATGGAAATCAAATTCAATGGGAAGCACCTTTTTGGATAAAAGACAGACACAGTTTGGAGTGTTTGAAGCAGATCGAGATATATCCAAATCGCTTTGCCTAGAGTCCATTGCAAAAGATTTCAAATCCTTTTAGAAGTTCAAGTAGTTTTCCAAAAACGTCCCATATAGACAGCATCAATCTGCCCCAGCCACCCAGCTTCAACAGCAGAAACCCTTTATCCACCACTAAAAGGGCAGAGGTAAAGGATGTGGTTGCCAAACCCAGCCTTTCTTTTCCTCATCTTCCTCCTCCCCTGCACCTCAATGGAAGTCCCTGTAGTTCTCCCTTGAAGGAGTATATGTTGCTGGTGCTATTTTCCTCTGGTCTGGACGGCCATAGCATCAGACCAGTGAGTTTTGCAAATTGTGAAAAGGGGTATACTCTACCCTTCCAGCAGCAACCTCCTTCAAATAATCCATCCCAACCCCTTCAGTTCAACAACAATGTTCAAATGCTGCAGCAGGAAGTGGCAGTCCTGCTGTAGAAGTGAGCAGTAAAGTTAGTGCCAGAGCAAGGGTGCTACTCTCTGTGCTTCCTGGTTACCAAAAACGAAGGCTGTCTTCATCCTTTCCTTGAACTCATTCCTTCACAAGGTAACATTTAATATACTGTCCCTGGCTCAGGTTCTTCTGATGCTGGAAGCAGAAGACTGGATGAAGTCCTTCGAGTGGATGATGTTATTCGGATCAGTATGTGGGCACGTATTTCCACATAGTAATCCTGATGACTCACAGTAAGCACTTGCGGTTCATGGCATGATCCACTCATTACCAATTTGCAGTCCTCCCATTTGGAATAATAGCAGCATCTCGTGGCTTCACAAGGGTGATGGCCATGGTTGCAGCCAAACTGTGAAGGTTGTGGATCTCTGTACTAGACAAATTACTGCTTAAAGTCATCTTGCCTTAGGTGGTGTCACATCGCCTGCACGTAGCAGCTTCTCTGCTGTTTGACTTGGACTTTTCGATCAGGATGCCCAAGTTGCACCTAAAGACCTCTCAGTGCTTTCTTTTCATAGGGGCAGTACTAGATACCACTCTTCCTCTGAGCCTTCTTTTATCCAGAATAGACTGGGGACATTCAAGATTTGATTTTGATGTTTTGGAAAGGAGCCTGGATTCCAGCCCAGACTGATTTGTGCCTGCTTGGTCTGTTGCTTGTTGCATATGCCTAGTCACTCATGCATCTTTGCACATGAAGGGCTCTCCAGTGGTGCCTCCACAGGCAGTACTTCCACAACGAGGGCGATCTAGCACATGCCATTATGATATCAAGGATCGCTGCAATGGAGTTAAGCTGGTTGCAAACAGAGGAGTACCTGTCTCAGGGGAAGTCCTTATGTCCCCCTCCCACTGCAACCATGGCGGTGACTGATATCTCCACTTTTGGTGGGTCAAAGACCTGGAGGAACTGGAGAACAGAGGCCTCTGGTCTCCAGAGTAGCCAAAACTGTGCAAAATCTGTTCAAACTCAGAGCGGTCGGTCTGGCACTCAAGGCCTTCTTCCAGTCCCTCCGTGGTTAGTGTTTAGAAATCTTGTCTGACAACGCGATCATAATGAGGTACACTCTCAAGCAAGGAGGAGATGCGTTTCACCTTTATTGGGAAGTGCTGATGACACTGGACTTGGGGGCATCAAAAGGGTCTGCAGCTGGTTGCCAACCATCTAGTCAGCTTGCTGAACATTAGGGCCGACGGCTTTAGTAACCATTATCTTGCATATTTTGAGTGTTGACTTCACCCAGAGGTGGTTAGACAAGTCTTTGCCCTGTGGAGCACCCCTCAGTTGGACCTAATTGCCACTCAAGAAAACATCAATTTGACCAATGTTCTGTCCCTTCTGGTATCTATTTCAGGGAGGCATGGGGAATGTTTCAGTTGAAGTGCAGGTTTTTGCTTCACTATGTGTTTCTTCCGATACCCTTGATTCCTCAACTTCTCAGGAAGATTTGCACAAACTGGGTTAAAGTCATTCTCATTGCCCCAGAATGGACAAGAAGGGTGTGGTACGCAGACCTGCTATACCTCTTACTATGTGCTCCACTGCCTCTCAGAGTACACCTTCTCTCCCACACGGGCAGGCAGGTTCTACATACCAACCTCCAAACTTTATACCTTCGTGGGTAGAGATTGAACATGGTCATCTGAGTTCCTTTCAGCTCCAACCAGAGGTGGTTAACCTACTCTTTTTTGCCAGCTACCCCTCTTCACAGTAAGTCTGTCCTGAGAAATGGAACAAATGTTTTGCATGGTGGTCTGAACATTGAGAGAACACCTTGAATGCTACCTTGTGTAACATCCTTCAGTTTGCCCTCTGCTCATCCCAGCAGGGCTCTGTGGTGATCGAAGTCAAGGGGTACATTGCAGGCCTATCAGCGTTTGTGACTTCCCAGGCTTCTCAACCAACCATACGTTTGCCGTTACACCCCATGGATGTGCAGGGGCCTCTAATCAGATATTTGCCTATGGGCTTGCTCTCTGTGCCAGACATCCCCCTTGCATTGTTTAGCCCTTTTCCAATGTTATTTGAATTTAGTTATTTTGATGGATGCTCTGTTTGAGCCCTTCCATAGCTGTCCATTATGGTTATTGACCTTTAAGGTGGTATTTTTGGTTGCTGTGACATTGGTGTGATGCGTTAGCGAGTTGCAACCATGAGCGTCTTCTTGCTGTTCACATACTTATTCTTGATTAAACTCATCTTTCAAACTAAAGTTGCTTTTCTCCCTAAGGTGGTGACTTCCTTCCATCTAGGGCAATCTATTGCCATATTCACTTTTTATCTCCTGCCATATCGAACCAAAGAGGAGTAATATTTACATCAGTTGAACCTCAGGCGGTGCATAGTTACTGTATTGACCATAAGAGGGAGATAAGGTCTGACGATCAGCTCTATATAGAGTGCAGTGGCAATAAAAGGGGAAAGAACGTTTAGAAAAGAGCTGTATAACACTGGATGCTGCTATGCATTAAGATCTGCTGTGCTCTTGAAAAAAGAGAAGCTGACAGAGGGAATCAGAGCCCACTCCACAATGGCAGCATCTAACACAGCTGGTGGCTGAGATCTGCAACCAAGAGATTGCCCTCCACACCTTTGTAAAGCACTATCATTTGTACTCTGAAGTGAGGAGGGGTGGCATTTTCACTCACTCGTTTCTTCTGGACTACCTCATTTGACTGCTCCTACAGACCCTCCACCTAAGGGGTATGGTTTGGAAATCTATCCAGTGTGAGGAATCTACTGGTGGTAATAACTATCAAAAGATAAAGGTACTTCACTTCTGTAACTATCTTTCTGGTGGATACTCTGCCTACCTGCAGATTCCTCATTGATTCCACCTGGCTCCCTGTTTTCTGAAAGGCCATGGACCTGATAACAAGAGCCCAATTTACTTTGTTTCACTGTATCAACGCATTATTGATGGTTCTTCTCGTCTCCGCTCCTACAAATGCATTAAAAACGGATGAGAAGTGTTGTCAGGGTGCCAGTCAGTGCTTAATTTGCGCTTCATGTTTCCGGTGCGGAGCACCGGCACTTATTTTTGAGGTCCAGCGCTTGGTCTTCTTCCTCAAGCATTTGCTGCGAGCAAAAGACAAATATGGGAAAGACGGAGGAAGAGAAAAATGAAAAAGCGTCACAAAGGGAGAAAGCAGAAAGCTGCAAGAGTGAGCTGAGGGGGCAGGGAGTGGCTTTATATGGATTGAAGAGGCCAGAGATGGATTCAGGATTACCCTGCCTCAGTATTCTGTGCTCGCACCCTTAATTGCAGCAGCTGCGTGTTTAAGAGGAGGGCTTTGGGCACCGGCACGTTTTTATTTACAAATCAAGCACTGGGGCCAGGTTCAGTGTTACATGGGTCCAGTGACATCACCATGATTCCACTTCAAGAATCCGGATGTAGCCAACATCCCCTACTGGTACAGGAGAGCAATGTCAGACGTTTTCAGGAACATTCTAGTGCATGGGATATTCAGAGGTGAGGTACAAAGAGTATCACCAGAAAGAGCGTTGCTTGAGGTAAGCAACTTTTTTGCCCAAGGCAGTAGATAGTTTATCTTGATAGTCGCATATTAACGTAGAATTGTTGCTTACAGGCTAGATGCCCTGCAGTCCTAGAGCAATCTGATAACCTTAATAGCACTGTAACTATTATCCCTGGGCATAGCTTGTCTCTTGGTCTCTGTGAACAGTAACCAGGGCTCAAACACAGCTTTTGGCACCTGAGCCAACCTGGTCCTACAACAGGTGAAATCGCTCAGAAACTCCAGTGGATTGGTGTGCATCTTCATTGATTGTGGCAACAAATTCTTAGTTGTGAACAGTGAAAAATATGACAACTTTTAGAGACACTTAAATGGGGAAAGTGAACTTTAAATTCCTTAACTCGTCAGGCTCTTTGTTAAATAATCAATGACTGGCGGTAGGTTGCCAGCTACTAGGTACACCATTATCTGAAAGGATGGCGTGGTTTCTTGAGTTGACAGGGGCAGGGACTGAATGTCAAGATAGAACAAACATGGCATGCAGTAGTATTTTGGTCTTGCACCAACTCATGGTCCACGGCTGATATGCATCAGGACGTTTATGCTGGGCGCTAGCCAATCGACCCTGGGAAACAAAATAAACGTGAACTGGTTATTTCAAAATTAGGCTACCTATTGCACTGGCAGGAAGCAGCACTTTGCCCAAAGCACGAAAAAGTCTGAATATCATCAACAACTACAGTGTTATCCTAACACAAATATATTTTAATACTATACATAACCTATATTTTCGTACACAACAAACATACCTCTACAGATGCCTGTGTAAATAAAGCTACATCTATAGTCTTTGACATCTTCTGTTTTTTGAGTGACACTAAAAGTTTGATGTTCTTGAAATATAACTCAAACTTGTCTTTCTGAAATGTCCTCATTCCAGTTCTAGTGATAAAACTTTTGACCTACTGTATAGTCCTTCATGTCTTAAATGCATTTTATTACAGAAAAACGTACAGTGCCCGAGGGCGGGGGTCACACCTTTGCTCTGGTATTTTTTATTATCTTATACATTTACATGTATTGCTTTATTTTAAATTGTTATTTGGTCAGGTCTGACAACTAGGTGTTTGGGCACTTTAACTTTCAAAGCAGGAGACACAGTGGCTCGTGAACATCGAACATGGCTCAAGCATAACTTCAATAAACAGTTTACAGCAGGCAGTTAGTGTCCAAGAGAGAGATTGTTTCATGCTAACTAGAAGATAAATCAGGAGAAGCTATGGTAGAGGGAATACATGAACAAAATAGAAATAGAGCATCAAATGGTTCGAAATAGTAATTACTCGAGCCATCTCAAATAAGAGCATTTCTAGATTGCAGAAAAAAGTATCATTTTGTTTGATTTGGAGTGGTCAGTCAATCAAGAAATGTTTATTTCGGTGGTAAAACACAGCCACAAACTTACAATGCAATGCATTTGATTAAAAATAAGATAAATTATACAGTAAAATACTCAGAATAAAAGAATGTGAAAAATACCAGCAAAACACAATGCTAAACTATCAAAAAGCCATTTGTTTTTTCCTACTAAACGCACATGTTAAAAAGGAGCAAACTGAACAGCAGAGGATAGAGGTATTCAAAGATCGCAGGTACAACAAGGCCTCTGCACATTTTCTGATGTCACTGTCTCTAACCAGTGGGACTAAAAACGTTTTAGAAAGGGCCCTATAATATGTACAAAAAAAGTGAAGTGGAGCAAACTCTGAGAGGAAGCATATGGGCAAATTAACACATTAGTATAATGATATTCACCCAGTGAGAAACTCCAATGCCACATTAGTAAACCCAGCCTAAATCTAGTTAACAAGACTCTTTCCCAAGTGGTTAAATCCAGGACAAATAAGGTTCCATATAGGGGGTAGATGGCAAACTATCATAGTCCCTAATGGAAATTGTTAGCTCCTTCAAGTTCCTTTCAACTGCCTGGCACCCTGACTGCACAGTCTGGTTGTGGACACTTTCTTAACCCAAGATATGTCAGCCTTGGATATACAAGTAGGGGGCAGAAAAAAGCTTGGGTCTCCGTCAGTTCCTGTTTGATATAAGACAACCAAGATATAACTAAGCCTCCATCACAAGCAAATCCGTCCAAGATCACCTTCCTATTCGAGCCTGCATGTTGGTTCATCCAGATGGCACACCAAAGTATCAGAGGGGCCAGTTTGATAAAATCTTTAACAAACCCAACACAAACCTCCTGATGGACTATATAAGAGGTGCATGATGGAGGTACACCCAGGAGGCTGTGCAGGGCCTCATTCTCTTCTATCTAGAGGGCATAGATGTTAGAGTAGCCCCATATGCCAGCCCCATAAGTGAGTATAGGGAGACATTTTCTCCTAGAGACTTCCACAAGGGCCATACGTTTTCTGCCAATAACCAAGGCTAAACAGTAAATAAAACCAGTAGCACTGGTAAACCTCTGAGCTATTTTATCCTTACAAGGTCCCCAATTGCCCTTGACATCAGCAACCATCCCCAGATATGCAAACTCCCGGGTGGAAGCAACCTGATGACCTTGGAAGAAGACATTTCTTTGTTTCATGGATTTGGGTCTGCAAAACATAGTGTACTTTTTGGTAAGATTGGTAGATAGGCCCAAAGACCCCAAGAAACCCACACATTTCTGGAAAAGAGTATTTAGAGGAATATAGTTCTATTAGTATTATTTTATGACACATTAGGACAGCGTCATCTACGTAGAATAACGCGGGGACTATTTTCCTGCCCACCTCTGGAACGTCCGCCACATAGGCGGGCAAAGTGTTCTCAAGACCGTTAATTTACAGCAAAAGAAGTATAGGGGCCAGTACATGTCCCTGGTGAATGCCCTTCTCCAATGGAAAGCTGGGAGTGCGCGCTCGCCAGAAGGGCTGCACTTGACAGACGATGATAAGTTGAAATGGAGTGCATGCAGAAACTGAACTATCTCAAAGTCCATCCCCAGATCAATCAGAATGTCCCATGACTTAGACCTGATCCCACTGTCAAAGGCTGTAGACAGATGAAGGTTGAGACATTGCTCCACCATGCCCAGCCCCTCACAGAAACCATATTGGACCTCTGACAGTGTGTTTGACTCGGTGACCAAACTGAACAAACAGTCCATTACAGCCCTCCCAGCACTTTTGACAGCAGAACCCAACAAAGATGTTGGGCGATAACAGTTGGGAGACTGCGGGTCACCATTTTTTTTAAAAAAGGGACAATGGTGGGAGTATGCCCAGAGTCTGGAAGGCCACGTTGCATAAAGGCATTAAAACATTTACATAGTAGTGGGGCCCACAGTTCGTGGGCGGATTTACACAAGTCCATAGGGACCCTATCCGGTCATGGGCCTTATTAGATGGAGACTTAGCAGTGGCCTCACAAACCTCTTCCAGGGCGAATGTAATGGGAATTGGGTAAGCCACCTCAGCCTCATGAGGATCCTGTGACATATCTGATTGATAGAGAGCACAGAACTGGCTCGCCCAAACGTAGTAACTGAATTGTCACTGGAACCCAAAGAGCTAATATTCTTAACCACCCTCCATAAGGACGTAGAGTCCTTATTCCTGCAAGACAGCACCAACCTTCGTGCCTCCTACCCAGGGCCCTTTTATACACTGCCCTGTATCCCTTAATTTTTTTTACCATCTTTTTGTGACTCCTTTAGGGCCCTATGCAAGGTTAAAGAAGCCTTTTTGCAGGAGGAATCAAACTAGCTCACCCGGGGCAATACCGGCCTGACTGGTTTCATAAGTAAACTGGCAATGGCTGCCCCAGACAGATAAAGCTGTTAGCCAGTTTACAAAGGTCAGTCAGATAAGCAAAAAACATTATATGTAATATCAAGATGATTGATAGACAGATTTTTCAATATTGCTGCTTGATCCACATTCCTCCAAACTAGGCTAAGCCCCTGGGACTTAACAGATAGAGAAGAAGAGGGGCTACCACCCACCCTAAACTTCCCCTTTGGGATACCAAAACCTAACCATAGAGGATTGTGGTCACTCAACACAGTAACAATAGTACTGCCACATGTGATCCACCTCTGAGTGGATATTAAGACAAAAATGTAAACTATAATTGATCCATAGCCATCCCTAACAAAAGTAGCTTTCAAGTGGTGGGTTGGATCAACAGCATCACAATCATTATGAAGGTCAAATCTATTGACAGCATTCAAAGGTGCCCTGGCTTTCAGATCCCCCAGCTCACGAGCACCCCACGCAAAAGCTGTACTCAAAATTAATGACTCATCGGCCTGAGGCAGATAAGCCAATTTGATGTTAAACCACCCCAACCAGAATATGATACCCAGGACTCAAGTGGGCTACTTCCAATTCAAGACCCGAGATAAAACTTGACAGTTTAAAAATATTGTCACATGTCTCAGCTCCAAAGAGACCATTGTAGAAATTAATAACATCAAGATAGATACTATTAGACCAAGATAACAAGAGTGTTTTGATAGTAGGGCTCTCGCAGTCGAGAAGATACACTTTACTGTCCAGGGTAATTCGCACAAATGCCATGCACCACCCTTGGCTTGACCGACTGATGGAGTTGCAGGTACCATATGTGCAGCAAACCAGTCAATGCTGATCAGGGCCATTGACCACATTTCTTGCAGAAAAATCAAGTCGTAGTAAGCAGTCAGTGGAACCCAGTTTTAATCATCCAGTTTGTTGTGCAGTCCAACAATGTTCCAAAAAAGAAATTTAACCTGGAAATAGTATCATCCGGGAGTACCGAAGCATCCTTGATGTAAACATCCAATGGAAGGTGGAGTGTGGGGGAACTAGCTCAGTCAGCACCTGGGGAAGGGTTAGACTCAGTCAAGACCTCATTATGCAGAGCTGTTGAAGCCATCGTGACCTCACCCAAGTTGTCATTAACAGGCAGTCCAGTCACAAGCCTTTCCGGGACCTTCTCACACCCAAATGTGGGATTTAAGCATTTCGTTTACTTAAGGAAACTATCTACTGTCTGGTGCACTCATGAGATTGTGTTCCAGATGATTCTACACAGACCTTTGTCTCTCTTGCTTGCTGAGAACCACCCTCATGGTTAACCAAAAGTATCCATTCCAAAAGTTTCATTCCAGGAAGTGGAGATTAAGCATTGCCAGTTTCTTTAAATTCCTCTTAGGTTTCAATTTCAACCTCTCAGAGAAATGATCTTGCTTCATATGCTTGCCTTGAAGACTGTTGGGCATGGTACCTGTATGCACTTCCTTAGTGATTTTATTACATGGTACTACACAACGTAGAACTCCCTTAATATCATGCTCTCCTCTGCTGAGGGTGGCAAAAAAGCTGCAGTTTAATATCTGTCTAGATACCAGAGCACCACCCCATTTATTTGCCATTTCAGCTTCACATCTTTGTCACTAGGCAGTCTACAGTACAGAAGGTTCCAGTGGGGAAACAAAGTTGTTTCGTGGTGAATCTGAGAACAGACTTCTCCACTAGTGGATTTCCAGGCGAAGTACAGTCTAAGCCGTTTCACTGAATTGAAGCGGTGTCAAAGTCTATGTCCTCTGTACAAGAGTCTGACATAGTGCTCGATATCAATGTCATTGCTAGAAGAGTTTGACAGCTTCCCCCTCCTTTCTCACAATGTACAGAAGAGATCATTAGTGTTGCTTTATTTAATTAGTGCCAGGGAAGGGAGGAAGGTATCGGACTTTAGTGGTCATTTTGTCAGTTGATGATCAGTGTGACTGGTAATCAATAATCAATTGATAGTCAAGTTTTCATGCTGAAAGCAGATTTACTCAAAGGCCGATGTTGCTGCTGACTTTTATGAGTGGCCACTGCACAAAACCAGCAGAAGACCCATGGAATCCAAAAGCTGTCAAGTTGCTACTATAATTGAATTATATAGTGTAAAGTTTATTGTTGCTTTAAGTGAGCTAACATAAGCACATGAAACAAGAACATTCAGACCCCGAAGCGATGCTGTTGTTATTCAGTTTTCAAGTTCTGTTTGACTCCCACATTTGAATATTTATTGGGGACCTTTGCTCAATGTGTCTGCTGTCTTTAAAAGGCAGATATGGTGCCTGTAATGATAGAACAGTTGAATCTGTTTCGTAGAGAACCAATTTTTATGCGGATCAGCGATTTGTGACACAAAAATACAGAGTGATTTGTCCAGGGTCTCAAAATGTGGTTCAGTGGTGGAACCTAGTAATAACCCTAAGCTGACCTGGTTTCACAGACGACAGTTTCACCTCCAGACTATTTTCTAGCCCACATCTCCTTTGAGTTTACTTATAGTCTGCAGGATCAATGGTCCCTCACAAATAGATATAAAAGTACTAGTTCTAACTTTTATAGCGTCCGGCTGGGTGCCACCACTACACCTGTAAAATATAGTATGCAATGAAGACTATCAAGCTGCTCTCCGATTAGCTAGTTAAAAAGATTATATTATTCTCTAAAAGAATTATGATAAGCCCAGTCTTATTTACCAAAATGCTGAATGATGTGATATCAGAACTGTTGTATCAGAGTGGGTTCAACACAGATATTACAGCTTTTTATAAAAAAAAATGTTTAAATTACCAAAGCAAATCATTTAAAAAATACAATTGAAATTACCAGAGTCAATTATGGAAAACTTGAACTGTGCTAAAGGAATGTGTCTTTAGAGTCTCAAGACATGAGGCTGTTTGTGTGCCCATCTCAAGAGCGGTTGGACCTAAGCATAACGCTGTGAGTCATGGTGGCACGAAATGCGTCACTGTTCAGGCAGCTACAGGACATTTGGGTCAGACAACAATGGCGGATAACTGTAAGAAGAGGTTAAACTTGCTAAAAACAGTTTCTGGACTAGACTGAGAGAGCGTCAAACTTTTGTGTATGTATGTCTACAAATTGTACTAGGATTTGGATAATGAATTATATTGAGCTTCATATTACAGTTATTTTCAAGCGATGTAGATGATAGGTGTTACTGTTATCCAGTTTAGTGGTGCTCAGTTTCCTGATGTCATATTGAATGGAAGGCAGAGTTGGCCTTTCTGGGATGGGAACGTTTACGTGCCAATCTCAGCAGATGTCAGTTTGTGCTTTTGTGCTGGCGTATTTGTCAAATAGCAGTGAGATTCTTTGAAGCAAAAGGAAATTTTAGAGGGCCTGCAAATGCAGCGGCGGCTCCTTCGTTAGCAGAGGCAAACGAAAAATAAAATGATAATAAGACGTTTATTATCATTTTATTTTTCATTAGGAGCTGAGTCTTGGGAGTGGGGCCAAAAGAAGAAGGTGGAGGAGTGCTGGGCACTGCTGTCAGTGCGCATGTCGGTTTGGCCGGCTGTCTTAGAACAGCCAAACCGATATGCGCATTGAGATCTCTCCAACCCAGCTGCATTGGTGTGTTGAGAACAACAACAGACACAGCCTCCCAGTCCCCAATAGAGCACAAAACCAGCCCGCTCCACCCAATCCAGACACTGCTCTCATGGGTATTACCTGCATGAGAGCAGCGTCTGGATTGGCCATAGGGGAGTCTGGGAGCCTCAGCCTGTGCACATGCGGCAGAAGAGCAGTGAACAGTGAGCGTCAGAAGTTGTTTTTTTAATTTATTTTTTCATATGTTTTATTATTGCTCCCCCGCACTGCCTCACTACTTTTCCTAGCCACCACTGTGCAAATTAGAGCATTGAGGATAGTGTTGGAGGACAAGTACCATAATGTCAAGTGACGTGTCTAAGGTAATAAGAAGTGCTGTACTGTTAGATCTAGGATGCAGCCTGCTCAACCTAAAGTAGTGTATGAAACGTAAAGCACAGAGTATTGAACCACGGAATAGTAATCATTCAGTAATAAAAGTTTTGGAGCAATGCTGTACAGACAGGAAAACTGAGAAATGTTTGGCATCTACATACTGAAAAAGATTACTGAATTAGACATAGGAGTTACGCTGAGCCAGCCAAATAGGCAAGGTAAAGTTGCCCACCTGGGAACTGGAGACGGCAACTGTTTGAATAGGGTTGGCAATGGTTACCTATAAAAAAAGAAAGGATTAAGAGTAGAAAAATTGTAATTAAGGAATTAGTTTATGGTAGATCAAATTGAAGACCTGATATCCACCAAGGGTTCTAAGGACCCAAAGAGCGGAAGAGTGGGATTGGCATGCCACCTAGGAAGTTTAAAAATCAATACAAGATTTAATTTCTAATAGATTATATGGCTTTGTGCCCAGCTGAACTAGGAGCTGTAAACCTGGCCATTAGGAGAATAGGAGATTTCCATAAGAAAACTTCGAAAATATTCACATAGATTAAGCCTAGAAGAGGGAGTGTGATAGGATTAACGTTCAGTATAATTCAGACTAGACATTAATAAGAGAAAAGAAGGAATGATTGGACTAGCATGGATATCAACTCACAGGGGGCTCCTGGGGCATTACAATTAGATGGTGCAGTGTATTGTTTTTTGAAGCAGATGTAAGTCACAAAGATAACACCAATGTGGCAAATTATAATATCAATGAGTAGGTTACATTGAAGGATATTTGAACCTTTGGCGATAAGGAAAGAGATCATGTTCATTGGGATTATTGCTGTGGTGCATATCATTCAGTGGGATGGGACTTGCACGTGCCATAACAAATGGATGAAACTTTAAAGAAGAGTCCGTGGGCCTATTGGTCATGGAAAGATTAGTAGGAGAATCGTTGGTAGCTTCGCTCTCTCCCTCAATAATAGGAAAGGATAGTTCAGTTATTTAAACTCTTGCTGTAGACCCTGAGGTCAAAATCTCTTCTTCAGGAGAGCCTAACTCAGCCTTCTCAGCTGGATAAAATGAGGTAATTGGCTGTCTTCTCCATTCTTCTACACATACCCTCTTCCTTTCTAGTAGCTTTTTGGGCTTATTTCAACTGTGCTATTGAGAGTTCAACATTTGGCATACATCATGTGTACAGATGGAGTTTGCGACTAAGGTGAGGGCAGCACTAGAAATCTCAGAGTGCTGTCGGAAACCCTTCCATTCACTAGTGGAGAGTCCTGAGTTTACAGCAAAAGGTGGCCAGAGTTCTAATATTCTTGGTCAGGGATTAGGATCACCAAACTGATTTACCATTTCTATGAGATACTGCCACAGATAAAGAAATAACGAGCAAACGGTAAGCAGAGCCCTGCTTCAGGCCACACCCTACTTCAGGGCAAATAGTAGACATGGTCCTGCTGTGGGGGTCACCCTGATGAAGAATTCCTAGGGCCACTCTCCTTAATGGGTATGTCTTCACCATTCTTGATCACAAAGTGGCCCAGAATTGCACAAAAACAAATCCTGATCTATCAAAGGTAGCTACTGAGTACAGTCTGGTGTTTAGGCAATCTGACTGGCCCCTCTTCATCAATCAACATGCTTTGTATTCAGCTGTTTCTAATTGACTGGTGAGTGCCTATTCTGACCATATCTTTTTTCTTCTTGTTCTGGCTTCGTGTTTGAGGAATGAGCATGAAGGCACAGGACATTGGCCTTTGGCAACAGTGTGGACTATGAAAGTGTGAATTTAAACTAATTAAGTGGCGGAGCGGATTCCAAGTCAATTGTATTTTGGCAAAAAGGTTTGCCCATCAGTTCATAGGTCAAGGTCGTGTATTTGAGGGCTTGATCCTTCTTGCACCAAAGTAGAATGAAGCAGTGAAAACATTATTTAGAGTAAAGCATGGTGCAAGCTATGTAGGAAAGACACCAGACCAAACTTTGTGCATAGAGGGGTGAAGCTCGAAGCCAGGAAGTGGAACCCTTCCACAGTTGCCACCTATGGCTTCAACCTTGGGAGATCCCTTCAAGACCAATGCATCTTGATCTGCCCAAGAAAATCTTTGTTCCACATTACTTTGTAAGTAAAGATTCCTGGTGTTTGTAGGGTGCTTGGTAAGGGTGTGCGGGTAGTTAATAAATAGACTAGGATAATTCCTTTTGAAGTGTGAAACGTTGACAAAACGTCCCTCTTTAAAGGTTCAAAGAGGGCATTGTGTCAGTAGAACATCAGTGCTGCTCCTCTTTTGTGTTTGCCACGCCTGTCCCTGGATGTGCAGCCTCTTAGCAGTTTGCTGCATAAAAGGAGCTGATGTTTATCAATTACCTCTGCTTGCCATCTGCTAGAGCAAATGTAATGGCCAACCAAAAGAGAGACAACTTGCACCTTTGACAGTGAAATGCCAGTGTACCAATTCTAACTTCTTCTCAGTAGTCACTATGTTTTTATTTTATTCAAACTTATTTGATCAGTTTTATGTTGAACGGATATCAAATTGTAATGCTAGCTTCCTGTCCAGCATATCAATATGTATATAGGTATATTAAGTGTCAGAATATGCCTCTCACATGCTGGCCTCCTAGAGGTGCTAGAGCTTGCTAGGTGCCTTGATTGAGGGTGCTGAAGTCTTAGAGCCATCTGTTGCAGAAGAAGCCCCTCGCAACATCTCCCTATGAGCCTCCGGCTGCTTACTGTGTCTGCCTGGATACACTTGTCTGCCCTTGTACTTCAAGCTCCATGCACTGACACATCTGCATGACACTTCTCATGCTGCCTTCGTATCTAAGTTCCTCAGGCTGGCTGCCATGTGCCTCAAGCTCTTCTCACCGTTTTTATTACCCTACATCATCACCGCCTGTCGATCCTTCCTAAACTCCTCTTACTGTCAGTCTATGTGCGACAAGTTCCTTTCACTCTTTGACCATGTGCCCCAAGCTTTTCACATTGTCAGCGTGGACCAAGTTTATCACACTCAATCATCTTTTCTATATTTTCCAGGTCTGGCTTTGTGTTCCAAACTCCTCAGATTGGTAGTGTGTCATAGAGTTCTCATATTAGCTGCTATGTGCTTCAAACAATTAACAGACTGTCTGTGTCATGCCTTGTTGGACCTGGCCCTTTTTGCAGGATTACCCCAAACTTTTGCCTTGCTCCCCCTATTTTCCTGACCTTCTTTATGTTGACTTTAGGACTCAGGGCACTTTACCACTGCCAACCAGTGCTAAAGTACATGCCTGTGCTCGCCCCTCTAAACATGGTTTAACTGGTTTACACTTGTTTGCCATATTTGATTTACTTGTAAGTCCCTTGTGAAGTGGTATACCTTATACCCAGGGTCTGTAAATTAAATGCTACTAGTGGGCCAGCAGCACTGCTTGTGCCACCCACAGAAGTAACCTTTCAAAACCTGTCTCAGGCTTCCCACTGCAGTGCACGTGTGTGCAGTTTACTGCAACTTTGACTTGGCATTTACAGCTACTTGCCAAGCCTTAAACTCCCATTTTATTATACATAGGTCACCCCGCATATAGACCCGAAGTAGCCCTATGGTCAGGGTGCTCTGTATGTAAAAATTAGGACATGTACTTTTATGTTTTGCATGTCCTAGTAGAGACAAACAGCCTATTTTGTTCCTTACTACTGTGAAGTCTGTTCCTCTCTTAGCATTGGAAATTCCCTTATACTGTTTTACGTGGTAATTCCTGATCAGAAAGGAGTAGCTCTGACATATTTTGTATGCTTAGAATGCTAGTGATAAATCCTACTTACTGGTGTAGTTGGATTTTACTACTGTTTTAGAAATGCCACTTTTAGAGAGTGGGCACTTGTGAATATAACACTGTGTGCTTTGCAGCCTGTCTTCAAAACACGTCATCCATTGTGATGCTTGAGGGCTCTCGCTCCTGAGACCACTGGTCTCCTAGGTTGGCAGCTTTTTTGGAACAGTGTATTTTATACTTATTCTTTTAAAGTCACCCCTGCATCAAAGGCATTTTAAGTATAAGTACTGGGGCTCTAACCCCATATCTTCAGACACTGTGTGGGGCTTGTAACCAGACACTGCTTACTGTACATTCTGCACATTGCCAGAGGACTGTTCTGCTGCCAGGAGAAACTTCTATTCTTGCTACTTGCTTTGCTGTGTTAGCCTGCTGGGCTGCAGGAAGGACTGCCACTTTACAAACTACCTTGATGAGCTGGCCTGCTGCCTACTTTCTGCTGTTGTGTCCTGCTAGTACTCCGAGGGCTTGTTAGCTTGCCCCCCCATTTTTTCAATATCAGGGCCCCAAAAGATTGCACTTAGGCACCTATGCCATGGGAGTCCATTCTCAGTGAGTCTGGCAGCAGAGTGCTCTGAGGAGGAGCTGTGATCAGTTGTTCCTTTTTTGAGAACTAGCGCATGGTGAGTGCTTCATTTATCCCAAAAGCGCATGCTGAGTGCTTTGTGCAGCAGGAGTGCTGGCTGACTTCATCCCTCCCAGTGCGTGAAGGCCAGCTCGAGCAGCCGATCGCTGTCTCCAACAACATCAGTGTCAAGGGAAGCCCTGCGAAGGCGGACCCTTCTCGACAAGTTGTTCAAAATTGGCACCAGGCATGAGACTGTTACCGAGGCCCTAAACCCTGGAGCAGCACTTTTTGCAGTCAACTAGGAAAAGCTGGAACCCCAGAGATTTGTGCCCCATTTCTGAGGCTTGCCTGCCAGTGTCCTTCCCCCGCAGAAATGTGCGGGGATGCCCTCCTCACTGGTGGACTTGTCCCCACGCAGAGCACTGTGGGTGAGTAGGGCCCTGGGTGAGTTGCACAGCCATCCCGCCTCACCTTATTAGACCTTATTAGCCCTTCTAACCAAAAGGATGCATTGCGGTGCCCACTAAGAGGTCCGGGCTCAGCAATGTTTGGGAGGCATTGTTTCTTTCTCGTGGTGAAGTTAACCCCTGTGGGAGATATTGAAAGCGCTGTGGAACTGCCACTGTGGACTGCAAATGCCCCACTCGACTCTAGTCTGTTTGGGACTCTGCATAAAGTCACCATATAAATTCTAATAGGAGCGCAAGTGCTCCTGTGCCCTAAGGTTTCCTAATACCACTAGCATACTTTCTTGCAATATAGATGATTGTCACCAAATATACTGCATTGCTTGGGGAAAATTCCTTCGAGCTACATGCATTTTGTTGGACTTTTTTTTGCTTATGCAGGGTCATTCCCAATCTTTTTGCCTCCTGCCTCCTATTTTTTCTGACCTGTTGCTGTTGGCTTTTGAACTCTGAGCACTTTACCACTGCTAACCAGTGCTAAAGTGCATATGCTCTCTGTGTAAATTGTATGGTTAATTGGTTTATCCATGATTGGCATATTTGATGTACTAGTAAGTACCTAGTAAGGTGCACTAGAGGAGCCAGGGCCTGTAAATCAAACGCTACTAGTGGGCCTGCAGCACTGGTTGTGCCACCCACATAAGTAGCTCTGTAATCATGTCTCAGACCTGCCACTGCAGTGTCTGTGTGTGCAGTTTTAACTGTAAATTCGACTTGGCAAGTGTACCCGCTTGCCAGGCCTAACCCTTCCCTTTTCTTACATGTAAGGTAGGCCCTAGGTAGCCCCAGGGCGCAGTGTATGGTTAAGGTAGGACATATAGTAATGTGTTTTATATGTCCTGACAGTGAAATATTGCTAAATTCGTTTTTCACTGTTGCGAGGCCTGTCCCTCTCAGAGGTTAACATGGGGGCTACCTTTAAATCTGATTAAAGTGTAGATTCCCGTTGGGAGCGGATGGACATGTGGAGTTTGGGGTCTCTGAGTTCACAATTTAAAAATACATCTTTTAGTAAAGTTGATTTTAAGATTGTGTGTTTGAAAATGCCACTTTTAGAAAGTGAGCATTTTCTTGCTTATACCATTTCTGTGACTGTGTATTCCCTGTTTGGGTCAGTTTGACAGTTGGGCTGGCTGCACCTCACACTAGACAGTGACACAGAGGGAGCTGGGGTGTAGTCTGCATTTCCTGATGAGCCATCTGTGCTAGGAGAGTTTGACAGTTGGGCTGGTTGCACCTCACACTAGACAGTGGCACAGAGGGAGCTGGGGTGTAGTCTGCATTTCCTGATGAGCGATCTGTGCTAGGAGGGAGGGGAGAAGTGGTCACTTACACCTAAAAGGGCTGTGCCTGTCCTCACACAATGCAGTCTCTCACCCCCTGGTGAGTGCTTGGGGCCTGGCCTGGGCAATGCAGGATTTCACATTCACAAGAGACTTTATTTTGAAGTAGGCCTACTTCAAAGGAGAAATTGGGTATAAGAAGGGCACCCAAAACCACAGACTTTAGAAACACTTCTGGAAACAAGAGGAACCTCTGCCTGGAGAAGAGCTGAGGAAGAAGAGCTGCCTCGCCTGTGACTCTGCTTCGTGGAGCTATCCTGCAGTTGCTGCTTCTGCCAGAGTAAGAGGGCAAAGACTGGACTTTGTATCCCTTCCATCTTGAGAAGAAATCTCCAAGGGCTTGATCTAGAGCTTGCCGCCTGTTGTTTGAAGTCTCAGGGACAGCAAAGACTTCTCTCTGCCAGCACCTGGAGTCTCTGGAGAGACTCCTACTCTGCCCTGTGGTGCCCATCCAGTTCCTGGGACCCTGAAAGGACCCTGACAGCCTAAAGACAAGGAAATCCACGCACAGAGCGCTGTGCGGGGAAAAGATCGACGCAACTCCGATCTGCGGCTGAAGAAATTATGCGCCACCGGCTCTGCAGCTGAGAATCGACGCTCTCAGGAAATGCGACCGGAGAATCGACGAACGGAGCAGGAGAAATGTCGCGCAGCATCGCGGACAGAGGCTGGGAGATCACAACCCACGCTGTGGGGTTTTCAGATCATCGTGCGGCTGGATTTCCTTGCTCAAGCACCGCTGGGCGTATAAAAACAACGCAAGGCCTGCCCAGACCCGAGAGTGCTGACTGGATCGATGCATCGCTATCCTGCGGAGAGAAGAAATGACGTGCCCCAACCCGGCGAAAGGAGAAACGACGCAAGGTCCAGCTCGTGAGTGGAATCAACACATCGCAAGCCCTTTTTGACGTGCCCGTGCGGGGTTATTTTTGATGCACCCAAGCTACTTTTTCACACTGACAGCGTTAGTATGTGTTTAAAACTACTTAAAGACTCTTTTTGCATTTTTACTGATAACTTGACTTGTGTATTGTGGATGTTTGTCGTTTTGGTCTTGTTTTGTTTAGATAAATATTTCCTATTTTTCTAAACTGGTGTTGTGTCATTTTGTAGTATTTTCATTAAGTTACTGTGTGTGTTGGTACAAATACTTTACACCTAGCACTCTGAAGTTAAGCCTACTGCTCTGCCAAGCTACCAAGGGGGTAAGCAGGGGTTAGCTGAGGGTGATTCTCTTTTACCCTGACTAGAGTGAGGGTCCTTGCTTGAACAGGGAGGTAACCTGACTGTCAACCAAAGACCCCATTTCTAACACATTTCAATATAATTTTTATGCAATATGTACTTGCTGCATCTAACGGGATATATTAAAGGTGCATACCTGGGAAAGTACCAGTGTGTTACCTGGATTTAAGTGTGTATTTTTATATATATATATATATATATATATATATATATATATAATGTCATTTTGACCTTGCTTCCTTCAGAAGAAGGAGTATTGTACTGTCTTTAAATGTGCATAACTTGACAAGCATACCTTGTATAATTTTTATGAGTGCTGAGCGTGTGAGTGCATGCGCTAGCCCATGCATCTCACTTGCAAGACTCTGTTTTTGTACAGTAAAGGGCTTGGAGCCCACTTGCCATTTTTTGGCTTTGTGGAGCAGGGATGAAGCACTGATTGGTTCAATTTAATCAGTGCCCTCTGCTGCTGCTGAAGTGATTGAGGTATTTTGTTTTTCTTTTTAACTTCTAGTGACCTGCATACAGAACGTGTGTTACTGTCAAGAACTTGGCCAGCAGGAAAAACAAAATTACAAACTTTTATTTTTCATAGCTAACTTTCTTTTATTTTCCCAAGTCGTCTTTTTCTCACTTTGCACTCATGTTTTTTCTTTTGTTTTTGCTCGTGGGTGCGGTTCTCAGAAGATGATGATTATCTTGTTCTAAATATTGCAAAGCAACGTTGTTTCTTTATTATGTGTAATTTCTGAAATAAGACTTTAATACATATTCATGCAGTACATCCCAATCTGTTTGACTATAATTCACTCCAATCCACTCTACCTCCCCCCACTCCACACCAGTCCACCACACCCCAATCCACTCCATCCCACCTCCCTCAGGTCCTCCCAACCCACCCCAATCTAATCCGCCCCTCTCCAAATCCAAAACAATCTACACTACTCTAGTCTGTCCCACTGCAATCCAAAACAATCTGCCCCACTCCAATTCAAAACAAACTGCCCCACTCCGATCTGCCCCACTCCAATCCAAAACAATTTGTCCCCCTCCAATCCGCCCCACTCCAAACCTCCCCACTCCAATCCAAAACAATCTGCCCTACCCCAGTCCGCCCCACTCCCATATGCCCCGTTCCAGTACAAAACAGTCTGTCCCACTTCAATCCAAAACAATATGCCCTACTCCAATTCAATCCACATCACCCCAATCCAATTCACCCCACTACAATCTACCCCACTCCCATCCAATCGACCCCACCCTCATCCTATCCACCCACTCTAACCCAATGTAATCCACCCCACTCCAATTCACCCTAATACAATCTGCCCCCCTGCAATCCATTTCAATCTGTTTTACTCCAATCTGCTCCACTTTAATCCAAAACAAACTGCACTATTTCAACCTGCCGCACTTCCCCCTGCCCCACTCCAATCCCAAACAACCCACTCCAGTGCAAAACAATCTGCCCCATTCAAATTAGCTGCACTCCAATCCAGCCCACCTCACTCCATCCCAATTAACTCCACTCCAGTCCACTCCACAATCCACCCCACTCCAGTCCAATGCATCCCACCCCTGTCTAATCCAACCTGGCCAGCTCAATTCACTCCACCCCACTCAATCTAATCCACCACTTTCAATCCAGCCCACCCCACTCAATCCATCCCACCGGATCCCAGTCCGATCCAAACCCAGTCTTATCCATCCCAGTCCTATCAACCCCAATCCAGCCCACCCCAGTCTAATCCAGTTCACCCCACACTACCCCATTCCAGTTCACCCCATCCCACCCCATCTTAATCCACTTCACCCCATTCCAATCCACCCCACTCTACTCCAACCCATCCCACTCTACCCCAACCCAATCCACCTCATCCTACCCTACCCAATCCACCCCACCCCACTCCACTCTGCACCAATCCAATCCACCCCACTACAGTCCCATCCCACTTATGTCCACTCTAATCCAATCCATTCAGCCCACCCGATCCATCCCACCTCAATGCAGTCCACCCGCTCCAATCCAATCCACCACACTACATCCAGTCCACCCCACTGCAGCCTACCACACCCGAATCTAATCCACCCCACCTCATGTCAATCCACCACAGTACAATACAGTCCACCCACCCCACCCCACTCCATCCCACTCCAGTCTACTCCACCACACTCTACTCCAATTCCAATCCACCCCACCCCACCCCATTCCCAGTTCAGCCCACCCCATTCCAGTCCAGTCCACCCCACTCCAGTCTAATCCACCCTACTCCATTCCAGTGAACTCAATCCACTCCAGTCCAATGCAATCCACCCCACTCCAGTCCACCCAAGCCCAGCCCATTCACTCTTATCCACCCACCTCAATCCATTGTAATCCACCCCAATCCAACTCACCTCATTTCAATCCACTCCAGTCCAACCCACTCAATCCACCCCACTCTACCTCAACCCAATCCAACCCGCTCTACACCAATCCAGTCCACCCCACTACCTCAACCCACTCCAACACACTCCACCCCACCCCACTCCATGACACTCTGCCACTGCACCAATGAACTGTTTCCATCTACTCAAGTCTACGACACTCTACTCCCCACACTCCACTCTTTTGCACTCCAGCAAATCCACACTAACACTCTGCTCCCCCACTCCAATCTGATACTCCACACCATTAACCTTTAGCATGCTGGTCAGCAGCCACACTGGTGTACAACATGACAAAACACATTGCCAACGCCAATAGCTCTTGTATAAGCGAGACCTATTGGCTTTGCCAATGCTTGTTATCGTTTTGGTCTTATAGTGTTATGCCTAATGTAGTGATCTATTTTCTTATAACCTTGTGTGGAATCTCTTTTTGTGCTGGATTCATTGTGTTGCTGTGTGAGTGTGTTGCACAAACGCATTACACATGTTCTTTATTGATAAGCCTGCCTCCTCTGCACCAAGCTACCAAAGGGTGACCACAGGTATCTTTGGTGTGTAACTGACTTGCCCTGAGCAGAGTGGTGGGTTCTGGCTGGCTTAGGTGCATACCCTAGTCAACCAGAAACACAATTTCTAACATGCCCCCCTTCTCACTCCCTTCCCAGGTGCCCCAAACATCTTTTACTCTCTGTACACATGACCCAAGCTCCTTGCACCTCCTGTCCATGTACCTCAGCTCCTTGCACGGTCTGTCCATGTGCCCCAGCTCCTCTTAATCCAGGCTCATACCTCAGATTTGGGTGCCACTGCTCTGGAAAAGTGGAAGTCTGTATCTCAAAAGCTAGTGTAGATGGCGCACTGAGTAACTTTCAGTTAACAATGATGGAGTTTATCTGTTAATGGGAATTTCATGTTTGCAATGCATTCCATGCTTGCAGATGACACAGGTACATAATAAAGCGATAGCTAACGGTTTATTCTGAGGTCTGATTTTCCAGCCAAATGCTCTTATACTGAATAATCAAATCATTCTAAATGCACAAACATGGATTTGATTAAAATGTATCAAGGCTTGCAGGGCGTTTTAAAACGGTCTAAAACGGATAGCAGGAGCACCACACGTGGCAGTCTGGCTGCAAAACGTCCATGGTTGCCACCTGATCAGTTCTTTACAGGACTGGCTGATATGTTCATCCCTAGACAAGTGAAAGAAACAGAAACATTCTTAAAATCTGCTATTGTCCACCTCTGGAAAAGAAACCAAAAGCAACAAAAAAAAACTGAAAGTATGTCAAAAGGTTGCTAATGCTGTCTAGGCCGTTTCTAGATGTTTTAAAGCGTCCATAGTCAGAACTGTTGAAGGGCACATGGGATTCTGCACAACATGGTGTTCCAGCATCAGATACTCCCGCTCACAGATCCGCAAAACAAGCACAGGTGGTCTGTACCGTTCTCTCACCAGGGATACAAACCTAACGTTGCCCTGTTTTCTGACGGCCGCATTCGGAGGGTGCTTTGATTTTGGGGAGTAGTGTTACATCCGGTAACTATTGATGCCACGGGGTGCGGAATTTACTGGGTGAAGTTTAACCTTCCCGTTTCAAATATGCACTTACGAATATATGTTGCCCCGCTGTAAGATTTTGAAAGTTGGAATATGTCATTTTTCCGCGACAAAATTCCATCTGGCAAAAATAGCGGGTGGGGAGTAACGTGCAGTAATTTTGCACGAGTCGAAATTCCTGAATCATGACCCCTAATGCATTCAGAATGAAGACAAAAATAATTTCACTTCTTTGCCCATCAACCAATCTGTTCTTAAGCGAGCTGGGCAAAGGATTCTCGTCTGATACAATGAGGTACTAGATGTACCCAGGATTAGCAGAAGCGGTGCTTTTGAGGCTCTGTTGCAGAATGACGACAAAAAGGTTGAAAATGAAATTCAGGTTGACAGAGAAAGGAGACAACATGCAGGGGAGCTGTAATTGCCTCTTAGCTCAGGACGTTCTGTTCCCCGGCCTTTCTGGAGGAGCTCGATGTCACAGTGTCACTGGCCTGACAAATGCCTTCCTTTCCAAGTTGAGCTAGCTGCACTAAATGCCCGTTTTCAGCCCTCCCTCGCTGACAGCGACATTGTCACCTCGGCCTTTCATGTCCTTGGTATAAGGCAAAAGGCGAGGAAAAAACATATGCTGACCTGACGAGTCCACACAGTGACAGGCGCGGCGCATGTTGTTTACTCTCTGGTAGCAGCTGGCTTCCATGTCAGGGCCTCTGATACCTGTAGCAGCGCTTGCTGCAAAAGCGCCAAAGCGGTCCCGATGCACTTTTTGCTGCTTTTCTGAAAATGCAGAGACGGAAGCCCCCAGCTGTTACCAGTGGTTGCTCTTTACTTTTTCACCTACAGACGACAGTACTGCATCCCTAAAGAGCCACAGGTTCCTGCTAAGTGGTCAGGAATTGCGGTAGTGCAGGAGTGAGGCCTACTTTCTCCCCTCCTTACAGAAACCATGTAGTCGCCAGTACAGGGACTATGTCCCTCTACACTAACTAATGAAAAACTCTTAGAAGGAATACATTTGTTTCATCCTATGTATACCTACACCTTTATCGCTATCAGAGTTGGTGTCCTGTGCATGTGTCCCTCTTCGCTAAGAGTCACATGCGAGGTGATTAGAATAATGCCTTCTGTTTGCCTCTCCCAGTATTTCCCTTAATATTAAGTAGTTCTGGAGGAGGGCATGGTGATACATGGGATTACAGTTTTTTTAGGGAGTAATATTCATGAATCGATGTTTCTGTCCCGATTCAAGTATGTTTTCTACAGTTGAAATCTCTTGAGTTAAACACCACAATTTCTAAACCCGTGGGGTCCATTTATCGGGCACCCATAATGAGGTCCTGAATCATGCTGGAAATTCCCCTTAATCTTAGACAGATTATATTTTTCATCTAAAAGCAGGCTGCCATCCAGAAACTTTTTTGCCAGTCCTGCCACTATAATTTGCCTGTGAAGTCTGAGAAAATGTTTCTCTGTTAGCAGCATCAACTTCAAAATGCACAAAATTATTTATTTTTTGTGCTATGTATGTAGTTGTTTTATAGCACAACAAGTATGAAGTATAGATCATAAGTGAAAACTGAAGCTGAAAACAGAAACAAAAGAAAATAACTTTCAAAAGGCATTATATGTCTTTCCAACAATTCACTACTTAATGTCAAGTTAGTCATTCAACATAAATGGCATAAAGGGATTCGATCCTTTCCACAAATCCATTGTGAAAAACGAGCATAACCTTACCTACCAGGCACTTCCCCTCAGATTATTAGTACCTACATTACAAAATAGCATATTGCCTTTCCACCACCATCTGTCTCCTTCTGCATCACCCATCTCTGACCATTTCTATTCATACTCATAAATGAAATCTTGCCCCAATACCCAGTCCTTCCATCCTTGCCTGCCGACCTCTGATTGAAGTCAACAAATTTGCAGCAGTCCCAATTTAGCAGATATTATGGTCTATTCAAAATATGTTCTCATATACTCAGGGGGGCACTGGAATTATGTGAGTCTGCGTCTGTGGCGATTTTCTAATAATTAGGGATTTGCTACTTTTGTCACATAATCCATCATCTGCTGCATAATCTGCAGATCCAGCCCAAAAAAATGGTTTCTAGCTCAAATGGATCAAAATATAATTGGGCTTTTATTTTGCCATGAGGGCACACTAACTTCAATATATAGTGTGCCCTATTTTTATATATTAGCACCCTGCTCTGTCGACTTACAAGACACGCATTAGGGGTGACTTATACAGTAGGATTTTTCTATATAAGAAAGGCAGTTTTTGCCGCAGTGCGTCACAGCAATACATTTAAACTGCAGCCTGCCCGGATCACAGTGGTGCTTTGGACAGAAATGTATTTTTGACATGTATAGTTGGGTGGTGTACACTGCAACCCACTGAATCCCACATATGACATTTAACTTTCCATGCCATAAATACTCTTAAAGCACCATTTACAATGGATTTATAGGAAGGTTGGATTTATAGGAAGGTTAAATGTGCCATGTAGTGAGTTCCAAATGTACACCACATGATTTTTAGGAGGTGTATAAACACTTTACCACTCTTTAGCAGTGGTATAGTACCCAGAGTCATAAAGCCTGCAAAAAATAAGGTCCAGAAACAGATGAACAATCTGGGGTGACCAGGTAGAAAAGGCATATTTGCTACACCCTCCAATGACCAAATATTCAAAAATGAAACCCCTCCTATCCTATCCCCTCAGCGTAACCCACCTTCACCAAAATATGAAAAAAATGAAATACCTGAAGTTCTGCCACCCACCACCCTAGCCATCACCCTTGCCCTCTTCTGCTCAAATATTAAACGTTTGAATACCTTGTGTACTATCAACAACCACTTCACCCTTTGCGCCTAACTTCCCCTTTCCACAAGAAGCTGCACTCTTGAGTGCAAATCTAGTGCCACACAGAATGGGCTCCACGTGTGCCAATGTCTGCAAAAACAATATGTCCCTATCAGTGGTGGTCTGTGCAGACCAGCATCTGACAAGGGCAATGGTGCCCACTTTCTTTCTGAAGTCTATGGAGACGTAATAGAGGCTGGCAAAGGCAAGTGACACCATCACGTGCTAGACCCCCACTTAACTCCGGTCGATAGGCTCTGGAAAGACTAGAGAAACAAGCACATCCTTTAATGACGTCACAGCTTCTTTTGTTTTTCATTGGTTTGAGTTAACAGATATTTGCTAATTACGAAGCAACAATTGGAGCCCTTTGAAACTCCTGCTGTAACCTGGATGCTGAGTGTCCCAGGACCTAACACAAGCAATCAGCCGTACTAGGAGAACTGGTATGTTTTAAAATTGCTTTGCTGCTAATCTCTTTTTAATTCCTACTGGGGCGGATCTTGCCTCCATTAGGAGCACGCACACGAAGGGTAGCACAGGAAGAGGGCGAGTGTACGAGACATTTACCTCTTCATTTTATGTGTGTTCATTTTTATGTTGAAGGGCCTGGGACCTAAAACAAGCGATCGGCCATCCTAGGGTAATTGGTGTGGTAGCGAGAGAACGGACCACTTTCTTTATTTTGGGCCATGCACCCTGGCACCTCATGTGCTGACAAGCTGCATTTAAGTCGGTCGGGCCGTGGAAGCGCAGCAGCGGCCTCACCTCTGTTGCGCCTAAGGCAAGCCGTCTGCGCCGGGCCAGTGATGCTGCCAGTGCGCACTGATACTTCTCCCTACTACAATACACAAGAGAACAGCTCATGAGCTGCTTGTCTCGAACTTGTGGTGAGACATGGGATGTGGTACCTCTTCTCCCCTACGACGGGGGGACCTGGAGTTGTCGATACTGTGTCTGGAACCCCAGGGAAGACACCTATATGTACCCCTTAGCCAAGTCGAAAGAATTTCCTATGTGGGTATCTACTGAAAGGGGGGGGGGGATTCGCAGGGCACCCTCAGATGTGGGCTGTTTAATGCCTGTTCCTTAATTAAATGTAGACTGGAGATATGGGAAGCCATTTTGCATCTTAGGCTAGACTGTATTTTCCTGACAGAGACTTGGGTTAGAGAGGATTCTGATCCCGACTTTGTTATAGCTCTGCCCATGGGATATGGAGTGGAAAGAGTAGATAGACAACATAAGAGGGAAGGGGAGGTGGCAATTATAATTAAAAACAACCTCTGCTGTAATTTTTTAATATTTCCACAGATATCTGTGAAGGAGGCTATTTTAAACTGAGACCAGGAAACCTGATAAGGCTGGAAGGACTCTTAGCCTGTCGCCCACCAGGACCTAAGAAGTTACTCCTAGAGAATTGGTCTCAAATTCCTGAGCCTTTTATTTCGATTGATCAGTGCCTAATCCATGAGGATTTCAAATTCCATCAGGAGGACAGGGAGCACAGGGACACCCTATCCCATTTCGAATTCATGCCCTGTTTTGGTTGGAATCGAATGGCTACCTCGAGCACCCATGTAGCAAGACATGTACTGGATGGGGTGTTCTCTGTACAGGAACTTGTTACTGTAGGAGAATGCCAGCATTTGGAATGGTAAATCCACAGTCTGATCCCCTTTGCAGCAATACACAGGAGCTGTATATATACCCCAAGCATAGCCCCAACATTTATAGCCGAAATTGGGGGGGGGGGGGGGTCAAAAAGGAGGACTTGCTTTTTGCCTTAGAGAGGCATCAAGAGAAGTTTGAAGGGGGACAGGTGTTTCATGGGTCCAGAACTTCAATTCCTGGATAAGGGAAGCAATTGATGAAGTCGCCCCATTGAGAGGGATAAAAAAAGACTGAGAAAAGAGCATCACCCCCTTTGTATACGGATGATCTCAAGGCCCCTCAGAGGTTATGCAGAAAGCAAGAAAAAAAATGGAAACTAGACTCTGGACCCCCAGAAAAAGCAAAGCTTAGGGAGCTATGGAGAACATATAAAAGCGCTATTAGAGCTGCCAAATCAAGGTTCTAGTCCCTGAACATCAGAAGTGCTAGCAATAGTCCTAAAGAATTATTTAAAGTGGTAAAGGCACTAGCCGCTTCCTCCCCTTCTCATGAATTAGACAACTCTCATATCTTCTGCAATAAAGTAGTTGAGTTTTTTGGAGATACAATCTTAAAAATTCACTCAGATTTATCCCCTCCATGTACAAATCAGGGGACACAATGCACCAGTATCAGAGATGGAATGGATGGAGGCCCTATACTAGCAAAATGTGCAACTCTGGGAACCAGCAAAATTAACTGGGAACCAGCAAAATTAACTCCCTTTTAGTTGGGATTCATTCAGGGTCCCCTAGGGACTCGTGTCCGCCTAGAATACTGCAATTAGCAAAGACTCTATTGCAGTGCCACAGGAGACAATATTCGCAGAAGTTCCGGTGTTTCCAGCCACCTGGAAGGAGTCCATAATTATGCCCATTAAAAAAATAAAAACCTGGAGGCAATTCAGATGACCTTAAAAACTTACGTCCAATTGCCCTCCTGCCTTTGCTTGCTTAAATTCTAGAAAAACACATCAACCAAGAGCTGGCCACCTTCTTGTTGAATCATGAATGTCCTAACATGATTTCTGGAAAAGTCATTGAACGGAGTCCTCTCTGATCACCACCACGGATTAAATTAGGAAACAGGTTGATTTGGGAGGCGGTGCCATCCTAATTCTATTGGATCTGTCGGTGGTGTTTGATACCATCTCGCTCCAAATTCTGATACATCACCTACACCAGTCAGGGCTGAGGGATTTGGCTTTGATCACCCTAGAGACATTTCTCCAAGACCGGACATTTATAGTTAGTTGTGTAGACTACAGTTCAGCCGCTTTTCCTGTTCCCTGTGGAGTTCCTCAGGGATCATCTCTTAGGCCTACCCTTTTTAATTTGTATGTGGCTCCTCTGGTTAAAATGATCCGATCCTTCAACTTTGAGGTGTCATCATTTTCTGACGACACCCAAATTATTCTTAACTTTCAAGATAATGTGCATATCACGGCAGACAGGTTTCAATCCTGCATGGAAGAAATCATGAATTGGATGAGCCCTAACTGGCTGAAAAGGAATGGGGATCAAACAGAGGCCATCATCTTTGGGGCAAATACCTCCATTTGGAATCGTAGCTGGTGGCCTGAGACTTGTGGGACCCTACCCACTCCCACCTCTGAAGCCAAGAACCTTGGGATCATCTGTGATTCAGATCTGACTTTTAATGTACAGATAAACAAAGTTACTAACACTGGTCTCTGGATAGTCAGAATCTTAAAATAAATTATGCCATTTATTCCTCCAGACCTCTGGACAACAGTTGTGCTGGCCCTCATTATTTCTAGATTGGACTACTGTAATGCCTTATATTTAAATGTAAATCAATCGTCCCTGTATAAGTTGCAGCTGATCCAAAATGCTGCCGCTTGGCTAGTGCTTGGATTACATCAGTTTACCTCCATTAGAGAAGGCTTGAAAAAACTGCACTGGCTACCTATTAGAAAGTGCATCATCTTTAAGGCACTGTGCCTGACTCACAAGGCCCTCCACTCTCAAGGCTCAGGATATTTGCAAGCCGCCATTAAATGGTATACTCCCAAACCGCCATTTAAGATCGTCTGGGCTCAGATTGGCGCGGACTGTAAGGAGCAAAAGAGCTAAATGGGGAGAAAAAGCCTTTTCTGTAGCTGCTGCCAAGTTATGGGACTTGCTCCCAGCTAAAACCAGGGAGATCTCTCCCCTCTTGCCATTTTGAAAGCATCTGAAGACTTGGTTATTCTGACTAAAGGTTTCTGTTCTGCATCAGCCTCTTTGTACTTGCTTAGCGCTTCAATATCTCTGGTTTGAATGCGCTCTACATATAACCAAAACACACAGACAAATAAATGTATTTTCCCAGTGGAAAT
Organism: Pleurodeles waltl; assembly: GCF_031143425.1. NCBI lineage: Eukaryota > Metazoa > Chordata > Amphibia > Caudata > Salamandridae > Pleurodeles > Pleurodeles waltl. The sequence continues at coordinate 997,401,478 of NC_090446.1, forward strand.
AGTTGTAACTCATTATAATTTCTTAAAGTTACAGAAATAACATTTTCTCACATTTTTTATTTCAGTTTGACATAACGCTTTTTCTATGCTTTCCCCAAGCCTTCTGAATAAATTGCTTTAGTGCATAAACTTGAAACATCCATACTGCGTTATTAGATTGTCCCTCGACTTGGATATTTGACCTTTAGATACACTGCGCATACCAGTACTAAATTTAATTGAAAACCAATGTATTCTTTAAATCATGGAAAACTGATGAAGGAATTCAGAGTACAATATCAGTGAAACAGAAATTGTACATTGAAGCATACATTGAAATGTAAATGACTTAGTTCACCTTTAGTCACAAAGCATACCAAGTTTTCACCCGACATGAAAGTGCCGTAAAAATGTATCCAGCTTTCTGTGCACCCCAGGACTACTTGTGATGAACTTGTAATGTCTTGTACCTGATACTGCCAGTGCTGTCTTTAGTTTTATGGTGAGGGATTCTTGCACTGCTGCTGCCGGCATGGTTCTTGATCTCGGATCTGACAGATGCTATCACTGCTGCTGCGGGCCCTCTTCCTTGATGTGAGACAGGGCCGCAAGTGGACTTAAACTTCTGGGGGAGGAGGGGCTACCACTGGTGGCAGAGACAGCTTCAGAACCCGAGTCACAATGAGTTGTTGGCGAGGGCGGGGCTCATGTTTTTGTTGCAAAGGGTACACCATGTGGAGACGTCTTATGGATAATGGCCAGTGGTACATTTTAAGGCACACCGGGCCAACACGTTAGTTCTTAGTATACATTCATGATCACAACGGGCACATTGCAATGGTCTCAAGTCAACCTATTCCACCTTCAAAAACTCTCAAATTACATTTTGGGATCCTTCTACCGAAGGATGGTGAGGAACATTGATAGAAAATAGTGCAAATCACAAAAATGTCTTTACTTATTAATCTGTTGCTACCTCATTTTTGAGTACACAATACTTTTACATTATTAGCAGGGTAGGACAACTCTCTTCCTTTATGGTAGAAGGATGTGTCACGTCCAGGCTGTATATCCTATAGAAAGTTGAAGCTTCCGTCCATGATATTATGTGGTGACCTGAAGTTTCTGCTTCTAATAAATATCCACAATTTTAATATGCGCGTGCAGCCCAAAGTAACCCCAAAGTTTAAAAAGAGAGTATCACTAATAACGCACGAAGCACTGAACTGAAGCACAAAGAGTGAATATCCATGGTATCCCCACAGTACAGACATAATGCAATCAGAGTTAGCCAGTGTTATCAGCGGCTATTTCAGACTTAACAGTTAGTATGTCTGGCACGACCCTTGAGGACCCTGGAATCCATGGTCACATAGGCAGCGGCATGAAAATAAAATAAATGTAGATCTAAGCATCATTTGCCTCTAGCTGTATACTGTATCGGTAAGGAGTTGAGAAGCCAAGCGTGAATCAAGGGCTCTACCATATGAAACTATTTGTGGTCAGTGTGTGTATGATGTCATTTTCAGTGCTCCTGGCATTTTAGTGAATCGACATCCATGACAGAACAGAACTGATACTCAAACCTGTATGATACCATAGAATACTAGCAGCGGAAGAATTTTCAAAAGTAATAGCCTCCATGAAAATATTTAGCTACTGTGCACGAATACTTACTCCTACTGCTTATGTCTCAAATTGGCATGCATGTTTTCATAAAAGGCATATTGAGTATATTTAAGTGGAATTATTGTTTGAGGAAAAGGGATTGTCTAATAAGACTTCTTGGGGAAATGCTTGGTATTAGCATAACAAAGATCTCCTATAATGATTGTTACATTCATAAAACGTCACTGGTTTCTAATAGGAATGCTCAGTTAAATTGGAGAACTTAAAAAAGGATTATGATAAAGAAAAGTAGTAATAAGGACTGATTTGTAGACATACTATTGTTTTCTGTGTTGCAGCAGGCTTAAACTTGGGTTTGATACTTAAGTGTAGCAAACCTAACACTAACTTTGTTTGATTCTGCAATTTTATTTTGATTCTGTAATACCCTTTCTTCTGAGCAAGAAGGAGTTACCCAAGACAGTAAATACCCCTCCAGCTAACTTAGCCCTCTCCTACCCTCTGCCTTAAACCATTGCCAAAGCCATAATTTCTCTAATTCTTGTGGCCTCTTTCCTGCCATTTCCTTGTTCCCCTTTCCATCCCGACTATTTAGCAGTGGACAAACACATGTAACTATTAGGAGTAGGCTCGTGGATCAGCTGTGCAGTGTTCTGCTTCAACTGGGTGCTCTCTTCTGCCTTACTATCACGTGTTCTGCTAGCATTGCAAAACTCATAGTTGATGACCAGTATTAGAGGGCAGCACAACACTGGTATGCAGGCACATAAATATTATTGTGGCATATATGCCTTTAAAGTAATTGAAAGATAAACAAATGTCCTTGTTTACAGGTGTGTTTAGCAAATATTGATTAAAGAAATCATCATTAATGAGCACTACCATAACATTGACTTCTTTGTAGAACTCTTTATTGCACAAATTGTAAAACATGTTTTAATTAAATGTAAGCAAACTGCATATGCACATGTGTAGTTATCATTTTAACGTACATGCTAAAGCACTTTCATCCATACCACTTTACAAAATTACATGAGGGCAGTATATAAGCAAGTAGTCCAGATTTGATAGAGAACAGCATATAAGCAAGTAGTCCAGATTTGATAGAGAACATGTCATAATAAGAAAAAGAAAAAGCAAATTAAATGATGTACAAATCCCCTGGGAAACAGAAACTGAGTGTGATGAGCCAGTTGAATATAAATAAGAATTGGTCCCTTTCAAATACTGAGTTTACATGGAGTTATGTCTCCATCCATTTTCACCAAATGGAAGGTGAGGTGAAGGGTCAGTTCCTGACAGCTGAAAACATGGGAGGAATGTCAGCAAATCACAAGGTACACATTCAAAGTGGATAAGGCAGACAAGCCTTAGAGAAAGAAAGGTTCAAAGTTAGCAACAACACGCCAGTCGAAACACCCAAGTAGTAGCAGATGGTAAGTACACTTCAATCACTCCAACTTCTTCAAAGTGTGAGAGGAGTGGAACCAGATAACATAAAACCTAAAAGCCAGGGAAAGCACTGTATTTCCCTATGCCCATTACAACACAAGAAACTAAGGGCCTGATTTAGATCTTTGTGGTTGCACCGCAAAGTTGTGTCAGCAGCAGACCCCAGAACACCGTCAAGTCGACGGTGTTCCACCTGCTGTACTTAGATGTTAGAACTCTGCAAGAGGTGGACTGGTGGGGGTTCTCTGACAAAGGACAGCAGACAACGGCACTGGCTGTGGAATAGAGGTAAGTGACGCACACACTCACACTGTACCTTTGCCATATGTGCCTCCCATGCACTACAACTGACACAAAACAGCACTACACACCCGTATCCGTTGCCATTCCACCACAACACGTGCATGCTGCCACCAGACATTGATGGACAATCATTCACGATTGACACTGCACCTACACACGACACAACAACACAACTACACGCTCATCTACACAAATACACTCACATAAAGGCACAGCTACACACATCACAAAAACGACAACCACTCAACACCACTCACCTGAATGTTACACACAGTAACACTACACACAACATACACAACATCATAGCCATATGCAAGTGGCAGACATGCTAACACAACCACAGCACCCACTCCAGCTCCCTCACCCAGCCAATCGCATCACATGCACGCTTACATGTGCTGACTCAACACACAACTTGCAGCACAAGATGACAGATATAGGTCCCCTGGCAATGTGCATGCATGGACACAGTTGACAGGTGTGAATGTACTGTCATTATGGTGTTCACATTAATTTGCAGATGAATACTGGCACCATAATGACAGTTGTGTATGTGTTAGACATGTGTTGTGTACCAGTGTGTCCCCATCTGTGTCTGACCCACTTGTGTCCCCGACATAGGCATGTCACAGTAACTTAAAAAAAATACTGGACATGTATAAGTCCGCATTGGTCCCAACCTCCTATGCAGTGCCCACCCAAAGTACCCTGGCAATGGAACATCCCTACCTTTGAGTCCGGCAATGGGGGTGGGGAGTGTTCTCTGTGGATTGGTGGCAGCAGTGATGGCAGGTGTTGCCCAGTTGTGTCCAGCTGAAGACGGGAGAGGAATGGGGAAAAACGGATAGTTTTCACCCTTTTTCACCCCCCATCCACCAACTCAGACACGGAGGTCGGACTGCCTCTTTTTGCAGTAAGACACATCCAAATCTGCTCCGCTGGAGTGGTGTCTGGGGTCCCGCCAGCAACCATTATACCTCTCCCGCCATCAATGCAGGCAGTATTTTTGGTGGAGACAGCAGTTCAAATGCAAGCTTTCGTCTGTGGTACCGTCAACATCTAAATACGACCTGCGGACTGTCACAATAGCGGGTGGGTTTTCAGTCGAGAGTCTGGTGGGACCGTTACCGCCAACATCTAAATAAGGCCATTGCTACTTTAAAATCTATAGAGCGAGGACCATGCAGCCACACAGGTCTTCTGCACCTCAGCACATTCCAGAAAAAGATTCAGCAGTGTCTCAGGCTCAGGTCCAGAAATACTGGACATGAATGCCACCAGGAAGACAGTGGAAATGGAGTTGATAGGTGTTGGAATGGGAATGTCCTCTCCATGACATACATTTGTGTTCCCCTGCTCTGAGTGACCGACTGCTTGTGAATCAGATATTCAGTTATTTTGGCCTTGGTGTTACGCTAATCTACCATAAGAGCAAAATCTTAGGCCCGTCTCCAACAATGAGAGATCTAGGACCTGTCTTATGACCTGGAAGGATGCAGCAAGCACAACCTTACAGAGAGAGTGGACTAATGCCGCTGTCATAGGTTTAGCACATATGGGTTTGGAAATGGCAGTATACTGTTTATTGTAATTCATAAGGTGACTAGACCTTTGAATCTATGTAGGGGGACCTTGACTACTGTGCCGTCTAAAGTAAAGTTCCATGTTCATGTGAGATTCAGAATCTTGCACTGATATCCAACGTGTATGTCTTCTGTGTATACACTTATGGTGCATACATGGAAGCAGGAGAGAGTGGGTTGTGTGTGTATGTGTATACATACTGAAGCAGTGGGATCCATTTTCAAAGCCTCAAGTTTGACATAGCACATGATGGAAGTTGAGGACAGCTTCCCCAGTGTTAGACCTGCATCCTTGGCATTGATTTCCCTAATTTTTTGCCCTCTGTCCTCCGGTTTTTCTAACTTCATTTTCGCTGGCTTTAGGATTCTGTGCACATTACCACTGCTGATCAGTGCTAAAGTGCAGGTGCTCTGTACTCTAAACATGGTAACATTGGCTTATTCACAATTGCCATACTATTTAATTATTTACTTGTATGTACCTAGTAAAGTGCACTATATGTGCCCAGGGCATATAACTTAAATGATAGTAGTGGGCCTGCAGCAGTAATTGTGCCACCTTCTACAGTAGCCCTTTAAACATGCCTCAAGCCTGCCACTGCAGAGCCTGCAGAGTTTTAAACTGCCATTTCAACCTACCAAGGGCACCGACTTGCCAGGCTCAAACATTCCTGTTTCTTACATGTAAAGCACCCCTAAGGCAGCCCCTAGTTAGCCCCAAATGAAGGGTGCAGTATATTTGAAAGACATGTGCTTTTAAGATTAACATGTCCTGGTAATGAAAAACTGCTAATTTGTTTTTCACTACTCCAAGGTCTATTTCTCCCGTAGGTTAACATTTGAGTTACCTTGAAGCTGCCTTTAAGTGTAACTTCCAATTGAGAGAAGTTATAAACTTGGAGATTAATGTCTCTGGACTCACAATTTATAATCACAGTTCATGGCGAAGTCAGATTTTATATTGTAAGTCTGAAAATGCCACTTTTAGAAAGTTGGCATTTTTTTTTTTACTTAAACCATTCTGTGCCTCTGTCTGTCTCTGAATACACGTCTGGGGAGGAGATATCTATGCTTTGTGGTTTCCCTCTCAACAGTCGCTTACAAAGGGAGGTTGGGTGTGACATTTTCACCCTGATGGCCCATCACCAAGCTGATCGGTCTTCCTGGGCTGGATGGGAGGGAGGAGCTGATACACCTAAATGGGGATGTGCCTCTCCACACACAAAAGGCTGCATAACCCCCTGTGGACTGCCTAGAGCCATGAAAGGAAGGGCGGGGACCTTGTACACTTCAAAGACCTCTCTTTTAAGTCTCCCCCACTTCAAAGGCTCAACTGGGTATAAGTACTGGATGCCAAACCCCACCAAATCAGAACTCTACTAGATTCAAGGACATTCTGCCAGGAAGAAGGACTACTGTGCTGCCAGGAGGGGCTGCCACTCTGCAGTGTTGGCCTACTTTTTGCTCTGTGCTGTGCTGTAGGAGGGGCTGACACTTTGCTACTTGCCTTGCTGTTTGCCTGCTGTCTGCTGCTTTTTGCCTGCAGTAAGAAGAACTGGACCTGTTCTCTACATCCTTGATCCCAAGATTCTCAAAGGGTTTGTTGGCTTGCCCCCTGTTGTCCTTCAGTCTCCAGGACATCAAACTCTGCCTGCAACTTTTCTGGTGCTGCAGGACTCTGCCATCTGTAAGCCTTGCCTGAGATGCTCCCTCTGAAGTGGGTTGTGCAGCAGTTTTCTGCAAAAACCTGTGCATCGACCTGGCTGCATGAGAAAAATCAGTGCATCGCTCCTCCAGTGCTGACGCAGAGGTTGCTTGAGGACAGCGGATCCGCAGCCTGTGCGGCTCGACGCTGCTGTGCACTTCTTGACGACAACACATCGCATTCATCTCAATGGAATTCTGCGCCAACGTGGGACCCAACTGCAAGGCTCGTTGACGAAGCAGTGACCTGACTGCATGGAAAATATCGACACAGTGCCTTCGCATTTGCTCGACGACAATTGCTCCATCCAAGGTAGTTTCAGTGGACCATGCATGTGTTCTTTAGCCAGTCTACCGTCCATCGCCGTCGGCCTGAACTTTAGGTTTGAACTGGTCCCTCAGGGCCTCAAGTAACCTTTTGACTGCTAGTGACTTCTAAGCACTATTTTGAGTTTAATCTTTAAAAATTCATATCTCAACTTCTGCTGATTGGATTTTTGTCATTTTGGTCTTGTTTTACTTGGATAAATATTCTCTATTTCATAAAACTGGTGTGGTGTCTTTTTGTGGTGTCCTTCACTGTGTTACTGTAATTAGAGGTTGCACAAATTCTTTACCCATTGCCTCTTAAGTTAAGCCTGACTGCTGTGTGCCAAGCTACCAGAGTGTGAGTACAGGTTAATTTAGGGTGTGTACCTGACTTAACTTGACTAGAATTGTGGTCCCTATGTGGACAGGGCAGAGACCTCTGCCTACTAGAGACCCAAATTCTAACACCCACACAGTGGAAATTAAATGTCTGCATTCCTATAGCTGCAGGATGCCTTCCAGACACTTTAGGGAAGAAGGAGGACAAAGGGCTATCTATAGAAATTCAGTGAATGCTTTGTAAGAAAAGGGCTGCTGCTTAGTTCTTTTTGAGCACTGCTATTTAGTTGGTGGTGGAATTGATGGGCGGGGCTGCAGTCTCTGTTGTGCAAGATAAAGACGTTTCTAGGCAAGGCCTGGCTTTTTGTCTACCACTGACAAGAGTTCAGAAAGGGTGGTGACAGGCCATTGTAGAAACTTCATACATCAGTCTGTTCATGATGTAGGTGTTTCTGCTGAGAGACAGCCCGATTGCCACCTGCTGTGTTAAGCATTACTTTTCACAAATACAGTGTCTAGAGGGAGGCAAGAAAATGTCACCTTGAAAAGAAACCAATCCAAATCCATTCTAAAGGTTAATTCAGGGGTCCACATCCCTTGTCTGGAAGATTTGTATAAAAGTTGGAACTAAACTATCCCACCTTGTTCTTGTTTCAAGTTCTTCATGATGAAGGAAGGGAAAGAACCACAGGGTACTCGAAGGGCGGGAGTGTGACGAGCGCTGTTGTGTAACTGACAGCTAGTCTACATGAGGTGGAGGGACATTACCTGAAGTCTACACTTTCTTTTCTGCTAGGAGTCTCCCTAGTGCTTGGAAGCCTACCTACCACCTGAGACAGAGATGGAAGGCCGTGCAGCAGATGAGACTGTCCAGGGGAAGAAGGCCAGCATTTAGTTGGTCTGAGGAACACCTAAATAAAGTAGACTGCCTGAGAGAGCAAAGTCAGGAGCGACCCTTGCTTCTGGTCTGTCTTTGTGCTTCCAGTTGAGAACTGCACCAAAAGACTATTGTTTCTACTTCCCATGTGCCCCACTGACTGCTGCGGTGTGTCACAATTTGGTACAATCGCCAATGGAGTGAGAAGACCTGATGCTGCTGATGGTCAGCTGATGGGCCTAAGAAAGCTGCAACTGCCTGGAACACATCCATTTGCACTGATCTGGAGATGAGCTGCAACTACCATGTTGTGGGGCCCATCTGCACTGACTAGGAGGGGGGCTGTAATTGTCTTGCCACTGGAACCCATCTACACTGGCCCAATGATTGGACTGAAAGTACTTTACTATAGGATCCAACTGTACGAGCCTGTAAGCAAGTCGCAACTGCCTTTTCATCAGAGCAGACTGTACCAGCCGAGAAGTGGGCTATGAGTTTTGAAGAAGATGGATCACTGCAAAAAGGCTCCATTGGGTTGCACTCATCTGTTCCAGGGAGGCCGCACATGAAGAAGACGTGGGCTTTGACTGACCTTCCTTGCAACAACTTCAGGAGCAAGAAGCAAGTCTGGTGGAGTCCCACCTGTGATCAGGACAGGAGAACTGCATCATGCTAATGAGAGAGCAAAGACTCTTTGTACTGGTAAGTATTACCAGGGTAAGAACAATGCAAATTTGTTGCATATTTGAACCTGTGACAAATGTGGTCTGAACCAGAACCTGATCTCGGCTGTCATGTGGCCCCCAGAACAGTGTCTGACCATGGAAATAAATATTCAGAAACCCGGCCAGTAACTTTCAAAAGATCATACATGCGGTCTGGTATGGCATTGTCCTGGATCCTTAGTAGGCATGTGGAAGTAGTTGCCTTTGCCACACGTCATAAGGAAGTACCATAGGAATTGACGCATAGACCACAGTGGAACAGCAGTTAAGAGTCCATTGGGTGTTGACAATAAAACTAGAATAACACTAGAAAATAGGTTGCAAAAGTATTGCAATACATCCGCTAAGGTGCTTGTTAATAAGCCACATCATATTACTATACAAAACTTTTAATTCTCTAGCACTCCAAAGCACACTATGCGACTGCAATAGTTAGGAAGAGTTAAAGTGCTATGATTTTTATTTTGTGATTAAAAAATACCTTAACTGATATACTTTTGTATTTTTGAGACTTTTATTTGGTGCTATATTCTATGCAATACCCGTTTTAACTGTGACCTTTGTTTGTAACTTTGTTCATTCAGTTAACAAATACATAATTTTATTTTCTACAGTGCACTTCCACAGCACAATTTGCAGTTTTACAATTCTGTAAACTGAAAATATTATTAACTGAAAAACATCTATTAAATTAATCTCAGAAAGATGAATGGCACAAATATCGTGCTGAGAATCAAAAATAGAGCATGCTAAACGAAAATGTTTGCAGAGGGCAAAGTGCTGGCACATACCTGAATAAAGTTCCATTTTGTGTATTAAACAGAGGGATCCATAGAGTATTTAATTTTTTAACCTGTATGAGAATTAACTAGTGCCCCTTTTCTGCATTGTGCATTATAAATGGCATCATAACACTTTAAACACATTAAACAAACCACTGCCACAGTATTTTCTGTTCACATAAGTGTTGGAAAATGGCCTCTCTGAAGGGTCACCCCAAAGTTTTTGCCTTCCTCCTCTTCTTTTTCTGACCTCGTTTTTGCTGGCTTTAGGACTCTGGACACTTTACCACTGCTAACCAGTGCTAAAATGCACATGCCCTCTGCCTTAAACATGATAACATTGGTTAATCCTCAACTGGCATATTTGATTTACTTATAAGTGCCTAGTAAAGTGCACTACATGTGCCCAGGGTCTGTAAATTAAATGCTACTAGTAGGCCTGCAGCACTGATTGTGTCACCCACATATGTAGCCCCTTAACCATGTCTCAGGCCTGCCATTGCAAGGCCTATGTGTGCAGTTTCACTGCCACTTTGACTTGGCATTTAAAAGTATTTTCTAAGTGTTAAACACCCCTTTTTCTACATTTAATTCACCTCTAAGGAAGGCCCTAGGTAACCCATAGGGCAGGGTGCTATGTAGCTAAAAGGCAGGACATGTATTTTATATGTCCTGGTAGTGAAAAACTTCGATTTTTTTTTCCCACCACTGTGAGGCCTGCTCCTTTCACAGACTAGCATTAGGCCTCCCCTCGTATACTTTTTGAGTGGTAGATTCTGATCTGAAAGTGGTAACCAGGTCATATTTAGTATGGCCAGAATGGTAATAGAAAATCCTGCTTATTGGTGAGGTTGGATTTTATATTACTATTTTAGAAGTGCCACTTTTAGAAAGTGAGCATTTCTTTGCACTTAAAACCATCTGTGCCTGACAGCCTGTTTCCAATTAATGTATAGTCTGCTGGTTGACAGCTCCCTTTTGCATTTCACCCAGAACCACAAATACAGGACACACGTTCACATCTGCATTCATCTGCATACTGTAGGGGTCTTCCTGGGCTGGAAGGGTGAAGGGCCTGACACTTACATTTCAAAGGCATGTGGCCTGCCCTTACACAAAGAACTGATAACCTCCCACTTGGACCCTTGCAGACAGGACTGGGCTGAAAGGGGAACTTGTGCACTTCAAAACCACTCTTTGAAGTCTCCCTCACTTCAAGGGCATTTTTGGGTCTATAATCTCGGTCTCTGACCCCACCAACTCAGACACTTCTGGACCTACACCTGCACACTGTCAGATTAGCTGCCTAGCTGCCCAAAGGACTGCTTTGCTGAAAAGGACTGCCTTCCCCAAAAGTGCTCTACAAGGGCTTGGATTGAGCTTACCTCCTGTTTCTGATGTCTTTGGGCCAACAAAGACTTCACCTCTTCAAGAAATTCCTTGTGCGTTGAAAATCGACGCAATGGCTACTGAAATTGGCCCGAAGCCTGCATTGCGGCCGAGAAATCACCGCACAGCCGACCGGAACGATGCAGCTACGACTTCCTGACTGGAAATTCAATGCAGCGCCTACCTTGCGATGGAAAATTTGACGCATCGCCTACCTGATTGACGCAGGGCCTGTGCCTTCTTCCAGCACGTCAAGGATTTTCAATGCATCGTCCCAGGGCGTCAAAATATCCTGCATTGCAGTGAGGAACCAAGACGCAGTGAGAAACCAAGAGAAACGACACAAACCCCTTGCAGCGTGGAGAGAAACAACACATTGTCTGTCCCGCGTCGGAAAATCCGATGCAACACTTTATTTTTCCTCGCATCTCCTCCTCTGTGGTCTCCGTGCTTCGTTATTTTTGATGCATCCCAGGTACTGTGTGTAACAAAGAGACAACTATTTCTAAGGATTGAGACCCTTTTAAACCTTTTAACAGTGATATTTCAACTTGTGCATATTAGATCTTTGTCGTCTTGACCTTGTTATATTCAGATAAATATTACCTATTTTTCTAAACCTGTGTGGTGTATTTATGTGGTGTTTTCACTGTGTTACCTTATGATTTATTGCACAAATACTTTACACATTGCCTTCTAAGTTAACCCTGACTGCTCAGTGCCAAGCTATCAGAGGGTGGGCACAGGTTAATTTGGATTGTGTTGTGACTTACCCTGACTAGGCTTGTGATCCCTACTTGGAAAAGGGTGTATACCTCTGCCAACCAAAGACCCCATTTCTAACAAAACGCCTTTTGTAACTTTACAAATTTTTCCTTGGAAAACAAAAATGGTGCAGATTTAGATAGCAGGACTGCCTTTGGCCTCTTAATTTGAGCTTTTTCACAGAATTTTGTTGTAAAGGGGTGTTTCAGGACAGCCTTGCTGTTTTTATGCAAAAGATAAGGTATTTCTAAATAGCAGGTTTCCTTTCTGCTTTGATTTTACACTTGTACCCTTACACTTTTTTTTCCCTTTGAACAGAAACAATTAGTCACTGAGAGCTGGTCAACAGCTTCATTGAAATCACTGGGGAAAAAACACTGCATGGTTTATAAGGCTGTAAAAGTCTTTAGCCGTGCGGGCAGAATATGTGCTTATCTTCCGCTGGCAGCTACTCACGGAAACTGTCCGGGAGGGGGCTCGGCCAAAGCCCTCAGCCCAGTGGGCGTTGCGCGCCTGATGTGAGAGGTGTCTGCAGGTGATGGTCAGTGCTGAACCCTGTCCATCTGCGAAGACGTCTACATTGGTTTGCATATTCTGTGTAGGTTTCTCTCGTGAGGACTATTGTATGATGCCTGTTCGTAGATTTGGGGCTGTTGCACTGCTACTTGCATGAGTTTTACCTGTCCCGTCTGCGGTTGAAGCCTATTTGGTGATATTTGTGCTTTATGCTGGAAGCTTGGACTGCTACTCCCAATCTGTACCTGATGGTGCGTGACAGAAGCATGAACAGTGGCTGATCACGTTCTGTGGACTTTATAAAGCATGTTTGTTATAAACAGGGGAAGCTGTCAGTGACTTTCCTGGATGACAACCGAGCAGAAGCCAGGCCTGAGATCAGTGCCGGTTCTTTCCTAATCTTTCGTCAGACTTACTGACCGTTTTTACCCTGTTCCTCCCCTCCTCCCCTCCACCCCCCCCAAGCAGCAGTTTACCAAGTACCACCCCCTTCTTCACACGCTCGCACGTTCATGCATTGTGTGAATCTTCAGTTCAACCGCCTCCCGTGCTCTCCTGACGCCTTGCTTACGCGTGGCACACGAGTAGCTGAGGACCCAGAAACGAAATGTCAGGCCTAATTCAGGCCTCGCAGACGTGGCGCGTCTGCGCCCGCCTCCGGAGACCAGCTGTCAGTCCGGTTCTGTGTTCCCCGCCGCGGCGCGCCTCCATTCAGGGTCATTTACGCGCGTGTTCTGATCGGAGATGACGAAGGCACGAATTATTTTTCTGAAGGTCCCGTGGTTTGGAGAAGGGGACACTGGTAGCTAGTGGTGACAGTGGCTTAATGAAACTTGAGGGCGGGGGGCAGCAGGCGGGGGATATGGGTTTTGCAAAATACATGAGAGGGGGGCCCACAGGGCCAGCTATAGCGCTGGTGTACCCTGTGTGGCAGTACCACTCTCCAACAGTGCCCTTCACCTCTCCATAGCTCCTCTCTGACATACATTTCTTTTTGAAGCGCTACTCATAATTCACTCACAGCCAATGCTTTAAATGGGACGGTACTGAGTACCAGCACTTTTTATTTTGAAAGGGAGAGTACCTGCTCTTCTCAACGAAAACGTAGTACTTTTAATTGGAGAGTACCGGCACTTCTCAGAAACAAGCAGGTACTCTGGTACAGAGTATCTGCACTTCTGTTTTTCCATTTCAAGCACTGCTCTCAGCTTTGTGATCTGTATGGTACAAGTTATTTGCAGCAGGCACATTATCCCTCTGCGCTACTTTATGATGACTAAAAACTGCCACTAGGCAAAATTCGGATGCCTCACAAGCAGTAACATTAATCACCAAAGTACTCTTGATGTTTTTTATTGTTGCCTGATAACTGATGGATGCACAAGCAAGTTAAGTGATTCAAAGCCCATAAGTTGTTTTCAACACAGCACCTGCACCAAACAGTGCACACTGGTCGCAGCACCATAAAGGCGGCCCTGCCCCCACGCTCCGGACCCAATCAAGAGCTTTCAGGCCAGGGGCCCGTACACAGTGCCTGGGGGGGTGGCCATGGAGCTCGGCCCCCACACCCCTCCTGCGCACCATGATGGCTATTGTTACTCCACTGAGTGGTGTCTAGAATGTTGACAGAGCCTCTGGTTGGCCAGCCACCATTAGCTGATAGAGAATGGGCCCCAGTAAGAATGTGTGGTTGTTATGGAAGTATGGGTTGCCACGTGTTTGATTCCATGCAGTTATTGAAAATCTCGTACTCTCTTTACTGCATTAGTAGACGCTAACATGGGCGACTGCATAAACCTTCCAGTTGGCCTTGTTCTACCTCTGACCTTCAAAATTACACAAATATCAATAAGTTAGTCTGACTGAAGTCTCTGAAAGCATGTTGAGTAGAATTGCCCTCTCACTGTCATCATGAACACTGTTACCAATCTTGGGCTTTTTGTAGGTTAATTAATCTAAACCCGGTCTTCTGCACCCAGAACACATTAAGTTGTCATATAAGAGCCTGGGGCTGGAAACACTACCTGCCTGACTCGGGGTGAGGTGGCCAACCAGTGCAGAGGCTGCCTTAAGACTGGCTCTATGCTGGCCCGCTGACCTTGCAAAGACACTTGTAAGTGGTAAACTTCGGGACATTTCACTCTAAGCCAGTTTGCCTTTGATATCCAGCTTGACTTATGTTTTCAGGATACTGTACCAGGGGCCCACCTCTCTTTTCCGTTCCCCGGAGAGGTGGCATTTTGAGACCGTGCTCTGCCCATTCTCAACTGATGTAGAGTTCTCGGTTATTGGCAGTAAAGGCCCAAACCTCTTCCCACAGACTGATAAGGGAAATTAATTGCCAAGGAACTAATTGGCAGAGTAAACTCATCCTCGGTTTTCTCCCCTCAGTGGGAGGTAGCTGGTGTTTTAATTGCACCACACAATTTAATTACACTCTATAGAGCTGCCTGTGATTTTGAATATGCTATTCACCATGGCTTGCTCAAGCAGCTCCAGTGCTCGCTTCCACTGGCAGCCTACCGACATGGACATATACATTTCGGAACTCCCATCCACAGGTCAGAAGCCAAAGCAATTTTGTGATACTCTTGCTAGTTACCAACATGCTATTTCTAGCGGAGCTTAGCTTCTTACCCCAAAGAATAAACCTTCTATTTCAGACTAATAAACTGGAATAGAAAGAGCCAGTCATTCACTGTCCCTGGAACGCTACATAGAGCCTTGGTTCCACCTAGTCGTTTCATTTCTACCCCCAGACAGAGGAAAACATTTATGTAACACTTTATATTGTATTGCAAAGTTTATTAGAGCTTACTACTAATATCTGGACAATTGAAGTGCTTGCCTTTATAGGCAGCAGGCTACACTGGGTATGGTGTGGATTGCAAGGGTTTCCATGTTATTATGTCGTGCATGATGACCTCCAAGATGCAGTTATTGTTTTGTGGGGCATAGCGCTTAGCAGTGTGGTGAATGAAGAGGTGTGAGAGACAGACACACAGTTTATGGTTTCCAGTAAACTGACAGCTTTGAATCGTTCTGCAGGTCCCTTTGCACTATTTTCTTATGTTCATACATCAAACATCTCTTGCTGCTGAAATGCCTATTCCCTGTAACAGATGTGAGGAATCTTCTTCCTCACTACATTCGCTAGTCAAAAGACCAATGGGTGAAGCTTGCCCTTATTAGGAATGTCATCAGTTGAACCTGCTGGAGACACTGATGTTTAGTTCTCAAAAGTCCTCAACACATATAGGGGGTTATTACAACTTTGGAGGAGGTGTTAATCCGTCCCAAAAGTGACGGTAAGGTGACGGATATACCACCAGCCGTATTATGAGTCTATTATATCCTATGGAACTCGTAATACGGCTGGTGGTATATCCGTCACTTTAACGTCACTTTTGGGACGGATTAACACCTCCTCCAAAGTTGTAATAACCCCAATAGTCTTCTCCTAATGGCAGAAATGTGATCATGTTTTACCAGTTCAAAGAACGGTTTGATTCAGGCCTTGCAGACTAGTTGTAGCTTGAGAGTTAATTTTTTTGAGTCACCTAAAACCTATAGGAAGTTAAAACAATAACGTCTCGGATTCACAATGGTTCATACAGCTGCACCTATAAAGGAAGCAAGAATGATATGTATTACTTCAATTACATGTGAGAATATAGACTATTGTGTTACACAGTCCCAACCCTGAGATTCATAGATAACACTTCACCCATTATTATTCTTTACATTATGTGCCAATGTCCGAGTCTAGTCATAAGACAAGGGGAGATGTCTTATGACTAGAGGGCTCCAAAGCTGTTTATCCTTTTATGCCAAATAGGACCCACTCTGCTGTCATGCCACCCAGTAGAAAACAACTATTGCTCATGCTGTGTATTTTCCTTAAACAGCTTTGTGATTTGTCATATTGGCTTGGCATAACCATCCTGAGATATCACATTCTCAGTGTCATCAGCACAGGACTGAAAACGTACACCCCACCTTTCTATAATAATTAATCATTGGTATAGATAAATGTTAGAGGCAAGATGACGTATGGAAACCTTTGGGAACTCCACAGCCATGGATGTTACAAATTACTTTTCTTTTGGGACCCCTTGCCCTTGTACCCCTGGCTGTTCAGGCTGGACTGATTTCACAAAAGCACACAAAAACAGTTGAAATTTGTTTTTCTAGGGTCCCCAAAAATCCTTAAGATGCCTCACTGCAAATCGAGAGAGACTCGGAGCTAGAGGTAGGCAGAGAGGAGCGAGGCCGAGTTATTGAAATAGATGCAGGTGAGCTAAATACAGAGAAAGTTTACCTTTCCAGGGCGCCCCATGGAAGGTGGGGTCCCTGGCTAATAGCCCACTCTGGCCTAACTTTAAAAAGTCTCTGCTCAGACGCTTGAGTCACTTGGCATGTGGCCTGTTTGTGCGCCTGGCTTACTTTTACTGCATCTGTTCATACCCACCAGCATCCACCGCCTATGTGAAAAGTACACAAGAGAGCGCACCTTAGGTTTATTAATAATATGCTGAGTCACCTGCTTGTCAATTTACTCTGTAATAACTGGCCCGAGAGAAGGATTCATTCTTTAATAATGCAGTCTTGCAGTTTATAAGCTTATTCTACCCAAAGCACTTTGCACAAAATATTATTACTTCTTGTAAACAGATATTGCTGTCATTAGTCTTGGAAAGTTAAAAGTCCTAGGTGTCCATCATTTGACTTGAACCTGTGACCTTCAGTTCTCACACACGTGCCCCACAGTGAGTGCCTAACTCAGTCCTTTTAAAGCGTGCATGCAGCCTTCCAATGCAAAGACCTAACGAGAAACAGAAATGAAGATAAGCATGTGCGTGCAGGGTCTACACTCACGGCTGCCTAGCCAAATTTACTGAATGCTGTCTCCATTCTGCTTGCCTCATAATTAAAAAAACAAAAAACGCAGTTTTCGAAGTCTCGTTTGCCAGGCGGGATGGACGTCAATTCACCGAAATGCCTGGGGTAGCGCAAGTGACATCACATGCCCTTTGAACTCCTCTTTCTCTCATACACACACATTCACACTTACATACACTCTCATATAAATACTCTCACCCCCAAGCACGCATACATTTAAAAGCATTTTTTAATCACCTCACTGCCATGGAAGGGAGTATTCCAGCTAAAAGTACTCCATTTTTATTACCCTAAAAGTGAATAAAATATTATTATTCACTGTTAGGATAATAAAACATTGACAGAAAACAGAGTGTGGAGCCTTAACTGACATCCATTAGAGCAAGCTGTCACTGTGTTCCAGGCACTGACTTTGCCACCTCTGAGGCCAGGGGTACCAAAGGGCAAGCCAGAGGTCACAGCTGCGACCCATGGTGACCCCTAAATGACATCCATGCCTGGCGGTTCTTAGTTGCCTTGTAGGAGAAAGCCTCTTGTGGATTATACCAAAATCCTACAATGGACTTAGACCTCAGCCATTCTTTACCATTGGCTGGCTTTATTTGTCACTGAGTTGCTTGCTCCTTATTCAGTGGTTTGCCTTCCTCTTCTAGCGCTTTTCCCTTGCCCGGTTCCCATCTCTTTACCATACTTTATTTGTCTGACTTGTGTACCTTCTCTGCTAATATTCTAGGAACTACTTCTTTTCTTTTTCATTAGCACTCCAAGAGAGTGCATGTGATTTGTTGCTCTTTTTCGTGTGCTGCTTTTCCCCTGCCCTCAAAATACCCACCCTCCTCCCGTTGCTTTTCTTTCACTTACCCTTCTGCTGCTGCCTTGCCCCTCCCGGTATTGAAAATGCTTTCTTCTTCAGTAATTTTGTGAAGGCCCGACAGATGCCATTTTATGCTGCGCTTTCTCACAGTCACAAACATGTATTGCAGGCCTCAGTCTTTTCCTTGCTCCTACCCACTCCTTATTGCTTTTATTGACTAATTCACAACTGCTCCCCTGTTGCTTCCCCACCCTTACGGTATAGTAAATACATGTGTTTACCTTTCTGGGATCACCCGCATCCTGCCATGTTGCCGGTTTGCTCTGCGTTCCAAAAAGCACTTGTGTGCTTAAAATATTTTTTTATTTTCTGATCTAAATGGCATCTGCCATTTTGGTTTGGTAAGTAAAAACTAAACGAAAATGGGACCTGCCTCATTCAGCTGGCAAGCATTTGCGTGTTGATGAATGTACATGCATACGTCATTATGCATTCTCGTGTCAACAGAATGATGCAGCTTCCAGTAGCAGCTGTGTCACTGTGCCTTTAGAATTGATGCATCACCTCCCCTACGCAGTAAGGCACCGATGCATCGATTTGCTTTTCTGGTGCCTCACCTCCCCTGTGGCTCACATCGTCTTTGTTTTTGACGCATCCCAGGTACTTTGTGCTAGAGAGATACATCCATTGATTCCTATTGATTAAGACTTGCTTAAACTTTTAAAAGAAAATATTTTGACTTGTGTATGTTCAAATTTTGTCATTTTGGTCTTGTTTTACTCAGATAAATATTGGTTATGTTTCTAAACTGGTGTGGAGTACTTTTGTGGTGTTGTTACTGTGTGGGTGTGCAAGTACTTTACACATTGCCTCTGAGATAACCCTGACTGCTTATGCTAAGCAGGGGTTATCTTAGCTGCGTGATTCAGTTACCCTGACAACAGTGAGGGTCCCTACTTGGACAGGGTGCGAACCACTGCCAGCTAGAGACCCCATTTCTAACAGAATGATATGACTGGGATATGGTAGGTAAAGGGACTGCTCCTGAGCCTGTGATGAACCATAATAGCCAGCCATAACCACATAAAGACGGGTGACCCGAGTGCTTAATTTGAGCCAGTGGTTTACTGTGCTCTGCACCAGCACTTAAATGTCAACACTGGCACTTATGGCAGTCTGCTAGTGATTGCACAACATCAGTGGTTTATTAATTCACTGTGCATTAAAAATGACTTACACCTGTTGACCAAGCCATTCTTATAGCTTTGGGGGCCTGGAATAGTCTGCCTTGTCACACTTGTAGGTGTGTGAGGGCTGTAGTTCTGTTAGTTCTGTGATTGACAACACTGGCAGGGTCTATGGGTGATCCAAGCTGCAGTTGCCACCTGATGAGGATCTCACGCGTATTTTTTTTTTTTATTTAGTTTTTTTTTTACAAATTAAGCACTGCGTGACCCAGTACCCCAGGCAGAATTTAGTAACAACAAAAACAGTATTCCTCATGGAAAATATTCATAAAAGGATCATGGGTAAACCAGGTTCGTCGTGAGCATTAGAATCAAGAAGCAACAGTTCATACACTTGATTTATATAGGTATGAATCAGCCAGGTTTGGAATAGTCGGCTTTTTTACTCCAAGGTCAAGATTGGACAGTGCCATCAGGAAAAGTGACTGAACCAGTTGTAGATGAGCCACCATCAAGGATCAGAAAAATAGTGTGGCTCAGTTTGTCAGCATCAGCCACTTTTGGGTATTGTTCACTAGAACAAGTAGTGATACTTGCTAATGCTGGCAGGAGCAGACAGTAGGGGTGTGTGGATTCACATATTTGCTATGTTCATTAACCAGCATGTAAATACTCTATTTTGTATGAAAACACATACAGACCTACACACACTCACATACACATGTGCCCCCTCTCACAGGACTGCCTGACATCCTTGGGTACTTAAAGATTGTGTGAAAACTGGGCTGATTGCATAAGCCCCCTAACATTTTGCCCCCATTTTTCACTTATGTTGGTGTTTTCCTAACACTGAGGTTGCCCTGGCCACTGCTAACCAGTCACAGGGCCTGTGCTCTGATTAAAATGATTATGCAAATTAGGCTAATTATAATTGACTGTGTCAACGTACCTATAAGTCCCTAGTATATGGTAGGGCATGTAGGCTTAGGGACCCCAGCATAGGTAGTGCACCAATAGGTGCACCAATGTGGTGCCCAGTGTCATTCTAAAGGCTGACCTGCCTTGGTGGTTGCTTTTAAGTTAAAGTTCACCCCAAATTTGACTTTCAAATTAAAAGTACTTCCAAAGTCCTAAGCTACCTTACTTTTACATATATAAACCCTAAGTTATGCCGTTAGTCCCCACGGTTGGACGGAGTGTAATTATAGGCATGGGCCTTATAAAAGATGTTTTATAAGCATGGGGAGGAAAAGATAGCTACATTTGTTTTCTCCAGTTGTAGTGAATGGGCTCCATAGGCTAACATGGGGAAACTTTATTTTAAAATGATAGTCTTATTTTACACAGAAAGTGGCATCTTAGGTGTCAAATTAAAAGTTATAATAAATCCAACAACTTGCCATTGTTGAATGTAATATAACCTGTACCTAGAAATATTTTTAGAACTCTTTCTAAAAGATATCAGTTTCAGCTCTGTAGTGCCCTTATCTGATTGGCCAGCCTCTTGCAGCCTGGCCAGGCTACCTGGATGAGGCGTGCAGTGGCCTGGGCTAAACACAAAGGTAGTGCCTGAGGGAGGAGAACTACCTCAGCAGATGGTGAAACAGGATGGGGGGAGGGCAGCCAAACTGTATTTCAAAGGAGGGAAGGAGATTTGGGCCAGCAGGTGGACCGCCCTCATTTCCTGCAAAACCAGACAGCAACATGCCCCCGGATTAGGTTAGGAGAGAGCTGGAAAGGCGTTTGTTAAGGGAAACTTAGCCACACCACTGGGTGGGCTCAGCCAGACCTAACCCCCGAGAATTAATTTTTGCCATCTTGGATTTTGAGAGAATGTTGCTCCCTGGGATTCATTTTTGCCACACTTCCTAGGAAGTGGTCACTCAAGAGGGTGGTGGCCTGCATGTGATTGGTCAAGAGCCCCCCCTTCTTTCCACCCCAGGAGTAAGGACAAAATTGGCAGAGCAGCACCCCACCTCAGATCCCTACAAGTAACAAGACCAGAAGAAGAAGGACTGCCCTGCTGGACCCTTGACCTGCACCTAAACACTGCACTCTGAAGGACTGCAGCAGCTGCACACTTGGGCTTCACCACTAAAAGGACTTTGCCTGTCTTCTACTTATTCAACTGGTTGCTACTGGTAGAAAATAGCTGACCGAAGTCCCCTGCATCAAGCCCTGAAGAAACTGACCAGTGATCAGTGGTCATTTTTTAATTTGAGCCAGGTGCATTCTGGGAGTTGGAGTCCTAACCCTCAAGGAGCAACTCAGAGCTTTTGGAACCTTGGGGTGAGTTGTGAACTCCCAAAGGACCTTCAAAGACCTTCTAGAAGATGATCCAGAAGTTTGGAGCAACTTTGGAAAAAAGCTCCATAAGTGGGCCGACCCAACATCGTGTGTCAAGCCGGCTTACGTCGCCCGCAACCCAGCCTGATTTGCAGGATTGTTCAGCTGAAAAACTCCAGAGCCCCAGACTTCCAGAATTTCACCAGGGGCTTGTGAAAAAGCAATCTGACGATGTCCACTCGAAATCAGCTTGCTGTGGAGGGTTGTCCCACATCGAAGAGAAAAAAGCTCCAAAAAAGTTTCTAAGTCCAAACGTAAAAAGTTGACTGAGGCTTCCCGCGCAGTGGATCTCAGGAGGGCTCCACGGAGGTCAGCTTCAATTTCAAGTTGGTATCAGACGAAGATTTCCATCACAAAAAATCATCTAAGTCCGAATGTAGAAGCCTTGACTAAGGTCTCCTGCGACGAGTATCCAAAGAGGGCTCCAGAAAGGTCAGATTCGACTTGTGTCTTCGTCCTGGTGAAGAAACTCTTCAAGAAAAAGAGTAAGGCTGTCATTATGAACATAGGCGGTCCAGACCGCCATATAATGTTCACCAGGCAGCCTGACGATGGCGGAGTTCCGTATCCAACAGGGCAGTGCTGCAAGCAGCGCTGCCCGCCGGATAAAGAACCTGTGTTCCACCAGCCTTTCCCTGGTGGTTTCCCCCACCAGGGAAACGCTGGCGGAATGGTTGCCCCGGGCCCCCCTTGGGGGCCCCTGCACTGCCCATGCACTTGGCAGTGCAGGGGCCCCCGTGCACAGCCCCGTCACGCATGTCACCACCCGATTTACGGGCAGTGATATGCACGACGGGTGCTGCTGCACCGGCCGCACTGCTACATTGATGACTGCTCCATGTGGAGCCGTCGGCAATATCCAGGCCCAGCATTCCGCTGGGTCAGCCGGCAGAAACACTGTTTCCGCCAGCCGGCCCAGCGGAATGTTGTTTATTGGGCCAGTGGGGTCCTCAACGGGCTGGCGGGCTGTGTTTAGACTGCCTGCCAGAACTCAGCCGGAAATTCCGCTGAGTTCATAATGACCCCCTAAATCCAAAGGTAAAACTTTGACCGAGGCCTCCCACTCACTAGAGCCGAGCAGGGCTTCATCGTGGTCAGCCTCAAATGTTGCCTTTGCCCCGGCCGAGTGCGACCAGATGTCCAAATTGGCGCTCTTAGTTTCGATGAGCTAAAAAACATTTAATCTTTAAAAATTCATATCTACGGTTCCCTTTATTGGATTTTTGTCATTTTACTGTAATTTTAAAGATAAAAATATAATCTATTTTTATAAATTGTTGTTGAATTTTAATTGTGTTTTGAGTTTTACTTATTTACTCTTTTGGGATTTTTAAGTGCTTTACATACCTGCCTCCTAAATTAAGCGTAGCTGCTCATTGCCAAGCTACCAAGTGTTGAGCTGGGATTAATTTATTGAGACTGGACTGGACTTAGTGAGGGTTAATGGCTTATTGCTAAGTGTAGGTACTTACCTGCCCTAACTAAAAATCCACTTTTCAACAAAGATCTTGTAGACAAATGTCAAAAAGAAATGATAGAAATATATGGATTGTATGCAAATCACCTTTGATAGGGGTTTATTCGATGATGAGGGATTGCTTTTATTGAAGGCTCTGCTCTTGACTGCCTAACTGGTACATTTGCATTTTAATACAAGGATCTGTGGGGCAGATACCAGACGACTGGGGTTGCTGTTCATAACCTTGACACAAAGCATCAAGTAGTGTTTGAAGTCTAAACTTAAGAACATATTCCATTTGCTTTAAAAACGTCCTCCTTTTCACTAACCATCCATGGGAGTAGAAAATTATTATAAAATAAAGCTACTTTTCACCAGCCGTATTATGAGTCCATTATAACCTATGGAACTCGTAATACGGCTGGTGGTATATCCGTCACTTCACCGTCACTTTTGGGACGGATTAACACCTCCTCCAAAGTTGTAAAAACCCCCATTGTCCGATCTCGTCATGAAGCAATTAGTCCTGTGTTGTTCAGTGCACATCTGTAAATATCAGACGGACATCTAGAGCCAGATGTACAAAACAATTTTGTGGTCAACAGCTCAGTGAATGGCAAAACCGCAGGGTTCGTGACTAAAAATATTGTTGCAATTGTTATCGTATTTACTAAATGTACTGGCTTATGTCGTGTAGCAAGTTGCAGCTGCCCCTGCGTTATGCCTCTTTTATACGTTTTCGCGGTTTGTCTTAAGTATTATGCATTTCATAGAGGTGTCTGCATTATTTGCACAAAGCAGCGAACTGCCACCATTGGCTGGGAGCAAGAAGAATACTTCCGAATCTCGCAATGGTTCCTTGAATGACAAACAGATTTAGGTGTCTATCCGTGTGTTGTGATCGTTTCAGGGGGTGCATGTCAAACTCTGTGGGAGGGAGAAACCACTGCAGCCATTGGAGAAACTTAGACAGGCCTACCAAGACCACTCTACTCAGAAAAAAACCCATCCAAAATGCAGTAGCACTTTTAATTAGTGACAACATCTGAATGTGGCCTTTTATGTGCAATCAGGACACTCTACTCAGCAGCGCCAAATCTTTGTGTGTGTGTGTATATAAGTGTGTACA
This sequence comes from Pleurodeles waltl, assembly GCF_031143425.1. Classification (NCBI taxonomy): domain Eukaryota; kingdom Metazoa; phylum Chordata; class Amphibia; order Caudata; family Salamandridae; genus Pleurodeles; species Pleurodeles waltl. The sequence goes on from NC_090446.1 coordinate 997,425,667, forward strand.
TATATATCTATCTCTGTGTGTGTGTATATATATATATATACACACATATATATATATAGAGTGAAATAGGCAATCTGGACAGTAGATATAGTTAAATTGCACTAATAACTTTGGAGACGTTTGATAAGTCTGCACAAAATTTGCAGTTACTTAGCACATCCTCCTTAGTTTCTATATTTCAGACTTCGACTAGATCAGACAAAGAGAGTTTAGGTTATTTGGAATGAAGTAAAAGTTGAGCCACATAAGATTCTTTCCTCTCCACAACAACAAAAATTGCTGAATTGTATTAAATTCAAATTGACATGGAGGTGCAACTGTCATCAGCATTGGACCTTTTGTCTTTTAGTGCATATATGTTCTCTTGTTTTTGAGACATTTGCATTACAAAAGGGTGTCAAGTGGGCTGTGAGCAGTAACTGTATGACTAGCTTGACGGTTAATGTGCAGATTATTCGCAGATCTTAAGTTTCAGGAGTAAGGAAAAAAACAAATGTTTGGTTGGATTCGTCTGTTTCGTTTCGATAACTGTAGTGTTGTTTCCGCCACTAAACTGAGTGAAGGATGAATGAATATTCTGACCGAGCTGGACATTTTCCAGAATCGGTTTAGCAGTATTTATCCTCTTGAGAATAATTGTAATAGGGAATATACAAAAGCACTAATGTTATTGGGAGAAAGAAGGGTGCTAAAATTTGATTTACATTCAAAGTGCTAACTGACTTTTTACTCAAAAATATGTCCAAAACACTTGAATAGATGGTTCTTAATGTAACACCCATACAGAGAGTAGTTGTATCTGTTTTAAACTTTTTAGGTAGAGCGTGCAAGCATTTTAACCTGTTGTAAGTATTGTGGGCTTTTAACCATGCCCACCTCACGCCCATCACTTTAATTCGTTCGTTGGCTTGCCTTTGAAAAATCACTTAATTTCATTGGTACATGCTTTACGTTTGTCCTGCCTTGGGGAGGTTTGGTTACCACCTAGGACATCAGCCATGTTACAGGGATAATTGCACGATTGCCGATATACTTCAGCGTGGGCAGACTACTTTTTTCTTTTGTCTGCTCTTTGTGGCTACCATGGCGCTCCCAGCACTCAAAGCTCGAACTTGATTGGCAGTATCGTTTTTACATTATATGCCCTCTGATATGCTTAGTACACATTCTTTGCAGCAGGCATATTAACCCTGTGTGCTACCTGATGATGGCTCCAAGCTTCCACTAGACAAAAGTATGTTCTCTGGGCTGCCATGGCACACACAGCGCTCAGAGCGGGAACTCGATCGGCGGTATTGTTTTTTACATTATATGCACTCTGATCTGCTTAGTACACATTCTTTGCAGCAGGGATATTAACCCTGGGTGCTACCTTATAATGACTCCAAGCTTACACTAGACAAAAGTATGTTCTCTCTCCAGAAAGAACATAAATTGCCAGAGTTATTTTGAAATTTTTACATTACATGCACTTTGTGATTTGCCTTGTACACATTCTTTGCAGCAGGCACATTAACCCCTTGTGCTACCTTATGATGACTGCAAGCTTACACTAGACAAAAGTACGTTCTCTTGACTGCCATGGCACTCAGAGCGCGAACCCGATCGACAATATTGTTTTTACATTATATGCATTCTGATCTGCTTAGTACACGTTCTTTGCAGCTGACATATTAACCGTGTGCGCTGCCTTATGGAAGACTCCAAGCTTCCACTAGACAAAAGTATGTTCCCTCTCCAGAAAGAACATAAATCGCCAGAGTTATTTTGCAATTTTTACACTACATGCACTTTGTGATAAGCCTAGTACATGTTTTTTGCAGCAGGCACATTAACCCTGTGCACTTCCTTTGGTGAGTCCAAGTGTCCACTAGGCAAAAGTACGTTCTCTTGGCTGCCATGGTGCTCACAGCGCTCAGAGCACGAAGGCATATCGGTGGAATTGTTTTTACATTGTTTGCACTCTGATCTGCTTAGTAGATGTTCTTTGCAGCAGGCACATTAACCCTCTGTGGTACCTTATGATGACTCTAAGCTTCCATTAAACAAAAGTACATTCTCTAAGCTGCCATGGTGCTCAGAGCATGAACTCAGTTGGCATTGTTTTTACATTACGTGCACTCTGATCTGCTTAGTACACATTTGTTGCAGCAGACATATTAACCCTGTGCACTACCTTATGATGACTCCAAGCTTCCACTAGACAAAAGTACATTCTCTCTCCAAAAAGAACATAAATTGCCAGAGTTTCTTGGACATTTTTTACATTACTTGCACTTTGTGATTTCCCTAGTACACGTTATTTTCAAAAGGCACATTAACCCTGTGCACTACCTTATGATGACTCCAAGCTTCCACTAGACAAAAGTACATTATCTTTGCTGCCATTGCCCTCACAGCCCTCAGTGTGCAAACTCAATCGGTGGTATCACTTTTACATTATATTCACTCCGATCTGCTTAGTACACATTCTTTGCAGCACACACATTCTATCTGGGACTTGTAGTTTTATTTTTATAACCTGATACAAGCTGGCAAGCCCTTGGAGTAGTGTTCGTAGACTTGTCCAGCTCCCTAGTTTGATGCCTGATTCGCTCATTTAGTTTGTTTCAGCTTTGCATTCTCAGACTTGCAGTTTTATTTTTAGAACGTAATACAAGCTGCAAATACAAAGCAGAAACCTGACTATATGAACTACACACGTTTGAGTCTATGAAACATGTGCTGTGTGTTTGAGTGTATTTATAAAACTAACCTCGAGGTTAGCTTACAGTTGATATTTTATAAGTAATATTTCAGTTCAAGACTGACTGTGAGGTGGCTCTCTTCAAGCGTCTGAAAAATCATGGGTGTTTTGTTCGACTCCCCAGACTGCTTTAAAGGGACAGTGATCCAGTAAGCACACATTTTTGGAGTACAATTTTTTATTCATTGCCCCGCGAGCAAAGTCGCCTGTACCAACTGCCAAGTAAATATGTTTTGCACCTGGGAGTAGTTTGTGTATTAAGGGCCTAGTTTAAAAAAAGAAATTCCAGTAGGCCTACTAGCCCTTTAGTTATATGCAGGGCTACTGGAATTATGTGGCAGAAAGGACAAAAATATGCAGCAGGTTTGACCAATTAATGTGGCAAAAAAAAGCCCATTTATGCGTTTACAATTCCCAAAGCTCAAGGAAATGCGAGGCCTATTACATTGCAAATGCTTGTTATTATTTGTTGTACACTTTATTTATAAACCGCTGCAGAGACCCCCTCAGTGGCGCCACAGTGCCAGTGACCCAGACAGCAAACTCACACTCTTGCCTACCCACGGTGGGAGAAACCACAAATTATTCTACAACAGAGAAAGGTGTTTAGCGCTTTTCTGAATGCCAAGTGATTCTGAGTTTGTGTTAACTCCTGGAGCACCTTTTCCACAATGTAGTGCCTACTCTGAAGGCACCTTCACAACATGGCACTTTAATAATTTGTGAGAGGACAGATGATGAGTTGATGGTTTGCCTTCCCTGAGGCCTTATTCCCATAAAAGGATTTATAAATTACATTGCACCATTGTTCATCTGCCACTGTTGGCCGTGAGAGCTTCACATACGTTGTTTCATACTACTGCAAACAGCACGTTTTCACTGCACAGATTTGGACATTGTGTAGCTTCGCAAGTGCATAGCCAGGAAGCACGGATGCAGACCGTTAAAATAACCTAAATGAGATAGTATACGGTAGGCTGCCAGTGTTGAACGAGTCTGATAAGAAAGGGAAGAATGTTTAAAGGTGCATGCACACTAAACACACGAGCCAGGCACTGCATTCAAATGTGCCATAAAGAAAAGGTCCTATTAAAGTATTATCCCAACGTCCCGAGATGTAGCTATCAGTTGTGCAGCAGGTGTAGTAGCACTGGGCCTTAGGAGTAAAATATCCCGCAGTTATAGGTATTGCCCAACCTCTCCAACCAGAATTTTGGGGGGCTATCATCCGTGCATTGATAATGGCTTCATCTTTCCCACCGACAGGAACTGTACACCCACACTATGTGGCCACGGGACATTGGCTCAGCTGGTTTATTTAATAGTTCCAGGCGGTCAGCAGCTCAGTCTCACTGGCACTGACTTCAGAGAAATACTTCCCCATCAGTTTGTGCTGTGTGACAGCCAGATGTTCTTCCAGCCTCAAGTTGTTATAGATGCCGCTTCTGAAGCTGGATAAACAGCAACATATCAGCAGCGTACGATGGAGCACTGCGGCTTCAGGGTCCTATCTGCTCCAGAAACATATCCAGCAGTATTTGAAATGTTACAAAACTTTTCTTGTAGAGATATTGATCATTTCGTTCTTTGGTTCGTGGACTAATTCACGAAAAGACATTTGAATGAGTATCCATAGATATAGCTTAAAAAGTTCCGTGAAGGAATAATATGATAAAAGAAATCCTGTAAACTACTGGCTGTAATTTGCCAGTTAAAGGAACACAGCACACCATAGTGCACTTCCTTAACCCAAAAGCATTATTGATGACCGCACCGTGGGCTGTGTGAATATGATGCCAGACTCCACTTTGATTGTGAACGTTTTGCTATGAGCAAAGGTTATGGCTTTGGCCAGACACTGCTCCCAATTCCCCTACCGAGAGACGATTGGGCATGACCTCCAGCTCTGGGTGCAAGTTCTTATCTTTTGCAGTCCTAAGTTCTGTATCTCGCATACCAGTTTTATTAATGTTATTGGTAATATTATATGTGAGATCATGATTAGCTTTCGGGCGGAACATTTGTTTGCATTACTCACAACTGGCAAATTCCACTGGTTTTGTATTGTAACCATAAAGTCGCTTCAACAGAAGCTTATATGAAACTTCAGTCTTTTTTAACTGTCATTTATTTCTGAGTAATCAATATACATTTCCCTTCAGCAAAATTATCTTTGTTATGTTTAGGTCTCACCTACTAGTCAGATCATGCACAGCCTTTTGCAATATGTATTGTTATCTTACAGTGGGGCTGAGTCCCCCATCACATGCCATTGGTTGGTTTTGTCCCTCTCATTTGCTTACTTATTATTCAATAGCTTATGAGGGCTTTGCTTTCTCTTCTCCTGTTTGTCTCTCGGCTGTAGCATGGACGCATTACTTGTGTCCATCCACTGCTCACTTTTCAGGTGCTGCTTTGTTTTATATTGTGTTTTCCATCTGTCTCCGTCATGTAATTCTCCGTCCCCCACACTCCAGAATTCCCATCTCTCTCCTCTGTGCTTCTCCTCACCCCAAGTTGCTTTTTCTCCCTTGTGCTTCTCCCCAGCAGCTCCATCTTGTCCTCTTTTGCCTGTTTGCTGTCCCAGTGCTGCTCTGTGCTCTCTCTCGGTCTTGCTCTATCCTTCCCCACACCTGTGCCCTCAGTGTTGCTTCCTCCCATCCACTCCCCGGTGTTGCTTCTCCACACCTGCTCCCACATGTTGCTTGCCTCTCCCATCCCCCAGTTGCTTCCACCCCTGTGTTGCTTCCACCTCCATATGTTGCTTCCCCCTCCATATGTTGCTTCCCCCGCACCCTGATTAAAAAAAAAAAAGAAAAAAAGCACACATTTTGCCTGTTATGTTTTTATTTTTAGTTACCAACCAAACCCATATCGGTAAAAGGCCAGCCATGCCATTTAGTTGGTACGTGCTTATAACACAGCAGCTTTTTTCCCCTTTGTCACCCACGTCAGAAGATCTTCTTTTTTTTTTTCTTTTCTTTTTTGCGATCCTGCATAACGTTGAGATGCAGTACAACATGGCTAAAATGTAGGTCCCAAAGGTGAAAACTGTTGGCTTTACCAATGCATGTTTAGGTTTTTTAATCATATATTTAAGCACCTAACTTATGCAACAATCCCCTACAAATGGCATTCTGATGTACGCAGTGTCATTGAGTATCATGTCTTCATGCCCCTTCCCCCAGAACCTCCAGGCAAGCTCTGCACATACTAGCTGTGCATTTCTTTCCCCAGGCCCAGCGGGCTGCAGGCTTAGAGTTGGGGCAGGCCCTACTTCCAGCCTCTTTTCCACTGAACGTACTGTGGATGGTATTTTGCTGTACACAACAGGTTTATGGTAGAGGGTGTGGCTGCTTGCCTTGGCTGTTAGAACTTCTTTTGTCTCCGAATACCCTGTGTGCACACACAGTCTTTGTCCTCTATAGGTTATTATAATGTTAGTGTGTTTTTTCAACTTCTTTTTAAGTATTTGTGTAGGTCTGAGACCCGTTTGAGAACCAGGTTCAAACTTAGCGTGTCATTTTAAAATCGTATGCGTAAATTAATAGACACTTCCTCCCCTTCTAGGATGTCTCCTGATCAATCATGCAGGTTTAAAAGTTGTCCCTTCAGTCCGAAAGGCTCCTTGTCGTGTATTGACAAGCCCTAGGTTAAATAACAGTCCAGAAACTTTTTGGCGTTGCATGACATTTTCAATCCTTCTGGGGTGTCCTGCTATTCTTCTGAATAGATGCATATTGCCAATTTACTCCCAACTGTCTCCTTGTATTGCGTTTCCAAGAAGGAGGTTGAAGAATGATTCTCAAACTGCTTGCACTGTACAATGGTGGCCAGAGCAAATTTTACAGTACCGAACAGTCAAATCAAGTTGCAGCAGTTCTTAAACCATTCTTGATCCATTCAAAGAGCTCAAGCATGGAAAGAAATTCAGCTATTTTAAGTAATCAGATTTATTTTCTTAATTTTAAATTGTTTCTCAAACCGACAGTCTCGAACTGTTTTCAAACCCAATTATCAATAGGTAAGTCAAGTTAGTCATTCAAAGACCACTCAACCCTTTTTGTATTACTAATATCTCAAAACCGACTGATGAAATTTACACTGAACAGAAAGTTCAGCTTTAATTTCTACCTCCTTGCTAAGGTCGGTGTAATTCTATTCAGAAACTTTTTTTTTTTAGTAGTGGAGAGCAAAAATTCTTAAGCCACTACCACTGGAAAATATGTTACATACGTTTGTCTCACTTACATAATATGCATGAAATTTGAAAAGAGGAAACTAAACTGTACTCCTCAAATGACTGCCATATTTCATGCAGAATTTTTGAGTCCTGCAAATGCTTTTGGCAAGTGAAGAAAGACATTATCATCACCGGCTGATTCTGTAAGAGTTATCTGGAATAGATACGGATGAAGGTATAGTTTCTTAAATACAAATAGGTGCAATTGTAGATATAGGTGTAGATTACAGGGTGAGTGATAGTGACCTTATTTGTAGTCAAGTTGTACTTCATGCTGATAGACCATTTTTGGGAGTGGTTCAGCTTTGGTCTATTAAACAAATATGAGCTAAACTTTCCCAAAAACATATACTTCGAATCCATCCTACCAATGTTTCTTGGAGATTGTTCAAGGGTTGAGGGTATTCCCGGACTCTAAACTTTGCTTTTCAATTTTTTTTCCTATGCAGAAAAACACACTGGTCAGATTTGGCGTGATGATAAATCATAGTCCATTTAACCACATAGCTTGGTCTGGTGTAAATCAATTTAGTGCTTTTTTATAAATAAAGAACAGTAAAATTGAGTGTTTAGGTATATCACTCGTTAGGTACGTTTGTAACTGTTTGCAAACTGAAATTTTAAATGAAAAGTCATATCACATTGAATGACCCTCTTTTTTTTCTCTCGTACTGGCCATTTCATTGATCCCAGTCTGGAAACGCCTGGTTTGTGATCCCCACTAAATAAAACTTGTTCGTTTTCCGCTACCCTTTTAAAGGAGGAAGAGCAACATTTATAAAAAAAAAAGCCTTAAAAAAGAGGTTGCAAGGTGTGGGCGACAAAATGTTTAGATTGCTTAGTTTATCCCAGTAACATTCAGCCACAGAACTCAATGGCCAGAGCACTGCGTCATGCGCCTGGCCATATAATGGCATCCAGAGAAGTCTCTTAAAATATATGCTGCTCCCTATCTCATTCCTGGCCTACCCAGGTCTAGGGGAGAGGTTCAGACCTGCCAACTTAAATCAAAATCACACCGTGTGTCTGGGCTGTGTGGGGGGGTAGGGGAGGTGTTGGCTTGGAAGGGCGTGGCATCATGCCGAGAAGTACCTAAAATGCATGTATGCCACCAACCTGGCCCCAAGCCCCCTCCTCTTAAAAAACAAACAAAACAAAAAAAAAAACACAGAAGCTTGCTGAGGTTTTTGCTGATGTCCTGGGGTGTTTTTACACCCATTAATGGACATCAGCAGTTGAAAGCCTCTAAAAACGAGCTGAAAGATACTGTTTACAAAATGCTGTTTCAAAACATCATATATAATTTCACAGCAGATTTGAATGATCAAATCATACCTACGTCTCAAACTTCTTTAGCTTCTGTACAATCTTTTTCGTTCTTTTTCCACATTATCACTTCATATATGATTGCCCAGACCTAATGCATCATGATAAAGAGGTGTATGGAATAGTGAAAGATTGTGGGATGTGTGTGTGGACAGTGATAAGTGTTGTAAGACATACAAACAAACCTTTACAGACAGTAGATTACAATGAAGCCTTGGAAAAGAAATGGCTCTAGATGTTGTGAGACCAATGAGTATGTTTGGTGTACAGGAAAAATATATAGTCACTGTTGTTGATTATTTCTTTAAGTGGTTCTATTTTGAATTTATGAGGGAAGTGACAAGAAATAACATGATAAAATGCTTGGGAAGAGTTTCTTTAGTGAAGGTTATCCTGATGAATTGCTGTCAGATAATGGACCACAGTTTTGCTCTGGAGAAATGTGTAAATATTTAGAGGAGCAAAGCATACTACATGAGATGGCAGCAGTGTATAATCCCAAAGCGAATGGTTTGGTTGAGAGGGTGAACCATGTTGTAAAGGACTCCATTCAGATGGCAGCTTCAAACAGGAAGCACGTCGTGGATTTGGTAAAGCAAAAGATGTGGTCCTATAGGACGACTACATATGATGTGACATGGTACTCTCCATTTGAGTTGTTGAGAAGGAGTAAACCCTGTGTTAAAGATAAGTGGCAGTAACTTGTACAGCCCTGTTGATTTGGGTACACTTAGAGAAAGATTAAATGCAAAACAGGTAAAATACAAAATGTATTTTGATGAAAGTCAAAAGAGTTATGTGATTATTGCGATGCTTCCGGCCCTGCCTGGTGGCTGAAGAGGGAGTATTCTGCTGCATAATCCCCATTTGACTTGCAGAAGTTTGGGCAGGAGCGTCTTTGTGGCCTTTCCCTCTGTGCCTTCCCCAGCCGGGGTACTTTTGCTTCCCTTCTCTTGATCAACCTGCAGTGATCATGTCTGCTATAGGAGAGCTTGCTGTAGCTGGGTGCTGACTTTCTTCTTGCCTCCAAGCTATGGCTGTCCAAGAGTGGAATGGTAAATTGAATACCAAGTCTGGCTGTTTCTGCTGCTGAAGTTCAGTCTTCCAGAGCCATTGGTAAAATTAGTAAGAGTACCATGTGACCAGAAAACAGGAAATTCTAGAGGTAAACAGTTTTGCAAATGTGTAATGCACATTTTAATATGACAATTTTCACTAATTTAGCAGCTTCAGTTTTGTTTGAAGGCGAGCCCCCACTGTGAGCTCTGCTTTTCATGCTGTTGTGTCAGTGAGTGGAACATGGTTAGATTTGGAAATTTTGGAACGCAGCAGCCAACTACGCTTAAAAATGCATTGTTTCAGTTGATTTCTCTAAACGTGTGAGACTTACGGTTTCTATTTCAAGATAAGTGATTTTCGGTGGCATAAAAGAGATCTATAAAATGCATGTAGGTTGGATTGTAAGAAGTAGCTGCTGTGTTTGAGTCTCCCTCAGAGCTATTTTCATCCCTCGCTCAGCGATTTACACTGCCGATTTTACTTCCCTCTTGCTCTAAATACCTTGAAGCGTTCAGTACAACCATAAAGAGGCTCTCAGAGCCTGAATTTTCAATTACACCCTTCTGCGTGCCCGGGTCTTGTGAGGAAGACTGCTGAGGGAGGAGATGGTAGGGGTTGGGTTTGGATCCGTTGGCTGATTAGTTGGGTCTCCGCCTGCAGTGGAGCTCCCTTGAGCTGTGTCATTAGAAGGACAGAGCCCTTCCATTTGTCTCTCTGGCTGACAGGATTCCCAAATGCGTGCTTGCTTTAAAGGGCTTCGATTGCTTCCCCCCAATGGTCATTTGCAGCAGGCCTCCCTTCCTAAAGATTTTCTTTAACGAGGTCAGCCCTCTTGCTCTTCACTTGTGCAGTGACCTTTTCCAGCTGTTGACAGTCACTTCTAAAATGTGAGGAAGTCACTGATTGTTTCAGTTAGTTTCAGTAAGTGTCGTTTTTTTTAATTTTATTTCTGAGGGACCCTTAGGCCCCTTCACTTGCGAGTGGAACAGTGGCTTGTGTTTTTCCCCTACTGCCTTGCTGTTTAGATGACCACTTCTTGTTAAACTGTTGTCAAAGTGGTCAGTGTGTGAGATTTACCTGAAGAATTAAAAGCAAAATGAGAGAATATTTGAAACCCTTTCCACAAATTAAGCCTCTTCACCAGTGCATGATGCTCCCTCACTATGGGACCACAATAGAGTTTGATCTCTGCTTCAGACCCTCAAACCTGGCTCAATGCACCATAGCAGTCATTCCATGCTACAGTTATCCTCCTCATACTAGGGACTCGAACACCAGTACACTGCTCAGTGTCAAGTGTTTACTCTGTCTTGAATCGTCAAGCTTGACTCAACAGCAGTTTGAATTGACGCGCCAACCATGATCATGGCTTGTTAGCTACAGGCAAAGATTCGACTTTTGTGCCACAATTCAATTTTCTAAGTTTCTTTAAAGACAGAAATCAGCTTGATGTAGTTCCATAGCGTCCACGGCTCATATCTCAAGACATCTCGCATCAGGTTACCTTGGTATTTACCACAAGAGTTATGATTCTTCATTGCCTTGTTTTAGCATGGCTGACTCGTTAGGCCAACTGAATTAAATGCAGATGTGACAGTGTTTCAGTGTGAATCTTGTATTTTCACCCAGTTACCATTTCAACTATGTAGAGACCAAATAAGTAAATGGCTGATGCTTCTAGATCCACTGATTCTACGTGGATAATTTTTGACCTTCACATTTCTATTGCTATTAAATGCTTATTTTCTTATCAGAGTTTAGTTTGGACCTTGAAGTTTTTGACCCATCTTGACTGCACTGTTGACAAAACCGAGACACGTGCATCATGTGTACTTCACAATATGATGTAGTCTTGTTGCTCAATGCTTGTTATCAAAGGTGAGCCAACTATACCATCCAGAAAGTGGATTATTTTTTAGGACTGGACTCTGGACTTTCCCAATATTTCAGCTTCTCACAAGGGTGAAGCCAACATCTTTTCAATCTGACCCACATTTAATGCTGCTCATTGCTAGTGGTGGTAGGTAATTGATGGACTCCATCAGCTTTTCCAGAAGAGAAGCAGAACAGACCGATTTTTCGTTTTCCCATAATCTACTCACAGACTTCTCACATCCACCTACCGAAATGTCATTTCATGTGTGTTGTTTTTTGGCCAACCTGATTAGTTGGGGAGACCCAAGCTGGGTATTCCAAAAAGGTCTGTTCCTACCCAAGGGCATGTGTTGGCAGGCGTGAAATGTATGCATCAAAATGCAGTGCAAATGGGTGAGTGGAGCAGAAATGCCTGGATTCTACACAGTCCTCACATACCCAAAACCTTTTGCCCTTTTGCTTCGCCTCAGAGGTGATTTTTTAAAACTTTCTACAACGTAAATTAAAGCTTTCTTCCTCAGCATGCATGAATGTCCCCTCCAGGTAAGCTGCTGACTCAAAGGTATTTCTTTAGTCGAGGTACTGGTGAACCACATCGGACATTTTACCCAAAACATAGTGAATGTATTTGTTAATTAGCATTAAGATCAAATTAAAAACAAATATGTCAATTTTCTTTGCCTCCACCCCCCCCCCCTCCCCCGTGCTCCCTGGGGCAAGAAGTGCGTTTGTGGTGCCACACTTGAGGCATCTTCAACATTCAGGCCACCTTTCCCACGCCCGTGGCCTCACACGCCCACTCCTGTGCCGGATGGCCCGTTTAAGGGGAGATTCAGAAGAAGTCTGTGGCGCCAGCCAGCCCTTCTTTGCTGGAGAGGAGAGAGCAAAGAAAGAGGCGAGAGCAAGAGGGGACCGGAGAGAGAAGAGGAGAAAGCTAGGGCGGCGAGATTGAGGGGAGAGTGGAGCAAGCAAGGAGAGGCGGAGAGTGCAAGACGAGGAATAGAGAGAGAGGGGAACCCTCCTGGGTCTCGGCTCGTGTTTGACTCGAAGCCCCTGGAGGACCTCGAGTTAGAGTCAGGGTCGGCCCTTGAATGGCTTGTCCAGCTGTGATACCCGAGGGAAAAGTGCCTGGGCTTCCTCTGCCCCCGGGGTTTGTCCAGTTAATACCTCGCGGTGGCGGAATTTGTGCAGGTCAAAGGCTGGTTGTGTTCAGTTACGTCACGACTCTAAAAGCCGTGTGCATGAGCCGTAGGTGTATGATCCATTACCGTGTAGTCATGACACTCTTAAGACCAGGATGGATGGTGTATAAGAAACTTGCTTTGTGTATCTGTGCCGAAATAGTATTTATCCAAAAACCTGAAATTCCAGCTCACTGAATTTACGTTCCCGTCAAAAATGCAATTTCTTTTATAGCGTATCAGATATATTTCTGAGATCTGCCTGGAGGACAGATCAGTGAGACGTTTGCGTACAGATTGAGCACAGCACCTCTTGTGAGCTACCCCGCCCGGGCACATATTGTGCGCTAGTTTCCTGCATTACGCGCGTAGCAGTCCTGGGGCGCTCTCCGCTCGTGCACCGGTTGTGCGAGGCTGGGGCAGAGAACAGCAACTCTTGTGCTGGACAGCTCCCCGTCCCAGCCCTACAGTTCATGCTGCTGTGCGTGCTGAATGCGGCAGCTTTTGATCCTTTGTAGAAAATTGACGAATCCGATCTTTTAAAACAGACAATTGTGTTGTGCTGGAAGAGTTAAATGCTAGATTCGACAACATTTTGTGAGGTTAATTATGCATTTAGCTATTGAATTATTTATTGGATTCTGTAAATACCTAAAGGCCTAAGACTTCACGCATTCAGGGTGACCACGCGGAGTTTTCTTTTTTTAAGCTGAAGCCTTGCATTTTCAGCTAAACGTGTGTTGGAGTTGCCCTTGCCAGTTTTTAATACACTTTGGTGCTTATTACGAGTAATGCTGTTTTTGGTGCGGTGACACCGCAGGTGTCTGAAAGTTTAATTCCTACAAGTAAGTATCCCCCCACCAAAAGCCATCCAATAAAAGCTATGCATCTTGAATGAAAAACGTGTAATTTTCTGCAGATGTTTTTGATGCTAGGCAAATTATCGGGTTCTTTTCCGCTGCAAGTTATCACCTGTATGTTGCATGTGGTAAATAGCTGCCGCACACGGAACGGGAGGGCAGTGTTCAGCCTGAAGTGGCTGCTGTGGAACAGTTGACTATTTGCAGCTCCTCCTCTTGCGCAGGAGGTTGGCTGGCAGGGTCTGGGTCGTATAAGATGGCCGTAGCCCCAGCAGCTGTGCCTCCACGTCCTGGTTCAGTTTTTCTGCGTCCGAAATTTACCAGGTTACTTCCAGTAGCCCGGAGAGCAGTGCTTAATTTGTGCTTGTTGTTTCCGGTGCAGAGCACTGACACTTATTTTTGAGGACCGCGCTTAATTTTTTGTTTCAAGCATTTATTGCAAGCAAAAAAAACATTGGAGAAAGACGGAGGAAGACAAAAACGAAAAAGTGTCACAAAGGAGAGAGCAGAAAGCTGCAAGAGTGAGCTGAAGGGGCAGGGATCGGCTGTAAATGGATTGAAGAGTCCTGAGATGGCTTCAGGATCACGTTGCCTCAGTATTCCATGTATGCACATTTAATTGAACCAGCTGCGTATTTAAGAGGAGGGCTTTGGGCACTGGCACGTTTTTATTTACAAATTAAGCACTGCAGGAGAGTGATCCCACAGAGCAGTGTGAAGCCAATAGTATAGAGGGGCTAAACGTCTCCCTGCTGAGAGATTTCTTGTTTTGATGGACTTTTATTATGTGTGTTTGTAAAGCGCAGATTTACCCGCAAGGGTATCTTGGTGCTGTGCAGGTGTTCATGCCTAGCCTATGGTAGTTTGGTTAATTGAAAAGCCAGGTCTCCCGCTTCTTGCGGAATTCAGAAAGAGAGAAGGGGGCTCTGATGTGGAGTGTGAAGCCGTTACTTGCTTTAGGAGTGATGTAAGACAAAGCCCTGTCCTTCCTATCTGGTTCTGTGTGTGTGTGTGTGTGTGTGTGTGTAGGAGCCCTGCTGAGTGGAGGTTTCTGGTGGTTGGTGGAAGGAGATGCGACTGTTCAGGTAGGTGGAGCCTAAGTTGTGTAGTGCCTTGAATGTGTGTGTGTGTATGAAGTTTAAGATGAGTGAGTTTGTTGGGAGCTAGTGGCGCTCCTTGAGATGTGGTGTGATGTGGCTTCTGTGTGGGAGGTTGAGGGATGAATCTGGCTGCCGACTTCTGGATTGTTTGTAGTCTTCTAGTGAGTTGCTTGGTGATCCCAGTGTAGAGGGTGTCTCTGTAGTCCAACTTGCTGGTTACTAGAGAGTGAGTTTTCCTAGTGTTGCTTGGAGGTGTTTTGAAGGTCTTACTCAGCATATTTAGGGTGTAGAAGCAGGATGCAGCAACAGTGCTGACTTGTGCGGTCATGTCCAGATTGCTGTTGATGATAGCTGGGCTTTTAGGTAGTTGAAGATTATTGTTCCCTTTAATGAAACCACTCTGCAGACCAGCAATATTTCTGCAGCCCCTTTCAGGTTTACTCCATTCCTGGCACCACTGATCAAGAATCAAGGGGTCCAAAATGACTCTGATTTGTAGCAAATCACCGGAAGGTTGCGACACAGATCTGTTTCTTCTGTTTTTTTTAATCTTGATACCAATGATTCTAAATAGTCAATGCTTTATCTTCTCTTGCTGCCAGTAACATATCTTTATCTATTTGTGTGTCTCAAAAATACAAAAACTAAATTTGATTAAAACCTGTACAACGTGAGTTCTGCCAAACGTGAAAAGGAAGGATCATGTTGTCTCTGTTATGGCTGCCTTCTAGTAACTGCAGGCTCCAGAGGGCATCAAGCACAATCCTCTCTGCGTTGTGTAATTTATGGAGCATGTCTGATCTTTGTGGCTGAAGGATTTAAGCTGGGTTGACATGGCTACCTCCTTTGGTCACCAGTTCTTGTTATTGTCAATAAAAGTGGTCCGAAGATGTTGCATGACTAGAAGAGCCTTTTCAATCTAGACGTCCTCGTTATGGTACCTGCTCCTGCTGGAGCTGCCAAGGCAGAAAAATCCACCAAATTGCGAAGGGCTTTAAGGACCTGAATGTTAGCTCATCAGTTAGGTTCAATTAGGCCTATTTTGTCTCTCCATTACTATGAAGCATCCAGGTGCACACTGGCCCCTCCACATGCTCCCAATAGTTGGAAAAGACTAAGTATGACTGTTGTGTAACGTAGGAGGGAAGCAGTAAAGTAGTGATAGACTGTATTCATGCCATGCGTGTGTCGAGATGGCATGTGAGAAATCAGCATCAGCACCAAATGTAGGTGGCAGCACATCAAAACATTTCACAGTATCACTATCTGCCTCCATTTACAATTTCTATCTGTGATTTGCTTCTTTGCAGTGAAGGATGGATCATGTTTGTTGTTCTGAACCCTTTATTGGGGACACGCAGACCGCTTTAAAGGCCTAAAGGCATCCTAAGCTCCCCTATTTCTCACTGTTACATTGATGAATCGTTAGTGCCCTAATTGTAATAGACACATGACTTCCTTCTTGACCAGGTCTTAATGTTGGTATCAAGTATTCAATTAAAAGTTAGAAGTAGCTGTCAGGTCATCAGTTGTACGTATTTCTTAACAATGAAAAAGTGCATGAAAATACGTTCTACCTAAAGACTGGAAAATGTAGTAGTACAATAGATTATTTTTGGTGTTCCACTTTTTCAAAATACTTTGTATTAGTATTCATACAATTTATATCATCAGTCTTATCTTTGACCTTGGTTATGTGAAATTGGTCCGAAATTGATGCTGCCTCTTATATGTTATTGGTTATTCACATCATGTAAATGAATAGGTGTGGAATGAGCGGTTACTAGAAATACATCTTGCTCTGCCTACCCTAGTGATGGCATACGGCACATAGGGCTGTGCCCTCTGATTCCCTATACATTAAGATAAAGGAAGTTTCTTTTGTAAACTGATGTCATTTCAGGCCAAGTATTAGCGACTTATCATGTAACGGCGCACTAGACACAACGCAGGTCTGTACTCCCTTTTGGGTGAGTGTTTGGATACTTAGGGTCCTCAGAGTATTATGTACAAATATGTTGCAGGAATTATGGAGACCGATGACTGCATCTGGGTTTCTGACTCCATTGTATGCAGGTGATATAGTCATATGACTAAAGTAACACAGGGTTGAGATGTTGACAAAGCCCCCCTTCCCCTGGTTCCCAGATACGATACAATAATAGTAGCTGGAACTTCAGATTATCCTTCAGCATCCTAATATGCACACTTGTAAATTATGTCCAGAACCAGGAGAATTGTATTCGGTCTTATGACATATAGGGTGTAAATGTTTGTTCACTTATTTGAGCATTGCATCATCTACACTTTGCTCACTGATCCACAGACTACTGCATATCAATTTTGAATAAATATTATTGACCGTAACTTCTGTCAGTCCCTTGTTGCCTTTCTTTCTCAAGTAACAATATATTTATGCCATAGAACAATAAGACATTGGATGGTGGATTTCTTGTAGTGTTCTAGAGGTTTCCCACACTCTGAATGAGTCCCACAGGAGGTTTTGCTTCTATGAGATATTGACCCTGGTCTCTGTAGACATAGAGAGTTGTCTGTGTTTATTATTACATTCAAACACCACCCTGGCATGTAAGGAAGTTGAAGTCTGCCAGATCACCACCCTCCATTCCATTGGAGCCTCCCTGTCCCCAATAGTTGCTGCTCTCAAAGAGGATTATATGTCATCCTCAAAATCTTTGAACGGAAACAGTGTGTTTGGTGACAGAGAAAATAAAAGCTTGTTTCAAAGAATTACTCTTGGTGAAGCATCTTCCTATGGCTCAGAAATTCACCCAATTGAATATTTTTTTGGTTCAGACTCCAGTGCACTTGCACTGCCTCATAAGGATAATGGCTGCACAGACGATGATTCAGAGGCTGATAACCTCCTTCCACTACTATAACACCAATGCTGGCGTACATCTGGACATAAGAAATTTAAATGACCTGGACGCTTCACCAGAAGGGGACATACTTACCCCATTCTTACCCTGTGACACTCTTTCATTCTCCACTGTGGTGCAGAAAGCAGTTGAAGCCTTCTTCCCTTGTGTGGAGAAAAACTATAACATTTTGATGGAGAGCTTGTAACTCACCTCCTAAGTAGTTGAGCTCTTGATTCCATTTAATGAGGCTCAATTGGAGCTTTTCATGGTTTGCATGGGAAAACCCTGGTTGGTTCCAGCAGTCTACAGACAACTAGCTAGGCATTATAGACCTGCCCAGGTGACCTTCAATTCCTGCCCTCTCACCCTTCACTGGAATGCCTAGTAGCTCGGTCTTCTTCCTTGAAGCTAAACACAAATGCCTTTCACACAGCACCTCCAAATACAGAGTTGCAAAAACTAGACACATTGTGCTGTAAAGTGTTTGTTTTTACCAACCTTGCACACTGAACTCCACCTGTCTTCTAGGCTGGTTTCTCCACGGCCTGTGAAAATTGGATACACTTAGTTATGGACCTGCCAGACCACATGAAAAGCTATATACTGTATTGGTGAACAGCTTTGATGCTTTCAAACAGTTCGTAAAGTGTGGTCTGCGACAAGATGGCTGGATCCATAGCACTACCATTGCACTGCACTTGTATACAGTCCATTATTTTATCAGGAAAATGTCCAGACATCTCTCATGGACATGCCCTTTAATGCAATCAGCTCTTCAGAGAGAAGGTTGACTCCTCCCTGGAACACTGCAAGAACTATATGGTTATGGCTTGCTCGCCGAGTCTAGCCTCCCCAGTAAGACAGTTACACCAACAATATAGAACATTTTGGGACTTCTTCAGGACAATTCAGTACCGGCAGAGGTAACCAACCTTCTCTATTGGTCCAGAAGTCCCAGGACAGGATTGGATCTAAAGCAGCGGCGGCTCCTCCACTATGGTGGAAGAGCGTCACCCCCCACCAGCAGAAACCACTGCAAATCTTTTAAGAGCTAAAGGATAATAAACTAGGTTTATTATCCTTTTGTAGTTAAAGAGACAGGGCTTTGGGGATGATGGGAACGAGGGGAGTGCACTGTGCACTCCCCTCAGTGCGCATGTGTGTTTGGCCGGCTGTCTCGGGCCGGCCAAGCACACATGCGCACTGTGCTCTCTCCAGCTCTGCACTGTGTTGCCGGGCTGGAGAGAGCAGGCACATGCTTTCAGTCTGCCTGGGAGCATCTTGGCTGGGTGCTCTCAGCCAATCCTAACGCTGCTCTGAGCAGCATCAGGATTGGCCACAGGGCAGGCTGGGAGAATTCGCCTGCAGTGACGAGGGAAAGAGGAGCGGCGTGGTGGGTAAATTAAATTTTTTTTTTAAATGTTTGTGCTTCTCCCCATGTGCTGCCCCGCCCCTTCAGAGCGTAGGCGCTGTGACTGATCTAAAGTATACCATCACCAGCAGACAGCCGGTGATCCTATTCCTACCATTGTCTGTCTACTTTGCTGCCTCAAAACTAGCCTGACATCCACCCCTTTTACACCACACTCTTCAAGTTGGGAGAGGGTCTCGCAGTTTTCCACCATTCTGGAAGTGATCATGATGGATCTATGGGGCTTCCAGCTAGTCCGTAAGAGCTGTTTCTAACTTCTAATCCCTCTCTCTGGATCACCCTCCTGTCCATCACACACCTCTGTTTTGGAGGTTAATGTTCTGGTCATACTGAACAATGGGGCCATAGATGTAGGGCCTCTGGAAGAAAAGGGTACTGGATTTTACTCAATTGACGTGATGGTTGCCAAGAAGGATCGAGGTCTGATCCTGGTATTATCCTGGAAATTCATTTTCTACAATTGTTTATTCAGCAGGACAAGTTTAATTGCTGCCCCTGGGACAGATCCTGCTGGCCCTGAACACAAAGGATTTGGTTGGCATCCATGGATTTCTATATTGGCTGTTTTCATCTTCCAGTTCTCCTCACCTGTAGTTATATGAACCACAGTCTGTCTTTATTGGCACTAGAAGATGAAAGTATGCTAGGCCCTGCGATCCAAAAACAATTAAACTACAACCACCACATTAAGACTAGTTGCAATGTCTCTGGCTAGCCTTGCTGATTCCTGGTGCTTGGTCCCATCCTGCGGACCCATTGCGTTATGCAGATGTGACCAGCAATGTGCCTTTATAAGCATTAGAATATGCAAGTAGTCAGAGCCCTGGGACCATTCCCTCCCACTTTGTCTAGTCGTAATGTCTCAGATTAGCCTTGCGAAATCCTAGGCAATTTGTCCTGCCCTGCTGACTCTCCCTTCTGTGTTGATATGACCCATACTTTGCCTTTATGGACATTAGAAGACAAGAGTATTCTGAGCCCTCCCAGGCTGTAAGGCTGGTTGCAGCATCTTGGACTAGCCTGGTTGATTCCTGGGCACTTGATCTTACCTTCCTGACCGACAGCACTGCAGAGATGCTGTCCACACCCTGCCCTACCATTATCAGCATTGAGCCCAGCCCATAGTAACTTTAAACACCCCTAACTTTAACCACAAATATCTTAGTGGCCGGCGCGTCAGTTGGTGCATTCGTGTTGACTTTGCCGGTCAAGTCTGCCAATTAGAAGAAAAGCCTTTGCTCACTTGTATTGTAACAAGCATCTAGTGCTTACTTCCACTATGTGGAGTACTAAAGCACGTACTCCCCGGATAGCAAGGCAATACATGCGAGGTGTGTGGTTGGGAGGGTGTTGTTTACATCCTGAACCTCGGTGGGAAGTGTTGTCATGTGGTGCGTGATGCCCCAGAGGTGTAGTTAGAGTTTTGGGAAGCAGCTCTGGCAGTGTAAGGGCTGAGGGTAGGTGAGAGACAGACGCACACATTAACATTTTGATAGCGGGTAACCAGCTTAGCTACAGGGACAGCGGGATGCTGGGTGCCCATACACCAAAGAGGGGGGGTCATCGGAGAAGGCACAGTCATACAGAGACATGTTACACAAAACACCCCGCGAAGAAGAAAGGATGTGGAAGAGCAATCGAGGGCATAGGAAGATGTGCAAGTAGACACCTAGGTAGATCGGTAAACAGGTAGTTGAATTCAGCAATGTAGAGAAGAAATTGACAGGGAAACGACTAGACAGCTACTCCCTATATTCACTGCCCCACTCAGTGTGGTTGCAGCATAATTTGTGAAAAAGGCATAACTTTGTGCTCACTATTGATTTGATATTCACACCACAGTAAGTAGTGCATTAGGGACACTGATACACAGAAATACACGATGTGTACAACAGCACATTAGATTAGCTCCTGTGCTTTTAATAGTATGCAAGAATTTATTTTAGTGTATGGCTAAGTAAAATTCTTCCTAATAAAAACATACATACAAAGGAACAATATTCTATATTGCAGTATGAGTATCGTACCTTAGTAAGACTATGGCCAGTGCAAGAATGTCTGTGCTGTCCCTTGTTACCTATGGTCATCCCCAACAACTGAGTATGCTGCTGCTGCTCGTGGTTCTGCTGCTGACGGGTTATATCAGAGTATGGGTCTGACTCCACTGCTGACATGCAGATCTCAGTCTGACTCTTCTGCCGACAGGTGGCCTCAGGGAATGAGCACGACTGATGTTGTCAGTTGCCCTCAGACTATGCTCATGGCTCTGCTCCTGACAGGTGGGTTCAGAGTATGGATCTGGCTCTACTGCTGACAGGCGACCTCAGAATCTCAGTGTGACTTCTACTGAGAGGCAGCCTCAGAGAATGGGGTCTTACCCTGCTGCTAAAAGGTGGCCTTAGAGTATGGGCCTGACTCTGCTGCTGAGAGGCAGTCTCAGAGCGTGGGGTATAACTTACTGCTGTTAACAGGTGATCTCAGAGCATGGATGAGCATGGATGTGCCTCTACTGCAGAAAGGCAGCCTCAGAGCCTGGGTTTGACTTTCTGCTGCTTACAGGCGACCCCAGAGAATGAGCATCACTGCTGCTGTGAGGTGCCCTCAGAATATGATCTTTCCTTTGCTGCTGAGAGGTGGTCTCAGAGTATGAGTCTGACTCTATTGCTGACAGGCGTCCTCCGAATCTCAGTGTAACCCTTCTGCTGAAAGGCACGCTCAGAGTATGGGTGTGTCCCTCTGCTGCCTGAGAGGCGGCCTCAGAGCGTGGGACCTGACTTTCTGCGACTAGCAGGCGGCCTATTACATCATGCCACCAGCTGCACACCACTGGTCAAGTTATGCACAGCAACATCCAATTAATCACCTCCTTGGGGGTATTGTAAGCCTGGCACAATAACAGTGTAACATTGTTTCTCCTTATGGTAAATGTTCATCTGATCATTAAATAAAAATGTATAAACACAATGTTACTCTTAGCGCATTTAGGCCCTCATTCTGACCCTGGCGGTTTGTAACCGCCAGGGCAGAGGGCAGAGGAAGCACCGCCAACAGGCTGGCGGTGCTTCCGGGGCAATTCTGACAGCCGCGGTCAGAAAAGGGGAACCGGCGGTTCCCCGCCGGTTTTCCCCTGCCCCAGGGAATCCTCCATGGCGGCGCTGCATGCAGCGCCGCCATGGGGATTCCGACCCCCTTCCCGCCAGCCTGTTCCTGGCAGTTTACACCGCCAGGAAGAGGCTGGCGGGAATGGGTGTTGTTGGGCCCCTGCAGTGCCCATGACACTGGCATGGGCACTGCAGGGGCCCCCTAACAGGGCCCCATTAAGATTTTCAGTGTCTGCAAAGCAGACACTGAAAATCGCGACGGGTGCCACTGCACCCGTCGCACCCCAGCAAATCCGCCGGCTCCATTCGGAGCCGGCTTCATCTTTGCTGGGGCTTTCCCGCTGGGCCGGCGGGCGATCTGCTTGAGATCGCCCGCCGGCCCAGCGGGAAAGTTGTGATCACCGCTGCGGTCATTTGACCGCGGTGCGGTGTTTGGGCGGTTTCCGCCCGGCGGGCGGCGCCCGCTGGGGTCGGAATGACCCCCTTAGTGTTTTCGTTTATTAGGTTTAGTTCTTTGTTAATCAACTTCATCCAATTTAAATCAAAAGCATCTTAAAGTTCCCCTTTTGGTTGAGTATCAAAATACTACCTAAAATGCCCCTCTGTATTTTGAGCTAAACGCTCTTCCTCAGGTTGCTTATTTACAGTAAAACTATTGAATACATGTCAAACAAGAACATGTCCAGATTAGAATACTGAGTCCAATATTTACAAATCAATGAACCACAGAACAAAGATGCTTGATCGACTTGATCGTCGCTAAACTTACTAACTGCATTCAAACACATAAAGAATGGAGGAAAAAACGCACCGTCTATGTTCACATAAAGTATTAAATGCTGTCCAGGTTTCTCAGAAGAACTTTACAAAACCAAAGCTTAATGTATTTTTTGTATCAAACAAACAGTACCTTTCCACTAACAAACCCCTTAACATACTAGAGAGAGGGGGAAGCATTCAGCATGTAAAATTAGAAGAGAAGCAACTGTGTAGGTAGTTCCAATTAAGCATCCTTCAGCTATTCAGAGGCCTATCAAATAAAGAACCATGTTCTGAAAAAAATTAAGGATGCAAGATAACCTGGGGAACAACAAATCATTTACATCTTCACGTTCCTCTCTAATAACTATACAAGTTCAGAGCTAGTATTAGAACGACAGGATATCGCAGGGATACCCTTCAATACATAGGCATCCAGCAAAGTGTAAGCCATCTCAAAGCTTTTATAACTCATTAAGGGTACCTAGTAAGTCTGTACATCACCAGTATGCCAGGTCTGCAGATACCACAGAGATACGAGTTGTGTTCACTTCTTTTTCCAAAAGCAGCTATGGTCACTTTCCATAAGAGTAGTCAGTGTGTTTTTGTTTGACGATTCAGCCTCTGCGATCAAAGATCTACTATGACAAAGGTTATATTGTTTGGTATTGGATATCCTAGTATTGATTTCATTGCCAATAAAATCTCTGCCTCGTATGGTTTAGCCAGCAAGCAGTCCCACAAGGTATGTTGGAATTCCCCCAGTAACTCATATCTGCCCCCAACACTAATCACTAGTGTTTGGGTAGTACTTGGCTAGTTTAGAAGGTTATATGTACCAGTCAAAGATCACTTTGTATTGAGATTCTCTGCTGTGGCAAATTTGTAAATTTTCTGCGACAGGACTTCCACTGTTCCTCAAATATTTTAGTTCCCAGTAGCGTGTTTCAGTGATTCATATAAGAAAAATTAGCTGCTGGCACAGCTGTTAGAAGCAAATTATACAAGGTGGTGATTCTGCCCTTCAAATCGCCTGCTATTTTTCTTCGCAATTGGATAATGATCTCTTAAGGAAACATTTTTAATCCAAGGGTGCAGGCCCAATTTCGGATTTGTACTTAATGGTATCTTTTGGATTCATCTGAATTGGAAAGCTGCTTACAGGTTTTACATGTGAACATCTCCTGGCCTCGAAACATGTTGAGATAGTTAGACAGTATCCATGCTTCCATTTGTCAAATGGACCTGGATCCAAGGCCAGCATAAATGTCTTCTTGTGGTGTATGGGAATGTTTGCGATGGGGGTCAGCTTAAAATGTTTGTTATGGGTGCCCCATACAGTCTGTGTAGTACAGGTGGGGGTGCTTACGTAAGCAATGAATGGTCTGTCCATTTTTGGTTTTCACTACAGGTCCCATATTGGAATATTAGTTGGAACAATGAATGCTGGAACCACGCATGCTTAAACAACGCGGTCGGAACAACAACTGTGTTGTTACCACGAATGCCTTTACCACGAATACCTTAACAACGATTTTTCTTTGTAAAGGCATTCCTGGTAAAGGCATGCAAGTAACGGTGTGGACCCGGCATGCAACCCCCTGCCTCTAAAACAATCGTAACCCACCCCCAGCCCCTAAAAACAATTCTACCTCGACCCCACCCCTAAAACTACCACGACTCTCCATCCCCCTAAAAACTAAAACTACCATAAACCCCCCACCCCCCTAAAACCTAAACTACCAGACCCCACCCCTAAAAACGAAAAAATACCCAACCCCCCTCAAACCCCATAAAACTACCCAACCCCCACCCCTAAAACTACCCCTAAAAACAAAAAATACCCGACCCCCCAAAACCTAAACTACCCCACCCCCACCCCTAAAAACAAAAAATACCTCGGCCCCCACCCCTTCCCTAAAACCACCATGACTCCTCACCCCCCTAAAACCTAAACTACCGTGACCCCCCACCCCCTCCCCAAAAAACGAAAAATACCCTGAACCCCCACCCCACCCCTAAAACTACTGCAACCCCCCTAAAACCTAAACTACCCTGACCCCACCCTGCCACTAAAAACTACCCCAACTGCGCACCCCTGCCTCTAAAAAATGAAAAGTACCCCACCCCTAAAAGTACACCCCAGCCGTGCCCCTACCCCACTTACCTGACTACCGCGATCCCACCTCCCCCTCTAAAACTTAAACTAGCCCGATCCCCCCACCCCGCCCCTAAAAACTAAAAATACCCAACCTCCACCCCTTTTTTCCATCGGAATGGTGTCTGCGGGACAATCTATTAGTCTTTTTGTGTTAAGGTGAATTTCAGGCTTTCTGATTCCGTAAGTGACCTAAAATCCCGCTACCTCCCCAAATGCCTTGAGCATTTTTTGTAGCTGTGACAGTGCTGTTGTCAGGGTAAACAGGGCATTGTTTGCAAAGAATGTACATTAATGATCTTCTGTTCAGAAGGTATGTCCCCCTATCTTCCCATCCCCCTTCTCTATGCTGTTACGGGTGGGGCAGTCTATCATTAACTATAATTGTTGCTGATGGGGAGCTCTAGTAGACCATTTTATTTCAGATAAATGAGGTGCACAAGAAATGGCCAGTCCACCTGATTGAGAGCTTTTTCTGTGGGACACCAATAGGGCTGGTATAACTCTCTTGTACCATGCCTCTCAATCGATGGACTATCCTGCAAATTCTATCATGCTTTTTCCAGCCTTTGATAAAGCCCGATTAAACGAGGTGTATCAGGTTCGGCAGTAGGGTCTCTATTTGCATTACTGCATTGCGTTGTGTACAATTTTACATCAACATTGGTTAACGCTATAGGTCTATGAGAGGCACAGAGTGTAACATCTTTACCAGACTTGGGGGTAAGGATACATGTGCTTCTCTTATAACGTAAGTCACCTGTCCTTTACTCGCTATTATGTTGAAGAGTTCTGGTACAAAAGATTACACTGAGCTTTACCTTTTAAGCTTAGATTAATCACCCAAAGATCAATTTTTGTTTATGTAAGGATCACTAACAAACACGGTAACTGAACCACTGTGTATTCACCAAATCCAGGGACTGCAGTTTCATGTTTCATTTTCGGTCATTCCGTCCTTGGCCAATCAAACAAACAAAATCTTCCATGCTCACAACTCATCTGAATAAAATACATCACTACTAAGGCAGAATATTTTGTACTTGGAAAAGCTAAATTTGTACAAAAATGTTTCTTGGAAGATGATACACAGAAGAAATGCTAGAGAAAGCAATGCAGAGAATGGTTACTAAATATTATCAACAAATTGAGTGGGCCAAAAGATATCTATTAAACACCGAACCATTACTGTATCGAATAACAAGCTCATGAATCCCGGGGGTGATCCTATGTTAATTACAAAAGGAGAAGGAATATTAAGGACATTATTTAATCAAAACAACCTTAGATTTTTAGCAGAAGCAAAACCAAAGAACAACATAAGAGGATCGCCTGCACATCATCCAACAACGGGCGGAAAAATCAAACTCCACTTAAATGCAACATGTTGTACCATGCACTGTATTTTCCTCCCCTGATGCGTTGTGGGGTCGCGAATATGAGAAAAAGTGACAGAAAGATTATAATAATCACAGAACATGAAAGTACAGACAGAACCAAAAAAAACAAGTCAGATGTGGCTGTGCATTTTCTAGAAATAGGACATAGCGTGACACAAACATTTTCCCTAGCTATAAACATTGTTTCTCCAAGAAATGCAGAGGAGACTTAACGAAAAAGTAACACAACGTGAATTGTTCGATACATGAAGTTAACACCATGCATCCTGCAGGTATCAACGATAAACTGGAATGTGCATCTTTTAATGTTTATTTTTTTTCAGATTGTCACACAAGGGATTACAACACACTCTAGAGGTGAAGCTTGAGACTCTTGCTTTCTACACCTATAGATAAATACCTTAAATACGAGCAATTGGGATTGATGTCCTAAAATGAGTTAATTATCCTCCAGTTCATCTTTGTAGAAACTTCCTTTTTTAAAATAAAGCACCTTATTTCTTTTTCACACTAATAAGCCTTTTCCACTCGATTGTTATCAAGGGAGTGTGGTTCGCCTGCATTATCGGGAATTTCAGCATTTTCTTTGTTTGTTCAAAACAAGAGGCTACACTTTCATTGTTTTGTATAAATACATGTTTGAATTTCTACCCAACAACGCATTACCAATACGATGAGGTCACTTCACTCAAAGATCCCCTTTCTAATGTGGTGCTCAAGAGGATCCCAACACAAGGACCATTCTATTGTGTAAGGAAACTCGCCATTCCCACCCACTGTGAGCTTTGGCCCAGGTATGCAAGAACACGAAAAAGAGGAGGCTTCAACAAACCTAGCGGTGACAGGGCCCTTGCCATGCCGGGTTTCTGCAGGCTTCCGAATTCATGCGATTACGAAACCTTGCCTTGCAAGTTAAAAGATAAGAACTCATGATGGTACATGACTGTATGTTAGAAATTGGTTAAGTGCTTTGTGTCGCCCTTCTGGGATACACACACAGGGGTAAACACCGATCTAACCATGGACAGACTGCTTTTTCTTCCTTCCCGAAGATTAAGGATTTGAACGTGGTTGGTAACTTTAGTTGCGGCATCACGACGCCACAGAGTTCATCATGTGGATCAAGTATCTCTTTCCTTCCATTTATGCCCCTATATATATATCGATTGGAAGTAATTGGACTCGGAACTCAAATCTTCATAAGAGTTCTTGCTTGATATTAGAGCACGTTATGAGTTATTTTTTGTAAGCATGTGTTTAGTAGTTTTTATTTGACATTTGAAATTACTGCTACAATGATTGCAGCAATAGGTGACATGCAATCGCGGGTCGCAGAGGGGGCAGCGCGGCGTGCGGTGGGGCACACATTACATAAAAAAAATATTTAACAAAAAACACTTAACGCCGCTCCTCTGCTCCTCCATCTCGCTGGCACTGCAGGCACAGGCTCCTAGCCTGCCCCGCAGCCAATCCTGACACTGCTCAGAGCAGCGTCAGGATTGGCTGGGAGCGCACAGCCAGGGAGCTCCCAGGCAGGCTGGGAGCCCATACAGGCCCCCTCCAGCCTGGCAACTGTGTTGCTGGGCTAGAGAGATCCTTCTGCGCATGTGTGTTTTGGCCGGCCAAACATACATGCGCAGAGGAAAGGAGTGCTCAGCACTCCCCCTCATTGCTCGTCACCCCGTGGCCTCGCCCCTTTTCCCCAAAAACGATAATAAACACAGTTTATTATTGTTTTTGGGAAAAAGGTTTGCAGCTGCCGCTGCTGGCGGGAGGGCAACACTCCTCCGCCCTTATGGAGGAACTGCCCCTGGTGACATGTCGCCCCATGCGCCTCGTGCAAATGAACAATAGAGCTATACTCACTCAGTTGTTGTCTGGCTGTGGCTGCCAGGGCAGTCAGGCGGGTATCATCAATAAGTACTTTAAAAGCAGGTAAAACAATCAAACAGAAATAAACATGCTGGTGGAACTGTATCTGTTGTGAGACAAGTCATATCGTGCCTCAGGAGAGGTGTCTGGTGGGAGTAGTCAGGAAGTGTGGCCGGTGGTTGTGAGTGTGAGAAGGGACGTAGGCCATGAGTGCAATATCCTATATTAATGGTCATATGTCTTGGGTCAGCACAGCGATCAGGGAGGGTGGGAATCGTTTTTAGCTTCCACATTTACTAATAAGGTCTCCCAGCATTCTCACCCAGAGCAGATGATTCCGTGTATTCTGAGCCACTGAATAGTATGAGCTTCTGCGCATGTCCATTTAAGCAGATCACAAAGGTCTGGGGGAAGGGGCATGTGATTTCCATGCCATAGCCACTCTTCGCTCATACAGACAAAGGCAAGGTCAATGAATCTGTGGAGGCACTTATCACCCTTTTTGCGGAGGCCTCGTAGGCAAGAGAACGTTATAAATTCTTAAGTGCGTGCTTTCCTTTTTGATATTGGATTGCTTAGTAAGCTGTTGCCATTTCTCTGTTGCTGCAAGTAGACTCAGAATCTTTTTAGCTGTGTTCCACCGACAATAGGAGAATCTCTCTAGTGTCTGTTATCTTTTGAAGACCATCTTGGGTTTCTGTGTTCTCCTCCTGAGACTGAATCCCTCAGGACCTGGCTTACTGTTCTCTGCTGCTTGGAGATGGACTTGGAACCTCCATACCTGACTTACGACCTGTGTGTCCTCTGGGATCTCTCTGCATCAGCCTAAGATCTTTCCTATGCCACTGTGGCATACTTGTGCATGTGCTGTAGCCCCGGTAGTCCATTCATACATATTCTTTCCCTCAGCTGGTTAAACAAAGAGGTTCTCAAACTGTGCGCTGCTTCATATCCAGTCAATCACATCTGTAGGGATGGGTGGGAACAGTGCCAAAAGGAGCATCCTTTATGTATTTAAATATAATCCCTCTAATCTTTAAATGGGGTCACTTTATATCCTCTCTGTCTTATGACAGGCCTATCGGCGCTTGAAAGTTGTGAACCTCTTTGTTAACACCAAATGTTTCTTTTCACTGAATCAATGTCGTCTGTGATTTCTCTATGACTTTTATACCAATGGCGCCTCTTTAAATAGGCTAAATCTGGCCAGGGTCTTGGGTCTGTTTGGGAGGCGGGCGGTGGCAGAAGGTTGTACATGGTATATGGCATTGGATGATGTGTTTGTTTTCGTTTTTTATTGCTTTGTTGGTTGAATCGATGCTTCTGTCCTTCACAGGAAACCTCTCCTAATACAGAACTATTGATTGTGCAGTAAAAGATCGGTATTTGCTCTGTAATTGCTCTTTAAATCACTCCTGCTGACAGTGATGCACAGTTTGCGTTGAACTCACAGAAGCTTAGAAGGTTTATATGTTTCTTCTCCTGTGGTTGTTCAGAACTCTACACCAGAAGCTGTGGGATTTTGTTTTATCTATTTATTCCAGAGCCATACTATCTGAGTGCCATGATTCAGTGGCAGATCTCTGAGCTGTGCCAGGGACTTGATTGAAATTGCCACTGCTTCCTATGAACCTGCGTCATCAGAGCATCTTTGGAGCCAAAGTGAGAGCCCTTCACATAAGAAAATTAAAGAGATTGTGCATCCCAACCTTTGTGTGATACCTTTCATAGGGCCTGCTGCTTTTGACACCCCTATGAGATCTAAAGAACAACCAGGTTGCGACTTTCTTCAGTGGAAAGCAGAAGAAAATGAGACCAGAAACTCTGAGGCTTATTGGATCTTCTGCAAGGGAGGTTTAACCCAACCCTGGGCTAAACCTGAAGCCCAGGAAAGAGTTAGTCTCACCCTCACAATGTGTTTGCGTTTTCATCATCCTTAACTCACAGTCATTCATTTGCAGACTCCTAATGGTGAATTGTTTCAGCTCCTCACTCAACGCAACGTGTACCTAAAGCCTGCCCCTTGAACAACATAAGCAATGGTCTGGTTTGGGGGTTCCTTGTTATTGCTCCATAAAACATCTTTTGCTTCTTTCGGATACTTGAATAAGAGGAGTCCTACGTTCATGCAACCCTGTGTTCCTCACCTGTGTTCCTCCACAGCAGCCCACCCCTTCTCCATCCCTGTTGGTTTCAGTGACAGAGTATGCACAGGACTCAAATCTGGGCATATCTGTCCCACTTAGGGCGACATAATAAAGTGTACAAAATGTGATGACTTGAATTAATCTCAACCGCTGGTAATTACTAGAGGCCACATCCCAGTCCACCATTATTGTGCCCACCATACCACCTCCGTTCATTTGTTGAAGGATAAACAGAACTCTGATATATAGTGTATTGCTTAAAAGACAGATGTGCGGGCATGAAAGAAATATTAAGTGTACATGTAACGAGATAACAGTGTTCGAATTCAAACAAACAATGTACCTCAATATTGTCCTTTATACTGGTAAAGCTTCCAATCTAAATAGAATTTGTTTTTTTAAAGAATATATTCTCCATTAAGCCCTTCTGTGTTACGCCCCCGGTTTAAAACAGAAGAAGCTCTAACTTTTGGAGCAGAACCCTGAACTAATATACTCTTTAAAAGAAAAGTGCAACACCTTCCAACTCATACACATTGTCACCTGGTGATGTAGGCCTGGGAATTGCCTACTTACTGAACCACATCCCTTGTGGATAGTAGAGTCCACCTCTCCGCCACGAAAGACAACTCCAGATTGGGGCTTTTGAGCTTGGATATGAATTGGTTGGTTATTCCAAGGGGATCTCTTACTTATTAGCTGGTAGGGAAGTTCTTAAAAGTGTATCCAGCCATTTCATTGACTAAACAGGCTACAAAGAACTCTTGAAGCAAATACCTCAATTCCCTAAGCAGAATGGCCACAGCCTTGCTGTTCCATTTGTTTAGATCTTCGTACAACAGAAAATGAATCTTCAGAAGAAGCATGATTATCCGTTTTGGCAAGGAAGTCAGATTCCTCATTCCTCCTAGTCATTATTGTTGCTATTGAAACATAATCTGTTTTTGCCTAATCTAGCCTTTTGACTTCTACACATGTCTTAGTTAAATATGGAAGCCATGTGTGCAGCCAGGATGAACTTAGTGACATTACACCAGAGCATACATACCATGGAAGTATTACTTTGGTTAAGGTTGCTGCACCTCTTCCTCGGCACCTAGTAAAGGTGGGCGTCACCGTTAGTTACACTAAGTGCAAATAACTTGCCTTTGGGGCTTGTGAAGACAGTATGGAAAATTCAAGCTACTACAGTCACAAAGGAGTAATAGTTGGTCCAGCACCATACATGACCAACCACTGATACTGCATCACCCTTCCAAAGAACATAATGGAGGCAGGGACATAAAATTGAGCTCCGTAGGGAAGTAATTTATTTCAACTTTTAAAAAATATACATAAATATACATAAATTAAATTGCATGCTAAAAAAGTATATTTTAAAAATAAATATTGTTAGATCCTGCTGAGCTGACACTTGCCCTTAGCTTAATGCCCAAAGGGACGCCTCCAGGCCCAGACAGTCTAATGTTGGAGTTTAATAAAAACCCTTCCTCCCTTCTTTACAAGACTACCTACTCTCTCTCTCTTCAGCTCCTTCACTCAAAGTACTAGTTTTACACCCACAACATGTGAGACAGAGATTTCCCTTGTCTCCAGACCAGGTAAGGATCCGTCCAACTGCACGTACTACCACCTGATAGCCCTTTTAAACCTGCTTGAAAAACTAGACGAAAATATCAGTGAAGCGGTTGGACCCCCTACTTCGAGGGCTACTTAATCCTGACTGTGCACAGACTTTCCTCCCCAGACTTGCTGATACCGCTAGATGCTGAGAAGGCATTCGACCTGGTGAGATAGGCCTTTCTTAAAGCGGTGTTACATAAACTTCAGATCAGACCCAATATGATGGATAGGGTCATGGGGGCATATGTCTCCTCCACCCCAGTTCTTTTGATAAATCAACAATATTCAAACCCCATTAAACTTGCCATGGGCACTTGGTGGGGCAGCCCGCTCTCCCCGCTCCTTTGCGCTTTTGTGGTGCAGCCATTAGCCATACAGATTTGCCAAACTCAGGCCATAACTGTCATTTAATTTGTGAAACACATGTGCAAAGTCAGTCTATTCACCACTAACATTCTTTTCACACTGGCCATGCTGTTGTGATCCCTACCATACCTGATCAGGGCTCTCAGTGATTTTGAACTGGGGTTGGGCTTCAAAATTATGAAAGAAACATCCTTTGCCTGTGGAAAAACTCCTTCCTTTCTGAGCGATGGCCTCCTGCCAATGGGCCACAACACAGACCCAGTACTTAGATCTTAAAATCTGCGTACGTGGTCCAGGCCCAACTTGGTGGAGTTTTTCGAAAAGCATCCTAGGGGACCTTAAGAGATGCCATCCTTTATACTTCTTGTGATTGGGATATATTAACATATTTACGGTCTCCCCAGAATCTTATACTTAATTCAAACGCCCCAAACCACAAAACCCAGCAGGGTATCATCCAATCACAGTCCACATCACTCTTTTATATGGGGTGGCAAAACACCCTTTCATATCTAACAAAAAAAAACTTCTGACCCTCCCCAAAGACAAAGGTGAACTGTCAGGCCCAAATCTCCAAAAGTATTTATGGACAGCCCACCAATTTTATATTTCAGAGTGGGTGATAAAGAGAGAGTGAAGAAAGCTGGCTCCTTATGGATCTGGCGGTGGCATGTTGTCCACTTTGGGACCTAGTTAGGCTCCCCTGACACACGGGACCGAAATGTGCATTCATTGCCACCCTGACTAAAATGGTCTTTGAAATTTGGGACCATACACCATATTTCCCTCCCCTAATAGGCCTACAGCTAGAAGTCCTGAATTCACCACTGCCTTGTCTCTTACCTCCTTTCCTGATTGGGCGGAGGAAGACCATAGAACCCTGAGAGACCTTGTGCACAGGCAACCCACTAAATCCTAAACCAGTTCAATCAGGAACTTTACATTACTGAGAGGTCCTGCCTTAAATACTTTCAGTTTAGACACTGGGCATTGCTTTGGGTAATACCCTAGCAGCCACAAGACCATTCACACACTTAGAAAAGTTGGTAGGCTCAATTGAGCGGACATATTCCCCTCAGTTTCAGCTACCTGCTGGCATTGTGACCTCGAGACAGCCTCCTTCCTGCATGTTCGGTGGTCTTATGCACTTTCGGGAAAGAAATATTGGAACATATCAAAGGAACCAATGGCTACCCACTCCCGGTCAACTCTGGCATCTTCCTTTTTGGGGCTACAACCAGCAGGCATTGAAGGCATTACCCGCTTATTTTGGACACTTAGTCGACATATGGCAAGTGTAACCCAACAGCTTAGAGCCCATTTCTGTATGATAAAGGATTTGCCAACTGAATCCCTTTGGTTCCAAAGCCTTTGGCGTACACTGGTCTTGAGTACATGACACACAAACTGTCTCCTTCTGAAAAGAGGCTTGTAGGTAAAAGGCAGCTTCTCATAAATGGCAGCCCCTCATAGACTATATGTCCAGATTGGGTATCAGAGCTTCACAACACAGAGACCTAGAGCCCTACAGCTCTTTGATTAACTGAGAGAATTAAGCCGCATTGCACTATCTGTGCCTGTCTGGATTATTCATCCATCCTTTTATAACACACCTGTTGAGTGTACCACAACTCGGCTTGATACGTCTTCACGAAAAGATTTCTCAGCACCCCATTCTCAAGCTCTATAATCTCTCTTCCTCAAACTATTTTACGGTTATAATTTTCTTCTTTTAGGGCTATTTGGAGAGAAAAGTGGTGGGTGGTGTTTACAGCATCACCTAGTTTATGCTCTTGCCTTTTTGTTTTTACATTATTCTTTCCTAAATTTGACTGAGGGCAATGTCAGTTGAAATTTGAATAACTTCCATGCTTGGTAAACTGTTCACTCAAGGAATGTGGCGTTAGTGGCTGACAGGTTACATTGAAAACCTAATTAAAAGAACTGTGAGAAAAACATTATTTAATGATAACATATTTTAATAACTTTTTTTAATTAAAAAAAAGTAACTTTTATCAAGAAAAAGATTAAATGAATTTCAGTTAGTTCTATACATTGCAATTTTTAATACATTATGAGTAAATATTAACATTTTACTTTAGGTGGGATTTGTTTTATAAACCTTTAAAACATGTTTTTATTTAATTAATTTAAAATAATGTAATAACTATTTAAGAAACAAGTTCATAGTTTAAAGTTACTACTGGTAATATTTTACCTGTAGGAGGTGGTCTCCTCCATGGGGACGGAGATCTCTGTATGGAATATTATAAAGAAAAGTGTAGACGTTTCTTACACTTCAAAATAAATAAAAAAAATACTTTAATGTTTAAATATTAATGTTAAATACTTATAAATATGTATAGTAACTGTACACCAATGTTTAAAACGTTACAGGATTTATAACTTAGTTGAAATATAAAATTGTAATGTTTTGAATATATTACATTAAAATAATTTGTCTGAAGTTTCATTATAAAAAATCCCACTTTATCTAAAATCAATATTTTATTACATTATGAGGTATTAAAGGTGATACATAAAAGTAATTTA
Source organism: Pleurodeles waltl (assembly GCF_031143425.1). Classification (NCBI taxonomy): domain Eukaryota; kingdom Metazoa; phylum Chordata; class Amphibia; order Caudata; family Salamandridae; genus Pleurodeles; species Pleurodeles waltl. The sequence goes on from NC_090446.1 coordinate 997,460,353, forward strand.
ATAAACAAATATTAGTACATTCATTTGTAAATTTGTAAATTAAAAAAAGATTATTGAACTGTTAAAATTAAAGTAAAAATGTTCTATTTTAAGTTAATGTTTTATGCCTATATGGAGAGCTATAAACCCGTTTTGCTGCATCACAACATTTTTTATCACTTGAAACTCTATTCAGTTCCACAACGGAGTGGTACCCATAAATGTATAGTGGGAGTGAGGGAAAATAATAAGGTTAAATTCTGTAGCATTTACATCTTTGAAGCACCAGAGTAAGGGACCGTACCAGAGCTGATGTATACCGACTTGGATGAATGAGCCTCTGGTCAGCATATCAACTTCTTTGGAAAAGAATTGATAATGTTGCATTTCTTTTGCACAGTTGTGGAGATTTAAAAAAACAGGGGCAATTGAATGAAATATATTCAGCAAATTATAGGAGCCCCAGTTGAGGGAAGAAAAGTGCAGGGATGGTGCTTTTGTATTTGGGTCGAAGCAGAACCTTTATTTTTTATGGCAAGTGCTGTGTTATGTCTCTTACACGTGCTTATTTAGATTTTCAAGGGTTCAAGTTCAGATTTTCATTAATCTATTCAAGTCTTAGTTTATTTGGTTGAATACATCAACCATAAAAGGACAATTAAAATCAATAAAAAACAAATTCATTAATACCTATGAAATACATATATACGCAGTTAAATACCAATAAAATATCCGGACATGATGAAAACATAAACAGTCATCTCCACTATTTCTGTAAATTGATAATACACAATAAAAATGTCACCACAGCCCAGCATATGTGCAACCAAGGAAGCAATTGAATATAGACCATAGCTTCTTTACAATACCTAAAGTGTGCATCTTTCAGAATATGCAGCAGGAAGCGGTGTCTAGGAGTGCCATAATATTTACAAAAAAACAGTAAGTGCAGAGTTCATTGAGTAGATTGATCATCACAGGGACATAATGGTAAACTCACAAGGTAAGAAGTTGGCTATGGAAAAACCACCATAAAGTTCAAAATGTTAAATCTCAAGCATGTTACAAAATGCATATGAAAACAAAGGGGGACCCAAAACAACTATGAATCAGCCAGTGGGCAAGTAGTGTGCAAGCTATAATTACTCATAGAGGCCTTCCTGGCTTCCTTGTGCATTCTCAGTGAGTGGCAAATATCAAAGAATCTTTCCGTTAAGACATACTTAAGAGGCTGGCAAACCACCAGGAGTATCAGAAAAAGTCAGGGATCCCAAGAGAGCATCTGAATTACTTGATATACATCAACCATGGGACTCTTTTTTTGCCAGATCCAATTGTAAACAATCTTCCACTAATAGGCACGTAAAATTATTTGGAGCGTTAAACCAGATTGACAGTAGCAAAAGTGCAGGGAGGAGTCTAATGACGTCATTTATGTAATCCAGCCCCAGTTCAGGATGGCACAAATATGTAGAAGTGCAGTGAGGAACAGACAGCAGACATCTCAAACATCTGCTCGCCACTTTCTGTATCATATCATGTTCCCGTAGTCCACACAGCATGGCACCATCTATGGCAATGGAGAGACATCTGCTTTTGTAAACCACGGCAAGCTCTCTAATGAGATTATGGCCTACTTTAAGTGCAACTTTCAAAAGTGCCTCTATGCTTCCCCCCAAACATAGCTGCCCTGTTGTGGCCTAGCATAGATCACCCACCGGAGTCATAAAAAATGACACCCAAATAGGGAAAAGTGGAAACAGGGCAGATTTTGGTGCAACTGACAGTTAAATGTCTTGCGCTTAAATTTCTTGGGCCCGAAAACCATTACATTTGCTTTAGTTTAGTTTATTGTAAGGTCAAGATTTGCCATAAAGTTATTGAACCTGTACAGCAGCTTCTGGGGACCAATTAGAATTAGGGCCATGAGAACAACATCATCCAAGTATACGAGAGCAGGAATAGGACGAAGGCCCACGCATTGACCATTGACAGGATTGTTCAGGAGAAACTTTTCCAGGCCATTAATATATAGTAGGAACAGAAATGGAGACAAAATGCAACCCTGTCTGACTCCTCTACCAATCTGCAAGGGTCTAGTTGTCTCTCCATTAGTGCTATACCTAATACTCACAGTTACATTACTATACAATTGTCTCAGAAAGTGGTCAATGTCAACCTCGAGCCCCAAATCACACATGATATTCCACAGTTTACTCCAGTTCACATGGTCACATGGCGAACTGAGTTCCATTAATGCGGCATATGCAGAACTACACTTTGCAGTTGAATATTTGTTAGTAATAAAATAAAAATTAAGACACTGCTGTAATGTACCCACGCCTGGTCTAAAACTGTATTGTAGGTCCGAAATGGCATTGTTAGCCTTTGCCCAAGAGTCCAGATGATCTAATAAGATTCTGCCCATTAGTTTTGCCGTGGAATCAATGAAAGAAAGAGGGTGATAGCACTTTGGATCACCTTTGTCACCTTTCTTGAAAAGTGGCACAATTATGACACGAGACCAGGATCTGGGGTGGCACATAACAACAACATCATGCAATACGTTTATAAGAATAGGTACTCACAGGTCGATGTTAACCCTGAAAAGGTAATTCAGGACCCCATCAGGGTTTGGGGGTTTACCATGGGACTTTTATTGATAACTGTAATAGCTTCTTCATATGTAATCAGCAAAGCATAACTACATCGAACCTCGTGTTAGTTGAATCATTAAAAAATGAATGGTTGACCACCTTTGCTATCCTTTAGTTCATAAGCTTCCTCCCTGATCTATTTCTTCCACTATACAATAACTGGCTTGTTAGAAATGGGGTCTTTAGTTGGCAGTCAGTTTACACTCTGTCCAAGCAAGGACCCTCACTCTAGTCAGAGTAAAGGAGAGACACACCTGGTTAACCCCCGCTGACCCCCTTAGTAGCTTGGCATGAGCAGAAAGGCTTTACCCAGAGGCAATGTGTAAAGTATTTGTACCAACACACACAGAAATACAATGAAAACACTACAAAATGGGTACCACACGGGTTTAGAAAAATTGTAAATACTTATCTAAATAAAACAAGACCAAATACGATAAAAATACGACATACACAAGTAAAGATATGAATTTTGCAATAGATAACACAAAAATAGTGTCTGGAGGTACAAAAGCTGCAATTTGATTTTAAAGTGGCATTGTTGCGGAGTTGTTTCCCACAATGCAACGCCAGTAGCACCAGTTATGGAGACCACAGCAAGACTGGTTGATGAAGTCTTTGCTGTCCCTGAGACTTCAAAACAGGAGGCAAGCTCAGTCCAAGCCCTCTGAGAGACCTCTCAAGCAGGAATATACCACATAGGGCTACCTAGGGCTTACCTTAGGGGTGCCTTACTTGTATAAAAGGGGAAGGTTTGGGCCAGGCAAGTAGGTACACTTGCCAGGTCGAATTGCCAGTTTAAAACTGCAAACACAGACACGGCAGTGACAGGTCTGAGCCATGTTTACAGGGCTACTCGTGGGTGGCACAATCAGTGCTGCAGGCCCACTAGTAGCATTTGATTTACAAACCATGGGCACCTCTATTGCACTTTACTAGGGGCTTAGTAGTAAATCAAATATGCCAATCATGTAAAAGCCAATCACACATACAATTTACACAGGGAGCACTTGCACTTTAGCACTGGTCAGCAGTGGTAAAGTGCCCAGAGTAACAACAACAGCAAAAGCAGAGTTCAGCACAGGGTCAAAACATGGGAAGCAGAGGCAAAAAAGACAGGGGAGGCCACGCCAAGGATGCCAGGTCTAACATGACTGCATTTTTGTAAGCCACTCAGCACAATTCTAGGGGTAGATCTAAGGCCTGTCTGCAGGTTTATATGAGCCCTAAAACAGAGTTGAACCAGAGTGCAGCCTTAACCTTAAGGGGTTTACAGGGAGTTGTCATCAGCTCTTTAACGGCTAAACGTAGTCTATGATAACTACCAGTAATACCTGCAACATTTGCTTTCTCATCTAGGCAGGTTAAGATATTGCACGTCTTGAGTAACCAAATGGGAGAGCAAGTAATATTTATCAATACTTGCCCATCTTTGCACCACAACCTTATTCTTAACATGTGAGAGAGTTGGACCTGGAGAGTCAATCTCCACTACACGCCATCTCCTAAAGACAGAACTGAATGGATACAGAGGTCACTAAACACTGTTTCTGTAAATAAATAATTAGATAAAAGATTAAAAATATCTAATGAAAACAAAATATAGAGTCTAATTTAGATCTTGGTGGAGGGGAATACTCCATCACAAATGTGACTGACATCCCGTCTGCCTTATTACGATCCCATTAGATCCTATGGAGATTGTAATATGGCGGATGGGATATCAGTCACGTTTGTGACAGAGTATTCCATCTGCTGAGACATAAAGCAGACCCATAGTCTAGTAAACTGCTACTTTCCCTTCCTATATATAGGTTGGCTTGAATGGTGAGTTGAGGTGTAGTGAATCCAAAGTAAAATACAAGCTATAATTAACAGGAAGATGATTTAGTGCATTCCTAAAGGGTGAGTGGCCAAAATGGATTAATGCCTTTCCAGAACAGTCAACTAAACCACAGGATTTGGGGCTAAAGAAGTGCTAAATTTTAGTATTAAAGTCGCCCATCCTTAGCAGGGCTACTGGTTCCTTCTGGGTATCAATGAATATATCCAGTTCATGCATAGGCGCAATTACTATATCAGTACTGTGTGTATTGAAGTCGTTGTTACAAAAACTGATTATTTAAAAAGTCATGAAACAAGAATTAACCATTTGAGTTGGAAATTAGGAGCACCATTTCACTGCCCAGGTAACCCTACCTTAACTAAGGTCGTCAAACCACCCTTTACTCTGCCTGCACGTGACAAAAGTCCTGGCGCAAAAAAAGAGATAATCCCATTAACATGGACTGTCTTCAGTGCCCATGTCTCCTGACAACATATATTATCAAAATCATTAATCAAATGTACCCAATCAGGGTTATCCACTTTAGAGCCAAGACTTAAAAACATTCCAGGAACCAAATTTAAACATAGGATTACCGACTGAGATCCCAGTCCCATGCATAGTGGGCCCTGCTAAATCAAGAGCCTTGGACAAGCTAGTTGCATTAAGCTATTGAAGAAAATAAATATCTTGCAGAAATGAGGATGAACAATAAGCAAGAAACAAGTTGATGTATAACAGTTTTGCTCTGGGACTGACAAGGTGGAGTCGTGATTGAGGGGGTGAGCTTATGAACGATTGGTGAGAACATTACAAGGTGGAAGGTGTAACAGAAGGCAAATGCTCAGTTATAGCATGTGATGGGTGGAGTTTGTGGTCCAGCGTTTGGTTTTCATTTTGATTTCTTTGGTTGAAACAGAATACAATATAGATCTTTCTGCTACAATGTTGATAACAGTAATAATGACAAATGCAATAACTGTTTTATGTACCCCTTGATACTACATTTTTTCTGTTACTATGTGTAGTAAGTAGCATGTTTCCGACAAATGGTAGTGTGAGTTGGTTTGGGCAAGTTTGTAACATGTGTCTTGCATCAGATAAAAGTATTGAGCAGCAACTCACAGCAGCATCGTTTAGGCACCTTTGACAGTTTGGAATGGAAAGGAATGTCTGTACCTGTTTTTGCTTCTTCAGCAGATCACAAAACCCTGCTCCTCTGAGGGTGCCGCCAAATTGGGCCTCGGCCAAGAGTAGAGGTCATCAATTGACTCTTCAACAGGCTATGTGGAGACTGATAATTGTTGGGAGTTGAGGGCGCAGATACTTTTACTTATACCATTTGACAGACGTCACAGACCTTCTCTGGGTAAAAGAAGGTCAATTCCCCATGACTGGAAGTCCCTTTCTTTCTTATCAGTGTGTGGGCTTAAATGAGATGTTCATGTGGACTGTATTGGTTAAGAATCCTAATCAAAAGCATATTGCATGCAACACAAGATGATCATTCCCACACATGGAACTGTCATTTCAGCTTCCCTGTTCCTGGAGAACCTCCTTTAGTTGTTTCACCCTTCTCCGCTTTGTAGTTTATGAACTACCTAAAAGGCTTCATGAGTATGAAAGAATGACCTAAACTGGTTTGACCACCATGGCAGATCTGCTTCAAAAGCTGCCCAAGGATGGCTTACCCACGAGAAGTCTGACTGATTTGTGTAAGGCCCAGTCCACACCCTGACACCATCTGGCATTCCTCTTTCTCTTTTCCACTCCACTTGCTGAGAGGCTGTAAGGAAGACTGCAAATAACCAACTCATTAAAAATAATTGATTCCGAAGGAATCAACATTTTCTTGACCAGTTGATTCCCTTCCTTTCTCCTGCTTTATGACAGCATGGGTAGAAAGCCAGCAAATGTACTCCACTTGAAGTGTCTAGCGCTATTTTTTAAATGTGGCTGAACTCAATTGACCTTGTTTTCCTGCCAGAAACCCCAGTCAATTTTACATAACTACTGCTAACTTAAGTGAGTAGGTTGTATATTTCTCAGGACTTTTGAAGAACTTATTTCGCTCCAACACAGAGTTGAGTGGCTAGGGACAAGTCTGAAGTTTACTATTTCCTTCTCCAGACTGAGACAAAACCTAGTACTCTGGAGGAAGATTGCTTTTTAATAAGATCTGCCCTGGAAGGACAGGAGGGTGTTCTGTCAGCATGCAAAGTGCTTGAGTCTTGATCATAAAGACAAGCAAGACCTAGTGAACTGAATCCTTGGTGATGGAGGAAGTAAACCACGTCAGCTGTGTGGGGCTATTGCAGGCATCAAGCCATAACTGAACAGGAGACATCAGCCTTACCTGCATTACCTAAATCGACCTCATGCCCCTTCTCAGGACAGATGAAACAGTGATATGAACTCGTTTGCTGCACTGAAGAGGTGGAATTTTACATTTCACCCAGTACCATATGGTCTATGGTGGAGAGGCTGCAGTTTAATGACATGACTGGCTCATAACCTTAAATCCCAGTTACCTTTTGCAACTGGGTACTAGTGGAACTAATGACTAATGACATGACTGGCTCATAACCTTAAATCCCAGTTACCTTTTGCAGCTGGGAACTAGTGGGTGCAGTGCCTGTGCTGAGTTACTCACGGCCATAACGTTTTAATAGTGACAAGCACGTTTCAGCAGTTGGGTTCCTAAGGTTTAAGGGTGTCTACCTTGAATTGCTAGCTTGTTTCTAGCACAAGTAGTCTTCTTGTTGTGACTTTAAAGACCAGTTAGTCAGTTGGTTTGCCCTTTAACCCTGTGCGGGGCCTCCCCTCACACTTACTAGGCATGGGAGCTAATACCCCATCAATTGAGCCCTGGAACTTTGATTCCTCAGCACATTCTTTGACACCCTACTAACATTTTAGTGGGGGCGGGAATCCCAGTTCACTCTTGTGTGGTAGTTTTTTAAAAATATTTCGCACGTTTGTGTTTTGTGGTATGTTTGTCAGGGTGTCAATAGCGTGTGCCATTACTCACTGGCCTATCCCCACCTTGCAAGACTTAGCCCAAATGATGTATGCACAGTTACTTTTATAAGTAAAGGTCACAAATAATGGGCTGAATCATTTCAGTGGAAGTAAGAGAGGATCCGCCTGTCTAATCGAGGTCTGTGTGGTCCAACTTAATGCAGTGTGAGTGCATGAAAGGTCAGGAAAACTGCCAAAGAAATGTCTGCATAACCCTAAACCAGGCCTAGTTGTGACTGGATCGGTGCAGCCAATTTCGATCTCTTTGTTGTTACCTTTGCACTTAATTCTGAACGGCATTTTTCTCACCGCAGCACCTTGGAATGAGTCCATGAAGCCAGGGACTCTGAGCAGAAACTTGGTGTTACCTTTTTTTCAAATTATCAAAACTCAGAGTGGCAAAAAGCAAGAACTGCGGCGTGGCCGTCTCCATTGGCTTGCTAGTGTATCTTTGTTGCGGCCCCCTTAATGGAATGCAGAATAAATCAAATTCTCTGCCTTGATTTTCTAAGCACCTGGGCACTGTGCAGAGTTTTATACCGGCTATTCTTGTCTTAAGTAAAACTTTAGTTTTGGTTGTCAGATAACCAGCACTTTGGTACCATACTGGAACAGAGCCAACCGATAGCGCAGATCTCCGCATCCCCTGCTTTAGTGAAAACAATGACTTGGAATTGATGTATTTAAGTTGTCGAGCTCCTCTTCTTTTTCTCCTGCGATCCTGCAGGCCCTCCTCCTGCCACTTAAGGTGTATTATTTTCTTTGTGCAGTGGTCAGTGACCAAAGCCAGTCCGAACTGGCAGCAATTGAAGCAGGTTGTGTTCACAACGCAGCTTGCACTGGCCACGGTTGTGTGGGCCTCATTGTCATAACAGCTCCAGCAGTGACATGCATTTTTTTGAGAAGTGGCATAAATATTTAGAGATGTGAAAAGTACTTTATCCAGAGCTAAATTGTTTTATTATGTAAAAATGGACTGGCTTTATTGGTGTTCGTTCATTGGCTATCAATGCCTATCAATCACAGCATCTACTTATGCCTGAAGCAGTGGCAGGGTGAGAAATGTAACTCCTAAATCAACAAAATAAACACGCGCGTGGTTTTTCTGCCAACAAGTCATTTATTGGATACCCCCAAAGAATACATTATCGCTTCTAAAATAACACAAACCAAGGATTTATTTTTAATAACAAAAAACAAATATTTAAGTCTTTTGCTGGTTTTGTATCCTTTTAAAGAGTTCCCCGGTGTATGTGCATTGTAACAAGGTTGGCTGATTGGTAAAGCTCCATTACCTCTACATCCCTCCCTCGCCTTCCTTCAGTACAAAATTAGGTTTTGTTGTTTCCCTTAGACACCAACGCAAAGTCCCCACACACAATAAAAGCCCCTCCTTTCAGCTTCTCCTCCTGTCTCTTTTGTCTGCCTGGCTACATACCATTTGTGCCTCGTGGTGGAGCCGGAGGGACCAACGTTTCTTCTTATCTTCAATGTGCTTTGATGGTGTGGTTTTCAGATCAGGATTCAGGAGCCGGTCATGCTTCCTACTGTGTTTTGTGCATTGGGAGAGGAGAGCTTCATTTGACTATGCTGAGATGGAGTTCGGCAGACCTCAGCGGCTGGGGATGTTCTGGGTTTGCTGATGCGTGAGGAGCAGTGTTTGTGGCTGGTGCTTACCTACCTACCTTCTTTGAAAGAAGAAGCCAAGCAAGAGGACTTCATTTCCTAGCACCCATCAGCCCAGGAAACTACATCACAGCACTCTGTACTCCTTGCCCCCTTCCAAGACCTATTTAATGACAGCTGCAACATGTACGCTCAGCAGATGCGTCCAGCGGGCACGCGCTGATGCACCAAAGATTAACTTATGTGCGCCTATCGGCACCTGGACTGTGTTCAGTCCCAGGAACCCTGGTCCATTCACCACCCGACAATACTTCCCATCACTCCTTAGGACGCTAGACCCCTGACGCCTTTCCTCCAACTGCTGTTGTGCTGTGCCTCACACCACAGTAGTAGCTTCCACTTGCACACTCTGTCGGTTCTCCAGCAGCCATCACCCACCCACACCCCCCATGCAAGTACTAATGACACCCTCATCACCCCCTCCCAATACACAAGCACCAACAATGCCTACAGTCCCCACCTCACAACACATACCACAGCAAACCTGCATGTTAACACCCACTCGCATCCATGCATGCTTCTCAATACATTATCACTCAGCAAACACACAACCGAAATATGGGACCTGCTGAGTAGCTATGCACCTGACTTCCTCTTCATCACAGAGACCTGGCTCAACCCCTCATTAGCTCCTGACATCGCCACAGTAATCCCAGCAAACTCAAGATCACTCAACAGGACTGCCTTCACAAGCCAGGAGAACTGGTTTGTGGGCCAACGCACACTGCAGGACACACACTGGACCCCATCGTCCCCAGAAGCGATAGTATCAAATACAACTCCACAACACATCACATGGACCAACCACACCATCATCCACTTCCAAATCAACACGCCTCAAGTCTTGGAATGCTGAACCTGCCCAGGTTCAGCATTCCAAGCCACAGCTAGGTCATAATCACAGAAGCAGACTGGCTCAGGCTCTCACAGATTAACCTAGCCCCACAGACAACCTCGACAAAGACATCAACAACTTCAACAACTGGATTAAGAACTGAGCGGACTCCCTCGCACCATTCAAATTCAACAAGCATAGTAGATCAAACAAGCAAGCCAGCTTGTACACAGAAGGACCTCAGAGGCACCAAATAACAGTGTAAAAAGCTAGAAAGGAAATGGAGAGCCAGCCATGACACCACAAACAGAAATACGTAAAAGGCTGCACTAAGACCGCATTGAAGGAAGCTCCAACAGCTACAAGGACTTTTTCTCGATCATTAAGGAATTGACCTTGCCCTTAGCCACTGTCAGCAACATTGCTGCCTCCTAACAACTCTGTGGCAACTTACCCAATGTCTTCCTCTGCGAAATCACAAACATCTACAGCAACTTTGCACACCAACCCAAACCCAGAGAAATTGTTGCTAACCTACCCACTACTAACCAAGAAGGCTACCTGACTGAATGGACAGCCCTCATCAACACGACACAGCAGTAACCATGTGGACCTTCCACTCAGGAGCCCCAACGGACCCATGCCCCCACTACATCTTCAGCCTGGCAACATCACCTGTCAGCACCACCCTGACCCACATCAATAACACCTCCATCACGTCTGCCACTTTTCCGGTGAGTGGAAACTTGCAGAAATCACTGCCATCCTCAAGAAGCTCACAGTCATCACGAATCAACTGAGCAACTTCTAAAGCATCTACCTGCTTCCCTATTCAGCCGAAGTGATTTTGAACGCCATCAGCAAGCAACTTAAAACCCACCTTGAATTTCACCATCTACTACACAACACTCAGGATTCACAAAGAAACACATCACCAAAACAGCAGTCTTCGTTGTCACTGATGACATTCAAATCATCCTGGACTGAGGAGAAATGGTGGCCGTTGTCCTGCTCGACTTCTCCATGCCCTTTGCCAGTGTCTCCCATAACACCCTAATCAGAAAACTCCACACGATTGGCATACACTGTTCTTCTATCAAATGGATCTGTTCCTTCCTCACGGGAAGTGCTCAGAGGGTCCGGCTGTCACCCTTCACATTAAAGACCAAAAGATTGAGATACAAAATCCCACATGGATCGTCCTTCACCCTCACCATTTTCAACATATACATGATAGCACTCACCAACATCATGAGCAAGACATCACTGTCATCTCCTGAACAAGACATCACTGTTATCTCCTACGCTGATGACACCCAACTCATCATGTCCCTGATGAAAAAGACAATCACCACCAGGGCCTACTTCACCAACTACATGACCATGGTAGCAGACTGGATGTGAGTCAACTGTCTGCAGCTTGGCAATAAGATCTCCTCATGGGACTCCACCTGGTGAATGCCAGAGCTAGTCCCAACACCCACACCTACAGACCACGCAAGAAATCTAGAGATTATCGTAGATGACAAGTTGAACATGACAACTCAAGCCAACACAGTGTGCACATCCTACGCATGCTACGAAAAATCTTCAGATGGTTGCCTCAGAACACCAGAAGGAGCGTCATGCATGCACTCATCACCTGCAGGCTGGATTACCGCAACACTCTCTGCCCCAAAATTTCCAAGCTATTACAAAGACTCCAGACCACCCAGAACACCTGCGCTGCACAATTCATACTCGACCTCCAACGCCATGCCCACATCACACTACACCTCAAGAAACTTCACTAACTCCCTGTTCATAAGCACAGCCAATTCAAACTTTTCACGCACACACACAAAAATCCTACACAACTCAGGACCAGAATACCTGCGCAGTCACATACACTTTCACCAACCCACTAGACACCTATGCTCTGCCTCATTCTCACTTGGAAACGTTCCCTGCAACCGCAAAAGCAAAAGTGGAGTTCACTCATTCTCCTACATCGCACCCAAGACATGAAATGACCTCCTGCAACACATAAGAGCCTCCTTATCACTTCTTGAGTTCTGCAAGAAGCTGAAGACCTGGCTCTTCGAAAAGCACCTTGGGCATCTTACACCTACACACCTGTCCAAGTGACTAGATACCCTCTCGGGAGATTCATACAAATCAATATAGCATTTGTCTACGAAATATGCTTTTTGGCTGTATTCAGGGTTTCTTTTCCGATCGGAGGGCTTTATTGAATATGTGGGGTTGTTCATTGGCTAGTTTCTCAACCAGTTTCCTTTTACTTAAAGGGCTGTTTCCTTGTGTACCTTGCTCATTTGTAACTATGGAGGGCAAGAGAACTGCCAAAAGGAAACGTGTGGTCCACCACTTGTTCCTCAAACAAGAAGGGGTCCATTCCAGTAAAGAGACCCTCTGCTGGTACAGGCTCTTCTCGTGATATGCCACCACTGATGTTCCAGAGATGATATTCAGGACATGATTGAGGTGGCTGTATCCAGAGCATTGGGGGCTAAGTCTTCTAAGAAGGATAAGAGGGACAAGTTGGCAGCTTTGATCCCTGAAAATTATTCCTCACCGTCCGATTTGGATGCCCCTTCTACTCCTCCCGGCTGGTAAATATGTCTAGAGAGAGGAGATGTCGGACATTCTCCTTCACCTTCATGACATTCTGGGGTTCCCTTCCTTGCAGGCTGTTGGGGAAAGCAGAATTCTTTTTCCACACTATGTAACGCCTTCTGGGTTGGCTATGCTTTTTTTCCCCCGGAAATTACCAATTTCTGGGAAGCGCGGCCGGTGGGTAGGTTTACCGCCCAGGACTTTGGCTCATAAACTAAACGAGGATAGTCCTCGGTATGCATTATCCCATGGAGCATCATCCCCAGTTAAGGATGGCACCCATATACCTAGATTCTTAGATGCATAACTCCCTAGTAAGTTGATACTTCTTCTTACTTACCGACATTATACTTTTCATATGTAGCGTAGAGTAGGAGACTTTATTTTATATTGTCCTGACGAAACGCCATTAGATTTATAGAGACTGGTTGGGGTGAAACATGTTGACCCAGACTAGTGATTGAGGGAAGTTCCCTCTGTCACCCCTTTATCTTGGTTGAGTGCTGGAACATTATTTCCAGTCCACTCCTGAGTGATTTTTAACCTTGACCGATACCCCGTCTACCCAATAAAGTTTAGGTTTCTTGAGGGTCCCGAGCCAATTTGATCCCCTTTTTCTCTCTAGCTCCTCTCAAGACGTAGGTCTGAATTAATTCCCACGTCAAGTTAACCACAGCACGCACTACTCATAAAGATCTCCGGCAAAGAGCTCCCCCAAGGGGATCCGGCAGATATTGAGGCGCCAGTCTGATGAGGAGCACGCCCTATGATGAAGCATGACATCCAATGGATATGTGAGGGCTCTTGCTTCTAATTTGCAGTGTGCCTACTGCAGTTCTGTTCACTTTGGAACAGTGTACCTGTTTGATTTGTATGACTTTGGGAGACTGTACACTGGACCAGTTAATCTCCTTATCCCCTTTTTTGTTAAATATGCTTTTTCATGGTCCAATCAAAGACATGGTAATGGGTGAATGGAAGAACATTGAAACGTTCAACTTCCTCACTTCTTATAGAACTTATTTTCACTGGAAGGGATGATGTTCTGTCTCATACAATAAAACTGGATACAGAACCAGCTGCTTTGAGAGGGAGACTGTGGTTAATCCTGTGGTTTGCATGCCAGTGTATGCTGCCGATCAGAAGGTAGATTCCAGCCTCAGGAAGGCTTTTTCAGCAGACATCTGGCCCTGAAGCCAGTGTGTATGCAGCATATTCTGCTCATTCTTGAGTTCAGGATTTCCATAAGTTGGCTATCCAGGAGGAGTCAGAGTGCTTGCCTTGTTGGCTACAATGGAGCAGCAAACCAGATTATTGGCAGACATTTCATCAGATGTTATTAGGTCTCCTAGTATGTCGGCAGAGTCCTTGGTTGCTGCTAGGAGGAACAGGTGGATGAGACATTGGAAAGCTGACCCTTCAGAAAAGTCATCCCTTCTTAACATCCCTTTTAAAGGACATTTTCTTTTGGCAAGCAATTGAATGCTATTGTTTAAGGAATGCAACCATGCTATGCCTTATAATGGAGGTTCTATTGGTGGAAAGAGTTGGACCAGGGCTTCTAGGTCTTCCCCAAAGTGTGATTCCTGTTCCTCCTCTTTTAAATGGAATAGATTCCAGCCAAGATCATTCTCCCTGAAGAAGGATTTTTCTAAACAGAAGAAATCAATAAAGAAGAGATCCTGAAATTACTGATTTCTGGAATCCTTTCAGGTGGAGGGTAGGATTCAGCACTTTTGCCAAACCTGAATGCGAGACGTATCAGATTGATGAGTCTTGAACATTTTGAAAAGATCATATGTAATCGATTTTGTGAAATGCCCATCCGAAACTGGTGTCAGAAGCACTTGTGTCCCTGTACATGGTCCAAAGTATGTGTACTTGTTGGAAGGTGCCAAGAATTTGCCCCGCAAAGGGGAAATTTGCAGGGTACCAGAAATGGAGTTAGAAACTGGAGTGTATTCCATTCTCTTTTTGGTGCAAAAGACATCAGGGGCATTTTACCTGTTGCTCGATTTGAAGTGGGTAAATTCCTGGATCAAATCAATCTGATTCCACATGGTCACACTACAGTGTATCCTTTCTGTGGTCCATCCAGCAGATTTTTAGGTATCTATATACCTTCAAGACACCTACCTTCACATACTCATCAGTCGGTCCCATCAGCGCTTTCTGCTGTTCACTCTGAGGAACGATCATTTCCAGTTCTGCAACCTTCCATTTGGACCCACATCTTCCTCATAGGTCTGTACAAAGACCCTGACTCCTCTGATCGGCAACCTGCACTTCAAGGGAATTTTCATCCATCCTTACCTAGATTACTTGTTGATACAGTCTTCAAGAGACTCCCACTTGGTTGTTCATATGGAAACGGTCTTGTTGGTATTTCAGGAGCATGGATTACTTATAAATTGGAAAGGGTCATCTCTGGGTCCCTCTCAGGATCTGGTATTTGTTGGGGCTCATTTCTGGCCTCAACTGGGTCTGGTGGTTGATAGAAAAAAAACTGTGCACTGTTCAGTCTCATGCTCAAAATTTGTTTGTTCAATATCGACCAAAAGCCCCAGATTGCTTGAGGGTTCAGTGGCATTTGGTGTCAACCATCTTTTTGGTACTGTGGGCCAGCATTCATGTGCATCAGCTTTTGAATTGTATTATGTACAGTTGGGCCATGACTTCCCACAATCTATCCTTCCAAATAGATGACAAACCAGATGAGGCAAGTATTATCTTGTGGTTAGTTTGGGAACATCTTCTAAAGGAAGTTCACCTGCCTTCTCCTCTAGTGATAATGTCAACAGGTGCCAGTGTCTCAGGGTGGGAGCCCTGGTTGGAAGATCATCAGATTCACAGATGTTGGTCTCTCAAGAAAGAGCAGAACTTCTCAAATTGGGGGGAACTAAAGATGGTGTACTTGGCCTTTCGAGGGTTCAAGTCTCGGCTTTTTGGAAAGGCAGTTATAGTGCGCATGGACAACATGGTGACAAATGTTTGCATCAACAAATGGAGGACCAGGTCCAGATCCTTCAGCAGGATTGTGCAGGACTTTTTTAATTCGGCTGAGAGTTCCCTGTTGTCCCTGTCGGCCATTAAAATTTGGGGGGTGGGGGAAGTATGTGAGTGTTGATGTTTTAAGCAGGGAGCTTCCCTTCTCTCTGAATTCCTGTCTGGCGACTGCCCTGTTCAGCCTTTCTGTTCAATATTTGGGACAGTCAATGTTGTATCTCTTCGTCTGTTTGGAGAATGCCAAACTGCAGAGATGTTGCTCAAAAGGGAGGTGTCCTCAGGCAGGGGCAATGGACGGCCAAACTTGTCCTTGGTCAGACAGTCTGATATATGCCTTTCGGCCCTATCCTTTGATTATGCCCTTCCTAATGAGGATGCAGAGAGACAGAGCGCAGGTGATCCTTATTGCCCCCCTTTCGCCACAGGCAAATTGTTTCTTTTTCTGGAGGTCATGAGGGTGGATCATGAATGGAGCTTACTTATTATTCCAGTTCCTCTCAACTTCCTGGTCTTCTCTCAAGGGACATTGGCAAAGTTGCAATTGACAACCTGGAGGTTAAGCGGAGGGGTCTAGTTGATCATGGTGTCCCAGGGGAACTTGCTGTCAGATTTCAAGCATCTTTGTTCTTTGACATTTCAGTCTTATTCTAGGCATTGTAGGTCTTTCTCTCATTGGTGTGAGGAAAAAAGTGATTGACCCTATTTTAGCTAATTGCTTCTCGGTTGTGGAATTTTGGAAGGATGGTTCCTGCCTGGGTTTAGCTGTGGCAACACGCAAAGTTCAGTGGACAGCTATGAAGGCATTCAAAGGGCCATGGACTAATCTGAAAGATGAAAATGATTTGATGGCTTGATTCTTTCAGGGGCCATTTGATCTTCTCAACATTTTCCTGTTTCGAAATTGTCTTTGGTATTAGATGCTTTACCTTTGTTCCTTTTTGAGCCTTTGGAGCTGGTGGATTTTGAGGTACAGAACTTTAAGACCTGTTTCTTACTAGCAACTACATCCACTGGAGGTTGGGAGAATTAGGGGAATTGTCTTGTCATCCCTTTTGCAAGATTTATCAGGAAAGGGTGATCTTGGTTACTGTCCCTTCTTTGATTCCCACAGCTGGAACTTCCTTTACTTTCAACAAGAAGTGATACTGTCAGAGTTTTGTCCCTATCCCTCATCTGTGGAGTAACAGAGGTTGAATTATTTGGATGGCAGGAGGGCTCTCTTAGTTTACTTGCAGAGGGTAGAAGCTTTCAGGAAAACTGAGACCCTCTTTGTTAATTTTGGACCAGCAAGAAGGGGAGAAAAGCCAACTACTCCTACCTTAAACCGGTGGATACGATCCTTAATTTTGATGATATATGGGGCTCTAGACGAGTTTCCTCTTTCAGGCATTCAGGGAAGATCCACACAAAGTATGGCTACTTCAGTGGCTGAGTTGCGGGGTGCCTCAATTGGGGAGAGTTGTGGGGAAGCTACACAGGCTACTCCCTCAACCTTTATTAAACTTTATAGGATTACAGAGTTTGATACTATTGATTCTGTTCTTGGTCATAAGGTTTTGGTCTCTATGAAGTAGTACAGCTGATACTTTTTATATTTTTGAATAAATTGGATTACTTTTGTCCTTGCAGCTTGGTTGTCCTTGTTCATTGCTTGCTATGTCTCATTTTGTTCAGAAAGAAGATGAGGGAGGGAGGTGGAGGTAATGCTTCAATTACTGATCAGTAATTGCATTACTCCTAGACCTTCTCCCTTCCCTTTATTCAGGGTCCCCCCTGCCCTCACAGTGCAGAGCAACTGATTCAGATATTTTGCTGAACTTGTTTATGTACAGGAGGAGTGGGTGGGGAGAAGGGCTTTTATCGTTTGTGGGGACTTTGGATTGGTGTCTGGGGGAGGCAATGAAGCGTCATTATGTAGTGAGTGAAGGCGAGGGAGTAGGGCTAGGAGTAATACAATTACCGAGGGAGTAGGACTAGGAGTAATACAATTACCGGTAAGTAATCAAAGCGTTTATATTGATGTCTATTTGTGCGTAGCATGTAACACTAATTTTAAACACATTCACATTGCATCCCGTTGGACCACTGATGTCACAGTTATTACTGGCATGCCATTTTGTAAAGGTAATTTTTAAATTTGTTAGAATGCTACCCATCTTGCCAGTTGAATCACACAGTCCCCTGCTGTCACGCCTGTACCTCATCTTGTAGTTCCCCCTAACTGCAGAAGGAAACAAACATTTGATCGCCTTTACTGCGAGCACCTCAGAAGTGAGCACACAGGGATCGATTTATGCGGCGTTTAGCACCTGAAGGGGCTCTTAGCCCTTGAAACAGGTATGGCCTGCGGCTCGTCTCCAAAGAACAACCTCCATTTCACACTGCAAATTGATATTGTATGTTTGAAAGTGAACAAACAGCAGTAATGGCAAATGCCAGCAGGTCTGTCAAACGCCCCAATTCTACCTACGCAGGAGCTGGGAAATCATGGAGCGAGCTGCGCTTAACCAACTCGTTCGTTTGGCTAGAAAGTGGGGGCAGACTTCCATTCTAACTCCTCCTCCCGAGAATGCCTTGCAATGAAGGAGCATGTGTCTGACTGCAGTCTCCCCACCATTGCACCAAAATGTCATGCAAGGGAATGGCCAGACAAATATAATACCACCCCACTTTGAACCATATATGAAATAGCCATGAAAGAGTATTTGAGGCGAGGGAGCCATTGCTCCCCCTGAGGAATTTCGAAATTTCCTTCCTACCTTTCATTGTTACTAAGTCTCTTTTCCTTTATTTTTTTAGTTCAGCCTTTTTCCATCACCTTCCTTCCCTTTTTTTTTTTGCATCAATCTCTTCATCCTTCTTTGTCTTTTGTTCCATCCATCCGTAGATCCACCCCTACATTTATAATGTCTCTGTTCTTTCTATCCTGATGTGTGTTTCATCCATACACCCATCCTATATTATCTTGTCCATTTCTTCCCCCACAGTTCCTTTATACTATCCTCCTAAAAAAGTATCTATGAACTTCCGAATGGCAGCCAGTAGTCTTCGACCAAAGCGGAAAGAACTAAAAACAAACATTTATGGTTACATGTTGATCAGATTTGCCAAGGTGGCACCCCTCTACCCCCTCTCAAAGCGATAGAATGTGGGGGAGAGTTGTGATGCTGCTGATGTCTTGATTTTCATGTCCGCTGATGCAACCATATTGTCACTAGTGAGTAATCAATTTTAAAGACCCTAAGTGCAGGAAACAAATCACCTTATTCTTTTTTCTGGTAATGTCCTCCGACCACTCTATGTAGTTACAGGCGCAAGAAAGAGATGCTGTCTACAATAACTACCTCTGCTCAATTACTTGTTGAGGCACAGGATCTTTTTCAGTGATGGCTCTCAGTTCAAGCTTATGGGTATGCACAGCAGATTTGATGGGGATAAGGGCATTGCCCACTGAAAGACCAGTTTTTATATCTGGCATTATCCAAGTCCTTTTGATTTTGCCACAGTTATGTACATAATATAATTACTTAAGAGTTTTTATCTACTTCTCTTCATCCATTGGTCTGTTATTGCGTCATTAACCCTTTTCTTCCGCCCAATACAGCATACATACTAGGACAATGGGCCAGCCCACTTTGGCCCTTTGCTTACTTCTCTGAGAGTGACGGCCCTTTCATAGGGGACACACCCACATACAGAGTAGTTCCATTCAGTGAGAGGGACGCCTATGGCAATGTTTGCTTTTTGAGAGCAAAATAAATAAAAAAAATCCTGTAGTCAGTGTTATATTTTTATTATTTATTTATTTATTGGGGGTTGACAAGGACTAGCAGCGTCCACAACAATAAGATGTGCAAAAACCATGACAGACAGACAGAAGTTCCCCGTTAGGTGCTCGCAAGGTCAGCTTTGCAGAGAATACAGCTGCAGCGTGCTTAATATTCCAGCATCCGATCTGTATATGATGAGCACCAAGTGGGCTCTGGAATGAAACCTCTGCATCGGATTCTCATCCCCCCTTTTCTTCTTTTAAACATCGCAGGCCGGTTTACTGGAAGTGTAGACTCTGAAACTCATGCACAGGCACAAAAATCTAACAAAGTAAACGTCAGTAAAATATGTGTTGGCTTTGACAAGTGAGTAATGTGGTTGCCAAGGGTGGTGTCAGTTTAATCTTGCGCTGCCCACCTATGCTGTACCGGGGGCACCAGATATTGCCATTTGATAAACAGATCTTTGCCTGGCTTGCTGCCTACCATCAATTATCCTAACGAAAGGAAAGCCAATATTGTGTGAGCCGTGCAACCCCCGTTCCATTCATCACCGAGACAGCTACGGTGCAGCTCAAACCGGCTGGAATCCCATCCAGCCTCGTCCTCTTCAGGCTGTAAGGCCTTTGCGGCTCAGAAGCGTTATTACCCTGGGCAAGGCACCACTAAATGCCACATCCTTTTATGAATAACACTCGCTCAATGCCCTTCTAACGCCCCCTCCCCGCCGCATTCAGTTTAAGAAAGTTATTGTTCAATGTTGTTTTTCACTTTTTTCATCTTTAACAACAACCGCATTTTGGAGCTCTAAAATACTAAGAAAATAAGATTGCATGACCATCGGTCCTAGCCATTTGTAAACATATGTTGATGTTAGCCACCCACCGCCCCTGACTTGTGTATCACTGCAACTCATCCACATCTTTAACGATGTGTGCAATATTCCACGGATGTTATTGTCATTTAAATATGATATATACACAATGCTAACATGAACCCTTGCGGTTTTGGAGTTGACATGTTAAAAGTTATATATAACGTGTTTGCAAAAATGAAACATATTTTTCCTTCCTATCATTTTTTTTAATCTTCTGCTAAAAATTCATAATCATAAACTTTACATTGCTCTCTTCCATTTTTTTGAAAAATATGTACAACAAAAAGTGCCACCATGTAGGCGACAAAGTATATAGTTTGAAAATCCATTGCAGTTGCAGTTTTGAAAGTAAACATGTATATTTAATTTACTTTCCGGTTACTTTTACTTTCCATTAACACGGTTGACTTACTTGCTAATCATGTGAAGTCGTGTATAAGCTCTAGGTGAACCGTTAAACACTTATACTTTGCAAACCTAGCCCACCCCGCTTATACAGCTTTTGATCCTTCACCTAGAGCTTATAAACGGGTAATTTACGAACTTGCAACATCCTTCAGAAATAATTGCCTTGGATTCCTATCAGCTACATTTACCACTCCTCCTGATAGTACAGTTACCATCACTGCTGGTAACCCGACAAGACCAACTCAGCCTTTCGCTTGTCCACCATCGATTACCTGAGTAGCTTTAATTTGGTTATTAGGAAGACGTGTTAACAATAGCAATTTGAGATGGCTGACATGCGATATGAAGAGCTGTATAAAACCAAGTAACTAGTACTACAACAGGGACTTGTACACTAATTACTGGCTTAACTACTAGCCGTCCACCTAGTGTGTTACTGCTGTGGGTACTGTTAAGTTTAGTGGTAACACTACTGGTACTGCTACTATGAGTGCTGCTACAGTATTCCTCTTACTGCTACTGATGCCAGTAACTTGGGTCGTACCACTGCTCGTACAACCACTGGTACTGCCACCACTGTTATTGCTAGTCCCTGCACCACCAGTGTTGTTATGCAGGTCTTACCGCTGCTCTCAGTATTGCAGTACCGGTATCCATTTGACTGCTACTGTCACCATTAAAAAGACTCATTACTATCAGTAATAGCTCTGCTACTGCCATTGATACTACTGTGCCGCTCATGATTGACACAATACCCCAATTATTTGTATTTTCTATACTATATCAAGAGTGTGCACTGGCATTATAGGTCAGGACACTCATCACCCATCTGCATTCATCACCGCCTCTAAACACACCCGCCTGTGCTGTTGATCCTCCCTTAAGCACTAATTGTTCTCCTTTGGACATCATTTCTGGTAGCAGCACGTCAGATGTGTGCATCAATACAGCTGTTTACTAGTACCAGTTGCTACTGTCATGAATAGTGCAATTAATAATTTTACTGTTCCTAGAAGTATTAGTTAGTAGTTCAAGTAGTGTCAGCAGTGTTGGTATCCGCGGTATTACTGGTGCCACTAGAAGTTTTACTTGTACCAGTAGTACACGTATCATACGAATGGTAATGTGCAATAGATAAAGGGTCAGTATTAGTAGTAGCAGTAGCAGCACTAGAGGTAACAGCATTAATACTTGCGTCAGCAGTAATAGTGTCTGTAATAATACTTTCTGTAGTAGTAGTAAGCACCAATACAGCCCTACTAGTCATATTAGGACGATACCAAGACAGCCCTACTAGGGGTTGTATTATGATCATGATACTTGAAGTATTATTAGTAGTCATCAAGCAGAGTATCAATACCACTACTAATTGTGCTTGGTGTACCAGGTACTAACATGGTGGCAGCACCCCACTAGTGCAAGTAGGAGTAACTGGAGTAACAGTAGTATTAGAAGTGGTTGAAGGGCTAGTAATAGATAGTACTTGTGATAACTGCAGAGATTAATGTCCAAAAATGTTCCATGCTTCAATTACTCGTTTATTCTCCCAAAGGTTTTCTGATATTTAGAGCATGTCTTAGTGGCCCTTAGTTATTGGTGTTATCCGGGCGCAAAACAGAGTGCTGCCTTGCAGAGCCCTAAGATACTGTTTGAAAGGGTGGAGCCCAAAAAGACTCTCCACCATTGTTGTAGAATCACCATTTCTCAATCCCAGTCTTGCAATTGTGTGTTTTTGCTAAAAGGGCGTCTGTGTGTCTGTTAGTAAAGCAGTAGGTTCCTCGCCCTCCCCTCCCTCCTTGGATATCTGCTCTGTAAATGAAAACCTGCGTCCCCGCCCAGCAAGTACCCAAGGCAGCCCAAACAGCATGCAGGGACAGAGCTAGGACGGAGAGGCAATATAAGATGCTTGGGGTACACTGAGAGATACTGTGAGGTGCTGACATCACAAAGACTAATGAGATTTGGGACCTGGACAGAGGGTCAGAAAGTAAAAGAACACCAACACTCTACCACGACTTGGAGCCTCTTGAATAGATCACATGAAGACCAGTGTGAGGAGCTGGAGACACATTTGCTTCTAGCAATGGGAATAATTTACTTCTTGAATGTGCCTGAGCAGCTAGATGCATTGAAACAGGACCACCAAGAGCAAAGTCAGTGTCTGGTAACTAGTGTCATGCCATCACATCATCTAGTTTGACAATAGGTCTCATTTTCCAAACTTTGACCTAGTAACAACCTTTCATTCACACTTATCATTCGTGAAATAGACTCTCCTAAACGTACCCATAATTGAGTTAGAACTGAGCTTTAGCTAAAGAATCAGTGCCAGAACTGTGTTCTTATGTGCTCCCATCCATATCAAGCAAAATGGTACATAGTTTGAGGACCTTGGGACACATTTATGCAGCGAAGGTTCCCATAAAAGGCGGAGAAGCGTCACCCAGCCTGCTGCGAGCGCAGCAGGTAAATTTAAATTAATAAAGTGGTCATTACCATTTTATTATATGATGTGCCACCGGCCTGCACTGTTCTAGCAGGAGTTTGAGAGTAAGGGCAGGGCTTATTCCTGCTGATTGGTGGCAGCAGCAGGATAACTTGCCAAGTGTGCAGTGCGGAGCGCTCATGTTGAATTGCCCGTCGGTTTTGCGATGGCCAGCCTGACATGCGCACTTCAGACCACATCAATCATAGCGGTGTTAAACAGCTGGGGGATTGCAGGCACAGGACCCTAGCCTCAAAAGGAGCGCTGGGTTAGCCTGCTCCATCCAATCCGAGTACTTCCCTCATGCTGAACACAGCATCCTCCTTGGATTTTCTATCCCACTCAATTGATGTCTTTTTTTTGCAAACCCGTATCCTGTGGTTTGGTTTTTCATGTGTCTGCAATCTTCCTGTCTGATCAGTGTTTCTCTACCAACTTCTTGTGATGGTTGTCCTTTCGCACAGCTACATTCGGCTTAAAGTCACCCTCTTTCTGTATCCAACAAACAATGGTGGTTTGTGTTCTTTTTCATGTAGCACATTACCCTTGTACAGTGCATACTTTGACCAGAGTGGCGCCACTTGTGTGCACGATTGAGAGCTCTGGAGCTGTGGTTGAAGGCACTGCGAGTTTCTCACAGGGTCTGTCAGTGGGTCAAAAAGGTGTTCAGGATAAATGGCCATCCTATCATTGGCCTCACTGCAGCGTTCACTGCACAGTGGTCACGTATTTCAGTTGTAATTGTGATTCTATGCAAATGAGTGTGATGGGTCCCCATCATGGGGGTGCACACTTTTCAAAATTATCACAAGGTGAAAATAAACAAAAATGCAGTGGTTGCTCGCTAAATAAACTCATCCCTAACTTTTACGCCCCACCACTTTCCTATGTCACCAGCCACCTCTGCATTCATGAGAGAAAGAAATCAGAGTGCATGGACAGGAGGTTGGGAAGATTGCACTGCAAGTGTCTCTTTTCGCGATCATTCAGTTCCAATATGACACGTCCAACCGGCATTAAATATTAATGCAAAGCGTACTCCATGCCCTGACGTGTTTGCACGTATACATTCTGTAAAACTGGTAACTGACACCACTGTTTGGCATTGTTGTTTCCGCACTGCAAGGAAGGCGAACGGTGGGCCCCTTTGTTCTGCTACAGCTTTGAACGGAAGACAGTTTGCATACAATATAAATGCAAATTCGACATTCCGCATTTTCCAGTCACTTGTCGCATTTTTCCCCGGCATCCCAACCAAAACAAATTGTGCAATTAATATGCTGCTTCACCGACGCCATTTTTGTTAGTTGCGGCACCGAGTCTTCATTGAGCGATCGAAACGACTGCGCTTTCAGTTCATCTGTGCATAATTTCTTGAAGGGCAGAAGATGCCTGTTAGAAAAAACAGCACCGAGAGAGCTTAAACACTTCCCCTGCGTTTGTACGGTGAGACTAGACTAAGTCGTCTCTTTATATATTATTGTTAGTATGGTATCAACACAGATCGGATCGCTGGGTCGTGCCGCACGAGTTAAACGTTTTGTTTCTTTCTCTAGCTGAAATGCACTTCTATAATGTCTGATTGATTCTGCGCCATCATAATATTTGTCTGTGCTGGTGTGTAGAACACGTCCCATGTGCGTCGCATCCCAGATAGAGTAAAAGTCGTGATGGAAAAGATACACAGTCGTGTTTCCACGTGGGCAGTCATTTCCCAGACAGAGTAAGGTGTAAATAAACAGGTTGTGGGACATAGAAAACTTTGCTTTTTTATTCTAGGCTATCGGGTTGATGTCAGATTTTTTGGTGACATGACTAATCTGCCGAGTATTGAAATAGAATCAGATGAAAAAACGGGTTTGGCCCATGTAGGTCCTAAGGACCCAAGCCCTGTACACATGACCATATCAATCAGTAAACATTTGCACTCCTAATTTTAAAATTAATTCCTATAAAGATTAGTCACACTGTGTCCCCCGAAGAAACGCTTGTATGTCATATATTTCACATGTGGACTTTAAGTAGGCATTCATTGAGTTTCTTCCTACATATTTTTCATAAAATAGCCCATTTAACTTTGTTTGCAAAGTATTTAATAATCAACAAAGAGATCTTTGTGCATACATACAGGCATGTTCTACAAATTCGTAAAAACCTGATAAAAAAACAATCATTTAGGAGCTAAAATGGGATTATACAAAGATTGAAAAGTCAAATTAGCAACTGCTGCTGATTAAAAATGTATTTATACAAAAGCCACCCCCATAGGTAAAGTATGTATCCTCCTTGGAGTTTCTTTCACCACACACAATGAACACATGTTTTGCAAACGTTGCTCTACCTACTTCTAATGATGGTTGTCCTTTCACCAATTACAGTCTGCCTAAAAGTCACCCTCTTTCTGTATCCAACAAACCATGGTGGCTTCGGACACAAGAGTCCGAGGGAACAACTGGGAGTACAGAAGGCCTAAAAATTTTAAGTGACCCTCCACTTCAGCAAAATACTGCAAGGACATCTTACCTTATAGCCATCATCCTTTATAGTTCTGGCAGCCTATCCTGATTCAAGGCTAGCTGGACCTTCAAGAACTGCTGCAAGGCTAAGGGACCTAAGACATTTTGTAGCCTTTGCTCAATGCCGATGAAGAGGGCTATAACACGGCCTCAGAAGTAGGGCATTTATTTCATTGTTTTTATTACATGTCCAGTAATTCGTATTGAACACTCTTGAAAGAAGATAGTCACAAGAGGGGTTGAGAGGGTAGAAACTGCTAAGTGCCTAGGAATATGCAATTTGAAGGGTGTGGAAGTAAGAAGTTTGTGGCTTTTAGATATTGATAACTCCACTTGAACATGCTAACATCATATTATTATTCAGGTCTTTCTTCCCAAGTCCTTAACATCTTTCCAGTCATTACTTGACATGGACTGCCTCTTTTTCTTTGTGCAGTCATTTGAAGTTAAAAAAAACACCCAATGCCCCAAATTGAGCAAGAGAATGAAAGAGGAATACAGAAATTATCATGCCTAGCGCTTAGCATCCTGCAACTGATTTCGTAACAGAGCTTATTGTCCTTTTCTGGATCAGTGATTACGGTAGGAAAACCTGTACATAGTTTGCAACCTTTCCGAGCTCCTGCTGGGTCTTTTGGAGATGGATCCTTGGTGGAATGTTTTGTGTTTCTAGTTTTATGACCTGCTCTGCGGAAAGTGAGATCTTTCTGTGTAGTTTCTGGGATAAGACCTCCCAGTCTGAATGATAGAATGCTGAAATGGTCATTGGAATGTGCTGGCCTAAGAGCCTCCTCGAGGAAGATCTTTCTGTTCTTTAAATACCATTCACACTGAAATAAAATATGAACAAAATTTGTAATTCACTTTCCATTGCTGTCACATTCTGCCTGAGTGAGCTGGTCCTATTTATGGCTTTGTTAATGGGACACCAATCGATGAAATCCTGCCAGAACAGAATGTCTGTGATAATCTGTGCCTAGCAGAGTCAATTGTTTGGTTTATGTCGTGGTTACAGACTTTGTTCCATGGATAACTTTTGACCATTTCCTTACTATCGTGCCATTTTCAGTAGCTGAGGGAAATAAAGCTAGAGACACAAGGTTGCTGTGCTCCAAAATGTAAACTGTGGCTTCCGTGTCTGGGAGAGTGTAGTGCCACCCTCCTGCTAATGGTGGGACCCTCCTCTCCTTTGTATATTCCAGTGTTCTAGAGGTCATGGTAGGACACAACATTCCCCTATGGGTTAATTTAGAAACCCGAAGAGGCCAAGTGTAATGTGCCTTGTTTTGCTCTTCAGCTATGTGACAACGGCACTGGTGGCCCTTGTTCCGTGTTCTCCGTGTCGTGCTTTTTGTGAGATATTCTTGCCTCCAGTCCTGCCAGGCAAATGCTACCTGGCCATATAACTGCAGTTCTTTCTTCAGCTCCTTGCAGTGCTGTGACCTCCTCAAACCTGCTAAACCAACAATCACATGTCTATGGGCCTGTTTTAGAGTTTGGCGGAGGAGGTTAGTCTGTCACAAACGTGACGGATATCCCATCTGCTGTATAGTAGCCTATGGAGATCGTAATAGGACTGACGGGATATCTGTCATGTTTGTGACAGAGTAACCCGTCTGCCAAACTCTAAATCAGGCCCTGTGTGTAAACAGGTATCATTCACACTGTAGGTGGAAGAGCGAGGGCGGGGTTGCTGAGTCGCCGATATGTAAAGGGGGACCTCCCCACATAAAGGAGCTCAGCATGCTTGTATCACCATAGCCATTTTGGACAGTCTGTTGCACCCTCCTTTGTTTCTTCAAGTGAATTCCAAGGCTATCCCACTCCTTGTCCATGTCTTTTGGATGTTGGTTACCATTGGGCCCATTTTCCTCTGGTCCCTGCTGAAATTTGACAAACCCTGTTTTCTAAGTCTGTTGCCTGGTGCTACTAAACCCAAAGGCTCGAGGTATGCTGCATCTTTACCTGACAAAGTAAGCCCTTCTCATATGGTGCATGTTCTTTTTTGTTTTGTTGCATTTCAAGCTAGTGTGTTGTGCATCAGTACCACTCTTTAATGTGGCACTTCACTATTTGGAAGCTTCTGGGGTAAAATGCTTTTTCCCAGTCTGGCTACTCACTGTGTGAGTTTACAGTATTTATCCCTTTGTTTAAATATCGAGCTGCGTGGACATTTCCGTTGCACCGTCCTGCCACCATTTGTGACATAGACAGTCCCAAGTGAAGCTGCTTTTGCTAGGCTGTTCTGATGTCTCTAGTCACCAAACCTTTAAGAGGGTTTCACCAAAAGACTCGGGAATTGCAAGGTGACTTCATAGGAGATAAAGAAAGATAACGATTTTCAGAAAATATAGCGCTGTGTTACTATACTAAAAATAATCATTTTCGAGGCGTCAAGATGGCGGTCACACTCTGAGTGTGCTCTGGACCCCTCCGTCATCCGCCCGAAACAATCGCCATTCCGGGCATTGTTCCGCATCTCTGATCGTCCCTGCAGGCAAGTTGATCGGTGCTGAAGGAGAGGCTGCGAGCCCTGACATCGCAGCACCCGCGCAGCGGCTAAAAACTGGCCCGGCACCGCAGCAGACATGGAGGCCGAGATCCGCACCGCCCGTGGCGGCGCGCCCTCCTATGTGAGGTGCGCCTGAGGTGAGAAGCCAGCAAGATCTGCTCGGTCCGCTGGCGCAACCGAGCAAAGACTTCTGTGGAGCTCCAGAGGGAGAGGGCAGCAATCGGCTGCCACTGGAGACTGGTGTGTGGCGCTCCTCCTCGGCGCTCTCCCTCGGTGGGCCTGAAGTGTTCCTTGCTGTAGCGCTCGCCACCTGGTTCGCAGAACTCGACTTCTAGTGATCAATTGTATAACAATCCGTCTGAATGGAGGGGTCCACCAATCCACCTTAGTGACAGCCCACCTGGCTGCGTTACCTCATTTGGGTAGTTGGGCGACAGATGCTTCCGGGGTAGAAGTATGGGGTGGAGGGGGTTGGGGGTTGTGAAGTTAACAAAGGGATTTAGTATTTTCGTTTTAATAAGTTTCCTTTTCTACATATATGCTTGTATTCCTTTTATTTGGTTGGGACGGCCGCACTCGGGCCCCTTGATGGGCTCCCAATATCACACTACACTGACACAGTGGACATGTGGCCCTCACTGATACAGATTCTGTCGTGGAATGTGAACGGCCTTCTAGACAAAATTAAGAGGTCTGCAGTGTTTAGTGCCCTCCGTAGGTATGCCCCATCAGTGGTCTTACTATAGGAAACCCACCTGCTTGGCACCATTTGCCCCATGCTGGCGCGAGGGGGATATGATAAGGTCTACCACTCCGGCTTTACAGGGGGGTCAAGAGGGGTTGCTATTCTTCTCCATCGCTCGCAACCAATGGTCGTTACCTCTACGAGGTCCGACTCACAGGGGAGGTTTGTGGTGGTGTCCGGGTCACTTCACGGGGTGCCATGTAGCTTTGTGTGCGCGCCTATGCTTCCCCAACTGTGTTTGACAATTTCCTGCTAGCGCTCCGCCAGGTTCTGGCAGAACTTCCCCAGAGTTCCACCCTATTGGGAGGAGACTTTGATTCCGTCCTGGACCCTAGTCTAGATGTCTCCGGGACAATATCTGCCTCTCGATCTAGGCGGGCGTCGAGCTTGAATGGGTGGGCAGAGAGCCTTAGACTGTGTGAGGTGTGGAGAACCTGGCATCCAAGATCGCGACAATACACACACACTTCGGCAGCCCACCAATCGCAGGCTAGAATTGACCTTGTGTTCATGCCTGCACAGGACATCTCTAGGGTCACCAGGGCAGAGATACTGCCACGGGGGGTCTCGGACCACTCACCAGTGCAGATCAGATTGGGCAGCTCAGACCCGACCCGACGTCCGCTATGGCGTCTAAACACGTGGCACCTTCAGGAAGGCGAATACACCCTAGAAATCAGAGAACATCTCATCCGGTATTTTGAACACAATATGGGATCGGTCCGGTCCCTGGGCACAGTCTGGGCTGCATGCAAGGCCACCCTTCGAGGCCACGCCAAACACCTTGTTCGGGTCCGGGAACGAGCCCGAGATGCGCAGGTGACAATACTAGAAGCCAAAGCAGTACGACTTGAGCGACAAAGCACTAGAGATGGGTCAACCTCCACCCTAAGGCAACTTGCCATGATTATAGAAGAGATCAAACACCTGGCCCTAGAGTCCGCAAAACACATTTGGAGAGCAAAGGCAGCCCGGGTATACGGTTAGGGGGACAGGAACGGAAAGCTCCTGCACTGGTTGGGCACACGACCACTAGCGGACAGGGTCATTTCCGAGGTCACTGATGAGTCTGGAGTGCTCGCTAGATTACCAGGTGACATCGCCCAAAGCTTTGCCTCCTATTACACACAGTTATATGC
Organism: Pleurodeles waltl; assembly: GCF_031143425.1. NCBI lineage: Eukaryota > Metazoa > Chordata > Amphibia > Caudata > Salamandridae > Pleurodeles > Pleurodeles waltl. The sequence continues at coordinate 997,490,430 of NC_090446.1, forward strand.
GAAACACCCCAGGCCTCTCGTTGAAAGAGAACCCTCTCCTGGAGGACATTGTGCTTCCTAAGATTCCGCAAACAACCAGGGAAATTCTGGATGCTGAACTAACCCTTGCAGAGGTGACGGTGCGATAGCCAGCCTTTCATCAGGCAAAACCCCTGGCCCGGACGGTTTCCCGATGGAGCTCTACCACCGATGTAGTGATATCCTGAGCCCTCACCTCCTTAAAATGTACGAAGAAGCTGAGAAAGAAGGCCACTTCCCCTCTGGGATTGACAAGGCCACTATCGTGGTAATCCCCAAGACCCAGCCTCCGTCGCGCAGCTGCTCGGCATACCGACCCATTTCCCTGTTGAAGCCCGTACTCCCCACATTGATACAACCAGACCAATGTGGGTTTATGCCCTTGCGCAGTACCAGATACTGCATTAGGCGACTGCACGTTGCCCTGGAACACCGCGGGGTCTTGACCCGGGCACCCCTAGCTTTTCTTCTCCTCGATTTCGAAAAGGCCTTTGACACCGTGGACTAGTCTTACTTGGAAGAGGTCCTCCAGGGCAATGGGATTGGACCTAAGTTCCGTGGCCTAGTAAAGTTACTTTACTCCAACCCGACTGCATGAGTCCAAGCAAACGGGGTGGTCTCAGATCCGTTTCCCATACGCTGTGGTACTCGTCAGGGATGCCCACTATCCCCGTTACTATTCGCACTTGCGATAGAACCTTTGGCGAAAATACTGAGAGAAGACCCCCTAATAGAAGGTTGGACATGGCCGGAAGGCCCTGAAGATAGAGTGGCGCTATATGCAGACGATGTTCTTATTTATCTCTCCAATCCAGCCACAAGTGGCCCACGGATCTTGCAGCTCTTGGACCTCTTCTCCCAGGCCTCTGGTCTGACTTTAAACCCTGGCAAATCCCTCCTGGTCCCTCTACACCCTTCCAGAGAATGTATTGACTGGCAGCGAAACATTCCGATCCGACGCAACAACTTTAAATACCTAGGCGTACACGTAGCCTTATTATCTGAGCTAGCATGGGAGTTAAATGTCTCGCCACTCACTAAAAAAATCAAAGAAGACCTCCAAAAATGGAAGTGCCTACCCCTCAATCTACTGGGCAGAATAGCACTTTATAAAATTATGATACTCCCTAGATTTTTATACCTCCTGCAAAACTTTCCATACCCGGTCCCCCGGAAATGGTTCACTGAGATGGATACAGTGGCGCGTCAGTTCTTGTGGCATGGCTCTCGCACCAAATTGGCCCTTACCACATCCCAGAGAGATACTTATGATGGAGGACTGGGTATGTCTAATATCTATTTCTACTACCTTGCAACCCACTTGCTAGTGATTAATGACTGGCTGGGAGGAGGCTGGACAGACCCCGCCTACAGACTCGAGCTTCAGACAATTGGCTACCCCGGAGTCTTTGATGCCCTATATGGTAGCCAGATTCCTCGAGGCACACCGAAAGTTACGAGGGTGATTTTATTGGGTTGGCGAGCGGCCCAGAAAGCGACAGGATGGTGGGATCGTCTCACCCGGCAGACCCCCTTGTGGCAGGGGAAATGACTGCTAGAGGTTTCAACACTAGAGGGATTCCGAAAGTGGGACAACATTGGAATCACTACCCTTGGAGACGTCTGGGGAGAGTCACATATGCGGTCCTTTGAGGATATCCAAGAAATCTACTCACTAAACAAAACCCAATTTCATAAATATTTACAGCTTAGACACGCACTTCTGGTACACATCCGACCAGGGGACGACGTCCCTGATTGCAGCCCTATGGAGGCGATGACCTTGATGGGAGGCCTGGGCAGGGTAGGGATTTCCCAGCTTTATCGCTCCCTGCTCTCCAATACTGCCCCCTCTCTTGATAGTCTTCGCCGGAAATGGGAGGGATGGGTGGGCCCCATAGAAGAGGAGGACTGGAGAGACGTGTTGATGGCCCCTAGGACCTTGACCATGAAGTCCTGATTTAGAGTACTCCAGACCCTCTTCCTCCACATAGCATACTTCTCCCCTGAAAGACTATTTAGAGCAGGCTTGCAACAGACGGCCGACTGTCCTCGGTGCTCCGGCCCAGACGCGGACTTCTTCCACATGGTCTGGTCATGCCCAGTCATAGCGACTTAATGGAGGGCGATTATGAGGGAAATTTCGAGGGTCTTACAATCAGAGGTGGAGATGGCCCCTCTTCCCCTCCTCCTGGGGGCGATGGGGGAGACGGGATTGAGAAGAGCGGACCGTATCTTCTTGGGAGTGGTCTGCCTGGTGGCAAAGAGAGACATTATGGCAGATTGGAAGGCAGTAGCGGCTCCCACATTGACCAAGTGGAGGCAGGGTGTGGACTGGTGTACGCTATGTGAAAAGCCTGTATACGAAGCCAGAGGAAGCCCAGACAAATACAACAAGATATGGGGGCAGTGGGGGAACATGTGGACCGTTTGTCCGATTGCGGAACGGGGCCCTCCACCTGTGTGTGTGTACAGGAGGGACTGCCCGCTGGTCGGGACCACAGGTGATCAGTGCCCTCACGACGTAATACTGTTATCCAAATACTATTCATTTGATCTGTCCATGTTTATTGTGCGCTTGTAATTATTGATCATGAAGCCTACGGGCCCAATGTTATGTACGGTCGTCCCAAGACACTATCCGGTGTCATGTTGCTTATTCTTATTTTTATTTTTATATTTTCGTATTTCACTCGATTTACTTTTCATAAAATCAATAAAAATTCTTTATAAAAAAAAATAATAATAATTTTCAAACCATAACTAAATCTGCTCACCACTGCTTTCTTAAGTAGGTGACACCGAAGAGCTATGAAGCCACGCAGAAATTAGTTGTAAATGCACATGTATTCTCTTTTTATCTAGGAACTTCGCAAGTATTTCCCGCTCTCCGGTCAATATAGAATTTTTGCTAACAAAAGGGCTCTTAATACACTGAAAAAAGATCTTGTAATGTTAATTTTGAGTATTGCAGTGGCACCCTAAAGCTGCTGCTTTCAATCGCTATACAAAAGCACTGGCCCTGCCTCTCACCTCAAGCACGGTAACCTAACTTAAGGGGGAGGTGGGTCCTTCTGGCAAAGATATCCAATGGCATCTCAGGATACCTTTAGATCCATGAAGCTTTAAGTTCAGATGCAAAAGGCATTTTTCCCAGCCTCCTGGCTGAAATTAATTGCATTGATGGTTAAGGAGTCAGCGAACCAAACGAGGAGCTCACCAGAGTTGGAATTTCTAGAACTCTCGAGAGTGAGGTATGTTTCATTTTAATTCTGCAGTTCATTTGTGGCTCATTAGGTAATGCTATCTGCCTACAGTTGTTACTAGGCATGTACAGCTACGAGTAGACCCCAGGGCACAAGGCTACTACTCTATAGTGAGCAGGACAGAGAGTCGAGCATCCATCTCGTCTCTCCAGCACCCTTAGATCCTAATTAGTGGTCAACCTGGACAAGAAACAACAGGTAGAAGCCTATTATGGACGAACAGTCACCAGATAGATTACGTGATGGGGCAAACAGAAGTTGGAAGAACCAGCAGTTTGCTCCATTAAACCATTATCACACAAATGGTAATTAATGTCCGTATGTTCTCACAGTAACTTATATGCAGGAGATTGGCACTACCAGTTCCATGACATATTAGTCGCTCCAGGGACGTATGTGACCACAGGAAAGCATTAGGTGGCAGCCTAACACATGCCAATCCCCATTAAAGTACAGAAATGCAGAGTGCCCCCTTACAAATATAAAGACCGAAAACACCCCACATGTGCTCTGCAGCTGTGCTGGCTCCATTTTACACTGGCATACCTCAGTAGTTTGAGAGACTCACGTACCACAGATTGAACATATATGAACATAATGAAGAGCTGCCTAAGAAATAGAGTCCCCAAGCACTGGGTGTCCATGACACTTCATGGTTGCCCATCTGTGTTGTGCGTGCTGGCCTGGAATGCTGTGGAGGAGGGATGCTCCAGCTGCAGATCATAAAAAAATGCTGCCCTGCTATATAAATGAAGAATTGAATCGATAGGACAAAAGTAACTGAAAGAGAGACTTGGCTAAATTATTTTTAGGTGCCAGATTCTGTGTCAAGACACTCCCATGTCAGATGGATATTTTTGTACCAGATTATAACTACTTTAGAACTGCCTGGAGAAGGTTATTTTTTCTGAGAGAGAATAAGCCAGGTACTATATGGTGGATGATCTCCTTGTGGCCAGGGACAAGGCCTGTATTTCTGTTTTTATCATATGCTGTTTGATGGATGAGGGCCTGTATTAGCAGGGTATGATGGTGCTGTGATAGTGCCATCAGGACTGTCAGACACCAAGGCTCAGGGAGAATGCCACATTGAAGGTTGTTCTATTCCAATTAAGTGTAACCTCTCCGGTAATGGCGTATTACCAGAAGATCCTGTCCCTTGCAGTTATTCCTGTTGTATGAGAGGCAGAGGTGTCATTATGTGTAGTCATGTAGTGCAGTACCCTCAATGTGGTGTTGATGCCTTGATATATGTCTGGGGCTATGGCAGTCATGCAAGAGGATTTGAGTCCTCTGACAAAGGGGGGCAGATGAATGTAGAATGGCAGACTTAATTAAAAAAAAATCTGGTGATCTGATCTTGGTTTCGGATGGGCATTTGAGGTTATGAAAAGGATCAATGGAATCCTACATTACATTTAGAGTGGCTGCTACTTGAGATTTATGTGGACATTATTTCTAAAGCCGCACTCACTGCATGTTTATCTTCTTAACTGCAGCCACAATTGAATTTGTAGCTTCTATTTTTCACGTACCTGAACTCTTTAGTTCACACCTTTGTGCCTTTGCCGCTTGCACAGGAATTCCCTAGTAGCAAGGCTTACCTTGTATCTAACTAGGAGGCTCCAACTAGTGCAAAGTGCAGAAGTTCAGATCTGAGGCAAGACACTCACTCAGCAGTAAACCCCATATTGCACGTCCTATCGTGTTACTGGTGGTCTGCTTCTGCCTTCAAAGCAGGCCAAGGGACACACTCTTCTAATTACTAGAGAACTGCTTGTTACAGCTGTGGATCATTGGAGAAGGTTCATCTACATTGGGCTCATGAGGGCAGGCAGTCTTGAATGCAGATCTGGTGGTTTAGAGCTTACTCCCACCATACCTGAGGTTCAAAGAGAGTCTCCCCTCTGTCAGTACTACCTGCAAGATCTAGTTGTTCATTTTGCCTACTTTGCAGGATATCTGTACACTGGGTCTTTCCATTTTGTTTTAATCAGCTGTGTGATTATGGATGGTTATATTTTTAGCTGGTCTCATGCTACTTGCCAGATTGGTTTGTTTCCACCATTGTTTAATATCTATGTGCTGCCCTTACCAAGCCTTTGCAGTCAGAAGTCCTAGAGCTTGGTATGTAGTACATGTGATTACTGACAATTTTCTCAGTATTTACATTGGAATTTAATCTTGAATAAAGATGGATAGGTGAGACCTTTTGCCATGTGCTTCTCACTACAATATGAGCTAGCAAAGAGCTTTACCCTAGATAGTAATTCAGCAGTATGATATCTGCAGTGCCATTCATATAAAAAAAAACCTAGAGCGCGCTCTGACTCCCACTCTTAATGGAGCCATAAGTGAATCATGTGGTTGGCTGTACTCCACATAGCCTTAAGGTGAATCAAGTAGTTTCTAAGAGCGGAACATTTAGTTTTGGTGGCCTGGGCTGTTATTGGTGTCAGACCTGATTACTGTTATGTACAGTAAGCCAGACTACCTCAACATCCTCCAGACTGCCTGTAAATTGTCCACAATCGAGTGTTACAAACTGTAAAAAAAAAAAAATGTGCCTAGAATGGCACACCTGATACCTGTCCATTAGAAACTGCATTGGTCTACAGTTATTGCGTGCACATTGTTTATACGTCTTCTTATGGTGCATTGAAGCTCTACTTTACATTCCAAATCTAAACTATTATATTTGGCCTTCCAGACATCTGCAGTTTAAGATTACTATCTGCTAAAAGTGACTGGGATCAAGTGTGATAGGGCAGAAGTAAGACACAGTAAGACATAGTAAGTTGCCAGAAGAGGTTCATAAAAACAATAATTTCTTGGCCTTTAGGAAGAGGGTGAAAAATGTGTTATTTTGATGTCTACAACTACCTGTGGATTGCTCACCTTATGAATTCTCCCAATGCACCAGCATTCGATGTAAATGTTTTCCCACTTCTCCATGTCGATGACGACGTCACAATTGCACGGCTCAGCCCGCGACTCCGTCTGACGTAATGGGAGCCATAAGAAGTCATCGCCGGGGTGCTGACATCAGTTCCCTTTTTTCCGCACCTTCAAGGCTAACAGTTTTCTACCTCTCTGTTGCATCTTAACTGAATCAAGGGAATTATTTTGTAGCACTACTATGTCTCCACCGAATAATAAATCAAGGGAATTATTTTGTAGCACTACTATGTCTCCACCGAATAAATCCAGGTTTAAACCTTGTAGCGAGTGCAGGGACCAAATGTCGGTGACGGATCGCATGAGAATTGCATCTGGTATTTGAGCTCGGATCACAATGTGGCAGGCTGCTCGTCCTGCCAACGCATGAACCCCAAGGCTTTTAAAGAGAGTGAGGCAAAGCTCTTTCTATCAAAGGTTAAGAAAGAGATAAGAGGTCAAAGAAGATCGAAGACTCCGTCGCACAGGTCATCGAGGTCTCACAAGAAGCGACGTTGACGACATGAGTCATGGTGGTGCTCTCCAGAGATCAGTTGGTGTCTGTCTTCGAGGTCATGGTTCCGCATGACTTAGGAAGTGAGCCCCACTGTGACTCCTCAACCGCAGTCATCTGAGGCATCTCTGGCACTAACTTTGATTGAGATTTTGGAGTCGCCTGTAAGTCCAATGGCTTACTTTTCCCCTGCATCCTCTCAAACTAAGGAGTTTGGGGCTCGGGCAACAGATTCAGCTCAGCCACCGCAAGGGGAACAAGAGTATCCTGCATTTCCGGCTCCGGGAGCGGGTCTGTCTTTGTTCCTGAATGCTATGCTTATCATTTTTACTAGGGCAGTGGTCCACCCTGGGGCACCTGCTGGTACCATGGGTCCTTTGGCTTTTATGCTGGGGTTGCTGGTGCCGTATAAAAAGGCTCTATTTATGCCCTTTTTACCAGCAACACCTTTCAATGTTACTGGCATGGCGTAGAGGATGTCACCACCTCTACCTCAGATTAAGGCGTCTGTGGCGCCGATCGGGTGTCGGATAGATCTCAACACTCTACTCCGGCGCAGAGTGTAGATTCAGCTCCTCTTCCACCAGTCATGCCCTCTCCTTTAAGGGCATCGTCAAAGAATTCTCTATCGACGTCACTTTTGGAGTCTAGGCTAAGGTCTAGAAGGAAGGCCTTAATACTTCTGGAAGAGCAGCAGTATCGAGAGGACCAACAACAACAACAGTTGGAAGAAGGAGAGATTCCTGGGCCTTCAGATGATTTCCAGGGATTAGATACTGTTTGAGGGTTGGATACGTCCCCTGAGTGGGAGCTTTTATCGCCTGGAGGTGAACTCTCGGCAGAAACGACTACCTACCATGGTGTGATTAGGAAGGCGGCAGAATTTTGGGACTTGCCACTGCCTGCGTCTGAGTTAAAAACTAACATTGTGACGGAGGTTCTTCATCCATCAGCTTCCTCTTCAGAGTCCCTTCTCCCCTACAATGATGCTTTGACATAGCCCATATTAGAAATATGGAAGAAACCAGTTACTACATACGCGGTTTCAAAGACTGTAGTCAGAAAATACAAAGTTGTTTTTTAAGGTCGGCTCCGGGATAATTCTCTACAACACCATGTGATAGGGAGTCAGAGGGCATGGAGCAGTCTGCAAAGAAATGCTCCTCCTCAGTAAGCATGGCCTTAAAATCACTGAATGCAACATGTGTACTGGGGAGATATATCTATGCCCTAATGGATACGGCAAAGGAGGTCGTCCCTAAATTGCTGCAAGAAGTTCATGAGCATTTTAGTGAACTGTTGCAGGACAGTCAAGCGGCAGGTAAGCAGGTGATTCAGTCAGGTCTGGACACCGCAGACTCAGTTGGTAGAGCCATGGGGACTTCCATTGCGACTAAGAGCCATGCTTGGCTCTGAGGTTCGGGTTTTTCCTCTGATGTGCAGGCTGCGTTGATGGACATCCTATTTGATGGTATAAGACTGTTTGGGGCAAAGGTGGACTCATCCCTGGAAAGGTTCAAGAATAGCAGAGCCATTGCAAAATCTTTGGGCCTTCAGACTTCTTCTTCTACGTCCTTCAGATCTTTCCGAAGATTCAGAGGGTTTGGCCGTGGTCATCCTTTCGTGGGAAGCAACAGTCCAGTGTGCAACATCTAGCCAACCCCCTTTACAGGTCCTATAGGTGCTGTGGGAGGGTTAGAATTTGAGGAGCTGCACAGCAGCCTTCCGCCTCATCCTCATACTCTGGGGGAATCCAGCCAGGGAAGCAGCCCTACTTCTCACTCCAGTATTGGGAAGGCTGTTACATTTTCTCCACGAGTGGGAGTTAATAACTTCGGACTCTTGGGTGTTGAGCTTAGTGGGAAAAGGTTATGTCCTTCCCTTTTGAGAGTTTCGTGCCCCCTTCCCTCCTGTCACTTATTTTGTTCAGAAGAGCATCTCCTGTTGCTTCATCAGGAGGTGCAGAGCCTTTTGTGCAGTGGAGTAGGTTCCGGAGCTGGAAAGGGATCAGGGATGTTATTCAAGATATTTCCTGATTCCCCAAGAAGGATGAGCGATTGAGACCTATCTTGTACCTGAGGACTTTGAATTGATTCCTCAAACAGGAAAAGTTAAAAATGCTGACCCTCGCACAGGTGCTTCTTGCGTTGAACAAGGAGGACTGAATGGTGTCTATCAACTTCCAGGATGCTTATTTTCATATCCCTTTTCTGAAGTCGCACAGGAAGTATATCCGGATCATGGTAGGGTCGCAGCACTACCAGTTTGCGCTCCTTCCTTTTGGTCTTACTTCCACACCTTGAGTCTTCAAGGAGGTGATGGCAGTGGTTGCAGCAGACCTCAGAAGGAAGGGAATATCTATATTCCCTTACCTGGACGATTCGCTGATCAAAACTGAGTCCCCACACTTCGTGCTGCATCATATGTAGGTGACAACCCAGTTGTTGTTCAACCTGGGCTTTACGGTAAATGTGCCCAAGTCTCACCTGGAGCCCTCTGAATGACTCCTGTTCACAGGGGCAGTACTGGATACAATGTTAAATCGGGCCTACCCTGCACCACAGAGGATTCAGGACATTCAGGTATTGATTCCAATTTTTCAAAAGGGAGCGGCTGTTCCAGTCCTAAAGGTCCTACATCTGATCTGTCTGTTCGCTCCCTGCATTCTGTTGGTCACTCACGCACATTGACACATGAGGGCTCTCCAGTGGTGCTTCCGAAAGCAGTGGTTTCAACACAAAGGGGATCTTGAGGAGTCGATAACGAGCTCTAGAGACGCTGCAGTGGATCTGCGATGGTTGACTGTGGACAGCAACTCTCTCGAGGAAGGCCATTTTGTCTTCCACCTCCGGTGACCGCAGTCAAAACGAATGCTTCCACTCTAGGGTGGGGAGTTCACATGGGGAACCGGGAGACCAAAGGCCTTTGGTCTCCAGTAGAACAGATGTTTCACATCAATCTGTTGGAATTGCGGGTAATACGTCTGGCTCTCAAGGCCTTCCTCCCTTCCATTCGCGGTCAGTCAGTTCAAGTTTTAACAGACAACACTAACGCAATGTGGTACATCAACAAGCAGGGAGGAGTGAGGTCATACCTTCTCTGCATAGAGGCTCTGCGGCTCTGGTCCTGGGCACAGGACCATTGGATTTGCGTAGTAGCAAACCATCTGGAGGGAGTTCTGAGCATACGTGCAGATGGTCTGTCGGCACTTTTTGGCTGATCACGAGTGGCGTCTCCATCCGGACATGATTCTTCATGTGTTCCGGATGTGGGGAGCACCTTAGATAGACCTGTTTGCCACTCACGATAGCACAAACTGCCCGTCGTTCTGCAGCCTCCAGTATCCGATGCAGGGGTGTTGGGGGGACGCGTTTCAGCTGAGCTGGAGAGACTGACTGCTTTATGTGTTTCATCTCATACCCTTGATTCCTCAAGTTCTGAGGAAAAATAGCCAAGATCGGGCCCAAGTCATATTAATAGCCCTAGATTGGCCAAGAAGGGTGTGGTACACAGACCTTCTTCAACTCTCACTGTGCCCTCTGCTCCGTCTCCCTCAGAAGGCAGACCTCCTCTCACAGTCGCAGGGCAGGTTCTACACCCCCACCTCCAGAGACTGCACCTACATACCTGGAGATTGAACGGGCCAATCTGAGTTCTTTTTTCTTTCCCTCCAGAAGTGGTGGATGTTATCTTCTTAGCCAAGCCACATTCCACCAAGACTGTCTGTGCTGGTAGCTAGGCAAAATGTGTTTCTTGGTGTGGAGAGAGACAACTTGATCCCTTAAAAGCCCATTTATCTAATATTTTTTGCAGTTTTCTCTTTCCTTAGCGCAGAAAGGTTGCGCAGTTGCGACAGTAAAAGGAGTATTTATCAGCACTGCAGACTTTCCTTTGCCTACCTGATCAACTCTCTTTATTTAAGTCCCCTATGTTTCTTAGTTCCTTAAAGGGTTAACAAACAAGTTTCCTCCCAGTCTGTTAGTAATTCCTCAGTGGGATTTGAATTTAGTTTTGACTTTTTTGATGGGTTCACCATTTGAGCCTATGCATACTTACCCATTGAGGCTCTTAGTTATTAAGACAGTTTTTCTAATAGCCATCACGTCTGCTAGATGTGCGAAACTGACATATGCACTAAGGTGAGCACTTCTTATGGCTCTGATGACGTCAGACGGAGTCGCGAGTGGAGCTGTGCGATTGTGACATCCTTGTTGATGTGGAGAGCGAGGAAACTTTTCTGTTGAATGCTGGCGCATTGGGAGAATTATTAAGGTGAGGAATCCACAGATAGCTACCGTATCCACCAGAAAAAGCATTACCAAAGGTAAGTAACTTGTCCTTTTCTGCTTTTACTTTCCAAATATTTTCTCAGGTTAGGGAATGTGCACCCGAACAAGGTCATATAGCATTTGAGAAAAGTTTATAGAGCAGAAAAGTAATGTTTTATTTTCACCATTTATCTTTGCTCCTTTGGTGTGCTCATGACCACTTGAGTGTGGCTTTGATTGTACTCTAAAAATTAAAAATAAAAAAATTTATGAAATATATTGACTCCATGTTAGTTTTTCGTGTGTGTCCCAGTAGTAACCGCAGCAAGTCCAGTTAGAAAATTATTCACATCAGTTTTGTTTTTTGAGACTCCAAGTACCACTAGAGTAAGATGTTTGTCCCATCTGATAATGGAGGGGTAGCTTGTGGAGGATAGCAGAAAAAGTTCTCAAGTTCACAGCATAACTTGTTCTGGAGCGTAAGCCTTTTTTTCGTCCTAACGAGATCTTTTAGCACATTTTTGCATCTTAACCCAGACCATATGTGTCAGAACGCTTTAATAAAATTTTAGCCTTTCAACAATAATTGTAGTACAAATGTGAACAATAACAATGTATATATCCTATAACATATTTCATTAACTGTATAAAATAAATGTAAAGCAACTAAGTGAACTTTAAGCTGCGGAAAGTGCACATTGTTAAACGAAACAGCAGGCTTTCGCAGTGTGTTTGCTGCTCCGTTTATGAAAGCGCTGGATCTCCATTGTGGGACTTTCTTGGCTTTGTAATGGCCTTTCACTTCTAGAGTCAACCCGTTTTTGTGCCAGATGTGCAGTCCTGCCTAGGTGGATGATGTGAGGGGCTGTTGAATCAAGGTTGACCAGGGATCTGTCGGTACCAGGAATTCAATAGAGAGCACCCAGAGCAGGAGTTATGCAGTCGTACAAGTGGGTCCCTACCATCAATATCGCATCAGTATGCAGAACAGATTTCAGAGGGGCCCGTGAAGACTGTTTAGCGCCACCGCTGAAAGTGAGCAGACATGAGATTGGGCAGTGGCACTCACTTCCTCAGGGGATGCACAAAACTTCACTGTGCTAGTAAAGAAAGCTGGAAATCACAAGACTTGTATAGATTCTTAGTAAAATATAGTAAACATTCAAGATGTAAGGAGAAACCTTGTGATTTAGTTTAAGGTATTGACGTTGGACTGATGCCACCGTTCGCCAGCTCATTTAACCATTGCTGAACCAGAACGGAGGATGCAGAGGTAGAGAATAGTGGGGGGCTCCACATATTCAGGGTTCAGTTTTTGGAGATTTATCATCCACGCCTTGATAGCCTAGACAGTACTCCACATCATGTGTTTGATGAGCTAAATTGATAAGGCCTTTGATCGTCGACGTCCACTGTGACTGGATGTTCCTACCAATTACTATACAAATTGAAGAAGGAAAGGTTTATAATTAGGCCTGGAGGAACTTCATGTGGGACTTTGACATCTTCCGTGCTAGATTGACCAATTCCCATAGACTGAAAACAATCACCATCGAGAGGGGAGGCCCTGTTAAGTATGAATCCTCAGAACCACAAAAGTGGTTCTAGGAACTGCACTAAAGTCTCATGATCCGTGGTGAATGCTGCTGAGAGGTGCAACATGCAGAAGAGACCCCACCTAGTATTCTAAGGGCGTCTTCAAGCATCTGAAGAACAGCGGACTCAGCCCGAGACCAGAGTACCCATTAAGTTGTTAGCAACCACAGATGAAAACTCAACATCCCACGAATATTCCCTTTCTCAAGTGTTTTTTTGTCGTGCAAATCTTTCCAAATGTTGTCCCATGATTTTTTTTCGTCAGATTTTTTTTTTTGTGCTCTCCTTGAACATGAGGGAAGGGAGAATGTACAATATTGATGCAGTTTATACTGCCTTTTGTTGGTTATCAAAACGAGCAACTCCTGAAAATGTATATATTCATTAGTGCAGTGGAAAAGACATTTAGTAATATGGTAAAGTTACTCGAATTGAGAATAGATTCAAAGTGTCCTCGCTGCTCTTGTTTGTAAAGAATAATAACTTTCCACTTGAAAAAGTGTGTCCTTCAGTGGAATGAAAGCACAAAAAAATGCATTGTCTGTGCTAATGTGAAAGTCTTTACATCATCCGCTACTTCCAAGAATTCATTGAATAATGTTCACTCTGTTGTATCCCACACTGCAAGAACTGAGACACAGAGTGATAAAATAATGTGCCCATGATTAGATATTTGAAGAGCAGCAATTTAATATCTGTACTCGTTTTGAAACCACACCCTATTCTGGGAGACATACAGGAGCATGAAAACCGGAATATGTGTATCCGAGGTAAGCAATGCAGAGCAAGGGCAAATTGGAGACTAACATTTCGATTGCATGATTACCTAATCATTGAGGAAGAGTGAGAGATGGCACTCATACCCATACTGAGCCGAAACGCACACATTCAGAAAACAGGCAGCAAAACTACAGGCAATGCACAACATAATAGTTAAAATCAATCGAGCATGCTACCCCAGTGACCTTTGCCCTAAAAGGGTAATCAAAGATGTGCTCAATGCCTGTCATCAATTGTTTCTAATCTTGTGAGCTGCTCATTGAAGTGAACAATTGGTCCCGGGTGTACCAAACAATTAAATACTGCCACATTGATTAAAACCAATCAGTCAGTCTCTTGGTTCTCTCTGGTAATCACCCCATGGCAGGTTTCAGGTTTATCCTTTGTGGCCGCGGTTATAAAAAAAAAATACAGGGCCCTGGCAGATGAGATTTAGGCCTCTAAGAAGACAGAAACATCAATAATGGAAGGAAGAGAGCTCACAATGGGACAGTATCTCATTTGAGGAACCTGGACTACAGTCACCCCAGAGTGTCATGAACCATTTCCGAAAAACCTATAATTGATAATAGTGGCCATCAAATAATTTGGTTAATGGTTCAGGGTATTCATGATAGGAAGGATAGCTAAAATTGACCAAGACCAGATCGTGACTCCATAGTGAACTAAGCCCCCAGGATCTGTATTTTCACCACTAATATGGATTTGTATCTAAAGCCAGCACCTCCTTCCCCTGCTTAGTCCTCCTTTCTAAACTCCTCTTACTAATCCCTTTTCTTCTCCCCTTTTTAAGCACCCCCGTTCATCACCTTATAGCTTCTCTCAAACAATTAATGCATTAATACGTTATTAATGCCGCTGATATAGTGCACTGCATTTGGGACATCTCTAGGCGCTAATAGTCACTAAAAGCATTTCAAAGGGGTCGAAAGTCTTGTGTGAGATGCCTAGCTGTAGAGATAATAATAAAGTGATGCACAACTTGGGCCGAGGGAGGAAAACCTGTGGCTTCCTTAACATGTTGATTAAAAGGATTCTGGGAGGAAAAGGCAATCCTTCTCTGATCTGTGTTTTAACCATTTGATGAATTTATTTAGGAGCCTTCAGGCAGTAATAACGTGGAGGCAGATATTTAGGAGACTGAGGACCCAAACTCTGGTTCTTGTTGAACCCAAAACTCATAGCAGAACCAAACTACAACTGTGTCAGGAAAAGAGTAAGGGCCTCATTACAAGTCTGGCAGTCTTAGGACTGCCATACTCATGGTGGCGGTTGGACCACTGCACTCCTGGCATCTAACTGCCAGATTACGACCCTGGTGGTCGGGCCACCAGGGGACTGTCGCCAATGCCAGGAATATGGCTCCCGACGGGGTGGCGGCAGTCGGAGTCCTGGTCAGCCATGGCAGCGTTCAGTTCAGCACCGCCGTGCTGATCACACATCCTCTTTCAGCCATGAAAAGGCTGGTGGAAAGCTGATGCTGGGGGCCATAGATGGGCTCCTGCACTGCCCATGCCCATAGCATAGGCAGTGCAGGGGGCCTCCCTGCCAGCATCCTCGGAATGAGCACTGTTAGCACTAAAGACAGTGCGTATACGGAGGGTGCTGTTGTGCCACTGCATTGGGATCCGAGGCCAATATTGTGGCACTGTTCCCGCCGGTCAGATCAGCGGAAAAGTTGTAATACAATGTTTCTGCAGGTCAACCCGGTGGAAACATCGTAATACGACTGGGGGGTGGGCAGCCGGTATGATAGCAGCCTCCTCCCCGCGGCTTTGGGGGTCGGCTCAGTCCGACAGCCAATCGTAATCAGGCCCTAAAAACTGAGCTTTTCTGACGGTCATTTAAACACATCCGTGCCTCTGGGGAGTGACTGAAGAACATCAGGCACTTTAATCATTCAACTCAGTCACCTCCTTTTATTCTGTATTTCCCTAGCGCTTTGAACTAACATAGGAAAACATAGAGTACATTCCAAAAACATGAATAATTCAATAAATACCACATTTTGATAGCATTGGGCAAACGTGATATGTCACTGCATTAGGCAAGTGTATATGAAACTGGCCCTGCCTTCTACACTGAGTCAATTTAAAATGATGTCAGATATTGGAGAAGCAATACATCTAGGCAGACCTGCAGTCAACTTGATCTGTGCTATCTGGGCCACCTAAAGTTTCTGAAGTCATTTTACGTTGCTCCTCCAACGTGAGACTGATAGCAGATACTTAACTATACTAGATTACTCACTCAAATACTACCTATCTCAAAATGGTGTACAAGTGAAGAATGTGGAAGTGGCTATTTTTGTGATATATGTAATTTGTGCTTCCAGGGACAGTTGTTCATCTAACAAAAACGCTCAATTTAGGAATGCATTCTACATGCAGGAAGAATTCTCTAATTACATTCTGCAAATATTCCATTGTGTCCCTTCAACACAACTAAAGTCCACTTTTGTCAATCTAAGAATCTGTATTGGAGAGTCATGCAGGCAAATTATTATACTTAACCAAAGGACTGCATTATCTAACAATGTTTTGCACGTCATCAGTTAAGCCTGAGGCATCAAATGTGAAAGAGATAGAGAAGTGAACTTATATTTATAGTACGAAAGCAGAGATAAAGGTGGATCCCTGGAGGAATCCACAGCTCTACTTATTTGGGAATTAATAAAAATATCGCAGGAGGACTGTTGTAATGTGGTCTGCCACTGACGGATGCAACTATACAAGGGTGACTTTGTCCCAAGTGAGGGAAATCTCATTGAGAAATATCCAAAATCCCTGCTGTAAATGTTCTGTTAGACTGAAATTCGATATCACAAGGTCAGGCAAGGTATGGCATCTCAGTGCTTTGGGTGAACCTTCTACTGAAACACCACTGACTGCTCCTGTTCAGATGTTGAACTGAAGAGGCTTTGAGCCTGATTTAGATATTTGCGGACCAGTTACTCTGTCACAGTGGTGACGGATATACCGTCCGCCAATGTCTACATACCATATGATGGAATGGGTCTTAGATATTGGCAGACAGGCTATCCGTCGCCGTTGTGAGGGAGTAACTGATCTGCCCTTTATTCATTCATGGCATGATTGCCCTTTATTCATTCGTGGCATGGTAGCTTAGATGTGGATATGTGTTTTAAATAATAAAGAACATTAATCTGTCAATATCAATGCAAAGAAAGGTATGAATTTTTGCTTGCATGTTACAAGTCCTCAGTTCATGAAAGCATCATATAATTTTTATAGCTTCTGTGTTATGGTCCCCTTTTCCCTTTCTCTTCCCTTTTGTGTTCATGATGTTGCAGCAACACCCCCTCCCTCCCCTTCCCGCCAAGGGAAGTAATGTGAATATGTGGCTTTTGCTGTCAGACATACTTTTTGATGCAGTATGCATTTTCTTGTTTATTTTTTCCAGCTTGCCATACCTGCTTTATATGTTTATTGTGCATTCATTAAAAAATAAAATATACCTATTCAGAGAAGTTTGATACTATAGCTTCCTGTGAGGGCATTTTGGATCTCCTGAATGATGAAAAAATGGTGCACCCTTCCCTCGACAGGACAGCGGTTCCCTTTTAGCCCGTATTTTTAAGACGTTGCCTGTATTTGTCCTGCAAAAGTAGTTGTCCCTAGGAGCTTCAACATACTATGCGGAGACATTCTTCGTGAGTTTTGTCACTTTGTTTTATCTCAGAAACATTGTCTATTCATTGCAGAACAGCCAGTGGGATTAGGGTGACCACCGGTCTGTAATTTTCACAGACTGCCCGTAATTTCACCCTGTCGTCCATTGTCCGTGATGTCAGGCTTAACGGACAGCATTTGTCCGTCATTTTAGCCTTTTCAGTTAAAGAACAAATGTGATTAGGACAGTTTAGTTTCCTCAGCTGAATGGAAAGGGAGGGAGTATCCAGTGCTCTGATCCCGAGGGAGGGGCATACAAATAAGAAATGGGCCTTCCTTCCAGGGGCCTCTCCTTCCCAAAAGAAATGCAAATGTGCACAACTGGTATATCTGAAAATGCAAAGGGGTTTGAAAACCTGCATTGTCTTTAATCAAAAGAGTCACTTGAAGCTTTCTGATGGCAAAGTATTTTCTTTTAGAGAGGTACTGTAAGGGTGTTCCAAGGTGAGGGAAGCATGTACATTTAATGGACAGTTATAAAAATATTTGCACTAGGTATAATCTGTATATCATTGGAATGTGTATTTTAGAACGGCATTTTAAAATGTATCCTAAATGTATTTGCACATTTTGTGGCAGCCTATAGTATGCTGTGTGTAATGCATGTTTAAAATAAGGACTTACACATTCACAGTGCTTTTAGGGACCTCAGCATCTCATAGTACTAACAAATATTGGCAAAGCCAATAGGTCGCATCCACGCAAGAGTTACTGGTTTTGCCAGTGTGGTTTAGCCATGTTATACATCAGAGTGGCTTAGAGTGTTGTGGAGTGGCAGAGAGTGTCGTCTTTAGAGTGGCAAACTGTGGAGTTGCATAGAGTGGCATATAGTGGGATGGTATGCAGCAGAGTTGACTGGTGTAGAGTGCATTGTCATAGAGTGTTTCAGAATATAGTGGTGCAGAGTGAAGTGGCATTGAATACAGCAGCATAGAATTCAGCGGCATACAATGCAGTGTCATAGACTACAGAGGCATAGATTAGACTGGTGCATAGTAGAGTGCAGCGGTATAGAGTGGAGTGGTGCAGAGTAGAGTGGCATAGAGTGGCGTACAATAGAGTGGCAGAGTGTGCTTTAGAGTGGTGTATAGTGCAGTGGCGTAGAGTGCAGAGTAGACTTGAATGGCATAGATTGCAGTGG
The DNA here is from genome assembly GCF_031143425.1 of Pleurodeles waltl. Classification (NCBI taxonomy): domain Eukaryota; kingdom Metazoa; phylum Chordata; class Amphibia; order Caudata; family Salamandridae; genus Pleurodeles; species Pleurodeles waltl. The sequence goes on from NC_090446.1 coordinate 997,508,642, forward strand.
TATAGAGTGGAGTAGAGTACAGTAGCATAGAGTGGTGCAGTCCAGAGTAGAGTATAGTGCTGTAGAGTGCATCAAATCAAATCATTAACATTTATAAAGCGCGCTACTCACCCGTGCGGGTCTCAAGGCGCTAGGGGAAAAAGGGGGGGTTATCGCTGCTCGAACAGCCAGGTCTTTAGGAGTCTCCGGAAAGCGGAGTGGTCCTGGGTGGTGCAGTGTTGTAGAGTAGAGTGTAAGGGTGCTGTGGTGTAGCGTGGCATACAGTACAGAGGTGCAAAGTAGAGTACAGTGGCGTAGAGTGCACTGGAATAGAGTGGCATGGGGTACAGTATAGTGGCATAGAGTACAGTGGAGTAGAGTGGCGTACAATAGAGTGGCAGCAAACGCAGTAGTGAAGAGTGGTGTATAGTGCAGTGGCATAGAATTCAGAGTAGAGTGTCAGTTTAGTGGTGTAAAGTGGAGCAGAGTGGCGTAGATTGCAGTGGCGCAGAGTATAGTGGTGCAGAATAGAGTGCAGTGGCACTGCAGTTGTTTACAGTGCAGTGGCACAGCGGCGTGGGCGTAGAGTAGGGTGGCATAGAGTGCAATAGAGTGGCACTGAGTACAGTTGAGTTGAGTGGTGCATAGTACAGTGGTGTAAAGTTCAGAATAGACTTGGGTGGCATAAAGTGCAGTGGCGTAGAGTGGTGCAAAGTAGGGAAGTGTAAAATGGTGTGGGTGCAATGCAAAGAAAAGTATAGTGCTGTAGAGTGCAGTGGCATAGAGTGGAGTTATGCAGAGTAGAGTGGCACTGAGTGCAGTGGCATAGAGTGTATTGGTGCAGAATGCAATAGTACAGAGTAGAGTGGTGTCAAGTACAGAGGCAGAGAGTGCAGTGTTGCAAAGTAGAGTGTCAGTGCGGTGGTGTATAGTGGAGTACAGTGGCATAGAGAGCAGTGGTGCAGAGTAGAGTGCAGTTGTGTAGAGTGCACTGGTGTAGAGTGCACGGATGTGGAGTGCAGTTGGGCCGAGTGGTGTAGAGTGTAATGGAATAGAGTAAAGTGATGTAGAGTGCTTTGGCATAGAGTGTAGTGGTGCAGATTAGATTCGAGTGACATACAGGGTACTGGTGTAGAGTGAAGACATAGGTTTGAGTGTTACATAGCAAAGTGCATTAGCATAGAGTGTAGATTAGCATAGAGTGTATTGGCATAGAGTGCAGTGGTGTACAGTGCAGTGTTGCAGAGTGACAAAGGGTGGAGTTGTGCGGAGTAGATTTGTGTGGCCTAGACTGGAGTGGTGTAGTGTGCAGAAGTGCAGAGCGCAATGGTGTAGAGAGGCTTAAAGTGGTACAGAGTAGAGTAGCGTCGCATGAAGTGGCATAGAGTGGAGTAGAGTGCACTGGCCCAGAGTGCAGTGGCATGGAGTGGTGTAAAGTGGAATGGCACTGAGTAGGGTGCAGTGGTGTGGAGTATGCATGGTATGGTAAGACACTGCCATTACAGACAACACGTTTTTGATTAAGATGACCATTACATTTGCACGGACATACAGTGTTTCTAATAAAACTCTACAGTGCACAGACGATGTGTGGAAATCGTATCACCTAGTGTAATTATTTGTTTTAAATTATATTAAAGTATTCGTTTCCAACCAAGTTCAGAATTCACAGAAACGTGCTTCATTTGTGATCATAATTCTGATATATTCTGAAATCTTTGCACAGTTCATTTAAATGTTGTTGTTTGCTGGGAAAAAAAAAATTCCTACCCCGGTAGCCAGCAAGATTGTCACATAAATTGTCCCATAAATCCTCTCACTTTGAAGTCAGAGAAAGAAAAGTAAACACCAAGCTCCCACCGAAGACAGAGCCTGACATTTTGTCTTGTTCTTTGAATGCACAGCAAATGTGATTAGATAAGAACAAGATTTTCAGGCCTGTTTACAGAAAGGGATCACTCGGAAGGATACTGTAAATAAGATTTGAGCAAGGAAAGGGACAAACTCAAGCTGGACAGTTTAAACAAATAAAGCCAGCAATTTAAAGCAACGAAATGTGAGTTACAAACCACAAAGTCACTGGCAAGAAAAGAGCAGAATGCATTCCCAGAGAAGCTCTATGAATGTAACTAAGGTGGCAGCTGCGGGATACTTTGTGGTGAAAGTTCAGTATTTTAGCCGAGTCCGTATCTTGCAGAGTTTTGGGTACATCAATCTCCCAGGTAGTATGACGAGGAGCCCTGGAGTGGTCTCCATGTTGCAGGAAAGGTCTGTACACCCATCTTATTAGTTTGTCACCGGTCCCCATGGTGGCGAGCTTCTAGCACACATCATATAGGGTTAGTAGGTGGCAGACATGAAATAGGGCATTTGATGATTGCTTAAGGTGTTTGTTAGTAAGGAATTGACCCGGTGAAGATGGTAGTCTTCCACAAGTGTTTGAAAATCTAGTAGCTCGCCGTCCATAAACAAATCACCCAGTTTTAAGATTCCTGCAGTATGCCATTGATGGTGTTGCTCTGAGCGCAGGCATACCTTGTGAGTGGAAAGGCCTAGCAAAGGTAGTGAAAGAGCACAGGGTTTCTTTGTAGAATGGTTAGTAGGAAACAATGAGCAGTGCAATAAGCCCTCCTTAAAGTCTGTAGACAAACCACATCTCATGCAGGGGGCAGACAGACAGCCATTGAGCCACCCGTTGGACCTGTGCAGCTAAGTAATATCGTTTTTAAGTCCAGAAGGCCTAATCAACCCGCAGTTACGGATAGCTTTAGAGTGTAAAGAGCTATCCGACGGTGCCCCAGCAACCAAATCTGATGTGTGGTGGGTCTGAAGAAGAAATGAGGGATGAGCAGGGGAAGGTTTGCAAAATACTACAAAAATCGGGGTAGCACACCATCTTCATTAGTGCTACATGGCCCACTACAGAAAGCAGAAAAGAAGACCAAAAAGCACACTGGGCTTAGAAGAACCGTGTCGCTCTACCAAGATTTCCATACTGCAAATCAGTGGGGAAACTGTAGATATTAATCCCTATGTATCAAAAGGTAACTGGTTCCCCGTTCAATCTGAGGTATAATTGTATATAAAGCTGTACTGTACTTTAAAGAAACACTAATTACATATTATATCTTTCTCGTGTTCTTACATTTTGTTTGTGCAATTTATATCCCAGATATTTTGAAGATTCTATGAGTACTTTGACACTTAAGGATAAGCCAGATCACTGGTTTAGCTTTTGCTCCAATACAAAATGTAAGTCATGGACAGAGTGGGCAATTGCCTTGCACAACCTTGCAAGTGGTCTGGTCACTGGTAATCCTTCAGAAGCACGAACAGCAGACCATTGCACCAGAACAGTTTGCCAGGGTGGGTAGGCGTTCCTTGTTCAACTACTTGACAGTGCCTCTTTGTTTCTCTCCATTCTGCAGAGACAACTTCTCAGGTATGCAATACCTTCTGATGCTCTTGGTGGACCCATCTTGTCTAATTTTGGGAATTGTCCCACCTTGTTCTTTTCTTCCTTATTTATCCAGTTCTTGGCAACAACCCTTTGAATCAGTTGCAGTGGATCTCCCATCTGATCCAGATTGCATCCTCCTCTTGTATTATCTTTGATTGGTCATCTGGGCTGTCAGCTCAGAGATAAATGTAGAGCCCTGGACATACACTCTAGTGCTGTGAGACTACAGACAAGTTGTGGGTACCTCACATCCAGACATTAGGTGTGAGACTGTTGCCCACACCATTTGCTCTGCCTCGTTCATTTTTTTTAGGTTTGAAGTCCATTGGAGGTAGAGGTGAGCAAGATGTTTTTGTTCAACTTTTTTAAACTAGCATAAGGTTACTTACCTTAATGTTTCCCAAATTGTTTACCATAGGTTTTTAAATGTTTAGAAACATCATAAAAATGTTGCTGTTGCTTTCTCTGCAAGAAAGATTGGGTAGATTTGGGTATGGGTGATGGCCTTTACACTGTGCTGAAGGGCACTAATTTACTACTGAACAAGGATGTGATGCGACACCTGAATGTGGCATACCAGGAGGCAATCACAAGAAGACCAGAGTGAATAAATAGTGCTATATAAAAAAAAAAAGAATAAATAAATTCATTGATAAAGTAATAGGGTATGGCTTCGCTTGGATGTGTCTGTGAAACAGATTTTTGTTGTTGAATTTTTTATCCTGAATTTCGAACCTTCGTCCTGAATTTGTGTCCTGAATTTTGATCCTTTGTCCTGATTTTTTACAGTCCTGTCTATAATTTGCCTCAATGCCAGGTGGTCACCCTAAGTGTAGGGTGATCAGATTTTGAGTAGCAAAAACCGGGACAGATCAGAAATAAAAGAAGGATTAAAGACATTACTGTCACTTTTATATCTGGCCTGTTTTTTTCGTAGCTTTGTGAATGTGTGCCTATAAGTGTGTGTGTGTGTATATATATATATATATATATATATATATATATATATATATATATATATATGCACACACATTTACAAGACTACATATATAAAATTAGCTATGTCTTGACCTCCCACCCTGCACCGTCAACCCACCCCCACCCTCCTCTCTCTGTTCCCCACTCCTCTCTCTGCTGGGAGCAGACGGGATAAAATACTTTAGCTATTTCATACGTTGTAGGCCTCTTTAACTTATGCTTCCCTAGATGATCTGACCTTTGTCCCAAAAACAGGGACATTTATTTAATAATCTGACCGTTGTCCCCAAAACCGGGACATTTATTTAAAATTAAGAGAAGCGTCGGGACACCGGGACAGTCCTCTAAAAGCCGGGACTGTCCGGGGAAATCCTGGACGTCTGGTCACCCTACCTCAGTGGGATACTCCAGTGCACGCGATCCGGTGATCCAGCGCACGAGAGCGGTACTGAATCAGTGGCAGGTGCACTAATCTGCTGGATTGCGCTGACACGTTTTGATTTTGTACCTTAGTGAGAGCCGTTTACTTCGCCTACACTTGGCCCTGGGCATGGCTACACAGTTGTGGGATATTTGAGACAAGACGATCCAAAATGATAGGTTTAACGGTGGCAGAGTTATAACAAAAATGACCCCGGTGGCACCTCCCCCGGTACTGGGCGGAAAGCCTCAGCACTACAGTCTGCCAGCAGCGTACTGTCTAAAGATGTTGCACTTTCAGAACACGATTGGCGCCTAGGCGGGCGGTCGCACGAGCTTTGTAAGGATGGCTTCGCCCATTGGACCGCACATTGGTCATCTAAGCAGAGGGCACTTAGAATACTCAGCACACCCATATGCGGGGAGAGCACCTCCTCGTGCGAGCAGTAGGAACGCCACGGTGCTCGTCGAGCCTTGAGAAGAGCGCAGCACCTCTCCCGCCGGATGTCAAGAGCGCTCCCCGCTGCGTGTCCCCGGGAGGCCGCTGCTTCAGCCGAACAAAGAGCGCCATTGATTAGTTCTCCCTGCGCCGCGGCCTAATAGACGACGCGCGCGCCGTGAAATGGAGAGCTCAGGCGCGCGGGCACTTCACCGTCCTAATCAGATTCTGCAAAACATGTCAGCGCGCCACTGAGTCAATCACTGCGGTGTACGCCAGACCCGTAACAGCTCTAATGTAGTATGGGAATGATCCGTTTCACTAGGCTGTTTCAGCCGCGTCGCCCCATGATGGAACGCAAGGCCATTGTGTTATCCCTTAGAATTACCTGAAAGTTAGATATGTTATTGAAACGGCTTTTGGCATGCTGATTTTAACCATGGTGTGCGGATCCCGGCCCTATCTAAAATGTATTCTGTTTAAATGATGTGATGTGGCTCTTCACGCTTTATATTAATTTGCCGCAGAAGTACAAAGTGCTGTTGCAGGTGTCTTAGCTTAGCTTTGTGTAAAGCTGTTACACATTATTCTTGTAGTTGGGCTGCCCACAAAAGGTTGAATTTCGAATCCTATCTCCTCTCCTCTTGACTAGGAGCGAGCTGATTGGGTGGACCACTTTGGCCCATCGCAAAACAGTAAGGCAGACTGTCCCCCATTAATAGTATCCGCCACACCAGGGAGAGTGTGGGGCCTACACTGGAAACCTGTCATTAGACCCGGTTAACAGAGGAAGTACAGAGAAACCAAGGAGCTTACTGGCGGGTGCCCGGGGGAAAAGAGATTTCATCACTGCTGTTATCAGAAAACATCCACGCACCCCAGGAGACTTTGAAACCAATTATCAGGGCCCGAAGCCTCGATGTTTCACTGCTCTGAGCTGTTATGAAACCCAGAGGAATACAAGAGAGGGTTTGTCTGTTGCCATTTTACAGTTTTGTGGAGCGAGGACTGGGTTTTCTCGCGCGTGGGAGGCTTATGCATATTTTGTAAAAAATGAAAGGCCATCACTTATATAGCAGCCATTAAGGAGTTATTTGGGTACAGGGATTACACAGTTTGGTCACCTGGGAACGCCGGGATTTAAAGCTCCTCTGAATTGAATGAAGAGTATACCGGGGCTTATCTCTCACACCCACCTCGTCTTCGCCCCCCATCCCTGACAGTCGCCATTCCAGGTGTGGTAAGAAGTCAGGAAACAAAGTTTGTTCACACGTAATAAATAGGAAAAGAGTGATACTTGACAGGAGCTCACAACGATGGGTGGAGCTTATCACGTTTAGGTGCTTGATTCACCCTAACTCACGGGTCTTCAAAGCGGTGGGCGGGGGTCCCTAGGAGGGACTCAGGTGATCACAAGGGGTGCGCCAGGCTCTGCCCAAAAGAAGCATCATAATGATAACAGTGTGTTGTTTTAAGCAGAAGAAATGAGTGGCAGTAAACTGCTCTGTAATGTGCCATGTTTTATCACTTATATCCTGGTTGGAATAAGGTGTCAGGGGGAAGGGGCTCCAAATAGTCTTCAGAACCTCCATCTCCATTTCTAATAATCACACTGTGGATAACTTACACGTTAGTAACGTTTGGCAATCAAGTATTTAATTGCATTTTGGAACGGTAACAGAACTAAACTGCAAAGTTTAAATACATCTAGACAAAGTAAAACATAGCCAATTTAATAGGATATTGTGAAAAGCTCTGCTGAGGGCCTGATGATTTTTTTCTTCGTGTGTGTGTGTGTGGAGGGTGAGGGAGAGTAATAAAAAGTTTGAAGACCATTGCCCTACATTGATGGGTCTTGAGATTGCTCCTTTAATAATCTCAGTTGGTGAGTAGGCGCAGTTTGACTGGTACGGTGATCTAGGCTGCAGGGGCATACTGAGGAAAGGACTGTTTAAGTATTTGTTTTGACTAAATAATCAGTGTTTCTAGATGCAGAGTCTTCTTGTTTACACTATCAGATGTATTGCTTTTTTTGGCAAGTAGCCAGGCAAGCAATGAGGCATGGTCTTGTAGGTCGGGCAAACAGTCCTCCAATTGATGGGAGCCCGTTGTAGGAAATGTGTGGTGATTTATTATGGAAGGCACGTAGGATTAGACAGACCCTTACATCCTGCACTACTTTTAGGGGTGCCCTGTTTTTTTTTCCTCCCATTTTCTATAGACCTCATGCCTGCATCATTGATGTCTTGAGTCCCAGTATGGGATCAGTAACAGAGGCCCTTAGAGGTGAGGGGATAACACGGAACAATGCACAGCCTTTCTTATATCACAAGACCAGGTCTGGTGTCTCCGTCACAGTCCATTACTAGTGTAAAGAAATCCTGGTTACTTATGCCTACAAGTGGCACTACTGGGACGGTTCAGAGCCATCCTGCTCTCTGTTTGGTGGGGAATAGGGGCTGTAGACACATCATTGGTAGTGATCCAACACACTGATAGGTGGCTCTCGTTGTGGAGGGTGCCGGGGGATACAAGTTACTCTCCATTCTTGGATGTGTGCTTCCTCCAGGCTGTGGTGGAAATCAAGAACATAGCAGCCTCCAGTGTAATACCAATAGAGGTTGGGGATTTGAGGACAGTTCTGAGGCGACATCTTGGGAGCAAGTCATTTTTTTCTCTCTGAATTATGTCTTTGTAATCTTACGTCTTGTTCCTGACATTCTTCATCACTGTGTACTCATCGCACTTCGGTTCTGCAGTATCTGTCATGTAGGAGCATTTCTGAGCCACAGCATTGGAATGTGCTCTTTTTCATTTTTAATTTCACTGTCAATTCATAGCTCAGAGAATCATGGTACAGTGATGGCAGGAGGGGGACCCTGAAGCATTTGTAGCCAAGTGTATTAAGAACGGTGGAAGTTCAAGCAAGTAGCCCTAACCTTTCAAGTGACAATAAGTAAATACATTTGGATTTGTGGACCCGGTCCCTTTTGTACAATTAGTTTCAGTGGTACATCTCTATGATGAGTGGGCTAGAAAACGGCCTGGTAACCCCCTCCCACCCCGGAATTATGAGTACTCTGTGTATAGGTAACTCCACCTTTTAACATAGACCGAGCACGCAGACACTAACCATTGCAAATTTGACAGAATAACCATTTAGGAACCAGCATGTTTTTGTTCGGTATTTCCCTTAGACATTTTGCCTGCTTTAGTAGTTGGGTGAAAAACACCATGCTGGCTGTGTGCCCAGGGGGCTTGTTTTCCTAGTGTGCAGTAACCCCTGTTAATGGCCGTATTGTGACTACCTGCCCACCTATCACGTGAGCCTCATAAGATACAATGCAGTAGAGTTCAGCACCATGGATAGCGACAACTTTCTTTACATTTCACTCAATATTGGTGCCTGGGGATGGTAGATAGAAGACCCTGGAATGAAACTTGGGTACTCACTGTCTTCCCCTCTCCGAAACACATAGGCTCCTCGTGACTGCACTTCACAAATAAACCCAAGTGAAACCCAAATCAGCGCTAGATACAAGTCCAGGTATCCTTATTTGTGCTGCTCTTGCTATAAATATTGTAGTCTCTTCGGGGTACTAGATTCTCCATGTACTTCCTACTCAGGCCGATATAATCCTCATCAAGCCAGACTGATAACCTAAAGATCTGTGAGTATTTTGTCTGACTAGTATGAAACCAAACACATTTTGCAAAATCAAGGTTGGTGCGGCTAGATTGCTAAATGGTTATGGTGTATTGATGATGATATAATGGACATTCGGAAAGGAACCAGTGTGCAACTCAAGCAGATTGCTACGTTTCTGAAAAACACACATTACTCTATGAAGTTGACATATGATAACGAAAACCAAGATATCTTTTGAGTGCCATTGATTTATCCTCAAGGAGCAAAATTAATTGAAATTTCATAACTTGCAATTTTACATAATTGATATATGCTATAAAATGCCCTGTTGTTAAAACATACATAGGGTAGATGACTTGATAATCCAAAACTAATATTTGTGAACATAAATTGATAATTCGCACAAGTGATGCCATATCTATGTTATTATGACACATCCTAGAACAGCAACATCCTAAGTACTAATTTTGTTTTAAAGGCTGCATTTTTAAAAAATGTGTTGCCTATTAGAGGTAAAAACTCTCATACATTGAGAACTTTGGTGAATTGGATTCCTGATGGCAAGTTTAACGTTTGAATTTACTGAGGAAAGAGACTGGCTTTGTGTTTTTTATTCTCTAATAACTTTAATTAGACTGTATGATATTGTTGCAGACCTCTGCGAATTCAGTATCGTGGGCAGAGTGTGTTGGCAGGCTTGGATGCCTACCACGGCTCCTCATGCTGAAGGTGGATATGAGGATTTGGGTGTGATATATGATATTGCTGGGAGGTCTTATCAAGCAGTATGCTAGCAAATGCTGTCTTGGGTCCAGCCTGGAATGTTTACTGAACCTTAAGCTGAACCCTGGGTAGCTGTGGCTGTGTGCAATAAGGATTAGCGAAGGAACAATTTATAAAGCAAACAGAACCAAACAACAAAATAAGAAATAAGAAAGTCACATGACAGACATGAAAGAAACAAGACACCAATTTACAAACATAGATAAGATGTTTATGAATTTTTAGAGACCTAAATCATCAAAATCCACTGGAGGGTTCAGAAGATACAGATTTTAAATGCAATAAATAACCTTTCTATTAACCACAAAGAAGCATTTGCCAACAAAAAGTCGGGAAACTTTAGAAAAGTTTGTTAATGTTAGTTTTGCAACTGCGCCCCAAACTGGCCGACCAACTCTGGCAGAACAGAGACCTAGAGGCCAGAAAGGATACTTTGGACTGTTACCTGTCCACCACGGTGTTTTTAAGGCAAGATCTAAACTTTACAGGACGACTGCAATAGACATCAACAGAATGGTCCTGATGCTGAGGGATGCAGGCCCAACAATGCTCAACTGAGGTGCCTTTGTGGTGATTCCTTGGTCCACGGGTGAAGTGGAGTGACCTTGGTCACAGAGGTTAGGGTCCCTCAAAGTAATTTACTTTGCAGTGGTCGGTCAGCTGATACTGGGCTACTAGTCAGTCTGCACCACAAATGGAGAGAAATACATTGGTGGGGGCTAGTGTCCCTTGGGCAGGACTAATCCGGTCTTGGATAGCACTCATGGGATCAGCAGACACAGGTACAAGGTTTGGCAATCTCAGATTTGTCCACTTGGATGCCTGGCGACTGGTAGCGGCAAAATGTTTGCGATGGCTACCAACTTTGCCACTTGGGCAACTTAAGCTCTTGTGTCCCTGGAGCAGGTTCCAAAAGATCAGCTGACTGTTGTTGGATGTCTGAAATCAACATTTTCTCAAGCCAGGAGATGTAGGCACAGTCCAATCTTTGGTAGCCCAAAGTGCAGCAGGTGCAGTCCTTCTGAGTGTGCAGCCTCTTTTTGTGCGGGTCCAAGGCAGCTGGGCAGTCCTTCTTCTGTTCTCACTCCGATTCCAGCACAACCTGAAGGTCAGGGTGCCAGGGGCTGCATATGTATCCTAGGCAAGTGCCCTGAGGAAACCATTCAGTCAGTAGCCTATGGGCTACTGGGTCCCCTCCAATCTAGTGATGAAGTTCTTGTGATGTGTGGCATCTGGCTATCCCAGAATGCCACATTCTTGTCCCTTTGAAGATGTCATGACCCTCGATTTTTAGGAACTAGGTAGCCCACCCAAAGTTGTGGATACCTTAGGGGAACACACCCACAGTAAAGCCAGTTTGGGGGCGAATTTCCCCTCTTTGGCCCGGTCTCCATGCTGTCTACAGGAACAAAAGGCATCCTGCTCAACAGGTGTTGAGGTGGGCAGCTCATCAAACAAGGTTTCCGCCTTGAAGCTCGCCAGTGGGCTAATCCCTCAAGTGGCTGTCCTGGCAGAGGAGGTGACACCTTGCTGCCGTTGCACTGCCTTCATTCCAGAGCCTAGGAGTCTTTCACACATCTCCACAGGTGGTCAGAAAGCCGTCTATGTGCATGTTCCTTTGTGAGGCTACTGGACGAGCAGGGCACAGAGTGGCAACTTTCTAAAAGTTGCCTAACCTTAATTGTGGCATTATTCCGACCTGGCCATCTGGCTGCATGTGATGCCAAGATTAATTTGAATTTAGCATTTTTTTTTGTAAACAGATTTTATTAACGAAAAGCTGTTATGACAAATACAGACATCAACGAGCCTTAATTTGAACTTTACATGACCCAGATTGGTAGTCCCAGTCAAACGTTATCAGGGTTGGGATGCCATGTGGTAACTCTGTGTTAGCCAATGGGGCTATCAACTTTACCCACAGCAAAACAACAATTTGGAAGTGGTGCTGTTAAGGCGTACTGAAAAACATATGTCTTACTCAACAAAATACAGCTCCCTGCTCTAGGACTCCATAGGCCTTCCTTAGGGGAGACATATATGATGTTAAGGGATAGGGTAGCTTTGCCATTGGTTTAAATAACAAAGTTTAACTGGCAGTGAAAACACTGTCCTTCCAGTCTGCAGTAAGAGGCTGGGAGCCATTTTGTCCTTTGTCCCACGAAGTGTGGCACAAACAGTGCTGAAACCGTGAGTGGACACACTCTTTTACATTCTCTAGGGTAGCATATACTAGGGACTTAAAAGTAATTTGTATGGGGTTAAAACACTGGCACTGAGGTCTGGTCTCTCAGAGTCGAAAAATCAACAGCATCAATCCAAAAACATGGGGTGAACATGCAACAAGAGGTATTTCCTTACATTGGATGAACCACAGAGTTTTGTTCTGTGTTTTATCCATTACATGTGTTCTGCAGCAGCCTTCGCCATCCTGTTGTATGGAGTCTAAGGATACAGTATATTTAAGCATCTAGAAACTGTATATATACCCTGTTGCAAAGCCATCATTTTGCCCTTTGGCCCCCTCATTTTTTGTTGCTGACTGGTGCTGATAACTGACTCTGACTAATCCCTGGGCTCTGTTAGCCAGACCCATGCCAGTGCTATGTTAAAACACACACATGTAGTAGAGTACACTAGATATTAGGTTACCCTTCCAATTGGCCTGATAGAGCCTGTAAGTCCATAGTATATAATAGGGCAAATAGGGCAATGGTGTACAATCTGCCTATAAGCCCCAGGAATATAATAGGGCATGGAGATTAGAGGCCCAGCAGAATTTCTGCACTTGCATGTGTGCACTGCTGTGATCTTCCTGTCCTTTTAAATGCAGGCCTGCTTGCAGCCTGTATTTAAAAGTTAAATCCCTACCATTTGCATGACAGCCCCTACAAGTCCCTATTAAATAATAGGGCAAGGGGGTTCTAACTATGTATCCAACCCCACTACATTATAGGGCATGGAAGTAGAGGTGCAGCAGAATTGCTGTATTTTTCATGTGGGCACTGCTGGAGGTTTTCTGTCATTTTTAAATGCAGCCGGACTCTGCAGACTGCATTTAAATGGAAATGGTGTTTCGATTAGATTTTGGTGCTGTGGACACTTTAAATGTGATGATCTACCTTATTTTCACATATTAGACACTCCCAGTGTCTCCCCTAGGTGTCCCAGGGGTGGGGGGTCATGTTATTATAAGCAAAGGCCTCATAAAAGCTGTTTTATAAACCCTGGTTAGGGAAAAATTGATCATTTCATTTCCCCCCCATTATAGATACTGACCTTCATAGGCTATCATTGCTATATTGTATTTCATGGTATTTATAGTAAGGAAAATCACCGAAAAGTCATTCAAGGACTTAAAAGATTTGTTTTGAGAAACCCAGCAAATTGTCAATGGTGAATTTATTACAACTTGTACAGAAAATAAGTTATAAGGCTTTTCTTTCTGTAAGGTAAAATCCATCCTCCTGAATGTCCCCTCTGATTGGTCAGTGCTAACAATATTAGCAGAGCTGCTTGATTAAGTGATATGTGGCTGTCTAGGGGAGAGCCTATCTGGTGAAGGGCAGCTCCGGGGCTACACAGGAATGCCAGAGCAGGGGGAGGGGTAATAAAACATACAGCCTGAAAGGAGAGCAAAACAGGAGGGAATGCCAGATCACCTAACCCCCACCATCTAGACCCCTCAGCCAGATACCAGGCTCAAGGAAGGAATTTGCAGATGTTAGGAGGAGAAGAGCTATGGAAATGAGCCACTCTGGAGGATGGTTTAGTCAGCTCTTACTGCTCTGCTGAAATTTCAGACATGGATTTTGGAGGAATGGTGCCTTCTGGGACAGGACTATGGCGCACTTTGTAGGAAGTGGTCATGCATCTGGGTGTCAACCTTCATTTTATTGGTTGGGTGCCCCACTTCCTGATGCCCAGGAGCTGGGAATAAACACATGAGAGGTGCATAGCCTTTTAGATGTGCTGGATGAAACTACAAGAGAAAGAAGGACTGCCCTGCTGGAATCTGGATCTGCACCCTTGGGCTGCACTTCTGAGTGAACGGTGCCTGCTGCACAATCTGGTATTACAGCCCTGGGGACGGTGCCTTGCTTCAAGAAGGACTTAGGAGTGGGCTCCCTGCAGCTACAGGGTAACAGAGCTTCACCTGCATCATCCAGAGCAAGAGTCCCCAGCCTGGAGTGCATCCTGTGGACTTTTAAGGATTTGGCCACGTGCATTGTGGGGATTGTGGTCCACCTTTCCAAGGACCATCCAGGAGATTCCAGACCCTTTGATTTCTGTCTTGGACCCTCTGTACCTGCAAGGAGGACTTCAGGAAGTGCCTCCTGAAGATTGGAGAAGTTTGGAGAATTTTGGTAAAGTTGGCGCTTTGTGTTTCTAAGCACTAGGAAGTGTTTATTCTTTAAAACATTAATGTCTCTGGTTCCAAGGACCAACCAGGAGATTCCAATCCTTGGATTTGTGTTTTAAGGATTTGGCCAGGTGCATTGTGGGGATTGTGGTCCACCTTTCCAGGGACCATCCAGGAGATTGCAGACCCTTTGATTTCTGTCTTGGAACCTCTGTACCTGCAAGGAGGACTTCAGGAAGTTCCTCCTGAAGATTGGAGAAGTTCGGAGAATTTCGGTAAAGTTGGCACTTTGTATTTCTAAGCGCTAGAAAGTGTTTATTCTTTTAAAATTCATATATGTGGTTCCCTACATAGGATTTTTGTAGTTTTAGTGTCTATTTACTCCTACAAATATAACCTATGTTTATAAATTGGTGTGGGATTTTTACTATGTGTTGTGTCTCACCTAATTACTGTATTGGTGTTTTTTTTATTTTTAAATCTGTTTTTATTGTCCAATGAAAACATTACAAACTTGTATAATAACTCAACACAGTCAAGGTTTAACAGCAGTATTTTACACACATTGAATGGTGTCCGAAGAGTGAACACTGCATTTTATCCTCAGGAGAGACAGAGCCACACCTCTGATCAACCCTGAATCCCAAAAGCCCGTCTTACAACCCAACGAGACCAGACATTTCATAGCTTAACCATACAAGGTAACTAAAGTCCGCAGTTGGTCGTCAAGAGTGTGAAGAGGAAGATCATGTGTCCCCGTCCCCCACCGTCCCACTGCTATTCACAGAACCTACGTCTCCAGTGAACTTTTCCAGCAGAGCACCCCAGGCAGCCGCATCAGTGACTGCCCTATCATCGCTGCGTGTCATACGCATATGTTGTTCCTCCGCCGCCCCCCATGCCAGAAAATCCCGCAACCAATCAGATGTCGCAGGGATCCGCACACTCATCCAGTTAATCGCTACTCTACGCTTAGCCAAGACTAACGCTAACTGTACCAACCTATAGATCACCCCTCTGCCCCGCCGCCTGCGCACCACTCCCAGGAGACAAGACAAAGGAGTAACCTCCAACTCTATCTCCGTAGCCTCGAAAATCACCTCTGCCACCTCCTGCCAGAATGTACCAACAACACTACAGGACCAGGCCATATGCAGAAATGAAGCATTAATCTCACCACATCGAGGACAACAGGCCCCTCGACCTAGGTCTATCTTATTTAGCTTGCTGGGAGTGATAGACGTTCTGTGGACAAAGTTAAAATGCAAAAGTTTGAACCTGTGATGGCAGGAGACTGTTCAAACCAGAGACAATGGCGCATCCCAATCATCGTACTCAATAGGCATCCCCAAGTCAACTTCCCATGCCTTACGTCCCACGCTAGGCACACCCGGATGGTCCTCCTGTAAGGCTTTATAGAACCGAGCGATCAAGTGCGTATCTTCACCCCAGTTAGGAAGACCGTTCAATACCAAAGAAGCCATGGGGGCTATCAGGAACCCATCCCAGATTTTGCGGGTTACACTTTCAAGTTTGGCATATTGCAGAAACTGGCCAGGGCCCAACTCAAAGAGTTCCTGGGCATCAGAGAATGAAATAAATTCACCATTAGGGTACAAATCACCGACCATCTCACAACCACCCGACCGCCAGGCCTCCATTGACATTGTCCTTACTATATCCTGAAATTGAGACAGGTCCCATATCCTTAATTCCCTGTCAAAAGGGGCCCATTTAAGCACCTGTTTAACCACCTGTTCCCAGATCCCGGCAGTAGTTCTCACCAGATAAGGTGCGGAGGGGTCATATCTGCCCCCAGACATGAGAACATGTGCCAATGCCCTCCCATCGCACATATCAGTATACAAACCCTTTTCCCAATTATCCGCCTCTGACATCCATTGCGTGGCACACTGTAGCTGTGCTGCAAAATAATAATATCTTATGTTGGGGATTGCCAGTCCCCCCCTCTAGGTCATTCTGCAGAACAGACAGCGCCATCCTACTTCGCCTGCCTGCCCATGCTAGGGAGATCAAGAGGCTATCCAAGCATCGAAAAAGCCGAGTAGGCAGTGGATACAATGAGTTCTGTACCAAATAAAGGCTTTGCTACTGCTTCCCGACCCATAACAGAAAGGGGCAACTTATTCCAAAAAGCAACAGAGCGCTCCAAACCGGCAACCACCTGCTCAACATTGTTTTCATTATACACCTCCACGGAATTGGCGACCCAGATACCCAGGTACCAAAAGCACTCAACCTTCCAGCTCAACCCCAGATCAGGGAGCCCAGCCAGAGGAATTCCAACCAGAGATCCCACAGGGAGCAAAAGTGATTTATTCATATTGATCTTGAGACCAGATACAGCCCGAATACCTTCATTCTCTGCAGCAGCTCCGGCACCGACACACGAGGATCCCGCACATATACCAAAGTGTCCATAGAAATTACATGCATGGCCCGACCCACCGGGATCCCCCACTGTGCCAACTCCTCACAAAGCCAAATCGCCAAGGGCTCCACAGCCAGAGCAAATAAGAGTGGCGAAAGCGGGAACCCCTGTCGTGTACCCCTACCGATCTCCCAATCAGCAGACATCTCTCCCCCAACACGCACACGTGCTGACGGGGCAGTATACAATAGTCGAACCCAAGCACGAAAGCCGGATCCAAAACCAGTTCCCTGCAGCACTTCCAATAAATATTCCCACTCAATGGTGTCGAATGCATTCTCCAAATCAAGAGACACCTACGCCGTCTCCGACTCCAAACCCCGAGTTTCATGAAGGACATGCGCCAATCTACGTAGGTTAAGGGACGTACTACATCCCGGTATGAACCCACAATAGTCTTCGTGTATCAGACCAAGGATCACTCCCCTAAGCTGAGTAGCCAAAATTTAACAAAGTACCTTGATATCACTGTTCAACACGGTGAGCGGTCGATATGAAGATGGATCCGCAGCACCCCCCCCCCCCCCCCCCGGCTTGAGCAACAAACACGCTAAACCTTGATGCATTGGGGTCTGGCAACTTACCACACCCCGCACTTCCTCAAACACCTCCAAAAGTCTCTCAAGTGTGGAGGAAAAAGCCTGATACATCTCCACAGGAAATTCGTCACTACCAGGAGATTTAGATCTCGCCATTGCGTCACAGCCTCTCCCACCTCCTCTACCGTAATCGGAAGTTCGAGCGCATCTATGCTCTCAGGGTCCAACCTCGGCAATCGCAACTGCTGCATAAACTGTTCCACCCTCCTTCCCAGTGGTACCATGCCAGCCCCAGAAACCCTTTGAAAGTGGGACGCCAATTCCATGAGAATGTCCCTACGCCCTGTGAGGAGCACACCCTCAGTATTCCTCATGCTCAGAATCGGCGGGGCCTCCACTTCCCATTTCAGAATCCACGCTAAGAGTTTACCTGACTTATCACCTTTGCGGTGCAACCGCTGCCTATACCCTTAGAGAGTTTTTCTACTTAGTGTGTCCCGACATGCATTCACCTCCTTATACAACCTAAGCTCCTCCCTCCTGGCTGGGCTCAACTCACGTGGCTGCCTCTGCACCTCCCCCAAAACCCCCTCCAGTGCCGTAAGGTCCTGCACCAACTGTCTACGCGCCCCTCCCACCATGCTTATACGTTCCCCATGGATGACGGCCTTCATAGCCTCCCATTCCAAACTGCGAGATGCAGTCGTGTTCCAATTTAAGTCCAGATACTGTTTAATGGCAGCGCCTACTTGTTCTCGACATCCCTGATCAGACAACAAGTCCATGGGCATATGCCAACCTCGAGCCGCACAGGGAAGAGTCTCACCCCACCGCAACTGAAGCCGAACCAGTGCGTGATCTGATAAAAACCGACCCAGATGATTAACATCCTGAACCTGCGAACCTTCAATGCCCCCCAACAGAAACCTGTCCAGTCGAGAATAAGTATGCTGTGTTCTTGAATGACAAGTGTATTCCTTACCCTCCGGGTGTCGTTCCCTCCAACCGTCCCAGAGACCCAGTTGCACCATCACATCCCTGAGAGATTGTACCATTAGGGGTTTTGTTCCCAACTTTGACGGGTGACAATCAAGCCCTCCATCTATCACACAGTTATAGTCCCCTGCACAGACCAAGGGCTTATCTAGGCTATCACCTAAGATCTCAGTTATCCTAGAGTAAAAGACAGAATCATCCGTGTTAGGAGCATAAATATTAAAGATAACAATCCCCAACCTACCAAAACAAATGGCGTACCACGACTATGGAGTGACCACCCCTCCCCCCGGCATCAAATCAAGACATAACCAGTACCCCCCGAACCGGAGGACTAAAACACCAAGAGCTGCCCAAGAGGCCAAACCCATCCCAATCCCACATCAGCCCTCCTGGGCCACCAGCAGACAGCAAGAATAACAGTCAAGTCACCTCGGCATCCCCACCCGCCTTCAAGATCCGCTCCGAAACTGTGCCCCCATCTGACTCTGCAGGCACTACTGCCATTGTTCCATCTCGCTATATTTCCACCCTGTAGCCAGATTCCACCAGCCGCCCTGAACCATGTGATCTCCAGTCTGGACTTCCGGAGCCAGATGCCCGTCGGATGGCGCCTCCAGATCTCTCCGGTCCACCAGGGGCAACAGTTTCCCACATTTCCAGCCAGCACTACACTTCCTCAGGTCACTCAAAAAAGTGAGATTTGCCCTGATAACACCTTCAAACGGGCCGGATACAGGAGCATGTATCTGATGTTCATGGCTCTTATCTTCGCCTTAACCTCCATAAAGCCTTTACAAGAGTTCTGCACCTTATTGATGTAATCAGGATAAATTGAGATCTTGCAATTCTCGTATATATCACCTTATCCGACTTCCGTGCTGCGCGCAGAATACAGTCCCGGTCCTTATAATTGAGCAAGCATGCGATAATGGCCCTAGGAGGAGCACCAGGCCGCAGAGGCGCAACAATGGCCCGATGAGCACGCTCCACCACAAACACTCTGGATAGCCCCACCGGCTGCAACACGTCCTTGATCCAGCTCTCCACAAAGGATTCCACAGCCGACCCCTCTGCTTGCTCCGGGAAGCCTAGCAACCTGACATTGTTCTGCTGGGATCTTCCCTCCGCGTCCTCCAGCTGACCCACAGTAGATGTAGCCTGCGCCACCTGCGACCGCAGTGTCCCCACCTCAGACTGCAGCTCCGCAATGGAACCCTCCACCACCTTCACCTTGTCCGACACCTTCCAAAGATCCGCTCTCAGCAAGTTGACCTCCACCGCGACTGTCTCAATCTTGCCCTCCAGTGCCACGTAGGAGCCCTGAATGGCCGCCAGTGGCTCCGCTTGCGAAGGCTTACCAGCACTCAGAGGCGCTCCAGCTGCATTTCCACTCACCTCCAATCCCACCGGCCGCCGCTGTGGAGCCACAGGGGTAGTATACTGTTCCATAGTATTGCCCTGTGAGGCATCCGTCCGCTTATGATGCCCCATGTTACTCCACACAGGGCCTAAATGCGACTGACCACCTTCCGCAGCGTCCACACAACGGAGCCCCCCAAAGCAGTTGTTGCAATACTCCACTCCTTAGGGATACAGTGTCCAACCAGACAGAAGGATCAGATGGCCGCCAGACTCACAAGCAGATGCGTAGCCAGCTGGCAACTTGCACCAGCAAAGTCATGTCACGACTTACGTGCTGCTTTACCCTGGAGGCCGCAGAGCGAGTGGCATGGATCCTGTTCTTGAATGTTCGGCCTTGGCCCAAGTAGGGGCAACTCTTTTCTGGTAGCCACTGTGCTGCACGCAATGGGTACACCAAGAGCAGGCCGTGTCCCTCAGAAGTAGTGCCAGAGGGAAAAAAAACCTGAAAGGGGAAAAAACCTCCAAAAGATAGGTTCCTGCAACAGGAAGAAAAAGAAGAGGTAACAGCAGGAGCAAATACAGGAAAATACACTGGAACCGACGAGAACCAGCACAGGAATACAAGGAAGCAGGAGCGAATACACCATCCAAAAGGAAAGTGTTGCAGTGCAAGGAGAGAAAGAATCACAGCCCTTAAATACCAACAAACAGGAAACGACCAACAGGAAGTAAAAGGACACCATCTTAGATAGGGAAAAGCACATAGAACAGAATGGACTAGGAACCATAGAGAGTAGGGAACAAGGAATGCTGGGAAGAGAAGGGTAATATGGGAAGGGGGAAAAAACATAAAGGAAGGCACAACCAGATGTCCAGAGAAAAGAAGAAAAGAAAAGAACAGGTGAGTGGGGGGTCAGACCTGCCTAGACACGCGGTGCTCTAAAAAAGATCGAGGCCCCATGCCCAATTTGGGGCTTCGTAAGGTACAGAGCTGGCTGAGGACGCAGCACGTCTGATGACCGCGTGCGGCGGCCCGAGACGAATTTTCGGCTTGTGCCGCGTGCAGCAGCACGACAGTATGTCCCCCCCGAAGGCCCAGGTTTGTGCGAAAACAAGCGGTGAAAATGACGAATCAGAAGAGGTGCGTGATCAGAAGATGCATCTTCCCAAGAGCATTCACTGAGAGGATAACCCTTCCAATGAATCAAATACTGAAGACGTTTGTGAAAGATACGAGAGTCACAAATCTCCTGTACCTCATATTCAGGTACATCATCCACTAACACAGGAAGAGGACAGGGAAACTGATGAGAGTAAGGATGAGGTACATAGGGTTTGAGCTGAGAAACATGAAAGACCGGGTGAATCCTCCAGGTACGAGGCAAATGAAGACGGACAGTGACAGGATTAATCAGCTGAAGGATACGGAAAGGACAATAGTAACGAGGTGTGAACTTATTCTCAGAAAGGCGTAAAGGTAAAATTTTTGACGAAAGCCAGACTTTATCCTGAAGGTGATATTCTGGAGCATCCCTCCGCTTCTTGTCTGCTATTCTCTTCATGTATCTCTTGGTGTTCAACAAGTTAGCTCGAATCAATCTATGGATCTGTAAAAGTCGTCTGGAGAATGAAGTAACAGCAGGAAGAGAAGAGGTAGACTGAGGAGTAGTAGGAAAAGAGGTAGGATGATAGCCATAAGAACAGAAAAAAGGAGTGACCTTGGAGGCACTATGGACAGTGTTATTGTAAGAGAATTCAGCGATAGGGAGGTAAGTGTTCCAGTTGCTATGAGTAGAATTACAAAAGCAGAGAAGGTACTGCTCCAATCCTTGGTTGAGACGCTCAGTCTGTCCATTGGTTTGAGGATGGAAACCTGATGATAGTGCTATGTTGATATTCAGTGTCCTACAAAAATGTTTCTAAAACCGGGAGATGTACTGAGGTCCCCTATCAGATACAATGCTGTGTGGAAGTCCATGGAGACGGAAAATATGATGGATAAATATCTGACTTAGTTCTTGGGAAGTAGGTAATTTTTTCAGGGCAGTGAAGTGAGCCATCTTAGTAAAGGAATCTAAGGTGACCATGATAACCCGGTTTCCTGCTGATGGAGGTAATGAACACATAAAATCAGTAGAAGTGGTGTGCCAGGGAGCCGGTGGAACAGGTAATGGTTGTAGTAATCCTGCAGGCCTGGTACGGGGGATCTTTACTTGAGCACCTATGGGACAAGCATGAACGTATCTTTCGACATCTGATTTCCAGGTAGGCCACCAGAAAGATTGCGAGAGTAGTTCTTGTGTGGCCTTAATGCCTCTATGACCAGCGACCGGCGAATCATGGCACATTTGTAGTGCCTTTTCTCTGACTCCATTAGTAGGGAGAAACAACAAGTTATTTTAATAATAATACCCTTGCATTTTACATATGTTCAGTTTCTTTACTTCTTGATCAGTCAGGTTGGAATATTCCAGTTGTACATCATCCAGGAAAGACTGAGCTACTCCGATTATTTTACTGGGCTCAAGTAGATACTGTGATGGGGTAGAAGTACAATCTGGATAACGGCGAGACAGAGCATCAGCCAGAATGTTTTGGGATCCAGGAATATAGGTGACATAAAAGTCATACTGACTGAAGAAAAAGGCCCAAGGAGCCTGACGACTGTTCTGGCATAAAAAATTACGTAAACATTGTAGATTACGATGGTCAGTTCTCACCCCGAAGGGCTCTTTGGAACCCATAAGAAACTGTCTCCACTCTAGGCAGGCTGTTTTCAGGGCTAACAACATCCTTTCAAGTACTGAGTAATGTTGTTCCGATGCAGAGAGTACATGGGACAAATAGAACACAGGATGTTCAAGACCGTCATCTTCTTGTTGTTGGAGTAAGGCAGCTCCGATGGCTCTTTCGGAAGCATCAGTAACAACAATAAATTGTTTGTTGGTATCTGGGTGTCTCAATATTGGTGCTTGAGTGAAGGCCTTTTTTAGACTCTGAAAAGCTTGTTCAGCCGCCCTAGTCTATACAAAGCCTTTCTTTAGATTTTCCTTTTTTAATGTTTGAGTTATGTGGCTGGTTTGTTCTGCAAAGTCTAAAATGAACAGCCAATAAAAATTACCCAATCCTAGAAAACATTGTGTTTCTTTAATAGAGGAAGGGGAAGGCCAGTCTAGGATGTCTTGTACCTTTTCCTGGTCCATTGCTATTCCAGTGGGACTAAGGTGATATCCCAAATATTTGACTTCGGTCTTGTCAAACTCACACTTTTCCGGTTTACAGGACAGTTGATGTTCCCGGAGTCTTTGGAGGACTTGTTTAATGTGAGAGGAATGAAGTTCAGGATGTCTAGAATAAATAAGGATATCGTCTAAATAGATGACGACTGTATGGTTCAAGAGATCAGAGAATACAGAGTCCATAAATCTTTGGAAAATGGAGGGGGCATTAGTGAGACCAAAAGGCATAACTCTGTACTCATAATGACCAAATGGGGTCCGGAAAGCAGTCTTCCACTCGTCTCCTTCTTTAATACGCAAAAGGTGGTAGGCTCCACGAAGATCCAGTTTGGTAAATCGTTGAGCCCCTCTGACTGCCTCTAGTATATCCTTGATGAGGGGCAAAGGATAACGGTCTTTTATAGTTATTTTATTTAGACCGCGAAAATCCAGGCAGGGACGAAGATCCTTCGTCTTCTTGGGTACAAAAAAGAGAGGAGCCCCTGCCGGAGAGGACGATGGTACAATAAGACCGCTATGTAAGGTTTCTTGCAGATATTCCTTTAGAACTTCTTTTTCAGGTTCTGTGAGTAAATATATCCTCCCAAAGGGAACAATAGCTCTGGGTTCCAAGGGAATAGCACAATCGTAATCTCGATGTGGGGGTAACACAGGTCTGGTTGGTTTTTGGAACACATCTTGAAATTCTAGATAGTGATCGGGGACTCCTTGAACTGTATTGATGGAACATCCAGTAATAATTTCAGTATGTATCAACCTCTTGGGTGACCAATAAGTGTCTGAAGCAAAGCAGTTCTCATGACAAAACTGTGAGGACAAGGAAATAGTCCGGGTTTCCCAATTTACATAAGGGTTATGTCTTATGAACCACGGAATTCCCAAAATGATAGTATGATTGGGGGATGATATTAGATCAAAGGAGATGTGTTCTTGGTGGTTTCCGAATTGTAAACTCAGTGTCATGGTGGTGGTATCAACTGGACCAGAGGATATTAAGGACCCATCCACTGTGTGAACTTGTTCTGGGATTTCTTTGGGTTGTGTTGGTATTTGTTGAGTCGTGGCCCAAGTCTTATCCATATATATGCCACTGGCACCACAATTAAATAAAGCCATTGTTCTCTCTTGACGGCTGTCCGGTAAATGTAACGTCACAGGTAACATAAACAAAGTCGTGGCATTGTCCTTGAATGAACTGATGGAAGGTATAGCTGATGATCCCGTCCCCTCCCTTCTTACAGAGGACGGGAAGTGGCATTTCCCGATGGCCTTTGAGGACGAAGGGGCAGGTACGAAGCATGTGGCCGGCAGCACCACAATACAGGCATAATCCTCTCCTATGTCTGCCTTCCCGCTGGCTAACGGAAAGTGGGCCTCAAGTGGTATCCACCTGCATAGGTTCGCCTTCGGTGTCTCTGGCGGGAGGACGAGTTTCCTCGGGACGATGCATAAAGACACGTGAAGTGCTTGGCTGAGAAGATCCTCTACTCTTTCTCTTCTCCATACGTCGTTCTTGGAGACTGTATTCGATGGAAAGAGCCTGATCCATCAGACCACGAAGATCTTCAACTCGGGTGGAGTGTACTAATTCGTCTTTAATTTCTTCTTTAAGTCCTCTACGGAATAAAGTCACCAGAGTTCGTTCCACCCAAGTGGTCTCAGCCGCTAGCTGTCGAAAGTGGGCAATATATTGGAGGACATCTTGTGAGCCTTGTTGGATGTCACATAAGGCTTCTTCCGCAGAGGCCTCCAATCCTGGACGACTGAACATCTGTTTAAACCGATTCACGAAGGCGGGATAGTCCGATAATACTGGGTCATTGGAGGATAACATCGGGGTTGCCCAGGCCAAGGCAGAACCGGATAACACACTGATAAGATATCCCACCTTTGTCATGTCGTGGGAGAATTGGGTAGGTCGGAAGGCAAAATACACAGTTAATGCATCGAGGAACTCTTGCAGCTTAGTTGGTTCACCGGAGAAACGAGGAGTAGAGGTAGAGACGGCCGGAACATCCACACTACGAAAGGCCAAAGCTTGTCATAAAGCAGCATTCTCATTGCGGAATTGTTGCAGTTCCTGAGCCTGTTGCTGAATGGTTGCCAGAAGCGATTGATCAGGATCTGCAGCAGCCGCCACTGTATCATCCATGATGTTAGACGACGTCGGGAGTATTTGCCGCTGCAATCTGTCATGACTTACATGCTGCTTTACCCTGGAGGCCGCAGAGCGAGTGGCGTGGATCCTGTTCTTGAATGTTCGGCCTTGGCCCAAGTAGGGGCAACTCTTTCTGGTAGCCACGGTGCTGCAGGCAATGGGTATGCCAAGAGCAGGCAGTGTCCCTCAGAAGTAGTGCCAGAGGGAAAAAAAACCCTGAAAGGGGAAAAAACCTCCAAAAGATAGGTTCCTGCAACAGGAACAAAAAGAAGAGGTAACAGCAGGAGCAAATACAGGAAAATACACTGGAACCGACGAGAACCAGCACAGGAATACAAGGAAGCAGGAGCGAAGACGCCATCCAAACAGAAAGTGTTGCAGCGCAAGGAGAGAAAGAATCACAGCCCTTAAATACCAACAAACAGGAAACGACCAACAGGAAGTAAAAGGACACCATCTTAGATGGGGAAAAGCACATAGAACAGAATGGACTAGGAACCATAGAGAGTAGGGAACAAGGAATGCTGGGAAGAGAAGGGTAATATGGGAAGGGGGAAAAAACATAAAGGAAGGTACAACCAGATGTCCAGAGAAAAGAACAGGTGAGTGGGGGGTCAGACCTGCGTAGACACGCTGTGCGCTAAAAAAGAACGAGGCCCCATGCCCAATTTGGGGCCTCTTAAGGTACAGAGCAGGCTGGGGGCACAGCGCATCTGAAGACCGCGTGCTGCGGCCCGAGCCGAATGTTCGGCTCAAGTCGCGCGCAGCGGCGCAACAAGTCAACACAGGAACCACAGAAGGGGGGAGGCCAAAAAGAGCGAGGAGATAGCCAGGCAGTCAGCGGAAGCCTTCAGGCGCTCTCTCCACGAGGCTCGCCGCCCCACAATTCAGTTCCATAAGGCCAGAAGCCCAGAATGGCAGCCCACACCTCAGGGCCCCAGAGGAACACAGCCGCTCACCTTCCCGCTCGAAACGCCGTCTCCAGGCCTGCAACATCCAAGTCCAGCAGGCTCAGCAACACGACATGCCGCTTGGAGCACAGGCCAGCTCCAGAGGCGATCCAGATTTCAGGCCTCTCACCTCGGGCCCAATCCAAAAGGTGCCTTCACTGCCTATGGGCCGCCCCCCAGCCGCGGGGCCTCTGAACCTCCCGGGCCGGCTGTGGGTGCAGCTTCTCATATATTTGGGGGGAGGGGTGCACACCTCTCCAGCACCCCCCCCCCACGACCGCTCCAAACACTCCCGGCCCCGGTAAGGGGCTGCGCGGCCCAAAAAGCTCAGCCGCAGTCCAGCAGAATCTTGCATGCACCGCCTATGTTTTTGTTCCTGCGGTCTCTAAAAATGGGTTCCCGGAAAGCCGGAACCCACCAGCCATCCTCCCGATCCAAGGGATCGGCACTCCCAGCCCGGGGGAGCGGCAGGATCACAAAAGGATTTCGCCGATGCGGGAGCGCACTAGAAGCACGTCCGGTCGGCCATGTTCCTTGGCCACGCCCGCCTAAAAGCCCTATATTGGTGTTTTTGAATGATTTACACCCTTGTCTCCTAAGTTATGCCTGCCTGCTCAGAGGGGGAGTGTCCCCTTATAGTCAAACATACATCAAAGGGGCCGCTTAGTGGGGACACTCCCCCTCCTGGATACCAGAGGCTAGTAGCCTCTATGAAAGGGCCGCCTCAAGGTAATTCCTTGGGTAAGGTAGACCTTTTACTTCACACTCTTTGACCTTCACATAGAGTAAATTTCCTCCAACGTGAGACGTAGGGATCCTAGACCCTGACGAATGCCCTGAGACCTCTATTGGCTCACTTCTGAGGGCAGAAACATGTTGGCTATTAGTTAGGTGACCCTGTGAGTCCTTATCCTCACAGAGGTGTCCCAACCCCTGTTTTAACTACCCCAATCAGACACCACCATTAAATTTGTCACTCCTCACAGGTGTCTGCTTAGGTGTTTTTAATTTTTTCACTAGATTAGCTGGATCCCGATCTTTCCAGAAACAAGTTTATTTACGCACTCCCTCCTGTTCCTTTAACAGTGAGGTTGAGTCCGCCCAGGTGGCACTGTCCTACCTGGGTGGGTCTAGGTGGTCAAATGATGAAGCATGACACTATATAATGTGTGAGACCACCTAGTCCGTAAAAGGAACTCCCTCCGGTGTCTCTCCCCGCGCATGCACTCTGCAGTTACTTACTGACATTTCACTGACATTACCCTTCCAAATAGGAACACGTACAACCTAGGGCTACGCTGGTACCCGCAACGCCCTCTTTAGAGAACCCCGTACTTTCTTGTGTACTTTGGGTCGACTGGCTTTAACAAATGGTTCATAATTAGCGGATCAGACCTTTGGCATCGGACATAACTTTAATCAATGCACTAGTCAGGCCTGTAGAGTTGCACATTAACCAACTCATGCCTATTGTTTTGAAAGTAACTTTTCTAACAAAGCAACCATCAGACAGTTATAAAATTACTAAAGTAGACATAATTACAACTGACTAAGCAAAATACTTTACTACGAGGGTTAACAAGGATTCTCACAATGCAAGTTTACTAAATCCAAGTTTTGTCAGAGGGGTAACCAAAACTCTGCCCACTGCAGTAATCTTTGAGATTACATGTAACAAAATTCTCCTCTGCCGGCTTTCATACAGAGTATTAACACCCTTGAATAGATTGATGTTAATATCACAAGAAATATGTCAGGCCTACTGCCTTTATTATTATAACATTATATAATAAATAGATCAAGCTAATAGGCATGACTATTGGCTTGCCACCATAACCAACTCAGTCCTATCTTGCATGCTAAAAACCACAACACTGGCACTATTCTCAGTGAAAGCACACAATTTCAGTCTAATCAGATCCTGTACTTAAGGACGGTTGTATGATGGAACCAGGCATGCTTGAGCAACGCATGCCTTAACAACATGATCGGAACCACGACTACATTGTTTCCACGCATGCCTTTACAATTAATTTCGTTGTAAAAGCATGCCTAGTAAAGGCATGTCTGGAAACGGCATGCAAAACAGCATGCCTGGTTCTTTAATGCAATCTCACCACCCGCCCTGAGGCCCAAAACTACCCCCAGCCCTAACACCTAAATTACCCCAAAAGAACTTAAAAAAAAAAACTATCCCAGCCCCCCACTGCTAAAAACTAAAGTACCGAAAGCCCCCATATGCCCTGTACCCTACAAAAAAAAACGACCCGACTCCCCACCCCTGCCCCATAAAACTAAACTACCCTTACACCCCACCCTGCCTGAGCCCTAAAAAAAAAAATCCTGACCCCTGATCCTCCATAAAACTAAACTAACCCCCCATCTCCCTCTCCCCCACCGTCCCTGAGCCCTAAGAAAAAACCTACCCCGGCCCCCCCCAACCCTGCCCCTCAAAACTAAACTACCCCAGCACCCCCACCCACCCTGAGCCCTAAAACCTTTCCCAATATAAGTGAACTACCCCAACCCCCCACCCACCCTAAGCCCTAAAAAAAACTATACCGACCCTCTCACCCTGCCCCTAAAACCTAAATTACCCGGACCCCCTCACCTGCCCTGAGCCCTAAAAATAAAAACTACTCCAACCCCCCCACCCCTGCCCCTAGAAACTAAAGTACCCCGACACCCCCACCCACCCTAAGCCACCCCACCGCTAAAAACTACCCAACAACCATACCCCCACTTACATCAACACATCGTCTCCCGATCCTTCTTCCTCTTCTCTCCTCCCACACTTCCTTAGACCTTCCCCACCCCTTTAGAAATAAACTACCCCGCACCCCACCCTAAGCCCTAAAAAAAAATACCTAAACCCTACCCGCCCCCTAAGAAAATAAAAACAGGCCCGCCCTTCCACCCACCTTAATCCACCCCACCCCTTCCCTACTTACCTCACCGCGTCCTCTCCCGAACAATGCATGGCTTTTTCTGTGCCTTAACCATGCATATGCGTAGTTTAGCACATGCGTGGTTAAGACACTGAAAAAGCTATGCGTGGTTCCGGCAAGGGTGGTTATGCTTGCGTGGGAAACGTCCGCGTTGTTAAGGACGCGTGGTTGAAGACGCTTCCCCTCAAGGACCCAACATGTGGTTAGAGCCTAAGCTCCTCTCAGTAGTACTCTCAAAAACTTTTTTTTTGTTGATCACATAACGTCTGGCAACAGATGCACTGTGAAACCAGACCAAAAAATGAATAGTCTCTAGTGCATCCCTCAGATGAAGCATGCAGAGAGGGTGGTGCAATCAGTAGTGTCCCAACAATTTGCACCATTGCAGTGCTCGATGCCAGATTCTGCTCTCTGTAAACAGTACTGCTGCTTGAAATTGATTTTGCCTCAACCCTTTAGCTTCGTGCTGCTGCCACAATGAATTTCTGTGTGTGCGGGTTTGTATTATTCAGCAGCACCCTGCCGGCTATCATCCTGAAGGTAAATAGATTGTGCTTTGCGGAGATCACTCAAGTGGCAGCAGGAGGAAGCGCTGGAATAGCCTTGTAATGAAAACTATCGGTGTTTTCAGATTTATTTTATTTCTTCAAAGACTACAGTTTTACGTGAGCTGCAAGACATTGTAAACAAAACCACACTGATCTTTTGTTTTGCTTTTGTTTCAGAGTTTGTTAAGGGGAACATACCATGATGTTTCTTTGGCCTGACCAAGTCTGTAATTGCTAATTGATAACCATAATGTACCTTTTATTGGTGTGATTTAGTATTGTTTCTGGTAGGTCTATGTTTTCACCATCTCTTAACACCTTCTCAGTACCCCCTTCCCTGTAAACTTCCACAGTTACTGTAAACATTATTTGCCTCTATACACCTCAATCCCGGTATATCTTTACAGTACCTCTGTGGCCAGTGTAAGGATTACATATGTCTTGCTATGAACCCTAAAACACCTTGATTTTTCTGCACCTTGAATCTGGACTCACCTGACGCTTGTATACCTGTCCCAGCCCTGAGGCTTCTCTGAAGTCACAAATCTTCCTTTCATGTGCAAATAGCAATGTGATTGGCAAAGGGGCTCAGGCCTTCTTGTGCACTCATTTTCACATTTTTTTAAGTGCACATCTGTCATGTCACCAGTGGGAATTAGATGACAACTCCTGCACAAAAGTGTACTGATTTTAAAATGAAAAGGGCGGTGGGTACGGGGGGGGGATGTTAATTTTACTCAGCTATCATGTTTCTGCCCTTTTGATGTCTTCCGAGCAATAGAAATGCAACAACAAGGTGATGGGTGGAGAGATTAAATAAATCTCAGCCACTTGTAAATACAGGGGCATTCATGACCATTGTTTTTTTCCGATTGTGCGGCTCAAGGGATCATCACATCCAAATGAGATTTGGTCCTTCTCCGGTAGTAAGAATCCTCCCCCAAGGGCCGGATCAGGTCTCCTCTAGAGGGGAACACAAGCAATATCACACTGGTTTGAGCCCAATTGCTCCTTATCAGAGAGGGGCCGCTTGAATATTATGACATAATGAGCAGGAGACCTCAGCTGGGCATACCTGTCACACTTAAGGTGTTTTTTTTTTTAATCAAAACAAAGATTGATGGATGGAATGCTTGAATTACTCGGGCCATATTCTAGACCGTTGTTTTTTTTGTTTTTTTTTTGCCCACTATCGCGCATATCGAGATAGAGACCATACCATGGAAATTAGACTTGGCCCTACTAAAATAGTAGCAATCCAGCACAAATTTACAGGCCAGATTCCCTCTACAAGCAACTCCAGACCAGTTTTAGTCTACTTGGACCTCATCAGTGGCGTGGCTGTTTGGGCTGATTTGCATATGACTGATTTTTGTCTAGTGCGTTAATGATGGGCAAAAAATATGAACTGGAATACGACCCTTAGTAATGTTGAGTGGCTGAAATTAATTCAAGCATTCCACCTATCACTCATTTTCTTTTTCCTGCTGAGCTCTTCCAGCATGAAAAGGCAGAGGCTGTTTAATGGCTATTGTTTCACAACCTATTTTATGAATTAAAGCAGAGCTTGAGTAGGCACCTGGACACCTAGCCTGCTATTTGCCTGTGGCATCCAGTTCCTGTGTGCCCCACCCCAGGACGTACTTATTGCAGGCCACAGCGCAACCATGCACCAGATATGTGCAGCAGGCACACCAAAGGCAAGCCCATCTGCGCCCGTTCGTGCCTGGACCACGCCCTGCGCCACAACCCCTGGCCGAAAATGCAGTGGGTTTTTGAAGACGTGTGGTGTGCAGCACAATTGCACATTGTTAGACCTGGCATCCTGGGTATGTTTTCCCCATATTTTTGCCTGATTCCTTTATTTTTGACTGTGTGCTGGACTTCGTTTTTGCTGATTTTGGTACTCTGGGCACTTTACCACTGCTGACCAGTGCTAACGTGCAAGCAACATAGCGACCTTGCAACCACCTCAGACATCCAACTAACCAAATGGAGCCAGCTCTCCACCCAGGACACCGCCTCCATCACGAACTTGGTCCACTCAGGTGCCCCAACAGACCTTACCACATCTTCAACCTAGGTGAAGGCAGAGTCAGTCGCATCATCACCACCCTGTTCAAAACCTTATTTGCCACGGCCACCTTCCCCGAAGACTGGAAACATGCAGAAGTGAGTGCTCTACTAAAGAAACCATCAGCAGACCCCAGTGACCTCAACAACTACTGACTGATCTCCCTGCTCCCGTTCCTGGCCAATGTATTACCAAAACCATCAACCAACAACTCTCCACACATTTGGAATGGAACCTCCTACTCAACTCCTCCTAGTCTGGATTGCACAGCAGCCACAGCACGAGACAGCCTGCATCGCAGCTACCAATGACATTCGAGCCCCACTGGACTGAGGAGTGACTGCCAGGTCTGATCCTCCTAGACATCTCAGCAGCCTTCGATATGGTCTCCTACCGCACCCTCATCACAAGGCTGCACAACATCGGCATTAAAGGAGATGCTCCCAGATTGATCCCCTCTTTACTCACCAAAAGAACGCAAAAAGTCTGCCTTCCCCCATCAACTCTTAATCCAAGGAAATCATTTATGGCGTACCCCAAGGATCCTCGCTCAGCCTCACCCTCTTCAACACTTACATGACGCCTCTGGCAAGCCCTGCCAGAACCCCTGGACTCAAAATCATATCCTATGCCGACGATACACAACTCATCTTCTGCCTCTCTGAAGACACCACCAAGACCAACTTCCACAACTGCATGACATACGTCGCCAACTGGATGAAGGACAACTGCCTAAATCTCAACACGGTGAAGACAGACGTAGTAGTTTTCAAAAACAAAAGCTCCCCATGGGATAAATCCCATAGCCCATGGGAAGCTTTCCATGGGCTCTCAGAACTAGGACCGACTCCTACCCCCACTGACTATACTAGGAATCTAGACATCATTCTGAAAAACAAGCTAACAGTCACGACTCAGATCAGCTTTGTCTCCCCGTTCTGCTTCTTCATCCTCTACCTGCTTTGTAAGATATTCAAATGGCTACCCAAAAGTTCCAGATACACCATCACTCTGGCCCTCTGCTGAATGGAGTAGAGCAGCAGTCTGTGCAGGGATCGCAGCTCATCTCCTCCAATGACTACAGACTATACCGAACACTGCAGCTAGGATCATCCTGGAGCTCCCTAGAAGAACCCACATCACCCCCTACCTCAGAGATCTCCACGGGCTCCCTGTACAGAAAAGATGCCAGTTCCATCTCCTAACCCATGCATAAGAGGCCCTACACAATTGTGGACCTGTCTACTTGAACCACTGCCTGAACATCCATCAGCCCACCAGACACCTCTGCTCCATGTTCCTCTCTCTAACCTTCACCCCCCGCATCGGACGTAGGAGATGCGAAGGTCATTCCTTCTCCTACCTAGCAGCAAAGACATTGAACAAGCTGACCTTTCATCTACAGACCTCCTGATCTCTTCCAGAGTTCTGAAAGTCTCTGAAGACCTGGCTATTCAGTTAATCAACTGCACCCTGCCAGTACCTAGATACCTTCACGGGTGACTCATGGCACTCTACACTACTGATTGATTGGCTGATTTAGCTTCCCAAACTTTTTAGCACTATGGTCCAATTTTTAGATAACAAACTTTCACAACACACCTACCTTCAATAGACATCGGGTAGATTTTTTAATGTAACTAAAGCATTGTGTTGTAGTGCACAGCCATTAACAGACAGTACCTTTTACATTGAAATGACCACTAAATTTGCACAGTCATACTGTTTTACTGATAAAATTATAGTGCACACAAATGATAATGTGTGGAAATCGGGTTTCAGTGAATATTTATCGTTTGTGGATCACCAGTGAGTGTCTATATTTGTTTTAAACCTATCAAATCTTTGTTTACATCACACTTCAGAATTACAAAAAAAGTGTGATTCTTTTTTGCTTTGCTAACTGCTGAATTGTGCACAGTTCATTTTATTGTGCATAAAAAATGGCATCCAGCATCCTTTCTTTTGCCACTCCCTGTGCCTCAGCAAGATTGTCACATAATTTAGTTTACTTTTCTTTCTCTGCCTGCAAAGTAAGAGGAGTTTGTAAACACTAATTCCCATGTTAAAAAAATAAGTACCAATTTGTCAGCTGACATAGCCCGACATTTTGTCTCTGTCTTTGAAGTGCAGTAAATGTGTCAACATAAATACTGAATTTGAAGGCATCTTTATTTATTGCTTGTACTTTTGTGACCCACCAAAACTCGACTAGCGACCAACTCACAATTTGGGAAATGAGAATGTAATGAATAAATCAGTGTGCCTCTTGTGATAGAGAATAACTCTATACAATATGGGAGGAATAAATAGTTCGTGGTGAAAATAGAGAATTTGCCATTTACTTGAAAAAATATTTCTAATCATAACTTTACAAGGAATGTAAAAACGATACCTAAAATCAAGGAAACTCTTCAGTCCCAATACTACAATGAATGGAAATGCTGATGTCTCCCCTTGGAAAAGGAAGATTGGGATTTCACACCTTGAGCCCTGCTCTGGGTGAGCCATTTTCGATAGCAGAACCACTGAAGCCCTCGCTCTTCTTCACTTAATAGGTTCCCCTTGACATGCCAATGTTATGAGAACAAAAGACAGGAGCCTTTTTTCCATTAACTGGAGCTACTTGTCACTTTGAAATGTTAGATGTTAGGCTCAGTGACCAAAATGCCAATGTCGAAGGTTTGTAGTAAAGGCGGGTATAGGCATGGCATGTAAATTGCCATGTTGGCACATATTCATGGCTAGAAACACATTGCCAGTGGAAGTGTAGGTTCTCATTTTTATTTAGTACCTATCTTAGATCAACTGACTTGCTTAAGTAAGACACACATTGACGTCAGAGGCGTCGGTGTCTCCTCTCCTGAAGTTGAAGTTGACATCACACCTGCTTACTCTTGCTGCTTATCTTCTGCGGTAAATCTATGGTAAACCAAAGTGCATGGACAGGTGTTTCAGTTGGTAACTAAACTGCAGCAAACACTCCTATAATCTTGACAGCATGTGTCCTCATCCCAGTGGTGGCTGTACAATGTAGGTAAAAGGCTTGTGTGGCACCACCTGGTCTAGTGGTTGGCCGAGTTATCATTGTTTGACAACCTGACTGCAAAGTCCGGACGAAATCTCAACTTTACCACCTGCCTTGTTAAGAACATGAGTTCTTCAATCCCCTTTCGATCTCTACTGCCTGAGAGTTCCCCTGCAGCAGTGCACCCCGGAATACCAGCCGCTGTCCACTCTTCTTCACCTACTGTGCCAACTTCACCTGGTCACAGAGGAATCACTAAAGTGTGGAGGCACAGCTATATGAAAGTTGGTTTGCTTTCTTGAGGCCGAAGTGCCAGAATACAAATTTTGAAATTGTGCTTTTTGACAGCCTCGGTAGTCCGTGTGGACACTCCCAGCACACCAATGCCTTCTACTGAATACAGTTTACAGTAGTCCTAATATATAAATATTTTTAACATTTCTGCTTTATTTATCCATATTTTTGGCCACCTTATTGGTATTTATCCATATTTATTTTGTGATTAAATGAAGTTGTAAAATAGTATATTGCTATGTTTATTTAACTGATAAACGTGCACTAATACTTTGATTCCTGTCCTGTTTTAGAAAATTAACCTCTTCACTGCCAGGCCTTTCCCCCTCAGGTGCCAGGCCTTGTTTTGGCTATTTGGGGCAGGGCGCGCTTAGGCCCTCATAACATTTTGTCCACATAAGCTACCCACGCCAAATTTGCATCCTTTTTTCCCAACATCGTAGGGATTATAGAGGTACCTAGACTTTGTGGGTTCCCCTGAAGGAGACCAAGAAATTAGCCAAAATATAGTGAATATTTCGTTTTTTTAAAAAGAAAATGGGGAAGAAAGGGCTGCAGAAGAAGGCTTGTGTTTTTTTCCCTGAAATTGACATCAACAAAGGGTTTGCAGTGCTAAAATCAACAGCTCCCCAGTTTTCAGGAACAGGCAAACTTGAATGAGAAAACCCAATTTTTCAACACAATTTTGGCATTTTACTGGGACATACCCCATTTTTACGATTTTTTTGTGCTTTCAGTCTCCTTCCAGTCAGTGACAGAAATGGGTGTGAAACCAATGCCTGATACCAGAAACCTAAACATTTCTGAAAAGTAGACAAACTTCTGAATTCAGCAGTGGGTAATGTGTGTAGATCCTACAAGGCTTTTCCTCAGAAAATAACAACTGAAATACAAAAATATTGAAATTGAGGTGAAAAAAACAGCCATTTTTCTCTATGTTTTACTCTCTAACTTTTTCCTGCAATGTCAGATTTTTGAAAGCAATATACTGTTACGTCTGCTGGACTCTTTTGGTTGCGGGGATAGATAGGGCTTGTAGGTTCATCAAGAACCCTAGGTACCCAGAGCCAATAAATGAGCTGCACCTTGCAGTGGGTTTTCATTCTGTACCGGGTATACGGCAATTAATTTGCTGAAATATAAAGAGTCAAAAATAGGTATCAAGAAAAACTCTGTATTTCCAAAATGGGCACAAGATAAGGTGTTGAGGAGCAGTGGTTATTTGCACATCTCTGAATTCTGGGGTGCCCATACTAGCATGTGAATTACAGGGCATTTCTCAAATAGATGTCTTTTTTACACACTGTCTTAAATTTGGAAGGAAAAAATGTAGAGAAAGACAAGGGGAAGTAACGCTTGTTTTGCTATTCTATGTTCCCCCAGGTCTCTGGATAAAAATGGTACCTCACTTGTGTGAGTAGGCCTAGTGCCTGCGACAGGAAATGCACCAAAACACAAAGTGGACACATCACATTTTCTCAAAGAAAACAGAGGTGTTTTTTGCAAAGTGCCTACCTGTGAATTTTGGCCTCTAGCTCAGCCAGCACCTAGGGAAACCTACCAAACCTGTGCATTTTTGAAAACTGGAGACCTAGGGGAATCCAAGATGGGGTGACTTGTGGGGCTCTTACCAGGTTCTGTTACCCAGAATCCTTTGTAAACCTCAAAATTTGGGTAAAAAAAAACACTTTTTCCTCACATTTCGTTGACAGAAAGTTCTGGAATCTGAGAGGAGCCACAAATTTCCTTCCACCCAGCGTTCCCCCAAGTCTCCCGATAAAAATGATACCTCACTTGTGTGGGTGGCCAGGTGCCTGCAACAGAAAAAGGCCAAAAACTTGTAGAGATAGAGGGGATAGCACAGCGAGTTGATAAAGACATATTCTTCTTTTATACATCTTTAGGCTGACTCTGCTTTGGAGACCCACCCAAGCGAGGTGTCATTTTACTTGGGAGACTGGGGGGAACGCTATGGAGTAGGAATTTTGTGCTGGAGCGGTGATCCTACTAAGAAAAGTCAGGAAAATATGCTTTTTTAAAGCAAATTTTGAGGTTTGCAGAGGAGTCTGGGTAAGAAAATGTCGGGGGATCCACGCAAGCCACACCTCCCTGGACTCCTTGGGGTGTCTAGTTTAAAAAAATGTCTGGGTTTGGTAGGTTTCTCTAGATGAAGGCCGCACCCACGACCAAAAACATAGGTGCCACCTCCCCCCCAAACGCAGGTAGTTTTGCAATATATCATTTTGATATGTCCACGTACGTCTGTGGTGTGCCAAACACTACAATTGTGAAAAGAAACACACTTGGGTTATGTGAAAAAGACCCCTCACCCACCAACCAAGTTGGTGGCATGCCTCTTCATCGGGGTCCCACCTGAGACACCTAGCGTGTCACAAGTGTGCTGTGACGCCTCATTACAGCGGAGCAGGTTTTGTCATTTGTACCACACATACTGATTGGATTTGGCACGAGGGTGAGTGATGGTTCAGTAGATCAAATTTTATTAACGAGATTTCACAAAAGTAAAATGCACTGTTAATAACTGAAAGGCCAAAAAACTGAACCAATGACTCACAGCTCATGAGCTGTAAAGCCGCGTCAAGGCACCAACCGTTTTACAGTCCATTCACACACCTTTCATACATGACATGCACAAGGCCATTCATACCGCCAGCCACGGGCCCAGCACATTACAACACTCGCATCAACAGACAGCGCCACTCAAGGGTCCATCACTTACATACTCCCACATACCTGAAAGGCAAAACGTTTTCTGTATTGACTCTACACCCTGGGAGACCAGTAAATGCAGGTAACTGTGGCTGCTCCATGCTTGGGGCAATCCAGGTGTCAGGTCTTCTAATGGTAAACCCTTCAGCCCCAGACTGCTGCACTCTTGACACATCAATGTCCTCCTCTAAAACAGGCCCTTCATCTGCACTGAGAGTGGCTTCCTCATCAGAAGAATTCTCTCGGACAGAAAACTCACTGCCAGAATCTCTCACTTCCTCCTCTGCCTCAGATGCAGAGTCAGTCTCGTAATCATGGTCTGAAGCTGACTCAAAAAGCATGCCAACAACCTGCTGAGCGGTCTCTCTGCGGCTAGCTATGATCCTCACTAACAACAAATGGATTGCCAACAACAACCAGCACTAAAATAAGTAATAAACAAAGTGTAGCTTTATCACAAAGAGTTATGTACTAAAAAACTATACCACTCACATGCCTGAAAAAGCTACTCACCAGCAACTACTCTGCACAGACACAGCAATCACCAATGATATCCCACTAAAAAGAAAAAAGCAAATTAGACATATGACAACACAAATATCATTGTGCTCAAATCTAAGGACAATTTCACACACAATACTGCATTTAGTACACCACCCACAAACATGTCATTCATGCATGTCAACAATACTCCTTTGGAGTAAATTGCTTTCACTTACCTAAAACATGCAACTATGCAAACCACAGGACAACTACTGCCAAAACCACAAGGATTCACAGCAAAGGAAGCAAAAGCTTTGAACTAGAACAAAAAGAAGAAATAAACTGTTATAATCACAAATACAAATACTTCACCAGTTGACAAACACCCCGCCACCAAGAACATAGAAATTGTCCCTGGTGCCTAAGTGGCTTCTGCCCCCCTTGGGGGCAGATGGGCCTAAAAAAAATAGGCCGATCTGCCCCCAAGGGGGGCAGAAATGTCCAACAGCTCTGTACCCTGTTTGGGGGGGAGGGGGCGACCCTTGCCAAAGGGGGTGAATGGGGGTGCCCCCAGCACAAAAAAACTAAAGGGAGCCCAAAAAAAAAAAATCCCCTCATGTCTTGGTGGCTTCTGCCCCCTTTTGGGCAGATAGGCCTAACAAAAATAGCCCGATCTGCCCCCAAGGGGAGCAGAAATGGTCATCAGTAATGCGCCCCCCTTTGTGGGGCGACGCTTGCCAAAAGGGGGCACCGCCAGCACAAAACAAAAAAAGGGGAACAAAAAACAATCCCTGGCGTATAGGTGGTTTCTGCCCTCCTTGGGACAGATAGGGCTAAAAAAAATAGGTCCCAAGGGGGGCAGAAATGGCCAATACTAATTTTCCCCCCTTTGGGGGGCGCCCCTTGCCCAAGGGGTGCCACCAAACACACAAAAACACAAACACACCACACAATCCCTGGTGCCTAGTGGGTTTTAACCCCCCAGGGGCGAGATCGGCCAAAAACATGGCCGATCTAGCCCCGGGGGGGCGAAACATCTAAAATATTATTGCCCCTGGGGCAGCGACCCTTGCCTCCTCGACTTGGGGGTGTGGGTGGGAGGCCCATGGGGGGAGCGCTAGCGCTCTCCCCGTGGGCCGGGTGCAGGATGAGCTGATCTCGTCCTGGGCACACAGGAACCGTGTGCCTGGACGAGACCAGCTCGCCCATGGCACTGAGGGGGTTAAGCAGCCAAATATAATAAAACAATACACCCTCAGGTAAATGTGAGATTTATATTACACATATATGCAAACGTGCCGCTATTTAAGGACATTTCAACCCCATGTTGTCTAATTGCTCAGCTACTTGCCTGTAATTCATGGAATAAAGCACAGAGAGTCAATTAAAAGATGTCCAATTTTCAGTATTTTCTGTTTTAAAAATAAATGCAGACAGAACACGTCTGTAATTTTCTGTAAAAATTGAGTAACAATGGAAAACTGGGAGCCTTAATTACCTACAAACGACTTACTAAGTTGTAAGGACCTTTTCATTCTTAAACTCTTAAATAATTTTTTTTAATTGAAACAAGGATATCCTTCCTGTACCATGTTGGCGTGTCTGTTAAATTGAGTATAGTCATCTACATGCATTCCCTTCTTTCTGCTTTTGACCTTTCTGTTATGACACTTCCACTAATGTCAATTCATGAACTGCCACGGGCATGTGCTTGTTAGGTCCTGTGACATCAGCAATGTCAAAATAAATATTTCCTCCTAAGAATTGTGGCGAGCTTTGCCTGTGTCCCCTGACACCCCCTGGCCTGTGTGTTCTGGCTGTTGTGACTCTGAGCACGTCACTGCTTAGAATCATCGTCCGGGATGGCTCTGTGACACATTCAGCTGCGCAGGTTTGACAAACTACTTAATCATGGAGACTAGGCTTTTCGCTGTACGCCCTGACATCATGACATTGCACCGTGAGCTAGCCATATGTTTAAATATACAAAAAGTGATAGATAGAATGCTTGAATTTATCTCAGCCACTGATAATTACTCGGGCCGCATCCCAGTCCATCGTTATTTTGCACACCATGCCACCTCAATGTCAGTCCAGCCATATGCAAGTCAATGGGAACAGTCCAACCTGTAATGAGAGGCAACATCCTCCTTGAAGCAGAACACAAGCAACATAGAACTAGTTTCACTCTCATTAGAGCTCGTCTGCCAGCAATAGAGCTTTCTTCCAGTTACACGGTATCAATGGGACCCACCTCTGGGCATACCCATCCCACTTAGTGCAACAAACTATACTATATAAAAAAGTGATGGATCGAATGCTTGGATTAATCTCAGCCACTGGTAATTACTCAGGGACACATCCCACTCCATCGCTATTTTGCACACCATGCCACCTTAATTTTGACCCAGCCATATGCAAATTGGTCTTGACTCTGCTCCAGTGGGAACATTCAAGCCCGAACTCCCAGGCCACGTCCTCCCTGAACTGGAACATAAGCACCCCAGGATCGGTCACACTTTTATAAGAGGTCAACAGCCAGGTGTAGCTTGGTTCCAGTGGCATGGTGCATTGGACCCATTTCTGGGTACATCCGTCCCCATTAGGGCAATACACAGGCACTTTCAGGGGGATACTAGTGATAGCAGATTTTTCAACTTTCCCTGGCAAAACAGATACAGGCCAGAGGCCTGTGAAGGAGAGAGGATCTCCCATTCCTTGTTGAAATGTAATGGTGCAGAAAAGACCTTTAAACGTTTAAAATCAAAACTTGCTTAAAACAGGTCTCTTTGCTCTCATAATATACAAGGGAAATGTATGTTTGATACCTTAACCAATGCCAAACCCACACTGTGGTTTGAAGGGGGTATCTCTTTATGTCCCATTGCCAGCCCACCCTCAAACTTGTGAAGCATAAGTCATCAGCCCCACACTCACATTACTGCCTTCACCTTTTCACCCCTTCCCAGCATAGGAAGGTCACCACAATTAAAAAAACCAAAACACCAAAAAATAAAAAATTAGGTAATTTCCTCTTGTGGCCTCCATTGTAGATGCCTTCACACTGACGTTTTGTCTCCCCCAGCCAGATGGGCGCAAATAAGCAAAATAAATGACCAATTGGCAAAGCAACTATATCTCTCAATAATTACTATGTCTATGATTGTTGATGTTTTTGAAAACTGTCCTGAACTGACATGCTTCAGCATGCTGCTGACATTCAGTTATTTTATTATTGTGATAGGATTTTTTTGTATCTGAAAGAGACCTATAGCCGTAGATACCTTACCTTAGCTATCACCAGGCAACAGACTCGATCTAGAAGATTTTAAAGTGTACACTGGTAGGTGGCATCATTCAGCTCTGTGTCTGCATTGTCACCATCATCCTCTGCACCAGAAATTACGTGTGAGGTACTTATATAGGTGCCACCTCAGCATGCTGACTTCTGTTCCTTTCCTTTCCGAGCCAGATAGTGCTGAGCAAGTCATTTTTTGAATGGCCTTTTTTGACATTCTGTCAACTCTTTTTGAGATTTTTCATCTACTGGTGTGAGGATGTCACCCAAGAAACCCGGCAATGTGGGGCCTGTCATAGGCAAATGTTTGTGACAGACCCTCACTTGGTATGTTTGAGGTGGCTGGAAAGGACTCTAAGGAATGCGAGGACTGCCACAACATATACCCCAAGGCTTTTCAGGAAAGATCGCTCAAGCTCCTTGCTGCCTGACGTAGGTCAACTCTGAGATGCTCAAGGTCCCATTTGTGCAAGAGGTTCCTGGACCATTCGTGATGCCCCTCCCGATGATAATTGCTTCATTCAAACTCATCTGGGAAGTCAGGGAAGTTCCACAAGTATAAGAAATCAAAGTCCAAGCACTCTTTGACTTCAGCGCGTCCATCAACGTCATCCGACGAGATGAGGGTGCGTTGGCACTCCATGCCCAGAGAGTTAGTGGGGCCTTTGCTCTGGGTCTGCTCCGTGCTACCCCAGTTTTCTCAGAGCTGGAGCGTCCCCGTCCAACTAAGAGAATTTTATGAGGCCAAGTACCTCATTTTTGGGTGGCCCAGCCCCTCTTAAATTCCTTTAGACCCCAAGAGCATGGGAGTGGCCCCTACTGGAACCACAACAACTGCTTCGCCCATGGTGCCAGGCAGGCCTCAGGGGTCCCTTGCTAGATCCAGAGCAAAGCCGATGGCGAGACTGAAACCCTCCTTGGTGCCTGCTCCAGTGATGATGACGCTTGCGTCTCTAGGCTGTGCGGCCC
Organism: Pleurodeles waltl; assembly: GCF_031143425.1. Taxonomy (NCBI): domain Eukaryota; kingdom Metazoa; phylum Chordata; class Amphibia; order Caudata; family Salamandridae; genus Pleurodeles; species Pleurodeles waltl. Next base: position 997,550,784 of record NC_090446.1, read on the forward strand.
CATTGTCATTCCAGACTCTGACACAGAGCCTGATGGGCATTGTCCGACGCCATGATTGGCACTGCCCAAGGACATTCTTCCTGAAGCAGAGCAGGTGCCTTATTTGATGGATACATCTGGCGATGGAGACGTTTGGGAGGGTTCTATGTACCCTTATGGTGTTAAACCAGTTAGGAAACAGGCCAGCTGGTATGAGGAACTAGGTGATGCCAGTGGGTTGGACACCTCAACAGATACTGGCCTGGTTTCCCCTCCTACTGTGGCTATGGAGGAGGAAGCCCCATTTGCAATGGTGGTGTCAGGGCAGCTGAGGTCCTGGACTTTAACCTTCCCTGAGTGGCAGTCAAGACTAATATTTTGATGTAGGTGCTTCAGCTGGAAGTCCAATCCTCTGAACTCTTACTCCCATTTAATGAATCCCTTAAAGACGTCTGACTTGAGGCCTTGCCCAAGCTGTGCACAGGGGCTTCAGTGAACAGGACGATTGCCTGCTATCATCGCCCCACTCCTGGCAATCACAGTTTGCTTACCCAGCACCCCACCCTGTAGAACTTGGTGGTCTAAACCTCCTCATCCCATATCCACCCTAGTGCATTCCCTACCACTGCATCGGATAGGGAATCCAATAGGCTGGACACCTTCAGTAAGAAAATGTTCTCTTCAACCAGAGATAGGGAATCCAATAGGCTGGACACCTTCAGTAAGAAAATGTTCTCTTCAACCAGCGTGGCACTGCAGTTGGTTAACACTGTGTGCCAAATTGGCCGTTATTCCCATCCACTATGGAATTTGTTTACGCAAGTGAAGACTATGGTCCCGGAGGAAGTCTCTGCCATACTCTCTCAGTCTGTTGCTGAGGGGAGGGATGTGGCTAAGCTCACAATTTGATGTGGACTGGACATAATTGATTTGCTGGGCAGAGTGATTTCATTGTCAGTGGCCTTGCAGCACCATAGCTTTCCAGGGAATGTCCAGACTTCCCTCAAGGACATTTCCTTTGATGGTTTTTGCCTTTTTGGAGACAAGACTGATTCAGAGCTGGAGCACTTCAACAACAGCTTGGCTACGGCCTGGGTATTTGGCTTTTCTATGGCCCCTTGTCAAACCCAATCCACCTGCCACCCCTTTTGTGGCCATTAAAGGGGTCTTCAGTTGCACCCTTACCCTCCTAGCCACCATGGCCAGCAATCTTCCCAGTCCTTTCGTGGCCATGGATGTGAGACATGTGAAAGGCGGCCAGTAGTCTGGTCATTCCATCTTCCCCTGGCTACCTCCAAGCCTCTTTAATCAGCTGACAAAGGACCATCTCTCCTTGATACATCAAGAAGTGCAGTCTCTCTTGGACAAGAGCCATAGAGAAGGTGACTGCACTGAAGCAGGCTGTGGTTGCTATTCCTGCTACTTCTGATGCCAAAGGTGGACAAAGGACTTTGTCTTACCTTAGATCTGTGCCTTCTGAATATCTTCTTAGAAAGAGGAGAAGTATACTCTTGCTTGCCCAAATTCTGTCTGCTCTAGACCCGGGAGACTAAATGGTAGTGTTGGACTTGCAGGACGCATATTTCCACATCTCCATCCTGCCTGCCCACAGGCCCTACCTGTAGTTCACAGTGGGCCATGAGCACTTCTGGTTTGCTGTCTGTACTCCCTTTTGGCCTTACCAGCACCCTCAGGTGTTCATGAAAGTGATGGCAGTGGTTGTAGCGGACGTCAGGTTTTCCAGTTTTCCTGTACCTTGACGATTGGCTGTTGAAGGTTGGCTTGCCTCAGGAGTCGTCTTCCACCTTCAGACTCTGGCGAACCTCCTGCACTTGCCACAGCTGACTCCCTCAGAGACGCTCCTTTTATTCGGAACTGTTCTGGACACGGTGCAGGTTCGGGCACATCCTGCCAAGCAGCAAGTTTGGGATATTCAGGCTATGCTACTGATGTGTAAGCCTTTGTCCTGGATTTCAGTGAGACTGACTCTTAGGATGTTGTGCCTCACTGCCTCCTGCATCCTGCTTGTAACACATGCCTGTTCACATATGCGGGCTCTACAGTGGGACCTGAAATCCTAGTGGCCACAGCATCAGGGAAATCTCTCCGATTTGGTCCAGATCTCAGAGGGAACCAGCAAACCATGATTGTATCAGTGGCAGACCCCTCTCTCTTTTCCCCAATCAAAGCTGACTTTGGTGACAGATGATTCTCTCCTGGGCTGGGGTGGCCACCTGGGAAAGGTGACTATCAGAAGCCATTGGTCTCTGGCAGAGTCCGAGCTCCACGTTAATCTTTTGGAGCTCTGGGTGATTCGCTTGGCTCTGAAAGCCTTTTTTCCCCCGAACAAGGGAAAGCTTGTGCAGGTGTTCATGGACAACACCACAGCCATGGGGCACTGCAACAAACAGGGTGGGGTGAGGCCATGGACCCTTTGTCTAGAGGCCCTGCAACTTTCTGGAAATTGGTGGAACATCAGGGAATTTCCCTGGTAGTTCAACACCTAGTGGGCTCTCTGAACCCCAGTACAGACAAACGCAGCTAAAGAATCCTGGCAGATCATGAAGGGCGCCTCCATCTAGAGGTGATACAAGGACTCTTTCAAGAGTGGGGAGAGCATTGGTTAGATCAGTTTTCCACTGCTGAGAACATTTAATGTCAGCAATTTTGCAGGCTGGAGTTCCAAGGCGACGTTCACTCCGAGATGCTTTTCATCTTGAGCGGAGCTTTGGCATCCTGAATGCCTTTCTGCTAATACCACTGCTACTCAGAGTTCTCAAGAAGATCAGGAACAACCGGCCCACGTCATTCTTGTGGCTGTGAATCGGACACGGAGAGTCTGGTATCCAGAGCTGTTGAGCATGACCAGCGGTCCACCAGTCAGGCTGCCTTTTCAGGAGGATCTTCGGTCGCAGCAACAGGGCAGGATTATGCACCCGAAACTACAAACCTCCACATGCATGAAGATTGAGCAGAAGCAATTGACAGCTTTCGACCTTCAGCCTGAAGTCTGTGATGTTTTTCTGGCAGCGAGATGTCCCTCCACCAAGTCAGTATACGCGTGCCATTGGGATAAGCTTGTCTCATGGTATGCTTCCCACAACAATGATCTCCTTTCTGCACCTTCATCCAAGGTTCCTTTTGTTTGCCCTATCTTTGGACCAGCAGGGCTTTACTATTGGCACTGTCAAAGGGTATCTTTCTTGCAGTCTCTGCATTCCTGCAGTTGCAGGACCAGTCTTCTCTTTTCAAATCCTCTGTTGTAGCCAGCTTCCTTAAAGGTCTGCAGCACATGTACCCCCCCCCCACGCAAGTTATCAAGCCTCAGTGGGACGTCAGCATTGTTCTCACTTTACTGATGTGTGCTCCATTTAAGCCTTTGCACAAGAGCCCTCTTCAGGTGCTGACCATTAAAACTGCCTTTTTAGTGGCCATTACATCGGCCAGGAGGGTCAGTGAATTGCAGGCCCTCTCTGTGCACCCTCCCTTCACCACCTTTTACTTGAACAAACTGGTCCTAGGGACATGTCTCTCCTTTCTTCCGAAGGTTCTCACTCCCTTCCATGTAGGCAAGGGCATTACTCTGCCTATGTTCTTCGCTCTGCCTCATCTCTCCTAAAAGGAGAGGCTTTACCTTCTGAACCCAAAAAGACCATAGTCATTCCACCTTGATCGCGTAAAAGAGTTTCCTCGTGGATGATCAGCTCTTTATGGGTTATGTTGTAGCCAAAAGAAGAGAGCGATGTGCAGAAGCGGACTATCTCACAATGGGTCGTCCTGAGCATTAATATCTGCTATGTATTGGCCAAGAAACAGGCCCCTGTGGGCTTGTAGGCTTACTCCACCAGAACCAAAGCTGAAACCACCTCATTAGTGTGCTGCGTTCCTCTCCTGAACATATGTCAGACGGCATCTCTGCACACGTTAACAAAACATTACTGCCTGAACAGTCAGGTCCATCATGACAGGCACTTCATCCATTTGGTCCTTCAGGACGTTTTGGTCTAAATGGATTCACGGACCCACCTCCGCTTGGGTATCTATTCTAAGGTAAGGAATCTGCAGCCAGAATTCTCTATCAGATGAACAAGTTACTTACCTTCAGTAACACCATCCTTCCTGCTATGCAAACCAGTTAAAGTGTTAGGGACACCCTTTTCAAGGCCTTAGTCTTTTCCATGCCAGAGGGTGGTTCTCATCTTGGCTCCGTGCTCCTGGCCTGGAAAGTTGTAGAAGTAATTGATATCAGCGCACTGAGATAGACCTTCGATAGGTACTGCTTATGTCATCTCCGATTCAGGCATCACTGAGCCGAGTGACCCTACCCACCAGCACAGAAGGGTAATGCCCACTGTGAGGCTTCATACCAACCCGCTTCAGTTTGTGCCTAGATTTTGAGATTTACATCGATTTTAAAAATGGTTACAAAGGCTCAGATGGGTAGATGGGTTTACCATCATTGTATATACATGCTTTTCAGTTTTAATTAGTGCAAGAGAATAGGCTTTTGGCTTTTTTTGTTTGTTGTTTTTTTTTATTGGCATGCCACTTCCACCTTTTGTGCAGTATGGTTAAAATAAAAAAAAACTCTGACATGGCCAGCTGGCCAGGTTATAGCGCTTTATATTTATTGTGGGAGGGAGGGAGTTGAGAGTAGGTGGGGGGACAACACTGACAATGAACAGGGTGAGAAAACAAAATGCCATGACAAGGCAAGTGCTGGCTGTGTCATTGTGCTTTTTTTGTTTATAACAGAGAGGGCAGGTTGTCAGGCAACACTTGTATTTTATACCCTCTGCCCTCTGCCTCTTCTCTGCCTCTTCTCCTGAATAATTTATCCCCTGAACTATTTAAATGCCCTCCTCCTCCTCTTTATTTGTATCTCTAAGGGATTTAAATCTGATGAAATACCGCCATTTTCTTATTCCTCTAAAATCATATATCCTTTCTCCTCTCTTTTGTACTTAAACGTGTCAGATATCATATCTGACCTCTCCCTGTATTGTATTTAATACCTCTCATGTATGGAAGCATATTTCCTCTTGACTTTCTCTCTTCCATACTATTGATGTAATTTACAATCTGTTTTTGCCTCCTAATGGAATGCTTTTGTTTTCTGGGAGATGTTTGGCTTCATTACACCTAGTATTTCCATAGCTTAACCTCTCTGTTTGCCTTTGCGTGCTGGAACTGAACAGTACTGCAATATTTTCAAGGCCGAACCATGTCACCGTCAGAGATGAGGCATCAGTTCACATCAGCGCAGAGCACCTGCTCGCTCGCCTTAGTAATGAATAGGTTTTGAGTCATTCTGATAGAGTTCCTCCATTGTATACAATACAGAATATCAAAGTACATCTCGTACTGATGCTGAGTGCTCGGGCAATGTGACCTTAAACAGACCCATGAGACACAGCCATCCTAACTTATAAAATGGACATGCTTAAGTTTTGATTTGCACCAGCATCTTCACTAAAACGTTGTGCATTTTGGAACTGCTCGGAGCAGCACTGCACCCCTGCACAAAGCATGGGACACCATTTCATCCAAATGTCAGTGGTACCTAATTACTTCAGATACTGTTTCATCTCTGATGACACCACAGACTTATCTAATTTTCCCAGTCTTAACCTAACCCAGCCTCCTAGTTGCTGTTGAGTGGCTAGGCCAGGGGCATGGAGTCAAAACTGAAGCAAGTAAAAACAAGCTTTGGCAAAGCCGATAGGTTGTGCCGCCACGAAATCTATTGGTTTTGGCAATTTTTTTTTTAAACATGTCACACAGCACCGCTAGTTGCTGTGCAGCTTGTCTTAAAGTTTTTTTTTTTAAAACCACTAGAATGCGGTTACCGTTAAACTTTAATACAGTCAGTGCTGGAGACGTTATATTGTTTTTCTTAAAACAAAAACTTTTTTAAAACTTATGAGCAATGAAAAATATAAACTCACACGGGCTGTTATAAATACGTAAAGTCTGTTTATGAAAAGAGACACAGTGATTTTCCGGTGTTAATATGTGTATTTTTTTTTTTTGGTCTTTTGAGACGCCTCAATGCCACATATTCTTTGCAGAGACCAACGGTGCATAAAGTGTACAACATGTGCCATCTACTCCGTGTACGGGTGATGAAGGGAGCACAGTAGTATACCTAGTTTTTGTTATTAATATAACTGATTTTTGTTAGGGCTTCTTTCTGCGCAAGAAAGGAGTGGCTTGTAAGAATCCTGAGTCAGGGAAGTTCACGGTTTAGTCTTTGGGCATGCATGTCTCCTCTTCCCGCCTTGGTTCTGGCTGGTGGTTTTGGTTTCTGGAGGAGACAGAAGCAGGAAATGCCGCCCTCAGCTCCTGCCATCCCTATTAATCTAAAGCATGGTCACTTGTAAAAGGAATGCAGCGTGTGTTGTACTATATTCTTCAGGGTGAAAAACAAGAGTATCCGGGGGAAGGGGAAGGAAGATGATGAGTCCAGGCCTTGCACATAGAAATGACTTGGCTGTTACTTCAAAGAAACAACTGCAGAACAATAGAAATGCATTTTAATAAAAGATACAATTAAGCATGGTTTTTCCTCACGAGAAGCACACTCCTGTTGCTGTCATGCAGGCTCGAGAGGCCTTTCCCCACTACAGGAGGGGGAGTTTGTTACTCACCACCTGGTCCCGTGGCAGCTCACCAGGCCTGGAAGGCGGGATTGGAGACTGAGGGCGAAAGGGAGAGGCGGGTCCTACAGAGGAGCTGTAGCAGCAGCCTGTTAGTGCCTGCCACGTGCTTCTATGCGGTACCAGACTGGAGGGAGATGCCATTGCTACTGGAAGGAAAGACGGGGGCCGGGTCCAGGCCTTGGGAGGGAGTGTCCCTGCAGCCCTGACTAGCTGGGTGGCTCCTGCAGGGAGAGGTGGGCAAGGGAGCCAGATCCACATGTAACACGTACAACAATACAGCTGAAATGTATTTACATTTTTTCATACATATATGTTTGATGGCATGTGTGACTGTAGATACACATGCTCTACACACTTCTGCCATCTAGTGTTGGGTCCAATAGATTGCAAGTTGTTCGTAATACATTTCTTCCTTTCGGGAAACAGTAGTTGGTACAGTTTACAATTGAGTTTTTTTTCACCCATTTTTTCGTATCGGCACAAAAAATCTTGGAACCGTTCAGCTTATTTTCCCGACCGAGGCCCCTTGGGCCACGCCCTTGGGAGGCCATTTTTCTCCACTTCATACATTTGAGAAGGAAGGACTGATGGAACGGACGCCATTTCGATTCTGTCTGAAGTGCCATTCCAAACTTCCTCGGACCAGTCATCACCAGTTCTGTAACCTTTTCCCTGTCGCCGGTTCATGAATTTTTCCGATCTAAAAAGACTCTGCGCGACAGAAGGGCTAGTCGAAGAGAGATGCAGAGGCAGGAGATGGAATACACACTCAACATTTTCGGCGTTGAAGACCCTGCTTCAGATGCAGAGCAGGAGAACCATGAGGCCTCAGCAGCCGAGGAGGAGTTTTTTTCCAAACAGGACTCAGAAGCAGAGGTATTTTTCGAGATGCAAGACATCCCACTCAGACAACAGACTGTAATTCACCCACTGCCCCACCCCGGACAATTTCCATGGAAGCTAAAGATATCGAGCCACCACTGCATTCTAGTCATGACATCTCCTTCAGATGCCCCGCCCTCGGCAACAAAGCCTAAATCTAAAATGCTTCCCTCCACTTCGAGCTGAACACCATCCACTTCGGTGTTGAAACCCACCACTTCCCATTCGTCATGGTTTTTTTTTTAGCTCAGAAAAAATGCACATCCTCTGCTCAGACTGGTTCCGAACCGAAAACCAAACCAGCTTCGGCACCGAAAAGACTTGAGTCTGACTAAGATTCGGAGTACACATCACCTCTGGAGCCCATTCTCCCAAAAAATTATGCAAAAGCTACATAGTAAGCAATCACAGCTTCAGATTCAACCGCAGACTGGAAGGGTGATGGTAAAGACTACTATCTCCACTTCCTCTAAGAGACAATTGACTTTTGAGGAGGCTATTGATCCATCTACTCCCCCTCCCAAACAAAAGAGAATGGAAAAGGACACTACAGAGGTTCCACCACCTGTGTCACCAGTTAGTACACCACCTCCACACTCTCCACCATGATTTCACGGTGATCCCTTACATACCACATCACGTGGGTCAGCCCGCTCAAAACCTGATCGGGATACGGGATAATATGCAACACCTACACTCTGATGTCGATACTTGGTGTCAGTATGACATAGATACGTATGCCGATACTGACATAGAGTCTTACCCAGTCAGGCCTTTGCCCCCAGATGACACTACTTCTTTTCAGGAATAGTTGGTAAGGCAGCAACTTACCACCAAGTCCCACTACACAAGGATCCTATAGAGGATGACTTTTTATTTGAAACTCATTCTGCCTCACATAAATCTACTCAGTATCTCCTTATGCTTAAGGGAATGCTGAGTCACACAGAAGACATATCCCAGGATACAGCTAGAGCTGGGATTATCACACCCAGAGTAGGAAAAAAAATACAAAGCATCCCCCTCATACACTGTCTACATCAATGACCCAATACCTGCAGCTTCTTTGGTAGTCATCAATGCAAGATAGAGGATTAACTCCCAAACGGGCCCATATGCACCGCCTTTTGACAAGGAAAATAAATTTATAGATGCATCAGGCAAGCATTTGGCGGCATAACACACAGGGTATTTAGCTAGATATCATGGGGCACAGTGGGATGAGATAGAGCAGCTGCCCCAATATCTCCCGGAAGAACATAGAAAGAGGGGACAGGAGATCGTCAATAAAGTGCAGCTTATTTCCAACAGCTCCATCTGTTGTGCCCTAGACCCAGCGGGCACTGCAGCAAGGGGGATTAATACTAGAATCCTCTTACGTAGGCAACTGTGGTTAAGCATCTCTTGATTTAAACAGGAGATACAGCAAATCATCCTTAACGTACCTTTTGGTAAGTAATATTTATTCGGGCCACAAGTGGACCAGGCCCTAGAGAAAATGAATAAAGACAATGAGGTGGCCAAATCTATGAGACCTCTTCAGCTTCCCTGCTCCTGTGGTACATTTAGTAGCCTTACGTACAAGCCAGCCTCAAAATCTCTCTCAGGTGAGGGGTCCACATCCTATGCCAAACACCAACCATACACCTCCTCCCACAGAGGTTTTTATAAAGGACCCTATAGGGGAAACAATTATAGAGGCAGAGGTAAAATCACCCCTCCAAAAGCCTCTACCACTGTCTCCAAACAGTGACTCACTACAACTCCCCTCCGACAACTAGACACCTGTCGGGAGATGCCTTCAATTTTTCAATCACAGCTGGCAATTAATTACAACCGATCAATGGGTACTGGACTGGATATTATCCAACATGGTTATAGTTAGACTTTTCATCCTTGGCGTGGTCTCCCTTAACTTTTTGCCTCTGTTCCCCAGGTTGTTGATGTGTGCTGAACTCTGATTTTACTGTTTTGTTACTCTGGGCACTTAACCACTGCTAACCAGTGCTAAAGTGCAAGGGCTCCTTTACAAAATGTGTATGTAATTGGTTTATCCATGATTGGCATATTTGATTTACTAGTAAGTCCCTAGTAACATGCACAAGAGGTGCCCAGGGCCTGTAAATCAAATGCTACTAGTGGGCCTGCAGCACTGGTTGCGCCACCCACATAAGTAACTCTGTAATCACGTCTCAGATCTGCCACTGCAGTGTCTGTGTATGCAGTTGTAACTGTAAATTCGACTTGGCAAGTGTACCCACTTGTCAGGCCTAAACCTTCCCTTTTCTTACATGTCAGACACCCCTAAGGTAGGCCCTAGGTAGCCCCAAGGGCAGGGTATGGTTAAGGTAGGACATATAGTAATGTGTTTTATATGTCCTGACAGTGAAATATTGCTAAATTCGTTTTTCACTGTTGCAATACCTGTCCCTCTCATAGGTTAACATGGGGGCTACCTTTAAATCTGATTAAAGTGTAGATCCCCTTTGGGAGTGGATGGACATGTGGAGTTTGGGGTCTCTGAGCTCACAATTTAAAAATACATATTTTAGTAAAGCTGATTTTGAGATTGTGTGTTTAAAAATGCCACTTTTAGAAAGTGGGCATTTTCTTGCTTATACCATTTCTGTGACTCTGCCTGGTTCTGGATTCCCTGTATGGGTCAGTTTGACAGTTGGGCTGGTTGCACCTCACACTAGACAGTGACACAAAGGGAGCTGGGGTGTAGCCTGCATATCCTGATGAGCCATCTGTGCCAGGAGGGAGGGGAGGGGAGGAGTGGTCACTCACACCTGAAAGGTCTGTGCCTGCCCTCACACAATGCAGTCTCCAACCCCCTGGTGAGTGTCTGGGGCCTGGCCTGGGCAAGGCAGTATTTCACATTCAAAAAATACTTTACTTTGAAGTAGGCCTACTTCAAAGGAGAAATTGGGTATAAGAAGGGCACCCAAAACCACAGGCTTTAGAAGCCCTTCTGGAAACAAGAGGAACCTCTGCCTGGAGAAGAGCTGAAGAGGTGAGGAAGAAGAGCTGGCCTGCCTGTGACTGTGCTTTGTGGAGCTATCCTGCAGTTGCTGTTTCTGCCAGAGTAAGAGGGCAAAGACTGGACTTTGTGTGCCTTCCATCTTGAGCAGAAATCTCCAAGGGCTTGATTTAGAGCTTGCCTCCTGTTGTTTGAAGTCTCAGGGACAGCAAAGACTTCTCTCTGCCAGCACCTGGAGTCTCTGGAGAGACTCCTACTCTGTCCTCTGGTGCCCGTCTAGTTCCTGGTACCTTGAAAGGAAAAGCTGGCAGCCTAAAGACAAGGAAATCCACACACAGAGCGCTGTGCAGGGAAAAGATCGACGCAACTCCGATCTGCGGCTGAAGAAATAACACGCCGCCGGTTCCGCAGCTGAGAAACGACGCTCGCAGGAAACGCGACTGGAGAATCAACACACGGAGCAGGAAAAACTATGCACAGTATCGCTGACGGAGGCTGGAGATCTCAACCCACGCTGCAGCGTTTTCGGATCATCGTGTGGCTGGATTTCTGACTCAAGTACCGCTGTGCGTGGAAAAATAACGCAAGGCCTGCCCGGACCCGAGAAGCTGAACGGATCGACGCATCGCTCTCCTGCAGAGAGAAGAAACGATGCACCCCGACCCAGCGAAAGGAGAAACGACGCACAGCCCACTTGTGAGTGGAATCAACGACTCGCAAGCCCTTTTTGATGCGCACACGCCTGTGCAGGTTTATTTTTGACACGCCCAAGGTACTTTTTCACGCTGACAGCGTTAGTGTGTGTTTAAAACTAGTTAAAGACTCTTTTTGCATTTTTATTGATAACTTGACTTGTGGATTGTGGATTTTTGTCATTTTGGTCTTGTTTTGTTTAGATAAATATTTCCTATTTTTCTAAACTTGTGTTTTGTCATTTTGTAGTGTTTTCATTAAGTTACTGTGTGTGTTGGTACAAATACTTTACACCTCGCACTCTGAAGTTAATCCTACTGCTCTGCTAAGCTACCAAGGGGGTAAGCACGGGTTAGCTGAGGGTGATTCTCTTTTACTCTGACTAGAGTGAGGGTCCTTGCTTGAAAAGGGGATAACCTGACTGTCAACCAAAGACCCCATTTCTAACAGTTATTGTCTGTAGCTCAGTTCCACACCTCCAAATATACCACCTAGCAAACACAAACGTTTGGAGGACCACATCACTTTCTTAAAGCAAGAGGTTCAGTCCTTAATATCAAAAGATCAGTAGAGCCAGTTCCTATTCAGTATCAGGGAATAGGGGTATACTCTCTTTACTATCTCATCCCAAAGAAAGCTGGCTCACTCTGCCCTTTCTGCACTTAAGGCCATTGAACTATTACATCATGTCAGAACTCTTTCATATGGTCACCTTACATAAAGTAATACTCCTGTTACAACAGGGCGATTACCTCTCAGCACCGGATTTAAAAGAAGCCTATTTTTATATCCCTATACATCCCGCACACAGGAAGTATCTCAAATTTGTCATAAAAAAGCAGCACTACCAGTTTAAAGTGCTCCCTTTCAGAGTGACCACGGCACTGTGTATTTACCAAATGTCTAGTAGTAATAGCTGCTCATCTCCGCAGACAAAACATTAATGTATACCCCTACCTAGACTGTTGGCTCATAAAAGCCAGCTGTCTAACACAGTGTCTCAATCATGTTCAAACTACAATAGATTTACTTCACCAGTTAGGGTTCACAATCAACTTTCAGAAATCCCATCTCAGCCTTTTTCAGATTCAGCCTTACTTAGGGGTTATAATAACTATACACCTAGGCATAGCCTACCCAAATCCCCAAAGGATGCAGAATTTTCTGCAGCATCTTCTCCACTTTCACCCCAATTAAAGGGTGACAGTGAAGTTAGTCATGAAACTTCTGGGGATGATGGCTTCTTGCATCGCAGTAGTGCCACATTCACCTGTTCACATGTGTCCGTTGCAGGAATGTCTCTCACACCAGTGGTCTCAGGCACAGGGTCAGTTCGATGATCTAGTGTTGGTAGACAGCCATGCCTTTCGCTCTCTATAGTGGTGGAACAAAACCAGTCTCTTGAAAGGGCAGACATTCCTGGACCCTGTTCCTCAGATCATTCTAACAACGGACACTTCACTGATAGGTAGGGATGCTCACCTAACCACCTTACAATACAGGGTCTTTGGGATCTCACACACAAGACTATGCACATCAGTTATTTAGAGTTGCTAGCAGTTCACCGAGCACTCAAAGTTTTTGAAACCCATCTAACCTACAAGGTAGTCCTCAGTCATACAGACCACATGACAGCCGTGTTCTATCTGCAAAAATGGGGGCCGCGCAGACAATTTGGCATTGGGCGATCCACCACAGATTCACCTACTAGCAGAACACTTCCCAGGATCACACAACAATTTTGCCGATCTCCACAGCAAGATGCGGCAACAAGTCCATGAGTGGAAACTCCACTCCACAGTCCTACAGCCCTACTTCCAAAAGTGGGGTTTCCCAAACATCGATCTATTTGCAACAAAAGAAAACGAAAAATACTCAAACTTTGTATTCGGGTTACCACACCCTCAATCCAAAGGTAAATGCCCTGTGGACAAACTGCTCAGGGATATTTGCTGATGCTTTTCCACCTTGCCCTCTCCTTCTGTATGTGGTTCGGGAGCTCAGGTAGATTTCCCTCACAATGATACTAATAGCACCCACATGGGCAAAAAAACCATGGTACACCACTCCACTACACCTGCCCATGGTCCCACACGAGAATCTTCCCCTACACCCAGAACTTCTCACTCAAAAACAAGGTCAAATCAGACACCCAAATCCCAAGGAGTTGAATCTTGCAATTTGGCTCCTGAAGTCATAGAATTTGGATATTTAAATTTACTTCAAGAGTGTATAGACATTCTCAAGGAAGCACATAAAGCCACTACTAGGGCATGCTGGAAACACGTTGTTCTCTACTGCATTTCCAATAACTGGGATCCTTTCACAATATCAGTACAAAATATTGTTTTGAATCTTCTTCATTTACAGAAATCACAGCTAGCATATGCCTCTATTAAATTACACTTAGCAGCCATAGCAGCTTATCTTCAGAGCAGGCAACACTTCTCTTTTTAAGATTCCAGTTATTAAAACCTCCAAGGTTACCTCCAGTGCCCCTTTGGAACCTTAACATAGTCCTCACAAGACTCATGGGTCCACCTTTTGAGCCTCTACATCCATGTCAAATGCAATTTCTGTTGTGAAAAGTAGCCTTTTTAGTTGCTGTCACTTCACTAACACGTGCAAGTGAGTTCCAGGCATTAACATTACAAGAACCTTTTTTTCCAGATACACAAAGAAAAACTGGTTCTTTGTACAAATCCAAAATTTCTACCCAAAGTAGTATCACATTTTCATCTCAATCAAACTTTTGAGTTGGCAGTTTTCTTCCCAAAACCTGAAACAGTTGCTGAAAGGGCTCTTCACACCCTAGATGTTAAAGGAGCGCTTATGATCTATTTTTGTAGTACTAAAGATTTTAGAAAGACAAAATAGCTTTTCGTAGCTTTTTCTATGCCACATAAAAGGAACCCTGTTACTAAATTTACAATAGCAGGGTGGATTGTTAAATGTATCCAAACGTGCTACACAAAAGCAAAAAGATCATTACCTGTTACCCCTAGAGCACATTCAACACAAAAGAAAGGTGCATCTATTGGATTTTTTATGCACAATACCTGTAGCTGATATTTGTAAGGCAGCTACATGGTCTACACCACATACTTTTACAAAACACTATTGTGTGGATGTTCTAGCAAGACAGCAAGCCATTGTAGGTCATCAACCAGTGCTGTGTGCTCTTTTCCAAACTACTGTAACATCCACAGGTTAGTCACCGCCTCTGTGGGGGTACTGCTTTACAATCTGTGCAGAACATGTGTCTACAACCACACATGCCATCAAACTGAAAATGTTACTGACCCAGTAAGCATCCGTTTGTGGCATGCAGTGTTGTAGATTCACATGTCTACCCGCCTCCCAGGACACAGTGGCTTTTACAGTCTATTTATTTTCATAATCATGCATGGTCACTACACTACTGTACTTTACGCTACACTTCATTCATCATCGACTGCGAGAAAACAATCTGAAGATGGGGTTGAAGACCATGTGCATTATGACCGAGAGGAGAAGTCTACACACCTCCTGACTCGAAAGACTTTTTTGGACAAAAGCCACTTGTAATCTTCCAGACCCAACACAAGATGGCAGAAGTGTGCAGAGCATGTGAATCTACAGCACTACATGCCACAAACAGATGCTTACTGGGTAAAAAACATTTTCCATATAGCTCCAACTCCATTCAAAAGCATTGGAGCACTTTACTTGACCACCAGTTACATTACACATGGTCACATTATTTTTTTAATGGGGAGATTAAGTTATTTGCACTGGACCTTCAGCAATTTAACAAGTCTTTAAATGACAGTGTTCACCAAGAAGACACCATTGGCAACCTGCCCAGACGCAGTAGTTTCAAGAAAGTGCAATGAGAGCACTGCTCAGCAAATAGCTGGCACCAAGAGTGGGATGAGGGTGTGAGTGCAGATGGAGTGCTTGTTCGTGAATTAACAAAAAAAGTACCTCAGGAGTGAAATAGCCAGTGGGAGGACACTGGCCAGTGACAGGTGACCGGAAGGTGTACTTCGTCCGGACTCCACGTGATGTCATGGATGGCAAAAGCAGGAGGAAGTGAAAGCAGCCTATGTTCTGGGCAATGAGAAGCAAGGAAATTTGAGCGATGTTGGAGTAAGCGAGTAGTAAATTCAGGTAAGTAAGGGGCGGGTTCTAAGCCCCTTTTAGGAATTGTTTTATTAACAAAAGACATCTCAAGGGCAGCACATAAGCACTTGCCATGCAGGCAAAACCTAAAAGGGGCTTTTAGTGAGTTTTTTTCATTACTTTCTGTTATTTCCACTACATTCCAGAGCTTTGAGACCAGGGTTAGTGTGCAGTGCCTTTCAAGATTCAGTTGTCTAATGAAAACAGTCACCTAAGTAGAATGCTTAGTCTTGCAGAAGCTCCATTGATGCTGAATGCAGGATGATCCCAATACCTACACCTGCCTCCAGAAGCCTGTTACCTGAAACTGTGTCGGGTGGACTCACAGATGGGGGAAAGGTTCTTGCTTAGGATGTTGCTGGTTGCCTTTTTGGTACGGTTGAGATAGTAAAGCGCCCTGTTCCCTCTTAATCAGGAAAGCTGCTTATCATCTTCCATCTGTTAAACAAAGTCACAAAGTAATTTTAATGATCGATTATCTTGATACGAGCACTATTCCTTTAATTTCTTTATAGACTTAAAATTGAATGTAGGTAACTAAGTCTCAACTCTAATTTATTTTTAAAAGCTGGAATTAGTTCTTCATACATCTATTCTTATATAATCTAGGGGAACTCTGGTAACTGATCAGGCATCACAATAAACATGTAGATAATGTTATTACTATCACAGACTTCAACAGCACCTTAACAAAGTGCAGCACTGCATGGCTGTCAAAAGGCTAGTAGGCATTTCCAGTAAAACTTTCAAAGAACACTTAATAGCCACGAAATAACCAACTTGGAATATAATCAGTGTATGTGAGTTCACTCTGTTGTTAATTAACCTTGTGTCTGAATTTCTCAGAATTAGCCATATCTGTATTCATAAAAGGAGGTTTAAATAATTAGTGACGTACCTTTTGTAGGACAACCCAAAACGACCAAACGATAACGAGTTTTAGATTCTTCAACCAAGTCTCCAAAAATATCCAACATGAAACTGGCAAAACCAACATTACTTGCAAGTTAGTAGCTTTCAGGAGGCTACTGTCGTGACTCGGGGTACAGTTAGGATGACAAGTGGTTGCTGTAAGACTTTGATGGGGAGATCATGCTTTCAAGTGCGCTCGCCATTATCGCCAAGCACATGCCTGCACTAGATTTAGCAAAGGTTAGGGGGTGCTAGCCGCTGCTACTGCTTGCACTCCCAAAACGAAGCCCATGGCGCTGGACCATCTCCATGAGCTAAATTCTGAAATTACTGAATCAGATATTTATCAGGCACTATTTGCAGCCCAGACGTTAGTCAAGGCTGATTCTCTTCCTCTGTTAGAAAAGAGACCCATTTAATTGTACCACACCAAGTTCCATTGTGCCTTTCTGTGGTGAAGGTTCAAATGGCATAGGGAACGTGCTTACTGGTCCTCAGTCCATGAACAGCACTGGGTACCAGGTTCTATGCAAAATGTTTCTGCTCCCTTTCTGTTGCTAGGTTTGTCCTTATGCTACTATCTCATTCCCTCCTATCCCAGTGGCTCATGAAGCAGAGCCTGCATTTCTACCCAGGTGTGTGGTTACCACTGTGATAAGGCCCGGTAGAGTAGTCCGTAATGCAGGTTCAGAAAGGGAGTGTTGAGTGTTTCTATATTTTCTCAGGGATCTAAAAAAGGCCTGCTCAATCCTATGTTCTTCTGAAATTCAGCTAGTTTTAATTGGAGTGTGCATACCTCTATACCTATTCTCTTACCAATGTGTTTTACCATAATGATTCTAGCACTTTGTTATTTTTGTTCTTTGAATTGGTTTTTCGAGATTCGTCATCACATGACTTGTAATCTGTAAAGCACACTGGCACTTACTTTGGATCTGAGCTGTGCAATTAAATATAAAAGGTGTTAGAAAAGGGGTCTCTAGTTGGCAGTGGTTTGCACCCTGTCCAAGTAGGGACTGTCACTCTAGTCAGGGTAAGGGGGCCACAAAGTTAAGATAATCCCTGCTCACCCACTTGGTAGCTTGGCACGAGCAGTCAGGCTTATCTCAGCGGCAATGTGTAAAGTATTTGAAATCACACACACAATAACACAGTAAAAACACTACAAGTGACTCCACACCTGTTTAGAACAATAACCAATATTTATCTAAATAAAGCAAGACCAAAACTACAAAAATCCAGCATACACAAGCAAAGGTATCACCTTTACAACGTTGAAAAAGTCTTAATTCAGAGGAATCGATGGTTGTCTCTTTTTAACACACAGTACCTGGGATGCGTCAAAAAACAAACACAATGTGGGCCACAAAGCAGGTGACCGCATGAAAACAAAGCGATGCTTCGGTTCCTTGCTGCGCAGGGGAGGTAATGCGTCGGATCTCTCGGCAGAAGAGTGGATGTGTTGGTTTCGGGTCAAGTAAGCCTCGGTTGCTTGCCACAGTAAGGAGTCAGTGCAAAAATGACACCCAGGGACCTTGCGTGGGAAAATCCAGATGCACTGTGATAATAGAGCTGTGGTGGAACAGGCACTGCGCTGGTCCTACAGGCGCTGCGCCGATCCTTCCACCACAAGGCAGGCGCTGCGTTGATTCTTCTGCTACAAGCCAGGCAATGCATCAATTTTCAGCCATGGCTATCCAATATCAGTTTCCACTTCCAAGGGCCCAGGGACTGGATTTGCCACCATTTGGCAAGTTAGGACTCAACAGAAGAGCCCAGGCACTAGCAGGTGAAGGCTTTGATGTCCCGAAGTCTTCTTAACAGGAGGCAAGCTCAGTTCAAGCCCTTGGAGAACCTTGGAAAGCAGGATGTACAAAGCAAAGTCCAATCCTTTCACTCCCAGGACAGAAGCATCAAGTAGCAAGCCAGCACAGCAAAGCAACAGGCAGAGTGGCAGTTTCTCCTACAGCATACAGGTCTTCTTCTTGGCAGAATGTCCTCAGTCCAGAAGTGTTCTGTTCTGAAAACCTCAAAGGAAAGTGTTTATAGGGCACAAGACCCTGCTTTTCCTTCTGTGGCCCGAGACACTCCTACCCCCCCCCCCCAGGGGGTTAGAGACTGCTTTGTGTAAGGACAGGCACAGCCCTATTCAGGTGCATATGTCTGCTCCTCCCACCAGTCTAGCGCAGGAAGACCCATCAGGATATACAGGATGCACCTCAGCTCCCTTTGTGTGACTGTCTAGAGTGAATTCACAAACAGCCCAACTGTCATCCTGACCAAGACATGTATTCCACAGCCAGGCAGAGGCACAGAATGGTTAAACAGTCATCCTGACCAAGACATGTATTCCACAGCCAGGCAGAGGCACAGAATGGTTAAACAAGAAAATGCCCACTTTCTAAAAGTGGCATTTTCAAACTTACAATTTAAAAACCAACTTCCCCAAAATAAGTATTTTTAAATTGTGAGTTCAGAGAACCGAAACTCCATATCTCTATCAGCTCCGAATAGGAAATTACACTTAAAAGTTATTTCAAGGCAATCCTCATGTTGCACTATGGGAGAGATAAGCCTTACAATAGTGAACAACGAATTTAGCAGTATTTAACTATCAGGACATGTAAAACACACCAGTACATGTCCTACCTTTTAAATATGATGCACCCTGCCCATGGGGCTTTCTTGGGCGTACCATAGGGGTGACTTACATGTAATAAAAGGGATGGTTTGGAACAGGCAAGTGGGTGCAGGTTAACTGACCTTCAAGTGCATGCTTTCTGATATTATGCAAATGAAAATCTTTCATAGCTTGCATTTACTTGGTGATCAAGGAGGACATTAAGATGGCCACTACTCAACGATAATTGGTGTCAACCCCTATAGTTGGCAACTTCAACAAAAGCTTCTTTCCCTTCTTGCCAGAGAACTGTAGACAGTGAGTTTGTCTCATCACCTTGTCATTCTCCTTTCTCATCAAAAGGAAATTCAATATCCTGGTTATCATGCCACCCACCATGATTGTAATGAAGATGATGTTAAATGTCTGGTATAGATTAAGGTGAATGGTGTCACGGGTGTTGCTCCTAAGAGTGAGGCATGACGACTTCCACTTTATCTGCAAACCTGAGGTCCGCCCTTCAGTGACCGAGAGGACTGCCATGCTCATTGTTAGACCTGACAACCTTAGAATGGCCTGCTCACAACCTTTTACCTACCTACCTCCATTTTTCTGATGTCATTTTTGCTGGTTTTAGGACTGTGCATACTTTACCACTGCCGACCAGTGCTAAAGTGCTTGTGCTCTCTCCCCTAAACATGATAAGATTGGCTCATACCCAATTGGCATATTTAATTTACCTGTGAGTCCCTAGTAAAGTGCACTAGATGTGCCCAGGCCTGTAAATTAAATGCTACTAGTGGGCCTGCAGCACTGATTGTACCACCCTCATACGCAGCCCCTTAACTATGTCTTAAGTCTACAATGGCCAGGCCTGTGTGTGTACTTTCACTACCACTTCGACTTGACATTTAAAACTACTTGCTTAGCCTTAAAATAAATTCCCCTTTTCTTACACATAAGTCACTCCCAAGGCAAGCCCTATGTAACCCATAGGGCAGGGAGCTGTGTAAGTAAAGGAAAGGACATATACTTATAAGTTTTACATGTCCTGGTAGTGAATACCGCCCAAATTCATTTTTCATTACTGTTAACTCTATCCCTTTCATAGTCCAGCATTAGACGTTCCCTTATATGACTTTAAGTGGTAATTTCTGACCTGAGAGGAATAGACTTGTCATGTTTGATATGGTTGGAATGGTAGTGATAATTCCTACTTACTGGTGAGGTTGTATTCTGCATTACTATTTCAGAAATGCCACTTTAGAAAGTAGACAATTCTCTGCACTTACTGCTCTCTATGCCTTACAGCCTGTCTCCAGTCCAGGTCTGGTCTATACTTGTTGACAGCTCCCCTTGTGCATTCCACCCAGACAGCCATAAGCACAGGACAGTCAGCTGCATCTGCATACTGATGGGTTTTCCTGAGCAGGAAGGGTGGAGTGGTTCTCACTTATACTTCAAACGCCAGTGGCCTGCCCTTACACAAAGGACTAATACACCCCCCCAAACAGGGCTTCTGAAGACAGAGCTAGGTTGAAAGGGGAACTTGTGTATTTCAAAACCACTCTTCAAAGTTTCCCCCACTTCAAAGGTACTGTTGGTTATATATACTGGGTCTGTGACCCCACCAAATCAGACACTTTTGGACCTACAACTGGACTCTATCAGAGGGATTGCCTGTCTGCCCAAAGGACTCATCTGGAGTGCTTTGCTGGAAGAACTACTGGCCTGCTTGTTCCCGTCCTGTCTGCTGACCCCTGACTCTCCTAGAAGAATTCTGCCTTCCTCCACAAGTGCTCTCCAAGGGATTGGATTGAGCTTGCCGCCTTTTCTGAGGCCTCAGGGCTATCAAAGACTTCACCTAAAAGAAGAAAATCCAGCTCATTGGAAAATGGATGCAACGCCTGCAAAATTTGACGCAACGCCTCCTGGATTGACGTGGTGCCTGTTGCCACTTCTCAATTTGTTCTGGATTTTTCAAGCATCGTCCTTGGTCATCAAAATATCCCTGCATTGCAGTAAGGAGCCAAGGCTGTGCTCCCAGAAACCAACTCATCAGCTTGCAGCGTGGAAAGAAACTACACATCACCTTTGCCACACTTGAAACATCGATGCATCTCTTTACTTTTCTACACATCTCATCCTCCGCGGCCCCTCTGCATCTTTATTTTTGACGCATCCTAGGTACTGTGCATTAAATGGATACAACCACTAATTCTTAAGGACTGAGAATCATCTAAACCTTTAAAAATGTATATCTTGACTTGTGCATATTGGAATTGTTTAGTTTTGGTCTTATTTTATTCAGATAAATATTATCTATTTTCCTAAACTGGTATGGAATACTTTTTGTATTGTTTTCACTGTGTTACTGTATGAGTTATTGCACAAATACTTTACACATTGTCTTCTAAATTAAGCCTGCCTGTTCTGTGCTAAGCTACCGGAGGCTGAGCATACAATAATTTAGGTTGTGTTGTGACGTACCCTGACTAAGATTGTGGTCCCTACTTGGACAGTGTGCATACCTCTGCCAACTGCCAATTTCTAACACTCATACATTCTGAAGGATGTACACATGCATTATTAGAAGGCAACCCCCCCTTTCTGTTGCGTAGAGGCTGCTTTGGAGAATGCTGTGCTGCTTACTGTTTTTCAAGTGCATCATATTTTGATCTAGCTAGCTCTGCCCCTCTTTGAAGCCCACTTGGATACCAGAGTTGATATAATATTCATTTAACTGGGGTAAAATGGCTTTTGATAGAGATTTACACATGCATTTGAATGTGGCGTTCATTAGGGAATTTGGTCTATAGTTATATTGTCAACATTTTGTGAATTGACATCACCGAGTACAAAAAGATCGGGATGGGACCACAGGTGATTGTAGCATCAAATATTCTTAGCAATAAAGAAATGGGCTTCAAGGCTAAGTAGTCGTAGATGCAGGGTCGTTTTTTAAAGTTAATACTATCAATTTTGGAGGAATGCATAAGCAAGCTCTTCTAACTACAAGGACCTAGCATCATTTGACAATGTAGCATCACTTAGATCTTCTAATTTTGTAGTTATTAGTTCCTCTCTTCTGGTTTTACATAGCATTATTGAGGGTATCATATTTTAATCAAAGTGAAACCGCTCCAAAAATGTTTAAAACTGGTGCTTGATTCCCTAATCCTGCATCACATTGTCTATCCTTGATACTATTTAGTTTTCTTTTTGTGGCTCATGGGGTAGAGATACTTTAAGGCTTGTGAGAACATTGCTGCTCTCAATCATGCTATCCGTCAAGCCCTAATCGTGTGCTATCTGTTGTCATGGCATATCTACCTTAGGCACTGCCAGGAAAAAAATTATGCCCAGAGCAAAACTTGATGGCCTGCACAACTGTTTAACAGCAGATTCAAGGAAGAGTTTATCTTGTAGGATACTTCAAATCAAAAAAGAGAACAAAAGTTTGTGGGAGGATGTCATGACAAATGGAAGGTAGTGGGTTATTTCATATTTTTGGGTGTGAACTGCACGTTAATTCTTTGTTGCTTATGATTGTGTGTTCGGGGCTTGGCCTGGCCTCTGATTCTGTCCACTGGGGCTGCCCCATTTATAATGTTGGGCTTTGTGTACGAGGTGGCTTGTCGAAGCCAGTCATTTTCGTGTTGGTTACCATGCCTGGGCTTTAGAGCAGCACGATAGAGAGTTAGAGAGAGAGATTGCCAGGGATGGACCATCACTGTGATGCATAAGCGATTTCTCAGATCCTTGAAGTTGTATGGCTTGCTTAGAATTATAAAACATGAGACTGAATATGTTCCTTACTGGTCAGGATTCTGGGTATCCGGTTGACAACTGTAGGGCCTGCAAAGATGAGTTCATTCTCGGGGCCAATTTAGTCAAACAGTCGAAACCTAGCTCATGGAAGGTGGTGTAATAGTTAAGACAAAGATAGGTAATACTAGCCGCAAACAGGTGCAGAGGTATGTCTGACCACATTTATTAACTGAAACGAAATAATTATTTGATATCCTCACAATGGTAGATCACTTACATTTTTTTTAAAACAATTAGGTGTCATAATTCTTGTTCTACCAATTCAGATGTTATTAACGTCTGTGGAGGGTTCCAGTTCCATGTTTAATCCAGATTTCACGTGTATAGCATGTCTAAAGCTGTGTGTTGAAAACAATGAGCCAATGGTATCCTCTGGTGTGTCAGCACAATGGATAGGCCAGGAGTTTCCCAACCTGATGATTTATTACTAATATTGAGTCTGTGGAGGTGACATTGGTACTTTAGATAGAATACTAACGTGCTGGTGCTTGAAAGCATCCCTGGTGAGCAGATCTCCTTTCAAAGTCTAGACTCCTCTTGGAGCTATTTGGTGAAAACAAGTACAAATCAAAGTTTATGATTGTTGACCAAAACTTAATTGGAACATGTAAAAGTTAATTCATAATATTCTCTAGCATTTTCTGTTTTTAGGTTGAGCGTGCAAGCGCTTTGACGTGTTGTAATCTATCTCTGGGCTTTTAACCACACCCACCGCACGCCCATCACTATCACTTGTTCATGGGCTTGCCTTTCAAAAATTCTCTGTTATCATTGGTAAATGCTGTACATTTGTCTCTGCTTGTTTTAATGGTCTTCAGTGTTGTGAAATGTACTGGTTATTGCCAAGAAATTCCAGTTCTGGTGATCCATGGGGTCTCTGCCGAGACAGCTAATTGTTTTGT
This sequence comes from Pleurodeles waltl, assembly GCF_031143425.1. Classification (NCBI taxonomy): domain Eukaryota; kingdom Metazoa; phylum Chordata; class Amphibia; order Caudata; family Salamandridae; genus Pleurodeles; species Pleurodeles waltl. The sequence continues at coordinate 997,574,412 of NC_090446.1, forward strand.
TTGCCAATATCTTTAAAAGGATATCTCTCAGTTACTGATAATTGTGCTTGGAAAAGTCCAATGTTGATGGGCATAAGATAGAAAAAGTCTCACTAGTTAGGTGCTAGAGGACACAAAGAGAGGTATTTTGTCTTCCTCTTAAGGGCAGGGACTGGAATTTTGAAATGTTAGTGACGTTGGGTCAACATCTCTCTGCACCAGGGGTGTTCCTCATTGTTTGAAAGAAAGTTAGAACTGACCACTATCCTACTTGCAGTTTGTAACGTATTCTTGGGTAACAAACACAAGCTCTGCATCCATCAAGGACATGGTGAAGAGTGGGTCGCAGGCCACTGCACTACTCAGCTTAGTCACCTATCGCAAAAAGTGTGGCCTAGGGTTGCCTCTTCTTGAGCTCAGTCTATAGACTGGTGTTGGTCCCTTGCCCTTACCAGGTCTGGGAAGGTAAGGGTGAACTAAAGAATGCTGTGGGAAGAGAGGTTGGGTGGAAGCAACTTCAAAGTAATAAACATTTTCGCTGGGAAGTGAGCCCAATAAGCACAGTCATCACTTCTGGAGTGGCTTCCCTCCACTTACGAGGATGTTGTGGCCTCCTGCTCTCTTTGACACACTGAGTGATCACCTTCATGCTTCCTGGACAGCTGGGCAGGTTCTTTCGGCAGGCAGTATTTCCAGGGTGCAGCAACAGGGCCTTGGGGGGGAGTTTCAGGCTTGGTCCCAGGTGTGGGCGAAGTGGGCATTGCATCACTCCAGAGAACCAGAAAGGCGCCAGGGTCAGACCCTGAAGATAGAGTCACCGCGGGTTCTTCAGAGTGCTGAAGCGAAACTTTGACTTTGTGTAATCTGTGGCAGTTGTGAGTTTGGGAGGCTATCCACATGCCAATGTAATTGAAATGCAATTGTTACATTTGAGTGTATGCCAGTGAGGTAGGGAGTTAGCTTCCCAGTTTTTACCCTGCTCTCCGAGACCAGGTGTGTCTGTTTCTCGACAGAACAGGGTTTTTACATCTCCCGACTTGCACTGGGGCTGGCTCAGCTGTGTGCCACTACGTTGTAATAGGACCAGGAAAGGTTCTGTGGCGAGATTTATTTTTGTATTCAAGCTAAGCATGTTCCTGGGAGACCAGGAGTTAGGTAGGCTGGTCGTATAATCTGTGAGCAGACCATCATTCTCACACCTTTTGTGTAGTCACACTTTTTTATCCCCCATGCTCGCTACAAAGGTGATGCTCGACCGTACTGGAATTTGTGTTAGGTGTACTTTCTTGGATTACAGACCATCGAGGTGCAGCCTTAAAATGACAAACACAAGTTGGCTTTACGCGAGAAAAACGCCAAATGACGGACATTTTCGTCTTTAAATTTACTGTTGCAGTGGGACGTTAACACAAAAAACTTTGGTACACTAATAACCTGCAAGTCCTGATGATTTCAATGGAGATTGTGTAGGCGCTGGCATGGGAGGCTGGCTCCCGCCTGCTGCAGATTTCATCAAAGCCTACAATATTTGCTGATTAGCTGTCACGACGCGCGCTCCTCGCGGCGGCCTAATCAGACGCCTGACACAGACGCTCCTCTGAAAATGTATCAAAACATCGGAATAATGTGGATGGCCCTCCTTTGTACTCCTGTGTGATAATTGAGTAACGTGTCAGACCTGTGCGCAGGCAGTGCGTGGAGCTGCCAGCAATCTATAATTATGGCGCGTGGAACATAAAGTAGAAGTCCCGCCCTTATTAAAAAATAGAGATAAAGTGCATTAATTGTTGCTGAAAGTCGCACGGTTTTATGTCCTAATGGATTAATGATTGATGTGCTTTGTGGAAGTGAGAGACGGAAGCTGGCTGTCTCTGGTAAGCAAGACGCCGTGCTTTGTCTTCTTTGGATGGGCTGTATCGTAAATGTGTGCTCTTCACTGAGGCTGAACACCCCTGAAAATATCTCTCTGTCTCAACCTCACCTTCGGCCTTTCACTCATGCACACCACAAACAGTCTTTTTTCTCTCTCTCTCTCTCTCTCCCTCTCTCTCTCTTCCTTCCTCTCTCTCTCTTCCCCCCTCTCCCTGTCTTACCCTCTCCCCTTGACTTCCACGAACAGATATATATTAAACTCGTAGGTCCGCATTTTAAGTTTCTCTGAATTTCCGCACCCTAATCCTGCTTGGGCATTTACCGATACTGCACCTTTCTGGTTTTACGCTATTGGGATCTTGATGCTATAATCCGATCTTTAGAAGTCTGAATGAGGCATATAACTAACGGAATTGGTTTGGCAGGACCTGCTTTCTGCAGATCTTGCCTTATTTGCGACCTCCTTTCTCCATCCTCCATGTGTTTACTGAAGGGGCTTGTGCTGAGATAAACACGAGTGTGGTAATTTTGCACTACTTGGTATCGGAGATGCTAGCGCAAGTGTTTTAATAAACATTATTAATGAGTGTTCTTGGACTATGAGTAATGGATTTGTGTAGAAAATGTAATAGCGTAGAAACATAATACACATATTTGGACATGTGATCATGATGAGTGGCAGTCAGTGTTCATGAAGTATACTTGTTTATTAATATGAAATGTTGAGTATATGTTAGATTAATGTAATAATATGTCATATTAAGGGTTATGCATTATGTATTAGCTTTATCAAATGTAGGCCTAACTTAGCGAAGTTCTTGACCTAGTTGCCCTGCCTCATGTCAAGCTGTATTTCTTAACGTTTAATAAAAAAGCTGTTTGTAGAGTTAAACTGTGATTCTCCACTGTGCTGTCTAAATGTGCCCCCAGCCAATAGTTTTTCTCTTGAGAACCAATTGCTAGAAGATGCTGTTCCTGCTAAATGTAACAGTATGAGTGTAACATGTGTAAGACTGACTTTCTCAGGAGGAGAACAATGGAGACACTGACTGGAGTATAAGCTGCAACAATATTGTTACCTGATGAGCCGGATGATGAGGACATTGCAAGAGAAGCCAGTCACCTACATGTGAATTGAGTAGTGGTAGAATGCATAGATTTGAGGTTTTAGTTTTATTGGACAAAGTGTGAACATGCAATCCCTTGAACAATAGGGACTTGGGAAGTAGTTTTAGGAAATCTAACTTAGCCGGACTGCACAAAGGAAGAGAGATATTTGCTCAGTTCTTGCTGGCTGAAAGGTCGTTACCTTTTTGAGTATCTTGACAAGAGACATGCTTAACTTTATTGCTCAAAGTCTTTGTGTTTTCTGAACTTTGATGCGGAATCCTGATGCCTTGCTGACCGAACTGATGTCTTGCTGACAAAGACTATCTTAACTTGGGCTGTGTTGGACAAGCCCTGCTCCCAACTCATCAGGTGGATAATCTCTACTGCGACTTGATATTGGTCAAGTTCACTGGGGGTTGACCTGTGGCCGAACCCTCCATCAAACCTCCTGTTTTTTCAAACAGCATATGAAGCTGTGACATGGCCTTTGCTTCTTTGAACACCACAGGCTGACCGGTCCAAACATTTTTGTTCCAAAAAGGTGACCACAAAGTCCTTTCTTCTCCACTGAAGACATTGAAGTCTTTGTTAATCCTAACCAAAACACACATACCTGGCTACAATGGCCATGCAGATAAGACAGAAAACAGTGCAGTGAAAGCATTTGCTGTTGAACATGGCAACTAAACTTCTTGGGTCTACATTTTCACACGGATTCCTCATACTGGGATACCCTATTCCACATATCCTTCACAACATGCTAGAGATACATCCTGACACACATCTCACAATGTGGAAGGGGGGTCCTGGTAATGATTTAATTATCAGTGGGGGCTGGTATGCAACCTCCTACATTTGGTGTACAGGTAAAAAAGCCTGAACTGCTTTAGCACATGATTACTTATCAGCTAAAGCAACTATTAGTAGTTGTGGCCTGTATGTGGTGGAGCTGTAGTCACCAACATTAAGTGATAACTCACTTTTAGGTGAAACACATCTTCTGCTGAGTTGAGAACTTTGTTGGTGAGCAGCTTTTTCCATAATATATTGACCAACTTCCAGGAGATTCAGGACATAGGTCTTCAGTTTCAGAAAAACCGACAATTCAGTCAAATTCTGATATGATAAGCGGGGTGGCACTGTTCTTCTGCATTAGCAACGTTGAACCACCTCACCTTTAAAGCTACATGCATTTTCTTCAAAGCTTTCGAAATGTGAATTCTTTCATGCTGTTCAGTCATCCAACAGTATAAGTGGCCCAATAAGGTTATCAAACTAGAATGAAAAGATACCTAGACTTAGCAATTGATGAAGACGTTGAGTTTAAATACGTCTTTCCCTTCACTTTCTTGGAATTTTCACTGCTTTCCTTTCTCCGTTCCCTGGAGGTCTTGTGTCGCCTATGGGGAAGACTTCTAATGAATAAGTTAGTAAGCTATTGCCGCCTCAGCCTCACAGATGTGTTATTAGTAGGTGCTCTAAGATCATGATGGAGAAGGTGCTTAGACACGTGAATGCACATTCTACATGTGAGCGGGGAGCAACAGCGCACAGTTAAAGCAACAGTACTACCAAGCTTCCAGTTCGATCTCACTCTGCAAAAAGACACTGTAGCCTTGACATAAAGCTTTCGGTATGATTCCTGCGATACTGTACAGTCAGGATGAGTGCTGAAGATAGCAAGAACCTTGTGTTAGCATTCCAGCCACACTTAACTAGGTTTTTGTTTGTAATGAACAACCTCGCAATGTATCCTCAGATTGGAATTGTCATGTTAGGGTGGGCAAGAGAACCTGTGCTTTGTAAGCATTTGAGTACCCACCATGAGCCAACCTACAGCCTTGATGCAATATCAAGAGCTTGAGGTGCTGGCATAGGATTACTAAGTGTTGTCAATTAAGGGAAGATGGTACACCATGGAGAGTTTGGGGAACGTACAGACGGTGTGAGGAGTTTGGGAAACATTGGTATAGTGTGCAGAGTTTGGGACACATGGGTAAATGATTTGAGGAGTTTGTTGTGCTTCACATAGACAGGCAGCGTGAGGTGGCAACTGCACAGCCATAGAAGACTTTGCCCTCTGAAAACCCTAAACTTGTTACGCTGTTGGGATGAGGTAAATTCAATTGCCTACTAGTGATCCATATCACATTTACACTTAACTTAAAGCATCTTTTGGTGGACTGTGCAGTGGTGGTACCGGGTGGTGGTAGAGGGGGGAGGCAGTAGCTGGTAATAATACCACAGATTTGAAAACACCCAAGTCCCGGCTAGAAACTACACTTTTTTTTTCTCACCTGGAGATGTCATCATCTTTTAGCTAGTGTGATGTGTAAGAGGGCAACCACTGAAAGGGTGGATTTCTGAGGGAGCTGTAATCCTGAACCAGCTGAGCACTCCTGTTAGTGGCTGAATTGGGATTACCTGAGTTAAGGCCACATGGAAACAGTGTATCACTCCATGGTCACTATTCCCACTCAGATCCTGTACTCATATCAGTGAAATTACCCTCATGCAGTGATTTACGAGTTTTGTTTAAAAAAAAAAAAAAAAAAAAAATTGGCATTCCAATAAGTATAAAAAACAAATAAAAAAATTACTCTAACTCCATTTCCTAGACACAGGCACCAACATACTTTACTTATAAGTGCCTCATGTATGTAGACAGGCCCATTTCTGGAAATAAGATTGGAAAATATTATGCGTGTACCTTCTCCCCTTTTGTTCAACCCACAGGGTTCATATGAATGATTCACACAGACTCATATGCGAGCAGGTATAGGGGCAGGCGCTCAAACCTCATCCTCCCTGAGAATTCAGCACTACTCCCCACAATATAGGGGTATTGGGTAAGTGGCATTTCCGATAGAGAAAGGATATCAATAACAAAGTGATGGATGGAATGCTTGAATTAATCTCAGCCACTGGCAATTGTTTGGGCCGTATCTCAGTTCATCATTTTTGCACCCACTGTGCCACCTGAGTTTGAAACCAGCTAAATGCAAAATCATTTTTTGCCCTGTTCCAATGGAAACAGTTCAGCCAGAACTGCCAGGCTAGGTCCTCCCTGAACTGGAAGACGGGTAACCCAGGGCAGGTTTTGCCCTTATTGGGGCTCATCAACCAGGTACAGCTTGGTTCCAGTGGCACAGTGAGCATGGGACCCCAGTGGGTGAATAGTGCCTCACCTAAGTCTGGGGTAGTGGGGCAGGAGCTCGGACTCTCACCTTCCCTGAGACTTCATCACTACTCCCCCCCAATATAGGGGGTATTGGATCAGTAACATGTTCCATATAGGAAGGCAGTGGCCATTGGTGGATAAGGGGCACGTTCTTCCACAATATGGCTGTCTTGGAAAGGGATGCTCAGCATTACAGCATCTCTCAGGGCAGAATATCTGCGAGATGCGATGCAACACCTTGGAGGGGGTACCTGTGCTAGATGTGATGGGCCATGCAGTAAAAGTGAAAAAGTCAAGCCTTCTTTTGATGAAAACATCCACTCTTCCTATTTCAATGAATCAGAGAGTGAAAAGGAAGAGCATAAATGATAGGCCGTGATTCTGTGACTTTACTCTTAATTTTTTATTTGAGTGATATTGTTCCATGGTGATACAAACGTCTGGTGCTTTAACACCTACTTTTTTTTCATGAAACGATGCTTTATTGTAATTATTCACCCCTCTTTCTTTATGTTGACTACTCACCCTGCATATAGTGAAATAGCGAGTACTGTATAATACCTCTGGAAAGCCTCCCAAGAGTACTTCCTGAGATTCTGAGATTCTTGCCTCGTTGCACGTTCACAAATGATATCGGTTTATTATATTTTCTGATCTCTTTATGGACATTGTTTAACCTTCTGTTTTAAAAGAAATTAGTGAAACATGTTTGCCCGGCTTCATTGTGAATCGCATGACGCCCATCTGGACTAGTTTGTGCTATAGAAAAACTGAAAATCAGTAAATAATTGCAGTACATCATTTTGGTCTGCCAGGGGGATGAAGGGCCCATTTGAAACATTTCTCGTCCGGGTGGGCACGAAATGCAATAGCCCCTCTTAGTGGTCCTCTTTTTATCAGCGCCAGAAATAATTAGGATCGAGATTTCCCTGATAAGCGTATGAAACTTTAGACTTTCGAGTTGACGACCGGATCTTGCGAAATGTGTCTTAATTGCCATATATTTTTTTTTACTGCACCCTTTTTCACAGGCGAGGATGAAACTAGTATATTCCAGCCGGTAGATTGTTGCTGGCTAGTATTTGAATAGCATCTTATTTTTTATAGACCTGTCCTAATTCAGAAAGGGGTGGAAGGGAAGAGGGTAAAACAGTGGCGTAGCGAAACTTGAGGGGGCCACTGCAGAGTGCATGGAACCCCCTCCCCCACACTTAGGAGATCTCCGGCCTGGGTATTGTGCTGAGGGGGGCCTGGAGCTCCTCCCTCCACACCCACCGCCCGCGCCCTTAGTTACACCACTGGGGTAAAAATGTATGACTTCGAATCATCGCGAATTGACCAGACTGCTACGTCACCCAGCCTTGCGATATTGGTATTTTTGACCTGAGTTTCCTTATCCAGAGAGGTCCAGCCTAAAAAAATCAACATGAGCGGAATTGAAGGGTGCTGGTCTAACCACAGCATTTGATAGAAGAGTGGCTACCAGTAGGAGTGAGGGTCACAGCGGGGCTCTCGAGACTGCCGTGAAGGTAAATTGTGAGAGTGGCGCCCAGTGCGTTAGACTTGGGGCATACCTCAGCGAGTAGAGTGCAGCCAGGCTGCAGTTTTTTGTGTGCCTCCGGGAATCCGCAGTCATTTTGCAATCCCAGTTGTTGTTCTGGAAGTGTTGATGCGCCGGAGACTTCTGCTTTCATTAGGAAAGCGGGTCTGTTCAATTTTAATGAAAGCAAGAGTCCTTGCTTGCCAAGACGAGCAGCAGTGTTCCAAGACATAGCTCTGCTGCCTCTCAAGCTGCGATGGAGTCATTAAATGAAGTGACTCCGATGCTACACGGGCAGAGTGCTGGACTGCTTGGCAGCTCGCCTTGAAGTGGGTGTTGCACGTTGAGACCTGTGGACCCCCTCGCATCAATCTTTGCTGACAGGGCTCAATTTTTTGTTGAAAAACTACTGCCCATAATCTCTGCATCACTCATGCATTCCTGTGGTATTTGCTTTCAAAGCACATTAATGGAGATGCCAAGCAAAACATAGCGGGCATGGTTCCTTTATGGATTGCCCAATTTTACCCTAAAACAACATGCTGGAGGCACCCTTTTTGTAGTCGATCAAGAGGCAAGATCATGTGGGTATAAATGAGGGGCGTTCTGTTAGAATTTGGGGTACTAGTTGAGCAGGTGAAACCCTACTCAAGCAGCCACCACAATCTCTGTCAGGGTGTAACACAGGTAAACACCAAATGTACTTGTGCTTAACCCACTGGTAGCTTGCCACAAAGGCAGTTAGGCTTAACTTTGAGACAATGTGTAAAGTATTCATGCAGCACTTCAAACAGTAATAAAGTGAAAACATAACAAAAGAAAAAGACCCACAAAAATTTAGAAAATTAGAGCAAAATGTAATACATTATTTGAGACCAAAACTTCAAAAATTCAGTCAGTAGAACCAGAGATATGCAATTTCAAAGTGTTAAGTAAAAAGCACAGTGCGCCAACTGTAGTTATCTGGTTGCGCTGGTTGGACAAAGTCACAATTTCATGCTGACTGCAATGGAGCGCAGGCCGGATACATGGACCAAGTTAGGTCCGCTGAACAAAGTACCTTAAATCCTGGTTTACGAAGCATTGCAAGATCCCATGTCAAGGATTTGTCGTGCAACAGTGGTCAGGGGCGGATACTCCTTTAGGGTGAAGGAGCGTCAGCCCCCTCTCCCCTCTCCCCCCTCCCAACAAGAGACACCTTTGAAAGAAAGAAACTTTGTTTATTATTCTTTTCTTTTGAAGGGGCAGGGCCACAGGGGTGACAAGCAGCGAGGGGGAGTGCTCAGCACTCCCCCTCACAGCACATGTATGTTTGCCTGGCAGTCTCGGGCCGGCCAAACATACATGCGCAGAAGGCTGTCTCCACACACTATCTCCAAAACAGTTGCTAGACTGGAGAGAGCCTGCACAGTCTCCCAGTCTGCCTGGGAGCTCCCTGGCTAGGTGCCCCCAGCCAATCCTGATGCTGCTTTGAGCAGTGTCAGAACTGGCCGCAGGGCAGGCTGGGAGCCTGTGCCTGCAGCAGAAAGACTGGAGTGGCGTGGGCGCAGCGAGGAATGAGGTAAGTGTTTTCGTGTTTTTAAATTTTATTTTAATATTTATTTCTCGTGTGCCTGTCGCCCCTACACGTCACCCCGCCCCCTCCAAGCACCGCGAGCCGCTCCTGGCGGCGGTCCTTCTGAGTCTTCCACAGGTTCAGAAGTGTAACAAAGAGTTGGACCTGAGTGCCCAATATTTATACCTGGTGCTCACTTTGAAGTAGAAGTAGTTTTTTTTTTTTTGCAGTTTGTTATAGCACAAACTTGGCCTGAAGGTTTTCAAGTGCTTTACATGAGCACCAGTTACATTACAGAAGGACACATTCATTTTGTAGGCACAGGGAGATTGTCATTTGCCCAGAATTACAGGATGTTGAGCCAACTCCGAGACTCAAACCTAGTTCCCCAGTTCTAAAGTTATGCCAAATCCTGTTCCAAGGTTTTGGAGGCTTTCATCCCTTCCAGCGGTGCTTGGAATTTCCTGCTGTCCTTGCCTGGCCCCATCTTGTCTCTGGACACAATAGACTAGTATCATACCCTTTGTGGGACTGCTCAGGTTGAGCCTTTGTGATGTGCAAGTGTGGAAAAATATCTGTCCCACAACACAGGTAAGCCTTTAAAAAATCCTTATTTGAACCTATATTCAACGTGCCTTTGAATCTCTTGTCTTTAAAGAAGACCCAGAATGTTTATCTCTTCCTAGAACTCCTTCATGGAAGTCCCACCAAAGCTATGATTTACTGGAAAGATAACTAAAAGGTATTTTTTTTTAAAGTCCATATTGTTCAATTGCAAGAGTCAAGAGGGAAAAGATTAACATTTACCAGTAAAAGCCTGTAGGCCTGACACCGAGGGCCTAAATGAAGCATTTTTTATTTCCTCCAGCACCCAGGAAATAAACCAACCTCGGTCAAATGTTTTAAGATTTAAAACATCATATCTGGTAACTCCAAGTTCTTCATTCTCTTAATTTAATACAAGTTAATTTTTTCCTTTATAGAGGGTGGCTTTACCATTTATCTATAACAGAAGGTGACCACCACTTATATAGAACCTAGTTTTCTAAGTTATAAGCAGCTTTGCTTTTCAAAAGGAATCTCCTCATTAAACAATTGCTCTAAGCATAAATCAAACCTCTTGCGCCTTCAAATAATTTTGCTATAAATTTTTTTCAATTATTGGAGAAATTGCCAAATTACTCATTATAAAAAGGGCTGTGCCAGGGCTGATAGATGCCTCTCTTAAAAAAGGATTGTGATCCTGTATTTCTGCAGTGTTAACAATCTATTGACAGGAAACATTTAACAAACGTGAAACATTAAAAAATATGGTACTATTTCAGCTACAGGTATACGCTGTATCAAATATTCTTTTAGGGTAATGGCAATCTGGGCTCTGTCCATGTGAAAGCACAAGAACATCACCGCTGGACACGAGGGATGTATTCTTTGCCTGAATCTGGTGCCTTGCAGACAGGAGAGCCACGCTCAATAAGTGATATACAAGAGAACAAGCATCAGAAAAGCCAATAAATCTTGCCTTTTGGCTTTGCCAATGCTTTTTGTCAAGGCTAGTCAGCAAGTAAATGCTGCTAAGTGACAGTAGCAATAGCGAACATGCGAGGGAGTTAAGGGAGCAACGGAGGCGCTGGGTGAGAAGATTAATAAAAAAAAGACGAAAAAAGCAAAGTAGGATGGACACAGAAGTAAGAGATGAGCTTGGTGCAGAGGAAGCAACAGACAGGACGCACAGTTGGGAAATGAGGAGGGAAGTAGTACATAGGAGAGAGAGCAAAAAAAACACATGGCCTCTTGGAGTGCTGAAAGAAAAAGAAAACAACTAGTTTTCTAATATGGAGCAGTGGAAGGATACACAGCATTCAATCAAAAGGATGATAAACAAGTTATACTCCGGGGGAGGGCGGTAGGGGGGTACACCCACAAAGAAAGAAAGTCACTGAAAACAAACAAGCAGTTGAGAATGACCAAAAGAAAACCAATGGTAAGTAAAGGGCTGATGCAAAGCGCATGCTAAGTAACAGGAACAAATGTATGTAGGCGAGACTTAAAAGCAGCTAGAAAATTACAAAAAAGATAGTAACCTTTGGTGGGTGAGGATATTGGTCCTTTAAAAAGGATATCCCCTTTCAGTTAGGTTGTCTGTAATTGCTCTTTTTAAGACCCAGGTGTTTGTTTTTGTTCAATATTAAGAGAATTGGTTGAAAACACCGGATGGTATGTAAATCTCCCTTGTCCCTCTGTTTTTGTTGTGTTTTGACATGAAAGCATGTACACCAACTTGGGACTTTGACTTACTATTCTGTGCTCCTCGGACAGTGTTTATTGGAGAGTACTAATAGCACAACCAAATACCCCTCAACCAAAGCAGTCTCATTGGATGTAAATATGAACTGGAAGATTAAAAAAAAAACTCATGCTTAATGACTCTATTAGACAGGAAGTTTACTGATCATACTTGTTAGGCGCTACATGTGAATGCTGCCTGACAGGCATGGAGGATGCCCATTAGACATACAGGCTCGGGCAGGTGCTGGGGCCTCCCATCAGATATGAAGGATGTCCTTCAAATTTAAAGGCTGCAAGAAAGACATAAAGGCTGTACATTAATTGGAACTGTGTTAGACCTGATGTCCGTAGTGTGGTTTTACTCCAACATTTTCCCTTACAACCTTCTATTTTTGCTGACTTTAGGACTTAGTTAATCCCTTTAAACATGGTAAAATTTCCATACACCCAATTGGCACATTTAATTTAGCTGTGAACCCCTAATACAGTGGTACTACATGTACCCAGGGTCTGTAAATTAAATGCTATTAGTGATCTTGCAGCACTAATTGTGCCACCCACTTAATTAGCCCTTTCAACATTTCTCAGGTCTGCAATTGCAGCCTGTGAATGCAGTTTTAAACTGCAATTTCGACCTGCCAAAATTAACCTTATACCAGGCCTGAACCTTCCTTTTTAAAACACACAGGTCACACCTAGGGTAGGCCCTAAACAGCCTACAGGTAAGGGTGCAGTGTATTTAAAAAGTTGTAAATGTATGTTTAAGTTACAGATGCCCTGATAGTGGAAAACTCTTGAATTCGCTTTTCACTACTGCAAGGCCTACTTCTCCCATAGAATAACTTCGGATTTCCTTATCACATTTACTAAGTGATAAGCATCAATTAGAAGAAGGTAGGAATGTCGAGTTTGGTGTCTAACACACTGTAATTTAAAGCTCTCTTCAATGGTAAAGTCGGATTTTCAGTCACAATACTGGAAATGCTATTTTTAGAAACTTGGCATTTTCGTGTCCAACATTTGGTGCCCATGGCCTGTTTCCTGGGTCATATGACTAGGTGTAGCTGGCAGTTTGCCTTTGTATACTGCTACCGGACAGTGAGACAAAGGAGCATAGGTGCTGGCAGGATGAGCCATCTCTGACTTGATGGACAGTGGCACTGTCTGTCTAATTTAGAGATGTGCACCACAACAGTTGTTTATTAATTGAATATATATTCAAAATAACTAAGCTTATAGCTTTGGGGGGTTGGAATTGTCACACTTGTAGGAGTGTGGTGGTTGGTAGTTGTGTTGGCACTGTTATTGGCAGCGGTTGCAGGGGCAATTGGTAGAGCAAGCTACAGTGGTCTTCTGAAGAGGTGGCTGACACTTATTTAAAAAAAAATAAAAAATTAAGCACTGCACATGGGGCTGTATTCTGTTTTTTGTTTCACATTCTCCGACGTTAGATCAGTGGCCCAGAGAGAGGCTGGGACAATTATTTACTTACTGTAAACGTCTACCAAAGCGTTTTATCAATGCAGAGCTCCTTATAATGTGTTGGTCCAAGGGGCTATGAAATAAAACTGCTGAAGAACATATTCACCAGTTATTTACGAGAGTTAGACAGACTAATGCATTGTTGGCTCTGTTTATTCTAGGCCGTATGACCATCACACTGTTATTTACTTATTTTTTTTTAACTTTCTGATATCGCTAATTCATCGCCAGTCTGCACGCATGCACTGAATGAAAGACATTCCGATCTTTACTAATGTGCGTCTTGTGAATAGGGTGACTGCCGATAACTTTGACAAGGGCTGAAGTGAGTGTGAAGTCAGCCAAACACACAACAAGTATAAACTTAGCAATATTTAGACTTTGAACAATGCTGCTAGGGGAGCTATACCTTCAAAAGCAGTTTGTTGAGAACGGCACCTCCAGGATCCTCCCACCGCTGTGCCTGCTTCGGATCCATACAACCAGAGATCTGCATGGCGTGCCAGAGCTGCGGCATTAACGTCACTTCCGTTTTAGGAATATTAAGTCTGTACAAAATAGGAGGCACCTGAAATCTCATTTTAAAGTGGCAACTATGATAACAATTATTGGCAAAGCCAATGGGTCTCGTCTATGAGAAGTATTAGCTTTGGCAATGTTTTATAGCCATGATGTGCAGCAGCACAGATGCTTTGCATTGTGGATAAATCTCATTTTAAAAAGCGCTATGCTGAACAGTGCCTTATTGCTAGATGCATTATAGTCCTTTATTATGATTAGAATTATTTTTAGCAGTGCTGTCCCTGCAGCATCCCTGCCGTACAGCACGGCTACAAATCATTGCCAAAGTCGGCAATACCCAAACTGTACAACAGGAACAAAAGGCAATGGCAAAGCCAATAGTAGCAAAGGTTAGACCTGTTGGCTTTGCCAACCCACCTATTGGCTTTGCCAGTGCTTGTTAGGTCTCGATACAACTCCCCTGTGATTCTGAGCAAGTTGCTTAAAAATGTCACATTTGGCAAAAAACCTATCACTCGCATAAAGCATTTAATTAAATATATTTCGTAGAAGATAGCATCTGTTATCATCATAAACATCCATTTCTAAAGAGAATAGGGCTTCTTTGACAGTTCACTCTGGAGTAATTCGAAGAAGGCGCTATAAAACTTCACTGTGAGTCCATCAGTGCCAGAGGTTTTCTCTGTTTTCACTTGGACAACTGATGATACCATTTACCCTATGGTCAGAGGCTTGTGAAATTCCATTCTCTTTGCCTTTTGTCCCGGCCAGCCAAGCTCCCCCTAGTTAAGAACTAATTAGCCTTTATACAGCTGGCGGAATTTGCTGCGCATAGAAGAACTGTAGATAGCGCTAAAAATGTCATTAATTGCGGATTGTGTTTATTGCTTATTTCCCTTTTTGTCTATATTTCTTTGAACGGGGGATGGACACCTACTTCAATAGCTATGTTGAAGTGAATAAAAGGATTTTTGGTGCTCTTGTGGCTAGTGTTCTCGCAAAATATATGCTGGTTCCAGACACAGTGATAATTCTACCATTTTTTAGGTGAGTCTATATGCAGTTGATGTCAGCAGCAACCTTTCCAGCCCACCAGACAATATGCATTAAACGTCTCAATCCATATCTTTCAGCCTCCCAATTGAGTCACCACTTAAATCGCTTTTGGGGAAAAGGGATGTTGATTATATTTGGGGCATATACATTGAGTAGTCATATCTCGCATCTGTCGTGTGACTCTAAAACTAAAATGTATTGTCCTTCAGTGTCTTTGAGCACCTGGAACCTCAAAAAGATATAAAGATATATGTATATGGAAGAATGACGAGAAAACTCTAATACACCCCTCTACTACTTAGTGAGTTGGGGATGCTCTAGAATGTTTAATGGCATCTCTTTAAAAAAGCCAGTCCAAACCATGTCTCTTCAGAAATGAGTGTGCCGGATATGTTTTTGTGTAGTCATTAAGGCTCTGAATATTTCATGTTATGAATTTCCTCTATCCCACCACTGGAGCAAGCCAGAGTCTGCAGTAAGAGTTTGTAGAATCTGGGAACAGCAGCCCTCTACTCCAAGGGGTTATACCATGCCCATAGGTAGGGCAATTGGATGGGTCTCAGCTAAATGTGTCTCAGCTAAAGAAAGTTAAATTAAATCAGCGTAGTAAGTCCCTACCCACCCATGGACCAAGCTATCCTATCACCCCAGAAAACACACCTGTCACACACTCGAAACTAGGACATTGACAGCAGAACTCAACCCGGCCACCCAAGTGCCTTTCTCAAAAACATTCCCAAGCAATTGAACTTATAAGTAAAGAGTAAGCAAAGAAAACCTACATACATGGGACATATGTCTTAACACGGACATCTCAGTCTGCAATAGGCTTGGGCAGAGTTCCACTCTGCTGAATTCTGCAGAGTTGATAAAAAAAACTCTGTGGAATTTTGCAGAGGAGGAGTTCTTCGTGCTGCGGAGTGACAGGGTGACACCCTCCCCTGAATGTGCCCGATCTCAGAAACGCTAAGCAGGGTCGGACCTGGTTAGAATTAAAATTAAGGCCAGGGCCGCTTCAGGCTTCTTGTGCACCACAATGCACAATAAAGAAAAAAAAATGAGGACTTACCTGGGTTCTCCAGGGGGTCCTCGTTGCCAGCGGCCTGGCTCTCTGCCTCCATCTGTCGCCTCTGAAGCCTCAGAGGGAGGCCTGGAAGCAGCTCCACCGGCATCTGCGCACGGCAGCCCAGTTATGGACCACCCAGCGCAAGCGCAGACTGTCTGCGCTTATGCTGTGTGGCCCATAACTGGGTTGCCGTGCGCCATGGCGAGTTATGCTCTGCTGGCAGGTTAGCGGGTTTTTTGGTCGAACTCCTCACTCCAAGCAGAGTTCGAAGTGCCAAAAAACTCAGTTAGCTCCGCCAACGGAGCAGAGCTTGCCACCCACCCCTAGTCTAGAGTTTACTGGTATTATTAATCCGTATATTAAAGTCACCTTCAGACAGCACTCGATCTTGGCCATTTTAATTATTTGCATGACTGGTTGACCAGTTACATTTATTCAAAAACCTTCACCCTAAGTACCATTTTACACAATCAGTTTATGGATTGAGTGAGCACTGGAATCACTGTCTGTCTCTTGTGGCAATTCTCAGCGGGTGTTTGAAGCAGCGTTTCATCCATCACTCCTAGTTGGGTTGTCTCTTTAGTTTCAGCCAATTTCTTCCAACCATCCAAACAATGTCAGTCTGCCTCTCATGAAGCAAAAAAAGCGTGACTTGATATAACTGATAACCCTCTCTGTTTTGCAGTGAATGACATCATGTATAAGACGCTGTCTGCAAGTCTTCATTTACTGCCTTGAATACACTCCTTTTTATTCTGTACCGTTTGCTTAAAACATGGGACTATCTCTGTGTTGCTGGGGGTGCTGCCATCAGTGTAACGTCAAAGAGATTGTGAAAAATTCAAGCGCCACTCAAAGAACAAGTATAGTAAAATGTTCAGCAACAGAGTAATAAGGGTGTAGTGTATAGCTAGTGGCGCATTTTGGAAAATCCTGTTGCAAATATATTAGTAACATGAT
This sequence comes from Pleurodeles waltl, assembly GCF_031143425.1. Classification (NCBI taxonomy): domain Eukaryota; kingdom Metazoa; phylum Chordata; class Amphibia; order Caudata; family Salamandridae; genus Pleurodeles; species Pleurodeles waltl. The sequence continues at coordinate 997,591,024 of NC_090446.1, forward strand.
GTGTTAGCGCACCGTCATTTACAGACAGCACCTATGCCACTACATAGCCACTACAATTAAACAAGCATACAATTTTATTGATAGCATAACATGGCACAGCAACAGTAATGTGTGGAAACCATGATTCAGCCAGTATTTACCATCAGCACATCACCAAGTAAAGTATTTTGATTTGTTTTGGTCCAGGTAAAATCTTTGTATCCATCACACTTAAGAATTACAAAAAAAAGTTACATTTTTCCTTTCTTAACTGCTGATATATTCTTAAATATGTACAGCTTATTTACAGGTATTAACTTTTGTTGTATGTTAGAAAACAATTATACCCTACAGCCTTTCATTTTGCACTTCTCGCACCCCTCCCTAAGAGTATTGCATAGTTCACTTTACCAAACTCTCTGATTTTGAAGTCAGAGAAGATAAATAACAATCTCCATTCTAAAAAACATAAGCAGCCATTGGTCCAAAGAGACAACCTCCTGTTTGACCTCTGTTTTTGAAACACAGCAAATGCGTCGAGATAAAAGCAAAATGTAAAGGCATCTTTACTGCTCTTACATCTTCAGAGTGCCACCATGGTTATTTTGGGGGAGCTGCAGCACCCTCAGCATCCCTACGTCCAGCACATGTGGAATACCTTAAGGGTGAGGCCCTCATTTTGAGCTTCACTGTTACTGCATGTGGAATGAGGAATAGTGTCTCTTACAGAATTTTAAGAAACGGGCAGCGATAGCTAAAGGAGTTGGTCCATGTTTTAGAGCTAATACTGTGTGAGCTCTTGACTCAAGAACAGTTTAAATAGGCCTTCAAATGACATGGTGCCAGGATCCATTCTTCTCAACACAGGTAAGCGGACATCCGTTTGAGAAACTCCCAAAAATCACAGATTGTTATGTTTGGATTTTCCTTTGACGTTTTCCATGCTGGCCTCAAGCATTCTTGTAGGCTCCTGGAGCTTGATAACTGTAGATCACATTTTAGGCACCTTGGTGATAATGGTGTTGACTGCCTATTTAGTGGTTTTAGTTTGCTCTTCAACTATTCAGAAGTCAGTGTGTAGTAAGATTATTTCCTGCCTTACAGTGTCAACAAGTCTGAAATGGTAGAATCTCTGTTAGTACTCTCGTTCAGCTTGTAGTACAGTATTTTGTTTGCTTAGGTAGTTCTGGCCTTCATCAATGTGTAGCTATAACTGCAGGACACCAGTAACATGGACCCACACCAGTGCCATGATGTGTGGGCCTGGTATCTAGTGATCGATAATGTGATAGTAAATCACCAATACAATTTATATGAAGTGGCGTTGGGCATTTAGACCCCCTATGCTCTCCGGTCGTTTGTATTCAGGTGTATCATTATAGATCGTGAGTACTGCGTGATTAAATGAAGTTAGAATTGTTTTAATCCTTTAATGTGTGGACCCCTGGGAGAATAGAATTATTAAAGGGGTCTGTCAGCCAAGGATGTTTTGCCACAGCCCATTAGCTTTTAAGGTGTGGGTTGCCGCCTAATAATTTTCAGAGGCCACATGTGCAAGCCCCACCCTTGGTATTGTGACCGGAGATGTCACGCAGATCCAGGTGACTTACTCTTTACCTTTTTCGGGGCCTGCTATCACAGCATTGCTCTCTAAGGCTCCAGTATAGCACCAGAGAAGGACACCTGCCATCCCAGGTAATTATGGCCCATGGTTCAGTACCATGCCAAGGGTGGTCACCCTGCGTACCCTCAGCTTACATGATGCTCTCATCTCTGGCGCTGTCGGCAGTGCACATTGAAGGTCTGCCTCATCTCAGACACCCGAGGCAGACCGTCTCCGAATGAGAGGGGAGGCAGGCACCATAGAACGAGGCGGCTTCAGCGCCACTGCTGATAATTGATTTCGGAGGGCTTGCTGACTCACAAGAAGAGCAACACAGCGTGCAGAAGCATCTGTCAATTCCTGCCTCTTGTGTTGTCCCCGAAGGGGGTTATAATGCAGCATTTCTTGCCTCGCTTGACCCTCCTTACAGAAGTGAAGAGGGGAAAAGGAAGACATTAGTTCTTGATCTGAGAAGTTTTTGATCAGCATGTTCACCAACTCTTATGATTTCGAGGTAGACGATGGCTTTTTGACAAAATACCAACCTGCATATTTCTTGCAGCAGCTCAGCTGCTTTTGGGGCAAGCTGCAGATTCACCCGGCTAAGAGTTGAAAGTCAGCTACCTGAACCGGAAGAGGAGTATCCAGAAGTCCCTAAAAGCTGTGTGGTGTTTTGAAATTCATGCCCTCGCAGGCTGCTGGAATTAGTGACATCATATCACTGAGGAAGTGTGCTTGCTGATGAAGAAACTGTTAGCAAAGTTAAAATTGGCACAGTGCAAAAGGGTGTCTCATGATATTCGTTTATCATGATGCTATTTAGGTTAGAAGCCATATGGTGCCCTTTACTACTCTGCCTTCCATAGTAGGTAAAAGTTGAGTAACAATGTTTTCAGTGGTTTCAAAATTTTGCATATTAGAGAGGATCCTGACTGTGTTATTTGGACTTAAGTCCCTTCCTTATTGTTACGCATCTGGTCTGCACCAGATGTCCAGTCTTCTCCATGAGCTAAGATAAGCATGTTTAGGCAGATAAAATATTTAGGTCCATCGGCAAAATGCATGATGTCCGCTTCATGTGCCGTCCTGATAAAGAGGAGGTGTGTACGTGATGGGAGACTGAAGGCGAAGCTTGCTGCTATGGCCTGCGTCTGTTGTATTTCCAAGGTAACGCTTGCTCCATCTTTAATGAAAGCTTCTTACAGAACCCATGGATGGTGGGAACATTGAAAGATATTTTGACAGGAGGACTTGACTAGGGTGAGGTGTGTGCAACTGATGACTTTACAAGAGGGTTCATTGCATGGCTGTGGCTACGACAGAAGTTATGTCAGCAAGCAGCCAGTCCAACAGGGGCTGACGGCTTCCGGGCCAGCATTGAGAGCATCAACCCTTCCCTAAGATAATGCTTGAAAAGGGAAAGGTCCTTAACCATGTGTTGTAAACAATGCAGATGTATCCCATGCAAGTGTAACCATGTTTGCCAGATCAATGCATTGCTTTTTCCGTGCCTTAACCATGCATGTGCTAAACTACGCAAATGCGTAGTTAAGGCACAGAAAAAGCCATGTGTTGTACGGGAGAGGATATGGTGAGGTAAGTGGGTGTGGGGCAGAGGTGCGGGTGGATTAAGGGATTGGGATTCCGATTGGGGTGGGTGGGCTTTTTTTTTTTATAAGGGGTGGAGGTTTGGGTATTTTTTTAGGGCTCAGGGTGGGGGATTGGGCTATATATATTTTTTAGAGGTGGAAGTGGGTTTTTACATTTTGTTTTTTAATTTAGGTCTTCGGTTGGGGGCAGGGTAGTTTATTTTAAAAGGAGTGGGTGAAGATTTACTGAAGGGCAGGAGGACGGAAGAGAGAGGAGGAGGAAGGATCGGGAGAGGACGCAGCGAGATAGGGCTTGGGGCAGGGTTGGTGGGTAGTTTTTAGCAGTGGGGTGGATTTAGGTCTTAGGGTGGGTGGGAGGTGTTGGGGTACTTTCGTTTTTAGGGCCAGGAGTGGGGGGAGGGGGGGAGTCAGGGTAGTTTTCTTTAGGGTTTAGGGCTGGTGGGGGGGTCGGGGTGATTTAAGTTTTTAGGGGTGGGGAGTCGGGATAGTTTTTTTTTTCTGGGTCTTAGGGTGGATGGGGTCAGCATAGTTTGCTTATTAAGGGGAAGGTTTTAGCAGTCAGGGCGGGTGGGGGTGTTGGGTAGTTTACTTTTTAGTTGCAGGGATTCGGGGATCCGGGTAGTTTTTTTTTTTTTTTAGGGCTCAGGCGTGTGGGAGGTGTTGCAGTAGTTTAGTTTTATTGGGTAGGGGTGGGGGGTTGGGGTTGTTTTTTTAAGGGTTCAGGGTGGGTCGGGGTACTTTAGTTTTTAGGGATGGGGTGGGCGGTTGGGATAGTTCTTTTTAGGGCTCAGAGTGGGTGGGGGGAGGATGTAGTTTTGGACCTCAGGGCAAGTGGGGGGCTGCATGAAAGAACCACATATGCCATTTCCACACATGCCTTTACTAGGCATGCTTTTACGACGAAATTCGTTGTAAAGGCATGCATGGAAACAATGTGGGCGTTGTTAAGGCATGCGTTGTTCTGGTATGCGTGGTTCCATCATACAACCGCTTGCAACATTATCCCACCTACTATCTCTTTCACTCTTGTTTCCATCATCTGCTTCCCCTGCAGCAGCAGAGTTCATTCCAACAGGAAAAGGCAGCTCTCCATCTTTATCTTCGCCTCTGCGTATTACCTGTCAGCAGCTGCCAGGTCTGCCCCAACGCATCTCACTCTCTGCCAAGCACCTGATTATTAATGTAGTTTTTAGTTGGTGACGCTTTTGCAACAGCCTCTACCAGTACTCCTTCAAGATCCTTCTCTGCCTTTGCTTTCCACCCCTGCCTCCACTTCTGTAGCGATCTCTCACGTGCCATCAAGCCAACATGGTCTCTCTGCAACTTCACTGCTATCCTCCAGCCACCTTTCTGCCACCCAATGGCCAACTTCTTCAGTACTGACTGTCTTCTAGGCTTGTAAACCCACACTGTAGTTCTGATCACATCGCCTGCAGGCCCCCCCTCCACTGCACTGTTAGTCTTGTAACCCAATTGAATGACTGGAAGGCCCTCCTCTTTACTTAAGGCCGTATCAAGCATCAAAGTATCCCTCCTCCTCCCTCCTCCTCCCTCCTTCCTCTCATGCCAGCACACTTCCTTTGAAATCTGATCTAGGGCCCCTCACCTATCACCTACACGTCACCGTTCCAAAGTTATCTCTTGACCACAACCTTCACCTTTAATACCAAACGCCTCCCTACCTACTGTGCTGTCCTTATCTACACCTACCTCTTTCTTTGCCAGCACTTGACTACAGACTGTGACCCCGTCCAACAACCACTTAACTTTGTGACCCCCTGATTTATACTCTGAGCACTCCACCTTACACCGGGCTGTCCCGCAAGCTACAAGAGTTCTTCTCTCATGTACCATTTACCCGACTGGCAATGCACTGAACTCCTTACTCCTCCACCTGCCTTCATCCTGTGTATGGCTCATCCCCATTTTCTTTCATCACAACCTGTCCATCATCGTTTCATCCTTTCCAGCTCCTTAAATAGCCCCATCCTCTAGCGTTCCTCACTTGTCAAATCCCCTTTTACTACCGCCATTCTTTTGACATCATCCTTTACTTTGACAACTTGCGTATCCTCTTTGACTCATTTCCTCTTCTTTATTACACTATCCTACACCCACTGCACTTCCTGGCTGCCAACTTACTGCTACAGCTAGCATTGCATTTGTTTACCACCCCTTGCTACTTTTTCTACGAACACTACCTTTGACCACTAAACTGCACAGTCACCTTCAAGTGTTTACTTCTAAAAGTGTTACAACGTGCACACTTCCTGTATTCAACCTGTTGTCTTAAACTACCACTTCCCTCTCCTGCAACTTATTGCACTTTCTCTTTGCCCACCAGAATTCCTTATTCAACCCTAACCATTGCTCTTTCGTGTTTTACCTATCCAAGTCGCCCCGTCACCACATACACTCTGTCAAGCTAATGGTTGTCTTAGTCTCTTAGCCCTAAAGTGCAGGGATATCTCACCTTTGCTTACAGGGGCCTAACCATCATTAATGCAGCGTTTTGTAGTGGCACTTGGACGAAGGGCTTGAGTCTTCCTCCGTATTTTATATTTTAGCATTTATATAGTGCTTCATGCCATGTTTCAGGGTTCTAAAGTGCAATACTGGGCGTTTTTCACACTATACTGTGGTGCGTGGTTGGCAGTATAATATTTGATATGATGCTATGTGGGTAGAGATTTGGTGTTGTGTGTGAGTGACCAGAGAGGTGCTTTTGTCTTGCCTTGGGTTACAGCTCATAGCAGTGTAATGGAGGAGGAGGTTGGAGATAGTTGTGAAAAAAGAGACAGAAAGAGGAAAGAGATGTTTAGGGAGACAGGGATCTCCCTGTGTTATCAGTAGGCCAGTTTGTGGCTAGGGAGGCTCACACATATAGGCAGCTTTTTTTTTTTCAATTTTATTTTTATTATTTTTACCCATCGCTTTGTTGTATAGACAGATACATACATAAATGAGGAGGGATGTACATTACTAAATTGAATATTCTAAAATATAATATGCAAACATAGCCATTTGGTCCTCCTGTCTAAAGTTCCCCTGCTCTCTGCCCCCCAATGGTCTTTAGACCACCCCTCCTCCTTCCAAGATATTTTGATACTTTAGTAACACCCCCACCATTTGAGCATACAATTTTTCTTTGTGTTGGACCTGTCACATTTTACAAAGCCAGCTGTGATAAGAGGTAGTTTCAGTGGTTTTCCAAGGTTGTAGAATCAAAGATTTTGCCACTAGGGACGCAATAAAAAGCCTTGTCATTGCCGTATGGTAAGATTACATTGATAACTTATTTCAAACAGGGCTCCCAGGGGATGAAGGGTTAGGGGTTCCTTGAGCTTATAACTTTGCCACTTAAAAACTTTACCCCAGAACCCAGCCAGCTCTGGACGGGTTAAGCTTACATGAGGCCAGTCTCCCTTGTGGCACCTGCATCTGAAACACATATCTGAGATGTAAGTGATCATTCTATCTAATTTAGCTGGAGTATAGTAAAGCATTCACTAACAAAAGAAAGCCATTCTTTTGAAGTTGGCCCCTCTTATCACCTTGCATGTCCATACATTATACTGATGCTAGAAAGAGTGATCAATCTTACATCCTGTGACTTCCTCTAGCCTTGTCAACATACTAGGAACTATCTTTGATGGTAGCTGCTGCAAGAGTAACCTGTACCGATTGCGGATACCTAACAATCCCCTTACATAGATGGCATGAGAAATTGTGGTGGCGAGATTGTCCTCAGATGGAGGGACCTATTGTAGATAGTGTTGAATTTGGAGGTACGAGTAAAAAAGCGTTGACGCAATGGTAGGTTGATTTACTATCAGTTGTTCCCATGGTTTCACGGTCCTAAAGGAGAGGAAGTCACAGAATCCCTGTTTCTCCCAGCTCTTAATCTTCCCTACAGTAACTTCTAGGCCCAATACCTCACACTGATCCAGTGTCATAGCAAGAGAGAAGTTGGAACAAGCATTTTCAATGCAACGGGTCTCGCATTTGCTCAAGTTAGAGCTATTAGCGTTGTAAACTCCTAACCCGACGTTTCTTGACACACAAATTAAAAGAAAAAAACAAAGCGTGATCACGTTATGTAAAATGCAGCGCGATCGCACTGAAATTGAAAACGGAAAAACAGAGCACAATGGCGCTATGTAAACCCCAGCCCCATCGTGCTACGTGGAAAATAAAAAGATAAAGTAGTCCAGAAACCATTCTGAAAACAGGGAGCCCCGTATGTTTTCATTAGTTTACCGGTGCTGTGTAGGTGGGCTAAACACCGGAAAAGGCATGACGTATGCATGCCTTTCATGAATGAAAGCAAGCGGATTTTAAAAGGCAAGCCCACGAGCCAATGAAAGTGACTGACTTGGGTGTGGTTGGAAGCTCAAAGAGAGATTACTGCAGGGGACGGAGTGCTTTGCGCTCGCCCCTAAAAATGGAATGCCTCCTGGAGGTTCTTGAACCTGACGGAAGAGCCTTGGGGTGCTTTGTGCATGTACACTGAAAAAGGGAGTAATCAATGAAGGCCTAGTAATCCATAGCCAACATGCTTGATTCAGAGATGCTGTCAAATGAGTGAAATTATGCCAAATAGGTACAAATGGAAGTTAATGACATGAACAGTAGGCATGCATATTTTTAAAGGCCTACTGCTATTCAAGAAGTGAAAGCATAGTCAAGGTTAGCTACATGAGCAGAACCTACACAATGTTTACAGACCAAGATTTCACCTACTCCCAGAGGCGCAGCTTCAGGGGGAGTTTGTGCGGTGTCATGGTGCTTTCATTCAGGTATGGCGAGGTGTCTGTTAGATTTCACCTGGAATTTTACACACACAGACAAAAACGCACATACAATGGGTCTTGCATTTCTCCGAGTTAGAGCTATTAGCAGTTGTAAACTCCCAACCGGACTTTTCTTGCCACATTAAATGGAAAAAAGAGCACGATCGCGCTGCTACAGTTTACTTGTAGTGAAACCTATCGGCCAAAGTGCAATTATCTACGTAACCGGCAAAAGTGCATTTAACTATGTAACAGGGTCCATGTCATGGAAAGCGCTCGACTTCTGCCAAACGAGATCGCGCTGCGAATATACATAAAAAGTAGTCCACAAACCGGACGGAAAACAGCGAGCCTTGCATGTTTTCAGTACTTGGTCGCTGCGCTCGAGGAGGGCTAACCACCGGAAAAGGCATGACGTATGCATGCCTTCCACTAATGAAAGCAAGCAGATTTTAACAACAAGCCCATGAACCAATGAAAGACACTGACGTGACATGATCGGGGCTCCGAGCCCTTTTCTAAATACAAAAGTGTCTCACAAGCGCATGCGATGCAGGCTTGACCCTAAAAAGAGTCAATGTTGACAAAGGAGACCTACCCTGCCTTCGTTGTTTCGGCAAGGGTAGCAGCATGGCATACATTTTGTTGTTCTTGTTTTATTCTGTCTTACCTCATGTCTTCCCATATACATGAACCTTGCGAAATATAGTCTTTTTATATGTCTTCACATGTCTTTTAATTCCCAGACAGAGTCCAAAGGGTAATACTTCCATACCTACATTCGGGTCAATGGCATCCTTGCTACATTTTGCTTTCTATAATGTCGTGCATCATATCCGATATTTAATAGTACCAAAACCTGTATCTTTGGGTGATGTCACACAAGTACCTTCCCAGCTTTTTTTAAACATAACTTGAAAGTATTTTTAAATATTATAATAAGAATATACTTTCATTTGATAGTTTGCCGATATGGGAATGTGTGAGTCAGAAGCCTGCTACCTGGTTGGCTCTTCCACTGCCGTACGAGGCTTCCACACACACATCACCCTCTGCTAAAATCTCCTGGTTTTCCCATATGCAGTGTGAGAATTTGTGGGCTTCAAGCGACAACCCTCCTGTTTATAGATAGGAAGAAAGTGGAGGTCTGCTGCTGTTCTATGTGTTGGTCCTTCTGTTTGCATTGAAGAGGCTGACCATGGGTGGATTGTGGATCGCGCCAGATCTGTTCTCCAGTGAATATAGAAAAATAATCCCTCATTTTTAATATCCCCAATCAGATGATAGGGGGCTATGGCATCCTCCACCTCAATAGTGTCAGGATGTTCTGCTTATGTCACATGGCTCCTCATCGTGAGTAAATCCATATTTGTAGCTTCTTCCCCCGTGACATTTTGCTCTGGACATGTGGTATGCTGGCCGCTGTTGCGGCTACTGCCTGTTGACTAGAGGTAGCCATTTGCTCTGTGAGAGGTGTGCGCTATTTATTCTCTGAAGTGTAGTAACTGACACATTGGTAAACCTGCTGTCGCTTCCCAGGTTCTCTTATAGCTGCTGGAGTATTAGGGCTTATAACATGCCGCACCTTTCACTGTGGGAAAAATCGGTTATCCTTATCAGTGCACTGGACCGGATGGTTAATCCAACTCACCCCCACCAGGGGGAATCCGGTGGCCACGCATATACATGAAGTGCACCCTGAGGATACAAGTATTTGCATGCATTACAGCATATGACAATCAATAAGAGAGGGGCAGTGGAGAATTGGCCTTGTGTACAGAGGAATCAGAGTGGATTTGCAGATTAAGAACTGTTTCAATGGTGAACTTCATCACTTTCTTTAATGTGCAGGTTCACAATTGAACATATGATGACGCAATTAGGACTTAATGAAGTATATGTGATATATATGTATCTGATTGGAATTGTTATTACCACTTAGTTTTCACCGCATATATTTCAAGATCATTGAAGTCTCACTGAACACAGCAGACAAGTAGACAAATAGTGGGTGGTGAGCACAACACAGAAAAGAAAAGAGAAAACAAATCTCTTCTATGCTTTTTTTATTTTACTTTTCTTACCTTTTTTCTGTTTAAGTGAATGGGATTCTAACGGATGAGTTTCTTCATGTATTGTAATATGGCGCCGCAATTGTGAACATTATACTGTGAAATATTGTGAAATGTGTCCTCCCATTAGTGTTTACCTATGTTCCAACAGGAAGGATGGATTATAAGAAAAATTTCTATGCAGTGTGGCGATATGAGATTTGGTAGAATGAAAAAAATAAGTTTGAATTTGGGGAGTAAACAATTTATGTTCCCCATTGGAGCCAGTTTGTCTGGGTTAATGAAGCAATATGCGATTCGAACATACATTAAGAACTGACTCAAGATGGAGGCCCCCGTGTTCTGTTCCAATGACTGATGCAACATAGTATAAGAAAGTTTTAAGTGCTAATAGCAGATTATACGGTGGTTTGAATCTAAAAGATCTGAATCATTTGTGCATTTTGAATGTGAGCCCAAAACACAAGAGTTCCTCAGTTTTCTTTGAGAGAGTTGTGTGTCGGAGTATTACATATATTAGGAACTAGACTATGAAGGTGCGCGATGGTAGGAGGTGGATGGGCATTGAATATTTAGGAAGAGGGAACACCCTGGCATGCTATGCGTTTGTAAGGTAGTGGGAACTTTTAAAGGAAAACAGCTAGTGTTACTCGGTTTGCTGAATTTGTTTGAAACTACGACAGAGGAGGGGTGGACGATATGTGGCCATAGGTATATTGAATACTTGCTTGCTTTGAAGATAGAACATAGAGAAATCAGCCAACTTTGGTTAAAATACTTTGCTTATTTGAAAACAACGCGTCTTATTGCGACCTACATTCGGGCGGTTTCTTAAAATTACTCTTGGCATTGGAGTGTAATATGATGGGTTGTCAGAAAGTACTTTTTCGTTTATTGTCATAAATTAAGAGTATTTTTCTTTTGTAGCCATTTTTTATTTCATGGCCCTAAAGAGTCAGATGTTGAAAACATATTGCCGGAGACTGAGTTTGTTTACTCTGGGGTCACCCTTATGCCGCTGTGCCTTAGAATCAAGAACCTGAGAGTGCGATGTGTTAGGGTAATGGAAAGTTTTTGATCAAACACTGCAGAGTAGCTTGAACATTGTATTCATGTGGTCACCCGTAATTGTTAACTATGGAGGATTGTATTTTGGGGTGAATGAATGCCTTGTGAATGCCTTGTTATATACATTAACAAAAAGAACAGATGATGGACAGAATGCTGAACAATGCAAACATTCACCCCAGTCACAAAGATCAGGGTTTAATCCATTGTTTTTTTGCCCATCACGCCACTCCAGTTTGCACCCAGCCATTTGCAAATCAGTCTTGACCCTGGCACATATGAGCTCTGCAGTGGGATCTGAAGTCTCAGTAGGTACATCACCAGGAACCCCTGTCAGATTTCATCCAGGTTTTGCAAGAGTCTGTAAAAGATCTTCAGTAGTGGATGCGCGACTGCAGTTGGACCAGCAGCAAACCCCCCCCCTCCCTTCCCTATCCAGAGTTGACGATCATGATGGACATGTTTCTACTTGTTTGGGGAGGTGATCTGGGACAGGTGGAGATCAGAAGACTCTAGTCCCCAGTACAGACCAGTCTCTACAAAAATTAGCTGGAGTTGCAGGCGATTTGCTTGCTGTTGAAGGTTTTCATGCCATCCATCAAAGATAGGCTGGTGCAGGTTCTCTTGTACAACATCACGGCTAAGTGGTACTGCAGAAATCAAGGTGGAGTTGGATCCTGCACCGGGGGCTCTGCACCTCAGGAATTGACTCGGCCGTCAGGTCGTCTCCTAGGTCATGAACCACTTGCCTGGATATTTGAATGCCAGTGGAGATAAACTCAGTCACTGATGTCAAGCACATCACAAATGGTAGCTACAACCAGCTGTGGTGCAGTGTGTCTTCCAGCAATGGTGAAAACCCTGGCTTGATCTCTTCGCCACCTCTGAGAGTGCACAATGTCAAAACCTTTGCATGTTAGCATTACCAAGAAAGCTCTCTCTCAGAGATGCATTCCACCTATAGTGGCACACAGAACTCCTTTATGCCATTACTCTGCTACTTCGTTTGGCCTGGATTCTGACTAATAATGACCAGGCCCAAATCATCTCAGTGGCTCCCGATTGAGCCAGGAGTTTTTGGTACCAGGAACATCTGGTCAGTAGCATTTGTCCTCCTATGAGACCACCTTCTGCAGCACAGAGCAGGGTGTTGTACCCGGGTCTGCACAACCTGTAACTACATACATGGAGATTGAACAGCAACAAGTTATCTTCTTTGAGATACACTCTTAAGTCATTGATGGGAATTTGGCTGCCATGTTCCCCTTCACGAAATCAGGGCTCTGGGATACGTTTCTGGCTTGATGTGGCACCTGTCAGATAGTCAAACTGCTAACCAAACTGTTTGATGGCTTTTTGTTTGTTTCATATTTGGTTGAGCCAGGTCTTACAGTGGGCTTTGTTAAAGGGTTTTTGTTGGCCCTTTCAGCCTTCTTACATATGCTGGGCCAACCTTCAAATCACCAGTTATGGTTAGATTTCTTAAAAGTTTGTAACATGTTTCTGTGATGCCACAGCGGGGCTTAATCTTGCTCTACATTTTGCTAATGTGTTCCTCTTTTGAACCAATACACTGTTGTACATTACACCTCCTTACCTTGAAAAAGGTCTTTCGGGTCACAATAACCTCAGCTCTTCACGTAAGTGAGCTTCAGACTCTCTCAGTCCAGCCTTCTTGTATCACCTTTTTTTACTGACAAATTGGTGTTCAGAAATGTAGCTGTGTTCCTTCCAGAGGTTGTGATGCCTTTTCATGTCAGACATGCTGTCATTCTTCCAACATTCTTTGTTCCACCTCATCCCTCGAATAGGAAGAAAGACTCCATCGCTTGGAACCTAAACGTGTACTGAGTTTTTAAGTCAGTCGTAGTAGGGACTGTGTGGTGGACAATCGGCTCTTTGTGTGGTTCTGGGGCAGAGAAAGGCAAGGCGGTGCAGAAGAGGACCATATCATGAGTGATAGTACTCTGTCTTAGGATGTGCTCTACACTGGCCAAGAAGCAGCCTCCTGAATGTTTGAGGGCTCATTCTACCAGAGCTGTGGCTTCAACTACTGCATTGGCAGGCTCAATGCCTGTCCTGGATATCTGTCAGGCTGTTATGCAAGCTCAGTACACACATTCACGGAGCACTGTTATCTCAACAGTCTGCCACATCAGGATGGGCATTTTGTCTTGTATTTAGCGGGACTTACTGATCTGAGTCCTTCTACAAACCCACCACCTTGGGAGGTAGTGCTTTGGAATATGTTCAGAAGATTAGAAGTATTCATCGAAAGAACAAATTACTTTCCTTCTGTAGCGTTGTTTCTGGTGACTACTCTAACCACTGAATCTTCACCACGCTCCCACCTCCCTGTTCTGTGGAATGGTCTCCTTTTCCATCAATCTAAGAATCTGAACACTGATCCTTACAATTTACTTTTGGACTCCACATCTGAGGGTGTGGATAAGCCTGCAAAAGAAATCAACGCCGGGGGATATTCACAAAGTGACAAATCTGCAGTTAGATAAAGCATCCACCTGAAACAGTGTAGCAAAAGGTAAGTTGCTGGTGCAACTGCCTACGTTTACATGCAGAGGGAAGGTGTGTAGAAACATCAGAAAAGAAATAAGGAATGACTGGAGCAAATGATTCTTTAGCAGCAGTTATAAACATATTCTAGTAACAATGCAGGCACTGACTGAGGTACTGTTTCATTTTATTAGCGACTTAGTTTAGTTGCCAGCAGGACCAACCAATAAGCGTAGTTTGTCTTCGCAGCCCAACTCACTTAGTGGTTTCTATTCCAATAACTGAATCTGACAATGACATTTGCACCGTTAGACTTACAGAGATGCAAAGCAGGAAATGAGATGGAGATTCTGAATCTAGCTTTGTGTGAAAGGGTTGTAAAAATGAGTAGTCTGTGTGGCTTTCCAGTCTGAGTCAGTGTGGTATTTGACTAGGGTGGTGAGTTGCTTCAATGCCTAGTGTTCAGTTTCGGCCAGTAGCTTTGATGATCTGCCTTTTGAAGATAAACGTTAGCATTTGCAGTGGCAGCGAACAAAAATTAAAAGTGGTGGGGTGGGTGGAGGGGGGATGAGGAGAGGATGGGGATGGTTGTGGGGGGAGTTAGATGCCTGGTGCTGCCAACTGCTGTGCGCACCTCTGCTTTTTGCTTCCAACATGAAACACTCCCTATGCAATTCCAGCACTGCTCTCATGCTAGCTAGCATGAGCACAGTGCGAGGATTGGCCTGAGCGGGCTGGTTTGCCGCTCGCTCAGGCACAGGGAGTCTGTGCTGTTTCTTCAACCTGACTGTCAAATACAGCTGGGTCAGAGAAACCTAACTGCGCATGTATGTTTGGCCGCCTAGAATGGTTGGCCAAACAGACATGCACAGTTAAGGGCACACTCCACTCTCCCCCTCGCATAGCCCCGCCCCTTCCTGCACAGGCTGGCTCAGCCAGCAGCAGAAAAATAAAACAATAGTGAAATATTGTTTTATTTTTCTGCTGCTGGCTCTGAGCCAGCGGGGGAGGAGCTGCCGCCGAGCATTTGCTATCTTGCAAGTGAGAACCATGGTGTTCAGGGTGAAGTCCTTACACACAAACAGTTGTAAGGATTCCCATTTCTGTCAAGCTATTCTGCATTAGCTTGTGAAGAGGGTACTGCTGCCATACACATTATGTGCTAGCAATGGTAGTTTGTGCTGACAATATCCCCAGGACCCACTGGGCATGTGTCAACATTGAGTTCTTTTGCACCCTATGGGTTAAAGTAGGCCATGGTGATGTGATCCTCTAACACATCCCTGATGGCCTCAAATGTGTGGGGCTGGCCATGATGCCATGACGCCAATCTTGGTAAGAGGCATGATAGGGGGCACTTTTCAGACTCATGGCACTATCCTATTAGTGGCCTCCTGCATTGTGGGGCTGCTCTGGACAGTTTTCTAAGGGCTGATTTTGGTTTCCAGTCAGGACCTTGCTTGTGTTTTGGTGACGGCCGTGGGACTAAGTCAGTATTTGGGCAAGTTCAGATACACCTGCTGCCATACAGGTGACATGGGTGTTGAAGATTTTTAGAGATCAAGAATCTGCGTGAGAGCCCTTTGCCTAGAAGACAAAGCCGAAGAAATCCAATCCCAGTGTTCTTGCACCCCTGTAATATTGGGTGCCGGGGTTCTGGGTCACTAGTAATGACAACAATAAGAGAAAACTGACCATTATCTGAAAGAGTGATCGATGGAGGGACCAGCGGCATAAAAGAGTTTGAGGCCGGTCCTCTCCTGGTTTAAGGGCACCTCACTGCATAATTTCACACTTCTCATGAGCATTCCTTAAGGTAAAGATGTTTTTTAAGCTACATTTGGCATGACTTCCGCATTGCAGGGCCCACCTTTCTCTTATCGAGTTGGGTCTGGTGGCTTAGTGGACTAATGCGTCCACTGTAGGGGCCTGTGTTTGACCTCATGGTCACAGGTTCAAATCCCGGCGGGTCCACTCAGCCCTTCATCCAAGTTCTAAGGTCGATAAAATGAGTACCATTGAGTTGGGTAACAATAAACATCTGTTATTCAGTGCCAAGAGGCCTACGGGTGAACGTGCGCGGTACAAATACACATGTTATGTTATCTTGAAAGGAAATTTTGCTTCCTCACTGGCGTCCCTGCACGGGTCCTGCTCACAGTGTATACAGGGCTTCTAGAGGGACATCCAACCTGGACAAAGCAAGATTTCTCAGTCTGCCCTGATCACCTCAGTCATAACTCCCTCCAAAAATGCAGTTGTCTGCTGTGAGAGAATCAGACTGGGATAGTAATGTAAGTCTGCATTTGGTGGAATCTGATTGCCTATTCCAAGCACAACATTCTAACCAATGCACTGATGAATATCATTAACATACTTGAATGTTAACCTACCCTGAGGCTTATGTAAAGGAGTGATGGCATCAAGGTACCTGAACATTGGTGTATTCATGTGGATGTATGTTGGTGGACCCATTGAAGATGTATTGAAGGCAATCACCTTTTTCTGTATGTTGGTGTTACTCAGGGGCGGCTCTTCCATAAGGGCGGAGGAGCATCTCCCCCCACCAGCAGCAGAAACTGCAAACTTTTAGGAACGAAAGGATAATAAACTCTTGTTTATTATCCTTTCGTTCTGAAAGGGGCGGGCCACTGGGGTGACATGAACTCGGAGTTTGGGCTGGAAGCAACACAGAGGGAGGGGAGGGGCTGAAGTAGCACCGAGTGCAAGGGTGAGGGAAGCAACAAAGAGGGCGGAAGAATTACAGAGGGTGGGAGGAGAAGTAAACAACTCAAGCAAAGGAAAGCAATGTATATTGTGGGGGCTAGATAGTGTAGAAGCAAGGGGGAGAAGCACACAAGGGCAAGAGAGAGCAGCATGGAGTGCGGCAGATGGAGGAAGAGAAGTACACAAGGGAGACAGCTGGAAAACATAAGTGCTCTCGTGGAGTGCTTAACCAAAAAAGGTTAAAAACTAAAAAAATAATGCCTGAAAAGTAAGCTGTAAAAGGACATAAGAAATAAGGCCTTGGTCCAGAGAAGGGAAAAACACAAGAAGTTGAAGGAAAACACACAAGTTAACAGATAAAAAGCAAGCAAATGAGAGTGACAACTGTTTTTTTTATTCATTCGATTTCTTCAAAGTAGAAGGAACATTACAAAAAAAGGAAAAAAATCCATAGTGTGTAACAAGTTACATCAATTGAATCACAGCACATCAATCAGCAAGGAGACTGAAAGGATATGCAAGTTAATTGACATTAGAGCACAGACCCGTTGTCCATTTACATCCAGTAGATATCTCATCTGCAAAGAGCAACAATAGTAAATTATGACAATGTAGACACCCACTGCAAGTAGTATGGCAAGGTTAGTGCGATGGAACAGGGGCATAACGCAAGCCCCTGCAGTGTGCGGGGGTAGGGGCACAATTTCTTGTTTTGAAGGGGGCTTCCTGACCCTCTAAGCCACACCATTGCGTGCCTTACATAATGCGTACAGTGACACGGAATAAGAAATAAACACTTTAGAAAGCCACTCCGCGTCACCGAGCAGGCCTCTGCCGTGCAGGGGGGCCGCAACCATTCAGGATGTCCCATTGAGGCCAAGACCAATGAATATCTGTTGTGATTGCTGGGGTCCCTCATCACATTCCGCAAGGGGGTCCCCATCATCTTCCGTTATACTACTGCGATGGTGTTCTAACTGCCTCCCAAGCAGTCCAAGCTATCAGGGTACATACGGGAGCCTTCTCCTGTATTGGAGCATATAAACGGGTTGTTAATATATGAGGGGACGAATTTGTTTTCAGGGCACCCAGTTCATGAAGAGTCAGGCCGTCAGGAATGTAGTATGTAGGGACCTGAAGGTGGCTCGGAGCCTGTAATGCATGAAAACATCAAGAGTGGAGTGAATCGGGTCATCTGTGTATGTTGTGATTTAGGAAATTGCGCTTCTTGAGCATGAAGGACAGTTAGGGGTCACCAGGGTTCGGCTACCTTTGTGACCTTGCAAAATCAGTGCCAAGAGCACAGTGGCAGCTCGCCATTACAGAGGTTGCTTGAGGCTCCAATCGCTTTGTTTCCTCTCAGTTTTTAATTACACTAATAGCAAATAATAATCCTTCATTACTTACTATTTGTGTAATAGAAAATGGAGTACCGTTAGCTGGCGTATGATTTTCCCTGGCAGTTGATGTAAGTAAGCAAAAAAATATTTGTAAATGTATGTTTTCTGTGTGCTTGCCAGTCAGTGTGTGTTTACATGAGAGTGTGTGTGTGTACGTGTAAACATGAGTGTTTGAGTGAAATTGAATGTCTAAGGGCGTGTGATGTCAGTTCCCTTACCCCTGGCATTTTGGTGAATTGACGCTCATATTCTCGAGAGTGACAAAACTTACTAGATTTCTGAAGCCAGTTTCTAAGCAGGGCTCGTTTTGGAAGGCAAATGATCGAAGGAGAGGTTGTGGTTTCCTAGAATCTCATGGCCTGGTCACGTAGGGGAGGCAGACGTTTTAGCAACTTATGATCTAGACCACAGTACACCCGAGCTGACTTGCGCTTTGTTCACTAGCTCCCAAGACGCTTGGAAGAGCTCCCTTGCAATGACGTGTAAAGGTGGAACAGTGTTTGTCTTTTTCTGCAACTAACTTCGAAGTCTGGTGCCTCCTTGAGTAGGTGTCCCATACAGAAGCCCCGTCAGGTCACAGGGTCAGCGATCGGTGTCATACTATCCATCATAGGGATTGTTTGTGCATAGTATGGCATTAGCTGACAGTATAAAATAGTTATTTGTCGACTACTTGTCCAGAAATGCAGTTGAGGAGAGGGAAGGCACGGAGAAATCCAAAGGCGCCTGTTAGGAAGCATGTGCTGCTTTTTCCTCGTGACGTTAGTGAAGTGGCCAGGCTTCTGGATGCGGTAATTGCACTCCCGAGATTTTTATGACACAGTATTAATAAGCTGCCTTGCCTTTGTGGTTTTAGATTAATTGCTAATTGTGGTTTTTGGGTGATGTATTCGCAACTGAATCTAAATAGACCAGAAAACTACATCACCCTTGCGCTGTCACGGTTAGGCCTTAATTTTCTGATGTGCACGCGCTCGCCACATCATAAAAGGTACTATGTTTTGGCAAAAGGAATTGCATCCATACATGACACTGATGATAGGTAAGGGAAACTAATTGACACAGTTTCCGGTATCTTATGCCACGCAGAGACCTCTGGCTATGTCGTTCTCCACTTAACACTGTTGCTCACTTGAGTCTGTCCCTTGAGTTCTTTCATTATTTTACTTTTTTCATTCATTCCACTTTGGGTGTGTTTGTTTTTTAGGTCTCACCTGAGACAGTGCATGGGCTATTGCTTGCAAGATCTTTTGTTTACTTAAAAGGGGCTTCGAGCCCCCTCATTACTTAGCATTGGTTGGCTTTATTGTCACTCAAATTTCCTGCTTCTCATTGGTCAGCGTTTGCTGGTTTCACTTTCGCTTTATTTGCCTCATCCCTTGAACATGGAGCCAACACTCATTGATTTCTTTATTGGTGTCCTTCCTCTGCTTGTGCTTGGATTAAGGTACTTTATTGTTGCTCCCCCCATCATCATTGCTTCCCCTTCATCATTCTGCTTAGCTGTTGCTTGGCCACTTCCCGCGTCATTGCTTGCCAGTTGTTACTGATTCGAACCTGGCTCTCTAGTTCCAAAGTCAGCAGCTCCGGCCATAATGGCACATCCTTTTCCCAGGGACAGTTCATGGTGTCCTATGTCAGGTCGGAGGAGATCACTTACCCCTATTTGTGTTCTGGTACTTATATGACTAGTTCATCTCAAATAAGTGAAGAATTTGAATTCCCAGAATGCAAAGTGAATAGGGCCGAAGGGACTATTTACTACTACCATTGGCATGTTGAGATCTCTTCTTCCAGACTCTGTAAACACTAGAAACAAGCAGAAAATCTCCAAACATACAATCGAAAGGCAAAGTAACCAAGGTCTGTAGTACAGGGGTATCAGAATCTGTAGTTAATGATATTACCATTTAAGGCGTTCAATTTCCTAACACACCAACAGCTTTATACGCTCTCTGCTACTGCTGGTTTTAAATTCCTGTTTAATTTCCTTCTGACTTTACGCTCTATTGTGTGTAACATTCTGAAAATAATTGCCATAGATCATAAACAATCATTGACAAAGCCAATAGGTCTTGCTTACTCCAATGTTTTGTTTAGATATGTTGGACAGCAGAACGGCTACCCTGCAGTGTGACTGAAAGTAAGGAAGAAACGAGTGCTATGATGCCTCCTTTGCTGATAGCACTTTTATTTCCTTTACTTTAAACCGTGCTGCACAGCAGTCATGCTGCTGTACAACATGGCTAAACAACATTAGCAGAGCCAATGTCTGTTGCATAGACAAGAACTTTTGGATTTGACATGGCTCGTTTTTATTTACTGTATGCTCCAGTGCCTATCAGGATACAGACCCTGTCCTCAGATGCTGATACCTCATCTGACTTTTGTTTCTTCTTCCGTGTCCTGACACCTAGTTCCTGAGGTGGTCTTGGAGGCTGGAGGGATTAGAGTCCTATGATTTAATTTCCTCACTGACCCAGTTTTTTTATGGTCTGGCTTGACAGTGCAACTTTCACCTGACAAATATGTCAGATTCACCAGAAGAGGGGCTTTGGTTTCACCCACGTTGATAGCCATGAGTACATGGTTTCATTGGGCATAAGCTGTCTACCTTCACAAAAGGTGTTTACCCCTCTACGCAGCTGTGATCCTTTTATTTATGAGCTGACTCAGCTTGAACATTCAGGGACATGCACATGCCATTGTAATGCTATTAAAGTGTTTTAGTTAACTAGATGAGTTATGCTGTTTTTTTCTAGCAGTAGCACAGATGAGAAGTGTAACTGTCACCTGACCTTTTAACCTACCCCACTATTATTCCACAGTTCTTTGCTTCCGCTCAAATACATATTTATCCTCATTCTATTTGCCTGTAGTGATTCCTTTAAATCCAGACCTACTTGCATTGCCAATGGATGTCTCCCAAATGGACTCATATCTGAGAACCAACTTGGCAATGCTGTGTTTGTTTTTCGTTTTCAGTAGTGAAGTGAAATGCTCTGCTGGGTCTGTGGATACATCCTTTCTGACCTCCCTATCGATATTTGAACAGGTGTCTACTGCCCCTTCTATAGACTGTCCAGTGCCCCTTTGAGGGATGTCTGTCAACATTCTCGGAGTACCGGCCGTTCAATTTCCCATAACTGGTTCCTTTTATTCACTGAGTGTTTGGCATGAGTTGTGGTCTATGCAAGGACATAGTGCATTCAGCACAAGAAGGTAGTTCTGACCTGTTAGTTGTGAGGAGAGGAATGACGTAACCAGGCACACAAAGGGCATCAACAGAGCACTAAGCCTGAAGGAAGTGAACATGCTAATACCATGTTGCCCATCTGGCCAGAACCAAAATTAAAGCATCTCCTTTCCAAAAAATGTCATGTCCTGCAGGAGACATTCCAGGACCACAGGTGTGGTCAACCCACATAATCCTGCCCTGCCTTGTATCATTCCAGGAAGTTTTGAGACCCCTTATGGGCCTCCTTACAGTCCAAGAGTGACCCACATTACTTTCCCTTTCAGCCCAGGACTTGAGTTATAATTTCAGTCCTTAGAAATCGGCACCCTGATTCTGGAACCTTTTGAATTAACCGACAGCACAAGGTAAGTCAAGATCCTTTATTGAGAGCAGACCATACACGACTCCCTCGGTCCATGACCAGCAACCGTCTCCCACCTCACATTCTGGAATGCCCCAGACAATCATACCTCCGTCCACTCCTCGCGCTAGCATTCAGCTGCGCGCCCTACACCACACATCCTCCTTCTTTACCAGTGAACAAATAGAAAGAATATACATTAACAGGTATACAGATTTTAAATAAATAATAAAAACAAGGATACAAAATGTAAATAGGTTCTAAGTATTTAACACAAAATCTTGATATTTCCTTGGTTGTGCAACAACCCTACCACTATTGGTAGTAACCAGAGGCAATTCCCTCTGGTTGCTTCCTTGAGTGGACAACAATGGAAACTCACGTTGTTCGTGTGGGCTCTCCTCTCCACCCACAACCTCTGACCACAACCAATCAAAATCTGATCCAGATTTCCCCAGCGCATTCCTCCCCTTATTCAACTTTACACTTTCACTGCATTTGGTCAATCTGCCCAGGTGCCACAATTTACCATCTCTTAACAAAGCCGAACTCCTAAACATCTTTTTAACTTGAAGGGGGTTAGAAAACTTGCTATGACCTTTTTGCGTCTTATGCACCAACTAGGTCTTGACCTAATCCCCTGGCACCAATTTAACATCTTTCACATTGTGCTGTTGATCTTAATGTTCCTTGTATACTCTGTGCCTTCAAAATATTGCTCATAACCATAGCAGGCAACCATTTACTTTGAATCTTAAGATTCATCCAAGCTCTATTATGCTTTGTGTATGGTTCTCTTCTGCTAAGACTCTTGAAAGGACTATTTATCCAGTAAGAGTTGGAGTAATCCTATGAGCACACACCATGCTTGCTAATTCCTTTTCTTAATCCACCCCTGAAATAATGGCTTCTTGAAATGAACTCATGATCACATGATTGAAACGTTCCACAGCCCTATTACCAGCAGGATGGTAAACTGGAGTATGTTTTTCGATAATGCCATTCCTAGATGAGAATTTTTTCCACTTCTCAGACACAAATTGAGGTCCATTGTCACTCAAAATAGATGTAGGTATACCTTCTCTCAAAAATACACCTGACACAAACGAGATTAACTCCACTGAGTCAATATTTTCACACACTTTGTATTCAGGCCACTTAGAATAAAGTTCCAATAAGACATTCACATACTTGGAGTCACTAAAAGCATTATCTACAGAATTAGATATAGGACCCAAAATGTCTATAGCTACATCTTCCAATGGACCATACGGACAAGAACTCACACCTAAGGCAGGTCTAAACACCTTCAAGGATTTGTCTGCATTAGTACACACCACACAACCTCGTACCACTCTTTCAATATCCCGGTCCAATCCAGGCTACCAATAAGACATTTTCACTCTTTTTTTTAGATTTGACAACACCCAGATGTCCTTTGTGTGTCACCTAAAGAATTTTCTCCCTAAGTACTTCAGGAGGTACAATCTTTTGTCCTCTCAAATATTTACAAATAAAAGTGTAGGGTGATCCAGAATCTGCTACCATTAGTACAGACACACCCCGACTCGGCGTGGTGTTGCGTGTGTCCAACTGCCAGCATCTTCCTGTGACAGTTCAATGAGTGCACTTCACACTCTTCCAAAATGCCAAGGTCCCTTCAGAGGGAAAGATGATGACTCTCTCTCATGTAGAGCCGAACATAGACTCCACAGAACGCTCTACGCAGATGCCCACACAGTCCAGGGGCTCTGCTATGACCTGCTCTCCACAACCGCTGGCATGAACACATCTAAAATCCATTGCTCCACCTCCTTGCCAAATTGTGGAGTAAATACACCAACAGCATAAGGTAAGTCAAGATCCTTTATTGAGAGCAGGTCATACACGACTCTCTCGGCCCACGACCAGCAACCGTCTCCCACTTCACATTCTGGAACCCCCCAGAGAATCATCCCTCCGTCCACTCCTCGCGCTAGCACCCAGCAGCGTACACTATACCACACTTCTAACACCTACAGTTTAGGAAATGCTTCGGTTAAAAGAGGCTTCCAAAAGCCCATCTACCTGATTGCAACTGGCCCTGGTGGATTCATATGTTTTCCCAGGACCTGTGGGCCCCCCTAGCCTCTGTAAATGTCGACTGTAACCAGCCAGTGTCAAGATATGGGCCCCTAAACTTTTGCACCTTTTGGGAAGGGGTAGTTCAGTGTGGGCTATCCCATTTCCTGCACCATTATACCCTCTTTGTACTCTCACTTTGGAGACCAATTGTGGCAGTAACTGATCTTCTACTAAATTGTGTCAGTTAGAAGTGGGAAACCAGCAAATTCATATTTTTGGGGGTCTGAAATGTGTTTGTGCCTTGTGGCATATTTGGCAGGTTATCAGCTACATGTGTTCAAACTTTGATTTGTGGGCTGCTAAGAAATTATAACAAAGCCCAGATATATCAAGCCTTACTGATGCATTGCAGAATACTACCTTGTACATGTGTTCCATTGACTGGGACTTGTAAATAACGTTGTAGTAAAGGAACCTAAATCTGAGTGTTTCTAAAGGCTCCTCATAGGATAATATTATCCATATATCCCATTGTTGGTTATTGTACGGCCCCGTTACGATGAAGATGCTAGAGTCATCTATGAAAAAGACAGAGAGGAAGGGAAGGCTTGAAAGAGTAAACAGGAAACCACTGAATGTGTACTTGAGGAAGTAGTTATATCCAGACAGTACTTGTCTCACTCTGGAAACAGACAGAATCCTATTGAGACCTCTAACACACAGATTTAGGGAAACTGATAGCAAAGGAGTAAACAGATGGGTGAAGTTTTTGTAAAGCAAGAGCAGTCCGACAAAGTCAGCGATTATTGATGTACCCAAAGTTCACAGTTTGTCCAGCACCTGCACACTTGCTTATTTTTCTCTTGCTGTGTGAGATGAAGCTGGTAAATCATGAGCATTTTGTAATAGGGTTTGATGGCAACAAAATTCAACGAATATTGGCATTAGTGAGTGCTATGCCTTACCCTCATGGTAGGGTTCAAGTAGTGTTCACTGAGGTATGCACCCAGAGTATGGTGACTGACCAGCTAGCATCACTCTGCTACTAGTGTCTGCATCCACCATCTACTCAAGATCTTGGACCTCATAACACAATGTAGTTGTGCAGCTAACATTTGGAAATAGGATTGTTCTGAACTACTGGTGTGCACAGGCATCTGTAGCAAGGCCAGAAACAGGATTCTAGAAATCCTCTAGATCAGTGGTTCTCAACCTTTTGACTTCTGCTTACCCCCACTTTATCATTACTGGAACCTGGGGATCCCCCACTGAATCATTCTTTGAATCTTGGGACCCCCACTGAGTCATTACTGGAAGCTGGTGACCCGGGCTAAACATTATTTGAACAGCAAAACAATACACAAAAAATACAGAAACAAACATTCATCAAACACACGAACAATAACAAATTTGACGTAATTTACAAGCAAATATAAATAACAAAATAATTTCAATAGTAAGGTTGGAGGTTTTATAGATACAACTGAAGCCACACATCATCCATGCTATATTGTGTTTGAGGCACCTGCACTGCTCCCACGAATCCATCTGAGGATACTAATTTAATTTTTAACCTCCAGTTTCAAATTCTTTGACATTTGCAGTATGTTTTAACATTTTAATTATACATTTACCCACTTGGTTTATATGCACTTGAATAGTCTTTCAATACTAATTTATTAAGCAGTCGTGGCCCCCCCTGAGGAGGCTTTGCGGACCTCAGGTTCGGGACCACTGCTCTAGATGGTGCATGCTGGCGAGTGAAGTATTGGTTCTTGGCGTTGATGGAGGCTTGATGCTCCTTGTTCAGGCACGGTGAGCCTAAGAGTAACAGTCTCTGCTAGCTGTTAGAAGTGTGCGGAGAGGAAGATTTAGCGACTACCACAGCAGTGTAGCCGGAAGCTAATGGCCTTTTCCTCAGCCAGGGATTAGTCATTTGGGACTGCAGTAGGAAGTATGACTTACAAAGACATTGCATTTTTTATTTTTTTTTATAGATTTGTATGTTCTCTTGTTAATATCTTGTGCTACAACACTAATCAGACATGTAACTGTTGTGTATGAATTTTGTGCTTGATTTCTGTTAATAAAATTTCAATCTGCATGTTTGGTCCCGGTTTTGAATATGGGACAACATTCTGCTTCCTGTGCTAACTTCTATTTGTGCAGAGTTCATAATGTCGAGCACTGTAAACTCTTCATGGGTTAATTATGAGATGCTAGATATGTTGCAACCGTGTAATTTTCGCCACATGAATGTGGCAGGCCAAACTTGCAATACCTTACTGAGTAAAAATGCCCAATAATTGAAGTCATACGGATGTCATTGTGGTAGGCAATACATTCTGCATTTTATGCTCCATTTCCAAGTGAAAACTCCGAGGCCTTTGAAACTAGTTACGATATTCTACCAGAAGTGATAAATCAGGCAGGATACTGCTCCAGGCCACGTAGTGATGATAATTCAGTGTCCAAAGATGCCAGGCCGGTTTCCAAGGTGCAGATCTACACCCAGTGACACTGCTATGGGGGCAGAAGCTGCAGGCAAGAGCACAGCCCACCCAACTCCTGCAGCATCAGCATCTCCATGCTACCTACCCCTGAACCCCACTGGCATCTTACACCCGGTCTGGTTGGAAATGTCAGCAGATTTGTCCAGGGCAGGATGGAGGGGATTCCTAACAAAGGACTTGGCATTCCCGGAAGTGAATGGTTATTCCCCATTCTGGCACCAAAACTCATAATTACAAGATTTGTGTGTAGGGAAACCAGTGGTAAATTGTGCAACCACAGCCCACTCCCCCGCCTCCCAATAGTACCACACCAAAATACGGCAAACTGTGAGGGCCTGAAAATGAGGTATTCACCTAAACTTGTAAATACATCACTCCGCAGTATTGCAATTTATCGGGCCTGTAGATATCTCAACCTTCCCCATCACACTTGTAAAAGGGACCTTATTACATGGCCTCTCTGCGGAGGCCTCAAGTAATGGGGACCAGGTTTTGACAACTGTGGTTATGATTTCGTCATCAGGTGCCTACCCGTTGACACAACAGCAAACCCACTGCCTGGTTTCATTCTTCAGTGGGCTGTGTACATTGTTGTAGGGACCCCCGTGTAGCCTGGTTTCGACTCTGAAATTCCCACCTTGTCACCTTTTATCATCCCTACATTTATACAGAAAGTACCAGGATCTTGGGTATGTAGTTTACTGGACTAATGATGTGCAGATAATCAACATCATAGGTATATCGCATGTAAAAGTAAATACAATTACAACACAGAACAGCCACAGCTGATCAGGCGAAACGACAATAAAGGGGTAAAGACCTAATGAGGACACATCTACTTAAGTGTAGCGGCAATAAACGGATAGCATATGGCGTCAGCTAAGGGAATGGTTGGATAACTAGGCCAGGGGGACCCAGAGGTTCGCCAGGTCGTTAGAGAGACGACTGTATGAGGGGGCGAGTCTCTTGGCGCGGGGAAACTTTGATCCCTGGCGCCCCATGGGCCAGTTTAAGCTGGCGCCACCGAGGGCAATGCTGCAGATCTGATCATTTTTCCTAATACCTGCCGTGCCCACCTTTGGGAGCCACGGTGCGGCGCTGCGGAGAAAGGTCAGCCGAAAGGCCCGCGACTCAGGGGCACCGAGTAATTGTCCTTCTCATGAATTGCAAAGCAGTTGTTGCCCCTGGAGTTGGGTTGCGTCGCCGGCCGCTTTGATGATTAATGCCATCTTTGCATAATGTATCCAAGCGTAATTACGCACAGGCCCCATTAAGTGCTTGTTGTACAAGTCAGGAGGTAATGAAGCTTCGCGCGGGGAAGTGGATAAAGCCACACATCCCGCTCATCAAAACAAGGTCTTTTTAGTAGCGTCCGGCTCTCTAATTTAGCTTCCTCGCGGGCCTTGGGGAGGACGTGGGGAGATTTCGAAATTGGTTTTGATTGGGAGTAGCTATGTCTGAAATGGAACACGCCATAGGATGACACGTGTTGCAAACAGGGGAGGGTGGCTTCCTCCTTTCCCACACGTTGTTGGGGTATGCCCAAGTGCACGCGGCAAGGCCTAGCTGAGAGGCAGAGTAATTCATAGCATACGCACTCCTTGTGCATAGATTCCATAATGTTAGATTAAAGCGCTGTATTTTTTGGTGTGATTATCATGGCACCCGCAGGACAAAAAGCACACATGCACTTGTAGTGTGAGATCACTAGGCACTTAGTGTATTGTACCACTGGGTCGGGATCTGTTTGTAAACCACAGGGAGGCCGACCGTGCTTGTCATCATTGTGAAATCGATAAAATGAGCGCTATTGAGCCTGTGGTGTGTGCTATAAAAACGTCTTAAATATGAAGTCCCTAATTACTATTACCAAGAGTTAACTTCTGTAAAATGAGGCGTTTTACTAGTGACAACAAACTTTGAAGCGTTCTGATGCTTGATGGGACAGAGTTCGAGAAGCTGAAGGGCCTCGCGCTGGCGGATGGGCATTCAGAGCAGGTCCGTTAAATCTGGGAACTCTTCAGGTCTGGCAGGTGATCTTTACTCAGCAGTATTTGTTCCGCACCCTGGTAGGTGTGCTGCTGTGGACACGCTGCACTGTAGAGAAGAGTAAAGTTAGACACAGACTGCCTTGTTTTACGTGCAGGAGAAGCGCGCCGGAAGGGTGAACTGCCAAAGAGGATGTTATCTGTTTTCTGGAAGTAACATGGACCTTGTGCAAGTCTGTAATATCATTATGCTTCTCGACCATGGGTACTCACAAACATTTCCCCGGGGGCCGCAAAGTTCTGTCTGTGGCATGTCCAAGGGCCGTACCGATGCCAGTACAGCCAGGGTTGGGGTGATGAAAGGTTGGTTTAGGGGGACGCAAAGCAGCTGCATAGTATGGACAACAAAATTAGCCTTATCTTAGTTTCTGTGTGCCATCAATGCTCTATTCTTATACCCCTAGAATTAAAGTCAAAGCATTAACATTCACTGTTAAACATGAGAGGGAAAGAGACACTCTGGTCGGTGAATTACAAAATGTGAAACCAGAAAACCTGGTTATCAGTCTTGGCATCCCCACTTAACCAAATTGTGTGATCCTAGGCAATTGGTTAATTTCACTTTGCCTCCCTTTTCTTCACTACCACATATAAGAGCCCCTTGACACATACGAGTTCAGGATGTATGCTGTACAAAACTATAATGTTGTTCCAATTATATAACAAAGACTACGCACAAAGTGCACCATACAAGTGAGTAGCCTCTTGGTTCAATAATAGCATTGTTTTCCAAATGGGGGCGTCATGAATGTTTCCAAGATCATGTTTGAAAACTGTCGCTGCTAATGCCCCTAATGCAGTGATATAATCTTATCTTCTAAGGTAAAATGCTCATGCATGTTGATAAAATACACTTTTTTAAAGTTTGCAGAGTTGACCATGTTTCTGCATGTTAAGTGCAAGATGTGTTTAAAACTAAAGGTGTTTCTAATGAGAGGTTGTCTAGGACACCTTTTCTTCTATACTGTTACTTTAATTAACATGTAAGTAAAGTATACCGGTTTGTGTCGCAGCTTTCTGTTTGTTCCTACCCTGTCAAGTGAACAGCAGCCCGGTGCTGCTGTTCACTAGGGGGCCGCAATTAAACATCAGGAGGGTCGCGTGCGGCCCCCGGGCCGTACTTTGAGTATCCGTGTTCTAGACGATAGGAACTTGCTGAATGGAAAATTGCCCTGAAGGCTGACAGTGTTGGACAGAGGTACTCACTGCACGTCTTGGAAGTACGGACCTCCCCCTTCAGAGCCTGGTGTTCATAGTTATTGAGGGGGACTTTGTATCCCTAACCCGGTCTATGCTTCTGTAGTTAATCTAAGCAACAAACGTCGCTAAATGTGTTTTCATCTTTTCTGTGGTGTGTGGATGCCGCCAGGTTTGTGAGGTGTCAGCCATCATTAACAGAGCCCTGTACGATGCTTCCAGCACAGAAACAGCTGCTAGTGGGGGCAGCTCCTTGCTGGCGCACAGTCACCTGTTAGGCGATGTTTTCGGAGTTCTTGGTTGAAGCTGCATCTGGGCGCTGGCAGCCCACCTGAACCTCCCACTCCCTCCCCGCCCCTTCCCCCCGGCGGATCTGTGCTTGTGTACCACAGGTCCTCTGGGGAAGTGGGAGGCTCAAGCGCCCATACTTTGTGTCTTGGGCTGTTTTTATGTGTCGCATCTCCAGGGGCCTGGCTTATGCACAAGTAAACTATTAATTATGTTTTTACTTATTTTTTATGGAGCACATGTTAGAGATGCATAGCCTGCTACAGGGCTTTCGCAATTTGTGTAATGTCAAAGGTACTCCGATGCATGGTCATGGGGTGATTTGATGTGAACGTGTTTACGTGTCAATGCTGGAACTAGACCGTCGGTGTCCAGGTTTGCAGTTGACTGTCTACTCACTAGACTACACATGTCTGCACATTCTGAGAATCATGCAGAGGCTGTTTGCCAAACGATGTTCAGCCTTTACACATGGACTTGTGTGCTGTGGCTGATCTGGAGGCAGCGTGGACAACCACACATATACCCTCTGACTTGCTGGTGTTAAGCTGTGGTCAGCCAACTTCTGTGTTCTGCTATTGTATATGGGACCACAGTCTATCACCAATCTCCACCTGGTGTGGTGCAGAGTTCCATCAATTAGTAACCAGCTATCAATTCCACACTGTGAACATTTTTAGGCCACGCACATGAATGTAAGACATCTCACATATATCCAGGAGCTCAGAAGCCTATCCTAGAACATGTCCCTGTCACAAGTCCATTTTATTTAGTCGCTTGGACACAGTGATAGCTTAGCTTAGGCTTGCCGTCTGTGCCCTTTTACCCAGTACTCTTGCTCTGTATGTCTGTATTCCATTTTATTCATTTGAATTTTTGCTTCTTTAGTGACATTGTTTTCATTCCTTTCTCAACTGCTATTCTGCGAAAGCATTGTTATCAGTGCTATGGACGACATACTTTGCATCATGTTCTTTCCTTGGAATTACAAGAACAGAATGTGAGGGACACAGAATAATATTTTGTATTGCCTGCCCCAAGACAGCTTAAACAGTCCAACGCTTAGGTACATACCCAGGGGTGAGGTATGCTTCTCATGAATACTGTATGGACAGGTTTGGCTTACATCGCCATGCTCTCACTTAGGGGCTAGAGATTAGTCTTTTAGGTAGGAATTGTGCATTTATTTATTACACATATGTTAGGGTTGTTTATGTTTACATCTCTGATTTCACAATCTTAATTTTTTTACTCCTCATTATCCTAAACATTGCAGCTCATGCATTTGATCATAGATTGCAATCCTTTCAATAAATGTATTGAACACTGTCCTGCATCTTGTTTTGCCTATGTGTGTGCAAGACTTGTATATGTGGAGAGAAAAGGGTAAGACCTGTTTCCACCTCAGTTTCCCTGAGTGGTTTACAGAGTCAATACAAGGCTGCGACAAATCCTATTTACGGGTTGGGTTTTAGTGAGGTACTGCTAGTAAGCTGAGAGGGTTGGGCCGACAGCTGCTATCTGGTGTAGGAGTGACTCAGTTGCCTACTACGCAGAGGTGCTGCCACCCCAGATCTAGAAGTCTCATCACTTTACAAGAGTCCTTATGATACCCCAACCTGTTTTGGTCCACCAGTTTTGAGGTACAGGCACATTAAGCCTGCTAGGCATCCCAGTCCTCACTGCAAAGTCCCAGTACCCAGAAATACCGGACTGGAACCACACCCTAAAGGATAGTTCGGGACATCAGTGGACGTAAAACAAAGCCAAAATATGTCCATCAGGGGTGCAACAAGACCCACATTTTGGGGGTAGCTAACAATGGGAGAGGAGCCATCTTCAAAGCTCGAGTTAAAAGTAAATCCAGGGCCTCCCGTAGCTGTTGTGGTACACTGCATAACACATGGAATCAATTCAGATTCTTTGTTCAATATCATGAAAGAAGATCATACAAGAAACAGCATTAAAAAGGTAGTTAAAAAAAAAATCTCATACGTAAATTCATAGATAAAAATAAACGCAATAGGATTGTTGCACTAGGACACTGTGAAGTTCACACTACAAGAATATTTGGAGATCATGTTTCATTATTATCAAAAGAAAAAGAAAGGGTTCATGAGTGGTTGTATAAGTTACTCCAAAAAAGGGTGTCTTCATTGTCTCTCTCCTCCCGCTCTTTATGGGTCTTCCATTTAGATGAACCGCTGGTCAGAAACCCTCGGGAGAACAACAGATGGACCCGAGAGATGTGTTCGTTCGTTCTAGCGTGTCCTTTCACCAACACCCTAGTGCTTCCAACAGTGCGCTCTTTCAGGAATGGTCTGTGGTTGTGATGTGCTCCCCATCCCTGTTACAAAAAAAATATAGACTTCTATAGGATGGAGTATCAGTTGTGGTTTCCCCCCTCTGGCATGCACATTTTGGTGGAATCCCACACTTGCCTTAGGCCGTGACTCAAGCGACAAGTTGCGGCAGTCCGATCCTCTAGGCCTTTCTCTCGGCTGCACACCCAGGTCTCCGCAGTCCTTGCCTCCTCCTTGGGTCGCTGGTCTCCAGGGGGGTGGTTGGCATTCTCCTGCTCGTTGTTAGCTTTTTGTGCCTTCTCTCTGACTGGTTCATTATCGCTGGTTTCTCCCTCGTTGTCCTGTCTCTTCATGTCCTCGCACACCTCTCTCAGCCGCCAGTGCCCACACACCTGTGTTGACTCGCTTTCCATGTTTTGGCTCCTCCCCATCAGTTCCAATTCTCTGTCTGCAGTTCCATGATCTAGTGTGCTGCCTGCACTATCGGATAGTCCTTTAGTGGCAGCCATTCTGGATTCCTCATTACAAGGGTAAACACCATTAATAATAACAATACAATGATAACATGACAGTCATAATACAAGAAGGGGAAGGGAGATGTCCTTATTGGTGTTAAAAAGATTACAGACATTATCATAAAAGCATCATAATATTTTACAGGTGTAATGCATTTTTCAGAGGGCGCCTACTGTATTCGGTATAATAGGGCCCTCTAGGTATTATGGGGAAAATTCAGCCCCGCCAAGACCATATGTAAAGCAAAATACACTAGGTATGTCATGTCTAGGTAGGTGATGTCATTAAAATATCATTGATTTACGCAGTTGAAGTAAACTTCTCAAAAATGAGACAACTGCATGGCATGTATCATGACATTCTAGCTGTTGTAAAAAAAAATCAAAGCCATTCTACACTTGCTAAACTTATTTTTCCATAGCAGAGACAGTACAAAGCACCTAGTCAGGAGAAGATAATACTTGCAAAAAAAGACAACGTGCAAAAGGGTCTGGGGACAGCTCAATACATGGGAAAATATATATATCTGAGGGAGCAAATTGACCTTGTGGAAAGTATAAAAGCCATCTAATGGACCGTAGTCTAAATGGGGTCAACAATATTTGTTTACATATGCCCTGGATAAACTTCAAATAAGGAGCCACTGCCAGAGTTGTCTCGCTTAAGGAATGGTACATGGACTTTCAGAGTGTGTCGATTCCATCAATTCTATTAGGCCGTGATAGGAGAACAGGGGTGTTTATGATATCCTCTTTATCTAAAATGTCGTTGGCCTTCTTGAGTCCCTGGAGCTTTGACATGGCTTGCTCTGTAGAAGATGCTTGGCTCATTTTTTCAGCAGACTCAACAGAAGTCTCGAGTGAAGAGTAAGGCATCTGTAGCTGGAATTGGCGCTGCAACTCAGCTGCTATTGTTGGGCCTTCTGATCCTCCAAAATCACAATTTTGCATTGGACCAGAGCTACCTCTAGAGGGTGCGGCTAGAGTCAGTGGTTGGAAATAGAAAGACGTGTTGTGTGGTGCAGATTCTGTGTTATCTGTATTTTCCGAATAGTCA
This sequence comes from Pleurodeles waltl, assembly GCF_031143425.1. Lineage (NCBI taxonomy): Eukaryota > Metazoa > Chordata > Amphibia > Caudata > Salamandridae > Pleurodeles > Pleurodeles waltl. Next base: position 997,624,374 of record NC_090446.1, read on the forward strand.
GCGATCAGTGGAACAGATTGGAGAGCAGATGGTGAAAGGGAGTTTAGGAAAGCGATTTTCAGATGAAATGCCGGGGATCGTATGGTTCAGCATCCTTCTCGCTTGCAATTCCCTTTAAAAAGGCTCCTGGGAGTTAGCTGGATTTTCTTGTGTCCCCCGCAGTCTTTACCGATCCCATGCTTTTAAAACTCTGTGTGGGTCACTCTAATTGGTGCAGATATTCTGTTTGGCGGGGCAGTTCACTTATCTTTGGTTCTGACCATGATTTACTCTTCTGTGTCTTCATGATGTAGGGTCAGGACAGTCTTTTGAACTATACAAATAATAGTTTAGCAAGCTGATGTTCATCTGTTATCCAGTATCAGTCTAGTGTTAGTAAGTCTTACAGAGCCCCCAGCTCCACCTTCCACTGAGATGTTGACTACTTTCCACTCTTGCTGTGGTGTTCTTCCACCTCAAATCGCCCAGTCCCTCCTCACTCATCTGCTTGAGGGACCCACAGCTTCCTAGGAGACAGGTCAGAGAAGCAGGTAGAGAAAATACAGTACACCGCAGTCAGGAGCTTAGAGCACTGGAGGGATGGGCCTGGGGCACACTGGGCTGAGCTCCCAAACAAGCAGCTGTGGGCCGAGTCAGGGTGGTCTCTAGTACAGTCACTAGGTTTTCAGGAGTAGAAATGTTCCCCAAATTGTGCTCTGTAGTTAACAACTAGCTGAGGGGAATCAGTGAGGCCAACACGGCCCAGTTCCCAGGACACTTTTTTGGTCTATATAGGGTATCCATACTGAACAAAAAATCTACTAGGTCCATATAAGCAATTGTTAATTGGGGCTTCTTGATTGGCATGGGCTCTGGCTGTCTGATGTCTTAGTGTACCACGGGCCGTACAAGTCGTGACCAGTAGGGTAATAGTTGAATTAGGGTGTCAGTTCCATTTGTCTAGTTTGAACCCCTAAGTATTTTGATCCCTCAGAGGGCATGGCCAGGGCCCCACGGGAGCTTAAGCAGAGCTTTGCTTGTCTGCCTTACTCACGGCCGCCTTATTAGCATTAAAATCAATTGTCTGATTCCGTAATGGTTCAGTGCTTTCCCACTTAGAGACAGTTGCAAATGCTGTTATGAAATGGATGGTATGTTTACAGGGAAGACATAACCATCCATTTCACCCATATTGTCCTTCCTCTTAGATGCACACATATCTTGTAAATTGAACATTTTTGTTCCTTTAGTTCGGTATTCGTTCTTGAAAATAATTCCGTCTCATCTGTCTAATCTGTAAAGGTTTTCTAACGTTTTCCTTTTTCCTATTGTAGTCATTGTATCAGTTTCACTGTTCATATTGACCTATGCTTCTTTGTAATGGGCTTGACACACCTGTAGTAAGTTTTATGAGGATTTCCAACACACCTGCGTCAACTAGTATTAAATGTTATTGCTATTGATCTGAAATTATAGGTTTGAAGCGAATGCTTATAATCATAATCTTCCTTCACTTGTAGTCATGACGGAACTTACTACAACATGCACCCGTCCTGTGGACTGGAGCAAATAATAGGCGTGGTGTAGGCTCCACACAAACTGTCATGGACCTCTGGGAGTTAGTTGCTAGCCTTCCTTTCGGACTGCTTGCATAGCTCCATGTGAGCCAAGTTAAGAAAACTCTTGGTGAGGCTCAGGTCATCTGACCCAATTTTGACTCTAATTTGGGAGGAACTTCAGCTGGGGCACTTCAGCTCAACTGTTGTAGCTCGTGATCTTTGAAATTGGTGGGGTGTAATAATTGCCTTGAATTCCAGTGAGTGAGTGAAACAAGTTACACAGATGCCTTCAAGGAGCGTTCAAAGAACAAATTGAAAAAATGTGGTCTCAGGGCATCTTTTTAAAGCACAGTTTCTTCACAAATTTGCTAAAAAGCCATTGACTCTAAAAATGAACCTGTGAAATATGTCAGTGTCTTGGATTCTGACCCAGCCCAGGAGCCGACCCTATATTTTACAAAATTTGCAGTGGGTTCACCCCAAATGTCACAATTACCTTTAGTACCCAAGGACCAGAACTGTGCTATGAGTGTCCCTCCCAAAAGTCAAAAATTACTTTCAATAGGTCAGGCCCAGCATTTTACTATGGATACACCTATGTGCCATAGTTGCCTTCCATTATGCCAAGAATGTAACACTGCATACTAGAGCCACAATTGTGTATGAAATGTCAAAAATTATCTTTGTATGCGAGTCCCAGCATTTTACCATGGGTCCCCCAATATCACGAGTGCCCTCTCTCATGCCAATAATTGCTTCGAATATATCAGTACAGATGCTTTGCCAAGGATGTGCTCATATGGCAAGAATTATCGTTAGTATGGTGAAGCCTGAATTTTGCCTTTACTAACAACACGTGCCATAGGAGCCCTCCCTCACCTGTAAGCCAAAAATGACCCCCTGTATGCCAAGGGCAGCAGTACACTGGCCAGCATAACAGATACACACTTACATTCTCCCACACACACACTGGCTTACACTCAGATTCTCACACACTCATACACATTCTCTTACACATGCACTCACACAATGCTCTCCTACGCGCGTACACACACTCTCACTTCAGTACACACTCTGTCATTTGCACTCATATTTTCCGATTCACTTGTGTTCCGGAAAAAACGGAAAAAACGCATCCACCCATGCTGGCCTTGCTATGCCTGACTTTTCGGCTAATAAAGCACGTAAAAACATTTCTAATTACACTATTCAAAACACAAAACAAATGATATTGACAATGCTCGTTTTCTATAATATAAATGGGCAGGATTTATATTTGGTTTAAAATGGAAATCAAGCATTAACACGTTTTGTGATTGAGTATGACTTTGTAAAATTTTAAAACGTAGCATCCAAGTGATTGTATGACCTCTGTGACTCCATCAAGGAACCCTGTTTTTTAAGTCCGAAACACTTTGCATGTTGGGATTTCACCAATAGGGAATAATGGCCCTGATTCTAAGCTTGGCGGGCGGCGGGAGCTATATGTTAATCATAACACCACCTTCAACTCCCACCCCCTCTTGTTGCGTAGCAGCAGCAGCAATTGAATACGTCCGCATTGAGAGGTGAAACTGGAAGTTTCATTGCTGGTGCATCTATTCCCCTGCAGAGCCTAGGCTGAGGTGCTTTTACATGCCCTTCGGATGAAATACTGCCGGGGTTTGGGCCCCAGCACCTGTGCATACCTCAACTAGAACAAAACGCCTGTCCTGGTTAAATTACACCACTCCTCCGCCTTTCTTCAAATTGGTTCAACAAACGATTCGGATTTTAGACAATACTTTTGTGGCATCGCTCTGCACCTGTTTCAAGTTTCTGCTTGCATAGCTTTTCAACAGTCAGGTGAATTGCATATGCGGTCTTTTAATACTCTTATTTTATTTTCTCATTATTAATGCCCTTAGCTTCCCAAGAGTAAATTTGACGTTCACTGACTGAATTTGCCCTGGTGTTACATCGGAGTGTGGGTTAAAATGGGTCGCATGACTTTTTGATTTTTTTTTTTAGCTATTTTTTTCTAATATTTATATTATGTTGTTGGTATTCAGCAGCAACTTCAATGGATTTTCCGCCCCAAATGTCTTCACTTAACTTGAAAAATAAAAAGTAACAGCATGTAAAATTAGACGGAAATTTTCTCAGAGCCACAAATTGTTCCCAGATGTGTAATTACTTTTTCATAAAGCAAAATGTTTATTATTTAGAGTGAAAAAAATATTAAAAAGTTACGTTACAAACATTAATCCCTGGATATGAATGCTAGAAACAAACTATGGTGATTGCTGGTTGTGGCAAATACCTTCTAACCTGGAAGTAAGGGATAACATGCAGATTTGGTACTTATCGCACTAACGTTCACAGTGAGACGTCCTACTGGGATTTCCCAGTATTAAATGTCACTAGATTTTACCTAGCGAAATCTGACAAAGGAAAAAAAAACAGGTGTGGTAATAAACGCACAACTCTTATTTCCCAGGTTTATGTCTGTGATTAATAGTTACTTTTTTTATCTGTGAATCAAGCTCAGACAAGTTCCTTTTAATTTTCTGCAGCAGCTGCACAAACCCCATTATTAACTGTATTTGTGAGTCTGTATTTGGAGTTTCCAGAGTCGTTTGCCTTGCCATGAGAGCTCTACATTGGTCCAATTCACCTGACTGCTAAAGTTGGGATCCTGCTTTTCCAAGTCGCCAGACTTATAGGGTTACAGCTCCCATTAGACTCTAGGCCGAGGACTCCACTGGTCCAGATCACCTGACTGCCAAGGTTAAGTGCCCCATTGGACCTAGGGCTTAGGACTTGCATTGGTCCAGGTTATAGACAATTATGGGTTCCCCTATATGTTAAACAAAATCTTTACAGGGTCCAGAGAAAGGACGACATGTTAAGAGTGCTGTTTTTTGGGCCTGAAAATGGCAGAGTGTCATAAACTTTGCTCCTCCTCCTTTAGACCTTTGTGTAATCAACCACTCACCTTTGCAGGTATCCGCTGCTATTGGCTGCAGCGGACAGGCTCTCCCTGTTAGAAACCTCATAAATATTTGCTGTGTCAGTAAAACTATCACTGGGCTCCAAGAAATACCTTAACTAAGGACAACCCACCCACAGAAAAAGCAGTACCAAAACAGTAAACCCTAACAATGTCACTTGCCTGGAGAAAGTTAAAGATTAGGGCATGGTAACATTATCACTAGATTCCCAGGTCTCACTTTCCTTCGTCACAACTCTCCACCCCATTCAAGCACTATGCAACCCTGCTGCGGCACTGCACCTCCCACCAACATACTCCATAACCATTCTCACCCTTCTAACACTAGGATTCTCTAACCAACAAGCTTACCTCAATCCACCAAGCCCCACTACATACTACAGCCAGAGCAGCCCACCCTGTGACTCTTACCCATATTCCCTCATTCCCTCTCCTTCTACAACAGGCCCTGCATCCTGAATGCATCATTGTGGAAGGAGAACAAAGATATAACAGCTAAACTGCCTGCTGTTCAACATGAGATCCCTGAACAACCTCATAATCACAACTGGACTTCACTTTCATCACAGAATTGTGTCTCTGCAAGAATTCTGCCTTCACATGCCATGTCATGACTCCTGGAGACAGCATCATCAACAGAAATCATATCAGCAATAGCAGACGTGGCCTAGCAACCATCCACAATACGTTTTTTACAAATTTCGCGCATTGAAGGCTTACCCATGAGCGGTTGTGAATCATTGCTGGTAAGATATCACCCCCAATCCAACCTTTGTTTGTTACTCCTCTTGAGCTATATACCACCACCCAGCATGGAAAGTTCAAAGACACCTTACTAGACACAGTGACCAAGCCTTTACCTATCTATCCATTCCTAGAGATCATAGGATCACTTGGTTTAATAAGTAGAATTTAACAACTACTCTCATTTTAGCCAATATTGACATCTTCAGGCTCCGACAATTTGTATTGGCCTTAACAACCTCTACTAGTCAAATGTTGAATGTCATATTCACTCCAAGTAATTAATCCCTTCTCCCCCGTGATAGGAGTGGCAACCATGTAATTACCTTAAGATTCAACATACTAATCTATAACAACATAGACCTCCAGGACAGCAACTACCACAATCAACAAATTCACTTAGATACATTGGGAACAGTTGGATCTGCTAACACTTAAATCCCCCCTCTAAAAGACACCTATTAATGCACAGCCTCAGAATGTACCCACCTTCTGTAGCTGCACTACCCAGCTAAATACAACTAACGACCACTGACAGGTTTAACCCCAAGAGGAAAACCATCTGGCTTAATGACAAAGTAAGAAAAATGGAAAACAAAATCAACATCCTACAATGTAAGTGGAGGAAAACCAGGGACAAAAATTATTGACTCATACTGCAAATGTATAACACAACCTACAAAGCAGCCCTCCGAACCATACACAGATGCTACTCCACACTCATAAGTGAAGTTTACTGCCCATCAAAGGAGATACACAGAATTCTAACAGAATTCCACTTTCAGGAGTGCTAGAATACTAGAAAACTACATTAAGGAGAAAATATCTTCCACTCCTTTTACGCAGTACCACACCACCGTGATGATGGACAACACTAGTCTTCCATCTCTCACTACCTTCAGTGTCCTCTCTGAAAAAACTGTTTTACAATTTTATCAGTGCAAGTAGGGCAGCAGGATCACCTTCAGACCCAGCATCACCCTCGCCTCAAGTTTTCAAAGATATTCTTTGCACAACATTTTCTGGGGAAGTAGCTGTAAAATTACTAAACAAGTTCTTTCCAGGTTGAGCTAAAAAACTCTTATATTAGACTGCTCTTCAAGGAGTTGAATCTAGAACCATCCAACCCGGCAAGTGACAGGTCAATCTGCAACAGCCTGTTCCTGGGTAAACTATTTGAAAGATCAGTTTTTATTCAGCTCTTCAGTTTTACTGAGAAAAACAACTTAACATTGTATCAGCAATTTTGATTCAGACCCGATAGAGGCAGAGATTTAGCACTCAAATCCTTATGGATGGCTTAAAAGTTGACATGAACAGAGAGGCTGCATTAATGCTTCTGGCCTTATCAACAGCATTTGGCACTGTTCGCAACTAGACACTGCTACACAGACTCCATCATGTATTATGTTAAAATTCTCTAAAAAGGATTACCTCATACTTCAAAGACAGACAAAGGGAAACAGGAGGGAGGTGCTCTCCTCCTAAAACTTGGGAACTACCCATTCCAAGCCTGCAATAGTACTGCTTTTAGATTTTTTATATATATATATATATATACATACACACACACACACACACACACACACACACACATGCAAGGACTTGTTATTGGTGAATTCAACCAATGCAGTTCATCAGAGTGAAGCACTTGGATAATCCATAAGAACATTTTGCAGATGTTGCTCTTGTTACAAATTCAACCATTCTGTCTGTCCATCAATTTGCGGATGGTAACAGGTTAGCCTACAGAGTCTGGTACCAATCCTGTACATCTTTTCTGTCCAAAATAGTGATATGAATTGTGTTGCTCGGTGATGATGTTCTGTAGTAGACAATGGAGGTGGAAAATGTGGATAGTAAAAACCTCAGCCAATTCCAATTTGCCAATTTGAAAGTCTTTACAATGGAATAAAACGTTTCATCTTAACCTTGTGAGGGAAATAAACCTACTTTGAGGTCCATAGAGATCGTTTTCCATTGATGGAGGAGGGGTTGGGTGAGGATGGAGGAACCCAGCTGCCGACATATGTAATGTTTTGACTTTAGCAAGTATTGTACATCTTTCACAACATTCTTTGATTGCTGATTTTGTACCAGACAACCTAACATCTATTGTGAATATTTCCATCATTCTCCACTGATATGGGGTGTCATGATACCACTTTAGAAGCTTGGACTGTCCTGATTTATATGGAAGATACAAAGTTATATGATTTTGAGTACTTGTTCTAGCCATTGTTAAGATGAGACTTCTTTTTATACTTGCCTCATGAATGCAATGTTGATCTTAAAGGGTGTTGCAGACAAGGCTAGATTAAAGGGTGCACCATCTTTAGTCTTGGGATCAGAAGCCTTCTGTCTTCAACAGGCTTCAACTTTTCCTTGCAGACTGGTAGGTCGGTAGATTATCACATGGCTAGCCTCGCAGTTATTAGCACATTTTGTTGTGGTTATGTACAAAAGTTCTTATCATCCGTCTGACCTATAATTTTCTTCTGATCATCTTCTCAATGATGTCTCCATGGGAGAAAATGCCTCTTTAATAGCCAGGAGTTCACTATCACTTCAACGCATTGTCCATTACAGCTTGTAACTTGTCCGCAGTCACACTGAGGTATACAAAAAAGTGAATAAAAAAGTGATGAATGGAATGCTTTAATTAATCTCAGCGACTGGTAGTTACTCGAACCACATCGCAGTCCATCATTATTTTGAAATCCATGTCCCCTTAGGTTGGTCGCAGCCAAATGCAAATCAGTCTTGATCCTTATTAGGGCCCATCAGTCAGATATAAGTTGGTTGCTGTGGCACAGGTTGCACAGACCCACATCTCGGCATATCAATCCCGCTTAGGGTGTCGCACTGAAGTGTACAATAAAGTGATAGATGTGATGCCTGAATCCATCTCAGGCACTAGCAGTTACTTCGGCCACATCCCAGTCCATCGTTATTGTGTGAATAGTAGGCCTCCATTAGTTAATTGTTGTTTGGATCTCTTTGCAACAGTGCTATCCCATGTCAGAGGATGAGGCATTGGTCTCTACAATTAAAGGAATTCAATCGCTAGGGATGTAGTAAGACACGCACATATATAAAAGGTCTCTTAAGTTGTTTAAATATATATTCCTGTTTTTTTGTTTTACCCCATATGAATTCCACACCCTTCTTAGTCAAATGTACAATGTATACTTCATTAACATAGTTAACTATTCCACTTAATCTTCCATTCCTAATCACTAGATGGAGGATAATTAATCTAGCCCCAAGTACCAATTTGAGATGTCACCGTATCATATGCGATACCAATTAATTTCTTTCATTAACAATGGGAGAGGTAAATAATGTATGAAAGAACCTATGGCACCTTGTAGGCAACTGGATAACAATTAGATGGCAGTTAATAACCATTCACTATTAACCTGACAGGTCTGCAGTCACCAAAGAAAGCTACAACAAATTGCTGGTCAACGCAGGACTCTAACATAGTCCATTCTACAGGACTCAAAAAGTCACACATACTGAGCATTGACATCCTGTAATAACAAAAAGGATGACAAGAAGGGAATCCATATTAGCAAATATCTTCACTTGACATCTCATAATGGCAATCATGGAAAGGACCACTGTAACACAGTCTTTCTGGACAGATCTCTATATTGCCACCTCTTGCAGATGCATATGATTAAAGAGCAGAGGGCCTCCTGCCACAGCCAACAAAGGGAATCAGTTCTAAACATCAAAGATAAACTACCAACACCATAAAAGGGGCCTCTGATCAGAGCTGTCAGCATAACACGTTTAACAAGCATTTTCAATGCAACGGGTCTCACATTTGTTCGAGTTAGAGCTATTAGCGTTGTAAAGCAAAAAAAAAAACAGCACGATTGCGCTATGTAAAATGCGGCGCGATCGCGCTGCGTGGAAAATAAACAGATAAAGTAGTCCGGAATCCAGGCTGAAAACATTGAGCCTCGTATGTTTTTGGTTCTTTACTGGTGCTGTGTGGGTGGGCTAAACACCGGAAAAGGCATGACGTATGCATGCCTTTCACAAATGAAGGCAAGCCCACGAACCAATGTAAGCGACTGACGTGACATGGGTGTGGTTTCAAGCCCAAATAGAGATTACAGAATGGACGGAGCACTTTGTGCTCGCCCATAAAAATGCACATCTGTCTCTCACACAACCTCAGCCCTCCAACAGCTAAGCCATGCGTCCCATAACATGATAACCACACTTTGGTGTTCATCACACATGACGTGGAAACACTTCTCAAATAGGTTCAAAGCGAAGCCAAGACTCTTCAACCCCATATCTACAGGGTGTAACTTGCTACCCTTGTAGGCAAGCGTTTCTGCGCCCCACGAAGGAGAAGTAAGTACTATATAAACACTTAAATACAATGTACAATGCCTTCGTCGGTATTTCACCTACCTGCTGCCGCTCTGACTTGCTATCACTCTAAATGAATGAAGAACCCTTTTTAAGCAGTGATCCTGATGCTGCATCTGCATTACCATGTTCTGTGGATGACACTGTTTGCAAACCTAATAAAATCGAGTTCATTTGGGTGCATAATTAAATAAGCATGGGTTGCTCCCGCACATAAATACAGACAGATGAATGCCGACGTATTACGTTTTGACATCGACTCCCACATTAGTGTGTTATTAATTGAATTCAGTGCCTTCAAATAGAATCGATAATTGTTATGCTAATAGCGGGGCGGCTTTCTTAGATTAGCTTTTCTTTGCACACGTAGGGTACTGTAAACGCAGCGATTTATAGAGCTTACCTGGAGGCAGCTTGACTCATAGGTACATAATAAAATCCGTCGCGGGTGCCTTGCTCTTCGGTTCGCTTCCACTTCTATCAAGGAGGAACATTACCTGTCTTAAAAAAATTAAAAAAACATAACGCTGGCTTCTCTGTTGGCCTAGCATTTCTCCCACCATCCACCTCCGCACAGCAGCTAACAACTTTTGGTTGCCATAGTGACGCTGTAACTTGTTCCGAGGCCTAAGCACCTATCTCACGCTTTCCCTCTCTCTTTTGATGCTTCCATGAAACCATACCCGATCTGTAGCAAGAATCATTATTTTTGTATCTGTAGGTAACGCCCAGCCTGCTTGTTGCACATGACATACACTAGCCAGACAGGAATTGATTGTGTATCTGAATAAAGTACTTCTGTACTCTGCATGCGTGTAAAAAAAAACAAAAAAATTCTATGCTTTCTAAAACCACTCCTCACCTTGTCCTTACCCATCTCCATGCAGAGTTTCATCTTTTTTCTCATAACAGCTCGAGAGACACTCACATTATCTTCATACAGCTCAAGAAGCAGCCTCACATAGATAAAGTCGGACTTTTCATTTATTTTCAGATCTTGGGTTCACTTCTCATACCCCTAGAACTCTAGAGCCTATCTCATGTAATGTCTCCATACAACTAAAGCCATAGTCTCACATTCTATTTCCGTACAGTTCTAGGGGCACCCCCATCTCATTTCTAGAGAAAGTCCTACATCTCAACCATATGTGGCTTTAGGGTATTGTTTCACTGCTAGTATCCATTCCACTCTAGAGACAGTCTCACATCCTAGCAGCTCTAGACACGGACTTCTAATCTCTAGATAAAGTCTTATGTCTCATCTTGTTCTGCAGACGCATCAACATGTCTTCTACACAAGCTGGAGTAATGGGATACTGTAGTGCCAATTGATAATGTGCTAGAAGTTACAAACCCAGAAACGGTAAAGAAGGAAACACATAAATTTGCCCAGAACATTGAATATTGGTCACCAGTGATTACTTAACCCTTCCCCTGCAAACTCAAATGATTACAATACCCAGAAAATAATCAGAGATTAGTAGCACCCAAATTCATGTTTTCCAAGAGCATCAGCTGCAGAAATATAGAGCTGTGAGGGAGTTTTCTCTCAAAGTGTACACAGAATATGGCTCTTAATTATGGAGCATCATGTGACCAATAGTAACATATCGTGCAGATGATTCCCAGGAGGGAGATGCTACAATCTAGGGAAGTAGTAACCCAGTGAAGCAGAAAGTGACTCAAGACAGTTTGGATAGGCTCTGCACACTCAGAATCTTTGCTCTGTTTTTCTGTATCCCTATCCAGGTTTTTTAAAATCACCACAATAATATCCGTGTAGTCGGACTGCCGGAGGGGTTGGAGGGCGCAGGCATGATGGCATTTCTAGAGAACCTGGATGGGCTTACCCCCTTCTTTGTCTTAGTTAGGGCACATAGAGTGCCGCTGGCCCCCGGGCTGCCCTCCCCTTCCCCCATCCGGTGGTGGCACAGCTCTTGCGCTTCAAAGATAGAGATGTCATTCTCAGTAGGGCACATAATAATGGCCCCTATACTCCAGGGAATGAGATGGTGTTGGTGTTCCCTGATTTCACAACAAAAGTACAAGCCCAAAGGGCATCTTTTCAAAAGGTGACGAAAGCCCTATAAGATTCACGACTACAATATGCGCTGATGTTCCCGGCAAAATTGTGGATTATCCACAATGGAACTACACACTTCTGTAACACGCCTGAGGAAGCCTGGAAGTGGCTTGAGGAACACGGAACTGGAACAACCCACCCATCACCCACAACCCAAGTTAGAGACCCGAGACGGTAATCTAGGAGAAAAGCAGGGGGCAGACAAGGTAGGTCTTATGTGAAGAAAAACGTCCTTCTCACAGACGGAACGGGCGAGAGTAGCTGCATTGCTAGCTGTGACTGAAATAGCGTCAACACAACAGACTTGTTGTCACACAGCTTGAATATGTCAAGCTCAGAGGCCTCTAATTACTGGATGAAGCATTGCCCGTTGTGAGCCCCCCAAGCACAGAGGATATGATCTGACAGGTGACATACCCGGATGAATGACCTACAAGGTTGCCAAAAATCAAGGCTTACATGACTCAGATAGCTGCTTCGAGTTGGGCAGTGGAAGCGGGGGTGCATCAGTGGTGACTAGGAATCAGTGGGGCCAGGCGACACCCTCTATTGAATTAAGTAGGGCTGGAGCTGAGCCCTGAATTCGGCAACCTCTGTGACCCCTATGGAAGATTGCCATCACGTGCGATCTTATACTAATGTTTTTGTCTTTAAGGTTTGGACGGCCGGCCGTTGCTGGACTGCCCTTGGGTATGGGAGTTCTTGCTGGGAACTGTTTGTTTAGGTCCTGGGGGTCGTCAGCATATGGGTGGAAGGTGGAGATGGAAGGGTGGGGTCTGCGGAAGCAAACTCATCAAGCACACATCTATGGCTCAATTGCATGAACCACAACCGACATTGATGCTTATCACATGGAATGTTAGAGGGATGAGGTCAGCTGCCAAGAGATATGGTATTCATCAATATTTGAGGCGCAGAGGGGCACAGATAGTCATGCTGCAGGACACTCATTTATCAAATGAGGAAGTAGAACGGCTCCACCATAGATGGCGAGGCCACCTTTATGCAACCTCATACTCTGCTTAAGCATGGGGAGTGCTAATTTGGATAAGGGCGGGTGTACCCTTTGAGTACACGCATACACTGATAGATACAGATGGGCGGTACGTCTTGGTGAAAGGTAGACTCTTGGGTAAAGAGATAATATTAGGGGTCTATATATGCGTCAAATTAAGATCAAACGACTTTTTTAAAGGAGTTATCAAAATCCCTAGTCACCATGGGAACTGGAAGTTAACTCATAGGTGGCGACTTCAACTGTGTAATGAATGTGGAATTAGACAGATCTATCCCTCCAGAGTCAGGAGCTCCGGCCTGGAAGATCTCAGAGGAGTTGAAGCAAAGGCTAGATAAGTGGGATTTATTAGAGGTTTGGAGGGCACAACATGCTCAGACCCGTGAATTTTCGTATTATTCGCAAGTCTACAAATTGAACACTAGATTAGACATGTTCATGTGTTCATCCACACTAGGACACTCTGTATTGCAAACGGAATACTTCGGACGCACATTGTCTGATCACAGCCCTCTGTTATTGAGATTTTGGCCAATACCAGAGTGGCAGCCGATTCCACTGCGGCCACTTAATCCCTTGGTCGTTGAGGACAGCCCCTTTAAAGACTCATTACACAAAGCCATTACAGACATCTTTGAACACAATCAGGGCTCAGCCTCTAATAAATTGATTGAGTGCGATGCGCCAAAGGTCGTGACCCGAGGCCACTGAATAGGTCAGAAAGTGGGGGCCAAGAAAGCAATGGTAGAGGAACTCTGAGTACTGGAGGATCGACTACACAACATAGATAATCGGACCGAGAGGGTAGAGGACGTGGAAAAGGCCCATGGTGACACCAGGGTAGAGTATTTTAAGGCACTGAACTGGCTCCACTGCCTGGATTATAAGGAATATGTAGTTAAGACACATGGTGAAGAAGGTAGAGCGTGAAGACAATTGGCCTGGTTGGTCGCTTCGCCAACAAGGGGGCCAACAAGGGGGAAACCCATTACGCAAATACGGACAGTTGATGGTCTCCTTTTATATTCACCACATTACATTAATACTACCTTTTGTGCATACTATGAACAACTTTATAGCCAGCCGGGAGAACTACCTGGGGCGTTGTGACTGGCTACCTGAGCTCCAAGCATCTGAGAGCAGTAGGCCCTGACATACAGGAGATGCTGGGCAACCCAGTTACAATGCAAGAAATTTGTGTGGCTAATAAAAAGATGGCTTGCAGGAAAACGCCCGGCCCAGATGTATTGCTGGCAGAATTCTACTCTGCATTCTCTGCCACACTGGCTCCTAAGAGGGAAATACCTTAGAGGCAATTAAGATGGGATGGTTGCCGGAGATGACTAGGAATGCGCTTCCCAAGTCGGGGAATTCCGTGAGCCCCTGCCTCAGCGTTCCCCCCCTCCTCTCCAAGGGCAACCTGGACTTCAAGATACTGAGTAAAGTATTGGCCATGCGATTGGCCCCACACATGCAAATGTTAATACATCCAGATCAGAATGGGTTTATCCCAATGAGGAATACCTCCCTTAAACTACACAGACTATATCATATCCTGTATCACTCAGAAGTGGGTCTATACCCTAAGGCAATACTATTGTCTGTGGATCTTGAAAAAGCCTTCAATTCGGTATGATGGGACTTCCTATTCATCGATATGCGGCAAATGGGGCTCAGTGACACATGGGTGTGATGGGTCAAACTTCTGTATACATCTCCCACAGCAAGGGTACGGACGGATGAGGTTGTTTCAGCCTGATACGATATTCACAGAGGCACCCCTGCTTTTTGCACTAGCTATTGAACCGCTGGCGGCATTGATCCGTCTGCGAGGGACCATAACTGGGGATCACACTAGATGGTAAATTACATGTGATATCCCTGTACATGGATGACTTGCTCATCTATCTGAGGGAAGGATCTAGAGGGGTGACAGACCCACTGTCATCACTAAAGCACTTTGTGATCTACTACGACTGCAGGTAAATAGGACCAAAACATATCAATTCCACTTGATAGCGGACATGCAGCAAACACACACTGTCCCATATGACTTGTTTTGGACCCTGGTCTCTTTTAAATATATATATATATATATATATATATATATATATATATATATATATATATATGTAAACACACACATGTATAGGCACACATTCACAAAGCAACATGCCAGATATAAAAGTGAGTGTAATGTCTTTAGTCCTTCTTTTATGTCTGACCTGTCCCTGTTTTTGCTCCTCAAACAACAATACAATGATATGAGAAGGGTTCATGTGGGGTAACTACACCTCTATGCTTTGCTGTTAGAAGTCCATGATGGAATAAGATCTTTATATACAAATCGTTCATATCTCATTCCCCCATCCCCTTTCTATCTCCATCAAATTATAGATTTTCATTTTTTTTCCTGAGGGACAGGCAGGACATGAATCCGTCGAGATGGAAATAGAAAAGCGCACTCAAGCATGTCGAGGCATTGTACGTGTGCATGCAAAATGCTGCTCTGTAGCCATGGCATCCTCCTACCTTTTTATTGCATTATCTCCTTTTACTCTTGGAAATTGTTTGCTCCTTGAAATCTTATGGGGCATAATGCGGGATAGAATTTGCACTTTAATTGGGAACTACATTGTAATTTTCAAGGAAGATGTGTACATTCTCAAGGGAGTCAGGCTGCCTTGGTAGAAGTGTGATTCACATTTGATATAAATATAATATTGAATATTTGTGTAACACTTAGTGCTATGCTAAGGGCACTTGGAAACGTCGAGGGAGTAGGGGAGGTGGCGAAGGGGGCAGGGAGAGAAAAGTAGTTTCCAAATAAAGGTTAATGACGAGGACGCCTTGTGGGCAGAGTGGTCTTCTCTTCCAAAAACATTAGTGGTTAACTGGGTGGATGCTAGTGCATTGTGGGTAACCAGCCGTGGCAAAGGGATGATTGTCAGTGAGAGGAATCCGAGCCTGACAGATGGTTAGAAACCCTGGTGCGCTGTTCGAGAGTTACTGGGGAAGAAAGAGATCCTGGAAGGCAAGGTACTTCCCCTGCCTCTTGTACAGTTTCTGTATTCAGGCTACTCATGAAGCCTCTCTGTAATATGTATGTGTGTGTTGGCTGCAAGCTGAAGTGGGAGCTGAAGGGAGACGCAGCTAGTGGGCTTATATTTTCCCTACATTTACGGCCTCTGAGTGTGTTGAGAGTCCTCCTTTTTTGACCCAATAGTGCTTGCTTTCCCTACTGTCACCTATGCTGTGCTTTTAGCACTAGTGGGGGCTCCTATGCTCTTTCGCAGACAATGCTGGAGCCAAACGAGGTCTGGGTTTACAGTTGAGATGCACGGAAGATGCAGTTTCCTCGACTTCTCTTTCTTCAGGGGAGTTACAGCCACAAACCTTTGGTTCGTCCCACTTGAGTGAGTCAAAGAATAAAGAAATAATGAAGTAATCATTCTTTGGGAACTCCTCTGATCTGGAGATTTTGGCAGAGGCCATTGCACATCCACGTGTCACCCCTTCCCCTTGGGCGACATCAAAGTTTGGCTCGTTAGGGAACTTAGGTTGCATCACTCAGAGGGTGCAGAATTAATTGGAACCCTGGTTTACACATTCAGAATCCATCAAGTAATTATTAGAGGAACCAGTAATTTTGGGTGCAGTATCCCCAATAATTTGTTACTCTACCCTCAGCCAGAATCTCCTGAGGAAATGAGAGGTACACGGTTACCTCCTAGTCCTCGTGACTATTGATAGGACTAATAACAGGTATTCGCACCATCAGGAATTTCAGCCTCTCATAATAAGGGCCTAAGTGTTTTATCAATGTCGATCTCAAGAGTTTGGAATGTGCTTTCTATGGAAAATAGAGCCATAGAAGAGGTTGTTGCACAGTATTCGAGGTAATGATCACGAGGAGATAAAAGGGGTCCACCAAATCAAATGCAGAAATGGAAGGTGAAGTAAAACGTTTCACCCCACTCATGTACTTATTTCTTAATTTTCTGTATTAGGGTTCCAAAATGAGCCATGTAGTCATCCATGCCTGTCCAGGAGCAATTGACAACTGCCCTGGAATCAGATAACCTCAGGAAGGTTGATGGCATACAGAGGTTCCACAAGATACCTCAGCCTTGATTCAGCTCTGACTGACAAAAGTTAGCTGCAACTTCATAAGAGGAGGAAAGGAGAAATCATCAAGCAACCAGTAAAGTGGCAAACTATGTTCTTTACAAATGCCTTCTAATAACATTACGAACAATGTACTCCTGTCTATCGAAAGTAGGAGAAAAGAAAACTAGCATATGCTAAGTTGACTTATGTGGCCAGTACTTATTATTCACAGGGAACATCCCTCCCCAATTAAAAAACATGAAATCACTTGTCATCCACGCAAAAGAAAGTTTCATGATTCTTGTTTTGCAGTCAAAGCTAAGGCGATGCAAGGAGCGGCCATTAACTCATCGCATGGCTTCCTTATAAAAGACCTTCGTTTTTAGAGGAAGAAGGCACAATTGATCAACCACTACTGCATTCTAGTTCCTTCATTCTCTTTCTATTTGCTATTCATTCAATTAAAGTATGAGAATTAAGTTGGAAATATGTGTGTTTTGAGTTTTTGTCAACGGGCCCTCACGGTAGGGTAGTGCACAGCCGTGTTTCACTTATGCCAGCGTACCGTCTGCAGTGGTACAGTCATCTGGTGGACTAACTTAGCTGGGTGTTTTCTATTTCAGTCACTACTAAACCTTCTGTAACCCAGTTCAGCTCTTTATTTCTTTTTTTAATAACAATTCTTTACTGAACTTAAAAACTGCAGTTTACTCAGCGTGAACGTACGTCACAATTTGCTGCGTTATAGGTAATACCGTCAATGACCGCCAATCTTAACCAAGAACATTGAAAAACAAGCGAACAAGGGGTAAGGGAATAGGAGCACAATACTGGTCCTCCCACTCTGTTCCTTGCTCTGTGGTTAGTGCGAGCCTAGATAGGCTTCTTGAGTGGCCACTTCTGCCGTAATCCAACATGGATTTAGTGAGAGCCTAGTGAGCCTCCCATCCATTCAGTCTGGGTTGCAGGATTGACGTAAAGTGAAGCTTGTGACAACTAATTGCCCACCTCTGGGTAGAGATATGGGACCCTCTCACATCCCCCTCACTGGAGTGGTGATGTAGCAGCTTTAGATATGGATATAGTGGCGTGGAGGCGGAAGGATTGTGTGCATTTGGTGGGGGCTGGAAGTGGGGCTTCATTAGGAATGGGCATGTTATGGGTAGTTTAGCAACTCTCATCTGTGTGGAGCTTACATCCGGGAAGCACCCCAGTGGGGGTCACCTACTCCTTGTCTGTCTTTGGGTTGTTAAAGGTTTCCCAAATGGCCTCCAAGAGGACCATCCGATTGTTGACTCAGTAAATAACCCTTTTACATTTTGCTATCCTAGCAGGCTCCGAAAGCCATTCTGATTGAGTAGGGGTGGCTGTGCCTTCCAGTGGCACAGTATGCCCATCTTGGCCATAGCCATTGCCAACCACTGCTGAGAGTGTTTATTAGGTACCTCACGGTCCTGCATATCATGAGGGATAGCAAGCCGGATTGAGGGCCTAAACTGAAGATCTGATGCTGTCCACAGACCAGTGCGAGTTTAGGGTGGTGCAGCCCCAAAGGATGTGTAGAGAGTCACTGTGTCTCGCGCCACAGCGCCACCAGGCATATGAAGGGAAGAGGCCAGCTCCACGGAGTCTCAAAGGGGTCCAGTACCAATTATGGAGAGACAAAGTAGGCAAACCTCAGTTTGGCCTCACAGAGCATCGTATCATAAGTGCTCAGGAGGTCAGGACAAACCTCCGCAGTATAAACCCAAAGTACGCAGGGTTGCCAGTACCCGTAAAGAGAGCTTTAGTGGGAGTAGAGAAAAGGCTGTCAATCAGCTGTTGATCAGCTGTTAATCAGCAGATCAGGGCCAGATATCACTCTCTTGTAGCCACCCCAAGTATCTAAGTAGTGCTGGATTGGAGAATGTTGATATACATGGCCCATCCTATGAGACACTGCAGGCAGTGAGTTCCCCCAAGTCTCTGCATGGTCACATCTCCAAGGGCCAATGGATAAATGGGTGTCTCTGTGCTGGCTGATGCAGATACTGTACGCTTTCCTGCTAGCCCATCTTATTCAGAGGGTACTGCGGTAGATTCTGGGGAAGAGGTAACTGTGAATTTGGTAGCCCACTTGTTTCCCATATTGGGGCACTTTCAGACAAACAACTCTATTGAAGCCAACAGGCGAGCCAGAGGCACCTGTTATGGCTCCTTATTCGCTACCTAGAATGGACTCCAGCTTAACACTGGTGGCTCCCCCTACGGACCCACTACTGATGCCCATGAGAAGCGTGTTTGTAAAAACTGGTAATCACAATGCAGCAGATTTTACAGAATAGCTTCTAGCTGAAACATACTGCACCACAGACTGCGGGTCCGATAAGCTATTGCCTCATAGAGCCTCTGATGGAAGGTTGTGCTTTGATAATTAAAATGCAGCAGACTAAATACGTCACTTGTGGAAGGCGTTTCAAGCCGCAATGTGTTTATCTAACGAGCTTCAGTTGTTCTTCTGCTTTGCCCTCAAAGACATGGCAGAACTTTCTCACTGGGATCTTATAGTTTGCAGGTCAACGTCTGAAACACTATTACCGTCCAATGAGACCCTTGTTAATCTTGTACTGATATTACGGAAACAGCCCCTCGCCCCATCTGCATATAGACATGGCCAGCCCCTTATAGTGCAACCCGGGGCTGAAAGGCCTTTAGTCTGGGCTTTGTCAAGCAAAGTGAAGACTAATGGCTCGTTCCCTTTAGTACCACTTGTGAGCATATCTAATTAATTAGATTGGTGAGGGGAAAAAAATATCTGCTTCACGCAGCATAACTATCTGCTACAAATGTTTCTTGCCTTTGTTTCAGCAATATATCCTTATGCACTACGTCAGTGGTTCCCAACCTGTGGTCCGGGGACCCCTGGGGGTCCGCAAACCCTCCTCACGGAGGCCGCGACTGCTTTCAAAATTAAATAATATTAACCTAATTTGTCCACATCTATCAGTAATGACGCAGTGGGGGTCCACGGATTCCAATAATGATTTAGTGGGGGTCCCCGGGTTCCAGTAATGAAAAAGTGGGGGTCCACAGAAGGCGAAAGGTTGGGAACCACTGCACTACCTGACTGCTCAAGTCATACATGCCTGATTCTCGGATGACTTCTCGCTCACGAAGATCTAGAGGCAAGTGTCAATGAGTGGCTTCGATTGTCCATGAAACTGTTTGTGATTGCCAGCTAGCCTGATCAGTGGCTCACTTATTTACAGCTTTTGTCAAATAATTAGTAAAGACTAATTATTTTCAGAGTTTTTATAAGTGGGCACCATGAACTGCATTGTGTTTTGGCACGTAAATGCTAGTTTTCATGATTGCCCAACTTAAAAGTACTCAGTTCCTCTCCAAAAGTATGCTAAGCGATGTGTGATTGAAGAGTTGGAGATCTCACAACGGGCACTGAGCCTGCTGAGCTATCTTACCACGCGAGCATTACGGCACGCCGCTAGTATACAGTCTGTTGCTTCTAAGCCATTACATTGGTCAAAAACAAAAGCTGATTTTACTGTTGGCACCCATAAATGTCCTGGACAGAGATATGTGCAGTTCACAAGCCGGATTAAGGCACAGGATTTTAACTATTCAAGATGGATGCTGCTGAAGTTTGCACAAATTAAGTGTTTGAGGAGCAAGAGTTAAGTTCTAAGTTCATTTCCCAGTGGTAGGGAAAAGTGTAGTTCTGGAGCATCAATTGATGAAATAATGGAGGACAACGCCCTCCTTAAAGCTACAGAAAGGAGATGTACAGCTAGCAATCCAACTTTAGAATGGAGCTGCTCAAGTGCATTGACCAAAAAGCCATCCTTAAAATGGACCTGCACATATGGAATGACCAGGAATTATCTATGACCGTAAAGAAAAGATGGAAAACTAGGGAAGCTTCTTGAAGAGTGTTCCCTCTGCTGCAGCAGCAGTATGGAAACCAGTGCTTAATTTGTAAATAAAAAGGTGCCAGTGCTCAAAGCCCTCCTCTTAAACACGTGGCTGCTGCAATTAAATGTGTGAACAGGGAATACTGAGGTGACGTAATCCTGAAGCCATCTCGGGTCTCTTCGAATCATATAAAGCCACTCCCTGCCCCTTCAGCTCACTCTAGCAGCTTTCTACTTCCTCCCTTTGTGACGCTTTTTCTTTTTTCACTTCCTCCGTCTTTCCCATATGCGTCTTTTGCTCGCAGCAAATGCTTGAGGCAGAAGAATAAGCCCGGCCCTCAAAAATAAGTGCCGGTGCTCAGCACCGGAAACAAGCACAAATTAAGCACTGATGGAAACCCAAACAATCCTTTCTGTTTTTATCCTGTTTTGTGAACTTGAAGTTGATCTAAATTATTTTAGGGGGGTCGTCTACATGCACTGTTGCGGATGTTTCCTGTTTCACTCTACCGCAGCACCTAGCTTAGACTACGAGAGAGCTTTAAGTATCTGCATCAGAAAAACCAAAAGTAAAAAGCAGATGCAGCATTGAATATCTTGCATCTTCCGGTACCCATAAATTGGGTAAAAACGGAAGTGTGACCATCATTGAGGAACTCTAGAACTATCGCACCTGGCATTCCAGCATTTATTTTAATGACCAAGGATAGGAAACAGTATGAGTCATGTTTAACATTCATTGTATCAGAGAAGATGGATTTTGCATTAAATAAATGTATCTGGTATTTCACAGTTAGGCATATTTTGTGAATTGATGGATTTATTGCAATCTGAGGTAACTGCACTTTCAAGATGATCCGATGAGTGGCTATTTGCTCACCTGTCTCAGATGATAAGACACGGCAGCCTATTTTCCATGGGAAGGCAGAACGGAAACCAATTTTATCAATGGCAGGGCCTCCTCCGAGGCGAAGAAAGATTATCAATATTTGATCAGTGATAATTACTTCAGAGGATGATTATTAAATAGGATTCCTATTTGCGACACTTGCCGATTTCAATTATTAACACTCTGCGGTATCACAGGTATCGGACACATGATACAGGACTGATAACTACCCTTTCGTTTCTCTCGTTAGCAAGAAGGCCTATTTTGAAAAAATACCACTTATTCCGTTTCAATAAATATTTAAATTGCTGTGTAGCTCAGAAGAGAACTAGAGTGGCCAGGTTTTAAGAGTGTTTGGAAAATGTTTGTCTTTTGCCTTGTTTTAAAGGTTTGAACGGATCTTTTTTTCTGGTATCCAGGGGTTGGCACTGAACAATCTCTACCTTACCTACCTCTTCAAGCAGCTGCGGGGTGTTACCCTGTT
This sequence comes from Pleurodeles waltl, assembly GCF_031143425.1. Taxonomy (NCBI): domain Eukaryota; kingdom Metazoa; phylum Chordata; class Amphibia; order Caudata; family Salamandridae; genus Pleurodeles; species Pleurodeles waltl. Next base: position 997,646,532 of record NC_090446.1, read on the forward strand.
CCGCCTAGCTGCAAAACTTGTCTTTTTCTTTATTTTTTATTTTTTTTAGCTCCTAAGTTGGGTGGCTGTGGTTTTGAAAGGGAGTTTCTTCATCATCATTCATTGATTTAAAGATAGTCAGTGGTGGTGGTGAACGGTGGTATGGATGGGCTTCTTCATCATCATGTCTCATTCATTTATATGTATGGGTGGCTTTATCGGTTGTTTGCCGCTAGAGTGCATTTCTGTTGGGATCATGCATGACTATGCCTTCCTTAATGTACGGGGTCATCCATGTAATAATCTTATGGGAATTCTATAAACATCGGTCTTTAATTTCTTTATAATTGGTGAATTGTGACGCACCCAGTCGCCAATTATAAAGAAAAGACCTCAGAACTTGACTATTACTAGTTACTACAGTCGAGTTCTGGCGTTGCTATGCCTGCTGTCAGAGCCAGCAGCCGAGGTGAAAGGCAGATGTGGTTACAGAGCATAATTGAATCAGCTGTTTAAAGCAACGGACACAGAAATCATTGCTTTTCTTTCTTCTGCTTTATTTTTCTAACTTACGGTGACAAGCAAGGAGAACATGTTTATTCTTTGCACTCCCTAGATAGTTAATAAAAATCTAGAATCTTTGTTCATGTTTCTACACATTAGAAGCTATTGCAGCTTTTTTTTTAATCACTTATATTGAGCTGTTTCCAATATCTGTTTGCAACAAAATATCTAACAGATTTTGAAGTGTTAAATATTGCATTAGAGGCTTTATTTCTATTCTTCATGTTTGAAACATGCTCGCTCTTTCATATGTAAGAAATATGAACCAAGGTTTTAAGTGGTTTGTGGGAAAGGTGATGGTGTGGCCATGTATTATTTGGGGTAAAGCACTGACAACATGATAAGGAAACCTCAAGTCACCTCAGAGTTCCATAACCTTGTAAATTAACTCAGCCCTCAACCTCATACCTCTATATGGTTATGGAATTCTTTGGGGACTTGCCATATCCTCACAATGTATGGCAGGGGCTGCTTTATCCTTTAATAATACATGGGATTCTGCTTTCCCTGTACAAATGCCTGCCCTAATTTCTTTATAATAGGTGACTTCTGATGCATTCAGTCGCTGATTATAAAGAAAATACATCAGAACTCAAATGCAATAACTTATTACATTGGAGTTCAGACATCACAATGACTGCTTCCAGAGCCAGCAGCCGAGGTGAAAGGCAGGTCAGGTCACAGAGCAGCTGTTTAAAGCAAAGAAAATGAAAGTTGTTTTTCTTTCTTCTCCTCTGTGTTTTTTAAAACTCTACAGCGCAAAGCAGAAATCAGAAGTTAGATATTTAAGGCAAAATGTTTATTGTATGCACTATTTGGGAAATTATAGAGAAGGTAGACTCTTTCTGCATGTTTCTGCTGCACAGTTCCTTCTTGTTTTTATAACAGACTTCTTCTATTCAACTGCTTCTGCTATCTTTTGTCAACAACTAGTTAACAACTGTTATTGATGTGTTAAATTTTACACTAGTGATTCTATTTGTATTCTTCATGTTTGCAAACATACTGTCTCTTTCATATGAAAGAGCTACGCACCAAGGATTTAAGTGGTTTATTGGAAATGTGATAGAATGCCCATGGATTATAAGGCATAAAATACCCCCTGCCAGTATCAATTTGAAATCTCGTCCAGTTTCAGATCATGACAGACCACAAGTATTCATAGTTCATAAAGAAGTTAATAACCAATTTTTTACCAGTTGTTTAAGAACTCCTTGTGTACCTCATGTACTCCTGTATGTAAGTCTTTATCATTACTATGTACTCGAAACAGGATCCTTAAGTGACTGTAATGATACAATATTGTAGGAAATTTAGTTACTGGTTGAGGGGGTGAAATCCTATTCAAGCAGAAACCAACAACTCTCATTGGGGTGCAACACAAGAAAACCCAAAATTAACCTGTGGTTAACCCTCTGGTGGCTTGCCACAAAAGCAGACAGGCTTAACTTAGAGGCAATGTGTAAAGTATTTATTCAGCACTTCAAACGGTAATAAATTGAAAACACAATACAAGAAAAATCCCACACCAATTTAGAAAAATAAAGTAAATGTTATTAAATTGAGACCAAAACGACAAGAATCCAATCAGTAGAACCACTGATATGCAGTTTTAAAGAGTTAATGAAAACAGTGCTTAGAAGCACAAAGTGCCAACTGTGGTCATCTGGTCGTGCCGGACTGGGACAACGTCGCAAGTTCAGGCAGACCGCAATGGAGCATTGGCCAGAATCATAAACCAAGTTAGGCCCGCTGAACAAAGTACCTTAAATCCAGGTTGTGGAGCGTTATGAGATCCTGCTTTGAGCATGCGTCATGCAGCGGCAGTTCCGAGGGGCTGCGGGCTGAGATGCTAAGTTCTGTGTCGAGGGTGCATCATGCAGCGACAGTTATGGTTTCAATGTGAAGTTGAAAGGAGATGTGTTGAGCTACGTCTGTTCTGCTGAAGTCCACTGCTGAACTGGCACCTTCCGACCCACTCCCAAGGGTCCAGGATCGGGGTGGCACCACTTGTGGGGCAAAGACTGTAGTGCTCTGGAGAGGTAATGCACACACCACAAGGAAATACGATTAATCGTGGATGTGGAGGAAGGCTAGTTCTTTAATCAAATGGACCCATGATTGCCTCAGCCACCGACCAGTTCCAGAGTGCCAGCAGCGAACTGTCTGCCAACACTATAGAACTAGTACAGTACCCATGGCAAGTTAGGTTCCATAAACATCCTACTAGCAACAACAACAAAATGGATGCTATGAGACTACAATTCAAAATCAACTGTAAAGTAAAATAACATATACGTACTACAAAGACTCACAGCAGGCTGAGTCCAGGTGCTGTCCCTGAGGCTCAGATCAACTAGCCTTTGGAATCACTCTGGTGGCCCTGGGGTTCAAGATGCAGGTCCAGTCCTTGTCACTCATGCAGCACAGTAGCAGTCTTTCTTTCATCAGTGCACCACAACGGTCCTTATGAAGCTTCCACAGGTTCCGAAATGTACTAAAGAGTTGGGTCTGAGGGCCCAATATTTATTCTTGGTGCCAGCTTTGAAATAGGATATGGGTCTGGAGGTTTCCTCCCACAGAAATGTTTGGAATTTCCTACCTTCCCAGCTTGTCTGGGTACGCAATAGACTGGTGTGAAACCCTTTGTGAGTGTGTTGAGGCACAGCCTTTGTAATGGCCAAGTGTGGTAGGTGACATCTCTTCCCTCTATAAAGTCAGTGATGACCCATCCTGGCAATACCTATTCCCCCTTTGTCTCGTCATCTGGGAGCAATCCAAGTAGACCAACTTCCAGCTACACCTATCATGTGACCCAGGATACAGGCACCAAATAGTTGGGATAAGAAAATGGCAACTTTCTAACAGTGCTATTTTGAGATTTGTTACTTAAAATATAAATTGTTACCATTAAAGATAGCTTTAAATTACAGTTCTTTAGACACCAAACTTGACATTCCCACCTGGTCCCATTTGAAAGTTATTGCTTATTAAATGTTATAAGGTATCCCAATGTTAAAGTCCTACGGGAGAGACATGCTTTGTAGTAGTGAAAAAGGAATGTAAGAGTTTTTCACTACCAGGACATATAAAACTATAAAGTACATGCCCAACTTTTTAAATACACTCCATCCTGCCCAATCGGCTTTTTAGGTTTTCCCTAGGTGTGACTAATATGTATTAAATAGGAGGATTCAGGCCAGACAAAGGGTTTATTTTGCCAGGCCAAACTGGCAATCTAAAACTGCACAAACAGGCTGCAGTGTCAAACATGACATAAAAAGGCAAAAAATGGCAGGTAGGGACAAATTTGATACTAAGTTATAAGAACAGCCATTAATTCTGTTACTTCTCAGTTAATTTCTTTTTCATATTTATTTTCAAAAAGAATTTAATATTGCAAAAAGGATCTATGGTGATATACTACAGGACTGAAAAACAATTTGCAGAAATACGTGTACACAGGACTTAAAACATATTACAACAATACGTATACACAGAATGTTACTCACAATACATAAATTACATATACAATTTTAACAATATATACAGAAGAAGAGAAAAAAACAATCTTGAGGTGGTGCCCTATGTATTAGAAATGTGGTCACTATTATGTCACTCCACATGTGATCCACTGTTATTTGCTAAGGCACTGGGCTTCTCGTGCACTTAACTATCACTTCCTTGTGTATTTCTTTCACACAAGCGTGATATCGTGCATCTCAAATTTTTCCAATATAATCCGTTAATTAACTGCTGGCCCACTAGTAGTATGTAACTTACAGGCCCTGTGTACATATATTATCACTTTACTAGGGACTTAAAAGTAAATTAAATGTGCCAGTTGGGTGTAAGCCAATGTTACCATGTTTTAGGGAGTGAGCACACACACTTTAGCACTGGTAAAGTGCACAGAGTCCTAAGGCCAGCAAAAATGAGATTAGCAAAAATTTAGGTATAAGTCAAACACTTTGGGGGACACCCAAGCTAAAGATGACATGTCTAACGGATGTGAATTATTTTTGTACATCCGCTGCAGCTTATGTATGATTGTACTATAGAATACAAAACATAAATTAAAGTATTTATTTGAGAGGTGTGTCCTTGCTACAGAGGTTCAGATCTCAGTGAGACATCCTAAACAAGTTGATCGAATGGGAGACACCAGGTTGAGTAATATATGGAAAGCCACCATGTTTAATAAGCAGTCTGTACAGAGAAGTTTAACATGCTGGTAAGCAATCATGACAAAGCACCGTCAAACTTTGCTGTAATTCCTGCTGGAAACTCTATGGGCCTGATTTAGATCTTGGAGGAGGGGTTACTCTGTCACAATGATAACAGATATCCCATCCACCGAAATCTAAAACCCACTGGATTTAGATTTCGTCAGACAGGTTATGCGTCACTGTTGTAACAGAGTAACCCTTCTGTCAGCATCTAAATCAGGCCCTAAATTCTCTCATTAGGATTACACACTATGAATGAGAGGCCATTTGGATGAAGTTTTATAACTGGGAGATATGATTTGTTTTGTGTTTGTGGAAATAGATAACTATAACTTGGCAAGCACTGCTAGTGGAGCATTATTTTTGTGCTCCTCTCCCAAGGAAAGTTATGGCTGCCCATCTCTTTCTCCTCCCCTGTAGTTAGGGTCCTCAGTCACCTGTCTCTCTTATATACCTGCACCTGCCTTTTGTTGAAGCCTGTCCCACTCGGCCCTTCCCATCTGCTGGTGAGAAACCGGGGGCTGGCTATCAACCCACCTCAGGTGAAATACTAGCCTTTTTGGGAAGACCTCTCCAACCACAGGGCCTTTTCTCATTCACTTCTTTTGTCATCTCCTTTCATCTCTATCGTCATGGTTCTTTCCCACTTCTCCTTCCCCAACCCGCCCTTTGTTCTTAGACGTCAGTGGTTTGAAGCAAACATAGGGCTTCATAAATTTATTTGCAAATTTCCACATTGCAATGCAAATCTGTTTGCCAGAGAGGAAGGAAAACATTTGCACGTTGACCAATACCTGTGCTATTTTAGAGGCAGTTCTCTGAGACCCTGAGAGCAGAGATGAATTACGGGTTGGGCAAAGTGGGATCTAGCCTTTGAGGGGGGCCCTGATATATCTGGCTCTGCTCTACACACAATCCTTCCCTGATGACCTAGAACGATTCTTAAACATACATTGTTTTAAATATCATTGTCCTTGTATTTATTTTTAATATGGGTGATGAGTGCGACTCTATTACAGATATTTTGCAGAGAATTTTTTTCCAACTTTTGTTTACCATCTGAGAGTATTTTCAATACAATTAGTAAGTTGCTGCTATATTACAGTATTGAAAATACACATTATTATCCCTGGATATTAGATGGAAACAAATTTAGAATTTGGACCAGTTTGTCTGTACAGTGTGGGTGGCCTAGCCAAATAAGTAATCAAAAGCTAAAATTGGATCATACCTTTGAAGCTGTTCTGAACGGGGCCCCCAAAATAAGTCTGTCACAGGGCCCCCCAAATCCTTGAAATGTCCCTTCCTGATAGAACTGCTAAATATCTATAGGTACTGCATACATATACAGTGCTTGCTATTTATGGCATATAAAGCCACATATGCGATATAATGCTCCATGTAAAACTGAATCTAGCGTGATTTGTAGAACGTCCGCCCTTTTCAAATGGCGACCATCTTCCAAATGGAGTTTCTGCCCATGTTCCATTGTGGACGCTGCACGATAAAAAAGGTTTTCCCCGATTAGCGCCAAAACAAACTTTCCTGTCTTATTAACAGTGCGACCATTTCATTCTTTTGAAGATTTAAAAGGAGATAAAATTGTAACTGCTGAATCGATTGATAATAAAACCAACTATTTGGCACCGAGGCTCATTTCATTTTGCCTTTGGCTCCTTAGAAATGGCCGAATTAGAGCATGAGTTTGTCTCTGAAAAGAAAGGGAATTGTTTCATGAGAAAGAAGCAAACCACGGATCAGCCCCTGTGGGAGGTAAGTACTCTTATTTGCGAAGTTATGTGAGGAAAGAGTTATGCTCGGAGGCCCATCATCTTTAATGAGCAGTTCACACACTTAGGTTGAATGTGCCGATCTCCCGCCATGGGGCATGACCCACAATTGCTTCTGGGCAACCTTTGATGAAAATACCAAGCCATCATTAGCACTGGCTCGTGAATTCAGCTTTATGGATGGAAAATAACACTGTTTATCCTACTTGTAATGAATAAATGTTCACTTATGTGGGAATATGGGGAAAGGAGAGCAATCTATTCCTCTTTCTACCTTGGTGTCCTCTCTAACCCACAGGTTAGCTGTAGTGGACCTCTTACCTGCCTGTGGATGGGACATAGTGGAATACTGACCTGCTGGATCCATACCTTGGGTTAGCAGGATTAGTATTGGTTCTCATATGCAATCCCACGCTGGCAGATTGAGCAGCTTTAGTGCAGTGTGATGCTTTTGCAAAGCCGCTCCCAATACAAGAGCCACCAGGGACCCTTTCAAGTGCTGTTGACCTCGGTAAGAATAGAACTAGTCACATGCTTCTCCCTGATCTGGCATACCAGTATTGGTGTCAGTTGATGCTGAATATTGATTGCAGTTCCAAACCAGATAGTTGCACAATAACTCCTTCCTGAGGATGGAAGTGGGGGAAAGGGTACAAGAATGTTAAAGCAGTGGGGGCCTATCCTATGATATCAATTAATCATGATTTGTAAAGTGCAGCTTGTCACCCGCGAGGGTATCCATGTGCTGAGAGTGTAGCTGCTTAGATCAGTCGAACAACCAGGTCTTTAGTCCTTTCCTGAATTCTGGAAGGGAGGCGAGGTTCACAGGTGAAAGGGGAATTTGTTCCAGGATTTTGCTGTGAGGTAGGAGAAGGATTGTCCTCTGCTGTTGCTCTGGTGGATGTGTGGGATGTGTGTGAGGAAGAGGGAAGCGGAGAGCAGAAGTTTAGGGGGGTTGGTGGAATTTCAGTCAGTGGTTGAGGTATGCTGGTCCTTGATTGTGAAGAGCATTGTTGGTGTTGATCATTATCTTGAATTGGCATCTCTTTTGGACAAGCCAGTGGAGCTTCCTGAGGAGGGGTGGGGGTGATGTGGGTCAGTTTAGGGAAGTTGAGAATGAGTCTGGCCGCTGAGTTCTGTATAGTCTGCAGTCTTTTCAGGAGGTGTGTGGTGATTCCTACATAGAGTGAATTTCTGTAGACGAGTCGGCTAGTCATCAAGGCCTGAGTGATGGTCCATCTGGTGTTGCCAGGGAGCCATTTGAAGGACTTACGGAGCATGTGAAGCGTTAGGAAGCAGGTGGAGGAGACTGTGTTGATCTGTTTTTTCATTGTGAGCATGCTATTCAGTATGCTGCAGAGGTTTCGACAGTGGTCTATCAAGGTGTGTGCTTGTCCAAGTTCTGTCGACCACCAAGAGGTGCTTAATGGACGGTGTTCTTTCTGAAGATCAGGACTTCCATCTTGTCCGTATTGAGTTTTAGACAGTTGTTTTTCTTCCATTCGGCGATGTCCGTCATGCACCTGTGGAAACTGGCCTTCGTGGTGGCCGGTCTTCTGTAAGGGAAGGTTAGATTTGCAGATGCTTGCCTCCATTGCCACCTAGCCACAATGTTTAAATACATCCACATGCATAAGAGGGGTGGGGGTGACTTTGTAGTGATCAATGATGGTCCTTAGCAGCATTGCCTCTAGGCCAGTGGTTTCCAACCTTTTGACTTCTGTGGACCCTCACTTTATCATTACTGGAACACGGGGACCCCCACTGAATCATTATTGGAATCTGCGGACCCCCTGCTGAGTCATTACTGAAAGCTGGGGACCTAATCTATTAATATTATTTAATTTTCTAAGCAGTCGCGGACCCCCTGAGGAGGCTTTGTGGACCCCCAGGGGTCCCCGGACCACAGGTTGGGAACCACTGCTCTAGGCATTCCTGAGCTCATGCTTACCACAGGAAAAGAGTGAATTAAAAATGACCACTCTGGATATTCACTAAGAATTTCGTAATTCCTCTCCCACAGTATTACAGAATAACATTATGTCCCATGATTCAAGTCACCCTATGGTAACACACTTTCAATTTGACCTTAAAGTTGGAGAAACCCTCAAACCCGTCATTTACGAGCGCATCAGAAATGATAACGTAGATGGCTTTGCCCTCTCCCGTTGTCCTCAGCTAAATCTCCAGGCTTTCTCATTGACTCTGTCCATCATAGATTTTATTGAGAAACAAAAGCTTGATTCCAGCTTACATGTCTGTTCAAAATCAAGCCCTTCTGTCCTGCAACTTACTTGCAGGCCGCTGTCCAGACTCTCGTCTGATCACAAATGAACTGAGGCACCCGACAACTAGACTCCTTATTTACACCATTCAAGCCATACTTCATGCAGCAGCTTCGTTCGTCACCAAATTTCCATGACCTCACCCTGCCAGAATCCACTTCAGAATCTGTTGTCTGGTCTGTGAGGAACTCCATGTGAGTAAACTTTACTATTTTGCCTAAAACTTTACAGCTCAAGCTGTGCTCACACTATTAGGCTGGAAAGCTAAATGATTCACAAGAAACGCACATGCAAACAATTCTTCTCTCCCTATGGACGAGGAGTCCGCAGCTACTTCCTTATACACCCCCATACTTGTTCCTTCGTTGTCATGCAGAAAATACTTCACAACCGACCTCTTCTCATTGATCCGAACATCTAAGGCTGCTTCCTTTCTCTCCCCTACATCATGTGTTGTCTTTAGCGATCATTGTAAACGTACCTGCTGGTCTTTGTAGCATCATGATAGCTAAGCATCTATTTGCTTTGTTCAGGGCACTACTTCCCTTTGGGGCAAGGGTCACGCTTTATAAAATAAAAAGCAGACTGGCTTCTGTAGACGCTGCTTCACAGGCCACAAGGTGAAAAACCTTGCCTCAGTGGAGCGTGCAATGGGGACAATCACAAAGTACTGACTAGCATAGTGCAAGGTCCTTCTCGTTCTTCCCCAGGTTGACGGATGAAGCAGTGGTGAAGATCCAGAGTCAATGCTTGGCTTCACTGCTGAGACTTTTCGAAGTGCTCCTGGTTCTTTAACATTCCCCAGGATTTATAATGTATCAGCATGGACATGTTGAGCAGGGTTTCTAATACACCGGTTTGGCAGGGAGACACTGAAAGCACCTGAACCAACAAGTCACACCACTGGATTTGTTGGACTCATGTCAGAGAAAACAAGCGCCTTCAACTACCCCGTCAGCAGGTCTGGCGCCAAAGTCCGGTTCCACAGCTGCCGCAAAACTACCCATAAGTTCAAATTCTGCCAAGGAAACAGAGCCGGTGTCGTGTAGCAACATGGCCAATGAATCCCCAGCTCTCTCTAAGAAGGCCTCATTACCATGTCCGACACGGACCCGCGCAAATCCGCTGAATACACAAATTGGCTGCATAAAGCGCTCAGGTGCAAGGTTAACCGCTCCACATAAAACCTCCTAATAAGTCCCCTGAAGGCCAGAAGCGAAGGTTTATAGGGAAATAGAAATGTGCCTTTTCCTAATCTGACAGCACCTGGTTAAACAGAGATGCCTTGTGTTATTTCCTTTCTCTGTCACTGTGGTCACCTCGCATAGAATACACAATCATCTGCTTGGATTCTGTGATTGAAAAAGTATGGGGCTGCACAAAGAGCCCGTTCGAGGACATTTGTGCTGTTGTGCTGGCTATTTTCCTATTGTGGCATTGCTGGTGAGATATTTCAGTGGGTTGTAGCACTTACCGCAGATATTATTTGTATCACTTGATGGGTTAAAACAGCTGTACCCACCGCTCTGCTGTCAATAAGTTACCTTCCAATGACTTGGGTACCATTAAATCTATTCTGCAGGATTAAGATACACTTTATTGTTATTTTTGATTTCATGAGTGGTTGTATAAAGTTCAAGTGAGGCGCATTGCGTTGTCAGTGCATAGGCATAATGGGCCAATAGAGGTATTCATACGGTAGTTAGATAAAAAGGCAGCACTGAAATGTGTGATAAATTGGGTATATAATAGGGACGGTGTAAGTGTGGATGCCCTCCTCCTCAGCTGAGATCATGCCTTGGCCTTCCGTATGTGCCATTGCTGGAGAAGGGAAAAGACAGTAAGGATAGAGCAATACAGGAAGAGTGATGAAAGAAGAGAGTGATGCCGTTGCCAAGATCTTGGGCATGCCAAGACAATACACGCACTATAGATCGACATATCATCATAAATAACAAAAGGGAAACTAGTGCACTCAACCTGAGCAGATGGCTATCCACGGGCAGGCTACATGACATCCTTTGATAGGACCATTGGAAAAGCTCCTGCTCTACCATAATGTTACAGATGGTACGGCCTGGGATATTTTGGGGAAGGCCTGGTGCGCATAAAATGTTCTAGAGTTTTATATTATTTACAATAGTCTGTGATGGACTAACTTTCTGTGTGGGTGGGCAGAAAAGTGCATTAGCCTATCGAAATTTCAGCACTTAATAAGATGAGGGATACAGCTTGGTATACCTTTGCACATCAATCATTAGGAGCTCCAGGAGTCATAGAAATAGAAGGACAGGATAGGCATTACTAGTGAGGCCTCTGTTTAAAAGGTGGGTTTTAAGATCTTTCCAGATGAATATGAAGGGCAGAGTTTGGTGCAACGCCAATCGCAGCGGCCAGAGAGATATTTCCTAAAAAGGATAGCATCGAGAGGTACTTACCAAACTTTAGGGAACCATGATCCAATTTTTAGAACCCTCCGAGCTTTATTGGGCATTAGGTGGGTGATTTTTCAAAATGTAAATAAAGCATCATGGGGTTGCACACTGTCACTTAAAAAAAGCACATTTTCTATGAAAATGGACACTAATTTTGCAGAGACATACGGTTTTACTGATAAAACTATATTGCACACATATGATGTGTGGAAATCGGGTTTCTGTGAATATTTATCATTTGTGCATCCCCATCTTTGTTTCCATCACACTTCAGATTTATATAAAAAAAAATCCTTAATTTTTGCTTTCCTAATTTCTGAGTGTGTATAGATAATGATAATTTACAGGTATTTTTATTTTGTGGTCTGTTACAAAAAATGCCATCCTGCTGTATTTTCTTTCACACACTGTACTCCAGCAAGATTTTCACATAATTTGCTTTACTTTTCTTTCTGTAACAGCAAACTGATAGGAGTGTGTAATCCCCTTGATAAAACACTTAAGCATCAATTTTTTAGAAGCCATAGCCTGAAATTTGACCTTAGTCTATTAAGAGCAGCAAATGTTGCAAGATTAATACAGAATTTAAAGGCATCTTTTTATTTTATTGCTTGGATTTTCACTACCCACCAAAAATCGGCTTGTCGCAACCCACAGTTTGGGAAACACTGGTGTAGAGTTTCCGGTTTCCTTGCCTGCACTTAATATTGGGAAATTTCTAATCTTCCTTCCTCCCTTCTGGTGTGAACCCGATTACCATTATCTGTGACCTGTCGGATAGCCATTCCAAAAATGGTTGCCCTGCTTAAGTTTCTGTACCTTTTTATAAATATACCTATCCGGCTCACTGCACACTTTTCATGGCGGCTGTGCTGCAACCTTATTACCGTGACTTGGGCTGGCAAGCAACCGAAGATCGCATGGGAGACACTCACCCAACCCTTCCAGCAGGGGGGTCAGGGTTTATTCGACTTGTCCCTCTATTTACTCTGTGCCAAGGCTCAATACATTATTTTTTGGGTGTTCCGTACGCAATTCCAGGCATACACAGCTTTTGAGGCAGATAGTGCTGCACCTTGCCCCCTTGCTGTGGAGCTACAGAAATCATATAAATCTCCGTGGACTGAGATTGACACAGTGGAGTGTGTGCGATGGGCGTGAGATAGCTTGATGCAATGCGCCTGGCTTCCCTGCCCATACGAGCACTTTGTCCCCCTTGTACACAGTCCTCTACTACCGCCACTTCAGGATGAGGGGGCCAGGACGAGGGTGCACAGACGCAGCCTCAATACCTTTGTGGATCCATATCATGAGGATCTCTTCTTATCTCAATTACCTTCCTCTGCCCCCTCCCTCCCTCCATCTACGGTGCTTGATATCTTTCTTTACCTCCAGCTTTGAGCCACATGTCGCATACTGCACGGCATGTTCCCCGCACCTCCCCATACGCTGCATGCCCTCGAACAAATACTAACCACCCCATCGCCCCACCGACTGGTCACTCATATTTACTTCGTTATGCAAGACACGGCGTCTGTGACAGCCTTGACCACCTGTCCCACCTGGGAAGAAGACACCAACCCTCCTATCACTGATGCCCAATGCTCATATTGTTGTGACCAAGTGACTGCCTTCTGCCCAAACTATAGATTGCGCCTCTTCCACTTCAAACCCCTTCATCTGCTATACTGCACCCCGTTGCAGCTCCATCGCATGCGTTTGGCGGAGGACTCTCGCTGTCTGCACTGCACCTCAGACTTCCTTCCTTCACCTTGCTTGGGAAGTGGCTACCTTCTTGTCCAGGTTTTTTTTCTGCTCATTCTTATTTGTCACCACCTAACCCCCTCTGTTTGGTCTCTTGGGTTATATCAAAGACATCTCCCCTTGGGGTCTGCCGCCTCACTGCCATATCCACCTCCTGGCCAAGCGCAGGGCGACCATTTACTGGGGGAGACAACCTGCTCCCACACTGGAGGAAGGGCTGCAGGATGCACCCTACTGTCAAGAGTAGCTCTCCGCATATTAGGAGCTCATGCCTCCTTGCTCTCATCACTAAAGACGTTAGGGAACCACTGCTAACATATCTAAGGCAGAGAGACACGCTCCAACAGCAGAGTGCAGGAAGCTGATTGGCGTTGACCCCAATTAACAGGAGGAATAGACGAATTAAAGGCACCACGCAGCCTACTTAAGGCAGCAGAGTTTATATTTATCTTTTATGGTGCACCAGAAGAGATGAGTTTTGGAAATGAGAAAGGCAGACTGTTCCAGAATTATGGTGCTAGAACGGAAAAGGGACTTCCAGTCCTATGCTGCTCATAAACATGTGGGACTCTGAGCTTTCCCTGTGAGACAGAATACATGTCTCGAGCTATAAACTAGAGAAGATGCTTGGAAGTGGAACAGTGAGGAATGTTGAGACTTTAAAGTATGCGCTGGTGCCATATATGATGAGCTGAAAGACACTAGACGAAAACAAGATGGAAGCTTAAGGCAGGGACTGTGTTCTGGATATTTTAAAGCTGGGACATGAGGTAGGTTAAGATAGATAATTAGGTCATGTCCCAACAAGAAGTAGTATCATGAATGTGCCTTGTTGAATAATTAAGACAGGAGCATGTGTGGAACATTGGGATGAATTAGACAAGAATAAGAAGTGAGATGCTAAAGAAAGATCAGAGTCCAGTTTGGGCCCTGTGTTTACTCCTTGGCTTTACAGACTTACCCTTCTTCTGAACCATCAGCTACGGTGCCCACAGCTTCATCTGTGTTTGTTACATTCAAGTGACACAATTTGAGCAGAGTTTAGCTGTTGGGTTTGAACCAGTGGCTGCCCAGCCAGGCCCACGTTCCTAACATTCAAAGCAGGACATGTTTGGCAGCAACCTCCAGATGTCCCCCATTCCAAACGGATTTGGGTGTTTTCTGGGTACTAGATATGAACATTGTGATTCCAAAAGGGGAAAACACGAGGAGCTCAAAAAGGATGTTGAAAAGTTTGTGCCTGAGGAAAACCCTGTGTGGCCATGCACAAAAACACTAAATGAACGACACAAGCGACCCTGTGCAGGGCACAGACAACACACATGGATGTCCTGATTGGTGCTAAATGCCATGACAAGTTCAAACTGATGAGGGAGGCGATATTACCATTGGCTGGTAATCGGAGCTCCATCTGTATCTAGATTAGTACAGTCTGACTTCTCAGTGTGGTGCAAGCAAATGTAAAAACATTGAGGCAATTGACAAGCTTCACCATAGCCCTAGAACTAAACGAACACCATCTCAAAAAGTCACCTGCGCCTTTGGACACGACCTACACCGCTATGTGGGTGGCACCCAAGTTGCGGTGCTCCGTAGAGCACAAGAGCCCAACCAGCTACGGAGCTCTCACCCAAGGCTGCAGCCATGACTGATGTCTACCAAGGATCCCCTTGCCTTTTGTAAGAAGCAGTTTCTACTTGCCTGTGCCTCTGGTCGCTTGCTGCCCTTGAAATAATGAATTTCACATGCGGATAAATCATTTGTTTCGGTTCAAGGCGGCCTGCTAATGATGGCGTAAGATTTTACGGGATTATTACACGGAACGCTCTCCTTCGCCAGTATAAATAGAAGCGCCCATGTCCAGGCCATGGAAGAGTGGCAGGCCCCCTTCACCTCCAGCAGCTGTGTTCAATTACGCTAATTAGGCTCATTTGCTGTGGTTGTTGCATGGGCCGAATGCTAGTAAATATTTCTCCTTTTATGTTTTCTCCACACACTGTCGAATTTCAGGAAAATCTTAGAAAATGATAATATTAATTTCCACTTCAGTTCGCCGAGTGTTTACCGCAGTCACGCTTTTGACCACAGGCTCCGTGTCTAATTATTTAATGTTTTCAATTCTCTGGAGGCACGCTGCGTCGAGAGCTCTCCTGAACGCCACGCAGCATCTTGAGCGAGTGCTGTTCCACACGGTCGAGGGCTAGAGTACATTTAGTGACTCCTAGTCCTTACACCTGAGGGCTAGAGTGCCTTGTGTGAATCCCATTGCATGCATTGGAGGGCCAGAGCAGAATGAGTGAACCCTAGTCCTCCTGCTTGAGGGCTAGAGTGCCTTACATCCCTAGGCACTTGAGGGCTAGAGTATATTGAGTCACCTCATCCCTTACTCCTGAGGGCTAGAGTATATTGAGTAATGCCATTCTTTACTCTTGCAGTCTAGAGTACATTGAGTCACGCCATTCCTTACTCTTGAGGTCTAGAGTACATTGAGTCATCCAATTCCTTACTCTTGAGGTCTAGAGTACGGAGTCACCTCATTCCTTACTCTTGAGACCTAGAGTACATTGAATAACGCCATTCCTTAATCTTGGGGGCTACAGTACATTGAGTCACCTCGTTCCTTACTCTTGAGGTCTAGAGAGCATTGAGTGACGCCTAGTCCACATGCTCAAGGGCTGGGGTTTCACAGTATTAAATATGATTTTGACCTACAAAAATAACACATTTGCTTCATTGACCTAACCAGTACATCATAAGATACGTATCTAATTACTTTTCTTAGCTTCACATCTAACTGCCTACACTTACCCGTGGCATCAATGATTAGGTAGATGTAGTGGTTGTAATATTATTATCATGGGTTCTAATAACCATGTACCACACAAGCATCACGCTACATTGAGTAATTCCATATAAACGACGACCATATGCCCAATCCTAGCTCAAACCATATAGTTTTTATATATTTTTTTATTACATATAAGAATACTTAAGTCCATTTTATAAAATTTGCCTAAATACATATTTTGTATATATTTTAGCCATTTTACCCTTTAAACCTTAAGGAGACAGTTAGGCACAGTGTAAAGACAGATAAGGTAATTGTGTTGTTGAATTAATTTTAACGAGGTAAAGGTCAAAAGATATAAAGTAAGGTGAGATTTTGTCATGTCCTCCTCTTTCCGACCTTGACCATGGTTATTGAGAAGCTGTACATTGATCAATTACTAGAATGTCTGGACTTTTTTTTTTATAAACAATTTAATTGATTCCATTGCCATACAAAAGATCACAACCACATCAAGTATGTTGTAGCCCCTGTTATTTGCATTATGTAAAGCACTCATTAGCACTCATATCAACGCTTTGAGAAAACAGAAGTCCATGTGATGCCGAATTTCTCACTCTTGGAGCACCCTGGAGGCCCCCCCACCAGTTGCCCCATATCTTGTCATTTCTGATGGATACAACTACCTGTGGATTCCTCACCTCATGAATACTCCCATGGCGCCAGCATTCGACGGAAATCTTCTTACTAGACTCTGCACGTCGACGAGGACGTCACTGTCTCGCACGCGACGCCGTCTGACGTCATACAGGCAATAAGAGGTCCTCGACGACGTGCAGACGTCAGTTCCCTTTTTTCCGTGCATTCGAAACGGTTATCTTCGAGGGAGCAACTGTTACTCTTGCGGTTACAGTGTATATCTTGCTGCGTACTCTTTCTCTGTGGAAATAATGTCGCAGAGAAAGTCTGGATTTAAGCCTTGTCGTGAGTGTGGAGGCAAGATGTCGGTGACGGATCCTCATTCCGATTGCCTTTGGTGTTTGAGCTCCGACCACGACGTCTCGACTTGTGATTCATGTCAGCACATGAATCCGAAGGCCCTTAAAGAACGCGAGGCGAAGCTGTTTATGGCCAAGTCAAAGGAGAAGCATCACAAGAAAAAGTCTTCTCCAAGACATCGGCGTCATCGAGACTCCCGGCGCCGTAGAGAATCTCGGCGTCATTCAAGGGAGGCTCGTTCCAGGTCTCCGGATCGGCGCCGAAGGACATGGGAGGTCAGCCCCACGGTGACGCCGCATCCTTCGACGCCGTTGCCCTCTCCGCCGTCTCCAACTTCGCCTGGACAGGCGTCGGTGATTGAGGTATTGGAGCCTCAAGTGTTTTCTCCGGCGCAGACGCCGAGGCCGGCGTCGGGGTCGCCTCCGAGTCAGGCACCCCAGTATCCGGCTTTTCCCACCCCTGGAGCCGATAGTTCCGCATTCTTGAATGCGATGTATGCCATCTTCCAACAGATGGCTCCAGGGGGTGCTCCGGCTGGGCCTTTGGCCTTTTCTTTGGGTGATCCTGCGCCTCTTCGGCCGGCACCCTTTATGCCCTTTCTCCCGTTTGGGAACGTGGGCTCGGCGCCAGTGTCGGCGCCGGTGGCCGCTCCGGTGGCTTCGGAGGGATTGGCCCCAGGGATTTCCATCCCGTCGACGTCGAGATTTCGGCCTGTGACTCCGGTGGGTCCATCCGTTTCAACTGCTCTTCAGTCGGCGCCGAAGTTACCTGTGGCGCCGGATGCGGCGTCGGTGGCTTCGGAAGATCGGCGCCGATCTCCGACTTCGGCGGAGGTATTGTCGACTCCGCGGATTGAGCAACGACTGCATTCAAGGAGGCGTGCTCTCCGGGTACTAGAAGAGCAGGAGTACCAACGAGCCCTAGAGGAAGGAGAGCTAGAGGACTCGGGTGATGGGCTGCGTGGACTGGAGTCGGCCAGTGGGCTGGACACTTCCCCTGAGTGGGACCTTTCGTCCCCGGGGGAATATACCGAGGAAGCTGCTTCCTTTCATACAGTGGTACGGAAGGCAGCTAGTTTTTTGGACCTGCCTTTGCCGGTGGTGGAGGCGAAACAAAACCTTTTGACAGAGGTGTTGCATCCGGCCTCAGCCGCGGCGGAGCCTCTATTACCTTTTAATGACGCTCTGCTGGATCCGGTTTTAGAGGTGTGGAAGAAGCCGGCATCTTCCCCAGCAGTTCACAGAGCCGTGGCCAGGAGGTATCGGACGGCTCCAACTGATCCTGGTTTCCTATCTAGGCACCCTACGCCGGAGAGCTTGGTTGTGCAGGCCTCCTGTTCGTCCAAGTCAGCGCCTGGTTCTTTTCCGACGGTGCCTGGGGACAGAGATTCAAAAAAGCTGGAGGCGCAGTCGAAGAAGATTTTTTCGTCCTGCAGTCTGGCATTAAAAGCCACCAATGCAACCTGTATCCTGGGGAGGTATATTCATGCTCTGATGGATGACATCTCCTCTTCGTTTACAGAGCTTCCCCAGGGTCTTTTGGATCTTGTCTCTGATGCCCAGGCTGCTGCGACCCAAATTATCCAGACGGGACTGGATACCACCGACTCGGTAGCCAGAGCAATGGGCACAACTGTGGTGGAAAGGAGACAGGCCTGGCTCCGTAACTCGGGCTTTTCGGCAGATGTACAGTCCACATTGTTGGATCTCCCGTTTGATGGGGACAAACTGTTTGGGGCTAAGGCTGATTCGGCCTTGGAACGGTTTAAGGAGAGCAGGGCCATGGCTAAGTCGTTGGGACTCCAAGCTCCTTCTTCCACGGCCTCTTCCAGATTCTTCAGGAGGTTTCGTGGATTTGGGCGTGGCTCTTCCTCCTCTTCCTTTCGGGGAAGATATCAGCAACCTGCCTCTTCCCATCCCTATAGATCTTTTAGGGGGAGGGGTAGGGTCCGCACCAGGGGAGCTTCTCAGCAGCACTCTGCCTCTTCCTCATCCTCTGGCGGGGTGCAGCAGGGGAAGCAGCCTTAGGCTTCCACCATTTCCCACTCACTCCTCTCCTGTAGGGGGAAGATTACAGCATTTTCTCACCAAATGGGAGACTGTTACGTCGGACACTTGGGTTCTCAGTGTTGTGGGAAAAGGCTACACCCTTCCCTTTCGGGAGTTTCCGCCCCTCATCCCGCCCCGCCCTTCGTATTGTTCACAAGAACACCTCCAGTTGCTAGAACAGGAGGTAGAAGTCCTCCTTTTAAAGGGCGCGGTGGAGTTGGTCCCGGAGCAGGAAAGGGGTCAAGGAGTTTACTCAAGGTATTTCCTGATTCCCAAGAAGGATGGTCGTTTGAGAACAATTCTGGACCTGAGGATCTTGAATTGGTTCCTCAAGCAGGAAAAGTTCAAGATGCTGACCCTAGCACAGGTGCTTTTGGCGTTGAACATGGAAGACTGGATGGTGTCTGTCGACTTGCAGGATGCTTACTTTCATATCCCGATACTCAAGTCACACAGGAAGTATCTCCGGTTTGTGTGGGATCGCAACACTACCAGTTTGCGGTCCTTCCGTTTGGTCTTACTTCAGCACCTCGAGTCTTCACGAAGGTGATGTCGGTGGTTGCTGCAGAGCTCAGAAGGAAGGGGATAGCAGTATTCCCTTACTTGGACGATTGGTTGATCAAAGCCAAGTCCCCGGAGCTTGTGTTGCGTCATCTGCAGTCAACAACCCAGTTGTTGTTCGACCTGGGCTTTTCGGTGAACGAGCCCAAATCTCACCTAGAGCCCTCTCAGCGCCTCCTGTTCATAGGGGCAGTACTGGATACAACATTGGGTCGGGCCTTTCCTCCGCCTCAGCGGATTCAAGATATTCAGGATTTGGTTCCAATGTTTCGAAATGGAGCGGTAGTTCCAGTCCTCAAGGTCCTTCGTCTGCTCGGTCTTTTTGCCTCCTGCATTCTGTTGGTCACGCATGCTCGCTGGCACATGAGGGCTCTTCAGTGGTGCCTCCGAAGGCAGTGGTCTCAACACAGAGGGGATCTAGAGGGTACTGTCAAGATCTCCAGAGATGCTGCTGTGGATTTGAAGTGGTGGATTGCAAGCAACAATCTTTCACAAGGAAAGCCGTTCCAGCAGTCGCCACCAGTGGCCACAGTCATAACGGATGCTTCCACTCTAGGGTGGGGAGCTCATCTGGGGGATCTGGAGATCAAAGGTCTTTGGTCTCCAGAGGAACAGATTTTTCACATCAATCTGTTAGAGTTACGGGCTGTACGTCTGGCTCTCAAGGCCTTCCTCCCTTCCCTTCGTGGTCAGTCGGTACAGGTCCTAACGGACAATACTACCACGATGTGGTACATAAACAAGCAGGGAGGAGTGGGGTCGTACCTTCTCTGCAGAGAAGCTCTTCGACTATGGTCCTGGGCAAAGGACCATCGGATTTGCTTGATAGCAAACCATCTGGCCGGAGTTTTGAACGTGCGTGCGGACAGTCTCAGTCGCCACTTCTCGGCAGACCACGAGTGGCGTCTCCATCCAGATCAAGTCCGTTTAATCTTCCAGAAGTGGGGGTTTCCTCGGGTAGATCTGTTCGCCACTCGAGAGAACGCGCATTGTCCGTTGTTCTGCAGCCTTCAGTATCCGATGCAGGAAGCGTTGGGGGACGCGTTTCAAATGACCTGGTGCGGCCAGTTGCTTTACGCGTTTCCTCCCATACCCTTGATTCCTCGAGTATTGAGGAAGATTCGCCAAGACCGGGCTCTAGTAATCTTAATAGCTCCGGATTGGCCAAGGAGGGTGTGGTACTCCGACCTTCTCCAACTCTCAACGTGCCCGCCGCTCCGTCTCCCTTTCAGGGCAGACCTCCTCTCACAGTCGCAGGGGCAGGTTCTACACCCCAACCTCCAGAGTCTGCACCTACATGCCTGGAGATTGAACGGGGCAACCTGAGTTCCTTCTCTCTCCCGCCTGAGGTAGTGGATGTTATATTAGCGGCCAGGCGACACTCCACTAAATCTATCTACGCTAATAGGTGGTCTAAATTTGTTGCGTGGTGTGGAGAGAGGCAGATTGATCCTTTACATGCTCATCTATCGGACGTTTTGTCTTTTGCTCTATCTCTGGCGCAGAAAGGTTGTGCAGTGGCTACCATTAAAGGTTATTTATCGGCCTTGTCAGCCTTCATATGTCTTCCAGACCAACCATCTTTATTTAAATCCCCTATTGTTATCAGATTCTTGAAAGGTCTTCTAAATCAATATCCTCCAAAGCCATTCGTTATGCCGCAATGGAATTTGTCCTTAGTCCTGACTTTCCTTATGGGGTCCCCTTTTGAACCTATGCATTCTTGCCCCTTGAGGTATTTGGTTTTAAAAACAGTCTTCCTGATAGCTATAACATCAGCAAGGAGAGTGAGTGAGTTGCAGGCCTTATCAGTAAAACCCCCTTATACAACTTTTTATGGGGATAAGGTGGTGTTGAGGACCAAGGCTGCTTTCCTCCCGAAGGTTGTTTCACCCTTCCATTTGGCTCAGGCAATTACTTTGTCCACTTTCTATCCTCCGCCTCATCCTTCCAAAGAGGAAGAAAGACTGC
Organism: Pleurodeles waltl; assembly: GCF_031143425.1. Taxonomy (NCBI): domain Eukaryota; kingdom Metazoa; phylum Chordata; class Amphibia; order Caudata; family Salamandridae; genus Pleurodeles; species Pleurodeles waltl. The sequence goes on from NC_090446.1 coordinate 997,667,945, forward strand.
ACCGTCTGGACCCAAAGAGAGCGTTGAGCTTCTTTATCGATAGAACAAGGGATTTCAGGCTGGAGGATCAGCTGTTTATTGGATACGTGGGCAAGAGGAGAGGAAAGGCAGTCCACAAGAGAACACTATCCAGGTGGGTTGTTCTTTGCATTAAAATATGTTACTCTTTGGCAAAGAAGGATCCTCCTGAGGGCATTAGAGCTCATCCCACCAGAGCTAAGTCGGCCACTTCGGCCTTAGCCAGAGGTGTTCCTGTGGTCGACATCTGCAAGGCCGCAACTTGGTCGTCCCTTCATACTTTTGCAAAACATTACTGTTTAGATTCTGAGGTTAGAAGGGACGGCCATTTTGCACGGTCAGTGCTGCAGGATTTCTTGGTTTGACCATTTAGGCACCCACCGCCGGGCGTGGTACTGCTTTGGGACTCTATTCATGAGGTGAGGAATCCACAGGTAGTTGTATCCATCAGAAGAACGAGTTACTTACCTTCGGTAACGACTTTTCTGGTGGATACATTAGCTACCTGTGGATTCCTCACGGTCCCACCCGCCTCCCCGTTGCCTTTATGGTCTTGCCAAGTAATCCTTGAGTGCGCTCCTCTTGGTCTTTGAGAGTGCAATAGATGTATATATAATATATTTATATATATATATATGTATATATCTTTATGTATATACTTGGTGTGTGTATATATTTTAAAAGAGAGAGTTTTATATATATATATATATATATATGTACATAAAAAGATTTACAGTTATTCATACAATGTGGTGTATTTTTACAATATAATGGATGTTGCCTTGCTCTTTCATTGCATTGCCTGGTTGTTCTCATGCACGTAAAAAATGATTGGTACTGACGTCTGCACGTCGTCGAGGACCTCTTATTGCCTGTATGACGTCAGACGGCGTCGCGTGCGAGACAGTGACGTCCTCGTCGACGTGCAGAGACTAGTAAGAAGATTTCCGTCGAATGCTGGCGCCATGGGAGTATTCATGAGGTGAGGAATCCACAGGTAGCTAATGTATCCACCAGAAAAGTCGTTACCGAAGGTAAGTAACTCGTTCATTTGGCTGGTCATTCCCTCACCTCATAGAGCGACTTCTCCTGCTAAGCACTTCAGTGTACCCTACGTTGCCACTGTATTATTGTGAGAGACTCGGGGCCCTCCAGCGGGAGGGAGGCTATATCTCGCTTGGCCACCATAGTAGCTGTTCCCAAGAATGTACGGTATGCATGTGTTCCACCCTCTCCCTCAAACACCCCCTGCAGCAACAGCAGCGGGGAAAATTCCACCTCCCAGCCCAGCACTGCCAAGAGTTCCTTTACTACAGCCCTTCAGTACTGTACAATGACAGAACAAAACCAAACCATGTGAAAGCAGTCCGCAGGAGCAGCGTCTACACTCAGGGCCTGCAAGGAGGCCCACTTTTAGGAGACAGTTGGTGTGAGGTAGGCACAGTGAACATAATCTTTTTGAACATGGAGGAGTCTAGAGGATATCGCAGTGACTCTAGGGCCACCACAGCATCCCACCAGTCCTTGTCTTCCATGGTTCCCAACCAACCCTCCCATCCGGCCCTGAGCCGACTCAGTGTGTTGGGGGCATTGATGACCAATGTACAACATATCTGGGAAGCACCACACTTTCCATATTCACCCATCATGAGTTTATCCTTGAAAGGACTGAATTCGGGGAGTGATGGAGGGCTGTGAGACTTCTGGAGGAGCAACAGTATCAAGACCAATTGAAGAAAGGAGAAGTCCTGGTGCCTTCTGGGGATTTCCAGGGCTTAGACTCTGCTAGTGGGTTAGATACGTCCCCTGAGTGGGAGCTTTTATCCCCTGGTGGTGAAATCATGGCAGAAGCAACTGCATACCATGGGGTGATAAAGAAGGCAGCCGAATTTTTGGACTTGCCACTTCCTGCGTCAGAGTTAAAGACCAATATTTTAATGGAGGTTTTGTATCCATCAGCTTCCTTTTCTGAGCCCCTCCTCCTGTTCAATGATGCCTTGGCAGATTCCATATTAGAAATATGGAAGAAACCAGTTACTACACCTGAGGTTTTGAAGACTGTAGTCAGAAGGTACAAGGTTGCTCCAGGTGATCCACAGTTTTTGTCCCAACACCAGACAGCTAAATTGCCGCAAGAAGTTCAGGAGCATTTTAGCAAACTGTTGCGGGTCAGTCAAGTGGCCGCAAAGCAGGTGATTCATTCAGGTCTGAACACTGCAGACTCAGTTGCTAGAGCCATGGGGACTTCTCTTGTGATTAGGAGGCATGCTCTCATTCTGGTTTTTCCTCTGATGTACAGGCTACATTGATGGACCTCCCATTTGATGGTGCGAAACAGTTTGGTGCAAAGCCCTGGAAAGATTTAAGGATAGCAGAACCACTGCAAAAGCTTTGGGCCTTCAGACTTCTTCTTCTACGTCCTTCAGATCTTTCCATAGATTCAGAGGATTTGTTCTTGGGTCATCGTTTTGTGGGAGGCAGCAGCCCCATGACCAGCAGCTTGCCAACCCCCTCTACAGGTCATATAGTGGCCGTGGGAGGGTTAGAATGTGAGGACCCGCACAGCAGCCTTCCGCCTCATCCTCATCCTCATCCTCTGGGGGAATCCAGCAAGGGAAGCAGCCCTAGTTCTTACTCCATTTACCAGCATGTTCTACCTGTAGAGGGAACGCTGTTACATTTTCTCCACGAGTGGGAGTTAATTCCATCAGACTCTTGGGTGCTGAGCATAGTGGGAAAAGGTTATGCCCTTCCCTTTTGGGAATTTCCTCCCCCTTCGCTCCCCATCACTCATTTTACACAGAAGAGCACCTCCTGTTGCTACAGCAGGAGATGCATACCCTTGTGTTAAAAGGTGCAATGGAGTTGTTTTTGGAGCAGGTAAGGGGTCAGGGATGTTATTCAAGGTATTTCCTGATTCCCAAGAAGGATGGTCTGTTGAGGCCTATACTGGATTTGAAGGTTTTGAATTGGTTCCTCAAGCAGGAAAAGTGCAAAATGCTGGCCCTAGTACAGGTGCTTCTTGCATTGAACATGAGAGACTGGATGGTGTCTATCGACTTACAAGATGCTTATTTTCATATCGCTCTTCTAAAGCCGCACAGGGAGTATCCCCGGTTAGTGGTAGGGTTGCAACACTACCAGTATGCGGTCCTTTCAATTTGGTCTCACGAAGGTGATGACAATGGTTGCAGCGGACCTCAGAAGGAAAGGAATTTCTGTATTCCCTTACCTGGACGATTGGCTGATCAAAGCTGGGTCCCCAGAGCTCGTGCTGGGCCATTTGCAGGTGACAACCCAGTTGTTGTTCAACCTGGGTTTTACGGTGAACGTGTCCAAGTCTCACCTGGAGCCCTCTCAGTGCCTCCTGTTCATAGGGGCAGTACTGGACGCAACATTGGATCAGGCCTACCCTCCTCCACAGAGGATTCGGACATTCAGGCGATGATTCCAATGTTTCAAAAGGGAGTGGCTGTTCCAGACCTCAAGGTGCTGCTTCTATTTGGTCTGTTCACTTCCTGCATTCTATTGGTCACTCACGCACGTTGGCACATGAGGGCTTTTCAGTGGTACCTCCGCAAGCAGTGGTTTCAACACAAAGGGGTTCACGAGGAGTCGATAACGATCTCCAGAGACGCTGCAATGGGTCTGTGATGGTGGACTGTGGAGACCAACCTCTCTCAAGGAAGGCTGTTTTGTCTTCCACCTCCGGTGACCACAGTCATCAAGGATGCTTCCACCCTAGGGTGGGGAGCTCATCAGGGGGACCTGGAGATCAAGGGCCTTTGGTGTCCAGTAGAACAGATGTTTCACATCAATCTCTTAGAACTGCGGGCGATATGTCTGGCTCTCAAGACCTTCCTCCCGAACATTCGCGGTCAATCGATACAAGTCTTAACAGATAACAGACATCACTACTGCAATGTGGTACATCAACAAGCAGGAAGGAGTAGGGTCGTTTCTTTTCTGCAGAGAGGCTCTGCGGCTCTGGGCGCAGGATAGCAAACATCTGGCTGGAGTTCTCAATGTACGTGCGGACAGTCTTAATCGGCACATCTCAACCGATCACGAGTTGCGTCTCCATCCGGACGTGGTTCTTCACGTCTTCTCGATGTGGGGAGCTACTCAGATAGACCTGTTTGCTACTCACAAGGACGCACACTGCCCGTTGTTCTGCAGCCTCCAGTATACAATGCAGGGGGGTTTTGGGGGACGTGTTTCAGCTGTCCTGGAATGACCAATTGCTTTACGCTTTTCCTCCCATACCCTAGATTCTTCGAGTTCTGAGGAAGATTCGCCAAGATCGGGCCCAAGTCATCTTAATAGCCCCGGATTGGCCAAGAAGGGTGTGGTACACAGACCTCCTTCAACTCTCACTGTGCCTGTCTCCCTCACAGGGTAGACCTCCTCTTGCAGGAGTAGGTTCTACATCCCCACCTCCAGAGCCTGCACCTAAATGCCTGTAGATTGAATGGGGCAATCTGAGTTCTTCTTTCCCTCCAGAAGTAGTGGATGTTATCTTATTGGCCAGGCGACACTCCACTAAGTGCCGATAGATGGGAAAAACTTGTTACTTGGTGTGGAGAGAGACAAATTGATCCCCTAAAGGCCCATTTATCGAATATTTTGCAGTTTGCGCTTTCCGTAGCACAGAAAGGTTGTGCATTTGCGACAGTGAAAGGCTATTTATTGGCGCTGTCGACTTTTCTTTGCCTTCCTTATCAGCCTTCCTTATTAAGTCCCCTATAGTTCTTACGTTTCTTAAAGGGTTAACTAACAAGTTTCCTCCCATTCCGTTTGTAATGCCTCAGTGGGATTTGAATTTAGTTTTTACTTTTTTGATGGATTCACCGTTTGAGCCTATGCATACATGCCCGTTGAGGCTTTTAGTTTTTAACACAGTTTTTCTAACAGCCATCGCGTCGGCTAGACGTGTTAGTGAGCTTCAGGCTCTTAGTGTGAACCCACCGTTCACTACCTTTCATGCTGACATGGTGGTGCTGAGAACCAGGGCGGCTTTTCTTCCTAAAGTAGTCACTCCCTTCCACCTGGGACAGTCTATAACTCTTCCGTCTTTTACGCTCCTCCCCATCCTTCAAAGGAGGAGGAAAGGCTGCATTGCTTGGATACGAGAAAGGCCCTGAGCCTCTAAAGAAAAGAACGAGAGACTTCAGTATTGATGATCAGCTCTTCATAGGGTATGTGGGCAAAATGAAAGGCAAAGCTGTCCTCAAGAGGTCTCTTTCAAGGTGGGTCATTCTTTGCATTAAGATTTGTTATTCACCAGCAAAGAATGTTCCCCCTGAGGGCAATAGGCCCCTTTCCACCAGGGCTAAGTTTGCCACTTTGGCTTTACCTAGAGGTGTACTGGTTGCTGAAATTTTGTAAGGCAGCAACTTGGGCTTCCCTCTACACTTTTGCAAAGCATTATTGCTTAGACTGGGAACTAAGGAGGTATGGCCATTTTGCCTGTTCTGTTTTGCAGGACTTCTTGGTTTGACCACTCGGGCACCCACCACTGAGTGCGGGACTGGTTTGGGATTCTTTTCATAAAGTGAAAAATCCACAAGTAGTTGTATACATCAGAAGAACAAGTTACTTCCCTTCGGTAATGCTTTTTCTGGTGTATAAAGTAGCTACCTGTAGATTCCTCACAGTCACACCTGCCTCCCCATTGCCTTTCTGGTCATACCAAGAGTACTGTTAAGGTTATAGATAATATGTATATTGTGTGTATATATATATATATATATATATATATATATATATATATTTACTGAGTTGGCACGTGTTGTGCATGTGATGTCGGTATTCACCTTTTTGCCTCGAAGGCATGGTAAATAATGGTGAAACTGACGTTAGCACACCGGCGAGTACTTCTTATGGCTCCGATGATGTCAGACGGAATCGCTTGCGAAGCCATGCAATTGTGACGTCCTCATCGACGTGGAGAGCTAGGAAATAATTTCTGGCGAATGCTGGCACATTGGGAAGATACATAAGGTGAGGAATCCACAGGTAAGTACTATGTCCACCAGAAAAAGCATTACCGAAGGTAAGTAACTTGTTCTTCTGAAGGTGTTCATAGTCAGACTTTGAACAATAGGAATGCAGTGTTGGATGTAGGCAGCCCTAGCTTGGAATAAACTTATTTCGGGTCTTAGAACAGAGCTAGATTTGTCTTAATCTCGGGAAAGTGCGAAAGTGAGCCATATTCAGCAAGTAGAGTAGGTGTTGTGCTCCTAGTTTAGGTCTACAGTGCCTAGGTTGTATTAGTATCGATGGAGATGCCCTCGCTCAGTAGGCATTTCGATTTTGTCTTTGAGGCTGAAGGAATCTACCATACTAAAAACCAGTTACAACTATTTATGAAAAGGAGGGTCCGGCCTGTACTGTTTGGCTGTGTTTCCTCTGCATGAGGTATTAAGTAAACCTAGTAGAGTTTCTACTTTACCATTAAACAAGACTTAATGATAGCTATGTGAAAGGGGGTCCTGTTATGTGAAATACTTTACTTTTTTGGTCATTATGTCCTTCCTGTGAATCACCTTCTTGTTATCCTGCCATTAGTCTATAAGAAAGAGCTAATGGTCCTTTTAGCTAGACTTAACAAAAGAGACAATCACAACGGTGACGGATACCCCATCTGCCAAAAAAAGGATAGGCATTCTGGATCAAGGAGTATGTGAGGTTCACTGCACAAAACCCCCTGTTTTATATTCATCACTGCAAATCATCAGAGCCTTGAGGGTTGGTGTCTACAGATAGTCTCTTATGTCACTTGATCATCCCTCCAGTAATAATGTCAAATAAAATGAGCCAAAACCTATCAGTTTATTGTTACTGTTGTGGTTTGGATGTACTGGCCACTGGGAATTCCCTCTGAGAGGGCAGTGATTGGAGGGTGCGTCTTACATTCGAAATGCTAGATTGATGATTAAAAAATGTGCAGCGTACTCCTGCGTAGCACGGGTTCAAATCCCACCAACGTGACTCTTCTGTTCATCCTTCCAAGATGAATCAAGTCAGTAGCTCAGGGTTGAACAACAAAATATGTTAATGCAGCATGGACATATCCCAGGGATGGAGCACCGCAGAAAAACGAGCTTACATTAATATTATTGTTTTTACGAAATTCTAAAACCTCAAAACCAGGTTAGCTTTTCCCCAACATATAGTCTGCGGTGGAGATGACTCTGGGATGAACGCTCGCTGCTGCCTGTGATAAAGATGAAAATCCCTCTTACGCCGTATTTTGTAATGACAATCTCAGATGATTACTACTATTCGTCATATTGCAATAATCTCCTCATCCTCTGCATGCTTTTCATCTTCTCATCCGGAGATGGAATATGTGTTTTGTCTGGATTCAGGATCATGGCTTGTTGATGCCTGTTCCGTAATCGACCCACGTGACCGCAACGACCGATGTTTTAATTATTAAATAGCTACACAGTCCACTCCTTAGTTTTTGGATTGTTTCGTGACCATTACTTATTGTTATTGTCCTCTACTCAGTGCGTTAACTTTTTCATTTGCCCTCTCTACAGGTGTGATCTTGAGCCATGGGTGCATTATGCCAAGGGGTATAATGCAGGGAAAAGGCACTTGATAGCTACTGGCAGCCGCTGGGATATGGGCAATGAAGCTTTTGGGTAGCATTTTCCTAATGTCCTCCAGCTTAGACAGACCTGCCTACTGCCCCATTCTCTTCATAGTTCACCGTCGCATTGAACTTTGCGTGGAGGCAGGCAACATACCCCACCAACAATAATAGAAGGAATAGTATCAACACATTGGGGGTTATTACAACTTTGGAGGAGGTGTTAATCCATCCCAAAAGTGATGGTAAAGTGACGGATATACCACCAGCCGTATTACGAGTTCCATAGGATATAATGGACTCGTAATACTGCTGGTGGTATATCCGTCACTTTACCGTCACTTTTGGGACAGATTAACACCTCCTCCAAAGTTGTAATAACCCCCATAGTGTTGCCTTAGATGCAGAACTGATGAAGGCATCTTTTTTTTTTTTTTTTTTTTACACAGTGTGGGCATGCCCAATTATATAACACTCTTTGTCCTGGTAACATAAATACATACCACTTTCGCACAAATTGTGGTGATGGTGGTTGTGGGCGATGGGGGGCGGCAGTCACACTGGACCTAAATATTTCAACACTTGGGTTGATGGAGGAATGAAGTGGCTCCAGGGCCACCAGGACTAGTAGACTGCTTGTGGCAATAAGCTTGTTAGTAGCTAAAAGATGTAGTCTGCCGTTGGCGATCAGAGTGGGTCCCTCCTACCTGTGAGTGGGTTCGATCTTTGAGTTATTGTGCCACAGCAGAGGAGTTCATATATAAAGCTGGAAGTTGTCCTGGGAATCACTAGACGTTTTTGGGGTGAGGGGTGGGGTTATTATGAAGGGATCAATTACATAATACATTGTAATGATTAATCAACATTTCAATGCTTACTGTTCTTTTGCTGTGTAAAATACAGTTTGAGCTGTACAATGGTTTGTTTTTGTTTTGATGTATTTAAAAAAATAAAAACCGACTTGTAATCTAATTTTAGCATTGCATCAAAGGTGCTAAGAATCATTAGCCACAGATGAAAACAAAATCACCTATTAATTATCTACTTCTACACTTATGAGCCTGAGCCATTCCTGAGGGTCCATAAAGAGAGAGTGGGTAACCAGCGACCCTGTCCCACGCTTCCATCAACAATATTAAAGGTCTGTGGCAAATATCCGTCCTTCCCTCTGCTTTCTCACAAGTCTAACACCAGTACACGGATAATTGTAACATCCCTCAACCCTCAGTATATGCACCCCACTCCTCTAGTCACTTGCATGAGCATCAGTTCACCAAAATATCAGGGGTTGCAGAAGTGACATCGTACACCCTTAACGATGTCTCATGAATTTAACCCTCATGGTGTCACAATAATTGCACTCACTCTTACCCCTACTCACTCATTCTCACTCTCTTGCTCACCGCTACTCTGACTCACCTGTGCATTCTCACTCACTCTCCTCCACACACAGACACTATACCACATACTAACATACATGCTCACACTCTCATCCAAACTTTCTCACTCACATGCACGCATATTAAATATACGAAAACTATTTTAATACACTAACCTAAGATGCCAGTGGAGTTTAGGTTCCAGGTCCTGCTGTTCCACTTTTTTATTACATTAGTAGTGAATTATAGATTATGAATCACTGCTAATGTTATAAAAACATTAGCAGAAATGGAGGCTGGAGCCTGACACTAGTAATGAGAGCTGCCAGTGTGTATTTGTCTCTGACTTTGCCTCCTCAGAGGCTAGGGGTCGCAAAGGGCGAGCCAGGGGTCGCAGCTGCGACCCCTAAATAACGTCCATGGCTACTTGGCTTCATGGAGCACATAGCTCAAAGGAATACCCTGTGACCCTGGACAACATGATCTGAGAAGAAGCATTGCTTATTGGTCTAACAAATCTTTAGTGCTTTTGCATCTGCAGAACTTTTGTTGCGATTGCAAATATGAGTACTTATTGCCTGCTCAACAAACAATCGTTTTGGCTGGCCAACAGTGCTACCTGTTGTTATTACCTCTGCTTTTCATTGACCTTGAAAAGACACAAAGCTGTGTTGCCTTTGTTTAGATCCACAGCAGTTTCCTGCAGACTGCCTATGTGTGGAAAGCTTTCACTCAAACCCGGTTGATGATTTGTGCAGCGAGAGCAGGGGACTTCCCTAGCACTTCGATAGACTCTCAGTCACCATGAATTAACTGATGCAAACATATTTACACAGGAGCTCCCCGTCTCTGAGACCTGTGTACTTGAGAATTTTCAATAAATACTTCGTTCACAATGTGTTTTCGCGAGGGTCTCGGGCCAAAAATGGTAGGGTTGCCTGAGTTACGTTTCTGTTTACTGTAAACTGTTGTGGCGTTGTTTCAGTGTTTTTCCAATGCTAGTGTTTTTGAAGTGCTTGTAAAAATCGCTTTTATTCTTTCCTCGATTTCCCGCATCTCCATTCCTGTCTCATTTCCTAACAAAACCTCTAATTTCAGCACTCCAGTCCCACCCCTTGGATGGAGATGTATTTGCACCTTAGTAAGATTTGATTGCAGCAAGTTAAAAGGTTAATGTCAGGCATTTATCACTCCGTCCTGGTACTCTATACTTTAAACAATTGGCCATGATCGTCGAATAAAGACATTCCACTTACTACGTGATATTGTGGGGTGCTCTGTTCTTGAAAGCCTTTGTCACACTGCCCTGTTCTTTGTCCTGAGAAACCAAGAAAGGTCTGGTCTAAGAAATGTACTATTAGTGTCTGAACTGGACCTGTAACTGCTGTTAGTTGAAAGTCATTTGGTGACAGCCTATACGAAACAGAAGCTGAGTTAGAGAATAAACTTCATGACCTACAGTATGTCTTGAATCATTTGCCTGTGCAGCTCACACTGTGACTGAAGTTTATTCTATATCTTTGGGCTTGGCCTATGGTATTTTGAGCTTATTTAAAAGCAAGCATAAGGACCAGTAAAACATTTTGGAGGACTTTGTTTATTTGAAAGCATATGTAGGACAATGCTGTATCTGGGCATGTGTGAGAGTTACACAAGGTACTTGATTTGTGTCACATGCAGCTTGCCCTGTTTAACTGCTTTTCCGTCGTGGGAGTGCAAAATTGGCAGAGCTCAGTTTGTTACCCTTATGTGTGGTCCTAGTGATTTGTATAGGCGATGCTGTAAGTGTTGAGCCATGTTTCGGCACCATAAATTCCATGCTTCATTTCGACATTGAGCCAGTAGAAATGACTTTCGAACCTGGTGATTCTGGGATTGTATGAGTAATGTGTTCTACATCAGTGTGCAGGCTCATAATGGCTACATTCTATACACTTTTGTATCTGAAGCTTACACTAAGATGCTCAGTAGTGGTTGCCTCTTCTTGCTTCTGAACTGTACTGTGTACATTACCTCATAGATTTTCAGAGTTAATGTATGAAATTTAGGCAGAATGGTTTTAGCAAAACAGGGCACTGACCCTTTCTAAGCCTAGCCATAGGTGCTGAGTATGTTTGAGATATGGCCCCAGATCTTTCTATAGAGGAAATGTGAGTCATATAACCTTGTTGTTCAGACCATCATGATTTAATACTTAGAACAGAAGTTTTGGGTGAAGTGCTTTATGGGTGAAAGTTAGAAATGGGGTTCGTGGTTAGCTAGGGTATGAACCTCAGCCAGGCAGGACCACTACTCTAAGCAGGGCGAGGGAGCTACACACCCAAGATGACCCCTGCTCACCCCCTTGGTAGCTTCGCACCAGCAGTCCGGCTTATCCCAGAGGCAATGTGTAAAGCGTCTGTACAACACACACAACACTAGTGATACAATAAATACACCACAAAGAAAACTCTATACCAAGTTATACAAAAATTAACTGTATTGCATGATACATCATTAGACCAAAAACGACATGGATCAGTAATACCCTGCTACACCAGCAGTTGTCAGGACTACACACAGGTTACTAGTCCTCTGCAAAAGCAATCAGTAGTCAGGTAAACACATTACCAAGAATAAATGCACATATCATGAATATATTTCTCTATGGCAGCTCATCATTATGAATGCACATGGCAGAAAACATTCATATACTGCACAAGTAATAATGAACACGCCCTCCTTCTGCATATAAGGTGGACCCTCAGAGTACATACATCACCCCAACATGGTAAGCACGACATATAGCACATAAGTCAGGTCATAGACCAAAAATGTAGAAATAATAAGGGCAGAATAACTGTGGTGAACTGCAACAGCTAGAAGTATCCCCAACGGCCCTCTTCTTCATAAAGGGTGAATCGCATTAGTGCTTTCTATCGCAGATAATCGGTAATTGCCGATCCACTCTGTCGGGCAATATGGTACATTGTCCTCAGCAGGACAGGGCCTTCATTGAGGTCTCCATCCCATCCTGTGAGGGAAAATGAGAACAAGGCCCCTGTGTCAGGGAGAAACTCTCTGGAAAGAGTGCCAACAACAGGAGGGGGGCTCATACACATCTTCCCCTATAGCAGGGAACCCTCCCTGGGTCCCTCGCATGTTAGAAGATCACCAGGCAGCCACCCGTGTACACGCAGGGCGGTTGCTTGCTGTGGCGGTGCCTCCGCAAGCCGAAAGTATGCTTCCAACAGGAGGGTGGAGGAGAAGGGGGGGGGGGGCACCCAGGATAAAGAATGGAGGCAGAACCCTCTTGGGCTCGCCCCACCCCATTCTGGGGAAATACAATAAGAGTAGAGGAGCCTCCTGGCTCTGGAAATATCCAGTAACCTTCCAGGAGTGGTCCCCCTACTGGAGGGACCGCCACTCTCCTTTGTACAGCTGCTGCTCCTCCACAGCACCTGAGCAACGACTCCCCGGGACATGGGCAGACAGCGGTGCCCGCCAGGGCTGTGGCAGGTTTCAGCGAGGAGACCTTCATTGGTCCTCTCCACTGTCTGGCTGTGCAGCCCTGCAGCCACTCTGCCCATTCTCCGAACGAGCTTTGTATCCTGGGCAGGACTTACACGCGGGCAGAGCAGTCCCGCAGACAAGCCCAGTTGTTTAAGAGAGGCCCATCTGGGAGGCGGGGCTTTGTGACAGCAATGTAGCACTCAGGAGAGGCTCCCCTGCCACCAAGTACGAAGAGGAGCGCTCAGCCCATGCTCCCGCTTGGTGATGGGCACTCAACATACCCGGCTGAATAAGAATACGATATGACCAACAACCGGAATCACAGGTCCCACAGCTGGATGGCGTGGGGTGCTGGTTTCCTGATGAAGTCCTTGGGCAGCACACAGAAACTCACTAGAACAGGGAAGGGGGCACACTAACTGTCCCTCGAGGCACCGGGGAAGCACCAATTTGAGGAAGGTGAACAGTAGGCCAGTGCATAGGGCAGCAGAGCAAGGAGGCACTGGTCCAGGTGGCGGTATCTTCCTGATATCACAACAGTCCTCGGGTGCAACGTCCAGCCTGCAGCAGCTGGCTACAAGTCCCATGCAGTGTCTAAAAATGTGGAGGACAAACCCCTTTACTTACACAGCTTCCACAGAGGTGGAGAGAGGAGTTCTAACCAGGTCCAGGAGTGTCCTCTTCTCTTCCCACACTGGCTGCAGACATCAGTTGGGGGTAAACAAGCCCTTTGTTGAGGCCAGGGCTTAGCCTTTACAGATGAATGTGAGCCCCGCCTCTATCTCTCCCAGCCCAGGAAGACCATTCATTATGCAGATGTACTCCTGTTACACCTCCACCCTCACTGTGTGATGGCTGTCTGGAAAGTATGCACAACCCCAGCTGTCACTCTTCCCCTGACGTGGATTGCAGTCAAGCTGCAAAACACCAGAGTCATAAGCACAGAGAAATGCTCACTTTCTAAAAGTGGCATTTCAGTAATGGTAATAAAAAAACTCCACCTACACCAGTAAACAGCATTTCTCACTACCATTCCAAATATATCAAACATGCCCACCCCACCCCTCATAGATCAGACAATACCACTTAGCCACGTGCAAGGGCATTCCTAATGCAACCCTATGAGAGAGCCAGCACTCACAGCAGTGAGAAACTAAATAGGCTGTTTGTCACTACTAGGACTTGTAGTACATAAAGACATATGTCCTGCCTTTTACATACCCAGCACCCAGCCCATAGAGCTATCTAGGGCCTACCTTAGGGGTGACTTAGGTTAAGAAAAAAGGGAGTTGAGGCCTTGGCAAGTAGTTTGACTTGCCAAGTTAACGTAGCAGTAAACTGCGCTTGCAGGCTTTGCAGCGTCAGGCTTGAGAAAGGTTTGAAAGACCACTTCTGTGGGTGGCACAAACTGCGCTGCATTCCCACTAGTAGCATTTCATTTACAGGCCCTGGGTGTATGATATGCCACTTTACAAGGGGTTTACAGGTAAATTAAATAAGCCAAATAGTTGTAAACCAATTATACCAAGTTGTATAGGAGAGAGCACTTGCACTTCAGCACTGATTAGCCATGGTAAAGTGCCCAGAGTTCTGAATCTAACAAAAAGATGGTCAGACAAATAGGAGAAGAAAGGCAAAATGTTTGGGGATGACCCTGCAAAAAGTGCCAAGTCCAACAGAGAACATTGATTCTGGAGGCATTTGTATGCACAGTGATCTTTCTGCCATAATCCTAATGCTTGTGGTTTTGGAATGCAAAGGTTCATCCTGAGGATAACATCATGGCAGTTCAGCTTATCTTCGACTGAGACCCTACTCAGTGAGCCAAACCAAATAAGGTGAATCCTGCTCCCAGATCCGAAGAGAATGTAGGTGTTCTGGGATAATGGACCCTGCAGATGGCCAAAAAGGCATATTGAATGGCATATCATAGCCTGAGTGGGTCATAATGACAGCCCTATTTCTAAGCACAGAAAAAGTGCTTTGAAATAGGGTTACACAAGTATTTCTGGTTTCTAATGGAAAGGACATGTTCAGTTTGGTTGTGTTTTATCATTTATAATCAGTTTTAGCTGAAAACCAGGCTTACAAAAAATAATTTTCAACCTAGTGAGATTACATATTCATCCTTCTAGCCAAGGGATCTGGATACAGTTGATGGAAATTTTTATTTTTGAAAAGATGTCTTCAGTTTCTTTGGCTCTTCTGTGGTAGCTGTAATTGAGCAGTTGGTGATTACTCAGAGCAGATGGTATGAAGATTGTAGTAACCTATAACATAACACGTGTCAATGCCTGGTTCAGATGTATTTCCCTTAAAAGGAATGCCTTTAATGTATGTGTTTATAGATAGAACAGGCAAAATGAGGAAATGTGATGAACTATAGAGCTACCTAGCTCAAAAGGTTCTTGCACTTAATGGTTGGAAGACGTTATGGGAATAGATGTTAGGTTGCATGGTGCAAGCTAAAAACAAAACGGTTACAGCCTCCTGTGCTTTGATTTTAGACAGCTGCCAGGCTTTGTGATCACACAGATGTGCTTGGTACTCTGGAAAGACTTTTTACTTTGGGTCTTATGGGCGTAAACCATCGATGCTTCTATTTGTAAGGAGTGTTCAACAATTTACTGCATTAAACAGAGAAATGAGGGCAGTAAGGGTGAGAGGTGCCGCTCTTCTAGACAGTAGACATGTGGTTTAGACAGAATAGATAAGTGAGAGTAAAGTCCGGTGCAGAATGGCCCGGTGCCTTACTGCCCGGTAGGCACCAAAACGGGTACTAGGAGTACCCTAGAGCAAAAATGGGAAAACATTGGCCACAGCACACAGAGAGTAATGTCCAACAGTAAGGCAGAAAAATATATTCCTGGTGTGGTTCCGAGAGTTGAGGGAAGTATAAAGTTGAAACGAGTCTCAAATCCTGTTTGCAGATGGTGTCTTTATTCGTAGGTGCTTAGAAAGCATTGAGTCATCGTGGAGATACAGCCAACACATGTTTCGTCACACAAGTGACTTTATCAAGGCTGGGACAGCAGGCTCAAGTAGGTTTGGTGCTGGTGTGTAGTAGTGAAGTTTAGGTGGGCTGGGTAAATGGTAAAGAACTGTAATAGGTATGGCTGCGCCAGGCAGCTGCAGGTGCGTATGTAAAAGGCTTGCATGAAATCGAAGATATGAGAAGGCCCTGATAAGCCTATAAAATGACCGAGTAGTAGCGTAGTGGTGAGCTGTCCGGTAAACGCGAGATCGAGTGATGATGATCAAACTTCACTACTACACACCACCACCAAACCTACTTGAGCCTGCTGGCCAGTGCTTCAAAGTGCGCATGTCAGGTTGGCCGGCTCAAGTCAGCCTGCCAAACTCACATGCGCAGTTTGCATTGTCTGGTCAGCCACTGCTGTATTCCTCCATGCAGCAGAGGATATGCCCCTCATTTCTCTTGGCTCTGGGGCAGGCTGATGGCTGTGGCGTCTCTTGTCAAAAATAAAATGGCAATGAAAACATTTCATTGCCATTTTATTGTTCATATTGATTTAGCGTAGCTCGCAGTGGGAGGGGGAACGCTCACCCGCCCTCATTAAGAAACGGTCACTGATGAAAAGAGAGGGAAACTGCAATGAGAGGAATGAACCAGAGCTGTTTTGATCATTTTTGCCAGGGCTACTTTTGATACCCCAGTCCAACTCTGTAGCCAGGATAGTCTGACAGGGATTTCATTTTACCACCATATCGGCAGAGGTCAGGTCTGTAAGGGTGAGTGGACAAATGTCTATTGATACCTTCTCAACACATTCAGAGCGAGGTCTTGAGATCTGTTTAGCACTCGCAAAGCAGAAGTCCAAGGGGTAACAAAAAGTCTTAAATTGGTGGAGCTAAGTATGCCCGCAATAATGGGTCACTGCTTCAGGTTGCTCACATGCCTTTGTCAGCTTCATCTTACCTTAGTGGCATTTTCTTCCTCAAGGTTCCAATTGCCATCACTTGGACTGTTCCCATCTTGAGACCGACCTGACGTGTCAAAACTGGTGGGGGCTTTAATCAAGCTGGTACTTGTTTGTGTATTAAAACAAGTAATATATGCTGTGTTTAACAAAAACAAACCCATTGAAATAAAAACTGCAGTCCCTTCGCCTAATGGAAAAGTGACCCATATTTTGGGCAAATCCCGGGTCCAGACACCCTGCACTTTCTATCTCCTTTGCTATGTAATTTTTCCTACAAAGCCCATAGCACAGAGAATCGTATGGCCAGTGCCACTGAAATTATGCATCAAGGGAGGACCAAATTTTGCAGCAGGGTTGACTAAATTGTGCAGCAAGAAAAGCTAAATTATGCGACTTCATGCTGCACATTTTGTGATAGTATTACTTATTAGTTTTGTCATTTTTTACACATGTAAACACTGCCTGGGCAACCGTTTCACCTTATTAGAACCAATTTAAGATCCAAATACAGTAAAAAGCAACAGAAAGGTGACTAGTCAACTTCTGCATAGGGCCTTCCACTACATGGCAACATATACTGCTGTGAATTTTAGTAACTTTTGATCCGTTTGAGTTAGAAACATTTTTTTGTCCAAATCTGTAGGTTATGCAGCAGAGGATTTATGTTTTGGCAAATGCAGCAAAACCATAATAATAATGAAAATGCAGCGGCTGTATAATCGCCTAATTCCAGTAGTCCTGCTTACATGAGGACTTCCTTATTGATCCATGTCACAGGCATATTATATATAAACATCTAGTTTTTCATTTAACAATTCGGTGTGTTCTTGAGCTTGCAGTTCTTCTTAGCCTCATTTGTACAAACTGGCCTTTGATATATTGCCCCAAACCTGTACATGACAACTCAGAAGTGACCTATAAACTTAGGCACCACATTTCACCAGTGGTTTCTGGAACTGGATGGGGTATTCCAGAGGTCATTTGCTGAATTGTGGAGAAACATCACTTGTGATAACCAAAGCTGAACACCAAACGCCAACGGAATCTTCTCCTGTAATTTCTATAGGAGTAACACAATACAGTCTCCCCTCTTCAGTGGTTATACCTCTCCTGCAAACCCCAAAATTAATCTGATGCTCCCAATGATCTTTTCACTTTGCGTGTCCGTGTTGTGATTATCTGTTATCTCTACAGGACCTCACCTCCAACACGTAGTTTCCTTATGAGTTTCTGTGTGTTCTCTCGATTTCTCTACATATGTGTATGTATAATATGTATGTACGTATATTTTACCCAATGGTGGTCCTGGTACTTGATAGTTATAGGTACGGCAACTTTTCCATAGGAAATCAATTTTTTGGTTTGCTAATGACTTTGGCCCAATTTAAGTAATATTTATGAAACTTCCTGAAAGAAAAAGTTAATCTACCTCAGCTTCTTCCCGGAAAGTTGTGGGGTGATCAGTGATGCAGGGGCTTAGAAAAAGGTGGCACAACACGCTTTTTTCCCATGCTGTTTTCCCTGGCAAAATTGAACAGCAATACCACAAAAAATGGCTGAACTGAATTAAGCCAAATTTGGCAAAAAACGAAATCTGGGTCCAGTAAAATCTGTAAATCTGTTCAGTAAATTTTGTGAAATGAAGCTTAAAAATGTATGTATATATAGGGATGCAAAGGGCTTGCATATCCAGCAGATATGATCTGATTGGCTGCCACAACATCAACAAAAATGTGGCAACAACCATTCTCGGACTTGGGTACTCAGTTACCTGCCCTGTAAAAAATATAAAAAACATATAGAGGAGCAGGTTAGACATACCCTGCTCCCAGGCCTGATTTGGCCCTCCTCCTGCAGCCTTTCTCACCCCAGGCCAAAAAACATAATTTTGTTTACAGATACTGCAAATTTGCGTGTAGTAGGAGAAAAGGTGAGCTCCTGTCCTTTTGATTTTCAAGCCATCCCTGGTGGGCATTTATCAGAGGAGGGTCGTGTGCTCTCCCCCCGCCCCCCATGAACATTATCCAGAACCCGGGGGACCCCGTGCGCCAGGACCGATTAATTTTATTATGGGGATGTGGGGAACCTCCCTCTACTAGCTTCTGTAAGGCCCTAGGAGAGCCTATTCCCTGGGTCCAATTACTTCATTGGTGTAGAGGGGCTTGAAGCCCTCATCCCTGAGCTTATGTAAGATTCTGAGGACTCCATTTCCCAGGGCTGAACTAATTCTTTTGGGGGATGGGGCATGTGCCCTCCTTCTTCACGAAGGTCTGAGAGGCTTAGGGGACCCTATCCCCTGGGGCCAGTTTTCTTATGGGGCGAGGATGTTTGGTTACCCCTCCCACCACTGTAAAACATCCATGGCAACTCCCATCCCCAGGCATGAAAAAAGCAGTGTCCTGGGGACCCTCTCCCCTGGGACTCTGCTGTTCCCTGCCCAGGAGAGTGTGGGCAGGGTATGCAAATTTTATTCTAAAAAGCTGCTCCTGCTGGACCAGGAGCAAAGTGGTAGCGCTGGCTCCCTCTGCACCCAGGATTTATGCTGGTGGAGGAATCGTCAGGGGCCACTGGTCACCCCTGCAGCCCCCAATGATGGCCCTTGTTGTGGGTGTCCCAAGTGGGCACCAGAGCGCACCCACTGTATAATAATTGTCGACTCCCACCGACACAGAGTATGGGTGCTGCTGGGAAGCTGGCAGGGGCCTTGAGACTCCCCTGTGTTCCCAAAGGTGTTAGAAAATATTTTGTGATAGTCACTATTATTAAACTTGCTATGTGTGAATTTATCAAATATACTTTTGATTATAGTTAATGTTACCTTTTGGACAAATACAGTATTCTGATGGATACAACTACCTGTGGATTCCTCACCTAATGAATACTCCCATGGCGCCAGCATTCGACGGAAATCTTCTTACTAGTCTCTGCACGTCGACGAGGACGTCACTCTAGCCCACGCGACGCCGTCTGACGTCATACAGGCAATAAGAGGTCCTCGACGACGTGCGGACGTCAGTTCCCTTTTTTCCGTGCATTCGAAACGGTTATCTTCGAGGGAGCAACTGTTACTTTTTTGGTTACAGTGTATTTTTGCTGCGTAGTCTTTCGCTGTGGTAATAATGTCGCAGAGAAAGTCTGGATTTAAGCCTTGTCGTGAGTGTGGAGGCAAGATGTCGGTGACGGATCCTCATTCCGATTGCCTTTGGTGTTTGAGCTCCGACCACGACGTCTCGACTTGTGATTCATGCCAGCACATGAATCCAAAGGCCCTCAAGGAACGTGAGGCGAAGCTGTTTATGGCAAAATCGAAGGAGAAGCATCACAAGAAGTCTTCTTCTCCAAGACATCGGCGTCATCGAGACTCCCGGCGCCGTAGAGAATCTCGGCGTCATTCGAAGGAGACTCGTTCCAGGTCTTCGGATCGGCGCCGAAGGACATGGGAGATCAGTCCCACGGTTACGCCGCATCCTTCGACGCCGTTGCCCTCTCCGGCGTCTCCGACTTCACCTGGACAGGCGTCGGTGATTGAGGTATTGGAGCCTCAGGTGTTTTCTCCGGCGCAGACGCCGAGGCCGGCGTCGGGGTCGCCTCCGAGACAGGCACCTCAGTATCCGGCTTTTCCCACCTCTGGAGCCGATAGTTCCGCATTCTTGAATGCGATGTATGCCATCTTCCAACAGATGGCTCCAGGGGGTGCTCCGGCTGGGCCTTTGGCCTTTTCTTTGGGTGATCCTGCGCCTCTTCGGCCGGCACCCTTTATGCCCTTTCTCCCTTTTGGGAACGTGGGCTCGGCGCCAGTGTCGGCGCCGGTGGCCGCTCCGGTGGCTTCAGAAGGATTGGCCCCGGGGATTTCCATCCCGTCGACGTCGAAGTCGGGATTTCGGCCTGTGACTCCGGTGGGTCCATCTGCTTCAGCTGCTCTTTTTTCGGCGCCGAAGTTACCTGTGGCGCCGGACGCGGCGTCGGTGGCTTCTGAAGATTGGCGCCGATCTTCGACTTCGGCGGAGGCATTGTCGACTCCGCGTATTGAACAGCGACTTCATTCCAGGAGACGTGCTCTCCGTGTATTAGAAGAGCAGGAGTACCAACGAGCCCTGGAGGAAGGAGAGCTAGAGGACTCGGGTGATGGGCTGCGTGGACTGGAGTCGGCCAGTGGGCTGGACACTTCCCCTGAGTGGGATCTTTCGTCCCCGGGGGAGTATACTGAGGAGGCTGCTTCCTTTCATGCAGTGGTACGGAAGGCAGCTAGTTTTTTGGACCTGCCTTTGCCGGTGGTGGAGGCTAAACAAAACCTTTTAACAGAGGTGCTACATCCGGCCTCAGCTGCGGCGGAGCCTCTGTTGCCATTTAATGACGCTCTGCTGGATCCGGTGATAGAGGTGTGGAAGAGGCCGGCATCTTCCCCAGCAGTTCACAGAGCCGTGGCCAGGAGGTATCGGGCGGCTCCGACTGACCCTGGGTTTCTATCTAGGCACCCTACGCCGGAGAGCTTGGTGGTGCAGGCCTCCTGTTCAGCCAAGTCAGCGCCTGGTTCTTTCCCGACGGTGCCTGGGGACAGAGATTCAAAGAAGCTAGAGGCGCAGTCGAAGAATTTTTTTTCGTCCTGCAGTCTGGCGTTAAAAGCCACCAATGCAACCTGTATCCTGGGGAGGTATATTCATGCTCTGATGGATGACATTTCCTCATCGTTTACAGAGCTTCCCCAGGGTCTTTTGGATCTTGTCTCAAATGCCCAGGCTGCTGCGACCCAGATTATCCAGACGGGACTGGATACCACCGACTCGGTAGCCAGAGCAATGGGCACAACTGTGGTGGCAAGGAGACAGGCCTGGCTCCGTAACTCGGGCTTTTCTGCAGATGTACAGTCCACATTGTTGGATCTCCCGTTTGATGGGGACAAACTGTTTGGAGCCAAGGCTGATTCGGCCTTGGAACGTTTTAAGGAAAGCAGGGCCACGGCTAAGTCGTTAGGGCTCCAAGCTCCTTCTTCCACGGCCTCTACCAGATTTTTCAGGAGGTTTCGTGGATTTGGGCGTGGCTCTTCCTCCTCTTCCTTTCAGGGAAGATATCAGCAACCTGCCTCTTCCCATCCCTATAGATCTTTCAGGGGGAGAGGTAGGGTCCGCACCAGAGGAGCCTCTCAGCAGCACTCTGCCTCTTCCTCATCCTCTGGCGGGGTGCAGCAGGGGAAGCAGCCTTAGTCTTCCACCATTTCCCACTCACTCCTCTCCTGTAGGGGGAAGATTACAGCATTTTCTCACCAAATGGAAGACTGTTACAACGGACACTTGGGTTCTCAGTATTGTGGGAAAAGGCTACACCCTTCCCTTTCGGGAGTTCCCGCCCCTCATCCCGCCCCGCCCTTCTTATTGTTCAGAAGAACACCTCCTGTTGCTAGAACAGGAGGTACAAGCCCTCCTTTCCAAGGGCGCGGTGGAGTTGGTCCCAGAGCAGGAAAGGGGTCGAGGATGTTACTCAAGGTATTTCCTGATTCCCAAGAAGGATGGTCGTTTGAGACCAATTCTGGACCTGAGGATCTTGAATTGGTTCCTCAAGCAGGAAAAATTCAAGATGCTGACCCTAGCACAGGTGCTTTTGGCGTTGAACAAGGAAGACTGGATGGTGTCTGTCGACTTGCAGGATGCTTACTTTCATATCCCGATACTCAAGTCACACAGGAAGTATCTCCGGTTTGTGGTGGGATCGCAACACTATCAGTTTGCGGTCCTTCCGTTTGGTCTTACTTCAGCACCTCGAGTCTTCACGAAGGTGATGTCGGTGGTTGCGGCAGAACTCAGAAGGAAGGGGATAGCAGTATTCCCTTACTTGGACGACTGGTTGATCAAAGCCAAGTCCCCGGAGCTTGTGTCGCATCATCTGCAGTCAACAACCCAGTTGTTGTTCGACCTGGGTTTTTCGGTGAACGAGCCCAAATCTCACCTAGAGCCCTCTCAGCGCCTCCTGTTCATAGGGGCAGTACTGGATACAACATTGGGTCGGGCCTTTCCTCCGCCTCAGCGGATTCAAGATATTCAGGATTTGGTTCCAATGTTTCGAAATGGAGCGGTAGTTCCAGTCCTCAAGGTCCTTCGTCTGCTCGGTCTGTTTGCCTCCTGCATTCTGTTGGTCACGCATGCTCGCTGGCACATGAGGGCTCTTCAGTGGTGCCTCCGAAGGCAGTGGTCTCAACACAAAGGGGATCTAGAGAGTACTGTCAAGATCTCCAGAGATGCTGCTGTGGATTTGAAGTGGTGGATTGCAAGCAACAATCTTTCACAAGGAAAGCCGTTCCAGCAGTCGCCACCAGTGGCCACAGTCATAACGGATGCTTCCACACTAGGGTGGGGAGCTCATCTGGGGGATCTGGAGATCAAAGGTCTTTGGTCTCCAGAGGAACAGATGTTTCACATCAATCTGTTAGAGTTACGGGCTGTACGTCTGGCTCTCAAGGCCTTCCTCCCTTCCCTTCGTGGTCAGTCGGTACAGGTCCTAACGGACAATACTACCACGATGTGGTACATAAACAAGCAGGGAGGAGTGGGGTCGTACCTTCTCTGCAGAGAAGCTCTTCGACTATGGTCCTGGGCAAAGGACCATCAGATTTGCTTGATAGCAAACCATCTGGCCGGAGTCTTGAACGTGCGTGCGGACAGTCTCAGTCGCCAATTCTCGGCAGACCACGAGTGGCGTCTCCATCCAGATCAAGTCCGTTTAATCTTCCAGAGGTGGGGGTTTCCTCGGGTAGATCTGTTTGCCACTCGAGAGAACGCGCATTGTCCGTTATTCTGCAGCCTCCAGTATCCGATGCAGAGAGCGTTGGGGGACGCGTTTCAAATAACCTGGTGCGGCCAGTTGCTTTACGCGTTTCCTCCCATACCCTTGATTCCTCGAGTATTGAGGAAGATTCGCCAGGACCGGGCTCTAGTCATCCTAATAGCTCCGGATTGGCCAAGGAGGGTATGGTACTCCGACCTTCTCCAACTCTCAATGTGCCCTCGGCTCCATCTCCCTTTCAGGGCAGACCTCCTCTCGCAGTCGCAGGGGCAGGTTCTACACCCCAACCTCCAGAGTCTGCACCTACATGCCTGGAGATTGAACGGGGCAACCTGAGTTCCTTCTCTCTCCCGCCTGAGGTAGTGGATGTTATATTAGCGGCCAGGCGACACTCCACTAAATCTATCTACGCTAATAGATGGTCTAAATTTGTTGCGTGGTGTGGAGAGAGGCAGATTGATCCTTTGCATGCTCATCTATCGGACGTTTTGTCTTTTGCTCTGTCTCTAGCGCAGAAAGGTTGTGCAGTGGCTACCATTAAGGGTTATTTATCGGCCTTGTCAGCCTTCATATGTCTTCCAGACCAACCATCTTTATTTAAATCCCCTATTGTTATCAGATTCCTGAAAGGTCTTCTAAATAAATATCCTCCAAAACCATTCGTTATGCCGCAATGGGATTTGTCCTTGGTCTTGACTTTCCTTATGGGGTCCCCTTTTGAACCTATGCATTCTTGCCCCTTAAGGTATTTGGTTTTAAAAACAGTCTTCCTGATAGCTATAACATCAGCAAGGAGAGTGAGTGAGTTGCAGGCCTTATCAGTAAAGCCCCCTTATACAACTTTTTATGGGGATAAGGTGGTGTTGAGGACCAAGGCTGCTTTCCTCCCGAAGGTTGTTTCACCCTTCCATTTGGCTCAGGCATTTACTTTGTCCACGTTCTATCCTCCGCCTCATCCTTCCAAAGAGGAAGAAAGACTGCACCGTCTGGACCCAAAGAGAGCGTTGAGCTTCTTTATTGATAGAACAAAGGATTTCAGGCTGGGGGATCAGCTGTTTATTGGATACGTGGGCAAGAGGAGAGGAAAGGCAGTCCACAAGAGAACACTATCCAGGTGGGTTGTTCTTTGCATTAAAATCTGTTACTCTTTGGCAAAGAAGGATCCTCCTGAGGGCATTAGAGCTCATTCCACCAGAGCTAAGTCGGCCACTTCGGCCTTGGCCAGGGGTGTTCCTGTGGTTGACATCTGCAAGGCCGCAACTTGGTCGTCCCTTCACACTTTTGCAAAACATTACTGTTTGGATTCTGAGGTTAGAAGAGACGGCCATTTTGCACGGTCAGTGCTGCAGGATTTCTTGGTTTGACCATTTAGGCACCCACCGCCGGGCGTGGTACTGCTTTGGGACTCTATTCATTAGGTGAGGAATCCACAGGTAGTTGTATCCATCAGAAGAACGAGTTACTTACCTTCGGTAACGACTTTTCTGGTGGATACATTAGCTACCTGTGGATTCCTCACGGTCCCACCCGCCTCCCCGTTGCCTTTCTGGTCTTTCCAAGTAATCCTTGAGTGCGCTCCTCTTGGTCTTTGAGGGTGCAATAGATGTTGTATATAATATATTTATATATATGTATATATGTACAGGGAGTGCAGAATTATTAGGCAAGTTGTATTTTTGAGGATTAATTTTATTATTGAACAACAACCATGTTCTCAATGAACCCAAAAAACTCATTAATATCAAAGCTGAATATTTTTGGAAGTAGTTTTTAGTTTGTTTTTAGTTTTAGCTATGTTAGGGGGATATCTGTGTGTGCAGGTGACTATTACTGTGCATAATTATTAGGCAACTTAACAAAAAAAAATATATACCCATTTCAATTATTTATTATTACCAGTGAAACCAATATAACATCTCAACATTCACAAATATACATTTCTGACATTCAAAAACAAAACAAAAACAAATCAGTGACCAATATAGCCACCTTTCTTTGCAAGGACACTCAAAAGCCTGCCATCCATGGATTCTGTCAGTGTTTTGATCAGTTCACCATCAACATTGCGTGCAGCAGCAACCACAGCCTCCCAGACACTGTTCAGAGAGGTGTACTGTTTTCCCTCCTTGTAAATCTCACATTTGATGATGGACCACAGGTTCTCAATGGGGTTCAGATCAGGTGAATAAGGAGGCCATGTCATTAGATTTCCTTCTTTTATACCCTTTCTTGCCAGACACGCTGTGGAGTACTTGGACGCGTGTGATGGAGCATTGTCCTGCATGAAAATCATGTTTTTCTTGAAGGATGCAGACTTCTTCCTGTACCACTGCTTGAAGAAGGTGTCTTCCAGGAACTGGCAGTAGGACTGGGAGTTGAGCTTGACTCCATCCTCAACCCGAAAAGGCCCCACAAGCTCATCTTTGATGATACCAGCCCAAACCAGTACTCCACCTCCACCTTGCTGGCGTCTGAGTCGGACTGGAGCTCTCTGCCCTTTACCAATCCAGCCACGGGCCCATCCATCTGGCCCATCAAGACTCACTCTCATTTCATCAGTCCATAAAACCTTAGAAAAATCAGTCTTGAGATATTTCTTGGCCCAGTCTTGACGTTTCAGCTTGTGTGTCTTGTTCAGTGGTGGTCGTCTTTCAGCCTTTCTTACCTTGGCCATGTCTCTGAGTATTGCACACCTTGTGCTTTTGGGCACTCCAGTGATTTTGCAGCTCTGAAATATGGCCAAACTGGTGGCAAGTGGCATCGTGGCAGCTGCACGCTTGACTTTTCTCAGTTCATGGGCAGTTATTTTGCGCCTTGGTTTTTCCACACGCTTCTTGCGACCCTGTTGACTATTTTGAATGAAACGCTTGATTGTTCGATGATCACGCTTCAGAAGCTTTGCAATTTTAAGAGTGCTGCATCCCTCTGCAAGATATCTCACTATTTTTGACTTTTCTGAGCCTGTCAAGTCCTTCTTTTGACCCATTTTGCCAAAGGAAAGGAAGTTGCCTAATAATTATGCACACCTGATATAGGGTGTTGATGTCATTAGACCACACCCCTTCTCATTACAGAGATGCACATCACCTAATATGCTTAATTGGTAGTAGGCTTTCGAGCCTATACAGCTTGGAGTAAGACAACATGCATAAAGAGGATGATGTGGTCAAAATACTCATTTGCCTAATAATTCTGCACTCCCTGTATATATCTTTGTGTATATACTTGATGTGTGTATATATTTTTAAAAAGAGAGAGTTATATATATATATATATATAAAAGATTTACAATTATTCATGCAATGTTGTGTATTTTTACAATATAATGGGATGTTGCCTTGCTCTTTCATTGCATTGCCTGGTTGTTCTCATGCACGTAAAAAATGTTTGGTACTGACGTCCGCACGTCGTCGAGGACCTCTTATTGCCTGTATGACGTCAGACGGCGTCGCGTGGGCTAGAGTGACGTCCTCGTCGACGTGCAGAGACTAGTAAGAAGATTTCCGTCGAATGCTGGCGCCATGGGAGTATTCATTAGGTGAGGAATCCACAGGTAGCTAATGTATCCACCAGAAAAGTCGTTACCGAAGGTAAGTAACTCGTTCGTTTGGTTGTACTTAGAATGACACCCTTTATATTGTTACATGACATAGTCAGTCATGCATACCCAGGGATGTGTTGGCTGTGGCCAGACCCTTTGTCCATCTCCATGCTATGCACGGCAATGGGCATTTTATTTTACATTAAAACAAAAGCATTAAACATGTAATTGAAATCTTTTAAAAAACAATTCAGGCCACAAAATGTAGCCATAGAACCAACCACAAGGGGTCCCCGCACTCCAGCTGAAGAGCATACACCTCCAGTTGTGAATGCTTTAAAAATAATAGAAAGCTCTCTTAGGGTCTTGCATTTAATGACTCAAGTAACATAAGGGTTTTTTTTAACTTTCCTGGGGGGCATCTGTGCTATCTGCAGCCCCCTACAACACTTTTGAAAATTGTTGTGGTGGTCCTGCCCCTCCATGAGGGGCACCATGTCAAGGACATTTCTACAAACAAAGCCCATGCAGGGCATTATGAGGAGGGAACAGTGAATATTCTATGAGTGGCCTTGCTGCTTAAATAGTGAAATAGTCAGCTGCAACTGTTTTTTTCATTGTTTGTGTTTGTTTGTTAATGGTCTGGGTGCCCAGGTTTCAGTAGGGCACCCACAGACAATCCCCTTTTTTGGGTTTAAATGGCAGCTCATGGAGCCTGCACCCGCAATGCAGTACCAATAAAAAAATTAAAAAAAATGTTGATCCTATCTGAGACACCCACAACTCCTCATGTTGAGGCCAAGGCCCCAGCGGCCCTGCCACCTCTCCTGGCAGCACCCATCCTGGGTGCCAGGAGGAGCCTGCTGCATTGTTCTTTTTCTGCTTCACGTGCAGCTGCTTTTCTTTTTGCTCCCGCTAGGCAGACACAATCCTGTGTTTTTGCTCCAGCCAGTCTGGTGCAAGGAACAGCAGTGTTTTGGGAGATGGGGCCCCCGGGGTACTGTTTTATGTTGGGTCCCGGTGATGGAGTCCCCAGGAACATAACAAAATCCCCAAATAATTATGCATTGATCCCCGGAGGATGGGTTCTCCAGAGCTATAACATGGCTTAGGGGGGTGCGGGGATTCCTCACCCCATCCCAGATACTGTGGATGGGTTACCCGGGGCCATGACGTGGCTGTGGGAGGGGTCCCGATGCCCCTCCTCAAATAAACATTTGGTGGGGTCTGGGGAATAGGATCCCTGGGGCCATTAAATGGCTTGGGAAGGATGACGCAGACCCACCTCCACAAACACAAAAAACTTGTGCTGGTCTCCGACCCTGGTCTACCCGAGGGGGCTTTTATTTAAAAGGGGCTGTAGTACCGGGGTACCACAAAAAAATATATATATGCATATATATTTATGTATTTATTTATTTTAGGCCCCTGGGGGCGGGTGGGGCAGTGGGTGGTCCCACTATGGCTCTCCCACGTCAGGCTTAGAGAGTGAGGTTACCTGCACCATATATCTTCTTTTTTTTTTTTGAGGACATGGGGACTGATTCTCCGAGTCCTGAAATGACTGCCACAACTTTGTAGACAATTAACAGCAGCCAATAAGATCATTATCTTTTGATCTGCCAGATCAGTGCTACTACCGCTTCCATATTGTACACATACATTTTGAAACTTAATTTCTCATGAACTACTTAACGGGTGTACACTAAATCACAAAAAGCACGCTTCCTGGGTAAACATCACTGTGCCTCTGTACTGCAGTCCTGTGGAGTAAACAATGTCTACAACCACCTGTCCTTAAGTTTAGACACTACCATGTTACATTTTTACACTTCTGCGTAATGCATAATCAAAAAGAATTAAGATTCTGTGCAGTAAAATACAGTGTACAGTGATTTTCAAGAAGTAAAATGAAATCATTTATGTACTTAATGTGCCTAATTGGTGCATTTATAAATGGAAAAGAAACGCTGATTTCCTCTCAGGCAGCATATTAGATTTCCAGTAGAATTTCACAGACGAGTGAAAAAAGTGTCCTGCACACCTGTCTCTCTTCCCTCCTAATGGGAAAACCTTTAAAAAACCTTTTGAAAAGGGCTTTCTTGCTCTGCATCAATTACTGCATGTCAGTCCCCACCGAGTAAAGATAAGTTGATGTGGCAGGGCATAAATTTCCCATTTCACTGTCACTTAAGCAGTTTTTGCATCGTGCAGCATGCAAATGTATAAACACAGTTCAGGTTATTTTGGGACAGGGCGATGTACGGTGTTACAAGATATATTTCTTGTTTATCCCATAAGAAACATAGTTAATGTTTGATTTTCGATTCAT
Organism: Pleurodeles waltl; assembly: GCF_031143425.1. NCBI lineage: Eukaryota > Metazoa > Chordata > Amphibia > Caudata > Salamandridae > Pleurodeles > Pleurodeles waltl. The sequence continues at coordinate 997,697,028 of NC_090446.1, forward strand.
AGTTATTGATCATAGTGAGCGGGTTGTCACTTTGACGGAAGAGGTGCTTAGCCAAAAAAATAATTTAATTGTATTTCTATAGCGCTTACTACCCCTGACAAGGCATCTAAGCACTTTTTAGCCATAACCCAAAAGGATTAGTGGTGGATTAGTATAGGGAAATATGACTACGGTGTTAGTATTAGTACAGGGAAATATGAGTTAATTTGACATGTGAGTCTGTTAGTTGATTTGAATGGAATAATGGAGGGATAGAGGAGGGAAGAATCCAGAAGTGTTGATTGGGAGATCATAGTAGTAAGATTAGTTTTGGGATGAGTAAAGGAGAGATGGAGGATGTAAGAGTCTGTAGAAAGGTATTAGGAAGATCATAGAAGTTTAATGGGGTTTGGGAGGAGAGAGAAATGAAGGAGAATTTAGTAGGGTTGGTTGGGAGTTAATAGTCGCAAACTGAGGTTTGGGGTGAGCCAGGAGGGGTAGAGGAGGGAAGAGTCTGGGAAGGGTTATTTTGGTGATCATAGTAGTAGAATGGGTTTGGGATGAGTCAGAGAGTAGATAGAGGATAGATTGATAGAGTTATAGGGTGATGGTCAGACAGAATAAAGCTTTCGAGAGAGTACTTTTTTTTTCTCTTGTACAGTAGGATTAGTGTAATGAATATATAGATACATATATATACATCCTAATCGAGGGACTAAATGTGTAAGGAATATAATATATTGAGATTTAAAGCGGTATCGTAGAAACGCAGTCTTTCAAGAGTTACAGTATTTGAAGTTAATTTATTTGTGAAACTTTATAACAGTATTTTGTCTTTCCTCAATATTTCAATAGTGAAATGCTTGTAGATAAATAGTTAAGATATTTACCTATTGTGAGAGATCAAATAAAACAGAGACTCATAAGCATCTAATCAAGCAACTTATATAGAAACTATGCAATCACCTATGAACATGTCAAGTGTAGAATAATACACACACATATACACACACACACATATATATATATATATATATATATATATATATATATATGCATAGGAACATGCACGTATCTATGATATATATACACCTACAAATACATACATATACATTTAATTGAAGTAAAATAAACATTTGTTAAACAGGCCTAAAGAGTAAAAATAGTTTGTACATATTTGTACAAAGAAATACATATATCTAGATATATGCACATAATCAAAATATAACATGTTTACACACATGGGGATATGAAGTCCATTTCTGTTTGAGTATGGTAATTATGTATGAGGGAGCCAACTCTTGAGTAGTTTTCTGAAGATAAGATAGTTATCTGTGGATCTTATATTTGGGGGTAATGAATTCTATAGTTTGGCCGCTTGAACAGAGGAAAGATGTACCACCTACTGTCTTTTTCTTGTGTGGTGGTGTTTTGTGGCGGGGTACCAATCTTAAGCTGAAGTTTCTTTGTTGAATGTATTTGGCGATTTTATTCTTGATGAAAAGCGGCCCTGCTCCATGTATTCCTTTGTGGGTGATAGAGAGCTGCTTGAAGGTGGATCTTCTGGCAACCAGTAACCAATGTAGGGCCCTCAAGGCAGAGGAGATGTGGGCTAGTGGCTTTACATGTAGGAGTAGTCTGGCTGCTTATTTATGAATGTGTAGTTTTTTCATAGTTCAAAGAGATGATCCATGGTAGAGGCCATTAGTGTAATCCAGTTTAGATAGTACAAGAGAGATAGTAGCCTGCATCTTGTGTGGAAATCCGAGCTTGGTGAAAATGCGTTGCAGAGTTTTCATGGTGATGAAGCTTGATCTTGATAATTTATCCACTTGAGCATTCATTGTTAACTTGGAGTCAATGGTAATTCCAAGGTTTCTTACTTCCTTAGATAGTTTAGGAGGTGGCCCCAGATTGTACGGCCAGGTGCAGAGTGGGTCATCATTTTTCCAGTTGCCTGTGAGTATTTCTGTTTTGGAAGCATTAAGTTTGAGATGCCTCCATGTCATCCACTGATCAATGGTTCGAAGGCAACTGAAGATTTGTGAGTTTGCGATGTCTTTGGGGGATTCCAGTTTAATGAGTATTTGTGTGTCATCTTCATAGTTGTAGTATGTGAGTTGAAATTAATTGATCTCTGTTGGTAATGACCTCATGTAGGTGTTGAAAAGCATGGGTGAGATGATTGAACCTTGGACTTTTGTGGAGTAGGGTTTGGGTGAGAAAGGGGGAGTATGGATGATATTAGTTCTGTTTTGAAGGTAGAATGTGAGAAGTCTCCTCAATGCTGGCTTTGCAGAGTCTTTGCATTAGCGTGTCATGGTCAACTGCATCAAAGGCAGCTAAGAGGTCAAAGAGAGGTAGTGCAGCAAATCCATTGTGGTCTGTTGTGTTTTTAAGGTCATCCCAGATGGGGATGAGGGCAGATTCAGTGCTTCTTCCTGGGTGGAATCTAGTTTGGTAGTCTGAAAGTATGGAGTTATCTTCAATTAATTGTGACATCTGGGTGAAAGCTGCTCTTTCTATCAGTTTGCCCAGGAAAGGACCATTTGTAATTGGTATATAGTTGTTCGTGCCATCATATTTCTTGTTTCAGATTCTTTACTTACTCCCTTTGCTTCTCTTGATTCCCAAATCTTTCTTATTCTGAGTGTTGTTCTTGGTGTTGCATTTATTCTCTGACCTCTAATTGTTATTGGTGATAAACTGTTTCTTTATACCACAATTTTTCTTATAGCTGCACTTCCCGCTGTGCTGTACTAGCTCTCTCTGCTGTAGTTGTTCTGTGTGCTCACTGTGTTGGTATTCAAATTTTGTCAGTGCTACACTTATTTTGGGCCTACGCTTCTCGGCGCTATACTCGTTTTGTGTGCTGCATGCACTTTCTGGGTTAGAGCTTATTCTCTGTAGTTGCGTATTTGTTTTCAGCACTACACTTTGCTACTCTATGTACTGAATATATTACCCAACCTCTCTTGTTCTGAGCCCTGCTCTTATTTACATATTGAACTTTTTTCTCTGTACTGTATTTCTACTCAGTGCTGCAGTGCATCCAAGTGCTATGATGGTTTTTAGTTCTGTACTGGTTATCCATGCTGCAAATCTTCACAGTGCAGTATTGATTCTTGCCACTGCACGCATTCTCACTGCTGTACTCTTTTGCTGCCTTGCACGTGTTCTCTCTACAGTACTTGGGTCTGGAGTTGTACACATTATATGATATATGCTAGTTTCTGGTGCGTAATTAGTCTACATATTCTCAGGGCTGCACTTGTTTCTCATACACTACATGGTATTGGGCCTCCACTCACCATGTTTTCTGTGGTTGGCCTATGTGCTGCTGTAAATGGTCTCTGGGCTGCAGTCGTTTAGTCTTGCATCGGTTCTCAGTGCTGTACACACTGTTGGTGCTGTAGCTGGTCTAGCGTTGTGCCTGTTCTGTGTGCACTCTTGCTCTCAGTCTTGCATCTCTTCTCACTCACGTTGTGTTTGCTATTGGCAAAGTACTTAGTTTCAGTGCTTTATGAACTTGTTCTCAGTGCTCAACACGCCCCCACCCTCATCTATCCACACTCTGAGGTGGACTTCTTTATCAGTTCCTTGTGTTATACTGGCAGCACACGTGCACAAGTTCTCAAGCTCTGTCACACATGACATGATTTAAAGCGACTTTGGGCCAAGTACATACAATGGGGCACCTGCACTGCCTGAACATTGTTACTCCTGCTCGGGGTATCTGTTTGGCTCAGAGTTGGCTTAGGTCTGTGGCCATCAATCAGTGTCTGTTGGTCGCTCTGTGTTCTCATTGTCTCTTCACACCATCTCTGCCGTTTCCTCCTTCTGTGCCCCTCTATCTCCTTACTCGCTTGGGCTTTCCGATGCCCCGTCTCTTCTCCACCCCCTTCCCCTCACACTTGCTATCTTTCCCCTTTTATCTCTCCCACCTGCTCCATCCTCCTGGTCTTCCAGAGCCCCTATACCTGCTATCTGCACCCTCTCCTTCTCGGTCACCCTCGCCCCCACACACACATGCCCTGCACCACTCATGCTTGGTTGGGCTCATGAGAAATGTGGGAGCACATCAGAGGCGCTGGGCTATCTGTTACAGACCAGACTGCTTCTCTGCCATAACAAGTGCTTGACTCTTTCTCATCAAGCCCTCTCCTTCGCAATCTATCCGTCCGCACATTGTGCTCTGTGACCTTCAATTCTTGCAGATTATCTCCCCGACGCAGCCCGGGCAGCATGAAGCAGTATACAAAGGACTTTACACAAATGCATGAGAAATACACATTTGTGAGGCTCTCTAACTGGCGCTGCTGCATTGCAGTCCTGCCCCCTGGACAGCCTGAGCTGCCACTGGGCGCCTTAGATGAGAGGCCTCGGTGGTATGGGAGAGAGCCTGGTCTTCACCTCCAGTACAGAGCCCGGTATCCAGGGTACATCTAGGGGCAGCGAGGGAGCGACAAAGGTGTCTTCCACTACAGTTAGGACCTTGTTTCCGTAGAAAAAGCATTTTTTGACTTGCCTATATCTTTGGCACTGTTTGACGAATCTCCATGAAATTTTCCAAAAAACAAGTGCCCTGGTGCTTCTTGTTGCGCACAGAAAGTTTTGGGGTGATCCATCAAGTGGTGATTAAGGAAAAGGGGCGGGGGTCAAAAAAGTTCCATTTCACATGTTAATTCCCACAGGACCTTTAGACATGACTAGAGCCTGAACTGCTGGACGGAATTACACCAAACCTGGCAGAAAGCTAGCTTTCGGGACACAGATTACACTTTTGCTTATTTGGTGTAAATCCATTCAGTTGTGTTTGAGATATGAAATGGAAAACAAATTTGTGTATCTGAGGTCGCAAACTCATTGTGATGACTTCTCGAAGATTAAGAGATCGTGCACGGAGCTGCAGACCTCTGGTTAGCTGCCAACACTTCAAACCAGGAAGTGTTGGCAGCCATCTTTGGACTCGGCTTCAGTTGAGTCCCAGAAAAAAATGTAAAAAGAAAAACAAAAAAGAAGGAAAAGAAAAAGGGCTGGGGTAGAGTGACCCTCCCAGAGCTATTAAGCATTTTTTAATGAATTTTCGATGTGTTTCGTGGCAGATCAGCAAATCTGGGGTTGGGTTGGCCAAGTGCCATAGATATTGCTATTTTAAGGCAATCCGCAGTCTCTGACATCACACATCCTTCAAACCCGTGCAGATTGCTGCTGGAGATCCTGGGAGGTTACAGATTATGGCGCAGCACAGTCCCCAATCCCCAGCAGTGACAGAGCACAGGCCATGCAGTCGTTTTTTGGCTGGCGCATTTTCTACCTACTGCAAATTTACCACAAATTTTGAGGTTTCAGGCTGCAAAATTTGCAAACCAAAGTTGCAAAATCCCTGGGTGGGAGCGACTACCTTATGTGATTGTCATTATTATTACCACCAAATACTTTCAAAGCAAAGCTAACCGTTGGGCACCCAGCAGCCTCAGAGCATCTATGATTATGAAGCCAATGGTAGTGTTCTACAAATTTTCTAAGAGAGGGGATCTCATCTGTCAGTAATACCTGATAAGGCAGTACAATCCTAAAGTGGTAAGAAAAGCCTCCTTCATGCCGACTCCCTGCTCTGTTTAAAGATGAGCTGATTTTGTGTTCATTGGAACAAGGAATTATAGTAGGGCTATACTTTGTAAAACTGGATTCAGGGTACAATGGACGATTTCCTGTACAGACATTGTTGTCTCACAAACTCACTCACAAAATAGAACTGAAGACCCTCTTCTTCAAGCAGCATCTCATCCACCTGCAACTTTCTAGATCATGTCTTTCATCGGAACCTATAGTCTAGTGACTGCAACATATAAATGAGATTTTTTTGTAAGGAAATAAAAAAAAAACATGATACAATACAAACAGTGGTCTGGAAACTCAATAATGGATCCACCACTACCATCACATGAAAAAATGGGTATAGTGATAACGGCTTCTACATCCTTCATTGTGAATGTGATATCACTGTCAATATATTTGTGATGCAAGGAAAAGAATCCACACCCTGTGTGAAAAGTATATCGTGCTTATTATGTTAGCTGCAGAAGTCACAGGAAATCTAGTCCGTGTACAGGCTTATGTTGCACTGACAAGAAGTCGGGTAAGAGCCTCGCCTCAAAGCTTAATGGCAAGATATAACAGAGCTGCGACAAAAGAAACAACCAAATATATGTTGTTATGAACATCCTGTAGATTGTGGTATGTTCAATAGAAATACATTATCCCACAAAACTAAACATTTTTACCAATTTTAAGAAACATAAACACCTCTTATAATCTTTTTCATTTAATCTTATCATTCATAAGTGCTCAGAGAGGTGGTGGGCTTGGTTCCTCAACCCTTGAAGGCTTTAGCAGGGCCGAGGAAGGAAAACCCTAGGCATTAGCACTATACTTAGGGTTCATAAAGTGCCGCTGCTTAGAACCATTTATTTTGATGATTAAATGGTACTTTTCTACAGGTCGGTGCGTGCTTGTCGTAATGAGCTGCTAATTCTAGCCCTGTAGAGCGTCACACCCACTCTGTAAGCCTGATTCACTGCTTAATGATTGCTCCTTTCAGCAATTCACGTTTCATGATTCACTCTATCAGACGCATTAAAAAAAAAATATATGTATTCTAACTATACTCTGTGAGTTTTCCCCTACTAAAGAGACTAACGTCATATGCAACCAGTTGCAAATAATGCAGTGGTCTGCTTTTAACAACAAAATTCACATTAAACTGCTACTCAGCTAACCACACCGGAATGGTTCTTGAAACTTACCATTTTTAAGTAATTGCCATAGCTGCCTGGCAGGGGATGAAGGACTTTCTGTCAGTCCGGTGCCCTGAACTGAGTGATACAGAATTGTCATTGGTATTTCATCGAGTTAAACAAAACACACCACATCAGAACACTCTTCACTCTAACATGCATTTAATACAAAATAGTAAGCAGCAAATAACGAAAAAACAATTAGCATTTGAACTGACCAGCGCTCTCACTAGAAAAGGCTCAGGTCGCGTTCAATGAAAGATGCATTAAAATTAGGACGGCTTATATGTTTTCTCCATACAGGATTATGGAACTAATTCATGTGGCAGTAACTTGCTACCTTCAGAAAAAATATATCTAATGAACAGGATTTTCTCCTAGAGGAAGTAGAAGGCTTGCTAGAGGGTATAAGAGCTAATTCATGAATACGATACTGAGTTTATTACTCTGCTAAAATCCTGCTTCTAGTTGCCAATACGGAAAACGAGGTTACGACTAACAGAAATGTGCAACTGTACTAACCTCTTCCATACAAAAGTCTCATCCACATCAGCTCCTTCTGGGAAAGTGTCAGTGTACTAAATTTGGCAGAAAGCAAGACCCTGGTCCAGAAAGTTTGCTTTTTGTCCTTTGGTGTAATTCCATTCAGTAGTTAAAAAAAATTAAGATATAAAATAGAGATATTTCACACTGAGGAGGATCTGCGATGGTGACAGATCTTGAGGTAAGATATGATTGGCTTCCACTACATCCACAGAGATGTGATGGCAGACATTTTAGGACTTGAGGACTGTGTTCCCCAGTCCTTAGAAAAAGGGTTTTAAAAAGATAGGATAGGGTAGGGCAGTAACCAAAGTAAGTAGAACTTTCGCCCTCACCACGCACTGCTAATTACCTACTATATTACATAACTCATGACATGTTCAATGACATCATTGATAACAACATTGCAACATGTGAAATTACATCATTGATAACGCTGTGAATGGCGAGGGACGCAAGTTATAGTTTCTTTAGGGCACAAGCTGTACTTCAGATAACCATAGCTGGTGAATTTCAGAGGTTTTGTTCATTTAAAATGGTATGTTTTAACTGACATTTTGACCTAACTATAATTTTCCTTTAACCTTTATTTTTTTCAGTGAATTTTCTACTTTTTTTTCATACAAAGTAAGATATTATTACCATACCTAACTATAATGCCACTTTAATCTTTGTTCTTTTCCAGAGAAAATATGTATAGTTAGCTATAGCAAGAGAATTCATTTTATTTTGTTGCTGTAGTATCATCCACATGCTGCAATGCTTTAGAATTACCAGAGGGATCTTTGTTGCCTAGAAACCAAACAGGGGCAGCGGCAGTAGGTCTCAACTGTGTTCAGGCTTTGCAATTACTTGTTTGTCTTTTTTACCGTTCCCAGATGGCTGTCCACCATCTTGGAATGATAATTTAAGAATATGCTAAGGAAAAACTAGCAAAAGATGTCTGCACGTATCCATATGCATGCCCTCAGCCATCTTGTTATGATTTTTTAAAGCACAAGAACATTCATTCCAAGATAGCCACAATGTGTTTGCACACATACAGGGCTGATATTTTAGTATAGTTTTTGTTTTGCTTTTAGCAACAACAAAAAATAATAATAATATTATGGCCACTGTGTGTACACACACAAACACACACACACACACACACTTGCGGAGGCCATCCTTTTTTTTCTGGTTATTAATAATTTATCGTTCCAAAATGGCAGACCTCCATCTTGGAATAGTAAGTTAAAACAAGAATTGGCCAAACCAATGGATCTCACCTATGCAAGAGCTATCAGCTTTGCCAACATGTTTTAGCCATGTTGTACACTAGCGTGGCTGCTGTTCAGTATGGCTAAAAGTTAGTGGGGTAAAGCAGAGTGGCATGGAGTGGAGTAGTATGGAGTGTTATGGAGGAGTGTGGAGTGGTGTGGAGTTTTGTGGAGGGAGTAGAGTGGAAGGGCGTAGAGTTTAGTGACGTGGAGTGGAGTTCAGTGGTATGAAATAGAGTGTTGTGGCGTGGTTTCGAGCAGAGTGGACTGGTGTTGAGCAGAGTCGAGTAGAGTTGTAGAATAGAGTGGCATAGAGCGGAGAAGATTGTTGCTTGAGTTGCGTAAGTGGAGTGGCATTGAGTGGAATAGTGTGTCATAGAATAGAGTGAAGTAAAGTGGCATGGAGTGGCTTAGAGGGAGTTGCATACAGCATCGTAGAGTGGAGTAGTGTTGTAGAGTGGGGTGAAATAGAGTGGAGTTTAATGGAGTAGAGTGTCATAAAGTGGGCTATTGTAGAGTGGAGTGTTTTAGAGTGGAGTAGAATGACCTAAAGTGAAGTGGCTTAAAGTACAGTGGTGCTAAGTAGATTGGCGTAGAGCGCATTGGTTTTGAATAAAGTGGTGTACAGTGCACTGGCATAGAGTACAGAGACATAGAGTACATTGGCATAGAGTACAGTGTTGCAGAGTAGACTGCAGTGACATAGACTACATTGTTTCAGAGTAGAGTGAAGTGGCGTAGAGTGGAGTAGTTCAAGGTAGAGTGGAGTGGTGCAGAGTAGAGTTCAGAGGTATAGAGTGCAGTGGTGCAGAGTGGTGTTGAGTACAGTGGTACTGAACAGATTAGAGTGGCGGTGTGGAGTGATGCAGAGTGTAGTCGCAAGGAGTGCAGTACAGTGGCGTAGAATTGAGTGGTGCAGAGTAGAGAGCAGTGATGTAGAGTAGTGCAGATTAGAGTGGTGCAAAGAGCAGTGGCATAGAGTACAGTGGTGCACAGTAGAATAGAGTGGCGTAGAGTACAGTGACGTAGGTCGCAATGGTGTTGCAGTGGTGCAAAGTAGAGTGGCGTTGAGTTCAGTGACAGAGAGTGCAGGCTTGTAGAGTGCACTGGTGCAGAATAGAGTGGCGCAGAGAGCAGTTGTATAGAGTACAGTGGTACAGAGTAGAATAGAGTGGCATAGTATAGAGTGCACAATGGTATAGAGTGGTGTAGTGTGTGGAATACCTTGGTGTGCAGTAGTGCAGAGTGTAGTGGTGTTAAGTTCAGTGGTGGAGAGTGTAGACTTAGAGTGGAGTGGTGAAGTGATGTAGAGTGCAGTGGCACAGACTGGAGTGGCACAGAGTAGAGTGGTGCAGAGTAAAGGTGTGCAGAATAGATTAGAGTGACATAGAGTGCAATGGTGCAGAGTGCAGTGGTTTTGAGTAAAGTGGTGTTTAGTAAGTTGGTGTAGAGGGCAATGGTTTAATGTAGAGGGCAGCAGCATAGCATAGAGTGCAGCGGCATAGAGTTCAGTGGCAGACAGTGCAGTGTTACAGAGTAGGCTTTTGTTGAGTGTAGTGGTGTATACTAGAATGCAGTGGTGTAGAGTACAGTGGTGCAGAGTAGAATAGAGTTTCATAAAGTGCAGTGGAGTAAAGTGTTGCTCAGTACAGTATAGTGGCACAGAGTAGATTGGTATAGAGTGGATTGGTTTTGAGTGAAGTGGAGTACAGTGCATTGGTGTAGAGTGCAATGATGCAGAGTAGATTTCAGTGGCACAGGGTGGAGTGGAGTTGTGGTAAGTGCAATGGCACAGAGGGCAGTGGCAAAGAGTAGACTGTTTCAGAGCAGAGTGGAGTGGTGCATGGTAGAGTATAGTGGCATAGAATGAATTGGCATAGAGTGCAGTGGCCTAGAGAGGAGTGGTACAGAGAGGAGCAGTGGTTCTCAACCTTTTGACTCCTGTGGACCCCCACTTAATCATTACTGGAACCCAAGGGCCCCCACCGAATCACTATTGGAATCCGGGAACCACTGAGTCTTTACTTGAAGCAGGAGACCACAGCCTAAGCCTCTTTAATGATTTGAGCTGCAAAACAATACACAAAAAAACACAGATACAAGTATTCACCCAAAAAATACACAAAATATTTAAGCATTTATTTAATTTACAAACAACTATTTAAAAAAATCTGTTTTAATGAGAAGGTTGGACCTTTTCTTAAATCATTTGAGGCTACAAGTCGTTCATAACACCTTCTTTTTGATGTACTTGCACTGCTTCCATGAATCAAAATGAAGACACCAACTTAATTTTTAGCCTCTACTTTTACATTCCTTCACATTTGTAGAACATTTTAAAATGTTCACATTTACATTTTTTCTTCAAATTTATATAGCCTTTATTAATCTGTTAATGTTATTTAATTTTCAAATTAGTCGGGACCCCTTGAATAGGCTTATGGACCCCTAAGGGTCCTCGGACCACAAGTTGAGAAACCCTGGAGTAGAGCGCATTGGCATAGGGTGCAGTACAGAGTGGCGGTATAGTTGCAGTGGCGAAGAGTACAGTGGTGCATAGTGGAGTATTTTGGGTTAGACTGTTGACATAGGATAGATTAGTGTAGAATAGAGTAGAGTGCAGTGATGCAGTGTGGAATGGCATAGCATGGAGTAGTGCAGAGTAGAGTGGAGTGGCATAGAGTGGAATATGCATTGTGGGACAGCCACTGCATTTACAGTCAATACATTTTCAATTGAAATGACCTTTACATTTGCACAGACATACAGTTTTATTGATGACAGTATACAGTGCACAAAGAATAATGTGTGTCAATGTCTTCACCTAGTGCAGTAGTCTTCAAACATTTTAACGCCGTGCCCCCCCAGTGGAAAAATAAATCATTGGGGGTCCATTCCGAATTTTTCACAATTATTCTACGTTTAAATATGTACACGTATTTAAACATTGCAGTTAAGTTCTGTTACTGTTTTAAAAATGCAGTCACATACGTGATGTCAAACATACTATTCTGGTCAGGCAGGCCTTAACTAACATGTAGCAGTATCCACATCGTGATTATTAGAAGTGAAGGTGGGGGTTCTAAGGAATATTTGGAATCCCTTCTCTTTTGACACCTTCCCCACCCCCCAGCTTGTATATAAATGCTAAAACATGTTAGTGAAGGCCCATTACAAAGCTGCTTAGTGCTGTTCAGTTTTTCAGCTTAAAACAAAGCCCTGTTATTAGCATAATGTTTCTTTTGGCCGAGCCTGGTAACTATACCCCTGCCCACTCCTCCTCCCCCACCGCCACCCCTCCTGCCGCTCTGGGATCACTTGTGGCTTCCCTAGGGGAGCCCGCCCACCAGTTTGAAGACCCCTGACATAGTGTATTGATTTGTTTCGATAGTATTAAAATATTTGTTTACTCCACACTTCAGAATTACCAAAATTGTGCTTCATTTGTGCTTTTCTAATTCTGTTGTATTCTGAAATATCTGCACAGTTCACTTATATTTAAATTGTGTTGTGTGCAAGGAATACAATTGCATTGGTACAGCCTTCGTTAAGCACCTCCCAAGTAGCTAGCATGATTGTCACATAAACCCTCTCACTTTGAAGTCAGAGAAAGAAAAGAAAACACAAGGCTCCTTGGAAGACAGAGCCTGACATTTGACCTCTGTCTTTGAATGCACAGCAATTGTGACAAAATAAGAACAAGATTTAAAGGGCTGTTTACAGAAAGCCAGTACTGATGGAAGAATACAATAAATAGGGTGTGGGCAAAGGAAGGGGCAAACTCAAGCCTGTCAACCTAAAACAGACAGCCAGCAAATAGAAAGCAAGCAAATGTGAGTTAAAATCACAAAACTAATGGTAAGCAATGGGCGGAATGCATTCCCAGGGAAGCTTTCTGAATGTCCCCAGGATGTTGTTAGCAAACAAGACAGCTGCGCTGCTTGATAGGCTTTGATGTAAAAATGGACATATAAGCACAATACAGTGTGGGGAGCGGAGCCTTAAGTGAGCAGCCTGTTAGCAGTGTGTATTGTTCATGTGCCTGTTTAAAGTGGATGCACCAGCAGCCCGTTGGGGTGTCATCGAGATGCTCCCAGGCAGTTGAGGAGAATTAAATAATATATATTTTTGTCTCTTTGCTTACTAGACTTCACCTTTCTCTCTTTATCTTCATCTATCTCTCTACTTAACTCTAGTATGTACATACTCTGTATATCACATCTCTCTTTCTCTTATGACCCCACCTGTCTCTCGCTACCACTCGCAGCGCCTGCCTTTACATCTCTGCCTGCTCTCGCTTCCTTATGTCTCACATAAGCACTGGAAGTAGGTGTGCGCAGGCTGTTGCAGCATCCTTAACATAACCATGCTGTAGATCAAAAGGTGAATGAGTAATAAAGATGCCTTTCATTTTTTTTCTTGTCACACTTGCCTGTGTTCAGAGACAAAGGTCAAATGTCAGGCTATGTCTTCTGACAAATTGCTGTTTATTCCTTTAACACGGAGATGGGTATTTACTTTTCTTTCTCTGACTGCAAACTTAGAAGAGTTTGTAAAGTGAACTCTCTGACTATCTTATTGAGGTATAGGGAGCTTGAAAGGAAGCACTGTAGAATGCTATTTTTTTGTAACATATTTAAGTTCCAATATTTAAAAATATACTTGCAGTTAGGAAAGCACAAATGACATTTTTCTGGTAATTGGGAAGTGTGATGGGAACAAAGATTTTATTTGAATCATAACAAATCAATAACCTTTCCTTGGTGATGTGCAAATGATAAATATTTGCCAAAAAGCAATTTCCACACATTATCTTTTGTGTGCTGTAGAGTTTTGTCAGTAAAACTGCATGTCAGTGTGAATTTTGTGGTTGGTTCAATGGAAAATATAGTGTCTGTAAACGACAGTGCACTACCACATCATGCGTTAGTAATGCATTCGTTATAATGTGCTCCAAATTCACCATCAGCTACATACCATGCCCTTACAACTCTCCTGCTGAATGGACACGGCTCATTTACTATACTTATTCTTTGTATGATAGGTGGATTTTTCACAGTCCCCAAGACTTCAATGATGTAACATTGATGGCAGCCCCCCCACTCTGGAAATTGTTCAAGCATCACTGCTGCTCTCTATGCCCACTCTTCACTGTTTCCACCTCACACCTCTGTGACTCTCCTCTAATTCACTTCTCTTCATGTCTCTCTTTGCGTCACCTATCTCTTTCAACTTTCTATACCTTGTCTTTCTCGAACCTTCTGCTTTTTTTCTCCTTTGTCACCAAACTTCTCTTGCAATACCTCATCAATTTCCCAGCCCTCTTTTTCACTACCTAACCTCTCAATTGATCTTATCATTTCTTTCCTACATCACCACCTCTCCCCCTCAGTCCCTCCCTTCCCCATCTCTCTAAATCCTTTCTCTAACAGTAACACTCTCTCTTGCTTGCACTCTCTTTTGCCACTACACCTCCTATATTTCAACTTCCACATAATGACACCTCTCTCTGTAGTCTCTTGTTATACCTCTCTGCACCTCACCCCTCTGTCTCTCCCTCTCCCACCCTGACAACTCTTTAACTACCTCTGCATCAACTTTGCTTTGCTTTCTATACCTCAGGGTTGTCTCTCCATATTAGGTACATTCATATGTGATTATGGACATCCAGTAATTATTGCTAAACTTTCATCCACTCTATGTATGTCATAATATGGTGCATTAGTCCACTAAACATTCACCAAAACAACTATACTGTGCCCTGCAGTGGTAGAAACAGACTGGTTAGGCAATGCATTTAGTAACCAACAAAGGCATCCTCAGACCGATTAGCTATGACTGTGTGAAGCAATAATATTCAGCAGATATTGCCTTTCTCTTTGACCCTAACTGACTCTGTTAGTGGCATGCTCCATCATCGAGTCTCATCCTGGCACCCTAAAACAAGGATGGGCTCACCTTCATTTGGGGAATCACTGTGATACTTCTACTTGGTGTGATTAGTAAGATAAAAGTATCTACGATTTACCCGGTATTCCTTTATTGCCTTTATTAACCCTGTTAGGTTTAAAAAAAAAAGAAAAAATTAATTTGGATGCTCACTGACATGATTGTCCTAGCATCCTTTTGGTCAATATGCATCAGGCATTTACTGGGCCCCCTAAGGTCCATGGCTTTCATTGGGACCAGTAAAATGGGAACTCATAATGTTTCTGTCGTCCTGTCCGTACCAGTTTGGTGTGTTTTAGGATATAGAAATCATTCGAACATGCAAGCTTACTTTGCCTAGGGGAAATCTTTACCTGCCTGTGCCTGTAAAAAGTAGAAAGACATACACAGCACATATAGTTAGACTCCACACATTATCACGTCCTTCCTTCTGCCCATTCTGAATGAGGAAGACACAAAACAGGATAACCATGGACGGCACACAAACCTTGCAAACACAGAATTAAAGGTGGAACATACAACACTACAAATATGGCAAACAAATGTGATTGCCAATTGTATGGTAGCTCTGACTCTAAATATTAGGACTTTTGTAGGAGCAGAAGACCTCAGCGCCACCCCTGCATCTGTTTTCTTAGCTCTCTAGGGTGAACATAGTCAGTGAATCATTGTCTGTCCATATTTCCAAACCCTGATTACTTACTTCGTCTAGGGTGCCATGTCACCACAAACCTATATTTTTCTCTGGCTGCTCCTTGAATGCTTTGAAAGCCCGACCAACTTCATCTGAAGTAATTGGATGGTGTATGTGTACACATCCCATGCATCACACCCGTAGTGACGCGTCCCATATAGCTCCAGTACTGCTGGAGAGTGTAGTCCTAATGTTGTTCTCTGCCATCCAATATCAGGGACAGCTTATCCTGTGCATGAATTATGTTATGGAACAAGTACAAGTCTCATTGTTAGACAACTCACCTGTTGTGTCACAACATATAAACAGTATTCGTTATATCATAAGGATGTGTGACATATATCATAGTGTATGGCCATACATATTGTATAGGGTATTTGTTTTTAATAGAGTTGGGGTGGGGCTAACCAGAGTATAATAATACATTGCTCAGTGTTGATCATATTGCACCATGCCACCCAAGTTTGGACCCAGCCATATGCAAATCAGCCTTGACCCTGTTCCCCATGGGAGCAGTCCAGCCGGAATTGCCAGGCCAGGTCCTACCTGGACCGGAAAGTAGTATCCTGGTACTGGTTTCAAGGTATCATCCTTCATCAGCCAGGCTAGCTTGAATCCAGTGGCACAGTGAGCACAGGCCCGACGTCTGGGCATACCCTTCCCACTTAGAGCCACTTTAGCAACACAAAAGAATGACAGAATGAACAGACGGGGTGCTGAAACTTTTCAGACATTCACCCCAGACACTTTTTAGACACTTGCCTGCATTAGGGTCATTATTGTGTTGCTATCCTTAGACATTTATAAAATCGTGCTTAGTGGACCTATATAACACCTTATTGAAGAGTTTACGTAAGTCCCTGCCAGTCCGAGTAGGTGAGACATTCTCTAATAGATTTAGAGCTAGAGTGTTCAGAGGCATTGTATCATCACAATTTGGACTATGAAACCAGCACATGTAGGGCTCATCCAGTTGCATCTAAGCTTACCTATGATCCACCTACCTGAAGAATCATTTTATTGTCTGTATGGTCTATCGTCGTATTATGCTCTACAATAAAGGTGATCCATTTAGAGTTAACCATCTATTCTCTACTTGCTATCTAATGAACCCATGTTTGTTTATTAAAAAACGCTTTGCATTTCCAAGGAAGCCTGAGGAATTTCCTGTAATATATGAATTTGCACCTTGCAGTCTTAAAAATATTGGAGAATAATTCTCAGTTTTTTTCTAATTAGAAGGCTGTTTATATTATATTACACGTTTATATTTTAATTTCTTTTGCTTTGTCCTTCCCCCTCGCCCTTATGGATTGACTACCACGCATCAGTAAAATATCTGTTTCTGTCAAAGTTATATTGCACATACAGAATTTCCCCACTGTCCTCGCCACAGAGGTGCTCTTCCCAAGTGAGCCCTCCAGTTATTCTCAGGCAAACTTTCAATACGTATTAGAGACCTTGCTATATGGGAGAACCCTATTTTAGAATAATAGTTAAATTACGTGGATTTCCCCTGCTTCTCTCCCATCTCTCATTGTTAAATAAAAGTGTTTCCTTAAAAAATTGTCTTTCCTCAAAGCAGTGCTAACAGTGCTGGAATGGACCCTTTATTTTGTGTCATGGACCTCTACTTTCATCAGGTTGTGCATCTCATTTAGCCACATTATTTTCAACATACCCAGCGATGTTTATGGGACCTTGGCGCCTAACTTATTTAGCTCCTCCATTCTCTTTAACAGTACCCATAGCTGCTGTTCTGTTATTTTGCATATGTCTGATCTAATTACGTACGTGAAATACTTGCCTGCCAAAGTTTGGATTTCATTGTCAGTCCTAGCATTTGTTCCTTAGTGGTATAAATTAGTAAGTTAATCAGACATTTTGTAGGATTCTTTTGGGTTAAATTACGCATAAAAGGGTCTCTGTGAATTTTCTAGATTTATTTCTCTATGTTTATGTAGAAGTTACTTTTAACTATTCCCTCTTTGAATAAGTTTATTATAAAACCTTTCATATGGCTTCCCTCAATAACTTCAGGTGCATTCAAAATTTGAAATTATCCCCCCTGGAGTAATTTTCGAAACTTTCCAGGTCATGTGTCGGGTTTTGATTAGTGGTGGGTGAAATGATTCATTCTGCTGGTGGAATTGGCGGAATTTGGCAACTCTGCGTTACTCTTGTAATGCGAAGTTCCAACCAAATTCCGTCAGTCTACGTGACAGAATTTTTCATGCTAGCGCTCAGAAACGCAGTCGAGATTTTCTAATACTGGCAGTCATGAGCTGTCGTGCGGTGAAAGGACTGCTTCTCGAGTAGATTAGCTGCAGCAACGGCAGCAAAATCAATAAGAATTGCTGTACACTCTTGCAAACCACATGATGCCGTTCACAATTTTTTCAGAGCTAAATTGCAGCATGAGCAGCGCAACATGCATATTTCCATCCTTTGGCAGAACTCTATGTAATCTCGCAGAGGTTTTATGTAACTCTGTGGAATTCCGCATGTTTCTGCCCACCCCTATTTTTGATTTTGTTGCTTCAAGTAGCTTATCTCACTGATGTCCCTAGCCAGTTCATGACTAAACTTGTCCACACAGTCTTTTCGTGCTTTAGGGCCAGAAGTATGTAGTTCAGTGTTTGCGATTTCCTAATAGCGAATCTTAATTATTCGCTGTTAGGAAATTGGAAACTGATGTATGACAGTGTGTTTGACATTGTTAGCAATTCGCAGTGGGTCGCAAATGGACCTGCCTCATCAATATTCATGAGTCAGGTCGCAATTTGTGACCCACTGTAAATGGCCGGAACTTACCGGGATGGTGGCCTTCTGGGGTCAGCAGGCCACCATGTCTGTGATTGCTTTTAAATAAAGCAATCTTATTTTTTTTTGTAATGCAGCCTGTTTTCCTCAAAGGGAAATGGATGCATTAAAAAAAAGTGAAACATTTTTGTTTAATTTTTTAAGAGAAGGGAGTAGTCCTTAGGACCACTGCCTGCTCTTAAAATATTTTACACCCTCATTCGCTTAGGGAAAAGGGTCCCTTCTCCTTTGCAAATGGTTTACCACCTACTTGAATTTGGTGGTAACTGCAAATGTTTTGTGACAGTATTCCTGCTCACAAAACATTCTTACATTTCCCTACAACTCGCTATTAGGAAGGGATGCCCTTGGCACGCTACTTGATAATGGCGAGTCACAAACCCTATTTTGTGAGTCGGTAATAGGCTACCAACCCGCAAAATAGGGATGGTACATGGCAAGAAGCCTTTAACTGGTCGCATATTACCCAATGGGCTGTTTGCGACCAGTAAAGGAGCTTCATACATCTGGCCCAAGTCCTTTCTTTAACATCATCTAATTTCTTTCCTAGGTTTGGCACATATCCTGTATGCTTGATTTGACTCTGAGATCTCAAACCTTTTCTTCATGTCAGCCTTAAGGACTAATATTATAAGCTTTAATGGTGAGGCTCCGAAGACGAGCCGATTCTCACTGTGGTGCTTACACTAGCCTTATTTACACTGATTT
The DNA here is from genome assembly GCF_031143425.1 of Pleurodeles waltl. Classification (NCBI taxonomy): domain Eukaryota; kingdom Metazoa; phylum Chordata; class Amphibia; order Caudata; family Salamandridae; genus Pleurodeles; species Pleurodeles waltl. The sequence goes on from NC_090446.1 coordinate 997,715,783, forward strand.
GTTACTAGAAAGTTAGTATGTTGAATGGGACAGTCTTGTTTAGGCCGGAAGTGCCTCAAACCTTTCGGGAATAGGTATCTCTTGATTGATTTTAGTGCAAGGTTCATCTGAAGCAGATTCCTGCATTCTTCATATGAGTTGTCAGTAGGTATGTAGAAAAAGCTTTTTGTGTATGTTAGACTTCCACCACCTGAGTCGTCCTTAAGCAGCTCCTCCAAGGGGGTCTAGATTTTTGTGTCATGATTTTAAAGAAGTAGTTTAATGAAGAAGTAGTTTTGGAAGTAAAGGAATACTGCTAGACTCTTTTCTTTCCCCTTTTCTATACAAGGCTTTTGGAAGGGTGCAAGTCTGTGATTCAAAAGATTTGGTGCAAATGTTTTGCAGCCCCTTTTGCTGATTTACACCTCTAACTACTCACCAGTTAGACTCAGGATGGTTGTCAGTACGAGGAATATAGGAGAACCTGTTTGGTTCCAACCTCTCTGCTGCTAGAGAAGGGTTCTGACGATGGAAGTGAAGAGAATAACTATTACTCCTCCCACTCTGTGATCTCAGCTCTGCATTACAGTCATAGACTTTATTTATAGTTGCCATAGAGGCTATCAATTCAAAGGTGGTCCCACATACCTGTTCTGAGTTGCTTCAATCCATAATTCGCTGACTTGTCTGCTGGTTTAAGCTGATTTTAAGCCTCTATTCTGGTTTTCAAGCATGAAACAAAGGAAGCAAACCCTCTTGGGTAGGTTCTGGGTGACTGTCTCGATTGACCTCCTCAAATTTCGACCAGGACTTGTGCTGACTCTACCAGCACTGCCCCTTGAAAGATTTATGTGGTTGCCCTCCTGCTGTGGTGAACTCGAAAGACGGCACTAGCCATCCTGTTAAAGAACTTCAGAACATTGGTAAGTGTTGGCATTTGCGAAGGCTCATTATTCTTTTTATTTGAATGAATGTATTTTTAGTATGTTGGGGAGTAAGGAATAGCTCTCGCTAGAGGGTAAATGAGAGGGAGGACGAAATATCCATATATTTGGTCCATCCCTGGCAGGTGCTAATGTCAGGTGTGCTAACTGGCCGTCGTATTCCCCCGATTTCCGTGTAAATTTGGTTAATAGTTGTTATAAACTACACAAGCTTGTAGAATACATGACTTCATAGGTACGAGATATCAAACATATGCTAAACTTACTAAAAGACATGGAATTTAAAACAGAAATAATGCTAGACATCGACGTGGAGTCATCATATACCAGTATCCTGTAAGACGAAGGTTTGAGGGTTATTGAAAATCTACTATACAATACGAAGTGGATACACAAAACCCCTATACACTTTGAGTCTTGTAAAAATTGGTTTTGACTAAGAATGAATTTGAAGGAACGATTTACCTTCAACAGCATGAGCCATCCATGCGCAGCACACTTGCTCGCAGTCTAGCATGACTTTACGTACACTATTTCGAAATGGAGTCCATCTGGGCCAACAGTTCATACCATTTCCTCAAATGACTTTGGCATTGTTGCGTTGACTCCATCTTTGTAATTTTGCCATGGCCAAAAAAAACGGAGAATTTAGTTGGTAAGCTTTCAGGGGTCAGAATCCATATCTGAAATTCACGCACACATGAACAATTTTAAGATTTTGTTCCTTGATCTTACTTTACAGGCAAGGGATGTTAGTTTCCAAATCAAGGTTTTTAATAAACCAAACAAGAAAAATAATCTATTGCATCAGCAAATTTCACACCCACACCGCCAAAGAAAACATACTATTTTGTCATTTTCTTAGAATAAGGCGTTATTGTACCAATGTATGCGACTTTGAAGCAGAGGCGCTTTCTAACAAAGTATCTGCCTGCAACTACCCTTAGAAAATTAACTTTCCTAACTTTTTTTGTTACCGCATATTACAATGTATCTAATGAGGTAAAAAGGCGCTGTTTAATACTAAACTCAAACAAGCATTTGAAAAAAAGTTTCCTTCTAATGTAATAGGAATTTAAAAGACATACTAGTGCAGGCAAGACCGTATAACATGAGTCTGGGTTTGCATCTACGAATCTTGAAGTAAAATAAGATGTTGACGAAATGTTACGTAAATTATAAGACATTTATACTCAGCATTGAACAATGCCATCATTGTACTGTGGTAAAAAAAAAAAACTGCATATTTTCCTAAAATAAAAACCACTCCACACAATAGTTCCACACACATTATACTTGCCATATATCCTTATGACATAACAAATAATACTTATATCTGTTCACGCAACAGTTGACTCATCTATGAGCCTGTTAATAATGTCATAATGCAATTCATGCATAAAACAGACTGTTCCTGGTAGCGGCCTATATGCAGCAAACTAAACTTCCCAATAGCACCAGGGACGTACGTGACAAGTAACTGTGGGCGTGACACATGTATGCAGACACCGTCTGAAAACGTCAGATGCTGACCATTTCTTAGGAAACTTCTTGTGCTTTCACAGCACCCATGCAGGAAGAAAATATTGGTTTGTGACGACATGCACCCTTAACAATGTCAGTATCAAGGTTTTGAAAATATGGGCAGGATACACTGACCCATTTCGCCTAAAGGAGTTAAAAATTACGGACAAAGGGTTCCTTGTGCTTTAACGCTTTGTCAGTATTACTTTTAGTGTGTGACTACAGGGTCATGTCAGCCGCCTGCTCCTAAAAAAGATCTATTATGTTTAGGAATGGGATGAGAACTACCATACAATTGACAATTGTGTTTGTTCACCATGTTTGCAGTGTTGTGTACCAAACCTCTAATTTGCATACCTCAGTTACTGTGTTTGTGGTGTTTGTGTGCTGTTAGTGGCTATACTGGTGTGTGTTTTCCTCATTCAGGATGGGCAGAATTAAGGAAACGTGCGGACTGTATCAGTCTTACTGCTTTTCACGGCCACCCTAGGTTACTTCATGCACCATGTTCACATGATTCCTGTATCCTGTAACCAGCCACACTGGTTGTGATAGGGCGACAGTAAAAGAACGATAAGGGTTTTTACTAGTCCTGATGAAAGCTGTGGAACCTTAGTGGCCCCAGTAGATGGCTGAAACATGTTGAGTAGGGGGTTGCAAATTTAATCATATATGTGACCATCTACATTCACTTATTTTAAACCTTACCAGGGGCACCCAAAATAAAAGGTTATAGGGCTAGTCCCTTGGTGTTTTCTATCGTACTCATCACCCCCAAATAGGAAAGTGCTCCCTCCACTGAAGGTGATCCCAATGATACAAGGCTGATACCCAGTGATGAAGCATGCCACTAATAGAGTTGTTAAGGGCCATAAAAAGAAAAACAATATATATTGAATATTAATACTCCCACCATTGTAGACAGTTAGTCTGAGGACACATCTGTGGTCTAGTTAGTAAGTATCCAAAGACCTGGTTGGGTCCTCTCTCCCCTCTTTCTGTTTGGAATATACAGTGCATTTCACATAAAATATTGGTGTTGCAAGACAAATAAAATCTATATTAACTGCAAAAAGAAATTGCTTCACCATTGCTTCTCCACACTTACTTTAGCTATATATGACTGGCGGATGCCCAGGAGAGTGAGCCTTTGTGTAGCATATAATCGATTATTGTTTGGCATCAGATAGGCCTGAATTAGTGGAGAACAGGTAATAAATTCAAAAATAGCCAAACAGGGGCACCTATATATGTATTATGCCCAGGACCCCAACAAATCCTTAAGATTGTACTGTGTATAGGTCAAGGTAGACATGCATTTTAAGAGCTCCTCTGTTTTATCAGATCTTGGATAGTGGTATATGGTAGACTGAGAGCAGTAACTATATCTGAGCACAGGGATACCCATGCCTGCTGCATATCAGAATAGAGATGCATTGGAGGAGCTCGGACAGGGCTGAGAACAAACATATAAGTTCATAGTGCAGTTTGGGATGTTTGTGCATTGTTAGAGCTCTCTTGGTGTCTCACTACTGTGATCATGGTGCAGTGTAAACAAGCATTGTGAGAGCTGTACATTTGTTTTAGTTTTGTGAGAACGGCGTACAGTGTAGGTATGCATACTGATACATTTTTAAATCTCTATATCTCGTGACTGAAGACACCTGTGGATATTGTAGCTCAGGGTGGTGATGCTTTGCATTAACTCTGTAGATGCCCCAATTCTGGTACATTCATGAATGACAGACCAAGCTAGAGGTGTGCAGTGAGAGCTGTGTGGCGATCTCATTTAGGGTAAAAGTGCATTACAGTTCGGGTATTTTAATTTTGAGAAAAGTGCACTTTTAGAGCTGTGCCTATATCTCAGGATTCAGGAGAGCACTTACCATCATCTACCTACACAGAAAGTGACATCAATGCAGTTCCCACCAAAATCATCTTTAAAAGAAGAAGCCAAGCAGAGGACTTTATTTCCCACCATCCATCTGTAGAAGAAGTGAAACTACTGCATTTCCTATCAAGTGGACAGGAAGTGACATCACTCAATATGGAATCATTCATCCGCACAGGAAGTGACATCACTTCTTTCCTTATCCTTTCTTCAGTCAACTTTTCATGACATCCCATCTCCTGGGCATCCCCAGGAAAGGGGTAATACAGAGAAGGGCATTACCTCTTTGGGCCCATTATCGGTGGACATAGACAAGGGAATTGCCTGTTTGGGCCTGTTAAGGGAAACACACATAAGGACGTTTCTTGTTGGGCCTGGTAGGGCCAGAGAAGGCCATGGCTTGAACCCATGTTTTACTACAAATTATAAGATGAGATAAAATTATGTGCATCACCCAGCACCCCATACTGCAAATTCCCACAATGACATTGAGATGAAGATGGCCCAGAAACACACACAACATTCACACAATGCATATACCAAACCCCATACACTTTCTGCTAACTACCACATACCCCCAAACCTCAGAACACACATGCCAACATGCTCATCATCGCACATTCTGTAGTTTTCCTCACAGTAGACATTGTAGACCTCATCATCCATCACATGTTTGATGCCCTCTTCATCAAAGAAACATGGTTCACGCTCAAATTTGTGAACATCCTATAGTTGATCTTCCCATACGCTTCAGCATCCATCATGTGGACCTCACACATAAGAAAGGAGGAGGTCTTGCTGTAATCCATAGGTTCTTCTGGTAGAGCACCCTAGCTAATGAAGTAACACTCAAATCCAAGGAGTTATAACTCAGACCTACATCTTCCATCCCATGTACCAGGCCTCCAGGCAGAACAAGGGCTTCATTGATTAATTCTCAGGCCTTGTCACCTCATATGTCCAACATACCCACACCACCCTCTTGGATGACATTAATTTCCCAGGCAGAACAAGCTGAAAAAAAGAGGCATCCTCTTCAAACTCAGTGATACACTCAGTGTGGTACAGCATTTCATGCAGCCAATACACTTCAACAACCACATCCTCAACCTTGGCGCCTGAACATCACCAACAATCCAGTACAAGTTTCCCATACACCTGAACTGGACCAACCACTTTGTCATCCCTATCTCCATGGCCAGTTTCTTACCAGCAATCCAAGGCGAATACAAGAGAGACCAAATCTACAGATCCTTCAACCATCCGCAGACAACCTAATGCTTGACCTAATCTCTCACCCTATCAACTCCACATCTGAACAACACCCCTCTAAACAACATCAACAATTTTTTGGAAAGCTTTCTGAACATCCACACCCATATTACCACACACAGTTGTGAACTACAGCGTTCAGCTCCAGGATAGACCATAGACCTTACTGAAGCTAAATGATCCATCTGCAGATAGCAAAGAAAATGGAAGAAAGACAGAACTCCTGACGGCATCTTCATACTGAAGTCCTTACACTTAACACGCTGACAGCGCATCACATTAGCCAAAGCAAGTTACTATACCAACAATAATCAGTGGAGCCCCCAACAGAAGCAGAATGCTGTTGAAACGTTCAAGTCAGCATCAAACCCCTGCCAGATCCACCTATTCCTCACACCACAGGAGAGTGCGGTGCCATCAACCTCACCTTCAGTGAAACAATACAGAAGATTTGATTCTTACACCCACTCCGACTGGAGAATTCTGCAGTGGTAAGCCTTGAAAGCCCTATCTCTCCCAGATTAACTGACATTTTCAACTTCAAACCCACTTCTTATGAAGATGATGTCTTACCATTGTCCTTCATCAAAACTCTCACTCCTACTTACCATTTTTAGTGCCTCCAAGACTAAAGCCATCTTCTCAGGAGTTCTTAAAAAAAGGTCAAATCCACCCACTCCTAAAGAATCTTATACCAGATCCTGATGACTTCACTAACTACCGGCCCATCACTCTCCTACCATCCATGGCACGGTCACTGAAAAATCATTCTGTGTTCAACTCCAAGATCAAATCAGAGCTAACCATCTCCTGCATGACTAACAGTCTGGTTCCAGATCACGCTGCAGCACACAGAACTAAACTCTTGATCATAGATGAAGTTGACCCCTGGCTCCTCAAACTGCTGGACCTTTAAACACCCTACAACACAATCAACCATCCCACCCACATAAAAATCTGGTAATTGAAAGAGATTCACCAGCAGGGTCCTTAACTGTTTTTTCTGCTGCCTTTCCATCCGACACCATTTGTTCACATGGGCACCTCCAGGTCACAAAAGATTCCTAGCATCTGTGGAGTACCCCAGGGTTCCATGCTTTCTCCTGCGATCTTCCTCCCTTACATGGTGCTCTACTCACAGGTAACTTAATCAAGATTCACAAATTTACAGATGATACACAACTCTTCTTGAAAGTCTTATCTGCTTCAGACATCCAACACCTCATACACTGCTTGTATATTATCAAGAACCATATGTCCAGTGCCTGCCTGACGTTCAACACAAAAAATGCAAAAAACAAAGACAGCCTGGTACCAGGTCTCTCTTAAAAAAAAAAGTCTAACTGTTCTTTCCAGAAAATGACTTCTTCCAAGCCTCTTACTCTCACATCTGGATAGTGGCAGTGCCTTAATTTGTGGCCTTCCTGACTACACACTGGAACCCTTAAAGGGTATCCTACGTACTGCATCACATCTCATCCAGGACCTGATAAATATTATCACTTTACCCCCTACCTGATGGAACTCAGTTGTCTTCCTTTGCAGGTCTGCACCATTTTCAAAACCAGTGGCACCATTTACAGGTCTGTCACTACCAGCAGATCCACTTATCTTGCAGACAAGCAAATGATCTGTGTTGGATCTCAGCACACCCACAGTCAGAACACCATCAGTCTGCAGTCTAGGAAGTGTAAAAAAGAAAAAGCAAGACAGTAGGCCTTTTCAATCTGTCCACCCAGGAACTGAAAAAACACCTCCATCCTTGTAATGGTCAACCAACTGTATTACATGTGTGGTAAACGCATGGCTTGTTAAAGCATACGTTTTAACAGCTGATATCCAGCACAGTGCATTAACTCAACACAGCCCAGCTTCCTTCCTTGTTGCTCATTGAATTATGCTTGTCTTTGACCTCGTACAGTGCTCTCCATCCTTTTGGCTAAGTTTGAGCTATAGGAACATGATATGCATACATACATGCATACAAGCTCTGTAGAAGGTTGCATGAGGGAATCCAAGTGCACAATTCAGTTAAGATTTTATGTGCATTGTGAGAGCTCTTTGAGTGTTACTAATGGATGGAAATGCCTATTGCAGTTCAGGGTTATGTTGCATTTATAGAGCTTGGCGGGTGTCTCATTACTGTACATTAGGTCAGAAAGAGGGTACTCTGGTCAGGATAGAGGGTCACTAGAATGACTTTAGCAGTCTAAAGTTTAACATCATAATACACATTTTATAAAATGCATTGAGTATTTTGAAAAAAAATCTTTACTCTTATGTGCTGCCTCTTTCTCATTTTCTACTCCTTTTCATTTTCACTCTTATCATTTCCCTTTTTAGGTTGAATATAAGAGTTCAACCTTGTACAGGGCTCGAAAAATTATAAAAATGTTACTAGACCTGCAGGTCGAGTAACTTAAATAATCTACTCGACCTAACTGTAATGCACTTGACCCGTAAATGGGTCTCAAATTGTGTGATCCTAGACAAATAGTTTACAGAGTGGCCTTTTTCTTAATTCTCACATAAGAGTGCACCTTCATATATGTGAGCTCAGCATTTCTGCAGTACAAAAAAACCTATTTTGTTCGATTAAGTAGACTAAAGTTTGCTGCGTGTAGTGCAAGTATCTAGCCAACACACCCATAAGGTCTAGCCCACATAACCTAGGACTTCTTTTAATTTACTAACAACATTGCCATCAGGGCAGAAGTATTTCTTAGTTTGTTTTAACACTCAATTTTAATAAATATATTACTAAACCATGATGTGGTAACATATTGTCATCTACACAGAGTAACTTTCCAAGAAATATCCAAAAACCTCTCCATTAACTTGTAGCTTTACTGATAAAACTATATAGCATTAACAATATGTGAAATATGGGTTTCAGAAAACATAATTTGCAAATCAACAAATAAAGTATTCTGATTTGTTTTCATCCTATTAAAATATTTTTTCATCACACAGAAATATAAAAAGGGGCTTTCACAACTACTGAAATATATTTTGAAATGTTTGCACAGTTGACTTAGTCATTTAAATGTTGTGTGTTAGGAAAAACCTGACACCCTATATCCTTTTATTTTACATTCTAAGCATCAGGTCAACAGTTCACCTTACAAATTCCTGGAACTCTGCAGTCAGAAGGAAAACTAATTGTAAGAAAAAAGAAGACAGAGCAAATGTGACATAAGATCAAGATTTAAAGGCATCCTTTATTGCCCCTCCACTTTTCAACTGAACAGAACAACTGTTCACTGTCAGCTCACCAGAAGGGACAAGTAAGAATTAAAAATAGCTCGACCTGATCAAATTGGCATTGGCGAGTGGTCCAGTGGATTTTCCGAGCCCTGTTGTGTTTACTTTTAGTATACTTCTTATGGCTTAAAGCAATTTAATTAGTTGGTTGCAGTATCCTTTAAAAAATCTTGCTCGCTAGTGGTCAGTTCTGCCTTTTTCTCCCTTCTTTTTCTGTTTCAGAGCAGTGACCAACTACTGTATTATTCCACTTTGGTTTCTTTATCTGTTGCTGTAACGGACTACTTTTGTAATTTCTTTGTTGCTATCTTTTCATTGTGGGTGTTTTAGGCTGGTAGCTGCCTGCGTTTTATTGCAGCATTTCGTTTCTCCCACCTCCTCCCATGTTGCTGACTTTTGTTTTGGCTTTATTCCAGTTCTGTTCTTGTTTACCCCTGGCTCCCAAAATAAGCTTATTTTACAAAAGAAACACCCGGTGCCTAAACATTTAGCTCAGTGCCCACGAAAACCACAGTATGCCCTTTCTGGTACAATGTAGCTAAACCTAGAAGCACTGATGTGAAACTTGCAGTGTCGCATTTTGAGCCTCTCTCTCTAGGCCCCCTCCCTGTCAGCGCTCAGAGACATCCACACAACGGTCATTGCTTATCTCCTTTATTGGGGCCATAAATCTTCTCAGGCTGCTCTGCTACTAGCTACATTAGAGCTTTGTTGTAATGCAAGGCAAAAATGCTTACAAGACTTTTCATTCTGTTAACATAAAAAGGAAAGTACTTTTCCAGTTTTTTTCCAATTCCTGTTCAGACATTTACACAACACGAGGTAGTGCAGTCATCTTCTTATCTCTCCCAAGGGCTTGTGATTTCTGATGTCAGTAGCCACCAGTGACCACCTAAACATGGCAGGAAAAGATGAAATTATGAGGCAGGGTTGACCAGTTTGTGTGGCAAGAAAAGTCCAGTTCTGAATTTACAATACCTCTAACGCAAGAAAATGTGAGACCTATTGCATTGCAAATGCTTGTTTCCTCTTGCACTCAACGAATTCCTGTAGGGTAGCCAATCCCCTAGTACCTCGTTTTGTTCTCAGCCTCTTTCTCATTTTCTCTTTTTCTCACCATCTTCTTCCTTCAGATAAAGTTGCTTATTCCACAGTTCCCCAGCTTCAGGACATGTGAGCCATGCCCACGACCATTTAATACAATGCATACGAATGCTTAGTGTGCTACCATTGGGGTGAAATCCTACTGGGGCGACCTGGCTAGCGTGCAGAGGAAGGATGCAGTATTCACGAAAGAGACATTAGATTTCAGAGCTAGGAGGAAGAGGCAGAAGGTAGGTGCATTGTGTGGCTGTAAGGGTACATTACAGAGCACCTTCTCTGTCGATGTGATAGCAAGATATACCCTTCTGGGACCCTTCTCATTCCGTTATGAGGCTCATGGTCACTCGTCATTACACAAGTGATGCACATAACTCCAGTGAAAGGGGGAGTACCCGGTTGAAAGACCATCTGTATCCTCATACTTGTTCACTTATTCCAGCCCAGCGGCCGCTATTGTACCACCTCAGGCATTTTGACCCTGCCTACCGCCATGGTTTTCGTGGCAAAAACCATGGCGGTAGTCCCTATCAGTGACAGGGAATTGCTTCCCTGTCACTGATAGGATGCCCCCTCCCCCACAACAACTCCCCAGACACCCACCACCTCCCCTCTATCCACGCTCCCCCCTTACAATTCCCCACTCCCCCTACACACACACGCAGACACGCACCACGCATACACACACCCACTCACACAGGCATACACGCATTCATACACGCATGCATCCATCCATTCATTCATGCACACATCCGTACCACATTCACACTGACACGCACACACTTATTCACATATCCATACTTACACGCATTCTCACACATGCAGACACGCATGCAAACAACACTACACATACATTCTCATTCATGCACACACTCATGCACACACCCACGCAACACCCACCGCCCCTGTCGGAAACCCGACCTGCCTGAATCCAGAGGGTCTTCCGGCAGGGGACGGGATGGGGCGCTGCTACCGCCAGCAGCGCCCGCCAGCTGAACACCACCAGGCCGTATTATTTCTCATAATACGGCTGGCGGCAGTCTACTGGCGTGGCACTGCTGGTGGTAGCAACTCCACCTTAACACGGTCCACCAGCATGTCCACAGCTGGATTTCCGTCCTTCTTGTGGCAGAAATCCGGCTGTGGTCATATTATGGCGGACGGATGTTAGCCGCGGCTATGGTCTTTTGGCAGCCGTCGCCGGGGCGTTTGGAGGTTTCTACCGCCAAAGACATAATGAGGGCCTAAGTCTTTTGGCTAATAACGAGACAATCATTTTGCGTTGAAAAAATGCTTATAAATATCTATTAACATAATCCAAGCCAAATTCATGCTATGCACAAGTATTTCTGTGCCTCTTCCTCATACGGCACCTTGATGATAGGGTCATGTTCCTACATCTGATTACAGAGCACCTTAAGAGCCTCAAATGACTGTCTTCATGCCTCTGACTTTGGTGAGAGAAAGTCTTCTGCACTAAAGAGGATCTCTTAATGCATGAGAACACAATCACCAATTTCAGGGGTCCAACCTTGTCCATCCTGTGGCAACTTTGTAGTCTCAATACGTCATCTTGGAACTTTGGGGTGATTCTGAACACCTCTTACGACTAAGCATTTCAATTAAGAGTGGTACAATCATGCATGTTCCAGATGAAAGCCGCCAAAAAGATACAGTTGAACAAAGACAAAGGTTGAAAAAAATGGCAGTAGGCAGTTTACGGTATTGCAACTTCCTATGTGTGAAACAAACATTTGAGTCTAGTAACCATATTAAAAATTCAAATATTAAATTGATATTAGGTGAAAACCTAAACATGTGAAATAACACCGCCTCTGTCTGAAAATCCTATCCTTTGGATTTCAACTATGAGCGCACACTTGTTTGTCCAACCTAGCCTAAATCAAGGTAATAGGCTGAGAAAATGGTTTTGAACCTCCTCTCACATAGCATCTCATACCAACTTCTTCTCAGTCTTGAAGGATAGCTGCAGATCCTCTGTTGCATGACTTGCGTCTCTGCTGCAGAGACTCCCACCACCTGCCAGATCTTGTAAACAATGTCTTGGTAAAAAAAAAAGGTATTCTTTACTGTACTTTTATATCTGATAGAGGCTTCTAGTTGCAGATTCCTTACCTTAGAATTTAGAATTTCCCCAGGCGTCAGACTGGATCCAGAGATTTTTCTTTGAGCAGGACCCTTACGTGCCGTCAGGTGGTGTTGGTCGACTCCGTGTCCGTTGTTGGGATCGTGGTCTCCGTGATGACGTTGGGGTCATATATAGGCACCGCCTCGGCGTAGTGACAGCAGTTCTTTTCTTTCTGTGCTGATCCGGACAGAGCTACCCTGGTCGTTTTTTGACAAAATTCAACACTTTTGACATTTTTTTTTTTTGGGTTACTTTTGGTGCACCAGGATGTCCCCGAAAACCAGTTTCAAACCATGCGAGATCTGTCACCGCATGATGTTGATGACGGATCCGCATCAGGTTTGCTTGTGGTGTTTGGAGCTCGACCACAACCCGAAGTTGTGCTCTCAGTGCTGGGCCATTCACCGGAAGTCTTTGAGGGAGCAGTGCCCAAAGCTCATGGCGGCCCGGCGCTCGACTCCAAATCACTTCCGGTCACGCTCAAGAGGAAGGTCTAGAGACTGTTCGCAGAGCCACCACCACTTGCCGTACTCAAAGTCTTCGGGCCACTCAGGTAAGAAGAAGAAGCTGAAGAAGGCTAAGCATTCTTCAACTTCACGGCGTCGCTCAGCTGATGCGACTCAGGGGGAGCGTCGATGCTCCAGGCCTCCTTCGTGGAGCCTATTTCTGGGCCCGCTTTGCGCCTCCTCGAGTATCCGGTAGCCGGAGTGAACCCTGCCCAATTAAAAATAAAGTATGAGGCCATGCGCCTCATATTTGGGCAGTCCGACCCTGCTGCTGCTGCAGCACCTTTGGGGCCTGGGGGTATGGTTGGGGGCCCTTTGGGTTCCGCACTGGCAGCTTCGGCTTTGGCCACTGAGGGACCTTCTGGATCTGCTACCGGATCCGTGCTGATGCTGGTCATACCATTGTGATCTTCCCTGGTGCCGGCTAGGCCTTCGATGCTGCCGACGTCGGTTGTGCCCATGATCAACGTCAACCCAATCCTGATCCCTTATGACCCAAAGCCAGTACGGCGTCAGCCGATGCCGTTTCAGACTTCAATGGGGCCTACTCACCCCTGGTCAGATTCTGACCCTTTTTCTGTGGGATACGAATATGAGGAAGGATTAGAGGTGCCGCTGGAACCTTATGAATACCAGCTGCTGGACAACCCTTACATGGACTGGGCACAGGAACTGGGCGAGGCCAGTGTTCTGGATACTTCTCCTGATGCTGGCATGCTTTCTCCTCCTTCCGTGGCTGCGGCGGAGGGGACCTCTTACTCTGTGGTAGTCAGTAGGGTGGCTGAGGTCCTTGGCCTCGAGCTGCCCACTGTAGCAGTCAGGACTAATCTCCTGACGGAGGTGCTTCAGCCTGGGGCTTCTCCTTCTGAGCCTCTCCTCCCCTTCAATGAAGCCCTCACTGATGTCCTTCTGGGTACTTAGTCCAGACCCAGCACAGGGGCTCCTGTGAATAGGACAATCGCTCGCCGTCATCGGCCCGCCCAGATCAACCATAAATTTCTGTCCCAACACCCCACGCCTGAGAGCCGTGTTAACCCGGCATCCTCATCATCTGCCACATTCCCTTCTGCTCCCCTGGTTAGCGAGTCAAAGAGACTGGACCAAATTCGGAAGAAGATGTTTTCTTCCTCCAGTCTGGCGCTTCGGTCAGTGAACAGCGCATGCCTTTTGGGACGCTCTACCCACTCCTTGTGGGATACAGTCACGCAGGTTCTACCACAGATCCCAGAGGTGGCCAGGGCTATCGTCTCCCAAGCCGCTGATAGGAGAGAGGCGTCGAAGTTCACTATTCGATATGGGCTGGACATTACCGACTCTCTGGGTAGATCGGTTGCATCAATAGTAGCCTTGAGAAGCCGTGCTTGGTTGAGGACATCTGTTTTTTCAGGGGATGTCCAACAAACACTTATGGACATGCCCTTTGATGGCACCTGTCTCTTTGGTGACAGGGCGGACTCGGCGCTTGAGATGTTCAAGGAGTCCCAGGCTACGGCTCGGTCCCTTGGCCTTTCGACTGCCCCTCGACCCCAAAAGCCCACCTTTCTCCAGTTTCGTGGCCATGGAAGGACCTCCCTGACGCGTCCCTTTTCCGGCCACTGTGCCACCCATGCTACTCAGCCCCGTGTGGCCAGGGACGCGGAATCCCACGGGCTCGTGGGACAGGGAACCAGAGGTCTGCCCTATCCACTTCTGCCCCTGCTGCAGTGGCCAAACCTTCCTCGTCCATAGCCCCATCTCAAACCAGTTGGCGGCAGGATTCGCCATCATCTGCCCCACTGGGAATCCATCGCTATAGACAGGTGGGTTTTGAAGATCGTCCAAAGGGGCTACTACCTTCCCTTCAAGACTGCCCCACCTATGGCCGCTTACCGGAGGATCATCTAGCAGTTCTCAGCGAGGAAATCACAGCTCTCTTGGCCAAGGGAGCCATACAGAGGGTCCCTGTACCAGAAGTAGGTTGTGGTCGTTATTCCCGCTACTTTCTGGTGCCCAAAAAGGACAAGGGCTTACGTCCTATTCTAGACTTTCGGGCCCTCAATCTCTTCATTAAGAAGAAGTTCAAAATACTCACTCTGGCTCAGGTCTTGTCTGCCTTGGACCCAGGAGACTGGATGGTAGCTTTGGACTTGCAGGGCGCCTATTTTCCATATCCCTGTACTGCCTGCCCACAGATGCTACCTACGATTCGTGGTAGGTCACAAGCACTTTCCATTTACTCTGCACCTCTTCAGCCTCACCAGCGTCCCTCGAGTGTTAACGAAAGTGATTGCAGCTCATCTGCGCAGGTTAGGGGGTTTCAGTCTTCCCCTACCTCGACCACTGGCTGTTGAAGGCGGACACGCCCCAGAAAGTCATCTCCCGCCTTCACAATACGGTGATCGTCCTGCACACGCTGGGGTTCACTGTAAACTTGCCGAAGTCACACCTGACTCCTTCTCAGATGCTCCCTTTCATTGGAGCTGTTCTGAACACAGTGCACGTTTGGGCCTACTCTCCTGAAAAGCAATTCCAGGATATTCAGGCCATGATTCCGATCTTTCAGCTTCTATCCTGGATTTCGGTGAGAATGACTTTGAGGCTGTTAGGCCTCATGGCCTCCTGCAGCCAGCTAGTGACACATGCCAGATGGCATATGCAGGCTCTGCAGTCGGTGCAGCATCAGGGGAATCTCTCCGACATGATCCAGATCTTGGAGGGGACTGCGAAAGATATGCAGTGGTGGCTTTCAAATCATTATTAGGTCAATGGCAGATCCCTCTGCCTTCCCCAGCCACATGTGACAGTAGTGACAGACGTATCACTCCTGGGATGGGGTGGCCATATGGGAGAGAGCAGAGATCAGAGGTCTCTGGCCGCCAGTGGAGCCTGGACTCCACATCAATCTTCTTGGGCTCCGGGCGATCAGGCTTGCATTGAAAGCATTCCTTCCCTCTCTCAAAGGGAAGGTGGTTCACGGGCAACACTACCGCCATGTGGTACTGCAATAAAAAAGGCTGAGAGGGTCCTGGACCCTTTGTCAAGAGTCTCTGCGCCTCTGGACATAGCTGGCAAACCAGGGCATTTCCCTGGTGGTTCTACATCTGGTGGGCTCTCTCAACGCCAGAGCAGATGAACTCAGCTGTCAATGCATAGTTGATCACGAATGGCGTCTCCATCCGGAGGTGGTGCAAGTTTTCTTTCAGCAGTGGGGGGAGCCTTGGTTAGATCTGTTCGCCTTCCCAGAGAACACACAATGTCAGCTGTTTTTGGCGTTGGAGTTTCCAGGGCGGCACTCGGTCACCAACGCTTTTCATCTCGAGTGGAACTCAGGCCTCCTTTACGCCTTCTCGCTTATACCACTTTTGTCAAGAGTTCTGAAGAAGATCAAGAACGACTGGGCCCAATTAATCCTTGTGGCTGCGGACTGGGCACGGAGAGTATGGTATCGAGAGCTACTGAGCATGACCACAGGTCCTCCAGTCAGACTGCCTCTTCGGGAGGATCTTCTGTCGCAGCAACAGGGGATGGTCCTCCACCCAAACCTGTCCAGTCTTTGCCTTCATGTGTGGAGATTCAGCAGCGGCAGTTGACGGCTTTTGACCTTTCGCCCTAAGGTCTGTGATGCTATCTTGGCAGCCAGACGTCCCTCCACCAGAACGGTATACTCCTATTGTTGGCATATATTTGTGGCATGTTGTACCAACAAGTTTGTTGCTCCCCTCTCTGCTCCTCTCTCTGAGGTTCTTTTGTTCATCCTCTCTTTAGCCCAACAGGGCTCTGCTTTGGGAAGTCTTAAAGATGACTTATCGGCTATCTCAGCCTTTCTTAGATTGCTGGACCAACCTTCACTTTTTAAGTCTCCTATTGTGGGTAGATTCTTTAAGGGACTTACCTGTTTGTTTTCTCCCACTCCGTTTATCATGCCTCAGTGGGACCTCAATCTTGTTCTTACTTACTTGATGTGTGCACCCTTTGAGCCGTTACACAATTGTCCCTTGTGGCTCCTTACACTTAAAACTGCATTTCTTGTTGCCATCACCTCTGCTCGCAGAGTGAGCGAGATTCAGGCTTTCTTCAAAGCCCTCATTTTTGTCTGTCTTCCATGACAAAATGGTGCTCCGTATGAGTGCCTCTTTCCTTCCCAAAGTAGTCACACCTTTTCATGTAGGCCAATCCATCACTTTGCCTACAGTTAAGGCACCCCCACATCCTTCTCATGAAGAGGAGAGACTCCACCGTCTGGATCCAAAAAGAGCATTGGCATTCTACCTCAATCATACCAAAGATTTCCGGGTGGACGATCAACTCTTTGTTGGATATGTGGGTGCGAAGAAAGGGAAGGCAGTGCAAAAGTGTGCCATCTCACGATGGGTACTACTTTGCATCAAAATGTTCTATGCTTTGGCCCAGAAGCAACCCCCTGAGGGCTTGCACGCTCACTCCACCAGAGCAACTGCTGCCACCACACCCTTAGCATGCTGAGTTCCTGTCCTGGATATCTGTCAAGCAGCAACATGGGCATCCCTGCACACATTTATAAAACATTACTGCCTCAGTGGCTACTTTGCTCGTTTGGTCCTGCAGGACTTCCTAGTATGATCTTGGTTCGCAGCCCACCACCAAGGATGGTATTGCTTAGGTATATATTCTAAGGTAAGGAGTCTGCAACTAGAAGTCTCTATCAGATGAACAAGTTACTTACTGTCTGTAACTATTTATCTGGTAGAGACATATTCTAGTTGCAGATTCCTTGCCGACCCACCCATCCTCCCCACTTGCTAACTGATTTGTAGGGACAGGAATTCCCCTTTCAGGGCCTTAGTGTTGGCGTGCCATTTCCAGTGTTCTTCATGGCTCTGCGCTTTGGCGTGGCAAAAGTCGTGAAAAGAAACTGACTTTACTACGCCTATATACAACCCTGACGTCATCACGGTGACCACGAGGCCAACGATGGATGCAGAGTCGACCTACGCCACCTGATGGAGCACAAGGGTACTGCTTGAAGAAAAATCTCCTGATCCAGTCTGACGCCTGGGGAAATTCTAAGGTAAGGAATCTGCAACAAGAATATGTCTCTACCAGATAAGTTGTTACCTAAGGTAAGTAACTTGTTCATAATGCCTATTCAATTGTATCTTACAGTGCCTAATGATGATTTAATTCAGTATCTCGCAAAATGAAGCTGTGGAATAAACTCAATAAATGAAACAAGATTTACTGTACTATCCAAAATTTATTAATCCTAATATACACTGGTTTACTATTTGAATACTGACTGTCAAGAAAAGCCTCGTTGTGCTCTGCTTAGCATTTGCCATCTTTTCATCAGTGGTGTTTGCAGATGCGTGACTATAAACAACGATTTACAATATGGGGGAAATCTAACCATGTTCTATTGCAGTGGTTCCCAACCTTTTGACTTCCGTGGACCCCCACTTTATCATACTGGGCCCCGAGGACCCCCCACTGAATCATTTTTGGAATCCGGGGACCACCCCTCACCCCATTGAGTCATTTTTTAAAGCTTTGGACCTAATCTGTTAATGTTATTACATTTTCTAAACAGTCACAGACATCCTGAGAAGGCTTCGCTGACCCGCAGAGGCCCTCAGACCACAGTTGAGAACCACTGTTCTATTCAATTTAGGGAGTATTTACAATGTACCTGTCCACAAATGTGTCTTGCGCCAAAACCAATGCCATCCCTTCATTACTCATGGGAGTCATACTCAATTTCTCTACTGGTACTAAAGTTCGATCTTGTTTTTCATTTTTTAAGAGCAGGGATCATTGCGTGGAGACTGACTTTGAATGATCAGTTTTCCCCTAAGTCTCAGAGTATTAGGTTCTAGGCTGGTATATATGAGAAACAAACTTGTGTTAAGATAGACTACTTGATCTAATATTGTTCATATTTGGACTTTGTTTTTCAATTTCAGTAGATTAGCAATGAGAATAAAAAATGTATAGTAAGACGTAAAGGTTCAGATACTCCTTTAAATTTGTCAAGTATTTGCTGTATCTTAAAAATGGACCCAAGTATCAAATTCCTACACATTCACCACAACAGTTCTTTGGAAAAGTGGTCTAACTCCAGATCATGTCTTTTTTGCCTGCAGACAAGTTTGAGAATGGTGAGGTGTACCAGAGAAAGAAAGGCACCCAATCAATTAGTGCTGATGAGCCAGTCATGCAGAGTCTTCGTGAGAACACACCAAAACAAGACAACAGCTGGAGGCGTATTATGCTGCTAATCCTGGCAATAACGATACACAATATCCCAGGTAAGCCTTGTAATTAGGGAGTAATGGATATGTGTTGTTTCTACATTGTATGATAGTCTGAAATAGATTCCTTTAACCAGCATTCATACAAGCCCTTATTATGCAGTGTGTCAGTTTGATCAGTCGACTTTCTTTAATGTACTATGTTGCCCTTCGAGTGAATGGGACTGCAGAGTGCTAATGCCTTTTGCCATGTTGCCCGTTACCATTGATGTGTTGGAGACTGATGAAATGTGGGAGGTAGACTGTGCTGGGTGCACTATGCATTACTGTACACCATCGCAGCTTGAATAAATGATTACTCTTTTCCCTGCTACCACCTACTCTTTGTCTGGGCCCTCAACATGAACCTTTGTTGGAGAGTGGCTGTTAGGTATTTAATAAGTTGCAACAGTCATTTAAAATACAGTTTGTCTAGCAAGTCAATATACAAGTCGATAAAGAGAATTGTAGTAGTTTGAATTATTTATTAACTAAGTATATATTTTGAAAATTAAAAAGGTTACAGCAACACACATGAATTGTCCTGAATCTGTCCCTACTCTGATTGTCTCTGTCATGCAGAATGCCTGAAAGTCATAATAATACTGTTTCATAGTCTGGGAAAGCTTCACAGAAAAGTTCAGAAGTGTTCAGTTCGATACACTAACACCGTTCCTCACGTTTATCTGTCCAATGTGCTTACAGCTATTGTCGTACTCTGAAACAATGTATCAACTCCCTCTCAATACATTGTCTTCAATTAGTCTGCAGCAGAATGGATAGTTCAGCTTGTACCCAATAACCTTGAAGCCGAGTCGCTCTCAATGAGTTTACTACACTCAAATCTGCTCTCTTTAGCTAGTGCAGTCAGCTCTGCATGGTCACTCTGTAATGCAGTCTCAGTCATCCTATAGCTCGGTTGTAATATAATGCTCTCTGCTCAGTCAACTATGGCTCTCAGCTCTGATAGCAACAGCAGCAGAAGAAGTAGGAGCTGAAAGTAGGACCCCCTCTTGTCACAGTCTCAGCCTCTGCTCTGTCGAAGGAACTATATAGAGAGGGAGAGATCCTACTCTTTCCCTCTGACACCTTTATAAAATAATGTAGTTGTTACATTTGTTAACCATTGTATACATTTCTCTAGCAATATTGCTGGTTTAGCACAGGAGGGATCTCGACAGGCAGCTGGAATTGGCAACATCATTCCCCGTTCCCAAGCATTCCCTCATTTCTGCAAGAACAATTTTATATACATAAGTATAACGCCAGTTCAGTTCCCATTATTCATGCAGTGTTACGATTTGTCTATGCAAGCATTTTGTTATTTTGTAAATACAGGTCAGCACGTACCAAAGCAGTTTAGTGGTGGAAAAGGGTAGTTAGTACTGGTTTCATTGTTTTAAAACATGTTTGTAGCATCTTGCAAATCAAAAAGAGGTGATGATAGAAACATTTAGTAAAAAAAAAAAATAGGTGCCAGCCTAGCGAGTGTGTGACTCAAGCTGCAAGGGTTATTTCAAATTTAGAGCGTGCTTTTAAAACGTATAAGCAATGGCAGGTTTAGGCCTATGTTAGTAATTAGTATTTGATTTTAATTTTCTATTGGCGGCCTTATCAACTGTGTACTAAAACGATCTAGAACTTTGAGTTTCACAATTTACTCACTCATGGGATAGATAAGGATAATGTTGCTAACTGGCAGTCAGAGAGAGGTCGATACATAATTCCTTGAGCTTGTCAGAATTACAATTGATCTATTTAAGAAAGCAATTGAATAAAGTATGTTCTCCAGGTGTGAGGCTCTGTAGAAAGCTGACAGCCTGGAGATGAGACGGACTACGGGCAGGTTACTGCCGCTGCTTTAGATGCCTCCACTGAAGATGCCGCTTGTTAAGCGTTCAGAGCATTCTACTTCTATTCTTTTCACATGCTGAGTGATAAATTGTTAGTGCCTAGATAGGCATTCGAAAATAGGAACACTCTACGCCTACAGGGTGTAAGTTAAGATTCCACAATCTTGTGTCTCTGACCATTTAATAAGGATTTCAAAGTCTCTAATGTATATGTTTGAATAGCGGAGTCAGAGTTGTGTGTCTTGTTCATGTAAGACTAAGAGGTCCAGGAACTTGCTTCATTGTGCTGATAAGTATATCAGAGACGGGAACCTATGCCCATTTAAACTAATAGGGCATTTCAAATCCAATATGCTCTGGCCATTTGTTGTAGGCACACGTTTCACACAAACACTACATGTTTTACATGTAAATGAGTCAATACATGAATTGTATTTGGGGGTGACATGATCATATTTCTTCAGGCCCTGTATGAAACCCGTAGTACACCTTTTGCTCTTCGTACAGTTTACCGACAGTTTGCCTTTTGAGGTGAGCGATGACCACATAAGAAGCATCTTTTGCAGCTTGAACTTTAGGCTGAGAGCATTCATTTATAATTTCAAATCAGAAGGTTTTTACTTGATGCTGTAATTCTCGACCTTATGCCAATAAAAGGCAGATTCCTTTATCTTGATGCATTTTAGGGCAATCATTCAGTTTACGCCTCTGTATGGAGCCTCCACTTGTTTTTTGGTGAGACCATCTTACCCAGATTATTGAACTAAAGTCTGTGGCTAGGACCCAGATGCTGGTCACATGCTTCATGCTTAAGTTACAGACGAGGCCTGGTGCGATAACCCCCAGTAGCTTTACAATGTCTTCCCAAGTGCATGATACTGTCTTCTTGCTCACTCATACTCCCAGCAGGTCATTGGCTCAGGCTTTGTTTCACCGCCCTGCATACACCTAACAAATCTCCTGCCACATCACGTCCGTCCAGCTTTCATCAGAATGGATTTAAACCTGGAGTCAAGCAGCTTCCTTTAAAAATCTGTCACACAGTGTCTCCCTTTGAGAGTAAGCAAAAGTGGAGCATCTTGAAGGAATCAAACGCCACTTTAATTTAAATCCTTTTGTTGCCCGGTTTGGCATTGCATTCCCCGATCAAAGCAGAATCTACAATAGAGCTCCTTCAAATAGATGTTATTGTCGTCTGTTTTCCATGCTGACAAACCCTCAGCTTAAGCTCAGTGTCAAACTGTTTTATCTTTCCAGGTGGGTGGAAAGGGTATTTTGACTGGCAAAATACTGAACTGACGCGTCTTGAGAATCAGACAGCAAAGCCAAGTCTGTGAAAAACAGATATCCGATTTTTGGCAGTACAGACAAGATGCTACTATGTAGACGGAAGAGAGATGCACGTGCAGAGGGCAGCGCAGAGTAGAAGACTCACATTGCTATTGAATTTCAGAGTTCAGATCACAGATGGATTGAAATTAACGAGAGGCCTTATCTTGGATATCAGCCTGTTATAGATAAATTGGAAGCAAATTATTCTTATGTCATAGAAAGTGAACTGTTTTCTTCTGGTCCTCCTTCAAAGGGGGCCCTGGAAACCCAAAGTCTGAGAAAAGTGGGCTGCACCATTTTCTTTACAGGTGAGGTTTCTCACTTTGTGCTGTGCGGCAGCAACACCATCCGGCCACAATTCTATAATTATTATTAAGAGAAAGTCAAGATTTAATTAAAGACATGGAGGCTACATTATGTATCATCTTTTATTGCCACCACAAATGCAGCAGTGCCCTAAAAGACATTCAGAACATCACAAGGCAATCACATTCCAAATAAAATGTAACTACAGACTACATATCCATACAGCATCCACATATTTTCCTTTTTATGCTGCTTCTAATCAAATCATTTCAAAACTTTCAAAACAAGAACACTCCTTCCCTTCACATAGTGTCTTCTCTGTGAGCAATGTTACTGTAGATTATATGTAATAAAAAAATAATAAATTAATTTCCCTTAATCTTTCCTTAGTATAGACCATAATCTTAATACCACTGTCTTTAAGAATAAACTACATAAACTCAATCTTAAATATATGTGTGTGTGGGTGCGTGCACACACATACATGTTTTAAGACACTTGGATGAGGTGGTAGAGATAATGCTAGCCTCTGTGTCTTTAATGCAATCTTAATTCTTTCTTCATAATAGTTGGAGAATGGCCATTTCATTACAAGACTGGAGGCTATCATACTTGTTGAAATTCCCTTATTGCAACATTACTCTGATATTTCTTAGAAAGAAGCTGCATCTAGAACATTGTGGACACACCTGCATTTGACCAATCTGCAGCTTTCAAAATTGCAGTCAAATTTTCACATGACTAAAACACTTTACTCATCATAAGTCCTCTTTAACAGTGAGCTCCAAATCTTGTTACGTCCACACCAGATTCACTCAATAAACATCTCACCCATCTCAAACAAACTTGTAGCAGAAGAGACTGCCTTGAAAGCATTTACATAGGAAATCAATAATTTATCTACCCCATTTTCTCTGTATGCCTACATTCTGTTCTCGTACATTTGTATGCAATCTGAAACACACAATTTCTTTTACTCTTGGAAACATAGATAAAATATACATTGTCTTTGATATTTTCCAAACTTAAAAGTGTACCCCATAGTGATTGGAATATCTATTACCGATTTCTAAGGCTTTAACATCCAAAAGTCTTCTAAAAGAAACTTAATGTAAAGTAGTTGCTAAATTTTGACTCAGAATTTGCAATCTTAGATAGGTATTACCTAGCCAGGAATGTAAAAGATCAAAAATCCGCCTAACATCCTATTAGCAGTCATTTTGACAAAGGCGGTCTCTGCAGCCTAGCAACGTTCATAAATATGCAAATTAAAACATGACATCCAACATTACATCCTACTGAACAACCATTCATCAATGAATTTTGTGCAGAGATCTCTGCTCTATAACAATTAATAGTTCTATAGCTCAATCCTTTCTCAAACGGATCTGCTAAACATTTGCTACTTCAGTTACAGGAGCTGTCGTGGGACCCCAACACCTTTCCAAGCACCAATTCTCCATGTTTTCTAAACCCCTTTATAACATTTCCTAGTCTCTGATGCCCAAGACTCATCCAATAACTCTTTAGTTTGTCCTGACCAACTGGTGACTAGCTAAAACCTGATATTCTCCAAAGAAGAATGTCCAGTGTTCCTGCCAAGACCAAAAAATGTTCTTACCCTTCTGGGCTGATTAACAACCGTTATGTCACTGAAACTAAAAATGGCTCTTCCACCACCATTTCCATAATCCCTGGAAACCAAACATGTGATGGCCAAAAAGGCATCACCAGAATTAATTTGCAAATTACCTTCAACAATGCTCTCTGTATCATCACGTATGGTGGGAATGCATACGCTCCTTAATTATTCCATTCTGATAGAGACTTCTAATTGCTGATCACTCACATTTTGACTACTCAACCAGGCATCTAACTTCATCTTCAGCAGTCCCCCTTTTCACTGACAGGGGGTCCTGATGGGTTTGCACCAAAGTCATTCCGTGCCAGATATGACATGGCACCGATGGCTTCACACTCCCTGACAAACATGACTTGCACAGGCCTATATCAGAGCCACCCATGCATGCTAGTTCCTTTTTTCCGTGCCGTCAGACATGGATTTTAAGCTGCCCATCATCTGTTCAAGACTTCTTCTTGTTCCAGATGTTCAAAGTACAGTGTGTCACCGTCCAAATCTACAGGGTTTAAACCCTGTGGGGAATGTTACAAACAAATCTCTGTTACTCACTATGTGTTGTTTGTCTCTGCTGCCTCGGGTCAGATCATGACTGCAGTGCCTGCAGTGGTTGCACCTTGATGCACCCCAGGGCCATTTGGGTTCAGGAAGCTAAGGTTTTGTGGCAAAGCACCACAAGACACCATGCTGGGATCGGTCGAGTTCAAAAGGTCGGTCCCACTCCCGAAGTCAATCTCATGACCAGTCTTCTTTGTGCTCCAAGTTCTCGGGTATGTTGAAAAAGAAGCACAAGAATTCCAAGTGTCCCCATCTCGCCACTCTTGGTCCTCTACAAAGACGCAAGGGTGTCACTGTGCGTCCATGTCGCAGTCATGAAGTTGGTCCACTTGTTAGTCGATTCTGACCTTTGTCCTTTGACAACCAGACTTTCTGGGTCTGTCAGGAAACCTGCAGCAAACTGAGGAATTTCGAGATGCCATGCTATGCTGTTTTGACACTTTACCCTCAGTGCCAGTCGGGCCCTCTGGATCTGCTCAGGGCTCAAAACCGTTTTTAGTACCGTGCCCCTCCTCAGCACCATGATCTACATTGAAACCAATCCACTAATGTCAATCCCAGCACCATTGAGTCTAGACAATGATGGACAACCTATATTGCTGTCTGATAGTGGGATGGCACTGTCCCAACCGTGACATGACAGATGCCACATTGTCCTTTGTCTGAGCTGCAACCCCTCTACCATGCTTCTGACTTCAACACAGTGGCTGTACCTTTTGGAAGAGCTCAGGTACTTCATTACCCTTTTTGGCATGGATTCATACTTTAGGGACTATGATGTTGGGGACAAGATTGCCCAACCGTACTTAGAAGATAAATGTGACAAAGATCTCCAGGATGTCAGTGTCTTGGCTACCTCCCCAGACACTTGGCTAGTTTCTCCACCATAGCCTGCCACTGAAGACAATGCCTCAATTGCTGTGGTTATGTGGAGTTGATTTTTCACTTTCCCACTCAGGAGGTCAAACCTAATGTCCTCCACCTACTGAGAGCAAACCGCGGGAGTGCCACCTAGGTCGAGCTGATCTATAAGGGCAATCAGCCAGTCAGTGTGTGGGCCGTTTTTGGGCTGTTTGCTAGCCTCTTTTATAGTCTGCTGAGCAGGTGTTTACAGTTGATTTCTTCGATATTCAAACAAACATTGCCTGCAGTAAGCTTATCTCCCTGCAAAAGCGGTCTTTCCGAGTTCAAAACTGGCTAAATTTGCAAACATGAGCACTTTTGTAGCTATCTAATGCACTACTGGGGGCAATTTTCATTTGCTGTCCGAGCCTTTATTCTGGTCCAGTCCCACCCTGAGGCGCGCTGTTTGGACGTTTCTTGGCCTCTTGCGTTTCCACAGATTAGCACCTGGGGCGCCATGCGCACTACCTGCCATGCGGGGTCTCCTTTTAACCCCTTCTGTGCCGCGGACGTAGTGGTTACGTCCTGCGGCACAGTGCTGCTGTGCCGAGGACGTAACCACTACGTCCTCGGCACACAGCCCAGAGGGAGCGCTCTCGCTCCCTCTGAGGGGTTCCCCCCCACCCCCCCAAGTCAGGGATGGAAGGGGAAGCCCTTCCCCTCCCACCCCGACCCCCCCCAACCCCCCCTGTGACGTCAGCGCGCGAGCGCGCGCTGATTAGTCACAGGGTCTCCCCCATCGCGCTGGAAGCAGAGCTTCCAGCGCGATTGAAAAAGAAATGCTTTTGCATTTCTTTTTCAATCCCGTGGGGGAGGCCCCGAGAGGCTTCAAAAAGGGAAGGAAATGTATTTCCTTCCCTTTGAAGTCTCTCACAGGTTTCAAAAGCCGGATTGCTTGCAATCCGGCTTTTGAAACCCCACTAGACACCAGGGATTTTTTTTTTTTTCTTGAAATTGGCAAAAGGGAGCGACCCCTTGGGCAAGGGTCGCTCCCAGGGGGGCATTTTTTTAGGAAGGCCTTTTCTGCCCCCCCTGGGGGCAGATTGGCCTATTATTAGGCCGATCTGCCCCCAGGGGGGCAGAAACCTCTAGGCACCAGGGACCATTTTTTTTTTTTTGTGATGAATTCTTTTTTTTTAGGTGGGGAGCGATCCCTTAGGCAAGGGTCGCTCCCCTACGGGGCAATATATATTTAGGCCATTTCTGCCCCCCTTGGGGGCAGATTGGCCTATTTTGATAAGGCCAATCTGCCCCCAAGGGGGGCAGAAACCATTAGACACCAGGGAGTTTGTTTTTGCGCGCGAATGTCACGCAACAAAGCGACCCCTTTGGCAAGGGTCGCTCCCAGGGGGGGCAATTTTTTGGGAAGGCCTTTTCTGCCCCCCCTGGGGGCAGATCGGCCTATTATTAGGCCGATCTGCCCCAGGGGGGGAAGAAACCTCTAGGCGCCAGGGCAAATTTTTTTTTTGTGTTTTTTTTTTTTTTGTTCTTTTTTTTTTTTTTTAGAGATGGGGAGCGACCCATCAGGCAAGGGTCGCTCCCCTGGGGGGCAAATTGTATTTAGACCATTTCTGCCCCCCTGGGGGCAGATTGGCCGATTTTAGGTCAATCTGCCCCCAAGGGGGCAGAAACCACTAGGCACCGGGATTTGTTTTTTGGCGCCAATGTCACGCAGGGGGAGCGACCCCGTAGGCAAGGGTCGCTCCCGGGGGGGGGGGGGGGGGGTTGGGGGGGCAAATTTATTTTAGGCCATTTCTGCCCCCCGGGGGGGGGGGGGGCAGAACACTCTAGGCACCAGGGCAAATTTTTTTGTGTGTGTTTTTTTTTTTTGTTGTTTCTTTTTTTGGAGATGGGGAGCGACCCATCAGGCAAGGGTCGCTCCCCTGGGGGGGCAAATTGTATTTAGACCATTTCTGCCACCCTGGGGGCAGATTGGCAATTTTAGGTCAATCTGCCCCCTAGGGGGCAGAAACCACTAGGCACCGGGGATTTGTTTTTTGGCGCCAATGTCACGCAGGGGGAGCGACCCCGTAGGCAAGGGTCGCTCCCGGGGGGGGGGTGGAGGTTGGGGGGTCAAATTTATTTTAGGCCATTTCTGCCCCCCCGGGGGACAGATCGGCCTATTATTAGGCCGAACTGCCCCCGGGGGGGGGGCAGAACACTCTAGGCGCCAGGGCAATTTTTTTTTTGTGTTTTTTTTTTTTGTTGTTTCTTTTTTTAGAGATGGGGAGCGACCCATCAGGCAAGGGTCGCTCCCCTGGGGGGGGAAATTGTATTTAGACCATTTCTGCCCCCCTGGGGGCAGATTGGCCAATTTTAGGTCAATCTGCCCCCAAGGGGGCAGAAACCACTAGGCACCGGGGATTTGTTTTTTGGCGCCAATGTCACGCAGGGGGAGCGACCCCGTAGGCAAGGGTCGCTCCCGGGGGGGGGGAGGTTGGGGGGGCAAATTAATTTTAGGCCATTTCTGCCCCCCCGGGGGACAGATCGGCCTATTATTAGGCCGAACTGCCCCCGGGGGGGGGGGGGGGCAGAACACTCTAGGCACCAGGGCAATTTTTTTTTTGTGTTTTTTTTTTTTTGTTGTTTCTTTTTTTAGAGATGGGGAGCGACCCATCAGGCAAGGGTCGCTCCCCTGGGGGGGCAAATTGTATTTAGACCATTTCTGCCCCCCTGGGGGCAGATTGGCCAATTTTAGGTCAATCTGCCCCCAACGGGGCAGAAACCACTAGGCACCGGGGATTTGTTTTTTAGCGCCAATGTCACGCAGGGGGAGCGACCCCGTAGGCAAGGGTCGCTCCCGGGGGGGGGGGGGTTGGGGGGGCAAATTTATTTTAGGCCATTTCTGCCCCCCGGGGGGGGCAGAACACTCTAGGCACCAGGGCAAATTTTTTTTTGTGTGTTTTTTTTTTTGTTGTTTCTTTTTTTAGAGATGGGGAGCGACCCATCAGGCAAGGGTCGCTCCCCTGGGGGGGCAAATTGTATTTAGACCATTTCTGCCCCCCTGGGGGCAGATTGGCCAATTTTAGATCAATCTGCCCCCAAGGGGGCAGAAACCACTAGGCACCGGGGATTTGTTTTTTGGCGCCAATGTCACGCAGGGGGAGCGACCCCGTAGGCAAGGGTCGCTCCCGGGGGGGGGATGGGGGTTGGGGGTGCAAATTTATTTTAGGCCATTTCTGCCCCCCCGGGGGACAGATCGGCCTATTATTAGGCCGAACTGCCCCCGGGGGGGGGGCAGAACACTCTAGGCGCCAGGGCAATTTTTTTTTGTGTTTTTTTTTTTTTGTTGTTTCTTTTTTTAGAGATGGGGAGCGACCCATCAGGCAAGGGTCGCTCCCCTGGGGGGGCAAATTGTATTTAGACCATTTCTGCCCCCCTGGGGCAGATTGGCCAATTTTAGGTCAATCTGCCCCCAAGGGGGCAGAAACCACTAGGCACCGGGGATTTGTTTTTTAGCGCCAATGTCACGCAGGGGGAGCGACCCCGTAGGCAAGGGTCGCTCCCGGGGGGGGGGGGGGTGGGGGGGCAAATTTATTTTAGGCCATTTCTGCCCCCCCGGGGGACAGATCGGCCTATTATTAGGCCGAACTGCCCCCCGGGGGGGGCAGAACACTCTAGGCACCAGGGCAATTTTTTTTTTGTGTGGTTTTTTTTTTTTTGTTTCTTTTTTTGGAGATGGGGAGCGACCCATCAGGCAAGGGTCGCTCCCCTGGGGGGGCAAATTGTATTTAGACCATTTCTGCCCCCCTGGGGGCAGATTGGCCAATTTTAGGTCAATCTGCCCCCTAGGGGGCAGAAACCACTAGGCACCGGGGATTTGTTTTTTGGCGCCAATGTCACGCAGGGGGAGCGACCCCGTAGGCAAGGGTCGCTCCCGGGGGGGGGGTGGAGGTTGGGGGGGCAAATTTATTTTAGGCCATTTCTGCCCCCCCGGGGGACAGATCGGCCTATTATTAGGCCGAACTGCCCCCGGGGGGGGGGGGCAGAACACTCTAGGCGCCAGGGCAATTTTTTTTTTGTGTTTTTTTTTTTTGTTGTTTCTTTTTTTAGAGATGGGGAGCGACCCATCAGGCAAGGGTCGCTCCCATGGGGGGGCAAATTGTATTTAGACCATTTCTGCCCCCCTGGGGGCAGATTGGCCAATTTTAGGTCAATCTGCCCCCAAGGGGGCAGAAACCACTAGGCACCGGGGATTTGTTTTTTGGCGCCAATGTCACGCAGGGGGAGCGACCCCGTAGGCAAGGGTCGCTCCCGGGGGGGGGGGGGGTGGTGGGGCAAATTTATTTTAGGCCATTTCTGCCCCCCCGGGGGACAGATCGGCCTATTATTAGGCCGAACTGCCCCCGGGGGGGGGGCAGAACACTCTAGGCGCCAGGGCAATTTTTTTTTTGTGTTTTTTTTTTTTTGTTGTTTCTTTTTTTAGAGATGGGGAGCGACCCATCAGGCAAGGGTCGCTCCCCTGGGGGGGCAAATTGTATTTAGACCATTTCTGCCCCCCTGGGGGCAGATTGGCCAATTTTAGGTCAATCTGCCCCCAAGGGGGCAGAAACCACTAGGCACCGGGGATTTGTTTTTTAGCGCCAATGTCACGCAGGGGGAGCGACCCCGTAGGCAAGGGTCGCTCCCGGGGGGGGGTGGGGGGGGGGTTGGGGGGGGCAAATTTATTTTAGGCCATTTCTGCCCCCCCGGGGGACAGATCGGCCTATTATTAGGCCGAACTGCCCCGGGGGGGGGGCAGAAACCTCTAGGCGCCAGGGGAAATTTTCTTTTTTTTCTTTTTTTTTTTTCTTTGTTTTTTTTTTTTTAGAGATGGGGAGCGACCCATCAGGCAAAAGTCGCTCCCCTGGGGGACAAATTGTATTTAGGCCATTTCTGCCCCCCTTGGGTGCAGATTGGCTGAGTTTAGGTCAACCTGCCCCCAAGGGGGCAGAAACCACTAGGCACCGGGGATTTGTTTTTTGGTGCCAATGTCACGCAGGGGGAGCGACCCCGTAGGCAAGGGTCGCTCCCGGCGGGGGAGGGTGGGGGGGCAAATTTATTTTAGGGCATTTCTGCCCCCCCACCCCCCCTGGGGCCGGCTGAGCTACAGGCCAAACACCACAGGTAGGCACCTTGCAAAAAACACCTCTGTTTTCTGTGAAAAAATATGTTGTGTCCACGTTGTGTTTTGGGCCATTTCCTTTTGTGGGCGCTAGGCCTACCCACAGAAGTGATGTACCATTTTTATCGAGAGACTTAGGGGAACGCTGGGTGGAAGGAAATTTGTGGCTCCTCTCAGATTCCAGAACTTTCTGTCACCGAAATGAGAGGAAAAAATGTTTTTTGGGCCAAATTTTGATGTTTGCAAAGGATTCTGGGTAACATAACCTGGTCAGAGCCCCGCAAGTCACCCCATCTTGGATTCCCCTGGGTTTCTAGTTTTCAAAAATGCACTGGTTTGCTAGGTTTCCTCAGGTGTCGGCTGAGCTACAGGCCAAAATCCACAGGTAGGCACTGCTTTTTATAAAAAAATGTGATGTGTCCACGTTGTGTTTTGGGCCCTTTCCTTTCGTGGGCGCTAGTCCTACCCACACAAGTGAGGTATCATTTTTATCGGGAGACTTGGGGGAACGCTGGGTAGAAGGAAATTTGTGGCTCCTCTCAGATTCCAGAACTTTCTGCCACAGAAATGTGAGTAACATGTGTATTTTTAGCCAAATTTTGAGGTTTGCAAAGGATTCTGGGTAACAGAACCTGGTCCGAGCCCCGCAAGTCACCCCTTCTTGGATTCCCCTAGGTCTCTAGTTTTCAGAAATGCACAGGTTTGGTAGGTTTCCCTAGGTGCCGGCTGAGCTAGAGGCCAAAATCTACAGGTAGGCACTTCGCAAAAAACACCTCTGTTTTTTTCCAAAATTTAGGATGTGTCCACGTTGCGCTTTGGGGTGTTTCCTGTCGCCGGCGCTAGGCCTACCCACGCAAGTGAGGTATCATTTTTATCGGGAGACTTGGGGGAACGCTGGGTGGAAGGAAATTTGTAGCTCCTCTCAGATTCCAGAACTTTCTGCCACAGAAATGTGAGGGACATGTGTTTTTTTAGCCAAATTTTGAGGTTTGCAAAGGATTCTGGGTAACAGAACCTGGTCCGAGCCCCGCAAGTCACCCCTCCTTGGATTCCCCTAGGTCTCTAGTTTTCAGAAATGCACAGGTTTGGTAGGTTTCCCTAGGTGCCGGCTGAGCTAGAGGCCAAAATCTACAGGTAGGCACTTCGCAAAAAACACCTCTGTTTTTTTCCAAAATTTAGGATGTGTCCACGTTGCGCTGTGGGGTGTTTCCTGTCGCCGGCGCTAGGCCTACCCATGCAAGTGAGGTATCATTTTTATCGGGAGACGTGGGGGAACGCTGGGTAGAAGGAAATTTGTGGCTCCTCTCAGATTCCAGAACTTTCTGCCACAGAAATGTGAGTAACATGTGTATTTTTAGCCAAATTTTGAGGTTTGCAAAGGATTCTGGGTAACAGAACCTGGTCCGAGCCCCGCAAGTCACCCCTCCTTGGATTCCCCTAGGTCTCTAGTTTTCAGAAATGCACAGGTTTGGTAGGTTTCCCTAGGTGCCGGCTGAGCTAGAGGCCAAAATCTACAGGTAGGCACTTCGCAAAAAACACCTCTGTTTTTTTCCAAAATTTAGGATGTGTCCACGTTGCGCTTTGGGGTGTTTCCTGTCGCCGGCGCTAGGCCTACCCACGCAAGTGAGGTATCATTTTTATCGGGAGACTTGGGGGAACGCTGGGTGGAAGGAAATTTGTAGCTCCTCTCAGATTCCAGAACTTTCTGCCACAGAAATGTGAGGGACATGTGTTTTTTTAGCCAAATTTTGAGGTTTGCAAAGGATTCTGGGTAACAGAACCTGGTCCGAGCCACACAAGTCACCCCTCCTTGGATTCCCCTAGGTCTCTAGTTTTCAGAAATGTACAGGTTTGGTAGGTTTCCCTAGGTGCCGGCTGAGCTAGAGGCCAAAATCTACAGGTAGTCACTTTGCTAAAAACAGCTCTGTTTTCTGTGATATGTCCACGTTGTGTTTTGGGGCATATCCTGTCACGGGCGCTAGGCCTACCCACACAAGTGAGGTATCATTTTTATCGGGAGACGTGGGGGAACGCTTGGTGGAAGGAAATTTGTGGCTCCTCTCAGATTCCAGAACTTTCTGCCACAGAAATGTGAGGAACATGTGTTTTTTTAGCCAAATTTTGAGGTTTGCAAAGGATTCTGGGTAACAGAACGTGGTCCGATCCCCGCAAGTCACCCCTCCTTGGATTCCCCTAGGTCTCTAGTTTTCAGAAATGCACAGGTTTGGTAGGTTTCCCTAGGTGGCGGCTGAGCTAGAGGCCAAAATCTACAGGTAGTCACTTTGCTAAAAACAGCTCTGTTTTCTGTGATATGTCCACGTTGTGTTTTGGGGCATATCCTGTCGCGGGCGCTAGGCCTACCCACACAAGTGAGGTATCATTTTTATCGGGAGACGTGGGGGAACGCTGGGTGGAAGGAAATTTGTGGCTCCTCTCAGATTCCAGAACTTTCTGCCACAGAAATGTGAGGAACATGTGTTTTTTTAGCCAAATTTTGAGGTTTGCAAAGGATTCTGGGTAACAGAACCTGGTCCGAGCCCCGCAAGTCACCCCTCCTTGGATTCCCCTAGGTCTCTAGTTTTCAGAAATGCACAGGTTTGGTAGGTTTCCCTAGGTGGCGGCTGAGCTAGAGGCCAAAATCTACAGGTAGTCACTTTGCTAAAAACAGCTCTGTTTTCTGTGATATGTCCACGTTGTGTTTTGGGGCATATCCTGTCGCGGGCGCTAGGCCTACCCACACAAGTGAGGTATCATTTTTATCGGGAGACGTGGGGGAACGCTGGGTGGAAGGAAATTTGTGGCTACTCTCAGATTCCAGAACTTTCTGCCACAGAAATGTGAGGAACATGTGTTTTTTTAGCCAAATTTTGAGATTTGCAAAGGATTCTGGGTAACAGAACCTGGTCCGAGCCCCGCAAGTCACCCCTCCTTGGATTCCCCTAGGTCTCTAGTTTTCAGAAATGCACAGGTTTGGTAGGTTTCCCTAGGTGGCGGCTGAGCTAGAGGCCAAAATCTACAGGTAGTCACTTTGCTAAAAACAGCTCTGTTTTCTGTGATATGTCCACGTTGTGTTTTGGGGCATATCCTGTCGCGGGCGCTAGGCCTACCCACACAAGTGAGGTATCATTTTTATCGGGAGACGTGGGGGAACGCTGGGTGGAAGGAAATTTGTGGCTCCTCTCAGATTCCAGAACTTTCTGCCACAGAAATGTGAGGAACATGTGTTTTTTTAGCCAAATTTTGAGGTTTGCAAAGGATTCTGGGTAACAGAACCTGGTCCGAGCCCCGCAAGTCACCCCTCCTTGGATTCCCCTAGGTCTCTAGTTTTCAGAAATGCACAGGTTTGGTAGGTTTCCCTAGGTGGCGGCTGAGCTAGAGGCCAAAATCTACAGGTAGTCACTTTGCTAAAAACAGCTCTGTTTTCTGTGATATGTCCACGTTGTGTTTTGGGGCATATCCTGTCGCGGGCGCTAGGCCTACCCACACAAGTGAGGTATCATTTTTATCGGGAGACGTGGGGGAACGCTGGGTGGAAGGAAATTTGTGGCTCCTCTCAGATTCCAGAACTTTCTGCCACAGAAATGTGAGGAACATGTGTTTTTTTAGCCAAATTTTGAGGTTTGCAAAGGATTCTGGGTAACAGAACCTGGTCCGAGCCCCGCAAGTCACCCCTCCTTGGATTCCCCTAGGTCTCTAGTTTTCAGAAATGCACAGGTTTGGTAGGTTTCCCTAGGTGGCGGCTGAGCTAGAGGCCAAAATCTACAGGTAGTCACTTTGCTAAAAACAGCTCTGTTTTCTGTGATATGTCCACGTTGTGTTTTGGGGCATATCCTGTCGCGGGCGCTAGGCCTACCCACACAAGTGAGGTATCATTTTTATCGGGAGACGTGGGGGAACGCTGGGTGGAAGGAAATTTGTGGCTCCTCTCAGATTCCAGAACTTTCTGCCACAGAAATGTGAGGAACATGTGTTTTTTTAGCCAAATTTTGAGGTTTGCAAAGGATTCTGGGTAACAGAACCTGGTCCGAGCCCCGCAAGTCACCCCTCCTTGGATTCCCCTAGGTCTCTAGTTTTCAGAAATGCACAGGTTTGGTAGGTTTCCCTAGGTGGCGGCTGAGCTAGAGGCCAAAATCTACAGGTAGTCACTTTGCTAAAAACAGCTCTGTTTTCTGTGATATGTCCACGTTGTGTTTTGGGGCATATCCTGTCGCGGGCGCTAGGCCTACCCACACAAGTGAGGTATCATTTTTATCGGGAGACGTGGGGGAACGCTGGGTGGAAGGAAATTTGTGGCTACTCTCAGATTCCAGAACTTTCTGCCACAGAAATGTGAGGAACATGTGTTTTTTTAGCCAAATTTTGAGATTTGCAAAGGATTCTGGGTAACAGAACCTGGTCCGAGCCCCGCAAGTCACCCCTCCTTGGATTCCCCTAGGTCTCTAGTTTTCAGAAATGCACAGGTTTGGTAGGTTTCCCTAGGTGGCGGCTGAGCTAGAGGCCAAAATCTACAGGTAGTCACTTTGCTAAAAACAGCTCTGTTTTCTGTGATATGTCCACGTTGTGTTTTGGGGCATATCCTGTCGCGGGCGCTAGGCCTACCCACACAAGTGAGGTATCATTTTTATCGGGAGACGTGGGGGAACGCTGGGTGGAAGGAAATTTGTGGCTCCTCTCAGATTCCAGAACTTTCTGCCACAGAAATGTGAGGAACATGTGTTTTTTTAGCCAAATTTTGAGGTTTGCAAAGGATTCTGGGTAACAGAACCTGGTCCGAGCCCCGCAAGTCACCCCT
Organism: Pleurodeles waltl; assembly: GCF_031143425.1. NCBI lineage: Eukaryota > Metazoa > Chordata > Amphibia > Caudata > Salamandridae > Pleurodeles > Pleurodeles waltl. The sequence goes on from NC_090446.1 coordinate 997,751,145, forward strand.
CCTTGGATTCCCCTAGGTCTCTAGTTTTCAGAAATGCACAGGTTTGGTAGGTTTCCCTAGGTGGCGGCTGAGCTAGAGGCCAAAATCTACAGGTAGTCACTTTGCTAAAAACAGCTCTGTTTTCTGTGATATGTCCACGTTGTGTTTTGGGGCATATCCTGTCGCGGGCGCTAGGCCTACCCACACAAGTGAGGTATCATTTTTATCGGGAGACGTGGGGGAACGCTGGGTGGAAGGAAATTTGTGGCTCCTCTCAGATTCCAGAACTTTCTGCCACAGAAATGTGAGGAACATGTGTTTTTTTAGCCAAATTTTGAGGTTTGCAAAGGATTCTGGGTAACAGAACCTGGTCCGAGCCCCGCAAGTCACCCCTCCTTGGATTCCCCTAGGTCTCTAGTTTTCAGAAATGCACAGGTTTGGTAGGTTTCCCTAGGTGGCGGCTGAGCTAGAGGCCAAAATCTACAGGTAGTCACTTTGCTAAAAACAGCTCTGTTTTCTGTGATATGTCCACGTTGTGTTTTGGGGCATATCCTGTCGCGGGCGCTAGGCCTACCCACACAAGTGAGGTATCATTTTTATCGGGAGACGTGGGGGAACGCTGGGTGGAAGGAAATTTGTGGCTCCTCTCAGATTCCAGAACTTTCTGCCACAGAAATGTGAGGAACATGTGTTTTTTTAGCCAAATTTTGAGGTTTGCAAAGGATTCTGGGTAACAGAACCTGGTCCGAGCCCCGCAAGTCACCCCTCCTTGGATTCCCCTAGGTCTCTAGTTTTCAGAAATGCACAGGTTTGGTAGGTTTCCCTAGGTGGCGGCTGAGCTAGAGGCCAAAATCTACAGGTAGTCACTTTGCTAAAAACAGCTCTGTTTTCTGTGATATGTCCACGTTGTGTTTTGGGGTATATCCTGTCGCGGGCGCTAGGCCTACCCACACAAGTGAGGTATCATTTTTATCGGGAGACGTGGGGGAACGCTGGGTGGAAGGAAATTTGTGGCTCCTCTCAGATTCCAGAACTTTCTGCCACAGAAATGTGAGGAACATGTGTTTTTTTAGCCAAATTTTGAGGTTTGCAAAGGATTCTGGGTAACAGAACCTGGTCCGAGCCCCGCAAGTCACCCCTCCTTGGATTCCCCTAGGTCTCTAGTTTTCAGAAATGCACAGGTTTGGTAGGTTTCCCTAGGTGGCGGCTGAGCTAGAGGCCAAAATCTACAGGTAGTCACTTTGCTAAAAACAGCTCTGTTTTCTGTGATGTGTCCACGTTGTGTTTTGGGGCATATCCTGTCGCGGGTGCTAGGCCTACCCACACAAGTGAGGTACCATTTTTATCGGGAGACTTGGGGGAACATAGATTAGCAAAACAAGTACTATTGCCCCTTGTCTTTCTCTACATTTTTTCCTTCCAAATATAGGAATGTGTGTAAAAAAGACATCTATTTGAGAAATTCCCTGTAATTCACGTGCTACTATGGTCACCCCGGAATTCAGAGATGTGCAAATAACCACTGCTCCTCAACACCTTATCTTGTGCCCTTTTTGGAAATGCAAAGGTTTTCTTGATAGCAATTTTTTACTCCTTATATTTCAGCAAATGAATTGCTGTATACCCGGTATAGAATGAAAACGCACTGCAGGGTGCAGCTCATTTATTGGCTCTGGGTTCCTCGGGTTCTTGATGAACCTACAAGCCCTATATATCTCCGCAACCAGAGGAGTCCAGCAGACGTAACGGTATATTGCTTTCGATAATCTGACATTGCAGGGAAAAGTTACAGAGTAAAACGTAGAGAAAAATTGATGGTTTTTTCACCTCAATTTCAATATTTTTCTTTTTCAGCTGTTATTTTCTGTAGGAAACCCTTGTAGGATCTACACAAATGACCCCTTGCTGAATTCAGAATTTTGTCTACTTTTCAGAAATGTTTAGGTTTCTGGGATCCAGCATTGGTTTCATGACCATTCCTGTCACTGACTGGAAGGAGGCTGAAAGCACAAAAAATTGCACAAATGGGGTATGCCCCAGTAAAATGCCAAAATTGTGTTGAAAAATTGGGTTTTCTGATTCAAGTCTGCCTGTTCCTGAAAGCTGGGAAGCTGCTGAGTTTAGCACCGCAAACCCTTTGTTGATGCCATTTTCAGGGGAAAAACCACAAGCCTTCTTCTGCAGCCACTTTTTCCAATTTTTTTGAAAAAAACGAAATTTTCACTGTATTTTGGCCAATTTCTTGGCCTCCTTCAAGGGAACCCACAAAGTCTGGGTACCTCTAGAATCCCTAGGATGTTGGAAAAAAAAGGACGCAAATTTGGCTTGGTTAGCTTATGTGGACAAAAAGTTATGAGGGCCTAAGCGCGAACTGCCCCAAATAGGCAAAAAAAGGCCCGGCACAGGAGGGGGAAAAGGCCTGGCAGCGAAGGGGTTAAAGCTTAATGGATTTAGCCCCGGCGGAGCGTACCTCCGGGACCTGCGCTCGGGCCTTGTTTATGCGAAGTGTACATCAATATTGAGCGTGTTTTTCTCAGGATATAATTGCTCTTGCTAGTTAGGGAGCTGAACCTGTCATTACTCTTCCGCCTGTCCAATTCCCAGCCAGTGGCACTAATGTCACGGTGACAGGGACAGAAGTCTCCAAGGTGAAGACGTGCATTAGTTTATGTTAGAGCTCGTATTAAGTCGACGAGAACTACTTTGCACTTAAAGAGTAATAATCTTCTATGCCGAGGTGCAGGGCGTTGTTACGTCATGGTATGGGTCAGATAGACAGCCCTGGTTAGTAAACCCAATCTGACCTGGGTTCGTAGCTGCAGCGCCGCTATAAAACTTGAGGGCAACATCGGTTTTAGGTTTCTCATCACTTGTTGGGCGGCGTTGTTGTTGTGATTTTTTTAATGAAGAACGCTAGCATTACGCAAATCTGTTTAAGGACCCAAGACCCCTACACTTGCGCACTGTTGCACCAGGCAAACCGAAATCCCAACAACTTTTGGTCTTCAAGAGGCCGAGGCTTATTATTATTTCTATTTTACGTTATAAAATCCAAAGACGTTCTTGAGTAAATGACGCACACTGCAGAAAAAGGGTCCAACGTCCCACATGAAGGAGGGGTCGACAGTAAAGGGAAGCAAGAGATGCGAATGACCGGAAATTGTGTCTTGCGGGGTCCCTCTGTGTCGCCTAAATTCCTTCCAGTCCACTCAGCCTGTCCAGTTTTGCCATGCTGCTGTAATCCTGCCCATACAGCCAGATCCCAGCCCGTGCTTAAAACACTGGGGATCCGCTACGGCCTGATTTTTGTAGTCTACTGTTTGCTCTCTAGCTCCAATGACTGCCATATCCGGCCCTGTTTATTTTTCAAACAATTCCCCGACTGAAGAAACTAAACCACTTCATACTTTTTTCTTTTACGTGTCATTATCAAGGTTGGTAAATTAAATCTGACCAACGTAGCCCTTTTGAATAAGATATATTGTTTCCTGAATTATTCACAAGAGAACACACTACACCCCCTCGTCCCCTTTCTTTCCATCTGCTTTTCTTTTCTTCACTCCCTTATTTTAACATGTTTATTTCATTTTGTGAGGGAGTACATACCCTGTACGCTATGCTTCGTCCATACTCCCTGTTATCAGGCAGCACAGACTGTCTGGTTGCAACAGACCTATTGTGGATTTACCAAGAACTTACAGGGGCTTAAGTCCCACCCTTATTTACCATTGGCTGTATTGTCATTTTCCTTTGGGTTGCTTATTGTTTGATGGCTTTCCACTTCCCACTGAGTCTATCTTGTGTTGGACTCTCCTCTGGAGCATAGCCTCTTTAGCATCTCTTTTATTGGTTAGCTTATATCCTTCGCTGCTCCCATGTAATGAACTTCATTTTTCTTTTTGGTTAAGCACTGCATGTGTTTTCCAGTTCTCTCCATTGAGTGCTTCGCCAAATGCCCATCCTGTGTCTCTTGTTGGTGTCTCACACATGTGCTGCTCACGCTCTCTCTGGTTTACTTCTCTCACACCTGTCACACTTCATGTTGTTCTCCCCTTCTTGTGCTTCTTCCTATTCCCCCATCCCCGACACTGTGCGGAAGCGCCAAAATGCATTGGCAAAGCAAGTGGATCCCCAAAGCAAGACCTTTTTGCTTTGCTGATGCTTGTTTTCATAATCTTTTCATCTTTTTTTCTCCCACTCCCACCTTTGTAGAGGGATACCTCAGACACTTTACAGGCCTACCACTACGTGTCATGTTTGCATTTATCCCTTTATCCACTCCTCTATTTTGGGTAAAGAAAAAATGTTTTTCTTCCCTCCCCAACCATAGCTTCCTGACCCATGCAATCCTATTTGTTAATTGCTCCTTACTTGTTCGCCTTTTTTGTTGTCCCTTTGTGTGCACTGCAGGTGCAGGCAGCCATACTAGAAACCTACCACTACTACTATTGTGGCACAGGTTTTTTTTTTTTTACTATTTATTTGTTGTTTCAGCTTTCATCAGCAAACATTTCAGTATCAATCTTTCTAAATCTGCAGCCTTTGATTGTCTAATAGGAAAATTAGATTAGGTTAGTATATTTCATAATTCATTATCTTTTGTGTGTTAACTTTGTTAACCAACTGTTCTGTCTTGTTTGGAGAGAAAATAATAACAGCGAGCACACTTGATTTCTCCATATAACAATGATTATTACATCCTTCAGAAAGTTCAAAAAGCAGAGAGGGACTTTGAAGAGATGTACAAGCCAAGGAGGCATTAATTTAACAAAGTGGGATTCAAAAATCTAAATATTCTTCCTATGTCTAGGGTTGTGTTTTGAGTCAATTTGTGCCCAACGTCACAGAAACATCTTCAACTACAAATAAAATATCAAATATCGAGCAAATTTGGCATTGTTAGAGAACCTAAATAAAAATGTCAAAAAGCACACAGTGGGGATGTATATATAGAAATACAAAATGTGATTGCACAAGAAAGGGTGGGTCGTCCTATGTTTAGAATAAACACAGTGATGAAAAATAGAAATACCAGTAGGGTGCCAGTACTTATAAAGCAAGAAATGAAACTGGATTTAGGGATTAATAAATAGACTTAAACCAACCAAAGAAGTGAATGTTAGAGAGAATATCTCAAATGTATTGCCCATGTTGACTTCCTATCACAAGTGTACAATACAACTAGAGCATCAACCAGGTGTTCAAAATTCAAAGCACTGATCAGTGTGAGGTCTTGAAAAAAATGGTCATTTAGTTAAGGGCGCTTATCAAAGGTAATTTAAAAGTCTGCCATCAAGGCTAGAAATCTCTGGCTCCTCAAAACGGGTCCTAATAATCACAAGAAAAGTACGTTAATAGTTCTCAGAATGTGAATATAGGTAATAGTTGACACATTCAAATGCTACCCATCAAATAAAAAATGTTGAAAAATATGATTGGTCAAATACAAATATTTAAGAGAAAAAATGAGTTCAAGGTGTGTCAGAGATAAAATGCTGCTTCAAATGGTGTTTGAATCCAATGAAAACAAAGCCTTAGGAATAAAGATTCTAATTCTGCTTCTCTGATGAAGTTTTCGGTTTTGAGTTGGTGTTGATGTTTTTTTTGAAGAGTTTTGGATAACAGAATCACCTCCTTACATAGGGTACAAACTTATGTAGTGGATATCACTTACATATGGAAACCACTCCTACTTAAGTATGGATAACTTATACAAAGAATATTGCTGCATCCATTACCATACAATGCCTTTACCATGCGTTGTCTTTACCATACAAGTCATTACCACACATGCCTTTACAACGAAACAGTAAGCATTAATCAGGTAAGTGTGTATGTATACTCACCCCGCAATCCAAAGTTTTTTCATCAATAATTTAGTTGGTAATGTTGCAGGGATTTTATCAGTGATGTCATAGAAAATGTCATAAGTGATGTAATATGTGCAGTAATTAGCGATGCAGGGTAAGTGCGCGAGTTAGTTACCTTAGGGCATGAATTATGGTTACTTAAAATAACCATAAACTATAACTGCTGAAATTCTATGGTTTTGTGTATGTAAAATTTAAACCAAACTATAACGTTCCTGTAACCTTGATTTTTTTCAGTTTAACTCTAAAGTTTTTAAAATTCTGTGTCCTAACTATAACGTCCGTATAAACTTTGGTTATTTCTGTAAATTTCTATTATGTTTTTTAATGCTAATTACTAACTATAATGTCTGTGTAACCTTTGTTTTTTAGTGAATATCATCATTTTTTATTACAAATTGTCCTACAATGTGTAAACGGGTCTGTGAGTGTATGATTCATTTCTGTGGATCTTTGAGTGGGTGTATGAGTGGTTGTATCAGTTTGTGAGTGGTTATCTGGATGCGTAAGTGGGTGTGAGAGTTGTTTGTAAGGTGCTGTGTGGGTTTGTGAGTAGGTATGTTTTTTTAAATATATTTTATTGATTTTATGAACACAATCAAATACAATTTAATCACGTTTTCCTCCCTTCCCTCCCTTGTGTGAGTGGTTTTGTGGGTCTGTGAGTGGGTGTCTGATTTGGCTGTATGGGTTTGTGAGTGGGTGTGTGTTGTTGAGTAGGTATGCTAGTGGGTGTGTGAGTGAGTGGCTGTGTGGTCTGTGAGTGGGTGTATGATTGTTTTGGGGGGTCTGTGAGTGGGTGTGTGAGTGGCTTTATGGGGTGTGTGAGAGGTTTTGTGGGTGTGTGAGTGGATGTATGTTTTTTTTTAAATTGGGGTCTGAATCCACGGATCCACCGCGGAGCACAGAGGTGGCCTCGCTGAGCACCTCAGTGGATCCTTGGATCCTCATGCGCTCATCGGGAAAGCATTTTTGGACAATTTCTTGCCCATGAGGGGACCCTAACAGACCCCTCCATTAGTCCCATGGGGCCAGGGTACCTCTACCCTGGACCCCTTCTATCACTTTTTAATTTTATTTCTCCCCGGGAACCGAGTCCTGATGCTCAAAATGGTGGGCACATCTTTCCCTCAGGTTGCTGCCAGCCAATTACAGCATTAGTGTTGGCGCGTGGTTCCACAGGTCTGCCACGGTGGATCCACATCTCTACATATGCATACATCTTATAACCCTAACAAATCCAGAATAAGTTAACAGGTTTACACCAAATTACAAAAAATACCCATTCTGAACCAAGGTATAGCTTTCTGCCAAATTTGGTGTATTTCTGTTAAGCTGTTCGGCTGTAGTCATGTCTAAAATCCCTATTGGAAATTGCATGGGGAAAATTTATTTTGGGCCCTCCTCCTTTTCATGGCCCCCTCTCGAGTGCGTCTGGTTGGGTGCGTGAGGGTCTGCCTGGGGCTCTGAGTGAGTGCATGAGTGTCTGAGTGGGTCTGTGAATAGGTGAGTGTCTGAGTAGGTCTGTGAGTGGGTACATGAGTCTCTGAATGTGTCTTTGAGTGTATGAGTTTCTGAGTGGGTCTGTGAGTGAGCGCATGGGTCTGAGTGGTCTGTGAGTGGGTGCATGAGCCTGAGTGGATCTGTGAGTGGGTGCACGAGTGTCTGAGTGGGTCTGTGAGTGGGTGCGTGAGTGTCTGAGTGGGTCTGTGAGTGCATGTATGAGTGTGTCTGTGAGCGAGCGTGTGTGTGTGTGTATCTGTGTGGGCGTGTCAGTAGCTGTGTGAGTGACTTGGCCACAAAGGAACCTCACCTGCTTTTTTATACAATGAGAGTCCACAGCTTTGCACAAAATATCTAACCAAGTGGAGTTCTTTCTGCCTCCTTGGGTAAAAGACCGGTATGCATTCTACAGTACAGCAGTGTAATGGAGCACAAGGAAATGTCACCAGTGACCTTGTGTGCGTTTGGGCAACATGATTGCTGCTGTTGCCTCTCTCTCTAGAATTCTGTGATAACATGACTCCTCCTATAGAGAAGCCAACGAAACTACAAAGACGTAAATCTCCACCAAACCAGGGTCCTTCCTATTATCTATATGACATACGTGCTTCTTTGTTTTGTAGAGATGTCCTCATATTCCTCGACATCAAGAACGCGCCACCAAAATCGGCAGACAATGCACTGAGGGGCCCCTTTGTTCAGCTGTCCATCATCTTGGTAAAATGTGGAAAGACCTTTGCATATTACTAAGGTGGATAGTGTGGGGCCAAGCGGGCACAGTTTCCAGAGGATTTACACATTTGCATACTTGCAGCAATTTAAAGGGAAAACCAAGGACTCCAGGGGAGAGGGAGCCAAAAGGCTCCCCTTCCCAGCCTGATTCTGGCCCAGAGGACCCCCGTCCCCGGGACCTGACCATAAGCAAATGGAGGAGGGGGGCTACACGGCCAGGCCATGCAATGGGACCGTGGGGGGAGCCTCAAGGCCCCGGCGTTCCAGCCGGCTCCCCACCTCTGCGGGAGCCAGCATTGCTCTTGCACACAGGGAGTTGCTAAACATGCAGCTCCCTGTGTGGAAGAACAATAGTTTAATTTCTTTCCTTGCCCGCATCTCTGCAGGCATGGAAAGAGATGAAACGTCTGCTTTCAACAGGTGAGAGCACTTTGAAAGCTCTCGCCCACTGGAAGCAGAGTGTTTGCTCTGTCTTGACGGGAGCTGTCAAAGCAAAGAGCTGTGTCCTGGAGGTGTGCACCCCGGGACAAAGCAGAAGCCGGCCTGGGGGTGGCGGTTCCCAGGGCCATTATTGGCCCCAAGGGGGGGGGGGGGCGCATGGTCCCCCTCCATTGTTTAACTTCGCCCTAGGGAGGTGATGGGTCCCCTGTGCTATGGGGTCCGTGATAGATCCCCCTTTGTCATGTAATTTCAATCCCATCGAAGTGGCAGCACCTGGGACTGCGGGGTGCACATCCCTCCCTTAAGTTGAATAAATGGCACCAGAGAGGTGGCAGGTCCGGGCCTGCGGGGAAGGTGTACATTCCTCCCCATTAGAAATTACCATTTTGCCCCAGGAAGGTGGTGGTCTCCGGGGCTAATACAAGCCCTCGTTGAGGGGTCCGTGCACCCCCCTTCTTTTTTAGGTCCCCAATACCCCTGAGACCTGGCCCACCTGGGCCAAATTAAAAGGAAACAGCAGGAGACCGCCCTTTTAAAAAAAAAATATGTATATCTCTGAAAAATCAGGGGATTCATCTATGGATTTTTCTGAGAATTAAAAAAAATATATATTTTTAGCCCTGGCCGAGTACTGTGGGGGACCCCTAGACCAGGGCTAGGGGCTAAGGGTGACCCTACCCTGGCCCCTTTCCTTTTTTTTCCTTTTTTTTGGTGCGAGTCCCAAGGTGGCTGCCAACACTTCCTTGTTGAAGTGTTGGCAGCCAATCAGATATCAGCATGGGGACAGTTACCTCTGCGGAGGATCCGCATCCTTAGATATCTATATTTTTTAAACCTTAATATCCCTAAAACTAGTGAACGGGTTTACACCAAATCACAAAAGACATGCTTTCTGGACCAAGACCTAGCTTTCTGCCAAATTCAGTGTAATTCTGTCCATCAGCCTGGGGAAGTGTTGGCAGCCATTTTGGGACTTGGCTTGAGCCAAGTACCACAAAAAAAGGGTAAAAAAAAAAAAAAGACAAAGGGCCAGGGTAGAGGTACCCTGGCTCCTTATCTCTGGTGGTGGGGTCCCAGAGTTGTAGCGGATCCAACATAAATTTAAAAAAAAACAAAGTGTGGGCTGTCTTTTTTTAAAGCCCCAGGTCGGCCAAGTCCCGGGAGCATGGTTTATTTGTAACAGGGTGGCGTCTGCCCCCGTGTTCCGTGGACCACTCCTCCCCAGGGCTATATTCAAATTGTGTGCAGGGGCCACGCCCCCTCAGCAGCCCCAGGGACCACCACGTCCCTGGGACATTGTAGAATTTTGGTAGGAGGGGCCGCGCTGACCATCACTGCCCCAGGGACTACCACCTCCCTGGGACTATCTTTAAATTGTGTGCAGGGAGGTCATACAGCCCCCTCTGCAGCCTTGGTGACCACCACCTTTCTGGGAATATCTTTAAATTGGTTGTGGGGGCTGGGCAGCCCTCCCTGCAGCCCTGGGACCACCACCTCAAATAGTAAAAAATTTAAAGGGGGTCTGTTTCAGACTTCCAAGCCCTGGGGACCACCACTTCCATGGATCTCTTTTCGTTGGAGGGGGCCACGTGGCCCTTCTCGAGGATCCACTGATGGCCCTGAGGACCGCCACCCAAGCCGGCTCCTGCTATGTCCCAGGGTGCCCACCCCCAGGACATAGCTCCTGCCAAACCACAGCAAAAAGCTATGACAGTTGCAGCTGATTCATAGCAAACATAACTCCACAGAAAGCTGAGTTTTCAGCAACCAGGGAGCTGCTATTAAAAGCAGCTCCTTGGTTGCTGAAGGAATGGGACTGTGGGAGAGGCCGTGAACCCCCGCGATCCCAGATATCCCTTAAAGGGCCACCAAACATTTAAAAAAAAAAGAAATGAAGTAGGACTGCTGAGGTCTTGAGGCTCCCCCGGCGTTCCCGAATAGCCTGTAAAAGGCAACGAAAATAGTTTTTAAAAAATGATAGCGTAATGGTGAAGGTGACAGACCTTTACCACGAGAATTGATGGTTCCACTCCAGTTGTAGTTATTTCCATCCTTTAATTTCTTTTCAACAGCAAATGTTTTGGATTGGAGTGGGGCAGATTGAAGTGGGGCAGATGGTTTTGGATTGAAGTGGTGCAGATTGGAGTGAGGGGATTGGAATGGGGCAGGTCATTTTGAATGGCAGTGGGACATATTGTTTTGGATTGGAGTGCAGCAGATTGCAGTGGGGCTGATTGTTTTGGATTGGGCACATTGGAATGGGGCTGATTGTTTTGGGGCAGATTGTTTTGGATTGGAGTCAGTCAGATTGGAGTGGGGTAGATGGGTGTGGGGCATATTGTTTTGGACTGGAGTGGGGCAGATTGTTTTGCATTGGAGAAGGGCAGGTTGTTTATGTGTGGTGCAGATTGTTTTGGATTGGAGTGGGGTGAACTGGAGTGGGGCAGATTAGATTAGGGTGGGTTGGAAGGATTGTAGTGTAGCGAGTTGGATTGGATTGGGGTGAATTGATGTGGAGTGGATTGTAGTGGGGCGAATTGGAATGCCATGGATTGGGATTTACTGCACGATTATGTGTTAAAGCATCATTCCAAATTACACATAGTAGATAAACAGTGTCACTTTGCAATAAGATAATTGTCATCTTTTGAGAACAGCGCCCACAACTAAAAACAAAACAAAACATGAGTCCAAAGTGAGAAAAGACGACTTGGCACAATAAATTGAAGTTAGCTATAAAAAATAAAAAAACTTTGCCATTTTTTTTGTCCTGCTGTGTACGTTTACAGGGCACCAGAAGATAAAAGGAACAAAATAGTACCTCAGTCACATCAGGAGCACTGGACGGGTACTGATAAAGTTAAATCAATCAGTGCTTTATCCCTGCTCCACACAGAGAAACAGAAATAATACCAAGCTTACAGTGACGGATTGCACGGCTATAAAGTAGAGTGCCACGCAAGCCAACAAATGTTAAGCGAAAGGCGGGCTCCAAGCCCTTTACTGTACACAGTCTCGCAAGGGAGACGCATGTGTTAGTGCATACACTTGCAGGTATAACCCTAAAAAAGAAAAACAAAATGATATGGTGAGAGGGGGGTTGGTGTTTGTGTGAGCAAGGATGCCAGGGGAAAGGAGGATATCAGGCATCAGCAACACAGAGATGTGGTGTGTGGAAGGGAAACAAAGCAACATCTGTTTAAAAAAAAAAAGTATCTGAATCACAGCACACACAGCGGAGAGACACTATTTATTGTTGAAATTTCTTTATTGAGTTTTCAAGTATTATTAGAACAGAGAGTGACACAGCACTTTAGAACTGAGAAAATGTACATCCAACCAACCCCCCTCCCTCCAAGCCACCCAGCTTCCTTAGAATTCTCCCACCCGGGTCCTTTAGGTTTCTTCCCCTTCTGATAGCTGTAGAAGTCGCAGGTATTTTGGGCAGGTCGGCTCCCGGAACCCTCCGCAGGGAAGTGATAAAAAGGGGTGCCATATTTCTCTGAAGGATTGTCCCTGTGACGCGAGGGCGAGTGTAATTATTTCCATCACCAGGATTCGCCATAGCCGATGCAGCCAACCTAGCTATGTGGGGATTAGTGCAGTTCCCCAGTGGGTTAGTATTTTTGTAGGGCTGCTCCTAAAGCTAGGCCAATCTGTCGGACTCGACGTGACTTAAGTGGGAACGTCAGGGGGTTTGGTAGTCCCAGTATGATGTAGGCCGGGAATCTCGGGAGCTGAGTGTCCTCCCAATAGGTTGCCAATTTTGTGCACTCCCATGGCAAGTGGGTCAGCGTGCCTAATGCCCTGCATCCCCTCCAGCACAGGGAGGTCTGCGACTGGTCCCTCTCATGAAATCGAACTGGGGTGAGGTACCAGTAGGTAGCAATCTTCACTGCCATCTTTATGCTGTTTGTACTGTATGCTGTGTGTCGTGCCCTGTAGTTAATAGCCTCCCAGGGTGCCAATGGTCTACCCAATTCTGCTTCCCATCGGGCCTGGCCTGGAGCCCTAGCTGTCGGGGTCGCTTGCTGAAGTAAGTCATATAGGTCCACGATTATGTGCTGGTCTGTTGTTTTCGTCAGCAGCCATTTTACATATTGCGTGAGGGGACTTCCTGCCTTGTGTCCGATTTGCAGGCTGCATCACCCAATGGCGGACCTGTAGATAGTGCACCCTCTCCATCTCTGGCAGTAAATGTGTGGTCTTTAGACTTTCGAAGGGCACAAGCCCCTCTTCATCGACCAAATGTCCGATGAAGTGGCATGAGATAGATGCCCAGGCGAGGAAAACTCCCTGGTCTAAGCCCAGCGTGAAGCCCAGGTTCCCCATGATGGGTGACAGGGGAAAGGGGGAGGAGGTCAGACCTCTGGTGTATGCTGTTTGGTCCCAAACCTTCGGGGTCGTTCAGGTGATGGGGGAGGAGTACAATCCCCATGGCCTATGACGTCGGGGCAGAAAGGGGATCCTCCAAAGAGTGGTGCTGGTGACCGCCCGGTCAATAAGCAGCCGGGACCACTCCACCAAATAGCAGAGTTAAACTACTCTATAGTATTACTGTAAGTCTGGGATTCCCAGACCTCCCCTGAGCGTGGGCTGACAAGCCAGTGTGCAGGCCTTTCAAGGCTTCTTGCCTGGCCACATGAATCAGTTGATTTCCCTCTGCAGGGTCAGTAGGGCGCCCGGTGGGGGGATCACCCGGCAGTGCCTGGACAAGAAATAGGGCCTTGGGGAGGATTGTCATTTTTATTGCAGCTATTCTCTAGAGCCAGGATATGGGGTATTGTCGACATTGCATCAAGACTTTTTTGACCCCCTCCAGAAGGAGCTCATAGTTCCTCTTTGAGGTCTCTGGAACTGTTCTGGATATTTGGATACCAACGTAGGGAATAGAATGCGCTGCCACTGGAAGGGATACTGCTGGGCTATCCTGTCTGCCACTCCCCCTGTAAATTTGAGATTGAGGGCCTGGGAGTTTGAAAGATTCATTCGGAATCCGGACACCTCTCCAAAGGTCTCTGCCTCCTTCAAAAAGGCTCGCAGGGCCCTTATCGGGTCATCCAATGCAACCACCATGTCGTCTGCGTATAGTGCAATGGTGTATTCTTCCCCCCCCGAATACTGCCCTGGTTATCTCCGGGCTGTTCCTCACCCTTTGGGCAAATGGCTCCATGTAAAGGGCAAACAGGAGCGGGGAACGCGGGCATCCCTGACGGGTTCAGCGGCCGATCGAAAATGTGGCGGAGATCTCCCTATTGACTCTGACTGAGGCCCTCGGGTGGGTATATGCACTCTCTATCTAGGCTCTGAATCAGGGACCCATACCGAAGTGCTCCAGCATGGCCTTCAGGTACTGCTAATAGACAGAGTAGAACACTTTCTCTGCGTCTATACTTAGTAGCATTAGTTCCCTTCTCGAGCGCTGGGCTTTATCTAAGATATGCATGAGCTGTTTTGTGTTGTCCCCACACTGCCGATTTGGGATAAAACCTGCCTGATCAGGGTGCACCAAACCAGGCATGAGCGGGTTCAGGCGGGAGGCTAGGATGCTCATTTGAAGTTTGAAATCTACGTTAAGGAGAGAGATTGATCTGGAGGACCCGCATTCTGTGGGGTCCTTCCCTGGTTTAGGGATCACCACAATAGCTGCTTCCAGTATGGAGGGCAGGATCTCACCTTGGCCCGTGATGGCGTTAAAGAGGAATGTCAGTATTGGGGCAAGGGTCAGTATCGGGGCAAGGCTCTGGCAGAACGTTTCATAGAACAGGCCTAGGAACCCGTCCATCCCCAGGGACTTTGAGGCCTCCAAACGAGCAATTGTGGAGATTACCTCCTCTATCTTGATTGGGGCTTCCAGCTGAGCTGCTTCTTCAGCCATCAGTTTAGCTGTGTGTGCTTGGGTGAGATACTGGTGGGGTGCATCCCCACTCTCCCTCAGGGGGGTGTAAAGGGCCCGGTAGAAGTTACAAAATCTTGAGGCTATCTGCGTGTCATTCATCACCTCCACCCCATTTGGGCCCTGGATCACGGCAACCACGAGTGTATGCCTCTGGGCCCTAAGCCTGTTGGCCTGGAGGCATCTGCACTTATCGCCCCCACGTAAAAGAAGTGTCAAAGGCACAGGGCTGCATGCTCCACTCTGTCCGTATCGAGGATGGCTAGCTGTGCTCTGTCTGCGCTGGGTGGGTGTGCAAGACCAGGGATACTGCCTCTTGATCTGACTGTGCGCATGGCTCAATGTCTACCGCCCTCAGTGTCTGCTCTATTTCCTTGGAGCCCAGGAAGAACTCAATGCGGGTATTTGTCTTGTGTGCATGCAAGTCAAATGTATGGTCACTGGTTGTAGGATGTTTGCCTCTCCATAGGACTCCCAGGCCCATTTCCCTCAATCTCCGCACTCTCTCCATCGACAGCTCCCCTGTCTCTCCATATCTAGAGGATGAATTGTCCCTGTCATTGCTGAGGACAATATTGAAGTCCCTTCCTACCAGTGCCCTTCTGTCCTTTGTGGCCATTGTCTCCTTCAGCACCCAGTGTAAGAACCTCTCCTGTCCCTCGTTTGGCACATATATGGATGCAATGGTAACTTGAAAGTCCCGTATATGTATCCCAAATATCAGTAAGCGACCTCCTATTTCAGCTATCTTGTCTCCCACTCTCCGGCGGAAGGACCGCAAAACAAGAAGTGCCACCTTGCCACCTTTGTCCCTTGTGAGGAAAAGTATTGTATTGGGAAAGACCTTGAGCAGAGTCTGTGGTGGTCTGCAGATACTAAATAAGTCTCTTGTAAGAGGCATATGTCAGCCTCTGTGTGTTCCAAATAGGAAAGGACTGCTGTACGCTTGGTTGGGTTGTTTAACCCTTTAAAGTTGAGGATGGTTACTTTAAAGGTTGTTGTTGAGATTCGGGTGAGCTATTGAGGATCTGTGAGTTCTTCTAATGAACCCCCTGACCTCCTCCCCCTCCGTGGGAGTGGTGGCCTGTCTTTTGTGACTGTCCTCTGTTGGTGTGCGTCGGTACGGAAACATTGTGCACCTCACCCCAACGTTAAAAATATAGAACTCTATGAACTTGTCCTGTTGGCTCCCCTGTGGGAGTCCAAGATTCTGCATAGTCCAGGAAAGAAGGTTAAGTGTCAGGAGCATCCCACCCTGGATTCCTGGCCTCTCTCAGATGCCCCACGCACCCCCATGTCCTCCCCGTCCATGCCATCGTAATGCTTTCCAGACCCTGCCCCCTCAGACCCCCTTCAGAATTCTTCATATCCCCAGCTAGGGATTCCAGTACCGCCCTTCTTTCTGATGCTATAGTCTCTGAGTTCGGTTTGGCACTCCGGGTCGGTGCTGTCTGCCAGCGTGCTCTCCTCCGCCTCCGGCGATCTGGTTGCGGTGGGTGTGGGTGTTCCTCTGAGGGTTCCTCCAGCCGTAGCAACTCATACACCTCTCTCAGTGAACGCAGGTGGTGCGTCTAGCCCTCCCATAGGAAGATTAGTCTGAAGGGATGACCCCAGGAGTAGGTGACTCCCTCGTCCTTTAGGTGGGAGGTGATCGGCCGGAAGTCTCTCCTCTTTTGTAGGGTAATCGCTGCAAAGTCCTGGTACAGGAGCAGGGTGTGCCCCCGGCACTTCAAAGGGTGTTGTTCTTGTGCTAGCCGTAGAAAATACGCTCTTTGAGGGGAAACTCGTGTATATAGGACAAAATGTCTGCCGGGGGCACATGATTCGGTCTTGGCAGGCCTACTCTGTGTACTATGTCCATTCTGATCTCCTTGTCTGGTTCTCACCACAGGATCTGACAGAAAAGGGCTCAGATGTACCTAGAAGTATCCTCCTCCTCTGCCCCTGTTGGCGCCACTCTGATGCGGATGTTATTTCGCCTTGACGATTTTCCAAGTCCTCTGCGTGGGCCTGGAGGTCAATCTGTTGCTTCTTCAAGCGGCTTACTTCCTGTTGAGCTGCTCGATCTCTTCATCCCGGCTAGTCTCATGGTTTTCCAGGGTGGCCACCCTCTTGCGGACCTCCTCTAGCTCAGGTCCTGCGAAAGGTCTCTTTTAACTGCTTGTAAGTCCTCTCTCGGTGATGTGAACAGGCCCTCAAGAAATGCCAGCATAATGAGGCCCTCTCTGTCCTCCTCCTGTCCCTTGTGCCCCTGCCTCGTTGTGGCAGCTGCGTCCCCTTCAACTTTGCTTGGTGTGGGCCTGGTCAACATATCTTTCACTGATCTGTCTTGTAGCACGTTGCGGCCATTATCCACAGTGGGTTCTGTCTGCGGCCTGTCCTCAGCCCCTCCATCTGCTGGTCACCCCTCTCGCTATGGGCCTGGTGGGGCACCTCGTCTGCGCCCACCAGTGCGCTCCACGTGCGGCCTCTCTTTTGGGGCCCTCTGCACCCAGTCGGTACCTGCATATGCGAGGCCCTGCCAGGCACAGGCGATTCCTGTCCCTGCCGCAGCCTTGTTCTCCATCACGGACCGAGGGCTCTCCTTCCGCTCGCGCCCTTTCCTATTCGTTTGGTCCGTTATTCAGGGGAGGCTCGGGTCCCGTTCTTTGTCTCCCCGGACCGACTCTCTGCTTCAATGGGTGAGGCTGCTGCTCTTGCCTCTCAGGCCAGGTTGTCTCACTTTCCCCAGTTTCGGGTCTTCTCTGTCTCACCCCTGTCCCTCCTCAGCCGGGCCCCCAGTCCAGCTCATCTGGGGGACCCACCACTCTGCTTTGTTTCCCAGGCAGGTCCCTTGGCCCGGTCCCTCTCCTCCCTAGCTCTTCTCCAGCTCCTACCGGGTGGGGGGCGTGGCACGGCTCTGCTGCAGGCCAGTCGTGCAACCGCCCACGGCCAGGTATGCTCCGCAGGCCCACCTCCGATGCTCCTCCCTCATCAGGTGGTCCACAGGTCCTTGCTGCTGGACCCGTCGCCAGGCACTCCTCTTTTCCCCTCGTTGACCACTCCGCCTGGGCCCTCCATCTGTGTTGCAGGCCTCTAACCACCTCTGACCGCCTTGGCCCCTCACAGCAGTTCAGACAGCGGGGCCCAGCTCTCCGTGTCACCTCCTGGGTTTTGCTGCTGGGCAGTCAGTGCCAGGTCGGGCCGACCGGCCCCCGCATCAGGTCCGCCTCTCCTGCATGGCTCTTCCACCTTGTCTGGTCAGGCTGCTCGGCTCCGTCCCAGGCCCTGAACTCTCTCTGCATTCGGCCAGGGGATCTCTGTAGGGACTCCTCTGGTTCTCCCCCACCAGGTCCCACTTTTGTTTGATGGGCCTAAAAGGGGGCCCGCTGTGTTGGTGTCCTCCGGCCGATCCTCCGGGCACCTCTCCGCTCCAGACTCCTCGGCTTCTCCCCCTGCGCCTCAGCCGGCCGCACTGTACTGCTCCACGGTCACCACCGGCCCAGGGAGACGCAGGGCCCTCTGTTGGCCAGGCTCCTGCTTGGCTTCTGTCACTCCCTCGCCTGCTCCTTCTCCTTTGGGGGGCAGGGACGCCCTTCGGGTCTTGGGGAGCAAGGGGCTTTGCTCTAATTTGCCCCTCGGGGTGGGTGGTCAGGGATTCTCGCCAAGCCATCTGAGAGGCACAGGAATCTGCCCTACCCTTCCGTCCTCTTGGCTCCTCCTTCAGAGACACTGTTTAAAAAGACTCATCAGTGTTTGTTCTGTGTGCAGAGAAAAAGCAGGAATTGATGGCTGGCCTGTGCTGTCCAATTAAGCGGATGCTAAGAAGAGTGACACTGAAGCCCAGCAAATGGTAAGCAATGGGCGGGCTTCAAACTCTTTTCCTGAACAAGCTGTCTTGCAAGCGAGAGCACATGCGCTAGTGCTTGCTGATAACTTAGGCTCGACCCTAAAAAGGACAAGTTATATGCGTTTACGAGGCTTGAATTCCCTTTAATCCGCATCAAATATCCATCATTGGTTCACTCTCTACATAAAGTCGTGAGCAGTGAGGCACATGCCCAGGCTTTTCTCCTTCACAGAAGACCACCTGCCTTTCCCGCCCCCTTCTCGGCAGCATTCCAAGATAAACATTTAGCGTCTCATTAAAACAATCTCGACCGTGCACTGAGCAAGCTCCTGATTTAGATATGGCTGAGCGTGAACGCTTTTCTCCGAGCTGTTTAGATGCCTAATCCTCCTTGCATGGCTTGGAGTTCCAAGCTCCCGAGCTCCCGAGCTCCAAATGCATTTTCTTGCTCAGTATTTCTGCTTTTGGACCAGTGTTGTATTCATTATCGTGGAACTGAAGTGCAGTTGCTCCGATATCGGTAATTTTCAGTAATGAAGGATTTAAGTTTCATGGTGCTCGCCCGCTTCTGGTGCGAATCTTGCAGAGAGTTTGATCCGATCTCTGCGGCGGGCACACAAGGTTGGTTGTTATCCTAAAATAGTGAATCGCGTGCAGCACGTGATGAAGTTGTAGGTTGCGGGTGAGATATTAAATCTGTAGCTGCCACTGATCTGCAGCTTTAGACTCTCTCAATGGAAGTTTGAATTTCAACACTGATCTCTCTCAAAGAAGTTCAGTAATCATTGATAAATATGTCTCCGTGTTTCTCGCTGGTCACTGCTGTATAGTTGACAGACTAACATAGCAGACGGGCTAATTAATTTCAAAGTTCCCCTTCCTTCCATACCATACAGTCACACTTTGTTTCTCTCGTCTCTTGTTTTTTCCACATTTGTTTTGCTCACTATAACGTTGCCTGGTCTTTCTGGCTAGACATGTTTCATCTAAAAGTGTTACATTCTTACACTGGAGGTGGCGGAGCACCCGTCCCACTTCTTGGAAGAAGGCATCTGTTAAGGATGGGGTCATTGAATGATGTTAGTCTGACTCCTGCCAATCCACGATATGCTTGACTGTTTGATCTATTGTTTTTTTTTGACAGTGCAGCTTAAAATACCTGTAAAGTGGACTCTGGGTCCGCCTCTTTCAACCATTGGCTTTCTTTGACAAGCTTCTTTCAACCTTTCGTTTGAAGCTTTGCCAATCAAGCCGTGGCTCTGCCTAGTGGAGTATTCATCTCTCACCTAATGCTACTGGCTATTTGAAGGTGTCCTGTCTCCACTCAAGTGCTTCCTTTGAGCTGAATTTGGGGCTTCTTTACAACTATAGCCTTCTGTCCTCCTCCTGCTGGCTCCCTCCTGTGTGGTGCACTTAATTGTGCTAATGTTGAATGTTTTACGCATTAATGTGAAATTTGTCGACTAGATAGGTAGCTTTTTCAGTCATCAAAGGTTAATACTATGTCCTGAATTATTGGAGGATGAGATTAGAGCATGGGTGACAGGTGCATTCAACATTTTACTTCTGGCAGGTTTGCATAGTGTGGGCATTGCCAACAGACATAGGAGCTCTTCACAACAGGTGTAGAGTACTTTCAGCACATGGATATTTGCTGTGATTCACAGGATACTGAGCTGAAGCCAGGATTCGAACCTGGTTCCCCGTATTTCGTGGTGGAATGCAGTAGCGATTAGGCCACATCGCCTCTATGAAAGCTCAGATCGTTTTGGGCTCATAGTTCTAGAAAGGCCTCGAGCTGAGCCAATCAGGCATCTGGGTCGACCTTGACTCAAGCTTTCAGTGGATGGCCCACCTCTATTCACTAGCAGTTGAGCAATTGGGTGTTGAATTCGGGATGCATTCAGCTGTGTAGCAGTGTCCAAGTTTTAAAATAAATGTGTACATTTTCATTGATTTTATCCCCAGCTTTCAATTTATCTTTTCAATTGTATTAAAAAATATCTACTTTAACTGAAAACTGCAGGAGGTGTGTGGGCAGTTATCATTCATTTACCGTAACCCACAGAACGATGTACTACATCATAGAAGGTGCTTTCAGAGGGGCAGTTGATAAAATACAGAAGACTTTGCATACTACATAATGTCCTAAAGTACTAATTAAAGCAGAGGGTTAACAAAATAACTACTAAAAGTCCAGTTCAACAAATCAGTGAGACGCCTTTTGTACTGTTTGGCCTACCAAATAGTGCTAGTTGTTTGATTGCGAAAGACTTATTGCAGGCTTACCAAGAACTTGCAGCCCTTCCTTTGCTTAATAGTGATTGGCCTTATTGCCACTCTTCTTTGCTTGCTACTTATTTAATGGTTTTCTCTGTCCAGGTCTCGTCCATTTGCTTGGCTCACTTGGGGATGTCTAGGTAGATTCCTCCAGTGCTATCAGTGCTGCTTATGGCTAACAAGGGATGGGGTGTTTGGAATATACAGCAGTTGGCTGCGTGTCCTGCAAACCATTATCCTTTTGTTTTGTGCCCTCAAAAGTTGAGTTTGTATCTATAACCGTGCACATAGTGACCTCAGACCTGTTTAAAAGGGCAGAACCAGGCCTTAGGAGAAAAACTAGTGCTCAGTGAGCCATTGCAGCCAAGGAGACCCACCTCTTGGCATATCATGTGTCATTTTTGCCCACCCTATGCCATATCTGTGACTTCACCAATTATTTTTTCAGCGATTGCTACGTTGATTTTTGCTGGGCCAGTCCGTTCTTTTGAACCCTTGTTTGATTCTGGCTCCGCTCCTTCCACGAATTGTCTTCCTTGTCCGCCTTTATGCACTTGAGTGCCATTGGCTTTCATGTCTCTGCATGAAATGGTTGCACTAACTAGTTCCTGACACTTGAAGTTTTGCTCCCCCGCAAGCAGGTGCCGTATGATGTATTCATGAAGTTGAAAAGCCCCTTATTCCCCCGCGTTCATTTCATTATGTGATTATATGAATGCAGCAAGCTGAGAAAATGAGTTAGTTTATCTGATCGTTACGGGCAGAGCCCAGGAAGGATAGGGAGCAGGAAAATGAAAGCCTGGAGAGCTGTTGAGATGTAAGTCAGCAAAGAAGAAATGCTCGCAGTGGTCAATGATGTTGAAAGTGGAGGGACTATCGAGCACTTTGGCATAAGAATCTCACAGACGCAGATTGACAGGAAGTAATCAAACCTACATCTAAAAAAAACAAAAACAACAATTTATCATAGAAATTATACATGGTCACAGAGTATGAAAAAAGAAGAGTAGGCAAAATATAAACGCAGTTTTGGTTGTGTCTACTTTAGCATTTGTAAAACATCCTTCATACCCAAGGACTTAAATTAGGAGTAGCCAGGGGTAGCAGCTACTCCTTCGGCTTGCCCTTTGATACCCTTTACACTACATGTGCTTTCCCAGGCCACTGGGGTCATGATGGCTGTGGCAGGAACAAAAAGCAAAAAGCATTTACAAATGCTTAAGGTTTTGCCTTGCTCAACCATCTCCCCAAACGCCAAGGCTTCGGCAAAGACTAAACGGTCAGATTGCTTTGGTTCCCCTATGTTCTGTGCCCGATAGAACTGTAATGCGTACAAAATTATTTACATTTGTGTCTTGGCACCATCATACCAACGCTGGCCATGATATCCTAGGAATTACATCTATAAAGCCAATTATGTCTGGGTAGGCACTATCATGCCATGTTTCGCCTCTCTTGAGTTATGCAGAATTGTAGAGCACACTATCACCTGGGGCGATATCCTGGTGCTCAGCAGGTGTGAGTCTCTGGCCTAAGGCCATGTAGGACTACTCCAAAAGCCAGGTCTTTAGTTCCTTGCGGGAATCCAGAAGCGAGGAGCAGACTCACGTTTACCAGCAGGTCGTTATACGCATTATGAGTGATGTAGGCATAGGCTCAACTTCTGGATCAAATTTTCCATATGCATGGGACTTTTGCAAGTAGGAGTCTGGATGAGCGGAGGTGTTTGGAAGGTTTGTGAAAGCAGATTCAATGGTTGAGGTATGGTGGGCCACTGTTATGTATTGCCTTGAAAGTGTGGGTAAGGAATTTGAAAAGTGCACGTTTGTGTATGGGGAGCCATAGGAACACCTTAAGGTGTGGTGTGATGTGGCGTGGGTGGGTATGAATGATTCTGGCACCAAGTTCTGAATGGTCTGCAGCATTCTCAGAAGTTCATTTTTGATCTCAGTAGAGAGTATTCTCAAGGTACACTCGTAACAAGGACGTGTGTGATGGTTTTTTGGGTCCTAATTGGGGTCCATTTGAAAATCTTCCTCAATATCTTCATGGAATGGAAGCATGAGGCGGTGACCGTGCTGACTTGGGTGGTCATGTTCGGTTTGCTGTCCATGATGATCCGGAGGTTCAGTGAGTTTTTAGGGTTGGGGCATCAGTCCTAGCTCTGTTGAAAAGCAGGTAGTGTCCCACAGTGAAGTGCGCTTCCTAAAGATCACCATTTCGGTCTTGTCAGTGTTAAGCTTCAGAAAATTGGACTTCATCCAATTAGGCATTGAACTTTATCCAGGTACTGGGCTTCTTGTCTGTGAGGGAGAGACTGAGTTGCATGTTGTCAGCGTAGGAGAGAAGGTTGATTTTGTGAAAGTGGATGAAGCTGGCTAGAGGTTACCATGCATGCATTGAAAAGGGTCGACCTCAGGGAGGATCCTTGTAGAACTACGTAAACGAGGTCAGAGGCGTCTGAGGTATACGGTGCCTGGGTCCTTCCAGTTAGAAACAGATCCATTGGAGCTGGTGTCATTGGATTCTGATGTGATGTAGGTGTTGGATGAGGTTGGGGTGGGAGGCCTTATCAAACACTGCAGAGAGGTTCAGGAGGGTGAGGGACACTATGTCACCTTCGCCTGAAGTCATGCGGATTTTATCTGTGTCAGCGATTTCCAGGCTGTGGCTGGGTCCGAAATAAGACTCTGTGGTGTTGAGGAGTTGGTGGTCTTTGAGGTATTCTGTCAGGTGTCTGTTGATGACTTTCTCCAAGACCTTGCTTAGGAATAATAGCAGGGATATCGATCTGAGGATGGCAAGCATTGATGCGTCTGTGAAGGGTTTCTTCAGTAATGGGAAGGCAGTTGTGTGTTTCCAAGCATCTGGGAAGGTCATGAAAGGTGAAGGCATTCCGAATGGGTGTGAGCATGGTGCTGATGGGTTGCATTTTGAATCATGGCTCCTCCCCACACTCAACAGTGGTAATAAATAGCATATTACCCTCGATGCACATGCATATATATATATATGTATATATATATATATATATACATATATATATATGTACACATATACATAGCTATATATAGATATATATATGATATGGATAGATACATAGATATAAATATATATAGATATGTATATAAAGGCATTTAAAGTTCCATATAAAGCTCTGACTGATAATCGCATGCCATGGAGGACAGAGCATTTAGGACAGCAGAATAGGCCACCCCATATCAAACTCGAACACCAATAATCCTCAAAGAAACACTCACTCGAGGTCGTGCAGTAGCGAAAAATTGCTTTAATGGCAAAACTGTGGCAAACAACGACGTGTTTCTGCCGCACAGCGACCATGACTCATGAGAGGCTTGCCTCTCATGGGTCATGATGCCCCTTCAGACCCTCAGCAATGGTATTTACTCTGTGCATCTGTATATATGGTATGTCATTTTTATGTCTCGCCTAGGCAGCACATGCAATGTCTCTCTGAGACGTGATGTATCAGCAGCTGTAAGGGCTTGCATTACACACATCTTTCTTCATTGGTTACTACGTGTGCCTTTCTGAATTCCTTTTTTCTCATTGGTGAAATGTTGCTATTTGCCTCGCCTTTGGGTGTGGTTTTAGAGTTTACTGGCTACTGCCCTGTTAAATTTCTTCCTAATAATTTGTTTATTAATGCTTTTATCAACGCACTCTTTTTTCTTTGAATTGGTCCTGGGCCGTTTGTATACTTGATCCTGTGGAATGAGCACTTCTCATCAATGCGCTTGTGGTTTGTATTCATTGCTTTCATGCTCAGCACAGCTCCCACATCACGGCCACTGCAAGCACTTTCCATGAGTGCTTGTGTTTTAATTACATTGCTTTTCATGAGCAAATGAGTAGCGTGCTCTCGCCAAAAAGCACTTTGACGCCTCGTCAGGGGTAGTAAGCGCTGTATGAATACTATTACAGTACAATACAATGCTAATAGAGCAGGCTGCCTAAAATGGCTTCTGCCCATTGCCGGCAGCAGAAGAAGTGTTTTCACTTTGAATTTACAAAGCCTCGGAGTGGCAGTGCTGAGTGTCGAGCACAAGAAGCGGGTGCTCACCTTGCTTTCTATGTCTGTTTCTAACTTTGGCCGCTCGAAGCCTCTCCATCCTACCACCTTGCACATCCCTGCCTGTAAAGTTTAGGTAATGTTGTGCGGGTGTTCCTGCAGAGTTGGGCAGTTATTGTTTGTATCTTACTCAGCTAACTAGCGTGGTGACTCATGCCCGGGCCGTGCACCAGGTAAACTCCTCACCGTTGGATGGGCTTGCATGCCTGTCTCCGGGTGCGTTAACCATGGTATGCCTACTGCTATTTCAGAGGGCTATGTTGTGTTTATCATGTTTAAGCCCCCTTGCGCCTCCTCGTCTTTGTTTTGTCGCTTCCATGGCCTACACAGTGCTCCCTGGTGCCCAGGAGGAGGCTGCTCCACTGACAGGCAGAGATAAACTGCCCTCCTTCCACAGGCACTCTCAGGGCTTGCTCGGGTGGGCTTGCACGTGAAGAGCAGAAGAAACCTCACAATAACAGCAAGAGGCTGCATAGGGAATTCACCCAGACAGATACCAGGAAACGGATCCCTCTGCTCCTCCTCGACCCGTGGCTTCCGTGATGCGCCTCTACTGACCCGTGCTGCCTGTGCCTAATTCTGCTCCCATGCATCATCTGCTGTCTTCTCTCCAAAGCGCAACGTGTGAGTACATTTTAAACACACCCACCCAGAGCCCCAAGTCTCCGCACCAGGCAGCTGCCTTTAGAGCAAAGGGGCGTGTGTTATTGTTCAAGTGCGCAAGCTGGCATCGTGGGCAGCACTCAGTGGTTGTGTTGAAAATGTGCCCTCAAACAAACAGGACTCAAAAGAATTATGTGTAGGTGCCTTCGAACGTACAGGGGCTCTCAGTACATGTGCGACATAAGAGGGAGTCTGCATTCACCAGTAGACAAGCACGGATCTGCATGTACGCCCTTAGAGACTTGATGACTCTGAGCATGTACAATTGAGCACACATGGCATCTCTACATATGCCCTTAAGACCAGTGCCTAATTTATAAATAAAAAGGTGCCGGTGCTCCAAGCTCTCCTCTTAAACATGCGGCTGCTTCAATTAAAGGTACGAGCACGGAATACTGAAGCAGCGCAATCCTGAAGCCATCCCGGGCCTCTTCAATCCATTTACATCCACTCCCTTCCCCTTCAGCTCACACTTGCAGCTTTCTGCTTTCCCCTTTCTGACGCTTTTTTGTTTTTCTCTTCCTCCGTCTTTCCCACATGTCCTTTGCATGCAGTAAATGCTTGAGACTTTTTGCCGGCCCTCAGAAATAAGTGCTGGTGCTCCGCACCGGAAAAAACAAGCACAAATTAAGCACTGCTTAAGACATCTTACACGTTATGTCAGACACACACATAATCCGTACATCTTCTCTCACGCACAAGGGCGCTCCACACGTGTGCAGTCAGATCAGTCGTCAAAGTGGGGGGGATTGGAGGGGCACATCATGCCCCTAGTTTGTTTAATTTATGGAAAAAAAATCCCCTCCTTTTTATGACAAGACAACCGTCCTGGGATGGTAAACACCGATCGTGCAAATGCTTCAGTTTCATTCAGGGAGTCTCCTGTATTGTGAAACTGAGGGAGGAGTAGACAGCTTAACAATAAACAGGTCTTTTTGCCAAGGTGCCTCCTTGCCTAAAGAAATGCAAATGCACACATCTGGTTAATCTGAAAATGTAAAGGGGCTTGGGAGCCGGTGCTGGTTCAATTGATAGAATCACATGAAGCTTTGTGATGACAAAGATTTATTCTTTTCGACCAGGAGTGCAAGGGTGTTAGCAGCTGAGCTGTTAAGTGATTGCTTTTCAGAGCAGTTAAATAAAAATAAATCATTACGTACTGTCTGGGTATTACTCAAAGATATATTTTGGAAACACCATTTTAGCTGAAACCTTTTGGCACATTTGGTAGCAGCATATCTTATACTGTGGGTAATGCATGTTTAACATAATGACTTACATGTACACAGTGCTTTCTGTCACAAGCTGGGCCTCATAGCACTAAAAATACACAAGTCACTACCTCTACTGCACCAACCGAGATTTTGTTCTGCGGCTTTCTGGATACACACAGACTCCTCAGTGCATTAACTAATAGAGGTTTTAGATACAGTATAGAGCGCTTACCATTGATTAACTTAACTTTTTAAAATGTATTTTTTATTTAAGCCCTGAGTTATTTTATGTATAGCTACCTGAAGGAGAATAATTTGTTTTTTTTAGCCACACCCTTTGACACGGCCCAAACTCATTGATCCCGCCCCAGTAGCATGCAGCATCACAGTTCCCATACTTTTTAGGGTCGAGCCTGCGTTGCATGCGCTCGCGCATGCGTATCGCAGCGAGACGCTTTAGGGTTTAGAAAAGGGCTCGGAGCCCTGTCGACGTCATGTCAGTGTTTTTTCATTGGTTAGTGGGCTTGCCTATTAAAATCTGCTTGCTTTCATTAGTTGAAGGCATGCATACGTCATGCCTTTTCCGGTGGCTAGCCCTCCTCGAGCGCATCAACCAAGTACAGAAAACATGCGAGGCTCGCTCTTTTCTGTCCGGCTCGTGGACTACTTTTTCTCTAATTTACTAGGGCGATTTTGCTTGGCAGAAGTCGAGCGCTTTACATAGTTAAATGCACTTTTTCGGCTTACGTACATAAATGCACTTTTGCCGATAGGTGAAAAGTCGGGTTAGTAGTTTACAACGCATTCAGCTCTAACATGAGCAAACGCGAGACCCGTTGCATTGCAAATGCTTGTTTTTAATGCAATTCGACTGCTGCCACAGATACAAAAGAGGCTGGGAACCCATGGCTTTCAGCGCAGGGCACAGGGATATTTACAGCGCCCTATAAATGTTACCCTGCAATACACGTGCCCCGAGGCACACGGCGAGGCTTTGTACATGTGCTCTCGGAGCATGGTGTCACAGGTTGTAGCGTAGTCTCAATTAGGCCACATGGTGTTCGGCACAGGTCAACCACTAGATTATTACATTTTAAAATCCCCGTACTTCGCCCCTTTCCCGGACCCTTAACTGAGCACTCATTTCCGACCAAGGCCTCTACCCGAACATGCGGCCCTGGGTACAGAGCTATGTAACTTTACTAACCTCACAATAAACGCTATTGCTAATCCGAAATGCGGGAGACACACGTCTGCTTTTTGTACTCTCGAAACCATAGTCCGAGGTACATTTACAAGATATGTATTTTGGCTGAATTTCCTAATATTCTGCTTTCAGTTTTCATGTTCATTATGCGGCGTGACATATGGAACCTTCGGCTTTCTGTCCCGGTTCTGACAATACCTGAGCGGAAAAACCGTAGCTGTCTTCCGTGCACGAGGAGGCCCCTGACTCTGTCAGGGTCTTGCGCCGTCTGTCTTCATTCCCTCCTGTCTGGGGGCCCTCTTTCTTGCTGTTTCTCACCCGTTCCCGGTCTCTGTCTGTCCCGTCTCCCTCCTTTGCTCGCCTCGCTTATATTCCTTGTCCTTCATATAATATTCAACATATGCTGCTGCGCACTATTATTTTTAGTGTTGTCTCTTAGAACCCTCCTTCACTGTTTCTGAACAGGTTTCATTCACACGCAGATAAACCAAGTTGGCAGAGTCCACCCGCGCATCTCACTGGTAAACAAATGTCCAATAAAAGCAGGATATATAGGGTTATCATTTGGTGTCCTTGTTGTTCACCATGATACAGCATGTAGCATTTGCACAACCATCACAGAATCAGTACTCAGTTGATTTATTTAGCTTATTTATACAGCACTTCATAACCCTGTCACAGGATGACAGAGAACTTTACAAGGTGGATATGAAACCAGCTGCAAAAAGAATCAAGTAACATGCTACATGTCACTCCTGCCGTTTATCAATATAGGTTTCTTTTGATTGCTTCAGCCGACTGGTACAGCTAGTGAATACATTATTTGAATAATATTATTTTTGTTTATTTTTCAAATTCCTTTGGGTTGCAGGCTGCACTGTCTGGGCATGAATTGCATTTCCAGCGTTCATTAAATAGCAAGAAAGCCCAACCCTGGGTGTGTGGCCGTTCAACAGTGGCATGAGAAGTAGCAGTAGATGTTGTAGCACCCAGGATAATGTGCTGCCTGGCTAAATACTTAACTCGTCCCAAGGTGAGACTGATTGGCTATGCCAGTGCTTGTTTTTTGTGTGCATTTATTTTAACAAAAATATTCAAACAAAAACAAGGGTTCAAAGGATGGCATTTGTGCAGTTAAGTAAAACCACATCGGAGAGGCCTTGCGAATATTAGCATTGTTGTTTTCCAGTGTAAAATAATTGTGAGACAGTAAGCGGTTTCTTTATAATTTAAGTTTTGCCATACTATAATCAGAAACAGTGAAGATCTTTGCACTGTAGTAATACAGGTTTGTTTATTGACCCAAAGAAGAAGGTGTAGGGTCGACACACTTAAAGTGACAAAAAGAGCATTCTCCTGAAGAAGAGGATGCGGTATGGAAACACCCAAATGAGAGACAAAAAAGAATAGCCTCCTGAAGAACAAAGTGAGGCATGGACTCTCTCGAAGAAAGGGCAAAGGGGATGCCTTGAAGAGGGTGGGGCATGGTGATCTCCAAGAAGAGGAAAACAGGATATTGTCCTGAATAGGAGAGCGGGGCATGGATGCGCTTGAAGAAGCAGAAGAAGGAGGTGTGTTGAAGAAGAGAACGGGTCATTTACTCTGTTGAATAAAGGGCAAAAGAAGAATACTCCTGAATAGGAGGCATGGAGAATGGATGTCCTAGAAAAAGTGGCAGGAAAATGTTGTCTTAAAGAAAATTGGGTGATGGACGATTCTGAAAAAAGGCACATAAAGAAGATCCTCCTAAGAAAGAGGGTTGGATGGATACTTATGAGGAAGAGGAAGAAGAAACTATTCTAATACGTGTAAACCCTGTGTGGTGAAGGAACTGAGGGAGATGCTTCTGAAGGAAATGGAATGTGAGACCCTCAGAAAAAGGTAATAATGGAGACAAGGATGTAGGAAACATAAGTTCATTCGTCTGAAGGAACATAACAGAGGCACACCAAGGAAAACGAGCATTATACACCTGCAGAAGAAGAGTGAAAGGAGATACCCCTGAACGAAAATGAAGGATATTCCTCTGAAGAAGAAGAATGGCGACTCCCCGGAAGATGAATTATGTGCAATCCCTCGAAGGGGGCACTCCTGTCCAAGGAATGGAGACACCTCTGTTTGCTTATCTGTATTGAAGGACGGTGTGCGTTTAGAAATGCACACCCCCAGCTTTACAACAACACTTTGGAACATGTTGCAACAAGTTAGCCAGCTTTATAAAGTTCGTTCTCCTATAACTTAGCCTGTCGCACCTCACTGTTTAGTATATGAAAGGCACTCGCAAATGACTTGGGAATGTGTGTGTTGTGTATTGAGGTCCATTAGCCATAAGTATTGTTTCACAGTGCCTCGTGGGTTTCTCGTCGTTCTGCATGTTCAGAGTATGCATGTTTTCAAAAGCTATCTTGGCATAAGGTGCTGACAGGCCTGCAAGGACCCAGGAAGGCTGCCCGACAAGCATCTTTTTCTGAGGTGTTCCTGCCTGCTTGGGCTCTCCCCTGCTCCTACGAGGCCTATCGGGCTTTGTCCTTCACTGTCCATAAATATCCAGTCTCTGTCCTGTCTCTATGCCTTCCCGCAGAGGCCAAAATGCGGACTTCTGAGATTAGTCTCTTTTATGTCGTGGGTCACAGGCCCACATGCAGCATAAAGAACGACACCGACAC
Organism: Pleurodeles waltl; assembly: GCF_031143425.1. NCBI lineage: Eukaryota > Metazoa > Chordata > Amphibia > Caudata > Salamandridae > Pleurodeles > Pleurodeles waltl. Next base: position 997,781,518 of record NC_090446.1, read on the forward strand.
TTTTGGAGTTACAGAACTGGCCACGAGCACGTGTACTTGGGCTCTTTTATTGGCAGTGTCATCTGACCGGTGATGCCTGTGTTGGATGGGTGTGGGCTGGGTGTAAAGGCCAGCTTGGGAGTGGCTGGCAAACGAATACATACAGAAGGGCACGTGTGTGTCTAGGACACTACAGTGTCACAGGGTATTCTGGATGGTTCACACCTCTACGCTCGTCCTTTCTCAGTCTGTTGTGCAGACTCCAGATGATACCCACAAGAGGCATAGGCCCGGAAGCAGCCAGATAAGCGCATGCATATCCCAGACACAAAGCTTGTCGCTTTATCTTCATCTGACTGCATTTCGCTTTGAATTAATTTCTGTGTCTTGTATATCATCAGCGAGGCAGGGAAGCATGCGTACATCTGCCACAAGCTCATGTGTTCTCTGGTTCTATTTGCCTGGGGCTTATGGTTTTTTGTTTTACTGCTCAGGGTTCACTGATCTGTGAAATATCCTTTTGCATGCCCTCCCCTCCTGTCTTTTTCCCTCCTAATCTTGCGTGTCATGCGTGCGCTGGGGCATTATGTCGTGCTTGAATGTATTTCCTCGCTAGTCCAGTCCAGAGAACTGATTATGGTAAGATAAGGTGGAAAAAAGGACACGCAGGAGTTTGGTGTCATTTTTTTGGCCATTCCCTGTGGTTTTTGCTAAATTTGAGCATCCCTTGCGCATGCTTTTTCAAATACCTTTTCCTTATTGCAATATGTGATCTCTGCATATGGGAAAGCGATAATACTAGTGATTGGTAATATTGATTGTGAACTCTCGCACCAGTAAAAGGTGAAGTGCTAATTTGTATCACTGCTTTAGGCAGCCACGGCTCCTCTGCAATGGCGGAGGTGCATCACCCCCCACCAGCAGCTGTAAAGCTTGAAAAATAAAACGATAATAAAGCATGTTTATTATTGTTTCATTTTTCTGCAGTGTTGAGCCTAGTGGGCGGGGTCATGGGGATGACAGGAACGAGGAGGAGTGGTAGGTGCACTGTTGTCAGTGCACATGTGAGTTTAGCCAGCCGTCTCAGGACGACCAAACCGACATGCACACTGGGCTGTCTTCAACCTAAGCTGCGTTGTCGGGTTGGAGACAGCAGGCATAGGCTCCCAGTCTATCTGGGAGCACAAATCAAGGGCGCTGAGGCCAATCCTGATGCTGCTCTCAAGCTGCCATGTTTTGTCCCCCCACCCGCCACCATTTTTCCCTGACACCAGCCGCGACTGGCATTAGGATGGGGGATGTGGTGTGCCTATACTCGTACTCTACTCTTCTTGTATCAGGCAATTGTCATTCGCCAGTAAGAAGTTCTTCTAGTAGGTTTCAACGGTTGCGGAGCTATCTTTGTTTGAGCACAACCTTTGTCATTTTCAGCTGTTTCACTAGGTTAGGGCTGCAGATGTTGAGGAGCAGTCGGTATCAGGCTGGGTGTTGTCTGTTACCTGCCTTACTCCCAACATTCTACGAAAACACGGCCATCTACTAAACAAGAGGAGCTCGTAATCACTTCTTCATCCCCTCTCCATGTCCTTCCCATCCAACTAATCTTGCCTCCCTTTACCTCTCCCCTATCCCTACACTCCCCTTCTTAAGCATAATACTTCAATTATAAGTGTATAGTTTTTACTTCTGTCAATATTTATCTTGCTTCAATAGGAGTTTTTTCTGCTAGAGCTATGTATTGTGCCTGAATTCCTAGCTTTTGTTACACATTACAATTTGTGATAATTACATTAATAGTTGAGTGCAGTTTTATTTATGCTGTGGTCCTTATGGCTATACGTGCACTGACAGGCCAGGTAACCATGGCACAAGAGATCAGGAAAAGGGGAAAGGTTGACGCCAAAGATTTGAAGTGGAGGAGGGTAGAGGACATCATGTGATAAGGTACAAAGTGCCTCAAATGTTAATGACAACACCAAAAATCACAGAACGCTGCGGCCTCTTCCTCTGTTTGATCACAGAACTCTTTGCTTGCTTGGAATATGATTGTGAACAGGTGGGGGTACTTTATTCATTATATATGATGTTGTAGAGCGCAAATAAGTGTCAAAAGGACGTAGCGTGTCAGAACTTCAGAACAATACGATAATAAGGCACAGTCATACTTGAGAAAGACAGCATTGAAATGGGTGCACCCTGTGTCACATTGGTGATCTGCTATTATACAATAAAGAAAGACAAGAAAGCAATGTTTGGATTCCTGATCAGTGATTTGACAATGATTCTTTGCAGCTGAAAGAATTCTGTATATTTTCGTATCCGTTGGGGGGAAATGTCCTCCACATGATAATGGACATGCACCCCTGCCCTGAACGTTCCAACTGTATTGATGTATGGATACCTAATGCTGATTTTTGTTGTCATTGGAAAATACAGATTATGCATGTATGCCATGACATAGGCCTGTCTCACAGATTTCAGTCTTGTTTGACCAAGTGGTGACAGCATACCGTGAGTGATCAGTAGGAGTGAATAAGTCCTCTAATCCTGTGTCACTGGAGTGAGGCTAACGGGCTCGCTCATTTAAATTTCTGCTGCTGTGTGCTTAACTCGCCCCTTGGCCTATATCTGTTTGATATGTAGTGCTGCACAGTAGATTTGTAGAGTACATGCACTGGATGTATGTGTACCTGTGACTGGCACAATGCAGGGATAATACAGTACTTACAGTACATACATAGTAAATGCATGTTTTGGGGGTATATATGTGCCTGTGAGTGATATAATACACAAAGAATGTACTGCTGTGCTATACGTGTATGTTGAATACATATGCTGTGTGTGTGTGTGTATGTCTGTGAGTGGTGCAGTGATGTGTAGTATGTGTACTTTGAATACATGTACTAGGTTTGTTTGCCCGAAAAGGGTACCGTACTTGGAAGACTCTGGGTTCCTTTTTTGGAAACTCAGCTGCACAGCAAAACATGAGGAGCGGAGGTAGAGGAATCCTCCAGACAGATTTGGTATTGCTGCATTCCTGTAAGCTGGGTAGGACACACTGGAGAAGGAAGAGCCAAGCACCCCCGGTACACCTCAAAGGATGCTCTTTGATTCAGAGAGAGGTCAGAAAGAATGGCACACCTCAAGAAGGAAATGGGGTTGATAAGAGAATCATAGGCCCTAGGCTCACCTTTGGATACACATATCACTGGCTGACATTCAAGTGTGATCTCTAGTCACTTCCATGGCTTGAGTTGTGGGGCTATCAGCTTTGGAGACACCCCTGCTGTGACAGACTGCGTTCTGGAGGAAGAGAGGGCAGAGGAGTGGGCACTTCAAAATGAAGCAGACCCCCCAACATAAACTTCAAAGACTCCGAGTCTAAATTGCATGTGCTGTCTGAAGGTACACTATAAGAAGGGGAGATTGAGGCCCCAAAAACTGTCAAGCAGCCAGTCGGGCTAAGCGAAGAGAAAATGCTCTGCAAGACTTCTGCCTGTGACCAGGACTGGGGGCTCAGGCCTGCTAGTCTCCATGCTGGGTGAGGGGAAATCACCAAGGAAATCCAACACCACATGTCTTGACACCTGGAGCACTGGCGCCCGGAGCACCAGCTCCTGCCTGCTTCCCAAGGCAAATGTGCACTGTAAGGAAAAGGAGAGTGTTGGAGGGAGCGTGGTGTAGTGGCAAACCCTGTTGACTGGGCCCCCTTTGCGAGGAATGACCAATGGGGTTGCTGACCATGTGCAGCAAAAAATCGGCGACCCTCGTATGCCAAAGAAGGGCTGCTGTGAAGTCAGCTGTGGACTTCAATGTGCTGAATGGGTCATCACCTGTGTGCAATGAGGAGTGGCCAATCCTGTATGCCAGGAGGGACTGCCGCAAAGTGAACTGTGATCATCACTGTCACAATCGGGCTGGAGCCCATGTGTAGTGTTGAATTTGCGACCCCTTATTCCAGGAGGAATTGCCGTGAGCAGATTGCTGTGTTGGTCACTTTACATTTTGAGTCCGGCACTGGTTTCTGTGTCGGTGGACAAATTAAGTCCAGTGATCTGGTAAAATCCTTGGTTCTCAATGGCATTTTAGGCTACCTATGAACTAACAAGTAGTGATAGTATCTGAGCCCAAAAAAACTTATATTTTGCTTTAGACTCAAAAGTTGCAGTTCTGTGTGGATAACATTGCTGTTTCAGCTGTGGAATCCAGAATTTTAGCAGTACCACTCAGCTAATAAGCTAAGAAATTCAAATCCCTAAATTGTGTTCAAGCTAAGTCTTTAATTGGATCATTTTTAATTTTTCCAAATTATTATTGATTCCAATTTTTGCCCCTTTAAAAAGTTAAGGGAACCGTGGGACCATGGGTCTAGACCCAGATAACCTGCACAATTTGTCGCTCAGGGAGCTGAATGCCCTATGCAAGGAAAGGGACCTCAGTTTAGGCAACAGTGATACCAATGCAGATTTCCAGAGAGCCCTAAAGGCCTGGAAGAAAGCCAGGTCAGCCAAAGCCACCTATGAAACAGAAGAAGCTACAGAGGAAGAAGACAGTATCCCCCCATTGGAGGAAGATGATGAAGGGGACAGTTTGTCCCAAGGCAATCAAGCAAGGGCACCTTCCGTTACTGGCAGTGAAAGAAGTTCGACCAGCACCAGCCAGTCTGACAAGCCCACACAGAGTTTAGAAAATCAAATGAGTATACTTGCCCTTGAGGAAAATAAATTGGCGCTTGAGGAAAAGAAGTTAGCTTGAAGCCCAAGAGAGATGGTAGCAGTGAACAAGAGGTGTCTAAGGGGGTCATATGAGCAAAGATTGTACCAAGGCCATCTATGGCAAACTATTTCTGGTGACAACTGCTGTAGTGAATCAGAAACTGCTTCTAGAACTTTGTTGCATTAAGGTTGTGACTTTCTAAAGTCACCTTTATATTAAAACTTACCTTAAATCATCATTGACGTGTTTAATGTAACAATTAATTTGATACCTTGAAGAACTATATTTGGTGGTCCCAAAATGTAAGTTAGCACTTAGCGGTGGCATAACGTAACCCCCTGTTAACTAGTGGGCTACCAGCTTTCTTACAGTGAAAACGACAGTTGAAAGTTTTCACTGTCAGGACGTGTAAAACATAAAAGGAACATGTCCTTCTGTTATTTTGAAATGCCCGGTTTGCAGTTAAAAGCTGCCTGAGTAGGCTGCAGTAGCAGACATAGTGCCATGTTTTCACTTTCTCACTGCAGTGATGTCACAGTTAGGTGCTGCAGTCCACTATTGACATTTAAATTACTAGCCCTAGGCATACTTTGTACCATATACTAGGGACTTACAGCTAAGTTGAATATGCTAGCCAGGGAATAGACTATTGCACATACGCTTTGAGGGGTCAGAGCACGTGCACCGGGGCCTGGTCAGCAAAGCCCAGTGTACTCCATAGTCAAAAAACCTGCTCCAGCATCAGTCCAAAATGTTTTGAATTTCTTACATTGTAGTACAGGTAATACCTGCATGGTAATGTCTCATCCAGACTATGAGGGCTATTTCTTTCAGTAAATGGTACACTGACCTTGAGCGGCATCCACAGTACTAAGACATCACTAATGCCCTTATGTTGTGGTTTAACATACTGAGTATATAAGAAGTGACAAGAGGAAAGCCAACCTCATTTTAAGATGAAAGTGTATCTAAGCTGTTAATATGTTAGTAGGCGTGTGTCCGTCAAGGGACCCTGAAGCAAAGGACTGCCATGCGTTTTTTAGGTCGAGCTTAAGCATAGGACCTCTTGTATACCTTTAAGTATACTTCTGCTGTGGGCTTAAAGCTATTTCATTTGCTTTTTTCAGTGTCATTTAAAAATCCTTGCTTGCTAGTGGTTAGTCATGCCTCTTTGTCCCTCCTTTTTAGGGTTGGGCGCAAAGTGCTCCGTCCGTCTTCTAATCTCTCTTTAGGGGGATTTTAACCATGCCCATGTTACGTCAGTCACTTTCATTGGTGTGTGGGATTGCCTTTTGAAATTCACTTGTTTTCATTCGTGAGAGGCATGCATACGTCATGCTTTTTCTGGTGTTTAGCCCTCATCAAGAACACTGGTAAACTACTGGAAACATACAAGGCTCCATGTTTCCCATATGGTATCTGGACTACTTTTTCTCTTTATTTCGCAGCGCGATCGCACTCGTTTTTTCTTTTTCTTTTAATGTGCAAGAAAAGCCAGGTTACGACTTTACAGCGTTAATAGCTCTAACTTGACATAATGCGAGACCCGTTGCATTGTAAATGCTTGTTTCTCTTTGAGAGCAGGGACTAACTACAGTATAGTTATGCTTTGTCCTGTTTATCTGTTCTTTAAGGGATTTTTTTTCCTTGGTTTCTTCCTCGTGTTAAGGGAAGCTTCCCTGCTAACATACTCATGTTGTTTCTGCCAACATTACATGCTTTACTTAATCTAGCATTCTTTATGAGCGATTGCTTTTTCCAAGATGTTTTTACTTATTTTTTTTTAGTAGTGGCTTCTGATGTGACTACCAACATTCTACTTCTGCTGGACACAATAAAACGTCAGAAAAACTGGACACCGGCAAACATACTTGCTTTTAATCGAGTTTAGACATGTACATAAAGAAATTTCTGATGGATACAACTACCTGTGGATTCCTCACCTCATGAATACTCCCATGGCGCCAGCATTCTACGGAAATCTTCTTACTAGTCTCTGCACGTCGACGAGGACGTCACTGTCTCGCACGCGACGCCGTCTGACGTCATACAGGCAATAAGAGGTCCTCGACGACGTGCGGACGTCAGTTCCCTTTTTTCCGTGCATTCGAAACGGTTATCTTCGAGGGAGCAACTGTTACTCTTGCGGTTACAGTGTATATCTTGCTGCGTACTCTTTCTCTGTGGAAATAATGTCGCAGAGAAAGTCTGGATTTAAGCCTTGTCGTGAGTGTTGGAGGCAAGATGTCGGTGACGGATCCTCATTCCGATTGCCTTTGGTGTTTGAGCTCCGACCACGACGTCTCGACTTGTGATTCATGTCAGCACATGAATCCGAAGGCCCTTAAAGAACGTGAGGCGAAGCTGTTTATGGCCAAGTCAAAGGAGAAGCATCACAAGAAGTCTTCTCCAAAACATCGGCGTCATCGAGACTCCCGGCGCCGTAGAGAATCTCGGCGTCATTCAAGGGAGGCTCGTTCCAGGTCTCCGGATCGGCGCCGAAAGACATGGGAGGTCAGCCCCACGGTGACGCCGCATCCTTCGACGCCGTTGCCCTCTCCGGCGTCACCAACTTCGCCTGGACAGGCGTCGGTGATTGAGGTATTGGAGCCTCAAGTGTTTTCTCCGGCGCAGACGCCGAGGCCGGAGTCGGGGTCGCCTCCGAGACAGGCACCCCAGTATCCGGCTTTTCCCACCCCTGGAGCCGATAGTTCCGCATTCTTGAATGCGATGTATGCCATCTTCCAACAGATGGCTCCAGGGGGTGCTCCGGCTGGGCCTTTGGCCTTTTCTTTGGGTGATCCTGCGCCTCTTCGGCCGGCACCCTTTATGCCCTTTCTCCCGTTTGGGAACGTGGGCTCGGCGCCAGTGTCGGCGCCGGTGGCCGCTCCGGTGGCTTCGGAGGGATTGGCCCCAGGGTTTTCCATCCCGTCGACGTCGAAATTTCGGCCTGTGACTCCGGTGGGTCCATCTGTTTCAGCTGCTCTTCAGTCGGCGCCGAAGTTACCCGTGGCGCCGGATGCGGCGTCGGTGGCTTCGGAAGATCGGCGCCGATCTCCGACTTCGGCGGAGGCATTGTCGACTCCGCGGATTGAGCAACGACTGCATTCAAGGAGGCGTGCTCTCCGGGTACTAGAAGAGCAGGAGTACCAACGAGCCCTAGAGGAAGGAGAGCTAGAGGACTCGGGTGATGGGCTGCGTGGACTGGAGTCGGCCAGTGGGCTGGACACTTCCCCTGAGTGGGACCTTTCGTCCCCGGGTGCGTGCTCAGAGGTGGAGAAAATCCCACGGAAATGGAGCCGGAAGAGCGAGTGAGCTCTGCCAGGAGGCTCACATCGAGAGGCGCGAGGAGTGGGGAAGCTGCAGTGCGCTTCCAGAGACTGCGCGGGGGGGGGGGGGCGGGCGGGAGTTCCACCGAGCGCCTTGTCGAGGAAAGCGGTGGGAGGCAGGGGCCAAGCTCAGGGACGGAGGTAGGGGAGGAGGGAGAAACGAGAGCTTGTTGTAGGCCCTGCCTGACACAAGCAAGAGGAAGTGAACTCTGTCTTACTTGGTTTTTGGTGAAGTATACCACCCGGATGGCTCAGTGAGCAAAACACTCGCCGCTGAGAAATGCAATGGCCTGCATGCCCCTTTTCTGTTGTGCTATGCCTTCTGTTGCTCTTTCCGAGTTCGATGCACTGGGCAACATTAAGTGGGAAAATAGTGACACCTGCTAGGTTCAGTGTTAATAAACACCTTCATTGTGGAAGCGTTATTTACACACAGTTTTTAGTTTCACGGGCTATCGGCATGTAGCGTATTGAATGGTCTCGTGCACTTATCAGTCTTTAAAGTTGTTTCCATGTTCACAAGAGTTATCAGATCGATACAGTTTCTCTTTTACATGTTCTTTTTTGAATGAGTTACAGTAGATGTGGTAATGGAACAGGTGATGGGAGGCGGTCTTAGCTAATGCTCTTGTTTGAAAGGTCATAACTGTAAAACTGTCAGTTATTACGGGGGTCATTTGTCATTGATTTAGTACCCCGGTTTTTCTTTTTAAAATGTTTAAAAATAAATTAGAATCGTATCGTAGAGGGTGAGCAAGAACAACAAGTGTTAAACAAAATTTAACATAACATGATGTTCACTGTTTTTGGGCTGACATTTTAACCGTATACTTGTCTCTTTTTACAATATCAGGCAACCCACTGTAACAATTGGTGTTTGCAGTTAGCTCATGATTATCCATTTTATAATTTGCAGTGTGTTAAGTATATCAAGTTATACCTTAGTTGTCCGCAGTTGAGCAGGGACTGGCATATCATGATAAAGAGGTTTAATTGTATGTCAGAATGCTGGTAGCTTGCGTCATCTTTCTGCGTCCAAATGCCGGCCGTCGTCATGGAGCATTGTGCTGAATGCAAGCAGGGGGCGTGCCTGCTCCATGGCAGCAGTCTGTCTGCTCCATTGAGTTACTATAGACAGTGGAAGCACAAGAGGCTGGCATGTGTGCCCTTTCTTCACCTTTTGAAAGAATCCGTGGTCTTCCCCAGGTAGAAGATTGTCGTGACAGACATGATAAAATTGACTAGAAATAACCTATTATTGAAGAGGATTGTTCACTCAGACGTTTTCGAAGCTGTGTCTTACGCTGGTGTTTTGGTCACACTGGGCAACTGTAATCGATAAGACTGTTACAGACCTCCGTTTTCGGGACCACTATTTTGTTCTTTGTACTCTTGCGATCAGTTTGTTTTCGCGTTTGTTTGTTGACACTTCACGTTGAGGGGTCGCCTTTATAGTTGGTTGTACATCAGTGCCCTTTTGTGCAGAGAAGACTGCTTCTAACGATGTATTGAGTTGTCTACCAGCAACTGGGACATTGGCACTGGTAACTAAACCGAGCAAGTACCAAAACGGGTCACGCAATGTAACGCATTAAGGCCTTCTCTCCCAGACATGGACTGGAGTGCAGTAGGCCCACAGCCCTATATTTCACAGTTCCTCGTGTCACGTACACCTTCCTTTCAACGGCGCATGCCCTACTGTTCCAGCACGGCCCCGTTTGTACCCAGTACGTAGGATCCCTGGCATCCTCAGATGGTTGTGTCTTTGGCGAGTCCCGGTATTCCCTGGACACATGCCCATCGTTGTCAATTACTTTTCTCTGGGGGGTATCACGAACGCCTTTGCACGATGCGATTGTGGCTTCTTCCGGAGTTGCACAAAGTTCTCCATCTTGATATTCATGTCATGCGAACCTTCATTATTGCCATAGCATACAATACTAAGAAAAACTACACAACGCCTCCTGTTAAGGACAGCTCGTTTGGGGTTATTGTCCTTCATTTTTTTCCATTAACCTAACATCTAGCAATTCGCAGAACCTTTCAAGCGAAATATCGCTTGCAGGCGCCCGGGGAAGCTTCTACCAGTTTCTTTTGATATGAGCGGTAATGTTTGTTTACACCTGAAACTATAGTGGTGCTGTTGTGGGATGGATGGATCTTGTGGTGAGCGCGTGCCGCATGGGTATCGGAAGGACCTTTTGTCGTGTTAATGTGATTCACACTGTAGAACGTGGAACGTTTAAAGAAAGCTGCTGGGACCGGACTTCATTTGGGTGTGGATTTTTGTCAGGGGGTGTTTCCACGGTGGCTCTTTTACTGACACTGCGTTGAGCATTTGCTGCAACTCATGGTCGACTCTTATCTCTCTCTAATTGACCTTGTCTCATGTAGCACACTTATGATTTCTTACATTTTCTCTTTAATGCGCTTTTCAAAAATATATTAAGCTGACATTTTATTAATAAAACTTGTCTTCAAATTGATAGTTTTGTCACGGGTGGCTATTTACACTAATTTTTGTGTGTGTAGAATTTTTTAAAGGACAGGAAAGTAGGTTGGAAGATACCGAGAGGCTGTAATTAACAGGAAGTCTTTATTGTTTTCATTTCCTGAGCAGTGCATTGATTTGTAGGAGATTTGTAGGAGCGGGGTGGCATGCAGGGAAAGGGGAGGAGAATTAATAACAAAAATAAAAACTCTTACATGCCAGCACGACCGACCGCCACTCCTCTGCTGTAGGCTGCAGGCACAGGCTCCCAGCCTGCCCTGTGGCCAATCCCGACGCTGCTTAGAGCAGCGTTAGGATTGGGTGGGAGCGCCCAGCCAGGGTGCTCCCCAGCAGACTGGGAGCCTGTGCCTGCTCTCTACAGCCCGCCAGCACAGTGCCAGGCTGCAGAGAGCACATGGTGCATGTGTGTTTGTTTGGCCCGAGGCGGCTGGCCGAACATACATGTGCACTGAGCCCTCAGTGCTCGTCAGACCCCGTGGCCCTGCCCCTTTTACTACGCATAGTATTATTGTTTTGTAGTAAAAGGTTTGCAGCTGCTGGAGGTGGAGGGGGAGGGGGGGGCGACGCTCCTCTGCCCTAGCGGAGGAGCCGCATCTGTTCGTGAGTAGCTTATTTAGGTGCCCCGTCCAGCAGTGCATTTTATGCTTCGTATGTGGTGTACGGTTCCATCTATACCATTAAGTCAGTGCTGGAATCAAAACAAAAATACCATGGGAACCCTTACGTTGGGGGGTCAAGGTGTGGCAGCGGAAAAGGGATGGAGTGAAGAAAAGCAGAGTCTCACAGTCAACATATACACTTTTTTTTTTTTTAAATATCTGCTGAAAAAAAATGGCACTAAGGAGAAACATGACTGTAAATCTGTTCACATTTTATTAATTGCCACAAAAGGCTGCATTTTAAAGTACCTAATGGAATTAAGAACCCTCCTGCAAAAATCTTTGGGTGACCAGCAAATTTAGGTGATAATAACAATGGTAAGATAACTTCGGTGATGAATACATTTTCTGTAAATAGATGTGTTGTGTCTCTTCTCAGTATTGACTCATAAAGTAAACCAGAATGTTACTGTTTCATCTGCGAACCACGTGTAAAGTGTAGATCATCAATCTGTTTTTTATGCTAATAGGTAAGTGGGTTACTGCTTTTGTCACACAGCTCCTTTTGTTATTTGTCATCCTTTTAACATAACATAGGGCCAGGTGTACCAAAGGATTTTACCCATTCTGTGTCTCTGGGAAAAAGCTTTCGTACATATGGCCCATAGTGAGCTATGAACTGACTTCGAGGAGCTGCGTGTACACTGCAAGGAATGGGTGTAGAACCCTATTTTTTCTCAATCTATTGTTATTCAGAGGTTACTAAAAAGGGTTCCTTTGGTTAGTAATAGTCTTATTACTAGAGACAATCCCACCCACTGTGTTAGGTTTTAAATCCTGACTTTGTGGTACTCTTAACTATCTATTGTTACCATTCTTACCAAACATGTAAGGGTGATTTGTGTGACTACTACACCTTGTAACCCTCATTGTGTTGTGTAACATTTCTTGTACTTTGATTTACACACTTGCATGATGTATTGTCTCTGTATAATGTGTGCATGTAATATAAACTGCTTTGGCACCCTACATTGGGGCAAGTAGTGCTATACATGTTTTAATTTTTTTTAGCTCTACTGAAAATTTTGTGTGATTACTCATACGTACAGATAAATCCGACGCTCACAATGCATGCATATCTTTAAATACAGGGACAGAAAAAAGTCACTACGTGTCTCCATATCATAGTTTATCTTACATACTTGTGAAGAAGCAACGAGCTGTGTGCCTGTGTTTCCCTCCACAGCTTAAGCATCCTACTGTAAAGCTTTGTATACCTCCCAGCGAGGATTATACTCAAACAACAGGAGAGTGGATTGCCCTTCAAATCAGAATTTTTTTGGGACCCAACTGGAAGTGAAAATAATGCTTGGAATTTAAAGCACACAATGTGTGGGGGCTGCTGAATGTGTTCTGGGGTCGGCAAATTACACAGGGACATTCAGCATATTTTATCAGGCCCAGCACGGATCTGAGATCTGGCTCACTAATTGTTGCCAGATCTGGGATGCCACTGAATTCCCCTTCATTTCTTGCACCGGATAGCATATTCTGTCAGTTTCGAGAGTCTTAGCTTCAGTTGGCTCAGCATCTCAATAGTACCTACCTATGTTAATCATGAATTGACATGCTGATGATCGCTTTGTACTAACCCAGTGTGATCTGCACTGACTAACTTGCACCATCACGTGCAAAATGTACACATATTCACAACCGGTAGGAATAATTAAGAACTTTACGCTGCTCAAAACCCATCACATCAACAGATGGGGAATCAAAACAGTTTGTTGAATTAGGATGTATGTTTTTTATGTAGCACACACATCTACCAGTTTCTTGGCCCCTTGCCACTTTACATCTTGACATGTGTTGTCATTTGCCTACAAGGGATCACCTGCAGGTATGCTCCTGGTCAAGCCATACACAATAACGTCCGAGCCTTTTTAGGTCGAGCACGCAAGCAGTTTGACCTGTTGTAAGTGTTGTGTGCTTATAACCACGCCCATCTCACGCCCATCACTTTCATTTGTTCCTGGGCTTGCCTTTCAAAAGTCACTTGATATCATTGGTAAATGCTTTGTTTGTCCTGCCTAGAGACTGTTTTTGCCACACTTTGCAGACTGCCCCTGTTACATGGATTATTGTACGATTGCCGATATACTTCAGTGAGGGCAAACTTCTTTTCTTTTGTCTCTCCCCTTTGTGCTGCATTATGGCCCTGACGCTCACAGCACGAACAGGCACAACAGCATGAACTCGATTGGAGATATTGACCACTGGTCACACTGGTCACACTGTTCACTGTTACCTGATCAAAGTCATTTCTTGTGTCCCCTTAAAACACTTGAAATTGGTAAATGCTTTACGTTATACAGAAATCCTCAAAATGAAAACGTCTCTCCTGGTACAGTGGGAGAGCTGATACTTCAATATTCGCTGCAGTCTGGAACCTCACCCCATAACACTTTGCAGGGCATTACATTTACAAAAGATTTTTGGTCATTACTCAGTCTTTGGTGGTCCTAGGACAATAAGGCAACCACCAAAACGTTCAGCACAGCACAATCTTTCTGTTTAGGTCATCTCTGGGTCTGTACACTAGGTTAGTGGGGACCCCAAAATAACAACTCCTCCCACCACTCAGTGTTTTTATTAAGTGCTCTCATGGCTGGAATTTTTGGCTTACAGCTAGGAATAGCTTGCGTAATAAGGGCCTTGATTGTAACATCATTGCAATAGACATGCTAACTCTGAAAATGTGTAATGCACTACATCCTCTAATGGCTAAATATATAGTTACACTGCATTATTTATTGCCATTTCCTTTTTGTATAGTTATGCCCTTTAGGGGCTAACTATATTGTTACATGACTATGTTTCTTACACATTTTATTTTCATTGTGGTGTCCTCTACGGGCTGTTCTACGCATTATAGTCATATCAACATACTAAAATATTTGTGGCATGGAAACCTGCCCTATAATGCTTTGCAGGGCATTACTTTTACAAAACGTGTTTGCTCGTAACTCAGCCTGTGGTGGTCCTCGGACAATGGGACCACCCTCAAAACATTCACCATAATATGCTCTTTCTGTCTACATCATCTCCAGGGCCCAACCTATGTTAATGGGGACTCCAAAATAATAACCCCTACCAGCATTCATTATCTTTTTAAGCTCTCACATGGCTGGAACGTTTTTTTTACAGCTGTAAGAAGTTATGTTTTATGGACCTTGTTTGCAATAGGCCTGCTAGCCTTGAAAACGTGTAATGCACTACACCCTCTAGGAGCTATATATGATTACAGTGCATTACTTTCTCCCGTTCTCTTTTCATGTGGTTATGCTCTCTAAGAGCTCACCGTATGGTTACATGACCATGTTTCTTCCAAATGATTTTTGTATTGTGGTGTCCTGTAGGGTCTGTTCCAAGCATTGGCGGCATGAAAACTTGCACCATAATGCTTTGCAAGGCATTACTTTTACAAAACATTTTTGCTCATAACTCAGCCTGTGGTGGTCCTAGGACAATAAGGCCACCTTCAAAATGCTCTGTCTATATCATCTCTGGGTCCCCACACTAGGTTAGTGGGGACCCCAGAATAATAACCCCTCCCACCATTCAGTGTCTTTTAAGCTTTCTCATGGCTAGAACTTTTGTTTTACAACTGGAAAAAGTTTTCTTTTGAAGGCCTTGTTTGTAATTCATTACAGTATGCCTGCTAGCCCTAAAGACACAATCTAGAGGCTAAATATATGGTTACACTGCATTACTTTCTCCTGTTTTTCATGGATGTTTGCCCTCTAGGGGCTAACAATATGGTTACATGACCATGTTTCTTACAAATTATATTTTTGTTATAGTTCCCTCTAGGGGCTGTTTTGAGCATTCTAGTCTAATGCAAACATTTATTTCTGATAAAGGTTTATATGAGAATAGTATATGTTTTAATAATCTCGCCTTATTACTATTATGACCATGATTCAGGCCAACTTAACATTCTTATTACACTATGACTGAACCTCTTGATATGTTTGGGTGACCCTTCTAGATTATTTCTCCTCTGTGGCTGTCTTGTGTCTTTTTTGGGGAATTGTGTTAGCCAGCCAGCAACTCTGATGGTGGGGTGGTAAACGTGGTATTCTATTGGAATTAGCATGGCAAATTTAAATCAGGATGCTAATTGGCAACATTTTCATTTCTGCTGCAGGTAGAGGAAGTAGATAAATGGAAGTGCTTAAGTTATATGCAGGGCCAGTGGAATTACATGGCAGGAAAAAACAAAATTATGAGGCAGGATTGACCAATTTATGTGGCAAGAAAAGTCCAGTTATAAATTTACAATGCCAATAGCTCTAACTCAAGCAAATGCGAGACCCATTGCATTCCAAATGCTTGTTTCAATCCGTGCTGTGTCTTCTCCAAACTGGGACAAGTTGTTTGCTGCCTCATATTAACATCAGCGTGTTTGAAGAAGTGAGAGACATGTCACCACGCCACAGGCTAATGGCAGTAATTTACAGTCACTGTCGCTGTGGTACTGCGGATGAGAACATCTCGTCTGAAATGTTAATGTGCAGGCAGTTTTCTTTTGCATAAGTGTTTGTTTGCTCTTGGTTGTCAGATATTTCAGTGGGTGAGTTGACAGCTGCGCAGTTCTACCGGAGAGTGGAGTTTTTGGCAGTGGCCTTGACATGCTTGCATCAAAGAAAAGCAAAGAAGGTGGTTTTGCCTGTACAAAGTGTAGATACTGAACTGTATCATCAGGTGACTATAGGACTGTGTTTTGTTCCATTGCTCTTGTATTATCTCCTGTGTCTAACCGTGGACTTCTGTATTGAGTAGATCTATGTTCAACCTGCTATCCTTCGCTGGGATTACTTCCTGGATTCATGACCTCTCCAGCCATAACCAGCACAAAACTTACCCACACTCACTATCACCACATGACATTCTTATGTTTACCATGCCCCTTGGCCCCACTACCCCCCAATGGAATGGACATCTGATGAAATCTATTGATCTCATATGTCCAGGTAATTTCAGAGGGTATCTCCTGTGTATACAGTGGCCTTTGCGTCCTTCCGCTGAGCACATATATCCATGCATTGTGTAAAAAGTAGTGTCTATCAGATTTTTAGATTCATAGGTTTCACATTGAGATGCATTTGATACAGTCGTAAGCGGACATGCGCCGCCCAGAAAGAAGCACTTTGATGTTTGGCATTGTAGCAAAATTCACCCAGGTGAAATATAGGCTTTTAATTTGCTCAGATTTGTTTTCATTGTTAAAGTGGGTAATTGACCTCAGTGACTTAATTTAAGTATCTTTGCAGTTTGACTCAAACAAGGAATAATTCAGATTTGAAATTGACCATAACACAATTTTAGTCTTTATTAGAAGGATTCTTTGAAAATTAGGCAAGTGACCTTTGGGTTTATTGGAAAATTATGCAGTTGATATTAGGGGTCATTCTGCCTGAGGTAACTGACCTCGTGAATTAATTAAGAATTATGTCATTGCGTGTATGTCTCATTAAGGAGTTTAGAGGAGGGTGAAAGAAGAAAAAAGAAGGACTTGAAGGATGTTGCACATTTTTTCCGTGAGTGGTCTTTTAACTCACTCCGTGAAATCCACATTGGTGTATGGTGCACACAAATCCCTTTTGGCAGCTAACTGTGATCAGTATGTGTGTGTTTCACACATTGCCTGACAGTTAGGTTTAATGAATGGTGTTTGGCAAAACTGCAACAGTGTGTCAGATTGGGTTGTCACTAACCAGAAGGTACAGGGTATTCAAAAAGAAAACCTCTGTTTCCCCTTGAGTGTAAAGTACCCTGTTTTGGTGCTGTTGAACCTCTTCATTGTGGTATTTTTTTACGCTCAAAAAGTTTATGGCTTATTTTAGAACCGCATGATGTTGTATATTCATTCCCCCCAGGTAATTTCATTACCTGCATAAATTTGAGAAATTGCTATTGTCACAGTACAGAAAAACATGAGTTTTTCTTCCAAGAGAGAAACCTCAGGTGGAAATGCAACTTACGAAGGAAATTAGTTGCCAATTCTGCTGCAAAATGCTCTGGGAAAAAATAGACTAATGGAGTAACATGCATTATCATTGCTTTTCAGTGGATTACTATATCATATACTCTTAACAGGAGATTCCTCATCTTCAGAATATCCCTAATGCACTCCTGGATCCGGCAATCTGGAGATTTTTTTTTAAACTTTTCTTCACACTTATCGGTGGGGACACCTGATTCTGCAAAGACTCCTTCCCTGCTTGGAACTGACGGAACAGAGCTTCATATTAGCCTTATCCTGTGCACTGATGTCAGTTCCTTTCTTACCGTGCCTTTGACTCGGATCCATAGATCTGCTCTAAACGTTTTTCCATTTTTCAACCACTCCAAAATGTATCTCAAATAGTGTATTAGGAACAAAATTGCTCCCAAAAATAGACATCAGTCCTGCTGCAACTGCAGGAAGCAAATATCCATCACAGACCTTTACAATGTGTTTTTTGGTGCACAGGCTCCAGTCACGGCTCAAAGTTGTGTGATATATATATGTCTTCATGCACCCAAAAGTGATCCAGGATCGGGAGGTGAAACTAAAGATAAGAAGTGGTTGCGACTGAAACAAGTCCCATTCCTGCTGCAAGACACTGAACTGCTCTCGATCTCACTCAAAAAGTCAGTCCCAAATGAAGCCCTGGTCCCGCTCAAAGCCTTCCAGTAGGTTGAAGTTGAAAGCGCAAGAAGGCTAAGCTGGACTCAACCCCTGCTCAGCTACTCATATCCAGTTTAGAAGGTGTGAGGACATCAGTGGAAATGTCATACCTAAAAAGCATCTTTTGACTCGCTTCTATTCTCGCAGCTGGTTCTGGTGTGCCCTGAATTCCCCAGGCTGTCAACGACCCTGCAACAAATAGCCTTCAAGGAGGCCATGTTGCAGCTTTTTCAGATGATTTCAGATCCTTTTGGTGTGCCTTTGGGCCCACAGAGTCGAGAGGGACTTTAGTTTTGACAGTAGTCCCTCCTGTTGCAATAATTGACAATGTGGGACACGTTTTAAGACCTGCCCCATGAGCCCATACACAAGTGCCAACCCTAGACCAGACTCTGATCCGGATCTTCGACCCTAAGCTGTCTTCAGTCCACACCAGGTTATGTCTAGCTATCTGATTACAAAGACACACTCAGTATGTATGCAGTCGTACTCAAATCCTTTGCTTTTGCCTCTATGCCAGTACTATGAGAGGCTAGAAGCCTTATGACCAAACTCTGATGCTGCTAAGAATATGTAAACTGTTTCCCACAACACTGATGATGATGAGGAAGCGGCCATGGCACTCCCTCCTCATTGTCAAGATGACAGACTATACCCTGATTTATAGAATGCTAGTGAGATAAATGTGCCTTCAGAGACTGATGTGGACTCACCCCGTGGCCATCAGTGGAAGAAGTGCAGCATTCAGTGGAAGAAAGTGCTTTGTTTGGAGTAGTTGTGTGGAAAGCAGAGGCAGTGCTATCTTTACAGTTACCTATTATACTTAGGAAAATTTATTGAGTGAGACCATATACCTACGTTGTGGCCAGGAGGTCGGGAAAGCGGTGGAGATTGACTCTGGTGTGGACGCCGGGGGAATGAAGGGAATACTGATTAGTGCTCTAGTCATCATCCAGAAAAGGCAAGTTAATTTGACCGGGCATGTTAATAGGAGGGTTGTGCCTGCGTGTGGGGTGCGCCTGGGACAAACTGGAGGAAGAAGCAGCACTGGAGGCAGGAGTGTGTCTTACGGACACAGAGGGAGAAGGAGGAGGTCAACGAGAAATCGCCAGGGAGCAAGATGACACAAGGGAAATCAGCAGAACCAGACCTCCGGAGAAGGAGGCGCAAACAATGGCAATGGATACCCAGCCTTCAGAGAGCCAAGAGACACAGTGGATCAGAAGGAACCTAAGCGCCCGTCGGAGGGAGAGAGCGGCATTTATCACACCCTGGGGAAAGGCGATACGGACAAGACCGCAGCAGCTCTAATCCAGAGTCGTGGCTTCAGGCAAGTGTCAACAAGGGATTCATAAGCCATTGTTTGGTGAGCTTGTGGCACGGGGATATTTGGTCGGTGTGTAGCAGGTGATGTAGGGAGCTCTCATAGGACCCATCTGTTCTGTGTGCACTGTTTTGGGCAAATTCACGGGTGAAGCAGGTAGCACTCTGAGCATCGACCCATTCTGGGTGCACTGCTTGGACAAAGGTACACATGTTAAGTTGGAAGATGATAATAAGGACAAATATCTTCTAACCAAAACGAGAAAAGTTGGACTTTATGATTCTTTAGCCTCACTGGAGCTGACACGATTTATTGCAGATACTGATTGCCAGTAGTTGGGCTTCACTATCATAAAACACAATCATAAAGGTGTGGGTGACGGGGCACCAACCCAAAGTTTAGCCTGATAACTAAGGAGGAAGAGGACCTGAGGAAGACCCAAGGTGAACTAAGGAAACTTATAAGGAAGACTTTTGATGCACTGACCGGCCTATTTTGTAATATTTTCGAATAAGTCCTCATAGACAAATCTATGCTTTTTTAAATCATATCTCACATCCTGTTACACAAGTCCTACCTCTTCTCAGCCACTGTTGCTATTCAATGAAGTGCTCATGGCCACTCATGTCCATCTGGTCCAAGATGTGCTTGGGCCATCTGGGCAGTCAACCAGTGGCCAGGTGACATAGACCAGACCAGTGATCCCAATTTCCTGACAAGTTATCCTGTGCCTCAAGTCTGGTGGTACTGATGTCAACAAATTAAGTCACTCCTAAATTATTTCAATCATTTATTCAATCAGTATTTGTAAAGTGCGCCTCATCCGAAGAGCCACGTCTTGAGGTTCTTCCTGAACATGGTGAGCGATGGGCTTTGTCTGAGGTGCAGGGGGAGGTTGTTCCAGCTCTTTGCTGCAGTTCCTTTCAGACCCAGCCCTCCAGAAAAAAAGATAAAACATGTTGATGTCTTCAGAAACAGAATGTTCTCTTTGACTAGTTTAGCTTAAAGATGCATGACTGCAATGTGTTTTCTGGGCCGGTACACCCATGATTTAAGGGACATGACCAGCATGATATTGCCTGGCATCCTGTAACACCTCAGAGCCTCTCTGGCTCTACAGATACATGATGGCCATTTTGCGCCCAAGTATGTCTTATGTGTGCTGGCTTGGACACCAGGGACAGTGTCGGTGAAGATGTTGGCACCAGTATCATGCTTAGAAAGCACACCTGATTAAGATCTACTTGGTTTTCAGGACTTACTCAAATGTCCTTGATGGGCATGCACTTTGATGGCACCAGATTGCTTGGCGAGAGGGTTGATTCAGCATTTATAGAATTTAAGGGCAGCTGAGCCACAGCATAATACTTGAGATCCTTGTCTCCTGCCAATCAGTTTCACCACCAGCTCTGAAGACTTAGAGGGTGATTTGATGGAGTCAACATACGAAAAACACCAGTTCTCCCAACCTGTGCAGGAAATGCAGACCTAGTCCTTTCAGGGCAGAGGTCATGACAGTGGCCAACGGCATTCACACTTCCAAGGACAGCTCTCCATTAGTTGTTCTTCCCTTGCTGCTACTGCTGCCAAGCTACTTTTACTTGCTACTTTTGCTTTCCCTCACAGGAGCATACCAAGCCTGTAGGAGGCAGGATATTACATTTCCTCCCTGGCTGGAGACCCATTACTCGGACAGATAAAATTAAGAAATCATTCCGATGGCTGTGCCCTGCATTCATTTCCTCCCCACCACATCTTCCCCATCAGAGCAACTCTCATTGGGCCATTCTGTTATACTGAGTCAACTTTCTTCTCCACAAGGGTAGCATTGAGCTGGTGCCGGATTCAGGAAGAGGAAAGTGATGCTTTTCTATCTACTTTCTCAGAGTGAAAAAGGACAAAGGCCTCACCACTGTAATGGACCTCTGTCCACAGAATACCTTTTCAAGGGAAAACAAATTCAACATGTTCACTCTGTCTCAGATTCTTTGTGCTCCAGACCTAGGAGATTGGATGGTGTCCTTGGACTTGCTTTGGTCTTACCCTGGCCCCTCAGGTGATCATGATAGTGATAATGGTGGTTACTGTCCATCTTGGAAGGCCATGGATGCATGTGGTCCTGTACTTTCACAACTGACTGCTCAAGATGGGCTAGTTGTAGTAAATTGTGGGTCACCTTTGGATTATAGTCAAACTCCTGGCATCTTTGGGGATTTCAATCAATGAGGCAAAAATCCATCCGAGCCCCAAGCAGAGAATATCCTTCACTGAGGTTTTCCATGACTGCAGCAGGTCAAGGGAATATAGGATTTGATCCTTATGTTTCAGGATCAATCCTGGGTCTTTTGAGAATGTGCGACTTCTTTGAATACTAGTGTTATGCATCTTCCAAATAGCATATGTGGACCCTCCAGGGGAATCTTAGGTTTCAATGGGTCCAGCACCAGTGCTGCCTTTCTCACTCCACCAGCTTTCACAGGAGTTGGATCAGGATCTTCTGTGGTGGCAGTCAATCCCCAACCTGATCTGCAGCAGGCTGCTCTACCTTCTCCACCCATATTTCACAGTTGTGATAGATATATCATTTCCAGGTTTTGGAGGTCATCTGGGGGATGAAGAGAAGAGTGACCTCTGTTCTTTGGGTATGAGACAACCCACTTTCAACCTGCTGCACCTCTGGCTGAAAGTCTTCCTGCCATCCATCAGGAGGAACCTGGTGCAGGTCTTCATGAACAATATGACCGCCTTGAGGTACTGCAATGAAAAGATCAGAGTACGGCCCTGGATCCTGTGCCAGCAGAACAGCTTTCTAGTAGCCAATCATGTCACATGGTGTTTGAATGCCAGGTCATTTGAACTAAGCAGACGACTGCTTGCAGACCAGGAGTGGCATCATAACCCTGAGGTGCCAAGAGACATCTGTTGTCAGTGGGGGGGACGGCCTTGTTGGATCTGTTCACCACCATTGAGAACAAAACAGTGTACTAAATACTGTGTAATAGAGTTTCCTACATGGAAGTCATTGGAAGATGAATTTTGTTTATAATGTGACACCAGTCTTCTGTATGCTTTCCCACTGCTGGTCCGCCTGCCTTGAGTTTTGAGGAAAATCGGGATTGCCTGAGACATCTTAATTGTCCCAGACTGGGCCAGGAGGGTGTTGGGTGTAGAGATTTGCCCATCAATCTGGCTGCCTTTTTGGGAGGACCTCCTGTTTCAGCAGCAGAAGAGGGTCCTGTGCCAGAGTCTCCACACCCTGTATCTCCTTCAATGGAGATTGAGTGAAGGGGAGTTACATGCATTTGATCTGCCAGACACAGTAGTCACTGTCATCCTTGTAGCATGATGCCCTTTCACCAAGTCAATCTATGCTGGGTATTGGCAGTAATTTGTTGCCTAGTGTGGCGCTCGTCAAGCTTTCAGGTGTATTATTGTTTGCTCAGCAATGCTTGCAATGGGCACAGGGACTGATTATCGGTCTGTGCTTTTAGCCTATTTGTGTTTACCTGATCAACCCTCTTTTTTAAAGTCACTTGCTGTAATGCATTTATATAAAAATTTCGGTTCACATGCTTCCACTTATACATTCATCGTGCCACAATGGGACTTGAACTTAGTGTTGAGATTTCTTATGGGCATTCTTTTTTAGTTGAAGTACAGATTCTCACTGACATTACTGATGCTCAAAACAATTTTCCTGCTTGCTGTTACCTCTGAGCATTACATGAGTAAACTGCAGGTGCTCTTGGTTCAATTGCCATACTCTACTTTCTTCCTGGACAAACATTTGCTGAGGAACCAATGGTCAGACTTGGCATATCAAGCTATCTATCACTCACCAGTGGTTTTTGTATGCTACCTGACCCTTCCAAAGAAGAGGAGAAGCTCCATCAGCTTCCCCCTTAAAGGTATTTAGTTTGTAAATTGACTGCACAGAATACCATGTGGATGATCAGCTCTTTGTGCAATTGTTTGGAGCAAAGGGAAGGCAGAGCAGAAAAGGACCTGGTCAAAATGGATAGTCCTCAACATCTACTATGGGCTGACCAAGAAACAACCCTTTGATGCATTCCACAGAGGTAAGTCTGCTGTAACGACTAAGGCAAGGAGTATTTCTGTCAGACTGCGATTTGGCTGTCGTTGCACATGTTCATGAAACACTACTTCTTTGGCAATTGGGTCCAATTGAAGAGGCATTTAGATTGCTTAATTCTACAAGACTTGTTAGTCTGAGTCCACTCCTCACACCCTTCATCTTTGGGAGGTACTGTTGTGTTATCTACTCTAAAGGTGAATAATCAGCAGTTAGAAGTATCCATAAGAAGAACAAGTTGCATACAATCTCTAACACTCTTTTCTGATTGATACTCTGTCTAATCACAGATTCCTTACTGCCTTCTAAACTTGATGTTCTGTGGACTCTTGAACATCATAATAAGGTTCCAAATTAGATTTTGGCCTGCTGCAAACCACAGTATGTTTGAGTGGTTAAAGTCTGAGTGCGCAGAAGGAGAAAGAATAAGAAAGTGATGCCAGCGTGCTGGGGTGGAACTTTGATGTAGCTCTTCCATGGCAGTACGGAGCCACCGCGAAGCCACACAGCTCCACTCATGTGCATGTGAAAGCATTGCTGAAACATTCTCCAGATGCAGTCTGCCACATGGGGATAGTCAAAAGGTGAAGAATGTGTGGCTAGGTAAAGTATCCACCAGAAAGAGCATTAACAAAGGTATGCTACTTGTTCTTTCACACTGAAAGCATGCAACATCAGAAAGAAACAGTTTGCACATACCAGGCTTTCAGCTTCACTAACTGGTTGAGGGCCCTGTTTTGTGGTCAAGAGACATACGATTAGGCAAGAAAGGGTAGGGAAAGGACAGAGACCCCCCCCCCCACCCGTTTTACTCTTCTTTTGTCCTCTGTCTTCCTGTTCCAGCGAGTACTACATTTATAATCTAATGTGTATTGAAAGTGAAGTGAGTTCTTCTCATCCCACAATTCTCCAAGCATGATTTTCCTGATTGCCTTGGCGTAATAAAACAGTGGCTCTGCTCTTGCTTTGTACTCTCTTGGACATAACGTGGTTGCTTTATTTTTTAGGGGTCCTCAGTGCTTTATATGGTCTTCTGGTGGTGTTTTAATTCATTACAAATACCAGGAAACAGCTTAGGTTCCTTATGCTCAATGTGCATAGGCAGGTAGGGTCCTACCGGGAAGTTAGAGAATATTTCTTGCCCAAGTCCAACTTCTCTTTCAGTTTGCTATTCAATTGATCATCACTCTTCCTTGGCAGTTTCTATATGGAACTTTATTACTAGACAGCTTAGAACTCCTGATTCTTCAAAGGGCTCCTTGAATGCTAACACGAAAGAAAAACAATATGAATCTTGCCAACCATTTCAGATCATGTTGAAACAACATTAGTCTCTGTAGCCTTGGATACTAACTTTTCTGTATGTAACTCAGAGAGAGGACCTCCACACATTTCTTCTTCACCTCGTGCTCACTTTGTTAGCTCTCATTAAACATTTTTAAAAGCATCCTTATGTAATGGCTATAATGGTCTGAGGGATGTGAATGATGTTAATGCCTTCAATTGCTCAGATTTCCTTGATGATACGTGTTGGTCCTGGCTCTTTTTGAAGGGTCATCCCCAAACATTTTGCCTTCCTCCTCCTATTTTTCTGCCTCTTTTTGTTGGCTCTAACACTCTAGGCACTTTATCACTGCTAATCATTACTGAAGTGTGTGTGCTCTCATTACAATTTGGTATAATTGATTTATATCTGTTGGGCTCGTTTAATTTACGTGTAAGCCCCTTGTAAAGTGGTATACCATATACCCAGGGCTTGTAAATTAAATGCTACTGGTGGGCTTGCAGAAACGTTTGTGCTACTCACAGAAGTAGCCTTTCCAACATGTCTCATTCCTGCCACTGCAGGGCCTACGTGCACAGTTTACTGCCACACTCACTTGGCAAGTCAAACTACTTGCCAAGAGCTAAACTCCCTTTTTACTACACCCAAGTCACCCCTAAGGTAGGTCCTAGATAGCCCTATGGGCAGGGTGAGGGTGCTGTGTATGTAAAAGGTAGGATATATGTTTTTATGTACTACATGTCCTAGTAGTGACAGGTAGCCTATTTAGTTTCTCACTACTGTAATCACTGCTCCTCTCATAGGATTGCTTTGGAAATGCCCTGACATAAGTCTAAGGGATATCTTCTGATCTATGAGGAATAGCGTGGGCATATTTAGTATGTTTTGAATGGTCATGAGAAATGCTGTTTACTGGTGTAGGTGGATTTTTTTATCGCCATTGTAGAAATGCCACTTTTAGAAAGTGGCCATTTTTCTGTGCTTATAACTCTAGTGCTTTTGCAGCTTGAATCCAATACACGTCTGGGGTAGAGTGACAGCTTGGCTTTGTGAATACTTTTCGGACAGCCAGTACACAGGGAGGGTGGAGGTGTAACAGGAGTACATCTGCATACTGAGTGGTCTTCCTGGGCTGGGAGAGTTAGAGGCGGGGCACCCATGCATATGTAAAGACAGTGCCCTGACCTCACACAAAAGAGCTCATTTACCCCCTACTGATGTCTGGAGCCAGTGCTGGAGGAGAAGGAGACATTTCTGGAACCAGTTAGTGCTGGTTGGAACCCCCTCCCCACCTTTGTGGAAACTGAGCAAAATGAGTATAAGTCCTGGGGGTTGTCCTCCACATTTGTAGACACTACTGGACTGAAGAACGGGACACTAGATGCTGGAAGGACTCGCCAGGAACAGCCTTGGGATGCTGACCTGTGACCTGCTAGGTCACTAAGAAGGATTGCCAATTCTTTCCCTGGACCCTTGTGCTGGCCTGCTTGCCTGGCCCTTCAGCCTTGTGTCCCCACAGTTGTATCCAGGGGCTGGGTGGTGTGCCCCTCAGTCCTCCTGTGATTCTGCCCCTTTGGTGCGGCTCCCCTCAAGGGGCCTGGGTGGAGTGAACCCCCTGCACATTCTATTGTAAAGTGCGCAAAGAGTAGTTTTGTGGCACCAGCGCAAGAAGAGCGCTTTTTGTTTGGATTTTAACCTGTGAGAGGTGCAGGAAAGCCTATGCGGGGATGTTGGGGGAGATCTCCGCACCAGTAAAGCTGCATTTGAGCCCCCCCCATCCCCCCCCCGAAACCCCGTTCAGCGAAGGTCCATGGGATGCGGGCCTTGGTTTCGATTTCCCTCACAGGACAGGGGCGGAGACCTTGACGGAGGCCCCATTCTGCCAAAGAAAAGTACCATAAACTCAGTGGTAGGAGCGCAGGAGCTCCGGTATCCATCACAGTGGATTGGACATGGCTACCATATAACCTCTAAAGGAAGAGCTGAGGCCCTCGTGCAGGGGTTGTGTGTTCGTGAGCCTGGAAGGTATTGTGTTTAACTGATTTTGGCCCTCACTGTTTCTGCATTTTGTCTGATTATAAGTCTTGGTTACTTGGTTGGGATAACATATGTCTTTCAGGACCTGCTTGGAAGACCTTGGGAGGGTAATGATTATGAAGATGTGCCATACAGTAATGTTTCCTTGGTGAATTTTTCCATAACATAGGCAATATAGAAATGTATCTTCTTGTCTTGCCTTCATGGTAATGATGATCTGCCATTTATGAAATGATGATGATGGTATGACAACTGCATATTTTTGCAGAGTGCTAATAACTAGGTACTGAGCTGATTAATGCTGGTTTGCAGAGTACTAGTAACCGATGTCATAACCTGACAATTGCTTGTGTATCAGGGTATTACTGATGCATGTGGTTTTGATCTAATTAAATTGTGTGCAATACAGTTTATTGTTATATAACCTGTTGTGGAGTTTTCTTTCTGGTGTATTTATTGTGTCACTAGTGTTGTGTGTGTTGTGTAAACGCTTTACACCTTGCCTGTGGGATAAGCCTCACTGCCTGTGCCTAGCTACAAAGGGGATGAGCTGGGGTTATCTTGGGTGTGTGGCTTTCTTGCCCTGACTAGAATGGTGGGTTCTGCCTGGCTGAGGGGCATACCCTAGCTAACCAGAAACCCCATTTCTAACATTACAGCGGTTCCAAGTAATTTAAAAGTAATCCAGAAGTTATTCTCCAGGTGGAATACTTTGAGAATTCCCTGACATCCCTCAACTTGGAAGGGACTCCTGAAGTCTTAACGTTAAATACGTTGATACTAATGATCTAATGCAACTACTTTCCAAGACATTCTTAAGGTTTCAGTTTTACCTAATACCCAAGAAGCAAAGCAAATTGGATTAAAGGAAGTGATCAAATCGGGTTGTTTTTGGGGTCCAAACGAACTGGAGAGAGCTGAGCTGGAAGTACAGATCACAGCAAAGGAGGCCCAATTTGGTCACTCAACATACTCGCCTCAGGGCACCCTATGTTAGTTTACAAAATAGGTGAGAGATATTGAAAAAATGGCTTAATCTCATCCATCAAGCTTACTATTCAATTCCTGAACACTGTTTTTTTACCGTTCCTTCTTACTTTTGTTCTTTTTCACCTTGTTCTCCCCTGTCAATTTGTTTTTTCCTTTTCTCTTTTCCGTCCTTGGTTTTATCTTACTGGAGGGTCTTGTAACCCCTTTTCTATCCTTTTCTTTTCTCCAATGTTTCCCCGGTATTTTCTGTTTAATGATTATCAGTCCCGCACTTTTTCGAATTTTCTTTTTGGTTTTGTGCGAAAGCTTTGTTTTCTTTTTTTGATAAGTAAGCGTTTCGAAGTAATAACTTGGGAAGTAAACATTTCTGATGCGTTTTCAGTTGAAACAAACATCACCAGGTACAAGGATTTTAGTGAGATTAGGAAACCCCTCTGGCTGACACTGATGGGCTCATCCTCCGGGGAAGAATTCAGTGCAAGGAACACACAGACATCAGCTGTCGCATGTATTGTTTCTGAAGACTGTGCCACGATGGAATTCCGGAAGTGACAACAACTGCCACGGTAATTATGCAAACAGATCCTTAGTTTACCTGAGGCCCAACGTTAACTATGCTTTTTAACGTGGCCGCTGAGCAACCAAAATGTTGCTGCATACCTCCTCTCTGTTTTTTATAAGAACCTGGCTTACTACCTGAAATCTACAGGAGGCCTAGGCTTACAGGCGACAGAGGAGTAGATCCGTGTAAATAATGTAAATAATACTTGTCCGAGTACTAAAAGGGGAACGTGGTGTTAAAATGGATCTCACGTCCTGCAGCAGAGGAACTATGCCAACATCCCTGCTCTCAAAACTATTGTTAGAATAATGCACAGTGTATTCGAATCTGCAGAGCATACGAGAAACGGCATGTTACGCCGAATTTTAATTATGATTGCACTTTAAAGAGGGTTTTTGTTGTTTGTTTTATGTAGTGTTACTAAATGTTATGTTGCTCTGATCTTTGCCGTGTTTTACAGCATTAGATCTTTGCCTTTCAACATATTTACTAATATATGGAAATTAATTATTGGGTTGTTGGAAGGAGTCGAGTTAGTACGTTTTAATCAGGAAAAAACTGGGAACTTATTTTTGTTTATATTCAAGTGGGCAGCTATGAATGTTACTGTTCTGATCAGAGGGTAACAGTTGTACAATTGCAATAATTCAGAAGACATCAAAATCAATATAAGTAATGATATATTGGGTTATTCCAATTGCATCAACATCATGATGTTTACAGATGGCTGTTCATATAATCTTGTCAACAGTGAGGGGGATCTGGCCATTGTTCGTTCTATTCTTAAATGTGTGAGAGAGGTTTACTAAATAATCCAGTATTTCAAAAAATATGCTTTCACAACTAATTCAAGAACGGATCTCATACCGATAGAACACTTCCCCCAACATTCGTTGCATTAGGGCTGCCCATTTAATACGCTGCTGTCCGGCCACCAGATCAATCGGCACCAGTCGCCTAGGCTGGAGAAGAATTCTCTTGGTATACGGATGGAAATATTATTAAACAGGTCCAAAAATGTTGAAAGTATTACGATCTTGATAAGCGAGATCCGCGCTATCATTGATAGCGGAAGTAACATCCAGCGTTTCTTTCGAACCGCCTGATGAGATCCAGCTCATCTCTAGTTACTTTAACACCTGGATCCTCCACCTAGGTGGGCACTCTGCATCAAATGCAGTGGTATTAGCATTAGGTGACTGGAGACTCACTGTAGTCTAGTTTGCGAAGAATGTTAACCACTGGTGACCTTGTCCCAGAATGTCAGACAGGACAATGTTATTTACATCTTACATGGACTTAAAAAGCTGACTTCTTGGCAGGCTGGCTGTAGTTTAATGCATGGATAGGCAGTGAAGTGAGCCACTAAGTAAGTTTGCCCTTTCAACCATTAAATATTGATGTGAGGTGGCAGCACTCAGTTTCTTAGAGAGAGTGGCGTTGTTACCAACTTGTTAATTTGTGATCCAAGGGGTTGGCACGGAAGTCAAAGCAGAGGTGCTTGCCCAAGCAGCCGGGTGGAGTACGTTTTTTAAAATGGTTTGAAGGCACTAAGGTTGAGGAAGGACTCAGTAGGCTAAGTAGTGGATGAACAGGTGGCCTAGACTCTTGTTTGACATCCAGCTTACACCCAGAGTGTGTATGGATAGCTCATGAGCAGTGGCATCCTCGTGGTCAACAGGACAAGACACCAGTCCCAGCAGCCCGATTAAGTGTACAGGTGATCATTTGAAACCGCTGTTTAGATTATCAGACTCTATACATGCTTGTAGGCGGCATTCCTCGGCAGTGCAGCTCACAGTGGTGCCATTCTGTAATACCTCAATTCATCACTGTTTGTTCTATCCAACAGCAAGGTGCCTGAGAGCTAGAGTGCGCATGCTGTTGGTTGCAGTCAGGTCTGGCTAATGTTCACTCATGACACGGGGTCCACTCAACTGCTCATCACACGGAGGGCAGGCAGTATGGAGGTATTGATGCTTCCGTTGAGCATTAAAAGGCATATTCCACAGAAGTAGAGCGATGGTATCTTATATTTAGGTCTATACTAAAATACATTCTCTACTGTTTGTAGAGGAGTAGAGAATGTATTTAACTTTATGTAGCCTAGGTGTACAATTAATAGGCTGTTGAACCTTGGTGCCAACTGTACATTGTCACATGACCGCAGCACTGTGTATTGAACCAGTGCGGCTGGTGTGCCAGTATGCATATAGTGCCCTGAGGAGAGGCTTCTAACGTCATGGCTGTCCGGAATTAGCGGCAGTTGATAATAGCAACAGTTTTTCTTTTCTCTGTGGCATTTGAGATAGGGAATGACAAGGGGTAACATAGACAGGCCATAAACCATGTGTTGAACACATATTTATTTTCTGCTAGGTCTGTTCGCTGTCTGTCTGGTCCCCTCGACAGCAAATAAGAACCTGAGAGGCTAAGGATACGGATCAGCCCTAAGATCAGTGGTGTAACAAAGGCCCCTGCAGCCCCCGCACTCCAGAGGGCCCCCTCAGCACAGTACACTGGCCTGAGAGCTCCTGAGGGGGGACTCGATGTACTTTGCAGTCTAAGTTTTGTTACACCACTGCCTAAGGTAATTTTAAAGGGTGCCTGCCATGTGCCGTACCTTGTGTATTTTGGTGAATTGAAGTCAGTTTGGATTGGTGCAGAAGTCATCCAGCAAACACTGTTGTTTTTGAATTCACGTCTTTGAAACTTTTCATGTAGAATGAGCCACCAAAAGGAAAAGTTCCCAGGTGTTGATGTATTGCACGGCTGGCAGGAGGCCTGAGCAAGTCAAGCACTCCATATTGAGATCACAGAATTGACTCAGAAATACTCGGCGCAAGGGTTATCTGCTTACTGTCCTCTGAATCATTCTGTCCCTGGACTTGTCTCACTGTTTTCCGTGCCGTCTGCATGAACTCCTTTGCTATAGTTTGTATAGTTCCTTTTTTTGGTTTCTCAGCCGCTGAGCGGGGTGAAGCGCCCTTCTGAGCTGCGGAGGTACAAGATGGGGTCTGAGTGTAAGGTACAGAAATACAGAGAGGTGTGGGTGTGTTCGGGACAGCGTGTGTTTTTTTTAGTACTAAAATTGTGAATTGTGTTTGCCGGAGTTGAATTTTTGCGTGTTTATGAACAGTGACTGTTAATCCATTTGGGTCCAAAAGCAGTGTTTGTTATTGTGCTGCGCTTGTCACATATAGGGCATCATTACTGCTGAGGAATGGCTCAAATTTGAAAAGGAAAAAACATCAGTTTAATTTTACCTTTCTTCCTCTAAAAGACACTGCAATCCGAGTTAGTTGTAAATTATCACTATTTTGTCACTGTCCCTCATGGCTATTTCTCAGTTCTGTCGCATAATGTTTGTCCTTGTAAAAATGATGTTTATGTGGGTAAACTTGACAGACAAAGCAACACTAAAAAAGAGAGAGAGGATTAAACTTCACAAATAATAGCGTTAACATTTCCGAAAAGCCTGCGCTGTCATCAGACACATGGCGAAAGTCCAGCAGTGCTTAATTTGTGCCGGTGGTTTCTGGTGTGGGGCACCTGCACTTATTTTTGAATGCCACACTTATTTGTCTGCCTGAAGCACTTACTGCGAGCAAAAGTCACATATGGGAAAGATGGAGGAAGAGAAAAACGAAAAAGCGTCACAAAGGCGGAAAGCTGCAAGAGTGAGCTGAAGGGGCAGGGAGTGGCTGTGAATGGATTTAAAGGAGCCCGATATTTCTTCAAGATTGCACTACCTCAGTATTCTGTGCTCACGCATTTAACTGCAGCAGGGTGTGTTTCAGAGAAGATCCTTGGGCACTGGCACGTTTTTATTTACAAATTAAGTACTGAAGTCCAGTCTCTTAGCTCAATGGGAAAGGGCCTGGGAACGAGCAGGCTGGCTCCAGGGGTCATTCACAGTGCATCTCTGCTAGAGAGTGGCCAAACAGATAGATATGCCCCCATGTTGGTGGGATTGCCGCATATGTGAAGACGCAGTGCAACCACACTAGCCTGGTCAGTGGCAGACATCTACGGGGATCTTTGTTCATGTGCAGGCAAACCTTACATACATTCGGGACCTGTTTGGACAGGGATTTTCCAGAAGAAAGAGCAATTGTTTCATTTTCCAGTTGAATTATATTTTTTTGCATTTTTAAATGGCACAGACATGGTCCAGACGCATTAGAGTGCTTTACATGAGCAATGAATTTCATTATATATATATATATATATATATATATATATATATATATACACACACATAATTTAAGGTAGAGGGAAATTAAGTGATTTTCTCAGAATAACAGAATGTTGAGCCAAGACCAGGCCTAGAACTTGGTTCCCCAGGTCCAACGTTGGCAGCTTTTGCCGGTAGGCCACCTTAAATGAAAACACAACTTGAGAAATATAAAAAACGCAGTTACAAATCTCCCTCCAAACCTGGAGGGGGGGGCGTCGTTTTGTAATTTGGAATGAGGCTTTCCATGTGCATCAGCTAATGCAGTAGTTTCTCCATGTGCGGTGTAGCACAGCGGTCGAGATTGGGCAGATAGGCTTATTTTCTGTAGCGAAACGCCCATCTCTCTCCTGCATAGTTTCTGAACAAAGCTTTCTACGATGTGTTGACAGATTTATTTTAAACACACAGCGAAAACTGGTGTTTTATTTTTACTATATCAGTGTAACATGTTTTTTTAAATGTGCTGCGGGTGTCGTCTGTGCCGTATTATCGCAGTCTGTGCGTTATTTATCGCAGGCGGGCGTTCAGTGTACTTGACTAGCCTGAGCTTTCTATGCGTCTTTTTTTAAAACTGATGCAGTTCACGAGCTTTGTACTGTAAATTTGCATATCCCTATTTGCCTGTGATGTAGATTTACTGATTTGTTTGTGCAACCCTTTTTTATAATGTAACCAAAATCCTGTAGGCACCTTCGGACCTATTCTTCCCATCTCGTAGATGTAGTAACTCCACAGATCGCTCTTCATTCCTCGCTCTAATTTTGCTGGCGCTGCACACGTCGGTTTAATCTGCATATTTATTTAAATATATCGTGTTAAGGATCTGTTGACTTCTAAATGGCACACTACAGCCCACACGTTCTTTTGATATACTTTGAACCTGCTCTGTAGATTTTATAAAGTATTCCAAAGGGCTCATTAATCGTGGGTTTGACTTTGGGACCCAGATATGACTGGTCTGTTGGAGCAACTCGTGGTTGTTTAAGCCCACTTATAATGAAAACCATCCTGATTTTCTTGGAGCTGCACCCCAAGAAAGGCCCTCCATTGTGGCTGTTTGCTGTCATTAATATTATCCTTGCACTCACCCACAGGCACGCTGGTCTTCAACTGGACTTTAGGGTTTGGAGCTGTGTGCAGACAGGATGAGGGTATTTGACTGTGAGGACATCCTGATGAGGATTCTACAAAAACCCCGCCCCTTGATAATGGGAATTGAAAGTTGTTTGTGTAATGCTTGGATGTATTATGTAATTGTATTTTGGGAAGGAACTCTCATACGTGCGCCGCATTAAATAACGAGGCAAGCTTGTACCTTGTGTTAAAATCAAATCACGCGAAACTATGCAAATGTCCAGAATACGTGCCACTTTGCCTCTAAAACTGTCAGTCTAACTGCATGTGTCAGGGACCTGTCATCATTAGTAATGCTGAGTTATACATATCTTTTGGTGTGAAGCTTTATTTAAAAGATCTAGCTACCCTAGTGAAAATATCAGTTGACCGGTTGAATGATTTCAATTGGAACCTATTTTGGCATAGTCGTTTGACATTGTATAAATAAATGCCTTGTTAAACCTTGCACCCGGCATGATGTAGCTTTCCAGTATTTTATTTGACATTTATTGCATTTTAAACATCTCACTGTTAACTTTTTACTGTACTCTGTACTTTTTTTGCACTATCTCCTGCATCTTGAAACCCTAATTAAATGTATAACTGACCCCGCCTGTCCCAAAATGTGAATTTCTATTTCTGGCTGCAGTCCAGACACAGTACTTGTGCAGTAATGCCCCTCACATTGAGGTGGCTTAAAAAGGGTTTGAGTTTCTGCGTTTAGCTGTGATCAAGCAAAAGTCTGGGCCTCACCTGAAGGGTCGGCTTTACCTTGATCAAACAGCCTCTGTAGTTGCTCCACCTCTCCTCCTATCTGCCAAGGAGCAGTGTTTCAGGAAGTTGGATAAAGAGCCCTTTGCTAACAAAGTCCCCCGTGTCTGAGTCTCTGCAGGCCAAAGGAATGCAGCCAGTACACTTCTGGTCTCTGGGCAAGCTCTCCTAACCCTTCATCTTGTGCCATGCTACAGACAGCGGGATCCCACTTAGGTTTTATAAATTTGATACAGAGCCCAGCTTAAGGATGAATATCACAAGACCTCCAATCCAGCAACTACTGATTCTCCTTCTCAATGTTTGCATTATTTAACAACATATTTTTTCACATTGCTATGATCTTCAGGTTACTGATTCCTTTGAGCACAGCTTAAATGCCTTAATATTTCCGATTACCTTATGCTCCCAAACACTGAGTTGATCAGCTGACCTTGCTGGTGTGGTGGCCTAGCAGGGGACAGTTTGCTCACCTCATTTTAGTGTCTATCAAAAGTACCAAATATATCACTATCTTTGAATGCAAGTTATGCTCCTCTCTACTTTCTTGAATCCTCAAATTGCATGCTAACCTTGAAAGAATTGCATTTCTAGATTCTCTATCAAAAACAGACCCTTACTTAAAACTTTTGATTGTCACCTGTTTTTTTCTTTCAAATGACCCTCTCCTTCCCTTTTGTTCCTGGCACGTCTCTCTCTTATCACAACATCATTGCTGTAATGCCTATTAATGTAGTTCTGCAGATTGGCACACAACTAATGTTGAAGATCACAACTTCCCTTTTTGTTTAAAGCCATACGCTTGCAACTTAACAATACCAAATCTCACTACCACCCTCCATGACAGAAGCCAAAATAATCATAATATGCAGAAACCGGATAAAGACCTGAGAGAGCCTGGATCAAATAGCCCCTATGATGATAAATGTGGATGCTAAGTTACTCTTGAAGGTCCTGGAGACCCGTCTGCATCCCATAGTGACCCACCTGATTAGTGAAGACCAGTGTGGCTTTATGCCAGGCAGGGGAACACATACACATTTTCGTAGGTGTCTCATATAATGCATATGATTCAGCTGGAAGTGATGGGTCTGCCTTAATGGCACTGGACGTTGAGAATTTTTAATATCTATGGATGGTTCGCTTCAGATATGCTTCGTCCACAGTTTATGCATTGGGCAAAATTGTGGTACACCAGTCTGGTGTTCTCAATGGTTGCACTGTGTCAAGAAGAATTGATATAATGAGAGGCACAAGGCAAGGATGCCCCTTATTTCCCTTGCTCTTTTCCTTGGCAGTGGAGCAACTGACAATATACCTGCAGCCTAAATTGGCGGGCTGGGGCATACAAGTGGGACACAACGTGCATATTGTCTCACTGTATGTGGATATTACCCTTATTTATTCAAGACACCTAGACATTTGGTCCCTGTCCTACTAAGGGCAATTAAACATTTTAGCTTAGCTTCATGTTACGTGTTAATAAGCATATGACATACCTTTCCCAACTAGCCGCATTGTTTGGCAGAGAATGGGTAGAACCCATGACAGGGAACTTACCTGAGATATAGACGTTTCGATACCTAGTAGGTGTACATATAGCACATGCTCCTGAGGACTAATGTAACTATAACATGGGAGGAGTATTGCAGGGGCTACGAGACTCTATACAATTCTGGAATATGTTACTGATTTCAGTTATGCGCAGGATTGTAATAAGTACATTTGGTATTCCTGCTGCATTGCCTTCATGTCCTGTAGAACTCTTTTTGTGTCATATCCAGGTCAACATTCTTGAAATGAAACAGCCTCTTGATTTCCTTAGTGTGGGAGGGAAAAAAGAGCAGGGCCAAGTGGAGTAGGCTTCCCAGCAGAACTGAAGTAGTGGCGCTCTGTGTTTTAAATAGTCTACAGAGGCTCGTTGATCATGGTGTTGTCAGAGCACTGGTCTTTTTAGATGTTTCAGCCATCCTGCATCCAATAGACAGCATAATCTTAAAAGACCCTGAACAAAGATGGATTTCTATACTGGACTTGTTTATACCCTCCCTGGCTGATTGGAGTCATGTGGTGGTTCTTCTGTCCTTTTCAGTGTAGCAATTAACCTGTACTTTTCCAATAAGGGTCAGTTCTATCTCCATTTTATTTGATTCTATTTGATTCATGCATCCACAGGCAAAACCTCTGTACCAAGTAGGGGTCCATTTCTACAGGCAGACAACTTATCTCACCGTCCGCACTTCCTTAATATCAGCCAGAAACTGGTGGCTGTGACTAAATATTTTCCCATTAGGTAATAATGGATATCCTCAAACGTCTTGAAGATGGATCGAGCAGAAACTGGACTTCTCTTTATTCCTGTAGTCCATGCCTGTTTGAAGAGTATTTAGGGATGGGTTATACTTCTGCTACTTGAACCATTCAAAGTAGTGCGGAATCTGGACGCTCACGTTGACCTCAGTTTATGCATGACATGCAAGTGGATAGTCATCAACATTTATTTCAGTTTAGCTGATGATCTAGAAATAGATCCATTCATTTACTGACACTCATTGTCACATTTCTGCCATCAATACGCTGATCAAGTCAAGAATTAATTACACCAACTCGGACTTTCTGGCTTCCCCAGAGAAAAGTCTAAAACGCTTTAAACTAGTCCAAAATGCTCCTACCTTGCTGGTCTCCAAGCTTTCAGGGACATATCTCAATAATGCTTAGATCTTTAAATTAGCAAACTTTCCTTATGTTGGTCCATTTTAAAATCCTGTACATTGTACACAATTCACTACTGAGTTATGTTGGATTTCTTGCAGATAAACACACCCTCAATCATGCACTACAGTCTTTGAGAGAATATCATGTGTTCAAGGGGGCAAATTACTGGTGTTCGTCAACAGTGTTTTGTGTTGCCTCGGCGAAATTGTAGAAATGTACACTCCTCTCCTTCCATTCTGAAACATTCGAAAAGGCTTCAGAGAACCTGACTTTTTAAAACTAATCTCTGCTCTACAAATTAACAAACATAACAAGTGGACCCCGTATGCTTGTAATGCCAGGGAGAGAAAAACGTAGGTTGGGGGAGGGCTCACGATTTTGGTAAACTGTGTTTACAGCACTGGAAGGTGGATGGGGTGAGTTAAATCTGAGTTATGGAAAGTGGGCATTTATATCTGGTACTAGTTCGCAGTGCTTAATTATAAAGGGAGGCTGAACCAGTCGCGGTTACTGTACCCTGGCGTGTCTCTGCGTGGATCCTAGAAGTGCAGTAGATGGGATGCCCGCCAGGTCTCTGTATTGGTAGAATTGTTCTTGAACTACAATATCAGGGGAGGAACGAGAGCACGACAGGGCTGCGGAGCACTGGCAGATTGGCTGAGCTAAGTGTAGGACTTTGTCCAAAGGTAAGGGAGTGAGAGCAGGAGTTCAGTGACTGCGCTGTGTGTCAGTGTCTTACTTCTGTGTGAGTTCCAGTGCTGTGATAAAGGAGTTTTGTCATACAGTGACAGAGTACTGGGGTGAGATGGGCCAGCGTTATGTGTTTTGGCACAGTTGCATGTGGTACCAGTGCTGATGAGGACTAAAGAGGGAGCGAGCCACTGCTACGTGTGACGTGAGATCCTGGATTGTATCTCCAACACGCACCGGCGTCTCTAGGACTTCAAGGCCTAGACCTGACTGCATAGCAACACAACACATTCTGTTCCGAGTTGCGATGAAGCTACACACATTCCCTTCTGAAACTGGAAATAGACATACAAAATACTAGAATGTCACCACTAGAGAGGAATATCTTCTGTATGAGAGGAGCACCGGGCCACATTATGACAGGTGGACGCCTTCTCAAAAAGTAATGCAGCCTGGACTTGGCACCTCAGAACTATGACGGAGGACGGTGCAGTGCAGGATAATGAGGTCCCACCCCCACCGGACTGTCCAGTGATGACATGAATGATGACGAGACACCCAGCCTTCCCTGTGGAAGAGGCCCGCCTGTCCATCTCGAATAATCCATTCCAGAGAGAGGACCCAGGAGAGTTGGAGCTTTCCATCTATCTCAAGCCATGGCCATTTACTCGATGCCCGCTGCTTGCTCCTTTCGCTAGAAATGTTAAAATGCTCCTGCAGTGACCTTTAACAGCTAATGACTATTCCCCGCTCAATTCATTAAAGCCTCATGCTACCAAATCCTGGATAAAAACAAGTTAAACTAAATGTTAATGCAATAGACAGGCTCCGAGCTAGTTCGAGGAGAGGGTGTGGTTGTGTTCCAGGTAGTGTCAGTATTTGGGGAACTCAGATGTTGATCCCAAATGAGTCCCCATTCTCTTCTGGCACATGATGGTTTTCACAACACGTATATTCCATTGTCCTATTGTTTGTCAGTATCTCCTAGGCATGCTCAGCAGCTGAGCTCGTCTGGAGATCGGAAATGATAGTGAAACGTACATAAGGACATTGTTTAGTTGCGGAGTGATAACGACTTTAATTTGAGAGCCAATATTAACGATAGTGATATGAAATGCTGCAAATATCAGTATGCGCCTTTATTGCCCACTGGGTGGCACCAGGCACATACTGAGTGCACGGAGGAGAGGAGCTTTTAGGGCAGGCTGGCACTGGGTTTCTTTCTGAAGTTGTAGTTTGCCTCCCTGTGCATGTCTTGCAACAGATTGTTTTATAGCCCTGCCCTCCTTTTCACTTGTGGATTCATTCCAAGGCGGAATGCTCTACATTACAGTAAATCCCACTCATGCATTAGCTGTTTCAATTTGAACAAAATACTCTCAGGACATTTTTCCTTGACTTCTTACTCGGTATTCCTATTTGTAATTCCCTAGTAGAGCCTCAACTGTTGAAGTAAAATGCTGCGCCGAAAGGGTGCGAGGCAGGGGTTAGCCTAGACAGGTGACATGAAAGTCTGGAATTCAGTGTAATGAGGCAAATATTATAACACTACCGGTTTGACTCTCTTCCCTATTACAGTCTTTACATTACAAGAATATGAAAGTAGTGTCAAGTCTTGGCCCACCATTTCTTGGCAGTCCTTCATGACTCATGGTGGGGGTGATGTTTCCCAAGTACAGCTCAGTAAGGTAAGCCACTATCTGATTAAGCATAAAGTTAGTGATCACAGATCACTGTCAACCTAAGCACCTGTATTGCAATGGTAAAACCATACCCTTCCAGTAGGACAGCATTGCCAGAAGATGGCAAATACCAAGAACCAGAATACTCAAAGCCCAATAAGGAACGCTAGTAGGAAGAGAGTCACCTGCCATACAGGAATGAAAAGGCTGGAACCATGCCCAAAGCACTAAAGGTATCACATACCAAGGGTTTTAGTGTTTGCAAATCCTCTGAATAGCTAAATGTGTTTATAAATG
Source organism: Pleurodeles waltl (assembly GCF_031143425.1). Lineage (NCBI taxonomy): Eukaryota > Metazoa > Chordata > Amphibia > Caudata > Salamandridae > Pleurodeles > Pleurodeles waltl. Next base: position 997,821,191 of record NC_090446.1, read on the forward strand.
GATACCAAGTTGGTTCCAGGAGAAGGGTGGGAGCCAGCTGAGATGACCCTTGTCTCACTAGGGGGCAATGAGATGGTCCAGAGGACCCTCATGCCTGACACTAAGTAGTACAGGTGGTCGGTGACTATCAATGGACAGAGGGTGGAGGCTGTGAGAGACACAGGAGCCAGTGTGACTACTGTGAGAAGTCACCTGGTGTCTGAAGAGCAGGTAGTTCCCCATGCACTTCACCAAGTAGTTTCAGTAGACAACTCTGAGCGCCTGTGCAAAGTGGTGCAGGTTCCCTTTGAGTGGAAGGGTCTCAGGTTCCTTGAGAGTAGCTGTGAGTCCAACCATGCCTGTTGATTGTCTGCTAGTCAATGAACTGGATGATTCTCCTTTGAGTGAGGTGGTCTGCCTGGGTGGGCATGTGTGACCACCTGGTCAGTGTCAGCCTGTCAGGGTGATCAGGAGGCCCTGGAACCTGCAAAAGTGGCCCCGGTGCCTGCCAGAAAGAGGAATGGCAAGGGGTGCATGAAACTTGCCCCAGAAGTTCCCACGGTCCGGGAGGATGCTGAACCTGAGGGGATGCCCCAGAGCATACAGGGGAACAAGTGACTAAACTGGGGATGGTGCCCGAGCTGACTCCTTGGCAGCAGGAAGGGGGTCCCAGCAGGGAGGAGTTCTTTCAGGCACTGAAGACATGTCCTACTCTGAAGGGTCTGCGGCAGCAGGCTGCAAACCAGACATCTGGCGTGGAGTCTGAATCACACTGGATTGATTGGGAGGATGGCCTGTGTATAGTTAGCCTAAGGTTGACATAAGTCAGGCACCCAAAAGGACTTGGCAGGCGCTGGAACACTCAAATACTATATCACTTTTTAGTATCTATGACCTGAGCATAGTGGTACATTTTGGACATGCAATCCCTTGATGGAACGCAAAGCTGGACTGTCTACTCATGTCATGGGTACCATCAACTTTCTGGTAAAGCTCATATCATGGATACTATCAACTTCCTGGTGTCCTTCTCAAAGACTTCCCAGCACAACTGTAGAAAGGTCACTGGAGAGTAGCCAAAACCATGATCATGTGATCTGGCGACTGATGTTTTACACCAGCTGGAATCAAAGTTTCTCTAATAATCAGTAAAGTCTCCGAACACAATGAGGCTGGGGAAGTGAAGCCAAGGACTGATCTAAATTCAAGTAAAAGAAACTCCCAGTTTCTGCCCAAATGAAAGGTTCGTTCATACATCCCTGATGGCGCAGAAGCACTGGTAAGCAGGAAAGACTACACAAGTTTTAATATCCATCATTCAACCACAGAATTGACACAGCTGGAACATGCATGCAGCCATGCCATGGAAGCACCAGGTCATGGCTGAAAAGAGCCTAAACAGTCCAGTGGTCATGCACCATGCTTTCACAAAGAAGGATTCTGGAAGCGAAGAAGGAAGCAACACTAGCAAGGGTAATTTGGGTTAATAGATAGAAACATAAGAAGATGAGACAATAAAGAGAAATATCGGGAGTAGACCAAGAAAACAAGCAAAATGGACTAAGCCTCGGTCCTAAGACTACAAATATGGCACTTCAACTTAACTTCTGTAAGAGGCAGTTTGCAAAGTTAAAGAGAAGAGTCACAGAATAAAAGTATATTTTGACATTTATAGGCCTCATATTTGCATTACTGTGTATGACAGAGGCAGCAACTCCACTGCTTGCTTCTATAATGCTGAAGCCTAGACCACATAAGTAAACACTGCCTATTGGCCTGCTCATACAGAGTAGGTTGCAACTTTCCTTTATAGCTTTAATGAGTCCTAGTGGTAGAGTAGCTGAAGACCATGTGCCCTCCGAGGCACATAGCTTTGTGCAGGTGGCTCAATGCCAACACTCAAACTGAAAAAAACTTTGCTTTATTGAAAAGCGATCACAGACATGGTGGCATGTGGCATAGTGGTCTGCTCACCGTACAGTGCCACCGTCCCCGTGATGACTTCCAGTCAGAGTGAGTCACACTTTGTTTGATCTACCTCATTAATATTCATGAGATAAGTTTGATTGCTTATTTATTTTGTAAACCAACCTATTCATGCATAACTTGGATCACAAAACAATTTAGTTGTTGCAAAATGTTAGTATGCAGATTGAAGCTGCTTTTTGTAACCACTGTGACAGTACATGAGGCCCTAATACAGAAGATATTTCGCCCAGTGGTGGTTTGGTAATTAGTCAGTAACACATACCTTATACCAACTGAGAATAGGTTCTAATTGAGAAAAGAAAATATAAGCCAAGCACCAAAAAGGACTTGGAAGACGCTGGAACACTCAAGTACTACATCGCTTTTTAGTATCCATGACCTGAGCATTGTGGCACATGTTAAACATGCAAGCCCTTGATGAATCGCAAAGCAGCATTGTTTACTCATGTCATGGGTACCATCAACTTTCTGGTGAAGCTCATGTCATGGATACCATCAACTCCCTGGTGTCCTTATCAAAGACTTCCCGGCACAACTGGAGAAAAGTTACGGGTGAGTAGCCAAAACTAGGATCATGTGATCTGGTGACTGATATATTACATCACCCAGAATGAAAGCTTCTCTAATAATTAGTAAATTCTCCAAACACAATGAGGCTGGGGAAGTGAAGCCAAGGACCGATCTAAATTCAAGTAAAAGAAGTGCCCAGTTTCTCCCCAAAAGGAAGGCCCATTCATACATCCCTGATGGCGAAAAAGCACGAATAGGTAGGAAATACTACACAAGTTTTAATATCCACTATTCAACGACAGAATTGATGCAGCTGAAATGTGAATGCAGCCATGCCATGGAAGCACGGGTCATTGCTGACACGCAGCCTACATAGTCCAGGGGTCATGCACCATGCTTTCACAAAAAAGGATTCTGGGAGTGAAGAAGGAAGCAATACCAGCGAGGTTAAATGGGCTCAATAGACAGAAACATAAAAAGTTGAGACAATAAAGTGAAACATCGTCAGTAGACCAATAAAACAAGCAAAATGGACCAAGCTTCTGCTTCCACTGAACATCTGTAAGAGGCAGTTTGCAAAGTTAAAGATAAGAGTCACTGAATAAAAGTGTATTTTGACTTTTATAGGCCTTATATTTGCATTACTGTGTATGACAGAGGCAGCAGCACCACTGTTTGCTCCTATAAGGCTGAAGCCTAGACCACATGAGTAGACACTGCATATTGGCCTGCTCATCCATAGTAGGTTGCAACTTTCCTTTATAGCTTTAGTGAGCCCTAGTGGTAGAGTAGTTGAAGACCATGTGCCCTTTGAGGCAATCATTCATAATACCACAGCACATAACTTTGTGAAGGTGGCTCCTCAGCCAAGCACATGCTCAATGTTCAACTTCCAGTTTCAGGTTTTTGGGAGTATCATTGAGCGAGAATTCGAATGACACTCTTCAATTACTTATGGCTACAAATCAGTGTGAATAGCAGTGTTGGTGCAGTGTGAAAAGCATAGAAGTGACAAAGCCATAGAGAGAGCTTAAAAGGGCTAATTCAGCAAATGAATCGGTGAGGCGTGAAGTACTTATTCAGTATCAGCCTCAAACGGATTAAACCCTGAATGCCAAAAAGTACTCCATGAGTTCTTCGTATTCCAACTCTACAAACTCAAAGATTCTGTCTCCTGTAACACCATGCTTTGACGTTCCCTCCTCAGCTCTCCACCTCTGATTCTAATCTCCATTGCAACCATTGACCCATTGTCCAAGCAGGGCTTGTCCAGATTGGCTTGAAAAATTAAAGTGCCCAATTGCATGATTGTCTCATCGTAGTTTCAGGGCCCCGGAGACATGCATTCATCACATCTCTCCTTAAGTAATGATCAGATGTCCCTGTGGACCTGTCTCACTCCTGACGTGTTTTTGACACTTGCCAAGCAAGGTCATTGTATAGGTCTACTGGATAGCTTCAAGCCTACTTGGAACATAACCACATCCTATATTATCACCAACCTCCTGCCCCCAGGGGCAAGTTGTGAGGCATCCATGAGGAAATATAACATTAATTGACAAAAAAAAGAGAGCTCAGATTTTGTACTCCACCTCATAGCATCCTAAGATATCGACCGTGACATCTTGCTAGAAATGCTCAAAATGTGGACTGTAATTTTTTTGCCTGAATTTCTAGATAAGACCTAAGCCCACATACTGCTCAGTCCTCCAGCAACCCACCATATCTTAGAACACAACATCTAATTGAGACCCTGGAAAGATTTAAGAATGGAGCTGGAATTTATAGACCAATGGAATGGCTAGGATTTCTCCACACCAACTTTAGTTGTTTGAATATTGAACAGGGTCTATGCTGTCATCATAAACAAGGTATTTTGTAGAATTCTCCAAGCATCCTCCTTGTTCTGTCTACTCTTTAACTTACAACACAACTTCTAGCCCATCTCCTGGAGCTGTATCAGGTGAATTTAACAATCTATGCCGATGATATTCAAATCCATTTCCAGTGCGAGCAGGTCAACACACCAGATACACAGAACTTCCTTACCAGACTGGATGTTCCATTGGACGAAGGAGGTCGTCCTATGTTTGACCAAGATTGAGATCCAGGTTCTAGGCAGAACAGACTCACAGTTCTAATGGAATTAGAGTTTGAAAGTGTTTAATTTTTTCTGAGCAGGTTCTGTGGTTAATTTTAAAGTACTCTACATCATTCCTGTAGATCATACGGATGCAGTGGTTCATGTTATTTCATTAAGAGTGTTAAACATGATCGTACTAGATGAAACCCAAAGACGGGAGTGTTACAATTCAGCGTGCTTGGCAGTAGAAATATGGAATCCAGGCTCAAATGCATTTCCCAGTAATTTACAAATCAGGACGGGCAAGAAACTAAACTACTCTGACTTGCTTTCAACTGACCTTCATGCCTACTATGGCACACTAGATTCTAGCTCATCATAGTTTCCCTCTACAGGTTTTATGTTCCACTAAAACACTTGGAACTTTCAGAAACAGTGCACTGCAAAACCTCTTGATACAAAAAATGAAAACCTAGACTCAGGCATTCATCCACATAAATACAAATGTCTGCGATGTCTCATTCAAAGCTCAAAGTTATTATCTAGCTCTCACGTGGATTCCAGCCACATTCGTTGAACTCCCTCAGCTTGTCTATTAATTTCTAGGACACAAAGTAGCAGGGATGTCGTCCTTCATGCTAAGGTCAGTCTAGATGTGCCTTGTAGTCAGATACTTGTACCACTCCAGTGATCACCAGCTGGGCAGCAGAGCCCTGCTCAGTTTAGGCCAAAAACCTGCAACCACAAAGCTTTGATCAGAGGATACTGTCCAGCATAACAACTTCCATAATCAAAGTTATCATATGTGAGGATTGCATGCTCAGCAATACCCCAGATCAGCTGAACACTAAGTCGCCTATAGAGCAAGATCAGTGTCTGTACGCTGAGAATCACATAATTTACTATTACCATCCTTGCTATACACTTTACATAGGGCCTGATTACAACTTCGGCGGAGGGGATTACTCCATTCCAAATGCGATGGATATCCCACCCGTCGAGTTCCATAGGATATAATGGACTTGTAATTCGGAGGGTGGGATATCCGTCACATTTGGGACGGAGTAATCCCCTCTGCCGAAGTTGTGATCAGGCCCATAGTCTTGAGACCACATCACACAAATGGAATCAAAAGAGGAGATCCCCTCAAAGTTCCAGGAAGGCTTGAAACTTGGGGTTTGGGGGGTGATGTGAAAGAACAGCTACCTTCCATTATGTCCTAACCCTCCAAGAACAACTTAGAATGGATAATATACAAAATGGTTTCTCCTCACCTGCCACATCAGGAGAGGTTTGAACCTGTATGGTCTACTCCTGGTAATACTGTTTAGGCTGAGCAGCTGGCTCCCCTCAACAACAAACTTTCCTGAACAGGAAACCTGAAAGGGCGGTATAAGTAAGTATAGCACACTTCCAACTCCTGAGGCAGGGACTGGAATAGAAAGCACAAAGGAAGGTCTCCACTCTGACTGAAACCCTGCGGGATTCAATAAACTCAATCCCTGTCACTGCCGAGGATGGCCTACTGCCAAGAAGGTAGGATGTGAGAGGATATTGACATTTTGAGCAGGGTCCCGGCTCCTATGATTCCCCCGTGCACTGTTAAAAGCGATTGACGTCAGGTATCTATAGCCTGTATCTGTAACCCTTTGACTATGTCACCCTGCACAACTAGGTCCATTCTCATAATTAATATCGAAACCAGATCTGTTTCCAGATGTGGCCAGAAAAAGACTGCAGCACTACAGCACATCCACAACAGTTCAAAAATACAAAACAAAAAAAAAAACAAGACGTGGACTAGAGCTACAAGAAATGAAATTAAATGGTTAGCACAGTCACCTTTTGGCTCGACATGACATACTTTCATAATGCAAGGGATGTGACGAGAAATAGGGAGCAAGTGGTACTAAGCACTTGACTGTGATCACGTGGATGGAGCCTCAAATCAAATGTGACTGCTGCCTATCTGTTTTTCACATTGTTCTTCTTTAATTTATTTCATTAATCCATTCCTTTTAATTGGAAAAACCCAAGCCTCTTTGTTGTTTCGTGTTGCTATTGTGTGTCCTAAGATGCCTCAGAAAGCTTATTTGCGCATGAAATGGGTTTCACTTACAGCACGGTTTCTGCTTGTCTTTTCTGTTGTTTCCGTATGTGGACGTTTTCAATATTTTGTTCATATTCATGACTTCTGTGTCCACGTGATTTAGGTGTATCCATAATTTTATTAATCTGTAAATATCAATGTCACTCTTCTTACTTATTCGGAGCATATTTATAGTTTCTGTGCGCACCCATGAAATTTGTTAGTATATATTTCTGATGAATGTCTAATGCAATGCTTTGTTGTGTCTGCTAAAAGCGTGTTTATGCCTGATGGCCATATAGCTCCTTTGGCATGCATCTGCAGGGTAGATATGCATTTTTCTATGTTATTGCTATTATTGATTGTTTGTGAACTGATTTACTTCTCATGGAAAGCTTGAATGAGGTAACCCAAGCCACTGGGACTATAATGTTGGGATGAGTTTTTTAGCAGCGTACTGGAGCGGGCGATGTAAGTGAGGGATGAGTGACACTGTGTTTTTCTTTCTATTAAACATATTACATGGCCATGTTAAGGCTGCTATCCTTTTTTTCAAGAGTATTTTGATTTGTTTTCAAAAACGATAAGCACACCAGGTTTTACAATCTTTTACACTAGCATTCCTGCTAGTGATTAATCAGAGTTATCGAAACATTCTTAGTTTAATAACCCGTAAGTGGGACGGGTATATCCAGACGTTGGTCCCCTGGACACTGCCAGTGGAATCGAGCTATACCTGGCTTATGAGCCCTAACTAGGGCAAAACCTGTCCTAGGTTCCTTGCATTTCAATTCAGGGAGAACCTGGCCAGGCAGTGATGTTCCCATTAAATCAGGAGCAAGACTGATTTGTTTTTGGCTAGGTCCAAACTGTGGTGGCATGGTATACAGAATAATGATGGACTGGTATGTGGCCCCAGTAATTATCAGCGGTTGAGATTAATTCAGAAATTCCATTTATCACTTTTTCTATACTTTCGTTTGTCATCCTAAGTGGGATGGGTATTTCCAAACATGGGTCCCGTGCGCACTGTGATCAAGCTATACCTTGCTGATGAGCCCTAACCAGGGCAAAACTTGTCCTAGTTTGCTTGTATTCCAGTTCAGGGAGGACCTGACCTGCAAGGTGGTGTTGGACTGTTCCAGTTAGAGCAGGGTCAAGACTGATTTGCATATGGCTGGGTCCATAGTGAAGTGACATGGTTTGAAAAATAACGATGGAATGGAATGCAGCAGGGAGTAATTACCAGTTGCTGAGATTATTTAAAGCATTTTTTCCATTACTTTGTGTATACTTTAGTTTAATAATATAATAATATAGCACTTAATATTTGTACTTTTTCATATTTCTGAGCACTCATATCTCGTTCAACTAGGGAAAGTAATGCACGGGATTTGTTCTATGGTGATCTTCCTAGAGCCAGATGCCCCCACCCCGACCTCACTCACCCTCTCCCCGCACCCCTACCTCAACTCCCAAGGAACTGGGCCCTAACATAGGAGAACACTCTGCAATTCAACATCAGCTCCTGTCTATTTGTCTTCCCCCTGGTGGGCTAGCACAGTAGGGCACTAAAGAGACCTCTCAGTAACACTGTAGCTTTTTGCGTACCACTTGAATTTTTGTTTCATGTGTGCACTTTGCATAAACAAGTGTCAAAAGACTGGCAACACTGGCAATTACTTCAAATAAAAATGTGTCTTCATGTGGCATTTTCTGTGTCATTGAATTGCTTGAATGCAAAAATTATGCAAATTCTGTCATTGTAAATTTCTCCAACGTAATTAAAATTTCACCAAGGTGTGTTATAGGTGCATCTCTTGCAAGGGTAAGTAGCCATGTTGTATGCCTGGACAATCCAGCATAGGCATTCTACATTCATCCTCTTGTAGAACTTATGACTTCAGGGTTTCCCTTTTGCAACCAGTTGGGCAACCCGAGAACAAGACATCATTGCAGTCATCATCCCTAATTCCCTATTAGATCATCACTCAGAAGGCATTCCATAGAGAAATCATTTGACAAATCTGCATAAATTCTATCTTTTTATCTACTAATAAGGTAACTAAGATATCATAGGATCAAGGACTACTCAGTGACAAATGTCTCCCTCGTCATAACCGTTACCTCCCTTCAGACATTTATCTGGGATACCAAACACGTGACCCACCATAGTAAAGTTGGCCTGGAATCGCTGATCCAAGTAAACTGCTTCTCATCCTTCTATTTATCTCCCACTGCCCTCAACAGCTCGCTATCAACTTCAGGGTGGGACTGGCCTACAGGGCAATCAGGTAGTGCCTAGAGGGCTGGTCTGATAGATTAGTTTGGGGGGCGGTTTTTGGCTGTTTTTAGACCTGTTTTGTAGTCTGTTGGGCTGGACCTCTTTTTACTGTTGATTTCCCTGATGTTAAAACAGTCCCTGCCTACCCCAAGCAAAAACATATGCATTCTCCCAAACCTTTCAAAACATTTATACAGCATGTCTTTACAAGTTCAAAACTGACCCAATCTAATTCACTAACGGGTGGCACTTTTATTTTGTTGCCGGGTCTATTTTCTGTACCAGTCCGACCTTTATCAACTTCTCTCCTAATAGCCTGGCCTTTGCCTCCTCAGTTTGAAATCTAAACATGCTTTTCACCCCCTTACTACACATGGAAGGATGTATTTCTTTTACTGCTGCACTGCTCAATACCAAGTAATGAGCAAACGAAAAATACATCCATGTCTTTCATACCACGACTATGAAGTGCTAATTAATGCTGGTATTTAGCAAATTAAACTATTGCATTACCCTGCTTGTGGGTCTCTAATTATTAATTTCCCATCTGGGCAAGGTGATTAACTTTGCTTCCAGCTTGCCCAGATTAAATGTCACCACTCCCTCCACTCAATTTCAACATGAAGCTGGATGTCTGCCTGCATAAATAGGGATACAGGTTATTGACAATTGTTTTCAAAGTAATTCCTGGTATTTCTCCACACTACCTTACTGCCATTATGTCCCGTTACACACCCACAAGAATATTGCGATTTGCCAACCAGAATGTGCTGGTTACACCAAAAACTTTTTGTGCAACATCCATATTCCGATTTCGCAGTCTATTGGGTAATTATATTTGGAACATGTTGTCTCTTGTTATGAGTGTGCCCCGCATAAAAAATAAAATCCAACCAGAAGAGCAGTCTAGATCAGAGAGAAAGAACATCAAAGTTGCACATCATATCTAAACTGTGATTAGTGTCTATCATAAAACTTCACTATGTAAATTGTCGATGGGTAATATTTTCTTCACTGATCAAAAATCGTCATCTTTGTCCAATGCCCTTATCTACTCTCAGTGGTGTTCTGCACCTTAACTGCACATCATGCTATGTACCTACTCCGTGCCTGTGTACATTTTCTGCTTGACATGTCAGACTGCGTCTGTTCGATAAATAGGTACAAACATAATAAATATAAATAAATAAACATACGTGAATGGTGTGCAGGAATTGGTGCATGTTCCTTGGTGCCCCTGTCAAGACGTCACGGTGAAGTGCCAATAACCAAACAAAAAGCATGAGTACTTCAGCCAGTGCTCCTTCTGACTACTTTCCACATTTAAAGCGGGTGGCTACTCATTGCAGGTCTTCTCTCCACACTTCCAGCACAAATCTTGCTACTTTTGGTTTGATGGCTTCTTGCTGTGGAATTTCTAACTTGATTTCATGCATCTAGAACATTAGTGTTTCTGCCTTTCTTTATATTCCTGACTGAGAACTTAAAGGTTGCTGTTGGTGGTGGTTCTCCTGTTTGTGTGGTTGTTCGTTCTGCCTCTTCTACTTCATCTAGGTGGCTACCTAACAGTCCTCAGCCACGTTCACAACTTCCGATCTGAGACCTCGGAGTTACCATGATGCCAACACAGTTCTGCGTGTCAAGCATCTTCGATGCTCATAAGCGGAACCAAATAGGAAGCACCTTATGTGTGTCTAATGTATCCACTTGCTCTCGTCCATTGAGATTTTTTGTAATACCATACACTCATGTTTCTCAACTCAACTGCACTTTTGGGGAGGGGGGGCTGTATAAAATCTTATATAAGTATTTGGCATGGATAGCGAAGTTTGTTTTAGTTGCTTTTGTTGTTTTGTGTACTTTCTATTAAGTCACATTTAAAGGCATGAAGGCTTCGTTTCCACTCAACTGCACATACTTCCTTCTCCCATCTCCTCACATTTGCATCGTGGATCTGTCAGGGAGGTTAGGAGATGGGAATGAATGTATTAACAGCTCTTTCCGGGCACTTATCTTTGAGCTGCCTGTTCATGTGTCCTGCCTGCTTCTTTCTGAACCCCTTTCTCGGCTCCATTATCATCAGCTTGTCCATTGCAAACTCTCCCCTTTTCCCTCTGCCATATTGGCCTACTCAAGCTAAAAAGCTTCTATTTGCAAAGATATAACTGCTGAGTAAAGGGAAACTAGAGGTTTTGGGAAAGGGGGCTGAATGTCTCAGAAGGGTACTGTCAGGCTTTCTGAGCTGGTTTGGAGTGTGAGGATTTTTTGGAGGAGCTACCTCTTGTAGGAATCCTGCACTGATTTTGTCCGACTCTCCGCTCGACAGACGGTTGTGTAGTTGTTATTAGAGCAGCATGTTTAGTCACATTGGGGCCCGCTTGGGTGAGGTGCCCACTGAACTTCAAGTATGGCTTTCCTTCACTGTGAACATAGGAAATGGGCTTTTTTCTCATTTGCGTTATGGTTTATTTAGCCGTTGCTACACCAGTGAGCAGAGTCTAGCAGAACTGCCTTTGTTAGCACTTTTTCAGGTTTAGCTTTTCTGATGGCCCCTCTCTTTCGTCTTGTCTGTTGTCATCACTATTAAAACAGCCTCATTCCTCCACTATGACCTTCAGCTTTATAATGGTGTAATCAGAAACTGAGTATTATAGTATGTTTCCTAAAGTATTTATTTACTTCCCACTCCTGAATATTGGACCTGAATGTCTGATCCTCATCTCCAGCTCCTGTAGGTTCTAGGGAGTGGGTAGCACTGTGGCTGTGAGACTGCACGATCTCTTTACTGGCTTGGATGCTAGCTCCCTTGTCTTACATGGACGTTTTAGCCTTGATACACTTTTCAGCAGTCTTGGGTAGCCTGATGGAAATGTTGCTTCCTAGATCAGGGAAAGAGGTTTAACAGTTTTGATTATCTCGCTCAATGAACATTAATTTCCATTGAGAGGTACCGCGTTAAAAAGGAATAGCTCTTTATTTGACTTCTTAAGTTAAAAGAACAAGTAATACTAAGAAGAAGAAGAACTGAATCCTCTCATCGTAATACCGGCATACCTACAGTAGGAGACTGCTGGCAAGTGCTGGGACATGCTTGCCATATTCTTAGGCACAGATGCCTCTCTCCTCAAATTTTGAGAGTTCCATAAAAGTTGGTTTTTAATCACAAATTCTTCGTTGCTTCTAGGCCTCTATTTTTCTTGTTCTGGTTGTATTTTTTTACTTGACTTTGTCTAACCTTTGACATCCGCCTTACGAGTGCTTTGTTAATGCATGTAACATAGGATACATACGTTTAACCAAAGAGATGTGTGAGTGAGGCTGGGTGCCTGATCCATGTGCTTCAGGTGCATGTTTGTGGTGCAGAAGTGCGTTATGTGCATGTGTCTTTCATAGTTGTTTTTTAAAATGGAGAAAACACGTACACCCACTCCATTTGGCAGTCAGATAGATTTTTTTGCTACGCTGTTCCTTCCCCGAAGCAGGTGTTTTTCCTGCCCACCCAGCCCAGCCTGGAGCTAAACACCCACACTCCTCCTTCGCAGGTGAAATCATATACCGATCCTTCTACCCAGAGCTTGAAAGTAGATGTGCAGTCCTTTAATTATGTCATAAGTGGCACACCTGGCTTGCCATTAGAAGAGGCTCCAGCACATAATAACTCTTCGTCTAATGCATTTAAGTGCAGTGGAGCCAGCATGGGGCGAGTGCACACGGGCCGCTATTGAATTTCTTCCTCCAGTTCATATCAGGAACATATCAGCAGGGATCTGGAAGTCCCGCATTGTGGAAAGTCCTTTTCTCCACCTACTCACCCTTGCATTGTATTGTTCAACGAGTTGTATTTTGCACAGCGTTTGTCACCACAGAATGTTTCATACAGTATACACGACAAGGAGGGAACAGGGAGATTACTGGTCCAGTGTACACTCTCCCAAATACAACATTCAACAATCATAAAGTACACTGTTCCAAAAAGGATGTATTACATGATCACAAGGCAACTGTAATCAGGAGCTGGGGAGCCCTCACACACCAATAGGATGTCAAGCTTCATCACGGGGCACACTCCTCGTCAGACTGGCACTGCAATGTCTGACGGGCCACCCCTTGAAAAGGTGGTGGTTCTTAGCCAGAGGTTGGTTACCTATGATGAATACAGGCTATAGGTGCATACAGGAGAGAGAAAAAGAGGATAAAATTGGTTCTAAACCATAACCATCAAATTTAATACTTCAGAAAAAGGTTTAGGCCAAGATTAAAAAATGAGATCCAAGCCCTTTTTGAGGCACCTCCCTATAGGCGAACAGAAGGCATGGCAAAAGGACGTCCCACTTACGCCTCAAGGGCTCTGACAGGCTCCTTATTATACCCTTCAAGGTACGGTTACATTTTTCAACCAGACCATTGCTTCGGGGGTGGTAGGGAGTAGTGAACTTGTACGTTACCACACACTCCCTCCACTGAGACTTCATATAAGTTGATATGAAGTTGGTACCCCTATTGGACACCACTTCCTTGGGGAACCCCATGCGGGTAAAAACCCCCATCAATGCACGGCCCACCACAGGGGCAGTGATAGATCTCAAAGGAATGGCTTCCGGGTACGGGGTGGCATGGTCCACCAAGACCAGGATAAACCTGTTGCTCATGGCTGTCTTGGGATCCAAAGGCCCCACAATGTCAATACCAACCCTTTCAAAGGTGGTACTAACCACAGGGAAAGGTTGTAGCGGGGACTTGCATTTCCCCACACTCTTGCCAGTTGCCTGACAAGTTGGGCAAGACTTATAATGAGCATCCAAGTGCCTGTGCATTAGGGGCCAGTAAAAGTAGATGACAAGCCATTCAAAGGTCTTGTCCTGACCCAAATGTCGAGCTAAAGGCATATCATGAGCCAGACCCAGTAGGAAGACTCTGAAGCACTGGGGTACCACCAGCACACGAGTTGACCCAGGTTCAGGAACCTTAGGCTCACTATATAGGAGGCCATCCTTCCAGTAAATCAGATATGATCCAGGCTCCATGCCAGATGCCTGGTCTGCAGCCTGCTGCAGCAAACCCACCAAAGTAGGGCATGATTTCTGTGCCTAACAGAATGCTTCTGTGGTGGGTCCCCCTCCCTGCTTCCACTGTGACAGCTCAGGGACCTCCCCCAGTCTAGCCACCTCTTCCCCTTTAGGCTCAAGGCCTCCCATTCAGTTTCAGCCTCCTCCTGGACCGTGGGAACTTTTGGGGCCGGTTTCTCACGCCTCCTGCCCTTCCTCCTTCTAGCAGACTCATGGGCCACTCTTTCAGGCTCTAGGGTCTCCTTATCACCCTGACAGGCTGCCATAGACCGGTTAGACACACACGCCCTCCCAGGCAGACCCAACATTTCCAAGTGTGACCTGCGTTCCACCTCCTGCCAAGGGGAATCCTCCATGTCATTGCCAAGCAAACAATCTACAGGCATGGTTGGACTCACAGCTACTTTCAAGGAACCTGAGGACTCTCCCCCCACCCCCGCCTATTTAAAGGGAACCTGCACCACTCTGCATAAGCGCTCTGAGTTGTCCACTGCAACTACTTGGTGACGTACACAGGGATCTATCTGCTCTTCAGACACCAGGAGACTGTTCACTGTAGTTACACTAGCTGCTGTGTCTCTCAGAGCCTCCACCCTCTGTCCATTGATGGTCACCCACCACCTGTACTTCCTAGTGTTATCAGGCAAGAGGGTCCTCTGGACCATCTCACTGTCCCCTAGTGAGACAAGGGTCATCTCAGCTGGCTCCCACCCACCTGGAACCAACTCCTTCCCAAGCACTACACTGGCCAAACCCTGTGACTGAACACCAGTGCGTGCGGGTGTCCACTTGGGACATTTGTGGTCCCCCCTTCATGTGAACCCTCCTGATCCCATGCAAAGCACTTACAGGGACCCTTCTCTGCAGGTTTCCCTGTAGAGACCCATGATTTCTTCTCTACTGGGGGCTGGGATTATTTGCCCTGGGAACTAGGTTGGGGTCCTTTAGAGAACTCCCCCTATTTACCCTTAACTCCCCCCACTTCTTCTGATGGGGACCCTGCCCACCCTTGGCATGGTCTCCCCCATACCTCTTTTGGACTCTGGTGCTCTCTCAAATAGTCCAATTCCTGCGCAAGCTTCCTGGGGTCAGTCAGCTTGCTGTCAATTAGGCACTGGTGCAGATGTGGAAAACATAAACTGTACAAGTGCTCCCAAGCAATTAAATTATAAAGCCCCTCATACGTTGTCACCTTACTGCCCTTCACCCAGCCATCCAGTGACCTGCAAAAAGAATCAACACACCCCAACCATGATTGGGATTCCTTCTTCTTATAGGACCTAAACTTGCCCTTATACTGATCAGGGGTGAGATCTTACCTGTGAGTAGGGCGTCCTTCATGATAGAGTAAGTGAGCCCCTGGGGATCCCTCAAAGATGTCAGAATATCCCTCCCCTCAATCTCAAAGTGATTCCACAGACCCACCCCCAATGAGCTTCAGGGACCAGATTCAAATGGAGAGCAGACTCATACCCCTTGGACACACAAGAATATGTCATCCTCCCTTTTGTAATCCATCACAATGTATTTAGGATTGTGCACCCTCCTCTCAGGCTGCACTGTGTTATTGCTGCCACCATCCCTACTAGACTGGCTCCTTTGACCCAGTTCCCTCAAGCTGAGCTCATGAGCCAACAATAACTTTTTCTCTTCTATGGCCATCCTCATTTTCTCCAACTCCAACTGTTGAGCCCTTTCTGTCTGTTCTGCAACTCTTCAAAAGTAAAATCCTTGGATGACACACTGCTACCTGCCTTGGAGAACCTCTCCCTGGACACAACAGGCCCACTCACTACACCACTGTGTATGGATTTCTCTTCCTCCTGCTCATCTTCCTCCTCCGCCTCTGTGTGCCCCCTCGGCTTCCTTGGCTGTTACCCAGCTCTCAGTGCCTTCTGCAGCTCCTCCTTCCTAGTGGAGCTCATAATGAGACAAGCAAGGTTTTTGCAGAACTGCTTCAACTGAGCAACTGTATAGCTCTCCAGTTTCCCTCAGTCAAAGGCAGCTCCAACTGATGCATCTCCAGATTGAGACATGAGGAGAGTCAAAAGTGCAAAAGTTCCAAAGGCAGAAAAAGGAGTTCCCAAATGAAGTTCAAAAGCCAATAAAGGATTACCACCAAATGTGGAAGTAGGGAAAAATCCAAAAAGAGAAAAAAGCAAAAATCACAAAGACAAGTAGTATGTGGTCACGTAATGGTCTGCACTGAAAACAGTAGTGTACACTTAATCATTGTATGTCAAGTACAAATACAAGTCCAATCCCAACCGCTGATCACCAATGTTAGAAATGGGGTCTTTGGTTGGCAGTCAGTTTACCTCCTGTCCAAGCAAGGACCTTCACTCTAGTCAGGGTAAAGGATAATTGCCCTCAGTTAACCCCTGCTCACTCCCTTTGTAGCTTGGCATGAGCACACAGGCTTACCTTCAGAAGCAATGTGTAAAGTATTTGTACCAACACACACAGTAACCCAGTGAACCCGGTAGAAAATGACACAGCACTGGTTTAGAAAAATAGGTAATAGTATCCGACATACCCAAGTCAAGTTATGCATTTAAAAAGAAAAAAGATTCTTAAATCCATTAGAAAACAGTGAGAACGCTGTTATTGCACAAAAGTACCTGGGTAGCATCAAAATAAAGCCGCACAGGCGGGTGTACATCGGAAAAGGCCAGCAAAACATCGATTTATCACTCGCAAGCGAGACTGTTGAGTCGTTCCTCCTCCAGTCCGGTTGGCATGCATCTTTTCTTCTCTGCCACAAGAGAGTGATGTCGATTCCGGAGGGGCACCTCGGGTCCGGGCAGGCTTTGCGTTGATTTTCTGCACCCAGCGATGTTGCGTTGAAATCCGCTTGCACGGTGTCAAGAAACCGTGCTGCGTGGGGGCTTGCGTCGTTAACAGCAGCCACTGCAGGTGTTGCGCGTCATTTCTCCAGCCACGTTGCGTCGATCTCCCAGCCGCGATGCAGGTGGACTGCCGATTTCAGCCACGAGCCGGCGTTGCATCGTTTAGCAGCCGTGAGGCTGGTGGTGCATCAAAGATTTCTCTGCATGGCAGTCTTTGCGTGGATTTCTCTCCTTTTCCACCAGCTGCACCTTTCAAGGTCCCTGAGACAGGTTAAGGCACCACGTGGCAGGCAGGACTCTCCGCAGAAAGCCTACATGCTTGCATAGAGAAGTCTTTGTTGTTCCTTCAACAACAGGAGGCAAGCTCAGTTCAAGCCCTTGGAGATTCTTTACCAGTGGGAAGTCACACAAAAGTCAATCTTTGTCCTTTCTCAGGCAGAAGCAGCTACTGCAGGTCAACCCAGCAAAGCACAGTCACAGGCAAAGGGGCAGTACTCCTCCTCCAGCTTCTCCAGCTCTTCTCACGGGCAGAGGTTCCTCTTGGTTCTAGAAGTAATCTGATTTTCATGAGTTTGGGGTGCTCTTCTTATCACCCTTTCTGCCTTCGAAGTAGGCCTACTTCAAAGAGAAGCCTCTGTTGTTTTCAAGATCAGGCCTGGCCCAGGCCAGGCCCCAGACACACACCAGCGGGTTGGAGACTGCATTGTGTGAGGGCAGGCATAGCCCTTTCAGGTGTAAGTGACCACTCCTCCCCTCAGCCCAGAAGGACCATCTGGATCTGCAGGCTAATCCCCAGCTCTCTTTGTCACTGTCTAGAGGAGAGATGCAAACAGCCCAACTGTCAAACTGACCCAGACAGGGAATGCACAAACAGGCCGAGTCACAGAATGGTTTAAGCAAGAAAATGCCTACTTCGACGACTCGTCAGGAGTAGTAAGCGCTATATAAATGCTATTACAATACAATACAAAATGCCTACTTTCGAAAAGTGGCATTTTCAAACACACAATCTAAAAACCAACTTCACTAAAAGCTGTATTTTTAAATTGTGAGCTCAGAGACTCTAAACTCCATATTTCTATCTGCTCCCAAAGGGAATCTGTGCTTTTAGCACATTTAAAAGCAGCCGCACATGTTAAACTATGAGAGAGATAGGCCTTGCGACACTGAAAACCGAATTTGGCAGTATTTCATGATCAGGCCATGTAAAACACATAAGTAGATGCCCCACCTTTAACATACACTGCACCCTGCCCATGGGGCTACCGAGGGCCTACCTTAGGGGTGCCTTACATGTATAAAAAGGGAAGGTTTAGGCCTGGCAAGTGGGTACATCTGAGAGATGCATTTACGTCTACTATTTTCTCTTTTCTTCCACAGATTTGCCCAGCAGAGCATTGACATTGATGGGTAGTATTTATTTAATTTAATTTAATTGGTATATGTCACCTTACCATAGTAAATAATAAAAGTTATTCTACTAGTGTAACACGCACGAGGAGTGATACTAGGGAGATCACTTTGGTCCTGAAGAGGAGTTTAGGGGTAAACTCCGAAACATGTAGACCACTAAGGAGGACAGGTACATAATGTACCCACCCTCCTGACACCCCTTTCTAATCATACCACCCTATGAGACATATTAAACTAGTAGTATCATCCAGAGTGGGGGTATTTTTAATTTACCAATACCCCACCACTCCTATCCTTTTCTAGCATCCGCATTGCTGATACCAATAGTGCTCCCACATATTCCGTCAGTCGCAGCACGCCTCGTTCTGCTGAAGAACGGGAAGAAACCCAATGATGAAGCATGCCACCAAGGGGTAACCTTGGTGGGTGATGGTTTTTCTACCAAAAATTTTTTTTTTCTGTGGAAGTTTTTCCCCTCTGGGTTGGGTTGTTTCTTGGTAAGACATCATGAGGAGCCTGAGGGCACACTTAGGGCCTGTACAAGGCTTTTGCAATACATGTGAAAACATTTTGATGAGCCAGTTGGGAGATTTATGACATGGAGTAGCTTTGAACTCACTGACAGATGGAATGAGTGTCTTGCAGGTACTTCACCATGTTTTCAACCGGCACCTTATAATTCAACCCTTTCTTTCTTCAGGTTTACCTCTTGTATGCTTACCTAAGCCCTCTTTGTATAAGGATTTTGTTCCCATAATCCGCCCGTACCTTTACTGTTTTCCTTCTTTTGCAGCAACCTCGGCTTCTGAACACTGGCTTCTGATTGGCTACTTGAGTTTTTACAAAGGAGAACTTTGGACAGTGGATGGAATGGCTATGGTTAGGCAGATGCTCGCAGCACACATTTTGTCCTTACCAGCATCCCGAATATGCTCCTGTGCCTGACCTTTTCCTAAGCTGTTTTTCTCTCTAAGGTTTCTACCCCTCCTGGCCTTTCCTCTTT
Source organism: Pleurodeles waltl (assembly GCF_031143425.1). NCBI lineage: Eukaryota > Metazoa > Chordata > Amphibia > Caudata > Salamandridae > Pleurodeles > Pleurodeles waltl. The sequence goes on from NC_090446.1 coordinate 997,840,456, forward strand.
TATGTAGACCAGTTGTCCATTTATTTCCTGACCAGTCCATCTCCATGCCTGGTTTAGTTCCCTCCATATTTTCCTCCCACACCTCTGGGCATGCTTATCTCAGGGAATTCTGTTGGGTGTATCACATGTAACTCTACGTTTTCCTTCTGTGGGAAGCAGTAATTGTTTATTTATTCAAAGCCCTGTGTTGTTACTTGGGGTGAGGGCGGAGTGCTGGCACAGCTTAGTTTCTGGAAATTGGCTAGTTGAAATAGTGAGCGACTGTGATTGTAGTTGAAGTCTGACATACCGTGTGACTTGCTCATGAGGGATCAGATGATTAACTTTAAATGTAGATTTTCCTAATTCTTTGACGGAAAGTCTTAATTTTATTAAAGACACGGAGGCGAGTATTATGCGTTTCTTTTCTTACTTTATTAAACAGCAGCAGTCAAGAAACTACAGTTCCCATAAGGCCAGAGGAAAAAGGGCCAATGGAGAACAAACAGTGTACAAATATAACCACCAATGGACATATACAAAGGCATTATGACATCACTTGACTGTGAACAGCCCTCTTTTCTTGCAAGAGGTTAGTCAGAGTTAAACAGTGGAAAAAATGCGAAAATAATTAAAATAGCCAGAACAGTGGCCAAAAGTTCGGAGCAAAAGTTCAATACTCCATCAAAAGGAGAACGTTTGTTGCGAGAAGGATCCATGCTTCGAAGAACAGTAGCAGGAGAAAGTGAAGATAAGAAGGTGGAACTTCCTGACGTAGTTGGAATTTTATTATGATTGTGGTACCGCCTGTGTTGAGGCTAGGAAACAAAAAAGGGGGGGAAAATTTACAAAGTTATACCATAGTGGAGGGATAATACTCTTTAATAAAATTAAGACTTTCCGTCAAAGAATTAGGAAAATCTACATTTTATGACAAGACCGGAGGCTCATATTATGCGAGTTCAAAGCATATTAATTACATTTAATGAAATATTCTCAACAGGTTTACAGTAAAATACTCTAAAAATTTTATCGTTAGACCAGTCTGCAGATTTAAGAATATCCTCGAAGCGGGATCCTGCCCAAAATGCTTTGGAAGCCATCGCGCCTCTGGAGGAATGAGCCCCAAACATGGAAATATCAATACCCGCTAGGGACATAATCCATTTGACCCAGCGTGCTAAGGTAGCTGCTGAAACAGGCTTGAAAGGTCTCCTGAAAGAGATCAAAAGTTGGGAAGCCGAGGAAGTCCTTAAATCTGCAGTTTTTTGTTCATAAACTTTTAAGCATTGTGCAACACATAGTTTGGGATGGTCTGGGAAGTAAGGATAAAAAACAGAAGTTAAATTAGTCTTTGTACGACGAGTCACTGTGAACAAAACACCGGAATGTGTAAATTGGCGATTAGAAATATCTAAAGCTCTAACATCAGAAATACGTTTGATAGAAACAAGACATAAAAGCATAGTTAACTTGGCAGATAACATTTTTAAGGTAAGCATAGAATTATCAGGCCAGGACAATTTTTTTTTTTTTTAATATTAACGTCCCATAATTGTCTATATTTTGGCATTGGAGGATTAGAAAATTTTACTCCCTTCAATAAACGGCAAACAAGTGGATGCTCACCAACTGGTTTCCCATTGACGAAGGAATGATTAGAGGAAATTGCTGATCTATATAAATTGATGGTACGGAAAGCTTTGCCTTTAATAGCTTCAGCCGCCAGAAAATTTGCAATGAAAATTACATCCGTCGAAGAGGGATCGATACGTTTTCCCAAACACCAGCTATGCCATAAGGACCATGCAGACTTGTATGCCTTCTTGGTGCCTGGGGCCCAAGATTGTGATAAGTATTGGGAAGCTTCTGCCGAAATGAGAGGGACAGGTTGGTTATACCCGAAATCTTCCAAACATCAAGGGTCAGCGAGTCGTCCAAGATGACGGGATGAGGCCGATGACTGGGGTCCAATAAAAGATTCGGGAAAGAAGGAAGGAGGTAAGGGATATCTATTGCGAGTTCTAAGAGAGTTGGGAACCAAATTTGTGACTGCCAAAAAGGGGTTATGAGAATCACTGTGGCTTGTTGACGCCTGATCTGAGCTAAAACTCTGCTGATCATGAGAAAAGGAGGGAAGGCGTAGTTTACAAAACTCAACCAATCCTGAAAGAAAGCGTTGGCTGCTAATGCTAATGGATCCAGACGCCAGCTGTAGAATAAGGGTAGTTGAGAATTGAGACGGGAGGCAAAAAGGTCGATTTGAAATGGACCCCACATATTCTGGATGCGTTGGAAAATGTCTGAATGGAGTTTCCAGTCGCTGGAATCTCGGAGGTAACGTGAGTGCCAGTCTTCAATCGAGTTCAGAGATCCTGGAAGATATTCTACATGAACCGAAAGATGGTTTGAAAGGCAAAATTCCCAAAAACTCTTGACCAGTTCCGCAAGAGGTTTGGATTTTGTGCCCCCGAGGTGATTTATATATCTTCCTGCCAAAATGTTGTCCATTCTGAGAAGAATGGCGCAACGAACCCTGTTCTTTGCTAGGCTTCTGATTGCAAAGGAGCCGGCAAGCATCTCTAAACAGTTTATATGCAATCTGGACTCCTCTAAAGACCATGAACCTCCAGTCGAGATTGGTCCACAACGGGCCCCCCAGCCGGAGAGGCTTGCATCTGATTCTAACACAAGATCTGGGGCTGATGGAAAGATAGTTCTTCCGTTCCATGCGTCTAGATGGTCTATCCACCATTGAAGTTCTGTGCGAGAATCGTGATCTAGGGGAATAGTGTCAGAATATGAAAGGCCTTTTCTTAGGTGGCGGATCTTTAATCTTTGAAGAGCCCTGTAATGGAGAGGGCCGGGAAAGATCGCTTCAATGGACGAAGAGAGAAGACTGACTATACGGGCCAGCGATCTTAGAGAAATAAGAGAGCTTCGTAGAATTTGTAAAATTTCTGATTTGATAGATTTGATCTTTGAAGATGGAAGCATAAGGACGGCTGAGACCGAATTTATCTGAAAGCTTAAGAATTCTATAACCTGAGTAGGTGTGAGGAGAGACTTCTCGTTGTTGACGATAAATCCTAGATCCGATAGCAGGGAACATGTGAGAGCTAGATGGGACAACAGTAACTGAGGAGACTGGTTCAGTAGGAGGATATCGTCTAAATATATGATGAGTCTCACACCTTGAGTTCTGAGGAAGGCCACAACAGGTCTCATGAGCTTGGTGAAGCACCAGGGGGCAGAAGATAGACCGAAGGGTAGAGAGGTAAAGTGATAGAGATGATCTAACCAATGAAACTGGAGAAACTTCCTGGAATCTGGGTGAATTGGGACAACCAGGTATGCGTCTTGAAGATCTAGACGTACCATCCAATCGTTTTGAAGCAGAATATCTCTTAGATGGAGGATGGTTTCCATTTTGAAGTGTTGGTAAACCACGAAATGATTGAAATGTTTGAGGTTTATGACAGGATGCATCTTTTTGTTTTTCTTTTGAACCAAAAAGATGGAACTGACAAACCCTGTTGAATCTGGAGTGGTAATAGAGATGGCCTCTTTGTGGATAAGGGACTGGACCTCTGATGTAATGAGATCTGACATTTCTGCAGAGAAATGGGGAATGATAGGAGGGTGGGATTGACTCGGGGTAGAATAAAGATCGATAATGTAACCCTGAACAGTATTGAGGATCCAAGGATCTGAAGTTATTTCTAACCATTTTGAGAGAAAATGATGAAGACGTCCCCCTATAGGTACACGACCACAAGTAGGGCTTACCTGTTTGATTAGAGGCTCTGGAACCACGATAACTTCTGGAACGGAAACCCCTGGACCTCTGGGGGTAGAATTGTGGTCTGTAATCCTGGTAGGAGGGACCGTTGTAGCCTCTGGAACCTTGGTTATGATAGGAGCGGCCGGCAAAGCGGTTCCTCCCTCTGCCGGCCCTGCCAAAAACACGCTGGTTAAACATTTTCTTTAACGATTGTTGGGCTTTGTCCAGCGAAGTAAAAGTTGCCACATATTTTCCCAACTCCTTGATAAAGGATTCACTGAATAACAGACCCTCGGTATGGAGATTTGGTTGCACTTTAGCCAAGTTAACCAACTTGGGGTCGAGTTTTAAAAGAAGTCCTTTTCTGCGCTCATGAGTTAAAGCCGCATTAGCGTTTCCCAAGAGACACAGGGAACGCTGTACCCAAAGGGTAAGTTCATCTGGGTCTATTATAGAACCCTCCAGTCTGGCCTCCTCAGCAATATCAAAAATCCGGGAAAGGGGACCAAGAATATCTTAAAGCTTATCTTGGCAACCTGACCACGCTTTGTCTACACCTTTGCGAGGGTCCTTGCCGAGACTTGTAAAAAAGGTGAGGATAGGTTCATCAGTGGTGGGAGTTATGGAGGATTTGTGGGGGAAGGGAAGGGCGGGGGCATTCGGATTTAAGTTTTGTTCTGGTCTGTTTTTCTAAGGGACAATTTATTTTGGCTGAAATATACTCGGACACATAGTCAGCCGGGGCCCATTCAGTGGAATTAGGATGGTGAATTGAGGAAGGGTCAAACATGGGTAAACCTTCAGGGTCTAGCAAAAGATGGGTTTTGGAATTTTCGGAAAATCTAGATTTTTTAGTAGGTGGGGAAGAGAGGGAGACATCATCATCTTTATCAGATACCACGGAATCAGAGTCCGCATCCGGCATGTCATCATCTGTATCTTGAACAGCAGAAATCATCAAGGGGGTTATAATATTATTAGCTTTTCTTTTGTGTTTTAATGATGACTGAGAATTATCCACATTTTTATTCTCCTTGGGGGGAGCCTTTTGAGGAACCACGTCTTCTGCCACATGTGAGGAAACCTCACTTGCCTTTTGCGCCAATTTTTTAGATTTAGATTTAGAAGGGGACAGGCGCTGACTGCCTTCACCCGCAGCCTGGGCCGATAGAGTCTTAGAGATTAAATTAGTAAAGGAAGACTCTAGGTTCTTGGAGAGTTTATTTATGGAAGAGGTAACAGCCTGTTGTACAGAGGATTTAATAAAGGAATTTAATTCCTGTCTAATATCACTAACATCCTCTAAAATGTCTTGTCTGGAAGGAGAATTATCCCTCTCCATATTGAACTGGGAAAGAAGGGGTTAATTGTGAAGGAAAACCCAAACCAAAAACCTCCCCTGTGGGCGTGTTGTAGGAAATTCTCTGTAAAGGGGAGTGGTCAGGACACAGAAAAAAGGGGTCAAGAAAAAGTAACCTGAGGCGTTGTGGAGGAATGCGGTTGTCAACGGAGGCAGGTAAAGAAAGATGTTGCCAAGTCAGCTGAGGCTGAAAGTAAATAAATCTAAACGCGCACCGAGTGACAGGAACGTCCGTTGCTCGAGCGCGTCTTGACAGGACTGAAGCATTTCCTCAGACGCGCTGAATAGGACGCGCGCATCTGAGGAGATGCAACCGGGAGATAAAGAGCACGCGCGGCGGCGCTTAAGGAATAAATGCGGCGATTCGCCGGCTGGAATAAACGAGCGCCAAGCTACAACGTTGAAATAAAGCCAACTCGATAAATAAATACAATAAATATAAGCAAATATGAACAATACGTTAGAGCAATGAAGGAAAGGTACTTAACTTGACTGCGAGCAGCAAGAAAAGAGGGCTGTTCGCAGTCAAGTGATGTCATAATGCCTTTGTATATGTCCATTGGTGGTTATATTTGTACACTGTTTGTTCCCCATTGGCCCTTTTTCTTCTGGCCTTATGGGAACTGTAGTTTCTTGACTGCTGCTGTTTAATAAAGTAAGAAAAGAAACGCATAATAGGAGCCTCCGGTCTTGTCATAAAATTTAATTCACCCATCCTTGGATGTTACCGGTCATCGTCCAGTTAAGAGAGCTTGAGAGGTAAAGGTGACACACCTTAGCAACTCCCCTGTTTTGGCCTCATAGCACCTGGATTGAACTTCAGAAAGAGCCTTCGTCTGTTCCCTTTGATAGCAATGTGACAGCTCATTTTTTGTGTAGGTAGCTGTTCTCATCATATTTCCACCTGACATCACACAGAATCCCCCACCCCCTTATTACTTGCACACTTGCCATATACTGACTTGCTTTGTTTGTATTTACTTCTTGCCAACCTGCACTCCATCATAATGTTCAAATAACCCCCCTGTGCCTTTTTCGTTAGATTTTTCTTTCTTCTGCCTTTTTAGTCACTGCTTCAGAGCTAGCTTTACATTTTTAAATGAATCCGTTTATCCTGCTGTTGCCTTCATGTCATACTGCAATGACTAAATGGTACTCATTCGGCTGTTGCGCTCTCATTGCCGCTGTTGCGCTCTCATTGCCGCTGTTGCTCACAGTGAATTTGGGTTGACTCTGTATTGTTGGTTTTTGCGAGACTGTGCTCTGATGAAGTAGTTCCGTAGCAATATAGGCTTTAATTATGATCTCATTACTACCAATGCTCATTTCACATTCAGGTAACACTACGTGATTGATTGTTCTGCTGTTGCAGAATTTTCACAAGTGGGTTGATTCAACATTGTTGGGTGCTCATGTTATATCTAGGTAATATACATTGTGATTTTTCTGTTAAAGCTCTCCCATCACTGGTATTGCTCATGTATGTTACCCCACAGGGACCCTACATTTGCAGCTGTTGTGGTCATTTCCCTTCTGTGTGCCAATATCTTGTGATTTTTTGCTTGTATCACATCTAGGTTGGTCCTGCTTTGTTCATCATGTACAGGTGTTCTCGCATCACAATACTAGGTCATGCTGGATTTTGGTGGGTCTTACATGACTTGTTCCTCTGGTGCACTCACATCACGTCTCTTGTTTTATACTGTTTTGCCAGCCATAATATCTGTTCAATCCTATAGCTATACATGTGCATAGCACATGTCTTCTGTGAAAGCTTATTCTCCAGTCAGCAAACTTAAATTGGTCATCCTCACAAACCACTGATAAAGGCTATTGACCTTATTGGTTCATTGACATGTTCATTATGAAGAGGTACAACAAAGGCAGCAGGCCTGACTTATTTATAGTGAAACGCATATGCTAAGACTGGTTGGTCTTTTGTGCATAGATTGTTATTACACAGAGTTAATGCCTACAGACATGTATTTTGTCACATGGAATCTCACAGATTAAGGTAGCAGGCAAAGGATGTTGTGTTGGTTACCCCACTGATAGTCCCCAGGGATACAGGTTTGAACTATGATAATCCTTGTTAGTCTCTTTTAGGAGCAATTGTTTATTGTTTTGACAACTGTCATTTTGTACAAATTTTTAATTCTATAACTGTGTGCCTGGTGGTTACTTTCTGGGAACGTTTATGCTCAATAGAGGAGGTCTGTGATGCTTATGGTGTCAAAGGACTGCTTGACTCGCTGGCAGAGGTTGTCGGAGGCCATTGGTCTGTTTAGTTTGAAAAGGTTCAAAAAGGCCGTAAGCATGACTTAATTATTGTGACGAGCATAAGCAAACCAAAATGTTGATAATCTTAATTTGGTGCAACAATTATACCCTATGGCAGTGGTAAACAACCTGTGGTCCGGGGACCTCTGGGGGTCCGCAAAGCCTCCTCAGGGGGTGTGTGACTGCTGAGAAAATTAAATAATATTAAAAGATTAGGTCCCCAGCTTTCAGAAATGACTCGGTGGGGGGTCCCTGGATTCCAATAATGATTCAGTGGGGGTCCTCGGGTTCCAGTATTGTTAAAGTGGGGGTCCACAGAAGTCAAAAGGTTAGGAACCACTGCCCTATGGCACTGATTACAAGTTGGATGGTACTGGAGTATCAGAAAATCATTACTGTGTGTTGATTCTGCCACACTGCCATCACTTTAAAAGTTAAACACCCTCTAATGGTAATTTCTGCGTGGAATAGATTTGCCCAGTTGTAAAAACACATGGAATTACTAACTCTATGAGGTTTAATGCATATGTTTACTGTCTAATTTGAGCTGTTGGTCAATATATGCATGGACCGCTGGATGGGGTGCTGGAAGAGGATGGGTACTGTGGGGGAGCAGAAGATTGAAGAGGAGGGTCAAGTCTTTGGCAAGGGGGAGCATTTGATGCTCCCCGTCAGAAAAAACACAGGGAATCAGACTTTGCTGGTGCAGCAGTTAGTCTCATTTCCTCCCTTCCCCCACACATGGACAGACTGAGTGTGGAAAACCTACCAGCTTATGTTCAGATGGAGCAGAACTCCTTGTGCTAGTATACATGATGGCCGCCCAGTGGGATGTTTATTGGGCAACCATCTTGGAATATTATTGTGCTCAGTGTATCATTGTTTTACTATACCAAGATAGCAGACCTTTTATTTCAAACAGTGTCCATGTGGGAAATTAAAAAGCATGATACAGTATGCACACTACCACCCATTGCTCTATTTATTGTTTACTTATTTTTTAATGCAAGGCACACATGGGCAGCATTTTTCTTTTGTTCCATTAGTATTCTTCAAATTGTATCTTGCATATGAATATTCAGTTTGTGTGGGTGGTTTATGGTGGATGGATGAATGAGTAGCTGGGTAAGTGCAAGAATGAGCCAGTATGTAGATGAATGGATGTAAACCTACTGCATTGCAAATGTTTGTCTGTAAACTTGATTGACAGAATAGGGTGATGCTTTTATAAGCTCCAGTTCTTAAGTCACACCAGTAGTAGCTCTGGCCGCTCTGCCGCAGTCAGCTTAGTAGTGTGTGGGGTCATGCTGTATGTAATGTCCATGAAACGGATGGCTTCTAATTCTCTTCTCTACCAGCAGGGAGCCTTAGGTTTGCGTGCGTATACTAGTGCTTGCTCAAGACTATCTTGGCTTGGAAGACTAGAGCTACTTGGCAAGCGAACAACTCAAACGTGCTTCATATGCGCGCCTCGCTTTACAGGGAGTGCAGAATTATTAGGCAAATGAGTATTTTGACCACATCATCCTCTTTATGCATGTTGTCTTACTCCAAGCTGTATAGGCTCGAAAGCCTACTACCAATTAAGCATATTAGGTGATGTGCATCTCTGTAATGAGAAGGGGTGTGGTCTAATGACATCACCACCCTATATCAGGTGTGCATAATTATTAGGCAACTTCCTTTCCTTTGGCAAAATGGGTCAAAAGAAGGACTTGACAGGCTCAGAAAAGTCAAAAATAGTGAGATATCTTGCAGAGGGATGCAGCACTCTTAAAATTGCAAAGCTTCTGAAGCGTGATCATCGAACAATCAAGCGTTTCATTCAAAATAGTCAACAGGGTCGCAAGAAGCGTGTGGAAAAACCAAGGCGCAAAATAACTGCCCATGAACTGAGAAAAGTCAAGCGTGCAGCTGCCACGATGCCACTTGCCACCAGTTTGGCCATATTTCAGAGCTGCAACATCACTGGAGTGCCCAAAAGCACAAGGTGTGCAATACTCAGAGACATGGCCAAGGTAAGAAAGGCTGAAAGACGACCACCACTGAACAAGACACACAAGCTGAAACGTCAAGACTGGGCCAAGAAATATCTCAAGACTGATTTTCTAAGGTTTTATGGACTGATGAAATGAGAGTGAGTCTTGATGGGCCAGATGGATGGGCCCGTGGCTGGATTGGTAAAGGGCAGAGAGCTCCAGTCCGACTCAGACGCCAGCAAGGTGGAGGTGGAGTACTGGTTTGGGCTGGTATCATCAAAGATGAGCTTGTGGGGCCTTTTCGGGTTGAGGATGGAGTCAAGCTCAACTCCCAGTCCTACTGCCAGTTCCTGGTAGACACCTTCTTCAAGCAGTGGTACAGGAAGAAGTCTGCATCCTTCAAGAAAAACATGATTTTCATGCAGGACAATGCTCCATCACACGCGTCCAAGTACTCCACAGCGTGGCTGGCAAGAAAGGGTATAAAAGAAGGAAATCTAATGACATGGCCTCCTTGTTCACCTGATCTGAACCCCATTGAGAACCTGTGGTCCATCATCAAATGTGAGATTTACAAGGAGGGAAAACAGTACACCTTTCTGAACAGTGTCTGGGAGGCTGTGGTTGCTGCTGCACGCAATGTTGATGGTGAACAGATCAAAACACTGACAGAATCCATGGATGGCAGGCTTTTGAGTGTCCTTGCAAAGAAAGGTGGCTATATTGGTCACTGATTTGTTTTTGTTTTGTTTTTGAATGTCAGACATGTATATTTGTGAATGTTGAGATGTTATATTGGTTTCACTGGTAATAATAAATAATTGAAATGGGTATATATTTGTTTTTTGTTAAGTTGCCTAATAATTATGCACAGTAATAGTCACCTGCACACACAGATATCCCCCTAACATAGCTAAAACTAAAAACAAACTAAAAACTACTTCCAAAAATATTCAGCTTTGATATTAATGAGTTTTTTGGGTTCATTGAGAACATGGTTGTTGTTCAATAATAAAATTAATCCTCAAAAATACAACTTGCCTAATAATTCTGCACTCCCTGTACAGTGTAGGCTCCATCTCCCCAACAGTATCTTTTAATTGCATCAAAGACTTGAGGAAAGCAAATTACTATTACACCCCAGCAAAATAATTGATTAGAGGCGCTTCCCTCTTATGCTCATTTCATGTTTACTTGTTTGAAAGCGTTCAAAGGAAAGACTTGTTAATTTGCTCTGGGCAGAAACGGAGGAACATAAAACGTACATTTATAATTACAGGAGATGGGAAATATGAAATTGTTCTCGGTTATTAATATTCAAATATATTCCGTTAGCTAGAGCATTAATTATGTATTTAATCTGGGCCCTGTTTGTTCAGGTTCATCCTTGTACCCTAGGTGGTAATTACGGCGAGGATATGGAGATTAATTAAAATGTTACCCCGTGTACTAGAAACAGCAATTAGAAAGGTGCGAATCTGGGAAGCGCATGCTGCGCCCGCTTTCTGGATGTGATCAGGTGGAGGGAGGGAATAACTCTATCAGCCGCAGTTTAAGAATAGCTCAGGGGTTTGTGCAGGAGCAGAGGCCATCTTTGCACCTTCTCTGGTGTCCAGGGACCATGCGAGAAGGTCTCGTCTAGGGGACCATCGGCCATGCTTGCAATAGGTAACACTGATCGGGTGGAGTTACTTTGTGATCCCTGAGCAAACTGCAGTTTGAGCGGGGATTCGAATCCCCAGGCCTGCACCAAACTCATCTCCTTGCAGTTTTTTCATGAAGAGTTTTGACAGTTAAAAACCTACCAGAATTTACTCAGGGGGAAACAGCAGTATATTAGTGCTGAAAACACCAATTTCTCATTCTCCAGAGAAAAACTTCGAATAGGAGGCAGTTACTGAAATTATTTGCACCAGAAAGGCCCAGGGCCCGGAACAGTGCCCGGTTGAGGTGAGGTGGTTTTGATCTTCAGGTGAAAGAGCTGCAACCGAGTGCAGAACGTGCATTAAGCTGCAATATGTTGGTGAGCTACTAACCACAGACTGCACGTGAAGCTGGTGAGGTAGCTCAGTGATTTAAGCACCACGATCGGAGTGTAACCCACAGGATGTAGGTTTCTTTCCCAGCAGGGCCAGCTCAAGTTTTAAAGAATCCTTTCTAGCTCGTTAATACCTCTAGGTTGGGTGATAGTAACTGATACTGAATAAAGTCAAAGAAAATTAGTTTTTGTGGTGTGTGCCGTACATATTGTCAGACCTATTGCTTTTCTTAATTAGCAAACTTATTATTAGCCTTTCACCAGAGTTGGTACTTTCCTTACTCTTTGACCTATTAACTTTGTCCCCCGACCCTCCTAGTCCTTTTTCCCCCGGTGACAAGTGCATATTTCCAAAGCTGTCTCAATGGAGTCTTTCAGTTTCTTGTGGTTTCCCTAGCATCTCCTCCATGTGCAAAAATGGATGCTGCACAAAGTTATCATTTAACCTAAAAAGGCAGCATAATCTCAACAGCAATAGAAAAGATCCTCCCCCCAAAAAGGACAAATAAATATATCCATGTGCCAAGCCCTCATAACCTGCACTCTTAAAAACCACAACGCATCTGTGTCTAAAGCATAACTGACTGCTGCTGGGTCACCCCAACCTTGCATAACCAGCAGGCTTCCTCAACCAACACACCTAAACATGTGTGCGACCCTAATTTCCAAATCACACACACACCCCAAACACCTTCAAGCACAAGAAAACCCCCCAAACTGACTGTCATCAGCGGTAGGAGGTCATGCAGGCGGCGTAGCTTGCACTTTACACATACCACATGACATAGATAGCAGTCACGGAAAAGAAACCACTCACCTTTCTGGGAAACTCCCTAACCATTATCCTGTAGCAAATCTTGGGAGAAGGAAACCTATAAAATGAACAGTTTGTTTGAAGATTTTAGGAATGTCACTGAAATTTAGACAAATAGCAGTAACGTAGAACAAGATTTTAAACAAGGAATGGATTTGTTGCAGACGTAATGCACTCAAACTGTATGATACGCACTGACGTATATGGCTGGCACTGGCTTACTCCCATTGTAGTGAGTGGTGAAGAATTACTCAGGGAGACAGTAGAAGGACAGTAACACACAAGCATTTACACCCATGCACAATGTCCAGTTATTGTTGTCACCAGAAATCCTCACACCATCTGCTTACAGCTGAAACGCATCCGACATACACTAATCCTTTTCATAGGAAGATGCTGTACTCATATAATATGGGTCCCTATGACGAGGTGGTCTGCGTTGAAGAGTCTGGGTGCCTTCTCCAGGTTTTATGAGCTCCTTGGTTTACCAAACAGTGGCGGACCAGCTTCCATACAGAATGCAGCAATGTTTACATTTTAGCTGTTTATCCTAACTTCTCAGTGTCCAGAGTATAGGAATGAGTAGCGCTGTGAGTTTCAGCCCTGGCAGTCAAGTTTTCAGTAAAAACCATTGTAAAAATCAAAACATCCAAAAACCTATCACTCAAACTGGAACGGGGTCACATCCAAGATGTAAGTTGGGGTAGCATATGGGTTAGTTCTCAGGTCTTGGGTCTAGTTAATGATTCTCATGCTGAACTGGTAGTAGGTTTACTGGGACAGGTCACAGTTAAGAAGAATACCATTTACAGGCTCCTACTAGTCACAAGTCAGTGTATCAAGGCGGTTGCGGCACTTGGATGCTCACCCCCAGTTACGCTCCTGTGGTTACATAACGTCAGGACTTCTATCTTGAAACTGGCCAGTAGAGGCAAGGAATCCCTTTGGGCCCACAGACTCATGAAACTGAAATGAGAAACTATAAAATAGGGTTGTAGTCTAACTGCATTTTACATACTAATTCAAAACAGAAAGAGAAAATGCCAACAGTTCCAGGCGCAGCCAATTGGACTCTTCCACAGAGCCTGAAACGAAGAGGAATTGTTGGATAGGTGTCACTGGAATTAGGGATGGTACTAGACTGATCAGTAGCAGTGCAGACTCGCCACAAGCACCAAACTCTTGGCAAGTCCTCAACCTCTGTTTTCCATTGATCCTTCTTGGGTTTTTTGAGGCCAGTCTGGGTGCAAGTTCCTGGCTTCTTGGTGGTTCACACTCTTGAGATGACCTCCGTGTGTGGTTCATTCTGCTAGTCCTTGTTATTTATCCCTTGGGTCCGTAGGAGTCCATCTCCCGACCTGAGTGGTAAACCGAAACCAGAAAGGTCATGGTCTTGGCAAACGTTTACCTTGGCTGGCGTAGAGTCTTTCAAAAATCCAGACACATGGATAGGGCAAGTATGGAGCCTGATTTGGTGCACTCATTGGAAGACAGAGTGAACCAAAGCACAAGATTTATTTAAAAAATGTCCAATAATCTTGCACTCATTGAAGAGTGCATCATCTCATATATTTCCATAAAGGCAAATGGTGAGTCTCTGACTTACACCAAATGCTATCACAGGAATGGTGGATGGAAACCTCCGGTACTATGACAGGTAAAACGGACTGTTTGAAACAAATGTGCATTTTTCAGCCCACCTCCTACAAAATGCAATGTCCTTGCAGGTTTTCATGTCAACGGGAGAAGGAAAAAGACAACCAAAGAAAAAACTCATTCTGTGTATCACTCCCTGTGTCCTCAATAGGACAACATTCATTCAGTACGCAGTCTCTCACCTAAATAGCCCTTATAAAGCATGCACATACAGCACACAACTCACCATACCCCTTGAGCATAAAGGAAAGAATCCAGTAATGTGCAGCTGCACAGGTTTATCTGGGTAGTATCTGGTAGGCCTTTTCTAAGCCATATGTAAAAAAGGCTTGTGTCCCAAACACCATTCATCAGCCACCCTGTAGCCTTGCTTGAGGTGGCAATAGCCTATGAGTTTTGTACAGTTTGAAGGCAAGTAGGTAGAAGAGATTAGGCTTTGCTGGCTCATGAGTCAGAAAAACATGAAGGACCGCCGGGAGACGCAAAGACCTTCAACACATCACTGGCTGAGGGGATTACTGGGTAGGCCAGAAAAAAGTTAAGCATGCTCACGATGGCACAGCTTTCAGTCATTGCATCTCTGACCTGCTATTGTGTTGCCACTTAGTTCATCCACTGTTGCCTGTGGCCCAAGAGTAACTTCGAGGTACTCATGGTCCTTTCATGTTGTTGCTCTTCAGCCTTTCAGAAAAGGCCCGTCTTAACTTCTCTTGAGACATTGCCATGCAGGTTATTATTACTGTTTTCACAGTGTTTATAGTTAGGAGCTTAATCCAACTAAGTTGCAAATTTAAGACAAAATAAGACACCCACTTTCGTCTGTGCATTGCTTCATCGATTGACAGGAAACCATAACTAAAGTGTTACCCCTGAAGTCCCTATAATCTGGAGCTAAAAAATCCAGCCCTAGAGTCTTACTTCGTGATTTTTTTGAACTCACTAGAAACATACTGAGATAAATTTGTAGTCCTCACACCTACGCGCTACTGTTGTGCTGAATACTTTGCATGTGTTAAAGAAATACCATTTTAAAACCATGATAACTACTGTGTTATATAATGTGTGAGTCCAGTCCACTAATCAACTTCCAGGGAAGCCTTGGGAGCTCGTCCAGATAACTCGCTGGCAAACAAGGAAACTACAGGAGCAGCGGATGACCTTTACAAGCAAGAGTATCGAGGCCTCTGAGACCGTGATCACTGGTACTCCCCTATTCCCCGCCTACCCCAGGGCTTGGAGAAAAGGGCCTAACTTCCCCCTGTATGTCTGGTGCCGACCCCAGGACAGATGCTTTGTTTATCCTGTGCTTTTACCTATGACGATTCCGTAGGCAAACCTGGAAGTCCTAATTTTCAATTAGGAAAGCCACAGTTGTTGGCACGAATGACACACAATCTATTACAGTCTTAAAATAAATACACTAATTGAGAAAGAGCAAAGCCTCGATGGGTGGGGAGATGGGCAATCGAACTGGACTGCCGATATTTTTAACAGTGAACGAGAACGATAAAACAGTATAAGGACGAAGAGTAGAGCACTTGCATTGATTAGAAGAAACACACTTGTTTCAAGCCAGATTTTGATTGCAATAACCACTATCTTCTAAATAAGAGGCGCTACCCCATCGATCATGCATGTGTTTCGAAGCTCATTTTGTATGTCAGGCCACTAGAAGCTTTATCCCATGCATGGCACTGTGTCCCCTGACAGTCCATATTCTTGGCAGTGGGGGGTGGGGGTGGATATGCATCTGTCAGTCACCTAAGGTGTTCTCCAGTTAGGCATTTCTTGTGGTCTGGGTGTGCCGACAGGGCTGAGAACATGATGTAAACAGCGCAGTGTTTACATTTTGTTTTTATATCGGTCTATATTATATAGAGAGCACAGAACTAATATTTTGGTGCTTGCAGTAACTATATGCCACAAACAGTGTAGTGTTAGCACTCATTCTGTCGCATAGGTTCTCATTAGGGTAATGAGGCTACTGGATTTGGGCAGTAGGATCCCCTAGGTTGTGGGTACTGAGTACAGTTCCACATCTGGTGACACCTGTAGGCCTAATCCGGGATTTCCGGCTAACTAGCGGCGCCCCATCTCTGATCGAGATGATTGTGGCAACCGATCTCATGGTACAATAGACTCCCCAGGGAATCGAGGTATATCAGATCGCATCCTGTTCTCTCAGTTACCAAGATCTCACTCAGGCAAAGAAGACAGAGGCAGAATATATTTAAATAAGCATTTATTAAAATATCTGCATCTTAGATAAAAGCAGGTGCATGGTAATAAGGAGGATAATGAAAGCAGGCATGCGACTAAAAGTGTGAAACGCAAGAACAGTCCTACCATGCTATCTAAAAGGGGAGTAGTTCTATAATCCCCACCCAATGGAAAGTATGAGTACAGCATACTAAGCCTAATCTGCCCTTCGGGTTTCTCCCTGGAAACCTTCATTCCTTGAGAGGAGGCCTGAAGACTATAAGGACACCATCCCCATTTGGATCAGGGTTCGATCGTCTAAGCTGGTAGCTGTATTGAAGCTTGCAACAATCAGCATACAGTTGTGGTCATCTAGTTGTAATCTCTCTCTAACGTGTCTTGGACAAAGGGGTGTTTTATGATAAAACAGCTGACGTTCTAAGAAATAGTTCCCACATATGAGTGTCTTGTTTTCTGTGAATGCAGGAGACACCACATACCATGTTTGTCAGCAACCCTATCTGACTGTAGCCTTGGAGAGGCTCAAAGTGAACTATATGTCCTAACAAGAATGCAAAGCTTTCCTAGGCGAAAGGACAAGATAGAGAGAAATAAAACAGCACTGCAAATGAAGCTATTGCTAGAAAAATAAAGCAATGCTGGATAAAACATAGGTGGGTGAAAATGCACAGCTGCAGGGATAGTTAGCTGAAATAACGTGCCTAAAACGTGGTAAAATAGCTACACGATAATTCTGTGTGACTGGCTTTGCTGTTTACAGCCTGCCAGTGTGCTTTGGGTATACCAAGCACTTGATGCGAACACTGTTATATTTGCTGTCAGTAACTGTGCGTTTGCATCCAACAAACACATGGTTGAAATCGTGTTCAGAAAAATGCATAAAGAGACTCCGACTATTTCGCTGGAAGTTCGGTAGATAAGGCCTCCTTCGTCGTCCTCTGATCTCTACTGCTGCTGAGGTCTTGTTTACCGCAGATCTGTGCTCGGCTGTGCTGAGCGGTGTGTCATACAGAGGAGAATGTTTGCTGGTTGTGTGGCACCTTTAAAGCGCGCCACAATACCCGGTCTAGCTCCTTCAAGCACCCTATGCATGGCAATGAGGCTCTGTGAACCGTGTGTTTTGCCCTCTTGAGAGCATTGGCCCGAGAGCTTTTAAACAAGCATGCAGTAGAATACAAATGGAACGCTGGTTCTGTGTGGACTTAATGCTATTTTAAGGTGAAGGATGGCCGCACTTCATTTTCCACAGGCTCTTAACAGCCTTGGTAGCGGTATTACAAGCTTCTCTCACACAAAGAACAGGGGCGGCACGGTCTGCAGGTACTGCAGAGAAAGCAGCAGTGCCAGCTCCTCAAAAGCATACAACAGGTGCAACATGCAGAGCAACAGCGCAACCTACCTTCACGCACTGACAAAACAAGTGCGTCACGAGCATCGGCACTGAAAGCTTCTGTGACGGTTACAGAACAACTGCAATGTTGGCTCCGTCGGTGTAGGCGTCATTCACGCAGAGAGGCGGCGCGGCCCTCCTATGAACTCACAGAATAAGCTAGCATGCATCAGTGCAGTGTTCATCCACACACATTGTCACGTTGTAAATTCGGAACATACAATGAGAATGTTTTTAGATTATTAAATTCCATCTGATTTGCGGTGTGTTTTTGAAGCAGCTAAGAGCACATCCCTCAGCTGAGCCTCTCGTGTACTCTTCCTCCCACTCCCAGCCTCCGAAGCAACTGTTGCTGCCAGGCCACTGTCCTACAGGAAGCAGCCGTAGCCCAAAGAAGATGGGTAACACCTTCTTGATGAATGTGCGTCTTTAGAGTTGGATGCAAATCCTCAATTCGATTGTAAATGTGGTTGAAAACGGTTGGAGATTGTGCTAAAAAAGAACTTTAGATCATAAAAGTGCATTTGTGTTCCCTACTTCACCAACCAGCTGAGAGCTCCACCAGGAATGATAGCACATTTGAGATTGATGGGCAGAGGACATGCAGTTCCAATCTGTTTTTAGCCGAACCCAACAGAGACTAAGGTTCGTTTAAGCTATGGAAAGGCCCCAAACTAACCTAACTTCTCCCTTGCTACGCTAGAGCCTTCCACAATCCACCCCAGACACTCAAAACAAACTTGTTGTTTCATCCACACCCACAAACCGCACACTATTGCACTGCCTGTCCTATACCTGTCTCTCTTTCCCCTCTGTCCACAAAGTCCTCTCAGCCCAAATTTAAATGCAGGGCCGGCTTCAGCAATGGTGGAGCCCTGTACAACAGTCTATTTTGGTGCCTCCCCACCACATGACCACCTCCTCAGATTCACTCTCTACCACCCGGCAAATATGCCCCTCATCTTTCCATAGCCTCCCTTTCACATACATTCATTTGTTTTAAAGTGCTTGTAAAGGCTGCCTTTTCTAATCCACTCAGCTATCGCATAAAATATAGTTCTTTTCTTTGCAGCAGGCATATTAATCCTCTGCGTTACTTTATGACGAGTCTAAGCTGCAGACAAACAAAACTCCCGTCTCTCTCTTTAGCAGGAAACTTAATCACAAGAGGTATCTTGACATTTGAATTGTTTCCTGAAGGCTAGGCGCACAAGGAACTTTTCAGCAAGTGCTTTTAAATCGCAAGTTTTGTAAGTCATTGCTAAACACAGCGCCCCCACGGAGGTCAGTGCCCCTCAATCCAGGTCAGCACCCAGTGCCACCGCACCACTCTCACCACCCTAACCACCCTAAAGCTGGCCCTGTTCAAGTGCATGGTATTTCCGGAATGTCGAATCCAGCTTGGTAAATGAACACCTGGATTACAAGAGGAAACCTCCCTAAAACATCTTTCCTCCATATCCTGGTAATGTTTTTTTTGTCATATTTGTGAGAATGCTCCTCCTCTCCCTTCCCTTCTACTGCCTTCATCACTCTTCATATGCACAGGTTTGCTCCTCCCCCTTCTCCTGTATCCAGTCGCGTCTGGCCACGGTCACAGGGGGCAGTGCGCTTTAAGAATAATTTTTAATAAACGAAAAAAAAAACTACTTTTTTTTTACCTCCTCTCCGTTTCTCCTGCGCCGCCGCTCCTCAGTCTTGCAGTGCAGGCCCAGGCTCCCAGCCTGCCCTGCGGCCAATCCTGATGCTGCTCAGACCAGCATCAGAATTGGCTGGGAGTGCCCTGGCTGGGTGCTCCCAGGCAGACTAGGAGCCTGTGCCGGATCTCTCTAGCCTGGCACCACAGTGCCAGGCTTGAGAGAGAACACTGCGCATGTGTGTCTGGCCGGCCTGAGACGGCTAGCCAAACACACATGCGCTCCGAGGGGAGTGCACAGTGCACCCCCCTCGGTGCTCGTCATCCCATGGCCCGCCCCTTTCACCCCCTAAGCATAGTTTATTATCCCTTTGTTGTGAAAGCTTTGCAGCTTCTGCTGCTGGCGGGGGCGACGCTCCTCCACCATAGCGAAGGAGCCTGGATCTGTGTTTTATTTTCCTATCCTGCACCCCTGTAGGATTTCCTAGTGCTACTATTGCTTCCTATACCCTGATATTTCTACCCTTACTTTACCCTAATACTTCTGCCACTGCATATTATAACTACTATGTCACCCTTTTCTGGTGTCATTTTTTAGAAATTCCCCAAAAGTCAACAAGGAAAAGTTGCCTAATTTTGAAAACGCACCAGACACGAGTTTCCCCAGCCTTCAGCGGTCAAAGTGGTGTTCTTTGTTTTTTTTTTTTTACAACTTGAAAATGAGGTAGACCTTTGAGCTGCAAGACATCTCGTTTAACGTCATGACCTACCTCTGTGACCTCTGTTTTGGACTTTCAGATCAGCCATTGCTAGGTTGTAAGTAACAACAGATGGGAGATTATTGTATTGGGGTTTCCAAAAAGAAATATTTTTGTTAACTTTTGTTGTAGGAAATCTATCATCAAGTAACCTTGGCCTTTCTTTCAGTATGCCTTGTCAAATTTTACTACGTTACCGTAGCAGTTTTTCCCCTTCTCGCTCTTCTTATTCCTTCACAGTATGAGAGCAAAGTCTACCTCTAGGTGCTTCAATGAAACATACTCATTCTTTCCTCCACTGCCTTTGAAGAATGCCTGGTTGCTTGGCAACCGGAGGCGGAGCAATATGAAAAGAGTCTATTGCCTGTCACATCCCCTTTCTATTTCTCCTTACAACCTGTACGCTTGTTGAAGAAACGTAATGGAAAAAAATGAAAGAGGCCTGGTAATTACAGTGCACATAGCTCCAGACAACAGATCGTCAAAAGCTTCTTGGAAACCTAACATAAAGTGATGTATGTCTGTGGAGTGCATACACACAGGGCACAAGTCCTAAAAAAAGAAGTGGGGGGACTAACCAAGCTAGGCAGTATAATTGACATCCCGGCTTGTGACATCGCATGTGACAACAGAGGAAGTGGGATCAAAAGTCATAACTTTAGAGGAAGTGACATCAGATCTTGAGACCTCACACATATGTGTAGTGGGACTATCATAATGAGTACATTTGAGGACATTATGAGCATACACATAAACACTCCTAATTTAGGCAGAAGACTCACACTTTTGTAAGATACTCATAACATAATGTTGCCTTTTGTCAATGTAAAGCTTCCTTTACCCAAGGATTTAACAAACTAACTCAACAGCCAGCCTACTGCACCAGGCGTAATATTACATATGCAGCACATTTCCATGTAGATGAGCTTGTGTTAGCTTCCTGGCTCTCCAGAGGTGAGACCGCTCTCTTATGCAAAGTATGCTGACCCTTTCTCCAAACCTCTGCCTTAAGTCCCCCTCCCACTTAGTGTGTCTGTGGTGGGAACCTGCACTCAGTTTAGGAGTTTGGGACTCATTTTACACCAACAGACCATGACCCAAAGGAAGACAGAAAGGGAAGAAAGGAGAAAGAAAGATAAGAAAACAAAGATGAGGTTGGAAAAGGGGATTAAAAAAATCTACAAGAATAATCAAGTGAAGAGCAGTGGAAGAAAAAGGTTATGGCAACCTTGTCATTTAGCAATAGGGCCATAAGAACATTTTTGGGGCTCTGCATTTGTTTTTACAAACTATACACCACCCTCCCCAAAATATCACCTCCACATTTAGCAGCAGACATATTGAGACATATTGTGTCCTTACTGTTGGCATAACTGTATCTAAACCACCCTCACATTCACCAGCACAACCTGCCGGCACACCCTGAAATCAGTACAACCAGAATTCCCACGTAAAGATTGAATAATAAATTTCAAAGTAAGAGGTATCAGCTCCACATCAAAATAAGTGTAAGCCACCCAATATCCAAGGATGAGAAGGAAATGGTGATAAATATAACTCAAAAGAAAAAGATACATGCAATTCCTGTCCGAACTAGCAGTGTCAAGAAAATATTGGTATACCGAAGGAAATATTGCTAGTTTGCATGGAAAAACAATCCAAGTGGGGAGACATAGGAATAACAAGAGACACCACAAACTATAGCCAGCTGTCAGAATCTACACTAGACTATGCTTGCTAACTAGTTCTTTGCGCAGCCTAGTTGGCTTTGTTGTTTACAGAAACACTGACTTGGCAGCTCACCTATGCACCGTAACCTCACCCTGAATGAGCCAACGCTAAGTAAGGCACATGATCTCTGATTTTATACGTATCATAACTCTGAATTATATCAGCCTCCCAATCATAGGAGCATCATAACAACAAAGCTACCCTGTGTTATTGTGTTATAGTACAGTGCATCACAAATTTAGCAGCATTTCTGCAGTAGGTAGGTATGAGAAGGGAAAATAACAAGACCACCCATGCTCTGGCAGGTTAACAACTTGGCAAAATTTAGCATGGCCGTATCCAGCACTCTCTAATTTCCAGAGTGACAAAAAAAGCAACTTGTCTTCCTTTCACAGAAACAGCTCTTCTACAATTAGTGATTTGAACTGGTAAATAAAGCCCATAATTTCAAACGTTTGGACATCATTTTTTGTTGAGATGTGACAAATTTTGATAGTTCTGCACAAAACTGAGATATTTGGGTCATGGATGAGCTAGCAGGATTATGCAAGGCAGTCCTTATTTGAAGTGAAAAATGCACAGTTGCAGAATGAATGAGAGAAGAAGCAAACATGATTTCTAAAAGTTGGCATATAAGTGTGCATCAATCTGTGGTACTGGCCAAACATGAAATTATGAGTTTAATTTGGCAAGTATAACTTACATATATTGGTCTATGCACTTTCACAAACATACAGCAATAAGTGGAGGCTGAAGTGGGGCTTAGCTATAAGTGGTAGGTATATATCTTTTGCGTGATTAAATCAATTATAATGTTGTTCCATGTTCTTTAAGAATCTAGGCCATTTATAGGGTGTGCGTGACAATTGACTTGCATGTGGCTGTCATCCATGCTCCAAACTAACCTGCCAAGAATTAAAGAAAAACCATTAACCTTAGATATAAACAGAAGAAATAAAGAGATGTCCATCTACCTACTTAAATGAACATTGTGAAAGCAGAAAACCTGGGATCAATCCCAGCTTGACCAAATTGTGTGATCCTAGGCAAATGTTTCTCTTGTGTTTAATTTAATAGGCTATAATATTGCAGCACATATAATAAGAATCTAGGCCACATATAGGATGCATTTGATACTTGCCTTTCGTGTGGCTTCTGCCTGCCATCCACACTCTAACCTCTTGCGCCAAGAATCAAAGACAAAATAATAACCCTTTGATGTGAAATAGGAGAAATATACAAATGTCCATGTAGCAATCCTATGTGCTGCTCATGACTTCTGTATGCCAGGAGAGGACCACGGTGATTCTTTAGTGCTGGTATTCTGGTGCATTGCTCTATCAAGAAGAGGACAGTCACCCTGTGAAGTGCTGTGACCTGAGGGGGCCATTTCCCTGTGTGTGCTATTACCAACCCTGTATGCAAGCGGGGGCAGTGGTGAAGTGAGAGGGCTGTCGCCCTGGAGCAGCATGCCGTCATGAAGGAGAAGAAAGCCATTACCTGCAGAAAAATAACAACGATTCACCTATTGAACACTCTAGGAACACCAAAGTCATGCTGAAAAGATTCTGGGAGGCTTACCACATAGGCATAGAAGCATGTGAGCGCTGGTCACCCCTTCCATAGCATCCAAACGTCCGCTCACCGTCGGGCCGCAGATGTGTGTCAGGGAACTCCAAACTTCCACTCCAACAAGAGCAGGTAAGACTGAATAATGGTCTTCTTGGCCTCAGGAGCATCTTGCTCTGACTGACTCGCCACGGCGTGGAGGCACTTTGACTTTCTCAAAGCCATCATGGAAGTTCTAAGGATTTGACTCACTAGCCGAGCCTAGCTGGAATGTCACCTCATGTAAATAGGGAGTAACCAAGATCCTTTGACAGGGAAGTGGGATTTGAGAGTTGACCCAGGGAACGCTAGTGTGCCTGCCTTAAGAAGACTATGTATAGTATTTGTACACAGAATATGTGGGTGGATGTACAGCAACACCCATTCACCGCCCATGTAATGCCTACCTATTGCACAATGTGCTGCCTTGTGTTATTTTTTTCTTACAAAGCCACACAAAAATTATCTTATGAGGCCGTTTACTCTTTGTATGTGTGCCACAGAATGCAGCATACATGCATAAAGAAAATAATGAGGAGAAATAAAGATATTTCTTGTTACGTCAGATTCAGAAAAACTCACCAGTTTGGCACAACTTAAGTTTAAAAGTCTTTGTGAATATGGGTTTGCATCAAAATACATTGCTGGATGCACAGGAATGTCCAAGCACCACCCATGCAATGTCTAACTGATGCAAGGAATGGCAGGGCAATTTGCTGCAGTGCGTTTTGTTTTCTTTTTTGATTTTTTTCAAAGCCACACAAACAGGATTGGTGCGGCACTTTAAATCCCAAGATAGATTTTATGATGGAGTTTTGCCAGAAAAGTGACACAACCCGAACACAAAATCTGGGCTTCAACTTATACATTTATTTTTTTAAAACCCTGGGCCATATGTATGAAAGTCAGGTTTTGGGGACTCGCAAATTGTGAGATTTAGTGACTTGCAATTTGCTAGTTGCAAAAACCGGATGTACAGTAGTGTCTCAGACACTGTTAGCGATTCCCAAGTGGGTTGCAAGGGCTTCCCTCATTAATATTCATGAGGCAGGTCACAGTTTGCGACCCATTTAGGAATGGCCACACTCACAGGGATGATGGCCTGCAGGGGTCAGCAGACCACCATGTCTGTGACTGCTTTTTAAATAAAGTAGTTTTTTGTGTGAAATGGAGCCTGTTTCCTTAAAGGAAAACAGGATGCGTTACAAAAAAACCCTGAAAAGTTTCCTTTGAATTTTTTCAGGGTAGGCAATGGTCCATGAGACCATTGCCTGCTCTGAAAAAAATTTGGCACCCTGTAGTATATTTGTTAAGGTATTTGCAAATGCATGTTGCTGTGTCTTGAGTTCTATGCTTAGAACCTGCTTGCATTGGTTGTTGTCTCGGCGTTCTGTAGTTCAGGGAATGACTTGGTGATTCAGCCGTTACTTCAGGACGCGGAGGCTGCTTACCAGTGTGGGTCCTCTTTTTATTTGAAAGAATAAACCTTACTTCTACTGAAGCCAGCATTCATCTTCTTTGATTGACACCCACTACACGCCCTCATTCACAAATGGGAAGGGTCACTTGGGGACCCATTTCCGTTTGCGAATGGGTTACCACCAGTTTGTAATTGGTGGCAACTGCGATTGTTTTGCAACCACATTCCTGGTCGCAACACAATCATACATCCCTCTGTCACTTTCTATTATGAAGGGAAGACCTTGGCACACTCCTTCCTAATACCGACTCGCAAACCTATTTGGTGATTCAGTAATAGATTACCGAATTGCAAAAATGGGTTTGGTACATAGTAAAATGCTTTTTTTTGGTCTCAAATGGCCCGATTCTGTGAATCAGGCCATTTGAGACCAAAAAAAATCTTGTGCATCTGGCCCTCTGCCACAAATGAATTGGCTACCAGGAGAAACATGACAGTAAGTCTGTTCCGCTTAATTGGTTACAAAGTCTGAACTTTAAAATATCTAACTGGTTGAAGGCACCTGCTACAAATATTTTTGTGTTACCATTAAGTTTGAGAGAATATGAAAAGTGGTAAGACAACTCAGGTGGTTAATGCATTTGATGGTAAGATCTGTCCTTTGCCTAGTCTCAGTTTTGACTCAAAGTAGCATAGAAAGTTAATGTGTCTCCTGCAAAGCACATCATGACACATGCAGATGACAGGTTTTTATTTTATGAACAAAGGTAAGTGGGTTACCACTTACTCACTGTAATCCGTCTAATATAGCACGGTGAGCTATCAAGGATAATATGTGACTCCTATACTGTGTAACCATAATTGGCTTATATAACACATCCTTTATACTAATTTACAGACTTGTATGATTTGACAATATAATGTGTTTGTGTGGTGTAGAGCGTTCTGACAATCTGCATTGGGATGAGTAGCTCTAAAATTGTTATTTTATGTCAGTACTGGGACAGACCAGCAAATCTGACATGCTTACAGTGCATGCATACTTCTTATAGACAGGGACTTAACAAAGTTAGACGTGTGCTTCTCTTGAGTACCTGTGAAGTGTTAACAAGCTGTGTGCCCTTGTTCCCCCTCCATGGCATTTGCATCTTGGTGTGAGGTTCCCGATTGCTCCCAGGCAGGCTATCAAACAAAAGGAGGCCTGATGGCCCCTTAACTTACGTTTTTTTTTTTTTGGGGCCCAGCAGGAGTCTGAAACAGGAAAGCCCCCAGCATTACACCTCGGCGAGTTCAGCATATTTTACAATGGGGCCCCACCTTCTTGGCAGGGTGGACGCTGTCCACCCTGTGAAAATAGTTGGTGGGCACTATCCACCCTCATGTACCCCTTACTTGTGCCCTGTATACACAGCCACAGAAAGGTAGATTACAGAACTGAACACTGGGTAACAGTGCAGTCCTGGAGCCGAATATTAATCCTAGGTATTTCCCATTCATCCAAGGGTGATCGGACAATAATATAGTGGCATATTGATGAGCACCCACAAGATGGCATATTGGACTCCTGAAAAATACAGTGAAAGTGAGAGGCATTGGTTGATTTCCAACATAACTGCTAAAAGGTCATATATGATGTATTGTTCAATTATCAACATTAGCCTGTTTATCCCTCAACTTCTATTTTACGTTTTCCTTTTATCTGTCAAGGGAAGGGGGCCGCTATCAACAGGCACTCGGTTTCATGTGTAACAAGCTTAATCCTTTACATCACATGGCATTTCCCAAGGGGTAGGCAGAACTTGCGGAGTTCTACTCAGTGGAAATGTTCAGAGTTTCATTAAAATTCTGTGAGATTCAACGCAGTTCTGCAAACATGCGGAATTAGGCACGTTGTGCTGCTCGTGCTGATTTTTAGCACCCAGAGTTCTTTCCGCGTGGAAAAATCAGCACGAATGGCACCATGCGGCGTGCCAGAGGGCGCTGCTTCTCGAGTTGATTTTGCTGCCGCTCGATTAGATTTTCTTCTCAGATGTCAGCTTTCTCACTGGAAACAGACACAACCACCCGCATTGGGGATATCTCGCCAGGTACCTCTCTAGTAGCCAAAAACTAGGCTAGGGCATTCCATATCTTGCTCTCAAACTTACAGTTGACAAACTGTGTTTGAGAAAAACTCCGACATGCAGTGATTGGTAGAATTTGGTCATAACTCAGCGAATATTCTGCATGTGATGTTCACACTGCCCCTCATCAACTCACCATCCAGCCTCTGAATGTGAGCTGTGCCCTTCTGGGTCTTAGATCCCGACAGTCCTCCACCCATCAATCCTCTGCTGTCCTATGGCACTCTCTGCCCACACCCATGTCTATGCTGTCCACTTCTTCTCCACCATATCACATGACCATATGGTCCCTATAATCCCCTTCCCTACAGTCCCCCTCCCTACATCCTTCCTGAACTGCGAGCTTGTGTGAAGAGTGCATGTTTGCACCCTCCTCCTGATTGCCTGGTGCAGGGCGTCCCAACTACGAGACATCCTATGCTAAGAAATTTGGCCTGTGGGAAGACAAACTCAGTTTAACTGTGCCTTGGGCAAAGTAGGACTCTTCACCCAATTAAGTCAGGGGCAGATGCCCAAACTCTTTCCTACTATGCAGTCATCTAATCCCTGCACACCAACCTTCATATACTACTGTTTTTCTAAGAACCAGTCCAACTTGAATACTTTAAACCACCAGAAGCTTGAACATTTTGGAAAG
The DNA here is from genome assembly GCF_031143425.1 of Pleurodeles waltl. NCBI lineage: Eukaryota > Metazoa > Chordata > Amphibia > Caudata > Salamandridae > Pleurodeles > Pleurodeles waltl. The sequence continues at coordinate 997,867,869 of NC_090446.1, forward strand.
CATAACTGAAGACCCCGCCTGCCCAGCAGTACACCCATACAAGTATGCACACACAGTATACTCCTTTGAAAACTATTTGCACTTTCTGACAATGTACAAAAGGCTTTATGTCAGATTTTGTTCATAACACAATGGAGTCTACCCTTGCTCATGAACAGCTTACTGAATATTAGCAAGATGCTCAAGAAGATCTTCAAATGCTCCCCAGCAACTCTCACTGAACTGTCATCAAGCCGTCATCACATCAAGCTGGACTGTATAAACGTACTTCATGCTGGAATCAACTCTCAACTAACCACAAGACTCCAGACCATGCAAAATTCTGCAGCAAGTATCGCCCTCAACTTTCCACCACACACTCACATTACCCCACACCTCAAAGAGCTCCACTTGCTCTCAATCTACAAATAAGCAGTCTTCAGCCTTCGTTGCTATGGCAAGGACCCAAACAGGATTGGAGTACCTGTAGAAGGCTGGCTCAATATATGGTATACACCTATAGGTGAGGCACCCTGTACTGAGATCAGGCAACCCTTAGTGATAGTGTAGGCAGTTCTAGATTACCCGATCTCTCAAACAGTAGCTGTTGGGAGCAGCTAAGGCTTATCCAGGAGGGTGTAAAGCAGTTTCAGATACCACACAGGTCAATCAGTGATGTACACACAGGAAAGAACCACACCAGCTATAGAAAAATAATGTATTATTTATTATAACACAAACACTAAACTAACTTTGGTATATCTCCTAACCCGAGATATGAACATACAAAAATATACTCAGAAACGGGTAAGTATAAGCATAACGTAACATGGGCCCCATGGGGGGGTCGAAACAATATACTAAAAAAAATGGAATGCGAAAATCATTATCAACCCAAGCTACCACCCACGGACCCTTAGGACTGGGGAAGCACTAAAAAACCAAAGGTAAGAAGATAGAATTCCCCAGGGGCCTGTGTGCAGAGTTATAACACTGGGTCATTGTCCATAGGATAACGTGGAGGAAGTTGCGGTTGGAGTTTTAGAGTTTTAGGACCCTTTCCAGAGGACCCTGAGGAATCCCGTTGGGACAAGGGAGGTTGAACAGTGCCCTCACCCGTGGATACCTAGAGAAGTGGAATACGTACACCAGGGAGCCCATGTGCTTAGGGGTGAAGTTGTCAGAACCTGCTGTTGAAGTCAATGGGGACCTTGGTTGTTCAGCTGCTTTCGTGACCCGTGGACCAGTTCAATGGAGCCCAGGCATGGCTTCTGGAAGACGAGGACCTAAGGAAAGAGGGGACAGAGTCCAGAGCACCCAGGGGTGCTTAGGTAGTGCAGGGGGCAATGCTCACCCTTCTTGGTGATGCTTTCCTGTTGGTTGGTGGTCGAAGAAGTGCAGCTGTGGAGTTCAGGCAAAGTAGGAGGATCCTAGGAGGCCTCCACAAGCTGTCTCTTCGCTGGTTGTCAGACTCCAGAGGAGTCAGTGGTCAGCAGAACCACCAACAAGCCTTGAGTGTTGCAGAATTTTGGGGACCAGCAAGGTCCAGGAGACTATACCTTTGCAGATAAGTCAGTGCCAGGCCTCAGCAAGCAGGAGAGCCAGCAGGAATTATTGAAGCCCCCAGCAGGACCCTCTGGCAGGAGGCACAGGGAGTCCCAGGGAGGCCTCAGGCGCCCAGCAAAGAGCGGTGCCCACGTCGCAGGAGTTGCAGAGCGGGCATTGTTCTTGGAGCTGTGTAGTGCTGGAGGCTGGGGCTTCTTGGAGCTAGGAGGCCTTCAGACTGAAGGGCCAACAAGCCTTGGCAGTGGCAACCAGAATCGGTGCACAGGGGTTCCAGCCAGGCTGCTCCAGTGAGGGACCTCAGACTTCTCAATTGCAAAGAAGACTGGTCGGACCTCTGGAGGGCCACAGAACCACTGCCTGTATTGTAGAGCCTTGGAGAATCCCCGGGGACAGTAGAATCCACAAACCGGTAGTAGATGCTGAGGTGCCTGAGGATGCAGGGGAGTGACTCCTTCACTCCATGGGACATTCCTTCTTGCTGTCTTAAGTGAAAACAGAGTCCTTGTGACTCTGGAGGATGCACTGCCACAGAAGTTGCAGAGTCCTTGCAATGCACGGGGGCAAAGTTGCAGTAGGGGCCCTCCTACTAGGTGCAACCTTGTCTTGGATCCCAGCAAAGTCTAGCAGCGGTTCTAGTGTCCAGGTTGCAAAAGTGTCTTGCAGAAGAGTCTTCAGCCGGTTCCACTGACAAATCTACGGTCCCACCGTCATTGCAGCCCTTAAGTAACTCAGGAAGGGAATTGGACACTTCCTCCCAGTGACTCACCTATCGGTGGGGAGGGGTTAGGGACGTCACCCAGCTGGACTAAGCACTCAGAGGCTCCCAGAGACCTCTGCACATCATATTTACAAATGGCAGAATCAAATAGCCACCCACCAAAGCTCTGAGCTCCTCCCTAGGGGAGGTGCTGGACAGGGAGGTGGTCCCTCCCCTGTACTTTGTGTGGTTTTGGGCCAGGGCAGGAGCCAGGGGCTCCTGCACCGGAGTAAACCGGTTTATGCAAGGTCTGGTGGTGCTCAGAGGCACCCCCATCCCAGCCCAGCAACACCTATTTCTAAAGAAGAGGTGGTAACACCTCTCCTCTACAGGACATCATTCATTCTGCCATTCCCTGCTTGAGTTAGGCTCAGCAGCAGGAGGGCAGAACAGTGTCTGGGGTCGGCAGCAGCAGGGGCTGGCATGCAGACCCTGCAAGCCTGTCCAGGCACACATGGGGGATCCCATAGGGCCATGGTATCATGCAACTAGCACTGGAATCGGTGTAGTTACATGATTCCAACATGTTTGATATCAAACATGACTAGGTTTGGTGAAGCCATTATGGAGTTGGACATCTTGTATTGACCAGTGTCCACTACATACCTTAAGGTGGCTTCCCCACACTTACAAAGCCCAGAAAATGGTATCTGGGGCTTGTAGGGGCACCTCAGCTTGTGCAGGGATGCCCTCACACTGAGAACCATGCACCCTGTCCTTTGGCTGAAGGGCCTTCTTAAGGGGTGACCTATAGGGTCAGAGTGCAGTGACCGTGATATAAGGTAAACCTTATTTCTTGGGTGAAAGATGCATGCACCATTTCACACAGGCTGCAATAGTAGGCCTGTAGTCACAGTTTGCATGGGCCCCTATGGGTGGCTCAATTCATGCTGCCGCCCATGGCGGAACCCTGGTGTACCAATTTCCTAGGTACCAAATACCACAGACTTACATGGTTGCACCATTGTGAAGTGCAAAAGTTACTTACCAACTAAATTTAGGGGAGAGAACACTGACACTGGGGTCCTGGTTAGCAAGATCCCAGTGCACTTCAGTCAACACATACTGACACAAGGCAAAAAGTGGGAGTAACTGTGTCTAGATGTGCTACTTTCCTACAGTACCTATTTGGAACTTAAAGCTTATTAAATGTAACAAGGTAAATCCAGTGTTATCCTATGGGAGAGGTAGGCATTGCAGTAGTGAAAAAAGAATTTGAGTGTTTCACTACCAGGACTTGTAAAATTGAAAGCACGTGTCCTACTTTTTCAATACACTGCTCCCTGCTTTCTAGGATGGCCAGGGACTACCCTAGGGGTGACCTATGTGTATTAAAAAGGAAGGTTTGAATCTGGCAAAAGGTTTATTTTGCCATGCCAAATGGCAGCTTAAAACTACACACTCATGTTGCAATGGCAGGCCTGAGATATGTTTAGTGGGTGGCACAAACAGTGCTATAGGCCCACTAGTAGCATTTAATTTACAGGCCATGGGTACATGTAGTACTACTTTACTAGGGATTGATAAGTAAATTAAATATGTCAGTTGGGATTAAGCCATTGTTACCATGTTTTAGAGAGTGAGCACATGGAATTTAGCACTGGTTAGCAGTGGTAAAGTGCACAGAGACCTCAATTTTAACAACAATTTGTTCAAAGCCTAGGAGGGTTAAGGCAAAAGATTTGGGGATAACCCTGTAGGAAGAGGCAAGTCCAACAGTAAATATTTATAAAGCATAGGTTGCTGCCTGTCCAGTTCGAGTGTTATATACCTGTCTACTTCAGTCCTTTGAATTTTTTTATAAAATAATTTGGAGTGATTTCCTCTCAACTACTGCATGGGCATTCTATTCAGATCTTTGAGCCTGTCTGCTTTGAGGCAAAAGCTGGCCTATCCTTCAACAAGGAAGCCCCTGGCTGCAGGTTCATCAGATAGAAGACCTCTGAGAAGGAGTTTGGTGTGACTTGTTCCCTTAATACTGTTATTGGCATTGACTAAGGGATCACATGTAAGGAACGGAATCCCCGAATCGTGTGAACACTGTCCAGTTGATTGGTATCAATCTTAATTCTACAATAACGGGTTTGCTTGAAAGTTTGATTGACAGCTCCATTAGGCATGACATCTGGGTTTGCACTTCCCAGAATGGTACAGCTGGGAAAGATGTCAATTCCACAAAGTGACATCCATGAATCACTTGCAAACCTTGGAAGGGGCGTGGGACCCCGAAGGGCAGCTTTACAGGTCAGCGGTGCAGGACAGCAGAGGTCTGAGTGAGGGACTTGGTACGCGCGGGGTCTCTCAGAGGATGGAGTTTACGGAATATGGGAGTACTTGTAATGATTGAGGTTGAATATTATTGGATTCCTCGACTGACTGGGAAGGAAATAGTTGTTTATTTCCGGCTTACCCACTGAGTCCAGAAGTAGCCATTCTCCTCACAAAGTGTAACTCGTATGTAGTGATGCAGAAGCTGCTTTCTCCTCTGGACTCATTCATCTTTCTACTCATTCATTTATTGGGGGTTTCTTAGATCCCTGTCGCTGCGCACAGGTAACTTCTTGTGATGAAACAGAAGTGCAGCCGATAAAAAATGCGGTGCTAGAAGAGGTGGCGAGTCCGTTCACGGAAACAGAAGGCCTCTTTTTATGTTTACACGAAGCAGAAAAGTAGAGTGTTTTTATTTAGCGCTTGTTAAGGCCTTTTCCCGTTTGTTTTAGTGCAGTGAAAATAGTAGGTTTTGCGAGAGCTCCGCTAATTGGCGCTGTGGTCTTAGGAAGGAAGAAGAGCTGAGCCGACCATGCACGAATTCAAAATTCTGTTCCGCAGAAGCCAATTACATCTCGTTGAGCCATTTTGTGAGGAACACCTTTATGAATCTGCCGCCGCGCACACATTTTGAACCATGTTCGTAAGACTCGTCGCCTATTTTGTATTATTTTCTTCTTTGTTTATTTTCCTGTATTTTGCTCTGTTATTTCCGCCTTCTTTTACATCCTTATTTATTTGTTATTTGATGTTATTGTTGTAATATTTTCTTGTAAGTATTAATGGAGAGCAATCCCTGTCGGAGAATAGCTGAGGACGAGCTTTAGAAAAAACACTAGCAGTACACAAAACAACAATGGTGCTTAAAATTGGCAATCATTAAAAATCTAATCCAGTAAAATCAATTAAGACGAAAGTTAGCATAATCACTGAGACATCCAATCTCATTATAACCAATTCTAATAACGAACAGGTCGCTCCTCAGTACATCTTTCACCTTGAAGGAAAGCCCTCTTGATACACCCCGTTGTTGCAGCGCATCATTTATTTGCTGTCTCAGTAGCTAACATAGCATTTCATACATAGCGTTGCCCGAGTTCTGTTGTTTGAATAAAATGATGAAGTGGGTGCACTCTAAACTTACATCCTCATACCAGCAGGAAGGGGCACGTGTGCATTGTTGCCATGGCAACAACCACAATGCTTGAGACTCACTTGAACTGCAGTCATTGTGTGGGCCTTGTCCTGTGCCCCATTATCTGCCTGGCTCGCTGCTGATTACTCGAGGGCGGGGCTGTGGAGATACTCTAAGGCCGATCTGATTATTGATGGAAGGATCATACAAAGAATCACAACTGGTTGAATGAGTTTGGCCCACAGTTGCAGATCCCTAAAATAGATGCCTCTTTTCAAAATTTCAGTGCCTGTTCGGTTCGCGCAGGATTTCACCTGCCACCAACTCTCCTCTCGGTGTGCTGTTTTGCATGAGCCATGGCTCATGTTCACATACATTCACCGAGTGTTTATGGGCCGTCCCAAATGGCCTAACAGATTGCTGACCTTATTTAATAAGATGTTTATGTCTGTAGTTGTGATTTATTTTGGATTAACTCCCGACCTCTAAGTGCCGAGGATCAAGGTTTGCGAATCAGGCCCTGAGAGATGAAATGGACATCACTATTGACATTCATTTCCGGCGTGTGAGGCCTTTCCTGGTTTCCAGTTGTCAATATGTGTAACACGTTCCGTCTTTTCATACAGCACATATTAGTAACGATTTACACGAATAGCCCTTTATAATTCATCGCAAAATGGAACAAGGCAGAAAAAAGGCAGTGTGTGGTATTCTTCGTGTTGAAATCTATGTCTTACCTTCTTATCACAAGTGTGCAGGATTATCTCAGCCGTTCACCATTCTTGTGTTGGTACATTGTGTATCATTAAATAGAGCAACAGGTCTTCCACATTATGGTGCTATGAAACTACTATCCTGGGTTATAAGTGCTACAGAAAACATGTTTTTTGACAGAGGCATATTGCAGATGGTGTTCGACCCTATTAATCCAAACTTTTATTGTCTGTGGGCAAAAGAAGCAGCCCAGCATGAACTTCTAGGAGATGTGCACTTATGCAGATTTCTGTCATTTGTTATCCCACCAGTGAGGTTCAGCCAGAAGCCCCAGGCAGAGCAGTTGTGGTACCCATGTAACTGCCAAGCTTTGGGACAGTAACTGAGACAAATTAGAATTAATGGAAATGTTTGAGTCGTTGCTTTTTAACCACTGGGAATTCCTCAGGCCAATATTTCACTGAATTGGATGGGATGGAATGCCACCAAAAGGATATCTGACAGTGTGGGTCTGGTCAGGTTCATGAGGGACAGCTTTGGGCTGCATGGAGGCTCCATCAAGGAGTATAATTTACATTTCAGGAGGATTGGGTTTCAAGTATCTGATCTAGCTGTCTTCTCAGTTGAATATCTGGACATAAGTGAACAAAGAAAGCCAGGACAGACAATCCAGTTTACTTATGGTCCAGTAATCGATACATTAAAAATATTGGTAGACAACTTAAACTTACTCTGTCACTAGCAGGTTGTCTCTCCTTCATTAAAATGATTGTACTTCTGACATTTCTGTACCTCTATACGAATGTCCCTATACAGCTAAATAAGATTTTCTTTAAAACACTGAGTAACATATTGGACCATGTTGATTAAATTGGTATGGGCAAACAGCCCAGCTTAGATTGCATGGAACATTGTGGGGGGGGGGGGCGTGGAAGTTTGAAGATCCCGGATTCAGAGATGTGTTACTTAGTGGCACAATGCCATTTTTCAACATTTTGGTACAACCCAGATGCTTGTATCCCATACCTCATTGCTGAAAGAGATTAGACCAGAAGAATAGGAAGAGCATCAGCCTGGTTGCTCCTGTTTAGCTTATCTAGACCTCAGACAGAGAGGTGAAAATTGTTGCCACTACATGTTGGGCTTGGGCTTGGCTATCCTTCTGTCGTAAAACAGGGAACCTTACATCGGCCCACTGCCTCCACTGATTACAGAACGCACAGTACAGAATTCTATGATAAATAGAGCAGTAACAAAAATTGATCATTTATATGCAGATGGGAAATTTATATCATTAGAACAGTTCTGCTCTACCGGAGACAATACAATACTGGATGTCTTCATCTAGGTTGCGTAACATTGCTAAGGATAAAACACGGACTTTTCCCAACAAACCAGCTGAATTATTGTCATTAACATGACTAATAACTTCAACTGACACAAGATAGGTCTCCAGATTACATACTAGTGTATCACAGTGTACACTAGGACACTCCAACCTGGCTCGGTGGGCCCTGGGAGACAGGTACAGAATCTTTGACAGAACCCTAGTGGTCATACTGCTGCACACAAACCAGTACTATGGACACAAATTACTACACTATAAATTCCTACACTCGGCATCTATTACACCAACACGGCAACACAGGTTTGATCCATCATATACCCATAATTATTGATGTGGTCATGACTTTGTTGCCTTTCTCCCCTGAGCATGGCAGTGTCCTCCTATATATAAATATTGGCAGTAAATAATAAAAGTGGTATTAAGCATGGCACCTCATCGTGTAGAGACTAATCCACAAATAACCCTACTTGCTTATATAAAGAACTTCGCACAAGGCATGCATTGTCTAACAGCCGTCTTTCATTTAAGCCAAGCACAGAGTGGATATGAACTGGGGAGGGTGAGGGTGCCAGAATTTATAAAAAGGCTTGGGGACCTGGCGATCTGAAACAGGCGTATCGAAACATATGCTATGATGCAACCATTGATCTCAAGGGCTAAGGACATATGGGGCCTATATAGGGAATACCTCTTTAGCAATACCCTGGACATTTAGGGAGGGGTGGATAGAGGGTTGAGTGTGTAGCCTTTTTTTGAACTGGCTATATGCTATATGACCTATATTACGATGTATACACACCAATGTTACTGTCATCAGGATAACTGAGGTCATGCTATCTGTAAGCTGTAATACTGAACATTAGCAAATTGATGGCCTTGTTCCAGAACTGGTATATGAACCTGATAATAGATTTTGAACTGTGCTAATAGTTCATTTTATAATGATGATATTTCAATGTTACTGGACAAGACCACTAATGCCATTAGTATACATTTGTATATGAAGTGTTGTGTTTCAAAATAAAAAAACAGTATCTGTCTGTCTTGCACCATAGAATTAGTTCCAGGTAGAGTTTAATCTGCTGGATGCTGATGACGGACAACACTCAAGGGGAGATAAATATCCTTGTTGTTGTGTTATCAATGTTTTTATACCGTGCTGACCACCCGTGAGTGTATCCAGGCATTCTGTAGCGGGTGGGAGAGATCAGCCCTGGAGGGCTTAGTCAAAAAGCCAGTTCTTCAGCTTCTTGTGAAAGTCCAGCAGAGAGGAGGAGGCTCTGATGTGTTGTGGGAGGCCGTTCCATGTGTTGGGGGCCAGGTACAAGAAGAAGCAGCTTCATAGCTTATATTTCTGGATAATCATTTGTCAGCTTACTAGAAGGGCATCTTTCCTGTCCTTGTAGTAGCCAAAGGTGGGCGAGAAAGACAACTAATGAGTGGATGGAGCACTAGGGAACACCACGGTTATGAGCAGATGCTGGGACCTGGACGTGCTAATTTATATGAATAATTTATTGGTTTGAAAAGAGAAAAAATGCATTAAGACTTGAAGGGAGTCCTTTTGCAGTGGTGTTGAAAGGCACTAGCAGTGAAGTAGAACTTACTGGCAGTGACCCTCTTGTTGCTGTTACTGAGGCATAATTGATGGCCTGAATGGTTTTGGTCACTTTGTGGAGCAAGGCCGTCTGACTGAAAGACATGGTGGATGAAGGTTTTGACTTGTGGAGTCAAGCGTAGTTGCACAACTTCACTTCACTGAATCCAAGTTTCCAAACTTAGCCCCTCGTTACCATAGACGTAACCAATCCTGCCAGGACCCGGGGTGATACCTGATTCAAGCTATACCATTAACCCGTCATGTTGCACCAGGCAATGCTGAAGGCAGCCTTTGCATCTCCTCCCCGCACAGGTAGGATTTATGGAAGGGGAAGCGGACAGTATAGACGGGGGAGCAGCAATGTAACTCAACTGATGGCAGCACTATGTCCGGGAGAGCTTGTGTAGTGGTGATGTGGGAGTTTAAGTGGTGGCAGTGTGTATGGATAGTGATTCGGATGGGGAGGCGGGACTTACTCTCCAAAGGAGGCCTATAACATGTTCAGTCCAGCAGTAATGAATCTTGAAGACTGTTTTCAGCCGTGGTGTGCAAGCAAACAACTCTATGGACACAGCAAGGGTATCAGCACAGTGTAAGCTTCACTTACATAAGCAACAGCCGCATAGGCTTGCCTCAGGCATTTAGATAACATAAGGCGTGATTCCGTCATGCATAAAACCGGGAAAACATTGACAGCAAATGTGCATGCTTTTCTCAGAAGCACAACCTGTATGACAGGGTCACAACAGGGGAAGCACTTCACCCTCAGAACTGGGAGCAGCATGGGCTACAGCCCAAAAAGCTGCCCTCTGTCCTACACTGCAAGTGCAGCACAGGCATGAGCAGGTTGTCGACCCTTGGCACATGGAACAGGTACCTAATTGGTATCAGTAGTGCAGTCTCCTCACCACCCCAACAGATTTGAAAGCTTCCTTCACTGACAGACCAGGCACAACACAGCAGAGCAGTGGAAGGTCTCATCACATGAAATAAATAGCACCACACGCTTCCCTCTTACATGAAAATGAACTAGCGGTACAGCCCCCCTTGATCCCTATCCCTCCAGACACACACACACACACACTCAGAAAGCATGGGCAACGGCAATGCAGGCCTCTTTCAAAGAACACTCCCAGTATTGGCAACACACTGTAAACTTTGCTAAGGAACCAGGAGCAGGATAAATTCCTATTAATGCTCAAGAGGGGAGAGGGTGGGCAAATTAATTTTCACTCAAGGGGTCATTGTAATAAAACATTTATCGACAATTACTCAAACGTCTACTGCTGGACTGGTAGCCCTTTCCTATCAGTATCGGTTTATGCTGCGCTTGTAGTGGTGTTTCCTCTGTGGCGCTCTATCTTCCGCTGGCCATTGGTGTTGGGTTCTAAGGGCTCCTGATGCAGGGCTTTAAGTAGGATGAGAAAATGGGGGTCTCCAAAAGGGGTGTGGTCTAAAAAGTGTAACTGGGAATCCTTACCAAAAGGCATAGCCTGTGTAATTAAGGGCGTGGTTAAATATATAAACTACCTGACCATTATTTTGGTGCCTCCCTGTGAGCTTTCTTCTGTTACTTCTTTCAGATATAAAACAACTGAAATATGCCTAAAACAAGGCAGGACATTTGGCTTGTTAGCTGTACAAGATAACTGAGTAACAATGAGTTTCTTGTCAATAAAGAGAATTCAAAATCTTCTGAAAATCTAACACTGTGAATGTAACAATACGAAGGTATGTGGAAAGGGTAGTGGTCTTTGAAGCGTCTCAACCGTTCCTGTTCTTCCCTTCCAACCACTCTCCTCTGCTGTCTCCTTCTGTAAGACATTTATGTTCTTTTTCTCCTCCGTCTTTCTGAAACCCTTCATCTGTCTATTTCACACCCCATCGTTTACCCTAAAAGCACCATCATTTTATTCTTTCTCCTGCATGTGCTTTCTTCTTTCTCCTTCACTCCCACACACGCAACACACCCACTCACCAGCAAGCGTTGCATTTTCTATTACCTTCACCTTGCCAATATTTCTAGAGCTGTGTACCACCTTCACACACTTTAGTGGAGAATAACATTTGCAACTGGCAATATACGTGCTCTGCAAAGAGACGCCAAGGACTGGATGACCATGCATTCTATACAAGGTTTTGACCACAGACAATCATTGGGATAACCTTATACTGCCTGCAGCCTCAACTCCAGATCTCTGAGGACTGGGACATTCTAAACACCTGGAAGCAATTTAGTTCAAGGTACGTATTTTGCAAGAATGATATGCTGTAAACACTGTTAGGGAATGCACAGTTAGGAAAAGCATTGGAAATGTAAACAGGAACTAAGTCACTGAAAAAGAATACCTTATCTGCTTTTACAGTCATTCTTCAAGAATAGATCATCTTTTTTGCTGTAGAGTTAGGCACATGAATGTAGGGTCCGATTGGGACCAGTTTGAATATTAGTTTTTAATTACTGCTGAGTAAAAGACCCGGAGAGACTCACCCATTTAAAGCCCTATCCTCATGGATTGTTGACACTGACATTTTGTGATATTTTTTTCTAGCTGCCTTGCATCACAAGACAACATTGGTTAGTTTTACAAAGATTCTGTTACACCCCCAAGCAGAGTGCTAAACTAGTTTCTGTTTTGGGGTACACCTAATATGTACCCCACCCACAGTTGAGCTGCCTACTGCCTCCTCCGCAGGCTATGATGCGACTGATGGCTGATGGCAGCTGAGGGTAATGTAGTGGATGTGGCCTCTTTACCTTTACCTTTATAGAGGTGTATACTACTTCTTGGTACATTTGTAGCTTTCAGTTATTGGGATCCCTCATTCCCCCATGAGTGTTTTGTTTGAATGTGCATATGAATGGTGTGCATGAAGAACACTTGCAGTAGGCAATAACGTCTTGGCAAAGACACATTATACACTGAAAACAATGGTGGCTTCCAGCAACTAGGTTAATGCCATTCTGGTTTTCATTTCCATGTCTCAGCATAGAAAACCTGTGCATCAGAGACTTAGCTGAAGTTGCATTAACTGGATTGATTCTCTGGGGAGACCTGCAAGAAACAGTCTGCCCCTGCTTTAAATGTGCCTCTTGGAGTACAATTATTGTGGCCATCTGTGGCCTCCTCATTTTTAGGTTGAAGCCTACTGGACAGCGCAGCTCTCTGGTTTGCAAATACTTCTTGGGGGAATCCTGAACGCTGACCTAGGAATGCATTTCGTCCATTCCTTACCATTAACTTTGTAAATCACATTTACTTGCTTTCTATTTGGTGGTTTTATCTGTTTTAGGCTGTCCAGTATGCCTCTGTCCCTTCAGTGAAGCACAGCCTGATTACTGTATTCTTCCACAAGTGCTCATTTTCTGTAAACAGGCCTTTAAATTTTGTTCTTATCTTATCCCGTTTGATGGGCATTCAGAAACAGAGGTCAAATGTCAGGTTCTGCTTTCCTAGGGAGCTTGGTGTTTACTTTTCTTTCTCTAACTTCAAAGTGAGAGAATATATCTGACCATCTGGGGCTGTGAAAGAAAAGGCTTTTTTTCTACTACTCAACAAAATGTAAGTGTCTGTAAATAAACTGTGCAAATATTTCAGAATATATTTATGAATTTTCGAATGCACAAATGAAGCACAAGTTCTTGTAATTCTAAAGTGTGGTAGAAACACTTATTTTAGTATCATCAAAGAAATCAATGCAGTAGGTGATGCCATTTTCAAATATTATTGTTTGATGGCTGTATAGTTTTATCAGTAAAATTTTAAGTCTGGAAGGGCGTGGCTTCGGGCGTCAAGATGGCGGTCGCACTCTGAGAGTGCTCTGGACCCCTCCGTCATCCGCCCTTAACTACCGCGGTCCAAGGGAGCAAAAAACACTATTCATGACTCCCCGGCGTCCCGGGGGCCCAGCGAGAAGACAGCTGGGGCGATCTGGTGGAGAGCCTGCGTTCCGCTTTCGTGCGGCGGCCCGACCGATCCCGTGAAGCAGTGGTAAAGATGGCGGCCGCTGCGGGATGCACCCGGCGGGGCTGAGACAGGCTCGATGGCCCCGCCGGAGACGAGTGCTGCAGGCTGAAGGGCAGCGGGAGGCCCGGAGAGACTTGGGGCGCGCCCCGGCGGTGGATCCCTGCCATCGAGGTGCTGACGGGGCCCCCCTTATCGAGGAGGAAGGCACCAGGTGAGCGGCGCCGCGCCGACGTGCGGAGGTGAGGGTGCGGCCCAGAGGACTGGGAGGCCCTCCCGGGCGGCTTGCGGTGCCGCGCAGGGGCCGCGGCGGGAGCCCTTCCCCCCGGGGTCCCCCTCTGGCTGGAAATAAGATCTGGAGCCGCGCGGAGGATCGGGGCCCGGCCGAAGGACCGGGTGGTGCCCGGGGGGGGGGGGGCAAAGACGTGAATTGGAGATCAGGAGGGGGTGGAAGGGGAAGACAAGCGGTGGCAACCCCACCCCCCCCATCCCTGCAGCAACAAGAGGAGGCCCGAGGGCCTGGGGGCCTGGTTCCGGCTTCCCTCAGGCCCTCACCCGGGCGGAGCTCGAGCTGGCCCGCGGCAGATGCTAAACGGCGAACTGAGCAGTAGAGGACAACACCTTGGGGCAATCTATCCTGGGTCCCAGGTCGTACATGGTTGACCTTGGTCGGAGCGATTCGAGAGATTGGGGGCCCAGTTGTGCCGGTGCGGGGCCTACAGCTGGGGTGCAGAGCCCTTAAAGTGGAGAAGCCTGGGTCTAGATCTTGGACGGGTTCCCCCCACCTCGGTGGAGGGAGCGAGAAAGGGATCTGAAAAGAAGGAGCCAACGGTGCCAGCGCAGGGCCCGGAAGGGAGTAAATGAGACTAAAAGACTGCCCCTGGGACAGTGAGCGCCTGCCGTCCTTGCGCGAACAGACACGGCGAGCCCTCCCACAGCCCAGGGCACTTGACAGCACACTGAACTCTCAGGCGTGAAACCGCATTAAAGAAGGTGTGGCGCACCTGACCCCCGCCTCAAGTGCCACAATGGGAAAAGATAAAACGAACAAACAACCTCCGACCTCCCAACAAAAAATCGACCAGTTCACGACTACGACGGGCCAACGGGGAGGGGGAGAAGTGACGGGGTGAGTGCCATTCTCCAAGCTATTCAATCATCGCAGATGGCCGTAGAAACGAAAATTGGAGAGGTGCGAGTGGACATGGGCCTCATTAGACAAGACCTTAGAAATGCAGTAACCCGAATTACGGAGGTGGAAACCCGAGTTTTTCAAACTGAAAGCGATTTATCTGACCTCAAAACCAAAGTGGCCCAGCTACAATCCCGAACCGGCGAGCTTCACCGCCGTGCAGAAGATGCGGAAAACCGGGCCAGACGCAATAACCTACGCTTCATAGGTTTCCCAGAGGGCATAGAGGATGACAAGGCCGCCGAATTCCTGGAGAAGTGGATCAAATCTTGGATGCCGGACCAATCCCTCTCGCCCTTGTTTGCAATTGAACGAGCCCACAGGGCGCTCGCGCCTCGCCCACCTCCAGGCGGCCCGAAGCGCCCGATGATCGCACGATTCCTTAACTTTAAGGACAGAGACAATATCCTCAGGGAAGTGAGGCGGCAAGATGGTACGCAATGGGAAAACCACAAAATCCTAATTTTCCCGGACTACACCAGAGAAGTCCAAACCCGCTGTAGGTCGTACGAGCATGTTAAGCAAAAACTTAGGGCAATGCAACTCTCGCACATGCTCCTTTTCCCCGCACGCCTCAAAGTCCTCATGGCTGGGAAAACCTACTTTTTTTAATCGCCTGAGAAGGCCTGGGACTGGCTGACAGAGAAGGGCATTGGAGCCCGTAGGGGCCCCCCCAAAACCACTGGAGGAACCCCACGTGTGGAACCCTCATCAGCGGAGGGGCCCCGGAGGAGCCGGCGATGCACCAGATCCCGGAGAGGCAGACAGAAAGACTTGAACACCCCTGCAGAGGATGGAACGACCCGGGACCCTAATCCTCATACAGAGACTGGCACTGAGGCTCTCCCGGTGTCCCGGACACCGTCCCAGTCCGCCGAAAATGGGCGATTGAGTCAGTCTCCGGTGCTCGGCTGACAGGATGTGTGAGGCCCCTGCGCGAGACGTAGGGGGATTCGGGCTACGCTTGGTCCGCTCAGGCGACCCCCAATGGGACTAACATTGATAGCCCCGGAGACTTCCTAAAGTACGGTGTTGAACGCTTGATTTGTGACTGCTAATTGCAATTGATCCGAATGAAAGGAGGGGTCCATCACTCCACTCCAATGACAGCTCTACTGGCTGTCTGGTTTTGGTTGGGTACATGGGCGACAGATGCTTCCGGGGTGGGAGTATGGGGGGGGGGAGTTTAGGGGTGGGGGGAGTTTAAATTAGGTTTAAGAGGCGACAAGTTAGTTAGCCTGGTTTGTAATTTCAAAATTTCGCTGTCACGTTTGAAATGGTCATCCCTGGGCTTGCACCCACACACCCAAACATGCTCAACATCGGCATACCTCACGCTTGGCCCTCAGTAACCCAGGTCCTCTCCTGGAATGTAAACGGACTATTAGACAAGATCAAAAGATCGGCAGTATTTAACACCCTCCGCAGGTATTCCCCCTTAGTAGTTCTCCTGCAAGAGACCCATCTTCTAGGGTCCAAATGCCCTATGCTTGCGAGGGGAGGATACGATAGGGTATACCATGCAGGGTTTTCCAGAGGTTCTAGAGGAGTGGCTATTCTGCTCCATCGATCTCTGCCCATGGTGATCACATCCACGCAATCTGACTCACAAGGTAGATTCATGGTAGTCACACGGACTCTTCATGGACAACCGCTAAACTTGGTGTGCGCCTATGCGCCCCCGGCAAATCTTGACTCCTTCCTACTTTCGCTCCACCGAGTAACCTCAGGACTACCCCAAGGAACCACCGTACTGGGAGGCGACTTTAATGCAGTTCTTGACCCAAAGCTGGACATTTCTGGGGAAACTACCATAAATAAATCCAAGCGGGCCTCAGCCCTAATTAATTGGGCGGAGAGCCTCGGCTTGTGTGAGGTGTAGCGCACCTGGCATCCCAGAGAACGCCAATACACACATACTTCGGCAGCCCACCAGACGCAGTCCAGAATAGACCAGGTGTTCATGCCTGCCCTAGATTTCTTAAAAGTCGCAGGGGCGGAGATTCTTCCACGGGGGGTCTCCGACCATGCACCAATACGAATCCGACTGGGTAGAGCAGACCTTACCAGACGGCCTATGTGGCGCCTGAACGCGTGGCACTTGCAAGATAAAGAGTACACCCAAGAGATCAGGATGCATCTCGGCCAGTATTTCGAGTTAAACGAAGGCTCGGTTCGGTCCCCAGGAACGCTATGGGCTGCCTGCAAGGCCACTGTTAGAGGGCACGCCAAAAGCATTCTTCGGTCCCGTGAACGGGATCAAAATTCCCAGATCACTGAGCTAGAGAACAAGGCCCTAAGACTCGAATGCCAACACGTAAACTTGGCATCGGCTTCGACTATGAGGAAACTGACCAGGGTAAGAGAAGATACCAAACACATAATGCTAGAATCGGCGAAGCACATGTGGAGAGCCTCAGCAGCCCAAATCTATGGCTTGGGGGATAAAAACGGGAAGCTGCTGCATTGGCTGGCCACCCGCCCCATGGCTAACAGAATTATACCCGAGATCTTAGATGACTCGGGCACCCTTGTCAAAACAGCAGTGGAAATCGCACATAGCTTCGCCTCTATGCCGTACACCCACGCCCTGCTATTGAGAGAGAGTCCCCCCTACTAAATGAGATTACCCTTCCCGGGGTATCCCCAGAGGCGAGAGACAGACTGGACGAGGCCATTGGCCTTGTGGAGGTCTGCAGTGCAATATCGGGCAAAACCCCCGGGCCCGACGGATTTCCAGCGGAACTTATAGTAAATGCAGCGACATTCTGGGTCCCCACCTGCTTAGCATGTATGAAGAAGCGGAGAATCAAGGCCGCTTCCCAACAGAGATTGACCAAGCCACTATTGTGGTGATCCCCAAAACCCAACCCCCATCACGACACTGTTCAGCATACCGGCCTATCTCGCTCCTAAATGTTGAAGTCAAGGTGCTCTCCTCGATCCTTGCATCCAGACTGAAGGAGGTAATGCCCACGCTGGTGCACCCTGACCAGTGTAGTTTTATGCCTAAACGTAGCACAAGGCACTGCGTCAGACGGCTACACCTGGCTTTGGCACACCGCAAAGCACTTTCGCATACGCAATTGGCACTGCTTTTACTCGATTTCGAAAAGGCCTTTGACACGGTAGACTGGTCCTACCTCGAACAGGTCCTATATAAAAACGGGCTCGGTCCTAAATTCCGGGGATTAGTGAAACTCCTATACTCTAACCCGACTGCCCGAATCAGGGTGAACAGAGTAGTCTCCGACCCAATCCCCATTGGCCGCGGGACTCAACAGGGATGCCCGTTATCTCCCCTGCTCTTCGCACTAGTAGTAGAGCCGCTGGCAATATTACTGAGAAACGACCCGCTGATCGAGGGCTGGCGCTGGCCCTCTGGCTCAGAAGACCGAGTGGCTTTGTACGCAGACGATCTGCTCCTGTATATCTCCAACCCATCCAAAAGCGGCCCACGTGTCCTAGAGATCCTTAGACTTTTCACGGAAGCCTCAGGACTGACCCTGAACCCAGCCAAATCTTTACTGATTCCCCTCCATCACTCATGCGACTGTATAGATTGGCAACGGAATATACCTGTACGGAAAAACAGCTTAAAATACCTTGGGATACATATCTCGCTCCTGCCCGAGTTAGCGTGGGAACTTAATGTCACGCCGCTTACAAGGAAAATCAAATCCGACCTCCTGCGCTGGAAGGCCCTCCCCCTGAATCTACTTGGCAGAATAGCGCTGTACAAGATGATGATCCTCCCCATGCTCTTATACCTCCTGCAGAATTTTCCACTTCCCATCCCCGTGAGATGGTTCAGGGAGATGGACTCTTTAGCACGCCAATTCATATGGAGTGGCTCACGCACAAGATTGTTGCTAAAAACCTGTCAGAGGGATGTATATGAGGGTGGACTGGGCATGTCGAAAATTCAATACCATTATCTAGCGATGCACACACTTGTAATCAATGACTGGGTGGGAGGTGGATGGACAGACCCCGCATACCAACTAGAATTACAGACAATGGGCTACCCACGGATCTTTGACACACTGTACAGGAGCCCGATCCCCCGAGAGACCCCAGACGTGACCAAAGTGGTACTTCTGGGATGGCGTACCGCCCAGAAAGTGACGGGGTGGTGGGGACGTCTAACCCAACAAACCCCGCTATGGCATGGAAGGCAGCTGATACAAGTGGCAGGTCTGGAGGGCTTTCAGAAATGGGACACCATAGGGATCTCCACACTGGGAGATATCTGGAGAGGGTCACACATACGATCTTTTCAAGACCTCCAGAAACAATATTCCTTAAATAAGACACAGTTCCACCGATATCTCCAGTTACGCCATGCCCTATTAGTTCACCTACAGACAGGAGACACCATACCCGAGCATAGCCCCATGGAAGCTAAGGCACTGATGGGGGACCTGGGAAAGGGAGGGGTTTCTCAGATTTATCGCACCTTAATCACCGCCGCTGGGGGACCCCTGAGAGAGCTTCGCCAAAGGTGGGAGAATTGGGTGGGACCCATGGAGGAAGCGGACTGGACAGAAGCACTAATGGCCCCACGCTCCCTAACAATGACCACACGCCTCCGGTTAATACAATCCTATTTCCTACATGCCGCATACCTCACACCCGCCATGTTACATAAAGCAGGCCTCCGCCCCACAGCAGAATGCCCCCGCTGCAGGTATCACACGGCTGATTTCTTCCACATGGTATGGGCATGCCCGACTATATAACGGCCTATTGGGAAAAGGTGGTGCGAGAAATATCCGGGGTCCTACAAGAGGAGGTAAAGAGGTCGCCACTACCCCTCCTTCTGGGGGTCATGGGAGATACAGGGCTACGAAGAGCAGATCGATCCTTCTTAGGGGTGGCTTGTCTAGTGGCCAAAAGAGATATAATGGCAGATTGGAAGGCCAGGGTTGCTCCGGCACTGGCTAAGTGGAGACGGGGAGTGGATTGGTGTGCGCAGCGAGAGAGACTTGTGTATGAGGCCAGAGGTTGCATACACAAACATAAGAAAATATGGGGGAAGTGGGAGGGTGTAGCGGGCCTTTAAGCGTTTGATTGTGAGCATTATTTAGTAATAAAAGGTGGCAGGGACCGAGGGTTTGACCATTATTGTTTGATGCCCGTTGGCATCATGTTGAACTGTAAACATCACTGTTTTATGCAAAATTAATAAATTCTCTTTATCAAAAAAAAAAATGTTTAAGTCTGTGCAAATGTAATGGTTGTTTCAATTGAAAATGTGTTGACTGTAATGGTACTACTACAAGATGCATGCTCCACTCTATGCCACTCAACTTTACCATAGTCTATTCCACTCTACACCCCCTCCACTCTACAACTCTCAATGCCACTCCACTTCACTTGATGCCACTCTACTCTACGACACTCTACTCCACTCTATGACACTCCACAACACTCTATGCCACTCAAGTCTGTCATTCCACTCTGTCACTCTGTTCTATGCCACTCTACGCCGTTCTACTCTGACACTCCACTGCGCTCCTTTACCCCTATAACTTTTAGCTATGCTGAACATCAGCTATGTTGGTGTGCAGCATTGCTAAAACACATTGGCAAAACCAATAGCTCTTGCGTAGGCAAGACCTGTTGGCTTTGCCAATTCTTGTTTTCTGTGGTGGGAGCTGTGTAGAAAGAGAGAGTCCTCTCAGAAGTCTGTACTGTCTCTCCTGGAAGACACACTCCTTTGGCCATTTAGTAGGTGTCATCTGAGCCAACTGCATGAAATTAATATATTTTAACAAGCTCATTGGCTTCAGTGATACACATGTGCTTAATGAAGCTCCCCCTCCCTCCGTCCCCCCAAGCTCCCCCACCCCCTGCCCTAGGCAGCTACCCATCTTCTCTCGACTAAGAGAGAGAAAAAGAGAGAGAGAGCTCTAAAGCAGAGCCCAGAGAAGTTGGTTTAGTAGTATATTCTGTGCCCTCCAAAGCTGTAATTAGGAGTTAGATTTGGAGAAGCACTGATGCTGTGCTCTTCTGAGACGCTGAAAGTAGTCCACGTGTGAGAACATTGACCAATTGGTACTTTACTTGGGACTCTCCAGCTGATCTGTGTTCAGTGTTCTGCTGTATCTGGACCCCTCCCTGGTGGTCTCATTATCTGGACAGTGAAACTTTGGCTTTGTGGCTGATTCTTTTTAACATCAACTTTGTGGGTTGGTAAAACATGTTCACTATTCGATGGTGTACTTCCTTGTTTACTGGTATTGACATTTTCTCGGGTATCTGAGCTCACTCCCACTGAGTTGTCCTTCCTTGCCGTCAGTGCTGCTGAGAAACTCTGGCAGCCAAGTTGTTACATTTGGGACATATTCTCTCTGGAACCGAGTCTCAGTGAGAATTCGTTTCTATAGCATAACACTGAAACAAGAGGCTCTTTGTCGAGTTTGTGCAATCTCTGGCTTCTCGATGTATTCTGCCCACAGCCCGCCAATGTTAGGACCATAGCAATTGGCTGTGTAGCGCTAAAAATCCAATTGGAGTCGTATATTGACCCCTGAAAGTCACTTTTCTATGTATGTCAATATTCACAAGCATACAGTTCACATTTATAAATCAAGACCATTCTTTCAGATATACATTTAAACTGCACAGCAACTTTCTTTTGGTTGGTATTACTTTGCTTTATATTATAGTTCAATTCACAATCCCTTTACCTCAAGAAGTAGGACCTGTCTGAGCAACTATACTGTCCCTCGCAGAGTCAGGACTGCAATAGAAAAATCAACTGTTTTCTAGAGAACTGCTCAGTACTTACCAAATCTCCTTTCTGAATGAAGTGATTCATTTCTATTTTTTTTAAAAGCCTTGCGGAGTTACTTTTTAGGCGCTCAGAATATATTTTTTGCCAATCCTTAAATGTAATGCGGGAAGAGGTTTGTCTATAACGAGATACACCATATCTTCCGGCAGGTTAGTGTTTCACTATTCCATGAAGTACAGTATCTCCCTGTTGATCACGGCTGAAACTGATCCTTCAGCCGAGGAAATGTATATCATTGAGGAGGTACGAAGTGCAGTGGTGTCACTGCCAAGGAGGAATTATTTGCTGGAATGATTTGTACAATCCAGTAAATCCATCTGTCATAGAGGGCAGGGCCTGGCTCCGCTTCCATACAGGGGCGTAACTTGGTCAGCTGAGCTTCAGATTTCCCAACAATCACACTGGGACATTTTGTTTAAACACACTGTATGAGAAGCAGGACATGACGAGGGCTGAAAGGGCAGTGGAAAGATAGAGGAGTGCGGATTGGTAGGAGTACCTAGAACACAATCTTTTTCAAACTAATCCACGAGGCTAATGCTCTTCAAAACGCAGACCAGCGAGAGAGTATGTTTTTACCCATGAGGGCAAGTAACAATTCCGGATGAAATCCAAAAGACACTTTATACTACCCGACTGAAAGCACTTGTAGCCAATCTTTCACCACAGAATACATTTTTAGGGGGGTGTAACACCTCAAACATCCCTTCCCTTCTGGAGCCACGCCACAGCTTCCAGAGTTTGCACTCTCATACAGGTGAGAGCTAGTCGACTCCCAGACTGATGGGATGCTCTCAATACTGTGGCAAGGATGCCCTGGGCCTTTATACAAGCAAGGGTCCATTTCACTGCTGTTGGGACAACAAATCAGCAATTATCAGGGTTCATTGCGCCCCGGGACTCTGGGCTCTACTGCACCTGCTGCACCAGTGGTACCCTCGCCTCTGAATGATACCTACGCCTCTGACTGTCCGTTTTGAGACCTTGGCTAAGATAGGTATTCCTTTTTTGACTGTACTCTCCTCCTGTATGCTGCGGACTGAGTACGTGTTTCCTCCAAGCAAAGCAACGTGTCTGCCAGGCACCTCTGATATGTGGGCCTGCCCAGAGATTCTGATGCAGAAGGCCATTGCCTTGCCACAGCCATAGGTTGCTGATGTCCGTCATGCCCGAGACAACAGCTTCCAGACCGCATTCCTTTGAAAATGAAAACCCAGACTGGGAAGCATGATGTTCCCCGCACGCGCCAGGTCACAGAGAAAATGATTTGTGGCGGCCACCAACGAGCCATTCTCCCGTCGTTGCTTTGCTTATTTGGGTTTATGATCATAAGCGGTGCGGTTCGCACGAATATGGTGGAGATATTCTCCAGCTGCGCAGAAGGGGCGGGTTGAGGTTTTCTGGGCTCAGACAGGCGCAGGCGTCGCTGGAAGAGCTCTAGGCTCCGTTCTTCTGCACTATCCGAGTTTGGGCCGCTGCCAGACACCTGTGCGAAAGTATAATGAAACGACAGACGAGACTGCAGGGCTCTCGGAGTTGTCATTACAACACATGGCCCCGCTGGCGAATGGAATTCATTTCATACCTGCGCACTGTGCCTTCGGGTTCCCTGTCACTGTGATGCTAATTTTAAAGATTTTGATTTCAAGTTAAGAAAGTCTGTTTTTTTTCCTTCTTTCTCTAACATTAGGAATAGTTACTTGCAGAGGGTCTCTGCTGCTTTTCATTTAATTTAATTCCATAAATATGGATAAAGACACCAGTATGGAGATAGCAATGGATTTCCCCATTAAACGGTGAATATGTCTGGCAGTCTTTATTTCTTTTTCTTAGGGCCTGATTTAAAGTTTGGCGGATGGAAGTAGAGATAGAACTAGCACTTTATTCATACCATACACAGGGTCCTCTGCCCACCAGATTTAGAGATGTCCACCAGACCAGCAGACTTCACTTAACATTAGAAGGAACTGCTGTTGATCGGTTTCTGTTAGTGCGTTAAAGTTTTACGCACGGCTTCATCAACATAACGGTACCATCTGTCAAACTTTAAACATGTTTTTGTATTTTGTGGATTTTGAAAATATAAAAAACTAATGAACCCTCATGTAATGGGAGATGCCTCCGATGATGTGGGGGTCATATTGCAGATTCACTGTTACACCAAGGTTTTACTCAGCAGTGATGAACAGTGAAACAGACCATTCAGCTGCTTACTCTCAGTTAGGTGGGTGGTTGCATGGCCAAACCTTCAGTTGTCCCTACTCCTTTGGGCCATTGGAGGAGTATGTCAGCAACCGAGATGAAGTAGTCTTCTTGATTGACATACTTAAGGTCTGCCGATCTGTAAGTCAGGAAGGCAAACCTTCAGTTTGGCAGAGTGGTATAGAGTTTATGTATGAGTTGCACTGAGGTCAGTTGAAGCCAGGGCAGAGCACAATCAATCAATCAATCAATCATCTTATTTGTAAAGCGAGGCTTATCATACCGGGAGGCATCCAGGCGCTTAAGGTTGTCACTGTGTGTTTGGGCTACTCCTCGAAGAGCCATGTCTCGCCTTATTTCCGAGCTCAACAAGGGTGTGTTCGATGCAAAGGTGGTTGGGGGGGGCATGTCATACCAGTTCTTGGCAGCTAGGTAGGTGAAGGATCGCCCTTCATGGCAGCTGCGTCAGATTCTTGGAAGAGAGCGAAGGAGAGTCTACTGTTGATTAACTTGGATCCAATGTTGTGGAGGGCTTTGTAGGCTTTGTAGGCAATGCTGAGAACTTTGAATATGCAACTCTTGTACACTGGCAGCTAGTGTAGACCTCTGAGGTGGGGGGGGGGGTGATGTGGGCTCTTCTGGGAAGGTCTAGGATGAGTCTCACTGATTCGTTCTGAATAGTCTGGATGCAGTGGATGAGCTGGGCAAGGAGACTGGCGAGGGATGGATTTCAAGGGGGATCCATTTGAAGATCTTCTGTAGCATGCCAAGGTTGTGGAAGGTGGCAGAGACCACTGCGTTTATCTGTTGTTTGAAGGTGAGTTTGCTGTCGATGATGCCAAGGTTGCACGCATGGCCTGTCAGTGACAGGGGTTGTCGAAGTGTGGAGGGCCTCCAAAAGTTTTCCCCCGGGGAGGGATAGCTTTAGAAGATGATCACTTCCGTCTTGTCCGTGCTCAGTTTTAAGCAGTTGGATTTAATACAGCCAGTGACTTGTGTCATGGCAATGCCTCTAGGGGAGTTGTGGTCTTTGGTGAGGGAGAGTATTAGTTGGGTGTCACCTGTGTGAGATATGATTTTGGGTCGGTCGGAACGAACAATCTCAGACAGCTGCATTACGTACATGTTTAAGAGGGTGGGGTTGCAGGAGGATCCCTGGGGGGATGCCTCATGTGTTACTTTTAGGTTTAGAGGCGCAGGGTGGGCGGCGATCTCTTTGAGTGCGGCCTGTTATGAAGGCATGCATCTATTTGAGGGTGTTGCATCAGATTCTGATGTGGTGGAGTCTGGGGGTGAGGGTGAAGTGGGCGAGGGTATCGAATGCGGCAGAGCGGTCTAGCAGGACCAGGGCTGCTTTCTCTCCGCAGTCGAGGAGGGATCTGATGTCTGTTGCGGCGATAAGGGCGATCTCGGTGCTGTGGTTGGAGCGGAAAACTTATTGTGAAAAATCAAGTAGGTTGTGTTTTTCCAGGGGTTCGGAGAGCTGTTTGTTTATGGCTTTTTCCAGGACCTTTGCTGGGAAGGGGAGTAGAGAGATAGGACAGTAATTTTTGAGTTTGCTGGGGTTGGCGGAGGGTTTCTTCAGGAGTGGCTTGACCTCTGCTTGTTTCCATGCTTCGAGGATGGTGGCAGACCTAATGGAGTTGTTAAAGATGGTAGAGAGGATACTACTGATTTCCTTCTGGCCCAGGTTGAAGATGTAATGTGGGCAAGGGTCTTTAGGTGAGGCGGAGTGGGTTGAGTTCATGAGTGTTGCTGTTTCCTGCACGATATGGGTTTCCAGTCAGTGATGAGGTGGCTGGGGGAGACCTCTGACTGGGTCAGTATATGTTCGATCCTGGTGAGTTGGGGTTGAACGTTGCTGTAGATGACTGTGATTTTATCATGGAAGTAGTTGGCTTGTGAGTCGCAGAGGGCCTGGATGGGTTGGATTGTGTTTTCAGTGGCATCTGGGCAGGAGAACTCTTTGATGATCTTGAAGAGTTCCTTCGGGCAGTTGGTGCTTTCCTCGATGCGGCTAAGTAAGGCTTTATTTTTTGCTTTAATGTTGGTCTTGGGCTGTTAATAAAGCATTTGGACCTCATTTTGGAGTGTGTCATCTCTACATAATTGGCAACGAGATTAGCCCCAGACTACATAGAACCCATAAAAAGACCGAAGAAAGAAAAAATATTTAATTACAAGACTAACTCACCATAACAAGAATTAGCACATCAGAGGAAGTGGTTCAATTTGTGTTTCCGATCTGCAGTACAGATATGTGACGGTATGGAAGGAAAGGAGAAGTGACAAGGTATTGTGCTAAATTATCCCTTTGCACTGAGTGTTGTCACTGGCTCCGCCAGCGCTATTGATTTAAAAATAAACCTATGATGCAACCACTATTCATGGAGCACAACATCCAATGCAGCATCCTTGCTCAAAAGTCCTGCATGACTTCTTTCCATGCAGTTCGTTCTTTTGAGGAATAGACTTGTCGCATCACCACTTTTGCACGTATTATCACGTAGCATGACACAATATATGGCCGATATGGGTGTCTTTGTTTATTGCGTCCACTGGATCGACACATCGTGTCATTGAGAAAAGCCGTCTGCCGTAAAAAAATAATAATAATAATGCACAATTAAATGAGAGATTAACAGCAACCTACTCAAAATAATGTGGTACTTTCTTTCATTTGTTATGTTTTAAAAATATCAACGATGTCCTAAGTTGACTATTTTAACGTAAACATTAAGACATACCTTGCCAGCATTGTTTGTATGTGTATTTTAACAGATTTAGCAATGTGTGCTATTCAGACTTTATACATGACACCTCTTATTCAACTCCTATTCTGATCCTGCTATTACGTTGGAAGAGTAACAAGACTATTTTAAAACTAAATTTCAACATTTGAAGATCAGGAATTGACTTCTGAAAAAAGGAGAAATTGCATTGTTTGGGTCAGAGGAAATTGAAATCCATTTGGAAATGATTTTGAACATACACTTGAAGTTCTTGATGCTTTCTTTGCACCCTCTTTACACACACAATTTGTGTAGCCACAGGCCAATTCAAGTATTTCCAAGGGAAGTAAGGAAAAAGAGGCGAATTGATGATTATGTAGCCTCTCTAAAAAAAATTATTATTGTCATGCAAATTTGGGAACAAACACTATGAACACATTAGAGGCCATATTTTTTTGCACACTAACAATTCAAATATTCAATATCACTAATAGGTGGCTGGTGAATCACCTCTGGAAGACATTATTGCCATCGTACAAAAGGCTTAGCTGATGGGGAAATGTGCCAAGGGTGTTGTGGGCCAGACAGAAAGTGTTATGACTGAGAAAGTCAAAAGTGCTAAAACACCTTCCAAGGAGAGTAAACTTTTTTTTATTTTTTTTTTTAAAGTCTGACTCTAGCACAGTAATGAAGATGATAACATGGTAATGAACAAGGAACTAGTGTTCCAATTAAGGAACAAGTGTTATAAGTGCAGAAGTTCAGAACATTTTGTTCACAGCAAATGTTGCCCAACATTGAAACAAGGTGTGCAAACTGTCCCATTGAAGTGCACTTTGCTAGAGTGTGCAGAAGGAAAAATACGAGTGAGAAAACGTGGAGGAAATATAAAGTGAAGTGTGTTACTACAGGTGAAAATTCCTCTATAGCTTTGGAGAACGGTAAAGAGGATGACTGTGTGTTATTCTTGTAGAAGATACAGCGTTAGAGATGGTTGGCACTGTAAAGACAAAAAAACAGCGTGAAATAAGATTTGTTGGTATACGGTTGGGTATTATGGCATACTCTGGGCCTCCTTATACCCTTGTAAATGAAGATGTATGGAAGGAGGACTTGGGTGAAGATTTGGAGCCACTAGCTGTATCCCCAGAGTGTTTTATGGGAGATCCAGTTGAATTAGTACCTTTTATAAGACTTTTTGTATTTAAAAATAGCACGAACGAAAGAGCGGACAAATGTATGTAGCTTCATGTATTCGGAACCTTTGCTTGTAGGAGAGATGCAAGTTGTGGCATGCAAGTAGATTGTAAAGGTGCAGGAAGGACTTAAGCAGCCAAAGTATTGAGGGCATGAATGACTTGTGGGAGGATGATATTGAGGAGGAAGAAGAAGGACGGAGTGTGGTTGCCAGTGGTACTAATCCTGAAGAATCATGAAATATTAATGCAACTGGTGGTAAAACAGCAAATGGAACAAATGTACAAGTAGAGAAGAAAAGCAAGTTTGGAAGGGTAATGAATACACCCAGAAATATATTGCATTATGCTTATGATTGATTGCACATTATAAGTTGCTAAAATTTATGCTAAGGAGTGGGTTGTAGGATATCTATATTGTTAGTTGTGTACTATGTTTAGTTTTATTGTAGGATGGGAAATATGTGTAGTGTTTATGTATGAGCTGCACTGACGTCAACAGGTTATGTGATCTAGAGGCCTGTGTCTCAGGATCAAGTTGAAGAAAGGGCAGAGCACAGAGAAGGCTACCTTCGTGTTTGGAGCTGCTAATAAAGTACTAGGACTTCACTTTGGGAGATGTCATCATTGCAAGAGGGTACTTGTGACTTCAACCTGACAAAGATTGTGGTTGCTACTTGAGTAGGGTTTCCCCACCCTCAGCCAGTATCACAATTTCTTACAATTGTCGCAAACAGGCTGCATTTTAAAATTGCTAATTAGGTTACGCCATGTGCAACAGAGACAATTGTATATCCAGCAGATTATGTGATAGAATTGCTGGAGATATCTCTATGCAGTCTAGTCACAGCTTTGATTCACAATAAAATAAAATAAAGGTTTCATGTGCTTGTTGCAAAGCACATCTTTAGCAGGCAAGTCACATGTTTGTAATACGTTTACTGCATCAGTTGCAGATATCCTGGTGTGACATAAGTTACAATATTTTTAATATATGCTGAACTATGAACTGGCATCAAGGAGCAACATGCAAGCAGCAAAACATAAGTTTAAAACCTTCTTGATTTTGTGCCAATGTTTTTGTTTTTCAGAGTTTTTAAAAAGGGTCTCTTTGGGCAGTTTTGAAGACGTTAATAAGTGCTATGGAAATGGCTGTATTAAGTAGCGCATGCTTAACTTCCTTACAAAACTTGGAAAACGCAAAAACTGCCCTCAAATCGTAGTTTATCTCTCGAGTACCTGTGACTGGACTTAGACACATTTCATATCGAATTTCAGAGAATGACTGGTGTTGGGGCTTTATGGAATGCACCCCCTTCATTTTAGCCATAGGTGCAATACCAAGTCCCCCGATTAGGCTATTATGAAGTGTACAATGTCTGTCTGGCGCTGAAACACAAGGCCACCTGTGACGCCTTCTGAGCCTTTCACCACAGGAGGACCTCCCTACTTTAATGAGACAGGCATTGGTTGCAGCATATGATGCAGTGATAAGCCTCCCCTTAGATCCCAGACATCTTCAGGCTATGAAGATCTATTCTGGCCAAAGGAGGAGGCAGGCCTGCCTGGTGTTTCTTCCTTGCCATGGAGCAAGAGTCCTGAATTGTTTTACTTGAAGACTCAGAAATCAAGCAGGACACAGCCTGTGCACACAGCAATGAGGCAATTGGACAAACCAGGTTCACACCTAGAGGCACCAGCCCTTTGGATCTATCGCACAAGTGGACACCACTCGGCACTGATAGCTTCCCTCAACACTGAGCAAGCCCCCACTGAAAGGTGCCGAGACATATGCCTGCCGATGCCACTTCAGAGCTAAAGTCAGTTCCCAAAAAGCCTACTCAGACCTGCCCCAAAACTGGCATGGATGGAACCCTTGACACCAAGATCCTACAACTCCTAAGGGTCGATTTAGCTGAAGCTGTGTGAGGTCCACAATAGAAATCCTAAGAAATTATTTATCCACCCCTCCACAGGAAAGATTCTATCAACTACAACCCGAGCTTTCACATACAGGCTTCCTCGTCTCCAAAAAAAACACAAATCCCTTCAAAGTTGCCCTTCGAAAAAGAAGAGCCACCCTTTCAAGTTCCTACACTCCAGGACCCAATAGGGTTAAGGACACTGCTTTAAACCCACCACTTCTTCCCCCTTCTCTTTAGTGTTCCTCTTCACCTCTGCCACCTTCACTCCCTCACACAATTTTTTTAGCCTCAATCTCCTCTTGAAACCCTCCACTCTTATTCATACCCAGGAAGTCCTTATCGCCCTGAGGAACTGTACCTTGAGCTTTGAAAAGGGGGTGATATATCGACCCGTAATGCACCAAACCCTCCCCACTGCATAACACTCCCACTTATCATGCAGTAATTCAGAGGGCTGCTCACCATTACAAAGTGAGCTACATGTCATCCAGGGTGACAACAATTTCCTGATGGACACCCACTCAAAGAGTGAGAGATCGGTGAAGGCCTCCTCGTGCTCAAGGGCATGCAAAAGTCTGCAACTGATAACTTGCAAAAGCCAGCCAAAACCAAGGATGTCACCCAAAGGGTTGAGATAATTAAATTGGCTCTAGATGCCTAGGGCACATTTCAGGTTAAGTCCCGCTAGACTCACAGTTGAATGAGAAGCACCACACAAGTGTGCTTTAGTGCAGGCAGCTGTCAGTGCCTTTCTGTTTGACAAAGAAAGCAAGTGGATAGATGCTGCTGACAAGCTTGTGGCAGTGGGAGCTGCCACTCACGGGTGCATCACAAACTCAGTTGGCCTGCTGACCTACTACGACAGGCAGAGGAAATACAAGATCTCATCAAATGCCTTTCTGGGACACGCAGGAAGAACGGAGAGGAGCTGCTGGCATAGGGGAAAATAGTATCCAGTGTAGATCTTATATGTCCCCAGATTGCCACAGACACCGCCTCCAGAGGTACTAACACCTGCATTCTCCTAAAATTCTACCCATCTGGCTGTGGATCTCTGATTTCTAGCTTGAGATGTAACAGCACCTTATCAACGTGCCAGAGCAACATCTCTTTGGCTTTCAGGTTGTCAAAATGTTAGAAAAAACAATACGGACACAGACATTGCCTAATCCCTGGGTGCCCTTACATTTCTAATAAAAAGGTCCACCTTTCAGAATCATCGAGCCATAAGCAGATCCATGATGCTTGCATCCAACCAAAGCTGGCTACCAGCAGCAGTGCTTTCAGGACAGGTAGCTCTCCAAACCCTTCTCACAGCCCAGCTAATGACGTAGTTGCAGATGGCCAAGGTGGCTGCAACCATGGCACTTTAGTCTCAATCAAATGACTCTACTTTCATTCCCCTACACCCCACAACAAGTGTTGGGGAACATCTGATGTTCTTTGTCCCTCAGTGGGAGGCAGTTACCTTGGACAGATGGGTGTTATCGGTAGTAGTGGACAGGTACTGCCAGAGTTCCACACTATGGTGGTCATTATGGTTTTGGCGGGCTGCCCTCCTGCCAACCGTGCTGATGGTCAATGGAAGATCACCAGTGGCGGCGGCCGGCATCCTGCAAGTAGTTGACGGATGGAGTCTCATCACCATTGCTGCCTTTGAGGGCCGCCATGCACCATGCTGGGGTAGGTGGCGGGGTTGGATGCTGCTCCACAATCACCGCCACATCAGTCCATACCCCGCCACGCCTATAATGATGCATTCATAGGCGTGGCGGTGTATGGAGAGGCGGAGATGACGGTGGAGCAGCATCCAGGGAGCCTGTTCCCTCCCAGACCAGCGCAATGGAAGAGGTAAGTGCTGTCCGAGAGGGAAGGAGGGAAGGTGTGTGTGAGTGTGCGAGTGCATGGGGGTGTGCGTGAGTGTATGTGTGGGGGGGATGTGTGTGTGTGCATGTAGGTGAATGGGTGCATGTGGATGTGGGGGGTTGGGGTATGGGGAGGGACCTGTATGTAGGGGTGGGGGATGGTGAGGGTCGAGCCGCGGGGGCCTACATGGGGTTTTGGGGGTGGAGGGTTGGGGGGGTCAGTTTTTGGGGTTCAGGGCAGATATAGGGGCTTGGGGGTTAGGTGTAGTGGCAAGGGGGGCCTGGCGTGTCACATACAGGTGACAGGAATGGTTATTCCTTTCACCCGTATGCTTTCCACCAGGGATTACCTGGTGGGGTATCCTGCCAGGAAATCCCTGGTGGAAATGGGATCTTAATCCCACTGCTGGTCCGGCCTCCACCGCCTTGCAGCCAGTTCACTACTGTGTTCAGAATATGGCGATCTGGATCGCCATGCCGTTGGCGGTAATGACCGCCGGCATGGCGGTCCAGGCTGCCGTTTTCATAACGACCACCTATGTCACCATACATCCCAACTTGTAAGGAGGAGATGCAGGCGCTACTATCCAAAGGAGCCAATGAGCTGGTGCCCAGTTTGTAATAGTTTCGTTTTCCGGGTATTTTTTCCTAGGTCAAGTGGATCGTCTTGTTTTTTAGTATGCGCTAGAGGAATTTAATGTCCAGTTCTATCCTATTTCTAGAACAGGTGTAAAAATCAGTTATATAGCTAAATCCAACTTTAAAGTAAGTATGTGTATGTGTGTGTGTGTGTGTGCATGTGTGTGTATTTGCCTTTCCAGCCAACAAGGGCATGTGTCTGTTGGAGGCAGATTCCAACCCGGTTTTGTGAGGAATTTGTAGAGTCCCTCTCTCTCTGCTCCCCTTACCTTTTCCAAAATATCTCTTCTCCACCGCCTGCCATCCCACGTGAGGTGCTGTAGTCAGAAAATTGTAGTTATCTATGGAATAATTCTGAGAAAATGTTGCCCCTTCAGGATAAAGAGCGGTTTGTCAAGGCAAAAGAACTTGTTTGGGTGTTGCACACTGACAACCCATCTGTCATTTTACTTTGACAGCAACTGGACATTATTCTAGGACTACGGGTGCAAGGTTATCCTCCTAAGTTAGTTTCTCTAAAATTTACTTCCAGTGCTGTGATACTAAAACTGCTTCTGTGCCCAGTGGGGGCAAATGTGAGATGACCGATGCAACTCTCAATGTCACTCATAGGACTCTATTGACCGAGCTCTGGTTGCTCTGTTGTATAAAATACAGGACTCTAGTATCCCACTGGAATCCCTTTCTGGACTAAGCTGCTGTGATCTTCCAAAATACGTACAGATCAATTTTATTTTTGCTGCCTGAAATCCCTGGGACTGCAGAGTGTCTGATTTAGAGTCTGGCAGACCAGTAGACAGTAATGCTTAATTACACTAGAACCAAAGTCATCACAGCTACAAAAAATTTCTCCCTCCTACTGTATATCCACTTTCTAGACACATCCTTGTAGTTCTGTGGTGCAATTGAAACAAATCTACCAGCCTAGAGCAAACATTCGCAGGAAAATCGGCTTTGGTTGGCCGACATTTTCTGCAGCTGAATACTGATGTAAAGTCAGTGATGAACAATGGCTTGTGGTTCACCATGTTTGAAATTGAATTGTCATACCACGCCATTTCCCTCCAGTAGATCCAAAATATCTGCCTCACTCTTCTTAAACTATCACTATCTTTTGTAATTTACCTTGCCTTTTTAATTTTCTCTCTCTAAATATATTTGTATAAATTTATCGATCAAGGGTGACGTGCACTGGGCTTTCAAATCTCAATGCTGTTTATAGATATGTATGGTTGCTCCCTGGCAGGCCTCTTTGTACCAGGGAGGGAATGTACAATATGTTGTGCTCTTGACAAAGGATTTGACCCGGAAAAACTCTTAATTCTGCAAGACCTCAGGCCTTGAACTCCCAGCGCCTCCCTAAGACACAAGCTTGTGGTGTTCTTTTTTCACTAGGGCAAGGACTGGATATCCATTGGTTTCTGTGACTGTGCCCAGTGAGGCACAAGTTGATTCCTGAGTTATGAGCCACCAATTTTATTATTTTGCATTGGGGAAAACTCATATTAAGAATTCTGTCAGTCAGTCAATCAATCAATCAACAGATGCATAATGCAATGTCCAGCCTAGTGCTCATCTTTTGAAAAAGAAAGTAATTTTTGATCTCACATTCAGACTAATTATTGTATAGTTTATTGTATATAACAAAATAGTTGCTGCATGCTGCTTTCTATAAATGAGGCACTTTTACCTTTTCCCTTCCCAGGACTCTCCCTTCTCCCCAGCATTGTTAAGTTTCCCACTACTATACTCTGCACGGATCTATAAGAGTAGCCCGTTGCAGTTCTCTCAAACATTCTCACTATTTCTAATATGCAGCCAGTTCAGTAGTTTATCATTCCTTGGTCTTAATGTGAAGGACACTGTGGCTTTGTGTCTCTGTCCCTGGGGAGCGGACAAAATACAATGTTTTACTTGCACGTCACGTTCAGCAGTTCTGGGCAGACGGATGGTGGTTGCAGTCGCACCCTCCTCCTTCACAGCACAGACTCCTTGCTGCAGGGCTGCTTCTCGAGATAACACAGCCAAGAGGTTTCTGGAGTGTTTGTGTTCACATTGATGTTCAGCTCTGCAGCCTTCTAGGACAGCTCAGGGGAAGCCATCAGCTAAAGGTTGCTGCAGCTTCCAGGCTGAATCTGCTCGCAGTGACAATTTCAGGCAGTGGCAAACTCTGAGCAGATTGTGTTCTTTGCTCAGGGTGATGCAGTCCCTTGGGTCCTCAACCGCAGCAGCATTCTGTGATCACACCTATAGCTGATTGCCAGACTTGAAGCAGTTCACTCAACATGAGTCTCTCCTTGCACAGACTCTCTCTGAGATGTCTGCTTCCTCTGGGGTTCCCTTCACTGGAGACATGTGTGCCTGTCCTCCTGGAGAGCCAGGCACACTCCTTTCTCTCAACGGGCAGGGAGGCTTATAGGAACTTAGAGCAGACACTCAGCTCGTCCAGTAGCAGGGTTGACTTCCAGGTGATGTTCCATAGTCTCTGGGGGGCTGGTTGTGCGGCAGACACCAGCTCTCTTCATACATCAGCTCTTTGAAAATTGCACAGATCACTCCCTTCTTTGGTAAAGTAGAACTTGGGACTGTAATTACGTAGTGTGCCTCGGATAACACTTTTATACACATTTTCCAGGCAAAGGAATGCGGCTTCATAGCCTCAAACTTCAGAATCTGTTCTGGTGGTTCTCTTTCAAGTGCCTCAGGCTGCTCTCCAGACACAGCCTTTGTGTAAAGTGATGTATGATGCTTCTCGTAGCAAGTGGCACTGACTCTGCACCTGTCTGTCATCAGCCGTTCTGAAGAAGTAATCTTGCGCTGACAAAATTCCAGGCATGGCCTAGAAACTTTCTAACTGCACCCTTCACTCCTACCATCCACCACGCTGGAGTGCTCGGGAAAAACTAATCAGCCAGACCTTGCTAACAAAGTTGTCATGGATTTTCTAAAGGGAGCCCTGTCTGCATCTCCCTCACTTTAATATCTGGGTCTCTAACCTCCAGTGACCGGATTGCAGGTAATACACACACTCTTTAGGGAAGCTATTGCCATTATGCCACGCCACAACCAGGGGAAATCCAAATCACTCCCACTGGCTTCAGTACTGAGACTCTCCACTCAGTGAGTACTAGCACCACACCTGCAAGTACTACTACCACACCTGCACTACATGCGTACCTCTCTCTCCCTCTCCCTCATATGAAACTCGCACTGTCAAGGGTCTGCCGTTTGAACACGCTAGATTAGTATGACGCTAGAATAGAAGACAGTATACCAGAATGGGGTACGTGCATATTCATAAGCTTATTGCATGAACTCCTGCAAATCTGCATTGCTTCTGTATCAAAATAGCCTATCAGTCATCCATGCTGTATATCAACTAGGTTACAAACATGACAGTTGTATTTTTTTTTTTTTCAAAAATAGTAATTCTTTTTCACAATTCATCATAAATGTACATATATTCTTTATATTATTCAGTTGTTTAGCACAAGACCCCACATTCAGTCATTTCAAACACACCAATTCACCATGCAGTAAAACATTCCGAACCCAACATTTAAACACGTATTTCAGTTTTAAACGTTCAGTCGGGATGTTATCCCTGCTTTCCGTTGACTGGTAATAAGTCCGTGCTAAGTGTGTCTTTTCTTTTTAAATGAGGAGTGAACCATGGGGGCCTCCGAATGCTCTGTTTATTAGTCCTTCTCACACATTAAAGAAGGTGCAGGTGTGCATCATTAAAAAGGAGTCCTTCGGAGAGTAAAATAAACATATGTGTCTTTGTTTTTGCTAATGAAAAACGGCGTCAAAGAGATGCTATGAGCGCGCGACGCTCTGGCGCAGCCGTTGGAGAGTCTTAACACGAGATGCAGTTTGTGTTCTGTGCTCCTGGGGTGGGACAGTGCGGTTTCGGCGTCGTGAGCTGAAGCTGGTCGCGTTCTTGCTTGGGACAGGGTACCATAATGCCCGCGCATGTCTAAGCCCGGGCCGGTCTCGCCTGAGAGGCCCGTCAGAGTGGCTGCTTCCCAGAGAATCCATTAACCGCCTGTGGTATTTACATTGGCTGACGGTGTTGTTGAAACACGTCAGCGCATCACACACACAGTGCTTAACATTATCGTTTAGTATTGATATGCAGGGCCTTTTGTGTTCAGGCAGACGGCGTGAAAGATGCAGCCAAGAAGCTTGGGCTGAGCACTGAAAGCAAAATGTGAGCAGAGTCGTCCAACTGTTACACCTCTCCTCTGATGTGCCCACATTGTTTAATCCAGTATGGGCTGACATTCAGCCAGCTTCCAGCCCGGGCCAGTAGTGAAGACAGTAACCCTTTAGCACTCAGTACAAACTGAATAGTGTCCTGGTGTTACCGGAGCCCTCTAACACTGATGCTCATTTAAATCCACCCGGGCACGTTGTTGGAAGCCTTGCTTCAACTTTGTGAGACCCGCCCCTGCCGCCCGTGAGCTCCACCCATAGGCTCCGCCCCCGAAGCCCGCTTGAAACTCTATATCTTGTTTACTAATATATATCTCCAGCTCACCATTTACTAGTCGTCGGCTATGGCTCTTCCTTTGTACCTATTTGCGATGCATATTTCCTGATAACATTCTGTTTTTTAATGTGGATTTTGCCAGCCATTTCCTAAACTGATAGTTCTGTTAGAGACCGAGAGGCAAGTGTTATGCTTCCTTCCTACCTTGCTGTGTTTAATGGCAGCCAGTTTAACACAAGCAGAACTGACTCCTGGCACTGAGAAGACATACGTAATGAGTAACCACAGACCCATCAATAGGGATAACAACATCTGTTAATAAGCCATGAAGTCAGCAATTACTCCTTTCTTGTTGTGAGGAAATCATAAAGAATGTGTGTAAAAGGAACTGTCGCACTTAAGTAACAATATTTCCTAGAAGAAAATCACTTGAACTCAGTTCATATTTTGCGAAGATTATTCGTTTTGACGAAGAAATGGGTTGAAGTGGAAATTGGCAGATATCAAGCCAGCGTCACCAGGTTATAGTAAAATATGCACAACAGGGAGTCACATGACTAGTCAGCTACACTGGGAATTTTTTCCAGACAGGGTGCTTCCCAAAAAGTATTATAATCTATTGTTTCTCTTGTTGAATGAACTCTGAACGTGTATGTGCCTCTTACCCAGAGGTATGATTAATTTGATCCAGTATGGGGCTGGGCCACCGGAAACTGGGAGATTTCCTGGTTTTCCGATTCCATGAAACAAGGGACTGCCTGTGCAGTTTTTGAAGCAGCTCTACGGGCCTGGGCGTTCCCTGTCTGTGCCTCCCTGTCTCCATCCTTCAAATGGATGAACACATAGGCCCACGGCGTATTCAACACTAAACTCAGGGTTGGGGAAAAGATGTTCTAAGATTGCTGGTTATATATTTGTAGTATTGTAGACAACAAACAACACAGTTTCAGATGAACTTTGGAGAAGGTATATTCTACTCTTGTAAAAATAGTAAAGAATAAACTCGAAAGGAAATTGTCGCAAATAGAATTGTCTCTTTAACCCAAAAGCGTTTTCAATTAGATTAAAAACAAAACCAGGTGACTAAGCCACGAGAGTAAGAATGTCGTATCTAACCAGGAAGGGGACATTTGTTAATGCACATGCCATAATTATGAATATTTTGGAAATGGGGTCGAATGAACAACTTTACAAAACACAAATCAAACGATTATCACTTTGTTTTTCTGCAGGAAAACTTACATTCTGAGGAAGTGGCCAAATTATGTGTATTTACTGTGTGACATGATTTGCTGCCCGATGCCATGTTTCTTAGGAAATTGACAATGTGTGCCATCTGGAAAAAGCTGATCAGTGTATGCATGCACACACCAGTAACACCATGTAGCCTAGGATGCTTTATACACCTTTCTCATGCCATGGGCCCAAGACGTTTAATGAATGTAACAGAGCCTGTACAAAGTTATGGGACAGACCAAACTAGACCAAAAACTTCAATTGCATTAGTGTGACATGGTGAGGTTTTGGTACTGACCTCTCAGTCCACTCCGTCTGGAAACTAGACTTTTGTGTTCCAAAATGGCGTTATCACTGTTCTTTTAAAGGTTGAATTGGTTTCATGAAGCCAGCGAAACTTTGTGATCATGTACACACGGTTGCAAATACACATTTAGTGCACTTGCAACAACAGGAGTTATCACTATGTCTGTGTGAATGCATCTGTGGCACTCACTGCAGGATCTGATCTCCATTTGAAGAATTTTGGCAGTTGTACCTTAACACCTGATGCATACTGATGGGCAGAGAGCGGCCCCACAAGATTGCGCATATGTTGAAATGTAGTGTCTTGGGGTAACCGATAGCTGTAATATACTAGTGACAGCAGTGACAGCCTCTGCACTTGCTTTCTTCATGCCTGGATTTTATTTAGCTATTATGAGATGTTGAAGGTAGAACTCCCAAAGATTCTGGCTGATCCCAGCAGAATTGTGGATGTTGTTCCTCCTAAGTGGTTGATGTGCCTTACTGCTTGGTAGAGTGCACATGCGCAACAGCATGGCGGAGCGCACTCTGTTGTTTGGAAGCACCTTGATCACAAACAGACCCTAAAATAGTTCTAAACAATGTATCTGCCTTTCGTATTCCATTTATTACTGTTCTCGGCCAGGTGAGATCTGACCACATCAAACACAAACTCTCTACTATAACAAATATTGTTACTTTCGATATAAGTAGTTGTACAGAACACATGCTTTCATTATTTACACGTTGTATGTGTATGTTTGTGTCACACCTTAATGTGTAAGTACTGCATCCCGAGATCCCAGAGGTGGGTACCTGGCTTCCTGTTGCCCGCAGGAAGGGTCTGCGAAGATGCAGAGAGCCTGCTTTACTGACTAGCAGTGGCCCAGTGTCTCTGGCTAACGTTTTCATGGATTAAGATATTGCTTTTCTGTGTAGCATATTTAACTGCACTAAATTAAGACGATCATTACTGGCGAAACAATCCCACTCACCGTCAGTATCAATCAGTGCCTTCACTTGTATTACCCATTTGTGTCTAGGACATAATTACAATTGTCAGCAGTGTTAATAGGCTAGTTGGAATAAATCGAATGTTTTCCTTATTTATGGAGACTCATAACACGTTTCATTTGATGTGGCACATGCAATTAAGTTAGAAAAAGAACAGCAGTCCCAGAACGCACTTTTATGTGGTGCTGTGGGTGCATAGGCTGCATAACACCTTATATATTTTTGTGCTAAACAACGCATTCATGGTTATTTCATATAACGTTTCTGAAGCCATAGCTGTACAGAGGGAGAAATAGCGTTTAGTTCCTGGTAATTTAATGACTCGAAAGTTATGTGGATGTGTTACTACATTAATGTGGAGAGCTCACATGCACAGATGGAAGCCTGCATGACTGAAAATTATAAGATTTTACTGCAATATTTTATGCTATGTTGTAATGGCAGCATGCCATTTATATTCTTTTTTTATTAATTGCACAGTAGTGCTAATTCATTGTTTTATGGTCCAAATGACATTTTAAGGATGGAATGCATCCGAAATAAAAATCCTTGAATGCTGTCCCATTTCTTTCAGTTCTGCATTGCAGAAACTACTTATTTGCATACACTCACAGTTCTGGGGGGTGACACAGCCTCTTTTTTGGCACGTCTGCCGCAGATAATGGAACTTTAGACAAGTCATAAGCCACCTATTCTTTCCTGCCTCTAATTGTAGCATTGCTGTGTTGGACCCTTTACTGTATATATCTGTCCTGTTGAGGAGTATTGCTGCTTAATATTTGGCGCTTGTTAATGCTACTTCTGATGGATTCTTCTAAATGAAAAGTACTCACATTTACAATATCCCGGGTGTCACACTCGATTCTGAATGTTTTTCTCCCAGGAATGACTCCTGCACTCCGCTAGGTAACCCTGTGCCTCTGCCGTGACCTTGCTATGACCTGGAAGTAACGAATGGAGCCACATCTAGGCGCCAACCAGTGCAGTGACGTAATTTCCTTTCTTTCCGTTCCCTTCAACACGGCGGATCAGGAGCTCCGCTCCAAACTTTATTGGTTTCTGACACCTCTAAAAAAAAAATCCCCATAAGTGTGCCTGGGCAGATATCTCTACTGAAAATGTCTGGATTCAAGTTATGCCATGACTGCAGGAAAGGGATGTCAGTTACAGACTTGCATAAGGTGTGCCTGTGATGCCTAGTTTCTGGTCATAACTCAGAGTTGCGTGATAAATGTGGTCAGGGAGTTGAAAGCTAAGTTCTGTGCCACCAAACATAAGAAGAGGTTGCTTTAGAAACAGCCATCCCACTCCAAGTCCTGGGACCATTCCTAGTCATGGGACAGTCGTGTGCAATGTCCTGTTCCCACTCAGTCAGGCAAGTTGAAGTCGATAAAGTATTATAAGTGCAAGAAATCTAAGCAGGACTTGATCCCATCGCACCACTCAAAATCAGGTGAGAAGTCAAAATTGTGACACTCGAAAGCTCCTTAACTTCCAGTGCCATTGGTCTCCAGTCTGGTCCTGAAACTGCCCCTTGAATGCCCTGAATTTCTCGGGCTGTTGCGAACCCCACAGGAAATACCAGCCACTAAGGATGCCATGCTGCATATCTTCCACATGCTGCTGGCTCCCTCTCATGTGCCTCAAAGTCCCCAAAGCATCAGGGGTCTGCAGTTGGACTTCTGCCTTTAGGGCCTCCCCCTTTGTCAACTATATCTGTTCCCGGGCCTGTACCAATGCCTGTCCGAACTTCCACCACAGCTCCAAAGCCCACACCAGGCCCTTCAATTCCAGTGCCTGCTGACTATGGTGGTCTTGGTGCCAGATCCAATCTCAATGCTGCACCATAAGCCAGTGTCGGTCATCGCCAGGCCTATGTCACATTATGAGGTTACTAAATTATAGACAGTGGTTATGCAATGAGATCATCCATTTCTTCTGTGGTGCCAGTACTGCTAGAGAATGCAGGTTATGTTTGTTTCTGATTCTGATATGATCCAGTGCATGGCAAATATTCTGCCCAACACTGATGATGATGAGAAGGCAGAAAGTCTGCTCCCCCATTCTCTTCACTGATAAAGGACTTTACAGAGACTTGAAAAATACCAGTGGGCTTATGCATCCCCCCAGAATATGAAGTGGACTAACAATTTAGTCTGCCAATGGACAAAAGCGCCTCCTTTGCTTTAGTAGTGCAAAGAGCAGCAGAAGTGCTACATTTTCAGATGCCTATGCTTGAAACAAAAAAACAGCTTGCTGATTAAAATTCTGTTACCAGGTCCAACTTTATCATAGCCACCATTTCGCAGAAATTGCCAGGGCACACTGCAAAAGTCCAGAAAAGTTAAAATTTTGCAACACAAGTACATGATGTCCCAAGACATATAGGTGAAAATGTATGGTTTATTCTTCAAAAGAACAAAGATTCCAGTTTGTAATATACAGCCGACAAGTGTTTCGTCATCACGACTTTCTCAAGACTGCAAAAATTAATATACAAAAATTTCAGGTTTTTCATATTGACGAAAACAGGGAAATATATAATTGTATCTGTGACTAATACCTAGATGATAAATAATTGTATCACTCATCAGTTTGTGATGAAAACATCGAAAGAAGACCCATCACCAAGTCCAGTGTGCTGAATGGTAGATATTGCAAGAAAGCGGTTTCCATGCACAGCATTTAGTAGTGGGCAAGATTCTTGGACCCGAGATACATCCTTTTCTACTGCTCCGAGGTGAGCAGATGAAAGAACACGATCCAGAGTTATAAATATGTAGTCAGTATCATATCATGCCTCCGTGCACTGCAATAGAAGTCAGTGTACCCTTATCACATGATTGGTGTTCATGTATACAGTCTCAGTTCCCAATTCGAATTTGATACTTGAAAGAAATTCTAAAATTCAACCAATGTTAATCAGAATGTTATCTGCCAGATATCTCAATTAGTGACTCATTAAGTTGCAAAACAAGCAAGAAAAACGATATTTAATGGAATATGAAACATGTTTAGCAGGGTCAGTTACTAAATGAAAAAGAATAATGTATGTCAGACAATATGACAACGGTACCCCACAAAGTAAATCTATGCCTGCTCATTAAAAAACTAAAGTGGAGTATATTTCAGAATAGTAGTACTCTACTGTATTCGACAGGGAACGCACCAAAACAAAAAATTGTGTTGTAGTACAAGAATCATGCTTCAAAAATCCACTAATTTTAATCAGTGTGACTGGTAGTAAGCACAAAGTTTATCTGAACATATGAAACGATAGTGACAAAAGAAAAGTTAGTAACACCAACATACCTAAGGTGTAATCTTTTAAGCGTCTCCCTGTTGTAGCAATAATTCAGAGAGCTACGGCCATGATAAGCCTGTGAACAAACGAAGACAGTAACCAACCAAAAATGAGGCGTTCATGTGTTAAAGATACTGGTAAGGCAATCCGTATGGATCATCTAGAGGCTGCTCGCCCCTCACGTAAAAAAACTTAAACTGTCTCGTGCAAGGACAATGTGTTTTCTTCCACGTCTGTGAATGGGAGAATATTCACAAAGGAATCATGCAAAATTTTGCCAATAATCATGTGTCATATATCAACTCAGGTAGTACAATTTCAAGTTGAAAAATGCATGTAGGGTATCAAAAATGTTGGTTATAATATGCTGGTATGGTAATATCCGACCCCACACAAAGTTCGCTTGCATCTTAAATGATAGTAAAGAATACAATTGTCACCACTATGTGTTATGTTTTGTCCCATGAATGCGTATAAAAAGCGCATAATCATCTAGCTATAGGTAATTCAATATGTACCCACATTAATAGTAGTGGGCTAAGTTGAGAAAATGCTGATATGTGAAGTACAGCAGGTCCACACCCGATATCAAAAGTTGGTAATCCATATTCACACAAGTCAACACATGCAGTGTAAACTAATATAAGCATACACAATGGATCTCAATATTACAGATTCCAATTATAGTTATACGCCACTCACCTCGTAGTAGGTAGTATTATGAGCACCTTTGCTAAGTAGATAGAGAGGTCAAAATATATTGATGGCTTTGGAATAGAATGTTTTCTTTGCCTAGTGTAGCCCTGCAATCCTTGAATGTGGTGTGTCTTCTGGGCAGGAACACCCATGCTTCATGGGATATGGCCAGTGAGATCTTGGCAGGTATCCTGGAAGACCTCAGAGCTTCACTGGACGACATGATTCAGTGTGGACAGGATTCCACAAAGCATGTGTTAGGAGCCAGCCTGGGCATCACTGAGTGAATAGGCAACACCATTGGCCCCATTGTAGTGCTCAGAAGACATGCCTTGTGGTGATCAGCCAGATCTTAAGGGGATGTCTAGGTGTCCCTCAAAGACATGACCGACCTCCAATGGATCTTGAATTTTCGGGGAAAAGGCTGATTTAATGTTCAAGCAATTTAAAGATCATTGCACCGCAATATAATCTATGGGTTTATTGTCCCCAACCCAACAATTCCACCACCAGTAAAGGAAATTTAGGGGATACTCCAGAGGCCTAGCAGCCCCAACCTTCTCAGCTGGTGCAGCAGGAAACCAAGAGCTTTCAATGCAGCCAAAGCTTTTCACTCCAGCAGGAGCAGCAATCTTCCGACTCTTCCCCCTCTACATGCCACTTTGATTTCCGCTTGCGGGCCCACAACAAGTTGGTAGGAGCAGGAAATGACATTTCCTCCCAGCTGGAAACCCTTCCTCTGAGGTTGCTCCCTTTTAGCCTAACTTTAACTCCTGAGGTGATCATGAAAAGATTGATGGCTGTGGTTGCAGCTCATCTTTTGAGGTCGTGGGTACATGTTTACCCATCCCTTAATGACTGGCTGTTAAACCCGACCCCCAGAGGAGTTGCAGATCACCTCTGGACAATAGCCGAACTGTTGATCTCCTTGGGTCTTTCCATCAACTAGCTATACCCCCATCCATTTAGATATATGTAGGACATAGTAGTGTACAAGATATTTGTATTGTTGCAGGAGGCCAGTACATTCAGGAAATTATCATGTTTTAGGCTTGATCCTGGGTCTCAGTGAAGATGGTTCTTAGGCTCCTGGGCTCGTGTTTCATCTTCATTCCATCACCTGGTGGCACATGGACGCCCTGCAGTGGAACCTCTGGTTTCAGTGGACATGGCACTGGGCTTCCTCTCTGACTCCATCCAGATCTCTCAAGAAATAGCTCGGGATCTTACAGAGTTGCAGACGAGTAAGTTGTAATCAGTGTTCCAGGCCCTATTCCTGATAGTTCGTGACATATTAACTCACATTCATAGAAATGTAAGAGGTGGGAAAACTAGGCTTTTTCTGTGAGAATTACCTGACTCCACAAAGTGGCGAATGTCACCATTATGTTAAATCTGTGGGCCCCACACCTTGCAGTTCGATGGAGACCATGCACAAGGCTAACTTCTGTATGGAAAATGCAGTCAATAAACAGTATCACTTAAGGAAATGTAAGATTGTAATGTCTAGAATTATAGCAGTGCATGGTAGAAATGGAAAGATAACACTAGAATAAAG
Source organism: Pleurodeles waltl (assembly GCF_031143425.1). Taxonomy (NCBI): domain Eukaryota; kingdom Metazoa; phylum Chordata; class Amphibia; order Caudata; family Salamandridae; genus Pleurodeles; species Pleurodeles waltl. The sequence goes on from NC_090446.1 coordinate 997,912,342, forward strand.
AAACCTAACTAGACATGGAGAACCCGATCTTTCACTGAGGGGAGTAAGGAAAACCTGGTTGAAAATTGCATGGAGCTGGGTCAAAATAACTAAGCAAAGAGAAACCAGGCTGTAAAGTGCAGTTGAACCAAGCTAGGGTAACTATGCAAGGAGACTTGGACTAAGCATAGAGCTCAATAATCATGTTCAAGAAGGAAAGTAGGGAATAGCGTCAAATTGTGCAAATTCAAAAAACAGGGATGCATGTGATTGGATTACTACACAGGAACTGGTGTTGCTTGGAGGTAGACACCACTGGGCAGCCTCCAATGTTGTTACTGTACGACACCAGAATAAGCAAAAACTATGAATTTAAGGCTTCCTTGACACTTCTCTTGAAAGGAAGCAGTTGCTTCAAAGGTGAACATCATATTCGTGCAGTTGCTCCAATGTCAAATAAAGCACAGTCCCTAATTTAGGGTTATTTGCTAAAGATATATACCTTGTAGCCCCTGCAAGTTTTTTGTCACCTTGAGTAGGCTTCCTGTGTCTCCTCCATAAGGACGTTTTGTTTTTCAGCCCAGAAGACGGTTCTCGCAGCATTCCTCCTTTAAGCAGCTGCTATATTTCCCCCTCCACAGAGGTGCTCATGACATTCAAAGAGCTTCCTGGGTACTGGCCTGAAACTTTGTCCTGGCACATGACCACGCATGTATTGAAAACTCTTCCTCACAAGTGTAGGAGTGTGACTTCTAAGCGTCATTACAGAGGGGCATTAGTTAGTTTAGAGAAGACAAGGAAGTTGATATTAACACTCTCCGGCAGCCTCTCACCACAGCCTCTGCACACTAACTGAGGCAGCGTTGTAGTGCTTTCCTCTTATTTAGTTTCTAAGCACTAACATAACACAACAGAAATGCACTTGTGAGGTCAAAGAAGACTTTTATTGTTGTTAATTCTTCCCCAACCACAATATTTATGAATGACGAATTAGTAGCTTTCAAGTCCGCGTTAATCAAACAAAATATATCAGTTTGCAATATACACAGCAGGTTATATTTATAAGATATTGAATGCAAAGCAAAACAAATACTTCACCGTGTGGGAACTATTCACAGCTTCATCTTTCTAAGGTCTGCAAGCTGATGACCCCTGTCAGCCGCGAGAAAGAGAGATTCATCTACCCACACGGGATTGCTGGCAGCTGGCGCCAAGCTCCAGCACGAGGTCCGGCAGATTCGAATCTGACCCTCTGCAGCTTGTTACATTCGTTACAAAGGTGTGCCCCCTCCTCTCAGACCTGGGAAACTGAGCAAGCCTTTTGGAGACTGGCCAGGTCTCCAAGACTACTCCTGTTCCCAAGCTCAAGCAGAGAGAACAACACCCATGTACTCTCTCTTATCATGTCTAGTCTACTGTGAGAAAAACATCTTGGTTCTCTGGTGCAAAAACACAGCTTGGAAAAATACAGCTTGGATTCTCAACTGCAATGTCTAACTCCACGTTAAAGGCAATAGGCAGCTAACCTAGATATCAAATGCAATGTCATGTTAAAGGCAATAGGCAGCTAACATAAATATCAAATGCAATGTCTAGTGTCATGTCAAAGCCAATAGGCATCTAAGCTGAATACAAAATGTAATGTATAATATCATGTCAAAGCCAATAGGCAGAATATCTAATAGCATGTCAAAGTCAATAGGCAGCTAAACTGAATACATCATGTCAAAGCCAATAGGAATGCAATGTCAAAGCCAATAGGCGGCTAGACTGGATACAGCATGTCAAAGCCAATAGGCAGAATACAGAATGTAATGGCTAATGCAATGTCAAAGCCCATAGGCGGCTCAACTGAATACAGAAAGTAATGGCTAATGCCATGTCAAAGCCAATAGGCAGAATACAGAATGTAATGACTAATGCAATGTCAAAGCCCATAGGCGGCTAAACTGAACAAAACATACCATGTGCTACTGGTGAACATTGAGCAACTAATATGCGCAGTGGTGAAACACAAAGTCATTGGTCAAAACAAACTTTATCAAATGGCAGTACATTCCGCCCTTTGACCAATGAATTTTTGTTTCACATATCTCCTGTTTCAAACAAAAACAAAAAAACATCGGCACAAAACAAAAAAAAAAAACATTATCAGCAAGTCAAAGCAATCCCTGTAAAGCAATAGAAGTGAATTAACACATTGATCTCATAACCTTTCACATCAGATACATCTACATAGAGAAGACTGGGCAATTTTTATACTCTGAATGAGTCTCTAATTCAACAGTGTTAGCAATTTGATGTGGCATGAGTTCTGCTCATGTAAAGGGGCACGGTCCACCTGAAAGGTTTGCTGGAAGATAAGCAAAAGTCAGAGTTCCATACGAGAGGGAAAAAAAAAAAAATCACAGCTTAGTTCCAATGGAAGAATACAATCAAACAAGTTGAACTTGAACTGAAGGCGCAGTTTGCGCAAAATGGATCCATGGTGCTGGCACTTTACTCAGCCAGGTTCAGGTTGGGGATTCGGACCCTTCCCCGACCCCACACGCACACACCGGAAGGGGGACCACACAGCACACTCGGGGACAGTGGCGAAACGTGGTAGGATCTGCAAAAGAAACAAGTATGACTTTTCTTGCAAATAACATTTTTCATTTAAACTGCACCCTTCCTCTTTCTTTCCCTGTTTTATAATCAGCAGGACGTTTTTGGGGCCCTTTGTTATATTCTCTGCAGGTTCTGGAGGATCACTTGGGGCTTCAGCCCACACATCAGCACTGAGGTTTTTATCTGCTGCGCCACAGCTTCCCTTTTCTTGCACTGTCAGAAGGGCTGGGGCAGACTCATTCTTTACCAAACCTCCATTCACTGCATTTTTGCCAAGTTGGGCCATTCTGTCTCCAATTTGTATGAATGAATCAGATTCTTTTCTAGGTATCAGCATAATTTCGATTTTTCCTTGGTAATTTGCAGCAATCACTCTCCCTAAAACCTGATCAATTTGCCATTCCTGTCCTGGTAACGTTCCTCTCCCCAACTGCTCTGTGACTGCTTGCATGACAGATTGCTTTTGTGCGTGCTGCACAGTTTTTATCAAATCTAGGGGAATGTGCATCTCTCTCATCTCTGCCCACCTGTAAGTGGCTTTTTCTCTCAGCTGTTCACATTTCTGGGGCACCCACTTAGCCATCCCCACTAAGGCAGAATTCTGGGTGTATACTTCTCTCTCTGAATTTTTCTCATTAACATCTGCAAGGTAATTGAACCAGTTAGGTACAAGCCATATGTAAAAACAAACAGCTAAAACATTAGCAATAAACCAAAAATCAGCGTAAAAATGACACATCTCACGTAGCTCTTGCTTTAAAATCTGACACACATTATACAACGCTGTTCCTTCTACTGTGCCAGAAAGCAACATTTCAGTCAATGAATCATTAGTAAAACAAACATGCTTTTTATCTTCAGTGGACACGAATTCAAATGGTGCACACAATTTCATTGGTAACTCTTTTACCTGTGGTACTCTAGCCCTGTCTTGCAAGTACCAGATCCATTGTATGATTCTAGCTAGGGGCATTATTTTCTTTCCTTGTTCTTGAGTTACATGTACATAAGTATTTCCTTCTTGCACTGCGCAGAAACCTAAAGTCTGCATTATTTCATTTGCCACATCACAAGCGCGCAGCTGCATATAATTTTTCACAGTGACCATATACAAAAGTGTTAGGATTTCACTCAAATGAGGGCTATTCTTTTTCCAAAAATCAAACAAGCTAATGAAACTCGGTGTCTCTTTCTCTAAAATCTTTCGTTTTACTTGTGCATTTTGCAACGGTAACTCGTAAATCACATTCTGGTCTCTCTCGTCCGTGTTATCAGTTAAGGAATGCATTTTGTCTGCCAAAAACCCTGGCTCACACGAAAACTCAGTGCAGCTCGGAGCTGTCTTAACCCCCTCATTACTGGAATGGGACAAGAAAGATTCTTCAAAAACAGCAGTTTTATAACTTTCAGTCGGGCTAATTTGCTCACGTAAATTCCTATTTTCATGTTCCAACTTCCTACATTTCTCCTGCATTTCTCTGTAAGCAGATAAAGGTATCCAGACCTTTCTGTCATCATTACTTCCAAAACACACGTTTTCTACACATGCATTTTCGTCTGTAATTCCCCAAACAGAAAACAATTCACAGTTTTTCTTAGCACCATCAGGCAGTTTAACAACACATGACATGGTCTGCCGTGCTACTGTGATTCTCCAAACAACAAACAATTCACAGTTTTTCGTAGCACCATCAGGCAGTTTAACAACACATGACATGGTCTGCCGTGCTACTGTGATTCTCCAAACAACAAAAAAACAATTTCTGTAATTCTCCAAACAACAAAAACAATTACACTTTTAAAGTGTGCACTTAGAAATCTACCAACTCGTCAACACCCTCTTAATCACCTCTTAATGACCGACCCCACTTCTGGTACCAATTGTAGTGCTTTCCTCTTATTTAGTTTCTAAGCACTAACATAACACAACAGAAATGCACTTGTGAGGTCAAAGAAGACTTTTATTGTTGTTAATTCTTCCCCAACCACAATATTTATGAATGACGAATTAGTAGCTTTCAAGTCCGCGTTAATCAAACAAAATATATCAGTTTGCAATATACACAGCAGGTTATATTTATAAGATATTGAATGCAAAGCAAAACAAATACTTCACCGTGTGGGAACTATTCACAGCTTCATCTTTCTAAGGTCTGCAAGCTGATGACCCCTGTCAGCCGCGAGAAAGAGAGATTCATCTACCCACACGGGATTGCTGGCAGCTGGCGCCAAGCTCCAGCACGAGGTCCGGCAGATTCGAATCTGACCCTCTGCAGCCTGTTACATTCGTTACAAAGGTGTGCCCCCTCCTCTCAGACCTGGGAAACTGAGCAAGCCTTTTGGAGACTGGCCAGGTCTCCAAGACTACTCCTGTTCCCAAGCTCAAGCAGAGAGAACAACACCCATATACTCTCTCTTATCATGTCTAGTCTACTGTGAGAAAAACATCTTGGTTCTCTGGTGCAAAAACACAGCTTGGAAAAATACAGCTTGGATTCTCAACTGCAATGTCTAACTCCACGTTAAAGGCAATAGGCAGCTAACCTAGATATCAAATGCAATGTCATGTTAAAGGCAATAGGCAGCTAACCTAAATATCAAATGCAATGTCTAGTGTCATGTCAAAGCCAATAGGCATCTAAGCTGAATACAAAATGTAATGTATAATATCATGTCAAAGCCAATAGGCAGAATATCTAATAGCATGTCAAAGTCAATAGGCAGCTAAACTGAATACATCATGTCAAAGCCAATAGGAATGCAATGTCAAAGCCAATAGGCGGCTAGACTGGATACAGCATGTCAAAGCCAATAGGCAGAATACAGAATGTAATGGCTAATGCAATGTCAAAGCCCATAGGCGGCTCAACTGAATGCAGAAAGTAATGGCTAATGCCATGTCAAAGCCAATAGGCAGAATACAGAATGTAATGACTAATGCAATGTCAAAGCCCATAGGCGGCTAAACTGAACAAAACATACCATGTGCTACTGGTGAACATTGAGCAACTAATATGCGCAGTGGTGAAACACAAAGTCATTGGTCAAAACAAACTTTATCAAATGGCAGTACAAGTGTGCCTTCTGCAGTCTCACAGTTCACCGATGTATCTCTTGCTCAGAGCTCAGGCACCACACCAGGTTACATCACTGTAGGCCCTCCTCACAATGCTCTTCGTTGTGCTGTATAAATTCTTATTTTTGTACTTATTTCTTACCGCTTCCATTGGCACTTAGTTTTTCATTCTTTAACATCTTGTCACTTCCCGTACCTTCTCCAAGTGTAAGCTCCATGAATATTAACTCTGCTTCCCTGTGCAGTGTATCAGCCACATTGCTTTTAGCCTACTTTTCATTGTAGTTGCTCAGTGGTGCCCAAGCGTTGCCCGACATTGCACTTAATATCCAGTTTTCTACTTAAATAGAGATATCTCCTACTTAAGACCACGTCCTTCACTTAACTGGTTTGTTAAACTACTCCCCCTGATATCTGGGGTTCTTATATATATTTTTTTTAAGGTGGAGGAGTCACAGAAATGTACTCCTTGTGGTGTGGCTATGAACCTGTTTTTTCGACCATAGAGGCTGAAATGGGGTCGGTGAAGTGTGAGGGTGCCCCGGTTGCCAAGAGAGTGTGTGTCAGTGCAGATATACTTAAAAGTTCAAAAGGTAATCATTTCTTTGAGACGTTTGAAGGATAGTGTATCTTGAAGACGAATATTGATGCTTTTTTTTTTTTACTTAGCTTAATTTTCTTTAACTTGTCCTTGAAGAAAGTAGAGGGTTTATCACAACTTTTATTTGTTAGTTGGGAGATGGGGAGAGTGCAGATGGTTTGTAGACCTCTTGACGATGTTGAAGACTTTCCACCGTTTAAGTTTGCCCTTACTGAGTTTTCATCTGAAGAATTCTGCTTTCCCCTGGAAAACATGGTGTTCGTAATCTGTTCGACTGAATCAAAGATTTTCAGAATTTCTTTTATTGGAATGCTCTATGGATCTCATTTTTAGGGTCGAGCCTGCGTTGCATGCGCTCGCGCATACGTATCGCAGCGAGACGCTTTTGTATTTAGAAAAGGGCTCTGAGCCCTGTCAACTTCACGTCAGTGTTTTTTATTGGTTCGTGGGCTTGCCTAATAAAATCTGCTTGCTTTCATTAGTCGAAGGCACGCATACGTCATGCCTTTTCCGGTGGCTAGCCCTCGCCGAGCGCAGCGACCAAGTACAGAAAACATGCGAGGTTCGCTGTTTTCCATCGGGCTCGTGGACTTCTTTTTCTCTAATTTACGAGCGCGATCTCGCTTGGCAGAAGTCGAGCGCTTTACATAGTTAATTTCACCTTTTCGGGTTATGTACATAAATGCACTTTTGCCCGATAGGTGAAAAGTCGGATTAGGAGTTTACAACGCGATCAGCTCTAACATGAGCAAACGCGAGACCCGTTGCATTGTAAATGCTTGTTTCCCGTTCCTGTCGAATTTGTGTGGAGAACCATTGAGAACAGATTTTGTTGCGTTTTTATTTTAGTTAAATTAAGGGAAAGTGAATAGTAACTTATGTTATTATGACATTGTAAATCTCTACATGTTAGGTAGTGTTGTGACTTGTCTCTGAGAACAAACGTTTTGAAGTTATATTTGAACATAGAAGGGATTCCTCAACACTATTGTGATCTGTGACAAATGTTTTTGTTTCTTTGACTGCTTGTGGATGATCAGGTGAGGAGCACGGATAAAAGGCTTAAGAAAATGGTCTGACCAATTTACTGGTATAAATGGGTTGCATTAAATGAGTTTTTTTTTGTCCCAATGATGAAGTATGATGACTCCCTTCTGAAGGTGGAGGTATAGCAGATCTGTTTTTTTGTTGTTCTTGATTAGGAAAAGAGCTATTTGAAGCATTGCTGAGTCAGCCTCTCTCCTCAGTTTAAATTGAAGTCCACCAGAATTATTTTTTATTAGTTATTCATCAACCTCTCAGCTGTTAGCCCAATAAGATGTTTACCGAATAGTTTATTGTATACAGGCTGGTAGTAGGTGATATGGAGTATTATGGGCTTCTAGACAGTTATCCTTCATTCAGCAAAGAGGCATTCAAACCTGTGTGCCTGGCCTGTTTTTGAGATTTTACACTGTAGGTAAGAGCTGTGGATAATCACAACCTTTCTGACTTGTTTTTCAGCTTGGTCTTGACAGATGATTGTGACACCCAAGGAAATCAGAGAGTCAAGTACTAGCTGGGAAGAGTCAGAGAGCCAGGTTTCTGTCACCAATGGAAGGTCAAGGTTGTGGGACTAAATCAGGTCTGCTGTTTCAATGTAATGTCTTGCAGCTGATCTGCTATTGCTCAGCAGGTAATTTAAAATGGACTGAATGTTTTTGCTGATTGGTGAGAAGGTGATAGGGTCTTTTAGGAGATTTTGGTTTGCTTGGGTACATTTGGGATGAGCAGTCATGTTTCTGTCTCTCTCTTGATTACTGGTTTAAACAGGGGTGCAGCTGTTCCATCGCTGGCAGAGGGAATGATTGAGGTTTGAGGACTGCACGTATCATCTTTGAGAGCTCAAGGGATCGTGTGTTGAGTGGTATCCAGAGGCGAGGGAGGGATGTCTAAGGACAGGTTGCTGCAATAGTTAGGTGCATTCTAGGTGAGGTGGTAAATTGGTGGAATCTGGGTCAATGGTGGAAAGAGAAGTGGAGGAGATTGAAGATCAATATCAGGAGTTTGTCGCCCTTTTTTGGGTGTCAGCCATTTTTGGGCATTTAATTTTTTTAACTGGAAAAGGGATTGTTGGTGTCTGTTGGAGGGATGTAGAGAGCTGAGTGAGAGCTGAGCTAAAATTCAAGGGACTACATGGCATTGGTCAAGGTCTTCAGAAAGAACGTATGCTAAATTGTCAACAAGGGGGTTCTATACTATTGTGTATAGGAGGAGTGGGCGTGGCAGAGAGGTCTATTTGATGGAGTGCAAGTTCTGGAGCAGAAGCTGACTTTGACTTAGATGTAAATTGCTTTAGTCTGAGTGTTTGATGAGTCATTGTGCCTGGGTGAAGAAAACATGACTGAAGCCCCATTGGGATGAAGAGTATGTCAGACAAGACAATTGAGTCTTTGTGAGTGTCAGTTTGCTCCGAGGGAGAATAAGAAGAGGTGATGGGGAAGGAATGACACAAGGATAAACTCGTTTTGAGTCACTTCTCAGAAAGGGAGTCGATGTAGTATGTTCTGGTCGAGTTCACCGGGGTATCATGCTGCCGTAGCGGTTGGAGGGGGAAGCGGGAATATTTGAATGCCTTTCAGTATAAGGGGAAGGAATATGAGAAGCACTCTGGTGAAATGAATGAGGCGGAGGGTAGTACAAAGAGAAGGCGGCGCAGGGGGAGTCGAGTTCTGTGAGGGGATGAATGGGCTGGACAGAAAACTGAGGAAATGAAGGCTTGGCTTAAATTTATAGTCGAAAAGTGCCAGAACTCGCTCCATGGACTCAATTGTTATCTTGACTTTGTTGAAGAGTCAGATTGGTAACTTTCCACTGAAAGGTGTTGAACGGTGAATAACTATTTTCCTCGTGCAGAATTGTTTTTAACCTCTTCCACTGCCAATTCATTGGAGATAATTTCATATCGTGTGGAGCGGAGGTGAGTGAAGAACATATTTAGGCCTCCCTTACGGCCGCTGTGATATCAATAGTTTTCATAACGTTTTGTTTGAAGTCATTAACGTTTTTGGAGAGATTAGGAGGAACAACTATTTTGTCTAAATTGCAAATGGCTTTGGGTAGTTAAAGTGATGGGAGTTAGTGAATTGTGCCTTGGTAGAGAATCGCAGTAGGGGAGGGGTACAGCTAGAGGGGCCTTTTCATTTGCAGTGTGGAACGTCTGGTGGTGTCTCATGGGTGTGGTTAATATTAAACTACATTACCCTGTATATGTTGTAGCCTTCTGAGAACATTCTTTATGAGTAATGCGAAGCAGTTGAGGGGGCCTACTGCTCTGCTGCAGGAGGGGCACAGTTTAAGAAAATGAGCTAATCAGAATTAAAGCACACAATTAGAGCACTTGAAGGTTCTTAGTAGAACGGCAGGCCTCTTGCAATGACCATGTGTAGGAAAGTACCATCTTGCCTGGCATGTTACCCCCATTTTCACTGTATGTATGTTTGTTTTTGCCCCTGTGTCACTGGGACCCTGCTAGCCAGGACCCCAGTGCCCATAGTGTAAGCCCTGTATGGTGCCTAAGTGTATCACTGAGGCTCTGCTAACCAGAACCTCAGTGTTTATGCTTTCTCTGCTTTCTAAATTTGTCACTGCAGGCTAGTGACTAATTTTACCAATTCTCATTGGCACACTGGTACACCCATATAATTCCCTTGTATATGGTACCTAGGTAGCCAGGGTATTTGGGGTTCCAGGAGATCCCTATGGGCTGCAGCATTTCTTTTGCCACCCATAGGGAGCTCAGACAATTCCTACACAGGGCTGCCACTGCAGCCTGAGTGAAATAACGTCCACATTATTTCACAGCCATTTTTCACTGCACATAAGTAAGTCACCTATATGTCTAACCCTCACTTGGTGAAGGTTGGGTGCCAAGTTACTTAGTGTGTGGGCACCCTGGCACTAGCCAAGGTGCCCCCATATCGTTCAGGGCAAAGTCCACGATTTTTGTGAGTGCAGGGACACCTTTACACGCGTGCACTGCACATAGGTCACTACCTATGTGTAGCGTCACAATGGTAATTCCGAACATGGCCATTTAACATGTCTAAGATCATAGAATTGTCACCCCAATACCATTCTGGTATTGGGGTGACAATTCCGTGATCCCCCGGGTCTCTAGCACAGAACCCGGGTACTGCCAAACTGCCTTTCCGGGGTTTCCACTGCAGTTGCTGCTGCCAACCCCTCAGACAGGATTCTGCCCTCCTGGGTTCTGGGCAGCCCCGGCCCAGAAAGGCAGAACAAAGGATTTCCTCTGAGAGAGGTTCTTACACCCTCTCCCTTTGGAAATAGGTGTGAAGGGCTGGGGAGGAGTAGCCTCCCCCAGCCTCTGGAATTGCTTTGATGAGCACAGATGGTGCCCATCTCTGCATAAGCCAGTCTACACCGGTTCAGGGATCCCCCAGCCCTGCTCTGGTGCGAAACTGGACAAAGGAAAGGGGAGTGACCACTCCCCTGATCAGTACCTCCCAGGGGAGGTGCCCAGAGCTCTTCCAGTGTGTCTCAGACCGCTGCCATCTTGGATTCAGAGGTGTTGGGGGCACACTGGACTGCTCTGAGTGGCCAGTGCCAGCAGGTGATGTCAGAGACCCCTCCTGATAGGTTCTTACCTCTCTTGATAGCCAAACTTCCTTTCTTGGTAGGCAAACCTCCTGTTCTGGCTAGTTAGGGTCTCTCCTCTGGGCTATTCCTCAGATAACGAATGCAAGAGCTCACTAGAGTTCCTCTGCACTTCCCTCTTCAACTTCTGCCAAGGATCGACCGCTGACTGCTCCAGGACGCCTGCAAAATCGCAACAAAGTAGCAAGACGACTACCAGCAACATTGTAGGGCCTCATCTTGCCGGCTTTCTCGACTGTTTCCTGGTGGTGCATGTTCTGAGGGCTGTCTGCCTTCACCCTGCACTGGATAGCAAGAAGAAAACTCCTGTGGGTCGACGTAATCTTCCCCTTGCTAACACAGGCACCAAAAGACTGCATCACCGGTCCTCTGGGTCCCCTCTCATCCTGACGAGCGTGGTCCCTGGAACACAGGAGCTGGGTCCAAGTGACTCCTACAGTCCAGTGGCCCTTCTTTCCAAATTTGGTGGAGGTAAGTCCTTGCCTCCCCACGCCAGACAGCAAACCTGTGTACTGTGTGATCTGCAGCTGCTCCGGCTTCTGTGCACTTCTCCAAGGATTCCTTTGTGCACAGCCTAGCCTGGGTCCCCAGCACTCCATCCTGCAGTGCTCAACCCGCGGAGTTGGACTCCGACGTCGTGGTACCCTCCTTTTGTGACTCTGATTTCACAGAACTTCCAAGTGCCTGCTCCGGTACTTCTGCAGGTGCTGCCAGCTTCTGCGGGGGCTCTCTGAGTTGCTGTGCGCCCCCTCTGTCTCCTCCTCTAAAGGGCGACATCCTGGTCCTTCATGGTCCCCAGCAGCACCCAAAAACCTGTACCGCGACCCTTGCAGCTAGCAAGGCTTGTTTGCGGTATTTCTACGTGGAAGCACTTCTGCAACATCCAGCACACCATGGGACATCTTCCATCCAAAGGAGAAGTTCCTACCCCTTTTCGTTGTTGCAGAATCTTTGGGTTTCTTCCACCCGGAGGCAGCCCTTTTGCACCTTCATCTGGGTTTTCCTGGGCTCCTGCCCACCCGGACACTATCGCGACTCTTGGGCTTGGTCCTCTTCCTTTTCAGGTCCTCAGGTCCAGGAATCCGTCTTCAGTGTTTTGCTGGTGCTTGTGGTTCTTGCAGAATCCCCCTATCACAACTATTGTGTCTTTCTGGGGTAGTAGGGTCACTTTACTCCTACTTTCTAGGGTCTTGGGGGTGGGGTATTTTGGACACCCTTACTATTTTCTTACAGTCCCAGCGACCCTCTACAATTTCCCATAGGTCTGGGGTCCATTCGTGATTTGCATTCCACTTTTGGAGTATATGGTTTGTGTTGCCCCAAGACTTATGTTTGCCTATTGCATCCTATTGTGATTCTACATTGTTTGCACTACTTTTCTTACCGTTACTTACCTGTTTTGGGTTTGTGTGCATATAGCTTGTGTATATTACCTCCTAAGTGAGGGTATTCTCTGAGATACTTTTGGCATATTGTCACTAAAACAAAGTACCTTTATTTTTAGTAACTCTGAGTATTGGGTTTTCTTATGATATTGTGCTATATGATATAAGTGGTATAGTAGGAGCTTTGCATGTCTCCTAGTTCAGCCTAAGCTGCTTTGCCATAGCTACCTTCTACCAGCCTAAGCTGCTAGAAACACCTCTATTCTACTAATAAGGGATAACTGGACCTGGCACAGGGTGTACGTACCACAAGGTACCCACTATAAGCCAGGCCAGCCTCCTACACCATGACTATTCAAAGTTCAAGCAAATGGCTATTAAGAATTCCTGCACATAAATCAAGCGCTTAGAGGATCTTCACAGAAATTATGCAGTCTTCTTGCAGTGTCCGTGACTACTCAAGATTCAAACACATACATATTCAGAAACAAGCACATCATGAACTCTAGCATTAAGGTGGGCAAGTGAGTCCTCTTTTTGTATGCATAGCATTTCCTTTTACTGGAAGTCCTAAGCTGGCTGGGTAAGTGAGTCCCCTTTTATTTTTTTAATGACTTTTTCTAATCCCGGAAGCCCCAAGATAGCCTGTCACCCATTTGTGTCAACAGGACTTGGCCATTAGGCTGTGGGAGCGAGTCGTCTGTCTGTTTCAATGGTTTTATATATATAAGAAGCCCCAAGATGGGTCTATTGGTAAAACTGTAGTTAAAGGTTTATTATGGTTCAGTGAATGCAAACTTGGCAAAACCCGTGCCATTTGTCAGGTATAGCATGCGGTGTTATTATGGTTCAGTGAATGCAAACTTGGCAAAACCCGTGCCATTTGTCAGGTATAGCATGCGGAGCCTCTCTTAACTTAGTGTTTTTTTGAACTGCAGAACATTTAGCATGCCTGACCTTAGTTGACTTCCTAAGTGATTGCCAAAATTGGGAATAAACAAAGGTTAAAGTGAAGTTACGGTGAGCTTTGGTTCTAGCATCTCAATGTATTTTTAAAACAACTGCCTAAATCAATTCATCACAAAACCACAGTGGAATTTCGGATATGGTTACAAATTGAAATTGAACCACTGAAATGTGCAAAGTTTTGGTTAGATGAAATTACAAATGTGAATCATCTATAGGATGAGATAACTCATCTCATTACCCTTACTACTTTGGCAGAGATGACTGAATGTAGTATCCTTAATTGGTTTGATTGTGTCATCATTTAATTGCATTTTGCTTTTATGTGCTATTTATTGCTATAGATATTGTGAGGTCATAAGCATTGCATTTGCCTTTAACTGTGTGCAGCGGTGATTGGCGTCTGAGCCTGGCATTTGGCCACCGCTTCACCCAACTCTCTGTGGGTCTTGAGAACCCACAATGCACTGCATTTGACCATGTACAGTGGGGATTGACCACAGGGCCTGGCTTCTGACCACACCTAGCACCTGACACACTGCAGACAGCCAACCACCCTAGACCAAGACCTTAACCCAGCCTTCTGTGGGCGGCCAGCCGCCTATGTGTGGACACCGGCAAAGCGCAGCAACAGCACTCTGAATACTTTTTTTTTTTTTTTTTTACAGGATTCCTGAATATTATGATGGCTCTGTGAATCTTTAAGCCCAGGAATATCTCAAGGATTTAGGGAGGGTCCATGATTCATTAGCAAGCAAAAGATTTATGAATTCTATGTTAAAATCTTAAATCTTCATTCGTTTTTTTACTAATTAGGTTATTGCCAGCAAGGTCTTTTTGGGACCCACCTCACTTGGGTTTTGACCGTCAAGGTAGCTTCACTCTGCCCCCTTAAATCCTTTTTCTTTCTTTCTGATGCGTACTTCTAACTGCAGATTTTTCACCTTCAGAATAGTCTTTTGGTGCAAGACTGGATCAGGTAGTTTTTACAGCAGTGCTTCTGTGGGCTTGTAGGTGACGTTGTGCACCTCTGCATTGACTTCGTTCCACCCAGAAGTGACTGAGCAGAGCCGCATATAGGCACCCCATGTGCCAACGTTGCTTCTTTTCTTTCTCCGCCTAGAGCTCTGCTCCCTTTTTGTCATTTGATAAATTCTTTCCAAAATCTTTAACATTATGCAAAGGAATGATCCCACTACCGAAGACACAAGGTTCAGACCATGCAGTTTTGAAGACAGATGTCGGTGATTGACCTACTCAAGATGTGTCTGTGGTGTTTGAGCTCAAGCCATATGAGAATGATGTTTTCTTTTACACCCGAAGGTGATCTGTGACCGTGAAGCAATTATGTATGTTGGGGAACACTGAAAGAAACCACAGGCATTGTATAAGTCCCACTCTCACTTCATGTCAAGGGTGTACACTTGTTCCGCTCTTAAAGCCACTCCTGCGACAGGTCTTCTTCGAGGAGGATGTTGTATGGTAACTCAACTCCATCCAGTCACTCTCTGTCCAAAGAAAAGTTGGGCGGGCATCAAGGTGCATATCGTTCTCAAAACAAGGGTTGATTCCACAATTGGTCTTGTTGTGCCTTGAATTTTCCATGCGATAAGTGATGCTGCAGCAGGTCAAGGCCTTTGCTATATATTTTTGCATTCTTTCAGTTCCCATTGGCATGCCTTTGGGCTCCAAGGATCCACACAGTTCACCAGTGGGCTCATCGCCTGTCAGTCCACCCTCAACACCACCTCTGCCCTTCGACTGCCTCACGACTTTCCAGCTTACTTCTGTCCAAGCACCAAGAAATGCGCCAGTCTCTTCTCCACTGATGGCGTTCCTGATGTCGCTGGAGATTGACTCTCTAGAGCCTCCAGTGACCTCAAGCCGAATCTGGTTCCACCCTGGCCAAGGTAGCACTTTGGTCCCACTCCTTCACACCACGCTATGATTCAGAGAAAATACTTCCTCTTCCATGAGGCCTTCCTCTGATTTCATCACCTTTTGGGCTCAGATTGTGATCAATATGACGATGCTGATGATGAAATGGATGCTTTACCCCCACAATATGTTTGAGGGTATCTATATGGACTTGTAGGAGGTCAGTGGACTGGATACCTCCCCTGTACCTGAGATTACTTTCACCCCTTGAACTACAAAACAGGAGAATGCCTCATTTGCTGTAGTGATCAGACATGCAACGGAGGTCCTGTATTTACAGCTGTCCTCAGTCCTCCGTCCCGCCACATCAGCCTCCAAGTTGGTTTGGTTTGCCCTTGATGGTGCCCTTCTTTCTGATCCACCTTAACTTCTGTACTGACCAGCAGCAGAAGATATCTATCTATCTATCTATCTATCTATCTATCTATCTATCTATCTATCTATCTATCTATCTATCTATCTATCTATCTATCTATCTATCTATCCGTCTTTATATTACCTTGCCGGTAGGTAGTTATAGTTAGGACCCAGTTTCCATAGAAAAAGCATTTTTTTGACTTGCCTTTATCTTTGGCACCCTTTGACGAATCTTCACAAAATGTTCCAGAACAGGTGTGCCCAAGAAGCTTGTTGTGCATGGGAAGTTTTGGAAATATCCATCAAGCGGAGGCGGAGAAAAAGGGGGCTCAAAAAAGTGCATTTTCCATTTTAATAGACTTTAGCCACAACTACAGCCCGAACTGCGGGACGGAATTGCATCAAATTTGGCAGGAAGGTATCTCTTTGTCCAAAAAGAGTGCTCCTTTTTTCTTTGTTGTAAATCCATTCAGTAGTATTTGGAATATTTAATTTGTATATCTGAAGGTGTAAAGGTGCAGAGATGTGGTTGGCTGCCAGCACGTCATCGAGGAAGTGTTGGTAGCCATTCCGAGACTCTGTTTCAGCCGAGTCTCAAAAAGAAATGAAAATAAAGAAGACGGTGCATGGTACATTTCCCCAAACCTCATGGCCGTGGTTCAGGGGTCACACAGCACTCCCCTAACCCCCTCCCACCTCCCCCCTACCCCCACCCACACCCGGCTTAAAAGTATTTTTTTAAATCACAGTGAAAATCGCAGCAGATTGTTAAAAAAAAAAAAAAGAAAAATTGGGCTCCTGCATTTTCTGTTTTGTTTCCGCAGGTGGGCCAGGTCCCAGAGCATTTTGGGGCAAAACAAATAAGGAGGGGCGGATAGGATAGGCTGAAAGCTCCTGCCAAGCAAAAGCAAACATAACTCCTCTCTCAACAAGCGGGAGCAGTCAAACAGCTCCCGCTTGCTGGAAGTGAAGTTTTCATCTCTTTCCCTGCACGCATACTTGGGTACAGGGAAAAAGATGAAAACATTGCTCCCGCAAGGAGGGAGCTGCCATTTAAAGCAGCTCCCTGCTTGTAGGAGCAATGCCAGCTTCTGCAGGAGTCGGGAACCGACTGGGACCAAGGGGACCTTTCCCTTTTGTCTCTCTTTCTCCCCATTAAGAGATGGAAGAGAGAGATTGTTATTTCAATGATTTCTCCATACAGTGACTTCAAGGCGTCACACTAGCAAGATGTTTGGTTGGAATGTTATAGTTATGTTTTGATGCATAGCAGAACAGAGCCACCTCTGGCCTACTAGTAAAGCTTTTGAGTGTCACTCAGTAGGTTGAAGTTTCAGATCCTGGTATCTCATGGCTTACTTACTTACTTATTATGTTTTGAATGTTAAACATTCCTAGGGCTGGAACATGTACGTCTTTTTCCCATCACCTTCTTTGGATTGAGTGTCATAGAGATGTCTGAACACTGCGTAGTCACCTGCGGCCTAGTGCTTAAGTTCTCAGAACCTCACATAGAAGGTTGAGTGTTCCAGTCTAGGTATGTCAGTCATCATTTCTCTGCTTTAAATTCTCTGCCCTGCGGCCAGCACCCGCTAGGCACGGCCAAAGGCCATGCATGATGCAGTGTTGCTACAGTGTGGTTACAGGGGGTTTGCCGCAGGGCCTGGATGCAAGCCAAGCCATGCAGCCAACCTCCACAGCGCTTGGCCTTAGGCGTTAGTTGTATTAACATATAAGGGGTGATTCTAAGTCTGGCGGGCGGCGGAGGACGCCCGCCAGACTTCCCCCCTCCAGAATACCGCACCGCGGTCGGAAGACCGCTGCGGCTATTCTGTGTTTTACACTGGGCTGGCGGGCGACCGCCAAAAGGCCGCCCGCCAGCCCAGTGTAAAACTACCTTCCCACGAGGACGCCGGCTCAGAATTGAGCCGGCGGAGTGGGAAGGTGCGACGGGTGCAGTTGCACCCGTCGCGACTTTCAGTGTCTGCAAAGCAGACACTGAAATTCTTTTTGGGGCCCTCTTACGGGGGCCCCTGCAGGGCCCATGCCATTGGCATGGGCCCTGCAGGGGCCCCCAGGGGCCCCGCGACACCCCATACCGCCATCCTGTTCCTGGCGGGGGAACCGCCAGGAACAGGATGGTGGTATGGGGTGTCAGAATCCTCCATGGCGGCGCAGCTTGCTGCGCCACCATGGAGGATTCATTTGGGCAGCGGAAAACCGGCGGGAGACCGCCGGTTTTCCACTTCTGACCGCGGCCGAACCGCCGCGGTCAGAATGCCCAGCGGGGCACCACCAGCCTGTTGGCGGTGCCCCCGTCATTTTAGCCCTGGCGGTCTCGGACCGCCAGGGTGAGAATGACCCCCATAGTAATTTAAATTACTTTACGTTAAAAGCACCATAGAAATTCACTGATAAAAACAAAGGTAAAAAAACAAAGGTTACAGTATCGTTATAGTTAGGCTTCAATTTGAAATATACAAAACCATAGAAATTCAGCAGTTAGAGGTATTGCAAGCAACTATAGCACAACCCAAGGTAACTATAACTAGTGCCCTCACCATGCACTGATAATTACCTCACATATTGCAACACTCATGACACCTTTGATAACATCATTGATAATATCAGTGTAGTATTTGCAGTAAAACTATTGAGGAGAAAATTGTTCATGGTGGGGGTGCGAGGTATAGTTACCTTAGGTTACGAGTTATAGTTACTTGAAATAACTATTACTGCTGAATTTCTATGGTTTTGTTCATTTAAAATGTGAGCCTAACTATAACGTCCTTTTTAAGCTTTGTTTTTTTTAAATTAAATATATATATATATCTTCTGCCGCTGGTCAGGTTGCCGTCTAGCATCCAGCACTGCAGGTCTTTCCTTGGTGCTGGGCCCACTGAGCCTTCACGTCCCACTGAAGAGCTAGCAAATGCTACCTGGAGAGCTGGACAAACAGAATGCTTGAGGCCAGTAGGCCACAAAGCCTCAGAGCTCCTCTTGCCAAGATCCAGGACAGAGGTTGAAACATCTAGGTCATAGCCCGAATGTCCTGGACTCGTTAAGAGAAACAAAACTGCATGGTGTCCACAAGCGCTCCAATAAAACGAAGAATCTACGAAGGAGTCGGGTGGGACTATACATATGTATATGTATGTATGTATATATATATATATATATATATATATATATATATATATATATACAGACAGCCGCACCTTGAACACACTTTATTAAAGACTTTTGACATTCTGAGTGCAGCTACTTCAGCTTTTTATTTAAAGTGCTTTCATTCTACCGGTTCAGACATATTTCGGCTGTCCCGCGACCTTGCTCACCAAACAGAGGAGCCATTTTATGTCAACAATATGTGAGTACATCATCATAGACATAGAAAATATACATTCTTCCATAGTATTTCATTGTTTTTCAAATTTTTAGCATTCTTCGTTATTACGTTGTACGTTATAATTTTTAATTTAATTTTAAGGGGCTGTTACCTTCTAGATTCACTAAATGAACAATGTACCCACATCGTCAAACTTTTGTAAAAGTTTGCCATAAAGTACATCAAATGTCCCCAAATATAGTCCAAGTGGGCATACTCTCATATCGACTAAAATCAATCAACATTCAGTTATCTTAAAAACTCTGTTATTCTACTATAAAGCAATATTTTTCAGTGTTGCTCTCAAAATTAATCCATCTTCACTTGCACAGTGCATTCATATTAAGTGCAATAACTAGTCACAAGTACAGCCCCAGTGGGCATATCTAATATTGCTTTACCCATGCTATTGATAAAAAAAAGTGCTTCAAAAAGAACTCCCTTATCTTTTAAAATAATAGTCATATCATCACAACAATATATTTGATAAAGTGATAGTATTAATATTGTGCTTGAAATCTAAATTCACCATAACTTATGTCTGCTAATGCACAATCATATCTAGCAGTCTAAGTGGTTTGATTACAGAACCTCCTTAGCTTTAATAAAGTGCATGTGTTCCAAGGGCTATAATTCTTAGTATGTTTCCTGAATCTTAAGTAACTAGTGCATGCGAGTTTTAAAAAAAGACAAAATCATGTCTGATGCAGAGTTCTTCCATGGGCTTGAGTGTGAGTTGGAGCCCTATGCTGGGATGCCCATTATTTGGGCAGGCGACTTTAATTGTGTTTTGGACGGGGCTTTGGATAGAAGTCCCACCAGGATGGGCACTAATCCCCATATGACCGCCATACTTTGCGGTATAATGGATAATCTACACTTCGTGGATATATGGAGGGAGATGCACCCTACCTCTACAACTTTTTCCTGTTACTCTCCCACACATGAAGCATATAGCTGCTTAGCTGCTTAGACAGATTTCTGCTGGGGAACGACGGGTCCCTCGATGTTCGTCAGGTTGACTATCAGGTCAGATTTCTGTCGCATCATGCCCCTCTCCTGTTGGAATGTGGTACCCACACACTTAAGCCGGTGATCCCCATCTGGCGCATGCGGCTTGAATTACTGGGTGACCATGAGTATAGGCGTGATATTCAGGAGGCGCTGGCTGGGTATTTTAGCGAGAACTGGACTACAGCCCAGAGTCGCTGCTTAGAATGGGAGGTCCTTTAAGTTGGTTTAAGAGGCGAAAGCCTCGCTAAATCATACAGTATTCAGTAGAAACTAGATCAGGAATTGGCGCAGCAGGAGTACGCCTTAAATGCCTTACAACTTCACATTGGCAATGGGGACGCGCTGGAGAACGAGAGTCGAGTGGTGGGTTGTCGCATAGGTGCCCTGTGGAGTAGACTGGAAGGTTATGTTCGTAAAGATTTTCGACAGCGATTGCATCGTGAAGGGGATCGATATGGGCACTTGCTCGCTTGGCTGCTCCGCCGTGAGTGCTCCACCCCCATAATTCTATCTCTTTGGGGACCAGCTGGTGATAGGATTTTAGGTCAAACTCGCGTGAATGCCCATTTACGGGAGCACCTTGAGGCCATCTACTCTTCTCTGCGGTGCGATGTGAGCTCTCAGACATGAGAATACCTGGAGGGCCTCCAGTTACCCAGACTCACAGACGCTCAGGCGGCAGAGTTGGAGGCTGAATTGTCCCTGGAAGACCTTCAGGGAGCCCTGGGTGGCATGGCCTCTGGGGAGGCGCCAGGTCCCGACAGCCTCCAGGTCGAGTTTTATCACACATATTCCGCAACACTGCTCCCCATACTTCTGGAAATACTTCTGGAGTCACGCGAATGGGGCCTGCTGCCCCAGCAGATGAGGGAGACATTGATTGTGATGCTACCTAAAGCTGGGAGGGATCCTGCGGACCCAAGGTCATATAGGGCACTTTCTATGTTAAATGTGGATTTGAAACTCCTTGCCAAGGTCCTCGCAGTGCGATTGAGATGGGTGGTGACTTCATTAGTGGCGCATGACCAGTGTGGGTTTATTCCTGGAAGAGGGACCCACATGAACCTGCGGAGATTATCAGATGTGATGCACGAGATGCGTAGTCTCCCTGACCATGCTGCGCTGGTCGCCTTGTACATAGAAAAGGCTTTCAAAACCCTGTCCTGGGAATGCCTATGGGCCGTCCTGCATAGAATGGGCCTGGGACCTTCCTTCTTGCCATGGGTACATCTGCTCTACTCGTCCTCGTGGGCTCGGGTCCGCACTGGGGCTCTTGTGTCCGAGGCATTTGCTATACAGCGGGGCACCCGACAGGGCTGCCCCTTATCTCCACTACTGTTCGCTCTGGTCATGGAACCCCTAGCTATACAGTTGCGAAAACGCCTGCGGAATTGGGGCAAACAGGTTGGGACAACAACACACACAATATCACTATATGCTGATGATGCCCTTGTGTATGTTACTGAGCTGGAGAGCTTAGTCCCTCTCTTATTGCAGCTGATGGACGATTTTGGTAGGGTGTCGGGATTCCGTATAAATCGACATAAGATGGTTTTGTTCCCTATGGTGGGTCTGTCGTCAGTGGCTGTATCTGAGTTGCCACGGATGGATCTGGAGTGGGAGACGGAGTCGTTTCAGTATCTGGGTATGCTGGTGACACACTCCCCTCACCTACAATATGCCTGAAATATGGGTAGGGTGACAGATAGCCTCCGTGCCTTGGTCCACATTTGGACCTCCCTCCCACTCTGCAAGATGATTCTCCTCCCGAGATGCCTATAAATGTTACAGAACTCATTCTGTGAAATGCCAACCCTTCTTTTTCGGCAGCTCGATAAATTACTTCTGTCTCTGGTATGGGCGGGTAAGCGGCCCAGAGTGCGCATGGATGTGTTGAAGCTAGACCTGGTCGACGGTGTTCTGGGTCTGCCCAATTTGTTCCTCTACTATGCGGCGTGCTGGCTGCAGTATGCGGCATTGTGGTGCGACGATGGCTCTAACAGGGAGAAAGAGCTGTTGGAAGGCTCTGTTTGCTTGTTGCATTTACCGTGCTTGTTGATAGGTGGCTCTAGGTCACCACCGGAGACCCCCTTCCTAGTCACGGAGGTGTCGCAAGTCTGGATGCAGACCATTGTGAGGGTGTTGCTTAGGGCGCCGTATGCGCGCTTCCGCTTTGGTGGCTGCGCCCCTTCGCCCGTGTTGCAGAAACGCTGGACTTTGGAAAATGGCGAGACAGCGGCTGTAATACTGCTGGTGATCTTTACCAAAACAATGCGTTTATTACTCAGGAGGAAGCGCAGGCCCTCTTTGGTATTGACCAGGGTCAATTTTTGCAGTACGCGGGCCTCTCGCAAACGGCACGTGAGGTTTGGACCTCTTTTCCTACAGAGCTGATTGAATCCCGCCTTGCAGCTACACTTGTTGGTTCTGGTGGTACCCGCGGTCTCATATCCCAGCTCTATAAGGCCTAAAGCATGACAGACAAATAAGCATAGCAGGGGTTAGAGATAGTTGGGATGCTGTTCTGGATGGTCCGCTTACAGATGGTGAATGATCTAAAAAGTATTCCCTGGTACGGGATGCAACCAGCAATGCGAGATTTAAATTGATACACTTTTATTACGTTCACTGGGCTTACCTGACACTGCACCGCCTACATAGGATATTCCCAGCACACCCAGATAGATGTGGTCGCTGTGGTAGGGCTTTTGCTAATTTTGACCATATGACATGGGTATGTAGCATGATTCAACCCTTTTGGACCCAAATAGTGCGAACACTGAGGGAAGTGTCAACGGTTGACGTGGGGGTGACTAGGAAACACTGCCTACTGGGTCTAATCCCTTTGCCCTAAAAAAGGTCATAAAATGACTTACAGATTTGCTCCATTGGGACTCATCCTTGCCAAACGGCGCATTGCAATACACTGGACAAGCCCGTCCACCCCCCCATCCCCCCACAGGACGCTTGATTAGCTGATCTTGTTGAGTGGATGACTGCGGAGGAGTGTTGGCTTCATAGAGTGCATATAGATGAGTTTGCTGAGCGAGACCTGGAAAGATGGAGGGGTGTGATTGAGTCCCTATTAGAGGACTCTGATGAGTTGGTAGGGGACTCCTCAGAAGAGGCCTCTGTTTGTTGAGACTGGGTGGTGCCATTTATAACTGACATACTTTCGTGTGGATTGTATGAATGCTCAGAGATATTTTGAAGTTGGGTCTGCCCTTGGCCGTCCCCCCACCCCACCACTCCTTCCCCTCCCCTTCTCCGCCAATAGGTTGTCGCTGTGGGGTGCATGCCCGTCCCTTCACCTGCGTGCATGGTAGAACCTATATGGGACGCTTGGTGATGTTGTGGGGCTGGATGGTTCCCCCGTGGTGTGATTTGTAGGTAGGGCGGGTCTGGCCCAGGTCTGTACATTCCCTTCGGACTCAGAAGTTCACACTACCTCAGCGACAGTATTGCACACCGGTTTGTTCCTGAAACATCGGCCATGTTACAGGACATGTTGTGCTTGGTAGATATCATTCCGTTGTCCAGGTGGTGCTTATCTGGCTGCAATTGCTTTTGCAGGCACATCGATTAGTCTGATCTTTTGTCTTATGTATGGGTATCACTTCATGTACCACCACAGTTCTTGCTGGAGACGTGATGCGGATATCATGATTGTAAATTTGGTCTATAATTCTGAGATGCTGCTGTGTGTCTTATGAACAGTGCAGTTTCTGTGTTGTTATCATAAAAATAATAAAAAAAGTTTTTAAAAAATCATGTTAAAATAACAGTTGCCACCACCTACAATCTTTCAGAACATAGGGTACGTGGAGACACTGTGGACTGACGAAACATTTCTCCCTTCTAGAAGTGGGTATGCAATTCCTCCTCCGTATTCAGACGTCTTGGAGCTTTAGTATTCAGTTCAGTTATATAACATGACTCTGATTGCCTGAGAATCTTTTCTCTGTTGCCTCCTCTAATGCTTTTCATTACTGCATCAACCACAAAATGTTAGACCCTTCACATCACTTTTATGCCTCTCTTCAAGGTGTCAAGCCACTGGGTATGATCTGTGTTTATTCTTGATTACTCTCAAATGATTTTGTGAACAGGCAGTGTTGTGCTGCAGCCATACTTCAGTTTGCATGGGCAAGTTAAGACAGAGATAGCATCATCTGTAGGTTTTTGTTTTCTTTGAAAGTGGCAGCTTATACTTCTTTGTATTTGTGGTATGCTGGCATGCCTTGCATTTTCCACACTTTTTGAAACCTACAATTTTGCCAGACCAGTTGCCTTTTGGTTTTAATTCTGGTGAGCTCTTCACTAGTGTGCCACTGATAGCTCTAGCTCTTCTAAACGTTAAACCTGTATTCATTGGAGCTTCCTTCCCTATCACTGGGTCATTTTTAATTAAGTACCAGTGTTTCAGCTAAATTTTTTGAAGGAAGTTATTAATCTAAATTGGGATGACCCCATTTGAGATGGTTTATCTTTTCCCCTCTCAAAAATTAGCTCTTCTCTAGTTTTCAATTTCGCCTTCTTCTGAACCTCCTCTAAATTATTCTGCATGGAGCCCCTCTCCTAAAATCTACGTGTCATCTCTCCTAAAGCTTTTTCCTCTTCCTGAACTGCAGTACAATTTATTCTGATTCTAATGCTTTCGCCATGCAGAAGGCTTTTGACAAAATTTTGTGGTTGAAAACTAGATGTGTGTAGTAATATATTGCCCTCTGTTGGTTTCCTATAGATCTTAGTCTCAGGTTTTCCTTCTTTAACATATACTGTTAGATCCAGGAAACAAACTTCTTATTTACTTATTGTACTAGTGAAGTGGAGCTTCAATGCATTGTGATTATTCTTTTCCAAAGTTTAGCATCTGCAGTCAAGGTCCTCAATATTTCAAACACATCAGCAATAAACCTAATCCAGAACACTACATTTTGTGCCCATTCAACATGAAAATCTGTTTGGAGCACCTGATCCTCCCAGCAGCCCACATACAGATTTGCATAGGTGGCAGCGAAGCAGGTGCCCATTGCTGTTCCTCTGATTTAGTGAAACAGTTCCTTATTAAACAAGATATAGCTATTTTCCAAACATCTGCGAGTCATCCTCAGCAGCATTCTAGTGTAATTCCTCAGTTTCAAAGGTCTGGAACTCAAGAAGTAATTCTTTGCTCTCAGCCCATCCTCATATCTTAAGCTGGTATATAGTGTGGTTACATTTATAGTCAGGAGCACAAATTCTTCTTTCCAGGGAATAACGAACACCCTTTTAAAAAATACCCTGTGTCTTTTATGTATGAGGGTAGGTTCATCACAAAGTCCCTTAAAAATGATCTATATATTAAGACATATTCTCAGAAACTCTTCCTGATGCAAAGATTTAGGGTGTCCTGATGGATTTGATCTGTTTTTACGGATGCACTGTACTGCATCCTAATATCTTTTAGTACTACACTGAAAACTCTCTCACAGCATTATACATTATTTAGCTATTTGTATGCTTCTGCTAAATACTCCTCCAAGGGTAGCCATGTGATCAGATAGCCTCCTTTATCCGAGATTCTGATCACGCTGTCATTTTGCTTTGAAAGCTTATTCATCAAATTTTGGCATTGTTTGTGTTGACAATTTTTCCCTTTGTATATTCTCTTTGAATCGCTACACAAATTTATCAAATACTGTGTCACCAGTCATGAACGATGTTGAGTGAATCCTTAGGCATAACTGGTAAAAAATTTCGATTTTACTGAAAGCAGTAGGGCAGTCTCCCCACATGTCCAGATCTTCATGGGCAAATATCTCATCCTCTGTAAATAGGCAAATAATCCCCAGGGTTTCATTCTCTAGTTCCTGCAATTCTTTCATAAGTTCACACCTGCAACCTTTAATTGCTATTGGGTGCATTTCATATCGTTATTCCTTTCATTTGTTTAAGTTTTAGCATCTGGCTGCATCAAAAAGAACTTTTTTAATTTAATAGATCTAATGAATTTGAGCAGGTCTACCCTTGTTTGTACATAATCCATATCTTGTCCTGGACAATAAGACCGCCTGAACGCTAGAATGTTTTCTTCCTCAGTGGATTAACAATTGTATTTTTATGTTCAACCTCTACTTGCACTTCCATTTCCTTTGTTTGCCTCTGGGTTGATTTTTCTTTGCTTCCACATTTGCTCAGTCTTTTTCTCCTTGCCCTCTTCGTCTTTGCGGTCTTTGGTATTGCTGCCGGTCCCTTGCGCATAGATTGATGCTCCTTTCTGTATGTAAAAAATTGAACTCATCCAGTACTGTGGGGACTTACTTTTTCTGGCCACCACTTGCTCCCTCCTCCAGATCAGTATCTACTTCTGAGCTAGATTCACTACTTTCTGTCACTTGCGGAGTTACTTGGCTTGTTTTATTTGCTTCAAACGTTCTCAGCCTACGTAGATTGTCATTTTTTTTGCAGAAGTGTAGATCTGTCCTTTATCATAATCGATCTAATCACGCATACATTTTTGGGTTTTTCACAATTTTATCAATTCTTCAAGTTTTTTTTTTTTTTAGCCTTTCTTTTATTTCACTCAAGAATCTTTTCACTATTTCTAATTCAGATTCTCACAATAATTTGCCTTGCAGCTTGTCAATCTCTTCTATTTTGTCTGGTCTTTTCTGCAGATTTGATTAACTTGATTCACTACTTTTTTTAATACCCCTTCATTACTTCAGCAAACCCTTCCCCTGTTTCGCCAATCTACTCTTATCCAGCAAGCTATTGCAGACTTTCTTGGGGGGGTCTCTTCTGGGTAGCCAGGGGTCCTCTCACTCAATGGTTCCTAGGTACCGTCTCCAATGCTGCTTTGAGCACTTCTCTCCTTGAACATCAGACTTGTCAGCAAAACTTCCACTTCATTCTAGTTGCCGCAGTGCACCAGAACAGAGGGTATGCCAATCACACGTGTAGTCATCAGTTTCTTTTATTTAAAGTGCTTTCAAGCTCATGCTGTAAGTTCAAAGGCATTCTGGCTGTCCCACAGCCTTGCTCACCAAACAGAGGTGCCATTCTAGGTCAACAATATATATGAGTACATCATGATAGACATAGAAAACATGCATTCTTCCATAGCATATGATTGTTTTTCAGATTTTTAGCATTTTCCATTCTTTCATTGTACTGTATACTTTTAAGGGGATATTACCTTCTAGATTCACTAAATGAACAATGGACCCACATTATCAAATTTTTGTAAAATTTCGCCATAAAGTGCAAAATATCCCCAAATCATCTCTATATGTATAATTTAATTGAAAAAATTAACGCTGCCGTTCGTGAACTTTAACATTTAAGCAGCTTTAAATCAGAATAAGCAATCATACCAATGTGTTTCGGCCAACTTGGTCTTCATCACAGTAGATCAGTCCATTTTTTATGTCGCCTTATATACTCTAACACCCAACCTTCCCACAGTGAGGCGTTCTTAGAGTTGTAGTCATTATAAAACCTAAACATTTAAAAACATGGAAATCACATTGCAAATCAAACAACAAATAATCCTAACTATGTGGAATCCACCCAATAAATTCAAATAAAATTGTTTAAAACTCTGATGTATTTTATAGACTTATGTGTTCAAATCATTATACCAACCAACCACCTAAATCAGAGTACATGTGTAGTACATTAAATAATAAGCCATTATTATGCTGTTAGCATTTATACTGCCTAATCTTAGATGGTAGGCCACAGTATGATCCTAATTAAACAGGAGGTCTCGCACCCAGACACAAGACCTGAAATGCTCCAGGAGTGGGGAGAAAACAATATGCAGTGCTTGTAAAATATGATGCAGATTTTAATTAAACCTGCTAAAATACATCTAGAAGAACTGCATAAAATTATCAAGGAAATCGAGAAAATAATTAAATCTAATCCAGGTCAGGACGAACAATTACATATGAGGAAAGAAAAACCTTAACAAATACGAAGAGGAAATACAGAAGTGGAAGAGGAGGAAATTAATAAGGGATGAAAGGGATTACAGTTGGGGCAGAGTAGTTACTTTATCCAAAAGATTTGATGCCTTAAAGAGAGATTATTCTAAAGATAATACTTAAAATAAATCAGTTCCTACAGGGATTGACTAGTGAATCACATATTGACTTAAGTGTAGAAGAAGGCTCCTCTACAATGAATCCCTATACTAAGCGTACTTTTTTAGAAGAAATTAAATTGCTATATGAAGATCAGAGAATATCAAGTGGGAAGCTGTGGTTGCGTTCATGGCCGAGGCCGTGGGGGACAACTAAAAGATACAGGAAGAAAAAAGTGAAATAAAACAGTATCTTCTTTGCTACTTAAAGTTTTGAGCACTGAATTGGATTTATTGGTTACCTTGTCAGATCAGTCTTACAACGGATGAACAGAGAGTGTGTATTAAAGGCTTGTAATTATGTTTCGAACAACATTGTGACCACACTAAGATACGGCTACCTACACATAAATCTATATGCAAAATGAAACTGGCTTAACCACATGCTGTTAAACCAAAAATATCTGGAAGAGATTCAACTGTGTCTGTGATTGCTTAATAAGGTATACTTATAGAACAAATTTCAGATATTAAAATCTATTTGATATAATGCACATCCTAGAAGAAGATGATGAAATGTTGGAAAGTGAGATTTTTGCGGAATTAACCATTGAACCCAACAGACATAAGTACAGTAATCTCTAAGAGAATTCTAAATATTGCCCCTCTCTCACTCCAGGAATACATGTGACATTTTCTTAGATCTGGTCCTTTCATTGTTAAAATGCAAAAATGCAGACATGGTAAAAAAGTAAATATGTCAAAGAATGAACGTGTGCGCAGTTTTAATACATTTAACGAAGAATGATGCAACAATTGTCAAGCCTGCTGATGAAGGTGGAAACATGGTAATCCTTAATAAAGATGACTGTATCAAGCAGGCTAACAGACTATTACAGAATCAAGCCAGCTATAATAATTTAGAACAAAATCCGATCAATTAAATAACCATCATTCTGAATAAGCAACTTAGACGGTGGCATGAGGATCTGTTCATAAACAAAGGTGAATATAAATTCATGAGGAATGAGTATCCAATGATACCCACTATCTAATTTTTGCCAGGCATTCACAAGATACTTGTAAATCCACCAGGAAGGCCTGTATTGTGTTGGCATGTGACTCTCTATCAATTAAAACATATCCAACTATGTAGATTTTTTTTTTAACCTGTTGTCAAGGCATTAAACACCTACATAAAGGACACAGGTGATTTAATTCTTCTAGTAGCAAATGCAAGTTGGAGTAGGAATTACGTTTTGGTAACTATTAATGTGGTGTCATTGTGCACCTTTTTTTACACATGAAATTGGGTTGGAGGTAGTGTGTATATATTTTTTAAACAACATAAGCTTGAAGAATTACAGCACAATAAAATGCTACTAACTGTGGTTGAAATGTGTCTTACTAACTGTTTATATTGTCAACCATGAAATGTATCATTCACAGTGTGGCGCTGCAATGGGCATTTCCTTTTCTCCAAAGTATGCAACTCTCAGAATGGGTTGGCAGGAGAAAGAATATGCATGGGGGCATAACAATGATGATGCTATGGAAAAAATAAATTCTCTGGTTAAGATATAGTGTCAATGGGGGAGTGGCCAAGATGGCAGCTGTGTAGGTCGCATACTGTGGAGCTCTGTGAGGCCTGGCTGTATCGCACCATCCTGATTACTGTACACGGCTCTCTGCTGAGGGGAAAGTGCCCATACTGACCCGCGACATAGCTGCCGCCTCTATCTGGCGCCAGAAACCTCCCGCTGGGGACAATACTTCTGAGGCGGAGCCATTGACATGGCGCCCCCACTCCCTCTGGCCTCCTTGAGAGGGTCGGTGTGGCTCCCACCTGCTGCATCCTGTGGACTCCGATTGGCAGCCGCGGGGCTGATAACGAGGGTGACTCACGGAGAAGGTGTAGTGAGCACAGCTGTACTGGCTGCATCCTGCTGTGTAGACACATGCGTCAACCGTGCACGCTTGGGAGGCTGCGCCGAGACCACCATTCTCCACCATCCTTCTTTGGACAGACAGTCGAGGCTGCAACTTGTGGACCCCAAACCATGCTCCTGCAGCGAGGAGGATGGACTTGGCCCGACTCGCCTACCCCCAGTTATAGTGACACAGGCCCAATGGGGTAGACCTGCGGACGCTGGCCTGCCGTGACGGCGATGTTTGGGAGGTGAGCGCGGGTGGGGGCTTCCCTGCATGGAGGATATTCGTGTGACCCTTGGACACCAGGGGACTGAACCATCCACACTGCTAGTATGCTACACGGGTGGGAAAAGACTTTTGCCACGCGCCGGGATGGCTTGCCCCATGACCGCCCGAGCACCTCAAGTCACCTGGCCCCCTGCCTTGGAGAGGAGATAGTGCCACAGCCCTAAGGATCCTGCAGTACCACTTGTGTAGTACCTGTTGGGCCCCCTACTGCTGCTGCCTTTCTTGAGGGGAGGCCCTGCCCATTGCCCCCAGCTGCTTTACTCATCAGAGTGGGCTGGCTGCGGGTGTCCTTGACACACACTGCAGAGGCCCCGGGCAGACAGCCAACACACCAGAAGACAGACACGTCTGTGCCTCACAGCAGGGACAGGGATCCATGTACCTCTCACCCCATTGCCTCCAGGCACTGATCCCTGCACGTTATCCACCCTTCAATAATTACACCTTACCAAGGACATCAAGTTTCACCATGGTCCACTCAGAGTTCGACAAGGCACAGGCATGCCCAGCGGCTACAACACTGGGTGCGTCAGCATCTGGGAACTCCTTCAAATGGAGGGGTCCACAGAGTCCTCACTTACCGCTCACTCTCATAGATATGACTAGATTCTGTTGGTGGTACTGGGTGTCAAGGCCACCCTGGAACCTAAAGTTGACGCATTGCGATCTGAAATTAGCCTGCTGCGTGACAACCACAGAAAGTTGAAAGAGCGAGTAGAGAGAGACAACTGAATCCACAGTGGCATTCTTTAGACCATCAGTTATGGAGACCACAACCAAAATTAATGCCCTGCAAGAAGAAGTGGAGTACCTTTGGAAGCTTGCGGAGAACCAGGAAGGCAGATCTAGATGTAACAACGTGCGAATAGTGGGCCTCCTTGAGAAGATAGAGGGCCCCAGCATGGAGTTATATCTGGAACAATGGTTCTTGTCCGTCATCTAGCAAAGCAAGCAGTCATCCTTCTTCTCAATAGAACGTGCCCTCAGGGTTCCGGGCTGCCCCCCTCTTCCAGGTGCCCCTCCACATCCTACAAGTCACCCAAAAAAAGGGGCCATGGATGGTGGAAAATTGTAAGGTCCACATATTACCTGATTACTCGCTTGAGGTGCAGCGCCGCATGTTCTCCTTCCTTGCAGTCGAATGATGACTGCTTGAGCAGGGCACAAAGTACACGCTACAGTTCCCAGCAAAGCTGTGGATTATACATGATAGCAACACCACACTCTGTAACACACCCAAAGCCACCTGGTGCTGGCTAGAATCCAGGGTCATAGTGGCACCCCTGGAGCCTGCGGACGCCTCTGGTGGCTGGTCCACAAGGATGCGCCGAAAGCCACGAAGACTGCAGGCTTTTTTTGGCCCCACCAAGGAACAGGTAGCCAAGGAGGAGTCAAAGGTTGTGGCAGCCCTAGAACAATCACAGCACGGGCTGTCTCCCCCACCATCGCGGGCCAGAAATTCTGAAGAAGACTACATGAGTACCCCCCAATCACTGCTGGTATCCATACTCGGAGGCGGCACAGTGGTCACCCCATAGACTGCTGAAGAAACAATGTGAAGGCAATACAACACAGATGCCGCATACACAAATCAACCTGACCTCCCTTTGAGGGCTCAGCTCTTAACATTGCCAAAGCAGAGAGCCACCATCTACTACAATGGCTGGGCATCTTGGACACTAGACTGGCTATGCACCGAGACATCACTTTTGCCTCCT
This sequence comes from Pleurodeles waltl, assembly GCF_031143425.1. Classification (NCBI taxonomy): domain Eukaryota; kingdom Metazoa; phylum Chordata; class Amphibia; order Caudata; family Salamandridae; genus Pleurodeles; species Pleurodeles waltl. The sequence continues at coordinate 997,944,324 of NC_090446.1, forward strand.
CTCCCAATTTGACAAGTAGTTATCATAACTTTCTCTTTCTATCAGTTCTGTTTTCCTCTTATTACACAGTAATTGAGTATGAATAGTTGGTCACCTGTCAGCGCTCCAGCTAAGGAGGGAGGGTCTTTGGACATATATTAGTTTTGTTCTTTCTTTTATATTGTTTCATGTTACTGTTCGTTGTATATGGGAAGCTACAAGGTTGACATGGGGTGCATGGCAGTGGGCGCCCGAGGGATGAAGAGGGGACTTAACATACTAGAACTAACATATCCATTACTACGACAGGGGTGAGTTTTAACACCAGATATCGTTTTCTGGCTTGGAGTGTTCGGGGAATGGCAGGCCAAGCAAAGCAAACCAAATCTATCAGGTACATAACAATAGCACTTTTACAAGAAACACACCTTATGGCCACCGACTTAGACAGCATGCGCAATTGCTAGTATGGTACCCTCATAGGAACTGTACACTTGTGATACACAAACTGTATACTTGCGACACACCAGAGGGATACTTATATGGGTGGCCAGGGCACACCGTTGCAAATTGTGCACAGTAATGTGGATGCTAACAGGCGCTATGCCATTCTGGAGGGGATACTAAATGGCCTCCCCATCACAATAGTTTACCTTAACGCCCTGAATGCCAAGGAGTCACAATTTCTACAAACTCTCACACCAGCCGTATTTCAATACCTATGTGCCCCCACTTACTGGGGTGGGGGACGTTAACTGTGTCTCAGTCACCGCAAAGGGATGGCTACTGTCCTCCAATCTTGGGAGCACAATCAATCACACTATCCCAAGCCTTAACAGAATGAGTCAGCAACCTGCAGGTAAAAGATGCATGGCACTGGTTACACCCTGACCAAAGGGAATTCTCACATTACTCCAGCTTACACGATATACGTACCAGGATAGATCTTTTATTCTGCACAGCAGCAGCACTACCAGGGATTCACGGAGCTGAGTACTTGGGGTGCACCATATCCGACCATTGCCCATTATTACTATACCTAAACTGGGGACGCTCCCATCCTCATGTGCCTACTTGGCGGCTCTCCCAAGACTCCCTACGTGACCCACTGTTCTGTGAGAGCCCAGGATCAGATGCCTGGCCATCTGAGTTCTACTCCGCATACTGCCCTACTCTTCTGCCCCACCTACTTAAAGTTTGTAAGGAGGCATTTGATAAGGGGATGCTCCCCCATTGATCCGCAAAGCTATTTTGGTGGTTCTTCCAAAACCTGACCGTGACCCACTACTGATGGTCTCCTATCACCCCCTTTCCATCTTGAACACCGATTATAAAATACTGGGGAAAGTCCTGGCCAATCGACTGACACCCGTCATTCAGCATACAGTGCACCACAACCAAAATGGGTTTATCCCAGGACAGAACACCTTTTTAACCTCCGCCAACTGTTTATGTTGACGGATTGGGCGACATCCACTTGAGCCACCCCTTGGATCGCCTCCTTAGATATAGAAAAGGCATTTAAAACCCTGGGATGGTCGCACTTACTCAAGGGATGGGGGTTTGGACCCACATTCTTACGTTGGATCACAACACTATGCTGCTCCCCACAGGCCCTGGTCAAGACTGGTCATGTCATATCTGAACCATTCATTATCCAGCGGGTTATTTGGCAGGGATGCCCCCGGTCACCTGTTATTTTTGCACTAGTGATGGAACCACTGGTCTGTGTCCTACGAGCACGGGCCCCGGACCGGGGAATAGATGCCCATAATAACTGACATATTGTCTCAAATTATATGGACGACCCTTTAATATATCTTAAAAATGACCCAAGTGTTCTGCCTTGCCTCATGGAACTCCCACGCTGTTTCAGAGAGGCATCAGCAAATCCCACCTTTTCCCTTTAACACAATTGACGGATGCCCAGCTGAGGGACTCACTTCATGCCCCACTCCCATGAGAGGTTAATTTCATTAGATACCTGGGAGTTTGCGTATACCACACTACTGCAGATCTTATCGATGGTAACATAGGAAGAGCTATCAGGAGCATGAGAGCCTCCCTCCTCTTTTGGATGTCACTCCTGCTCTCTCCGATGGGGAGAATAGCCATATCCAAGATGCTTATCCGACCTAGGTTTTTATACTTTTTCTCATCCATGCTGATACCACTGTCTGCAAATATTTTCACAGACCTGTGTGCTAGCCTCATGGCACAGATTAGGGGTACGTGTAGAATGAGGGTGGTGCTCTCAGATGATATGCTCCAATTGACAGAGGTGGTGTCAGCGTCCCAAATTACGAATACTATTATGCAGTGGCCCAACTCCAGTGGCCCATGAGTCGGCTTGCAAACCACAACATTACAGAGACCGGACATGGGGTGAGCACCCAGACCACTGCTCTTCTCCTCCAGTGGTTGCTGGGTCCCAATGTGGACCCCCCAGGGGCAAGTGCAACGCCCTGATGAAGGTGGTCGAGGCCTGCTGGACCAAATATGTTGTGGGCAAAAACGATTGCCCCCCATGTTCCCAGAGCTCCCTTTGTGGACTCTCCCTGAATGTAGACATCTCCAGACATGCCTAGATGCCATAGCCAGGACCCAGGTGGGGGTCAAGTCCTGGTGAGACCTATACACCAATAAGATATCTACCACCCTAGAAAGCATGATAGATGACTAAGGTACCCCCCAAGGCTCCTTCCTATTATATGCCACGCTTACCCGAATCATACGTACAGTCTGGAAGAGGACACACGATTAACTGGAAACCTCAGTGACATTACAGGTTCTTCTGACGCACGGGTCCGCCCGAAAAGTCATCACCTATTATACACAGCACTGCTCTCTGAGTGGGAGCACCGCCTATGCTACTTCAGAATGTACTAGGAAACGTCCATTACAACCCACTCTTGGACACACAATTGGCCCAATGCCTGGAAGTACCAAAGATCATCTCAACCAATGGTAAGCTCACATACACACAATTTAATTATTACATCATACGTTTTTGACCCCAAACGGATAGTGCACATGTACCCGGGTCCATCAGATGCCTGCCAACGCTGCTCCGCCCCCGAAGCAGATTTCTTACACATGGTATGGGAATGTCTGATACCTCTTACTGGGATGGGATTGTAGACTTCCTTACAGATTGTTTAGGCATCCCTTTGCAGGAAGACGACTAACACCACTTGTTAGGCATTACTAAGCGGTCTGTGGCGGGCAAACCCCCCAATAAATACACTGAGTTAGCCTTTGTTCTAGTAAAGTGCAGGATAGCCATGTCCTTGAAATCCACCACTTTTTCGCCATTTAGGCAATGGCTAGCAGACCTACAGCTGTGCAGGCAGAACAACAAATATTGAAGGACACACCTCCAAATCACCTCCCCACACATACACCGCCAGACTGGCACACAATCCTAGAAAAGATATATGCGAAAGCCAAGTCGGACGAACATCCACTGTAAATCCGCTCTACCCCTTTCCCCCAGACTTAATCCAGTGCAAACATACCAACTCCCAGTCCTCCTTTCCCCGGCTGGCACGTGCCCGCCTCCGCGCCCATCAGACCTCCTAAACACTGGCCCCAATGCAAGCCATATTGTTATTGTTACCTTCTGGTTATTCTTATCAGAATGTCACAGCTCGGATCTTATGCTAACATTATATGTAAGCCTTTTTTTCCTTCTCCCCCACCCCAAGGTGAAAGCGGGTAAATTTCCTAGATGTTGACCATATATGTATGAGATGGACAAATAGAAACTGCAACTAACAGTGTTCTCTATGGTGCAAGTTTTCATCCCGAATCATTAATTATTAGCATACCATATGGTGAATTAACAATGAATGAATAGGAATTGCTCTAAAGATGAGGATACACGAGAAATTGGGTTAGGTAATTTAAAGATTTGAAGAGAGAGTCTACAAATGGAGAGATCTGAAAAATAGTCTGGAAAAAGAAATTGAAATCGTGCATTGAGACTCTGAACACTAGAAAAGAGTAAGGTGCATGTTCTAATGATCATATTCAGCTAAAACTAGCCTTAACATGCAGCAAAGAGTCACGCATTTCCGAAGTATTCAATATAAATTGGCATTTCATTTCTAATGACCCTGACATCAGTACACTTGGAGGGATAGACCCCAAAAAACCTTCAGAAAACCCCATCACTCAAAGACACGTTAGTGAGAAGTAATTTTCAGGAGAAAGGCACCACAGATTGGTTGGATGATCTGCATTATGACTTTACCAAATGTAACAGCTGCAAAACCTACATAATTGGGAAAAATACCAAGATATTTGTAGATAGGAATAATGATAAATTAAAATTAAACATTAAGGGCCAGATGTAGAAAGCGTATTGCATGGCGCAAACGCAGTTTGCGCCATGCAAAACGCACATCGCAAGGCACATTCCCATTTTGCGGGTCGCTACCGACTCGCAAAATGGGAATGCAACTCGCAAATAGGAAGGGGTGTTCCCTTCCTATTTGCGACTGGCACTGCGATGCAGAATTGCTTTGTGACCGCGAAAGCGGTTGCAAAGTAATTCGCAGTTAACACCCACTTGAAGTGGGTGGTAACTCATTCGCAAAAGGGAAGGGGTCCCCATGAGAACCCTTCCCCTTTGTGAATGTCGCTAAAAATATTTTTTCAGAGCAGGCAGTGGTCCAGTGGACCACTGCCTGCTCTGAAAAAAACGAAACCAAATGGTTTCATTTTTTCTTTTGTATTGCAACTCGTTTTTTTTTTAAGGAAAACGGGCTGCAATACAAAAAACAAAACAAAAAAAAACTGCTTTATTAAAAAAGCAGTCACCGACATGGAGGTCTGCTGTCTCCAGCAGGCCACCATTCCTGTGAGTGCAGAGAATGGCAAGGGTGTCGCAAATTGCGACCCACCTCATTAATATAAATGAGGTGGGTCTTTGCGACCCCCTTGCGATTCGCAGAAGGTGTCTGAGACACCATTCTGCATATGGTTTTGCGAGTCGTAATTTCCGCTTCGCAAAATCTATTTTTGCTACATCTGGCCCAAAATCACACGGAACTCCCAGTTGGTGCTCTACGCTATTGAATGTGCCTGTGATCTCAAATACGTTGGTAGCACTATGTGCTTGCTCAAGAAGAGAATATGGGAGCATACTTTAGCTGAAAAACATAAAGATGTGACATATGCAGTAGCAATACATAATGCGCAGTGTTGTGAGAATGATTGGAGAACATTAAGATACTACTGCATTGAAATGGTGCCAGACCATGAATGTGGAGATGTCGTCACTAAGAAATTACGACAACTGTAATCTAACTATATAATTAGTTTGAGATCCAAGTCCGCCTTTGGCTTGAACAATAACTAAGAACTTTTTGTACATTTATAACCAATATGATTTAAGATAACAGTGCTTTCTTAAATTGCTCTTGGTCTATGTAATTCGGAAATAATGTGTGGCCATAATGATGAGTTTGGAGGTTATGATTACTGATGACCTTAGAATAGTAAGTTTATATATAGTATACAACACCTCGATTTTAGTCATTTTTAATGATTTGCTCAATATGTCACTGCAGTCCTCAGTAGTGCTAATTTGAAGCCTCAAAACCATGAGACCCAGTATGGTAATGAGCTTTCATGTTTAATTAGGACCTTCAGGTAAGGTTGGGTAGTATACATGCTAACAGAATAATAATGTCTCATTACTTAATGTACTGCACATGTACTCTGATTTAGCTTTTTGGTTGGTATAAAGATTGAACCACAAATGTCTATAAAATATCTCATGTTTGAATTTATTAAGTAGATTCCACAAATTTAGGATTAACTGTTGTTTGATTGCAACGTGATGTGCATGTTGAAAATGTTGATGTTTTATAATGATTACAGCTCCCACATTGCCTCATTGTGGGCGGGTTGGGCATTAGTGTATATATAGAGACATACAAAATGGACTCACCTACCCGGACAAAGATCAAGATATTCGAAACACGGTGCAATTATTTATTTTGATTAATGGCTAAAGTTTATGGAGTGATGTCTTGAGGAACATTGACGACTGTTATACATCACATATTACTTTTATATTTGGAAGCATCTCAGTAACATGCAGAAATGAATTTGAGATATGTATACCACTCCCCATCTGGCTAGCTTCAACATTTTAGATAATAGGCAACGTGGCACGGATATATATAATTCTGGGATATGGCCAATTACCATGATGTTATAGTACACAGCACGAGGCACTTTAGTAAATGACAGGACCGAGGAGTCATATATATACCAACTAGTTATCTGCAGCTTAATTGAACTACGCTCTTGATTTCAGAATAGCATGTGACGCTTTATATATTAGGCAATTAGGGTGGATGTATGTTATGAATAGTACATCAACACTTGCAGAGATAATAAGTAATACAACATATGTCACTTTAATATTTGGTGCCTTAAGGTGCCATAAGGAATTCTATTGGCCATACAGCACTCTATTTGACAGTCCATGGGTGAACATATATTGGGCATTTATGAAATTTAATGAATTTAGCAATGTAGTACTTTATTCTATATTTGTCTAATTCGATGCTTTGAAAAAATATATAATAAACTCTTAATAATGCGATTTGCACAGCATGGATCACTTTACATACCTGTAGCCCCATATGGGACCATCTGAAGAGAGGGGTGGCATATTATATAGCCATCCTATGGGCAACTCAGAAGTGCTCCTGTATACTTGAGTGGTGTTGTACAGTATGCATATTATATGTTATGCTTATATTTGGAGATATATAGCTGTTACACTGTGATGTCTATCACTATTACTATACCATTTTGGACATTTGTTTTGACGATTTGTTTGATAATTATGATGATAATGGCTATGTCATGTGAATCACTTGCATTGCAGAACCTGATGTGTAACAGATAGCGGATTGACTCTTTGACTTTGATGTACTAGCAGGTTCACAGATTATATAGCTTAAAAGACTTAATATATCTGGGTTGTATTTGTTTCCAAAATGGCGCTCAGATTAACATTGAGAGCAATAGGATAGCAATGTGACCAAGAAGGGGGTATGAAAAGAAAGGATGGACAATGAACGTAAATTGGGCAGTTGCTGGCGTTAAAGGGAATTGTCCAATGGAAGGCGGTCAGCCTAAACACGACGTTCTGTTTGAGGAAGCACTGTTTTCTAAAATAAATTAAATGGATTGACCATGTGCTGCGTCACTGCATATTTCACAGATTTAATGGTGGGGCAAAACGGATGCGTTTGCGGTGTTAGGAAACTCACCCGAATTATGTTTCATATATATATATATATATATATATATATCCACTCAAAAATAAATTTAAAGTCTGGCACTCCATGCAATTCACTGGCCTTTGTTTATTTAAAAAAATCCATAAGACAAAAACTAGGGCAACGCGTTTCAACCATCACGGTCTTCTTCCTTGGCCCTTTTTACAAAATTACAACAAAAAAAAAAAAATATATATATATATACACACACACATTCAAATACATGCATATAATATATATATATACACATGTGTTGTTTATTGTTATTTATATACATATATGTATATATATATACAGATCATATATATATATATTTGCCGAAACGCGTTGACAGACATCTCATTCGGGACTCTGAATTACCTATATAAGCTAAATAAATAAATTTATCAACTAAATACGAGCGCTTTGGACTCAATTGACTTCGACATTTGGGAGATACGTGATGGGATCGGTGCAGCCGTCAGATGGCTATCAGTCCATCTGTTGAAGAAATTATATATATATATATATATATATATATATATATATATATATATATATATATATATATATATATATATTGGCCCCTGGAGGACTTGCAGATCACACTGGATGAAAGAGGAATGACTGTGCTGTTTTTCCTGATCTCTCACCCTCTCTTAAAATTGTCTGTCACCCCATCCTCCTGCCCCACCTTGCAGATGGTTGGATGAGGGTCGTACCCAAGTCAGACTGGTTTCACTTCTTCAAGTTTGATCCTAAGCAGTAGCCATCTCCCTTTTACAGTCATTGCTCACCCTCTTCTATATGGCCTCCGACTCTTCGCTAAGTCACACATTCTTAATATATACCTTAACCTAAGTTGTTGCTTCTTCGGTTTTCTATTCTTTTGGTATGCAGACTGCACTACATTTTTCTGGGATGATCAAGTTGAATACCTCACAGTCCTTTGAAAACTGTTTTTTTCTCCTTTGCTAATTGAATCCAGTGCAATACACTTGAAAACAGAGATCATCGGTGAATGTAGCCCTCCTAGTTACAAACTACGAAGAATGATGCAAAACACGTATAAGGAAACTTATTTTCAGTCATCTATTATTATTATTCAAATCTCAAATAAGCATTCATCTACTTGCTTTTTCTTTCTCAAAAACGTAGTTTCGTGCTTGTCCTACGGAATTGTGTGAAGAAGGTGGACTGGCAATTGTAACCTTTTGACTTCTGCCCCCTCCCCCAATTAATCATTACTTGTGTCCAGGGGGCCCCTACTGAATCATTATTGGAATCTGCACCCCCCCCCCACTGAGTTATAATTGGATGGCAGTGACCCCGGGTAAGCATTTTCAGGGATTTGAACGGCAAAACCAATACACATAAATTACAGAGACAATCATTCATCAACAAATACACAAATTATGAAATTCTTTATTTTGTTCACTTACCAATGTAAACAAATAAATAATAATAATTGGCAAGTTAGGGCTTTTCTAAATTCTATTGATGCCACTCATTGCCCATATTATATTCTGTTTGTGCTGACGCATTTGCACAGCTCCCACAAATCAATCTGAGGATACTAACTTAATTTTTGGCCTCAATTTTCAAATTCCTTCAAGTTTACAGGACATTTTTTTTTTTACATTGTGCTTCTTTTCTTATATACACTTTATTTGTATTAATATTATTTAATATCCTAAGCAGTCGCAGACCCTCGTGAGAAAGCTTCACGGACCAAACTAAAGGTTAAAGTTAAAAACCACTGGTCTAGACTATGGTAATTTAACAAGGCTTCCGCTGCCACAAACTGTTATAGCATGGCTGGATCTTAAGCTTCCGGTGCATTAAGCAATCATTTTCGCATACTTGTGCTTTTGCCACAATGTCCTTTGTAGGACTGGCCTTTCTTTTTGCAACGTACATGTTCCAGAAATGTGTACCGTTGCTGTAGCTATGCTCATTTGCTCTCTGTTCTCAAGACCATTTTATGAAGGAAGAACCTTCTCTGATCCCACACACAAGATGTGAAAGTCACTACCCCAGGACTCAAGAGCTCCTTAAAAGCCTCTGGCGTTTCTAAAGGGTTTTAAAGCCCGGCTTTGTACTAATTCTCTTTAAGGTTTCCTAATTCAGCTTATATTATTTCCTACAATCACGCCGTGCTGGGGAGCTCCTAAGGACGCCTGTAGCGTTGTACAAGCTCACGACGTTCATGCTCAAAATTGAGTGTTATATCTACGCCACCCTTGTATAATCTAGACGCCGGGCATTGACGCAGCGTGCCCTGCTTTCATGCAGTCAAATGTAGACTTTTGCCAAGGCCGCCCGAAATAGCCCACAGCAGTTGAATAATTCACTTTGTCTGCCTCCCACTAGTTTCTTTGTAGCTAAAACTTTGGTTTGTTTCTCTTTTGTTCCATTTTAGACACTTATTGTAACCACGGATTGAACCAGAACACAATCCAAGTTGCATTTTAGAAAATAAAAAATCAGCGCTTGACACACTTTGTTTAAGCTATAATATAAATTAGGGCATGCTCTGAGGTGACATTGGACGCTGTTACAGCAAGGGTCCATTTATTCTTGAAGCATAGGCATAAGCAAATGTTGAGCCGTATTTATTTTCTCGAAGCCCCGCAGGTCTGGGGGAGCCGGGGTGCTGCGTATGCTGGCAGGTGTTCGTGTGCTACTCTCAATAATGCCATCAGTTTTTGCCTGGGAGGCTGGATGGTTTATACGAGGCCTCTCTCTCTTTCATAACATGGCAGCTTACGTTTATACGAGGTGCGCGTAGACGTCGCGGGGCATAAACCTTCACCCCAGATCACAGTCACAGCCGGAGGCCACGTTATTAATGTAACAATCACCCTTGTGCATTTTTCATGATGAGGTTAAAGTAATGCAAGCAGCGGCTTATGTGGCGTAGAAAATTGGTCTCTTCAAAGTGAGTTCATTATATGCCTGTACCAATTAACATGAGGACGGTGTCTCCGTCGGACGCTGCTATAAATCCACGGCTTGGCATGGAGACCTGTGCAGACTACACAGACTACCCAACAGGTACCTTCTGCTGACACAATTGGGCAGGATTTTGACCCTGGTGGTCCGAAGACCGCCAGGACTACGGTGGCGGTCTCACTGCCACCGGGCCGCCGGTGAAGACCCCCACATTAGGAGTGTGGTGGGTTGGCCTCTGCCAACCCCCCATCCCCACTTGTACCGCCAGGACGGTTGGACAGCCGGGCCGGAGATTAGCATCTCCGACCCGGCGGTATCAAGAGTCTGCTTTCCACCATGGTTTCCATGGCAGTAGCACCTTCATGAAAACCCTGGCAGAAAGGCTACCAGTGACAGAAAATTTCTTTCCTGTCACCGGCAGAGGACTCCCCCCCCCCTCCTAAATCCCCCCTGCAATCCAAACCCCCACACCCTCTCCTTCCATACCAGAATCTCCCTCCACCCCCTCTTCTAGAACATCGCCCCCACCCTGTTCTAGTACAGCCCCATCCCCTCTTCTAGTACAGCGCCCCCTCCCAGCATACACACACCCACACGCACCCTGCATACACTCGTTCACGCACTTCACATACTCATTCACCAGCACTTACATACTCACATTCACTCACACACATCCATACACACATTCATTCACACACATCCACACAAACATTCCAACACGCACTCACTTCAACAATCATACACACATTCAAGCACCCATACACACACACACATTCAAACACCCATACACACACTTAAATTCACACACTCAGACAACACCCACTCACACACGCACACACAACACCCCTCACCCTCCCACCCCCACTTCCCTGTCAGACGATCGACTTACCTTGTCTGGCGAGGAGGTCGTCTGGCAGGGAACGAGGACAGGCGCTTCTGCCGCCGGCAGATCCCCGCCATCAGGACACCTCCAGGCTGTATTACAGGTCGAAATATGGCTGGTGGAGTCCTTTTGGCTGGGCGGGGCCAATGGTTGAACCGCCCCTGTACCTCCGACTGCCAGCACGACTACTGAAGGATTTCCGCACCAAATTGTGGTGGAAATCCTTCAATGCTCGTAATATGGTGGTCGGAAGACCTCCAGCACTGGCGGTCTTCTGGCACCCGTGGCTTTGGCGGTCTTCTGAAAAGACCGCTGAAGTCACAATGAGGGCCAAAGTGATGGATGTCCAGAGAAGGAGTTACCCTGAAACATGCCGTACAATTGGGTGGCTTTTGTTCATTCGTCAACTAGTCGGAAGTCATATGGCATGCAGGCAAGGTAAAATTGGTTGCCTCTTGTCTCTGGGCCAATTATTAGTGTTCCCAATCTCAAAAGGTCCATTAGGATTTAATAATAACTTGGTGTTAGACCTGTCAGCCTTAGGGTGGTCTTCCCCCAAATGTTTTTCCTTACTCATGCTTTTGTTAAATTCATTCTGTTGGCCCTAGGACTTTGCACACTTTACCACTGCTAACCAGTACTAAAGTGTTTACATTCTCTCCTATAAATATGGTGGAATTGGCTTACACCCAATCAGCACATTTAGTTTACTTGTAAGTTCCTAGTAAAGTGGAACTGCATGTACCTAGGGCCTGTAAATTAAATGCTACGATTGTGCCTGCAGCACCTCTTGTGCCACCCATTTAAACATCCCTTTAAACATATTTCAGGCTTGCCATTGCAGTCTGTGTGTGCAGTTGTACACTGCTTTTTCGACCTGGCCAGATAAACCTTTTGCCAGGCCTAAACCTTCCGTTTTAATACACATAAGTCACCCCTAGGGTAGACAATAAACATCCCATAAGGCAAGGTGCAGTGTATTTAAAAAGTGGGACATGTACTTTTAACTTTTACATGTTCTGGCGGTAAAATCTCTAAAATGTGTTTTTCTCTACTGCAAGGCCTGCCCCTTCCCTCCTAGGATAACATTGGGTTACCTTATTTGATTTAACAAGTGATAACGTTTATTAGGTAGCAGGTAGGAAAGTTGAGTTTGATCTCCTCAGAATTGCAATTTAAAACCCTTCCAATGGTGAAGTTGGATTTTAAGTCACAATTCTGAAAATGTCACTTTTAGAAAGTTGGTATATTCTTGTCCTCACCATTTGATGCCTGTAACCTTGGTCATATTACTAGGTGTAGCTGGCACTTGGTCTTTGTACATTACTCCAAGACAGTGAGACAAAAGGTGAAATAAGTGTTGGCAGGATGGGCCATCTCAGACTTGATAGTGGGGGTGGAGGTGTCACCTACCACACCTGCACATCACAAAGACTCTGCCTCAGCAAACTCACAAAGGCTTTCAAACTAGCATTTTGTGCCCCAAGAAGAGATGGACCCAGGCAGGAATTTCTAGACACCGCTCTATGGAGAGGGCTTTAGAAGCGTCTCACATTTCATGATGAGAACCAGATATAAATAGTGAACCCTCAGATCAGACTCTTGCACCTGTGGACTCTGCCAGGAAGGAGTACTGCCCAGCTGTGCCCTGCTGCCCAAAGATTCCTTTGCTGCCCAAGGCATACTGAAGGACTCTTCTGCTGCTGGGAGCACTCCTGCTGAATCCAGCCTGCCTTTGTGGACCCAGAACTCCAGGAAGTCTCCAAGGGTCATTTCCCTGTTCAAGTCACAGGGCCAAAACAAACTTCTTTGACATTGATCCATCTCTACGCATCTTGATGCAGCTTGCATCAACTACCACCCAGCAGGACACAGCTTGTCCTCGACGCATCTTGGTGCAAGTCCTCACCAGCTCTGAAGGTTTCTTCGATGCCAACGCACCACGATAACGACGACGTAGGACCTCATATTGCAGTTCTTCATCGACTCCACCAGTGTGCGATGCATCTCAATGCTGGACTTCTCATTGCAGCTCTTCGATGGTTCCTCGACTCTGGCTCGGTTAGCTTGATGCAAGGACTTTGCATCTCAACATTCAAGCCAAAGTGTACTTTTCAGCGGACTGAACTCCATCCTGTACCCAGTCCACGCCACATCGTGGTCAGTCTGAACTTGTAACTTAGACCCGGTGTGTCGCAACCAGCTAACCACTGTTGGTGCTTTTTGCTTACTGCCTGATTTCTTCAAAGCCTTTAAAATTTTTATTTATGGTTCTGCTCACTGGATTTTTGTTGTTTTGGCGTCAAATATTGTATTACATTCTACTCTGTTTCTAAAATGGTGTGGGATTTCTCTTGTGCTGTGGTTTCACTTTCTCACTGTTTGTGTGCTGAATAAATACTTTCCACATTGCCTTTGAGTAAAGGCTTACAGCTTTTGTGCCAAGCCACCAGAGGTTTAAGCGCATGTTTGCTTTGTTTCACCCACACAAGAATTGTGGTTGCTACTTGAGTAGGGTTTCACCCACTCCAACTAGCAACCTAGTTTCTCACACTTGGGATTTAGATCTAGCTTGAGAAAACTCTAGTTGTATCTAGAGGTGCTGTCATAACAAAAAAGAAAGGAAATACAGAAAATGGCTTTAGCATATTGATTAGCCTATTGGGAGAAGCTGACATTTTGATTGCCCAGTACTTGTATGATCTCGCTTAAGAAGTAAGGCACTCCTTTTTGTGTGTTTTTCCTATCCACAAGAACTCATCTGAATATTAAAAAGGACATTTTCAGAGAGGGGCTTTGGCCTTACAGTAGACACAATAGCGGTAAGAAAAGTTGTTACCAGAAGATTAACAACAGCTACCACCACGACAAGGAACAGAGCAATGGTCACAGCAAAAACCCGCTGCAAACTTGCAGGTATTGCTGCCATCACAGCAGGAATAAAAACACTCTGTACCACTTCCATTACAGCAAGGGATCACAGCAGTGATTACAGCTTCATCTTCAGGAGGGACAACTGTAGCAGCAATAGCTTTTACTACTGTAGTAATTACTGCAACAGTAACCACCATAGCTGCAACCACAACCACCACAATACCAACAACAACTGCAAAAATAGTTGCAATAAGACAAGGGGCAACATCAACGGCCTTTACCTTAACTTAATCACTGCAGGGTCAACAGCAATGTTAGCAGCTACCCCAGTTTCTACTATATCAGTGGCCACAGCAGCCACAACGACTGCCACCATGGCACAGATAACAGCAGAGATAGGAGTGCCACCACAACAGGGACCCTAGCAGCAACCCCAGCTATAACCACTACATCAACTGCTGCAAACTCAGCTGACTACAGCAGGAACCACATCCATCTGCCATCATAGCAGGGGTAATAGCAGTAAAATAGCTGTCATCACAACAGAGACTACAGTTGCAATTGCCGGAGTAATCTTGGCATTATGACTGGAACAGTAAAAACAGATGCAAGCATTAAAGAGAGAACAATAGTGTCCAGTCATAATTACAGCAAGGACAACAACTGCCACAATATCACGACAAATAAAAGTGACAACAACTGGCACAACAGCCAGGCCCACAGTAGCCCTTCTGTCATACCCCTCCACTCTACCCAAACATAAGCTCCAATTTTCTTGCCTATTCGTAAAGTTTTGCAATTGCTGATCAGCAGTTTTTTCTGCATAACTTTGTTATCTCCTAAGATCTCTCTATAGAAGGCTCTGAAGGGCTCTGAAGCTATTCTTATGAATTTTTCACACTGCCTCTTGCTCGTCATATCCGTGTTTCTCTTTCTTTCTTTATTCACCCGTATTTGGTCCTCTAGGGCTTTATGCGGTTACATGGACAAGATTAATGGTTAGTTTTCATCATATCCTATCCCCTGACTTAACCTCCTCAAACCACCATCCATGAGCTACAGAAACTGCTGCAGGAGATAAGTTAGGCAGTATGTAAATTTCAATCCCTGCTATTGCTGTTGTCCTTTCAACTGACTCAGTCTCCTATTCCTGGCCATGCTGAGAAAGATGATGTTCAAGTTGAGGATGCACGGTGTTCCCGCCACAAGCAAGGGAAGATTTGAAGATATCCATCTGTCTTTGTGACAGTGGAGGGAAAAGATGCCTGTGACAATGACAATGGTTGATGCACAAGGGAGAAGATTTGCTTGCACTACAGTCTGCCTCCAGGATTCCAAAATGGGCTCTTGTGTTAGCAAACGCAACTAGAAGGGCTGGGGAACTGAGCGTGCTTTGGATGAATAGTATCATGTAGGAAATAGAAAGGAAAGGTAAAATCTAATTTGAACAAACTGCTAAAATTAGGTCAATTCCTTTATTGCTGCAGTACCGTGCCAAAAAAGAACTTGCCCATCCTTAGAGTCTGCCTCTTCTGCTTTGAAATTCCATCGTCATTTCTTTTCTATTATTGGAGCATTATATTTCCTTTCTGCAGTGTGTGTAGTACTTAATAAAAAGGCATGTACCTTTTATTTGCATACCCCCACCTTTCCAAAATGTCCTCCACAGAGCTCAAAAGTTGGTTGTGAAGGGACTCATATTGTGGAGGATGAAGGCTAATATTAGTGGAATTATATGTAACAAAGTATTAACTCCTATATGGTGTAGTGTGTCAAATACTGTAGGGGTGGGGGTTGGAGGTGACTAGGTCTGGTTGGCTAAAGCGTAAGCTCAGCCAGTTGGAACGTGCCACTCCTGTCTGGGGTGGCCCAGTGCACCTGCTAGATGACCTGCGTTCACTCTTGGGTAGCTTTTACAGAGAAGTCAGGCTTATCCCAGAGCCAGTGTTTAAGGGAACAGCACAGCACATTCCCACAACACCCCGGCTGAACAACCCCTAAAAAAGAGACTTCACACGGGTTGTATGTATGGAAAATTGTATTCAACACACACACACACATGATTATCGCAGTTCGATTACAAAGTGTTCTCAGCATAAATTGAGCACACAAAACATAACAATAGGCAATGTACATTTAGTTGTGAATCTCAGTGAGCCACGCAACACACAATAATATGCCCCACCGCTTTAAAAATTGATCAATGTATATATTTTTGAGGAAACCATTCATTCCCTCCCCATAAGGTGCCCACCTGCTGTCAGTATTAGGCCCACCCTCACGGTACCCACGATCAGTGTAAAATGTGCAATCTATGGTGCGCCCTGGGGCTCACAGTAGCAGCACAATGTATATCACACTAAACCACACTCCCACCTAGACCCATGGCCTCAGCTGCACTAGTACAATGTGATGGCAACCTTATGAACCTCCTGGCAGAGCCTGAGTACCCAGCAACACCACAGTGCTGTCCCGCACTCAATGTTCAGATTCACTCTCCCACATCCACACTGAGTGTAGGCACAGGGCCTGAATATCGTGGTCTCTGGTATGCATGCATACACTTTCAAACACACCTGCTTCCGGCACCCTAATGCGATGCCCTGATAACTGGCAAGTGGATGCCCATACGCTTGCACGCCCTCTGGGTCCCAACCCACCTTCCACCTGCTGACCAGTCTCCAATTAACCTCGCCTCACCGAAACCCCCAAAATTATAGTAACTTTCCCCTGGACACACAGCCACTCACGGCTAAGTCACATCTCTAGAGGTACTGGGGTCAAGCTAGGGGACCAGAAAGATAACAGCCAGTGAACAATTAAGGAGTAGACATTCAGGCTCCCATTAGGAGGGTCACTAAGAGGTCTGAAAGACACAGAGGGATAATCACTGGGGCTCAACCGTTAGACTCTGAGACGCCCAGCCCGACAGACAATCCAGTGTTCTCAAACAGTAACCAAGTTCAGCACCTCTGGAATGAAGAGGCACCGATAGGGCATGTTGACTCGCCCTGCCCTCAACACTTAAGGTTGCAAACAAGTTACCAGGCCAATGCCTCCGAATTGGAGACATCCAGTCTGGTTCCCGTGACCTTCCAGGGCCCGGACAGGTTTGATCTCACGTATCAAGTGCTCCATGCCATACCCTAATGACTGGGGGTTCCTGGACAGCACCAGGTTTCTTCAGCCAACCCCTAGAAGCATACCCCATCCCTCGACAGACAGCACTGGTCAGGTGCGTGATGACCTAAACAGCACCAGACTTTCCAGTTCCACTGGGGACTTGGTTTCCATACCTCTCTGGTTTGAAGTACTCTGCCCAATAAGCTGTGGTCTTAGCAGTACAGGACTCCACAGATGGCACACTAGGTGCAAGATCCGCATGCAGTACTAGGCCACGTAAAGCACTCCTTGGGTTGTACCTGCACCTCTGCAGGTTCCACCCTATGAACGAGCACAGCACACAACGAGCATTCAGCCAAGGGTCACACAAGGGAAATGCTCCCATTTGAACTCAATGATCCCCCAGCAGAGTCCCACAACAGTGACCCCTTCACTTCAGAAGCTGTTTCAGGGTGCAGTGGTCCTCACGATGAAGGGCCACACGCCATTAGCGCAAGCAGTACATTGCTACCCCACACCTGGTGTGCCCGGTCTCTGGACTTCATTTCTTGTCCACAAGCATACCGCTCCTGCCAGGCAGAGTCTGGCTTGATATATACGCAAACAGAGTGTACCGTTTTCCAGATGTACCGATCACAATGTAGGAACCTCTCAGGAGGTCTTTGATGTTCCTCAGACCTCTGCAGAGAACAGGGGGCAGCCAACCTGCCCTAAGAGAGACATTTCAGGGTGCCACACAATGGCAGGCAATCAGCCTCAGACCAGTGTCTAATCGGGAAGTGTGTACAGATCCCCTTCATTGGACAGTTATCCTTCTGGTCACCCAGATTCCTCTGACAGTGTGCCATTGCGATCCAACCACACTGGTCCCATGTATCCTTAGGTACTACTCCAAGATGCATACTTTGAGTACCCCTACTTATACTAAGTAAAGCCTTTGAAGTGGGAGGTGGTTTGAAGGACATTCCTTTGAACCACGGATGTTTCCCCTAAATTTCCTCCATGTCTGGCCTGCGGTCATGGAATGCAGATCTTTACCTTTATGGGTGCCAAGCTCTGGCTCCGGAAAGCCAAGTGTCACAACCTCCCCCCCCATCTACTGCAACATGCCCCAAATGGCAGTGATCTGTCATTCTGGTTGCCCGGGTTTTATGGTGGTCACCTGGGGAATGTGGAGATGTGCACTACCCCTGGTACCCCTGGAAAGAAGCCTAATTATGAAGCACCAGAACCAGTCCCAATACCTAGAAATGCCAACTTCCTAGAGGTGGCACTTCCTGGCCTGGGTTTACTGAGCTACTGTTACCAACAGCTCTGATTTGTCATCCTGAGTCCAACAATACCAAACAGTATGAGGGTGCTCCCTGCAATCTGTTATTGCAACTGGACATAATAAGCCTTGGTGTCACATATAACTGTATTGGTAGAGCAGCTCTCACTGGCAGTGCAAACACGCATGAGTGTTTGGTCCTTCACGGGCACTTGTGCCCCAGCGCACACACCAGTGACAACCACCACCACGGTGCTTGTGCACCTCGGTCGGCCTGAACCTCCAGGCTCCTTTCATATTGTGAATTCTCGTGCGTAAATATGTGCACTGTTATCACTTTGGCCATGTACGCATACACATAGGAACCACCCCAGTCTGTCTTAGATATGGACCCCCGGATTGGAAAGGCCAAACCCCAGCTATACCTGGCCCGGTCCGGGTACTCAAACCCGCACACGGGTGACTGTGCCAGTTTTTAACTTGTATGGATGGTGTGAGCACTTTCACTTTGCATTGGCAGAGGGAAAGTGCTCCGAGCTTCTAGGCTCTTGAAGAGGAAAACCAACAAAACCTACTCGAAAGAAGTGAAAAAATCCGGGGAAACCACTGCTATTCACATCAGGTCTAACAGTGGGTGTCTGTCTCACTGTGGCTTTAAGCAACACAGATTCAAGGACATGAACGTAGCTGTGAATGCACGTCAGAGACAAGTGTAAAGAAGGGTGAAATGTGCATATGGAGTGGCCATACAGTACAAGTGGTCCTCAATAAGCATGCTGGAACAGGTTGCACCTCGATCTGCAGTATGCTGGCTGGCTGTTTGAGTATCAGGCGATACACATAGGGTTACCTACAGTCCTCTGACCGTTGAGGTTGCTATTGGTTTTATGCCACAGAAGCGTTACACCCCCAAAGTTGTCCTTAGCCTTCCACCCATTCTAAGAGGACAAGTCATAGGGTTTCAAATTATGTGTGTTGTATGTATGAGGTAATTTCGTCCCATGGTGATGAGTTGGGATTAATATTTTTTCCATCATGTGTTTACCACCCCTTATTTGATTTTTCAAATCCCATGAGGTCCCTAGAGGGCCTAGGTTCTACCAATATCTGCAGGATCCAGTGCTGAATTTGCAAATAGTGGAAGCACTCTGATTCGGAAATGCAACACTATTTCTTAAGATCTTCAAGGATTTGATCACTCCTTTAAAGAAGGCTGCCGTAAAGTAGCCCAGTTCCTCCGTTTTTTAAATGTATTTGTTATGATGCCTGGGGTAAAGTCTCTGTTGAAGCATATAGAGGTAAGGTGTTGTGATGGTTGTTCCTTTGGTAACCTTGTCCCTGACTGCCATGGTAGGTCTTGGTAACGGGGAGGAACACAGGCCCCAGTTATAATTGTTCATCTCTCGCCAGGGAACTGACCACTTCAGGAACTTATATTTATGTGGTCAATAAAACATAAGAGTTTCTCTGCCTCATCCTTCCCCCACCACCCCATAGCCACTGCTAATCACATGAATCTATTTGTTACCCTGGGTGTTTTGCGCTTCCAAATAAAGTTGCACATTTTAATTTGGAACTGCTTTAAGAGACTAGGTGATAACACTAGTGGATATGTCTGAAATAAATACAGCAACTTCAGCAGGATGATCATCTTTATAATTGCTCCCCTCCGAATTTAAGAAAACGTTCCCAGATGCCAGAATCCCAATAGCAACAGGATTCCCCACAGCAGGGAAGTAGTTAAGAGATCATTTGGCCATAGACTATGCAGTCTGTACACCTAGGTAGATCATTGTAGTCTTATAACTTTGAGTGGTCCCAGTATCTGATCCAAGTGTGTATTGATTGTCACCATTTCAGATTTCTACAGATTAATTTTAAATCCTGATACCTCATGAAAGTGCTCTCACTCTTTCAATGATGATTGGAGGGAATGTATGGGGTCCGATATTGTGACTATCACATCGTCAAAAGACATTGAGACCATAAATTCATCCCTTCCTAGCTTCACACACAATTGTTCTCCTTGTGTTGTAGTCGCTCAGCGAATGGTTCCATATACAGGGAGAAGAGAAAAAGTAAAAGCAGGCACCCCAGCCTCGTACCCCTGCCCTATACCCCTCTTTATATTTACCATCTGTGATGTGATCACATTCACTGTAATCTTTGCCTTCAGACTTTGGTAACCTGCTCTGATCCAGGAACACATATTTGGTCTCATTTCCTCCTTTGTAAGTACTTCAAAAGAGAACTACCAGGTGCCCTTGGCAAAGGCTTTTTCCGCATCAAGGGAGAGTCTTCTCCATTAGATGTAGAACTTTTTTCCATGTGTCTTACTGGTGCCTCATCAAAAATTCAGAAGGATCTGGATCCACCACTGTAAGTATCCAAAGCCCCAGTCAGAACGCTAGGATGACAGTAAAACATTTGGCATCCATATTTAGGGTTTAATCGGCCTAGGTGAGAGATACATCTGTGTCTTTGCCTGGTTTGCGAATCATAGTAATCATCCCCTCCAGCATACAGGGGGTTACAAATCTTGTGTCTTAAAAAGAAGTAAATAGGTGTGTCAGTAGGGGCTCTAGATCCCTCACAGAGGTCTTATACCATATCCCCAAATAGCCATCTGCCCCTGGTGCTTTCTTAAGTTTCAGTCTTGCTATCCCTTGTATGGTTACCCAAACTCAAGGCCCTTGAATGGAAGGTCTAGTCCCTCTGCATGCCTCACATAAGCCTCTACTTTACTCTCACTCATGGGTTCCTCACTGTTGAGTGCCTGGTAAAATGTTCCAAAAGCTTGGGTAGTCCCTTCATCACCTATAGCCAATGTCCTGTCACTATCATACACTGCCTTTATTCTGTTGTGGGCTGCTTTTGAGTGTTGCTTACTCTCTAGCATCCTTTACACTCTATTATTTTGGGGTATTGTTTTTCTTACACCCTTACTTTTGCATATTGAGCTTTATCTAAGTCTGAGGTCTTGACTTGCTTTCTTTCTTGTCTGCCTGACTTTAAACTAGAGTTGGGAGATGGGTTTCCTCAAGTTTTCTAAGTTGGTACTCTAGTGCCCTTACTTGCCCTACTAATTCTAGAAGATGGTGAGGTGTGTCAATCACTTATCACCACCTTAAGAGTATGCTACACTGTGTCTACTTTATTCCTGCAGTGTCGTTTTTCACCGTAACATTCTTTATATTATCACACACTTCCTCATTACCCACAGCTTCAAAAAACAGGTTGTTGTTACAGCTCCACCTCCTGTCACCAAAGCCCCTTGTTTCTTTGTGTGATTCCATGTACTCTAGAGCATGGTCTGTGAGTGTTATGTTTCCTATGCTCAAGGATGTGATGTGTAGGACCTGTTAATAAGTGGTTCAGTCTGGCATATGTTTTATGTGCGGCTGTAAAAAATGTATGTGAACCCACCCAGTCATTAAGGTTTTGCGAGACTGCCTGCTCCTCCCTGTATCTTTTTTTTAGAACATATGACTTGAGCCAATCATCACTGTGCTCAGGTCGCCCTGTATTTTATTCTCCTCCTCTGCCACCCAGACTATTTCCTATATTGTCGATATGAGAAATTTCTCTGATTGGATTAGGGGCGTAAACAGATGAGCTTGTGTATTTGCTACAGCCGATATCCACCACCAGTCTAAGTGACCTACTGCCTTCATCTGCTGTTTCTTACTTTACCACTCCACAGAAGTTCCTGAAGAACAGAATGACAATACCCTGTTGATTAGCTGGATTTGAGGATTAGTACTGTTGTTGGAACCAACTTGATTTCACTCTTTGTCTCTTATAGGAAACCAAAGTACTGCAAAGGATTGACAGAGATCTGTTTGTGCATATCTCAGCAGATTCAATATTGCCAACCACTTAAGTGCATTACGGCCTTTGACATTAAGGCCAACCATTTTAAACCTTTTGTCGGATCAGTAGCCCTTCGTGTCAGATGCCAGACCTCCTTGTAGCTCCCTCCCCTATCATACCTGGTACATAGTTGTGTATACACCCCAAGGCATGGTGCTGCTCCCTTTTTCCTTCCTCTTCCCCACCACTTGCCCTGAAACTCAAGTCCACAAAGTTCAATAACATAGACCTGAAACAGAACAACTGACTCCTCTCTATATTGTCAATTTCCTCTTTACCAGCCACACTTATCCTTTTAAAAATACTGGTCCACTCCAACTTCTCTCCTATCCCTGTCCCAGGTTTCTTGGTAACAGTGCTGCCTGTACGACTAGCCAGGAGATCTTGTCAGTGAGCACCTTTATAATCTATCTTTAATCTTTATCCTTCATGCCTTTACCACCATCTTCATTGTTTTCTTCCATAGGTCTGCTCAGTGTCCGCAACTTTTTTATGATACATGCTCTAACATCAAGCATCTCTTTATGTGAATAGGGATTGTTTCTCCTTGAATGCCTCACCATGTGCCATGCTGAACAAATGTTGCTGTTAAGAGGGCAGGCTTCGCCTATATCCTTCCCCTTGTCCTCTACCAGGATGCTTAGGACAGACTGTGCTTCAGCCAAGGAGTGTACCACACATCTCTTCCTTTTTCACATGACAATAGGTGCACTCATTTGTGGGCGGCCTTCTGTTGCTGATGGAAGTCAGAGACTATTCACTTTAGCGTAGCTTCAGAGTGATCCTGGAAAAGCTGGAGATCATGTCCCTGGAACGTGATGTGAGCAAGTCGCATCAGCTCCTCCTTTTTATCAGAGAAGGGGACGGACATCCAGTGGTCTACCTCTTCCAGAGTTCTCCCTCGCCATTCTCTGTCTCCAATCAAGTCCGATTGGTGAGATCTCGGGTCTGTCACAAATGGAGTGCAGAGGTTCCTGAACGTATGTCCTGTCCATCCACTGCCTTTGTTGGGCTTTTAATGCTTGCATTGTTCATCTGGACCTGTTCTCCAAGTCTCCCTAATTAATTTGCAAATCTACTGAACCGTCTTTCAAGGTAAGGACCCTCACTTCTGTCATGTTTTGTTCTTCCAGTCTGGTGCCATCCACCTGGGTACCGAGATCTGCAACCTCTTTCTTCATTTTATGCAGGCATACCCTGAACTACTGGTTGTTCTAGATTTAGTCAGACTATTGTGACAATCTTAGAGAACGGGAGCATATCAAATTTCTTCCAACCCAACTCAGTCTTCATCAGTAGTATGTGTTTGCTACTTTATACATTATACTCAAACCAAATGCCTGCCTCTGGGTCATTTCAAGGTCCTATTGGACTCTCGAGCTAAAAATAAGCTGAGCCTTCATTTAGCTTCTGCCATCCATGCTCTTTCCTCAGTATCAAGCTCTCCCTCCCTGCGCACCACCCCTCTGGCATCAGAGGCAATGCTGCCTTGTACTTTCAGCGTTCTGCAGTTGGGCTGGCAGTGAAGACCCTGCAGAGTGCTATGAAAGTGCTCTCTGAGGTACATTAGGCCAATAATTTTTCAAATCGTCTGTTGTGAGAGTGAACAATTTTTAAAAAATCTGTACCAGTGCGTCCCTCTCCATATACTTTCACACTTTAGTTAGACTCTACAGGCTCTTGATGGCCCATCCATCTGATCTGCTGCTCCCTCTCCCAGACCTTTGTTTTGTTAATGCATGCATTTGTCTACACTGAAGTTGTCTTTTGAGTCTGGCCTGAAGTTGGTCTCTTTGTTAAATGAAGAAATGCGGTAAAATCAACATTACAATAACGTGCATCGCCTCCCATAAGTTTGTCATGTTTTTCTAAAAAGAGTTCTCGTTTCAACTTAATTTAACATTTAATTACATGCATTTATTTAACATAGATCACTGATGGGGTGCCTCAAAGAACTAAACCCAAAGCATCAACCTTTGATTTTAAAACAGGACAGAGAGAGTTATTGCACAAGGTGAAACCAGGATACATGGGATTAGTCCTGGCTTTCCTGCTTGATCAAGTCGTGTGATCCCAAGTGATTACTTTGTTTCACTGTGCCCCCATTTCCTTCCTCGTCACATTTGAAAGCACCTTGAATATAAGCTACTCTTTCACATGGTTTATTGGACTATAATATCTGGACATGGCGACTGCCAAAGCGCGTCCATTCACCTAAATAAATTTGTATGTTTTTAGTAAGTTTTATTCGTCTTCTGCACCCCTTTATATTTGGGAAGAGCAGATTAGGGCCCTTATTTTTGAAACACTTGTGTTTTTCGATGTGTCTAGTTTCAAATTTGTAGCCTGAATAGGACATCTTCCAGAAAGTATGTAGCTAGTTTTATGGCCTTCGATTACCCTTGTCTGGGTTAGCCTGTGGCGGTGTTCAGGTGGGATGATACGTTCATACCCTTTTTATGGGTGCGTAAAGCAGAGGGCTTGCAGAGCAGGATCTACAGACTGGATTAATATTAGGGTGGACTAATGATTCAGACCCTTTCGTGGCTTTTGTGGTTTGTTGGCCGTGAACTGCTAAGAACCTCTGTGCCCTTTCGAAATAAGTTACATCACTCCTGGCAGCTAGCCTTTTTTTTTTTTCAGTACTCAATTCACAGCGGTTCGCTCCCTGCACTATAAGATCTGCTTTTCAGAGACCTGGCATGGTGGCATTTTGTTACATATGGCACAAGAGCTTTAATCTTCTGCGTCCTGGTGTTAACACGATGACCTTGCACTATTACCTCTTTGAGGAACGGTTGACGAGTGATATTTGGGACATAAATTCATTTCTGTGTGTTCCAGCTCCCATAGACCACACTGACATTTTTTCCATCCGAGTCTCCTCTCCCTTTTGGTCCAATACATAAAACTTGTTCTGCAAAGAAGGTTCTGTTCGGTACCCAGGGCTGGCTTTAGCGCTGGTGGCGCTTGGTGCGACAGTTGTTTTTGGCACACCCCGCGACTTACTCCATGGATTCCCAAGCTACTACTCTCCAACAGTGCCCTTCATCTCTCCATAGTCCCTCTCTGACATACATTTCATAATTCGCTCACACTCAGTTCTGTGATCTGCATGGTACTTGTTATTTGCAGCAGACACATTATCCCTCTGCGCTACTTTAAGATGAGCCAAAACTGCCACTAGACAAAATTTCCGATCTCTCACCAGTAGTACCATTAATCACAGAGCTACCTTGACATTATTATTGTTGCCTGAAACTGCCGGACACACAAGGAAGTGCAAGTGCTTTTAAACCCATAAGTTACTTTTAAACACAGCGACCCCCCCATCAAAGTCAGCGCCAGATTCAGGTGCACTGGTCGCACTGCCCTAGAGCCGGCCCTATAAGTATCTTTTGTCAGACATTATGGTGGGAGTGTTTTCCTAGCACCTTACTTAATCAGATGCTTTCACATTCTACATCTTTTAGAACTTTTTTCCGATTAATTCGTCTTGCATTATCCTGATGCATGGCTGCTTTGTGTGCCTTTCGTTGTGGTTTTTCATTGGAAGTAATTAAAAATATTTCATAGGATTTTCCTATGCACAGTCAAGTGCAGAATGGAATTGAATATCTAATCTGATTTGCAGTGACTCTTTGGATTTCTAGGGACAGGCACCTTTTAGAGAGTCCTCTCCTGTACCAAACATGCCTTGTGTGTCGGCGGTAGTTAGGCCATTGTAATGACTGAAAAGTCTATCACTTGTTGTGTTCTTACTTTTGAATCAAGTTTGCAGGCGGTCTGCTCCTCTGTCTTTGTCCATTCCTCTGTAATGGTAAGTTGACATTGTTGTGTGCACATGTTATATTCTTCCTTTCTGGTTTATACATACTTTATCTACTATTGACTTTGGAGGATGGGCATTGTTCTAAGGCTTATCACACTCACCATTCTGGAGCGGAGTGTTGTGTCCATTTTGAATTGATGACAACACATGCTGTTTAAATACTGAGCATTCCTGCAGTCCTCTGCGTTCTAATAGCGGTGTACGGCCATTGGACCAGAACATGAAGGGATTCCTATGTAATTGTAATTGTACTTCTAGTTCATGTTTGGTGATTCCTCTTGATAATTTTTTATCTGGATTTACACATGCCATGGCTCTTATTCCACTGACATGTCCTAAACGACTCGCCCATGGTTTGGCCACTGCTTGGAATATGTGGTCCTTGCATAGATAGAGCCTCCACAGTAATCCTGTCATCTGTTTTGACTTACTTCAGTGATAACAGGTGTTGGAAATTGGATTAATGCTTGAGGGGGTGCAACACTACTCAAGCAGCAGCCACAAGTTATGTTAGGGTGAAGTCACAAGCAAACCCCAAATTTACATGTGCTTAACCCTCTGATATCTTTGCACAAAGCAGTCATGCTTAACTGAGAGGCAATGTGTAAAGTATTTATGCAGCCTTTCAAACAGTAATAGAGTCGAAAAACACAAGAAACATCCCACACCAATTTAAAAAATATTTAATTTTAATTGATTATTTGAGATAAAACAACAAAAATCCAATCAGTAGAACCAGAGATTTGCAATTTTAAAGATTTCAGGTAAGTAAAGTGCCTAAAAGCACAAAGCGCCAATCGTTTTTATCTAGTTGTGCAGGACTGGGTGAAAGTCCCATGTTTAGGCAGATCTTGATGGAGTGCGAGCTGGATACGAGGACCAGGTTAGTACAGCTGAAAACGTTACCTTTGATATTCTAACCCAAAGAATTTTGTTTGCGGTGGAGAGGTGCTGCAAGGAGAATGTCGCAGATGGTCGTCAAAGTAGTGTGAAGAACAGGCCAGGCATCACGGACAGTTGTTGCTGTAGCGCAAAGATCTTGTTGGGTGGCACAGATGGTCATTGCTGTAGATTCGCGTTGGTTGTCAGCACGAGCTAACAGTACTGTAGCACAAAGTGCAAATTTCACGTTGCTGGGTATCGTTTGGTGGTTGCTGTGGTGCAAAGGGTCTTGTTCACCGAGCTTCTTTTTTGCGGGCAGCAAGATCTTGACACGAACAGGCCTGCTCCCCATCACAAAACTTTAGCATTTCTCCTGTTCATGAGGAAATAACTCAATTAATGCGACACCAAGAGTCCAGGACCTGAGGGGCACCACTTGTGGGGGTCGTCAGGAACTCACTCCAGCAGAGGATAGCAGGGCTAAAGCAGGCCCAGTAGCAGGTCCAGGCAGCAGGTCAGCTGGGCATGTGCAGGAAGGCCTCTGGAGTTTATGTCCCTATAGCTCAGAGCCTGGAGGTCAGTCCGCTAACCTTTGGAGTCACTTCTGCCTGAGATAAAGGGTGCAGGCCCAGTCTTCCTTCTCAGCAAGCAGGGCAGCAGGACAGCAGAGTACCAGGGTAGCAGAGTAGCATTTTTCGTGCAGCAAATAAAAACAGCAGTCATTCTTCTGTAGTATCCACAGGTCCATGAGTGTACTGAAGAGTTGGGCCTGAGGATTCAGTATTTATACTTGGTGGCAGCTCTGAAGTAGTAGAAAGTTATGGAGGTTTCTGCCCACAGACGTGTTTGGAATTTCCTGCCTCCCTGCCTTGAACCCACTTTGTCTGGGGTCACAAAAAAACTAGTGCCAGACCCTTTGTGATGTGCAAATGTGGTTGGTGGCAGCTCATCACCCTTACTCCCCCTGCCCCATTATGACAGAGATGGCACATCCTGCCAATACATATTATCCTTTTCCCACTGTCTGGGAGCTATACACAGAGACCAACTGCCAGCTATACCTAATCTTGTGACCCAGGATGCAGGCTGCTGACACCAAATGGTTGGGACAAGAAAATGACAACTTTCTAAAAGTGGCATTTTCAGAATTGTGACTTAAAATCAAACTTTACCATTGAAGAGGGCTTAAAAGTACAATTCTTTAGACACCAAACTCAATATTCCTATTTGCTTCCGCTTGAACGTTACCACTTATTGAAAGGAATAAGGTAACTCAATGTTATCGTTTGGGAGAGGTAGGCCTTACAGTAGTGAAAAACTAAAATTTACGAGTTTTTTGCTACCAGGACATATAAAAGTTAAAAGAAAGTGTCCAACTTTGTAAATGCACTACACACTACCCTAACTGCTGTTTAGGGCCTACCTCATTGGTGACATTTGTATTAAAAAGGATGGTTTAGGCCTGGTGAAAGGTTTATTTTGCCAGGTCGAAATTAGGTCTGGATGGGGTTCGCAGAGTCCTGCATGACCAAGAAACTCTGCTGCGCTACACTGAGTTCAGTAAGTGGCAGACTGCGTTAGGTCACGTCGATCACACTGATTTTTAGCACCAGCTGTTTGTCCCATGCTGAAAAATCAGGGTTAATGGCACCACGTGCAGCGCAAGAAGGCGCTGCTTCTTTTCTGCCACTCGAGTAGAATTTCAACATGGATGGAGGGTTCCTCAACACGAGCGGTAGCGACCATCCACGACCGCAGTGGGTGGCACCATTAGTGCTGTGGCCAACTTTACCATACAGGCCCTGGGTACATGTAGTACCACTTTACGAGGGACTTACAAGTAAATTAAAGTTGGCAATTGGGTGTAAGCCAATTTCATCATGTTTAATAGGGAAAGCAAAAGCATTGTTAGAGCTGGGTAACCGTGGTAAAGTGCACAGAGTCCTAAAAGCTAACAAAATCTGTTCAGAAAACAGGAGGGTGAAGGCACAAGGTTTGGGGATGACCCTGTAATAGATTTCCTGCTTACAAAAAAAAGACTGTTAATCCCAAGGTGCATGTGATCTAGGACTGAGACAATTGGATCAAAGTTAGGCCTTTACTGTGTGAAGTGTCTGAGGCAGAAACATTTTCTTTGTTCCCCGCTGGGTTTGTCTTGGGTATTGGACTGCATCAGGACTTGCACTTTGAATTAGCAGCACAGTAAACATGTGAGATGCCCTGTCAGACCTTTGTGAATAGTTTCTAAGCTTGTAGTAAAATGTGAGTTTGCTACCATTGTGTTGCAGGACCAACTGTTACATCTGTGGATGGATCTTAGTAGTTATTGTTTAGGCTCAATTGAGTGTGTACTTGATGGGCATTCTAAGTCTGCAGTGTCTTGGACTCATTTGAGTAAAATGGGTTTTAAAATTCTTTGGCTTTATCTGTTAGTGATATCCAGTTTCTCTTCCTCTTCTTGTGTTAGATTTTGTAAGGACAATCATTGCTTGAGTGCTTCATTGACTTTCTCTTCTGATTTTTGAGGTCAGGGTTGGTTGTGTGTTCTTTTTACCATCACCAGTCCTGGAGGATGAATGAGTGTCTGCTAAATCGAACTGTGTCCTGGTTGTTTTGACATGATCTGATCAGTTATGATACCCAATTTTCTTGTCACCTACTTTTGACAAGGCTTTCTGTTATGTCCTTTCTTATGTGGTCCTTGACTCTTTCTTGGACTTGACCTTACTGTGGAAGTTATTGGAGTTTGTGTGTGGTGTGTGTGTGTGTGTGTCAGCCTTACTAACATTCTTTAATTAAATCAATAAACCTACTTCAACGTATTTTCACATTCGGACTTCTTTAACCGTAGCATTGTTGACTAGTTGGACGTTACCTTCCCTTAGGAAAAGGTACAGGCCCAGTCTACTGGAAATGAGGAAGTACATAAAGATAAAACCTAGAGACAGAAAAAACAATAGTTTTAGAAGAAAGAGCACCCCATCCGTGTCAATAAATCTGGTGACCCAAGTAAAGCCGCAGGAAGTACCTATTGAGAAGATAAAGCATTCAGAAGGAGCCATCTGTAACTTTATCTGTGACTGAAGAAAGTACAGAAATGTCATTAATCTGTGGTACTGCTTAGCTGTGTCAGCTAAGATTTTTAAGCTAAACAATATTTTTCCAGGTCATCATAAGGGTGTTTTTTTCTTTTGCTTCAACTTGGCCCTTTTGTGACTACAGCCAGGGAAGGGAGACAAGGAAAAAAAACAAAAGCCTGTGTACTTGTTACATTTTTTAGGATACGGTCCGCAGTGTGTGGTGCCTTGTTCACGTTTGGGCAGCAGTGTGACTAGGAGCTACACATTCTTTAAAAATATATATATTTTTGTGATTTATAACGCATTGACATGACATGCAATTAAACACATACAATATGAGCAGTAACCATATTTTGAAATAAAATATAATAATAATAGAGGAAAGGAAAATGGAAAATAGAAGTTTAGGGTGGAGACCAAGATTGAGTTTTAAATAAACTGAATTACAAATAGAGTCACACTGTTTTTGTCGAAATTATTCAAGGGCGACTGCCAGAGTAGACAAGTTATATTTTTGTTTGTAGGTCCCTGTCCCGCGCGTTATCAGTTTTCTGGGGGCACCCGTTTGTTGTTTTTGGCTAGAAGCAGTAATAACCATTCTTTTATTATTAAAGTCAACCCCTTTCTAACAAGTATGGTAAGAAAGTCTAACAGAAGGTTCCGGTTTTGATTATATTAATGTGTCTACCGTTCCAGTTTACATTCATCATTGTTTAGGCGGAATTTTAAACTTTTGGATTTACGTATGAGGTGCAAATATACCAAATCTTCATTAACAGTTAGAATTATCCAAATAGCGTCTGATACCTTATTCTGAAAATGAGTAATAGTTTTACACTAAAATAACATACGAATACAGGTTGCTCCCGAGGTACAAAAATCCACTATAAAGATATTAATGGTGGTATTAACGTCTTCTCTGTTTTATCAGCCCTTATCACATATTCCCTAATTAGTTGTTAAGTGTCCTAATCGACTCCTAGCCAGCAATACAAAACCTTAATCCTTTTACATGGTTTCGTTATCTCAAAATTCCATTTATGGCAAAGTGATATGATTGTTTCCTTAAACCTACCAGAGAAAGGAGACTTTCCCCTCTAAATAGAAATTGTGTGCTCTCCTTCAGTTCATTTCTGACTTCCCAGAAGGCAGGTATTCCATGCTTGCTAGTACTTTTGTTACTTTACCCAACTTTATCTCTTTCTCTTACTTCTCTTAATAATTTGTCCTGATCTTAAGTTTTGCTCTGTTCTTCTGTAATCACATTCATCCACCCTGCACCCAATGACAAGGCAAAACTAATCTTATTCCATATCTCAAATCACCCTTAAATTAATGGCCATTCAACTTAAAATTGTGCTGTCACAATCTTAGCACCAGGAATCTATTTCATACAGTATACAAAGTCCTGCAGAGGCCCCAGTCCTACCTTCAGTGACCAGTAATTTGGTAGGTGGCTTATTGTCACAACGAAGAGTACATGCCTTTCCCCATATATACCTTTGGAAATGCTGGACACCAAACACATGCTAAAGTGCCCCCCCCCCCCCTCTTTCACCAAGAGGTGCAAAAGCGGTTACAAGTTCTTTCCCGGTAAGGTTAACTTGTGTGAGAACTGTTCCTAGCTCTTTGAGGCTCACATCTGAGGTGTCCAGGATTTTAGCCTTGAGGTCAAAACACTTATAGACCTGGAGCTTTCCAAAGTGCGCCCTTAATTGCCATAAAGCTCTGCTGGGAATCATATGGTCTTTTAGATTTTGACTTACGTTTAATTAAAGTATGCAAATGAGTTTTCTGAGAAGAAAATTCTAAAGAAATTGAATAAAGCTCTGCCATCCCGAGGAATGATCTGAGATTATCTTGTGTCTCCGGAGTGAGAGCATCATTAACAGGCTCACTGAGCTCTCTTTTAGTTTTATCTAACAACTACTGGCCTAAGTCACCTTGGGTTAGCAAATGTACATTTTCTTATTTTAGCCGTTAACACTTCCAGCACTTTGCACAAGCTTTCATCATGGTTTATCATTCTTCTTTTTTTCTCTGCAAGTGACCATTTTGTTATCTTGGAAAAATGTAATACTTTGCTTACACCCAAACAGTTTTTTCATCATATTTTGAAAGTCAGTAGCCACATAGGCCATCCCAAATGGCATGTAGTTGAACTGGAAACTACTGATGAAAGCTGTCAGGTGTTTACTCTCTGGATGTAATGAATTTGGTGATAGACAGAAGACACATCAATGGTAGAAAATCATTTTATAGCTTTAGTTAGTTACAATATTTCATCTGCCCTGTGCAGGGGAACTTGGTCTACTGTGATAGTATTCAGGCCTGTGAGATCAATGTAAACTCTTACCTTGCTATTGGCATGTCTTTCCAGGACCAGTGGCACAGTGCACTCAGAGGATTCTCACGGATGAATCATTTTTGCCTCCTGAAGTTTTGGATTTGTGCTTGCACTGTCCATTTGTTTCTTTTTAGTACTGCATTGGGTTCCTTAACAATTCCGCGCATAACCCATTCAATTTTCCCACATCCTTATCAAGCAGTTTAGGAATTTTTTTAAGACCTTTTTAAGACCTCTGTCATAAGCAACCAAAAACAGTTCGACTCTTGGTGTAGGTTGAAACGCAGAGAACTATTAATCCATATGAAATCACAGAAGGCTCTTTGAGGATTGTGTGTGTCAGAAGGCATAAATAGGTCACAGTGCTCTCTCTGTAATGCCAGTATGTATTTTTGTAATTTTGTGCTTTTGCTGTGATTGCAAGACGGATGTTATTACAGCTCCAAGCTTTCAGACGAGCTGTTTTCCCATTTCTGTGAAAGTAATTCTACCTGAAATTGTGGCCGGCATGTAAAGTGGGATGCAGCATCTCGCCCTGTACTTTAACAATGCCCTAAATCATTTGAAATTGCATTTTGGTGTTGCATTGTGGGAGAAGTGCACTTCCTTTTTTATGATCCAAGTAGAGACACTTTATTTCATTGTGCCTCTCACAACGAACAACGATGGATCTTTGGGGACCTGCTCAGTGCTTAATTTGCACAGTGGTAGCTACGTGGTGGTTGCCGGCACTCATTGATGGGTAACAGAACATATGTTTTATCATCTGACAGAGAGAAGAAAAGGAAGAACAAGGAGGAAGGTAAAGATAAGAAAACAGTGACAAAGAAGTAAAACAGAGACACAAAATATTATGCAATGATGAGACTGAAACAGGAAATATAGGATGACAGCAGAAAGGGGCATAAGGTGGAAACAAAATTGGACATCTTGCTATTCTACAGTCCTAGCATGCAGGTGCGCCGTTCATGGGCGCCTAAGAAAACTCTGAGAAAAAACTTTGTCCCCCTGCACCTTTTAAAAATTGTATTTATTAATGTATTTATTTTACAAATTAAGCGCTTAGCCTACTGTCTTGCAACTTTCCCTATTGAGTCCCTGGCAGCTCTAGGAGTTAGGCTGAAGCATATTAATCTTTATTATTACATTTAATACTTGTGCCTTGAGCTGGCTCACTTTTGGGCTCTGCTTGTTGCAGGAGCCCCCCAATGCTGTCACAGTGACAGGCTAAGAGAGGATTAGATGACCTAAATTCAGGTAAAGTGTGTGGACTTTTATATAGATACTAAGCAAGTAAGTGTTTACTGGACAATATTAATGGTATATGTGATGTCATTTACCTGCGAAGACCCATAGCTTGTTCAGTTTTTGTTTCTACCGGTGTAGGTGATCAGGCACTTTTGACTGTTTGCGATCTCTGCGCCCTATGATTTTGATGCTGAGATTCAAGGAATGCTGTGTCTGCCAAGGCCGCATCTCCAAACCTGGCTCACTGTTTGCGCTTGCAGCGCCCGGAGCCATGTAAACCTGTCCATCCTGTTGTGATTCTCTCTGGCACAGGTTACTGAACTATATATATATATATATATATATATATATATATATATATATATATATATATATATATATATATAATATTTGTTGCTCTGCAATGTCCCCAGCCGTTTGTTGCGGAGGATATCTCATACAAGTGGTCACTTGTTGTCTAAGCCCATCTCAAATTGGTCATCCGTTCTTCCCAGAATGTTCATCCATCCTGATAGTTACTTAGGGGCTCCTTTGGTACACAAACAAGTGCTAAGTAACCCTGTTGTAGCAAACTGAAAGCTGCATTCTTTGTCTGACACAGAGTGCTTGTTGAAGAGCTTTTGGGGTCTAATTTAGGACTAGGTCACAGAAGCTGCCTCAGTTTACAAACTATTGACTGGGTTCAGCTGATTGAAAAACCCTAACTCAGTGTAGTTTCACTGTGCGGCCCCATCCCACAAAAAAGTGTCAACAAGGCCTGAATGCCTGTGAATCTATCCTAAGTGTAAAAACTCTTTTGGTGACATTTACGTTTCGACATGGGAGGTGACTTTCCAGTCATAGACGCTCCAGTCCACCACACAAAGCTGGTTCATACTCCAAGTTTGACTCAGGCCAGAATCGGCTACACTTAACCTAGAAAAAACATTGATTTGGGTCCCTGCCTGAACCAACATTTCCAGTGACAGACCGCCCAGTCTGTCCAGTCAACCAGTGTCTAAATGGTGGGAATAGATGTTATTTGACCTATCTGGCTTCTGTTGCTTCCATGTGCTCCGAGGGCCACTTTGACACTGATAGGGTCCAAGAAGTTGGCTGTTTGCCATCTACTCCGGGTGCACTTGAACATCTGAGGGTGCTTCTTACAGGTATGACAAAGACAATATTCCCTGTTCTGGGTTCTTTTTGCGTACCTATTCTCCTGCCTCATTTCATTTCCTGGTGGTACCCACAGTCTCCTATATGGCCCAGTCTGTAAAGACTGCATTTCTCTGAGGTTAAAATGATGGGTTCCGTAGTCAAGGTGTATGAACGTATCAGAGACATGTTTATTCAGAATCATTTTCCAGTAGATGTCTCAGGCTCACAAACCAATCCCACTCATACCGTTAGCATTGTTGGTATTATTTATTCTACCAACACTCACTCTGGCTATAGTGCATTCAAAGCCACAAGCTATGTAGCCCTTGGCTGAAAGATTGCCTCCCTTTGTGTCTCTGAATTTCCCTCATGAGGGGACCCAAACCTTTGTGTGAAAGAGGAGAGAGAAGATGCAGGTGATTTGAGACAATTGAAAGACAAATTTGTTGAGTTTTGTAGATTATGTCATGGTTTTCATAAAGTTTGAAGGAGACTACCTTCACCTCCTGAGATCGGTTTATTTGGTCAGTCTTGCACTTGAGATGCTTTGAGGGTATGAGCATTCACCTTTAGGTGGTTATCTTAAATGTGACCACCAAAATATGGTAACAGTATTGTATCTCTTCATTACCAGTCCAGACAATTGACATTAAACATAGATCTGTACTGCCACTAGAACAGTCCTTTGGGTAGTAAATCAGTATCTGCAGTTATTGTGGCAGGGCACAATAACACACTGTAGTAACTACTGGCTTATTTAACCTGAGACCTTCCTAGGATTCATAGGGAAGATGTTTTTAAGTTTCGCAGAAAGAGGCCAAGTAACCAACTTTTTATCTTGCTTATTTCAACAATGTGGAATGTGGAAAAGATAAGAGGCAGGAGGTCGGGATTAGACACATGGCTTGCAATTCTGATCTTCTCAGAGATGGAAGGTAGCGCTTTTAAAGATAGAACCAAAGTCCTTGTCAGAATCATTGGGATATGACAGAATATTAGGACAAATCCTACACCGGGCCAGGGAAAGAACAGTAGAAGCTCTTTGCGACCTCTTTATCCTTCACTATGGCAGCCCAAAGAAGCCGAATTGACCTCCTTCTGGAGATGAAGTAGCACCTGGCTTCAGTCAGAATAAAAACTTCTCCCAGTCTTTCTGCCTAGAGGACTATCACCCTGCAGTCATGTACTCTGTGAGTGCTAAGTGATGAGTCTAGGCTTCCAGTTCCATCATCTCACCCTCCTCTGCTCCTACACCCATCCAGTAGCTGAAGAACTTCAGGTGGATTTGGGAAAACTGTTAAGCCTATGCCCTACTACATACAAGGAATCTTAGATTTTAAGCCATAGCCTTTCCAGGGAGAGTCCTATCAAGGTCAGCATACCATTTCAGACCTGCAACTCTTCAACCATCTCATGGCCCACGGACCCTTTAAAATGGTGACGCTGAAACCCACTTTGTCGGCTCGCTAGATGGAGCCATGAACTGTATAGTCAGCTTCACAATGTGTTTTTTCACTGTTGGAATGCCTACTGCCTGTATAGGACACTTCCCTTCCAGCACAATGTCAGAATGTTACAAAGTTTTTTTTCTTTCTTACAGAAAGTGTTCATGTGTATGCAGTGGCCAAGGTTGGAAATAACCAGAGACATCATCTGCATGGCCACTAAATGGGCTAGTTCTCATTAATTTTATAAGCTTCACAGTATGGATGTTAGCACGTAGATGATGCCCAGATTGGCGGAGCTCTGACTAAGAATTTGTTTTTCTGGGCTATATGTAATAGGAATGCCAGCACACCTTTTCATTTTCATATTTTACAATCTTCCCACGAGTCTATAGCTGCGTGTATGATGGTGCACACCAAAAAAGTTCAGTTTACTCATCGCATTAACCTCATACTGGTGCTACTTAGTTCTCCTATCCACTGAACCAACTCACCTACCTTCCACTTCTCTGACTTTACTTAGTATTGTTTTGTTTTGGAATTTGCATAGGGCGTTATTATCCCTTTTGAGCTCCAGGGCTCTTTCATTGTTGCATGGTTGCTCTCATTGACTACCTAGATAACGCTTCGTACTCCCGCCGAGACTGCGATGCCCTTCAGATTTCATCAGGTTGTTGAGCATCCCTCAGATCGCATGGTTGAAAAGGGGTAGGTTGCAGCGAGATGCCTGCTAGATGAGGTGCACGTTTTCAAGATGTGGCGTGCTTCATGAGGCATCAAGCACTGCTGCAAGTATACACACTGAGGAAACAAGAAGAATGTGGTGAAAGAAGTGCGAGTTAGTACTGCAGCTTCTATACACTAGCCAGTGGTTCTTCTGGGTTTAATTCAGCTTTCACGCCACAACCCCATCTTTGTTGTTCTTCTGAACTTCAGTGAGTTTACATTTTGTCTCTATAGGTGTAGAAAAAGGGCTGAGACTGGGGATCTAGTTTGCACAAAAAAGAGTGAAGGCATGCAAGTACACATGACCTAGAATACCATTTAAGTGTATCTCTTTACTGTGCAAGGGTTAATCACATAGCTGGTCTGAGGTAAATTATCTCAGGAGTTTGGATGGATGGAGGGGGCCTGTAGACGACCAGAGCGAGAGTCCACACAGGGGCAACTCGTGCTTTCTCCACCTTCATAGTGATATGCTGAATACTTTGACTTTTTGCTCTCCTTTTATGAATGAATGAATGAGGAGTTTTAGAGCTCACTGCATGCATGAGAGCTATGCTAGCTCAGTAAGAATTTCTGCTGTTTCTTTTCTGCAAGCTGGGCTTGAATGTATCCTTTTTACCTATGATATCTAATATGTTGGCATGCTTAAACATTTATGTTCGAGTCAAAAATGGAAGTCCTTAGAATTCTACACTTGCTTTATTTTTAGTCTGAACCTTGAGTGGGTTGTTAGGGAAGGTATTTTATTTGTATTTACTTTTTCATTGGTTATGTCTAAGCTCTGAACTACAAAAGTACAAGATCTAATTAATGCATTCCTTGGATGCATTATTTTTAGCACAGAAGCATCAAACTGATGAATAGAGTAGTTATTTTATTTTGCATTTTTCGCGTGCATCTTTAGTATGGGGAAGCCGGGAAGGCCTCCGCATTTGAACCAAACCTAAGATATTTCATCGTAACCAGCTGGGTTAGTCCTTGTCACTGTTAGCCTGAACAGAAACAATAATGTTAAGTCTAATGATTGTCTCTTGTGCTTGATACTCTCTCAAATTTTCTTAGGAAAAGGGTAGAGGTTTTAGTGGTCTACTGGTGCCAGAAAATGAAATAGCTGAAATGTAGATTAACAGGAAGTGAATGTGTACAGTGCTAAAGAATGAGCAAAGGAGGAATGAAACAACAGATCACATCACTGTTTACTTCTATCTCCTGGTGCTGTTGTGACAACAGATAGCTGCTAATCATACAGTTTCATCTACGACTGGTGTAGATTAAAGCATTTTTGCTGTTCTACAAAATGTATCAGTCATCCATCCATCATTACAAATATTGCTTATTTCCACGTGTTCTCCTAGTCTTCCATGAGCAGTACAGTGCATTGTTCTAATAGGCATTGCAAAATGTGAAAAATTCCCTATTGGAGCATATTTTTTGCTTCATATGGTAAAGGTTTGCCCTATGGAAACAGTCATTTCTTAAATATCCTTATAATTCACAGAGGTTCCCATAAAATTCAATTTACCATTGGATGTAATTATCCCAGCTTTTTCCAAGCGTAAATAAGTGTGTTTCTAGAATGGGAAGCAACTGACCTGGGACTTCATAGTGAGACTACTGTCCAGAATGAGGCCTAAGTTCCTAGTGGGGTTGGTTGGGGGTGGGTATGGGACTGAGTTTGGTGGAACACCAGGTCGGGTCCCAAGGTTTTTTTTGTCTCAAAAAGTAGCACTTCAGTTTGGTCAGTGTTAAGCTTGAGGCAGTTTTCTTTCACCTAAGTAGATATGCTGGTCATGCATTGTTTGAAGTTTGTTTTGGTGGTGACAGTTTCATAGAGAGAAAAAAAATGAGCTGTGTCTTGTCAGCGTAGGAGATGGTGTTTATCCCATGGGATCTGATGATTTTAACCAGAGGAGTCCTGAACATGTTGAAAAGTGTAGATAGGTGCAGATGGGCTTGCCTTTGGCATGTTGGTGGCACGCCCGGGCTGCGGCCTCCATTAACTAGAGCCTTGGAGAGATGGTGGAACGTGGGGCTAGGAGACAGGCTCAGCAAGAGCAGGAAAGGACAGCAGGAGCAGCAAACCACACAAAAATATGGTCTGCAGAGCAAGTCAGAAGGCAAAAACTGACAGAAGAGACCAAGATGTAAATTTAAGCAGTAAGAGGAGCAAAAAATGCAAAAAGGGCCAGTTGAGCGGAACAAAGGATACAAAAATGAGCAATTGAACAGAGACAGGGGGACGATAGAACTGACGCCACAAATGAAGAAAGTAGTTACTGAGTGCGGAGCAGAACAAGCAGCTAACAGGGAAAATGGCAGGAGACAGACACCTGTACAAGCCAGAAAGGCAAGGAGAGTTCAATATTGCACTGAAGCAGAATAGAGAGCTGGGGACATACTACTGCTACTAATACTACTGCTGTTTTTGTTCGGTCATGAAAGCCACATGGGATGCTGTACTTTAGTGGTTCTTAACCTTTTGATTTCTGAGGACCCCCACTTAATCATTATTATAACCCGGGACAGGAAGTACACTTATTGGAAACCGGTGACCCCCATTGAGTCATGAATGGAAGGTGGTAACCCCAGCCCAAGCATTTACGATCATTTGAACCGCAAAACAGTGCACAAAAAATACAGAAACAAGCATTTATTAGACAAATACACAAATGACTAGACATGTTATTTACTTAATATCGACAGTGACCCCAGTTAAGCATTTTCAATTCTTTGAACAGCAAAAAACAATGCACATAAACATAGAGGCAAGCATTAATCAACAAATAAACAAATGATGAAATATTTTATTTATTTCACTTACCAATATATTTAAAAAAACGAAGTTTAATTTTATTCAGAAAGTTGGAGCATTTCTAAAATTCAGTTGAGGCCACTCATCATCAATACTATATTCTGTTTGATGCACTTGCACGTCTCCCACAAATCGATCTGAGGATACTAACTTAATATTTAGCCTCCAGTTTCAAATTCCTAAAGATTTACAGGAGATTTAAACATTTTCAGTTGTACATTTTGCTTCTTTATTTATATTCACGTTATTCATCTGTTAACATTATTTAATTTTCTAAGCAGCCGGGGTGTCCTGAGTGGGCTTTGTAAACCTCCAAAGGGTTACCCGGACTACAGGTTAAGAACCACTTCTCTAAGTGATATACATTGAAAAAACATACCATCCATCACATCTATATTTATTTTGCCTTTTTAGGTGAAAGACATAAAGTAGAAGAAAAGTCATGTGTATTCATAAAGGCTTAAGAACAGACTTGATAATCGTGAGTTGAGTATGTCTTTAACTTCTGAGTTGATCTTGCAGTTGCTTGCAGCAGTTCAAACACTGACCTTATATATTCTGACAAATAAAACAAGCATTTGCTATGCAACGGGTCTTGCGTTTGCTCATGTTAGAGCTGATCGCGTTGTAAACTCCTACCTCGACTTTTCATCTA
The DNA here is from genome assembly GCF_031143425.1 of Pleurodeles waltl. NCBI lineage: Eukaryota > Metazoa > Chordata > Amphibia > Caudata > Salamandridae > Pleurodeles > Pleurodeles waltl. Next base: position 997,984,734 of record NC_090446.1, read on the forward strand.
TCGGCAAAAGTGCTTTTATGTACGTAACCGAAAAAGTGAAATTAACTGTGTAAAGCGCTCGACTTCTGCCAAGCGAAATCGCTCTAGGAAAATAGAGAAAAAGTAGTCCACGATCCGACAGAAAACAGCGAGCCTCGCATGTTTTCTCTACTTGGTCGCTGCGCTCGAGGAGGGCTAACCACCAGAAAAAGCATGACGTGTGCATGCCTTCCACTAATGAAAGCAAGCAGATTTTACTAGGCAAGCCCATGAACCAATCAAACACACTGACGTGACGTCGACAGGGCTCCGAGCCCTTTTCTAATAACTAAAGTGTCTCGGTGCAATACGCATGCGCGAGCGCATGCAACGCAGGCTCGACCCTAAAAAGCAAGTACTTCTAGATCAATGTGCTCAATCTGCAATGCCCAGAAGGATATGTATTAAGCTGCGGCAGGCAGCTAGCAGACATGGTACTTCACACATCCAAGCAAGATTGGATCAATATGATGGGAAACCCAAAGGCTGCTGCAGAGAACAGCAGAATATAGTGAACAAGAGAAAAGACTGAATGGGGGAGGGGAGAACAAATTGCACTCACACTTTTCCTGCATTTTAACAACACTTCCAGAGTCCTAGTAAATGAGCAGTTTGTTCCATAAATAGGTCTTTTGAACTAGACAGATGTTAGCTGCCTGAAAGGGAAATCCTCCTGTGGTTCATACCAAAAACAAACAGTGGGCTTAGAGCCCACCCTCTGCTTAAAACTGGTTGGCTTTGTTGTCAGTTAGATTTGCTTGCTACTTATTTGATGGCTTGCTTCCTCTTCTAAGGTTTGTCCCTTCCTTGGAGCACAGCCTGTTTACCATCCTTTTGACTGGCTGACTTGTATCTTGGACCTGCTTTTTAGGTCGAGCATAGCGGCGTGCGCAAGCTCTGCTTTTCTGACGTGTTGATAAGTATGTGGGCTTTTAACAATGCCCACCATACTCCCATCACTATCACTCGTTCACGGGCTTGCATTTCAAAAATCCTTTGTTTTCTTTGGTAAATGCTTTACGTTTGTCCCTCTATAGAGCGGATTTGTTCCCGCCTTGGCCATCAACCCTGTTACATAGATAATTGCACTTTTGTCGATAACCTTGACTGTAAGCAAACTTCTTTTTCGTTTTGTCTCTCTCTTTGCGCTCACGGCAGCGCTTTGAATCAGCGTGCTTATGTCAGCTGTTTTATTTTTTATTTTCAGTTTGTGTGGCAAGAAAAGTCCAGTTGGGAATTTACAACGCTAATAGCTCTACCTCGAGCAAATGCGCGCCACAGTGCATTGCAAATGCTTGTTTCTTTTGCTTACAACACTTTCCAACACTTTTTCTAGCAGTTTCCGAGAACTTGTGTTTTTTTAGCTCTCTCCCCAATGTGCTGGTTATGTCGTACCACCACACCCCACACTCTGTGTCACTCCCCTAGTTAGATTGTTCATGTTTCCCCAACCCCAGGTAGGTTTGTCTTTCTTTGTTGAAACGCTCGACACCCCGCTCCTATATTACTCTCACCCACTGTTCCCTCCCATCATCGGTATTTACTTCCCCCTCACCATCCCATCCTACTCCACTGTTACTCCCTCTATTGTGGGGTTTTTGTTATGTTTTTATTTGTTCTTTTCGTTTCTACGTTTTCCCAGGGCCCAGCTGCTTTAATTGGCTTTCAGGCTGTTTCTTTCTGAAAAACAAATCAAATAATCCACCGAGGCGCACTTTTCTTGAAATGGTAATTAACACAAAAACAAAGTGGCCGCTACATCGAGCATGCATGCGTCATCGTGCTGGACTACCGTAGCTCGGGATACATCATCACACTTATTTTCTTTTTGCCGATCCACAACAGCATTGACACAAAGCGGTGGCAAAGCGAATAAGTTCTGCTTTGGCAATTCTTGTTTACTTCGGTTAATTGTGTGATGGTTTGGAGAGAGTCTGTACACATTACATGAAATAATAAAACTAAACCGTCACAAACCTTTGTAATATGCATTCACATTAGAAGATACAACTTATTTTTACATTTTAATGCATATTTATTCATATTTATAACCCAGGTCCAGAGACCAGCAGCAGAGCCCGGTCCAACAATTTGTAGAAATTTTACATGCCTTGTACAGCATCATAAAAATCATATTTACGATTAGCAATATCCAAAATGCACCCTTTAAAGTAGCATTAACTTGTTTTGATCTCCCCGGCCAAAGTACACGACTTCATTAAAATGTTAACGATACAAATATAACAACAACAAATACCAGCAGAGTCAATAAAGGGCAGTCATTTCAGAAGGTGCTTAAATGGGTAGGTATTTAGTTCCCTTCCGGAATGTAGCAGTGGAAGGGCAGTGGAGCAAATTTAGCAAAGGTGTGCAGCTGGTGTCTTCCTTTTTAATCACCTCAGCATCTCTTAGATGTGTGTTCTGGAAACACCTCGGGAATGCATTAACGTCCAAGCCAGAGCATATATTTTCCACTCCAGTCATATGTCTAGAAGCGTTTGCAATACTAAAACCTTTTATTGACCAACTTTTATTTATCAGCTCAGTCACCTCCACCTGTTTCCGCACCCTCCGCAAGACCTTCAAATGAATCCCCACGAACATAGAAAGACCGTCACACACGGCCTCATCACCAGCAGACTGGACTACGGCAACGCACTCTACGCCGGAATCAACAAAAAACGAATGCGCAAATTGCAAAAAATCCAGAACGCCGCCGCCAGACTTGTCCTCGACCTACCCTGACACTGCCACATCTCACAACACCTACGTACACTGCACTGGCTCCCCATGGAGAAAAGAATCACTTTCAAGATCCTCACCCTCGCACTCAAAGCCCTCCAGAACAGCGGACCAGCCTACCTGAACCAACAACTCAACTTCCATGTACCCCACAGGGCCATACGCTCAGCCCAGCTCTCTCTCGCAGAAGTACCCTGCATCAGAAAAATCAGAATAGCAGGACGCTCCTTCTCCTACCTCGCAGCCACCACCCTTCCACATCAGACAAACCACCTCCCTCCTCAGCTTCACAAAGAAACTGAAGACATGGCTTTTTTAAACCACCTCAGCGGTTTACGCTACACCCCCCCAAGCGCCTTGACACCCTAACGGGTGAGTATCTGCGCTTTTCAAGCACTGATTGATTGATTTACAATTCATAGAAAGGCAGAAGTGTGCTATATAAAACGTAAGTTACCCAGTGCTTCATTTGTGCCAGTCCTTACAGGTAGGTGGCAGCAACACTCATTTTTTGTCCCCGGGACATAGATTTCATCATCAGACTTAGATTTCAAGCAAGTGAAAGGAAGAAAGTTGGAGGATGCAAAAGAGCAAACAGTGAGAAAGGGAGAAAACAGGGTCAGAAAAGGACCTGTAAGTGTGAGATAAAAAGAGTGGAGGAGTAGCAGGATCAGTGCTTGAAATGGAAAAATAGAAGTGCAGGTACTCTGTGTCAGAGTACCTGCTTGTTTCTGAGAAGTGCTGGTACTCTCCAATGAAAAGTATTATGTTTTTCTTGAGAAGTGCAGGTACTCTCCCTCGCAAAATAAAAAAGTGCCAGGACTCAGACGTGGGTCCCGTGCTCACTGTGCCACTGGATTCAAGCTAGCCTAGCTGATGAAGCGTGATACCCTGAAACCGGTTCTAGGATGCTTGTTTCTGGTCCAAGGAGGACCTGGCTTGGCAGTTCGGGCTGGACTGTTCCAATGAGGAACAAGGTCAAGACTGATTTGCATATGGCTGGGTCCAACCTGGGGTGGTGTGGTGAGCAAAAAAACTATAGATTCAACCCAGATCTTTGTGACTGGAGGTGAATGTTTGATTTGCTCTGCATTCCGTCCATCATCTGTTCTTTTTGCATTTGTCGCCCCAAGTGGGAAGGGTATGCCCAGACGTGGGTCCCGTGCTCACTGCGCCACTGGATTCAAGCTAGTCTAGCTGATGGAGGGTGATACCCTGAAACCGGTTCTAGCATGCTTGTTTCTGGTCCAAGGAGGACCTGGCTTGGCAGTTCGGGCTGATATTTTCTCATGAGGAACAGGGTCAAGACTGATTTGAATACGGCTGGGTCCAACCTGGGGTGGCGTGGTGAGCAAAAAAACGATGGATTAAACCCAGATCTTTGTGACTGGGGGTGAATGTTTGATTTGCTCTGCATTCCGTCCATCATCGATTCTTTTTTGCATTTGTCGCCCCAAGTGGGAAGGGTATGTCCAGACGTGGGTCCCGTGCTCACTACGCCACTGGATTCAAGCTAGCGTAGCTGATTAAGGATGATACCCTGAAACCGGTTCTAGGATGCTTGTTTCCAGTCCAGGGAGGACCTGGCTTGGCAGTTCGGACTGGACTGTTCCCATGAGGAACAGGGTCAAGACTGATTTGCATATGGCTGGGTCCAACCTGGGGTGGCGTGGTGAGCAAAAAAATGATGGATTAAACCCAGATTTTTGTGACTGGGGGTGAAGGTTTGATTTGCTCTGCATTCCGTCCATCATGTGTTCTTTTTGCATTTGGGACTCAGTACCGGACATTACCGGCCCATTTAAATCACTGAGCAGGGTGGAAGAAAAGGCATAAAGTGGTGTCAAGCCTTGTCAGCCTTGGTATAGGCAATGCTGGCACCCAAAAGCACCTGCTGTGGGCTCCTAAAAAACTTTACACCCCTGCACTCTCTTTTTAACACACTAGCACAAGTTAACGTTACTTCGCACGCAAAGGTTAAAGGGTGGTAAATTCATGGTAAATGGACTCAAAGTTGGATTCTGAAAATGAAAAGTACTTCTGGATGAAAACGGACAAAAAAACAGGGTTTTATTTTTTCCACTGTGTCATGAGACGTGGATATAATTCCTTCTACGTAGCTAAAAAAGGTCAATGCTGTGCAATCAGATCCAAGCACTGACAATGCCAGTAGCCAAGGATTTATAAATGAAAGTGCCTCCTCATGTGCACTCTTGTCACTCATCCTTGCACTCGTGCATCCATTCATCCATCCACTAAATCATTACTGCATTCTCCCGCTTACACAGCTACAGTAAAATATACACACTAATCTTACCACACACATCGCCTTTACCATTGACTTGTCACCATAACCTACTCAGGTCGACAGAGTGTACAAGGGCTGGCAACTATTAGGTATACCGTTATAAAATTACAAACTACAAAAATATTAAAACAGCATGTGGCACTGTTCGAAAGGGCGTAACAGGAATTAGCTCACTGAAAATCTTCTACCCCCAATGTTTGTCAGAGGGGGTGACCAAAACCTGTGCTTACTTTCAAGCCAGACCTAAAAATCGTAGAGAAGAAAGGCACCTGATGGGTGCGTCTGGACTGGACTCTCTGCAGAGACACCCTCTGCTCTCCTGCTTGATACATGAACGTTCCCCTTCCGGGCTTCCGCCCCATCTATGAATCTGCTGTCTCGTGCCAGGGGTCAGATTTATATACAGTGCAAGTTAGTCTCGGCTTGCGCTAATGAAAAGGGGCGGGGTGGTGTACTTGAATGCGTGGGGGATAATTAAATAAAAGACATTTTTTAAAATTAAAACAATAAAAAAAAAACACTTACAACTGCTCCCGTGCCGCTCCTCTGCTCATCCGTCTCACTGGCGAGGCAGGCACAGGCTCCCAGCCTGCCCTGTGCCAATCCTGACGCTGCTTAGAGCAGGGTTAAGATTGGTTGGGAGCGCCCTTGCTGGGCTGGAGAGAGCCCTGTGCGCATGTGTGTTTGGCCGGTCCGAGACGGCCGGCCAAACACACATGTGCTCTGAGGGGGAGTGCTGAGCACTTCCCCCTCACACTCGTCACCCTGTGGCCCACCCCTTTTTCCAAACAAAGTTTGAGGTTTGCAGCTGCCGGCAGGGAGGGGCAATGCTTATCCACCCCTATGGAGGAGCCGCCCCTGGTGCAAGTGCATAAATATGTCCCGGTGCTGCAGCTCAGTAGCTGGAGAGTGCCAAGGACTGCGGATAAGAACAAATGGATAGTGCGGCCTGCAGGCGGTGTCAGGGGGTCATCCAGATACACATGTCTGGTCAGAGGTCACATCGATCCACTCCAAGAGCTTCAAACAGGAGTTGTGGGTCCTTTTCAGCAAGGCATTATTACTGCTGCCATTGACCTGCAAGTAATGCTACACAGAGCGAGGTGGAGGGATGAGGGTCGATCGAGGAAACGGAGCACACAGCATGCGCTTGCCACCTTTCCTTCGCATATTGAAACCGTTTCGGGTTTCCAAAACGTATGTCCCCCCACCCCAGTTACAAAATAGCGCGTTTTTGTTTTTTTCTGTATTTACTTTTCATGCCATTAATTGCTTATTAATTTTGAGCAGTGGATTTTGCTGTCTGGGCAATTCTAATGTCAAACTTACAATTTATATATTTATTATGATAAAATAGCTCAGTGGTTGAGGGCCAGTTGTAGAGATGTGTGTAGGTATGTTTGTTCTGGTATAACCTGCAAGTCCAAGGTTCGATGCTTATCAGAAGCTGGGCTGATTCATCCTCACGAGCGTCTAAGGATAGTAAAATTAATGATCTGAGGATGCGTAGAATGAAGATTTGTATCTTAATGGCCAGGCTGCAATTCATGTTGTGATATGTGTTACCTGCACTGTGAGTACTATTGCAACTCCTACTGCAGCCTTCACTAAAGAGCAGAACAGTGGTTGCTTCTCAAACGGTTCTAGGGACCATCCTCGCCCTCTGCGAACTCCTCCTAAATCCAAAACAAGCAATGAGGGCATTAAAGGGAAAATTCATATATCCGACATCAAATCAGTACTCACACGGTACGCAGTTACTGTATTGCAGCTATAGGAAATTAGTTGTGGCAAAGTTCTGCAAAAAGGGAGATGGCATAACCAATAGATTGGCAACACTCTCAAGGGCAACAGAAAAAGGCAAACAAGCATTTGCAATGCACTAGGTCTCGCATTTTCTTGACTTGGAGCCATTGCCATTGTAGATTCATAACTGGACTTTTCTTGATACATAAATTGGTCAACACTGCCTCATAATTTCATCTTTTCCTGCCATATAATTCTAGTGGCCCAGCATTTAACTAAAGCACCTCCATTTACCTTCTTCCTCCAACTTAAAACATATACAATTATCATATAAATCTTTGGCAGAAATAAACTTTTGGCATTAGAATATAATGCTTAAAACACTATAACAAAAATATAATTTAGGACGGATTGGAGGGTGAAAGGAAAGAAAGAGTCAGGAATAAAGATGGAGAGGACAAGTGGGTAGTAACTGTGTCATGGGCCCTGGAGTAAGAAAGGAAAATGGTTGACTGCAATTTTGGTAGGAAAATACAGCAGTAATTAGAGTTGAGTGAGGTCGATAGGTCTCTGTGCTCCGGTGCATCCGCACCTGTTGCTCCATTGATAACTAGGTCTCAGGAGAGAAAGCGGATGGGGCAAAAAAAGAGAAGTGAAAGGAATACAACAGACAAAAGGAAGAAAGATAAGGGGTCGCAAAGAAACAAAAGAAGGGAAATAACGAACGAGAAAATGAAAACACAACTAAGAAAATAAATAGAGCAAACGTGTGAGACAAAAGGAAAAATGGAAGGAAGCTAGTGAACGAAAGATAAAGAGGAAAAATAATGAAAGAAGTGTGAAAAGAAAGAGAAAAATTAACATTAGAGAAAAAAGAGAGTTGGTGAGAGAAGCAAGCAGCGAAAGAACCAGGACATGTATGTACTGACACATTTCCCACAAACACAAAATGGGAAAACCACTTTGACACTTCGGGTCCCGACAAATAACTTGTGGCTTCCACATACAGATGGAAAAAAGAGGGATTTATAGTAAAACATGAATTGACAGATAAAGATAAAAACAACACCAGAGAAAGGAAGGAAGAAAGATCTAAAAGTGAAAGGACACATACAAAGGAAAGAGCAAATAAAAAAGACAAAGAAAGAATGAAGGGAAGAGAAACAATTAGTGAAAGAATGAACGCCTGTTGAAGAAAAAAAAGAGGAACGAACCAAGGAAAGAAATATCTTTGTTTTTGCTAGTATGAAAGAGGAGGCAGCAAGAAGAAGAGGGAAATAAAAAACAAAGGGAGAGGAGTAGAAATAAACAGTTGAAAGAAAAAGCAAAACTGTTAGCGTGTGGATTTTAAGAGCTGGAAAGCAAAAAGTGGGGAAGAAAGAAAACATTGAGAGTAAACCGAGTAAAGGAAGGAACGGACTGAGATAGATGAAACAGACCCTTCCAAATAAAGATGGTAGCTAAGAATAGATTTAATTGGCTTCCCCATTTCCTCCAACAGTAGTCAGATTGTGGAACAGCAGGGACCACTGCAGAATAGCAGGAGTTGCACTAGTAGAGTTGTATGTGAACCAGAATACAGCAATATTGGGGTGCTTCAGATCGGGATTTGGGGTATAGACAGAGCTGTGTCCCAGCCCAGTGGTGGAATAACAGAAAGGCAGCGGGTGAATAATGAGAAACAGAGCGCTTTGTAATTCCTGGTATTCGAAAATTGGGCTGCTACAGGTTAGGGTTGTGGTGCATTGACAGAGTTGTATGTGGGCTGTTTTACTGGAATAGGAACGGGCACACAAGGTCATAAGTGAGGTATGTTAAATAAGCTATGTATGGAACCTAGCATTGGCGTGTCATTGTTGCAGAGAGTTAGCCTGAAGGTGCCCTGGTGAAGCTGTGAGCGGGGTCCAGTATTGGAGTGGCATTATCTCTGAAGCAAGGAGTTCTCAAGGGCGTGTGTGAGAGCCTTAGTACTGAGAAGAAATGTGCACTGAATGTTAGTATTTATGGATTCTGGCAGAGTTGTGGTGGTTCTCATCAACAGTGGTGTAGAATGTTAGACTTGAGATGCACGGGTTGAGCTGTGTTTTGCTCTTTTGGATCTAGTATTGGCTTGGCAGTGGGACTGAATATTAGAGTTTTCTCTACCCTGCCAATAATAGTCCATCAGACTGGAGGTGCCCCATTGCATGTCAGCGTTGTATCTTGTGGTGATGCAATTGATGTTCTTTCCTACCGAGACTGGTCCGTTTCCCCAAAAACATAATGAAAAGACAGTGGGTGTTTGGCCCACTCGAAGAGTTGTAGGTGCTTCTCCTCAGTTTAAACTCTGTAAATTCTCATCCCGTATAGCCTGACAGTTCTGTTGTGGATCAGTGTTGTTTTTATTCCTTCTTCATAAGGAGAGAGCTCTGTACGAAATGTTGTGCCATGGTGCCATTGACCATGGACGTATACTAAACCATTAATCTTGAGATATGGTCTTTCCTGACAATCATAGGGCCTGGGTGTGGCAGAATAATCCTTATACAAAAGAGTAGATCGTGATACCCCATGAACCCCTGCTCTAATATTCTAGCCCTCCACCTATCCCCCTTGTACCCTAGAACCCTTGTCTCAGCCATTGTCTCTAGCTTCCCTTCTATTTCTTTGTGGTCAGTTAAGATATCCGTTATGTCAGCTAACTCCTCTTCATACTGTGTGATGTTTACTAAAAATGTTCCCTTTTGTACCTGTGAGGGTTGTATCCGTGCTCTCATTCTACACAGGAAAAGATACAAAAGACACTGTGTGATGTTAGGAGGTACTTCTAGCATGCCTACTTCTGTCATATGCTGATACCACATATTATTTAATAAGCTAGCATGAATATTGTGAGATACATTCTTATACTGATATGCTTCTCTTCTCAAGTGCACAATATTTGGACATACTATAAATGAATTGAAATACCATTGTAATATAGCTGTAAATATGATGAAACATAAACACAAAAACAAAACAGTAATCCACAAATGTCTGTTGGCAGAGCCAATGAGGTACTCTGCTCGTTCTTTAAAAGAAAACAATGGCACTCCTTGTCCTCTTTGCTCTCCTCTAAATGTTCCTGTAACAATGGCGGTGTTTGACACTGGGCAGGGGCTAATCGAATGTCCGATAGGTGGAGCCACGGTTTCCTGCCCTCCACTTGCACTGCTGTGAGGGTACTCTGGGTGACTGGATAAGGCCCCTCAAACTTGCTGTCTTTCCATTGCCTCACAAAATTGTGAACGTATACTTGTTGACCAACAGGAATTGGATTGGTCTGCTGGGATGCGGTGGTACGATTCTGCTGTTGCGCCACCTGTTTAGAGAAGAACTTAGCAGACTTCAGCAGCTGAGAAAATAACAGCTCATTTTGTTCCCCAAAACCTCAGCTGTTTTATGAGCATCTGTCTTCTGCCTTGCTATGGTTAAAGGAGTCGGCGTGGGGCGCCCTGTCACTGTCTGGTGCGGGGTCAGGTGATGATCACTTCCTGGCTGTTTTCTGAGGGCATACAAGGCTAACGGGAGGCAATGGAGCCAAGTCTTATGCAATGTAGCACACAGTTTGCTGAATTAGTTTTTCAACAGGCCGTTAAGGCGCTCCACTATACCATTACTTTGGGGTGATAGACAGATGACAATTTATGTTTTATTCCTAGGGAGGTGTAGGTGTGTTGAAAGAGGACGTTGGCAAAATAGGTTCTGTTGTCTTAACGGATCACTTCTGCTATTCCCCACCTAAGTATTACTTCTCATATCAAAAAATTTGCTGCTGCTCTGGCATCATTATGTACACAGGGTCCTGCCTCAATCCACCTTGAGAAGTTATAGACAACTACTATTAAATACCTGTAGTTGTTACATTTATCAATCATGTCCGCAAAGTCAAAATTTAGATGTTTAAATGGGCCTGTTGGGTGAGGAATTGTTGATGTAATAACTTTTAGTGTGAGTCATGGGCTGTATTGTTGGCATACTGCACATTCAGCAATATACATGGTAATAATTTCAGACAGTTGCGGGATAAACCAATCTGCCTGTAATGTAGCAAGGAGATATTCTTTAGCCATGTGTGCAGGGTGATGTAGTTGCTGTAGTGTGGTATGCAACAGGGCTTGTGGCATTACAGGTTTCCCAGTATTTTCCTTCCTATAAATGAAATCTGTTGGTGATTGTATACACCCTCTGTGACTCCCATAATTCCCTTTCATGTGGTTGTGCCTGCTCTTGCAACTCACGTAAATGTAATTGTGCTGTTTCCGGGTACAGGGGTGGTACTTCAGTCTAATTCGGTTGTCTACTCATCATCATGTCTGCTGTGTGCTCTTCTGATTCCTTATATCTTGGAGATGTTTTGGCTGCCTCTTTTGCTGCCCAGTCTGCCAGAGCATTACCCCTGCTTGTTTGTATGTGCTGCACATTTTATCACTGCTACCGTGGATGGTAGGGCTAGAGCCTGTAAAAGTTGTGCAAGCAAATCTTTATGTATCACAGGTGGCCCATCAGATTTAAGAAATACCCTCCTCTCCCACTTGTGAATACTTGAATGTACAGTGGTAGTAACATACGCTGAATCAGAATAGATGGTGACTTCTAATCCTTCGGCATGCTGCAGTGCTTCGATGATGGCCATTAGATCTGCGGCTTGTGCTGAAAAATGAAAGGGTAGTGGTATGTGACTCACTATCTGTAGAGTATCAGATGACCCCTGCTGGTCACCTCTTACAACTGCAGCCCCTGAATGTCTAATCCATGTTTCTTGATCTATGAAGGAGGATCCATCCACAAAGAGCAGCATGCTCCCAGGATGGGGTCCTCCCCCATCTTGCTCTCTTCCTCTGACACGTAATTGGCACAGTTGTGTACTTTTTCGTCTTCAGTAACTGGGTGTGCAAAGAATGTTGCTGGATTATCTGTGCGACATCGGACCACTTGCAAGGATGGTAATAAAAGTATTACTTTGTACCCAGACACTCTGAGTGTTAAGAGTGCTCTTGCTTCTTTACAAGATAGCGAATACCGCATGCCCTTCATACAGTGTTAAAGGTGATCCCATCACGATAGTGGTGCTCTTCTGGACTGCAAAGACGGCTGTAGCCAGGGCTTGCTCATATGGCAGGATCTAGCAGCCCACTGTAGTAGGCAATTGACTTATGTCCCATAGATGTCTTTTGAGTCAGTACTGGAGTCATTGTCATTCCATTACAGTGACAAAAAAGGTAGAATTGTTTTTTGTAGTCAGGTGTACCTAACACTGGAGCATTCGTGATTGCTTTCTTTAGCTCCAGGAGCGCTACCCCCCCCTTTGTCCAAGTTATTTTATTTGTCGTTGCGTGAGACTCTTTTAATGCGGTGAGGAGTGATGCTGTTAGCCACCCACTGTCTCACATAATTACAGAGTTGTAAAAATTGTTACATTTGTTTGGTAGTGTTGGGCTTAAGCATGTTTCTAATGCTCTCTACTCTGTCAGGTGTCACTTTTCTCCCTTCTTTAGATATTAGTTGTCCCAAATAGTGGACCTCTGTCTGCACATATTGTAACTTATTTTTATCGACCTTGTACCCATTGTCTGCAAATGTGCAGAGGAGGCCAATGGTATCTTCTCTACATATGTCTTCAGTAGCACTGCAAACAAGTATGTCATCCACATATTGTAAAAGTGTACTCGTGCATTGTATGTTTGCTAAGTTCTTTTTCACGGTCCTACTAAAAAAGCCTGGGGACTCGCAAAAACCTTGAGGGAGCCGTCTGGGGCAAAATTGCGAATTTTTTAATATGAACCCGGTAAAATATTGACTGTCCAAATGTAATGGAATGCTAAAAAACGCATTTTTCAAATTGATTACAGAGAAAAAAGTGGCATCTTTGGGGATATTTGTCAGTATAACAGATGGATCGGATACCACCAGGAACTCTGGAATGACTGTCGTTCAGAGAGTGCAAATCTTGAATCATTCTCCAAGTTCCCCCCTTGGCCTTTATTATCGGGAAAATCGGCGTTTTACATGGTGTTGGTGTCTCATATATCACTTTCTGCTCAAGTAATGCCTGAATGGTATGTAGGATACCTCCCTCCACTTCTTTGGACAGGGGGTACTGACGTATTCTGGGCAATAAGGCTCCAGGTTTCAATGTAATTTTCACAGGTTCAGCTCCTTTAATTAGTCCCACATCATGTGGCCCATTTGTCCATAACACTTATAGTATCTTTGCCAAATCCCTTTCTCTTATTGTAGTGTCTTGTGTGTGTTTTCACACCGTCCTATACTGTAACTGCTTTCTAAGGAAAATGTCCTTTTCAACTGTTCCAATCAGGGGTGTTCACTAAACAATTCCTCATCTGATGTATCCCTTAATTTGACCCCGGGATCTGTAAACACTATTGATGTCCACATTCCCTGCTTCCGGTCGAATGTGATGAGCACTGCATATGTTGGTCTAATTTCGTGAACTAATATATCCAGTAACATCTTTTGTTCTGTTACGGGTTCTATGGGTTCACAAGGTCTGAACACCAGTTCTTTTGGTAGCTGTACCGTCTTTCCTTTTGTTGGTATGTGCGTATATGCCATGCAAGAAAGCCTCTATATCAACTGGTACTGCTCTAACTTTCTGTCCTGATTCCTCATGAGCTCCGAGGGACAGTATTCAACTTGGCCTGACACCGGGTGCAGAACACACCTTCGGTCCATCTTCCAGGAACGAAATGTTCATATTCAACTTGCTCATTAGATCGCTTTCAAGAACGTTGACGGATGACTCTGGGGAATATAACAATGGTCTGTCAATTTGTGCATAACCCACAGTCATGTTTACTGGTCTTGTAAAAGGAACCTGTCAGACAGCCCCAGAAAACCCTTGTGTGTCCATTGAGTCGCATGAAAGTGGTAAAGTTCCTTCCTTTATGCAAGACTTGGTGGCCCCAGTGCCAATTAAAAACTGATAGGGGCACCCTTCTATAGCTACTGCCACAGTGGTTTCCTCTTCTGACCTGTGGCTTACTGACAGTATTGGACACATAGGCCCTCATTCTGACCCTGGCGGTCAAAGACCGCCAGGGCGGAGGACCGCGGGAGCACCGCCGACAGGCCGGCGGTGCTCCAATGGGGATTCCGACCGCGGCGGTAAAGCCGCGGTCGGACCGGCACCACTGGCGGGCTCCCGCCAGTGTACCGCCGCCCCATTGAATCCTCCACGGCGGCACAGCTTGCTGCACCGCCGCGGGGATTCCGACCCCCCCTACCGCCATCCAGATCCCGGCGGTCCGACCGCCGGGATCCGGATGGCAGTAGGGGGGGTCGCGGGGCCCCTGGGGGCCCCTGCAGTGCCCATGCCACTGGCATGGGCATTGCAGGGGCCCCCGTAAGAGGGCCCCTACATGTATTTCACTGTCTGCTGCGCAGACAGTGAAATACGCGACGGGTGCAACTGCACCCGTCGCACAGCTTCCACTCCGCCGGCTCGATTCCGAGCCGGCTTCATCGTGGAAGCCTCTTTCCCGCTGGGCTGGCGGGCGGTCTGAAGGCGACCGCCCGCCAGCCCAGCGGGAAAGTCAGAATTACCGCCGCGGTCTTTCGACCGCGGAACGGTAACCTGACGGCGGGACTTTGGCGGGCGGCCTCCGCCGCCCGCCAGGGTCAGAATGACCGCCATAGTTGCTACCTGTGGGCTTTGTCATTGGACATAGTTAGGTGTCAGTGTCCCACTGAACGCTAGCGGTGATGTGTGAAAGGAGTTACCCCTTGCACCATCCCTCCCCTTATCCTGCACTAGACCCTCGCATGGTGTTGTTGCCCCTGAGAGGCCAATTTTGCGGTGGTGGCCCCTGTGGTGCCACCCACTGAACTTGAGGGGTCTGGGGGTACTCCTGTCTCCCATATTGTTGTGGTCCCCATTGGATCTGCGGCAGTCTAGTCGCCTGTCTTTGCGACATAGGCCACCCTTGCATGCATTCTTCTGCACTCTTAGCCATGCATTCTCTTGCAAGATGACCCACCATGCCGCAATAATAACACTGCTGTCCCATTCGGTATCCTCCTTGCCTTCTCCCCTGTATTAGTCCTGGCTCTCCTGATGGACCTCCTTGTCTCCTCCCCATATCACTTGCTAGTTGCCCTCCTGGTGTCTGCCCTTGCACTGGCATTGTAATAATTGCTGGTGGTGCTGTCACCAGTGCCCATCCGTGCTCGGTTTCTTGAGTTTCTGTTGAACCAACTTAGCGGTAGCCCTCCCTGCCTGTTCTGTTCTTTCTTTATCTTTTTCTTGTTTCTATTTAAAATAGTGTATTATGTGGGCCTGTATTTCTGGCCATGGTTTGGCCTCAATTCCTACTACCCCATCCAAATTTGACTGTATTTCGGTACGAAGAGCTTTCTTCAGCACGTTGTAAAATAAAAGTGCATTTTCTCCTGTATTTTCCCAACTACACCCGACCTCCTGTATCCATTGTTCTTTCATTCTAATGATGAACTCTGCAATATCCTCAGTTGGCTTAATACTTTCTGCCATAAGTGCTCCGATATCTGGTCTTTCTGGGCATATCTACCTAAGCGCATTCCAAACGTGTTGGCGGACATTGTTGAAGCAGGACCCGTCAAACTGTGTGTTTATCAATGTGACCTGAGGGAGTCCTGCTCTGGTAAATATGGAAGTTACTTTGTCTCCCACTAGAGAACTCAGCAAACTTTTAACATCGCCAAGGGGAGGTTAACTCCAGCTGTGTGTTTTTCAAAACATCCTATCCATTTCCCTGCACCTTCAGACAGCGGGGGCAATGCTCTCTTTAAATTCTCTTTGTCCACCTGCGGCCAGGGCATGTATGTTGGTACTTGCCCTCCCTTAAAAATGAGGGACAGCTGCGTAATGGGCGGGAGACCTGGCAGACTGCAGCTTAATCTTCGATCTGGCCTGTTACTACGTGTCACTTCAGTTGGTTTGTCCTCAGCATACATCTCCCAGACTGCAAGGCATTCCTGCATGTATGGATAGTTCCATTCTGGAGCACCCTGTCCCTGCCGTATACAATCTTCTGCCTGGCTAAGTCATAGGGTTGGAAGGACCCTTGCCTTAGCAATGGCGTTCTCCCGTTTCTTTCCGTCCATGTTGCTAATTCGTCTGAAAAGGGCTGACAATAATAACTAATCTCCTTCTGTCCTATCGTCTCTATAGGTGTCGGCCCCACTTTGGATGGTTTTAAAATTGACCTTCTTTCTGTTTCTACTGGGTCCCTTGCTATCAATTGTAGTCTTCGTATGGGTCGTGGTCGGAAATTATACAGGCCTCTGTCTCTTCCGAAGGTACTTTCTCTTACTTTAAACCCTTCGTCCCTTTCCTCATCCTCTGCTTTTGCTCCCGCTCCCCCTCGTGTCTCATCTCGACGTTGAGCACCGTCATCTCTCCGGCTCTTTCTCCCTACTCTCCTTCCTGCATCCACTCCCCAGCTGCCTCTCTCAATGTATCTGCTGATGTGTTTCCCAATTTTAGAATGATCTGCCCAATTGTTCATTGCCCTTGAAGTGGGACCAGGCTCCTCGATCTTCCTGCCTGTTCTCTAGTGTGTTGCGACCTAGGTGTTGCCCTGTCCCTTCTTCTCTGCTCATGATCCACCCAAGGAGCTGTTGGGGCGGGACTGGGCGCTCTCCCACCCCCTTTCACATCTGTCCTGTCTTCCTCAGGTTCAACCCTTTATGGGTCCTGATATCCCGCAGCCGGCAGAGTAGGATAAATATCATATGATGAGGGCTTCTGTGGAGCCTGCTCTTGGGTTTTCTCTTGCTCCTGCATTGCTGCCACTTTAGGCTCTGTCCCTGTCACAAAAAACCTGTAATAGCTTCCCTCTTCTTCTTCTTCTGATACTTAGACATAATATGAGTCAGTGTGTGTTCAACTATGTCTTTGTCAAATGTCCTTTGTCCTTTGGCCACGGCTGGGCATGGTCCTTAATGTCTCTGTGCCATTGCTTACAATATTTCTTTATTTTCCTTTTGTCAAACGAGAAAGTTTTTATCATATGTCCCCGGGGGGGGAGGGCATCCATGGCTTTCCCCAAGACATACGCTTCCTGGTTTTTCCTCTTATTATTATCCCCTCTTTGTGTCCCTTTTCTCGCCTTTGTCTACCTTGCTGCTATGTATATATCCTTATCAATGTCGCTAACATATAGCAATGTGCTTGGTGAAGAAGTGTTCTCATGGAGTGTTGCATGACTTGACATACATTGTCGTGAGGCCGTACTGGTGAACATCCGCATTACTGATTGCTAATCTGTGCAGCACTTCTATGCTAATATCGGGTGCAGCTGCATTTATGGGGGGCGAAGTGGATTGGTGCCTGATGCAATACGTGTTATAACATTATCATGAATGAAAATGATCAGTAGTAGTGTTTGGGGATGTGGCGTCCCTTCCATCATTTAAAACCCTAGAATCGTACAAATCTGTGAAAAATGCATCAAGAAGTATTTCTAATATGAGAGTGTCTTGCGATGTAATGCTAAATCGAGGGGTGTTACACGGGCATGGGGGTTGGTTGTGAGCCCATTCAAATGTTAAAATTAGAGCGAGGGTATCTGTTTCCCGCCACATGGAATTGTTAACTTCACTCATAAGGTCTCCCTATTTATTTCTACTTGTTTTGATGTTTTCTATTTTTAATTTGTGTGTTTTATCTGCGCTAATATTTTCCCATTTCTCTGCTGCTTTGAGTTTTTTGAATGGGATATCAAAAATATGGCAGAGATCTTGCACCCTCTCTTCCTTACTTATTTCAGATTGTACAACCACTGGTGAGAGTATTTGCCTTTGTTCTATAATTTGACCGCCGTGGCTGTGGATTATTGTATTCTTTTTATCCTCCCTATTACTCATTAAGTTTATTCATTGCTGTTGCACTTTTTCAGGTTCGCAACCAAATGTCTGATCGTGCTCAGGGTAAGCTCACTTGACGCCGACCATCCGGTCATCTTTTTTGCAAAAACATCAGACTCCAAGATGCTTCGGTCTCAATTGTTTTCCCTTCAAAGCATCTGACCTTTTAGAGTGGGGTCTGCCGGTGCCAGTAAAGTAACCGTCTCCTGCGGCGTCAGACTTTGTGCACATTACCCGATTCACCTCACTTTCTTTATTCTAACCCTCTGGGTCTTACCGGGATATCTGATTGGACACAAACTGTCCCTTCTAGGGACAGCCTCCTGGGTAATGCACTAGTACCTAACTATTTCTTCCATGAGCTGCCCCCTGGGTAATGCACGAATACAATCTATATCTTCCAGGAGCTGTCCCCTGGGTAATGCACTATTACTCCTTATACTTCCTTTCTTACACACAGAGAGAATCCCTACTAGCTGATCTTCTGGCCTGGCCGGGAAATCACATTTCATTTCTGCATCACCATTGTATTTCAGAAACCCACACAAATCCTGCATGCACTCATTCCCCCATACTACAATTGCCACAGAATTATGCACTTTAAATAATAGAGTTTGATGCCCGACCTCGTCTCACCCTTTAGGACAGCAACCTCTGGAACCCTGACCGCCCACTCGGTTAGGCAGGTGTATGCTCACCTGCTTTGCGTGCAATGTTCTATTCAAGCAACGCAGGTGGTGTTTCCTTCAGCCACGGTCCAGGGAGTTGAGGAGATGGAGGGCTCCTGGCTCTGGCTCGCCAAATGTAGTTGAGTTTTCAGGAATAAAGAGGCGAGACAAGAAGAGGATGCAATATAGTATTTTATGGAAGAATAAAACGGCAGGGAGCACAGCTCAGTTCTGTAACTGAAAGCACACTCAACTCAGCTTTTACAAACAGTGTCTTTTATAGACTTAATTTGTATATGCTTTATCTCATTTCCAATTAACACATTAGCTCAATATAATGTCATCTACCTTCATTCTTGGCACAAGCAATAATTCTTAAAAGTACATCTGACTACTTGTCACTAGAAATGCAGCTGTAGCATATATAACATACATATGCATCCTCTAACGAGCAAAGTTTCTTTTTATCTCACCCTTCGAATTCTATCTGTTTTGTCCCTACACTGTTCCCATACTCTGAAGTTTTACAGCCTATCCTCCTCCCCTTTCCAGCCTTGAAACTAACAAGAATCCTGTGTCTTTCTTTCTTTTCTTCCATGATGTACCCCTCCTCCTAACACTTGTACCGGGATGTGGCTTAGGTTCTCGTGTGTGCGGCCTTCTAAATTATCTGTGGTATGCGAGGACCATCTGTAACTGCTTTGCCCTGCATCTGGCCTGTTCCTTTGCTTTCCTTTCTGCCCCTGTTTCCATTGTAACCTGGTACCCTGGCTTAGGCCTGTATTTATCTCGCACTGTATATGCTCCTGCACGTTTTCCTTTTAAGCCATGTGTTGACCAGAGTGGGCCTTCTCTCTTTCTTTTGAGGCCTATTACAAGGGCTCAGCATGTGTAAATGGCGGTGCATTGATGGAGCTGCTCCGGCGGTCCCAGTGCTGGAGCAGAAGAGTGTACTAGCTGCGAGAACTGAGGTGCTCCGGCAGACAGTGTGTGTGGGGTTCTGGCACTGCCATGGCTGAGGGCTTTGAGTGTGTGAATTGCAGTGCACTGATGGAGCTACGCCCTAGGTCCCAGTACTGGAACAACAGAATGTAGTGACAGCAAGTACTGAGGTGCTGTGGCAGACAGCATGTGTGGGGTTCCTGGCACTAGCACGGCTGAAGGCTTGGAGTGTGTGAACTGAGGTGCACTGATGGAGCTGCACCTGAGGTCTCAGTACTAGAGCAGCAGAGTTCGCTGACAGCGAGAACTGAAGTGCTCTGGCAAACAGCGTGGGTGAGGTTCCTGGCACTGGCACGTCTGAGGGCTTGGAGTGTGTGAACTGAGGTGCATTGATGGAGCTGCGCCCGAGGTCACAGTACTGGAGCAGCAGAGTGTACTGACTGCAAGAACTGAGGTGCTCTGGCAGACAGCATGTGGGGTTACTGGCACAGCTGAGGGCTTGGAGTGTGTGAACTGGGGTGAAGTGACGGAGCTGTGCCCTAGGTGCCAGTACTGGAGGAGCAGAATGTTTTGACTGCAAGAACTGAGGTGCCGTGGCAGACAGTGTGTGGGGCTCCTGGCACTGGCACAGCTAAGGGCTTGGAGTGTGTGAACTGGGGTGCACTGATGGAGCTGTGCCCTAGGTGCCAGTACTGGAGGAGCAGAATGTATTGACTGTAAGAACTGAGGTGCTCTGGCAGACAGGCTGTGTTGCGGCTGAGGGCTCAGAGTGTGTGAACTGAGGTGCACTGATGTAGCTGCGAGTGGGATCCCAGTATAGAGCAGAAGTGGGCACTGTCTCTAAGGATTGCGGAGCCCTGGTACAGTTGGGTGCCTAGGCTGAAAGCAATTACAAGCTATCCTCCACCCTTGCTCCTGGTAAAGAAATTCCAAGCCAAGGAAGGGCGGGAGCCAGGAAGCTGAGAGAGGGTGCAGAGAGCCCACATAGACCAAATGTGACCAAGATAACAGCCTGATTTATAGCCTTGTTTACAGCGAAGCTCAGAGGAAGAATGCTCTGCAAATGAAAAGGAAAGCTTCCTTGGACAGGAGCAGGAAACAAAGTAAAAAAATGTCCCCTATGGACCAGATAAACAGGACAAAGCATATTTATACAGCAATGATTTTCAAATGACACTGAAACTAACAAATGAAAAAGCTGGAAGCCCACAGAAGAAGTATACTTAAAAGTAAACAAGAGCTTGTACGCTTACGCTCAACCTACAAATGATGCTGTAGCAGTTAGCAATTTTCAGTCCGAACGCACAAGCGCTCAGGTCTCTTGTAATCTATCAGTGGGCTTTTAACCATGCCCCCTGCACGCTCGTCACACTCACTCGTTCATGGGCTTGGCTTTCAAAAATCCTTTGTAATCATTGATAAATGCATTACGTTTGTCCCTCCTTGGGGCAGTTTTGTTATTGCCTTGGCCACTGACCCGGTTACATGGATAATTGCACGTTTGCCGATACGTTTTACTGCGTGAGAACTTATTTTTCCTTTTGTGTCTCTCCTTCGCGCTCATGCTCATTGCGGCTGTGGCATTTGAATCAGCTTGCTTATGTCAATTGTTTTACTTTTAATTTTCAATTTATGTGACAAGAAAAGTCCAGTTAGGAATTTTCAACCCTAATAGCTCTAACTCCAGCCAACGCGAGACCCATTGCATTGAAAATGCTTGTTATTTCTCCAGTTGTTTTGAAGGCAAATTCACTGTATTTGAAGAGGATTCGGAGGACCAACACATTCTAGAGCAAATTAATGGTCTAGATAAATTTGATGGTTAAGCTTTTTAATTTTACTTTCCGCTTTCTTTTTTACAACTATTTGCAGAAGTGATCAGAGAAATAAGCATTAGCAAATACAATAGGGCTCACCTATGCTAGAGCTATTGGCTTTGCCAATGTGCTTTAGCCATGTTGTACACCAGCATGGCTGCTGTTCATCATGGCTAAAAGTTTGTGCCAGAGAGGAGAGTTGCGTAGAGTGGAGTAGCCTGGAGTAGCAGAGTGGCATAAAGGGGTGTGAAGAGTCGTACAATGGAGTGTTGCAGAGTTGTAGAATATAGTAGCGTACGTTAGAGTGGTGGAGAGAAAACTAGAGTGCCCTAGAATGACATAGAGTGCAGCTGCATAGATTAAAGTGGTGTAGAGTGCAGTGGTGCAGATTTGAGTGGGTTGGCATAGAGTGCAGTAGTGTGCGATGGTGCAGAGTAGAGTGTCAGAGTGCAGTGTCATAGAGTGGAGTGCTGCAGAGTAGAGTGCACTAAAGTTGAGTGGAGTTATGCAGAGTAGAGTGTAGTGACATAGAGTGGTACAGAGTATGATAAAGTAGCGTAGAGTGCAGTGGCATAAAATGCAGTGGTGCAAGGGAGAGTGGCATAGAGTGCAGTGGTGTGGAGTATAGTGGTGTAGAGTGCAGTGTCACAGTACATTTGTGTGGTGTACTGTGGTGTAGAGTAGAATAAAGTGGTGTAGAGTGCAGTGATGTGGAGTACTATGGTGTAGAGTAGAAAGGTGTAGTGTGCAGTAGCGTAGTGTTGTAGAGTATAGTGGCACAGAGTGCAATGGTGCTGAGTAGATTGGCGTAGAGTGCAGTGGCAAAGCGTGCATTTGTTTTGAGTAGAGTGGTGTAGAGTGCAGTTGTTTAGAGTAGAGGGCAGTGGCGCAGTATAGAGTTGAGTGGCATAGAGTGGAGTGGTGCAAGGTGGAGTACAGTACAGTACAGTGGATTGTTCCAGTGTAGAGTGAAGTGATGTGGAGTGGCACAGGGTAGCTTGCAGTGGTGTAGGGTGCAGTGGCATAGATTGCAGTGGTGCAGTGTAAAGTGCTGTGGAGTAGAGCGGTATAGAGTAGAATGGTACAGAGTAGTGGCATAGAGTGCAGTATTGTAGACTAGGGGGGAGTGGCATAGAGTAGTGCAAAGTAGAGTGGAGTGGCATGGAGTACAATGGTGTAGAGTGCAGTGGTGCAGGGTGGTGTACATTAGATTAGACTGCTGTAGAGTGCAATGGTGTATAGTGGAGTGGTGCAGAGTAGAGTGCAGTGACACAGAGGGGAGTGGCATAGAGTGGAGTAGCATAGAATGGAGTGGTGCAGAGTAGAGTGCAGTGGAATAGAGTATGCATTGTTTGGTAGAACATGCCATTATAGATAACACATTTTCAATTGAAATTACGATTACGTTTGCACAGACAAACAAAACTGTGTGAAAATGATATCACCTAGTGTAGTGTTGGTTTGTTTGGATCATATTGAGATATTTGTTTTCACCACACTTCAGAATTGCATAACAATGTGCTTTATTTATGCTTTTCTAATGCTGGTATTTTCTGGAATATCTGCACAGTTCATTTACAGGCATTTGAACTTTGTGTGCTAGTAAAATTCCTTTCTCCGACAGGAAGACTGTCACATAAAGCCTTTCACTTTGAAGTCAGTACTTATGGACATTTCATGACATGGCATGACATTTGACCACTGTATGTAATTACACAGCAAATGTGACAATTTAAGAAAATATTTAAAGGCCTATTTACCAAAAGGGAACACTCAAAAGGATACAGTAAATAGGTAATGCTGCACACGAGGAACAAACTCCTCAATCTAGACATCCCAAACCAAATAAAGCTAGCAAATAGAAAGCAAGTAAATGTGAGTTACAAACCACAAAGCCAATGGTAAGCAATGGGTAGAAGGCATTCCCAGGGAAGCTTTCTGAATGTCTCCAAGATGTCTTCGGTAAACTAGAGTGTTGTGCTGTCTGGTACTATTTAACCTAACAAACTAAGGAAAGTTGCAGGAAAATAATTGAAAGAAAAATACCTATGCCTTTCTTATATAAATATGTATATACATATTTTGAATTGGTACTCTGCATTGTATATATAGACATCACAAATATGTCACATCCACCTTGACGCATATATTTGACGTGTTTAAAATCACATGCAGGTATATGACAAGACACTTTACAAGCCAACACTGGGAATCTTCCTAAAATACCAAATAATGCATTTAGAAGACGTGGGTGTGCTTCAAGGGTTCTTTTGGAGGAGGCAGAAAAGAACATTCCAATGGGAAGAGAGAAAGGTGGTGAATAAGAATGGTGTGCTCTTGAGGATTTGGGTGTGTGTGAAAATATAGATAACAAAACCAAAATCTATCGCAGAAAAACAAAAACTTGAAAATTCAAGTTTGAATTAAGATGAGAAAGAATGGCAAACTTGTATTTATTCAGTTTTTGAAAACGGTTTAAAAAGGTATACAAATACATCGTTATTATGCCTATTTCTCAATAAAGTGTTGCAGATATATATCGCGAGCAGGCAAAATGGATCTTTGATACAGTTGTTCTCAGTCAAACACAGGCTACAACAACCCACCCAGGGGTCGTTTAGTAATTTCTTTTTGCCCCCCCTAATTAGTATTATCATGCCCTTAGCAACGTGTAGCCCTCTGTAAATTGTTGAGTGAATTAACAGTGTTGAAAGATTGAGACATGATTGGTCGAAGGTGGGAAAAAGAGACTGGCGGCACGTGCCCATTGATTAGCAGTATTGCATCATCATTTGTTAGATTTTATTCTCCAGATCATTTGTAGGGACAAACACCCCTCGGCTCAACAATTCACCGGGAAGCAGTTTTAGAGCGTCCTGCGTTGCAATTAGTTTCTTATATTCGAAATTTTACGCCTTACAGAAACTGCAGTTCAACCAGCTCTTTCAATTGATGAATACTAATGCTCAACCACAAAAGCACAGATCCATCTGTAATACCAAATGTGGTCGCAGGATAACTCATTCTTGATAGCTCCAAGATTTCACGAAATCATGACAGTATTTATAAAAAAAATATACATTCAAAACTCAGGAGTCTCATTGATAACAAAGGAAGAGAATGCCACCCTTATGAGATTATGGCTAAATTGTTAGTCCCAGCAGGGAGTAGCAAAGCCTCGGCAGAAGTTAGAAATAAAGTGCAACTAATATGCATAGAAAACTAGTCTAGCGTGTAAACTATCAACAAATAATATAAAAATAAATCTTTAAATCCAGAGGCCCTCTTTATTTGCAGGCCAAAAAGAGAGAGCAACACAGCAATGTCACAGAAATTAGGTAGCGAGTATCTGCGACAACCACAAGGTAATGGTAATAGATGACCCACATTATTGACAATTTTTACAAGGCAGAATGCAAGCAAAATGCTTCCCTTCATGCGAAACGGGTAACCAATGTGTTAACGGCTGCACTGTTGTCCAAAGTAGAATATGAACTTTTTCATATACTCATATATATATATATATATATATATATATATATATATATATATATATATATATATATATATATATATTTTTTTTTTTTTGTATTCACTGAAAAAACAAAGGTTAACATTATGTTATAGATAGGCATGGGTATGCACAGTGTTGTCATCAGTGATGTTATTTAAGATGTCGCTTTGATGTAATAAATTATCTCATAGAAAATATCATGAGTGATGTAATTTGTCAGGTAAAAAGCAGTGCACGGCAAGGGTGCTGTTTCACTGCTCCCACCAGGCACCACGTACACATGAATATGAAGGCTGGTGTTGGAAGCAGGAAAAGGAGAATGGGACAAGAGAAAACAGAGATATAGGTCTCTCAACACTCTTCCTAGTTGCTTCCATTAGTCAAGGAGGTATGCAAGCTGTAGTAGAGCTCTACATTGTGAAGCGAGAGATTAAGTAATTTGTTCAATATCTCTGCATAACAAACTCTCTGTATTACTATATGAGAATGAGAATTCCTGAAAATTAAACATTTGAAAAATATCAAGAAATGCAAGTGCACTATGAACACACTCAATGCTTTGAATAACTTCCTCAAGCGTAGTAACTATTCAGTCATTTGTAGATGATGAGTATAGCTCCTGCTTTACTTCTGTACTGCAAAATAATACATTCCGTTAACATCTTGCTGTTCCCCACTCTGCAATTTTGTCTGCATTCTAGAAATCTAATTCTTTGTGCATGACTTCTGTCTCTTGGTCCAATCCAACCTCAAGAGATCTGATACTTATAACCCAGCCTTTCAGAAGTGAGATTAATGGTCAAGGAATTCAAAGGCTTTTTTTTCCATCAGCACACTACTTTCAGGATATTTCTCTCCAGCTGAAATGTCTATAAGAACAATCCTTTATGAATCAAAGGTCTTGGCAAAGAAAGTTCTAGAACTTTGTTGCTAGATCTTGGCTGAAACTACTGCAACAACACTGTAGCATGATTACCTAGCAAATGATGCCAAGAACCATGAGGGAAGTTATACCTGAAGGCCCAGAAGGGCTACTGTCTCTAGACTTGTTTGAGTTTGTGTTAGTGTACTGCCATATAGAACACCCCTCTCATTTTAGTGTACTGCCATATAGAACACCCCTCTCATCCACACCTTTAATCCAGTAGGTGCCAGCACTCTGGGATCCCCCAGATTTTCTTTTGCTGAAAGGCACTGAGTGTGAGGGGGTTTAGTACAACTGAGGCACACACAACGTTCAGTAAGGAGTGAGCAGTACCTTTGGGGTCGTATACCTATACAATAAAAGTGAGGAAGGATAACTGTAGTCTGATGTCTCTAGCCCTAACCATGCAAAAGTCAAAATAAGTTACTTGGTAGAGTCCCTCTTCCAGAAGTCATAGATCATTTTTGGATACTGTTCTGCTGTTAGGATTCGTGGAACACTTTTCCTAGGGAAAAATGAGCCAATGTTATCACTTAGGCCCTCATTATGACATTGGCGGTAAATCCCGCTTACCGCCATGCTGACGGCCGCCAACTTGCAGCGGCAGATATCTGTTCACCATATTATGACACACACAAACCAAACCAACAGAATTCAGCCACAGACACATATCCGCCCGACCAAAGGTCAGTGATAAAGAGGAGGTATCAAAACTCACACCGTTACGCCAATAGAACAATGCCCACCACATTATGACCCACGAATCACCACAGCGGAAATTTAACAGCAGTAAACCATTGGCGGTACATACCGCTGCTCTCACAATGGTCACCCATGGACAAAACACCACCACATTGGACAATTCAAACAACACACACCTGACACCCATACACACACCACACCTACAGAATTATAAAACACACTCCCACAGCACCCACAACCACTTACGAATACAAATCATTGGCACAAGACTGACACCAAGAACACTGACACAACTACATACACACGCCCATGCATCCCTCACACACCCCACTTTACACACCCCAACACATCACCCAACACACCCTCACCAACACACATCACATAACACCCATGGCACCACAAAGGCACCCCTGTTTCACTGAGGAGGAGTTAAGGGTCATGGTGGAGGAACTTGTCAGGGTAGAGCCACAGCTCTTTGGAGCACAGGTGCAGCAGGTGTTAATAGCCAGGAAGATGGAGCTATGACGGAGAATTGTGGACAGGGTCAACCCCGTAGCACAGCATCCAAGAACAAGGGACGACATCAGGAAGAGGTGGAACGACCTACGGGGGAAGGTACGTTCCATAGCAGCAAGACTCCAGCTCGCTATCCAGAGCACTGGCGCTGGACCCCGACCTCCTCCCCGACAACTCACAGCATGGGAGGAGCACGTCTTGGCAATACTGCATCCTGAGGATACTCTGGCTGGAGTCGGAGGAGGACTGGACTCTGGTAAGTCAACTCTCTACCATTATTACCCCCCTACCTGCATGCCATCACATACCCTCACCCTCAATCACATCACTCCACTACTTCCCACACACTCAACCAGCACATCTCTTCAATCCCAGTGCCAAGCCGTGCATGCTGTACCAATGCATGGACACCCCTCACAGCCCTGCATGGACACTCATCACTAAGGCATGCACAGCATAGAGAACTAACAATCTCACCATACACCAACATACACAAGTAAAAGCTGGCAGGGCAACACCAACCATAGAGGGGAAGCCGGGGATGTACAATATGTCATACACATTAACCATAACACATCATCTACATCCCCACAGGTACCCCGCCGAGTGTCACCAGAGAGGAGGTGCCAGCACTATCCAGTCCCCCAACTGAAGAGACACACAGTGATGACAGTAACTCTGGTCTTCAGGATCTGGACGATCTACCTGGCCCATCAGGGACCACTGGACAGCCAGTTACCCAAGCCCAGTCACAGACCACCACAGAGCCTCCCCGATCAGGATCCAACATCACAGCACCCAAATCAAATCAAATCAAATCACAAGCATTTATAAAGCGTGCTACTCATCCGTGCGGGTCTCAAGGCGCTAGGGGGATGGGGTTACTGCTGCTCGAAGAGCCAGGTCTTGAGTTGCCTCCGGAATGCGAGGTGGTCCTGAGGTTGGTGGGGAGGGAATTCCATGTCTTGGCCGCCAGGTAGGAGAAGGATTTCCCTCCTGCCGTGGTGCGGCAGATGCGAGGGACGGTGGCGAGCGCGAGGTTGGCAGAGCGAAGTTGACTGGTGGGCGTGTAGAAGCTGAGGCGACGTTTGAGGTATTCGGGTCTCTTGTTGTGGAGGACTTTGTGTGCGTGGGTGAGGAGTCGGAAGGTGATCCTTTTGTTGACGGGAAGCCAGTGCAGGTGTCTCAGGTGGGCGGAGATGTGGCTGTTGCGGGGTATGTCGAGGACGAGGCGGGCGGAGGCGTTTTGAATTCGCTGCAGATGTTTCTGGAGTTTAGCGGTGGTTCCTGCGTATAGGGTGTTGCCGTAGTCCAGGCGGCTCGTGACGAGGGCGTGGGTCACTGTCTTTCTGGTGTCGGCGGGGATCCAACGGAAGATCTTTCGGAGCATGCGGAGGGTGAGGAAGCAGGAGGATGATACAGCGTTGACTTGTTTGGTCATGGTGAGAAGTGGGTCCAGGATGAATCCGAGGTTGCGTGCGTGGTCTGAGGGGGTTGGTGCGGTGCCAAGGGCTGTGGGCCACCAGGAGTCGTCCCAGGCGGATGGGGTATTTCCGAGGATGAGGACTTCCGTTTTATCTGAGTTCAGTTTCAGACGGCTGAGTTTCATCCATTCTGCGACGTCTTTCATTCCATCTTGCAGGTTGGTCTTGGCGCTGGTGGGGTCCTTGGTGAGGGAGAGTATCAGCTGAGTGTCGTCGGTGTAGGAGGTGATGTTGATGTTGTGTTTGCGTACGATGTCGGCGAGGGGGCTCATGTAGACATTGAAGAGAGTCGGGCTGAGCGAGGAGCCTTGTGGGACGCCGCAGATGATCTCGGTGGGGTCTGAGCGGAAAGGTGGGAGGTAGACTCTTTGGGAGCGGTTGGAGAGGAAGGAGGTGATCCAGTCCAGGGCCTGTCCTTGGATCCCGGTGGAGCGGAGGCGGGATATTAGGGTTCGGTGGCAGACGGTGTCGAAGGCAGCCGAGAGGTCGAGGAGGATGAGGGCAACTGTTTCTCCGTTGTCCATCAGAGTTCTGATGTCGTCTGTGACTGAGATGAGGGCGGTTTCTATGCTGTGATTGGCTCGGAATCCGGACTGAGAGGGGTCGAGTAGGTTGTTGTCTTCAAGGAAGTTGGTAAGTTGCTTGTTGACGGTCTTCTCTATGACTTTGGCAAGGAAGGGGAGGAGCGAGATGGGACGGAAGTTCTTCAGGTCGCTGGGGTCCGCCGTAGGTTTCTTCAGTAGGACGTTGACTTCGGCGTGTTTCCAGCTCTCGGGGAAGGTGGCAGAAGCAAACGAGCTGTTGATGATGGTCTGGAGATGCGGGGCGATGATGTCGTCGGCTTTGTTGAAGATGAAGGGAGGGCAGGGGTCCGAGGGGGCACCGGAGTGGATGGAGTTCATGGTGGCTTTGGTCTCTTCTGTGTTGATGTGAGTCCAGGCGTTGAGGGTGATGGCTGGGGTTGCAGGTTCTGTGGTGGTTGGCTGGGTCTGGTGTCCGAAGCTGTCATGTAGGTCGGTGATCTTACGATGGAAGAAGGTGGCGAGGGAGTTGCAGAGGTCTTGTGAGGGCGTGTTGGCGTTGGGGTTGGAGAGCTCTTTGACAATGTTGAAGAGTTCTTTGCTGTTGTGAGTGTTCTTGTCCAGTCTGTCTGTGAAGGAATTTCTTTTGGTGGCGCAGATCAGTTGGTGGTGTTTGCGGGTAGCGTTCTTGAGGGAAGACATGTTCTCTGAGGTGTGGTCGTTGCGCCAGGCTTTCTCGAGGGTGCGGCAGGTTTTTTTAGATTCCTTGAGGGTGTCTGTGACCCAGAGAGGTTTTTTGGTGTTGGTCTGTCTTGGGAGGCTTCTGAGGGGAGCGAGGTTGTCCGCGCAGTTGGTGATCCAATGCGTGAGGCTGAGGGCTGCGTCGTTGGGGTCGGTGGAGAAGGTGGGTTGGTTGTCGCTGAGAGTGGAGAGAAGCTGTTCCGCTGGGATTTTGTTCCAATGTCGGCGTGGGATGGATTGTGTGCGGAGGTGGCGAGTCTCGTGTCGGAAGGTGAAGTGGACACATCTGTGGTCGGTCCAGTGTATTACAGAGGAGTGGCTGAAGGATACGTGGTTGCTGAAGAAGATGGGGTCGAGCGTGTGTCCGGCGATGTGGGTGGGGGTGTTCACCAGTTGCTTGAGACCGAGGTTGGCGAGGTTGTAGAGCAGGGCGGTGGGGTTGGGGTCGTTGTTCTGTTCCAGGTGGAAGTTGAGGTCACCGAGGAGGATGTAGTCCGGCGAGGCAAGGGCGTGCGGGGAGATGAAGTCAGTGATAGAGTCGCTGAAGAGGGCGCGTGGTCCAGGGGGTCTGTAGAGGAGAGTTCCTCTATGGGTGGTCCTGGGGACGGTGTGGATCTGGAAGTGCAGGTGTTCGGCGGCGAGGGGGGTTTCTTCAGTGGAGGTGGTGACGTTGATGGAGTCCTTGAAGACGATGGCGATTCCTCCACCGACTTGGTTGGAGTGGTCTCTCCTGGAGATCTTGTAGCCATCGGGGATGGCTATGGCGATGTCGGGGGCCGAAGAGGCGTTCATCCAGGTCTCAGTGATGAAGGCGACGTCCGGTGCAGTGGAGTTCAGGAGATCCCATAGTTCAACGGCGTGCTTGTGGACGGAGCGTGCGTTGATCAGGATGCATTTGAGGTGGTTGTTTGCGCGTGGGCTGGCGGACGGGGTGGTTTCGCGGTGGAAGGTGAGTTTGCAGGTGAGGCATGCGAAGGGTCCATGGGTGCGTTTAGGGTTGGCTTGGAAGCAGGTACTGGAGCGCCCCGGGTTGAGGGCGTAGAGGGTGTTGGGGTCGTAGTGGTGCTGTGTGGATTGGGAGTGCTGGGGGCCAGGGGTCGTCGCGCTGGGCGCGGTCCAGGCGCGGACGGGCACAGACGGGTTGGCATTTGACCCTTGGGTCAAAGGTCGTTGCGTCCCTGCGACCCAGCGTCCCCAAACCTCTGTCCCCAGGACACGTCATTCAGCAGTGTGCCCACCTGTACAGGGACCCCAGGCCACACCTCACACACAAGACAATCAGGGACCTGGGGTTAGTGGCAGTGGTCACACCGTTCAGGGGACAGAGGCACAGGCCAACAGGGACACTGGGAGGACCGCTGCGCGCCAGGGGGAGGACAGGCCCAAGGAACAGACTCTCCAGTAGGCTCTCTCTGAGATCCTGGGAGCCTATCAACATTACCAGGACACGATGGGCCAGGTCCTAGATAATGTGCAGGAGAACAGGCGGCTTCAGGAGGGACAGTATGAGGGGATCTGGGAGGACTTGCAGGCCATCAACAACACCCTGATCTCCTTAGCAGGGGTGCTGGCAGACATGGCCAACATTATGAGCGAGGCCGTGTCACACCAGCGGGCCCCTGCCACTGGCCAGTCATCTGAATAGCCTCCCACTTCTACTGCCGCTAGTGGACAGGAGGCCCCGCCACAGGACTCACAGGCAACCAGCACCCCTCCCCCTGCAGAAGGTGAACCACCCCCCAAACTCTCCCTGCGATCCAGACAGAAGCCAGAGACACTTGCCATACCCCTGCCAGGAAATTAGACTCTCCTGATTGTCCCCCTTGTGTCCCACTCAGTCACCCTGTCCACCTTGAACTGCCATTGCTCCCCTTCCTATGTCCCCATGGACAATGCACCTCTGCTATAAACAGACTGGAACAATACCCTGGACTTTCTTCCATCATCACCCCATCCCATGGCACTTCCCCCTCTATATATTAGCACTACAATAAACACCCTTTGATATAAATCGATTTCGAGTATGTCATGTATTTCAAATATGTATTGATTGAAACAGGTCCAACCATTGCAAATGAACTGTACATAGAATGAGCATTAAATTAATGACCTGTAGCTGGCTGTTGTGATCACACCAGGAGTATTTGTCAAATCATCAACAGCTGCAAAATGAATAACCAGAGGGAACAGTAAGTGGGCATAGCAGTGGGAAATACCAGCATGCCAATGCCACACAGAATACAACCAAAGTCATTGAAATGTAAAGTTGCACTTTCTCACCTGTGTGTCATTGGAAGTACTGATGGATTACAGATGTTCTGTTGTCCACATCCTCATCCTGTGCCTTTTCATCCTCACTGTCCACAGGGTCCACTGCTGCCACAAGGGCATCTCCAGTCTCCTCCTCCTCCTCCTCCTCCTGCAGAAAAGGTACATGCCGTCTGAGGGCCTGGTTGTGCAACATGCAGCATGCCACCACTATCCGGCAGACCTTCTTGGGTGAGTAGCACAGGGATCTACCTGTTAGATGGAGGCACCGGAACCTGGCCTTCAGGAGGCCAAAGGTCCATTCAATTATCCTTCTGCTTCACCCATGTGCCTCATTATAACATTCTTCTGCCCTTGTCCTGGCATTCCTCACGAGTCAGCAACCATGATAGGTTTGGGTAACCAGACTCACCAGCAAATATTGAGGGACAACATTTAGCCACACACTATTCCATATGGCCAACACCATAGGCATGCAACAATATATACTGCGTGGGAAACAGGGCTCACCTATTAGCCACACATTGTGCCTCTGTTGTTGGGCCATCACATTTGGGATGCTGCTATTCCTTAGGACAAAGGCATCATGTACCAACTCAGGATACCTAGCATTGACGTTGGATATATACTGGGTCGCCAAGCATGCCATCTGCACATTCATAGAGTGGAAACTCCTATGATTCCTGAACACCTGTTCATTCTGGCGGGGGGGACAAATGAAATATGTATTATGTCAATCGCCCCTATTATATTGGGGATTTGTCCCATTGCATAAAATCCGGCCTTCACAGTGGCCAAATCTTCAACTTGGGGGAATGCAGTGTAGCTGCACGTGTTTTATCAGGGGAGACAACACTCTTGTCAGCACTATTGAGAACATTGGCTGTGACATTCCTGCTGCCAAGCCCACTGTCACTTGGAAAGAACCAGTTGCCAGGAAATGGAGAACTGATAGCACTTGCGCAAGAGGGGGGATCCCAGTGGGATGATGGATAGCAGATATCAGGTCAGGCTCCAATTGGGCACATAGCTCTGTGATTGTGGCTCTGTCCAGTCTATAGGTGAGGATAATGTGCCTGTCCTCCAGTGTAGCCAAGTCAACCAGGGGTCTGTACACAGGGGTATGTCTCCCTCTCCTATTCATCCGCATTGGTAGGTATCTAAAGGACAAAAGAGTGAGGAGCCTTTCACAAACTGAACAATGAAGCCACAACAGTAGTCCGCAATCTGTAAACATGTCATGGGACAGTGTAATTCGTCAAGTATGTGCCTATTTCTCCTGTGACGTTGCATTATTCCATAGGCCTGCCCTCTCCCTCCCCCTCCCCCCCGAAATGGCGTCCACCTGTCCTGTGTGGAGGGACAGGTGGAAGTGAGGTTATGCCGCTGACATTGTGTGCCATGGCAGGAGGCGGTTGGGAACCGCCGTGCAATTCCTCATTGGTTATAATTGGGCCCTATGGGGTACAGTGGCCAATGGTGATCTACGCTGGTAGTGACGGTATGCACCGCCGCGGACGTGACCACCGTTTCCTATCTGATTCCTCACTTGTTTCCTGACCTTCCATAGGAGAGGACCTACACTGCATGTGCTGTGTGACCTGTGTCGTGAACTTACCATGGGCCGTGTGACTGGGAAAAGGGCTCCGGCTTTCACTTCAGAGGTATTGGAGAGACTGGTAGATGGGGTCCTACCCCAATACAGACTGCTGTATGGGCCTACAGGTGAGTACACTGTGGGAACGATGCATGTGGCATGAATGTATGGAGGTGTGTGTGAATGCATCGTGTAAGGGGGGAGGGATGTCCTCTTGGCTGGGTACACGTTGAGTTCTGGGCAATGTGTGTGCCAATGATGATGGAAACGGGTATGGTGGGTCATTCGTGTTACAGACTGGACTGTTTGTCTAATGGTGTTCTCCTGTCTGTATTGCCTCTGCAGGTCAGCGCCCATCAAAAGGTTATATGGCGTGGAATCGCCAAGGAGGTGCAGACCCTTGGGGTCTGTGGCAGGCGGAGCACACACTGTTGTAAACGGTGGGAGGACCTGAGATGCTGGGCACATAAGAGCGCGGAGGCCTAGCTGGGAAAGGCCACCCACCGAGAAAGGGGTGCCCATTGAACCCTGACACCCCTGATGGCCGCATACTGGTGGTGGCCTATCCAGAGCTGGATGGGCGCTTCAGGCCATCACAGCAGCCACAAGGGGGTGAGTACAGTAGCCATCATTGAAGGAAACGGCTGGAGGGGTGGTATCCGGGTGGTGGGTGTGTGTCAGTGGGTGCCCCTAGGCCAGGCCAGACATAGCAGCGTAGGTCCTCTAGTGGCTAAGGGTGTGAAGGGGAAATACTGCCTACCTAGCTTGTTAGCATCCACTACTGGTCAGGGATGCGTGGGTCCCAGGTGTGCTGCAATTGGCGGTGTGTGCTCCTACTCATGCCTTGGTGGCTAGAAATATCACTGGTAGTGCAATGCATAATGCGTAGGCCTGTCCCCTGTGTGTGAGGGTGCTGTGTACGCCAACTGTGGTGTTGGTGCAGTCATTAACCTAGTGTATCCTTTGTCTCTCCCCCCCTTTCTTGTTTTGTCATCCTGTCCTTATGTGCATTAGCATCATCTGGCAGAGGAGCAGAGGCACCGGCGACGGAGGGAGCTGCATTCCAGAGGACCCAGGAGGCAGAGTCCACTGACGCTGAGGGCACCATTGGGACGGAGGGCGAGGGGAGCATCACGGCGGAGACTGGAGGGGACAATACAGTCTTGGATACCTCCTCTGATGGGAGCCCCCTGATGGTGGCGGACATCTCTGTGACCACCCCAGCTACAGGTACAGCTGCCACCACCATACCAGCACCACCCTCCCAGCAGCCCCTCAGTGAGTTTCCCGTGTCCGCTCACCCAGGAGGGTGGGCATCTCCTTCACCCCTGGCACCTCAATGTCATGGTTTCTGGCAGGTCTGATCAGGACTCTGGTTGGGGCACCCCTTGAGGTCCCAGAATATCCCAAAGAGGTAGTGTCCTGATGCAGAAGAGCAGCTAAAGGCATACACGGGAAAGGACAGATATGGAAAGGCACAGGAAACAGGAAAGTAAAAGTAGAGCAACCTTAATGTGAACAAACAGGGAACGTATTACTAATGGACAAGCACACTGGGGTTACCACTAAGGTTGTACACAGGGTAGGGCTCAGAACTTCCCACAGCAACAGGAAATGTCTATGTGCAGATACAGATAGTCACCCTGCAAGCCCCTTAGAAAGGAGGCAGCAGAATTGATTCCATCTGTGGACCCTTTGAGCACAAACAAGGATTGTACTTACATACACAAGACAAGCCATTGTGGGTCCAGCTGGAAACACAGTGGCAATTCCTAGAAAAACAGCAATAGCACACTGTCACTGTTAGGCACTAAAGACTACGTATAACACTAGATAAAGGATGGGGGTTGGAATTGCCTCCTGGAAACCAGGAGCCACCCCCAGTACAAAGGAAAACACTTATACACAGGTGAAGACTGATAGTACACTTACCTGACAGAAATACCCAAGAGGAAATGGAAACAGAAGGAACAAACTAGGAGGCAGAGGCAGGAACTGGGAACAGGCTCAGGCTGAAGCAAAGGCAGGAATAGGACTGTTTAACAGAGCAGAAGCTCTGGCTAGAACAAGCAGAAACAGGAATGGAATACAGGGAGTTGGAACAAGCAGTAAACAGGACTGGGAAACGGAGAGTAGGTTCAGGCTGAAACAAGGCAGGAAAAGGACTGAGAAACAGTGAGCAGGCTCTGGAAGAAACAAACAGGAACAAGGCTAAGAGACAGGGAGCAGACTCTGGTTGGAAGAAGCAGAAACATGGCAGAGAAACAGAAATCAGGTTTAAGCTGAAACAGAACAGGAACGAGACTGCAACACCATCCGATAGAGGGTCTGGAACACAAAGGGATCGAACTCCAATGCACGACGAGGATCTTGAGGAAATGGCTGCTTATAAGCAGTTCCAGGCTGCAGCAAACCCCAGGTGTAATCACATGACTGGGCTGCACAGGAGAGGACTCAGGTGTGTGTAGTTTCAGACACTCGCAAGTCCTGGAGAAGAGAATTCAGTAAAAAGGAGCAACTGGACTTCTCACATAGAAAACAATGTATAGCAGAATCCAGGCTTTCCTGACTACCAGGCTGTGCATTATGGGATTTGCAGTCCCAGGAAGAAAATGTAATTCTACAAAAGCATGCCATAGCTAAAAGGGAAACAGACGGGAGTCAGAAAGTGACTATAGGTGAGTGTTCAAGGTGATTCCCAGGCTACAGACAGTCCTTTTATGGCACCCCCTAGAGATGCTATGACAGAGTCATAACACTCAGGCCCTGCCCCAGTGAGCCCTGCTGCCCTGAGTGAGGAGTCTATTGACCTCCTGAAATCCATCTCTGTAGGGCAATCAACCATTGTGAATGCCATCCAGGGGCTGGCAGCCCAGATTCAGCAATCTAATGCATTCCTGGAGGGCATTTACAATGGATTGGCGGCCCAACAGAGATCGATCCAGGCTCTTGCCTCCTCTCTGATGGCAGCCATTGTCCCTGTTTCAACCGTCCCCCCTCCAACTACCACTTCCAAGTCCCATTCTCCTCAACCCCAACCCATCCCAAGCACACAGCCAGACGAGCATGCACACAGGACAACACCCAAGAGTGTCACAGGCAAACACAAGC
The DNA here is from genome assembly GCF_031143425.1 of Pleurodeles waltl. Taxonomy (NCBI): domain Eukaryota; kingdom Metazoa; phylum Chordata; class Amphibia; order Caudata; family Salamandridae; genus Pleurodeles; species Pleurodeles waltl. The sequence goes on from NC_090446.1 coordinate 998,021,241, forward strand.
ACCACACTTCATCCCGCAGGCACTCACACAAACACCATTCATTTGCAGACACTACAACATCCACTGTTTCCACTGTCTCCCCCTCCTCGACCTCCCACCCAGTTACGTCCACACTCACACCTGCATGCACTACATCATCATCCACTACCTGCATCATTACCACACCAAGCAGAACACACACCTCACTGGTAGACACCTCCACAACATCCATGCACACGTCCCCTGTGTCCTCTCCCACCGTCTGTCCCCCCCAAAGTACACAAACGCAAGCACTCAGACACCCAACAACCATCCACCTCACCTCAGCATGCAGCCCATGCACTTGCACCCAAATCCAGCAGACAAACACCTCCAACAACCACTCCCTCATCCTCCACTCCCAATACGTCTCATTCTTCCCACCCCAATGTCCCTAAAAAGCTTTTCCTTTCCCAGTTTGACCTCTTCCCTACCCCTTCACCCCCATCCTGCACTTATGGCCAGGGTATCAAAGACCCAGCCAAGCACCTCATTTATACAGTCCACGGGCCCAGTTTCATCAGCACCTACTCGTGGTGGAAACGATTCCAGGCCACAAATACTGAAGGGGAAGGAGCCTGCACCAGCCAGCAAGAAGGGGAAGGAGCCTGCACCTGTAGCTGTCACAGAGCCCCCACCGCGGTTGTGCAGCCCTCTGTGAGTGCAAGGGCTGAGCTTGAGCCTCCCACAACCACCACCACAGTGCAGCCATCGGTAGGCGCAGGGGCTGAGCAGGATCCTTCCACGACCACCACCACAGTGCAGCCATCGGAGGGTGCAGGGGCTGAGCAGGAGCCTCCCACGACCACCACCACAGTGCAGCCATCAGAGGGTGCAGGAGCTGAGCAGGAGCCTCCCACTACCACCACCACAGTGCAGCAGTCACCGCTGGCGTACGCCAAATGACCCAGCCTCCATGTGCTGCTGCGCGGCCTACCACCACTAGAACCAGTGGGGAAGTCACCCACTCGAGAGACTGTGGCCTTGCACTCCCCAGGACTAAGCACAGGGCATGTTGTCCCCTCCAGAACCAGGGGGCAAGTCACCCACTCCAGAGACTGTGGCCTTGCACTCCCCAGTACCAAGCACAGGGCATGTTGCCCCCTCCAGAACCAGTGGGCAAGTCACCCACTCCAGAGACTGTGGTCCATCACTCCCCAGGACAAAGCACAGGGCATGTTGCCCCCTCCAGAACCTGTGGTCTTGTTTCCACATCCGGTTGAGGTTCCCCCCCACCCCCCCTGAAGTGCCTGCCTATTTGCCAACTGATGCCTCTGCAGTGTTCTCTCCTTATTGGTGCAGGGATTGAGTGGGGCCGTGGACTTTGCCATGTGGCCCCTGTGAACTGAGGACTGGGCAGTGTCCCTTTTTTGTACATTTGTACATATCTGTTGCATTGCCACATCGACTTATTATTTTTGATTTTGATCTTATTACAATCACTTTAGTCAATTCCTGTTGTCCTTACATTATTCAGCCAATTTTCGGGGATAAATTATTTTCTTGTGCAGCTGGTTGTGTGTGTGTATGGGGTGTGTGTTGTGCGTGTGTGTGTGTCACTCTCGTTTTCCTCCCACCCTCCCTTGTGTGCTAGGCGGCTGTACTCACCGTTGTCGTCTTCGCCTGCGTTTGTGTTCGTGGTGGAGCATAACTTAGAAGATCATCAGAAAGACTTGCAGTTCTGGTTCCATGTCGGCGAGTTTCTTCCCTTTGTCTCCAATGGTGAGTCCTTTGACTTCTGAGCTCTGTTTCTGCCAGGCTTTTGATGGCGTTGGTACTGCCCCGGAAAAGGTGGTGGATTGCCAAGTCATAATATGGTGGGCGGAACTTTGTCTTCCGCCTGGCTGTGGGCGGCTACCACCTTGGTGATTGTTGTTTCCGCCCTGGTGGTCGGTGTGGTACATTGGCTGTCTTTCGGAGATATCAGCGCATTGTCATAATTTGGCGGTAGTTACCACAAGCCTGTTGGCGGTATTACCGCGACTTTATCACCGACCGCCAAGGTCATAATGAGGGCTATAATGCTCCATGATCATGCAATTCTCCAGAACTGCCCAGAGTGTTGATACATTTTAACATTAAGAAATATCAAGAGATCCCTATGATATCTAGGAGAAAATACTGAGATTTTGGTGCGGAAAATAACTTTATGCGACTTTTAGGATCCCCTCTGGAGGAGAACATGTGCCCCTTCCTCAAATTCCCCACACCAAGTTGTGTAGTTAAAAAAAAAAAAAATGTATTATACTTTTTCTGCTCAGCACACAACAGTCATGTGTATGTTTCTTTTTTTTTTGTTTTACACATGATAAATCCCAACTCATGGCTCTGTGGTCTGGAGGGGCACACCATGGGAACCCTCATTTATCCGAGCATGACTACCATCAACTCACAAGGATGTGGAGGGCTGGCAATATTGAAAGCAACAGATTTTTATTGCAGGGTGGGCCTTTTTTACTCTTCGCCTGCCATGGAAAGTTGCCTACTGCCTCTCCGTTTTTTTTAATTGGGCTACCAGTCCCCTGCGACCAGATCCTTCATTTCATCCATGTGGGGCATGGGTGCCATTTATGTGTGTCCAAGAGTGCACAGTAGGCTCTGCATGAAGGGTGGCTACACAGGAATTCATTTAAATTCAGTGCACTGAACTGGCACCTACGGTGGAGGGCTGGAGAAAGACCCAGGCAGCAATATCAATTGCCAGGCTTTCTCCCAGCACGTTCGAGGTCCCAACTATGAAGGTATGGAGGATAGGAGACAGAGGATCACACTGAAGTGTAAGGAAAACACATGCCCCCTTACTGCTTCATTGTTTCTCATGGGCTTCCATTACAAGGAGGGTAAAATGAAGTCCCAAGACCCGAACAGCAGGTGTTATTTGCGGAAAAGGTTTGTTGCATGCTGTCCTCAGTAACCCTAGCTGCTATCATGAAGCCGATGAAAGATTTATACTGAGAATCTTCAATCTGATCCAGCCTCCCAAGATGGAAATTACTGTCATGAAAAACTGGACAATCTGTAATTGTGTTGCCTACTTCTTGGGCCCCGTGGAGAGGCTTTTGCCTCTGATTTAGTTCTCCCTATTTACTTAATGAAATGTTAAGGTTCCAACGCGTTGCACTTGTCTGTCAGCTCACAACTAGAACCAGCCTATAAAAAACACAAATATTTCAATCTCTCCCTTGCAGGATATTCATTGTGTCAGTGTCTCTGACCATTGATATCATTTCTGATCTTTGGGATTCACTACCCAAGACAGCAGGGTTCGATGCTCATGTTCAGGTCTAATATCTGCCGTTAGACCCCCGATATTCTGATAAGTCGGATTATATGCTTGTACTTCCCACTAATGACCATATCGTGGACAAGAGAACGTCTTTCAGACATTATCTCCCCTCTGTGTCACTCCCAACTCCCCCAGAGACCCCTCTCCTTTCGATTCCCCCATTATAAATTCCCAGCTGTACTCGAAGCTAGTCAGCAAGCCTGCTGGGTTTCAGCTTGCTTTTCAAAGGCGCTGATAAAGTGCATTCCATTTTGAGTTTTATGTGTATGATTTTCAAGTAATTTAGACAGGGTAAGGAGCAGGAAAGGTAAACATGGTAGCTCCCGCAGAAGAGTTCGAAGTCTTGTAGAAACAGGCAACTGACTAATCTGCCTCTGGGGTCTCTGGGCAACATGCTCAAGAGTAAATTAGCATTTTTTATGGGCTGGGCTGGGACAGTGAGGCGAGCTGCTGACGTAGGAAATTCATATCATTGGCTTTCCCAAGGGCCTGCTGCCCTGTGCCTAATGGATTTTAAAGGATAAAGTCCCATTAGTATCTCATTAGGTATACTGGAAGCCAAGCCTGTCCAGCTTTTAGATGTGCATCCATCAGTGGCAGTGTCCTGCCTCGCAGTCGTAGAAGTGAGAAACCATCACTCCTCGGATCAATAGCCGGTTAATAATTGTTCGGTTCTGTCATGTATTGCTTCCTAAACAACGTCATTGCAGCACCCGCTGCAAGAACTTCAGGAGAAGAAATTCCTGCCCGGCGGGCTTGTTTTCTATGCCCTGTTTGCTGTAAGGGCTCTGGTTCATAGGGCTGGTATTGAAAAGCGCCCACAGTTATTTCCTAAACAGGGACCTCAGTCATTCATTAGCTCATTCACATTTTCTTATCGCACATATGGATAAAGTGAAGGCTCCTACTATGAATTTCACACCAGGAGGGTTGGTCTACCTCACCTTTGGTCTAGAATTGAAGGGTTCTACTGCCGATCAACTAGACTGCCATCAACCACGCAGATTCTCCCTTGCAGACACGTGATCTTTTTCCTTGATGCTGAGGGGGGGGGGGGGGTTGGGGGTGGGGGGCGTCTTTTGATTGTCATCCTTTGCATTACAGAGCTTGGTTGCTTTGACTGCCAGAGCCGAGGGCTCCACAGGTGACATAGACCTTGCTGGTCCGTTGACTTGGTGTCACAGATCACCGAGGAAAGAAAGAATCAACTATCTTGAGAAAAAAATGAAACCTGTATATTGGTGCGGTGATACTGGAAACTAAGAGGATAACAACTAAAATTAGAAGGCGTTTTGGGCACAGCAACTGAACGCACAGTTTCCTCAAGGAGCACGCACTTTACACTTTTTCTGCTGGTGTAGTTTGTGGTTTTCATATGCTAGCAGAGACTTTATGGTGACCTGGGGCAATGTGTGGTGTCTAAGGACACAGCCCAGAAGCATGGATGTGTGGAATGTAGGCCACTGAGAGTGTGAATTCATTTTCATGTTGCAGTAGTAGCCTGCTAAGGTTCGAGGTGGCTTGCCAGGTTGGAAGAAATGCCATTTTATTTAAATAAACTGACCTATGTTGTAGGTGGACAGCGAGTGCGACAGGCATAAAGATAACATGACATAACATATCCTGTGGTTACAGCACCTGCTGCAGAGACCAGTGCTCAACCTGTATCACTCATATATTTGTATTGGGGGAGAGCCAAACTTTACCTTCAGCTAAGTAAATCACTGCACATGTGATAAGAGGTAATTCAGATCGTAGTGCATGTCATAAAAATAACTTTGCCATTTCTTGAATTTAATGTGTTGATGTTCTTAGTTCTGTATTGTGGTATGCTTCAAATAAATGTATTCGAACGCAGGACGTATTAAATGGCTGACTTTTCTTCATAAGCCCATCCCCCCGTCCCCCTCCCCCCTCTCCCCTCTCCTTTCCCCTCCCCGTGCTGCCACTCATGTTCAGGACTCCAATCCAATTGGCCCTCCATACAAAACATTGTCTTGAGCTCCATTTCGGAATGTATTACCGTAAACACTCAATGTAACATATCTTCCTACCGTAACACATTTCACAAACCCCCAATTCTACAGTTTCCTATCCCATTGATCTATTTATAGATATATACATATTCACACATTCCACAAAATATTTATGATGAGTACAATGTTCGTGCATGATAAGCCTAAAAAACAAACTTAGCTAATGGCAAAGGTTGAATGGTTATGTAGATATTAAACCTAGCAGATGCAACTACCACTCTTCCCAAACTTCAACTCACTAATAGAATACTCACAAATCCACTTCAATCCCCATCTTGGTCATCGTGTTTAACTGTGTCACATACCACAGTTCACACACATTTCCTTAGGATTATTACACATAGTATCAACCAGATTTTCAGCAAACCATTTCTTGAGCACCTCTTGTTTCCCCCTAATATACTTGGTTTCTACTTTATTGACGTTACTGCTCATGTCTTTACCCCCATCAGTCAGAATGGCTTTAGTTTCCCTACCCCTCAATAACTCAAACGTGATAGTTCCAGAGACTTCAGACACCGTTGCTCCACATCATTTGATTCACAAGTTTCACACGGTTTCCTGTTAGCCATAGTCATTTGAATACAGTCTTTGATAGCTCTGTATATTCTTTGCACAAAATCATTGTCTCTTGGAATGTTTACAGCTGTACTCCTGTGGCCAATGATGCAATATTTCAGGCACTTCTCCGTTGCAAAAGTGCACAGTTACGTACCATTATCAGAAAGCAGTTCCTCTGGATAACTTTAACAAAGGAAAGCCTTTTCCATGAGTCTCATAATCTTGTTGGAGTCTCAGTCATAAATTCTGATAATAAAATCTACGTGCAGATTCCTCACCTTTTGAATACCCCCAACCGTCATACTTGATCCGGAAATGTTTGCTTACCAATTCCCTTATGCGCTGATGACAGATGACTTCATGTGATGCAGCATCATTGTAATGTGTGCTGCTCTGTTCCACGCACATGTAACGTAGGGCCCAGTGTATGTGTGTGTGTGTGTATATATATATATATATATATATATATATGTATATATATATATATATATATATGTGTATATATATTTCTTTTTTACTGAAAAAACAAAGGTTACAGGGACATTGTACTTAGGAAATAGAATTTTTTTTAAATTTAGGAATTCACTTAAAAAAACAAGGGTAACGGGGACGTTATAGTTAGGGCCGCATTTTAAACTTACAGAACCATAGAAATTTACCAGTTATAGTTAGTTATCTCAAGTAGCTATAACGTGTACCCTAAGGTAACTATAACTCATGTCCTCGCCATGCAAAGTTTTTTCGGCAAGACTTTTGTTGCAAATATTACATTGATATTATCAATGATGTTATCAAAGATGCCATGAGTGCTGTAATTTGTGGGGTATTTAGCAGTCCATGGCAAGGCAGAGAGCTATAGTTACCTTAAGGCTTTTTCTTAATTTCCTAACTGTAATGTCCCTGTAACATTAGTTTTTTCAGTGAATGTCTATGTTTAAAAAAAAAAAAGAAAAAAAAAATGTCATGACTATGGGGGGTCATTCCGACCCTGGCGGGCGGAGACCGCCAGAAGACCGCACTGCGGTCATTCTGACTTTCCCGCTGGGCGGGCGGGCGACCGCCAAAAGGCCGCCCGCCCGCCCAGCGGGAAAGCCCCAGCAACGATGAAGCCGGCTCCGAATGGAGCCGGCAAAGTTGCTGGTGTGCGACGGGTGCAGTGGCACCCGTCGCGATTTTCAGTGTCTGCTTTGCAGACACTGAAAATCTGAATGGGGCCCTGTTAGGGGGCCCCACGACACCCGTTCCCGCCAGCCTACACCGCCAGGAACAGGCTGGCGGGAAGGGGGTCGGAATCCCCATGGCGGCGCTGCTTGCAGTGCCGCTGTGGAGGATTCCCTGGGGCAGGGGAAAACCGGCGGGAAACCGCCAGTTCCCCTTTTCTGACCGCGGCTTTACCGCCGCGGTCAGAATTGCCCTGGAAGCACCGCCAGCCTGTTGGTGGTGCTTCCTCCGTCCCCGGCCCTGGCGGTCCATGACCGCCAGGGTCGGAATGAGGCCCTATATGTTAATCCAACCACCACCGCGCATGGCCTTTGGCCATGCACGGCAGTGGTTGTCCACAGGGCCTGGCCTATGGCCAGTCCTTTAGGCCAACCCCCTACAAGCACCCAGCCTTGCACCGTGCACAGCCTTTGCCTGTGCACAGCAGGGGGTGCCCGCATGGGCTGGCCTGCAGCCAGTCCCTGTGGCCCACCCCTCAAACCACCAAACCCCATGGTGTGCACAGCCTTTTGGCTGTGCGTGGTGGAAGGTGGTCGCGACCTCTCTGGGTGTCAGAATAGGGGTGAGAGGGTTATCTGGGGTGAGAGTGGTTGTGTGAGTGTCTGATGGGTGTGAGTGCGTATGTTAGTGTTTTAGTGGGTGCGACAGTGTGTGCGCTGGTCTGTGAGTAAGTGCATGAGGGTGTCAGTGGGTCTGTGAGTGGGTGTGTATGAGTCTGAGGTACTGTGAGTGGGTGCATGAGGGTCTGACTGGGGCTGTGAGAGGGTGCACAAGGGACTCATTGGGTCTATAAGTGGGTGTGTGAATGGGATAAAGAGATTGAAACAGAGAGAGAAAGAGAGGGAGAGAGATAGAGACTTTTTTTTAGGCTTTCATGTATGATATTTTTAGAATGAGATATTGCTACACAATTTAAAAGTAAAAATGTACTTGTCCTTTTTTTAAAGTAAAATTACCGTTCATACGACCCTTAAACATTTTTACTTTAAAAAACATAAAAGTGGGAACGAGTCTGGGAGACTCGAACCCTCAATGTTCATTGTGAAGGTCTGTGACCTTCACATTGAGCTATTCTGTTATTTTTTTTACACCGTTTTTTTAATGGGCTATCTGGGTCTGCGAGTGTGCCCTCAACGACTCCCCTGTGTTCCCTACATGTTTTTCATTTTTTTAAGAATGTATTTCATAACCAACCCTTTACGAGCTATCTGGGACCATGGGGGAACCTCAAGGCCCGCCCTGCAGTCCCATTGCTTCAGCAACCAAGGAACTGCTCTAAGTAGCAACTCCGTGGCTGCTAAAGCAAACCTTTCATCTCTGTTTCCTGCATGCATACCTGCTGTGACTTGGCTGCAGCTTCAAAGCTGCAGCCAAGCCACAGCAAACAGCTTTGTCCTGTGGGTGAGTACCCCGGGACATAGCTGGAGCTCCCGAAGGCCATGTATGGCTCCTCACTGGGGGCTGTGCGGTTCCCCTTCATCATTGAAGAATTCCCGAGGAGGTGGTGGTCCCCAGGACTTGGGGGTCCAAATCTGCCCCCCTTTACGTTATTTAGTATTAGCCCTAGGTAGGTAGTGATCCCCCGGACTGTGAGGTGCCCAAGCGCCCCCTACACCCAATTTCTTAAATGCCATGGTGTTGTGGTCCCTGGGCCTGCGGGGGAGCCCGAGTGGCCCCTCCAATCCAATTTCTTAAATGCCTTTGGGCTGTGGGGGAGAACATCAGGCCTCCCCCATTTTATAAAAGCATTTTTACCTTGGTGGTGTTGGTCACCAGGGTGCAGGGACCATGTGGCACCCCGCTCATATTTTATTATTTCCCCAGGGAGGTGGTGGTCCCCGGGGCTGTGGGGGAGGCCTTTGGGCCTCCCCCATGTTATAAGAGCATTTTTGCTCCGGGAAGTCGCGGTCCCCAGGGCATGGGGGCCATGGGCTCCCCCCTGCTCATACTTCATTATTCGCCCTAGATAGGTGGTGGTCCCTGGGGCTGTGTGGAGCTACGAGCCCCCCTATTAAAAAGAAAAGAGTGCCCCTGGGACCTGACCCACCTGGTGGGCTTATTTAAAAACAAGGTTTTTTCCTTATTTTTTTACTGCGGATTTGTGGCCCTGTCTCGAATTCGCAGTAAAAATGTAAAAAAAAAAAAATGCTTCTTAGCTGTGAGGGAGTCCCTTTGTGACCCCAGCACCAGAGCTAAGGGATCAGGGTGTTAATGCTGTAATGTATTTTTACTCTTTTTTTCTTGGGACCCGGCTTCAGCAGAGTCCCAAGATGGGTGCCAACACGTCTTTGTTGAAGTGCTGGCAGCCAATCAGATCGCAGCACGAGATCGGAAGGGGCCACAAATCCTTTGCTTCCCTAGAAATACAAATTTGGATTTCCTTAAATTTCTCAAAAGCTACTGAATGGATTTACGCCATATAACAAAAAGGGCTCTTTCTGGACCACCAGTTATCTTTCTGCTATATTTGGTCTAATTCCGTCCAATGGTTTTTGTGCTATCGCTGTTCAATTTTTCCTTTGGTAATTAACATTGACAACACTCTAAATTGCATCCCTCTTTATCTCGGCCCACAAAACTTTCCAGACAGCAGCTCATGTGACTGTCTGATTTTTTGGGGAAATTTTCTGAAGATTCGTCTAGCCGAGCCAAAGATATAGGCAAGCCAAAAAAAGCTTTTTCTATAGAAACTAGGTCATAACTATAACTACTTAGTGGTGACCGCCACTAGGTTACATGTGTATATATATATATATATATATATATATATATATATATATATATATATATGTAAAACCTACTGGTGGTTGCCAGTAGATAGTTATAGTCAGGGCCTAGTTTCCACATAAAAGGCTTTTTTGACTTGCCTATAACATTGGCACCTTTTGACGATTCGGCACAACATTTTCCAAAAAGAGTGTCATGTTGGGTCTTATTGTCTATGGAAACGTTCGGGATGATCTGTCAAGAGGGGGCCGAGAAAAGGGGTGGGGGGCGGTCAAAAAAAGCATGTTTCTCATGTTAATCCCTTTAGGATCTTTAGACACCCCTGCAGCCCGATCCACTGGAAGGAAATATACCAAATTTGGCCTAATGGCAACTTTTGGACTGCAGATCACCCTTTTTTCACCGTAAATCCATTCCGTTCAGTAGTTTTTGAGATGTTAAAGGGAAAGGAAATTTGTATGTCTAGGGCTGCGGATCCAGCGAGATATGCTGAGATCTGATTGGCTGCCAGCACTTCAAACAAGAAGTGTTGGCAGCCATTTTGGGACTCGTTTTTAGCTGAGAACCCCCCCCCCCCCCTCCACCCCCTGTCCAAGTATGCCCTAAGGCTTAAAGGTTTTTTTTTAAATCACGGTGAAATTTGCATCTAGATCTGTGGATTTTGCTGTGATTTAAAAAAAAAAAAAGAAAAACACACAGTCTCCTGCATTTCTCTGTTACATTACCCCCGGGTGGGCCTGGTCCGGTGGGTCCATGCGCCCCCCTAGATATGTTGTTAATGTTGTCCTGGGGAGGTGGTGGTCCCTAGGTCTCAGGGGGCTCTGCACAGCCCCTCTAAGTTTTTATAGTATGTAGCCCCGGGGAGGGGGTAGTCCTTGTGCCCCACACCCCCATATTTTTTTTGTTGTCTCAGCGGGGTGGTAGTGCCCGTGATCAGGGGCGTCTGTGCACCTCGCACCCCAAGCCTAGGCCCTGCGTGGCACAGGGTTGGGTGGTTATATGGGATTGGCTGCAGGACCTGACCACAGGCTAGTCCCTGCAGACAACCCCTGCCGTGGACAGCCAACATTGTTGGTTCCCATCAACGTACTAAGGTCGCACCTGACTACTTCCCAACAGCTCTCCTTCATAAGAGCCATTCTGGATCCACTGCTCTTTCGGTCTACCCTCTGGCCCAACGAGTCCAGGACGTTTAGGCTATGATCCAAATGCTATGTACATAGGCTGGTTCGCAAAGACAAAATGGATTCCATAAAAGTTGGTGCGCAATTTGCAACAACTTTATCCAAATCCATTCTTAGAACATCTGGCCCTCTATGCTTAAATTGATACAGTTTGTCCAACTTTTAACTAAATACAGATGGATATTCTTCTAACCAACAGTCCTTTTCACTCATTGTTTTGCCTAGCATAATTTGCTCTTTAGCTTCAGGGTTTAAGTTTATTCCTAATGCCACTTGGTGGATCCATCCGAAACAGGTGCATTTTTCTCGGCTACATAAACTCTACTGTGTAGTTCCTGCCCTTTGAGACTACCATTGTTCCTAAATACCCCTTATTTCAGTGTTTCTGTCTTGATGTATGATCAAAGGTTTCCATTGAACTGTAGATGAACTATATAATCCTTTCTGCAAGAGCTGATGTATGGCCCAAGGTGTGAGCTCCTTGTATTTCTCAAACCAGCAGAGCTTTCTGCAGATGCCTGTGTAAACAGAAAAACACTTAGTTAAATAAAATGAAATGTTGTACAGCCTTGAATTCACTGGAAACAAACACCCAGTTGCATTTCCTCTCCTCCGTCTTCACCCAGCACATGCAATGAGAAGGTTAACTCTGATTGACTGTTGCCAACCAATCAGTGTGAAGGTGTGTTTCACAAAACTGAAAATGAGTTGCTATGACTGAGGAATGAGGAGTAGGGATGAGGGATGAGAAGTAGGAATGATGGAAGAGAAGCAGTGATGATGGAAGAGAAGTAGGGATGAGAAGCAGGGATGATGGACGAGAAGCAGGGATGAAGAATGAGAAGTAGGGATGAAGTATGAGAAGTAGGGATGAAGTATGATGGATGAGAAGTAGGGATGATGTATGATGTATGATGGATGAGGAGTAGGGATGATGAATGAGTTGTAGGGATGATGGAAGAGAAGCAGGGCTGATGGATGAGAAGTAGGGATTGGGTATGATGGATAAGAAGTAGGGATGATGGATGAGAAGTAGGGATGATGTATGATGGATAAGGAGTAGGGATGATCGATGAGAAGCATGGATGAGAAGTAGGGATGAGGAGTGAGGAATGAGGATGTCCTAAAATGGATGCTGTAGGCTAGACCAAAACAAGTAGTTGGAACAATTTCGCTTTGGACACCAGGCGTAATCCGGTGGGGGCTCTATTGTGTGAGAAACTGCACAGGATCCTAGATAGACAGCTTTCAAAATATTTAGCCAGGTCAAACTCTCATAAACTGGACGCATTTCATTCTCTGTGCTCACCAACTGAATGCTTCAGGCACAAACAGCTCGCACCTGTGCCTGTTTTATTTAGAGCGCCACCCTCACATCTATTGGCGACTGGTGAAGGCCGCAAAACATTTCTATGTGCACTGGTGCATGCTGCTGCCATCTGCATCCGTGTGCTCTTCGAGGAAACTGTGGAACGCGTTCAACGTAAAGATCTAAAGACGCTCACCAGCTGTTGTCTTCAAGAAGCGCATGACATCATTCCACCGACGTTGCGTAGCAACGGCATGCTGCAACGCAATCGGTTGAAATGTTCTCAAGAGGAATGTGCGTTTTCATCATGCTCAGCAATCATTGGCAGCAGCCTGACATTCTTATACAGCAGCAATACTGTAATTGCATGAGGAAACAGATATTATCAGTAGAAGAAATGCACTTTGACAAGATATAAAGGGAAATGACCGGACAATTGAACTAGTTTTCCGTAAATGAAAAAAACAATAGGATAACAGTGACAAAATGCATTATTTAATCTATCATACTTTTTGTTATTTTAGTATACTTTTTCACAATTTAAGGCCATATCAATAAGTAATTTGTATCTATCGCTACATTGCCTTTATTTTCTGGTAAGGTACGAAGGCCAAAATTATGACAAGTACGCTTATTTCTCTAGTGCAGCATCAAACACTCTAGCACAATGTAGAACTTTGTGCAAAATTCTCAACACTATAAAAGCCCAGACAGGTAGCTAGCCGTCTTCCGTCTCTTGTTGCTGCTTATGAGTAGATAGAGTGCAGCATGGATGATCGGTGTCTGATCGAGGGACATATGTTTAGAATGACCAAGTTGTGCATGAGGAGAGCTTGATGAGTCTGTGCCACGTGTCACAGAGAAGTTGCACAAGCCTTTTATCTTCTTTACAGATTATGTTTGAGGTTTTTGTTTTACTTGAAGCACTTCGCTAAGTTTGGTGTGTTTTTACTATTGTGCACTGTAGACTTTGGTCGGGCTCGCTTTCATTTTTAACTGATAGGAGCTCCCATTGGCTGGTGGCTAGCGATGCTTGAGCGGGGCTGTTGAAGCTGGTTTCCCCTCCTCGTATTATTCACCAGAATGGTGCATGCCTCTGCTTTGTTGCTTGGGTACAGTGAATACGCATGCACACACGCTCTATTGTTTTTTCAGATCTTGTTGTCAGTTGAGGCCTCTGTAGTGTGGCATAGTAAGATTATGTGCAGGAGGCCATTTTTGAGGGATAGGCTTGGACAATTTGCTAGGCATCGTCAGCTTGGCTTTCTAGTCAGAGCCGTTTGGGGAGTTGTCAAGGGTGGAATCTAGCTATGAAACTGATTAGAATAATAAACTCCAGTAAGGAGACTTGTAGATGGTCTGGGAGGGAAGTTACATTTGGAGATGCAGAAGAGGTTTGGCAAGTTTCTACCGTTCATATAGAGTGTGGCTGAGAAGGCAGGTGTGGGGCACAGTCTCAGCAGCTGCCTTAAAAAATACTAATGCGATTTTTCTACCCACCCAATTGTAAAAAAACAAAAAAAAAATCAGAATTTCCTGTACTATGTCACAAATGGCACCACCAGCTAGATTCTTGCCACACCATGTGAACCACAGACACCAGGGGAAGAATAGGTAGATTCCTTCAAAGTATTCATACTAGCTTCTGTTGGTGAGCGAGTAACAGATGCTAGGAAACTAAGTGAGAGTTTAGAATCTATTGTGCTCTTCTGGCTGTACAACTGGAGTTCCAGTATGGAAATAGAACGAATATGATTTTAAAATGGTACGAATTCTTCTCAGGAGCGCGTGAACACAATGAATCAATATTGTTGTGACCAGTTTAATAGCCTTAGTGGTTAATTATGCGTTCACTGGCAGTCACAATGAATATGTTTGCGATCAAATGATGATGCACATATGTTACAAAGCTATGAAGGAAAAGGGGAGGAACTGACATCCACATGTGTAAGGATAACAAATAAAAAGAAATTTGATGGAGTAAAACCAATTAGGTGAAAATAATGCGAGAGAATTAGTATGCATCGTTAAGGCTATTAACACAACAGTAAAATGTAAAATTGTATTTGGGACATAAAATGCAGTAAACTGGTATTGCCCTTGGCATCGGGCTGCAATGCTATATTATGAGATTTTTAAAGAATAATATTGAACTTAACCTGCTGATTTATGCAAAATTGTTCACGTTTTTGTACAAGGAGACTTTCCTTGCTGCTTTCAGCAAGTCAAATCTTCAATTAGAATGCTGCTATGAACTGATTGCAACCGGCTAGGTAACTCCCATCATTGGGCCCATTGGAATTAATGGAACAAGTGTAATGAGGGTCAGTGGTGTGGGAACAAGTGTTTTCTCTGATGTATCATCACTTTTTACACTGCAAAATTTCACATTAATGAGATTATTTGGTGAGCTTCAGAGCAGAGCTGTCCAAGGCTTTGGTCTGGTAAAATGGTTGAAACAATACCTGATTATATATTTTAAGCTTTGGTTGGCACAATGAATAACACATGTGGAGCTGCATGCTGCCATCGCTCTGACTCTTCACTTCCTCTACAGGTTCAGCTAGAGGCGTACTGTCAACTGGGAATGCAGGAAATGTCCCAGAGGGCGGCTGAATCTGAACGGTTGGTCAGTGGGTGGTGGGAGGTGTGGGCAGAACCATTCACATATCATGTGTCTGGGAGTCTTTGGATTTCCCACTAGGCTCTTCTGCCTCTCATGACAGCTGTTTAGAGTCTTCCTTTCTGAAGCATCAAAGCATTGGCCTACAAAGACGGTTCACCCCCCCCCCCCCCCCCTGCAATTCCCCCCTCCTAGAAGGCTCCTTGTTGGATATGGCTTGACAGAAAAGCTATCTGCATGCGCTATTGTTACCAAGTTTTTAAAATATACACAGAGTTGGCTTTGGCTCCACCCAGAGGTAGTTTACTCTCTCACTTTATACTAATAACTGTTTGTGAATGATTCTACCCTCTTTGAGGTGCTTTTATTGTAAATCATCTGGGACTATTTTACATCTCAAAGTACACTGAATCATCATACATTACATTCTTCTATCACTTTTTTCTTTTGACTTTTCACTGCTGCAAGATTTTTTAATGTTTTAGTTAGGACTCAACATGCAAGCCATTCCTGGATTTGCCAACACTTGTTAAGAATATTGTTAGGCTTCTTGAAATTATTTTTAATGTAACTTCGACCTTACCTTCAGCCAACAGTGCCTGACCCTTCTCAAGCTCACAAACAACACAATCGTTTATTTTGCTTGCACGATCAATTCTTTAGTATCGTGCAACAGTGGAGGAACAAATTATGCAGACGGTTTGACTAAATTATACAGCATAAAAAGGCAATTTAAGCAGCATATTATAAGACGAAAGACAATTTGTGCTGCACATTGGGTGGCGATATTATCTAAATACTTAGACATCTTAGCGCAAATTGCATGAAAGTGATCCTGACGCTTTAGAAAATAAGGATGAAAATTCATAGATAACCCTATTCAAAACCCTATTCAAAGTAGTACTCGCCGGAAATTAATTTTTTTCATGAAAGGAAGAGCAGGAAGGTAATTTTATTAGTTCTGTCCCTGCCAACTCTTCGATTGAATTAGCTTTCTTAAAACAGGCACAGTATAGCAGCCTCTAAAAAGAAACCTGTGTACGCACTTCTTAAAATTAAAGGTGTACCTCATTTACTCTGGGCATGCCGACTCTTTTTTAAAGGTTGTCTAGTGGAGTTCCATTTCAGGTGTATTATGTTTCCACACTATATGACCGTCTACAGTGCTGCTTTCCAATAGGACACAGCACTGTCTAATGGCTTTGAACATTGTACAGTTACTAAGTAAGTGATTCTCTTTCGTCTTCCTAAAGTAATTGCGGTTTTAAGGAAATGTTGAGCAAACATAATTTCCATGAACAGTGAAAAAGTAATATTCAGAACAAGCATGTATTGTCATTGTAACAGGATTTTATTTTACATTTTAAAAGGTTAATTTTGTAATTCCAATTTAAGACAAAAAACCTTATTGCTGCACCATTTGGAGCTTATAACACTACCTAGACATGCTTCTAACCTTATCATATCCTAAGTACAAACATCGAGTGGTAGACAATGTTCCCATTTAATTTTTGCAAAACATTGACTTATTGCATTGCAGAAGATGTGATTTTAGTAGTTTTCGCTCTGTTTTGGTTAGATTGTTTTTTTGGTGAAATCTGAAAATTGTGCAGCAAATTGTGGATTATGCAGCAGGGTAAGGCTCATTGTAATTATGTGAAAACTGATGGAGCGGTAGAATGAATTTATTATTTTCAGTGGTTCTGGTCAGATCTGCTTCGTGAGACGTGGGTGAAATCTCCAGCAGAAAAGGAAAGGAGGAGAACATATATATTAGCAGTCACTGGTTCAACGGTAGAGAGTGAAATGTCGTGTTGGCAAGAGAGAATTAACAGCATTATTACAACAACGTGCAGTATCGTCCCTGCAAATATGGGGAAGTGTCTCAAAGGGTCAAGGTACATGTTGCTGAGATCGGCATGCTTGTGCAGGTCGTGTAGTGACACAAAATGCATCACTAATCACATTGGGCAGGCAACAATGTTTTAAACAGATTAGAATTTAAGGACTATTTTTTATTGTGCGCCTTTTGATCTGACAGTGAAATCATGATCAAAAATAGGTGTTTTTTCTATCACGTCACACCTGCGACACTGCTGGCAAGACCTGAAAGCAGTTTTACTTAGGGTTTGTGTGTCCTCTACAATGTATGTCTGCTAAAATATGTCTCAAACTTAATATTTGAAACTGTGAGCACTTGTACCACTGAGAGAAGACAAGGTTCAATATAATTTTGTAAGACGTTATCACTTCTCCCCCAGAAATTTATGGAATAAATAATAGAAGGCAGTGGTGGCTGGTTGATTTTAAAAGTGGTGGAGTGGAAATGTTATACCCCAGTATAATTCACAAGCAAGCGCAACAAATGAACCCAGACTTTAAAAGGTGTGGGGGTGGTGGAGAGGGTGAGTAGGGTGAGGGATTGCAAAGAGGGACCCCCATGAGAGCTAGTAAGGCAGAGGCACTCACAAGAGAAACTGATGGGATGGTAAAAAAGAGCACACAGGCAACTACAATAGGTTCTCATCCCTTGAATACTTCTGAGATGTGATATAAACAAGCCCTCCTTCTGCCTTTAATCCCTGCAAAAAATCCTGGGTCTGTCTCTTTCTCTCTCGCTTCTCTGTTTCTCTCTCTGTCTCCCCTCCCCCCCCCCCGATACCTATGTGCCATCAAAACATTATTTTGGAATGCATGTATCACACACACACACACACACACAAACAGCAGACAGATATGCCCCCTATCCTGTTTCTTCCTAAGCGGCATGTGTTCATGCTTCTGCCACTCATGCCATGAAAACACTCTTGCCACACACCTGTCCATTAACCTCACGCTTCTGACATTTGATTACCCTACACTCTTGCTTTCTAGAGGTCATACATATGTGCTTCTGCTATGCAAGAGCCATGGAAACAATCTCTTACCACCCACGTACTACCCTCACACTCTCCCACACCTTAGACACTACACTATTTCTCAGGAGCAATGTGGATACCCTTCTGCTTCTCCCTACTCTTGTGCCCACTTCCCCCTTCCCTCTGTAGTTGTGTAATATGGCAGGCAGACAGGTAGTGTGTGGTACTGTTGATTAGGGCCTATGTACTATGTGCAGCACCTGTACACTGGGGAAAGGTATTCACATGTAGATTAGGAAGAATTGGACAACAGCTGCCCACTGCACAAACACTCACAGAGGGATCATTTGAGAGGCATGTGCTGCCTCCCTCTTTCTTCCTTCAGACTTCTCCTACTGCCCCTCCATCTCCAGTATATGCATAGGCGCCTTTACCTGTAAGCCAGGTACGTGGACTCAAATAAGTGCTTCACAGTGGGGTCTACTCTGTCCTCTGCTGTCAGGATGGGCTTGCCCTGGCTCCATTAGGAAGTGTGTGGGCAAAGCTGTTAATCTCACTGCAGCACTGATGCCCACTGGAGGCTTTGGGGAAGGGAGCAAGGTGGCAATGTCAACCCTGGTTGCTGCAGTTTACTTAGACAAGGCGCCTGTGTGTCCAAAAGCAGCCTGACTGTATAGTGTAGCCAGTGTGTCATTAGCTCTAGTGCAAGTTAGGAAATGGACCCCTAACTGTTGTTTCAGCAATACAATAATATTCATGATTCAATGGAACTTTCAGGCTTCTGAACCCCGGTGTCTCTACACCTGCTGCACCAATGAAAGACATGCCCCTGCCTGCCTCTGTCTCGCTTCCTTGCTGTACTGGAGGTGCCTGGAGCTGCTCTTTTTCAGACTGCTAAGGAGGAACTGTTCTCTTGATGATGCTGCTGACCTGGGCCCGTGTGCACAAAGGCTGTTTAAGTCGTGGGCACACTAAACAAGTGGGCTGTAAATCGAGCAATCAAGCTGTCAGCTTGTCTTCCGTTACTTTCTACAGTGGATTCCAGTTCCTTCTGTCTAGAGAAGCCCAGTCTTCTGCTAGTAGCCTAGTGCTGAGAAAGAGAGAGGCGGAGCATTGTGAAGCATCAACTCCATAACTCTTCCATTCCAAACACCAGTAAAAGATGTGAACAAACGTGTGCTGGCCACAGAGCTTGCTTGAAGAGTAGCTGGACTCTTCCTACAGCCCACCCTCTTCTAAACCGTTGCAACCCACTTCAGTCATTGTTCCTATTGGCCTGCCGTGCCTCGAGCCATTGAAATGAATGGACACCAGTAAGCCTCTCCCAGGGCCATTGGATAAGCACCAGAAAGCAACCCTATGTGTTTGCCTTAGGAATTCATACACACCCTCCAGTATGACATTACTGCTCTAGCACTGCATCCAGGCCAAAGAAGGAGTCCTCTGGCCCATTTTACCACAAAGCAGCAAATAGCCATTTCTTTCAGCTGCTCTGTGTGTCTTTTCTTCATGTTGTCCGTCCCCTCTGGGTAGTATGGTGACACCTATGTAGCCCACTAACACCAGCTGCCACCGATAGATAGTTGTACATTTTCAAACTCAAAGAAAGACAACTATATAAGTGTGTGAGCAACTCTCTTCAATTATTATCTTCTGCATAATGTGCGTTGCAAAGGCTGCAAATAAAGGCACAATAAACTGTAATACCATTTTTTTTTAGGAGGCTTCTGTTATTCTCCACGGAATGTCTTGGAAATGTAATTGCGCAAATAATTTCAGCTGAAAATCACTGCAATTTATGCAGCTAAGTGTATTGTTACCAGTGCAACGTCATCTATTTCATTGTAGTTTGCACTTTTATTACAATTTGCACATCTCCCCGATAGCACAGAACCCTAATGTGTGCCTTCCATTAAAACTCTGGGAATGATAATATCTTATATTTTTTTTATATGACACTTGCATAACACAGATTTTGAAGTCCATGGCCTGTAAAACTGCTATTAGCCACCTTGATGGTGCCTATTTTATCAACCCTCAGAAAGAAAATGCGGAGATGATTCTGATGGATTTTACACATGTAACTTGTAAATTGCACATATACCTCAGTAGGAGACACACCAAACTACCTTATTGGTTTTCCAATAATTCTTTAGTGTAGCATTCTGACTGTACACCTCTTATAAGTAATCTCTGGCACCTCGTCCGAGTCCTAAAATATATAAAATAGCTAAAATGTATAACCAAGCAAATGTGTTTGCTTCTCCTGTTTCCTGTATCATTTTCCCTACACATCCTGGTGCTCACAGACTGCTGAATAATCTGTTGGCTGGGCAATCTCTTCTAGAGGAACATTTAATGTCATTAACATTCCTGCCAGGAGGGGCAATGGTGGTGGATAAGTGGGTATCCTTAGCACAGCTTCCTGAAGCCTCAGACTCTTACAGGTCTGCACTGTTTTCGCCCTAGAGATCTGAACCGTACGTGTTCTGTGTTAGCTGATTGAGGATCTTGAATGTCTCTCTTCAGTGGATAGAACGCTTTGGTTGATGGTACCTTTGAAAATTCCCTACATTGAAGCCGTGTCTGTGGTTTATGTCTGTGTTCTTCCACTAAAGTAGCTTGGTCGGATAATGCATCTGCTGCTGCAGTCTATGTGCAACCTGCAGATCACACATGCTAAAACTGGTTGGGTCTGCTCATCCTTATGCGAGAGGTACAATTGTCCCCTTTAGAAAGCATTTTCACATGTTAAACTTACACACATTATTTGATTTACAAAAGTAAGGAATAGAAAAAACGTGAACTTGCATTTTTAGGTTGATGTATCCATTTATAACATTACTACACAATAATGTAATATGTTGTATTGGTCACTCTTCTTTGGCTTTCCAAGGTCTATATGCTATGTTGTCCGTCCCCTCTGGGTAGTATGGTGACACCTATGTAGCCCACTAACACCAGCTGCCACCGATAGATAGTTGTACATTTTCAAACTCAAAGAAAGACAACTATATAAGTGTGTGAGCAACTCTCTTCAATTATTATCTTCTGCATAATGTGCGTTGCAAAGGCTGCAAATAAAGGCACAATAAACTGTAATACCATTTTTTTTTAGGAGGCTTCTGTTATTCTCCACGGAATGTCTTGGAAATGTAATTGCGCAAATAATTTCAGCTGAAAATCACTGCAATTTATGCAGCTAAGTGTATTGTTACCAGTGCAACGTCATCTATTTCATTGTAGTTTGCACTTTTATTACAATTTGCACATCTCCCCGATAGCACAGAACCCTAATGTGTG
Organism: Pleurodeles waltl; assembly: GCF_031143425.1. Lineage (NCBI taxonomy): Eukaryota > Metazoa > Chordata > Amphibia > Caudata > Salamandridae > Pleurodeles > Pleurodeles waltl. The sequence goes on from NC_090446.1 coordinate 998,042,367, forward strand.
CCTTCCATTAAAACTCTGGGAATGATAATATCTTATATTTTTTTTATATGACACTTGCATAACACAGATTTTGAAGTCCATGGCCTGTAAAACTGCTATTAGCTACCTTGATGGTGCCTATTTTATCAACCCTCAGAAAGAAAATGCGGAGATGATTCTGCTGGATTTTACACATGTAACTTGTAAATTGCACATATACCTCTGTAGGAGACACACCAAACTACCTTATTGGTTTTCCAATAATTCTTTAGTGTAGCATTCTGACTGTACACCTCTTATAAGTAATCTCTGGCACCTCGTCCGAGTCCTAAAAGATATAAAATAGCTAAAATGTATAACCAAGCAAATGTGTTTGCTTCTCCTGTTTCCTGTATCATTTTCCCTACACATCCTGGTGCTCACAGACTGCTGAATAATCTGTTGGCTGGGCAATCTCTTCTAGAGGAACATTTAATGTCATTAACATTCCTGCCAGGAGGGGCAATGGTGGTGGATAAGTGGGTATCCTTAGCACAGCTTCCTGAAGCCTCAGACTCTTACAGGTCTGCACTGTTTTCGCCCTAGAGATCTGCACCGTACGTGTTCTGTGTTAGCTGATTGAGGATCTTGAATGTCTCTCTTCAGTGGATAGAACGCTTTGGTTGATGGTACCTTTGAAAATTCCCTACATTGAAGCCGTGTCTGTGGTTTATGTCTGTGTTCTTCCACTAAAGTAGCTTGGTCGGATAATGCATCTGCTGCTGCAGTCTATGTGCAACCTGCAGATCACACATGCTAAAACTGGTTGGGTCTGCTCATCCTTATGCGAGAGGTACAATTGTCCCCTTTAGAAAGCATTTTCACATGTTAAACTTACACACATTATTTGATTTACAAAAGTAAGGAATAGAAAAAACGTGAACTTGCATTTTTAGGTTGATGTATCCATTTATAACATTACTACACAATAATGTAATATGTTGTATTGGTCACTCTTCTTTGGCTTTCCAAGGTCTATATGCTATGGTAATTTTGAGGAGGTTGGGAAGACAAACATTTTTCTCACCCATTCCCTCCCTTTGAAAGGTTAGGGAATTGAGGCGTGAGTAAATACCATTTCAGGTTGAATTAAGAAGGTGACATCTCCAAAACTGGTGAGCGCATAGAACCAAGGGTTTCGTTTTTGAGGTAAAGGTGAAGAGTGAAAAACGTACAATTGCAATATTGTGGTGGCGTTTTTTCTTGTAGAATTAGTCATGCTTAAACCCTATAGCGCTGATGTTGTTGTAAATCGTCAAAACATTACTAGGCATACAGTCACAGGTTGTGAGGCGTACACTTGGAAAGGTTTGTGAATTACATTTATTCTTAAATCTGCATCTCCATATGTGGCTCTGGATGCAGATTTATGAATAGTGTTGTGAAAGAAGCCTAACGAGAACCACTAAATTAGGTAATAAGTGAGGAAAACACAAAGGTGATGGGAAGAATGTTTGCAAATAGTCTCAGCCACTGGCAATTGCTCGTGCTGCATGCCAGTCCATAGTTTCTACCCAGTATGGCTCTCCAGATAGAGACCAGCTATCTATGGAAATCAGACTTGGTTCTGCTCCAGACGAACAGTCCATCTCCAACTCCCAAACCAGGTCTCCTCTGAACGGGAACACAAGCAACTCCAGACCTCACTGACAAGATCTAAGGAGGCTGAAACCATTCTGGGGTTTCTGGCCTCTGTTTAGTGTGGCATAATGGGTGAAAAACAATAGATAGGAAAGCAGCCCTGACTGATCGCCAGGGGCTGAGATCAATTCAGCTACTCCTTCCACAACTTCATTTGTTTAGGTAATACAAGACCTCCTACATAGGTAGGTGAGCAGATAGCAGTAGATCACTAGCACACTAGCTCTTCAGTACTGAGGTTTCTTCTCAAAAAACACCAAGTGAGTTACTCGATTTATGTTCATTGAATACAACCAAGACCACAACTTTCTGGCTGTACTAATAATTGTAAATCTGGCCTCTCAGTGATTGAATCACGATTCAGTCTTCCTTTGCATGTGGCTTGTTAATATCCTATGGTTTGCTGTTTAGGGTGTGTGTCTTTCCATGTGTTCTGATAAGTTAGCAAAGTGGCAAACACTTTTATGAAGGGATCTGTGACACAGTTTGGATCTGGAGCTGACCCCATTCATGCTTTCATTGTGGTGTTAATTAATAAAGTCCCCAGTTAATTATTGTGCTCTGGGGCAGCAAAATGGCAAATGCAATATACTGAACAAACATATCCATTATTTTTATGCTGGGGGAATGCTTTCCTTCCCCGGTATCTGGAAGTGTACAGAGGTTAGGCACCCACGTATGCGCTGGAGGCCCTGTGATGTAAGGCAAGTCCAAGAGCGGCCAGGGCGAGGCTGGGTTAAGCAGCTGTTTATGCAACCATTAGCGATGCTAGCAGCATCCAGGAGGCTATGATGTGCATGAGCCATCTTTTCTCTCGTCCAGTAATTGAAGCTGAAAATAGCCAGACAGCCTCCCTGGCCCTGCGTATCTGGGCTGCATGGGTTGGGGTTTCTCTGTCCTATGGTGTGCATGTATGCATGCATATGCGTCTGTACAGCACACACTAATAAGTAAAGAGAGGCCAGTAGATTGCTGAAATAAGCATCCTGCGAACCTTGGATACTTCAGTGCCCAACTTAAGTTACCCCATTTGATGCTTCTCCGTGAGGCAAGCAACATCTGTCTAATCTGCGTGAGAGTGGGCCTCTCTGGATATCACTGGGGGATGCCAGTGAGCACCTCAAACCTTCCTGCCCCGTACCTACATGCTGTGCAGGTCTTTAGAAAGCGTGGGGCTCGGGCATTTAGCCCTGACTACCCTCCCCCTCTTATGATAGTCCTCCTAGGAACTGAAACTTTTCCATATATGTCATCTGTAACATGCAAGTCAGTCGATCTTGCTTTTAAAACATGATGACAAACTTTTGGCTTTGCCAGTGCTTTTTGCCGATGCTGAAGCCAAATTGGTTATCCCCAGTGTGAAGGCACATAGGAGCACATGCATCACCATTTTGCATCCGTTTTGGCAGACTGCCGTCTTGGAGCGGTAAATGTAAAAAGGTATGCCAAGCACATTGAGCGAAGCAGCCCAGTAGCAAATACCAACCGCCATGCTCTCCGGAAAAAAAGTTTAAAAAATAACATTTTAGAAAAACAGGAGTGGGAGAGTCAGAAAGCAGCAGGGGTGTGAATGAGCAACAGAACACTGCTGATCAATGTGGAGCAAGACAGTGGCTATCAGGAAGGGGTGGGGAGCAGCTAAGAAGCTGGACGGTGAAGTAAATTAAAAGGAGACAATAAAAGATGAGCGGGTGGCAGAAATAATGGGCAATCTTGCAGAGAAAGAAGGGAGGGAGTATGAGTATGCAGGGATTGTGGGGACTTGAGAAGTGAAGCAACACTTGTGGGAGACAGCAAGAAAACACATGCACGGTATGGAGTGCTAAAAGAAAGAATGCTCCAGGGGAGGAACAAACGCTATAAGAGGAAAAAAGCCATTGAGTCCGAAGCAAACAAATCCGATTGACCTGAAAGCCAACCAGTGGTATTCAATGGGCTGACCCACAGTCAAGTAAATATTGGTATTGTTCACAGAAGGGCTATCGACAACAGACAGCTAAGAGCCACCTGCAGGTTGTCACAGGTGGCTTACTGATTCACTGACTGCTTTTTGTTTTCCATCATCGTTGCAGGAGCTGAAGTATTTTCACCTCCAAAAGTGAAAGACTTTGTTAAAAATGAGGAATGAAATTGTATAATTTCTCCCCTGTCTAAGTACTTTAAGTTTTGGTGGCAAAATGTAGCTCCGTATTTTTTCAACCAAACCGGAATTGTTTTATTAAGCATGCATATTTGGGCATTTTCATGTGAAACAGTGTCCACGAAAATTGGCAAAACCATCCTGCCGTATGTCCAAAGACCTCTGCACATAATGTGGTACAGTGAAATTAATACAGACAGTTAGTTACATATAACTGGGCAATTCCACATTCCAATTCACTTCATTGCTTTCATGGAGAACCATATGCTTGATACAAAATATATCTAATGAATAACCAACATCCCAAGACAGAAATATGTGTCCCGTATCTCAGGAAATCTCTCATGGATAGTCATGTGTTCTGTGTCTGTATAAGCAGCAGTGTACATAATTAGATCTAGTCTCCTTTATTCTCTATCAACCTATGCATGCCAAATCGCTCCACACAGGTTGACCATTTTGCGTATACATTCTACTTCAATTTTGCAAGACCTCAAAGCATTTGTCTTCTCTTTTGATGTCCCCTGTACTTCAAAGTGTGCAAGCAATTTAGAGAGAGCACCAAAGGAGAAAAGCTCGAGATTTTTGTTCATGTCACTGTTTTTGCTTCCATATTCTGCCTTGTCATGTGTGGATGCAAAGCCTCTTTTCTAAGGTCTCCCACAACTCCTTGCGCCCACCCTCAACCTTCACTTAGACCATGACTGTTGATTTGCAGATCTGCGAACCAGATTCCTGATTCTAATGCTTATTTTGTTCATTAGGCCTGTATAGTATCTTCCTTTATAACAGTTTTGGGTGCTCTTATGAACTGGATGCTTTGCATTTGATTGGTTGATCATAGAGTTGCTGTCTGGTGGCTAAATTGCCAAACTTGAAAACGTAGGGACCGGAGTTGTCATCTTGGCTATAGCACTGGCCCACACATCAGGTGACTTTTTAACAAATAATGTTGTCTCCCTGTTAATCAAAGAGTTAGTATATGAATATGCAAGGGCTGCTGTTCGTACTAGCTCAATGATATGCCCCCAGGCCCTGCTCATCTTATCCTGGTGCTAGCAATCTCTCTCTGCTCACGTTCTCTTCTCCGCACTCCACCTCGTTCATTAACAGTTTGCTTGAAACTAGGGGCCTTATTTAAAGTGTAGCAGAGCAGGAGCTCCACTATGAAGCAGCATTACACCTACCCCACCAAACCTGCAGTTACCAACTCTAGCTAGCGTCTGAGAAGCACCAGGTTTACACTGGCGGTGCCACCACTGGCTCTTTCAGTGTAGACTTCTGACGAAGAGGCATGTCTGCCACAGGGCTGCTAGGTTATATTGACAGTCATCCTGCCCTATTGAGGACAAGGCAACAGTCCTCGATTTTCCCTGCCTGTTCAGGGCATGGAAAGACAGAATGTCCTCATGCACAGGTAAAGAACTCTCAACTCATCTATCAGTTTGTTTTTTTGTTCAGAGGAAACAAACTCTGCCCTGAAAACCTGTAGTACTTTGGAGGGAGCCACAGCTGCACCCTTTACAGCACACAGATCCACATTAGGGAGGCTGACATCTCGAAGTAGAAAAGAGCAGATGATGGTCCTCCCTGGAACGGAAACAAGCATCCTAGGACCAGTTCTATGGCATCACCCTTCATCAGTCAGGCTAGCTTGAATTCAGTGAGCACAGGACCCACGTCTGGGCATACCCTCCCCACTTAAGGCGACAAAAACAACAACAAAAAACAAATGATGGACGGAATGCTGAACGATGCAAACATTCACACCCAGTCACAAAGATCTGGGTTAAATCAATTGTTTTTTTGTTCACCGTGCCACCCCAGTTTGGATCTAGCCATGTGCAAATCAGTCTTGACCCTGTTCCCCAGGCGAACAGTCCAGCCAGAACTGCTAAGACAGGTCTTCCCTGGCCCGTAAACAAGCATCCTAGGACTGGCTTCAGGGTATCACCCTGTGTCAGCCAGGCTAGCATGAATCCAGTTGCCCAGTGAGCAGGGGACCCACGTCTAGGTATACCGTTCCCACTTAAGGTGACAAAAACAAAAAAGAACAGATGATGGACAGAATGCTGAACAATGCAAACATTCACCCCAGTCACAGAGATCTGGATTTAATCCGTTGTTTTTTTGCTCTCCACACCATCCCAGTTTGGTCCCAACCACAAATCAGTCTTGACCATGTTCCTCAGTGGAACAGTCCAGTCCGAACTGCCTAGCCAGGTCCTCCCTGGACCCGAAACAAGCATCCTAGCGCCGGTTTCAGGGTATCAACCTTCATCAGCTAGGCTAGCTTGAATCTAGTGGCGCAATGAGCACGGGATCCACGTCTGGGCATTCCCTTCCCACTTAAGGCAACAAATGCAGATGTCATCCTAAGTGGGAAGGGTATGCCCAGACGTGGGTCCCGTGCTCCCCATACCACTGGATTCAAGCTAGCCTGGCTGAGAAAGAGTCGTACCCCGAAATTGGTCCCAGGATGCTTGTTTTCAGTCCAGGGAAAACCTGGCCTCGCAGTTCGGGTTGGGCTGGTCCCATAGGACAGGGTGAAGACTGATTTGCATATGGTTGGGTCCAAACTGGAATGGCATTAGTAGCAAAGAAAACAATGGATTTAGGCCCAGATCTCTGTACTGGGGGTGAATGTTTGACATTGTTCAGCAATCCGTCCATCACTTGTTCTTTTGACATCTCTAAGCAGAGCAGACTTTCCTACTCCACAGTATGCACCTGGATGACCGCTTGCGGCAGTGACAAATAATTTCTTAGGTGTCTCCTATATCAAATGCCAACATGAATCTGGCTCCCAACTAACCAGGATATTTCACCAAAACTGGGCGTCTTTGGAGAAGGGCTGCCGCCCACAGATGTATAAGAGTGCGCCCGTTCAGCACCCCGGACACTGTAGTGTCCCCCTCCCCCCGTCCCTGGTGCTCACCATCCGTGTCATAATGTTCACCGCAGCCCTAACCGACTACTCCCGTCAGAACCACGGTTAGCGCATTAATACCTACCAACATCAACTTGGTCAGCGCACCAGCTGTATCCGAGTGCGCCATTCAGCACCTCGGCGACACCCTCGAATCGCCCTTCAAAACCCTAGTCAGTCCGTGAACTGTTACCCCGTTCTTGCTTTCAGCACCATTATGATCATCAAAACCACACTGGAGTTCCCTCTTTCGCCATCATGGCCAGCTGTGAATGAGAGCGCGACTTCAGCAGCTCAGCTGTGCCCGAGGACCTGAATGCGCCCACTCAGCAGCTCGGTGAGCGCATCAACCATTCTCCAATGCGCCCATTCAGCACCCTGGTCAGCGCTTCAGCGATACAAGCATACACTTCTTCAGAACCATAGTCAGCGCGTAGACGATCCCCGCATGCGCCACCGCAGGACCATGGTCAGCGCCTCTGCAGTAGTCTACTCTAGGTGGCACTATCCCTTCCATTCGGTACGATTGGGATTTAAAAGGGTGCTGCAGTTCTGCAGGTAGTAGTTCACACATTATTTTGACACGTGAAAAATGGCATTAATTAACGAGATAAACAGCGCACATTTCAAGTTTGTGCACCTCGGAACAGAGGAGCATACATGCCAATACTGTGACATCCTCCATTCCGAAACTCTATAAATGCCATACGCGGTAGTATCATGATATTTACTGGATGTGCAGCTCCCACCCGGGTTTTCGACGACCAGGTAATGAACCCCACAGATGTAACTTTCTTGGTTTTCACAATAACTTTCCACACGTTTCCCGCGCTTCCCTGCTCATCTGTTACACTCAGTAGTTCAGTGGAACCGAAAGTTGTGGGACGCTACTGTCTGTCCACGGTTCACTGAATACGCGAAAGAAGCAATTTACAAGAAAATTATTTATAGTGAAGGAAATGACTGTGGTTGAGCAAGAATCATCAATTTCTCCAATACTGCATAAAAGTAGAGCACACACCTTAGGAATGTAGGTGTGTATGTGTCCAATGTATATGACTACCGAACTTAGGAGATTGCCGTTTACACAGGGATATATATATATATATATATATATATATATATATATAAATATAAATATATAAATATATATATATATATATATATATATATATATATATATATATATATATATATATATATATATATGAGATCTGGAATCCCTGTGTAAACGGCAATCTCTGATTTCTTTATAAATATAAACAGCAACTTGTGAAGCACCCAGTTGCTGCTTATCAAGAAAAGACATCAGAACTTAACTTTTGTAAGTTATTGCAGTCAAGTTCTGTCAGAATGTCTGCTGCCAGCAGCTGAGGTGAAAGGCAGGTGAGGTCATGAAGCATAATTGAAGCAACTGTTTAGGAAGGAAAATTGAAGATTGCATTTTTTCTTCTGCTCTATTTTAATAGCTCACAATGACAAGCAGAGAGAATGTTTATTTTTTGCACTCCTTAGAAAGAGAAAAGCTAGAACCTTTATGCAAGTTTAAACACATTCTGAGCTACTGCAACTTTTAAAAACAACTGACTTGTATTGAACTGCTTCGAATATATGTTTGTCACAAATATATAACAGGTTTTAGATGTGTTTAATTTTGCAAACATGCTCGCTCTTTCATATGAAAGACGTATGCACCAATGTTTTAATGGGTTTGTGGGAAAGAGGGGTGGTGGTGTGACCATGAATTATATGGAATAAAGTACCCCCTGTTGTACAAGATAAGAATATTGCAAGTCTTTTGCCCTCATTGCTCCATATTTTTATGAAACTCCTCTGTGACTTGCAATATCCTCATAATGTACAGTACAGGCCACTTTATCATATATATATATATATATATATATATATATGCACACACAGAGATATAAATTGTACACAACCTTGTTTACACATATAGTTGTTGAGCTTTGTGAAACTGCCCATTGTTTTTATGCATCTATGCTCGTTAGATCGGTTTCTGAGCACCTAGCCGACTATGATACCCAGCTGGCCCTTTGCTTTGTCTTGAGGGTACTTAATCCATGCTGCTCCTAAGGACATTTTGTCTCGTCAGAAACAACAGTCACGTCAGAAAGGCATTAATGAGGTTGTTTCAGTGGACTGTATCTCAGCTGCCTTTTTTAAACAATTAAAGGTGGTTTATCTTTTCCACATAAAACAGTTAGTCCTTCCTTATGGTAATGCTCATAGTGCGCTGTTCGACAGCAGGTAGAGCACATCTGGAGCTGTGCACTGGCTCCTGTGTCGAGGGAGCGAGGTGCTCATTCAATAAATTATGCAAGGCGCGCAGCCCTTGAACAGATGCAAGGAGCAGGTGGCTTGTTTGGGCAACATACCTGTTTGCAGCCGAGAGAGACGTTCTTAGAAGGATTTGAGATAACACTTTTGATCACAAGGTTTATTCGACGGTCACTTGCCGTAGTTTACGGTTGCCAGTTGGTGGTAAATGTAAGTGGCCCTTGTTGCCCGCTGTTCGGTAGTATTCAAGAGGTCCAGCAGCGTGGGGTGAGCAGGCAAGGGCGGTGCTCATGGCTAGTGGCCTCAGCTTTCTGCTCCCTAAATGTCTGACACACACTTTTACGATCCTTAACAAGGGCAGAGATAGGTCTGCTCTCTAGCTAAATGAGCTGCACGGCTCGAGGTGATATTGGCATGTATGGGATCTGAGGTACTACCCAATCAGTTATCTATCCTGCGTGGTGTGAAGGGTGCAGTCCCAGAGTAACGTGGCTGTGTGAGAGAGGTGCGTCCTCTGGTGAGCTCTGCTGCCTGACTGTGAGGGGCAAAATGCAAGCTTTGCGGTCTGTCGTAGGAGTCTGTGATGTGTTTTGCACGATGGGAGTTCTGCTGTGTATTGTAACAATCTCTGAGCAGTGCAGCCTGAGGGGAGCTCTGCTGCCTCATGTAGTGGTGTATGAGTGGCTTCACCTGAGAGTAGCTCCACGCTCTAATGTAATAGGCAAGAGTGTGAGGTGTGTCATCTGGGAATAGTTGTCATTCGTATTCTAGGATTCACGAATATTGTTGAATTATTGCTGCTGTTGGAAATCCAGATTATATAGTACCGCTCAGGTGGTCTGGTTCGTGGTGTAAGGGCTGTCTGTTATGTGCAGATTGTTAGGGTGGGGAAGTGGAGTCGACGATGGTAATGTGTGCACTCTAAAAAAACGAATTATTCTTAGCTAGGGCCAGTGTATGAGTTTTGTTCAGCAGTGCTTTCTGAAGGGTGAGGAACCCACCTTGTAAGGAAGGAAGAATGAGGACAAAACAGACTGCAACGTTGCAACTTTAGAATCATTGATTGTGTAGCAGAGTAAGGAGAGTGTCCTAGGTAGGGCATTGCTGCATAGTTAACACTTTGAGACGGTATATGGTGCCGCTCAACATAGAATATCTGAAAGATAGGTCTTAAAAGCTGATAAAGTAGATGTCCAATCACTGGTTGCCCTTAATTTGACCGTTGATGCATTCAAGACAAGGTAACCTGACATGGGTGAGTTTGTAGAAATGTCTGTTTTGAATATAAAACAATGCATCCCTTCTAAGGCCTGCAAAATATTTGGTGAGGTAGAAGCAGTAGTGTTGTGTGCCCTCTTTAGCTCACCCATCTGAAGTCTTTTCTCCATAGTGGGTGTAACCAGAGGAATCCTGCTTGTTTCTAAAGCCTTTAAACATTATTTGACGTATGTGGCCCTACACAGATAGTTGTGGTGCCAAATACCCATGCATATAAATCCTTTGTATTGTGAGGATTAATTCTGAAGCCTCAGGCCTAAGTGTGCAAGATCAATGCGTCCCAAGGGGCAGCCGTGTTACCTAAAGACTGGTCAACACGTCACCTCACTGGTAGCTGTTCTTCAGGCGTGCTTCGATGGGTCTAAATAAATAAAGAAGTCTGCACTGAGACAGTACTGTCTGGCACAAGATCCCGCCACTATAACATTCCTAGCCTCTGCTGATCACGCTTTGACAAACAGATTGCAGGATTTGGTTTATCCTTGCTATCTGCTCTCCCCATGGCCCTCAAAGTCCCACTGCGCTGCTCTATACTCCATCAACTCTCTCGAGGGTGTCGAAGCTGAGCTGTTCTCCCGCCTGCTCCTGCCATGAGCGCGATATCCCCATAGGCGGAGTCGTTCCAGAAGAGCTGGCTGTCAGGGTCACCTGACCGGACTGGTAACCACTAGCTGCTCCCTTCCATAGCGACGCGCTTCCTCTGTGGACCCCGTGGCACTGACAGCTCCTGGCCCAGCCGTGAACTAGGGGGCTGATCTCGCCTGTTTTATACTGTTTGCTCAGATTCATGCAAACCCAGCAGTTACTGCACACTAGACTATCGCTATTACACCCTGCAGATGTGCAGATTGCAATATGCTATTTAGTGTAGACAGGGGCCACGGTTCATGAGAGGTGAAGCCTCAGCTGCGCCATGCTGCCACTCCCGCCTCATCAATCTCCCTTTACGTCTGTGTCAGCTTCACCACTCTTTTTCTCCCTCATATGTCTCTCTATTTCACGTTCCCTCTCTTTCTTCCATGCACCCTTTTCTGTCTGCATCAAAATCCTCTTTACCTGACTTGCATTCAGGCCCTCTGCTCATTTGTCTTTTTCTCTGTCTCACTGCTCTATCTTGCATTTCTCTGTACTTCTTGCACTACCTCAGCTCTCTAACTTTCCACTTCTACCTTTCTGTAGCATCCTTCTACTATACCCCCCTCTCTCTACCTCACCGCTCATTGCACTCCTCATCTCTTCCTCTCTCTGCAGTCCCTTGTCCCTTCTCTAGTCCTCTCTAGCTAAGTATCTCCCTCCTGAACCGTACCTATCTCCCTACCTCTTTTTCCCTATTCATTTCTTCATCTTTCTACCTGTCTCTAACTTTTTTTCTGATTACTTCACTTTTGTCTCTGTACCTTATTTCCCTTTGTACCTCACTGATAACTCTGCCTTATCTCTGTCTTTACCTCCCTCCCCCTTCTACTTTACCTCTCCTGCTCTACCCTTCTCTTTATTTTTTTCTGTCCTTCTTGTGTCTCCTCCCCCACACATTTCTCTTATGCAGCAGACGCTGAGATCATTCTCTAGATGGTGAAATTTGCATAGAAAGGGAGAGGAAGAACAACGCAAGGGAAATCAGTCAAGAAGATAATCAGATTTCACCCAGTGGAATGGTGAAAACCCTAGGTCAGTGGTTTAATTTTTCACGCTGGCAACAAGAATGTCAATTGTGAATGGGAACTTAAGGCTGCACTTGCAAGCATGTCAATCACATATCTTGCTTTAATATTTTTTAAAGCAAGATATTATGCACTAATCCACCAAATATCCCCCATCACCCTTGTGTGTCTTTCCTATAATCGATCAATCAATCATAGCATTTGTAAAGCACTAATCCACCAAATATCCGCCATCACCCTTGTGTGTCTTTCCTATGATCAATCAATCAATCATAGCATTTGTAAAGCACACTACTCACCTGTGAGGGTCTCAAGGCGCTGGGGGAGGGTGCTGCTACTGCTCGAACAGCCAGGTTTTGAGGTTTCTCCTGAAGGTTAGCAGGTCCTATGTCCGTCGCAGGTGGATAGGAAGAGTGTTCCACATCTTTGCGGTGAGATGGGAGAACGATCTGCCACTGGCGGTTGTTCTGTGGATGCGTGGAATGATGGCGAGGGCAAGGTCAGTGGAGCGAAGCTGGCGGGTCGGGTTGTAGAAGGAGAGTTGTCTGTTGAGGTATTCTGGTCCGGCGTTGTGCAGTGCTTTGTGAGCGTGGGTATGGAGCTTGAACTTGATTCTCTCGTTGACGGGGAGCCAGTGCAGGTCTCTGAGGTGGGCTGTGATGTGGCTGTGGCGGGGGATGTCCAGGATGAGGCGTGCAGAGGCGTTCTGTATGCGTTGCAGTCTCTTTTAGAGCTTGGCCGGGGTTCCTGCGTAGAGGGCGTTGCAGTAGTCCAGTCTGCTGCTTACGAGGGCTTGAGTGACCGTCCGTCTGGTTCCGATGGGGATCCATTTGTAGATCTTCCGAAGCATGCAGAGGGTGTTGAAGCAGGAAGAAGAGACGGCGTTGACTTACTGGGTCATTGATAGCGATGAGTCCAGGATGAACCCCAGATTGCGTGCGTGGTCGGTGGGTGTCAGTACGGTTCCCAGTGTGGCAGGCCACCAGAATTTGTCCCAGGCAGAGGGGGTGGGGCCGAGGATGAGAACCTCAGTCTTGTCAGAGTTCAGTTTCAGGCTGCTGTTCTTCATCCATTCAGCAATGGCCTTCATTCCCTCGTGGAGGTTGGTTTTGGCGGTGGCGGGGTCCTTGGTGAGGGAGAGGATCAGCTGAGTGTCATTGGCATATGAGACGATGTTGAGGTCGTGTGATCAGATGATGTTTGCGAGTGGAGCCATGTAAACGTTAAAGAGGGTTGGGCTGAGGGACAACCTCTGGGGTACGCTGCAGATGATCTTGGTGCCTTTAGAGCGGAATGGAGGGAGGCGGACTCTCTGGGTTCTGCCGGTGATCCAGTCCAGGGCTCTGTTGTGGATCCCTGCGTCATTGAGGCGTGTGCGTAGGGAGTGGTGACAGACGGTGTCGAAGGCTGCGAGAGGTCCAGTAGGATGAGAGCTGCAGTTTCGCCGTTGTCAAGTAGTTTCCTGATGTCGGTGGCGACGATGACTGCGGTTTCGGTGTTGTGGTGGCTGCGGAATCTGGATAGGGACGAGCCCATAGTGGTGTTCTCCTTGAGGAACCGGCTGAGTTGTTTTTTGACAATTTTCTCAATGACTTTTGCCGGGAAGGAAAGCAAGGAGATGGGCCGGAAGTTCTTGACGTCCTTTGTGTTTCTTGAGGAGGACATTGATCTCGTCCTGTTTCCAGCTCTCCGGGACGATGGCGGTCGCGAAGGAGCTGTTGATTATCTTCCGGAGTTGGGGTGCGATGACTGAGCTCTCTTTGTTGAATATGTGGTGAGGACAGGGGTCGGATGGTGAGTTGGAGTGGATGGTGTTAATGATCTTGATGGTTTCGTCATCGTTGACGTGGGACCAGGAGAGCAGGAGGTTGGCGTGGCCCAGGGCCGGTGAGTCTGTGGTGTTGGTGGTTGACGGGGGGGTCTGGGTATTGAGTGTTGTCAGGGATGTCTGCGATGTTGCAGTAGAAGAAGGTGGCTAGGAAGTCGCAGAGGTCTTGCGATGGCGGGATGTTGTTGACATTGGAACCGGGGTTGGAGAGTTCCTTCACAGTGTTGAAAAGCTCCTTATAACTGTGTGCGTTGTTGTTGATGCGTTCTTTGAAGGAAGTTCTTTTGGCGGTTCGGATGAGTTGGTGGTGTCTGCGGATGGCGTTCATGAAAGTTGTGTGGTTGTCTGGTGTCTGTTCTTGGCGCCACTTCTTTTTGAGTCTTCGGCATGTTTGCTTCTTAGATTCTTGGAGGTTGGCAGTAAACCAGAAGGCCTTTCGGTCGGTGCGTCTGTTTGAAGGTTTCTTGATCAGGGTGAGAGTGTTGGCACAGTCGTAGATCCATTGCCTGAGGTTGCGGGCGGCTGAGTTGGTGTCGGTGGTGTCGATTGGTGGGTTCCGGGAGAGGGTGGTGATCAGCTGGTCTTCGGTGACCTTGTTCCATCTGCGATGGGGAATCCGCAGTGGATGGTGGTGCATTATGGGTTTCTCGAAGGTGAAGTGGATGCAGTGGTGGTCGGTCCAGTGGAGTTCGGTGGTGTGGCTGAAGGAGACGTGTTTGCTGGCAGAGAAGATGGGGTTGAGCGTGTGTCCTGCAGAGTGGGCGGGTGTCGTGATGAGATGCTTGAGTCCGAGGTTGTCGAGCAGGGTGGTGGAGTTGATGTCGTTGGTGTCCTCAAGGTGGAAGTTCAGGTGCCCAAGGTGTATGTAGTCTGTGGATTGGAGGGCGTGCGTGCTGAAGATGTCAGTGATGGAGGTGCTGAACTGCTGTCAGGGTCCTGGGAGTCTGTAGACGTGGGTCCCTCTGAGGGTGGTGTTTGGATCGATGTGGATCTGGAAGTGTAGGCATTCAGCGGCGCTGAGGGTGTCTTCGGTGCTGGTTGTGATTCTTAGGGTATTCCTGTGGACGATGGCGATGCCTCCTCCTGGTCTGTTGGTGCAGTCCCTACGGGTGATCTTGTAGCTGTCCGGGATAGCTATGGCGATGTCGGGTCCTGAGGAGGGGTTCATCCAGGTCTCGGTCAGGAAGGCGACGTCTGGGGAGGCTGAGTCGAGTAGGTTCCGGAGTTCGATGGCGTGTTTGTGGACGGAGCAGGTGTTGAGTAGGATGCATCTGAGATGGTTGCGTCCTGCCTTGGCGGGCAGGTCGCTGGCATGGAGGCTGGTGAAGGTGCAGCTCCGGCAGGAGAAGGGTTTGCTGGTGAGCCACGGGGTGGCCTGGTGGCAGGTGGGTGAGCAGCCGGCGTTGAGCGCGTGGAGAGTGATGGCGTTGTAGCTGCATGGTGCGTCGCGGTGGTGGGTGGAGCGAGAACCAGGGGTTTTGGCGCTGAGCACTGTTCAGGCATGGACAGGCACAGACGGGCTTGCCTTAGGTGCGCCCACTGCGCTTGGCTGCCATTAAGTACAGAGGTGGGGAGGATAGGACAGCTGGGAGGTGGGGTGGAAAACAGCGCAAAAAAAGGAGGCAGGGCTGCGGGGGCAGCAGCGGCGAGGATGCAGCGCGAGAGAGAGGAGGGGGCGAGGCCACAAGGGCAGCAGCGGTGGGGGAGAAAGAGAGACGGGAGAGTGAGAGAGAGAGAGAACGGAGTGAGAGGAGAAAGAAACTGGGAGGAGAGAGTGAAATGCAGAAAGCGAAAGACAAAAGGAACACAAAAGGGACAGAACACGGAAGGAAAAGCACACAAAGAGTGAAACAGAGGCAAAGGAGGAAAAGAGGAGAAGAGAGGCAGAGGGCAGCCTAGTAGAAGAGCAGAGCTCTCCCACTAGACACCAGGGATGAGGCGCAGGCAGAAGCCTGCGGGTGGAGGAGGACCTCGAACTCCTAACAGAGGTCAGAGTTCAGAGGAGTGGAGCTACGGGAGGCAGAGCAGTTCACTGACTATGATGGTGGGCACAGACTGGTTACTTGTTGAATTCCACGTAAAATATGATTGTTGCAGGACACAAAAACAATCTATTCACGCATTGCAACAACAGCTTTTGGCTATTTTCTTGCTCTTGTTTCTGAAACTTTAACATATAATTCAGCATCATTGTTCACAGACTCAGGCAAATATACCTTGTTTTCATGAGGACAAAGAAGAGGGCGGTTCAGTTTGTCCGGCAACCTCTATATTAAAGACTCAGGGAAAAGTGTTCATACCCGGTCTAGTGTAGAGTAGATGTAGGATCCGTCATTGAGCTAAAACATCCTAACTTACATGCCCAGAAGACTAGACTGCAGTTTGCTAGTAGGCATGTTGGCCAGGGCCAGAGAGGGCACTAACAGTCTCCCCTACTTAAACTCAAGGTGGGTCTCTTCTAAGCCCCTTTAAGACGAGGTTGCTGTTTGCTGGAAATGATTGTTTTTTTTTTTTTTTTACGAGATCTTCTAGTCTCCGCCACGTAAATTCAGTAGTATCAGTTATGACCATGTATTTCCCTTGCACCTTTCACACATGGTGTTTAGAGGGGTTGTATACATTTCTGATTTAGTGTGCCCTTTAAAATAAGGCAATGTGCCTGTCATGGTGGCTAGGTGCCTGCGGCACAGCAGTATGGTCATCCTCTATTCGTATACCCTCTGCCTCCTTCTTTGTCAACTTCCTGTCCTCTCAGCCCCCGGAAAAAGTGCAAGTAGTAGCCCTCAACTCTGCCTTGGTTGAAGGAAGAAGGACATCCATATGAAGTATTTTTCTTAGTTTTATCCATTGCTAGAAGCTACATCCAGCCTCACTCTAAACATAGTTCCTTAACCCAATGTGGGAAGAAAGCCTCTAACTCCCTAAGATTTGACCACTACAAAAGCATTGAATGTCATTGTGCTTCTTTAGCAATACAAAAGGATGATGGACGCAGTGCTAAACAATGCAAACATTCACCCCCAGTCACAGATCTGGGTTTAATCCATTGTTCTTTTCCTCACCATACCACCCCAGTTTGGACCCAGCCATATGCAAATCAGTCTTGACCCTGTTCTTCATGATAACAGTCCAGCCCGAACTGCCAAGCCAGGTCCTCCCTGGACCGGAAACAAGCATCCTGGGACCGGTTTGAGGTTATCACCCTTCATCAGCCAGGCTAGCTTGAATCCAGTGGCACAGTGATCACGGGACCCACATCTGGGCATACCCTTACCACTCAGGGAACTTTAGCAACACAAAAAGATGATGGACGGAGTGCTGAACAATGCAAACACTCACCCAGTCACAGATCTGTGTTTAATCAATCGTTCTTTTGCTCACCATGCCACTGCCAACGGTTCTGAATTGTGAGTAAAGTCCAGAATATGCCTCCAGCTGTTCGAAGTCTCAAACTGAATTGACCTGCACTTCTTTCCAGGAATTTATCTGTGTACCTTCTGGTTAGATCAAGTTTAAAAATTGACCCTTTTCCCTGCTACTCTGCTTGATCTTGAAGTGCCTGCATGAGCCCCCAGTCAATTCAAATGATACTGTGAAGGCACCACTCAGATCTCACTGGAGTCTTCCAGCAACTTTTATGGCCTTTGCTGAAGGCCAGCAAAGAGTCGTCCACTGTGATCCTGCATCTATAGCTAGTAGACTGGAGAGCAAGGTCGCGTCGTGACTTCTGCCCATCCGGCTATCATCAAAAAAGTCATTGTATGAAGTTTTGTTAACTTGAAACTCTCTTCTTCTTCTTCGTAAAGAGAGTGTAGCATTATATTCTTGATGTCCCAAAGCCCCTTTGTTGTTAGCAGCCCCTAACACAAACAGCGAAACGGCCAATTTAATTTCAGATTTGCTGGATTGTTTTGACCACGATCAGTAGTTAGGAAATGTCCCAGTTTTTACTTTTAGGGCCCCCTAAAGAGACGGTCGCCTGGTGCCTGAGTCCTCTGGAGACAGTGGAATGTTTCATTTTTGGCAGCAGAACTTTTGGTTTCATTTCTGGGAGCCTACTGTGACCCATGCCACCAACAGTGAACTGTCAGGGGACCCTGTTGCCCCAAGTGGACCAACATATTTTGACCCTAGCTATTAGGGGCGGAGCTTGTTTGAGTTTCTTCAACGTGTACGTTAACTTTTTTATTTTTGCTTATTTCCACAATAACAAGACAAGAGGTGTGAATTCACATGGATACAAGAGTTTGTACCGGAAGCAAGTTCAGGCTTTTTTGCATGTAAGTTTGAACTGCAATAGTATCCAGATATCCCACAAATGTCAATGTTAAAATCTTTCAGCACTCTAAACAGCATTGTCCACACCTCTGTCTCAACCCCAGGTGCTGAAAAGTATTAGGAAATCATGGCCCATTGTTTGATCCAAGAGGCGTTTTACAATACGAGCCGTGGTACGAGCACACAGGGATCGGCAAACAGAGCAAGGGACTAAAATATTTTCTTGACTCTCTGTTGAATGTGTAGTGCTGGGGGCTCTTGAATTTCACAAATATTTTCATTTTTACTTTACTGTATGTATAAGGTGTTAGTTGCATTGATTTCCGTTGAAAGTAATAGTCCTTCCTAAAAATGTATATTTGTTGTGTAAGGATAGTTGTGTTCTCCTTGCCTTACCCTCCACGAGTTACACCCTGACTGCTCGAACAAGCTACCCAGAGAATCAGGAAGGCTTTGGTGGGGGTGAGGGGGCAGCTTGCTGTTTCCCCTCAAGTAGTCAGCGTCAGGATCCGCTGTGATATTCAGGCTGCTCCCCTCGAATTGATAGGTGGTTCCTGCACACCCTGTGTTGTGGGGAAAAAGCCACCCACTGGGTATCCTGAGAGACAGTGATTGGCAAGTCAAGGTTGTTCAGAATAACTCCTGTGTTCTAGTTCTTACAGATAAGTGGAGTCTCAATACTCGGGCTAGAAATAATGAATACTAATTATTGTTTTTTTTTTTTAACTTAATCTGTCAATTGCAATAACACTAACAATCACAGTTCATAAATGATAACAAAATCAGTGGGCAGAGTCAAGGGCTTGCAGCAGTCCGAAGGTAACCAAATGGGGCTTAACTTGTATCTGTTTATGAATAGCGGTAGTAGGCACGTCTTCAGAATAAGAAGTAAGCCCTACCTGACTAACTCTGACACCCACTCCAGTCTTACGGGGATGGGAAGGAGAACCGAAAGGGTGAATGTGTTGAACACACCTGAAGGATCGAAGAACGCCAAGGACGGACTCTTCTTTATCCAGGGCCTCGAGACAGCCACCTAGAAGGTCAAGCACAATCCAGGGGACCAGATCGATAATCTTCCACAATGGCAGAATCTTTGAAACAATTGTTAAGGTTCTTGTGTGGCCATGGCAGGGAAGGCAAAGTGATCTCGCTTGGGGAAGACCTCAAGAGATCCTCCGCATCCTGTGTGGCCATGGCAAGGAAGTCCTTTGGATGAGACATTGAGGGGTCCCCAGCACCAAACATGGGTATTTAACAGCGTGAACTGTAGGGTAACTGGCACAGTTCTAGTTCTCTCCCAGAGAGGCGTCCTGAATTTAAGGGCTATGGAATCTGATTGATCGTCTTGTCGTTTTAATCGACCACCTCAGAGTAGGGTAAGCCTTGGGAAATTATGAGGAGGGTTCTTGACTCTGCGGTGTGTATCCCTTCCTATCTGCAAATAGTACCTGCAAATACCTCCCCCCTCCCCCCCCAAAAAAAAAACCTTTCATTTTCACGATCTTTTAATATAGTGAATTAAGCAAGGTCATTTCTGTAATTTTACGAGAACGTTATTAATCTTCTTGCAGTAAAGATCTCAGACTCCTGCGGCCCTTAAGTGCTTTTCCCTGTTTACCAAGGGGAGTACACGTGAAAAGAAACGGTGCACGATTAATATGGTGTAATTAGTCGTCTGAAGACATCTGTTAGATTCCATCCCCCTTCCCCTATCTCCCGTGTTCGTTGTGTCTGGTCAGAGATAATTCATGGCTTTTCTGCTCTTCCTCAAGGCCAAGAATCTCTCATATTTAATGCCACTGTAAAGCTCAGCTGAAGACGAATTTCCTTTCAGCCTCGCACTGATCGCCCACAAACTGAGCAAAGTTTAGTAAGCAGCCTGTCTGTCCATGTACTGGGAACCACACAAATAGTATACCCAGCCACCCAACTGATTGGCCCGAATCGCAAGTCTGGTTACCGGCCGCCAGGAATCACAAGTCCAATTAGTAGCCAGTGCATACATTGACCAGAAACCACACATCGAGTTACCAGCCACTCCGTTGATTGTCCAGAATCGCAAGTTTAGTTACCTGGTAGTATCCAGCGGCCTCGCCCTTCGACCAGGAATCACAAGTCTAGTTAGTAGCCATTACGTACATTGACCAGGAACCACACATTGAGTTACCAGCCACCCTGGTCCCAGGAACCACACGTCTAGTTCGAAGCCAACCTATCCATAGACCATGAACCACGCTTCCAGTTAACAGCCTCGCCACCCATCAATCAGGACAATATAGCTAGTTAGCAGCCATCTTGTCCAACTGTCCCAATAGCCTTGGCGGTGATGATTATGATGAGGAAGTAAGGTGACGCAGTGTGACGAAGCACACAGTCTGGTCTTAGGTTCACAGCTTTGGAGCGATCGGGAAGGCCAGTAAGTAATGGTGGTATGCACACTTTTGGGGGCCTGTCCATCGATATCACAAATCAACAAATGTGCGATGCTACAGTTGTGTAACTGTAGTTTACTAAGGTTTGGGAAATACAAGCATTCTTTCGTGTAGCTGTTTGCGTGTGAGATTATCGGAGGAGCGGCTTCAGTGGCGGTCTAAAGATCTCTGATCTAAGCGATGTCCAGTGCCCTTATCCGGGCAATGCCAACTACCGACATGCTTATTATATGCGCAGTCTTATGGTGGCCAGCAACATGCCTATTGTCTTCTGTGTCCTTCTCTTCTGTTCTTCTGTGTTCTTCCGGTCTTCTGTGTTTTTCTCTTCTGTTCTTCTGTGTTCTTCCGGTCTTCTGTGTCCTTCTCTTCTGTTCTTCTGTGTTCTTCCGGTCTTCTGTGTTCTTCGCTTCCTCTGTTCTTCGGTCCTCTCCGACTCCTGTCTCTTCCCACCCCGGTCTCTGCCCTCCTGCTCCTGCCTCACCCCCCTCTATCTCTCCACCTATCTCTCACTATCACCCACATCTACCCTTTCGCTACCTGCCTCCCTCACTCCTCTACCTATCTCTCCACCTAACTCCCTCACTCACCCCCTCCTCCTATCTACCTATTTTTCTATCTCTCCACCTATCTATTTCCCTATCTCTCCCCCCGTCCCGACACCCCCTCTGTTACCTATCTCCCTATCCTCTCACTCTACCTCTCACCCACCTCTACCACCCCCCCTCCCCTATCTTTTCAACCCTACTCCTATCTATCTCCCTATTCTCCTAAAACTCTAACACTCACCCCCCTCCACCCCTAAACCCCTCTCCCCCTGCTCCTCTCACTCTACCTGTCCCCCCCTCCCTCGCGCTTTCCCGCCGTGACCTCCTGCACGCCCCCGCCCCCCAGCTCCCATTCGCCCCCAGCTGACCCCTCCCCCCCTCCCTCTTATGGCGGCCGCTGCACGATAGTGGTAGCGACCCTTGACCCAAGGGTAGGTTGCTCCACCTGCCGCTGCAGCTCCTCCAGCTCCTCCAGGTTCCTGAGTTCCTGAGGCCCACCTCACAGTAAGTACCCCCCACCTCCCAGCCCCTCGCCCTGCCCCGCGCTACTCACCCTCTCTCCTGCTTCTTTTCCTCCTCTCTGTCTCTTCCTCCCTGCTCCTCCTCCTCAATCTTCTTCTGCACTCTTCTTCTCCCCGTCTTCTCTCTTCTTCTGTGTGCTCCTCAGCCTCTCCTGTCGCCTCTCTTCTTTCCTCATCTTGCTCTGTGGTCTTCTGCCTTCTGCTCTTCGTCTTCTGTATCTTCTTTGTTGATCTTCTGTTCGTCTGCTCTTCTGCTTCTTCGTCCCCTGCATCTTCCTCTGTGTTCTTCTGTTCTTCTGTGTTCTTCTGGTCTTCTGGGTCCTTCTCTTCTGTTCTTCTGTGTTCTTCCGCTCTTCTGTGTTCTTCTCTTCTGTTCTTCTGTGTTCTTCCGGTCTTCTGTGTTCTTCTCTTCTGTTCTTCTGTGTTCTTCCGGTCTTCTGTGTTCTTCGCTTCCTCTGTTCTTCGGTCCTCTCCGACTCCTGTCTCTTCCCGCCCGGTCTCTGCCCTCCTGCTCCTGCCTCACCCCCCTCTATCTCTCCACCTATCTCTCACTATCACCCACATCTACCCTTTCGCTACCTGCCTCCCTCACTCCTCTACCTATCTCTCCACCTAACTCCCTCACTCACCCCCTCCTCCTATCTACCTATTTTTCTACCTCTCCACCTATCTCTCCTTCTATCTATTTCCCTATCTCTCCCCCCGTCCGACACTCCCTCTGTTACCTATCTCCCTATCCTCTCACTCTACCTCTCACCCTCACCCACCTCTACCACCCCCCCTCCCCTATCTTTTCAACCCTACTCCTATCTATCTCCCTATTCTCCTAAAACTCTAACACTCACCCCCCTCCACCCTTAAACCCCCCTTCCCCAGCTCTTCTCACTCTACCTGTCCCCCCCTCCCTCGCGCTTTCCCGCCGCGACCTCCTGCACGCCCCCAGCTCCCATTCGCCCCCAGCTGACCCCCCCCTCTTATGGCGGCCGCTGTGCGACTGCGCAGCGGGCGCGCGCAGCAGGCACGCCGCTGGCGCGCCAGAGGCAAGCCCATCTGCGCCCGTCCGTGCCTGGCCCGCGCCCAGCGCCACGACCCCTGGTCCCCAGCCCTCCCCTACCCCGCTGACCCGCTACGACCCCACCACCCTCCACGCCCTCAACCCCGGGCGCTCCAACACCTGCTTCCAAGCCCGCCCCAAGTGCACCCATGGACCCTTCGCCTGTAACTCCTGCAAACGCATCTTCCACCACGCAACTACCACGACCACCAGCCCACGCGCCATCAACCACCTCAAGTGCATCCTGGTCAACGCTCGCTCTGTCCACAAGCACGCCGTTGAACTCTGGGACCTCCTGGACTCCACAGCTCCGGACGTCGCCTTCATCACGGAAACCTGGATGAACGCCTCATCAGCTCCAGACATCGCCACTGCCATCCCCGAAGGCTACAAGATCTCCAGAAAAGACCGCACCAACCAAGTAGGAGGAGGCATCGCCATCGTCTTCAAAGACTCCATCAGCGTCACCACCTCCACTGAAGACACCCCTCTCGCCGCTGAACATCTGCATTTTCAAATTCGCACCGACCCCAGGACCACCCTCAGAGGATCCCTCGTCTACCGTCCCCCCGGACCGCGCGCCCCTTTCAGCGACGCCATGGCCGACTTCATCTCCCCGCACGCCCTCGCCTCGCCGGACTACATCCTCCTAGGCGACCTCAACTTCCATCTGGAACAGAACAACGACCCCAACACCACCGCCCTGCTCGCCAACCTCGCCAACCTCGGCCTCAAGCAACTGGTGAACACCGCCACCCACATCGTCGGACACACGCTCAACCCTATCTTCTCCGCCAGCAAACACATCTTCTTCAGCCACACCTCCGCTCTACACTGGACCGACCACAGCTGTGTCCACTTCACATTCCGACGCGAGACCCGCCACCTCCGCACTCAACCCATCCCTCGTCGACAGTGGAACAAGATCCCCGAAGAGCAACTCCTCTCCGCACTTGCCGCCAACCAACCCACCCTCACCACCGACCCCAACGACACAGCCCTCAGCCTCACAAACTGGATCTCCAACTGCGCAGACAACCTTGCTCCCCTCAAACGTACGCATCGACAGACCAACACCAAAAAACCTCTCTGGTTCTCTGACACCCTCAAAGAATCAAGGAAAACTTGTCGCACCCTCGAGAAGGCCTGACGCAAGGACCACACCGCTGACAACATGACCGACCTCAAGAACGCTACCCGCGAACACCACCACCTGATCCGCGCTGCCAAAAGGAACTTTTTCACCGACAGACTGGACAAAAACAGCCAAAACAGCAGAGAACTTTTCAGCATCGTCAAGGAGTTCTCCAACGCCAACGCAAACGCCGTCACGCCCTCACAGGATTTGTGCGAATCCCTCGCCACCTTCTTCCACCGCAAGATCAGCGACCTCCACGACAGCTTCGGACACCAGACCCAACCTAACATCACCGAACCCGCACCCCCGGCCTTCACCCTCAACAACTGGACCCACATCAACACTGAAGAAACCAAATCCATCATGAACTCTATCCACTCCGGCGCCCCTTCGGACCCCTGCCCTCACTTCATCTTTAATAAAGCCGATGACATCATCGCCCCGCACCTCCAGGCCGTCATCAACTCTTCTTTTTCTTCTGCTACCTTCCCCGAATGCTGGAAACACGCCGACGTCAATGCCCTCCTAAAGAAACCTACGGCTGACCGAGCGACCTGAAAAACTTCCCCCCCATCTCTCTCCTGCCTTTCCCAGCCAAGGTAATAGAGAAGACCGTCAACAAACAGCTGACCACCTTCCTGGAAAACAACAACCTGCTTGACCCTTCACAAACCGGATTCCGAACCAACCACAGCACGGAAACCGCCCTCATCTCAGTCACAGACGACATCAGAACCCTGATGGACAACGGTGAAACAGTCGCCCTCATCCTCCTCGACCTCTCGGCGACCTTCGACACCGTCTGTCACCGCACCCTAATCACCCGCCTCCGCTCCACCGGGATCCAAGGCCAGGCCCTGGACTGGATCGCCACCTTCCTCTCAAACCGTTCCCAAAGAGTTTACCTCCCACCGTTTCGCTCAGACCCCACCGAGATCATCTGCGGCGTACCTCAAGGCTCATCGCTCAGCCCAACACTCTTCAACGTCTACATGAGCCCCCTCGCCAACATCGTACACAAGCACAACATCATCATCACCTCCTACGCCGACGACACCCAACTTATACTCTCCCTCACCAAGGACCCCGCCAGCGCCAAGACCAACCTACAAGAGGGTATGAAGGACGTTGCAGATTGGATGAGGCTCAGCCGCCTAAAGCTGAACTCTGACAAAACGGAAGTCCTCATCCTCGGCAACACCCCGTCCGCCTGGGACGACTCCTGGTGGCCCTCGGCACCGCACCGACCCCCACAGACCACGCCCGCAACCTTGGCTTCATCTTGGACCCCCTTCTCACCATGACCAAGCAAGTCAACGCTGTGTCCTCCGCCTGCTTCCTCACCCTCCGCATGCTCCGCAAGATCTTCCGCTGGATCCCCGTCGACACTAGAAAAACCGTGACCCACGCCCTCGTCACGAGCCGCCTGGACTACGGCAACACCCTCTACTCTGGGACCACCACCAAACTCCAAAATCGCCTGCAACGCATTCAAAACGCCTCGGCCCGCCTCATCCTCGACGTAACCCGCAACAGCCACATCTCCGCACACCTGAGACACCAGCATTGGCTCCCAGTCAGCAAAAGGATCACCTTTCGACTTCTCACCCACGCACACAAAGCCCTCCACAACAAGGGACCGGAATACCTCAACCGACGCCTCAGCTGCTACGTCCCCACCCGCCTCCTCCGTTCCTCTGGCCTCGCGCTCGCTGCCGTCCCTCGCATCTGCCGCTCCACGGCGGGTGGGAGGTCTTTCTCCTTCCTGGCAGCCAAGACCTGGAACTCCCTCCCCACCAGCCTCAGGACCACCCAGGACCACTCCGCATTCCGGAGACTCCTAAAAACCTGGCTTTTCGAGCAGCAGTAACCCCCCCCTTTCCCCTAGCGCCTTGAGACCCGCACGGGTGAGTAGCGCGCTTTATAAATGTTAATGATTTGATTTGATTTATTGTGGCTAGAGCATCCCTCGCTCCAGGGATTGGGAAAGACATGTGGCCCCTCACCTGCCCTGTTCACCATCTAGAACACACTAAACACCCCTGCTGTGTTAGAGTCTCACTTGCACTGTGTAGTCCTGGGCACATGCAATTCGTGGATCAAGCTCGCCGGGCTAGGTCTTTGACTCTTAGAGCCACTCTAGTGCCTTGCTCGGCAGTTCATCGCATAGAAGCAAACTTTATTTATTCTTACAAATACCATGAACATGTCCGACACACGTGGCCTCGCTGTCCGCACCCACATGATTTAACCGCAAGAAGTAGGCAAAAAGTAATGACATTCCCCTTGGGAGTGATAGCAAATCGATGGCCTGAAATGACATGTTTACGCGGGAGTATTGAATGCTCTGATTTTCAAGATAGGGACGAGAATGTATTGTAGACGAGCTAAACTATCATGTACATTTTTCGAATTGAGGCTTTTTGTTGAAACGCAGACGCTTTGGAGCTAAACGATAGAATGCGTTTTACCTTAAAGGCCCTGTAGTGAACAGATGGAAGCTGTGGAGCTCCCCCTTGTGGTGTGATGTTGCCGGTGCATCTTGGCTGAAACAGACCTCGAAGCAGGGAGGGGTGTTTTAATTATTTTTATTGGCTACGTAGAGCAGTGGCGTAGCAAAGGCCCCTGGGGTTCGGGGGGGACTCCAGGGGCCCCTCAGAACAGTACTCTGGCCCGAGAACTTCTGGCAGAGCCCGGAAGGGGGCCCTCCGTGTAGTTTGCAGGGGGCCCTCACTATTCCTTACGCCACTTTAGAGGTTCGCCTGATCACGCAGTGAATAGGTCAGAATCCCCTCAAGCCCTGGGACTCAAGGTTTCTCTTATATGGGCTGCATTCGTTACCAGTGAAAACTCGACTGTATTTAATGCTTCCTCCTGTCCACGGCACTGCTGTTTCCTACCACTGTAAGCTACAGGTGTTTACATGACCCGACTGAATGGGGCTCAGCATATAATCGCCTTCTCAAGGATCTCGTGTCTGCTGGGGTTCGAGCTGGTGAACTGCAGGTCAGTCAAGCATCCAAGAGGGGCAGCAGCGCACCCCTATAGCTCTTGAGGTAAAAGCTTCATAAATGTGAATGGCAGGACTGGAGAGAGTACCGAGCCCGTAACTCTGTGATTAGCCGGGCTGGCTGCTAGACTCGTGTTGCCTACCGCCCAGCAGGCAGAGGCGGACAGGACTTCCGTGGTACTCTAGAGTCAGCAACGTGTCTGACACAGCGCCCGACTAGCCTGGCAGAGTCTTAATGGAACTAACCACACCAGCTCTGCCAGCCTTTCGGAGGAACCAGCTTGCCTGAAATCATTCCAGTTTCTTGTATCGCCCAGCTGCCCCAGAGAGTCACTTCGACGTAAGCTTAGTGTCCGCAGCTGCGATCGGTGGTTCACCCGACAGTAAACTGTTTAAATTCTAGCTAGCAAAGCACTTCATCCTTCCGAGGTCGATACCATAAGCACCAGTGAACTGGCTGGTAGCATCTGTGATACGGGACAGGTAGGCCACGGATTGAAGGGGCGCTGGTGTCTTGTGAGTATCGTTATGTTCTCCGGTAGCCCCCGAGAGTGTGATGCATGGCTGAGTGCTGGCCTGTCCATTCTTGGATGGCATCCCTCCATCACACACTAAAAGTACGCGGGGATACACGGTCGTGAAAGGGCTCGAATATCCAGGAGAAATCCAGTGCCCTGTGGGGTTCGTGCAAGTTCAAAAAGCGTAAAATATACCAGTGCAAATATCCACTAAAGGTTGTGACCCAACAAGCACCTACTGCTGCTGCGTCGTGTGGACGCAGGATGCGCTTTTGTACCGCAGCTTCACTCCTCTGCCTAGGCACGAGGCAGGCTAACGGCGGACTGGAGTTTAATAACATTATCTCAGGGCCTCGAATTCCTCCAGAACGGGCAAATCGATGGCGATCGCCCGAGCCTTAATGTCTGAATTCCGATCCAGTTTCTTCTCCCGCCCCATGCTGTGGCGCGCGGTGGTGCGCCGAGTCAATCTGTTCGATAAGATCTGCCGAGTTCTACAGCGGCCTCCCTTGTTTTTCGCCCCGGTTTATCATCTGGTCTTAAACGAGAAGGATCCGTTGCTAAGTTACTGACAGCGAGCAAGAGCTTAATAAACAAAGAGCCATCTGAAGAAGGCGTAACCTTCTAAAAAACCGAGGATTTCCCTTGCTTCTGCTCCCAACGCTTGCTCATGTTTGTCTGCCTCTGGTCTACAAGACATAATACCCACTCGAGATTTCAGGCTCCTGATAAAACCTCTTTTTTCTTTTTTTTCCCATTTTTATCAGCGCGGTGCAACATTATATGTATTGATTCCGGGGCTTTAACATCCATAGCTAGCAAACGCATAGATTTTTCTTTCCTCCCCTTCCTTTTGTGTGCTCGGTGGGGCTTTGGCACCTTACCTGCAGGTTAATACTCAAAGCCAACTTGCTATGGGTGGATTTCACCTGCTTGAGACTCAAGCTGCCTTCTACTTGTATCTTTCACGGGCCGGGAAAAAGTTCTGCATTTTGTGATGCAGGCCTAGTCTTCACTCGTAGGCATACTGTCCGCGTTGTCCTGGCCGCTTGGGTAGAGTGGATATTTGAGAAGACCCAGTTGGCTCCAATTAGTCTGGGCACCACTACAGCAGTGGCAACAGAGATAACTCACTTAGGAGAGCCTTGTAGCTGAGTAGACTGCATATTGTTTACAGGTGATAGAAACATGTTTTCGTCAGTGCGGTGAGTTCAGCTTCCGAGGATAACTTTTGGTCGTGCATCTCCTTTCCTGTCTGTGTTAAAGAATGAACAGGCCTTGGTTGGATTAGACTTTGGTCTCTTGGTAGACATCCAGAAATCAACGTCTCACGTGCAGCCATTGAAGTCGTTAAGATAGTTATAGGTCATAGAGGAGGCATTGATTTGAAGCTGTATGTCATTTGTATTGTTTGTAATGAGCCACCCAAACACGTAATCAGAGATATTGAGGGAAACTTTTGAGTTAATTAGAAACCCTTTTGAGGAAGTCGACCATTGTGGCAGGCCTTGAAAAATCATAAAAATGTTTCTGGACCTGCAGGTCGAGTAACTAGAATAATCTACCCAATGTACTTAATCCGTAAACGGGTCTCACAATTTGTGGTCCTAGTCAAATATTTTAGTATACAGAGTTGCCTTTTTCTTCATTGTCACATTTGAGTGCACCTTCAAATATGTGAGCTCAGCATTTCTGCTGTACAAAAAACGTCTTTGTTTGTTTAAATAGACTATGGGCCTCATTAGGAGTGTGGCAGTCCTAAGACCGCCACTCTCGCAGCGGCAGTCTGACCGCCCCATAACAACCCTGGTGGTCCAACCGCCAGCTTCCACAGGTCTGGAGGTGGCAGAGATCCTAATCATGCAGCACTGCCCTGTGGATTGTGAGCTCGTTATGGGGGTAACACCATGAAAAGGCTGTCAGAGAACGGGTGCGGGGGTGGGGGCCTGCACAGCCCATGCATTTTGGCATGGGCAGTGCAGGGGCACTACTACCCAGCACCATCATACTGTGCACCGGCCTAAGTCTGTCCCTGATAAATGTTCTAAAGAATCATAAGCATTTTATTTTTTCAATATTTGTTGAGTAATTTGAATTCTTGCATCTTCATTTCATGAAAAGAAACAACATTTTTGCTTGAGGGTAGCGTAAACGTTTCCTTAACACATAAAAGCATAAAAATTAACCTTAAGTGTACTCTGCGAGTATCTTTACCTGTGAGGTTTCCCTTTGTTAAACAGGATTGTCTTAATTTAGAACTTGC
The DNA here is from genome assembly GCF_031143425.1 of Pleurodeles waltl. NCBI lineage: Eukaryota > Metazoa > Chordata > Amphibia > Caudata > Salamandridae > Pleurodeles > Pleurodeles waltl. Next base: position 998,071,922 of record NC_090446.1, read on the forward strand.
TGGTAACCTATTGTGATCAAGGGCATTTCCTTATAAACATGTAAAAACGGGGGCTCGTTGCGAATCACTGAACTGCTTCATTTTGGAAGGCATGTAGTTCAATTGATGGATTATAAAATGTATGTGCCTTTTTATGCTTTTGTTACTCTGTGCAGTAGCCTTATGGTTTTTCCTTACATTTTGATGGTGAGTGAACTCTATATTTTTATTACTTGAAAGTTGATTTTTTTTCTCTGTATTCTGCCGTTAGTCGTACCATAGAGTACCCTCATGTATAAATTCTCATCTTTTTCAAAATTCAGCCTAGTCATTAAAGGGTACAGTCTCACTTGTGCTTCCAGGAATCTCTGTTTTGATTCCTCACAAGAGACAGATCTCATTACAAAATCGTGTCTTTGAATGCAGTGATTGTTTTAAAACAAAACAGTATCATCTTGGTAAAAGGAACCCTTTTTAGGGTCGGGCTTGCAAGCGCTCTGGCCCCTGTTGCAATCTCTTGTGGGCTTTTAACCACACCCATCAGTTTGGTTGGTCCGTGGATTTGCCTTTCAAAATTTGCTTTATTTCATTAGTGAAAGGCATGCATACGTCATGCCTTTTCCGGTGTGTAGCCCTCCTCAAGAGCACCGGTAAACTACTGAAAACATACAAGGCTCCATGTTTTCCGCATGGCTTCTGGACTACTTTTTCTTTTTATTTCCTATGCAGCATGATCTCGCCTAGGCAGTAGTCGAGTGCTTTGAATGACATCAACCCTGTTACATAGATAAGTGCACTTTTGCCAGTTAGATAGATAATTGCACCTTTGCCGATATGTTTAACTGCGAGCGAACTTTGCTTACCTTTTGTGGGTCTCCTTCACGCTCATGGCGGCCATCGGCTTGCTTATGTGAAACTGTTTTACTTTTCATTTTCAGTTTATGTGGCAAGAAAAGTCTGGTTTGGAGTTTACACCGCTACTAGCTTTAAGTCGAGCAAATGCAAGACCCATTGCATTGCCAATACTTGTTTAACTGCTTGCCAGCTGTCTTCAGCATGTCATGCAGAACATGTGGTTATTTGAAAATCTAGAAATAGGTTGTCTTCAACAAAGTACTAATGTTTACACATGGTCAACAGAATGTCTAAAGAGTCTTATCGCTCTCAAAGTTGTTGTTTGATTAAATGCGCAGTGTGGTGTAATTGGTTGTTGTGGGTGACTTTGCATCATGCAGCATGATTCTGTTGTTGTTCACTCTAGTAACTTTCCACTCCACTTAATGAACTGAAAGAGTGTATGCATGCGGCCTATATCTGTGTGCCTGTCATGAAACGTTTTTGAAACTTTTTTGGTGGATATATATATTAGATTTGGTCAGAATACGTTTGTAGTGGCTGAGATGACTTATTTATATGACGTAGCACCTGCGCTTAGCAAAGAGACAGGATGTTTCCTAAGATTCAGAGTAAGTAAGACTTGTGTCTCAAGTCTCACTCCATGGCGTACGAGATTCCTTTCTCAATAATGTTGTTGTTTTAGGGTGATGCGTAGGCTGGAACAGTGGCATCTACCACTGTCTTATGGTATCCGTGAGACACATGGTAAGACCTTGCCATCTTCCTTCCTCCATTCTCTCAATGATTCCTGACCTTGGTTTCAGGGGTGTCTCATTCAAGGGGAGCAGTTCTTATCTCCGATCTTGCAGGCCTGTGGAAGTCGACAGTGACCCCATATCAGATGCACCAGTTGCTTAGTGACAGCATGTTAAACGTGAGCAACATGATGAAAATATAACATTTTTATGCAGCAGACCGGTACAGAAAATATTTTATAGCAAACAATTTCTTCTGGCCTGCTTTTAGGACGTTTTTCTATGTTAATCGTCGACGATTTGGATCAGTCGAATCCAACTGAGCACAATCTGAACACGAAAAGCGAGTTCCCCTCCTAGAAACGTCAGCCTTGTAACCCAGAGTTACCGTTATACATCATGGAAGCTCGCCCTCAATGATTTCTGTGTACAGACCTTACCTGACGACAGTGAATTTAAATATAGCAAGGATAGATATATTTGTATGGAACTTCAGCATTCTCTAAACACGTCTTGTTGGAACTTGTGTGGAGCCTAAATCGAAGGGTAAAACGCAATGCTTTTGTTCCCTCTTGTCTGCAATAGCGTTGTCGGTTGAGTATCTGCTGGTGAGATGTATGTATGTGCTGGAGCGGTTCGCGGTGCTTTGTAGGGGCGGAGTGGTGCACGGGGGAGGAAACTGATTAAAATAAAAAAAAACACTTATCTGCATTGTTGCCACTGCTGCCACAACCCCACTGCTCCTCTGCTGCAGGCACAGGCTCCCAGCCTGCCCTGCAGCCAACTATGACGCTGCTCAGAGCAATGTTAGGATTGGCTGGGAGCACCCAGCCAGGGCACTCCCAGGCAGTCTGGGAGTCTGTGTCTGCTCTCTCCAGCCCAGCAATACAGTGCCGGGCTGCAGAGAGCACAGTGCGCATGTGTGTTTGGACGGCCGGCCAAACATACACGAGCATTGTGCTCATCACAGCCCGTGGCCCCGCCCCTTTTACTACAAAAGGATAATAAACACAGTTTATTATCCTTTTGTAGTAAAAGGTTGCAGATGCTGCTGTTGGCGAGGGGGCGACGCTCCTCCGCCCTACCAGAGGAGCCGCACCTGTATATGTAAGTGTTTATGCTGCAGGTGGCAGGCTTGAATCCCAATGGAGCAGACTGTATATATTATAATTCTTGTAATTAAGCCACAGTTTGTGTTACTTTCGGTCATTTGCACCATGCGCCATTGCACCGTCTCCACAAAGAGCGCACTCTGGGCCAGATGTGACAAAATTCTGGTCACAAAAAATGTTCACAATTGCGCACCAATGTATTGCCACCGACATCTGATTTTGTGAGCAGTTCTAGGTACTATAAGGTTGATTCTTAAAATCACCATTCACAGGGGTTCTAGTGAACATTAATGAGACTACAGTTTGCAATTGCGTGTGATCGACTACAAACACAGGTGTGGTGGCCTGCCAGCATATCTGTGTTTCCATTTCTCCGGGCAAACTTTTTATACAATTAGCCCGTTTTCCTTAAGGAATCTAGTGGATCTTTAAAAAGATAAAATATTTCTGTTTTGAAAAACAACATATCCACTGTGCCACTCTCTCCTGTTGCTGCCACCAGGCTTCCCAAAGAGGAAGGCTCCCAGGTGAATTCCTTTCCCTTTGAATTAGTTACCACACTCATTGCGGTGTATGTAACTGTCAAATAACTTGTGACCTGAAGCACGATTTTAAATCATTGATACATTGCATACCAAAACCCAATCTGAATTTAGATGGAACTCCTTGTCACGCCCCTTTCAAATACCAATTCGTTACAGGTCTCAAAATCAATTTTACAACTTGTAAAATGGGTTTAGTGCATTAAAAAAATGTGGTCGCAGTTCCAGTGAGCTTGCGAATCTCAAGGTGTGCAATCACACAATTCTGCACTACATCGAGCCTTCTGTGCACAGTGTGTACCAGCGGTCAGCAGCCAGATGGACGGTCTGTAACCTTGTTAGGACCCCAGCCTTGAAAATGAAGTCATGTCCCGGGAGGGCCACTTTCTGCTCCGCCAACATTGTTCTGTGCTGATCAGGGTCAGCAGGAATAATGGCCGAGTCAATGTATGGTGTTTACAGCATAGCTGGGGCTAATTAAATCCCTTTATTATCTAAACAAGTGCTGCGCTCAGCAAGGCTGAGACTGTACTCCTAAACTGTGAGGACGGAAGGAGAGTTTCTCATTGTGGCTTCCCTTTCCATCGTAGGTGTCAAATGAACCTTCATTTTGTTGTACCTTTTACTAAGAACACCTGGCGTGAATGCATTTAATAACTGCAGTTATTGTTATAGGGTCCGAGTGGAACAGTGATGAACCAAAGGTGCCACATAGCTATGTTTGCTGAACTTTGATTCACCAGAACATTGATGGAACCAGAACACAACCAGGGAGCATCATGAAGTGTGAAATCTTGTCAGTGGAAAGGTGTAGATGAGGGAGAAACGATGCAGGGTAACTCACAAGCAGCAGAGCTGTTGAGGGGCATAAAGAAAGATATGTGGCATACTGAGAAGCATGGAGAGGTTGCAAGTCTGAGGTGAGTGGAAGATGAAAGATAAGAAAAATAATGAGCTGGTTTAAGTAGTTGTACAGATGGCAGTGAGAAAGACTGTCAGTACGATGAGCACACTAGTGAGAACGTTAACTGAGACCCATTTGAGAAAAGTGAGCAAATCAAAGTGGTGTAGAAGTGCAGAGGAACTGGCACACTTATAGGAATACAACTATATGGAGCAGATAATTCGAATTGAAGCAGACGTTATTAATGATTAAGGTAAGCTAGACGTACAAGTGTCGATTATTTAACAGGAATTCAGGAGCAAATACGATGAAAGCTTGTAGAGGTAAACTTTTTGTATACCTCTGCTGTTGAAAGTAATGATACAAAAAATTCAGGATCATTTGAATCATACCTGATTGGTTTTCTCAAATATGATTTACTGATGAAGAAGATATATCTTTTCCGCATCTAGAAAAATCACAATTATCAATAAAATTGCTATTTTCACACTGTGAAAAGAAAATCCACAGTAATTGGTGTCCTCAGGAGAGGTCTCCAATACCAGAGGATTGATAGGGATGGCACCCAGAGGTGTGAAAAAAATGGACTGAAAAAACAGCAAAGAAAAACAGGTTTGCTGAAATAAAATTGTGATATTAACAGTGGCGGTTCTTCGGGTGCGAAAGGGGTGGGGTGGCGCATGGGGAAATAAAAAATTAATTAATTAAGAAAAAAAAACACTTACCTCCTCGATGTCGCGCTGCTCCTCCGTCTTCTTGCAGCAGGCACAGGCTCCCAGCCTGTCCTGCGGCCAAACCTGACGCTGTTCAGAGCCGTGTCAGGATTGCCCGGGAGCGCCCAGCCAGGACCCTCCCAGGCAGACTGGGGGCCTTTGCAGGCTGTCCCCAGCCCAGCAACGGTGTTGCTGTGCTGGAGAGAGCCCTGTGCGCATGTGTGTTTGGCCAACCCAAGACGGCTGGCCAAACATACATGCGCAGTGAGGGGGGGTGCTGTGCACGCCCCCTCAGTACAAGTCACTTCTGTGGCTCCAACACTTTGAAAGGTTTTGCAGCTGCCGCTGCTGATGGTGGTGGGGAGGGTGACGCTCCTCTGCCCTAATGTAGGAGCCACCCCTGGATATTAATCAAAACCACAATCTCACAGCTGTTATTTAATGATTGGCAAAAATTCCATGAAAAATTGTGTTCACAAGTCCACAAATATAAAAAGGGAAATTTGGGAACATATTTTTTTCCCTTATGAAAAGTTAGTATAAAAATCAATGCCATGCTAGTGGGCACAAGTAGCAGTGATTGGCTACCGACACTGGCAACCAGAGCCTGGGCTGGCACCCTGTGGCAGGTTGGTCCTGTGGCTTAACTATACAAAAACCACAGAAGATTCACCAGTTATGATTAGCAGTGCACATAGTGTGTGTCATAACCATTACCGCCCACCTGAATGCACCACTTTGCTACAGCATGGAAACAAAAGACATACAACCTAAAGAAAAACGTGATGGGTAATATGAGTTATGGCATATAGGGGGTCATTCCGATCCCGGCGGGCGCCACCCGCCGGGCGGAAACCGCCCAAACACCGCACCGCGGTCAAATGACCGCGGCGGTGATCACAACTTTCCCGCTGGGCCGGCGGGCGATCTCAAGCAGATCGCCCGCCGGCCCAGCGGGAAAGCCCCAGCAAAGATGAAGCCGGCTCCGAATGGATTTGCTGGGGTGCGACGGGTGCAGTGGCACCCGTCGCGATTTTCAGTGTCTGCTTTGCAGACACTGAAAATCTTAATGGGGCCCTGTTAGGGGGCCCCTGCAGTGCCCATGCCAGTGGCATGGGCACTGCAGGGGCCCCCACGACACCCGTTCCCACCAGCCTCTTCCTGGCGGTGTAAAGGGGGTCGGAATCCCCATGGCGGCGCTGCATGCAGCGCCGCCATGGAGGATTCCCTGGGGCAGGGGAAAACCGTCGGGAAGCCGCCGGTTCCCCTTTTCTGACTGCGGCTTTACCGCCGCGGTCAGAATTGCCCCGGAAGCACCGCCAGCCTGTTGGCGGTGCTTCCTCTGCCCTCTGCCATGGCGGATACAAACCGCCAGGGTCAGAATGAGGGCCATAGTGTGCTCATTACTAACCATACCTTTCAAATTTCTATGTTTTTTGTTTGTGTTTGAGCCAGAACTATACCTAAGCTTTTACCTGTTTTTTTCAGTGAATAACACTTGCTCTGTTGCCCTTGGCTGTGTTTGTGCTATACAAATACCTACATACTCCCATACATTCAGTTTTTGATTAGTTCACAAAAAATAGACGTAGTTCTCAAAATTCGGATTTGTTTTCAGCGGTGTACATCATGCTTTTTTTGGATACCTTTATAATACTACCTGAAAATAGTAGTAATTTTACATAATGTGCATTTCTTTTACATTTGTTTGTTCTATATTATTTGCATGGAAAATCCTAAAAATATATACCTCAAAATTATGATGGCTGTTTCTTTTTTTTTATAAATCTTTTTATTCAATTTTTGTTACAGTTTTAACCGCTGTCACAGTAGAACATTTAATCATGAGCAGGAACAATCGGACATATCATCTCCGGTTGATGCATACTGCAGAACACACACACATATTCATTATACACTCTGATCTAGAGCGACTACAACTTAAATTGTGTACGATTTATAGGGAGGGCACGTCCTAACAGTCACACCTCTCATTGCATCTAAGTTCAAAGCATAGTCCAGTGGAGACGGCCATCCAGTGCCTGTAGTCCTATGACAAGTAATCGTGCCTGTCAGGCAGGTACAGTATATGTAAAGAATGCGTCTGTTTTATAATGTGTGCTTCGGCATAACTTGAGATAGCCAGTGATAACAATAGTGAGTTTAACAAACATAACCAGAGCCTATTAACAACATCCCACCCATATTCAACCCCCCGTCGCCCACCCAACGCATGCACTCGGTGCCTTCCACTTTCTAGAGGCAGGGGTATTCAGCAATTCAGATTGCTAATGCTGTACAGTTCCCCGCAACAGGATCACAAACCGCTCCCCCATCCCATCAACAATGCACAATGGACACTGCACCTCTAGGTCTCCAGTTTGCCGTCAGGTACATCCTGTAGTGTCTCAAGCTCAGTGAGCGTGTTTACCCAGCTAGTGGATAATGGATACTTGCGCCACCTCAGTGTGTCCTCCCTGAGTAATGCTGCCCCCTCAGCCCGTGCCCATACCAAGAAACAGCGCAGCCACGCCCCTAAAGGCGGAGGTTCAGATGCCCTCCATCTCTTTGTAATGAGGCGCTTTGCCGTCAACAGTCCCAAGTCCAAGAAACGGGAGGTTCGCTTGTGTTTCCTAGATCTGGGGAATAAGCCTAATAGGCAGGCTTCCCAACTGGTTAATGCTGGGCATGCCGTGTAGGTAGAAAGGTGGGAGGCCACATCTCGCCAGTAGGTGCACAATGGTGGGCACGACCACATCATGTGCAAGGAATCAGCTGCAACCAACGCACACCTGAGACAGGATGCACCAGTCCGGTGAAAATACCTGTTAATCTTCTCGGGAGTGAGGTACGCCCTTTGTAGTATGTAAAATTGGATCAGGCGAAAGCGTGCATTCCGCAGAACATGTGTAGGGCTTTCCAGTGCCATCTCCCATTCCCCATCCATGAAGGGACGGGTGAGATCGCCTTCCCATCAGGCGTGCAGACTAGCATGTGTAGGTGTGGTATGTATTTGTAACGAGCGAACTAGCCAGTGAACCAGGTATGTGCCCGACTCATAACCTGCATATATTGGATCGTCAGGTGGGTTGGTAGTTCTGCTGATATGTCTCCCCAGCGAAGTGACAAAGAAGCCCTCAATGAATTATAAAGCAGAAACTGTCGCAGCGGTAGACCAGTCTCCTCTGCCAGAGTGTCAAGGGGAATCAGAGTGCCCTCCATGTATAGGTCTCTTAATGAGTGTATTCCGGCTACATGCCATTATTCTAGCTCCGCTGCCAACGTAAAAGTAGTGTTCCTGGGGGTGCCCAATAAAGCCAGTGCTGGCGCATAGGGAGTAATTGAGCATGTACTATTGATACTCCTACAGTAACATCGGTGTGCCACCCCTAAAAGAAGAGATTTTGGTGCCCTTGTGCGTGTATTTGGGTGGAATAAATGAAATTTGCTGGCCCAAGTCCACTGCGACCTCGCTGTAACTGTGTCCGATAAGTGTTGGCCCGAAAGCCAACTGATCATCCGCTGTAGTTGGGCAGCCAAATAATATTGTTCTAGGTTAGGCACCGCCAAACCGCCTCTGTCCAGATGCGCATATAGTTTAGCTAATGCCACCTTGCAGTGGCCAGTATTCCATATGAACTCCCTCATCCTGGGCTCTAGCTCCCAGAAGAACTTTGCCGGTATTACAAATAGGCAGGTTGGAGAAGTAGTATAAAAGGTGGGGAAGTACTACCATCTTCAGGAAGGCCACTCGCCCCGCCACAGACAATGGCAGCATCTGCCAGAAGATCATTTGTGTGTGGATGGAGGTGATCGCAATCTTAATGTTTCCGTAATGTAAATCAGTGTCTAAGTGATATACTCGGATCCCAAGATATCTGAATGTTCTGGGTTGCCAGAGAACTGCGGCACCAGAAAGCTGCAAGGCCGGGTCTGTGACTCCGGATGAAATGGGAACAAACACGATTTGCCTCAGTTAACACGCAGACCTGATGGAGGCAAAATGTTGCAGCACTTCTGCAACCTCGGCAGGAACCTCCGAGATGGATCTAAGATAAAGCAGTAGATCATCCGCATATAGAAATACCACATGTAGACCGTCCCCAGCGGGATGCCCCAGTTTCCCCTCGGCGGCAGAGCTTTGCTGCCAGAAGCTCTGTAGCTAGTGAAAATAGTAATGGGGAAAGGAGGAAGCCCCGTCGAGTGCCCTTGCCCGTTAAGATCGGGTCAGAGATAGCAGAACCAGTTCTTACTCTGAATAGCGGTTGTGTATACAATAGCCGCACTAGTCTCAAGAAGCCAGGGCCAAACCCGTATAGACTCCGAACTTGAAATAAGAATGGCCATTCCAGTGAATTGAAGGCCTTTTCAAGATCCAATACAGATATCGAGCAGCTGGCCAGGCCTGCGTGGAATACCGCATTACACGAAAAAAGCGCTGGATATTCAATGATGTGCTGCGAGCTGGCACAAACCCATTCTGGTCCGGGTGGACCAACTTGGGGACCAAGGGTGCCATGCGTGCGGCAAGCGCCTTGGCCAGTATCTTATAGTTCGTGTTGAGCATGGCCAGCTGTCTTTAAGAGCCCAGCAGAGTCAGATCTCAGCTAGGTTTTGGAAGAGAACTTAGCAGTGCCTCTCGCTGAGAAGCGGAGAGTGCAGACGTAGAGAGAGCCTGCTCATACACTTTCAGGAGGTGGGGGGGGTGATCAAGTGCGAATAGGCTTTGTAAAATTCAGTTGGGAGTCCATCGGGGCCCTGGGGTCGTACCAGTGTATAGGGCACGTATTATGTCCTGCAATTCGGTCAGTGTTAGTGGTTCCTCTAATTCCATCTGCTGGTCATTCGTGAGGCCAGGCAAATGAAGAGGAGTAAGAAATGCATCATATTCCCCGGGGCTTGCCGATTCCATAGACTGGTACAGGTGTGTGTAGTAATGCGTAAGCTTATCATGTAGTTCTCGTTGGGTACCCGCCACAGAGCGTAAAGCAAATAATGGGGTGGCGGCGCCCTCTTGTCGTATGAGCCACGCCAGTAATCGTCCTGACCAGTCTGCCGCAGCATGTGTGCGAGCTGAATGTGCAGCATAATTAAGGCATCACAGACGCTCTAACAGGGATATATGTTCCCTGTGACTATCCGCTAGTGTGTCGCCCCTCCGGGTCACGCAACGCATGTGCTCTATGACCCAATAGAGTTCCTCTAGTCGCATCAGGCTAGCCTCAGTCATCTTATGCAAGTTCCATTGCACACCCAAACAGTCTCCCTGCAGCGCCACCTTAAGCGCGTCCCATTCCAGGTGTCTCAATGAGGCCATCTGGGCATTGTTGTCAAAGTTTGACACAATGGTCTTGCCAAGTGACTCTCGAAAGAGAGGGTCCTCCTGCGCCTTCGGCCCAAACGCCAAGTGGGAACAGCCGGAACTAGAACATCTTCCACCATCTGCATGTATTGCTGATTATGGTCTGAGTGTGTACGACCCAAATAATCCGTGTGCGATATGGTGGATATTAGTTTTTCAGTGCAGAGGATTCTGTCTAGCTGCACATAGAGATTATGTGGGGTTGAGTAATAGGAGTATACACGGTCCTGACTGTGGAGATGACGCCAAACATCTGCCAACCGCCAATGCTGAAACCAGTTATGCAGCGATGTTGTAGAATATACTGCAGGCGCCGTGGGAAGGGGTGCGAAAGAGTGCCCAAGCCCAGGTCAATGACGCTATTAAAGTCTCTCCCCAGGAGCCACGGGATGTCACTCTACCGGGATAGGACACCAGATAGTTTGTGCAAAAAGGACGCTTGTTCTGTGTTTGGCGCATATATTGATACTGAAATTAGGGCTCTGCCATTTAAGCAGCCGCGTTCAAATACATAGCGCTCGTCAGCGTTTATTACCTGCTCCTCAGCTAGGAAGGGGGTACCTGGTTTAATCCATATGAGAGCTCCTCTAGCAAAAGAGGAGTAATGCGTTGCTGTAACCTAGTGGCCTCCGACATAGTAAGGTGCGTTTCCTGTAGCAATCCAATGTGTACGGAGTGCCTTTTGAGGTATGAATAAATAGCATACCGGCGTGCTGGTGTGTATACCTCTCACATTCCATGTTAGTATGTTAAACAGCACCATTAGAGTATTGCGAAAGAGTGGATGCAAGGTCAGGGAAGGGGCAGTTACCGGGGTACTTCATGGGCGGCTGGCAAGCCGCAGGCGAGGGTAATGACAGAGGCTCCAATCAACAACGAACCAATACAACAAGGCGTAAACAGAGAGTGCCAAAACAACTAGTACAAATACCATAAAGGCAGAAAGACAAACTACTCCCGCCCAAACGTCCACATTTGTTGCCACGGTTGAAATAACGCATCAGGAAGAGAGTGCCTATAGGGAAGTTCGTGCGGGGAGTGCCAACACAAAGAACCCAGTCGACTATGGCTGCTCAGTCAGCACCGCAAGGAGACAGCGCACTGGGCCGCTTACAGTATTTCCCTGGAGGGAGTGTGGCCCGTCTCCACAAGCGCGATGAAAGAAGCATACACTGAAGGAGGGAAACAGCGTGGCGGGAGAGGGGGAATGGGTCCTCCGCAAGGGAGCACTAGTTGGAAGAAGCAAAGATCAGAACGGAATTCACAAGTCTCGCTCCAGACACCCGGATGTGCAACTGGCTGTCAGATATACGTTTTCCCATATCGGCTCTGTTATACTGCAGTGCACATATGCAGCATGAGGCTGCACAATGTCAAAAGGGTTTGCCACTCAAACAATGTCATCTGCTGTCTGTGGTGTCACATCTGGGTGTGGTGTACAGTCTCAGTCTCTGAACGGCTGCCTCTCAAATATTCCTGTTCGTTGCCAGCTGCGTCAGACCCCTTTTCCTGGTCCGAATAACGAGCTGGCTCCCCGATGGCTGCCGCTGACTGTAATGCACTGCGCTGGTCTCGTATAATCTGTTCAAGATCAGGAGCATGTGATAAACGTTGTGTAGATGCTCCTCGATATCCTCTGGCTCGACGGCGGGGGGGGCGAGTTGTGTCCTCCGCTCTCTGCCTCGTGCTTCTGGTACTGTAGATCATCGGGCCTGATCCTTTGCCTCCAGCCACTCCCAGGTAGCAAAAAATGTTGACTGTCCCTGAGCCACCACCCAAAGTCCTGCCGGGTAAAGAAAAGAATACTTCGAGTTGAGGGCGCAGAGTTGTCATTTCACAGCCAGGAAGGAGCTCCTTTGCTTTTGTACTGCCATAGAGTAATCAGGGAACAGCAAAGAATACTTCGAGTTGAGGGCGCAGAGTTGTCATTTCACAGCCAGGAAGGAGCTCCTTTGCTTTTGTACTGCCATAGAGTAATCAGGGAACAGCATGACCTTGCATTATTTACCTGGATGCTTTGTAGTGCCCTTGCCTCATGTAATATGGAATCTCTGTCAGCATAGTGTAGTAGGTGAAACAAAAAAGGGCATGGGCCCGACCCCAGCGGCAGGGGCCTCACCGGCACCCGGTACGCCAGTTCAACATGAAAAAATGGCATAAGTGCTTCAGTGGGGACCAGTTTCTTTATAAATTTTTCCTCATAAGACACAGGGTCACTGTGAAGATAACATGTGGAGATAACCTGTGGAGATGTGACAGGAGAAGAGGCTGGAATGTGATGATGTAGGCAGTGAGGTCACACGGGACAGAGGAAGAGAAGAAGTGGAGAGAACTGAAGTGCGGAGCTATGCTGAAGATGTTGTTATAGTAATGTACCTGAAATAAAGTGGAAGTCAAACAGAACCGTGGAAGAGTGATCTTTACAGTCACTCCTCTCAACCCCCTCCGTCAAACCCACCACTTGAATGTTGTTTCTCTGGGAACGCCCCTTTGAGTCTTTCACTCTGCTCTCCAGGGCAGTCACCCTGTCAAGCAACGACTGCACCGAAGCGTCTACTCGTTGAGTTTTGGGGATAAGTTTGTGCAAGGTGCGTTCCATGGTGTGTGATTTATCTGTCAATTTCCTGTGGCCCGCTTGTAGCAGATTGAGATCAGTCGCCATAGTGTCTATCTTCTGCTCCAGGGACAATCTGATTTGACCCTGTGACGTGCCGAGGCGTTCCATCGCCTCCAGTACCGCATCCGGTTTGCAATCCAATGAAGATGGAGGACCAGCGCTCCGGGTAGAGGGGGCACTACCCGTCCCGAAGCGTAACCGCCCCATATTGCGGGCGCCCGGGAACAAATCTTCCTTATCTCCCCTGAGAGACAAAGTACAATGCGCAGTATAGCAGCCGCAGTCAGTGCACTCAGCTGCTGGCTCCCCCCTAGATGGTGCAACTCAGATGATGTCTGTTATTATTGTCCAGGCACAGCCTATGTTCACAGCATGGCCGGGTTATACAGTGGGTGTCCCCCAGCAGCTGTTCCCCGAGCAGTACAGCAATGGCAGCCCGCCTACACGGATGCAGACAGGCAGGTGTGTCAGTAACTGCCCGTCCTCTCTCGTTTCCCCTAAGTGGTCACCCGTGTGGTAATCTCAAGGTGGGGGGGAGATAGCGCCTGGTGCTTCCTTCATGAAGTGCCTCTCCATTCAAAAGCAGCTCTCAGCATGGGAGCCTGCTCACTCTTGTCCTCTGCGTACTGTTCGTTCATTGCGGGCCAAAGCATCCGTCGATAAATCTGTTCTTCTCCACCCCTCCGCACAGCAGCAATTCAAAGTGGGGCCGTCTCACCTCAGGTTCCAGTCTCGTCCCAGGCCTCCGGTGGTCCTGTAGATACCGCTGCGGTGGAGAGGCTGTCCCAGGAGGCCACGCAGCATAAGGGCTTCCACCACACAGCCCTGAGCTTGGGCGCCCCTAGTCTCCTCTGCTTTCTTGCTCGCCGGGGGGTTGGGAGGGGCTGCCACCACTTCTGTGCCGCGGGTCCCCGGGGTGCCCCCCGTCAGCAAGGGAGCCCTCGTGGCCAGTCACTACCTCCTCAGGGTCTGCGGCTCCAGGCCTCTCTGCCGCCAGCCTCCTCCGCTCGCGACCCTCCTCCTCCTCACACCAAAGGGCCGCATGCAGCAGATATTTAAATCCTGAACTGCGTCATCGGTCTCCAAATCACTTCTCCGGTCTTGTGTGCCCCAGAAGTTGCAGAGCATCGTCTCACTCTCTGCGCGTTGCCTGCGCACAGGGAAACCACATGATAAACTGGATCTCGTGACAGAGCCCTGTCCGCCATGCTGGCCCCTCAGGCCACACCCTCTTAATGGCTGTTTCTTATCAATAACAAATACAAGACCAGCCTTGACTGTTAATGTGCTCATAAATAGATAAATCTTCATTGGCCTTACTCTAGTGTCAAACCTGTTGCTGCACCTTGATTCTAATTTGCAATGACCTGTCTCTTAATTTTGACCAGTTATTAATTATCCAGTCTAGCAGTGCAATACAAAATGTCCTTGCTAGTGAAACTTCAGCATGGCTTGAATGTTCTACATATGGATAATTTTTAATTACACATAAATGTTGCACTATCTTCTGTTTAGGTTAATGTACCTAATGTATATTTCAGTTGTAATGGCAGACAATCAAATGTATAAACCATATAGGAAGTATTACAATTGATGGAGTGTTAATTGCTCATAGTTATGTGAGCACTGCTATTGATACAATATCTTATTTTATAAAGTACAGAATTCCATTCCATGAAAACTGAAAGGGTTTGAAAGTATCAAAGAACTATTTGGTAGCATTTGTCTGCTGAAATGACTTCAGATAAATGTGTGTTTGAATTTGATGATTCAGGATATTCACCAGAAATTGGTAGCATCTTGGCCACCTTATTTACAGTGTACACATACGCAAAATATGTAGATGTCCCATCTGCATTTTATTTTTAGAGTGCATACAGACAGGATGTCTCCCAATTTTTGGCAGGTATTCTGCATCTGGAAGATCTAAATATGTCCTAAATCTTTTAGAGGAATTTGTTTGAAGCCACTTGAGTAGAAATATTCCACTATAGAGCTCTGGGATTCTTTCAGATGCTTTGCATACAATCTAAATAGGGTGGAAGAGATATCTGCCAGTTATTTGCAGATGACCTAATCACGCTAAATTGTAAATAAATCCTTTAGTAATTAACAATATGCGTGTGATGGATAGTCATGGCCTACATTTCTAATAGTTTCAGTATGTATTTGAACATTTCTTTTTAAGAAGAATATCCCTGTTCCTTTGTGCTTTTGCATTGTGTCCAACTGTGAATATGTTTCAGTCTCTTGTGCTATAACCTCTACCACTCTTTTATTTGCTCAGTTATATTACTATTGATTGTAGATTATGTATTCTGGCTAGTGCTCATGACTTTCTATAGGGTAACTTTTTATCAAAACTACTTATGTGCTTCTGTTCACAGGGATGCTCCAATTGAGCCCTTTGCAGTTTCACCTATAGATATTGAGATCATTACCTTTGGTAGGAGAATTTATGAAAGCTATTAATTCTATTTTGTAATCAAATCTAAGCTCAAACCTAGAAAGTTATTGGTGATCTACAGGATATCATTTGTAAAATATAATTTTTAATAACACATTTCACGTAGTCATTTTTTCGAGATTAATAACGATCATTTACGCACCTAAGCAAGAGGATAATGGGCTTTCTGTATTCTCCAGAACCCATATTGTGTTTTTCTACCACGGCCCTCTTATAACATTGGTATAAGATGGGTTTATTGAGGTCCCATATCTAATCCTTAGGCCTGTATGTTAAAGACATTTTCAAATAGAAAAACATTTTTAGAGGTATTATTTTTTCTGCTTAAGAGGCATTACTTTTCCTGTTTGATAACTCTATCAAAGGAACAAGAATGCTTAAATTCGACAAGACAGACTTCTTTTTGTCTGAAGACAGTTAGGAGAGCCTCTCGGGCCTCCCTCCACAGTTCTCATAAGCCTGTTCTTGAAGCTTCCTTAGTCAGAACTGAGGACTGTTGACTAGTCATTAACGTGAAATGCTGTGGAAACGCCATACTTTTTGTACTTTAATCTGAGAAGATTTTACTGTGTTTGTCCAAAAATGCACTCTCACTTCCAACACAAGCTCTCCAGGGTATGATTATGGTAATAATGTGTACATGATCTGCAGCACATTTATTGCTGCAGGTTGATTGGCGCTGAGTGATTGAAAATAAAAGTGCATTTTCAACATATTTGCCCCGTAGCTTTGGCTTCCTATTGCCAACATGGTATCAGTGATGACACTTTGCATCACATGCAAAACTTATTATATATATATTTTTTTTTTGCACACCCGGACACAGAACGTTCTACTCCAGCGCTGCAGAGTGTTCAGTGTACTTGTAAAAGACTAATCGATTGAACCTTTTTGACCACTGATAGGCTTTCAATTGGTGGCAGTAGGTTGCAGCGTACTGTTGGGTTACAGTCTGGTCCTCTTGCTCTGATGATATTGCCATAAATCCATTCTGGCAATGAAACATGTTGGCCATTCATTGCTCTGTGGTCTCAGCAGGCTAATTGTTTTTTTCTTACGTGCCGAAGGCACATCCAGTTAAATTTTGTTTTTCAGTTACTTCTGATTTTTTTATGTTGTTTTGGGTCATATATGACTCAGAAAGTGAGGGCCTTCCCTTTTTTGATGTAGATACCAGTGCATAAATGTTTTCGAATACTTCTGTCCACAACAGGTCTTGGAGTATTTGGCTCTTTCCTCCATATATGGGAAAGTGTCCATTATGAGATACTAGCCAGTCAGTAGGACATTTCTTCAGGTTTCTTGGAATTCTCTACCTGAGAGACTTCCTACTTTTTACCTCAGTGGTTGCCAATGTTTGACACTACACCTGTTTTTTCATGTAGCTCACCCCATACTCAAAAGTCCCTACAGTAGGGGTACAGCCTTTAGGTTTGAACTAGCCAAGGGGAACGCTGGGTACAGTGTTTATATTTTGTCAGGTTGATAGGAGGTTGGGGTTTTTTGTTGTTGTTGCGTACCATCTTTTTTATGAGAGAAAGTCTACTTTTACTCAGCAGTTCTGCACTGATGTGTGAGGGATTGATTCTTTTTTCAGTATTCATGAACTCCTTTTACTATTAACCATAGAGACGTATTTTATCTTCTACTATCTTCTAAAAAGTTTTTCCTCCAAAAAGTATTTTCTCTCTTCTCCCTGTCTGCCAACTTGTCAGCATCAGGAAGCCACTTTCATGACACATACGGTGATATCTAATGATGCAAAGCAAAATGTTAGAATTGAGTCTCCCAAAGGTAAGGGCCAGGGTGAGCGCTCTGCATAACTCAGAACAGCGCATGTTTCTCAGTACTATGTAGCGAGTATATCAGCGGCACCGTTTCTCGGATTGGCTTCTGGGTGATGATCCCACACGGTGTAGCGAAGACAAGTTTTGGACCAGCACACTGTTTATTACAGTACCTGCTTATCTTTAGAGTTTATAGTATCTCATCGAAAGTCTCACAGTCACTGGGAGTATTCTAAGACTCACTTACCATACGTACCTTTTTTGAGTGTCTACATTAATATCTTGCAATGTGTATGGAGGAGTTCAAAGCACGTGGTCCCCCTTCCATTATCATCTTAATAGTAAAAACGCATATAAATATATTCACTAAAAAAAACAAGGGTTCCAGAGATATTATAATTAGGTTGATTTTACATGTGCATAAGGATAGAAATTCAGCAATTGTAGTTATACTTATCTGCAGAAAATATAACTCGTGCCCTAAGGTCGTACCAGTGACTTCAGGCAGGATAATGTTTCTGAAGAGGAATGTGTGGGCCTCTTCTAGTTTGTACAACATCATCTATTTTTTTTAGGTCAGTGTGTCTTGTTCAATAGCGTAGTTATGTCAGTAGGGAGGAAAGTGCCCATAGCTCCTCATACTGGGCTGTGATTGGTGAGCAGAAGCCATGATCTCCCTCTGGAGAGAGATCATTACCAGTCATACTTCACAGGGGGCTCGTGTGCAGAGCAGTTTAATGTTCCAGGGGTGGTTGTTCCAGCTGCCTCAAAAATGATGTTGATTGAATTTGATGGGTGTAATAATTGTAATAATTAGCTTTAGAAGTGTCAGATTTCAATTATAAAAGTCACGGGTATCTTAGGCCATGAAATCCGTTTCCTTATGTCACAATTGCTAGTGTCTGTGATGTTAGACCCGCTTTTTCCTTTATATTCTGCGTGCATTAAACGTGTTGTAGCTGAAACCCTACACCCATTCCAAAAATCCCCTTCTTACAAAAGCTGTATACCTTTCTCTATTCTTGTCTGATTTCTATTTTCTGCAGTCCAGATTCCCTCATCATGGTGTAAAGTTCTCGTAGAGACTTTAATGCTTCTTGCTTGATTTCTCATTCTCCTCTATTTAGCGGTTGCTTATGTCTCCTTGCTAACTCTACTCTGTATCTGTGCACATCTTGAAAGTCACAGGAGCCCGCCTGAAGGCAGATGTCTGCCTGTACACAGCATCCTTGCCAGAGAGGTGTCATAGTCGAAGAAAACCTGTGTGCTTAAATGCACGTTGTACCACTCTGAGGGTACTAAGGTTAAGGTTCAGGGGCCCCACAGGAGAGCAAAGAATAAGAGACAGATGTGACTTGCAGTGTTGAGAAGAGTGGGCCTGGTATTACATACTCTAACATGAGAGGATCTTTAGCTTGTACTGGTCATTTCGTCCTTGAGGTGCTGCCCATGTGGTCAATAGATGACCTAGGCCTGGCAGTCGTGGCATGTAGGTAGTGCATCCCCTTTGCACTAGCCATGAAGTTCTGGAATGACAAGTAAGCGGCCAGTCTGAGTTTACATACTTCGAGCTGAGTTGATGGTCTCTAGCTCCAATGCCTGAGATGTTGGTGGTGAGGAGGGATGAAGTGTGCATGCATCAGGATGCAGTGCCCCTTCACCCTGAGAGGACCAGGGTGTTTGAGGTCTCCCCTCAGGAATATATTTTGCGTAGGGGATTAGGGTCAAGAAAGTTGGTGCATACTCAGGCATCAAGAGTTGTCTGCAAAAGATTCAGGCATGCTAACTAGCCCATGGGGGGTGTCCTGGATCCTTTCCTCTCAGGATAGAAGCACGAAGGTAGACCATATGGTCATCTTAGCTTAACACCCTGAGGAATATCCCTATTTCAGATATTTGCAGGGACATAACCTAGAGGCCAGTTCATATTTTTGCTAACACTTACAGCATATACTCTGACTCAAGGACAGATACCTTGTTGGATCAAGCTCAGTTAGGCTAGGGGCTCAGTAAGGTCAAAAGTGAAGATAGAATTGGGGTAACCCACATATGAAAAAACTCCAACGAAAAGAAGACAGGGGTCACAGAAGTAGCCATCACCTGCGTCCTACTGGTTGACCTGTCTCAGTAATGTAACAATGCACAGCATGTTTTAAAGAGAACAATCTGAGTCCCTTGAGTCTGAGCACTAAGGAAGTTAAAAGTTTTCTCACTCTCACCTCTCAGTGCCTTTCATCCCCCCACTACCATCAAATCAGTTTATTTGTAATAAATGGCCGGGCCGACATACAGGTTCATCTATGACTTTGATGTTTCTTCGCCTAATCTGAGCTTGTGTGTCCTCTGGACAGACTTTAAGATACTCTGTATGGTCTTGCATGTTCTTCGTCCAGTGCTTTAGCATTACAGTACAACTGCCAAGTTCAGCATGAAGCTGACTTGTTTGTGTCTGTCACTCTGTCGTGGACTTTGCACGCATCAGCATGCAGAATTCCGTATTGGTATCCACGTTGGTCTCTCGCGCTACGCGCAGTTCTGTGACAGCTTGAATAATTTTTCCTAGTCTTCAGAGGCTTGTTGCTTTGGTCATTGGGAAAATAAGCATTTCCACCCGAATATCAATCAATCAGAATTTGTAAAGCACGGCTAATCACCGAAAGGGTATCCAGGCACTTACAGATCCCTGAGAAAGCAGTGAAAATGAGGAAAAAGCAAGGATAAAGCTCAAAAAATGAGGGGAAAAGCGAGGAGAAAGCAGTGAAAGCGAGGGAAAAGCAAGGAGAAGGCACAAAAATGGGGGGAAAGCAAGGAGAAAGGAGTGAAAATGATGGAAAGGCAAGGAGAGGGCATCCAAAAAAACAGTGGGGAAGCAATGAGAAAGCAGTGGGAATGAGAGAAAATCAAAAAGCAGACAATCAAAAAATGGGGGAAAAGTAAGGAGAAAACAGGAGCAAGAGCGATGCAGCAGCACGAGGAAAGCTGGGCCTGGGACCTGCTCACTCACTACTACTCATTACTGTAATTTGGGCGGCATTTCCAAATTGTTGCAGTGTGGATTAGTGGGCCTTTTATTCCCCATTTTATGGTAAGGTGTATCAAGTCACCCACTGGCTTGGGTGGAGAAAAAGAAAATTCCAGGTCCTAAGCAAAGCTGCTGCTTTGCCTCGCCTGGTGGATCAAGTATGAGCAGTCTTGCAGGCTTCTTAATTTTATGGCAGAATCACAGGCATGCTGCACCATCTCAGTGTAAGTAAAATGAAGTAGACTTTGGGTAACTCATGAACCCAGTACGAGTCATGGAAGGGTGTGTCTGAACCAGGAGGGTTCACAAGGTTACTGCGGGGCAGAATCCATTGGCAGGAACCCTCTCACTGACCACACCTTACTCTATTATTGCGGCCGGCAACTCCATCATAGGCAGACCATAAATGGAATATACTGCAGCAATCCACAGCACCTGAGCAGTAGGACCCATGGATGCTGGAAATAGTGCCCATCTGACCGATACCTAGCAGCATTCAACCAATCATAAGAGTGTGCCCCACTTGAACTTTCCATTATCCAGGTACCAGCAAGAAGTTAATCAAATGGCTAAAAGGTGCTGGTGCAAACCGCATGCCCCACAGCCTCCTCTAGGATTCCAGGTCACAGTCTACAGTAAAGGGCATGGAGCAGAGTCGTACTTGTCGCTATAACAATCTGGCTGTACCCGAAGGGCTGAGCTCACAGATTAGAGTATGAGTAATCTTTTGGCTGTTTGTATACTGCTTTGTGGTGTGGTTGGCCGGTCTTTACTATTTATCCCTCTGATATTGGCACAAACATTGTTTGCAGTAAGCACAAATGTTGCAGTCTTCCATACTTTGCAAAACACAATCACAGCATGTCTTTATTAACTATTCTATTTCTAGTTCTATCTATTTTGTGTCCGCATTTGTCCCTTGGAGGGAGGTGCGCCATATTACACAGTGCAAGGGGCCTCTCCCTAATAACCAATGACACGCATTTAAGTGCTGCCTGAGGGCAGTAAATGATGCATGGCCACGAGCTATAGTCAAGGAAGAATGGTCCCACTTCTACCCATAACTAAAGGGTATAGACCTACTCCTTCTCAGGGGAGATCCGCAGTCCAACTAGTAGCATAGTGAGGAAGCACCTCATCTCTGGAGGCTCTAAATGTGCACTGTCACACAGGGCCAGCTTTAAGGCAGCCACAACAGTTGCTACACTTAGGGCGGGGTAAGGGATGCTGTGTGTAGAAAAAACTTTCAGGTTTCAAAGCACCTGCTGCAGAGTTCCTTGTGTGGCTAGGAGTTTTCAGGGAACAATAGAAAAGTCGAGATAAGCCAGGTGAGTAATGTTCTTGCTGGAGAGAGTTCGAGTTTTGTCTAGTGGCAGTTTAGACTCATCATAAAGTGGTGCAGAGGGTTAATATGCCTGCTGCAAAGAATGTGTGCCATGCAGATTACAGAACTTTATTTTATGTAGGTAGCTCAGAGGGTTACTGCTTTTGTCACATAGATCCTTTTTAGGTCGAGCGAGGAAGTGCTTTGACCTGTTGGAAGTATTGTGGGCTTTTAACCATGCACACCCATCACTTTCATGTGTTTGTGTGCTTGCCTTTCAAAAATCACTTCATAACATTGGTAAATGATTGATGTTTGTCGCTCCTTGGGGCGTTTTTGTTACTGCCTTGCAGACTGACCCTGTTACATGGATTATTGCACGATTGCCAATATACTTCTGGGTGGGCAAACAACTTTTTTCTTTTGTCTGCGCTCGGTGGCTGCCATGGCACTCACAGTGCTCAGAGCCCGAACTCGATCGACGGTATTGGCTGCGCACATTGTTTACACTGTTACCTAATAAGAGTCATTTCATTTTTGCTTTTGGCTTTTATTTGTGTGATCTGTAGGTTACCGGATTACCTTCTCGGATAATGCATGGTAAATATTTATGTTTTTGTTTTGCACTAGTGCTTCCAGGCACATCAGAAAGCATTTTCTTTCCAGGTCTTGGGGTGTGTTGAAAGCACCGTCACCCATTATGCCTGGGCAAGCTGTAGATGGGTGTCACTGTGGGAAATGAGGTCCCTGAGGAGTCAGAAGCAGGGGGAAGGGAGCATGGACATAGAAAAGGGTCACCAGGGCACATAGCAGAGACGTCGTGTGACTTCATAGTTGAGATTTGACCGGGAGGCAGAAATGCAAAGCTGTTCTCTCTCCAGAAAGAACAATAATCACCAGGGTTATTTTGACATTTTTACATTACATGCACTTTGTGATCTGCCTAGTTCATGTTCTTTGCAGCAGGCATATTAACCCTCTGCGCTACCTCAGCCCTTTCACTGCTAGGCCTTTTCCCCCCTCCTGTGCCGAGCCTTTTATTTGCTATTTGGGGCAGTTCGCGCTTAGGCCCTCATAACTTTTTGTTCACATAAGGCACCCACGCCAAATTTGCGTCCTTTTTTTCCATCATCCAAGGGATTCTAGAGGTACCCAGACTTTGTGGGTTCCCCAGAAGGAGGCCAAGAAATTAGCCAAAATACAGTGAAAATTTCGTTTTTTTCAAACAAATTGGAAAAAGGGGCTGCAGAAGGCGGCTTGTGTTGTTTTCCCTGAAAATGGCATCAACAAAGGGTTTGTGGTGCTAAAATCACCAGCTTCCCACCTTTCAGGAACAGGAAGACTTGAATCAGAAAACCCAATTTTTCAAAACAATTTTGGCATTTTACTGGGACATACCCCATTTTTACGATTTTTGTGCTTTCAGCCTCCTTCCAGTCAGTGACAGAAATGGGCGTGAAACCAATGCTGGATCCCAGAAACTGAAACATTTCTGAAAAGTAGACAAAATTCTGAATCAGCAAGGGGTAATTTGTGTAGATCCTACAAGGGTTTCCTACAGAAAATAACAACGGAAAAAAAATATATTGAAATTGAGGTGAAAAAAATGAATTTCTTCTCTACGTTTTACTCTGTAACTTTTTCCTGCAATGTCAGATTTTTTAAAGCAATATACCGTTATGTCTGCTGGACTCTTCTGGTTGCGGGATATATAGGGCTTGTAGGTTCATCAAGAACTCGAGGTACCCAGAGGCAATAAATGACCTGCACCCTGCAGTGGGTTTTCATTCTATACCGGGTATACAGCAATTCATTTGCTGAAATATAAAGAGTAAAAAAATAGCCATCAAGAAAACCTTTGTATTTCCAAAATGGGCACAAGATAAGGTGTTGAGGAGCAGTGGTTATTTGCATTTCTGAATTCCGGGGTGCCCATACTAGCATGTGAATTACAGGGCATTTCTCAAATAGACGTCTTTTTTTATACACACTCTTATATTTGGAAGGAAACAATGTAGAGAAAGACAAGGGGCAATAACACTTGTTTTGCTATTCTATGTTCCCCCAAGTCTCCCGATGAAAATGGTACCTCACTTGTGTGGGTAGGCCTAGCGCCCACGAAAAGAAATGGCCCAAATCGCAACGTGGACACATCCCATTTTTTGACAGAAAACAGAGGTGTTTTTTGCAAAGTGCCTACCTGTAGATTTTGGCCTCTAGCTCAGCCGGCACCTAGGGAAACCTACCAAACCTGTGCATTTTTGAACACTAGACACCTAGGGGAATCCAAGATGGGGTGTCTTGTGGGGCTCTGACCAGATTCTGTTAACCAGAATCCTTTGCAAACCTCATAATTTGGCCCAAAAAACACTTTTTCCTCTCATTTCGGTGACAGAAAGTTCTTTACAAAGTGCGTACCTGTGGATTTTGGCATCTAGCTCAGCTGGCCCCAGGGGGGGCAGAAATGGCCTAAAATAAATTTGCCCCCTCAACCCACCCCCCCTCCCTGGGGAGCAACCCTTGCCTACGGGGTCACCCCTGCGTGACATTGGCGCAAAAAAAAAAGATTCCCGGCGCCTAGTTGTTTCTGCCCCCCCTTGGGGGCAAATTGACCTAAAATTGGCCGATTTGCCCCCAAGGGGGGCAGAAATGCTCTAAATACAATTTGCCCCCCAGGGGAGCGACCCTTGCCTAATGCTCCCCATCCCCATCTCTAAAAAAACAAACAAACAAAAAACTAAAACACAAAAAAAAAAAAATTGCCCTGGCGCCTAAAGGTTTCTGTCCCCCTGGGGGCAGATCGGCCTAATAACAATAGGCCGATCTGCTCCCAGGTTGGGTAGAAATGGCCTAAAATAAATTTGCCCCCCCACAACACCAGGGGAGCGACCCTTGCCTACGGGGTCGCTCCCCTTGCGTGACGGCGCAAAAAAAAGATCCCTGGTGCCTAGTGGTTTCTGCCCCTTGTCCTAAAATCGTCCGATCTGCCCCCAAAGCGGGCAGAAATGGCCTAAATACAATTTGCCCCTCCAGGGGAGCGACCCTTGCCTAAGGGGTCGCTCCCCATCTCTAAAAAACAAACAAACAACAACAACAAAAAACACAAAACAAAATGGAGCCCTTGCGCCTAGAGGTTTCTGCCTAATTAAAATAGGCTGATCTGCCCCCCTGGGGGGCAGAAATGGCCTAAAATAAATGTGCCCCCCGGGGGAACGACCCTTGCCTAAGGGGTCGCTCCCCTTACGTGAAATTCACAAACAAAAAAAGATCCCTGGTGTCTAGTGGTTTCTGTCCCCCTTGGGGGCCGATTGGCCTCATAAAAATAGGCCAATCTGCCCCCAAGGGGGGCAGAAATGGCCTAAATATAATTTGCCCCCTATGGGAGCGACCCTTGCCTAAGGGGTCACTCCCCACCTGTAAAAGAAAAAACAAAACAAAACAAAAAAATTGTATCCCTGGTGCCTAGAGGTTTCTGCCCCCGGGGGGGGGGGGGGGGGGTGGCAGAAAAGGAAGGCCTTAAAAAAATCTCTCCAGAAAGAACATTTATCACCAGAGTAATTTTGACATTTTTACATTAGATGCACTGTAAACAGAAAAATGTCACAAATGGAGAAAAAAAGATAGCTGTAAGTGAGCTGAAGGGGCTGGGAGTGACGGACATGGAGTATATAGGCCTGATATAGCTTTAAAATTACGTTGCCTCAGTATTTAATGCTTTAACATTTATATTCAGCAGCTGTGTTACTGCATAGAGATATAAAGCTATTTTCTTCTTTGAAGATATTTGTTTTTTTGGGCCTTCAGGAATAACGAGTTATTTGTTTGAGCTCATTATTACAGCTTTACTGAACGCCTCAATAAATACTTTTGAAACTTATGCACTGCGGATGCTTCTAAACCCTGTGCAGACAGCCAACCCCAGCTCATGAGCTGTAGTTGCAGTCCACGATGAAAGCAGTCAGGCAAGATGCTGAAATCCTGGCTTTGCCGTGTTTTTACTATGATACACTACTATTCAAGAGGGCATTCCAACTGTAATATTGTAAAGTTAGAAACCAGTCCTTGGAATAGTATTTGTGGAGTTTTCCACCTCCCTAGCTCAAAACGGGATTTGCTCATTTAGTTTGTTTCTGCTTTACATTCTGGGACTTGTAGTTTTATTTTTATAACGTGATACAAGCTGGAAGCCAGCCCTTGGAGTAGTATTCGTAGAGATGTGTAGCTCCCTAGCTCGATGCATGATTTGCTCATTTAGTTTGTTTCTGCTTTGCATTCTGGGACTTGTAGTTTTATTTTTATAATGTGATACTAGCTGCGAATACAAAGCAGAGACCTGACTAGATGAAATACACATGTTTGAGTCTGTGAAACTTGAACAGTGTGTGCGTGTATTTATATATCTAACCTCGAGGTGAGCTTACAGTTGGTTATGCTGTACAATGGTTAATATTTTATAACTAATATTTCAGTTCAAGACTGAGGATCATTAATATCATGTGAGATGGCTCTCCTCAAGCATGTGAAAAATCATTGACGTTTTGTTCGACTCCCCAGATGGCAGTAAAGGGACAGTGATCCAGTAAGCATGCATTCTTTGAATACAGTTATTTACTCATTGCCCTGCGGGCAATGTCCCCTGTACCCACTGCCAAGTAAATATGTTTTGTACCTGGGAGTTGTTTGTGTTTTAAGGGCCTTGTTTAAAAAAATAATCCAGTTGGCCTACTGGCCCTTTAGTTATATGGAGGGCCACTAGAATTATGTGGCATAAAGGACCAAAATATGTGGCAGGTTTGACCAATTAATGTGGCAACAAATTCCAGTTATGCTTTTACAATGCCAGTAGCTCCAGCGCAAGTAAATACAAGACCTATTGCATTGCAAATGCTTGTTTTGTTTGCTGTTCATAAGTTACAAAAGTAAAATAACACAGTGACCTATGAACTGTCATGAAAGAGCTGCATGCAAACTGCATGACATAGGGTATAATGGTATGCTTTTTCCCCCAGTCTTTCATTATCCTGATGTTGTTAAATAAAAATGTTTGTTTGGATAGAAATACATTCTCATTAGTATAGCCAACTGTTAAATCATGAGTTTGTGCTTCTCAAGACCAAACACTCAAAATATGCTGCCTACTAGTACGGATGACATGTGATTCCTTAACCTTGTAATCCTTATTGTCCTGTGGAACATTTCCTATAAACTGATATGGTTCATTGTTTCTGTGTAATGTGTGTGATGTAAAGTGCTGTGACACCCTTCACTCGTATGAGTAGCACTATAAAACAAATAAAATTAATGTATGTGAGGGGCTATGGAAAGACATGGGGCACTGCTGGAAAGTGGTAGTGAGGGAATCCGAGGAAAAAGTGGTCATGGGGGGACTAAAAAAGATTGTCACACTGAGAGTACTAGTGCTAAAACCAGCCTTGGTCGCACAGCATGTGAAGTGCTCTATGCAGGAATTATGATCCGGTTGGGTCATGGCACCCCAAGTTGTAACATGGCCAGCCAGTGTGCAAGACATGGTGATCCACAATGCAGGTTGGAGGAGCAGGGCTCATGTACAGCAGTTGTGGGGGAAGTGGATGGTGAGTTTGTGATGTTGCGCACAGCCAGCAGGTGCACTCCTTATCTGACAGAAGAAAGTCAGAATCACTAGGGCTAAAGAGACAGTAGGACCGATTGCCAGCTTTCAGGTTGCACGTGTCCAGTAGACTAGTGCCACAGCTTCCCACTGAAAACCAGGCAATTTCTGGGGATTCCCAGCCCATTATTTGTTACCAGGGAGGCAAAGCATTGTGTAGTGTGTTCTGTATAAAAAATGTTCAGTCTAGGATGAATTCAGTTGAACCTCAGTGCTATAACTTGAGGGAGGTGCACGCATCATAGGAGCAACTCATTTAACATATTTGTCCTTTTTTCCCTGCTTCCCCTTAATTCTCCCATTCCACGTTTTTGTTTTCCTTACTCAATCCTTCCCCTTCTCCTTTACTACATTTTTTGTCCCCCTGCAAAACTTTCAAGTTTTCTCTTGGTGTCATTACACTGTTAGATTGGAACTGGCCTTTAACATAAAGACAGTAATGGGATTGGGGAAAAAGAAATTCAGAGTGACCCCTATGTTGATTTAGAGTTTGGCTGGCAGAATTTAATCCCACCTTTGTGGTAACACTTAAACCACTTCTCTGCCACGGCTATTTTTTAGAGTATTTTGTCAGTGTGGCTAATGTTTCTGCACCAAAGTTGTATCATTCAGTGGAGGAGCCACTTGGGGGAGGAGAGACCTGGCAGCAATTCTTCCTTTACCCGACAGTTCTGGTAGATTTTTTGCCACCTAATTTGTACAATGAAAAGGTTGCACAAAGTGTTTATCAGTGTCCACATGATTTGTAGAGATTGGGGATGCTCCCTTTATGTTAGGGATAGCATACTTACCCCTCAGTAAAAATTAATAATTTCACAGATAGCCTTTCACTGGGTTAACACTGCCAAACATGGAGGTAGACCAAACACTCTAGATTGGTCGCCTGATATGCCATGATGTTCTGCAGCCCTCTGTCTAGAACCTGGTGCATCTGATGCAGAGGGGTGTCTACTCTTTATTGTCTCCACCTGGGAAACACAGGCCAGACAACTTGCACCGTGTCACACAATATCAGCTCCCTTCACAGTCACCTGCTGAGAAACTGATATCACATGGGGAGCATGGGAAACAACCTAAAACTGTTGAGTAGGATTCCAGTTGGTCTTTTAGTACTCTGATCAGCTAATGTCCATCAATGAGTATGGAAACAGTTCAGTACATTAGTGGCAGCCTCGTGAGCCTTTTTTGGAGGAGCAGGGGTTGTTGGTGGGTTCAAAGTACCCCTTAAGTAGACAGTCCCAATTTTTCACTGGCTGCCCCAGCAGGTTTCAGCAAATTTAGCACATGTCCTGGTTTTCAAAGAGGGTTGACTGAAAACCGAGGGAGGCATGTTTTTATGTTATGGAAGACAGGTATAGGTAGCATCTCTTTTTAGAAAGCAAATTAGTAATCAGCATGAAGCTGAGTTTAAATGTTGTGTTTAATTTAGTTCTTCAGTGCCTTGTTGTCTGTGTATTTATGTTGGTGAGCACTGTCATTTAAGCCATTCTGTGTCCCTCAGTTGAGGCAAAATTGTAGTCCTTCTATGGTTGCTAAATGTCCCAGTAATTGATTGTTATAGTCGGGTCACCCTTAGGCAGTTCTGCACACAAGTACAATGACCTCGTCCTTTCCTAACACTGTGCATACTTTTTAGGTCGGGCCTAGGCAGCATGCATGCGTTGTCTGCAAGACCTGCTGTATTCAGTAAAAGGACTTTGATCCCACCTACTGCTTGAATCCAGTGTCGCTCTTCTTTGCTGCCTTCTAATTGGTTTGCAGAACTTTATATGTCATTTCCGTTTCTAGCTGAGGAGCACCGACCAAGTACAGATTAATTCCACTTGATAAGTGGCTGTCCGCTTTGATGCAGGTACTATTTCTTCTATCCCTCTACCCCCTCATTCCCGACTGCCCTCTTAGCCAAGGCGCGTATTTTTTACTTTTACGCTGTAGCAATTTATCTTCCGATCCAGTTGTCATGATTTTCCTGTGCTGCTCGCTGGCTTTAACAATGCTTGTCTAAATCGCCAATTCTCTTGCTTACGGATGCGACTTGAGTTTCAATTTTTAAAAATCACATTTTTTTGTGGTGTTTCAGGACCACTAACACGCGTCTTCAATGAGTCTATGGGAAACGCCACGTGCGTCGGCATTTGTGATATCTACAAGAAATAATGAACACAAGACCCGATAAGAGGAGGGGAAAGGAGGCACGTGATATATCTTCTCATGTGTATTTTACCATGTTGAGAGTAGTACATAAAGGGACTATGCATGCCAGCACTGCGACCACGCCAGGGTATTTTACCAGGATGCTAAAGCAAAAGCCTGCTGTCTGGCCAGCAAGATTTCCGAGTGCCCTTTTAATGCGTGAGCATGCCTCTAGTGTAGAATTAAATATTTAGTTAAACAATATCAAATGGTTGCCTTTTAAAGCATTGCACATCTTCTTACGAGCATTCGTCTGATGTTGTTTTTTTATTTATGTGTTAATACGGTGTCTCTCAGTGCCCCAATTCACGCATGCGCAGAGTCCACACGCCCTTCTTTCTCCCTCTCTCTCATCACCCCCTACTATAGGGAAACACCCAGAAGCACGACTCCGGAACAATGAAGTCGTGAACAAAGCAAGCGTAACAACGCTTGCGTGAACAACAACTTTGTTTATCTGTGCCTTAACTACACATGTGCTGAACAACACACGTGTGGTTAAGGCACAGAAAAAGGGAGTCAGCATCTGGAGAGGACACGGTCAGGTAAGTGGGGCTGGGGCAGGGTTGAGGGGTAGTTTTTAGGAGTGGGGTAGTTTGGTTTTTAAGGGGCGGGGTGGGGGGATAGGGTAGGTTTGTTTTTAGGGGTGGGGTGGTGGGTCGGGTTGTTTTAGTTTTGGGGCGGGGTGGAGGTAGTATTAGTATTAGGGGCAGGGTGGGGGTTGTTTTAGTTTTTGGGGCGGGTGTGGGGTGTTGGAGTAGTTCTAGGGGCAGGGGTGGGGGGTTGGGGTAGTTTTAGGGGCACGGGTGGGAGGGTTGGAGTTGTTTTAGTTTTTAGGGGCGGGTAGTTTTAGGGGCGGGGTGGGGTAGTTTTATTTTTAGGGGTGGGTGAGTTGGGGTAGATTTAGTTTTTAGGGGCGGGATGGAGGGTAGAGGTAGTTTTAGTTTTTAGGAGTGGGGTGAGGGCTTGGGTAGTTTTAGGGGCAGGGTGGGGGTCAGGGTAGTTTTAGTGGGGGGTCGGTTTAGTTTTAGTTTTTAGGGGTGGGGTGGGGGGTTGGGTAGTTGTATTTTTAGGGGCTTGGGGTAGTTTTAGTTTTTAGGGTCAGGGTTGTTTTTGCTTTTAGGGGTGGGGGGTCGGGTTGTTTTAGTTTTTTATTGGCAGGGTTGGTGGGTCGGGGTTGTTTTAGTTTTAGTGGTGGGGTACTTTTGACGTTAGGACAGATGGAGGGGGGTCGCATGCTAGAACAATGCATGCCATCCCACAGATGCCTTTACTAGGCATGCCTTTACAACGAAAAATCGTTGTTAAGGCATGTGTGGTAAAGGCATGCATGGTAACAACGCGGTCATTGTTTCGACCGTGTTGTTTAGGCATGCGTGGTTCCAGCATTCGTTGTTCCATCATACATTCCCTACTATGGTCTTCTGCTAAGGCTAGCAGTTGTTGGAAAAGCGCCTTGTTGAGTAATTTATTTTTTTAAACGCATCTCTTCTGTGCTATTTCATCACCACTAACGTGTGTCTATATAGTGAGTCTGCGGTAAACTGTGTGTGCGTCGGCATTTGTGATATCTACGAGGAATAATGCACACGAGACCCGAGAAGAGGAAAGGAGGCACGTGATATATGCTTCCATGTGTATTTTACCATACTAAGAGTGTTACATAGGAGGAATGTGCCTGCCAGCACTGCGACCAAGATATGGGGTATTTTTCCAGGATACAGCAGCAAAAGCCTGCCGTTCGGTCAGCGGGATTTCCGAGTGCCCTTTTAACGCACAAGCATGCCTCTTTTGGTGAATGAAATATGTAGTTAAATAATTGCAAATGGTTGCATTTTAAAGCAATGCACATCTTCTTATGAGCATTCGTCTGATGTTGGTTTATTTGTGTTTATACGGTGTGCCCCGATGCCCCAACACACACAGGAGACCCACACCCCTCTGTCTCCCTCTGTCTCATCAGCCCCTGCTATGGCATTCTGCTTACACTAGCAGTTGGTGGAAAGCGCCTCACTACGCATGTCTGGTTGGCCCTGTTTTGTCTAGGGGCGATGCAGCGGGTTATGCAGGGCTGCTGGCTATGTCAGCACAGCATCCTAACACTGGGCAAAAGCAACACTACATGGCCTTCTGAAAAGCGAGATCACACGCTCTGAAATAGTGTTGCCCTATCTCCCTCCTTGCCCCAGACAACGCTTCATGGAAATCAGGGTCCGTATTATCCGGAGGCCCATTCCGCTCCATTCTTCAGAGGAGCCGCTTGCCACAGTTAGAATAAATGATTATTTTGGTGTCTTAAATTTTGAAGAATTTGAGGCAAACCTTGCCAGAAAGTCGAATCGAAACAATTAGGACAGTGCTGTGTACCTTCAGAGGCAAGATGAAATGCATTGAAGCGCTACGGTGACTTACTGATAAATACAGGCGCTATATAAGTACAAATGAGTATTCTGTGCAGCTCTCGTCCCTGTCTGTTCTCCATGCCACATAATTCCACTTCACAAATGCACCACATACCACACAATTCCACCCCACACAATTCAAGGACTAAGAGTTACCAAGGTCGCCCTGTATGAAATGAGAGCTATGCTGAAGAAATTGCCGCTGTTAGATTCTGGGCCCACTTCAGGCCAGCTTGGCAGAGCTCCTTGTAGTTTTTCTAGGCCAAGCTGGGAGATTGCTGTTAAGGGAGTTTGTGACTCTCTGTAATAATCAGACACTCTCCATCTGTTAATACACCTCCACCTCGCCCGAGCCTTCCCTTTACTCATGCGAAAACGATAACAATGCTGAACAGATGTTAAGTGGCACAGTTTCCCGCCCGGAGTGTGATGGCCGAGAGCCCTTCTCGGTAATCGGCGGCGCCTGCCGGCCGCTGTCAGGAGACGGGCGCGACAAGCGCGGGGATGGAAGGCGAGGAAATAAAACTGATTAAACCCGAAGATCAGACGCCGCCAATTGATTTGGGTGAAGTTGCCGAATTAATGAGCACTGCCTGCCGGAAAGAAGGAATGATACGCTGCGCTCGGACTTTGTGAAAGCTCCTCTGTAACTATTGGTGGCGTTTTATATCTAATCCCTGTCCACGCTTCAAACAAGCCCGTGTTTCTAATCAGTGACATAGCAAGCACACCGTCGGCCGTGACCCCTTTGTTTGCTGTCGGAGTACTGAAATATAGCAATTATAAGGGTGCAACGGGCCTCTCGGGGCTCTGGTCCGGCGTCACTGCACCTGCTGCACCGATGGTAGACACGCCCCTTTTTATCCATGCTCTGGTGTGGGCGTTCCCTGCCAGCGGCCCCGAGGGGGTTCGAAGCTGCTGATTTCTCACGACGGAAGCTGTGACCGGGCGGAGGTCTGTCCCCGGGTTCACCACGGGCCGAATCTAATATCTGATGCCGCTGAAGGAGCGCATTTATTAAGCTGTAGATCCTCTGGTTTCTAATTGTTGCAAAGGCTATACAATTTAATATAATTACAAATTAATACAAACGACTTATCGACATTTGACAGACCTCTTCTTCAGTTGAAAAAAATGGCCTTTTGATACAACATGTTAAGGCTTTAAGCTGCTGAGGGGCTGGGACAGGTTCCAGCCCGCAGCCCGATGAAGCATTGTCCACAGGTCACCCTCGTGTCTGTGCGCTGATGGCATAAGCAATGTATCTAGATACCATCCTCCTGCGAGGCGTGCTTCCACCTGGTTAACAGGGGGCACACACTCGCCTGGCTTTTTGACGTTTCTAGTTATAATTAAGGTAGAGGTGGTGGTTTCCTGGCACAGAGGCCGCTGGTCCTCCTTGATGAATGCACGTAGAAGCTGACCCTTACTGTATGCATTACATATGTCTGGTCAACAGATAATGCAAATGTCAATGTATTGTGGGGTTTGGCCAACATAACTCGGATTTGAACCACCCTTCCTCGTGTGGCTGTGTCACAGAAGCGTGGCTGCCAGTGGTGCAGCCGGTGCAGTGGCGCGTGGGCCGAGGGCTGCAAGGGACCCAGCATGCCTTGCACCAGCTGCAGTTTATCTAAGACTTCATTTTAATGAGTGC
Organism: Pleurodeles waltl; assembly: GCF_031143425.1. NCBI lineage: Eukaryota > Metazoa > Chordata > Amphibia > Caudata > Salamandridae > Pleurodeles > Pleurodeles waltl. The sequence goes on from NC_090446.1 coordinate 998,105,245, forward strand.
TGCCTGGGCCGTGGATCTCTGTTTACACTTCCATGGGACTAGAGAGGACAGGACGGCCTCTGCGGTAGGCAGTGCAGTAGAGCAATGGGGAGTATCGGAGGGAGTAAATAGCATACGATAGGAAGGATGTAAAGACAACAGATGGCCGAGGGAACAAGAACAGATAGGAAGACCACAAAATGGAATGAACGCGAGAGGAGAGGGAGGGAGTTGATATGGCATAGAAAGAGAAAGTAGGAGGAGAGATTATGTGTAGAGAGAAAGTAGAAAAAATGAGTTGTAGAGATGTGAGAAAGAGAAAGCATGAGGGAGGAACGAAGAACCGAGGAGAAAGGAAGGAACATGAGTGTGAATGACAGTAGATAGGGAGAGTAAGTGGAAGAGGGAAAGAGGAAAGGACCAGAGAGCCAGAAATGAGAAAGGGACAAACATAGATGCATAGGGCAGATAAAGTAAAGAAGCAGTTGTCGGTGGTAAAGAGGAGCAGAGAAGGTGAAAAATAGACGAGGGAGATAAGGACACGTGAGGGTAGGTCGCTCCCCCTGCCGCTGCAGCTCCTCCAGGTTCCTGAGTTCCTGAGACCCACCCTACAGTAAGTACCCCCCACCTCCCAGCCCCTCGTTCTGCCCCGCGCTACTCACCCTCTCTCCTGCTCCTGCTTCTTTTCCTCTTTCCTTCTTCTCTGTTCTTCCTCCTCGCTCCTCGTCTGTATTCTTCTTCTGTACTCCTCTTCTCCCCGTCTTCTCTCCTCTTCTCTTCTTCCTCATTTTCTGCTGTGGTATTCTGCACACTGTTTCTTCGTTTTTTGTATCTCCCTCCGTGTTCTTCTGTGTTCCTCTGTCTTCTTCTGTCTTCCTCTGTCTTCTTCTGTCTTCCTCTGTGTTTTTCTGTCTTCCTCAGTGTTCTTCTGTCTCCGTCTGTGTTCTTCTGTATTCTTCTCTGTTCTTCTGTCTTCCTCTGTCTTCTTCTGTCTTCCTCTGTGTTCTTCTGTATTCTTCTCTGTTCTTCTGTACTCCTCTCTGTTCTTCTGTGTTCTTCTGTGTGTCTTCTGCTCTTCCGGTCTTCTGCTCTTCCGGTCTTCAGTCCTTCCGGTCTTCTGCTCTTCTTGTCTTCTTTTCTTCTTGTCTTCTGCCTTCGGCTCTTCTGCCTCCTCCGTCCTCTTCTCCCCGCGCCTGCCCTCCTGCTCCTGCCTCATCCCCCTCCCCCACTCGCATCCCCCCCTCTATCTCCCCTATCTAACCCGTTCACTTTCTACCTCCCTCACTCCTCCTATCTACCTATCTCTCCATCTCTCTATCCCACTATCCAACTCCCTCACTCTCCACCTCCTCCTATCTTCCTATCTCTCTATCTTTTTCCCTATCGATTTCTCTATCTACCTTTTCTCTCTACCTATTTCTCTATCTCTCCCCCCTCCCGCCACCCCCTCTATTACCTATCTTCCTATCCCCTCACTCTACCTCTCACCCTCACCCACCTCTACAACCCCCCCTCCCCTATCTTCACAACCCTACACCTATCTTTCTCCCTAATCTCCTAAACCTCCTAACACTCTCCCCCCTCCACCCTTAAACCCCCCTCCCCCAGCTCTTCTCAATCTACCTGTCCCCCCCCTCCCTCGCGCTTTCCCGCCGCGACCTCCTGCACGCCCCCGCCCCCCAGCTCCCATTCGCCCCCAGCTGACCCCTCCCCCCCCTCCTACCTCATATGGCGGCCGCTGCGCGACAGTGGTAGCGACCCTTGACCCAAGGGTAGGTCGCTCCCCCTGGCGCTGCAGCTCCTCCAGGTTCCTGAGTTCCTGAGACCCACCCTACAGTAAGTACCCCCCACCTCCCAGCCCCTCGTTCTGCCCCGCGCTACTCACCCTCTCTCCTGCTTCTTTTCCTCTTTCCTTCTTCTCTGTTCTTCCTCCTCGCTCCTCGTCTGTATTCTTCTTCTGTACTCCTCTTCTCCCCGTCTTCTCTCCTCTTCTCTTCTTCCTCATCTTCTGCTGTGGTATTCTGCACTCTGTTTCTTCGTTTTTTGTATCTCCCTCCGTGTTCTTCTGTGTTCTTCTGTGTTCCTCTGTCTTCTTCTGTCTTCCTCTGTCTTCTTCTGTCTTCCTCTGTGTTTTTCTGTCTTCCTCGGTGTTCTTCTGTCTCCCTCTGTGTTCTTCTGTATTCTTCTCTGTTCTTCTGTCTTCCTCTGTCTTCTTCTGTCTTCCTCTGTGTTCTTCTGTATTCTTCTCTGTTCTTCTGTACTCCTCTCTGTTCTTCTGTGTTCTTCTGTGTGTCTTCTGCTCTTCCGGTCTTCTGCTCTTCCGGTCTTCAGTCCTTCCGGTCTTCTGCTCTTTTGTTCTTCTTTTCTTCTGTTCTTCTTTTCTTCTTGTTTTCTTTTCTTCTTGTGTTCTTGTCTCCTGCCTTCGGCTCTTCTGCCTCCTCCGTCCTCTTCTCCCCGCGCCTGCCCTCCTGCTCCTGCCTTATCCCCCTCCCCCACTCGCATCCCCCCCTCTATCTCCCCTATCAAACCCGTTCACTTTCTACCTCCCTCACTCCTCCTATCTACCTATCTCTCCATCTCTCTATCCCACTATCCAACTCCCTCACTCTCCACCTCCTCCTATCTTCCTATCTCTCTATCTTTTTCCCTATCTATCGATTTCTCTATCTACCTTTTCTCTCTACCTATTTCTCTATCTCTCCCCCCTTCCCGTCACCCCCTCTATTACCTATCTTCCTATCCCCTCACTCTACCTCTCACCCTCACCCACCTCTACAACCCCCTCCCCTATCTTCACAACCCTACACCTATCTTTCTCCCTAATCTCCTAAACCTCCTAACACTCTCCCCCCTCCACCCTTAAACCCCCCTCCCCCAGCTCTTCTCACTCTACCTGCCCCCCCCCCTCGCGCTTTCCCGCCGCGACCTCCTGCACGCCCCGCCCCCCAGCTCCCATTCGCCCCCAGCTGACCCCTCCCCCCCCCCCCTACCTCATATGGCGGCCGCTGCGCGACAGTGGTAGCGACCCTTGACCCAAGGGTAGGTCGCTCCCCCTGCCGCTGCAGCTCCTCCAGGTTCCTGAGTTCCTGAGACCCACCCCACAGTAAGTACCCCCCACCTCCCAGCCCCTCGTTCTGCCCCGCGCTACTCACCCTCTCTCCTGCTCCTGCTTCTTTTCTTCTTTCCTTCTTCTATGTTCTTCCTCCTCGCTCCTCGTCTGTATTCTTCTTCTGTACTCCTCTTCTCCCCGTCTTCTCTCCTCTTCTCTTCTTCCTCATCTTCTGCTGTGGTATTCTGCACTCTGTTTCTTCGTTTTTTGTATCTCCCTCCGTGTTCTTCTGTGTTCTTCTGTGTTCCTCTGTCTTCTTCTGTCTTCTTCTGTCTTCCTCTGTGTTTTTCTGTCTTCCTCGGTGTTCTTCTGTCTCCCTCTGTGTTCTTCTGTATTCTTCTCTGTTCTTCTGTCTTCCTCTGTCTTCTTCTGTCTTCCTCTGTGTTCTTCTGTATTCTTCTCTGTTCTTCATTACTCCTCTCTGTTCTTCTGTGTTCTTCTGTGTGTCTTCTGCTCTTCCGGTCTTCTGCTCTTCCGGTCTTCAGTCCTTCCGGTCTTCTGCTCTTCTGTTCTTCTTTTCTTCTGTTCTTCTTTTCTTCTTGTCTTCTTTTCTTCTTGTCTTCTTGTCTTCTGCCTTCGGCTCTTCTGCCTCCTCCGTCCTCTTCTCCCCGCGCCTGCCCTCCTGCTCCTGCCTCATCCCCCTCCCCCACTCGCATCCCCCCTCTATCTCCCCTATCTAACCCGTTCACTTTCTACCTCCCTCACTCCTCCTATCTACCTATCTCTCCATCTCTCTATCCCACTATCCAACTCCCTCACTCTCCACCTCCTCCTATCTTCCTATCTCTCTATCTTTTTCCCTATCTATCGATTTCTCTATCTACCTTTTCTCTCTACCTATTTCTCTATCTCTCCCCCCCTCCCGCCACCCCCTCTATTACCTATCTTCCTATCCCCTCACTCTACCTCTCACCCTCACCCACCTCTACAACCCCCCTCCCCTATCTTCACAGCCCTACACCTATCTTTCTCCCTAATCTCCTAAACCTCCTAACACTCTCCACCCTCCACCCTTAAACCCCCCTCCCCCAGCTCTTCTCACTCTACCTGTCCCCCCCTCCCTCGCGCTTTCCCGCCGCGACCTCCTGCACGCCCCCGCCCCCCAGCTCCCATTCGTCCCCAGCTGACCCCTCCCCCCCCTCCTACCTCATATGGCGGCCGCTGCGCGACTGCGCCGCTGGCGCGCCGGAGACGCGCCAGAGGCAAGCCCGTCTGCGCCCGTCCGCGCCTGGCCCGCGCCCAGCGCCATGACCCCTGGTCCCCAGCGCTCCCAAGCCCCGATGATCCGCTATGACCCCACCACCCTCCATGCCCTCAACCCAGGACGCTCCAACACCTGCTTCCAAGCTCACCCCAAACGCAACCATGGACCCTTCGCCTGCAACTCCTGCAAACGCATCTTCCACCACGCAACAACTACGACCACAAGCCCACGCGCCATCAACCACCTCAAGTGCATCCTAGTCAACGCTCGCTCCGTTCACAAACACGCCGTTGAACTCTGGGACCTCCTAGACTCCACAGCACCGGACGTCGCCTTCATCACGGAGACCTGGATGAACGCCTCCTCTGCTCCAGACATCGCCACCGCCATCCCCAAAGGCTACAAGATCTCCAGGAAAGACCGCACCAACCAAGTAGGAGGAGGTATCGCCATCGTCTTCAAAGACTCCATCAGCGTCACCACCTCCACTGAAGACTCCCCTCTTGCTGCTGAACACCTGCATTTTCAGATTCGCACCGACCCGAGGACCACCCTCAGAGGATCCCTCGTCTACCGTCCTCCCAGACCTCGCGCCCCTTTCAGCGACACCATCGCCGACTTCATCTCCCCGCACGCCCTCGCCTCACCGGACTACATCCTCCTAGGCGACCTCAACTTCCATCTGGAACAAAACAACGACCCCAACACCACCACCCTGCTCGACAACCTCGCCAACCTCGGCCTCAAACAACTGGTGAACACTGCCACCCACATCGCCGGACACACACTCGACCCTATCTTCTCCGCCAGCAAACACGTCTTCTTCAGCCACGCCTCCGCCCTTCATTGGACCGACCACAGCTGCGTCCACTTCACATTCCGACGCGAGACCCGCCACCTCCGCACTCAACCCATCCCTCGCCGACAGTGGAACAAGATCCCTGAAGAGCAACTCTTCGCCGCACTCGCCGCCAACCAACCCACCCTCACCACCGACCCCAACGTCGCAGCCCTCAACCTCACAAACTGGATCTCCAACTGCGCAGACAACCTTGCTCCCCTCAAACGCTCGCAGCGACAGAACAACACCAAGAAACCCCTCTGGTTCTCTGACACCCTCAAAGAATCAAAGAAAACTTGTCGCGCACTTGAGAAAGCCTGGCGCAAGGACCGCACCGCTGACAACATGACCGCCCTCAAGAACGCTACCCGCAAACACCACCACCTGATCCGCACTGCCAAAAGGAATTTTCTCACCGACAGACTGGACAAAAACAGCCACAACAGCAGAGAACTCTTCAGCATCGTCAAGGAGTTCTCCAACCCCAGCGCCAACGCCGTCACGCCCTCACAGGATCTATGCGAATCCCTCGCCACTTTCTTCCATCGCAAGATCAGCGACCTCCACGACAGCTTCGGACACCAGACCCAACCTAACACCACCGAACCCACATCCACGACCATCACCCTCAACAACTGGACCCACATCAGCACGGAAGAAACCAAATCCATCATGAACTCTATCCACTCCGGCGCCCCTTCGGACCCCTGCCCGCACTTCATCTTTAGCAAAGCCGACAACATCATCGCCCCGCACCTTCAGACCGTCATCAACTCTTCTTTTTCTTCTGCTACCTTCCCCGAATGCTGGAAACACGCCGAAGTCAACGCCCTACTAAAGAAACCTACGGCTGACCCGAGCGACCTGAAAAACTTCCGCCCCATCTCCCTTCTGCCTTTCCCAGCCAAAGTAATAGAGAAGACCGTCAACAAACAGCTGACCACCTTCCTGGAAGACAACAACCTGCTCGACCCCTCACAGACCGGATTCCGAACCAACCACAGCACTGAAACCGCCCTCATCTCAGTCACAGACGACATCAGAACCCTGATGGACAACGGTGAAACAGTCGCCCTCATTCTTCTCGACCTCTCGGCTGCCTTTGACACCGTCTGTCACCGCACCCTAATCACCCGCCTCCGCTCCACCGGGATCCAAGACCAGGCCCTGGACTGGATCGCCTCCTTCCTCGTAAACCGCTCCCAAAGAGTCTACCTCCCTCCGTTTCGCTCAGAACCCACTGAGATCATCTGCGGCGTACCTCAAGGCTCATCACTCAGCCCGACACTCTTCAATGTCTACATGAGCCCCCTCGCTAACATCGTACGCAAGCACGACATCATCATCACCTCCTACGCCGACGACACCCAACTTATACTCTCCCTCACCAAGGACCCCGCCAGCGCCAAGACCAACCTACAAGAGGGTATGAAGGACGTCGCAGATTGGATGAGGCTCAGCCGCCTAAAGCTGAACTCTGAAAAAACTGAAGTCCTCATCCTCGGCAACACCCCGTCCGCCTGGGACGACTCCTGGTGGCCCACGGCCCTCGGCACCGCACCGACCCCCGCAGACCACGCCCGCAACCTCGGCTTCATCTTGGACCCCCTTCTCACCATGACCAAGCAAGTCAACGCCGTGTCCTCCGCCTGCTTCCTCACCCTCCGCATGCTCCGCAAGATCTTCCGCTGGATCCCCGCCGACACCAGAAAAACCGTGACCCACGCCCTCGTCACGAGCCGCCTGGACTACGGCAACACCCTCTACGCTGGGACCACTGCCAAACTCCAAAATCGCCTGCAACGCATTCAAAACGCCTCAGCCCGCCTCATCGTCGACGTACCCCGCAACAGCCACATCTCCGCACACCTGAGACACCTGCATTGGCTCCCAGTCGGCAAAAGGATCACCTTCCGACTTCTCACCCACGCACACAAAGCCCTCCACGACAAGGGACCAGAATACCTCAACAGACGCCTCAACTTCTACGTCCCCACCCGCCCCCTCCGCTCCTCTGGCCTCGCACTCGCCGCCGTCCCTCGCATCCGACGCTCCACGGCGGGTGGGAGATCTTTCTCCTTCCTGGCGGCCAAGACCTGGAACTCCCTCCCCACCAGCCTCAGGACCACCCAGGACCACTCCGCTTTCCGGAGACTCCTAAAGACCTGGCTGTTCGAGCAGCGATAACCACCCCCTTTGTCCCTAGCGCCTTGAGACCCGCACGGGTGAGTAGCGCGCTTTATAAATGCTAATGATTTGATTTGATTTGATTTGAAAGAAGGGGGTGTGTTCACAGGTAATGCAGATTCACGTCCTGGAATACTGCGTGACCGGAAATAAGTTTCCTAGTCAGTTTCAATGCACATAAATCCAACTATCATGAGTTAATCCCCTTGGACTGGGGAGTGACCAGACAGACCCAGTTTTTCTTGCTCGAATTCCACACAGTATTTTCAGTGCCATGTGGAATATTGTTCCCATTTGCCACCTTCTGTTTGCAGATAATAAATGGGAATTGTGGAGCAGGCATTTGTCAGGGTGAGAGGCAGGAGGTGAGCATGGGTTCAGGACAACTAGAAGATGGGCGGGTGGGGCTGTTACCCGCTCCCCTGTACTGAGGGAGCTGAGCAGAGGCCAATCCCAGTACTCTGGATTTTATCTGACAGATTTTCCACCTGGAAAAATTAGGCCTGGTGCTCCTGTAACCATAAAATCTGGGCGTGGCAACACACGGCATTTCATAATTGGTCGGAGTGGTGCCCTCCCCAGATATGTCCCTCTTTCCTCCTTGTAGTGAGGGACAGAGTGGAAGGTCATAGGGGAAAGGGCGGATAGTTTAAAAAAAGGAGCTGAGATAAAGAGTGAGTTGGAAATGGGCAGGAATGAGGAAAGACAGGTAGCATGAGGAACTTAGAGGCCCCTAACTGCCAAGCTACATTCCATAGTAAGCGCGCTTTACAAACACATGGGTTATTTCATATCACTGACCTGGAAGGCTAAGTGACTATTTTTCTTGCTTGCTTTAGCGCCCATGACATCCATATCATTGCTCTCTCACACTGATATATGTTGCTCATGTATATGTTCCTCGCTTTGGGACTGAGGCAACATCTACCTTTCCCAAAAGTAAAAGCAAATCGTCTCCCTGCTTCATAGGGGGTCACAAAGACCAAACAGCGAGGAGAAGACCGTAAAAGTTACTGCTTCCCCCAGGAATCCGCCTAAAGTTAGTCATACCTAGAGTTTCTGACTGGAAAACCAGTGTTTATTACTCAGATGTTGGCCAAATCTGAAGTGCCCAGTTTGTAATCAGTGGAGCTTGGTGCCACCCAATGTGCTATCTCACCAAGAATTATATCCTCAAAAAGTGGTGACCCCAGCACTTCATCAACTTCTTGTTTCACAGAAGTAATTTGTTGTGTGTGCTTTGTGAAACTAATCTGGGAACCAGCTTTGTCTTGTGGAATCTGCCCGCCGCTAGTTCAACATTTGTCTAGATTTATTTTAAGCCCTGCTGCACTTCAGTACCAGAGGCTCCTGATGTCCTCTAGGAGTGAAATACCTGTGCTCGAGGTTGTTTGACGGAGATCAGTCTTCCCCTGTACCCTGAAAGCCAAGAGGATAGGCTAGGGGTCTGAACACTCGTGTGTTTGCTCTGTGTGTGCAGGCTTTCCGGCCAGCACAGTACCAGCTGGAAACTAACTTCCAGTGTATACTCGCCTCCCTCCCTCTGATTTGGACTCTCTGCTGAAGGCTGTCAGCCAGTCTCACATCTACAGGCACTGCTATTCTTCCAGTTTTGTTTCAGGCATAACCAGCGACCTCATTCTCCCTTCCTGTTTCAGTGTACATCCTTATTCCCTGTGCATGTTAGTTGTGGCTATCTGGGAAAGGACTGGGAAGTGCACTGTAATCTCTTGTGAACCTACTCAGACATGCAACGTAATCCCCAGTAATAGTTCATATAGACTCTCATATGATAGAGAATCCTCTATTCAGCAGCAAGATTCATTGATGGAGTGACGAAATATGACTGGAAGAGCCCCACACTTCAGAAAGAACATTGTCTTCTACTGCTGCTAGCCCCCTCCCCCCAGCGCAACTCCCTTACTAGCAGTAAAGGTAAAGATCTCCAATGGTGAACTCACCACATGCAGCCAGGATATCCTGTGGCTGGAGCAAATAAATGAAAGTAAGGAAAAGACCAGAAGCTAGGCCATGTCTTACTGTACAACAAGGACAAGAAACTCCATCGAATCATGTTTCTGAAATCAACCTTCAGCCCTCTGCTCCAGAAAGGAGTTGAAGACCTTCTTTTTCATGGAAAACCCAATGCAAAAGCAACTTCTGTGTCTGCATAATACACATACATGCTAAAAAAACAAACCCTGACACTTGTAATCAAGCCTTACTTGCCCTTCATTTCTCCCATCTGCTGTACACCACCCCTTTGCTTTATAACTGGTTGCACACTATAGAATAATCCATATGTACATGTATACATGGTAGAAAGACGTGCATACATGTGATCTCAATCAACAATCCCATAAAGTGAATGTCCCGCCCAGTGCTGGCCTTTTAAAGAAAGAAAGTACTTACACAATCCTAGCAGGTGGAACAATTTAGTGTAAGTGTGAGGCCTTTGAGACTGATGCTGTCCCACGCCAGGTCCAGAAGGTCCTTACTGTTACCCCCAATAGGGTCTGACGACACATGGCTGATGCATCCCCCACGGTGGCTGATCATGAATCAGGTGGATGTGGCCCAGCCCAGGTCAGATACGACTTCAATAAATGCAGCCCAACATGGGTCAATCACACATTCAGCAGTTGTAGCCCTGCACGAGCCAGTGAAAGTTTCAGCAGATGCAGCCCCACACAGGCCAATCCCATCTTCGGTAGTCACAGACTCACACAGGCTGACTGCAGCTTTGTCAATCGCAGCCTCACACAACCTGATCTCAGTTTCGGCAGTCACAACCTCACACAAACTTGGCAGTTGCAGCCTCACAGTGGTTCATCATGACATACAGTCACATCCTGCACTGGTCCTCAGCAATCACAATGCCTGCTGAGTCACGGTTCCCACTTCAGACCTTTGAGAGGGACCCAGGAGGCTTTGAGGGTGGGGCGGCAGAGGTGCTCTGACGCTGGGGTTCTCGCAGATCACTCTCCAGCAGTCTGCTATTCTGGGCACCCACAGCCACTAGGGGCATGCTGCACCCCTTTCCTTCCTGGACAGTCTCTCCTCTTCCAGGGTTGGCAAGTTCCGTCAGAAGGCAGGCAGGTGTTTAGATGTTTGAGGACAGCTATGCAGCTGTGCCAACAAGAGATCAGACCTCAAGTGATGTCCCCTCACCAGCCCAACAGCAGCCCTCTGAGTACCCTACATACCACGTCCTTTCTTGGCTATGGAGGATTTGGTTCTGGGACAACAAATGGGGTAATGAGGTCTACATTTATACACTACTGGCAGACAGGTGACATGAAACCACTGTCTGAAACTCTCCTTTAAAGTGCCATTGTCAGGCTGTTTTCCAGACACAGCCCTAGAGTATGTAGAGTGATGCTTCTCAGAGCAGGGTAGCCTTCATCCTGGAGCACCTACAACATAGGTGAGGTTTCCACACTTGGCTGTCTTCAGCTCAACTGAAGGCTTAACAGTAAAAGACAAAATGACAGGTGTCAACAAAAAATGTTCGCTCCTTGCGCGAGAGAGCGTGCAGTTCCACCCGTTACACCTACTATCCACCAAATGGCCGTGTCCAGGAAGACTAATCAGCAGCTCCTTGTTAAAAAAATTCCTTCTTGCTTAGTTACAGGAGCCCTGTCATCAGGCCCCTTATTTCAGTATCTAAGGGCCAGATGTAGGAAGGTAAAATTTTGCGAGTCAGAAATTGCGAGTCATTGCGACTCGCAATTTCCGACTCGCAAAATGGGATCCAACAAAAAAAAGCAACATCAATTTACGACTCGCAAATGATGTTGCACCGCAGATTGCGAGTCCACTGTTAGCGAGGTCGCTTTTTGCGACCTCTCTAAAAGCGAACTCGCAATTTGCGAGTCGGGTGTCACAAATTGCGACTGTGTTGCAAATTGCATGCAGGTGCAGCAAAACAGTTGGAAAAACACTTCCTGGCTCTTGATGATGACATCAGAGCCAGGAAGACATCAAATACACCTGGGAGGAGGGAGGACCACACCCTTTTCAAACTGCTGAGCAACTACCTGGAGGAGCAGGTGCTACCATGGAAGACACATGCAGTACAGGAAGGAAGAGGAAATTGAAATTCTCAGAGAAGGAACTTGAGGTGCTGACAGAAGAATGCTGCCAGCACCATGACCAGCTTTTTGGAAAGGCAGCCCTGCGTGTCCCAGACACTGAGAAGAGGAGGATCTGGCAGGAAATCCAGGAGAGGGTCAATGCCATTGGGGTGAGCCACAGAAGCATTGTAGAAATAAAAAAACTGTGGTACGACCTGCGCTCCAGGACAAAGGAGAGGGTGGCAGAGCGCCTCAGGGAAATGAGGGGCACAGGAGGAGGCCCATCCACCATCCCACCACCCACAGCCACGGAGGAATTGGTGGAGCAGACACTGGAGCCTGAGGCTGTGTCAGGTATGGGAGCATTGGACACGTCAGCGCAAGGGACATCCAAAAGTGATTACCATGAAACATGCATGTACACCTATAAAAACTATACCCACACTCACCCAGTACACAGCAGCATGCACAACCAGGCTAGCTCCATTCCAGACTAGCAACCACCAGAATGGTGCATTATGGGCAATGTAGTACAATAGGCAGCATATAGGCAAATGTTTATTATGAGGCATAAAACAGATGTTAGAGACTGACAGTGTGTTCCCTATGTGCCAGAGTCCCACAAGACACCCCCACCAGCCACACCATCCAGTTTGAAGACAGCAGGCCACAGGCAGGGCAGGAGGCTGCAGCAGCCAATACAGGGCCCAGCATGACACCACCACAGTCCCCTCCAGATGAATTCCTGGACATGGAGGAAGGAGACACGACACCTGGTCCCAGCCACACTGTGAGACAGCAAGAGCCAGAAGCACCACCGTGTCGCAGACGCAGAGTCCAGGTCCAGGCGGTGGCCCAGGAGGATCTAGGGGAGGCATCCATGTCTGCAGTTGAGGCATCCCTCCTTTCTGGTCAGCGCCTGCAAACAAGGCAGTTGAGGATTATCTCAGGTGCAATGCAGAGGATGGAACACAATTTCACACATGGCCTGGCTGAAGTGAACACACAGTTCACAAGACTGAATGACAATGTCAGTGACCTCACACAATCAATCCGCCAACTGGTGACTGAACTGGTGGCTGAGAGGCAAAGCGCAAGGCGCCGTAAGCGCCAACTAGTTCAGAGATTTGATCGCATGGCAGCTTCCATTGTCCGTCTTGCCATGAACACCACAGGCCTGTCACGACGGACTGTGAGGCTGCAGGTGGAACTGGCCCACCTTGCAGGGGATGTGGCGTGGGGACTGGGCCGCATTAGCCACGCTGTGGACATGTTGGAGGCCAGGCAGGTGGCAAGGGGCACGGGTGAGACCCCCTCAGGACAGTGAGGAGGGGTCCACTATTAGCAGTGTATCTGCCACAGACACACGTGTACTGCGGAGTGGCAGTGCACGTCAGGGGTCTGCTGACCCACCTGAAACGAGCCATGCTGGGCGAACCAGGAGGAGGAGTTAGGCACAAACATTGCAGGACTCCTGAGGCACATGCAGTTAATGTGTCCTCATTAATGGTGGACATGTGCAGCCCCTTACGGACAATAATGTTCTTTAGTTATTAGGTTCACTAATTAAAATCTTTTGTTTGATCCACTACACAACTGGCCTCTTTGTGTGTGACATTGGTGAGTGTGGTGTCTGTTGCCACGTACCTTCCAAAGTATTGGTTTGCAATGTGGTCCAGTCTCTGTCTGCCTTGATTCGCAATGCTTCTATCTCCAGGCTGCCTATGGGGTAGCTCTTGCTCGTCATCCTCCGAATCTGGGTCTGCAGGGGTGAGATGTAGACCACGTCTGGTGGCAATGTTGTGCAGTATTGCGCATGCGCCAACTATCTTGAATGCTGTTATTGGGGCATACTGGAGCACACCTCCACTTCTGTGGAGGCATCGGAATCTTGCCTTTAACAGTCCAAAGGTCCTCTCTATGACATTTCTGGTCCGCCTATGTGCACTGTTATATCGCTTCTCATTCTCATTGCTGGGTGTTAGGTACGGGGTTAGTATCCATGGTCGTAGCGCATATGCACTGTCACCTGCTTGGCAAAAATTAACAATGTTAGCAGGGCATGGATGGTTTCTACAGTGACCTGTGTGTATGGCTTCAGGGTGTCTTCAGCAATACCTAAGAGGTATCCGTCTCCAAACTCCCCACGTTCTAGGCGTTGGTGTATCCCACTGTGCCTGAAAATGTACGAGTCATGTGTACTCCCTGGAAACTTGGCTACCATGTCGGTGATGACATAATGGGCGTCACATACCACCTGGATGTTCAGTGAGTGGGTACACTTCCGATTGCAGAACAGATAGTCCAGATTTGCAGGAGGTCATATTTGTATATGTGTCCCGTCCACACACCCTATTACATGGGGGAAGTTGGCAATTCTGTAGAATTCCAACTTGGTGCTGTTAATTTCTGCCTCATTCCTGGGTAGGTATATGTATCTGGACATGTGTGCGAGTATGGCATCTAGGAATGATCTGAAGAATCGTGAGAGTGCACTTTGGGATACCCCACCTGCCACAGCAATCACCCCCTGATAGCTACCCGAGGCCAAGAGGTGCAGTGAGCATAGCACTTGCACATGTGTGGGGATGGCGCTGCCACGCACAGTCTGGCGTTGAAGCTGCGGATTGAGTAGATCAATTAATTCTAATATTGCTGCACTGCTGAGTCTGTATTTGTCATAAATCTCCTCCTCAGTTTGTTGGAAAAGTGTCTGCCTGGTTCTGTATATCCTCTCTTGTCTCTGGCTCCTCCTCCTCTGCTGGGCGGCGTGGACTCTCCTCCTCCTTGCTATCACATATATTTCAGCCATTTTGAGTAACCCAGGTGCCTTCTAGGTCTCCTTTTATACTTTGGTTCTGGTTACCACCTGCTCTGACTTAGTGGTAATTTGGGTGTGCAAAATGGGCTTCTTGCGACTAGTCGCAATTTGCAAGTGGCTTTTGCATATGGTTAGCGACTCGCAATTTGCGACTTCCTATTTGCGGGTCGCAAAATCAGGTCGCTATTTTTGCGAGTCGGTAATGGCTCGCATCGCAATTTGCACTACGGAAATGGGATTTCTGCATCCCATTTCCAATTTTGCGGGGTCGCAAATTGCGATTCGGGCCATTTGCGACTCGCAATTTTTTGCTACATCTGGCCCTAAGACTCCTCACTACAGGTATTGGAATGCGAGCAATACACTTCCTCTGTCTAGAGAGCACTATTCTCACCTCCATCTTGTGTAAGGCCAGGCCAGTGTTATGGAAAATGGATCCCACTGGCCTCCACTACTCTAACTTACTCATACACACCATGGATGTACCACACAAGGTACACACATCAACATGTGCAACACATATTCAGGATGTTAGCACAAAGGACTGGGTAAGCACACAGAAGCAGAACTTTACACAAGTGGGCCAGTCCAGTAAATTTGATTAAAAAGGCCCTAGTCATAATAAGGATTCTTGAAGCATGGCATTCTGCCACCACTGTTCTATGTGTTTATGTTTCTCGATAGGGACAGTAGTCCACTGTTAGTAAACGGGGACATGCTTGGTACGACCCACAAAGTCACAGTACAAGTCCAGGACCTACTCATGTCAGGTGAAAAAAAATCTACTCTCAATGCCTCTGTGACTGACTGCTTAACTGAACATAGGTAAACCTGTATATATCAGACACCCTTCCTTAGTAACGCAGATGCCCCAGCACTACTCCTTTCCCAAACCTATACAGAAGGTCTGAAAGTCCTGATCAAGCAGATGTAAATGTTGCTGCAGAGAGGCAAACTTATTGAAGCAGGGAAAGAACAGGATTTTCAGACGGTTTATAGATGTGTTAGGCTGAGGGGTTTATTAAGACTCCCATGTGAAAACTGATACCATTGTACTATATCCAGAGTTCCCAACACTGTTAAGTACTGTGCATTAAAACTCTCAACCCTCAAAAAGAGGTTTAGCTGTGACACTGTTTGCACACCAGTTTCCACAGGCCTTTCCCTCGTTTTAGTCACTTTCCTCCACACACATTACACCTGTTTTCAACAGGTGAAATGTTTTTCGAAAACGCTGAGAGTAAGGGTTACACTGCAAAATCTGTCATCTTGATTCGGGCAGAAACACCATTTGTGCCCGACTAGGGGTTATCATGAGACATGTAATGAAGGCCTAAGAGTAAAAACGGTATATCTTGTTCTATTGCAGTGCGTACAGTGGAAGGGAAGGTGTTGTAGAAGCCATCTTTTACTGTAGCAGCAGCAGCACCACCATTGGCTGTCCCTATCCCACCCTCTTCTCCCACCTCCGTTTGAACAAGCTGGAACATTGGATCATGTGAACACTTGGGACACATCCCACAATACTCACTTGCCCCCACGGACGAGTTGATAACCTTGCTACTGGGAATATTTTTAGTCTGGCCCCTTAAGCTTGCTTAATCTTTCACCTTCCAATATGGACTTCGTATAAGTCACTTCATGGCCTGCCCCCTCTCTATCCCTCAGATATGTTCAGCCAACATACCCATAAAAGAAAACTGAGCTTCACATCTAACCACCCTCTAATGTCCTTAGGCATGGCTTATATTTGATTCCAGAATCTTCAACCATTTTTGTGCCACCCACACACACACACACACACACTGACTAATCTTTTCTGTTGGATATGGGTCAGGACTGAGTTGCATATGGCTGGGTCCAAACTGAGGTAGCATGTTGTGCAAAATAATGGACTGCGATGCAGCCCTAAGTAATTTCCAGTGGCTGGGATTAATACAAACATTCCGTCCATCAGTTTTTTGTATACATCTCTGTTTGTCAATCATGTCAACAATTTCTCATAAACATAATCCGCCCAAAGATGATCACGACCTCCAGTTTTATTTTAACCAATCTATTGAGTAAAATAATACTTTGAACTACATTACATACCTCTTAGTTCTTATGTTAATTATTCTTTCAATCTCACATGTAATAGTCTCAAATTCTCCAGCACTTCCCTTTGGACCAGTCAGCTATCTCAGTTTCCACCTTGTTAAGCAACCATAATATCCTGTAGCAGAACATATTCGAGAAACTTGATTGTTGAAACAGGCTTTTATGCTAAAGTTAATTTTACCCTAATTTTCAATCAAACCACCTAAATTCACTTCCCAGTCACTGTGAATTAAGAACCGGAAGCAAATAAATGTTCAAATTTACCAATTTGCCAGTTCTTTTCTACAAATGCAGGAAATTTAGGGTGTAAAGAGGTCCCATGGTTGGCTTTAATCAGCGTCCTCTCTGCCTCAAATTTACCCTAGCAAGTTGTTGTTTTCTGATCCCTACCTTCGCACACAAAACGATGATGAAAGTGCCCTTGACGCACATGTGGCCGTAGGTACAGTGGGACACCTTTTGTCTTTGCTATATTCTAGTGGTATCCAAGATAAAAGATTGAAAGTAGAGCTAAGAAAGCAAAAGTGAATTACAGGGTTCCTCACACTCCATAATTGTCCAGGGACACTTTGTAGACAGTACAACTGAGTTGTATTATGGAAAGGAGTTAGAGGGTCCCTTTGAAGTAGGGAGTTTCCTCATGCCCTTTCCTGACCCATTGTACTCTAGAACAGCTACCCTCCACAGGTAAACAAGTAGGTGAGTGTGGCAGCCTCCCTTGCCTTTAGTCCCACGCCTGTGGTGACCTAGAAATTCTTCTGTACTCCAGGGTTGGTGTGACTACTGCAAAATCCTCTGAACATGTTCTGGACGAGAAACATTGGGAAGTTCTAGAAGCCTGCCAGATAGGGCTGCCTAAATCCTGCTTGAAGGAAGAAGCTGAATAGCTAATCAGAGGAGGCATTCAAGGTGTCTGCACAAAGAGGATGCTGCGAGAAGAGAGGGTCCTAAGAAGGATGAACTGAAACCTCTGCCGCAACTCATGAGGACCTGCACCACTAATACTGATGGGTGAAATCTGTGAGCCCCAAGTGTTACCACAGCATATGCTTTGCTTTGGAAGTACCTATGTCTTTGATCCTTTTTTAAGCTTATTCACATTACCCGTAGTGAACCCATTGAGTGCAGAAGTGCCTAGAATGCGTGGTGCTGAAGAACTCCTGACTGCAGCCTACGGTCACCACCAACTGTCCTGTGTTCACGAGCCAGCATTCAATGAAATCGAAAACCTAATTCAGCCAGGGTGAGCTCTAAGATTTGTTTTGGTAAGAAACTGTGGTGGAACAGACTGACAGATCACGAGCAATGCATCCCAAACACCATTGGTCAATCACTGGTGTTGGATCAGCTGGCAGTTACTTGACTGGGCATGCGCTTTAGCTGCACACCACATCATGAGCTAATGATCCAGTTTGGTGGGACGTGCATAGAGCACACCCCTTGGAGTGGGTAGTCCACCGACCACCAAGGGGAGTGTGTATCAGGCTTACACTTCATCATAGACTAAGACCAAAGGTAAAGTGCAGCTCAGGACTTAGAGCCTGAAGAGGTGGACTTTTTCTTATTTCTCTTGGCAATCCCATGCAAAGGAGGGGGGAATCATTGAAGGAGGGGATCATTCACCATGGGGAACCCTCAATAGGGACTGGGGTGGGATGTACAGAACAATTCCCACTGGAGCTCTTTCTGAGAGGGAAACAGCAGGGTCTATGTCTCCAAGTACACTAATATAACGAATGCAGTTTCTTTCCGGTTTTTATATACAGTATTGTGTTGTGTGTTTTGAAGTGAAGTAATTTTCCTTTGTAATAAAAGCACAGTTTGGACCCTAATTTACTTAGTGTTATTAGATGGAGTAGTGAACTGAGTCACCAGCTGTCCGAGTCTGCCTTGGACTGCTCAATGCTGCTACCGTGAGGGTCAAAAGCTATAGGGTTGGACTAGATGGTTACTTTTGGGTTTGACAGTAAGGCCGAGTCCCAGGTCATCAGTGGCAAAAGGCTCTGAGTTTCACAATCCGAGCCCAGTAACCCCATGGAAGTTCTGAAAAAGTTCCTACTAAAGTCGACAACATCTAGAGAGGCCATGGTCAGTGACCAGACAATGTGGAGGTAGTATTCAGTGTGTCTTCATGTGCATCCTCATATTCTCGCTGGCAGTCTAATCCTGCGGCCTTTCACACCAAGCATTATTTCAAGAGAGTGATACTCCGCCGTCGAGGAGAGCTGATTCAGAGCATGAATGTATTCTTACAGTTGTCATTCCTTTGTGTGATTTCCATTGCTGTGTTTTGTTCTGGTCTTAAAGGGATTAACCCCAGTCCAATTACCAGGAAAGGAAGCCCCTTCTGAGGTGGGTGCATTTGGCGAGTCATGGGCCTCAGCATTTCACATGGGGCCTGGGGGACAATAGCTTGCAGGGGTGGTTATGTGTATTTCCTCCGTGTATTCAGGGCGGTTTTGTGGAACATGAATAGCCAATGTGGGAGTCCTCCTGCTACCATCTCAGCTTCTAATGTCAAGGTGTTTTGTTGTATTTTAGAGGGTCTGGCAGTTGGTGTTGGCTTCGGAGCTATAGGAAAAAGTGCGTCAGCTACATTTGAAAGTGCCAGGTAAGTGCAATGCACCGTGTGAACATCTTTGAATTGGAGACTGTTTTGTGACTGCGAGCTCTAAGAAAAGGGGCTTTTCATTTCGCTGCATTTCTTTAGCAACAGGGCCCTTTGTAGGTCTGACTTGCAGCGCAGGTGTTTGCATTAACCTATTGCTACCAATTCTTTAAAGTGTATAAGAGAGTGTGTGTGTGTGTGTGTGTGTGTGTGTGTGTGATGTGGCTGCATGTGGAGCAGTATTTATCTCTCGTCTCATACTATTGGGCCTTCCTGCATCATTGCTCCTCCTGTAGAATATTTGCTTTGCAATGCAATTTTACAACTCAAAATACACTGAATCACCACACACTTTGTATCTCATAAATGCATTATGTTCAGAAGACAATCTTTGTTTTTTTTTTTGCTTTTTCACTGCAACAGGTTTTCTTTGGTGTTTTAGTCAGGATTAAAAATTAAAGGCAAACCTGTTGGCTTTGCTAATGCTTGTTCCTCCAACTGTGAATATTCCTTAATGAAAAGAGGCTGTTGTTATAGTGATGGCATCCTTGAGGGAGCAGCCCCTGTTCTTGTAGCTTTGGGTATCCCTGAATGACGAGGGGCCTGTACTTACAGCCGTGGGTACTCCTGAGTGCCCATCGACAAGTACCTGTTTGGCTTAAGAACTGTTTGTGTTGACTCTGCAAACCCTGGTAGTATTATGGGTATTTTTGGGCTCTCGTGTACACCCACCACCAAGTGTGAGAAGGAAAAGCTCAACATACCATTGGTGGTGGGTCGAATGCTCCTTGCCTACAACCAAGGTAATGTGACACCCCAGAGGCCTAGATGCTCACCCACATGAGAGTAGCATAAAACTCAAGTATGCACTACCTTGCACCTGCTGGGCTTGCCTGAGCCCTCTCTTGCTAACAGCAGTGTCCCTGCAAAGGACACTGACTACTTGTATTGGAAGCACCACATGCATCAAAACCACACACTGCCTGCCTAAAAACGTGACTTGAATCCACAGGTCCACCGAAGTAAGAGTATGATTATTAATGATGGCCTTTATGGAGGTTTCCGCCTATGCTCTTCAGATCTCCCACTGAGCATGTGTGCTACCTGTATGCCTAGCATCTGCATTTCAAGTTTGCCTAAATGCATATAGAGTTCGCCTGCTTACCTCAGAAAACCAGATTGTTCACAAGTATGGTGTGAGAAACATCATTTGTTTGCACCATTTAACTGTAGTTAAAGTGAATACACTTTTATACTTTTTATAAAGTCACAACAATATAAACACAATATATTGTGTGCTGTTCATGTGCTTTCTGTGCCTGAGCGTTCCCGTACACCCATCAAGTAAGCCTTGGCCAATTGCCAGCACTTCCATCAGAATCAACGCCAAATAAAGAGGGAGCACTTGGCTTTGAGCTTGCATTAGTGCTTGGTTCCCAAGATTGCAGGAACATTTGGCGGTACTTCTTAAGGGATTTCTTGGCTGTCACTGAGATGACCACACACAGACCTTGGTACTAGGGTTCCCCATTTACTCCTGTGTTTCTAAAAGTGCCCACTTGCCCTTGAGTTCACTGAGCTTCGGAGAATTTCTGTATTTAATGTTAATTCCTTTTACATGTCAACTGGGAGAGAAAATCGACCCGGTCACAATGTAAAAGTGGTCCCCATTAGTGAACTGTAAAGCAAAAAAATGGCCCATGTTTAGAAACTAGGTAGTTTTGAACTTTTACATACACTATATAAGTGTCTTGCACAGTATAGGAGACTTCATGGATTTGTAATTGCTGAAGTCAATTTTGTTTTACTAGCAGGAAAATCAGCAGTAAAAACCGACCAGCCGAGCAGACCATTAAACATGTCCACAAACATAAAAAAAAACACCGACCCACACACTTATCTTTCAGACTAGCGCTTTGGGCACTACCTGGTTGCCCTATAGACCAATCTGTCACGGCAACTAAAAAATCCATCTCACATGCAAATTCAAAATATAATTAATCAAACATATCTATAAAATGCAGGCAAATATTGGTAACTAGAAGTAGATGAACACATACTTATCAGTAGAGGGGATTATTATTAACATTTCTTGTATCCAACTGCGCATACTGCTTAATTCTGAAAACTTCCCGTGTTTTGGGCTCAATGCACAATACTTAACATGACCACTGCACCCAGTGCGCGTGCCCACCCCTCGTGACGGCAGTGCCATCGACGGCGCCAAACTTCTTGCACACTCACATATAGCGAAGACACCCCCAACCCCTACTTAAGAGCCACACCTTAAGTAAACGTGCTATCCTCTCGAGCTGGGATTCTGGGAGACAGCCCCCCAGCACAACCAAGTTCTTTCTCCCCCGAGGCTGAAAGTGGTTTAGAAATTAGCTTAATTCGTGTAAATTATTTTAGGCCCTCAGCTTTCTCTTTTTGTCTCAAGTTACTCTTATTTTGTATGCTGGATTTATGATGCACTGGCATGGATGAACAAATAAAATACAATCCTGGGAGCCCGTTTTTCTAAAACAAAAATAACCAGCGCACCGCAAGAACTCTTACAGCCCTGTAAAATAAACTGCAACCCAAGGCTGCTAAAAACAGTTCATTGCTGCTACATCAAAGACTTCTCGTCCGAGTAAATAAGGCAAGTCGGTGCCGGTGTACCACTCTGTCAAACCCACTCGAGGGCCATTTGGTTTGTTATATTGTTTGCCGCAGTATCTGTAGAGTAATAGCCCGCGACCATAGATCAGAGGGAGAGCGAGGCAAGCAGGGCTTCAAATGTATAGCCCTCTTCCATCAACACAAATAAAATGTAATAAGGTCCCCCCGGAAGTGAGCCTTCCTTAAGCCGGTGAGTTTAACGTTTGAAATTGCGGCTTCGAAACATGGGATAAATCATTAATATCCGCACTTGTCCTGGTGGGCTGGGAATTTTAGTTACTCAACATGTGCCCGACGTAAAAACAGCCTCTCTGGTTTTAGCAGCTAGACAAGCCTCCTTCTGCATCCTGAGGCTACGTGTGCGAATTGTGTCGCAGTAGCGTTGCTTGCACCCGTCCCCATTTTTCGCAGATGTCTGCAGGACACTGGGTGTGGGGGCCTTTGGCGGGCGCCCCTCCGACGAGCTCAGGCTGCTGTAATAATATGCGGCGCGTGTTCTGAGCGCTGTCAATTCGCTTCCTTTTCTCGCCGCCTTTGTCTTCAGTTCCGCTACTCTTGTGTGCTTTTTTGTATGGCTCTGACAGTGCGTCAGCAAGTTATTGTGTTAGCTGAAGCCAGCCCCGAGCTGTCACACTTAACGCAATCACGATAATAATAGCACATGTACGGTGTGTCACTTTTTTTTTTTAGTGTTCTTAGTTATCCATTGGCGCTCATTTTATAAACCGCTTTATCGGTTGGAGTGTTTATTGTGTTTTTGTAAAGCGGTCAGACACGAAGATGTGTCAGTGCACTGATGAAGGGCTCAACGTCTAGATCGTAGAAGCCTGGGAACAGAAACCCTTAATCTGGTCGTAGGAATTGTGAGAAAGTAGCCTCTTTCTAGCCTTGTTACCCCCACTTTTGGCCTGTTTGTGAGTGTATGTCAGGGTGTTTTCACTGTCTCACTGGGATCCTGCTAGCCAGGGCCCAGTGCTCATAGTGAAAACCCTATGTTTTCAGTATGTTTGTTATGTGTCACTGGGACCCTGCTACTCAGGACCCCAGTGCTCATAAGTTTGTGGCCTATATGTATGTGTTCCCTGTGTGGTGCCTAACTGTCTCACTGAGGCTCTGCTAACCAGAACCTCAGTGGTTATGCTCTCTTTGTACAAATTGTCACTAACAGGCTAGTGACCAATTTCACCAATTTACATTGGCTTACTGGAACACCCTTATAATTCCCTAGTATATGGTACTGAGGTACCCAGGGTATTGGGGTCCCAGGAGATCCCTATGGGCTGCAGCATTTCTTTTGCCACCCATAGGGAGCTCTGACAATTCTTACACAGGCCTGCCACTGCAGCCTGAGTGAAATAACGTCCACGTTATTTCACAGCCATTTATCACTGCACTTAAGTAACTTATAAGTCACCTATATGTCTAACCTTTACCTGGTAAAGGTTGGACGCTAAGTTACTTAGTGTGTGGGCACCCTGGCACTAGCCAAGGTGCCCCCACATTGTTCAGGGCCAATTCCCCGGACTTTGTGAGTGCGGAGACACCATTACACGCGTGCACTATACATAGGTCACTACCTATGTACAGCGTCACAATGGTAACTCCGAACATGGCCATGTAACATGTCTAAGATCATGGAATTGTCACCCCAATGCCATTCTGGCATTGGGGAGACAATTCCATGATCCCCCGAGTCTCTAGCACAGACCTGGGTACTGCCAAACTACCTTTCCCCGGGTTTCACTGCAGCTGCTGCTGCTGCCAACCCCTCAGACAGGTTTCTGCCCTCCTGGGGTCCAGCCAGGCTTGGCCCAGGAAGGCAGAACAAAGGACTTCCTCAGAGAGAGGGTGTTACACCCTCTCCCTTTGGAAAAAGGTGTCAGGGCTGGGGAGGAGTAGCCTCCCCCAGCCTCTGGAAATGCTTTGATGGGCACAGATGGTGCCCATCTCTGCATAAGCCAGTCTACACCGGTTCAGGGATCCCCCAGCCCTGCTCTGGCGCGAAACTGGACAAAGGAAAGGGGAGTGACCACTCCCCTGACAGCTCCTCTAGTGTGCTCCAGACCTCTGCCATCTTGGAAACAGAGGTGCTGCTGGCACACTGGACTGCTCTGAGTGGCCAGTGCCAGCAGATGACGTCAGAGACTCCTTCTGATAGGCTCTTACCTGTGTTGCTAGCCTATCCTCCTTCCTAAGTAACCAAACCTCCTTTTCTGGCTATTTAGGGTCTCTGCTTTGGGGAATTCTTTAGATAACGAATGCAAGAGCTCATCAGAGTTCCTCTGCATCTCTCTCTTCACCTTCTGCCAAGGAATCAACAGCTGACTTCTCTGGACACCTGCAAAACCGCAACAAAGTAGCAAAGACGACTACTGCAACCTTGTATCGCTGATCCGGCCGCCTTCTCAACTGTTTTCCTGGTGGTGCATGCTGTGGGGTAGTCTGCCTCCTCTCTGCACTAGAAGCTCCGAAGAAATCTCCCGTGGGTCGCCGGAATCTTCCCCCTGCAACTGCAGGCAACAAATGACTGCATCACTGGTCCTCTGGGTCCCCTCTCAGCACGACGAGCGTGGTCTCTGGAACTCAGCATCTCTGTTCAAGTGACTCCCACAGTCCAGTGACTCTTCAGTCCAAGTTTGGTGGAGGTAAGTCCTTGCCTCACCACGCTAGACTGCATTGCTGGGTACCGCGTGATTTGCAGCTGCTCCGGCTCCTGTGCACTCTTCCAGGATTTCCTTTGTGCACAGCCAAGCCTGGGTCCCCGACACTCTAACCTGAAGTGCACAACCTCCTGAGTTGTCCTCCGGCGTCGTGGGATCTTCTTTTGTGACTTCGGGTGAGCTCCGGTTCACTCTTCTTCGTAGGGCCTGTTCTGGCACTTCTGCGGGTGCTGCCTGCTTCTGTGAGGGCTCCTTGTGAGGGCTCCTTGTCCTCACGCAATTGGCGTCATCCTGGTCCCTCCTGGGCCACAGCAGCATCCAAAAACCCTAACCGCGACCCTTGCAGCTAGCAAGGCTTGTTTGCGGTCTCTCTGCGTGGGAACACCTCTGCAAGCTTCTTCACGACGTTGGACATCCATCCTCCAAAGGGGAAGTTCCTAGTCCTCTTCGTTCTTGCAGAATCCACAGCTACTTCCATCCGGTGGCAGCTTCTTTGCACCCTCAGCTGGCATTTCCTGGGAATCTGCCCAATCTCAAATTTGTCGCGACTCTTGGACTTGGTCCCCTTGTTCCACAGGTACTCTCGTCCGGAAATCCATCGTTGTTGCATTGCTGGTGTTGGTCTTCCTTGCAGAATTCCCCTATCACGTCTTCTGTGCTCTCTGGGGAACTTAGGTGCACTTTAGACCTACTTTTCAGGGTCTTGGGGTGGGCTATTTTTCTAACCCTCACTGTTTTCTTACAGTCCCAGCGACCCTCTACAAGCTCACATAGGTTTGGGGTCCATTCATGGTTTGCATTCCACTTTTGGAGTATATGGTTTGTGTTGCCCCTATACCCATGTGCTCTCATTGCAATCTATTGTGACTGTACATTGCTTGCATTGCTTTCTATTGCTATTACTGCATATTTTTGGTATTGTGTACATATATCTTGTGTATATTTGCTATCCTCATACTGAGGGTACTCACTGAGATTCTTTTGGCATATTGTCATAAAAATAAAGTACCTTTATTTTTAGTATATCTGTGTATTGTGTTTCCTTATGATATTGTGCATATGACACCAGTGGTATAGTAGGAGCTTTGCATGTCTCCTAGTTCAGCCTAAGCTGCTCTGCTAAGCTACCTTTTCTATCAGCCTAAGCTGCTAGAACACCTCTTCTACACTAATAAGGGATAACTGGATCTGGTGCAGAGTGTAAGTACCCCTTGGTACCCACTACAAACCAGGCCAGCCTCCTACAATGTAACCATATAGTCAGCCCCTAAAGGCCATAACCACATGAAAACAGAATGGCAGAACGTAATGCACTGTAACCATATATTTAGCCCCTAGAGTAGTGCATTACAGATTTGCAGGCCTTGCAGGCCTACTAGAATAATATTACAAACAAGGCCCTTAAATCACAAACTATGCCCAGCTGTAAAACAAAAGTTTCAGCCATGAGAGAACTTAAAGGAAACTGATTGGTGTGTAGTTATTATTTTTCGCCGTCCCCCCCCCCCCAACCTAGTGTGGGGACCAGGAGATGCCCTAGACAGCGTGTGTTGTGCTGAAAATTTTGATGGTGGTCCCATTGACCTAGGACCACAACATGGTGAGTTATGGGCCAAAATACTTTGTAAAAGGAATGCCTCGCAAAACATTATGGTGCAAGTTTCAGAGTGCAGCAAATATTGTAGTATCTTGACTGCAATGCTCAGAACAGCCTCTAGAGGACACTATAATAAAAATAGCATTTGTAAGAAGCATGGTCATGTAACCATGTAGTCGGACCCTAGAGGGCATAAAGACATGAAAACAGAATGGCAGAAAGTAATGCAGTGTAACCATATATGTAACCCCTAAAGGGCGTAGTGCCTTACACATTTTCAAGCCTAGCAGGCCTACTGCAATACTATTACAAACAGGGCCCTTAAAATGCAAACTACTCATAGCTGTAAACCAAAAGTTCTAGCCATGCGAGAGCTTAAAAAGACATTAAATGGTGGGATATACATAATCACTAAACACACACTAAACAACTCATCCGAAAAATACCTTAAGACACTGGAGATGCACACACACCTGGTGCTGGTGAACGAGGGGGCAGCACCCAGTGCTTAATTTGATCCGGTGGCTGCCAGTGGGCAGACATTTTCTGCAAGCAAGAGAGGAAAAACACACAAAGGGGAAAGACAAAGTGAAGGATGGAAAACTCGCAAAGGAAGAAATTAGGAACCCACAAAAGAGAGCTAAAGGAGCTCAGTGTGTCTGGCAGTGGATTAAAGAGGCCAGAGGTGGATTCAAGAGTATGCAACCTTGCTATTCAGAGTGTTGACATTTAATAGCGCTGCAGTGTAGTTATGTTGTATGGTATTGATTTATGTGGAGTGGCTTGGATTGGAACTGTGTGTAATGATGTTGAATTATATTGTGTGGATTGAAATTATGTGGGTTGGAGTGTAATTGTGTGGTGTGGAATTGTTTGGCTTTGAATTGTGTGTGCTTGAATTTTGTGGCATTGAGTGGAGCTATGTGTATTGGAATTATGTGAATAGGAATTATGTGGTATTGTGTGTAGTGGAATTATTTTGAGTGAGATTGTGTGTCATGGAGTGTAATTATGTGGAGTGGTATGTGTTGTGGAGTGGCGTGAAAGGGATGTATGTGGTGTGGCATTGAAATATATAGTATGATGTATAATTTTGTGGTGTGTAATGGATGTACATGGTGTGTAGTGGAATTGTGTGTCGTGGAGTGGAATTATGTGGTTTGATGTGGAATTATGTGGTGTGGAGTGGAAATGTGTGGACTCGAATCATGTTGAGTGGTGTGGAATTGTGTGGCGTTGAATTGTGTGGTGTTGCAATTGACAGGGGCCAATAAAGCAAGTCAAAATGAGTTAAATGAAAGCAGGGATAGTACTTCTGCCAGTTATATATAAAAATCTCCTATTACTGAATGGCCAGTAAGGCACATACATTTTATAGCACATAAATCATAAAAATCCCATATAAAAACAATGCTATAGGTGCAAGTGTGTGTTTAATGATAAAAATCAATCTGTGTTTAGGAATAAAAAATGGAGTACAACGTGTGCACAGAGTGCCTGCTAGGAACAAGGCACCATAAATATAATTTGGAACATACTGATGCAGAATCAGCTATAATAAATGTATGTAGGGTTTGCTAAATTTGCAACAAATGGTGCTGTCAAAAGTATTTTCTTTTTAGATTAACACAGGCAGAGCAGCCTGAGAAGATTTATGGCCCCAGTAAAGGAGATAAGCAATGCCTTCCTTTCCAAGTTGTGAGTGCTGGCAGGGCGGGGCCCTGGAGAGAGAGACTTGAGATGTGATGCAAGGGTAAGCAAGTTTCACATCATTGTTTCTAGGTTTAGCTACATTCTACCAGAAAGGGCATATTGTGGCTTTTGCGAGCAGTGAGCCAAACGACTGGGTGTTTCTTTTGTAAAATAAGCTTATTTTAAGAGCCAGAGGTAAACAAGGACAACACTGGAATAAAGCCAAAACTAATGTCAGCGACATGGGAGGAGATAGGAGGAACGGAATGCTGCAATAAAACGCAGGCAGCTACCAGCCTAAAATACCCACAGTGAAAGGGGAGGACCAAAGAAATAACAAAAATAGCCTGTCACAGCAACAGATAAAGAAACCAAAGTGGAATAATACAGTAGTTGGTCACTGCTCTGAAACAGAAAAAGGAGGGAGAAAAAGGCAGAACTGACCACTAGCGAGCAAGAATTTTTAAAGCATACTGCAACCAACAAATGAAATTGATTTAAGCAATAACAAGTATACTAAAAGTATACATGAGGTTGAATGCTTGAGCTCGACCTAAAAAGAAGGGCATGCCAACTTTAAACTTTACATGTCCTGACAGTAAAAACTCTGAATTGTCGTTTTCACTTTAACAAGGCCGGTGGCCTCCTAGGGTGGTCGACCTGGAGTTTCACTAGCCCATGGGCAAAGTGCTAACTTCCATTTAGGACCATCAAACCTGGTACTCCAGGTATCAAATGAATTGTTACATGAAACCTGACAATGTTGAAGGGAGATTCAAAGTAACTTTTATTACAGGGTCACTTCTAGTAGCCTCTTCTGATTAACTGCAGCAGTTGTAATGTGAGTCAGCCTGCTGTCTTTCTACTTGGAAGTGTGAAGTGCTCCAAGGAAGGGGACAAGGGAAACATAGGGTCTGCTGGAGGGAGAAGTTGTGACCGCCTCCTGGCAGGATGGCCCAGGGGCGGTGGACAAGATGACTCGGCTTCAAAGATGTTACCACTTCTGAGAGGCAAATGTAAGTCACATTTTATCTTGCCCCGCTCCTTTGTTTAGGTAGCCAGACTGGCATCTCCTCTACAGAGGGAACACCCATTTTCCAGGCAGGGTGGCTCCGTTATACTGGACATAGGGGTGTCTTGGGGAAGATAGATAGCAACATCTTGGATTTGGGCATAGAGAAGCAGTGAGATTATTTAGTGCCAACACCACAGAAAAGTATGTAAAAGTAGGTAGGATTTCTCACAGGAATATTGTCCGTATTAGCTTGTGAGTACTCCCTACCTACAAAGTCAAAATTGGCATAAAAGTAACACCCCTAGCCTCAGAACACTGATGGACTAGGAAAGATGAAAAGAAGGACTGCACCTGCTGAACCATTGGACACCAGAAAGAAAGGCTGTATCAAGGAAGACTGCACCTACTGGACCAAGACAGAACTTCAGAAAGAGAAGGGCTGCACCTGCTGTTGAACCTATGGAGAGAGACCACAAGGGCTGGCCATGGTTTCACTTGCGCCAAGGACCAGTGTATGGACTCCAGACGTTAGTTGGCTAGCTTCCTCTTAAGCTTCAGGGGCACAAATGCTAAATAAGCCCTACACCTGCAAAGTTTCCAGCTGACCAGTTTGCCCTGGACTCTGCTGATGTAGCTGAGAGATCAAATCCTAGTCCCCAAATTGTCCCTCTTAGGTCTTGGAGCCTTGGGTAGTGGTATGTTGTACCCTTTCTCGCCAAAAGACTGGAACATGTGAGCCAAAGATAACAGTTTTCAAACACAAAGTCTGAGGCTCATTGACTGTCCCTACTTGCCAATTTGTGGATAACTTTGAACCTCAAGAACAAAGACTTTCACCGGACCCCTGGACTTCTCCAATCCATCGACATCGAGCCTAAAGGCTGGACTCAGCTGCACAGTACCCAACGGACCTGTTCGTCGATGAGAAAAAGAGCCAGAAAAGTTTCTAAGTGCACATATAACTTCTCAACTATGACCATCCCGGCGCCCACATCCAACCCTGATGCAGGTCGCCATGCAACCTTGATTTTGCCCTGGATCCACGTTTTTGAGGCTCATAGTCTACCACCAAGAGTGAATAAACACAGTTTACAAACTTTTCAAAACTTTTCGGTGTGAAGACTAGAGATTTATGAGACTCTTTCAAAAATGATAACTCGGGTTCCCTTGATCTGATTTTTGTTGTTTAGTGTCTGTTTGAAAATAAATATATGCTATATTTTTTTATAGGGTGGGGTTTTTATTGTGTTGTGTCTCCCACTTATTAACTGTTTTGGTAGTGTTAAATCCTTTACATTGGTTTTCTGTTGAGTTGCCACATCTATCTAGGACTTATTTATAGAGGCCCAAGTGGACCACACAGGGCAAAGTGACATTATGACTTGGTTAGGCTTCTATTGGTTAGATCCCTTGCACCTCCCAAAGAATGCCTCACAGATGCATACTGGGCTAGTGTGCAAACAGCAGAGTTAGCATAAGCTCCATCTGACAGTATGACGGACAGCTTTTTATCAGTCAAGTATCACTATGAATTCGAGCATTACTTAGACATTATTTCACATCCTTTAGCACGTACACTTCATATTAGATTTAGAATTGGATTCTTACCGCTATGTGATCTCGCCTCTAAATGGAAGCAAACTGTTAGCCCAACAGACTCTTGCCTGATGGAATGTAAGACCAAAGAAAACATCAGTCACAGTCTATTCCACTGTCCTGCGCACAACAAGCAGAGGGCTCATTGGATAAGACCACTTTGCAACACCCTGGGCATTAGGGCCCTTAGGATCTATAGAGCAAGCACACACGGGTCTGTGGTGTGTACTGTGGCAACGTTTTTAGCAGCGATATGCATATTAGTGCAAGATCCCTAAATACTAATGTACATTTTTAATAAATGATCTAAATTGTGTTTCTTGATTAACATTTAGTATCATTTACTTTAATCACTTGTGTGTATATATATATATTCACATTTTATTAAACGTTAAATCCCTACGTAGAGCAGGAGAATGAAATCGCGTTATTTAGCTCTCAGCTTATTTGGTAAAGCCCTCGCTGCTCTTTTTCTAGAACTGTATTTGGCATAATTTTTTAACAAACCTTTTCATAGTACAAATTCATAATTTTTAACTAACATTTTGGATATAAGCATATGGTGATATAGTACTCTGTGCGCAAACCTTATGTTTTGGGATGTGGTCACAGAGGAATTTACTATTGTAAGGATTTTAGTACAGCTTTTTATCAGTCTTAAGATGAATTATTGATTTTTATTGTGTGTATATGCTGTGCTTTTATGGCACTTGTTGCTGAAATAAAGCTTATTCACAAGTACTCAACTTCTGACTACTACTAACTTGGTGAGGTCACACAACCACTCCAACTAATATTCTGCTTTTCTCACAGACAGAATCGAGAGCACTCAATATGCAACTTTATTTACATCCCTACTAAAAAGGCCTCCTTATTCCTAGTTCCTGTGTGCTGAGGATGGCTCCTGCCGTTCTCGCACATGAGGTAGGAAAGAGCTTCCCAGCATCCAAGACTATTTTAGTTTTTATCCAAAGACTTCCAGGAATGCTGGGTGGAAGGAATTTTGTGGCTCCCCTCTGATTCCAGAACTTTCGATTACAGAAATGTGAGGAAAATTTGTTTTTTAAGTCAAAGTTTGAGTTTTGCCGTGGTTTCTGGCTAAAACAACCTGGCTAGAGCCACATAAGTCATCACATCCTGTAGTCATCTACATGTCTAGTTTTAAAAAATGTACATGTTTGCTGGGTTTCCCTAGGTGCCGGCTGACCTAGGGCCCAAAATCCACAGCTAACCACTTTGCAAAAACCGGTTCAGTTTTGAGTGGAAAAATTTGATATATCCATGTTGTGTTTTGAGCCGTTTCCCGTCACCGCCATCAGGCCCACCCACAAAAGTGAGGTACATTTTTTTAATCAAAAGATTTAGGGAATGCTGGGTGGAAGGAACTTTGCGGTTCCCCACAGATTCCAGAAACTTCCATCACGGAAATGTGAGGAAAATGTGTTTTTCTAGCCAAAGATTGAGGTTTGCAAGGGATTCTGGGTGAAACAACCTTGTGAGAGCCACACAAGTCGGCCCATCCTGGATTCCCCCAGGTGTCTAGTCTTTAAAAATGTACAGGTTAGGTAGGTTTTTGGTTGGTGCCGACTGAGCTAGGGCCAAACTCCACAGCTAGGCACATTGCAAAGAAAGGTCAGTTTTCAGTGGAAAAATGTGATGTGTCCATGTTGCGTTTTGGGGACTTTCCTGTCGCGGGTACTAGCCCTACCCACACAAGTGTGTTTACCATTTTTTGGGGGAGAGTTATGGGAACACAAAAGAACAAGTGTTGTTACCAATTGTAATTCTCTGCATTTGTGCCTTCCAAATGTAAGCCAGTGTGTAAAAAAAGAAGACAGTTTGAAAAATGTAATCTAATTCACATGCTAGTATGGGTACCCACATATTCAGAGATGTGCAAATAACCACTGCTTCTAAACTCCATATCTTGTGTCCATTTTAGAAATATAAGTTTTCTTGATGCTTATTTTTCACTCTTTATATTTTACCATATGAATTGCTCTATACCCAGTACACAATGTAAAACCATTGCAAGGTACAGCTATATTATTGGCTCTGGGTACCTCGAGTTCTTGGAAAACCCACAAACACTGTATATCCCCACAACTAGAGGGGTCTAGCATTTGTAATGGTATATGGCTTTAATAAATCAGCCATCGTGACGAGAGGTTACAAATGAAAATGTTGCCACAAGTGGCCGTCTTTCCTACTAATTTGCAAAATATTTTCTTATTTTAACACTTAAGGCCTGATTATGATCTTCGCAGATTGAATACTCTGTCACAAACGTGACTGATATTCCATTCACCATATTACGACTTCCATAGGATATAATGGAATCATAATATGGCCGATGGGATATCTGTCACGTTTGTGGCAGAGTATCCCCATCCGCCAAGATCATAATTAGGCCCTTAGTTTTTATGGGAATACATTGAAGGATCTAAACAAATCACCCCTTGCTGAATTCAGACATTTGTCTAGTTTTCAGAAGTGTATAGCTTTCTGTGATCCACCAATTTCCACTACAAACTGGAAGGAGGTTAAAAGCACAAAAAATAGGAAAAATGGGCTTTCTCCCAGCAAAATGCCAAAACTGTGTTCAAGAATGTAGTTTTCTGAATCAAGTCTGCCTGTTCTTGAAAGCTGGGAAAATGGTGACTTTAGCACTGCAAACCTTTTGTTGATGCTGTTTGCAGGAAAACACAGACACTTTCTTCTGCAGCACTTTTTCAAATGTTTTCCTAAAAAAGACAAAATGTAGCCATATTTTGGCAAACTTCTCGGTTACCTCTAGGGGAATCCACAAACCTTGAGAACCATTAGAATCCCCAGGATGTTGGGAAACGGATGCAAATATGACATGGATAGCTTATGTGGACAAAACCTTATGGAGGCCTAAGCCCAAACTACTCCAAATAGCCAAAAGAGGCTTAGCCCTGGGGGGGAAGGGGCAGAAGGGTTAACATGGTCTCCAACCTTTTTTGTAGTGAGAGCTACTTCTAATCAGTAAAAATCACCGTGAGCTACTGCAGGCTAAGCAGCTTGCATAATGTAACCAGATGCCCCTACACCCAGCTTAATCGACTTTAAGCCTACAGTCCAAAAAGCCAGATACTATGGTTTGAACAAAATACTTTGACTAGGGGCACTATGACAGGGCTGCCATATGTGTCAGTGAGAGCATGGTCTTTGGGGATGTACGAACATTTGTGTGTCTGAATGGAATATATGTGTACTGGTTACTGAGAGACTTTGTTATATGTACGAGTGGCACAGGACATAACTTTTGCAATATGTGTCACTGTTACATGTATAACACAAATGGGAGACATTTAAAGTTCAGAAAAATGTTCAGCAGTGTTCAGAATATGAAAAATGTTTCTGCACTACACATTTCTCCCACTTAAACAATAGCTGTATTTTTCACTTATAAATATGGCAGTGTGTCGAGAAAATTAAACTGAAGTTTTAACTTTGTTTATAAGGATTCCATACATTTCATCATTTAAATTTCCTCCCATTTCCAAGTGTCACTTTTACAAACACCAAGCATCTTGCACCAAGTGGCCTGTAGACATGGTGCCATATTTATAACAGAAAAATACATTTGTTTAATGGGATGAATTTTAAGTGAAGAAACATTAAGATGTAATTGGCTTAATTGAAAGTAGAGAAAGACATTCAGACTTAATGTTTCAAATAAAAAAAGCGTTCTCCACTTTAAGTTTCTCCCATTTGTAAAAAATGACAATTTTCAGTAATAAATATGCCACAGGGTCTTCTGGACACTGGGAGCAAAAGGCTTCCTGCTTGTAACTGTGACACCTAGAAATGGGGGACAATTAAAATGAAGATTTTATCAATAAGGTAACTTTTCATTTGAATTTTCTCCATTTGAAAGCATTCAGAAACATAATTATGTTCTGACCTCCAATATTGAGTTGACAAGGGCTTTCATTTAAGTCATTGCTTCAAGTATTTACCTCTGTCCACCAGCCTGGCCCATAAATCTCTCTAAGCACGCTCATTATCAGGCTCTGCTATCTGCAGCCTGATGATAATAATGTAAAGTAAACACTGCCTTCCCTGAACTTAAAAAGAAAAATGTGACCAATGTTTATTTAAAAAATGAACTCAAGGCTGCATGCAAACTACTCTGAAGGTGTATGGGAGCTACTGGTAGCTCAGGATCGACTGGTTGGAGACACCTGGGCTAATGCCTAAGGTAGGCATGGACTGTGTTTTTTTGTTGTTTTCCTGCTGCAGCTATAAAACAAAAGAGTAATGACCCTTGATATTGCTTCTGCTGACATCTCTCATGCCTTAACTAGCCCTGGGGTGTGTCTGCGCAGCTTTTCAGGACAAAAGAGGGTTCCTGTTTCCTACACCTGCTCAGAATACCTCATCTGTTTTGTGTCAAACTGTATGTAGGGTACTAATGTGTGTGAGACTGAACTTAAAACGCTCAGTCCAGCATGATGGAATCCCAGGAGTATTGCACTGCTGAAGGCAACATATTGCTTTCCTGGATATACTGTATTAGCAGCAACTAAAAAAAAAAAGAGGTACATCCATTAGTTACAAATACACATTCAAAGTGGTCATCCCTGTAAGTCTTGACAACCACTTCAAAGGAGGAACACTCCAATTAGCTATGTACTTTTCATATATGGAACCAAAGCTAAGATAGCTCAAGCCCAGCAAAAAGGTTTTGTGTGATAACACATTTTATCATCTTTTAGGGAAGAGGTGAGAATTTGTACAGTGCCTTGTGAATGATACAAAGCTCTAAAGATTATCCTCTGTTCCACCTGTGTATTCATCACCTTCAGGAACCCCAATGGCTGCAGACCCCAACAATTGAATGTGGTAGGCAAAGTACAGGGCACGTATACAAAAGTGTACTCTGCCCTGGTGGGAAAGCCCCCCATGTGGGTATCCCCTACCTAGGAAGGTTGACTGCACCCATGGGAATCATCCAGTCCTCTAGTAGTGGCCTTGGGCTAGGGCACTGTCCCCCTGTAGGCGCAGGGTGGATGTGCCCGTGCATGTCCTCTACTGGCTGAGGGGTGGTGCTAACCAACGTGTGCGGGGCCAGCCATGGCATGTCCCAGGGTGTGCACTTGCACCAGAGAGCCATTAGAGGCACTGGGTCTGGACCAATAGGCTAGGGGGTGCCCACCTACACAGCAGTGGTTTCATATATGTTGCATCAGGTTTAGCTTGCCAATATATGCCCCCTTGTATAGGGGTGTCTGAACATATAATGAGCCTGGCCTAGCTGGCGTCTCTGTGCCTATTGATGTTAATATATATGCTGAGCTTGGAGTAGCTGGCCTCTACGTGCCTACTTGCACCAGGGCGTCATATGTATCATGAGTCTGGCACAACTTGCCAGTGTGTTCATACTTGTACACAGATGTTGCCCTGGGTAGATGGATACTGGCATCATTAGTCTCTGTGTGCATACTGGCACACAGGTGGTTTCCTATATAGATACTGGATTTGGCACCACTTGCCAGCGTGTGCATACTTGCACACATGTATTTTAATATAGGAACTGAGCCTGATAGCATTGGCCAGTATAGGTGTACTTGCCCTTCTGGAGGTCGCTTTAACCGAAGTGTCCAGCCTGCCTCTGCAGGCTTGTGTGTGTGCCAGGGCTCTTGTGTGAGTGTTCACACTGTCCTTGAGAACTGCTTTGCCCATAAGATAGCATGGGAGAATGAGTCTTATTAGGTCTGGCTTTAATAGTGGATTGCACAGGTGCAGCCTCATGATGTTTAGTATCATTGGATTCAGAATGACACTCCCTCCCCATGGTAAAGATGGTTTTGTTATTAACACCCCAGAAATGCCACTTCTAGAAAGTGTGCATTTCTAGGTTCTAAAATGCTTTGTGTCCCCTGTAAATTCAGCTTCATTCCACTGACTGCAAGAGAAGAGCACATTAGTGCTTTCTCCAAGTGACAGCTATAGAACTTGGACAACCAGACCAACAGACCCCTGCTATTTAGGGCCTGGGGCAGATCGATTGGATGGAGAGGATTCTGATATTTGGATATTCGGAGCCAAAGCATGGTTTTACTAAAGATAAAGATCTACATTCCATGGCCTTGGGGTGGGCAAGGAAGAACTTTAGAGGAGCATCTGTGGTTCAAAGGAGAACACTTTGAACCACCCCGAACTTCAAAGGCACACTTCAATATAACTAGGGTTCTACCTGTCAGCAAGGGAGAGTTGCATCTGCAGTGGCGCAGGTCAGGTACTGCTGGAGTGTGTGGTGCGTACAGCCAGAGGAGTCTGTTGTGCAGAGGAGGATAACTGTCCAAGGAATGGATCCGCGCACCCCTCCTGTATTGTGGCTGGCCTGAAACGACTGCCTGCTGCTGTGTAGTAACCTGAAGTGCGCAATGCAAGGGGAGGTTGGCCTGCCCCCTGTTCTCTGTAGAGGTCTCAGGAACATCAAAGACCTCCTGCAAGGGACTTACATTGTCGGCCGGTATCATCTGGAGAGCGGCGCCCTCTTCTGCACCTGCATCGTATGCTGGACTCCACCTGGCAGATGCGGCTTGATCGTGAACTAAGTAATGTGTCTACAGGCCCGAATTGCCTGGCGCGGACCTTGCCAAGTACTGCCTGCACTTTAGGTGAGTCACCCTTCATCCTGGGGACCACTGCATGACGAAGTATCTTGTGGTGTGAATGGGATCACCCGATGCGGGACCCCGTGTGGCCTGCGGCTGTCAAGTGCATTGCATTTCTCTCGGGTGACCCTCGGCTGTACACTTGTTGGGTACTGTGCCCTGTTCATAAGTGGTGACCCTCGGAGTTGAGGGTGCCACCGGACTTGTGCTATACTCTGCCTCCTAAGGCACGGCGAAGTGTGTGACAGTGGAGTCTGGTGCAACTAAAGTCATTGTGTACCAGACGTGGTGCCTCATTCCAGGGAGATACAGAAACGAAGGTCCTTGTGTGACCGGATTGTCTAGAACAACTGAAGTCATTGAGAGCTCAACGTTGTGCCTCATTCCAGTGGGGTGCAGGATTTACGTTCCCCATGGGAGCGTCCGGGATTGTCTGGTGCAGTTCAAGTCATCACATACTGGACTAGTGCCTTTTTTACGACATTAGGAATTGTCTATGGAGTGACGGTATGATTGGGGTAGCCCAGGTCATTGGGCCCCTGAAGTGCCTAATTTTTATGAAGGTACAGGACTGAGCACTTTTCACCTAGGTCGGCGCCCTTGGCCTGGTACTACTCCAGTGAACTAAGATGCCTCTGGGGCAATCCCAAGAAGGCCACCTCTGGGGCAGCAGGGGCCCCACCTCAGGAAGGGCTCCATGAGCAGCAAGGGGAGGACCCTACAGGGATCCAGGGGCTTAGAATTGGAGGGGGTATCGCTGCAATGGGGGGCCATCGTCCAAGCTTTTTCGCCCTGAGCCTGGTAGTGTATCAAGGTAATGATTACAACCATCCTGGCTTTGGGCTGAGAAGGGGTCATGTTAGGGAGTCATGAACATGGCACTTCTTTGTGCACCAGATGCAGTGCCTACTTTCACAGGCGGTGCGGACCTAGTATCTCTTCGTGTGCAACCAGAATTGTCGAGGGCGACTCAAGTCAACATGCCCAGACAGTACACTTCTGTTCCAGACGCGCTGAAATGGTTAACTATTTGGTAGCATTGGATTGTCTGGCTGGGCTGGGTGCAGCAATGGCTAGCAGGTGCTCCCAGTGACTCTCCCCCTGTGTGCTGCAGACCTCTGAGTGAACCTCCTACTAGGAGCCCAAACGTCCTTGATTATTGTTGCCGGATTGGCTGTTGTCTTTCCTTCCCCGACACCTTGTCCCCAGAATCCTGGAAGTGTGACTTTGTCCGTGAGCGGCCTAGTATCTAGGGGAAGGTTGGCTCAATCTGGTTTGTGGTGGGGCGGGTTAGCTGAAGCTGGTTGGTCTGTGGAGGTTGGTTTTGGACCCAGGGTAACTCCAGACATAGTGCATCCACTAGCTGGATAACAGGGCACAGCATTAGGGTCCCGTGAGCAAGTTTGTATGAGTGTGTATGTGCGCAAGCTGACTGATTCCTGTGGCACCTCACCGCGGTGCAGAGTGGATGTGCAGGAGTGAGTGCGGGTGAATGCGAGGGCAGCACCATGGTGTTGCTGGTCATATTCTTCGCCCAAGGAATTCTTGAGGTTGGCATTATGATTTACTAGTGCGGCCCAGGTCGCAGTGCTATGTGAAAGTGTTCCAAACTTTTTATGTACTTATTGCAGCTAACGTTGGGCACCAGGGTGCAGCCTGAATTTATGTATTACACTGATGTTGGTAAACTCAAGGGTGGGTTTTGTGCTTGACCACTTTAGGCTCCGCATGTGGGTGCGAGAAGGAAGGTATTATTTTCTCATTGGTTCGTACTGTTGGTGTTACGCACAGTTAGGCCTAATATTGTGAACTAAATTGCTGAAAGTGATTTATGCCCAGATTTACATGATACTCATGCTGTGTTGACAATGTGTGTGTTGGATACAATTTTTAAATACCTCTACAGTGTGTGAAGTCTCATTTGTGCCACTCTCTGTGGTTGTGGTGGGGAAGTGCTGTGCCATTTCTTTAAACATTGCCTCTGTGATAAGCCTGACTGCTCTGTGCCAAGCTTCCTAAGGGTCAGCACAGTGTACAGCGAGTATAATCACCCACCCCTGACAGGAGTGGCAAGTTCTGCCTGGCCAGGGCTTTGCCTCTGCCAATCAGAAGGTGCTGCCTCCCACAATTGAACATTAAGAAATACCTTTATTGATTCATGTACTGATAAATGCACAGGCAGCACCAATCAGATCGTCATGATTCTAGCTTGACATTATCCTCTCAAAAATGAAAACAGCCTGGTTCCTGAGGTTTAAAATATAAACCAATTTTAGAAATATGTGATATTTGGAGGATGGAATATTGAGTTACAAGATTCCTCATAGCCTGTCTGCCATAACATCTGTGTTTTCTGAGCTTAGTATCAGTCAATGGCGGCCCATATCGTCTCCAACGGCCAAGGTGAAACTCTGAGTCTTTATCAACATCCTTCACCTGTATCAGCCTTATCAGGATCTGAGTATCATCCACTTGCATATATCAGATGAATTATCCAGAAGTCTAGTAGAAACATTGAACAAGGCAGAAAAAAATGAAGTGGTGTAGGAAAGCTGTGTTCGGCCAATGAGATGAGATGGAAGCTACCAATGAAATGCCAACATTTGACATTCTCGATTCTTCATACTTACATATTCTTACAGGCCCTAATGGATCAATTTGCAAACTCAATCAGCTATCAACTCGAAAAATGAGTTAAAGCAAACATAATATTTTGAAGGGGGTTTGATTTCAGGTTTCATGAAGAATTTTCTCCAACTGGCCGTCTAGGGCACTGCTGGTGGCAAAGGAGCTATTTATCCTGGTTGTTCTGCGCACTGAGGGCCATTCTGGTACACAGACATGGATATTAATAAAAAAAATGCAGGGTTGGACATCTCTCTATTTTCAATGCTGCAATAATAAACGTGAACAATATTGGGATATCATGACAACATATAGGTGCCTTGAAATGAATGCATTTTGGGGACTACCTACCAGTTTAAAAGGGTAGACTACATGGGTTCCTTGCTGATCAGGGTACTGGATATTTGGTCTTAGATGGAAAGATGGGCTTCCAAAACCTTTTAACTCTCCTTACTATATTGATAATCCTAGACCAAGCTAATAGGTGGTGGTAGTGCGAACGTTGCTCAACATATAGTACCTGCTGCACGTGGCCCTCTCTGCAGGATCATCCCAGATTTTCGCCTTCTTCTGCTTTCCTTTTCTGAATCCGTTATTTTGACTTTTAGGACCCTGTTCACTTTTTCCCCTGCTAGACAGTGGTAAAGTTATTGTGCTCTCCCCTTAACACATGGTAAATTTGCCCTACACCTGGTTAGTTTATCTAATTTAATTGTAAATTGCGAGTAAGTGGTACTTCATCTTTCCAGGGCTTGTAAATTAAATTGCTACTAGTGGGCTGCAGCACTCATTTTGCCACCCATTAAAGTAGCCTTTTAAAATCTGTCTTAGGCCTGCTACTGCAACCTGTAGTGCAGTTTTAAACTGCCATTTAAACCTGCCAGGCCTAAACCTTCCTCTTCAACACTTTTAAGTCACCCCTAATGCATGCCTTAACTGCTTATGGAGCAGGATGCATGGTATTTAACACATAGAATGTGTGGGTTTATGTTTAACATGTCCTGCACTGAAAACTCTTAAAGAGCTTATTTCACTTAATGAATGCTAATTTCAGTTCAAGAGCTCATAGAGAAATTATGTTTGTATTCAAATCAGTTGTAATTTAATATTCTTTAATGGTAAAGTCGGAGTGTAGATTACAATTTTGAAAATGCCACTTTTAGAAATTTGGCATGTTCCCGCTTAAAGTGTCTGTGACCTTTCTAGGAGTTTCCAGCTACCAGGTCATGTTATTGGCTCCCCCATCAGGAATGTGTATTGGACCCAGACAGTGAACATTGGGACTTGGGTGTAGCTGGGAGAAAGTCTCCTTGGCAGGATGACTGGCAAGGAGCTGTACTTTGCCCTGATTGCATTTCAAAGAACCATGCCTGCAGCACACACAAAGGAACCTAACACTTAGCCTACCCTTCCCTTTGTTCTCCTAGACAGTTGGGAGCCATGATCAGGGCAAGTAGTCAAACTGACCAGAACCAGCGTTGTATGTAATTTAAGCAGGCACCAGATGTAGAGGATCTTCAGAACCACTCATCGCAACACTCCTGGATTTGTTGAAGATTTAGAAGAAGGACAGCCCTTCTGCCAGAAGGATTGGCCTGTTGCTTATAGGAGTGACCTGGTGTCTGACAGAAGATTGGACCTGCTTGCCTTGATCCAGGTGACCCAGAGTGACTCCAAGGGTCAGTTGGCTGACCTTCTGTGTGAGATACAGGGACACAACAAGCTTCTAGCGTCCTTCCTGCACCTGCCCACCTGCCAAACGCAACTGGACTTGCCTGAGCCCTGCTGCTGGTCTCATGATCCCCTAGAGGTGCCATCAGGTCCTTGACCCTTGCTTGGCATCAGTCAGAGCTCTCCCTGAAGTTAAAGGTGAAAATCCAAAATTGTGGGCACTTCATGGCCACAAACTGGCCCGTTTGCACCAAAACTCTGCCACCCGCAACAACCGCCAGTTTGAAGGTCTGGTGAGGGCTGTTTTCACACCGACAGTGACTTTTTAGAACGTCAGGCAACAGGAGACTGCACTTTGTGCCAACAACCTTGAGCGACAACCTGCTCCTCACGCTACAGCAACAACTGTCCGCAATGCTCAACCTGCTATTTTTGCCTAAAGCCTCCTTATTGCAGCCCCCTGCAATTCAAACAGACCTCTTGCGCCAGACTTGAGAAGGAAACTAACCTGGTACCCGTATCCAGCCTGCGCTCCATTGAGGTCAGCATGAACTTCTGACTTTCCCCCTTTTTGATAGTGGGCAGATAACTTCAATTGTTGCTTTCTTCTTCTTGGCGCTATCGTTACTAAAAACATTAAAATTCAGTGTCTCCGGATCCTCCGGTTGGATTTTGTTCATTTGGTGTCATTTTAATTGTTAAAATGTACTCTTTTTTTCTTAAATTGGTTTGGGATTTTTCATGTGCTGTGTTTTCACTTTATTGCAGTTTGTTTGCTGCATAAATACTTTACATATTGGGGGTCATTACAACATTGGCGGTAAAAGCCGCTTACTGCCGTGCAGAAGACCGCCAATACACCGCTGCGGCCGTGGAATTCCGCCACAACTATTATGACCCACATCTCGTAATCCGCCGAAATTCAGTCACCCACACAAGTCCGCCACACCAAATGTCAGTGTTAGGCTGGCGAAAACAAAACCTCCACCTCCACGCCAACAGAAACACGCCCATGCTATTACGACCCACGAATCCACGCGGCGGTCTTTCAACCGCGGTATTCCATTGGCGGTACACACCACCACGCTCAAAATACACACACATCTCCAAAACACCGCCACATTGGACAATTCAAAATACACACACCTGATACACATACAAACAACACTCCCACACACCCAACACAATATAAAACACACACCCACAAACCCCTACGACCAAAAATCAGTCACGAAGGCGACAGAGAGATAGCACAGAATAGACAATCCCACCACACAGAGGCACACAACACCATCACCCACACAACATCCACGCACAAAACACCACACACCACTACACATCACCACACACATCAACACTCACACCGCCCCACACATCACACACACCACCCCATGTCACACCAAAGACACCCCCGCTTTTCCGAGGAGGAGCTCCAGGTCATGGTGGAGGAAATCCTACGGGTAGAGCCACAGCTATTTGGCTCACAGGTGCAGCACACATCCATAGCCAGGAAGATGGAGCTATGGCGCAGAATAGTCGACAGGATCAACGCTGTGGGACAGCATCCAAGAAATCGGGAGGACATCAGGAAGAGGTGGAACGACCTACGAGGGAAGGTGCGTTCAGCGGTCTCTAGGCACAACATCGCGGTTCAGCGGACTGGCGGCGGACCCCCACCTCCTCCCCCACAGCTAACAACATGGGAGGAGCAAGTCTTGACCATCATGCATCCTGAGGGCCTCGGAGGAGTCGGTGGAGGAATGGACACTGGTAAGTCAAATCTTAACTATCAGATCCCCCACCCTACCTGCATGCTATCACACACCTCCACCCTCACACCCTCCCCTATCACCCAAACTCCCCACTAATGTACTAAGAACACAAACCACACATCCCAACACCAAGCCCTGCATGACACAACTAAGCATGGACACCCATCACGAAAGCATGCTCACTGCACATACGCATAACAACCCCTAACCATCATCACACAAGCCCCCACACAGGAATGCTTGCACTGGGGTACACGCACACCCACCCATTACACACCAGGACACACACACATGCAATAATCATGCTCTCATGCCCCTGCAGGATCACGAAGGACCGTCACCACACCAGAGGGTCCAGACAACTCCACTCCACCCACAGAAGAGGCCCACAGTGACGATAGCAGCTCTGCCCTACTGGATCCTGATGACCAGCCCGGACCATTGTGGGCCTCGGGACAGTCTGTTCCCCTTGCACAGGCACAGCCCAACACTGACCTTCCACCCTCTGGTAACACCAGCACAGCACCCACCCAGTGGGACCAAACCTCTGTACCCAGGACAGGTCAATCAGCTGTGTGTCCACCACTACAGGGAACCCAGGTTATAACCCACCACCCCAACAACAACAGGGACCTGGGGGCAGTGGTAGTGGGCACAGGGTCCAGGGGACGGAGGCCCAGGAACACAGGGGAACTGGGAGGGCTGCTGTGCGACAGGGGGCGGACAGGCCAAGGGAACCCACTCTTCACGAGGCCCTCTCCTCCATCATGGGAGCATACCACCACTCCCAGGAGACGATGGCGACGGTCCTGGTCAAGTTTCAGGAGACCCAGCGCCTGCAGGAGGACCAGTATTTGGGGTTCAGGGAGGAGCTCAGGACCATCAGCTCCGCCTTGGGCACCATCGTAGGGGTGCTGAAGGACACCGTGGCACTCCCCACTGCCTCCGCCGGCGCTAGTGGACAGGATGCCCCGCCACAGGACCACCACACCAGCACCCCACCCCCTGCAGACGGACAACCACCACCCAAGCGGTCCCTGAGATCCAGGAACAGGACAGAGCAAGATGGCAAGACCCCCGCCAGGAAATGAGACCACCCTGATTGTCACCCCACTGTCCCACTTTGTTACCCCGTCCATACTTAAACTGCCCCAGCTCCACTTCCTATGCCCATATGGGCAGTGCACCTGTGAGACTAATAGACTGGACTCTGCCATGGACATTCCTCCACCATCACCCATAACCATTTTACAACCCCCCTCCATTTTTAGAGCACTTAAATAAACACCCTTGAACCACAAAACTATGTTGAGTCAGTCTATGATTTGGTAAAATGTATTATCAATGACAGTGTCAAAATGCATTTCTAGTTGTAAAGGCAACATACCTATCTCACACATCACAAGTCCTTGAAGGATGCATGCAGATGACACACGTTGGTAAGCACACCTGTGAAACCGTAATGTAAAGGAACAACTCAGTTACCAAATAATGCTATGAAATTACACACAGGATAGAGGAAGATGTGTGACAGTGAATGTAATGGTAAAAATGAAAATGTTCTCACCTGTGTGTCACTGGAAATATTGCTGTATGACTGACTCCCTGTTGTCGTTGTCTTCTTCCTCAGCTTCCTCCTCATCACTGTCCACAGGCTCCACAGCTGCCATAACACCGTCATCTGGACCATCCTCCTGCAGAAAAGGCACCTGGTGTCGCAAAGCAAGATTGTGAAGCATCGAGCAGGCGATGATGATCTGGCACACCTTCTTCGGTGAGTAGAATAGGGAACCACCTGTCATATGGAGGCACCAGGTGCCGAAGGTGCATTCGATCACCCTCCTAGTCCGCCCATGGGC
This sequence comes from Pleurodeles waltl, assembly GCF_031143425.1. NCBI lineage: Eukaryota > Metazoa > Chordata > Amphibia > Caudata > Salamandridae > Pleurodeles > Pleurodeles waltl. Next base: position 998,149,971 of record NC_090446.1, read on the forward strand.
CTAATTGTAGCGTTCCTCTGCCCTGTTCCTGCGATTCATCACTGGGGTCAATAGCCAGGACAGGTTGGGGTAACCAGAGTCTCCTAATAGCCACACACGGTGCCTCTGGAGTTGACCCATCATATCAGGGATGCTGCTATTCCGCAGGATGTAGGCGTCATGCACTGAGCCAGGGAACATAGCATTAACCTGGGAGATGTACTGGTCTGCCAAACATACCATCTGTACATTCATGGAATGATAACTCTTCCGGTTCCTGTACACCTGTTCACTCCTGTGGGCGGGGAACCAGAGCTACATGGGTGCCATCAATAGCACCTATGATGTTGGGGATATGTCCAAGGGCATAGAAGTCACCTTTCACTGTAGCCAAATCTTCTACCTCAGGGAAAATGATGTATCTCCTTACGTGTTTCAGCAGGGCAGACAACACTCTGGACAGCACGTTGGAAAACATGGGCTGGGACATCCCTGATGTCATGGCTACTGTTGTCTGAAAAGATCCACTTGCAAGGAAATGGAGCACTGACAGCACCTGCACGTCAGGGGGGATTCCAGTGGGATGGCGGATTGGTGACATCAGGTCTGGCTCCAACTGGGTACATAGTTCCTGGATAGTGGCACGGTCAAACCTGTAGGTGATGATTAAATGTCGCTATTCCATTGTCAACAGGTCCACCAGCGGTCGGTACACCGGAGGATTCCGCCATCTTCTCAATTGTCCCAAATGACGGTGCCTAGGAAGGACAACAGCGACCACAGAGTCAACTTTTTTCCAGGTATGTACCCACAGTTACACAGAACACGACACCAAACACAAAACCCTTCCTGTATGTGTGTCGAGTGTAGGCCTAGCTATGTGTGACGCAGAAGTAAATGAAGCCATGTGGGCCCCTGAAATGGCGGCTGCCTGACCTCTAAACTGGGACAATGGGATTGTGAGGTAACTGCGTTGCCGTTGCACACCGTCGCGGTAGGCGGTCGTAGACCGCGGCGCAATGCTGCATTGGTTAACATTGGACCCTATGGGTCCCAGGAGCCAATGAACAAGTGCGCCGCCGGTGATGATACGCACCGCCGCGGACGTCACCGCCATTTTCTATCTGTTCAATCACTAGATACCTAATCTTCGACAGGAGAGGACCTACACTGCAAGTGCTGCTGTGACCTCGGTCTGGAAGTGACGATGGCTGCTGCGTCTGGGGAAAGGGCCCCTGCCTTCACTGCTCAGGAGTTGCAGAAACTAGTAGACGGGGTCCTCCCTCAGTACATGCTACTCTACGGTCCTCCAGACCAACAGGTTAGTACACAGGTAGCACGTTGTGTGGGCTAGGCCTGGGTGGAGAGGGCTGGTTGTAAGAGGGAAGGGGGCAGAATTCAGAGAACATTAATGCATGTGAATGAATGTGTCACCTGGCTAGGGTAGGGAGGGGGGACACTCACATCGACGGTGCAGTTGGTAATGACTCCTCTTCTTCCCTTGTGGATGTCATGTAGGTCAGCGCCCACCAGAAGAAGGACATTTGGCGTGCCCTGGGGGTCCACCGGAGACGGGGCACCCACTGCCATAAAAGATGGGAGGACATTCGCCGCTGGAGCAAGAATACGGCGGAGGCTCAGCTGGGGATGGCCTCCCAACGTGGGAGGGGTGCCTGTCGCACCATGACCCCCCTGATGTTCAGGATCCTGGCGGTGGCCTACCCTGAGTTGGATGGGCACGTGAGGGCATCACAGTAGACACAAGGGGGTGAGTACACACTCATTCTGCGGACTTTGCGCGCAGTGGAGGGGTCTGGGTGGGGGAGGAGGCCTGTGGGTGTACCTAGGCCAGGCAGAAATACGTAGGCTAGGCCCCTCCGTAATGCAGGCCATGTGGCACTCTACCCCACCGCAGTAGAGTGCCAAGTACAGGTATACATGCCCCTGTGGCATCCATGTGTGCAGAAGTCCACCATAGCCATATAGGCCAGATCCCAGAAATTGCATCTGTAGAGGCCAGGAGCACGGCGTAGTGCAGGGGGCTGCTGTGTCTGTATTGTCTGTCAACGGTAGCGGTATGCCATGCACTCAACCTGTCTTTCTTCTGTCTCTCCCCCCCCTTTTTGTGCTCTCCCTGTTCTTTTGTGCATCAGCATCATCAGGTGGAGGTACAGTGGCACCGGAGCACGAGAGAGCTGCATCCCACATGGCCATGGAGGGCCACACCACTGACTCAGAATGCACCAGTGGGACGGAGGGCGAGGGGAACTTCACGTCGGCCACCGGATCACCAACCAGCGACATGGACTCGTCCTCCAATGGGAGCTCCCTTGTGGTGGCGGCACCATCTGTGCGCCCCACTTCTACAGGTACAGCCGCCACCTCCCCTAATAGCAGCCCCTCAGCATTCACCCGTGCCCGCTCACCCAGGAGGGTGGGCATCACCTTTGCCCTAGGCACCTCAGGCCCTGCCCCAGTCACCCCTGCTGCCCTCAGTGAGGAGGCCATTGACCTCCTCAGGTCACTCACTGTTGGGTAGTCTACCATTGTGAATGCCATCCAGGGTGTAGAAAGGGAGTTGCAACACGGTAATGCATTCCTGGAGGGCATTCATTCTGGTCAGGCTGTCCTTCAGTGAACCCTGCAATCTCTGGCCTCAGCACTGATGGCAGCCATTGTCCCTGTGTCTAGCCTCCCCCCTCCAACCTCCTCCACCCAGACCCAATCTCCTGTACCCTAGCCTATCCCAAGCACACCATCAGACCAGCATGCACACACCTCAACACACAAAAGTAGCTCAGGCAAACATAGGCACCACACAACCCACAGGCACACACACAAGCATCACCCACATGCAGACACAGCAACATCCACTGCCTCCACTGTGTCCCCCTCCACGTCGTCTCCCTCCTTCCTCCAAGTCTCGTCTACACTCTCACCTGCATGCACTACATCTACAGGCACCAGGACTCGCACCAGAACACCCAGCACCACATCCCGCTCACCTGCACTCACCACCTCCACTCCCATTTACACGTCCCCTGTGTCCTCTCCCAGCGTGTCTGTGACGCCCCCTCCCAAAGTACACAAACGCGGGCACCCACACACCCAACATCCATCCACCTCACGACAGCCTCCAGTACCTGCACCCAAAACACCTAAAGTGACACCTCCTACAACCACCTCCTCTTCCTCCACTCCCAGACCCCCTCCAACTACCCATCCCAGTGTTCGTCAGAAACTGTCCCTCTGCAAAGTTGACCTTTTTGCCCCCCCTCTCCAATTCATCAGTCCCGTCGTAGCGCCTCAGCCAAAAAGCCTCCAGTACCAGTGGTGCGTGTTCAAGGTGTGTGGAGTGCACTGGCCACCAGGGCAGGCAGTGTGAGACGGAGCCAAGGCACTGCCAGTCCACCCCCTGTAAAGGCTCTGAAGTTGGAAAGTGGCCGACGGGACCGTGTGAAGACTCCTGGAGGCAAAACAACTCACAGGGGTCCCTGGGGGATTGCAGAGTCAGCTGTGACTCCTCCAAAGGCGGGGAAGGGCCAGAAGAAGTCTGCACAACCTGGTGTGAGCATCACGGCGGAGAAGGGCGGCATCCTTCCCGGCGGCCGGGACGCCACCGCCAGCACCATCGTCACTGGTCCGGAGACCACCGCCAGAGTCATTGCCCAGGAGGGCCCAAGTATCGTCACTGGTCCGGAGACCACCGCCAGAGTCATTGCCCAGGAGTGCCCAAGTATCGTCACTGGTCAGGAGACCACCGCCAAAGTCATTGCCCAGGAGGGCCCAAGTATCGTCACTGGTCAGGAGACCACCGCCACCGCCGGAGTCATTGCCCAGGAGGGCCCAAGTATCGTTACTGGTCAGGAGACCGCCGGAGTCAGTGCCCAGGAGGGCCCAAGTATCGTCACTGGTCAGGAGACCACCGCCGGAGTCAGTGCCCAGGAGGGCCCAAGTATCGTCACTGGGCAGGAGACCACCACCACCGCCGGACTAATTGCCCAGGAGGGCCCAAGTATCGTCACTGGTCAGGAGACCACCGCCGGAGTCAGTGCCCAGGAGGGCCCAAGTATCGTCACTGGTCAGGAGACCACCGCCAGAGTCATTGCCCAGGAAGGCCCAAGTATCGACACTGGTCAGGAGACCACCGCCGGAGTCAGTGCCCAGGAGGGCCCAAGTATCGTCACTGGTCAGGAGACCACCACCGGAGTCAGTGCCCAGGAGGGCCCAAGTATCGTCACTGGTCAGGAGACCACCGCCAGAGTCATTGCCCAGGAGGGCCCCGGCAGCCACAGCCCCGCTGGGCAATGAGGGACCGTCATGCCACACACCAATGCCCAGTCCAGAGATCGTCATGCCACACACCAATGCCCAGTCCAGAGACCGCCATGGCAAAGCACTGCTGAACAGTCCAGACACCGCCATGGCAAAGCACCGCTGAACAGTCCAGACACCGCCATGGCAAAGCACCGCTGAACAGTCCAGAACCGCCATGGCAAAGCATCGCTGAACAATCCAGAACCGCCATGGCAAAGCACCGCTGAACAGTCCAGAACCGCCATGGCTAAGCACCGCTGAACAGTCCAGAACCGCCATGGCAAAGCACCGCTGAACAGTCCAGAACCGCCATGGCAAAGCACCGCTGAACAGTCCAGAACCGCCATGGCAAAGCACCGCTGAACAGTCCAGAACCGCCATGGCAAAGCACCGCTGAACAATCCAGAACCGCCATGGCAAAGCACCGCTGAACAGTCCAGAACCGCCATGGCAAAGCACCGCTGAACAGTCCAGATACCGCCATGGCAAAGCACCGCTGAACAGTCCAGAACCGCCATGGCAAAGCACCGCTGAACAATCCAGAACCGCCATGGCAAAGCACCGCTGAACAGTCCAGAACCGCCATGGTAAAGCACAGCTGAACAGTCCAGAACCGCCATGGCAAAGCACCGCTGAACAGTCGAGAACCGCCATGGCTAAGCACCGCTGAACAGTCCAGAACCGCCATGGCTAAGCACCGCTGAACAGTCCAGAACCGCCATGGCTAAGCACCGCTGAACAGTCCAGACACTGCCATGGCTAAGCACCGCTGAACAGTCCAGAACTGCCATGGCAAAGCACCGCTGAACAGTTCAGAACTGCCATGGCAAAGCACCGCTGAACAGTCCAGAGACCGCCATGGCAAAGCACCGCTGAACCGTCCAGAACCGCCATGGCTAAGCACCGCTGAACAGTCCAGAGACCGCCATGGCAAAGCACCGCTGAACAGTCCAGAACCGCCATGGCAAAGCACCGCTGAACAGTCCAGAGATCGCATTGGCAAAGCACAGCTGAACAGGGCATGCACTGCTGAAGAAGGAAAAGACCGCCACATCAAGCATCGTTATCCTATGTGCAGCTGGGACAGTGACGGGACAGGAACTGTCACGGGGAGACTAATCCAGTCTGGGCACCAGTCCCCCTCCAGAACCAGTGGTGGCTGTTATCTACTTGAGAGACTGTGGCTTTGCACTCCCCAGGATGGTACAGTGGGCAAACCACCCACTGTAGAGACTTGAGAGACTGTGGCTTTGCACTCCCCAGGATGGTACAGTGGGCAACCCACCCACTGTAGAGACTTGAGAGACTGTGGCTTTGCACTCCCCAGGATTGAACAGTGGGCAACCCACCCACTGTAGAGACTTGAGAGACTGTGGCTTTGCACTCCCCAGGATGGTACAGTGGGCAACCCACCCACTGAAAAGACTTGTGAGACTGTGGCTTTGCACTCCCCAGGATACATCAATGGGCATGGAGCCCCGTCGTGGATCTGGCTTTGCACTCATCCGGCTGAGGTGCCCCCCCTTCCTTTCCCCCTGAGGTGCCTGTTTTATTTCTCTCTGATGCTCCGGCAGTGTTCTCTCCGTTTGTGGACAGGTATCTTGTGTGGGCCTCGCCCATGCATTTTTGGACTAGTGGTGCACGGACATTGATATGTGCATATCTGCACTACTTCTCGTAATGTATATACTTTTGAATGATTTTATAATATATCTGTATATATTTGAGATATGTATATTGAAACATTACAATGTTTGAACTGATTTCGTTTTGTCTTTGCATTCTTCCGGGGGGTTGTGGGTTGTTACTGTGATGTTTGTGAATGCATTGGTGTGTGTGTTGTAATATGCGAGGGTGGGGGTGGGGGTGTTGCGTGTGTGTGTCCCTGACTTTTGCCTCCCCACTCCCCTATTGCGTAGGTGCAGTACTCACTGTTGTCTTCGCCGGCGTTGCTCTTCGTAGATGAGTAGGAATACAAGGGCCTGTAGGATTTGTAATTCCGGATCCATGGAGTCCTCCTTCCTCGTGGGATGTGTTCAGGTGAGCGTTTTCCCATTGCAGAAACTGTTTCCGCCGTGTTTTTATCCACGGTGAATCCGCCCCGGAAAAGGTGGCGGATTGGCGGGTTGTGATACTATGGGCGGTACATTGTCTTCCATCTGTCTGTTGGCCGTGACCGCCGCGCTGCTTGTCTGTACCGCCGTGGCGGGCGGTGTGTTAAAGTGGCTGTCTTTGTTCGTGGTTTCCGCCACGGTCATAATTCCCTTTTTTTGTCCGCCGGCCTGTTTGCGGTATTACCGCACCTTTAACACCATCCGCCAGGGTTGTAATGACCCCCATTGTGCCTAAGTTAAGCGTGACTGCTTTTCTCCCACGCTACCAGAGTATTGAGCACCGCTTAATTCAGTTACTTTTGTGGCTCACCCTGACAAGGATTGTGCTTGTTGTATGAGTGAGGCTTCCATCCCTTGCAACTGACAACCCTATTTCTTACAGTACAACCAGTTGACTACGTGACGCTCCAGTCAGAATTATTACTTGAAACAAGATAAGCACCAAGGGATGCATAATGTCTATGAAACCAATTCAGTTTAACCTTCTCAAAATGTCTCATCTCTGTGACTATCAGCAATAACTTATGTTTATGATGAAAACCCTTGCCCACCCATGGGTTGCATGCCCCGTCATCGGGTCCCTCCTCGCACCATAGACCGATGTTTCTGGAGTGAGGTACAACTCCTTAAGAACAGTGAAGGAGCTCTTGGAGAGTTTTCCTATATGATTAGTGTTCCTATGTGGTCGAATAGTGAATGTGAAGCAATAAAACTACCTCTTGGTGGACTAATAAGTAAATGTATGCAGTGTCCCCAATGGGTAGATTAAAACTAAGAGGGGAATGAATACCGTCAACCCAACTGAAAAGATGGATCAGTGTGTTTCTATTTGTCAAAGGACCTTATATAGAAGTTCTGAGCATTTCTCAGGACCAGTCTATCAGGTCGTCACTCTGTAGTGTATACACAGTTAAAAAAAAGTGTGAAAAGTACAAAGAATATTTTTTCAAATTATACAGTGACCCACAGTTTATGTGGTAAAAGTCCACTGTTGTCATCACCTATGTGAATATGACAGACCAGAGACAGAAAAACAATTTGTGTGGTATCTCATCGAACATGACATACATAAACATTATTTATCATTGGTCAACACTTGATTATTTTGTGCTCTCTACACAAACCAGTGTGTGTAATTGTCATGCATGGTGTGACCACTGCAAAGACTCATATGAGTGAAATGTTCTAATCACAAATATTCTTGTGTGTTCTCCATGCTCACCTGCAAAGGCTGAGTGTTGGGCCTCAACTTTAACCTCTACTACCAATCCAAAACAGGGCTGGAAAATATGTGGAACAAAAGAGAGAAGCAAAGAAAATGTGAATCATTTACACTGACTTAAAAATCATAATTAAAAAGACTTTTGTTAAAAAGCAGAATTCTAAATAAACGAAATTAGCAGAAAAAAAACATATCCAAGTGCATGTTTATGGATGTAATTTTCCCCCTTCTAATGTTTTTGGTGAAGATGGTCAAACAAAGTGAGGAGCTTGGCGTGTACTCGAGCTTTAAGCTCAATTTACAGATACTGACTTATGGCACAGTACTTCAGGCTGCATGGCAAAGTCACAGTCCAAAGCAAACCACACACCAGGAAGAGTATGACTGAAGCTTGCTGTGAAGGTCTCATATGTGAGGGAGAGATATTGATGTAGCAAGGAGGGCGGTCAGAAAGGGAACTGCTTATCATGAGCAAAGTGATTCCATCAGAGCTGTGACACATACTAACTAGTGTTTATAGCTGGTGACATGACATAAAGCTACATTAACATTAGAGAATCGCCTGATCTCTGATCACCCACAATGGTATCATTGCGTTTTCCTACTGGTGCTGTTACATCATGAATAATTCAGAACTACAGACTGATTGACTGTTCCCCCATTTACTAGATATTTCAGTTTGTTCCTGGTTTGAAATACAGCATGATACCACAACTCCCATAATCTTTAACTCCACGTGGTATCATGGTGACATTAGAATACTGCTTTAGTAATTTGAATTTAAATTACATAACCAGTTGTCTAATACATCATCATTCCCTCTTCACATCCCCTAACACTGTGATCTATTGATTGTCACACTATTTTTCTGAGTTTCTCACAGTGCAGCGGGAACTACAAGCCCCACAGTGTGCTGAGCCTGTGTCGCTCCTGGGCACGCTTCCTCTTTAAAGTACAACTAGCTGTCTGATCTGCTGTCTCCTCGCCCTCACAACCTTGTCTTTGAGAACAGTGCACTCCGCCCCTCTCCTTGGCCAAAGTTTCACTGGGACTCACAGTCCTTACTCACTCCCCAATGTGTCTCGTACCGCAGGACAAAGCATGCACCTTGGTAAACATAGGCAGCAGGTGAAACTCAAGTAGGGAGTCTGCTTCTTCTTCCACCCCCCACCCCCCGACCAAAGTGTCACGGTAAGTTGTAGTTCCTGGTAGCTCTAAAAAGAGTAGTCATCTCTGCCTATTCAGGGCATCCTATTGTTTGCTCACACCTATTCATGGCTAATTAGTGGTAGAGAGAAGCTAGAAAGCCAATGCAAATTATCCTCCAGGAACTTGAGGCAGGTCAAAGGTAACTTTCTAAAAGTACTTTTCATTAACATTTATAAAAGATCTGACTTCACCATTGAATTTAATATTTAATAACAAATATTTGGTGTTTAATTATTTTTCTAGCTGGTCCCAATCCTGAGATACAGTATTAGTATTTTAATCTGTACTTTACAACTAACAGCTTGGCCTGCCACAGTGATAATAGCTTGTGTGTGCTTCTCACAGTAAGCATGTGTTAATATTACATTTCTGTATAGCCTACTTTTAAATAACAAGTGACCTGCATTGTTTACCTTGTGGGCAAAAATTCCTACAAAGGGGTGACTTATTAATATTTAAAAGGGATGTCTTTACCTGTCAAAAGAGTTTGTTTGATGGATTGCAGTGCAGTTTTCGCACTGTCATAGTCAAGCTACAATTATAGGCCTGAAGCCATGTTTGCACTGCCACTGTAGTGGATGACCCAATGGTGGTGCAGCCTGCTGGAGGCATTTGACTTCCAGGCTTTGGATGCACTTTGGACCATATACTAAGGACTTATAGGCAAGTTAAAAATGCCAGTTAGGAGTATGCCAATCCAACCATGTTTAAAGAGGGAGCAAAGGCACTTTACTACTGTAAAGAGCACAGAGTTCTAAGCCAGCAAAAATATAGGGTCCAACAAAAGGTGAAAAATCCAGGGTGGTCAAGCAGAAAAGGCGACTTATTCCTTTCTTCTTTAAGTCCATCATTTAATCCATCGATCAGCCCATTCACTCATCCACCTGCCTACACGCCTACCTGCTTTGCATTTACTCACCCACTAACCTCTCCCTTCCTCATTCTTCCCAACCTTCAATCACCCCCTAGTCAGTTTTCTGGTACCTGAGGCAGCCTGAGTTATGGGCTGGACAGACAGAGTTGCTCAGTCAGTGTTTATCTGCAGCCCTGGACTATTAGCATATTGGAGATCACCCTTGAAAGGCTTACATGTTTAAGCAGAAATGTTCAGTAATACGTGAGTATCACACTAATACAGTTATATATTTAACCAACAATTAGATCTATCTAGGAACTGCCATGGTATGTTATGATACAGCCCTAGACTATCACAGCATCAGTTCTAATGGCATTTTATTTTTCTTACAACTGTATTGTAATGGGGTGTTTACTGTGTACAGAAGCTAATAGGCATAATGTCAAGGCTAAGTATTTAAAAGATGCTAGTTCTCTTGGTTCAGGACACTTAGTGGATGTTTTCAAGTGGATACCAATGCATCAGATGGAAACTATTTACCTGCTGCGTATCCATTCATCTCCATCTAACATATGTTTTTAGAGACAAATACATATTTTACTAAAGCATAGAAACGTTAATAAATACTGTGGCAGACCGTTAAGTATGTACTGCGCCCTTGGCTTTGTGACCCTATTTGTTAAATTTTTCTGAAGAGGCGGGGTAACCGCTGTTACCCCGTAGAGGAGGAGATTTGCATTCCTAATCCATCCCCAGATGTCTTGCTCGCTGCCTGCTTGGAGGTTGAGCTGCAAGGCCTGGTTGTTTTGACGCTAGATATCTCATGGTATTTCGCTGATCAAATGTTTTTTTTTTACCATGACCTTTACTCTGAATGTCTGCAGAACATTGGTGCTGGATAATGAGGTCAGCCGCCAGGTGTCTGGTGAGGAGCAGTTAGGCCCCTCCCTTATCCTAGCAGAGGCGGCCTTCATGGTGTTCCTGACCCTGAGAGATTGTTTGCTCAAAGGAACTCAGCTCGATAATAAGTTGTCTTTTAAAATAAAGATGAATGACAACAATATGGGCTGTGAGCCCTTGCATACCAGAAAACAGCTCTGAGGCAGTGGAGTGGAATATAATGGAATGAATGTAAAACTGAGGTCGTATTATATGACCCTGAAGCTGAATGCAGAATAATTGACCGTGTTGGATATGGTAGACTTATTTAAATAGTGCTTTTATTCAAAACACTTTATGTGGAAAATTATAAATGAATAATGGGGGTGTTTTTCACTGAAGGATTCTGAGTGACATCTAATAGACCACGAATGTGAAACTTGAGTTGTCTGTAATGTCACGCAGAACCCTGAGTTTCTAGTTGTTTAGATGCGCAGAGAATAATCTAGGTTGAGTTATTGCTGGCTCTCTGAAATCTTTTAGCTCTACTGGCATGTACGAGATGTTCTGTTGATTTTTGTTGTGCAAAATGTGTCTGAATGGCAGGTATTATTGGAAGGAGCATGGTATCCAAGCAGGGGTCTGATCATTGCTGTGTTGTAGGTATATGTATTTTTGGATATATGTATATGTGTGTGTGTGTGGGGGGGGTCCTGTGTGTGTGTGTTTGTGTGTGTCTGTGTATGTGAGTGCTCGTTTGTGTGGATTTCTCCTACTAAATGGCAGCCCAGAACTGTGCAACTTTCAATCAATAGAGTGTAATGTGTTTAGGCTGGGCCTTGTAATCTAGTTGGCCACTTGAGCAGAAACGTATACAACTTTTTCTAACCAAGTATGTAGTCTATTGCTGTGCATGTGATATTATTTTTTCCATATAAGTTAAACAAGAACTGGAACAGGAATCACAATTGTTGTCTTGAAGAGAACCTATGCAACCTTTTACAGAAGGCTATTTCACCTCTTTGCTGAGAGGGGCCATTTTAGGTCGAGTCTAGTAGACAGCTCAAGCTGACTGTATACGAAACATATTGTAGGCTAAAAAGAGGCCCGCTTAGTGGTGGTTGGTTTTACTGTTTATCTCATATGCCTGCTTCTTATTCATATTGCAGCTTGTCAATCTTGAGGTTGTCCCTCCCTTGGAGCGTAGCCCCTTTACCAGCTCTTTGATTAACTGGCTCAATTGATTCTATGACTTGCTTTTAGGGACCTACTGTTATCTATTTGTTTACGCACTCATGAGTGTGCATGTCATGTCCAGCTATCTCCACTGTGTACTTTTCTCCCCCTCTGTGCCAGTTCTCTTTTACCCATGTGCTTGTCTCCCCCACCCTCAGTTGGGCTTCGCTCTCTCATCTCTATGCGCTTCTCCCTCCCTGCCCCTGCTGTTCGTGTTGCTCTCCTTTGCTTGTGCTGCTTCTTCCCCTGCCATGTTGCTTCTCCTCACAATATCGCTCACACAACACAGTCATGCTTTTTAACTTTTTTTTGCTTTTTTATGCTGCATTTTAATGTGATTTATTTTACTCTGGTGGACTATATTTCTCTCTGGGCAAGATTAAATTGTCTTCATTAAATCTGGGAAAGTAATGCTGCCTCTGGCGCAAGTTAATGTTTTGTTCCGTAATCAAGTTTAGACGTTTCCTTAGCTTGTCACTCAACCCTGTGCATTTTCCATAGCCAAATATTGCCAGGAAAAAATAGAAATCTTTTGAGGAAATTTGCTGTCTGAATTTTCAGTTCAAAACGGGGATAGCGTGCCGTACTTTCAGGGAGTTAAAACTGCACCAGGTGAAAAAGCGAACGTCTGGATACTGGTATTTTTCCTGGCAATATTACCACATGGTAATTTCCTTGTGAGGAGATTCGGCATCCTATGTTGGAAGCAGTAGTGCACCCACTATTAGAGATTCGGAAGCCCAGCGTGGTTAATGTATATATATTGTTTCACATAAACGCCAAAGGCAATTCAAATATTTGAAAAAAGAGACCCTACAAAGCCAAATCCTCTTCATGCGGTATAAAAAAAAAAAAAAGTGCGTCTGTTGCGTGTCTCGGAGTTGACATTTGCAGCGCAGGTCAGGCCCATGGAAAGCTGGGATTCCGTAAAAGAATAACACAGCAGGAAGCAGAAAGAGTTTCTCTCTCCATTATTTCTCGTTCTTTTTTCTGCTAACCTTTGTAAAAAAAAAAAAAGTCTCCTTCAAGACGTAGGTGTAGGAAGGATCCGCCATCAATGAGGGCTGCTCTTAAGTTCCCCAGCCCGAGCCGGGTAATGGCGAAAGCAGCTGGTCTGTGGCCTACATATAAAGCGTTGTTCGTCTTGTTAGGCACCACCGCTGTCAGTTCTGTCAAAATGAGCTGCAAAAATTGCAAGCAGTGCTTGTAGGGGGGCAGAAGAGCAGCAAATACGGGAGGGACGCTTGTAGCTGTCAATCTATGTGGTAACCTTAATAGCTTGTAAAAGAGGAAAAGGTTTGTGCAGGATCATGCAGCTTGGTCAGGTGGCAGAGGCTAGAATTGGAACTCGGGTCTCCTGGTTCAACAGTTGACCGCATTCCCCGCCCACAATGAGTTTCATTAAAGGGTTGAAAAGAAGGGCAAATCTCTTCTGTTTAGTTCTTTTTTGGGGGGAGAGCCTCAACTAAATTGCAAAATAGTGGATGAATACTTTAAATATGAAGCAGGCTCAAACTTCATTCTTCTGAATGACAGTAGGTTATTCTTGGGCTCTTTCTGGTTCTGATGCAAGAACTCTTCAGTGAAATTCTTAAATAAGGCGTGTTTGATTGAGCAAATGGTCAGCAGGCTTGCTGCTAGAGACCATACTTCATCAGAAAGCTGGCATCCAGGATTGGTGGAGGAAAACTCTATTGGATCTACATAGATGAGAGACACATTGACAGGGAAGTAATAAGGACAGAGGTAACAGTGGGAAGTAGAAACGAGCGACAAAAAAGTAGGTTAAATACTGAGGAAAAAAAAGGATCCGCATGCAGGTTAATAAGTCATCTAAGAGGAGATGCACCAAAGGAGAAAAGAGGGGTTGGGGAGATAAAGTAATCTATGCCATTGACACCCTTGACATTTCTAGTATTTAAACCTGTGTTTTGCAGGTACACACTGAACTCTGCACTGAGCACATTATCCCACTTCAAAAGTTCGCAGTTCCAGGGAATCAGTTGGTTGTCATAATTTGCTAAATCACTTAATAGTGTAATATATCACTGCACTCATTATCTATTTGGCTAAGAACAGGACTGACCTTTCTGTAGCTTAATCTGTAGTATCCTCACCTATGTGTTAGCCTGCCTTATTCACCCAAAACCTCATCATCTGTGGCAAACAACCTTCAACCCCTCCTAGCGCCATGAAGGTGGAGGTACTGGCCTGTCATGAGGGTGGATGTACCAGCCTGTCACTGGTCATATCTTCCCAGGTCATCCCAACTCTCTCTGTTTCAAGTTGTCTACTGGCAAGAAGTCATAATTCTATCCTTATCTTATTATAGGGCACTTAATCCAAGAAAGTTGTTAAAATTCGAATTTAAAAGTGAGGATTTTTATGTGCATCTGAATCTTATCCTGGTGGAATCTCCAATTTACTAGTTCTCAAATGGTTTGAGAATAGGGGTTTCCAACACTGAGCTATATATGCCCGTATTGTAATAAGCAGGAGAAAATCTACACGCTAAATAAAAGTGCAAAGTGAAACCACAGGACAACTTTTGATACCAAAACAGAGCAACTATTAGAATTGGATGGTTAGAGTTCAGTTCCAAGAGGCAATTGGACTTGACTGAAGTTTGCTCCACGTTATCCCTGATCTTTAGGAATGGGTCAGGGCAGGATTGTGTTGTCCAGCTACTTCTGACACGTTGAGTGAAGAAGGAAGGTACAGAGGGAGGATTTATATCTTGGGAGTTTTGTACGTGTTGCATGTTTTCACCTCAACACAGGAGACTTTCCATCTAGAAAGACTGAATACACCATGTTTTACCATGAGGCAGGGGATCTGGCCTGTGAAAATGATGCTTTGGAAAAGGAATTTGGTGGATGTACTTTGGGCAGCATGGACGAGCTCTCTTCTTCGTGACTTGACGGGAAAACGTGGACTATATGGATGGAGCTTTTAAGGAATTGTATAGACCTTGTTTTGTGTTTTCATTATCATTCAATTGCTTAAGTCATGCACCCACTCACTTCCAAACATGCTTATTCTAGCATCAGAATCCTGTCCAGTTGTGCTGTTTTTCTAGCTTCCTAATCTTTAGTAACATTCCTTCCTTTAGTAAAACATTATTTCCTTTAGTAAAACGTACTCATGTATTTGCTTGGAATAAAATCATGTATTGCTTGACTGCATTGAAGAACTCTATGGCGCACCATGTTCTCATGCTTGTGATGAAAGCCAGAAACTTCCAACACACTGGGGTGATCTCAACAGCTTGAGAGTCTCTCTTTCTACGATAAGGTCTCTTTTTTTCTGAGATTAGATGAGTCTTTCTCAGGTAGAAGGATTAAATAGAGATTAAGATAGCCTTCCAGGGGATTCTGATGTGGAACCGCTCAAATCAGGGGTCGTCCATGACCAGAGTATGAACTGTAATTTTTTTTAGCATTTGATGAAATAAGGAGTTTTGCTTAAATTGACATTTAATTTGGAGAGCAGTTATTCATCAGAGAGACACTAAAGAAACTCTCGAAAGGCCAAAAAGCTGACTGTATATAACAGAGATGCACAGACATGCTTGCACAAGATCTCTTTCCCGCCACAAATATTTGTCCTGCAGCTATGTTAATATTTCAGTGTCATGATCACACAGGACAGGACATTGTTAGAGCACCACAGGAGAAAATGAAATGATACAAGCTTTGACCTTCCATCACAGCTCTTCACTACCTTCCATCACAGCTCTACAGTACCTTCCATCACAGCTCTACACTACCGTCCATCACAGCTCTGCACTACCTTCCATCACAGCTCTGCACTACCTTCCATCACAGCTGTACACTACCTTCCATCACAGCTCTGCACTACCTTCATCATAGCTCTACACTACCTTCCATCACAGCTCTACACTATCTTCCATCACAGCTCTGCACTACCTTCCATCACAGCTCTGCACTACCTTCCATCACAGCTCTACACTACCTTCCATCACAGCTCTGCACTACCTTCCATCACAGCTCTACACTACCTTCCATCACAGCTCTACAGTACCTTCCATCACAGCTCTACACTAGCGTCCATCACAGCTCTGCACTACCTTCCATCACAGCTCTGCACTACCTTCCATCACAGCTCTGCACTACCTTCCATCACAGCTCTACACTACCTTCCATCACAGCTCTACACTACCTTCCATCACAGCTCTGCACTACCTTCCATCACAGCTCTACAGTACCTTCCATCACAGCTCTACACTAGCGTCCATCACAGCTCTGCACTACCTTCCATCACAGCTCTGCACTACCTTCCATCACAGCTCTACACTACCTTCCATCACAGCTCTGCACTACCTTCCATCACAGCTCTACAGTACCTTCCATCACAGCTCTACACTAGCGTCCATCACAGCTCTGCACTACCTTCCATCACAGCTCTGCACTACCTTCCATCACAGCTCTACACTACCTTCCCTGCAAGTCTCTGCTTATTGGCCTCCGGGGAATACGGAGACCGACTGAGCAGGAGGCTCCTGTTTAGCACGGTAACTGTAGTGACTTTTATTCCTGAGATGAAAACCCTAATCCCATTTAGGACTGAGATACTTAATCAATTCTCGAATCTCTGTTGAAGCTCCTCAAATACTGGCATCTGAAATGTCAGCCACTGTTCACTACAAAATCAAGATGGAGGAGTCTGTGGCACGCTGCCCCTCTGTGACTGCAGCACTCCGCGGGGCGGGAAAACCTCCCCTATACTAAGGCTGCATTTCTGGGGGCTGTTGTTATGACTTAAAGCCAGGCTGTAATTTAGATGAAACTTGAGCCCTGGAGGCATTAGTGTCACGAGCAAAGTGTTAGCAACATCTGTATCAGGAGGGGTCATTGCTGGTTGTACTGTTGGCTTCTTCACACTCTTCAGGGTAGCCATGTGTCCTCAGCGGGCCACACACTGGATAAGTCCTGACTCGTTCAGCCGCAAAAAGGTGCAGTGGAAGGCAGTCCTTCCTGACGGTGATGGTCCCAGCAGTGGGGTGTCTTCCTTGGCTATACATTTTAGGCACGCATACATGCAGCATCTATCTCCCAAAGTGCCCTATACATCTGGAAATTCATTTAAAAGAAATCAATCTAAAAACTATGAGAGAGCAGGTCCCTATGGCCTTTAAATTATGCTCTTTCCATCTCTTGCCTTTGAGTCGTATTGATTTCAATATAACGTTTCTTACCGCCTCAGGGTTTTACTTTCCCTTCTCCTCTACACAAGTTATTATTCCTTAAACTCCTCGGTGCGTGTTTACTGCTTTCAATCAGCATGTACCAAACGGATTCACCTTCAGCTTGGGTGGAACCTCGCTGCTGTGGCAAGGCACCTCTTCACAGGTCTGGCGTTAGCCAAGACCTTTCGGTTTTTGTAAATAGTGTATATATTATGCATGCTATACTTCCAGTTAGCCATCTCCTTCTGTTGGTCTGCTTAGTGTTATTAACATTTTGCCTCCGTCCACCACAGTGTGCAGTATGGAGCAGAGAATCAGTCCGCTTAAGCCATTGGCTTGCATGACTGTGAGTGTCAGTGTGCACATACACACAATAGGCAATCCCCTTCAGTGCCTGCGACTAGTGGCGTAATGTGTGTTTTTTACAAAAAAAAAAAAAAAAAGATATTGCGTGTTCTCATACAATGCTTGTCTTCGTACAAAAAACATTCGGTCCCAAAATAAGCATTGATAAAGCCAGGTCATCAACCCACACCAGACCTGTTGGCTTTTCCAATTCTTGTTTGCAGTTTCATTCTAAAAACATGTACTTTCTCTGAGCAGGTCGTTACAAACATCCCATTGATATTGGGAAGTTTGTCTTCTTACATATTTACTCTGTAGTATTGAAAGAGCAGATTGACTGGTTGTGGCCTTCTTATTCTAAAAAGATGGCAGCGCCATTGCTATGAATTCTAAATATGCTGAATCGTTGTGATTGTTGATCATCTTTGAGCGACGTGCGTCTGACTTTCAAAGGTGTGGTAAGAGCACAAACTAAACAGTTTCTTGGCACTGGTAATAGGCTTATCTTAATCAGTAGATATAGTAAGTAGGGACATCGAATATACATAATTCCTGTACATAGTATGCAGTGCTTCAATTTCAAGGCCTAGTTGTAATTTGTTCCAGCAGAGTGAAAGCTTTTCCACTTTTATGCTTGTCATGGAAGTCAAAAACTTCCAACGGACTGAGCTGATCTCAACAGATTAAGATTCTCTCATTTTACAATGTGGTCTATTTTTCCCTTTTGTGTTTTGAAACTTTTTAGGTTCTTGCATGGATGAGCTGTATGGAATTATGAAGGTGGTGGTGCCATATATTAATTACCTTTGCAAATTACATTTATCGTAATACTTTCTCATGCAGGAGTTTGTCCCTGAAAAAGATCAACTTGCATTTGTTACTTCCTGGCTGTCCAGATAGTTGGTATATTTTACATTCATATTGATTGGTTTATGAATTGATTCATTGATTTGCATCTCACTAAGCAGGTCGCTAAAGGTCACTTCGTAGTGCTTTTAGATAAAGATAAACTCATAATAATCGAACTGACTGGTAATGGAAAGGACCAGTTGTCATAAAACAAGCAGTGTGGTTTTACCACCGTTTATATCCTGTTTCAGAGATATAAGATGTGGAGTTCCACAGTGGTCAGCACTTAGCCATACCATGTTTAATATATATATATATATATATATATATATATATATATATATATATATATATATATATATATATATATATATATGACACCCTTGGCTTCAGTTGTTTAGGGATATCTGTTGGCAGTTGCAGGGTTGATGCAAAGTAGGTGTGCCTTCAGTTGAACTCAGACAAATCAGAATTTTAAATTTGGAAATGTATCGCCTCTGGACGGTCTAAGAATTTGGCCCTCACAGATGGGGGTTGCCCCGATTCTAATCGCAGTAGCCAGAAATTTGGGGATTAAACTAGAAAACAGAACTATCTTTCCAACTGCGGGTGCAAGCTACTGTTGCAGCTTGCTTCACTTTATTAAAGGCCTTAACAAAGATTTTAACATTTCTTCCGGTTGGAACAAGGAAAGATATTGTACATGCCCTGATCACTTCCAGGTTGCATTATGCATGTCTTGTATTTGGGACTACCAGTGAGGCTGTTAAATAGATTGCAAAGAGTGCAAAATGCAGCTACAATACTGGCTTTAAATAACCCTAAATGGCAGTCTGTTAAAAAAGGGATGAAACAACTTCATTGACTCCCATGGTTTGTGGACTTCCCTAGAGGGGACTGGGAAAATAGCCAAAATACAGCTAAAATGTGTTTTTTGGGGGAAAAATGGGGACAAAGATGCTACAGAAGAAAACATCTGTTTTCTTCACGGCAAATGGCATAAATGAAGGGTTTGTGGTGCCAAAATCATGATCTTCCCAGCTTTCAGGAACTGATGGACTTAAATCAGAAAAACAAAGTGTTCAACTAAATTTTGGAATTTTCCTGGGACATAGACCATTTTTCCTATGTTTTGGTCTTTTAACCTCCTTCCAGTTAGTGGTAGAAATGGGTGTGAAACCAATAGTGGATCCAGGAATGCTATAAAAAATTCTGAATACAGGAAGGGTTTATTGGTGTACATCCTTCAGATATTTCCTATAAAAGTAACAGTTGAAACAAAAAAATATTGAAATTGAGTTGACAAAAACAGCCATTGGTTCTGCTTTCATCTGCAACTTTTTCTAACTGTGGCAGATTTTCTAAAGCAGTATACAGTCACATCCTCTGGACCCTTCTAGTTGTGGAGGTATAGGGCTTGTAGTTCACCAAGAACTCGAGGTACCCAGAGCCAATAACTGAGCTGCACCTTGCAATGGTCTTTTTTTGTGTACTGGATATACAGCAATTCATTTGGTAAAATGTAGAGAGTGAACAATAGGTGCCAGAGAAAACCGATGTATTTCTGAAATTAGCACAAACATGGAGTTTTAGAAGCAGTGGTTATTTGCACATATTTGAATTTGTGGGTACCCATAGAAGCATGTGAATTAAGATGGCATTTCTCAAAATGACTTCTTTCTTACACACTGTTTTACATTTGGAAGGTGCAAATGCAGAGAAAGACCATTGGTAATAACACTTGTTTGACTATTCTGTGTTCTCCAAAGTCTCCCAATAAAAATGGTACCTCATTTGTGTGGGTAGGCCTACTGCCGGTGACAGGAAACAGCCCACAATGCAGCATGGACACAGCACATTTTTCCCCTGAAAACTGACCCCTTTTTTGCAGTGTACCTAGCTGTGGATTTTCGGCTCAAGTTCAACCAATACCTAGGGCAACCTAGCAAACCTGTGCATTTTTTAAAACTAGACTGCTAGGGGAATCCAAGATGGAGTGACTTGTGTGACTCTTACCCCACTTTTTGACCCAGAATTCCTTGATAACCATAAAATTGGTCCAAAAACAAATTTTCCTCACATTTCTGTGATGGAAAGTTCTGGAATCTGAGGGGGAGGGGAAGCACAAACCTCTTTTCACCTAGCATTTCCCCATGTCCCCTGATAAAAAATGGTACCTCACTTGAGTGGGTGGGACTAGTGCCTGCGACAGGAAATGGCCCAAACGCGACATGGAAACATCACATTTCTCCGATGAAATCTGACCCTTTTTTTGCACAGTGGGTAGCTGTGATGTTTCGGCCTTAGCTCATCTGGCTCCTAGTAAAGCTTAGCAAACTAGTACATTTCTGAAAACTAGATATTTAGGGGAATCCAGAATGGGGTGACTTGCATGTTGCAGGTTGTATTATCCAGAATGCCTTGCAAACCTCAAATGTTGACTACACAAAGTTTTCTCACATTTCTGTGTTGGAAATTTCTGGAATCTGCACAGACTTTCTTCCACCTAGCATTCTTCTAAGTCTTCTGATAAAAATGGTAACTGTGTGGCTGTGTGCCGGTGACAGGAACTTATTAAACCAAAGGCAATGAGAGCCTTTACTTGGGGACTCCTAATGGCATCAGTTGGATATGTTCCTGTCCCTGGCACTAGGCCTAATCACACAAGTGGCTCAGCATTTTTTTCAGCGGAAATGGGGCAATGCTGGATGAGAGGAATTTTGTGGATTCCTCTAGGTTCCGGAAGTTTCCATCACAGAAATGTGAGGAAAAAAGTGTGTTTTTAGTCAACATTTGAGGTTTGCATTTGCAGGGCATTGTGGGTAAGGAAATGGTGTGGGATAGATGCGACACACAGCACCCTGAACTCGCCCATATGTCTAGTTTTCAGAACTGTCTGGGCCTGGTAGGTTTTTCTAGGGGACAGCTTACCACAGCCCATAACGTGCACCTGTTGACAATTGCAAGTGGGATGATGCTGGGAGTTAGTCAAACTCCCCTGGCCCACTTGTAAAAACAACACCCAAAAGAATCAAATACCCTCCTACTTGCCATTGGGATGAGATGCTTTAGTCTGCAGGGGAGCAGAAACACTGTTTCCCTATTTTTGAGGGGGTGGGAACATGGCCATGCCCATGCTGGGCAGCCACCAACCTCCAAAAAAAATGTAATCCCTGGCGTCTAGTGGACTTTCTGCCTCTGGCAGGGGGGCAGATGGGGGTAATTGGCCCCATCTGCCCCCTTGGGGGGAGGGCAAAAGAGGCTGTTTTCCTTTTTTTGGGGGGGGGGGCATGCACATGTCCATGCTGGGCAGCACCCACTGATATAAATAGAAAAAAAGTAATTCCTGGCGTCCAGTGGGGATTCTGCCTCATGAGGGGCAGATGGGGTTAATTGGGGGTGGGGGGGTAGAAAGACTATTTTTTGGGAGCATTGGGGGGCATTGCCTTGTTTGGAAGCCCTGACCCTTACAAATAAAAAAATAAGGCCAATGGGGGGGGGGGGATCATAATGGGGAGCGGCCCTTCCCCAAGGGGCCACTCCCTAACATATTTTTATATATGCCTGATGTCTAGTGGCATTCTTCGCCCTCCCACCCGGGTGCAGATTGGCTTACAAGTAAGGCCAATCTGCTCCCAGAGGGGTTAGAAAATGGGCAAAATGTATTCACAAATATTGGAATGCCCTTACCTAAGTGCCTGCTCCCAAAAACAATCCCTGGTGTCTAGTGATCCCCAAGCATGGATTCACTTGGGACAGGTATCATTGGAAAGGGGTGATTCTCCCATTTCTCCCCTCTCCAACGATACCTCTCCCATGTGTTTTGGTGCTCAGGGCTGAGATATCCCTGCAAGTAACAAAGCACTGAAAGTGAAATTAGCTGATTGGCTCATTTCACGTTCAATGCAATGACATCAGTGTGCAGTGCAGCCGAATATTAATATGTTGAAAAAAAAATGCCTTTTGGCTGGGAAAGCTCTTTCCCAGCTTCTGAGGCAAAAAAAATAAATTCCTCTGCTGTTTATAGCAGAGGTATTTGGTGACCATGTGTTGAGGACTGAACGGTTCCGTCCTCAACACATGAGCACCGTGGCTGAGGATGGAACCATTCTATCCTCAACACCAAATCGGTTAATAATCATGCACAGAGCTATACATAAAAAAGGATGATCTACATTTCTATATCCAGCACCTGTCACGCAAATCACTGTCAGGGCTGGCCAGGGGGGCCCCTGCACTGCCCATGCCAAGTGGATTTGCGGTCTGACCATGATGGGAATGCCACATTCGTAATGTCGCGGTCAGACCACAGTTTTGGTGGCGGTCTGACTGGGAACGTGACCCTGGTGGTCTCCAATAATGAGAGCCTTAATGGCAATGCGTTTCAATCTTACAAGATCTTCCTCACAGCCTATACCAAAACAAAGTGCACCACTAGATTTAAAAACAAGTAACACATCACCAAAGGAAAAAATATAATACAGCCATAAATTCTTGAAAGAAAGATTCACTGTAGTATGTAAATCGAAGCCCACACAAAATGATGCATTAAATAAACAATAATGTTACAATATTGTCAATTAGCTAGTAATAGATGAAATGCAGATAATCATAATTAGTTATTGAGTATTTAATCAAAATTGGCTTAAATAGAGCATTCCTCATTATTTGTAATAATCCATCTCAGTCACATATACATGATAAATAATTCCCACAGTTGTGATACATGGCTTCTTCACAGTGCCGAGTCCAACTGGCCTTACGTCCCATATTGTTGCAAAGAAAATGTCCAGGCAAAAGGCACCCAGTAGCTCATGGTGTTTAAAAACAGTGAACAGTCATATGAAACAAAACGGAACACAATACAATATATACAAAAGTGAATTAAAAAGTTAAAAACCTTTGATACAAACATATAAAAGACAACACAGCGAGAAATAATATTATCAGCTTCCCTTTGCTAGGAAAAGAGCCTCAATCTACATTAACTGAAAGTTCTTCATCGAAATTGAGACCCATCGGGGCCTTACATTTGAGACGGACAATGTACTCTGACTCCATGATCTGAAGTTACTTTTCCCTGTCACCTTCTCTTGCTGTCAACACCACCCTGTCAATGCCAAAGAAAGAGAGTGTGTCAGCATTTTAAGAATGCACTTCCTTCCAATGCCTCCCTATTGGATAACTTTGATCACCATTTTTGACTGCCTTCAAATGTTCAAGAATCCACTTTTTAACAGGGCAAATGGTGCTCCCTACATAACGTAGGACACATGGGCAAGTCAGAACTTAGACTCAAAAGTCAATGCTGCATGTTATGAACTTATTGATTTTCCCCCTTTGTCTATTGGGTTATAAGTAGATCTTAATGTTCTTACTCCTTCTGCGCGCTTTACAGCTTCCACACTTATAGAAGCCACTTTGCTCCAATAACTATCCCTCATGCTTTGAGTGGGTACTGATGTTACTATGCCCCAACATGTCTTTCACTGACATCGATTTGTGGTAAGTTATATTATTGGATATGGTGAAACTTTATGTCCAATAACGGGATCAGACTTGACCAAATGCCAGTGTTTTGAGATCATTCTTTTGATTTTAGCTTACTCTGCATTGAAAGTGGTAATCAGCCTTGCATTCTGATCATCCCTAGTAACACCAGCTTTTTAGACAAAAAGATCCTTTCTCACAAGGGGGCCCGCTCTCTCTTTGGCTGCCAACAATACCTTATGAGGATAACCTCTTGCTCGAAATGTACATAACATAGGTGTTTCTTCCTTTTCATAAGTCTCCATGCTACTGCAGTTCCATCTAGCCCTGAGGAGTTCCCGAAGGGAATACTCCACTTATGTTAGGCTGGATGATGACTATAAGCATGTAATAAACTATTAAGTGCTGTATTTTTACGATGAAGGGAGGTATGAACTTTATCATCATTGATCTCAACATGCACATCCGAAAACTCCATTACCCTATCATGCACCTGATATGTAAAGATACATTCAGATCATTGAGTGAGATCCCCACTAAAAAATCATGTAAGAGGCTTCTGGGACCATCCCATGAAAAAGGGTCCATCTACATTTCTACATTCAGGAAAAAGTTACAAAAAGTAAAAGAAATATATATATATATATATATATATATATATATATGTGTGTGTGTGTGTGTGTGTGTGTGTGTGTGCACATATATATTCACCTAAAAAAATAAAAGTTACAGGGACGTTATATTTCCAAAATAGAATGAAAAAAGACAGAGAAATTCACTTAAAAAACCAAAGGTTACAGGGAAGTTATAGTTTGGCATACACTTTAAACATACAAAACCATAGAAATTCAACAGTTATAGTTAGAGTTACCTCAATTAACTATAACTCGTGCCCTAAGGTAACTATAACTCGTGCCTCCGCCATGCAGCTTTTTCGTCAAAAATTTTACTTAAAATATTACATTGTAATTATCAATGATGCTTACGAAAGATGGCATGATTGCCGTAATTTGTGGGGTAATTTGCAATGCATGGCGGGATTTTTAAATTCTTTTATTTTTTTAGCCTTTGTGGGCTTATTTATTTATTTTTTATTTTGATTAGCCCTCAAGGGCTCCCCCCACAGTTCCTACTTTTTTACATTTTTATTTTTACAACAAAGCCCTTATGGGGTAATTAGCACTGTGGGGGAAGTCTTAAGGCTTTCCTCGCAGTGCCAATGCTTCAGCAATCATTGGACTGCTTTGATAGCAGTTCCCTGCTTGCTGAAGCATTTCATCTCTATCCCCTGCACACGTGCTGGGAACAGAGATAAACTTCGGATTTTGACAGCGGGACCTGCTTTAAAGGTTCCGCTGTCAAAACCCAAAGTGTTTGCTGTGGCTTGGCTGCAACTGCAGTGCTGCATTCAAACCACAACAAACAGCTATGTCCTGGGACATAGCAAGAGCCAGCCCTAGGGGGTTGCTGTCCCCAGGGTCATCACTGGCTCCAAGAGGGGTAACGCGTGGCCCCCTTCCAACAAGAACTTAGCCCCATGAGGTGTTGGGCACACTTTGCAGACAGTGAACATTGCGATAGTGCTGGTGCACCCTGCAGGCTACAGTATTGCAGCCAGCTCGATTACGAGCCGGAGACAATGCTGTAACCTGTTTCCAGCTAGGCCTAGCAGGAAACCCATAATAGCTCCGGCGGGGAGGTAATAGCATAGGTGGCAGACACCCTGTCAGGAGTTTGGTGGACTGACTTTTCCGTCCTCCAAACTCATAATAGGGCCCTCAGTGATGATCTTTCAACTTTGGGATAAATCTCACTTTATGACAGAAGGGTGCTTTAAAGGGTGGAATCTGGGGAAGGGATGAGGACTCAAGTCCTTTACTCTCCCAGGGTATTAAGGGACAGGAAATGGAGAGGGGCAAGCCTTTGTGCTAAGAGGTAATCCTTCCACCCCACGAAAAAACTCAATGATTCCAAGGCTGCCATTGATGTCCTCTGGAGATTGCAAAACTTTGCATGGGCATCAGTGATCCCCTGCCTCCAGACACGCGCTAGAAACCCACTTTGCACAAGGTTTTCCGGCTCATAACGTCTCCCACTATGTGATATCAGCTCCAGACTTGGAGACCGTGTGAGCAGAGCCTATACCTGTTGACACACGGTGGTGGCACCGTGTGTGTTGGCAGGTCTGGACATGGCTGAAAACTTAGGACCGGGATCTGGAAATATAGCCTCCACAAGATCACGCAATTTTTCAGGAGTAATTAGAACCCCACAAAATAATTCTGCTGTCCAAGGAGAACGACTTGGTTGAATTTAAAGTCTTCATTCCTGATGCTGGTACAGATAGATGGATCTTCCGGTTAACATATTTCAGCAGTTTTTACAGGTTAGTGGTGTAGTGGCTGAAGAGCTAGAAACTATTGCGCAGTGTTAGGAGCATGAGCAGTTGTTTTTGAACTGCAGCCATATTTGGCAGGGTGAAGCGCTATTTTGTGCTTGCTATGTACACCCTCGCTCTGTCCTCAGACATGTCAAATCGAGTGACGGCTACCTTTCCAAGCTTTTGGTTTAGATTTTAGCTGAGCGTCAAATAGTTGAGCAGCTTTACACAGCTACATTTTTAGTTTCACCGGCCCTGTTTGCTAGGAATCCCAAGAAGTGTGGGATCTAAAAATGATTTTATCCCAGAAGTAAAGTAGGGCAGCCGTAAGAGTTTCTTCTTTGAGCGAGTGCCCCTCTGTGTTAATGTCTACTTGTGTCTTGATTCGGGAGTGAAGACTTTGTGAAAGGTTAAAACTAGAGTGTGTGAATGATCACGGAGAAGGCTGCTTTTCTCGGCAGAGAAGCAGAACAACGCAAGAAATGGCCATTCTCCTGCCTGGCCGTTTTCCAATTTCATAAACACTGTGTTTATCTATAATTGCTTGCTGACGCCGCCAGCTTCAAGGCAGGAAAGCGTTTTGCCAGCAGTTTATCTCAGCTCAGCGCCTATTTTTTTTCCCTCTCTGAGGCTGGAGATAGCGCTCTTCCGTTTACGGGAAGGCGTCAAGAAGCGTTTAAACCAAAAGGTAACCTGTTTAACAAAATATAGGGACAGAAATTTGGCTTCGGCGAGTGCCTCCTGTTGAATTACAATACACAGAAACGCTGTGATATTAATCTGAGCTGTTTTAGCAAACTACTTCCAAAGGCAGAGTACCTTATTACAATTGGGTTCTGATGTCACAGTGTCGGCTAAGGGTGTTTATCAAGTCGAAAAATATACCAGCTGATACTTAAATCCACTTAAACATTTAAAGGAAGGCGGAATGCCTGATATTATTGATTACTTTTAAGGGAAATTCTCATTGCGGAGATGTGGCCATGAGTGGGGAGACTCCCCCACAACTGCGGGGCCTCTGCCACGAGTGCCGAGGCCCGTTGAGAATCAGGCCATAAGTTGTTTTCACTGTATTTTGACTTTCTGCCCAAAGTGATAATAGCAATAGCTTATGAAGAGGGGCGGCTCCTCCATTAGGGTGGAGGATCGTCACCGTCAGCAGTAGCAGCTGCAAACCTTTACAAGGAAGCAATAATAAACAGTGTTTATTGCCCTTTCCTTATAAAGGGTTGGGGCCACGGGGTGACGAGGAGTGAGGTCACTACCCCTCAGAGCGCATGTTTGTTTGGCCGGCCGCCTGGGGTTAGCTAAACACACATGCGCAGTAGGCTCTCTCCAGCCCACACAGTTGCCAGGCTGGAGAGAGCCTGCACAGGCTCCCAGTCTGCACGGAGCGTCATGGCTGGGCACTCCCTGCCAATCCTGATGCTGCTCTGAGCAGAGTCAGGATTGGCCGCAGGGCTGGCTGGAAGCCTGTGGCTGCCTGCAGTTACGGGGAAAAGTAGTGGTGCGACAGAGGAGGTAAGTGTTTGTTTATTATTTTTTTTAATGTAATTTGTATTCCCACCGGACCCCCACTCCCAAACTCCTCCCACCTCCCCTGTGCCGGCCTGTCCGGTCCCTTCCACGTGGCACGAGCCGACTGCTTATGAATGCACTTCCTAATCCACATTAACAACTCCACCCTCAGAGGTACACTAATCTAAAGACCACCAGGAACACGCCCGACATTCTGCGACACCATCACCGACACCATCAGCTCGCACGCCCTCACCTCCACAGACTACATCCTCCTCTGCGATTTCAACTTTCACTTGGAGAACCTATAAGACCACAACTCTACCTCCCTCATAGACAACCTCACCAACCTCAGACTCAAACAACTGGATACCGCACCCATCCAGTCAGCAGGACACACGCTCTACGCAATTTTCACCTCAAGCCAACACATAGCCTACACCCACACCACCGAACTCCTCTGGAATGACCACCACTGCGTTCTCCTTCATCAAGCCCCTCACACACCGCCATCAACACACCACACCCTACCGCATGTGGGACAAGATCCCCACAGAATGCCTGAACTCCCAACTGGCTCACAACCCCCCCCCCCACACCAACGACCCCAACGCAGGAGCACACAACCTCTCGAAATGGATCACTACCTGGCAGACACACTAGCCCCCCTCAGAAAACACATCACCACCCGCAACATCAAGAACGCCCCATGGTTCACCCCCGAACTCCAAGACTCCAAGCGCAAATGCCACCAAGCAGAGAAAATATGGCGACAAGCACTCTCTACATCCAACTTCTCCACCCTCAAAGCCACCATTCGCACCCATCACCAACTCATACGCACCGCCAAAAGAGATCACTACAAGACACGCCTTGACAACAACTCTCAAAACAGCAAAGAACTCTTCACCACCATTAATGAACTAGCCAAACCCAAATCCAGCAGCATAGACCCCTCACACACAGCCCCTATGTGATGCCCTCTCCAACCACTTCCACCACAAAATCCTGGACATCCACAACAGCTTCATACCACACACACCCACCTCACACCCCTTACTCACCCAACTCAACCCCCACTCATGAACCCCCCGCCACCCCCCCACCACACTCACCACCTGGGCCCCCAACACACACGAAGAAACCGAGAAAAAACATGAACTCCATCCACTCCGGATCCCCCTCTGACCCCTGTCCACATCGCATCTACAACAAAGCCAGCCCAACCATCGCCCCCATACTCCGCGACATAATCAACTCCTCTTTCGACTCCGCCGCCTACCCAGACCCCCCGGAAGCACGCGGAAATCACCGCTTCCCTAAAAAAAAACAAAGCCGCCCCGGAGACCCTCTCCAACTATCGCCCCATCTCCCTCCTCCCTTTCCCCACCAAGGTTGCAGAGAAACTAGTCAACGCCCACCTATCCTACTTCCTCGAAGAAAATAACACTCTTGACTCCTCACAATCCGGGTTCCGCAAGAACCACAGCACGGAAACCGCCCTCATCGCATGTACTGACGACATCAGGACCAAAGTTGACAAAGGCGAGACTGTCGCACTCATCCTCCTAGACCTCTCCGCAGCCTTTGACACTGTCTGCCACTCCGCACACGCTTCCACAACATAGGAATTCGCCACAAAGCCTTAGACTGGCTCACCTCCTTTCTCACTGACCGGACCCAGAGAGTCCACCTTCCACCTTTCCACTCCACCGCTACCAAGATCATCTGCGTAGTCCCCCAAGGTTCCTCCCTCAGCCCCACACTCTTCAACATTTACATGATCCCCCTAGCCAACATCCTCCGATCACACGGAATCACTATCCTCTCCTACGCAGATGACACCCAACTCATCCTCTCCCTCACCGCAACCCCACCACCGCCAAAACCAACCTACACGCTGCTCTCCTCGACACCGCCAACTGGATGACAACTAACCACCTCAAGCTTAACTCCAACAAAACCAAGATCATCATCTTCGGCCCCAACAAAACCATATGGGACAACTCCTGGTAGCCCACCGCCCTAGGCCCTGCACCCACCCGCGCAAACCACGCACGCAACCTCAGCATCATCCTGGACCCCTCCCTCTCCTTGACACAGCAAATCAATTCTCTAACCTCCTCCTTCTTCCACACACTCGGCACTCTAAAAAACCCTTCAAATTGATTCCCCCAGAGACCAGGAAGACAGTCACCCATGCACTCATCAGCAGCAGACTAGACTACGGTAACGTCCTCTACGCCGGCACTTCACTCAAATTCAAACGCAAACCCCAGAGAATCCAGAACACAGCCGCACGCCTCGTCCTTGGCCTCCCCTGCCACGAACAAATCTCACCACACCTAAAATCCCTTCACTGGCTCCCCATAGAGACCCCATAGCACCTTGAGACCCTCACAGGTGAGTAGCGCGCTCTATAATTTTTTTTGATTGATTGATTGTGTACTGCATGATTTGCAGCTGCTCCGACTTCTGTGCACTTCTCCAAGGATTCCTTTGTGCACAGCCTAGCCTGGGTCCCCAGCACTCCGTCCTTCATTGCCCAACTCGCTGAGTTGGACTCTGACGTCGTGGGACCCTCCTTTGTGACTCTGAGTCAACTGCTGTCCCCAGATCTTCTAAGTACCTGCTCTGGTACCTCTGCGGGGCTGCCTGCTTCTGCGGGGGCTCTCTGAGTTGCTGAGCGCCCCCTCTGTCTCCTCCTCCAAGGGGCGACATCCTGGTCCTTCCTGGTCCCCAGTAGCACCCAAAATTCTCAACTGCGACTCTTGCAGCTAGCAAGGCTTGTTTGCGGTATTTCTGCCTGGAAACACTTCTGCAACCTTCAGCACGCCTTGGGACATCTTCCATCCACAGGAGAAGTTCCTAGCCCTTTTCGTTGTTGCAGAATTTTTGGCTTCTTCCAACCAGAGGCAGCCCTTTTGCACCTTCATCTGGGGTTTTGTGGGCTCCTGCCCCCCCCCTGGACATTTTTGTGACTCTTGGACTTGGTCCCCTTCCTTTACAGGTCCTCAGTTCCAGGAATCCGTCTTCAGTGTTTTGCTGGTGCTTGTGGTTCTTGCAGAATCCCCTATCACAACTATTGTGTCTTACTGGGGTAGTAGGGTAACTTTACTCCTACTTTTCAGGGTCTTGGGGTGGGGTATTTTGGATACCCTTACTGTTTTCTCACAGTCCCAGCGACCCTCTACAACCTCCCATAGGCCTGGGGTCCATTTGTGATTCGTGTTCCACTTTTGGAGTATATGGTTTGTGTTGCCCCTAGGCCTATGTCTAGCTATTGCATCCTATTGTGGTTCTACATTGTTTCCACTACTTTTCTAACTGTTACTTACCTGTTTTGGGTTTGTGTACATATAATTTGTGTATATTACTTACCTCCTAAGTGAGGGTATCCTCTGAGATACTTTTGGCATATTGTCACTAAAATAAAGTACCTTTATTTTTAGTAACTCTGAGTATTGTGTTTTCTTATGATATTGTGCTATATGATATAAGTGGTAGGGTAGGAGCTTTGCATGTCTCCTAGTTCAGCCTAAGCTGCTTTGCCATAGCTACTTCCAACAGCCTAAGCTGCTAGAAACACCTCTATTCTACTAATAAGGGATAACTGGACCTGGCACGAGGTGTAAGTACCACAAGGTACCCACTGTAAGCCAGGCCAGCCTCCTACAAACCCATCAGTTTGGTTGGTTCGTGGGCTTGTCTTTTAAAATTAGCTTGATTTAATTAGTGAAAGGCATGCATACATCATGCCTTTTCCGGTGTTTAGCCCGCTTCGAGCACACCGGCCAACTACTTGAAGCATACGAGGCTCCATGTTTTCCATATGGTTTCTGCACTATTTTTTCTTTTTATTTTATAGGCAGCACAATCTCACTGGGCAGTACTAGAGTGCTTTGCATGACATCAACCCAGTTATATGGATATTTGCACTTTTTCCGGTTACATGGATAATTGCACTTTTGCCGGTTATCCTTTTGTGTGTCTGCTTTGCGCTCATGGTGGCCATCGGCTTGCTTATGTGAACTGTTTTACTTTTCAGTTTATGTGGCAAGAAAAGTCCGGTTAGGAGTTTACAACGCTAATAGCTTTAACTCGAGAAACGCAAGACCCATTGCATTGTAAATGCGTGTTATATGTAGTCAGTTTAAAATCACACTCTGACTTCACTGTACAGAGTAAAAAAATAATGTTTTAACAAAGGTATTTAAAGATTTTTGTGGTGCAAGGGCAACATTTTCAGTAAATTCAGAAGTATACATTTTTGCAAATTATGCATTGCGTGTATGTTAATTTTGGCATATTTGACTATTGAAACTTGTAACAATATATTGCAAAAGCAACATGTCCAACACCTTCTAATGAACATCAGCAACATTATCTCTGTCGTCTGTGGTAGAATGTATTCCCCTTAATTCAGTTCTGCAAAGTACAAGTGGTATGTGAGAGTTCCCTTCCATTCACAGACCTTTGGGCTTCATTATGACCCTGGCAGTCTTTAGACTGCCAAGGTCATGGTAGCGGTCTGACCGCTGCCAAAGCGGTGGTCTGACCGATTTGGCAGCGGTCAGACTGCCACATTATGACCGTGGCGAAAGTGCCACTGTCCGACTTCCGGCACCGCCACTTTCCCCTCCACAGGATGGGCTTGCGGTGCTGGCAGTCCTAATTCACCAGGGCAGCGCTGCATGCAGCACCACCAGTGAAGTATTTCCTCAATCTTGGTGGGTTAACATCCTGCCACTTTCTTAACCCTGGATCAGTAATTCAAGATGGTAAATCTGGATTGTACTCCATAGGTGCCAAGGGTGAAACATGAGTTGTATATCACTTTTTGCTGGCTAAATCGGGCCAATATGGCATCAATATGAACACTGAGAGCTGGAGTCCTGTGACGTCATCTATTCCTCCTAGTTAGCCACATTGGCGCATTGAGCAATGTTGAAAGCCTCGACCAGGGGTCTCCAACCTTTTCAGTAACAAGAGCTACTTATGTTCAATGAAAATCATCCCGAGCTACTAATATTAGTTATGATGTAATGACCACTCCATCCAAGATAGTCAGCAATGATCACATCAGTTCATTAGGCATGGTTGCCAGCAGTAAAATAAAAAAGTATTATCAACAGGAATGCCTCTAATTAGGTGAAACATAACAGCTGTAGATGCAACAAGGTAATATACTGATTAATACATCTCTCCAACTCAAGTTGAAATTTCAACCATTGTTCTTCAAAAACACCTTATGAGTACTGAAAATACACACAATTCATTTTGAATATATGATTTTTAATTTTGGCATTCATATAATAATTCAGCCAAGCAAAAGCCTATATAGTAGTGGGCTGGGCTACACACAGGAGAGCTTCTGACAGGGACCTGGAGAGCTACTGGTAGGTCACGAGCTACTTGTTGGAGAAGCCTGGCCTAGGCTGTTCCAATGAGATGCATGGTTTGGTAAAATTTATATTATTACAGTCTAACACAGGCCAAAACTGTGTGGCCTTTACCTATGATTCAGTGATGGCCTAGAAACTCTTGGAGTGCGCCTGCCCCATATAAGGGATGATCATTTGTTTTGTATGTCCTGGCGGATCTTTGTAGCGATTGTTAGAGGAATGGTCTGGGTGACACATAAGAGACATGAAAGAAAGTTTATTGTTATGCTCACTATCTTCCACAGCCAGGAGATTTTGAGTCTTCAACAGCTATTGAGATCCTTATATGAGACATTTAATAGCTGATATATATATATATATATATTGTTTATATAATTAAGATATGGTGGTAGTGGGGCGATTCTCCAAGTATTTCATGGAACCATCTGTGCAATCTAGCCCTTATTTGTGGTTTTATTTTTTGGTTGGCTCCTAATTGCTTCTGTAACTTTTTACGTTTTTAAGTTGTTGTCAGAGTTTTGTAATTGCAAGATCTGCTATGGGGGATTGAAAAGTTAGTTAAGTAGATATCTTGTATTTTGCTATTTAAGGCTCGGGCTCGATAAATCTGAGTATAACATAATATTCTGCTAACGTGTTTTCTTGTTTGACGTTGTTTAAGTTTATAAGCGACTCACTGTTACCCTTTTATTGTAGTGTTCTGATTTATGTTTATTCGTTTTCTAGTTGCATCTTTCATATATAATTCTTCCTGTTCTCACCAAACGAATAAGCTCTCAGACCTTTTAGCAGTTAAAAATGTACATTGGAAGACGTCTATTACGGGCCCTGTATTAGTTTCCTTAACATAACAGGCAAGCCACTGATTCATTTCTCAACAATGAGTGTAAATGAATTGCCATAATCCATGTTGTTCTTGTGTATATTTCACATTCCTTACTAAGTTTTCTACCCCTTAAGATTGTTAGCTTTTTCCAGGATGTTTCTTTTTTTTTTTTCTCGTGTTGCACATTGCTCTTGTATAGTGAATACTTTGAACTAAGTTGCAGCGAGGTCTTTAAAACGGGACACAACTGAGCTGTGGTTGAAAGCAGAAGTCGTGCCTGCCATGCAACAGAGGTGGTGGGACAGGGGGAGGGAGGTGTGGAAAACCCCAAAATAAAACATATGCCTTTGGAGGAGACGCATTCGTCTCCCCGCCGTCATTGTCCTCTTCCTGTTTCCAGGTGCACACAGGCTCCCAGCTAATCACAACGCTTCTGTCACCAGCATTACATCAGCATCATGATTGGTCTGAGCAGCTTGCTTTGCCACTCTGGCTTGGAGTGGGAGCCTGGCCATGTTCTCCATTTGGCTGTGCAACACAGCTGGGTAGAGAATATGCAAAGTGCGCATGTCTGTTTGGCAGGCCCAACACGGCCGGCCAAACAGACATGTGCATTTTTTGGTGCACATAGCCCTCCTCCGGCTCCCTCTCACCAACCACGGTTCAAATTTATGGACTTGACAAAAATGCCGTGCAAGGCAAACTGAAGATATTTCTTTGAGGTGATGTTGTGCACCATGCATATATTTATACAGTGCCAGTAATCCCTAGTTTATAAGGAAGAAAGTAGTGCCACCATCAGGTGAATCATACAACTAGGTAGTGAAATAAATGTTCATATAAGGCATGCCAGGGGTGTGTATAAAACCATACCCAAAGTAAAAGAACAGTGATCTAGTACACTAGTATCCGAGGTGAAGATGTGAACAAGTAAAATAGGGCTCAGTATTGGTTTTTGTCAACCTCACTTGAAAAGTACGGAGCAATACGTCCCTATGCACTAGATTCTGTCAAGTATGAGTAAGCTGGGATAGATGATGTAACAGTGGGTTAGTAATCTTGCATAGGGAAATGAGATGTAAGGGCTCCATGATTGGATGATCCATGTTGAGCCAAAAATGATACCATCAAGTCTGCAATATTGAGAAATGGAGTACTTATAAAAGCACCTGTGTTAAAGAAAAGTGTATAGGCAATCGTCAAATTTGTGGTCCAGTAGTTGTCCGCTCCATATTGTTACCCAGGTAGGCAAGTTCCTATTGTGTTCTTCTATAAATATATGTATCCATCTTTTCGCAGCCTTGAAAAAGTCGTTGTATGACGAAACACGTGTTAGCTGGTTTTTGTATTGGATCAACTACGGGCTGCTATTGTATGTATTATTGTTAGAAATGGGGTCTTTGGTTGACAGTCAGGTTACCCCCTGTTCAAGCAAGGACCCTCACTCTAGTCAGTGTAAAAGAGAATTACCCTCAGCTAACCCCTGCTTACCCCCTTGGTAGCTTGGCAGAGCAGTAGGCTTAACTTCAGAGCGCTAGGTGTAAAGTATTTGTACCAACACACACAGTAACTTTAAGAAAACACTACAAAATGACACAACACCAGTTTAGAAAAATAGAAAATATTTATCTAAACAAAACAAGACCAGAACGACAAAAATCCACAATACACAAGTCAAGTTATCAATAAAAATGCAAAAAGAGTCTTTAAGTAGTTTTAAACACACACTAGCGCTGCTAGCGTGAAAATGTGCCTGGTTCGCGTCAAAAATAACCCTGCACGGGCGGGTGTGCGTCAAAAATAACTCCGCACGGCGGTACGTGAGTCGGAAATCCAGCCACACGATGATCCGAAATCTCCGCAGCGCAGGTTGTGGTCTCCCAGCCTCCGTCAGCGAAGCTGCGCGTCGTTTCTCCTGCTCCGTGCGTCGATTCTTCGTCGCGTTTCCTGCGAGTGTCGTTTTCTCAGCTGCGGAGCCGGCGGCGTGTCGTTTTTTCAGCCGCAGATCGGAGTTGCGTCAATCTTTTCCCCGCACGGCGCTCTGTGCGTGGATTTCCTTGTCTTTAGGCTGCCAGTTTCTCCTTTCAGGGTCCCAGGAACTGTATGGGCACCACAGGGCAGAGTAGGAGTCTCTCCAGAGACTCCAGGTGCTGGCAGAGAGAAGTCTTTGCTGTCCCTGAGACTTCAAACAACAGGAGGCAAGCTCTAGATCAAGCCCTTGGAGATTTCTTCTCAAGATGGAAGGCACACAAAGTCCAGTCTTTGCCCTCTTACTCTGGCAGAAGCAGCAAACTGCAGGATAACTCCACAAAGCACAGTCACAGGCAGGGTAGCTCTTCTTCCTCAGCTATTCAGCTCTTCTCAGGCAGAGGTTCCTCTGGGTTCCAGAAGTGTTTCTAAAGTCTGTGGTTTTG
The DNA here is from genome assembly GCF_031143425.1 of Pleurodeles waltl. NCBI lineage: Eukaryota > Metazoa > Chordata > Amphibia > Caudata > Salamandridae > Pleurodeles > Pleurodeles waltl. Next base: position 998,186,219 of record NC_090446.1, read on the forward strand.
GGTGCCCTTCTTATACCCAATTTCTCCTTTGTAGTAGGCCTACTTCAAAATAAAGTCTCTTCTGAATGTGAAATCCTGCCTTGCCCAGGCCAGGCCCCAGACACTCACCAGGGGGTCAGAGACTGCATTGTGTGAGGACACCCTTTCAGGTGTAAGTGCCCACTTCTCCCCTCCCTCCTAGCACAGATGGCTCATCAGGAAATGCAGACTACACCCCAGCTCCCTTTGTGCCACTGTCTAGTGTGAGGTGCAACCAGCCCAACTGTCAAACTGACCCAGACAGGGAATCCACAAACAGGCAGAGTCACAGAAATGGTATAAGCAAGAAAATGCTCACTTTCTAAAAGTGGCATTTTCAAATGCACAATCTTAAAATCAACTTTACTAAAAGATGTATTTTTAAATTGTGAGCTCAGAGACCCCAAACTCCACATGTCCATCCGCTCCCAAAGGGAATCTACACTTTAATCAGATTTAAAGGTCGCCCCCATGTTAACCTATGAGAGGGACAGGCCTTGCAACAGTGAAAAACGAATTTAGCAATATTTCACTGTCAGGACATATAAAACACATTACTATGTGGCCTACCTTAACCATACATTGCACCCTGCCCTTGGGGCTACCTAGGGCCTACCTTAGGGGTGCCTTACATGTAAGAAAAGGGAAGGTTTAGGCCTGGCAAGTGGGTACACTTGCCAAGTCGACTTTACAGTTAAAACTGCACACACAGACACTGCAATGGCAGCTCTGAGACATGATTACAGAGCTACTTATGTGGGTGGCACAACCCGTGCTGCATGCCCACTAGTAGCATTTGATTTACAGGCCCTGGCACCTCTAGTGCACTTTACTAGGGACTTACTAGTAAATCAAATATGCCAATCATGAATAAACCAATTACATACAATTTTACACAGAGAGCATGTGCACTTTAGCACTGGTTAGCAGTGGTAAAGTGCTCAGAGTTCAAAAGCCAACAGCAACAGGTAACAAAAAATAGGAGGCAGGAGGTAAAAAGATTGGGGATGAACCTGCATAAGCAAAAAAGTCCAACACACATGGACCACATAGATTGTACCTAAAAAAGGACTGTGTTTCCAACAGTTCAACAGAAATTAAATGAGTTGTAAGGAACTTCCCTTGATACAAATAAACCTATGAGGTTACAAGGAGAGAGTAAAAGACTTTGCTTCAATCTTACTATGCATCAAAGACTGTTTTTAGTATTACTGTTTATTCAGTGAATTACTTAACCTGCTTTATATGCTTGTATTTCAGTTCTGTGGTCCTTACCTAATAAAAATAAAATTATAATGTAGCATTATTATAATTTTAGTTTTCCTTTTCCCACAATCCAGTGGGGCAACGCTCCTCCACCTTAGCGGAGAAGACGTCCCTCGAAAGCAGTATGATTCTACGCAAACGAGTGGGTAGAGTAGCACTCTATAGGGGTTTTAGTTTACATGTTTAAGCCCCAATCTTAGTTATATTGGCCACGCACACCCTTTTACAGATCTACCACTTTTTTCAATCCCACTTAAAGGCCTGGGTATATCACAAATTCTGCACAGGAAGTCAGGTGGCATGCATCTAGAAAGTTAGGAGAAGAGCGCATACCCACTTCGAGAATCCAAACACTGTCCTGTGGGCAATACTCAGCTGCAGGTTTCCTTTGCCAGACAAACTCTCTTTAAGAAGAATTACCTCATGAGGGCAAGGGCCATATGGGCTGTCGCCTGAGCCCCCCATCCCATTCGGCCCCCAGCAAGACCCCCCCCCTTCACACCCAGCTTGGCAATACCTCACCTTTAACAACAACAACTCATTGGAATTGGGAGTTGTGAACTCCCGGACGTATTTTTATTTTAATAAAACCAAAATTCAGTCAACAAAACTTTTACGGAGTAACTCCATATTATTTACACAGTATGTACATTTTCAAGCTGCCTAGCCTTAACAAAGTCTGCTAATACATCAAACTTCCTGCTACTGACTAAATCAGTTCCTGCACATCCAAAATATCAAATAACAGTGACTGCGGATGAGATCATAACTGTCTAGTGAGTCACACGTTCCCCAACCCTCTGGCTTTAAGGCCCCAGGGGTAATATCTCCATATAGGATTGGAATGCTCCATCCCCTCCTCCAAACACTTCCAGTTGCATGTAAACCATGTGGAAGAAGCCCTCCTGCCTACCAGGACACCTACCTCAGGCACCCCCTCCACCCACAGACTCTCGTGCTCTACCCCCCGGGGGCCTGTGCTAGCTTCAAGTCTCTACGCATGCACGGGTGGTTGGCCTTAGAGACCAGATGCCAGCGACCACTCGCAACCCGCGGCGCCCCTTGTTGTCATTCTTCCTTCCCGCCAACACACCGTGGAGGGTCGAATTACCTTGCTGTTCTGCTGAGGTAATGAAAAGGCATCCAATTGTTCCCCCAGTCATGATCTCACCCACCACAGGCCAGCATAGTAGACCGACTATCTGGTCCCCCAGCCGCAGTCGTTCCTCTGCTGTGGACGATGGACCAACCATGCCAAATAATCCTCGAGCAGCATGTCATTCCCCACCTTAGTAAGGTGCACCCCATCCTAGAGAAAGAAACAGTCCCCTTGTAAGTGTCCATGTGGGATGATGGCCAGCTTCGGTAACCTGAACACCCTGAGGAGTTTATTATTGACTCTCCGAACCGAGTCATTGAGTGCTCTCACTGAGATCCCACCCCTCCACTGCAGGCTGGGGCTGATGTTTGACCATGCAAGCACAGCCTGTGGAAATGTTTTGGTCAGGCATCCATATTCAGAAACCACTAGTTCAAATAGCTGTCGTCGACCCAGAGGGACCAAGTCATTCCCTCCAAGATGCATTATGATGACATCTGGATGAAGAGAACCTCACAGGATCATCGAGTCTGAAACCAATCTGAGCTGCGTGAGGCACAACCCTCCTCTCCCCGAAAAAAGATATATGGAATCCAGCTTGTGCCGTGTGTGACGCAGCGCCAGTTTTCACATACCACTCAGCAGCACGGTGAACATACGAATGGCCGATGACGCACACTTCTGCGACCCTAGGTGCTCCTGCGTGAACCGGGAACCTCGGGATCTCTATAGAAGACAAGACAGAAGGACAATATAAACAACCAGTATTTATAGCATGTGCAACTCACATACCTCTTGACGCAGTCTGAGGACCACCTGCCAATTTTTCGAAAAGCCGCACCTGACAAACCCAATGTCACCGCAGCTGTTGCCGCCCCAATCCTGAATGAATGAGTCCCAAATTCATACGCGTCAAAACCTGCTCTGCCCAGACTGAGAACCTGCGTAACGGGTACCTAGTCAGACGCGAGCCATCAGCATTCACAAAGAGGGTACCCCGTGACCCAATAGGGTGCAAGGCTAAGAAACCCTCTAAATTAGAAACGGGACAGCACATATTGCCCTGGGCGCTATTCAGCAGTACATGTTTACCCTTCCTGGTCCATTTTGGAATGAGCAACTTAGATCACCAAGGACCCAGACCCTGCCAGCCCCCCCCCCCCCCCCATATGCAACCCCCGTTTTATCTTTGTTGTTGCTGGCCACCTGTTCGCCCATTCTGAAGACCCCATAGAAGGCTAAAGTAAACACCATCTTAAACAGGGCGATCTCCCACGGGGATGGCCCCAAGATGGCACCCAGCCTTCCTAAGTCAATGGGTCGCCTGGTATCAGACTTGATCCCCTGTAGGTGCTGCCGCCCCTTAATGGCCCTCCTCACCAGGTAAGATTTCGTTCCATCCTGCACTCCTTTCAACTGTGCAAAAAAGGAAGTAGCAGCCGTATGGCACCTAGCACATGCAACTGACCACCCACTCTCCCTCAAGACTTCCAGGAAAGCCAAAACTGATGAAGCGTCCACCCAAGAGGCCCCCCAAATAACCCAAGAAATTAACATATGCCGCAACAGCCCTCTCATAAGCCTTTTTTGTCTTTAGAGCTAAGCTCTCTGCCATGAGTCCTGATAGTCTTGGGCACCGATCCACCAAAGATGCTCCGGAAAGGGCGTTGAGCGTTCCTCCACTTGTGGATTATGGGACCTGAACACCTGCATCTTAAAACGGGAGAGGGCATCAGCAGGATTGTTTGAGACCCTGGGCACATGTTTTGCTCTAAAATTCACGTTCAATTGGAGACACAGTAAAATAATAATTTTTAAAACTCTGAAAAGCATTTTACACCTGGCAGCCTTTTGGTTTATGCACTCAACCACCGAAATATTGTCAGACCAAAAAATCACTGACTGATTGCGGAATCTATCAGGCCAGGTTGATAATGACACCAGAACAGGAAAGAACTCTAGGAAACCAATGTTAGTCACCAGTGTGGGGATCCTGAGTAGCCCTGCGCTGGAATCCTAAAACCATGCGTAAACCCCTCATACAAATCTTGCACGGCCGCCTGGTTATAATATACATTAAGCCATGGGATGATAGCCAGTAATTGAATTGGAGAGTGTGCTTTAGCCAAAAAATGAGAAGGAGAGCCGGCCCTGCTGCAAAAGAGTCACCAATTACAAATCCTACTGAATCCGAGGAATGGCAACTGCTGACAACTGTATCACAACTGCCAGCTCTATCAAATCCCTTATTCTAGGTTCTAGTTCCCCTTATCTCGGGATTTTTTGTAAACACTTAAACTCAGCGTAGTAGAACTGACCGCAGAAGGAGCAGCAATGTTCACAACGGCAGGTTCTCGCAGAACGGGTGCACGTGCATCGGTTGAAATCCCAGCAAGTCCCTTTCCTCGCACTACTCCCCCCGGATGAACTTGATGCAGACGCTGAACTTGGCCAAAAGGGCTGCATGCCATTCCCATGTGGCCGGTTCATGAACCGCAGCCATGCGATTGTCAATCTGGTCCCAACCCAGACTAGGCTTGTTAGCCTTGATCCTTCTAAACTCCTTATCATAGTCTTTCCAAACAGTTCCCCCCGTACTCTTCATGAGCACCGACTGTCCTATTCTGATAGCAGGCTAGTTAAGTTCCCTGATCATTGAAGCACTCTGCAATGGTGGCCTGGTAAATTGAGAAGACCCTCATCCAATTGTTAAGCGACTCTTCTACCTTCCTCTTGTGAAGCCAATGTCCACACTCCCTTGAGTGCGCACACTCCTTACAACGCTTAACCTCATCTCCGATTTATCAACCAATAGATCACAAATTTTAATGTATGCGCCTTTCCAAATCTTTTCCTTAACTTCTGTCGGAACACGCAACCCCAGACACTCATACTCAGAACGAATGTCGCCAGGATCCAACGGTGGAACAAGTTACGCCTACCCGAATCTGCCATTGTCTGAAGAGATGAAGAAGCCACAGAAGTGCTTGCCTCCGCTTATGCCTAGGCTGGTTGTTCCACAGCTATGGCTGGTACTGGTGTGGCCATGCAGGCCAACGCTGGTGAACTGACCTCTTTCACACAATCACTTCTCGCTGCCCTTGACACCCCCCCCCCTTTGAGACTCTTGACTGCCTTTTGAGGTGTTAGTGTGGAAAACCAAGCGCCGTGCTTTCTGCAGCACGTTTTCCCCACTTGACCCAGCCAATGGACCACTAACCAAAGATAGGGGCAGCATTCCCATCTCTGACATCCACTGTAGTATGGATGCCAGATGCCCAACCATGGCCTGTTATGTTACCTCCTTGTTATTGGCTGCAACTGCGGACACTACCGGCAAGCCATTCGCATTTGCCACTGCCACACTCCTGGGTGCTGTCTGAATGGGGACCTGGCTGGCTCCCGCCATAGCACTGGTGGAGGGGCCCTCTAACACAGGCGCTGCTTGCTGATGCTGTGGAATCAAAGGTGCCACCAAACTATCTGAGTTCACACCAGCCCACACTGGTACTGACTGTCCCAGCTCTGACAATTCAAGCCTGGCCCCTTTGCCTTTCCTTTGCCCAAGCCCTCTTTGGGATGGGGGTAAATTATTCCTTATGGGGCACGCCTGCTCATCTCAGCCTTACTGCCTGATCACTGGAGACGGTGGGCTGAGAACTCAAGCTATGGCCTGGTCCCTAGCGTCCATTCTCAGCATTAAAACTTCAAGCAGTTCCTCAGTGTGTGACCACTTTTCCCCCCCTTATCTGCACTATCTGCCATGGCGTGAGAACCTCTGTATTGCTATAAACCAAAGGACACCAAATCTCTTATCACAAGCCTCAACTACCAGTTAAACCACACAGCAAATGTGCAAAACAATGACCCAAAGCAAGGAGGGAGGAGCAAAAGGGGGGTGGGGCAACCCAAGTTAGCCTTCCCAACTAAAGCAATGTAAACTACCGATGGGTTAACAAGAATTAATGAAGCTTGCCACCCTCCAAAGAAAACAACGCACTCACAAACCCCCCGCCCCCCGTCCTGTACCCCGTGTGACTTCACTTGCAGCACAAGGGCCCCCACCAGAGCTTCCACTGAGATGTACTTGGGTCGGGTAACCTTGGCTCTAACCCATATAGCTCCAAGTGAGGCGCGCGCTGGGCTTCTCATGATGGTTGCAGAGTGTGCGAGCGGAGCATCACAGTTGATCCCATGATGATCAGCTGAAGCTCCTCGTAACCCTGCAAACTGCAAAAGAAAAGAGAAGAAAGAAAACAGGAAAAAATCCACTCCTCGTCGCGCTTCGTTTGAAGCTCTGTCCCCGAGGAGCGTGGGCAGCATCCGGTCAGCGAGGGGCGTTGAAAAAGACTTGCTCACCACCAGCTCCCCCTTTTGACACGGGACAATAACGAGTGCGTCATCACGAAGCGCAAACCAGAAGCAGCCAAGTGCTTCTGGGCCAGGCTGCCCACACCACTAATCAGGAGAAGTGCAGCGGGGGCTGGAGGTGCAATGCGCCCCCACTGCTTCGTGATCCCTGCTTGGCATGCCCAGCATATTTTGGCTCCGCCCGATGGGTGAGGGTCCCTTCCAGTCAACTTTACCGTTAACTAGTTTCTCAAAATGACTGGGTTTGTGCATTTCCCATTAGTACAACCAAATAACTGGCCTCGGTTTATTGTTTGTAGTATTGTACGATATTTGTAAAGTTGTATTTAAGTACTTGTCTTTTTCATAAACTTAAATAATGCTTAAACATTGATGAATTAATTGTTATGTATGTTGAGTTATTAGTTTGTAACCCCACACCACCTCCCTGAGTAAACCTTGAACTGCTCACCTTCGCTACCCTGAGAGGCAAGGGGTAAAGCCCTGGGCCTCCAGTGGTCAACAACCCAAACAACATCCTGGAACCCTTGCCTGGCTCAGGGCTCCTGAAAATGTTCCCACACTGTCACCGTTCCGATATCTTCTAAGTGACACCAAGCCATTCACTGCATGCATGTTGTGGTTAGGATCCGGAGGCCTCCAGACGGCCCACACTCCCCCCGCCAGGAACGCACGAGCTTTATTCGTTGGAAGAAGTATCTTTTATGTTTAAAGACATCATGTGAAATAACTCACAATTTCAACAAGCCAAACATCAAATAGCAAGTATAGCAAGGTTATTCAATAAAGAAAACATTTGTATTTACATGTTACTGAGAAATTACTTGTGACCATAACCAATCTGACAGGATCCCTTCCTGTCCTGAACCACCATTTTGGACCACACAGGTGACCCGTGTCTCATCTGTATCCGTAGGAGGGACGGTTACCCTGACTACCCGGTACCTTGTCCTCCAGGTTAGGGTTCCGCCCCCCCCCTCCAAACACCAATCAGCCCTGGGGTGTAATGGGAGGAGCCAAGAGCTGGAGCCCCATGTTCTTCCCCAGCGATCTGAGGTCTCTTACCCCATGATCTGGTGTGTACATCCGCTGGTTGGCTCAGAACTTCAGGATCCTATCCCAGATGTCCTCCTGGGGGCCCCACCTTGGGGAAACCCTCCTATTGTTTCTAGTCAAATTTTTTATCTCTATTACCGCCACAAGGGCGACCAGGGTCCCAAAGGTCCTTCGCCCTCCCCACCTAAAAAGAGGCTGCGGGCAAAACCCCACATGTCACGGATAAATTGATCGGTTCCCTCGTCAGACAAATGCACCTGGTAGTTGTGAAACATGTGCACGCCTTTCAGCAGTTTGTGGGGGATATTCCATAGGCGCCCAGGGCCTGGGCAGAGTTTAGCCATCTCGACATTCAACCGGCGAACTGACACATTGATGGTTCGAGATCTTATCCCTGCCCCCCACTTACGACGTGGAACCATGTGTGACCAGGCGAATGCTGCCCCCGGGAATTGCTTTGCCACTCTTGTGATTTCAAGGAATACCGTCTCCCTAAGGGTCTTCCGGCCTAAACGCACTAAATCATTGCCCCCCAAGTGAATGATGATCAGGTCCGGAGACTGCAGTCCCCCTCGACTACTCGCCAATTCGACCAAATGTTGCAGCTGGGTGATGCCTCCTCCGCCAATGCCGCACCAACGAAAAGCCACGTTGTGCAAGTCTGCCGGTTTCGACCCACGGAGCTGTTGCAACCGGTATGCCGCCCGACGGACAAATGAATGCCCCAATACCCAGACTACTCGCTGAGGCACCTGACTGAAAGAAAAGAAACATGCGCGTGAGACATCACCACTGAGCAACCCAGTCCCTGTTACACCAACTCTGGCCTGATGTAACGTTTGTAACATTCCGAAGACCAACGACCTATATTTTTTACAGCAGACGCTGGAAGGCCTGCTGCCGCCGCTACTGTGGCTGCGCCAATTCTAAAGGAATGGGATGAGTATCCTTGCTGATCCACTCCGATTGATTTTAGGGACAATTTAAAGACTTCCGCGAATTGGTAGCACGACAGGCAATCTCCGCAGGTGTGAATAAAGAAGGCCGTAGACTCAGCCATAGGGCGCACTGCCATATAATTGTTGGTGATTAACACAGGGCATAAGGGGGAACCAAGCGCCTCACCGAGTGTGATGCGTGTTCCCTTCTTCAGCTGGTCGGTCTTTGATTTCCGCAACATAATGTATAGAGCCCCATTGCCAACCGTTACGTCTTTCTGCTGTAGGCCCCCCAAGTGGTCACCCTTGGAAGAGCCTACTAACTTGCTGATGCGGAAAGCCCCATAAAAGGCCAAAGTGAAGGCTGCGGCGAAAAGCGCCGCCTCGGCGGGTGAAGAACAGACGTGTGGAGCGTCCCTAAAATACTCTGTAGCATGAGAGGGGTGACGGGACGTCTGGCATCAGAGCAACCCGGGGATCCCTTGGCCCAACCCCGTAAAGCCTGTCTTACGATGAAAGTATTCAGAGGCCTCTCCAAATTGACTATCTTCACGAAGAAGCGTATCGCTGCCAAGTGGGCCTTCGCGCATGACACAGGTCGACCTAGGCTACGCAGATGTTGAAGAAACGCCCCCATTGCAGGTTCAGAAAATGTGTCCGCAATATGCCGGGCATGCAAGAACCGTCTGTAAAGTAAAAAACTGTTCTCGTAAGCTGTTTTTGTGCGTGGGGCCAAGGATGATGCTACTTAGTCTGAGAGGGAGGGGCACCAATCTTCCACAGATTCTGGGAACTCCGTCATCTTCTCCTTCGCCTGGGGGTGATACCGCAAAAATTCCTGCATTAATGAATGAGACAATGCGTCAGCTGCATTGTTATGCACCCCAGGTACGTGCTTCGCCTTGAATGTGATGTTGTGCTGAAGACAAGCCAGAATCAGGTGTTTCAACAGGCGCAAGACCAAGGGGCAGGAAGCCCCTTGGCGGTTGATAACTTCTACCACTGCCATGTTATCTGACCAGAAAATGACCACCCTGTCCCTGAACTCCTTTGCCCAGATGTTCACAGCGACCACAATCGGGAATAATTCTAAGAACGCTATATTCTTGGTCCAGCCCCACCTGACCCAATCCCTAGGCCAGTCTGCCCTACACCATAAAGGGCCCAAAATAGCGCCAAAGCCTATGCTACCCGCGGAGTCAGTGAAAAGGCCCAGCGTAGGGCTGGATATTGCTTTATGCGGCCAAATGACTGACCCATTAAATGTCCTGAGGAACAGGTCCCACAACCCCAGATCGTCCTTAACCTCTCTAGACAGCCGAGTGTGGTGGTGTTTTTCTTTCAGCCCTGCCATTGAGCGAGCTATAGACCTAGAAAAGGGGCGACCCATGGGGATGATTCGTAGTGCAAAATTCAGCTGACCTACCAGTACCTGAAGCTGGTGCAGGGTCACCTTTTCTTGAGACAACATAGCCTTAACGTACTCCTTGAAAGCCAACAGTTTATCTAAAGGCAAGCGGCACTCCCCGGCCATGGAGTCGATTTCAATCCCCAGGAAAGTGATGCAAGTAGAAGGACCGACCGTTTTTTCGGGGGCCAACGGAACCCCAAATTCTTTGAACAATGCGATTAAAGCTTGAAGGGCCCACCTGCATCTATCAGAATTAGGGGGTCCCAGAATCAAGAAGTCGTCTAGGTAATGAATGACCTCCCGGTGTCCTGTACGTTGTGAGAATACCCACTGAAGAAAGGAGCTGAATTGCTCGAAATAACTGCAAGATATGCTGCAACCCATGGGCATGCATTGGTCGAAGTAGTACTCCCCCCTGAATTGAAAACCCAGCAGGTGGTAGTCCTCGTGGTGCACGGGAACAGACGGAAAGCAGACTCAATGTCGGTCTTTGCTAACATAGACCCCAAGCCCAGCGCTCTAACTTTCTCTACCGCATTATCTACTGACGCGTAACGAACTGAACATAGCTGCGGATCGATGGCGTCGTTAACTGATGACCCCCTTGGGGCTGAAAGATTGTGGATCAATCTGAACTGACCTGCTTCCTTTTTAGGAACCACCCCCAACGGGGAACAAACAAAAACAGATAGTGGGGGATACCTAAAAGGACCGGCAAGCCTGCCAAGGGACCCCTCCTTCTCTATTTTCTTAGCAACCACCGAAGTATTCTGTAAGGCAGATATTAGGTTCTTACAGTGGTTTACCGGTGAAACATTAGGGGCAGGAATCCTGAAGCCAAAGGAAAAACCGTTAAGAAGTACCGAAGCCGCGTCCAAAGAAGGGTAAGCCTGTAACCAAGGGCTCACCGCTTCTAACCTGACCGGGGAGGGGAGAGGAGAATCAATTAGATGGTTTACTGGGCTCCCGACCCTGCTCTTTAGATTTCTTAATACACTTGGATTCAGGATGGGAAGGGTGTCCACAAAAGGAACAGTTATGCTTGAATTTGCATGTTCCAGCGGGACGCGAACATGTCCTTCTGTTAAATGCCCAGCAAGACCCTTTCTTCTCACTGGACAATTGGGGCCGAAAGGGCTGCCTCCCTGGGACCTTGTTGTTAACACATTCGAGCCACACATTTACTTCTGTTTGATCCCACCCAATGGAAGGATCCTCCACTTTCGCCCAACGAAAATCCCTATCATATTCCAACCAAGCGGACCGCCCGTAAGTGTGTTGAGCTTTCAATATCTTATTGGCATAATAAATCAAAGAGGTGCCCAACTCTGGTTTTTTCTCCATCAGGATTGACATAAAAACATTAAAACCAAATAGCCAATTAGTGATGTTTTGTTCAATTTTAGGCTTTCTTTCACTATAGGAAGATGATTTATGTTCCTTCTCCCTCACTTCCATCTCCCTTCTCTTAGCCCTTATTAAAGAGATAATGTCCACGAAGTCTCCCTTCCACATTTTTTCCCTCGTTTCTGTGCTAACGTGGGCTGCCAGCTTACCAGGTCTGGATAATAACGAATCTGTCGTCCCTTCCTTGGCAGGGATGTCCGGACTCGGGAGCTTGCTTGGGTTGGGCTGGACGTCCCGAACCGGTGGGGGAGATGAGAGACAAATGCTCGGTGCCGGGGCGACACACGGGCTATTGTTCGAGGACTGCAGTGGGTTTGAGGAGCGCGCTGCCACTAGGGAATCCACCTGACGCTTTAAGTCAGCTACTGTGTTTTGCCACGACCCGTCCGCCCCCCATGGTGTAGTGGGTGGTGGGGCGGTGGTGGCCGGGGCGTTAATACCTGCCAAAAGCTTAGACACCTCCATTAACGCCAGCCTAGATGGCTCTTTTTTTTTTTTCCTGGAAAAAAATTAAAACATAACAACATCAAAGGCGAGAACTTGATAATCTACCAAAACAAATGTGCCACCAACACACGCAATTTAGATCTCTATTTTTTTTATTTTTTTTAAATTAACACAACACTGAGCAAGGCCAAGTACAACCCAGCACTTAAATTATTATTATTTTTTTTAACAGATTCTTTCTTGCAAAGACTAATGCTTTTATATTTTATCTATTTCTAAATGTATTTCTTTGCCCCACCGCGTGTCAACAAACTGCGTGCGCTTTTTTACAAATCTGCCCTCGACCCCCTCCACCGGGTAACGTCGCCCTAAAGCCCTACAAACAAAACCCACAGCACCGCGCGTTGTCCAAACTGCGTGTGCTTTTAAAATTCTGCACTTTGTAAAAACGTGGTGCAATCGGCACAATCCTTTCTTTAGGCACACGAGGCTAAAAAAGCAGCCCTCCCTGCTGCCGCGCCACTATTTTTTCCGTAAATTGCCCCGTTCCAGACCCCCGATCCCTGTGTCCAAGCAAACCAACTCACCTCTGCAACGCCAACAGAAGTCCCGGCGGGAAAAAGGAACCGTCTCCACCTCCGCTGTACCGGCAACACCAAGGGAAGTCCTGGCGCAAGGGAAATCCAGGCGGGAACCGGAGAACAGGAACGTCAGGAAGCGAAATACAAACGCGGGCCGCACACCAGGTTCCGCCGCCGCACACAGGTAAAGAAGGGGTTATCCCGCTTGGGGGGGCCTTTAAATAGCCCCCCCACCAGTGTGCGGCGGCCGGAAACGGCGAGCGGCCAACGTCGGCCCCACGACATGCCCCCTGTGGCATGACTTCCGCCCCAACGCCTCGCGAGGCGTCAGGGCGGAAATCCGTCCGACTCCCGCACCCCCGGCGGAGAGGAGAAAAGGGGGGTGGAGTGCCCCAGGGCCTCGGAGGCCCCGTCCCCTAACGGGTCGCGCCCCCCCACTTCGGGGCGGGCGCTCTACCCTTCTCTAGCATAGGCCGTCAGATAAGAGATGTCATAGAGCCTAAATGGGAGAAAGGTAGTCTGCGTTCGATCAGACTTCTGCTAGATCAGTGGGATGCATTGTGCCTTTACGTGATGGTATGATGGATGCGACCACCCTTTCAGAAAACTTCTAAGGAGGAGGAGACGACATTGCTATGGCCTGTGATAGATAGATTTTATTAATATGTGCAGTCGACCTAGATAGGTGAAGCACACACTGTATTCCAAACCCTCTGTCTCGAGTCCACGGCACACCCTAATTATTCACGTTATCACGAAGGCTCCATGTACTTTTCAAGGCCAAGTTAAGACTGGTTCTGTCTACCGTGACGTGGGCACAAGGTTATAAAATGCAGAGCAAATCTGCCTCACACGATCATCAGCATATAAATAGACAAACCCTCACAGCACTTCATCATAGTTTCCTGAAGGCTGGATCGGTGCCAGAGGGTTTTTAAAGATGGATCCAGTGAAACTGAACTTAATTGACGTCCAGGTGACTTTGTATTGTACACCATTCACAAAGATATTTACACATGTAAGATTAGCTTTCATGTGGAAGTAATCTTTGTATCCACTTAGTCACTTTTGAAAATTATAAAAGGTATTTTTTCTTTCAAGCAAAGATTTTGGTGTGAGTAAATATTCTTCCAAGGGCAGGAACGTTCCCAAGGCTTGTGTGCATGTGCACAATATGGATTATATTTTCTTTTTCCTGACCCGTTACCCCCCTGAAAATCGAGGTTTACTTCTGATGGGCAGGAGTAAATTACTTTCCCAGGTCTACAGCCAGGATGCTAGCTGCCACTTTCTGGCACAGGGACTCGACAAAGGGTGGGAAAGTGCAGGGCATGCGGGTGGAGGATAGAACAGAGATCTCATTGAGTAAAATGAAGCTCTCACAGAAATTGAAGCACAATCTATGAGAGATGGAAAATTAAATAAAAATAAAATAGTTACTCATTTTTGAGTGTTTGGTCCCTCTGCCTACACGCAGGAGACAACGGGAATGTTATAGAAGAATGCTACTTTTATCTTTCCCATTTAAGAAAATTTCAAAAGTAGCAACTGCATTTGCATTTGCTTGGCAATTTTCGCATGAGCAAATATATTGTTATGAAGTTGTTCCAAACATAGAATTCACAAAAGCGTTTTAGTACTTAAGAAAACTGCAATTTTTAAGAAAATGTAAATCACCTGCAACAAAAAAAATACTCCTGAAGGAATATATTTTGAAGCGAGACGCCCTGAAAATGCACAATAGGCAGGAGAGAGCATCCCATAATGTCTGAGATGCCTGTTTACATCAAGATCCAGCCTGTCATCGATCATGTCGCCTTGCAGTTAGTTTCCACAGCATAGTCATATCCATTCAGGTGTCCTCCGTTCTTTTCTCAACACTGCTCTTAGCACCGCCGGAGGACTGTGGCCTGTCCTCATCGAAGACTCTACGCAGGTCAACGATTGGTGTGAAGACCTGAAGAGTAGATGTGAAGGCATGTGTTGTTATCCATGCTTCTTGAAAAGCATATGCTTCTCACTGGAATTCTCAACACACACCAGATCACTCCTCAGGCAGACATATTACATACAGCTCCTAATCAGGGGCATAGATTTTAGATGTGCTGCAGGCGCGGAAACACCGGTGCAAGGGCTATTAGTGTTCCACTGACGCTCAGTTAGCGCTGGCTTGTTATTAGCTGACAGTGCTGATGTGGACATTTTCTTGTGGTTAGTAGGGGCTGAGGCACCCTTGCTATGCCACTGATCCTACCGCCTCCTGCAAGGAGTAGTGGCACTTGTGTCTCTGCCTCCTGTGTTCCACAGGGTGCTGAGTGTCTGATCTGAGGGCAGTGTTGGACAGAAGCTTCAATCCCGACAACTGCTCAACTTCTGTTCACTATCCTCTCCTCAGGTGCAAAAGCCACCAGTGACATCTGGCTGGGGCTGGACTTCTCCACAAGCCAACCTGAAGATTTCATGTGTTGGGTACTTTATTTTAAAGCATTAACTCATACATACGTATGTTTAATCTTGCTAACCACACGGCTGGATTGTTTTATACATTGTCGTTCAGTGCAAACCTGTTCACAAGGCTACGCACGTGCTTACTGTGGTTATGGGAGAGGGTTGGCCTTTCATTTACTTCAGTCTCCTCTTGAGTCACCTCCTGGCTTCCGAGGCTGTTGTTTCTAGGTCTGTATCAGCCCACATTGGTGACCACCTATGGAGTCTTTAAGATTTTTTCTCTCAGAAGAATAATCCGGTGTGGTGACAATAACATAGTTTTCTGCATTTAATTGATATCCTCTTTACTATCTCTAGCCCCAAAACCTCCCGAGACTGATGACGACATACCGATGTGGAATACATTAACCATCAAAAGGCGCCCAGAAACGCCATCAGCCCGCTAGTAACACAAATATTACATCTCAAAACTTGCTACTCATATCGACCTGTTTTCGTATGCAATGGCCACCGACAGTGTCCCCTATACAAATAAACTGGTATTTATATCGTTGACGTTAAACATTGCATGTGTTCCATGACATTGCCTTGAGAGGAGAAACGTTATCTTTTTTCACACTGAGGGTATTACCGCCAGTCCATAAAAAAGAGTAGCAGTATGGCACGAATGTAACTCCACAACAGACTGCCTTCCAGCAGCAGTGAACGCAGTGGAAAAACGGTGGTTGTGCAAATCTACACATACGTATACAGCTATTATTCACGCATCGGTGTGTGGGCTCGGGTTGCGAGAACACCATGTTCTCGGAGGTGGCTGATGCGCGGGGGCCACGGAAGATGGTTATTGCGCGCTGGGGGTTTGCAGCTCCTACGTACGCGCGCCGTGACATGCAGATGAGGCCTTTCCACAGCACGCTTGCAAATGTCAGCGCCATCTAAACAGGAGCCAAGCGTGCTGTTTTGTACAGCTGACTTTCCCTCCGCAGTCAAGTTGTCGCGTGGGCTGCCTTCCCCGCTTGCCAGGCGCACAGATCTATAGGCAAAAGGGGAGATTCTCTGACAGGGTGAGTGAGGCCTTGGAAAGGCCAGCAACGGAACAGTCGACCGCATGTCTGATAATGCTGACATGTGTCTGACTCCTCCAGGGCGGGCCAGGCTGTGGTATTTCAAGCTCTCTCCCAATTGTCTCTCAGGCTAGGCCGCCTCTGCACGGGTCAAGGGCTGTTAAAGTATGTAGTGCTCTGGGTCTTGTAGGGTCGCCTAATCAGCTCTCTCTCGCGCTGAAGTGCAGCTGAGGCGCCAATAATGTCTCTGCGAGGTACAGTGAGAGAACACAGGCTTTGAACTACTTTTAAAAAGAGAACGCGGTTAATGTTCAGTGTTGTAGTTAAAAACAAGAGGAGTGTGCCACATTCTGCCATCTTGTTGAGAGAAATAGCTCCCACTTACGTAAATATGGGAAACTGAAGTACGACTGGATTGCGCAGAGCAGGGGACGTTCGTCTCCCAAGATTGGTGGTTCCTGCTCTTGGATGGGTGCAGAGATGAGTTCTCTACACACAGCAAGCGTGCCTGCCTCAAGCTGGCTATGTGTGGGCCCGCAGGGTGGCAGAGTTGATTTATTCAACCTGCTGGGTTTGTTTAATATTGTTCCAGTCGCAGTCGGCCGCCCACTCTTTTGTTTAGAACATGGAGGGGAGCATGGGCAGTAGTTCTCAGATCACTTAATATTCAGTAGCCAAATTCTTTCTTCCTCCCATCATTCTTTTGAGATGTGGTCACCTCTCCCAATACAAACTTGTAACTACTTCCATCCTTCTCTCCTTCACAACCATGTCCTCTCCCGCTAGGTCTGTCTCGTCCTCTGTGAAGGTCCTTTAAAGGATGCTCAGCCCCACCAGTCCCCATGCACAATTCGAGTAAGCAAAGATTGTGGGCGATGCACTTCCGGGTGGAGGGTCGCAAGGACGGAGCTGATGAAGGGAGAATCGGAGTAAAGGAGTTCTCATCCTCTTCTCAGTGAGCCATCTTTTCTTTGAGTACCTCAGCATAGCTTACCTCCAGCCTGAGCCCAAAAGATCTAGTCAAATTGACTTGTTCTGCTGAACGCTTGTATTCAACCAACTCTTCTATTCTAATATATCAAACTGAAACTATAGATGCGGCACAGTCACACAGTAACCCGCAGGCCAACAGAACAGATTGAAGGACTCGACTCCAGAGTTCAACCACCAACCTGTTACATATTAACATGGAGTGGGAAGCAGAAGTGAACAGGGAAGCCCAGTTACACCCATATAAAAACAAAGTAGAATACGCTGCCTGCCTCCACTTAAGCTCCCACATCGCCAGTGCCACAAGTAGACCAAGAAATATCAGCCTTGGTTACCTACTTTGACACCTAACTGCAGCTATGACTAAAGAAGGTACAGCAGTACTCAAGAGCACAGCACACATTTTGCAATATTTTGATAGTGCAGGCTAGAGAGGCTTTCAGGTTGGCTGCGAGAGATTGGTACAGGAGTGTCAGAGAAGGAATTGTATTCTGGAAAAGGGGTGTAGCTGCCATTGTGCAGCAGGTACCCTTGGACCGGGGACCAGAGCCCTGATGGACCTATTGAACCCTGATTATTGCTATATTTTAGTACCCCAACAACAGGCCAAGGAGCATTGTTCTGTGCACCCGGGCCCACGGCATCATTGCTACTCTACTGCCCTGGAACGGGAAGAGAGGAAGAGAAATTCTGGAAATAAAGAAGACATTAGCACTAAAGAGAGATATGCATTCTAGTAATGAGGTAGAGGTTTATTGCATGTTGAGATTATAAGCAAGCATGGCGTGTATTTTACATGGCGCAGACGACCTATTAAATGGATATGCTGTTACTTTGATTAGATTTATTGCCATTAAATACTGTGATAAGCTGACGCAGCAGGTGAGAGGGTACCTGGTGTCTGGCTATGGTCCTACAGAGCTGAGCTAGTACATGGCAGCTCACATAATGCATGGGAGCAGTCTGATCCTGTGGGAGGCGCCTGACACAGAACTGTAAGAATACTCTGTTTTAGCATTGCGCCTAGTGAACAGTACTTCCTGGCCCAAGGATACTTGGGTGAATCACTTGAACTCTGCCCTTGGTGTATGGCTGGGGAAGCACTACCTTTATGAGGGTTACTTGGGTGAATCACTTGAGCTTTGCCCCTGGTGCACGGCTGGTAGAGCTGTCTAGCTCAGGGATGCTTGGGGGAGACCCTTGAGCTCCCCTTCAGAGTATGGCTGGTGGAGCGCTGTCTGGCTCCGGGATACTTGGGTGAATCACTTGAGCTCCGTCCCAGTGCACGACTGGTGGAGCTCTGTCTGGCTCAGGGATACTTGGGTAAATCACTTGAGCTCCGCCCCGGTGCACCGCTGGTGGAGCTGTCTGGCTCAGGGATACTTGTGGGAATCACTTGAGCTCCGCCCCGGTGCACTTCTGGTGGAGCTCTGTCTGGCTCAGGGATACTTGGGTGAATCATTTGAGCTCCGCCCCTGTGCACGGCTGGTGGAGCACTGTCTGGCTCAGGGATACTTGGGTAAATTATTTAAGCTCCACCATTGGTGCACGGCTGGGAATTTCTGCCTGGCTCAGGGGTACTTGGGTGAAACCCTTGAGCTCTGCCTGGTTCATGATTACTTGGGTGCTCAGGCTGTGGACTGTGATACTGTGTACCTCAACCCTAGAGGAAGAAAACATTTGGTTGTTTTTATTTTTTAATTCAATAACCCTTCTTATAATCCAGACGAGTTAATCTAAATTGCTTTCCACAACACTTTTTGAAATATTCAAAGAGCTAACTCAACTATTTACATAAATGCAAAGCCAGTTTTGCTCGAGACCAGGCCCAAATTTCAGTTATTTATAACCAAGCATTACAGCTTGACACTCCACCTCGCTTCCATGAACCGCAAAATATTGTTCTACAGTAAAAAATAGTGTTCGAGTGCCCGCATTGCCCTTACACCTTAACCGAGGCCCACTCTGGTAACAGAAATAGGTCCAAGCAAGGCCTTGGCAGGATAAACTGCGAGTTTTAAAATATTGCTGGGCAAAGAGTGTGACTTAAATATCGACCAACAAAATATAGTAATGTTAAATATAGATGTTTATTCCTGCCTCCTCATAAGTATAGTGAATTGCATCTGAGCATATTGTTTCAGCTGTGCTCATTTTCACTGCAACAGTGAAATGCGATTGCAGTCTAGCATAGAGTTACAAGGTTAAGGATATTTGGCGTTGCGCATGTGCGCTGTAACTGTATGAAGAAGCAGGCCGGTCATAAGGGTGGGAAGATAGGTCATTAGTCCCCATGCCATGATGTTTCTTAGAGCCCTACCTTCTTGTTCCATCATTTATTATAGACTTTAAAGCATGGGTGCCCTTTCTATGAATAATGAGGCAACTAACACGGTTGAGACCACCAGATGGTGCCAGATGATGGTGTGCCATGTTTTCTGTTATTCCACAGGGCATATGTTTTTTTTAAAGCTTTGAAACAGGTTCACGTACTGTGGGGCCACCTTTGAGTTTGTCGACCTGGCCTCCCAAAAACTTTCCACATGGCTGCGAGGGATTTGTGCATCTTCCTGCTACTTAGGCGCATGCGTCTAGAACATCAATGTGGCAAAAGGCAGTGGTTCACAAATGTTCTGT
This sequence comes from Pleurodeles waltl, assembly GCF_031143425.1. Classification (NCBI taxonomy): domain Eukaryota; kingdom Metazoa; phylum Chordata; class Amphibia; order Caudata; family Salamandridae; genus Pleurodeles; species Pleurodeles waltl. The sequence goes on from NC_090446.1 coordinate 998,205,952, forward strand.
TGGTCGGAAGATGTTTCACACAAGTCCTGGTATAACAAGGAGCAACAGCTATGATGCGAGCCCTTGTCCAATTCATGCAATACACCTGTATGCCCACTGCATCTCACCTAACTGCCTTTAATAGAACTTCTTTACATACGTGCACAGACTCTAAAAACACCCCACAAGAAATCCCAAAATTCTAACCTAAATATTCCAGTACCTGTATATACAGTTACCAGTATCACAATCGCACTGGACCGTATGGGAAGTATTGCCTCTTTCTGTTAAACTGTCATGTGGAAAGTGAGCTTTGGCTCTGCCTTTTATATGAAATGTGCAGATCAAAGGGCCTGATTACAACTTTGGAGGACGGTGTTAATCCGTCCCAAATGTGACGGATATACCACCTACCGTATTACGAGTTCCATAGGATATAATGGACTCGTAATACGGTAGGTGGTATATCCGTCACTTTTGGGACGGATTTACACCGTCCTCCAAAGTTGTAATCAGGCCCAAAGTGTTGATTGCCAGTGGGCTGAAGCAACCTTTTATCCTTCTGAGGTTGCTGAAATGATCATTGTTAACTTGTACATTAATGGCACCTATTAATAGGCACTGAAAGACTCTTCCATTCACTGTTGCACATCAATAATTTTATGTTACTGTTTGGCCCCCCAAATCGTCTGCCTGTGCTTTAAACTGCTTTGTGAGGCGGAGTAGTAATAGGGGAGCCACACATAACACAGACCCTCCTTCCTGGTTCAAATAAGTATATATATGGCTTTATGCCACCCTCCTGACCCCCTGAACACCCAGAGCAGCTTGGAATTCTTAGATGACGTAAGCAGCCGCCGATTACAAATCCTATTACCCAGTGCTGGTAATATATACCAGTGAATTACGGGCTTTAGAATCCATACATTGGCGCTGATGACTCTATGAGAGCCATAACCATGTATATGTTACACGACAAATATCTAATAGCAATGCGCTCGTATTGCTGACTTCAGATCGTTGAAAAATGCAGTGTCGATGTGACCAGCAGGTTACACAGATGTGTGCAGCAGGCAGTCACAATACAGGTACAATACATTACAGGAAAGTTTCAACTCTTGATATGAACAGCACCAACAATGCTTTTGGTGGGTATGTCTTTATGGTACATGAAGAAAACCATGACTTTGTAGTTGAAATTTTTAAGCGCATGCTTTTACTGCTGTGGCACGGAATGTACAAGAATGCAAGTTTCTGCTGGACAAAAAGACGACTGTCTACCGGGGCCGCCAGGACACGGTGACTCTTGCCAGCATATCCCACAGACGGTTCCCCCTGAAGTAGACTCACTATGTTACTCACTCTTGCTGTCGACACAAAGAGCAGCTCGAAGCGAGCAAGGTGTCTGCTGTAGCTATATTTTGCACAAATTAATCTGTTCACGGTCGTATGGACCATTGGAGACACAGGGGATTTATCCGCCCCCCAGGTTTTGGATTGTTGGGGGTTGGCGGAACAGTCACAGCACAACTCCCTGTGCATTCCATCTCCTTGATGCTCTGTAACTTGACGAGTACACTCTGTGGGGCCTGCATGAGTTCTTTGCTTTGCTATTTAATTGTTGTCAGTGGGCTGCTGAGCCTATCCTAAAATCATTTTGTTTGTAAAGTCAGAGAAGCTAGCAGGGTAAGGGAAGGCATGAGATGCTATAGTTTCCATGGAGGCTGAACACCTCATTGGAGTCATTAGCACAAAGGAAGAGGTCTTGGAGCCTCGTTAGTTTGCGCATTAAGAGGCGCTTTTCTGAAGTGCAGAATTAATTCAGACAAACATGTTATGTCACTGTGTTTGATCAAGCGATGTTCAGTGACATCACTGATGACATCACTGATATCATCCAATAAATGTGACATTTTGATCTATGCTTATACTGGAACATTTTCAGCAAGGTACATCTGGATATAATTTGCTATGGCCTCTTTCTTTTTGGTTTGGCCCCAGGGTGTCCCTCTGACATCCTCCAACAAGGACCAGGGTGTCAGTGTCAGTGTCTTTTTTTGTTTACTCAGGACAAGGTGACTGAGTTCTTCAAATGGCAGCTGCAAAATTCCTGCTGATGTTGAAGCCAGCAGGGTTCTTTGGTGCCTTTCCAAAGCCAATGACGAGGAAAAGAACCTCTAGGCCAATAAGAATGCTCTAAGTGTTAGATATGGGGAACTGTGGGAGCCCTGCTAGACAATCTCTCAGTATAGCACTAACATTTGAACCTTAAATCCTCAAACAATGCTGAATGGATTTACACCAAATCACATAAAGCATGCTTTCTGAGTAACAATCTAGCTTTCTGCCAAATTTGGTTTAATTCTGTCCAGGCAGTTTTTTCTGTATAGTGGTCTAAAATTCCAATGGGCAATTGCTGGGGAAAACACATTTTGGGACCCCTTTGTTTTTTGGCCCTCACTTGATAAATCGCAGCAAAGCTTTCCAGGAAGTATCTTCAGGTGGATGTAATGCTATTTGGGGAAAGTTTCCTGAAGATTTGTCACACAGGGCACAGAGCTATTAGGGAAACAAACAAAAAAAACACTATTTTTATGGAAACGTTGACCTAAATTTAACTACACAGTTGTGACCACCACTATGTAATATCTGTGTGTGTGTGTGCGTATAGTGTCAGCTGGGTTTCATGTGTGATAAGTGTATTTATTGAACTTCATATACTGACTAACATTGATTGGCTAACTGAACACAAAGCACTGACCTTTAGTGTTACACAGAAAAGAGAAGGATGTGACCCTACAGTTCCTGAACTGCACAGTGTGTAACCAGGAGTTCTTGGCTCAACTCCCAGCTACCCCACTAGACCACATTATGAGATGAATGGCCCATTGTTTTATCTCACTATGTATTATTTTTCTCCCTCATCCCATTTGAGAGCACATTGAAGGAATAAAGTACAGGATCAGATCTCTACAAAAACCTCACATATTATTGTTAATAATATAAAATAACCTTGCTTCACATTTACTCACAATAAGCTATACAAATGGAAAGCATAACAAACTGGCACGTTTTGGGGTAACGTCTGCCAATGTTGTCAGGGCATGGAGGTATTCTTGAATGTTTTATATTTTAAAAAAAACTTTTCATGAATTTTAACGAATTCAGTGGTAAGAAGACTGAGAAATATTGAAAAATACATTTGAAAGTCTTTATCGTATTTTTCCGTGATATGTGTTGCCTGATTTCCATTTTCTGATGTCTCATCTCATGCTTAAATTCTCCCCAAGGCTGTCCGTGCCCCCATACGATCCCCTTCCCCCCACTTTCTCCCCCCCCACCCCCCACACTTTCTCCCCCCCCCCCCCCCCGGCTCCCCAAGGCCCGAAATTTAGAATTTCCTACGCCTAGATTATCTATTTCCTAGACCAGGTATCGGCATTTAATATTTTATTTCTAATGTTTGCTTTTTATATGCTACTTTGCTGCCACACAGTGGATTTATTTAATAACTACACACATCCCTTAGCTTCTCGTAATTCACAGAAATAAAACATGTCGAGGTTCTATTGAAAGTGTGTTCGACGAAGGGGGGTGATCTGTTTTCATATTTTTTTCCATTTTCGTTCAGCGTCCGACGAAGACAGACGGGCAATCTAAGCACCTTGAAGTTGACACTTATCACAAGTTTATAACGCTCTGATCATGTCCAATAACGACAGAGAAATGGACGAAACACAGGATGTTCTAAACATTTTAATTTGTCGTAAAACTGTTGAAAGTACTAAAACCATTTTAGGAGTTGTACACTTATATTGACTCCTAAAATGGCTTTTCGAATCGATTCCGATTCGCAAATTGGAAAGGGTGTTGTTACGGACTCCCGAGCTGGTCAGTAATCTTCTGTGCGCGAGCTTCAGATTTCCCCACACTCACGCTGGCGGACAATGTCAAAACGCATTATACGCAGGGGCGGCCCCTCCACGAGAACGAATGAGCGTCACCCCCCTAAAAAAAAAAAATGCCCCCACAACTGAAAAATAAAATGGTAATACACTTTTTTATTTTAATTTTTTTTTAGCACCACGTCCTGGGCCTAGTGTCAGTACAGGGCGGGGCAATTGCTGCTGAGTGGCAGCAGGGAGCTATGTTTAAAGTGAGCACGTCTGTTTGGCTGGTTGTCTTGCTGACGTGCACTTTAAAATCCTCTAGAGAAAGCACAGGCCTCCAGTGCCCTTGTGAGCACTGAGAGAGGCAGCTCCCTCCATCCCTGGCGCTTCTTTCATGCTGGTTACCAGCATGAAAGCAGCTCCAGGATTGGTTAGTGCAGGTTCCCATCTGCTTTGAAGCTTCCAGGAGAGAAGGAGATACGATGAGAGGAGAGGACACCACCATAAGGTAAGTGCCGTTTTTTTTAATTATTATTATTGTACCCCTGAGCCCCTCGTAAATACAAGCCAGCGACCACTAATTATACAACAAACAGGGCACATGAGGGGACTAAAGAGGCAGTGGAAAGGGTAACGAATGCGTATTACCAGCAGAACTAAGTGAAGAAAAATATCATATTTATTTTAAAATAACCAACATTTTCAAGGCTTTCAAAGCAGGCCGCCTCTCCCCCGGGCGTTCCACTTTAATGTGCCTTATGCCAGAGATATCAGTTTATGTTGTACTTGTTGATCCAACAACCTCCACTCCAGCAGGGAGTCCTCCTGGGTGTCCCTGTCTGCCCTATACTAAGGGTAAGTGCATCTCTTAGTCGTCTGTATTTCAGCTATTGTGTGGTTGACATCTAAGATTCCCCTTGTAGGTGTTCAAAGGGGACCAGTTCATTAGAGTCCCACACCTTTGCCAATGTGAATATGCCAATCACATCCCAACCCAGGAAACCCTTACAGGTGGCCTACCTGAAGTGGCGTAATCAGTATGAGTCTCGTATCCCATTTCTTTTCCCTGCGTAGATTATTCCAAACCATCGCTGGGCACGCCCATTTACTCAGCTGTCCCATACAGTATATGTATGCAGCTTTGTTTTCCTATTCCCCCATCTGTCCACCTGAAATGCCGGGCCCTCCCTGTCTGTATACACCCAATCATTGCCTATGCTGACCTGCGCTGTTTCTTAATATTTCTTTACGCTGGGAAGTGCTATACCTTGTTCGAATTTAGAACTCTGCAGGGTCCCCATCGTTTTGTGGGGTTATCCCCCACCGCCCAGAGTAGCATCCACCCGCTTAAAGAATGTCTTCAGCAGGACATAGGGGCTGTTTTGTAGGACATACAACAGTCGCAGGAAGGGGCGATCATTTTGAACATGGCCTGCCTTACTCAACCGGGACAGTTGCAACGTACACCAGTGCCTCATGTCCCTTTTTAGTCTGAAGCAACAGAGTGACGTTGGCCTAGGCAAATGAGTCGCCATCTCTGATAATCCAGATGCCCAGATATGTGAAACTGTGGGTCTCCACCTGCAATGGCAGTGGCAGCCGGCCGGATCTTCTCTATCCTCCCATCGGGAAGAGGAGTGACTTCTCCCAATTAATCGCAAGTGCAGAAAATTCACCAAATATGTGGAATATTTCCTGAACACGAGTCAGCGACTGTTCAGTACAAATCATGTAGAGAAGGACATTGTCTGCATTTAACAATATTCTCTCTTCCCAACCCTGGTCACCCGTCCAGCCCCATATCTCGGCGTGCACACGTATGAGTGTTGCCAGGGATTCTAGCACCAATACGAAAACAATCAATGAGAGAGTGCGACCCTGCCTCTTGCCCCTCTCAATGGAGAGGCAGCCATTGACTTTTATCCTAGCACGAGGACTCTGGTACAGCAGTTTAACCCAATTAATGTATGGAGCCCCGAACCCCATTCTTTCAGGAAGCAGAAACCAGAAGGGCCACTCTACCGAGTCAAACACCTTGCTCCTCCCCGTGTCAGGTGTGCGTTATGTCATTAAGGCGGTGTCTTAGGTTCAGTTTGGTCGAGCGACAGGACATAAAGCCCTTTAGCTGTAGCTCTCCATATAAAGCGCAAACCAGGTCTGCCACCACAGTGCGAAGTATATTAGCCAGCACTTTTACAAAGAATTTGGTGTCAATATTTAGTAATGAACATTGCCTATAGGAGTTACAGCTGTGTTCAGGCTTCCCCTCCTCGGATATGAGGACAGTGGTCTCTGTGCATAAGTCAGCCAGCAGCAACACTATATGAAGAATGTCTTGGTACATTAAGATCATCGGTTTTGCCACCCATCTGGCCATTTTACGGAAAAATTCTACAGGCAGTCCGTTCGGACCTGGGGCTTTCCCTGCCTGCATCTGAGCCAAGGCCAGTAATTTCAGCCTCTGTAAGGTCTGATTCCAATGACTCCTGTTGCTGTAGGCTCAGGGTCTCTACCAGGCAATCACAAACAAAACTCCTGGTCTCACTCTATGAAGCCTAAGCCCTGGGTGTGTAAAAATTAGCCATAAAGGTTGCAAATGCTGCTGCAAATTGAGTTCCACCCCTCAGCATCTCTCCTGACTCCAGTCAAAGCTCCTGAACATGGATAGACTCTCTTTCCCTGTAACTTAACCAAGCCAGCTACTAACAGCCTTGTCACCGGCTTCGTAAATATGCTTCTGCTTAGCTAGAAAGGACACCCTCACCTCCTGGCGCACTACCTCCCGATACTCTACTTGTTTACACTCTAGGGCCTGTTGGAGGGAAGCCCCTGATTGTCACCTTATATGCCTCTTAGACAACACAAGTGCTGTCTACTGTACCCTCTTCTTCGCAGAAGTAGAATTGAGTAGTCCTGTTGAGTGTCTTCACCACCTGTTTGTTGGCTAATCTCGAAGTGGCCATTCCCCATATCTCAGTTGGTGGTCAGGGTGGCCTGTAAAGGAGAGTGATCGGATATCTCTCACGCCAAATATTTAGCCTCCAAGAACCTCCCCAGTGTTTCTCCAAGTGTCAGAACATAGTTCTGTCTGGAGGACATGCCATGTTAGTGTGAGTAGAAGGAGAAACCCTGTCTTCTTGTCCATGGAGGGCCCTCCAATCATCCATCAGTGTCAGAGCCTGTGTAAAACCCTCAGATTGTCCAACCGTGTTTTCCACTTCTGGTTTGGTACTTATTTTGTCCAAGTGTGTGTCATGAAGTAGGTTGATATTTCCCCCCACAACAGTAAAGGTCAGTGGAAATCCAGCCAGGAGTTGCCCTACCTTTTGTAGCGTCTGCAATTGGAGGTTTTGCAGAGTATACACACTGAGAAGTGTCATGACCTCCCCCTCCCATTCTCCCAATATGGCTGTTTAGCATCCCACGACATCTGACCATTTATGAAGGGCATGAAACACCAGTGATTTCCTGAGTAGGAGTGCCACACAAAGTGTGTTGCACATAGGATGCCACCCTATATTTGCCTCGTCGAAGACTTTTATGTTAAGCATTCATCAGGTGACTTTCTTGGAAGAGTATCACATTCGCTCCATACCTATTAAAGGCCCTAGTCACCCGGCTTCTCTTCACTATTCATGCAAGAGCGGACCATGCAGACACTATAGTAATTACAAAAAGAAAAACACACAATGCACTACCTACAAGCCCCCCTCCCACAATCCCCACCCTCTTTGCCTGTTCCTCAGCAGACCCGGAGCACTTTTTCCAAATACATTGGACATCTGATATGGGCCCATGTCTAGTGGCGCCCAGTCCCTCTGGCATGCAGTGCCCTTAGCTGTACTTACAATCCTCACGTATAAGCGATTTTCCAATATTAGACAATGTGGTCTGATGTCATCGGGGTGAACAATGGCAGGTGCTCTCCCTTTGTGCTGGATCCTGCCAAATCCGTCCCGCTCAAAGCTCCCCACCCCAGTGCTGTAGCTCTCCATTTATTGTTGTCCCGTATGTCATCACAATTCTTAATTTCGTCCACCACCGCTCGCTGTTGCACTGCCTTCATCTGCGCCTTCATCAGGAATGATCTGCTGCTTGCACTTTCCCTGGGCTTCCACTGCTACCACTCACGTTCGTTCTCCAGTGAAGTCTCCAACCCAGACCACAGTCCCTATTGTTCCAACCACTGCCATACCTCCTTTGCGGATAATAAGAAATGTACCTAATCATTGTGGACCGTTGTGAGTTTCGCTGGAAGGATAAAGGCGCATTTAAGACCGACTTGGTGCAGTATGTTCCTAATGGGCATAAATGCACCCTTTGTCTTTGGACCAGTGACGGATAGTCGGGGTAGATATTGACTTCCTGTCCATCAATTGTCCAGGGGCCATATTTACTGGAGAGCTGGAGTATCTTGTCTTGATCGCTGTAATTCATTAACCTAGCAATAATCTGTTGGGGAGGTTGTCCTGTTACTGGGGTCCTCACCAGTATCCTGTGCGTTCTTTCTATTGAGAAGAAGCACAAGGGCCTTCCTTGCAGAACTGTCATTCCCAGTCTTCAGTGAAGAGCTCGATATTCGGCCCCCCTGCTTTTTCATTAACCCCTATGAGCAGTATGTTGTGCCTTCTCGATCTCCCCTCCGCGTCTTCTTGATGGTCTGTAAGGACAGACACCCCCTTCTCCATCTGTGTGCATCATCTTGTGAGTTCCTGTACTGCCAAGAGGGTCGTGTCCAGCTTGATTTCCACCTCTCGGACTCTCTCCGCCAGTTTCTTGTGGCTAGCCCTCAGTCTGCTGACTTCATTCACCACCGCTGCTACGTGCGCACCAGCATCAGCTTGGTGTCTTTGATGGCCACCAGTATCACTGCAGTATGCGTCACAAGAAGACCATGCTCAGGGTCTCGGGATGGGGCCCGTCATCCACCCCCACCAGGATGCTTTCTGCCAGTTTGCTTTTCACCACCTTAGGTTTCCTCATGTCTGTCAGGTAAATGGAATGGTATGCGATTTGGGGTGTCCATGCCGCACCTCTTATGACGCCAGCCAATTCCTCTACCTTGCCACACCTTCAGAATTTCAATAGGCACTCAGGACAATCGCCCCAACACAGAGCACAACCGGCATGTATTATGCAACGGTCCCTGGTGATATCTGGATGTCGTGTCTTGGGACTCACTCTAGGCACCCCTTTAGCTGAGGCTCATCGCCATGTAGGTGTCACTGGTTATTGGACCCAATGTCCGCTAAATCACTGTTTAGCAATATCAAGCACCTGGTTCAATGTGCAGTTCCCAAGTGTACCGCATCTGACTCACTCTAGGCACCCCTTTAGCTTAGGCTCATCGCCATGTAGGTGTCACTGGTTATTAGTCCCAATGTCCGCTAAATCACTGTTTAGCAACATCAAGCACCGGGTTCAATGTGCAGTTCCCAAGTGTACCGCATCTGACTCACTCTAGGCACCCCTTTAGCTTAGGCTCATTGCCATGTAGGTGTCACTGGTTATTGGTCCCAATGTCCGCTAAATCACTGTTTAGCAACATCAAGCACCTGGTTCAATGTGCAGTTCCCAAGTGTGCCGCATCTGCTATTTGTCGTGAAGTTTAGTAGCTCCAGGGCCCCTCCAGTGGTCTACATGCAGGTGAAGGGGAACCGGGTTTGGGGGAGGGAGCGAGGACGGAGCAATAGACTTGCATCATGGAAGCAGCCAGGCCCGGGAACCCAAGAAGCGCTGGAAGCCGCTCACCTCTTAGGCCTCTCCAAGGTCTCAGGCCTCCAAAGTGTTTGGCTCCGTCAGGCTGTCTCAGAGCCATCACCACCTATGATCGCCCAAGGCAGATCAGACGGTGGACACCCTGCAGTGATTTGCTTTTATTCCCTGGAGATCTGGGCTTCTGCTGGGCTGCTCTCAGCAGCACTGCACTCAACAAGTGTCTCTGAGCACTATCAAGCGAGCCCTGCTTCGCGGCGGCGGCTGGCCTTCCCTTAATAATGGTGACTCTGGCCCTCTGGGGTATCTGACTATCCCCACCGCAGCTCAGCTCATAGCGAGGCTTTCTCTCTTCCCCCAAGCAGCTGCCGGTCCCAAAGGGCTGACATAGGATAGATGGCTACGTGGCTTTTCGGACTGCAGGAGCTCAGCTGAGCACATCTTGCGCCTTTGCCGCTTGGCCACGCCCCTGTTGCGTTTACATTTTAAAGTGAAGAAATACAGGATTTTAAAATTTGACATAAACAGCCTACGCTGATCAAATATTGGCCACATGACAACCCTGACGAAACAACACAAACAGTAAAAGATATTGATTTGGTTGTGATCTTGGGGGGAACTCTATCGCCAGGTGAAATAGAAAATAAATATAGAATTACAGGCATTGTAACAGAGAAGATGAAGAGAGCTACAGTGAAAAGGGAAAACTGATGACCCCCTTGTTCATGCAGAGACAGGAGATCATTATAACTAATGGTGAATTGGAGTCTGTTGAGTGACTTTTAGATGCAGCACAGAAATAATATCTTGGAAATGCACCTTGTCATGTTGCCTGTAAAGGTGTAACTGAACTCCAAAAAAGAGGTTCACTGTAAGTACAATGTAGAACATTTCTGACCGGGCAGTGAAACTAAAACAGTATTGGAAAATATTGTGATTTCAGTAGCATATTGCAACAACCAAGCGAAGCTGGCAAGTCTTAAACACTGTTTGCATGTGTGGGGGTGATTCAGGAAGATCCTACAACTGGATTAAAAGTACAATGGCACCCAACAGGTGAATATTCCCATTACTGACCTGATCTCCATGGTAGACTACAATGGACTGCCCCACTTGCACTTGGTTGCCTTGATAGTCACTATTGCCCCTTGTATCCTGACTAACACTTGTTCTAGGTGTTTTTGGTGGTCCTTCTATGAATTACCAAAGACCACAATATCATCCAGGTAGGCCACACAGAGCTTTTCTAGTCCTGATAGAACATCATTCATCCTGAGATGGAAAGCGGCATGAGCACTCTTCAGCCCAAAGTGTATTACTCTTAACTGGTATAATCCCTCTCGTGTAGAGAATACAAACTTCTCCTTGACACTGGGTGCTAAAGTGATTTGCAGTATCCACTGGTCAAGTCAAAGGTGCTCAGATATCTGGCAGCACCTAATCTGTCCACTAGCTCATTAGCTCTTGAAATCGGTTGTGCATCTTTCTTAGTGACTCCATTGAGGGCCCAGTACTTCTCACAAAATAGTGAAAGAACAAGTGTGTGGAACATTGTTTGCACACAAGCACCACTTGTCCGGCTCAAGGACTTTGTGATCATCAGTCACTCACAAGTCCAAGATCATGGCAACCTGTGCCTTGAAACATTTTTTAACTTGGTCAGACATCCAGTAAGTCTTGCTTTTCACTGGAGGACTATCTCTTGTATCTATATCATGGACACAGACTGGTGTCAGCTAGAAGAGATGGGAAAATCATCCCAGGACCTCTCTACCTACTTTCTGCTGTCCAGAGACAAGCTTCACAATATCCACATAACCATCTTTCTAATCACTATGCAGCAGGTCATTAAGAGGCTTAGCGTTTTTGTCAACTTCTTATGTCATAGACATAATAATCACTGTGCAATCTCTCTGGAGTTAATGCTTAAGCTGTTCACATGGAGCATCCTCCTGGGTTTCCTTGTGGCACCTATGTCCACCAAGCAGTTAAACTCTGATACCTTCTGCACTACTTTGTGTTTTCCCCACCACTTATCCTTCAAAGTTTTGGGAGAAATGGGCTTCAGCACCAACACCTCCTAAACTCCCCCATCCCTTGGTTCCCCGTCAGCGTCACTTTCTGGTCATATCACTGCATCAACTCTAGGCTTTTCTTCACCTGCCCTTTGTATTGTGCCATAAACCTCCTAAAGCCAGTTCCCTAGTCAACCAATTCGTTTTGAGGTGAGTCAAAAGTTCCTTTCCATCCTTCTCTGAACATAAGTTCAGAGAAAATAAATCTTACCCAAGTCTGTGGAATTTATCTATAGGCGAATAAGAGACATGGAAGGAGAAGATCCCACTTCCTCCTCAGTTTCTCAGAATGTGTCTCCATCATGGTCTTAACGGTCTTTTTGAACTTTTCCACCAACCCATTTGTTTATGGGTGTTATGCCATGGCGAATTGGTAGGTCACACCAGCTCACAGTCACATCTTTCTCATGTTTGAGGATATAAAGCTGGTTTTCCGATTGGAAGTCATTGTCTTCCAGCTCCAACAACAGATTCCAAGGCATTCCTTAGCTACCATCTTTTCAGGCATTCTCCTCAGAGGTAAGGCCTCGGGACACCAAAATCAAGATATGCTTGTTGTCTGAAGTTGATGGAGGATCAAATGGACCACAAATGTCAATTCCCAACTGCTCAACAAATGGAACACCTACAATTGACAGTGGCACCAATGGTGCCTTTGTTTTACCTTATGACTTACCACTCAGTTGGCAGGGTGACAGGTTCTATAGTACCTCTATGCATCCCAGAGCATCTCTGATCAGTATAACAGAGAGCCCAAACTATCATGTGTCTTCCTAATGCCTAGGTATCCTGCCAATGGCACGAAACAAGTAGGTGCCAACTGGAAATTCGTATGTACTAGCCTCCTTGCTGAGTCTTCAAGGACTCACTATAGAGCAGTCCATTCTCCCAGCCAACATTGGCCCTCATTACGACCGCAGCGGTCTGAGGACCGATTTGGTGGAGGTGGCGGTCTCACCGCCACGGATCCAGCGATGCAGACCGCCGTATCAGGAACATGGCAGTGTGGCTTACGGCAAACAGCCACACCACTGCCAGGCCCACCAGTGCAGGCAGACTGCCGAGGCTGGTGGGGGCCTCCTCCGGGCCGGCGGCATGCCACACACTGCCGGCCATATTACGAGGGTGCTTACCACCAGGGTTTTCACAGTGGTCACCCCGCCACGATAAACCCTGGTGGTAAAGCACCTGGTGACAGGAATAATCATTCCTGTCGCAACTACACCCATCCCCACTCCTCCACACACCCATACAGACACATACACATGCATGCACATACACACGTATGCACGGCCGGCACCCCCCCCCCCCCCCCATTACAGTTGACCCACTTACCTGTCAGGGTCACACTGCAGCCCATGTTGAGGAGATCGTCTGGGAGGGGGGAGATGTAGGCGGTGACGGCCTCCATGTATCTGACTGTGATCGCCGGCGATGATTGGAATGGGACCCAGTCCCCCATTGACAGCAACACATTCCCATTGGATCGTGCACGGCGGTTCGAACCGCCAAGGGTTCACGGTCATGCAGGGACTGCCGTGCACAAAAGTGGCACGTAATATGGTGGGTGGAGTCATGACATCGTGGCGGGCTTGCCGTGGGACCGCATCTCCCACGCCCTTGATCGGCCTGGCAGTGTTGAATTTCATGCTGTTTTACAGCGGTTTACACTTTTCTGACTCGTGATACGGCGGTCACTGTACCGCTTCCACTGGCGGTCTGGTTGCGAGTTTTCGCACAGCATTCTGGCCCAAAAAATGCCAAACTCGTAATGAGGGCCATAGTGTCTCCCAACAACTCTTTTGCTGACCTGTTTCTAGGCATCCCTCTGACGTATCACAAGTGTAGGACGTTCACTTTGTGCATTGTGGAGTTCCTCTTTGATTTGGTGCTCCAGCACCTAACAACCCTTCAGCTCTGAAAGTCATCCAGGTTCCAACACCTGGTCTGCTTCAGGTGTCTCAGCCACTTCTCCCTCACTAACAGAGGCAAGGGATGCATGGCCTGTGCCTTCTCAGGGTCTTCCCAAATACATTTACTACCAAGCCTGGGATTGTCTCCGTCTCTTTCTGAGACTGACATACAGACTGTGCTTTGCTCAAAACAGCTGATGTGGTTCAAGTCATGTAGGCTTCTGCTCATAGCACTAAAAGGGGGGGCAATCATATCACTGCAAAAGAGACATCCAGCACCTTGTTTCTCTCTCACCTTTACACATCAACCAGTGACCAACTTGCCATTGATTTCTATCTTGCTTGTGTAATTGGGTACTCCATGTTTTTCCCACTGGCTGTCAATCCTGTGTCATTGGCACTACGGAAAATCTCCTCAGATATGAGATACTTCTTCTCAACCATACTACTGCCAGCATTTGCAGCCAGCAGGACAGTAATCTTCTTCCCTTTAATAATTTCTTTCAACACCAAACCATGGTATTTGGGTAGATTTGCTTAGGGGCATCTGGTTCCCTTTCCAGTGCTATTAGGTTGAGTGCAACAAGGCCCTCTCAGTTCCCTATACCCAGTCAACACATTTGCTGTCATTGGGACCGCTGGTGCCGGCTCTTTCACCCTACAATCTCTCTTGCAGTGCTCCTCCTTGTGACACATATAGCAAGTAATTACCTTGGGCTTGTAAGAACCTCCCTGGCATTCCTTCTGCTTATGTTCCTGACTTGTCACCCAGTTTCCCTATTGCTTGTGTCCTCTTTTGCACCCTTGTGCATTGCCCAGGCCCATACCCTCCAGTTAAGAACCAGTCTGTTGAGAGTTCCTCCCTCCCTTTGGCTTAGAGACATGCGCCTCTAGCCCTTGGTTGACCCTGTGAACCAACCACCTGTCTGATAACACTGCATACGTCTCTGGATCAGTTCCAGAGAATATGTACTGTGAGTGGACAGATAACCTTTCCAGATAATGCCTGCATGGATTAGAGTGTTGCCTCTTGAGTCACACTGTCATCCCTCTCACCCACTCGTTCCAAATTCACAACAACTAAAAAAAAACATGTTTAAATTGGAACACAATCCACTCTTTGTTTTTTTTTTTTTTTATTTCTGAAGGTACTGACATGGTTGCAGCCCAAATGGTCTGGAAAGACCTTCCGTCATTTATTCATAGTTCATTTGCTGAGCCACAAGCATTCTCCATAGGACTGTTGTACCTTCTTTGGACAAGCAACTCTAACGCTGCATTCTACAAGTGATCTCAAAGCTCACAAACCATTCCAAAATATATTGGCCTTCCACATACAAATGGACAATACTTTTGGAACCTTGTTAGGTATTCCAGTAGTGTGGGATGTACCCCACATTTCTACTTTTTCCAAAATGAGTTGTGTCTGCTGCTGTCCTCAGCTTCCCTTTCTCTTAAGCTATCCCCTTTCACTCTCTCCAAATCTTTCTATTAACCTTTTCCAGCATTTCCCTTCCCCACTCCTCTAACTCTTTTTCTTTCCTCATGGTGCCAGTTCCCCTGCCTCCTACTTTCCTCTTGTTCCTGGTGCGCTTATCTCAGATTCTCCCTCCCCACCTGCTCATCTTCCTCAGCCTTAGCCTTCTAGAAAGCCAATGGCAAGTTCAGGTTTTCAGCTGGACTTTACTCACCTAAGGAAATAACTGCTAGAGTCAGTGACAGTAGCACCTTTGAAATCACAGGTTGGGGCATTGTCATGGGGAAATACTTTAAAGCAAAGCTGGTGATACACACAAGGTGTCTTTGAGAAAAAACACCCATAAGGGGCCAAGGTAGCCTGACAGTACTTCCCTCCCTAGGTTCATATTATGTATGATACCTTCGCCTGAATCCATGTGTTACCTTCCTACTGCCCAGTTTGTCTATCTGGTCCTTCAAAAAACTCACAACAACCTCCTAATCCTAATCTTGCTCGTGGGTGTCCTCAATCCAAACACCCTCTACTGGTTTACACTAGGGTGTCAGGGTGTACTCCCACTAACATTCTATCTCCCACTGTACTGTGCAGGTAGTACTGTGTGGAAGCTGGCTTTTTCAGATTTCATACCATTTGAACTAATGTAGGATTTTTCTTGTGTTGTGTTTTCACTTTATTAATGTTAAGAAGGTTCATAAATATTTTACATATTGCCTCTAAGTTAAGCCTGACTGCTTTTGTGTCAGGCTATCATTGAGTTAAGCACAGGTTAATTTACTGACTTTTAAGGTGGTTCACCTTGTCAGGAATTGTGGCTATTGCTTGAGAAAGGTTCACTCACCCCCAACCCAAAAAAACAAATTCTAATGCAATGGAGGTGCTAGTGAGAGCTGAGGGCACAGAGATGAGAGGATTTGAGATGTGCAGATGAGAAGAAATGGGAGGATGGAGGTGGAGTAAGAGGTGGAAACCTGAAGGAAACTGGGAGAGGTAGAGGTGAGAGATACCTTTGAGAGAAAATTATTGGCAGAAAGAGAAGTAAGAAGCAAACTGAGAAACAAACTGAACCAATGAAAGATGATATTTAGGTGCAAAGGACCTAAGTGAAATAAAGGCAGGAGAAAGAATGAGAGAGAAGGAGAGGTGGAGTTTTGAGGACACAGGTGTTAAAGAGTGGGAACAAGATGCATACATTTGACCGTGAACACCAGTGAAGATCAAAGGAAAACTAGCAGAGGGAGGAGAGATTGACAGGTTTAAGAAAAAAATGGAAAAGATAGAGTGACAGGAAGAGGGGAACCTGAGAGAAATCGGCAGCAAATGAGATAATAGAACAACAATTGAGATTGGAGGGGGGCTTAAACACATATATTGGTGACAAGTGTAGAGATGGTGTAAGAATGATAGACTGAGAGATATATGAGAGGGTGAAATAATGAGAGTTAAAGATATAGATGATAGCTAAACATTAAAGTGAGAAATGAAAGCAATATTAATGATCTGTCCTAAGATGTATTGGTTCATAGCAATTGCACTTATCAACATATCTGTGACCTAGGGCCCCAACACAGCCCCATTGATGGCTTTTTTTGAACATTTTTAAGCATGAGTATGAAGCCCAACCACAATACAGAGACATGTTCCGCTCCTAGGAGGTAGATATAATAAACAGTTCAGCTTTGAAAGGCTGTGAAAAACGTATAGAAAAGTAATCTTCTCATACTTGTGAATAAATATGCAATGTGTTTTTAGAGGGTGCATGTTAGACCTGTCAGCTCTTGATGTGCTTTCCCCTGTCTTTTGACTTAAGACCTCCTGTTTTTGATCCTGTGCTGAATTTCATTATTGCTGGCTTTAGGACTCTGGGCACTTTAGCACTGCTGACCAGGGCTGAAGTGCTAGTGCTCTCTGTCTAAATTGTATGAGTGATTGGTTTATCCATTACATATTTGATATACTAGTAAGTCCCTAGAATAATGCACCATGTGTGACAAGAGCCTGTTAATCAAATGCTACTAGTGGGCCAGCAGCACTGATCGTGCCACCCAACTGAGTAGCCCTTTAAACATGTTCCAGACCTGCCACTGCAGTGTCTGTGTTTGCAGTTGTAAACTGCCATTTCGATATGGCAAGTGCACCCACTTGCCAGGACCAAACCTTCTCTTTTGCTACATGTAAGTCACCCCTAAGGTAGGCCTAAGGCAACCCCAGGGGTAGGGTGCAGTGTATTTAACGGTGGGACTTTTACAGGTGTATTTTAGATGTTCTAGTAGTGCAATACTGCTAAATTAGTTTTTCACTATTGCAAGGCCAATTTCTTACGTTGGGTAACATGGGGATTGCCTTGAAATATCTTTTAAGTGTAATTTCCCATTGGGAGAGATATGGAGTTTGGATTTTCCGAAACTCACAAATTAAAAATACATCTTTTGGTGAAGTTGGTTTTTAAATTGTAAGTTTGAAAATGCCACTTTTAGAATTTGCCCATTTTCTTGCTTAACCATTCTGTGCCTCTGCCTGGCTGTGAATACATTTCTTGGTCAGAATGACAGTGGGGTGTTTGTGAATTTACTCTAGACAGTCACACAAAGGGAGTTGAGGTGTGCCCTTCATATCCTGATGGGTCTTCTTGAGAGGAGCTGACACTTGCACCTGAAAAAGGCTGGGTCTGTCCTTACAAAAGCATTTGCAAAACCGCTGGAGTGTGTCTAGGGCCAGGGCAGGGAAAGGCAGGGTTTTATGTACTGCAAAGACTTTTCCTTGAAGTTTGCCTGCTTCAAAGACAGAAATGGGTATAAGTACTGGACCTGTGACCCCACAAAGTTAGAACACTTATGGACTGAGAGCATTCTGCCACGACGAAGAGCTGGATGCTGTAGGAGGGACTGCCACTCTGCCTGTTGCTTTGTTGTGCGGGCCTGCTGCTTGCTGCTTCTGTCCTGGGAGTGAAAGGACTGTACTTTGCTTTCTACATTCTGCTTTCCAAGGTTCTCCAATGGCTTGTGTTGAGCTTGCCTCCTGTTAAGAAGTGTCAGGGATATCAAATACTATATCTGCAGACACCTCTGATGAGAGCCCTGTCCTGCCAAGTGGTGCCAAATCTAGCCTGGGCCCTTGAATGAGGTTCTTGGTGCTGCAGGAAGAAAATCCACACATACACTCATGCCTCATTCCGAACTAATGCATTGCTGTAAGAACTTGATGCATCGCCACTGACTGCACCGGAGCATTGTCCCCGCTTGACGCAAAGACCAGGGTTTTCCACGCAGATCCAACTTTCCATCGAAGTGTGGCAAAAATACCACCGCTACTTGAGTTTCAAGCACCAAATCACTGAAGTCTGTGACACACCGCCCTGACTATGATGCAACACCTGCTTCATTGCTGTGAGATGAATGCATCACGACGACCTCCGACGCATCATCGCTGGGAGCCATTTTCTTCATCGACCCATGCACCACAGTAAGGAGATGATGCTTCCTGCAGCAACTATGCATCACCTCCCCTGTGGCAGTAAGAAACAGACGCATCACTTCCCCTGTCTAGCAATAAGGAACCAACGCATCACCTCCTTTTCTACAGTAAGGAACCAACAGATCCCTGGCTCATTTGATGCATCACGTCCCCTGTGGGGCCCGTATATCTTTGTTTTTGACGCATCTTATGTACTTTGCCTCAGTCAATCGCTTCCTTGATTTCAAGGAAGTACAATTGCACTTAATATTTTAGAAATTATATGTTTGCTTGTGTATGTTGGATTTTTGTCATTTTCATCTTGTTTTACTCAGATACACATTGGCTATTTTTCTAAACTGGTGTGGAGTACTTTTGTGGTGTTGTCATGTGTTACTCTGTGCATGTACAAATACTTTACAAATTATCTCTGTGATAAGCCTGACTGCTTGAGCCAAGCTACCAAGGTGGTAAGCAGGGGTTATCTTAGCTGTGTGGCTCCCTTACCCTGACTAGAGTGAGGGTCCTTATTTAGGCAGGGTGCAAACCACTGCCAACTAGATACCCCATTTCTAAGAGTACAATTGAATTGGGGTGGGGTGTTTGTTTACTGGTAAGTTGGATCTGCTTGTAGCTGTGTTGTATGTCTGGCTATGCATTCCTCTGTCATTGCTTTGAGATGTGTTGTGCTCATTATGGTATCATGCATGGAAATGTGCTATTACATTAGGTTGAAGTGCAAACTAGAAACAAAGGGACATTTTTTTAAAGTGAGGCAACGCATACTGGAGTGTTTACCTGTAACATCTCTCTCTCTAGGTTTGAATCTTAAAAGTCACTTGCTATGGCATCCTGAACTACCCCAGTCAAAATAAGCAGACCAGAAGTATTTCAACAGGCCATTAGTCCATTTATTATCCCTTTTTTATTCATGCAGAACCTCTGAGAGGCTGTGTGGCCAATTGATCGCCACATGTTTAGGAGCGCTTCCCAGTCGTTAAGCCACACCCATATATATTTGAGCAACCTGCACCCATAAATAGGAGATACTTTGGCATATAACTGAAATACCCTGCATATACTTTTGTGTCAAGAAAAGAACACCGGATGTGGTACCACCATACGATAATAACTGGCATGTGAGCAGCAAGTGGTGGCCACATATTTTCAATCATTTCCTCTACTGTGGCACTACCAGTATTGGTGAATTCTGTGAGCTCCTCTACACATTAGTCTGTGAAAACATTAGACGTCTAGTTAATTTAACTTGGAAAAGTGTGTTGTAAAGAGCACTGTTTGACCCCGGTTCTGACTTGCACCTTCAGGAATATCAGTGTCACTCGCACACTGGAACATGTCAGTGGTGTTGATTCCTCAATTGCAACCTGCATCATCTCCAATCAGTAGCCGTCCTGATGCTTCTGACTCTTGAAGCTACTAGCAAATTAAAACTCTAAGCTATCCTCAGCCCCCTTCAACCCTCACTACTCCAAACGACTCAAACCAACATAGAATACCAACCATCGTACTGACTCAGCCCAAGCACCAATCCCACCCAAAATAGGCACAAACCTACAGAAACATTATTCCTATTACCACTAAAACTCTTGACTCCCCTAACGCTGAATCAGTAACCTCGACTTTACGATGTATACTCCATTATAGATCAGCAATGGACTACAGGCTCAAAATATATCAACATTTTCACAAAATACAACCTTGACCTACTAACCTTCACAGAGACCAGATTCAGTGCCACATCCCACAACATATTTGACCTTCTACTTCCTCCTAATTACTCCATCATCAGCAATGACTGTGTAGGTAGAGTCGGGGGGCACATTGCAACCATTTTCAGAGACTCCCTGCTGTGCAGGCATATCCTGAACTGCTCATTTTGCAAATTCCAATGCCTAACCCTAGACCTACCGATGCAGCATAATTCTATTTGCAGATTAAATGTCATATATCACCCACTAGGTGATAAAGGATTACATGGCTCTCACAGACGGCCATTCAACACAAAGTGATCTTTTCTGGGAGACTTTAACCTTCATTGGGGCAACACAGAAGACTCTGCAGTCAGCCAGTTTTCCTCTTTTCTTCTTTTCTTTCTGGAAATGATCTGATCCAACACAACCTAAAACCACATTCTGTGACCAGGGGCCAACAGAAAAGGGTGATTACATGGTTCCTTGACAACAAGAACATCACCATCAGATTTTTCAGCAACACAGCACAGAAGGAACTACCGCCCATCAGTCCTGCTACAGATATCAATGACTTGGTTGCTCACTACTTTGACAGTCTTAAACTATCATCCCCGTGGTTCAACAAGACCTTATATGATGAAAAGTAAAATATTTGAGAATACTGGATAAGAAATGGAGACAGTCACTCTCCACCACTAACCTTGCTTATCTCTGAAACGCTAGATCACTATGCAAAAGACTTATGTTCATTGAGAAACCAAATCACTTTAGATCGCATGTTGCCTTAGCTAAGAACTGTCCTAAACAACACTTTGATCTGGTCAAAACTTCGTACAGCCTTTCCAGGTCCTCTTACATCAAATTTGACCACCCAGCCATGAAAGCAGAAGAGTTGTACTATGCTTTAACTCCAAAGAAACATTGCTTTTTTGCCAAGGCGACCATACCACCCCCACCAGAGTGTAGAAATCCAAGAACACTTAGCAACTCTTTGGCACAATTAGGGTGGAAGATCCAGGTAAAATCATTATGAAGATCAAACCTTCAAACCACTTTGTGGAACTATCCCAGGTGACATTACCAAAGACCTTTGCACACACAAGCTCCCTTACTGGACAAAACGGGTGACTCTCTCCTTCGGCCTAGGATAATTTCCCGACTCCCTCAAAACTGGACAAGTCACCCCACTTCTAAAAAAAAAAAATCTGTAGATACCAATGGCTTTAACAATTTTTTCCCATCTCCAACCTGCCTTTCCTTGCATAGATCATTAAAAGATGTGTAGTGGAGCAACTCACACCAACCAAATGCATCAAAGACAACCTCCTAGAAGAATTCTAATCTGGTTTCACTCAGGACTGCAGCACCGAAACAGCAGTGCTACAGGCATCCTGGACTCTGAAAACTCCTGCCTTCTGATCTCCCTTGACCTATTAGCATCATTCGACACCGCCAACAACTTCACGCTTCTTAAAACACTAAAATATTAAATGGGCATTGATGGTAGAGTCATTAAATGGTTTGATGATTGATTCTCAGAACCACTGGCTGTTAATAAAGGGGTCTCTCGTGGTTCTATCCTTGCTCCTACCCAGTTCACCCGGTACATCGAGTCTCTTGGAGTTATACTAAGAAAGGCCGAGATCTTCTATCATCAATATGCAATGACACCCACCTTTATCCGAAGGTTGCCTCTCCAAGAGTGTTTTCCTCCTCAAGAGCACCCGAAACTCCATTCACGACTGGATGAATATACATAATTCAAAACTGAACCCTTCCAAAACTTCTCATTGCCTCCTCAAAATCACCACTGCCAGTACAATCCTAGATGGATACAATGAAGATCATTAACAGCAAAGCCACCCTAAACAAAAATCCCAACTTATAATCACAAATCAGGACCATGTCAAGAACGTAGTCCTTTCTGTGGAATTCTCTGCTGCATTCCAGAACAAGACTTAAAAACTCCTGTTCAGTCACTGGTGCTCTCAAGAATTGACTACTGTAACTCTCTTGACTGCTCTACTCAAAACCCATTTCACCCCTCTAAAAGTAATCCTTCACTCAGCTGCACGTTTCGTCTGTGGGGCCAAAATGAATGACCACATCACCCCTTTACTGGTCATTCTCCACTGGCTACCACTGAAGCCAGGACCATGTACAAGACTGCCTGTATAACCCAGAGGACCCTCGAAACAGCCACTCCACGCAAGCTGGCGGGCAAACGTAAGATGTTTGGAGATAGTAGATCATCACATAACATGGAAGCAGTGCTTCTGTAATCTTCAACCTTTAAAAGGGAATGATTTATGGCGCAACCCTTCTCAGGAAATGGAAAATTATGGAACTCCTTACCCTCGAACATGTGCACCGCTACCTAGTTGGCGATCTTCAAAAAGGTGCTAAAAAAACCTTCTTCAAAAACATTTTATTTAATGACATCTCTACTAACCCCTCAAGTGGGAGCTTGCTCTCCCGTAGCTATGTTATGACCTATGTATCGAGTAATTTTAGCCATCATAACGACCTATATTTTACTGCAAAGCAACTCACGTAACTACTTTGTAATTTTGGACCTTATGTAACAACCTATATTTTATTGTAGATCAATCTAACACCTTTTGGTAATAGCCGCGCTGTATAAAAATGCGTAAATAAATAAATAAAACCTGTGCAAGTTGCAAGAACCATAGCCCAGGCTGGCCAGTAGGTGTCACTGCACGGTCGCACTACGTCAGTCTGACTGTTCATTGGCGTTTGATTATGAAAACCGGTGCGCCATAAATGCCCCCCACCGCCCTCCCCGTTCCAGCGGAAGGACCCTAGATGTGCAAGTCGTGTCGCACCCACAGCGTTCATGGCTCAAACTGCATCACCTCCTCTCCTCAGTTCTTCTCGGGTCACTTTACTGCAACTAAGAGGAGAAAGTTTGATAAAATACCGCGTTTGCGCTGACGCGAAAGTACAGCTGTTAAATGCGCCATCGCTGTGGATCTCGGAAGGGCATTGGAATAAGACCATAAAGGTAGCATGGTGGATAAAACGCCTGCTGGAGAAGTATCAGATCACAGGTTCAAAACGAGCAGGGTGGTGAATATTTAAGTGGCCATAGCGAGCACTTCCACGGAGTAATAAAAACTGGTCAAACGAAGTACCTTCGATCATCGCTGTCGTGTTTCACTTAAGTATCCTGGGTGCTTCCGACCTGCTGCGCTCACGAATGCACGGCTCTGAAGGCCACATACCTAACCGAATATGTAATTCCGTTACACTTAAACAAAAGCACAGATTATGGAGGGAAAGGGTGTTTTTTTTCTTGGCACGTGCAAAGTGGATAACACAGTCATAAAACAGACACTGCATATGAATAGCTCAATTCAGCTGCAGGCCACCCTTCTGCAGCTCTGCTACAGATGTGCACAGGGGTCTGTGACTGGCCTCTCTCCAAGCCAAAGGTAAACTTGTGGGCAGAGCGCAGCCTAAAACGAGGTGTTTTATACTCAAAGAACTAATGAATAAAAGAAATACAAATCCACAGTGTGAGGTCAAATAAAAGGAACGAGATGATGTATGAAACAGGAGTGACTCCTGGGGCTGGAGTGGGGGGTGGGGGGTAGTCACAGGGAAAAAAAAATTGAATAATAATAAAGAAAAAACGTACCTCTGCTCCCGCGGAGCATGCCGCTCCTCTCCCGTCACTGCTGCAGGCACAGGCTCCCAGCCTGCCCTGTGCCAATCCTGACGCTGCTCAAAGCAGCGTCAGGATTGGCTGGGAGCGCCCAGCCAGGGCACTCCCAGGCACACTGGGAGCCTGTGCAGGCTTTGCTGGGCTGGAGAGAGCCTACAGCGCAAGTGTGTTTGGCCGGTCCGAGATGGCTGGCCAAACATACATGCGCTCTGAGGGGTGTGCACAGAGCACTCCTCTTGGCTTGTCACCCCCATTGCCCCGCCCCTTTTATATGGAAAGGATAATAAACATAGTTTATTATTCCTTCTTTGTAAAAGGATTTGCAGCGGTTGCTGCTGGCGGGGGCAATGCTCCTCTGCCCATACAGAGGAGCCGCGCCTGGTATCAAAATCAGTAAAAGTATAAATTGCAAACTCCTAAACTCTACGCCTGAGAGACAAGGCAGCCATTTCTTTGTGGAAATGGCCTCTTATTGGCAGCGAAAACCTACCTGCCCTGAAGGCAAACAGAGAATGGTGGGATTTGTTCCAGGCTGGTAACAAAAGTGCACAGATCTGAAATATAGCCTGTGTGTGTGCATGTATATATATATATATATATATATATACATGCACACACATACAAAAAAAACAAAGGTTACAGGGATATTATGTTCAGATTTTTACATACACAAAACCATTGAAATTCAGCAGTTAACTGAGATACCTGAAACGCATGGGCCCCTCAATGCACTCACTACCTATGACCTCACATATTACATCACTCATGATATGAAATGTACCACAAGGGGTTCCCTGATTAAATGGCCGTAGCTCAAGCAGGGAAATGACTACTATAGAGGAAATCCAAGAAAAGAGCTACCACTATTAACCTGTGGAATGAATATTCTTCAGGTCCCGTATCTCAATGGATGTTGATACCCGTCAAGTTGTATGTCAAAAAATGACCATGTTTCATGGATGGACAATAAGGCTGCACATCAAATAAAGTAACTGAATAGAAACTTCTATGATCAAAATATAAATGTATTAAATAATTATACAAGATACTAAGAGCAAAAAATCTGTTACTAAAATGGAGAAAAGACAAAAAACTGGTCTCAACCACACCACACTCATACCAAGCTAAAAATAACTGAAACACTCAATAGACTACAAAAGATACTCTAATAATGTCAATGAGTGATACTAGCCCAATGACACAGTAACAAAGCCAAACCAAAGATAACAATCAATTACATATCAATGAAAGGAAAATATATAAGTCACGTAATGATACTATAACACTCTAAGATCAGATACCAAGATAAAGGACTATGGCTGAGAAACAGCAATAATGGGGCTATGATATCTAGCAAATACAATAGGAAACCAGAGGCCTACGCGCGTTTCGGTGTTCCTCTATTAATGAGGTCACCTTCATCAGGGCGGTTGCCAGTATCATGATCCTTTACTGGTACATTCCTAGCAGCCGTGTATCCTGGTCATTTCTTGCGCCGTATTCTGTTGGACCAATCAGGAATAGTGACTAGGATAGAGCTATTCTCTTTTCTTAGATTTCCTCTATAGTAATCACTCATGATATGGTCAGTGACATCACTGATTACATCATCCAGTAAGTGTGAGTGTTTTGTAAAGATTTCCGACACTAAAAGATGTATACTGAGCTACTGCATAAAATAAGTTACTGTTTTGTCTGTCTTGCTGTGTTATATTTCTAACATATATCATCTGAACTATAATCCTGCTTTTAAAGCGGGTGTAGTATTATGAGTGAACTATCCACTATGCTGACACATGTCCCCTGCTGATGTATGTATATTGTAGTGCTTTGCAACGGTCTAACCTGTTCATTGAGCCTTCACTCCACAGTGATGGCTGAGTATTGTTCTGTTTTATAATATACTGACCACTTTGCTTAGACCTTTCTCCTTTGGTGATGAGTGTACTAGTAGTTTGCAATAAATTAAATCTGTTCACTAAGACCTCATTAGGGTGATGGCCTAATGTAGTAATTGTTTGCAACAGACTGACCTATTTGCTGACACCTTTCTCCTGGATGAAGAATAATTTTACTATTGGTTTGTGACACAGTGGCCTGTGCGCTAAGACCTCTGCACTGGGTGTGTGTTGAAGTGGTTTGTGTAAGACTGACGTCTGATCTAAAACCTCTTTTCAGGTTGAAGAAAGGTGTTGTTGTGGCTGCAATAGTCTAGCCTGTACGATTAGACATCTTACTTTGTTCATTAGTGTTTAGAGTAGTGGCTTAGAAGAGACAGGACAATCTGCTGAGAACTCTCTCCTGCGTGATAAGTGAGTGCAGTAGTTGATACGGTTACCGTGAGCTCTATTATGTACATTTCTCACCTGTCTCCTTTTTTTATTTTATAATATTTAAAATGGTATTTTATGAAGTATATTGATGTTTATTTTGCTGGCTGATGTCATCACTGATGTCATCAATGATGACACTGACCATGTCATGAGTGATGTATTGTGTGAGGTCATAAGCAGTGCATTGCTGTGGGTGTAAGTTCTAGTTAGCTCAGGTAACTATGACTGCTGAATTTTTATGGTTTTGTGTGTGTAAAATCTGAACTTAACTTAAACGTCCCTGTAACCTTTAGTTTTTTTCAGGGAATTTCTATGTTTTTCTTAATTCTGTTTCCCAACTATGACGTCTTGTAACCTTTGTTTTTTCAGTGAATGTCTATTTTTGTTAGTGCTGTTTCCTAACTATAACATCCATGTAACCTTTTTTTTTTTTTATTTAGTGAAGTTCGCACCTAAAACTTTAGCTTGCATTCTTTTCGCAGTTTTTTAATATAAAATGTATTAATTTTACAAAAAACAGTTCCCCTTCTTTAGCATGAACGATTGATGGCATCTGAAGCAGAAAGAGAGGTGAAGACATCTCCTGTACTGTGAACTTTGCTGGAATTGGAAACACTGGAGCTCATCAATTTGGGGGTCAAGGTGTTGCAAGAGAAAAGGGGTGGAGTCATGAAAAGCAATCTGACAGTCGACTTATGCATTTGTTTTGAAAACTTTCATGACCGTGAAACTGGCAGAAAGGAGAGACGTGACAGTAAATCTGTTCTGGCTTAAGTTGTTTGCAAAGACTACATTTTCAAATATCTTATGGGCTTACAAAACCTGCTGCAGAGAGCTTTGTATTCCCAGTACGTGTTGGGGAAAATAATAATGATAAGAAAACTCTGCTGGTTGACACCCATGCTGGGGAGATCTCTGTTTAGTCTAGTCACAGTTTTAACTCATAGAGGGTTAATGTGTCTCCATGCAAAGCACAACGGGTGAAATGCAGATGACATATTTCTATTTTGTGTAGATATGTAAGTGGGTTACTGCTTTTGACACAGATCCTTTTGTCACTTGCAGTTCATCAATTGCATTCCTTCTCATATAGCACAGTGAGAGATGAACTTCAAGCAGGGGTTTAGAACAATATGTTTTTTTCTCAAACTCTTGCTATTTATAAGGCAGTTAAAATGGGTTTTGTTGGGGAGTAATGAAGTCCTATTGGCATAGACAACCTCAATCACTACATTACATTTTAAATCCTGACTTTGAGTTTCTCCCAGCCATTCACACTCTTATCATATTATCCCTATCAGTAAAGGTAATGTGTGGCTCCTACACCTTGAAACACTCATTGTTTTATGTAACATCCTGAACATTGATTTACATACTTTTATGATTTATTGTCAATGTGTAATATATTTGTGATGCAGAGCACTCTATCACCCTACATTGGGATGATTAGCGCTTTAAAAGAATTAAATAAAAAAATGCAATTTAAAATTTAATTTGTGTAAAAACTCATGCAGACAGATACTTTTGGCACTTAAAGTGCATGCATATCCCTTGTATATGGGTATTTAACAAAGTCAAAAGCTTGCATCCAAATTCTTGTTTCTTTTTCGTACTTGTAACATGAAAAGTTGTGTGCTTTTGTTTACCTCTGTTGCATTGGCTCCTGGGTGTTAGGCTGCCAGGATCATACTTGACAAAAGAAGTGCTGATGCCCTTTAAATTCAGCCTCTGTTTTGGGCCGAGCTGGAACCTAAAATCAGAAAAAACCCTTCTTTGCCTACACATTGCTGCTCCAAATAGAAAACAAACAACACATGAGCACTTCTGAATTATGTTTTGTGTTGCCAGATTACACAGGGACAATCCAGCATATTTTCCTGGGGCCAGACGGATCCCCAGTCTGACTCAGAAATTGCTGTCGGACCTGGCTGGATCCCCCGGTATTCCAGTACTGACTGTGAAGCCAAGGGGGAGGCAGACAGTGAAAGAAGAAACAAGCCTTCTCTTTAGGTGCATGCTACCTGAAAGACTTGTAATGTGTGCAATGAGTTAATCAACCAATCTAAAGGCTGCTTCGGAGCTGGTATATAGGCAGAGTCAGTAGAGCCTTTATAGTGACAAAGATGTATTCTTTTTGAAAGGTAATGTAGAGGTGAGGACCTTTCCTCACTGTGTCAACTAGAATTTAATGCTTTGACTCATTGGTTACATACACAGACATCTGTAGTGATCGCATTAACTAACTGAGCTTTCATTATGTGAAAGAGTGCATTTCCCACCTAAAACTTTAGCTCGCATTCTTTTATCATTTAAGGTGTGTGCATTGTATTTTATATGTATTTACCTGAAGGTGAAAGGACAACAAAATAGTTGTAGAATATTGAATTAGTTTAACCACTTCTCTGACCCCGCCACTCACACACTGGTCCCTGTCACCATTGCACTCAGGATCACAGTTCCCATATTTTTTTATGCACTTCATCTGCTGGTGTAAATGTGTTGTGTGCACGTGCAAAACCTTTAGGTCTCTGTCACTATGTAATTCCAGACGTGTGTGGATCTTTTAACCAGCTTGTGCATGTCAATTATGCACACATGTGAATGCCTCGTTTATTTGAGTACACACTCAGGAGAACATACTCAGCATAGAACAATAATGTATAGTTTTTAGATAGAATGGAACAAGCTACCAGTGCATTGTGGAACAAAAGAAGGGAATGCCAATTGGTGGCATTCACCTAGTTGAACCTATCCTAAGTGTTAAAGGTGTACTGAGCTCATTGGCCATGCTGCCACTCCGGCATATTCCCTGTAGGTTGCAGGCTGCTTTCAGAACAGGATAAGCGGTCATGATCTAACCATGCCCCCCACAGATTAATTCTACTCGTAAACCTCATCTGGTGAAAGGGGGGTTTGAACATTTTTCACAGGGATGATTTTGGTTTTCAGTCGGGCCTGGCAGGGCTAGCTTCAGAACAAGGCCTGTCCTTGTAAATTATGATTGAGGCTTCTGTAGGTCTCTCACGTGATGGCATAAAGGTATCACCCATTTGACCTACTGTAGGAAAGTACCATCTTGCCTGGCATGTTACCCCCATATTTCACTGTATATATGTTGTTTTAGTCTATGTGTCACTGGGACCCTGCAAGGCAGGGCCCCAGTGCTCATAAGTATGTGCCCTGTATGTGTTCCCTGTGTGATGACTAACTGTCTCACTGAGGCTCTGCTAACCAGAACCTCAGTGGTTATGCTCTCTCTGCTTTCCAAATGTGTCACTAACAGGCTGGTGACTAAATTTACCAATTTACATTGGCATACTGGTACACGCATATAATTCCCTAGTATATGGTACTGAGGTCCCCAGGGTATTGGGGTTCCAGGAGATCCCTATGGGCTGCAGCATTTCTTTTGCCACCCATAGGGAGCTCTGACAATTCTTACACAGGCCTGCCTGTGCAGCCTGAGTGAAATAACGTCTACGTTATTTCACAGCCATTTACCACTGCACTTAAGTAACTTATAAGTCACCTATATGTCTAACCTTCACCTGGTGAAGGTTGGGTGCAAAGTTACTTGGTGTGAGGGCACCCTGGCACTAGCCAAGGTGCCCCCACACCGTTCATGGCAAATTCCCCGGACTTTGTGAGTGCGTGGACACCATTACACGCGTGCACTGTACATAGGTCACTACCTATGTACATCGTCACAATGGTAACTCCGAACATGGCCATGTAACATGTCTAAGATCATAGAATTGTCACCCCAATGCCTTTCTGGCATTGGGGTGACAATTCCATGATCCCCCGGGCCTCTAGCACAGAACCCAGGTACTGCCAAACTGCCTTTCCGGGGTTTCCACTGCAGCTGCTGCTGCTGCCAACCCCTCAGACAGGTTTCTGCCCTCCTGGGGTCCAGGCAGCCCTGGCCCAGGAAGGCAGAACAAAGGACTTCCTCTGAGAGAGGGTGTAACACCCTCTCCCTTTGGAAATAGGTGTCAGGGCTGGGGAGGAGTAGCCTCCCCCAGCCTCTGGAAATGCTTTGATGGGCACAGATGGTGCCCATCTCTGCATAAGCCAGTCTACACCGGTTCAGGGATCCCCCAGCCCTGCTCTGGCGTGAAACTGGACAACGGAAAGGGGAGTGACCACTCCCCTGACCTGCACCTCCCAGGGGAGGTGCCCAGAGCTCCTCCAGTGTGTCCCAGACCTCTGCCATCTTGGAAACAGAGGTGTTTGTGGCACACTGGACTGCTCTGATTGGCCAGTGCCAGCAGGTGACGTCAGAGGCTCCTTCTGATAGGCTCTTACCTCTCTTGGTAGGCAATCCTCCTTCCTAAGTAGCCAAACCTCCTTTTCTGGCTATTTAGGGTCTCTGCTTTGGGGAATTCTTTAGATAACGAATACAAGAGCTCACCAGAGTTCCTCTGCATTTCCCTCTTCACCTTCTGCCAAAGGATCGACCGCTGACTGCTCACGACGCCTGCAAAACCGCAACAAAGTAGCCAGATGACTACTAGCAACCTTGTATCGCTTCATCCTGCCGGCTTTCTCGACTGTTTCTAGGTGGTGCATGCTCTGGGGGTAGCCTGCCTCCTTCTTGCACCAGGAGCTCTGAAGAAATCTCCCGTGGGTCGACGGAATCTTCCCCCTGCAACCACAGGCAACAAAAGACTGCATCACCGGGTTCTCTGGGTCCCCTCTCAGCACGACAAGCGTGGTCCCTGGAACTCAGCAACTCTGTCCAAGTGACTCCCACAGTCCAGTGACTCTTCAGTCCAAGTTTGGTGGAGGTAAGTCCTTGCCTCCCCAAGGTAGACTGCATTGCTGGGGACCGCGTGATTTGCAGCTGCTCCGGCTCCTGTGCACATTTCCAGGATTTAGTTTGTGCACAGCCAAGCCTGGGTCCCCGACACTCTAACCTGCAGTGCACAACCTTCTGAGTTGTCCTCCGGCGTCGTGGGACTCCCTTTTGTGACTTTGCGTGGACTCCAGTTCACTCATCTTCCAAGTGCCTGTTCCGGTACTTCTGCGGGTGCTGCCTGCTTCTTTGAGGGCTCCCTGACTTGCTGGGCGCCCCCTCTGTCTCCTCATCCAAGTGGCGACATCCTGGTCCCTCCTGGGCCACAGCAGCATCAAAAAACCCTAACCGTGACCCTTGCAGCTAGCAAGGCTTGTTTGCGGTCTTTCTGCGTGGGAACACCTCTGCAAGCTTCTTCACGATGTGGGACATCCATCCTCCAAAGGGGAAGTTCCTAGTCCTCTTCGTTCTTGCAAAACACCAAGCTTCTTCCATCCAGTGGCAGCTTCCTTGCACCCTCAGCTGGCATTTCCTGGGCTCCTGCCCACTCGAGACACTGTCGCGACTCTTGGACTTGGTCCCCTTGTCTTACAGGTACTCAGGTCCAGAAATCCACTGTTGTTGCATTGCTGGTGTTCGTTTTCCTTGCAGAATCCCCCTATCATGACTTCTGTGCTCTCTGGGGGTTGTAGGTGCACTTTACACCTACCTTACAGGGTCTTGGGGTGGGCTATTTTTCTAACCCTCACTGTTTTCTTAGAGTCCCAGCGACCCTCTGCAAGCTCACATAGGTTTGGGGTCCATTCGTGGTTCGCATTCCACTTTTGGAGTATATGGTTTGTGTTGCCCCTATACCTATGTGCTCCTATTGCAATCTATTGTAACTTTATACTGCTTGCATTCTTTTTCTTGCTATAACCTGCATAATTTTGGTTTGTGTACATCTTGTGTATATTTCTCATCCTCATACTGAGGGTACTCACTGAGATACTTTTGGCATATTGTCATAAAAATAAAGTTCCTTTATTTTTAGTATATCTGTGTATTGTGTTTTCTTATGATATTGTGCATATGACACCAGTGGTATAGTAGGAGCTTTACATGTCTCATAGTTCAGCCTAAGCTGCTTTGCCATAGCTACCTTCTATCAGCCTTAGCTGCTAGAAACACCTCTTCTACACTAATAAGGGATAACTGGACCTGGCACAAGGTGTAAGTACCTCTGGTACCCACTACAAGCCAGGCCAGCCTCCTACACCTACCAGGTCTGACTCACTGGCTTACGGGGTGGGACTGGCCACCTCGGACTCAGTTACAATACATTAGTCTGACATCTTTAAGACTGCTTTAGGCCTCCTATATGGTATGCTATATGCTCCTACATTTTCTCCAGCCTCCTGGATGCCTCAGACTCCTAGATCCCTCAGGATCCTTATTGCCACTGGTACACAGAGACATTTTAAGGCATGAACAAAGTGGACAGTTGCCCACAGCCCGACCATCTAAGGAGCCCCCTGGTAAAATAAATAGGACAGTCAAAATTCTGCTTTGATAACTGCTCATAAAAACCAGCTTCATTTTTTAACTTGATAGCTGAGCATGATTTTGTGATGGATACTACTAATTGCATATTTTTCACCTTTTGAATGTTTCCCCAGGCGTCAGACTGGATATGGATACTTTTCAGCAGTACACCTGCACACTGGTAGGTGGAGTCATGTGGCTCGCTTCAAAGTCGTGCCTCTATGGAAGTGACATGCAAAGCTGCTTGTAAGTGCCACCCATGTGCACTGACGTCAGTTACTTTCATTCCATTCCACTAAATGCAGAGCTGAAGCTACCACTCATCTCCTCACCAGACTTTTTTGTTTAAATTCAAAAAAACATACCAGTGGCCCTTGGAAGACTACAGGGTTTAAACGTATAGGACAGTGTTCTTCGAAAAAAAGTTATTGGGGCCTCACCTACGAATGTTTCACATTTAGTCTATTAATTAGGCAATGTTTAAATATGTGTAGACTTATTTAAATATTGCAGTTGAGTTATGTTTCTCATTTAAAAATGCAATCAAATACATTGTGCCAAACATACTATTCTGGTCAGGCAGGACTTACTAACAGTCAAGAGTATTCACAGTGTGAATATTAGAAGTGGGGGTTTTGGAGAGTATTTGGTGTCCCTTCCCTTTTGACACATACTCCCAGCTAGGATATAAATGACAAAACATGTTAGTAATGGCCTATTACAGAGTGGTTTACTGCTGCTCATTTTATTCAGCTTAAAACAAAGCCCTGTTATTAGCATAGTGCTTCTTTTGGTCAGAGGCTAACACCCCCTGGGATCACTTCAGGACCCCCTACGGGGTACCCCCCAGTTTGAAGACCCCTTTTGTAAGGACAGTGGCAACCAAAAGTCTGTGCCAGATCCCCATCAACTTTGCCTTTGTTTTTTGGGGTCGGAACATAACTCTAGGGTCTGTAGTAAATTGGCCCAGATGAATCTGAAAGCCATCTGGGACTGTGCAGCAGACTTATATGCCATGAAGCACAGGAAGTCTCCCTGCTATTATTGGTTGAAGTAAAAGGGAAGATCCTGGTTCCATGGCAGATCTTTGTCTCAGTCGAAGTACTAGGGTAAGTTGAAGAAAAAGCACAAGATGTTTGAGCGGGACTCCACCCCTTCCTGCCGCTCTAGAACTCTGGAGAAGGTGCAAGGATTATCATGTGCCTCTTAGTCGCCCTCTCAAAGGGGATCTTCTTTTGAGCCGATTCAAACTTTGGTCCCGACATAGCCTGAATTCACTGGGCCATAGGCAACACCGCAGCAAATCCATAAGTTCCCTAAAGCGATGCTGTATCTTTTTTTTGGTATGCTACCGGCTCCCCCTGGTGCACATTTGTCCCCAAGGACCACGAGGAATTCCACCTGGAACTCCACTGTGGGTCTGCCCTCGGCGCCAGCTGGAGTCTCTGTGTGATTAAATTTACAATCAGGTTTTGGGTGGATACCACGGATTGCTTTGGTTGGGCAGTAGGTACTTAGAAGACACTCCTGGATGATGTCTAAGGGCTTTTCCGGGGCTCTCCAATCCTCTATTATGGGCATGAGTTTTGCCAACTCTCGCCTCTTCAGCGAAAAGGCAGACTTGACTCTCAAACACTTTAAAGATAACTGCACTGTAAAGCTAGCTGGGCCACAGCTCACTCCTAGGGCCTGTCTGCTCAGGTGTGCCAATTCCACCAACATGTTTGCCCCTCCGTGGCTAAGGTAGGGGTTTTCACTATCTCTTACACCAACCTATGCAGCAAGCTCAGTAGCCCATGCATCCTTTTCATGGCCTAGGCTGGACAACATGAAGAACATGCAGCCCAGTCTTTTTCCCCACCTGCTTCTGCTGCCTCAAATCCTCTCTAGTGTGTCCTTAAAGGTTCAAAGCCACCTTTTTGGAGGCAGAATCTAACGAGTGGGAGACAGTCCCTTCAGACAAGTGAGTTTTTCAAACTGTCCAATGGGGTTGCGCCCTTCCCTTTCTCTCCACCCCAATGCACATTCCGCCACCCTAAGGGTGGCTGACAGAGGAACACCTGTCTCTCTTGCTGCAAGAAGTGCAGGCCCTTTTTTGCCAAAGGGGCCATACAAGGGATATCAGTGTTAGAAGTAGGGCCGAAAAAGGATGGGGGTCTTTGTCCTATCTTAGATCCTTGCCCTCTTAATGCCTTTCTGCGGAAGGACAAATTCAAGATGTTCACCCTGGACTAGATCTTGACTGTCTTTGACCTTGGAGATTGGATTGTAGGGTTGAACCTGCAGGATGTTTATTTCCATATCCCCGTCCTGCAAGCTTTCTGGTTAGTTCTCTGGTTCACGGGGGACTCATTTGGATTCACTGTCAGAGTGACAAAGAGACACCAGAGTCCTTCACAGGTTCTTCCTTTCCTCAGAGCGATTCTGGGCACAGTGCAGTTTCCGACCTTTCTCTCAGAACATAGTCCACTACATTTGGGCTATGACCTGTCTGTTTCAGCCTCTGTCCAGGATTTCAGTGAACATGACTCTGAGGCTACTGGGATGGTTGGCTTCCTGCATCCTGCTAGTGGAACATGCTATATAGCATATGAGGGCTCTGCAATGGGATCTGAAAACCAAGTGCTAACAGCATCAGGTGGATCTGTCCAGTTGTGTTCAGATTTTGGAGGAGACTGTAAAAACCTAGAGTAATGGCTGCTCGACTGGGATTGGGTCAGCAACAGACCCCTCACCATTCTCCACCCAGAGGAAACAATGGGGAGACAGGCACATTGCTTCTGGGTTGTCGAGCAGGTGGAAATCAGAAGTGTCTGGTTTCTGGCTGAGGCTCAGCTCAACATAATATTTCTGGAGCTGTAGGCCATCCGCTTGCCTTTGAAACCCTTCCTGATATCCATTAAAGGGAAGTTGGTGCAGGTGTTCACAGACAACACCACCGCCATCTGGTACTGCAACAAACAGAGCGGGGTTAGCCACGGACCCTGTGTCAGGAAGTGGTTTCCCTCTGGAAGTAGCTGTATCAGCAGGAGATTTTCCTTGTTGCATACCATCTAGTGGGATCTTTGAATGCTAATTCGGAGAAACTCAGCTGCTGATGTCTAACGGAACACGAGTGGCAGCTACATCCAGAGGTGGGTGGTAGAGGTTGTTTTCCATAAATGGGAAGAACCTGACTCTGCACTCAAACTCCAGAACTCTTATGTGCTTTCCTGCCACTACGTCCTTACCCTGAGTTCTGAAGAAGATCAGGAACAACTGGGCCAAAGTCATCCTAGTGACAACAGATTGTGCAAGGAGTATATGATATGTCGAACTCCTGGGCAGGAGTATCTGCCTTCCTATTTAGCTGCTGCTTCAGGATGATCCTATGTTGAAGCAACAGGGCAGGGTCCTGCACCCGGACCTGTGCCATCTTAATCTCCATGCTTCATGATTGAGCGGTAACAGATGATGTCATCCTGGCAGTTGTGCGTCTCCTCAAAATCAGTATACGCCTGTTGTTGGGAAATGTTTTGTAGTTTGGTGCGATACTAGACAGGTTTACACACTTCTAGCCAAACTATCCAAAGTGTTGCTTTTTGTGTTGTCCCTAGCCCAGCAGGGATTTGCTTTGGGCACAAATAAAGGTTATTTGTTGGCTCTTTCAGATTTTTTTTTTTTTTTTTTTTTTTACAGTTCCTGCCGCATGCCTCTTTATTTAAGTCACCTGTTGCAATGCTTTTCTTGAAAGATTTTAAGCATATGTCTCAGCGCACACCTTTCATCATGCCTCAGTGGGACCTGAAATGAGTCCTCACATTCTTAATATGTACTCCATTTGAACTTCTGCACAGCTGTCTTTGCAGCTCCTCACTTTAAAGACAGTTTTCCTCATTGCCATAACATCAGTACTACAGGTGAGCGAGTTACAAACCCATGACATTAGTGCAGAAGATTAGTGAGTTACAAACCCTCTCTGTCAACCTGTCATACATTGCATTTTTTTCAGATAAGCTGGTGTTGAGGATCCAAGCCTCATTTCTCCTGAAATTGGTAATTCATTTTCACGTCAAGGAAAACATCACCCTCCCAGCATTCTTCACTCCACCTCACCACTCTGAGAAGAGGAAAGACTCTGTCCGCTGGATCTCAAAGGAGCTCTCAGCCATTGATCGTCCAAGGGAACATTGTGTGGATGATCAACTCTTTGTGGGATTCGCTGGAGTGCAGAAAGTCACAGCAGTACAGAAAAGGACAATTTCTTGCTTATTGTTCTCCGCAACAAAATCTGCCATGCACTGGCTGAGAAGCACCCCCCGAGAAGGTATATGAGCGCATTTCACCAGAGCCAAGGATGCTACCACTCCGTTGCACAAAGAGTACCTGTTCTGGTCAGTTGTCAGGTTGATACATGAGTGTAACTTCATACATTTATGAAGCAGTACTGTTTGGACAGCTAAGTCAGATGGGAAAGCCACTTTGCCCACTCGGTCCTGCAGGATGTTTTGGTCTGAGCCAGTTCACAGACCCACCAACTGGGAGGTTCTGCTTTGGGAACTGAAGGTGAGGAATCTTTGGTTAGAAGTATCCATCATAAAAGCAGGTTACTTACCTTTGGTAACACTCTTACTGGTGGATATGTATATAACCACAGATTCCTCATCAACCCTCCCGACTCTCTGTTTTGTGACCTGGACTCTTTTCCATTTAAAAAGTTCCCAAGTTTAAAGATGTGCATACTGGCCATGCACAAACTGCCAATGAGCTCTGTGCCAGAGGTCAAGGAGAGGCCTAAAAAGTAACTGACATTTGTATACATGGGTGTTGCTTGTATACAGTTCCTTATGTCACTTCCAGACCAGAACAGTGTCAATCCAGAGCCTCAACACTCCACCTTTTGGTGTGCAGGCGTACTGCTGAAAAGTGTGTGTGTCCAATCTAATACTTGTGGAACTATTCAAAAAGTGAGAAACAAGCAGATAGAGTATCCACCAGAAAGAGTGTTACTAAAGTTAAGTAACTTGCTCAAAAGAAACATGGGGGCAAATGTACTATTAATTCATACAATGCTGCATTTTGTGAATAGGAGAGAGCAGTACAGTGCCATATTTACTGAGCTATGGCAATCTTCCCAAGCAGGCACATTATTGGGGGAGCTATGTGTGTATATATAAGCACAGGTTTTGGTCTGAAAGTTTAGCCTTCCAGTACAAAACACTATGATTAGACTACATTTGGAACCTTCCTCACTTTGCACATGTGTTGTACGGTGCAGGACACAGGTAAATTGGGTGGCAATTTTTTTTTCATCTTTGCGCTTGTATCATGGAGGTGTATGCTTTTTTATGCAAGTCCCTGTCGATGTATGTTCGGAGATAAGGCTTTGCCTTAAAAAATGGGAACAGTGTGAGAACACCCTTGTACTACACATGGGACATTCCCTTGATGCAAAGTAAGCAAAGTACCACATAGTGCTACTTTGCGTTCCTTTTAGACAGAACAAAGTTTTACACTAGAAAGTAAATCCTAAATCAACACTTTTATCCACTTTGAGTCACTTTCGATTAATTTGCATCACCTAAAACTGTAGATAAATCTTGTTCTTAGTGTACATGCTTGGCCTGCCAAGCATTAACCCTTGCACACTCAGGCAGGTGATAGCAATTACATTGATTAATAATCTTTCTATCATGTCCCTCTCTTTACTGCACCTCACCTGTTTTACTTTATCCTTCTTTTCTAACTGCTGTTTTTCTTTACAGCTCTATATACCTACATCCTCTTGCTCAATCTCATATTTCTTTAACTCACTTTTGTCTATCTCCCTACCTTCCCAATATACCTCACTTGACTTCTTCTTTTTACCACTCTCTCATGACTTTTCACCTGCATTCTCTGTGCCTACCTCTATATTGATCACTCTCAATCTCCCGCTATACCTCAGCTCATTTCTATGCCTCATACTTTCCACTGTTACTCACTGTGCTTTTTAGGGTCGAGCCTGCGTTGCATGTGCTCGCGCATGCGTATCGCAGCAAGACGCTTTAGGGTTTAGAAAAGGGCTTGGAGCCCTGTCGACGTCACGTCAGTGTTTTTCATTGGTTAGTGGGCTTGCCTATTAAAATCTGCTTGCTTTCATTAGTCGAAGGCATGCATACGTCTTGCCTTTTCCGGTGGCTAGCCCTCGGCTCGTGGACTACTTTTTCTCTAATTTACTAGCGCGATTTCGCTTGGCAGAAGTCGAGCACTTTACATAGTTAAATGCACTTTTTCGACTTATCTCTAATTTACTAGCACAATTTCGCTTGGCAGAAGTCGAGCGCTTTACATAGTTAAATGCATTTTTTCGGCTTACATACATAAATGCACTTTTGCCGATAGCGTTGTAAACTCCTAACCCGACTTTAAACCTATCAGCTCGAACATGAGCAAACGCGAGACCCGTTGCATTGCAAATGCTTGTTCTATATGAAGTGCTTTGAGCATCTGGGCCTGGACGGTGTGAGGGGCTTGAGGCACGCGGACAAACATCATAAGAGGCTTAGAGCACCTGGACGGTGTCAGGAGCTTGGGACACCTGGGCAGAGGCTATGTGGAGCTGCTTGGGAAGCTCGAACACCCTGAGCCCAAGAAACTAGACAGGATTCACCTGACTGTATACTTTGACTCAAAAGTTTACCTTGTAATTTGTATGTGTGCATTTTCGTTTTGCTTTTCTATGGAGTGAACCACTTTATAGAAATAAAACGTGATAAAACTAAAAGAATGCTGATGTGTCTCGATCCCTTTTGGTGCTTGTTGTGGATCACAGACCGCGGCCCTTCCAAAAATGATGCGCCAGACTGGTATAAACCCCTACACCTCCCTGACATTCTCATCCCTGTAAATTCGTCACCTAGAAACCTATCGTCCGAGCTCCCGCCTTTTTGTGCAAGACCCTCGCTGAGCGAGAAGTATCCCTGTGCCTGGCCACTTTGCACCCTGAAGTGATTAAATACGACAAGAAAGAGGCCTTTGTCACGGGACCCGTCATGGGAGAGGTTTGAGCAGAAAAACAAAACAATATTTCAACCACAGCATTCTTCAAGGCCTGGGTAATCGTCGGACTCATTTCTGTCGCTCAGTGTTTTCGCAAATGCATCAGTTGATGTTAACTGCGGGGCTAGTTTGAGGCCTGACCCTGCCCAACATCTGCGGAGGATCGTTCCTTGATATCTTTCTCAGGGTTAGCAGACACCAGATATTTATGTTCACTTTTTCTTTCCTCCTGTGGGAAGTGTCCTATCAAGGCAGCGACGCGAGAAGAGATCATGCACTTTAAAAGTTGAGAGGTCTTTGCGATTTTCCATGTAACAGTATACTTCTAAACATTTCCAATTGTTTGACAGCTATGTACTGAGTCGTAGGGCGATGGAGTAATTTTGTTCACAGGGTGAAAAAATGTAGCAGAGTAGAAATTCGGAGGTTAGCAGCAAACTTCGATTATGTTTTAAAAAAGAAACATATTGTTTAAAAGCACTAATAGACAATTAAGTTTGTGTTATGTGCTGTGCAGATATCTGTTATTTCATATTGTGTTGGGGACAAGGCAAGGAAATGCAGTCATCACTCGAGCTCTCTTAAAGAAAACAAACACACCGCATCATGCAAGAGTAGGTGTAACCTAATTCCCTGAGTACCTACGGGGCAGTCTGCACTTATGCAATGTTGGTAGGCTAGAGACAAGTCAGTGAACGTCGGCCTTTGTCTACAATGCGACCGTCTCTGCCCCAGCTCAACTCCCCTAGTACAGAATGGAAGTCCTTCATTCTCCCATCAGACAAGTCTGTACATCGAGGCTCACTATGCTCTTCTGTCTCTCAGAGTAGGAGAATCTGTCTCAGTTTTGCCCCCCTGCCCCCCAGGATTGCTTTTTAAATGTGCTGGTAATTTGTGGTATCCTTGTCCAATCGGCAACATACACCTTAAAGTGCATAGAAGAGAGGAATGGGCGCTACAGCGTGTAAGCAGAAGAGCTCGAGCCAGGCGGAGGTGTGGACAGTTGAACAGGAGATCTTGCGTTTTTTCTGACTTCTCCCTCCATGTGTTGTGAGCGCGTTTCGGGTGTGTATGGATAAGGGATGAAAACAGATAAAGATGTTGTATTTTTCCTCCGGTCTGGCACACAAAGAGACCCATTCATCACCCCTGCTGCTGAGGAAAGCGGCCCTCGTGTTGGTCTGAGTGCCCACAGAGGCCTTCCTGTCCGGTCCTGGCATGGCGGGCAGACAAGCCTGGAGCGCTGGCGGGAATAGGTCAGCCGGGGCTTGGAAAATATTATTCCATGTGACTGTCTGAGCCTCCCACGGTTGCTCCGGGCAGGGAGGGGGCGGGCGAGGAGGCTGTCCTTTCACTAATGTCCAGAGATCAGATCGGGACACAAATGCGGCCTTTGCCGAATGAATGCCTATCTTTGTGACCGGACACAGCCTGAGGCATGGGCTTCGAGCCCTCCCCTTTGCACAAGTGGAGCCCGCACTGTCAGCGGCCCCGGGAGAGGGGGGGGGGGGGGGGGGGGGGGGGGAGAGGGGGGAGGGGGGGGCAGACGTGCGAGGTAGACCCTGACCCAGAAGCGGCAGATAGTGGAAAGTGAAGTGGGGACAGCCGGAGAGGTAAAAGGATGGAGGAGGGGAGAGTTATGTCTAATTGAGCTAAGGGGAGAGATGGACAGGGTGAGGGTAAGCAGAAACGTGTGAGGCGGGAGAGAGTTTGGCCCTGAAGAGGTAGGCAGGACCAAGCACGGTAGGCTCAGGAGAGGGCGGCGGAGGTTGAGGTAGGAGAAGTACTGGCGAGATAAGTATTGGCAGGATAGAAAGAGCCAGGCACAGGAGAGACGGGGGAGGTGAGGACTGGTAGGAGAGGCAGGAAGAGAAGAAACGAGTGACTTTCTTCCCGGGAGCGGAAGGCAGGGGTGGGAGGGGTGCGGAGGAGTTACTGAAGTCTAATACTAGGGAGGAGAGGCATAAGGAGAATACTGCAGTTAGAAGGGGGGCGTGCACTGGAGATGTAGGAATGAAGCTGGCCATCTGACAGGTATGCAGGAGAAAGGTGAACAGGAAAGAGGCGGCAGGGGCGAGGTCGGTAGATATCCGAGGGAGAAGTGATGAGCTTAGAGGTGGACAGTGGAGAGAGGGAAGAGCAGGCGGAAGACAGGCATGCCAGAGAGAAGGAACAGTAGGCAGGTGTGATGTGGGGGGCGGGGGCGGCAAACAGAAAGGAGATAGGCGTTACCGCTTTGTACTTTTTCTTAATCTCAGTGCTTAGAAAGCAAGTTTGCGTCTTCAAACAGTCATCCTAAAAACTATGTTACACAAATAAGCTTTTACAAGAGTGGGAGGAACTAGAGATAGAGATTAGGTATATTTGTATAAAAGATTATGAAAAGCTAGCGGTTATGAAGTTTACTAATAGGTATCGAGCATGATAGAAGTGGTCAGATGCTTCTGTAAGCAGGAGATGGAGGCAGAGGTAAGGCAAGCTAAGGGATGGAGGCAGGTGAGTGATTCAGGAGAAGTAAGTAGTTCAAAAGAAGGCAGCAGAGAAGAGAAGGATGCAGAGCATTGCCAGAGGCAGATAAGGGGCAAGTAAGGCAGTTAGCTGGAAGAGAAGTATAAAAGGTAAGGTAAGGGGAAAGCTAAGGAAGGGAGATGAGGGCATTGCTCCAGTAGTCAGAGAGGTGGATGAAAGAGAGGCAGCAGGTGGAGAATGGGCTCGCATAAAGAGAGAGTCCAGGGCACCACTACCAGCCTCATTGAATGTAACCTCCATGATGTTCTTGGTCTCCTGACTCCACACTCCTTAGGGTCTCTAGTCATCGGCGAAACATGAGACTGTCGCAAGCAACCTCTGATGTACTGCAAAGTCGACAAGAGGAGTTAAACAAGGTAGCCTTCAAAAAAGAGACAGTACTCTTTCATTCCCCCGTGGATACTGTTAAGGAAACTGTTTAACACAGACCAAAAATGAGGTCTGGAGGAGATATAAGTAGGCAAATGATTACTGTTGTAGTGCTTGGGACTTGCTGGCACTGTATGTTGTATCATTTTGTGTCTTCACCGGATAGAGTGCTTCTACTTGAAATATTGCTGTATGCAGTAACGCTGTATGGACATGACTTGCCAGGTACTGGCCTTTGTGTTGACATAACATTTCACAGGAGCAGTGAACAATGTTTTCTTTTTAAAAACTAAAACAACATTTCATCTGTTTATCTCTGTGAAAATGCACAGTATTTAAATGCAGGGAAGAATAAAGTATCTATTTCAAAAAGCCCACTTTTCAGAAAGTTCAGTACGAGTTAGGGATAGCCAACACACAACAGGGGTCTATAGGTGGTGTAGGAGCTAAGGAAGTCACATTTTCTGTAACATGATGGATGAGATTTTTCTTTGCATTCCTGGGCCGGAACTTGTGGAGTTTGGCATGGACTGTTTATGGGCAGTAGGACA
Organism: Pleurodeles waltl; assembly: GCF_031143425.1. Classification (NCBI taxonomy): domain Eukaryota; kingdom Metazoa; phylum Chordata; class Amphibia; order Caudata; family Salamandridae; genus Pleurodeles; species Pleurodeles waltl. The sequence continues at coordinate 998,248,978 of NC_090446.1, forward strand.
CCTTGCAGTCAGAGAGCACTCTTTAACCTAGAAATGGATGGTGTTTCCACCACTCATAAGTAAATACACCACTTGAACCTTGTGGGCAAAGAAAACATTATTCATGTATCCACATGTTAAAAAAAAAAGTAGCTGGGACAGTAAAGCTGGGCGTACAACCAACAAACACTTGTTATTTGGCACCACCTTTTACGCGCAGGCCTCCAGAAGGCAGACTTTCCAGGGGAATGCGGCAAGACCTCTGCCAACAGAACTACTGAGCCTTAAGTGGACACTGTGCCTGTAGACCACCGAGGCAAACAGATGCATGTCCAGCTTCTCCTGCCAACGTGCAACTGTGGAGGTGGCAGCGAGTGCATGGGAATGCTTGCCTGCAAGCTGACGGATCCCAGATCCCTCAGTCTGCCATTGTTGAGGTACACCACATCCACATTTACCATTGCTCCAAGCACTGAGAAGCATCTGAATTGTCAGTGTCTGCAGTCACACTGTAAAGCAGCGACCCATACTTCCAGTTGCCGCAGACGTGGAGAATGTCACTCGTTTGAAGTGATATTCACTCCACTTTCCATCTGTATGGCCTACTTTTCAGGGAAACACACACACACACACACACACACACACACACACACACACACACACACACACACACACACACACACACACACACACACACACACCCCCCCCCCCCCCCTCCTCTCTCTCTCTCAACTCTGTTGTCTAAAATGCTAATTTGCCTCCACTGTAACTTGACCACATTAAGGGCCATATCTACGAACGCTTTTTCCCATAGACACAGAATGTGTAAAAACCTTTGCTACATCTGGTCTCAAATCACTTTCTCCCTGCACCACAGTCCTCTTAACCTCCAAAACGGGGAGTGTTTGCAAATCGCATGTCTACCATCATTAAATACAGGGCATCTTTTGTTGAACCCGTAAAAGGCTTTTATGCAAGTCAACATTTTTACTCTTCAAATGTTCTGTTTCTCTTTTCAACAATCCTGCTATCAGACGTCGGTTTTTCTGCTCTATTTCAAATCATCTGTATGGGATGAGAGAGCCACTCATTTCCAAATGCACGGCCATTTCATACTGTGTCGATTGCATGTACTTATGAGCTGAGCCATATCTTGCTTATTTACTTATTAATGTTTAATATATGATTGGAGAGGTATCCCTAGGTGCTTTATGTACTAGTTGTAGTGCCGCATCGTTTTTCCTTCAGACAATGATGTGTCTGGGGTGAGGTCTTGGTGCGATAGTTCATGATGTAAGCCTCTACATGTGTTCTTTTGTTTGAGAGCAACCTGTTGTCACTTGTATGCCATTATTTTCTGTGTTGGTTGTACGCAAGTGGTGTTTTTCATTCTTCCAGAGTGTTGTATTTTGTTGGTGATGCTGATTTTCAAACATAGAGTTGCTGACCTAAGTGCATTTAAGACCTTCCACAGATGTACAAATGTAGCCCTCTTCCCAACGGCCCTCTCCGAATCCTTCTCCTCACACATTCCATATTACCTCCCGACCACCCCCCATATGTTAACTATAGGTCACTCTAATACAAAGTCTTTGACTTTATCTGATGTGCGTATAATCTTTCCCAGTCTCCCCATTCTTCCTTCACACACACCACCCTCCTCTAGTGGCAACTCTTCCATTCCCTCATTTCCACCTTCTGCTCCATTCTGGTCCATTCTCTCTTCTGTCTCCCACAACCAATCATCCTCAATCCAATCTTCCTGTTTGTCATCTTTTCCCCATATTTATTTTCCTCTACACCTTTCTAAATGGCTCGTGTGCCATACCCTATTATCACTTAGTTTAGTTGCATTTTTTTAGACACTCTACAAATTTCAAAGGTTCCGAATACACACTCTCCCCCTTATGTACTTTTTCCACTTTCCGGACCTTCACCCGCTTCCAACTGTGTTATTTTAGCTCCTTTCTTAGAATCAAAATACCTTTTATACACACTCTGATCCTTCAAAATGTTATTTTGTACTGTCTCTGGTTATACCACTCTACTTTCAGAGCACTGTCTATCCATCCAAAATTATCCTTAGTATAAGGCTCTCTTCCACGCATCAACTCAAATGGGCTAAAACCTGTGAGTAAAGGCGTTACTCTATATGCCCAAAGCATGGGCACCCCTTTCCTTTGAAGGAACTCTTCAACTACTGTGGACTTAAACTATGGACCATTGTCACTCAACAATTTTGTTTCCGGTAATCCTTCTATCATAAATACCATATCCAAAAATGTCACCACTGTTTTTGCATCTGCCTTCCTTATCACTTCTAGCTCCACCCATTTGCGGAAATTGTCAATCAACACTATGATATATTTGTTGTCCCCTATTTCATCACAAACAGGACCCACATGGTCAATTGCCACCATTTCGCAAACCATCTTGGGACATTCCATTGGGCATAATATTGGTCTCAAGGTCTTTAAACACTTATCTTAATTTGCACATTGCATACACTCTCTTACCATTCTCGCTGTTTCAATATCCATTCCAGATCACTAGTACATAGACTTTTCTTTCTTCCTTTTCCGAACTATACCGAAATACCCTTCATTACACAATTCTAACACCCTTCTTTTGAAACTCTGTGGAGGAATCATTATTCCACTTCGCATAAAAAAATCCAACTCCACTGCCAACTCATTTTTGACCTCCCAAAACGCTTTTAACAGGACACCTCTTGTATTCCCATCCCTCCTGAATATTCTGTTTAACTTTGCACAAAGTTCTGTTCTCACTGTAAGCCTCTATCCAATCCTCCTTTGCAGTAGAATTCATGCCATCTTTATTATCATATGCAACTTGAAAGTCATCCCATTCGTTCCGTGGAACCTTCTTTATTGGAAAAGTTATATGGCTTAAACAGTCAGACACCTTATTCTGCACACCAGGCATAAACTTTAGTTGATAATTTTAGTCTTGCAATCTCATTGATAATCTTGCTATTCTTGCCAAACTTTCAAAAATCTTTCCATGGTCAACAATTTTACCAACGGTTTATGATCAGTTTTTACTTCAAACCCCATGCCCCAAACAAATGATGTAAAACATTCCATACACATGCCACTGTTTCTCTCCCAATCACCCAGTATGCCTCTTCTGCAGGTGTTAAACTTCTTGAGGCAAAATCAATTACCCATTCATCCCCACACTCATTCCTTTGCCTAAGTACTGCATCTAATCCGTTCTTGCTTGCATCCACCCTTATTATACTGTGCAAGACTGGATTAAAGCCATGGATGGATATTGCAAAACATAACACATTGTTTATATATTGAAACTGCCTTTCACACACTTCATTCCACAAAAATGTCTTTTTATCCTTTAGTAGTTGCCTCAAAGGATATGTTTTTTCTGCAAAGTTTTTTACAAACTTGGAGTAATACTCCACAAGCCCTAGAAACAATCACAGTTCATTCTTATTACTTAGGGGCAGGAGCTTCCTTTATTGCAGTAACCGGTTCATTTTTTGGTGAAATACCCTTCCCTCCAAATACATGTCCCAAATATGTCACTTGTTCTTTTGCAAATTTACATTTAGCATATTCCACTGTCAACCCTTTAGACCTCAACCTTCACAGAACACTCCTCAACTTTTCATTGTGCTCTTGTTGGTTCTTCCCCATTATTAAAACATTGTCTTGAATGTACAAAACTCCATCAACTCCTTTCAAAATTTCCCCATCAGTCTCTGAAAAAATAATGCAGCTGATGCCAGCCCAAGAGGCACCCGAATAAACTGAAAACATCCATAAGGTGTTACGAATGCCATAATCTTTCTGCTCTTTTCGTGTAGTGGTACTGGGTGATATGCCGACAAAAGATCCATAGTTGAAAACCATTTCATCCCTTTTGTTTTTGTTAATAACTCTTTCATCTTTGTTAGTGGATACTTCTCCACTAAGATTTGTTTATTCACACCTCTCAGATCAATGCATAAACGTATTTTGCCTTTAGATGTCCGGACAACAATAACCGGATACATCTGTTCTGGAGATACAGTGCTTTCAGTGATACCCTCCTTTTCCAGTCTCAACAGTTCTTTTTGCATTTCGCTCCTGACTATTAATGGCACACTTCTCACTTTGTAATTCACTGGTTCCACCTTTCCTTAAATCACAATATGGTGTTTAAAACTCTTCAACGTGCCAACCTTTCCAGAAAAGACCTCAGTAAATTCTTATGGCACCTCTCGTCCCACAATGTCGCTGTCACCCAATAATAACACTTGTTCCTTCCCATTGGGATTAAGAATTATTTCCAAACTCCTCTGGTTCCTCCACCCCAATACGCAAGGGCCATATTTAGCCACATACAATTTACCCATGGCAGAACGACCTTTAAACTTAAATGACACCGCTCTATATACCACCATGGGTATAGCCTCACTGGTGAAACTCTCTGGACGTATGTCAGATTCTGTTAAACTCCTTCCAATAGCATCTTCCAATTTATCTTTCCTCATTTCTAGGTTGATAATAGTGAAAGGCGAATCAGAGTCTGCTACCAGGATTACTGGAATACCTGCCACCTCCAACTCACATTTTGGTTTATTCCTGGAATCTGAATCCACAACCAAAACCACATGATTGACAATCAAGATACAGTCACTCTCAGATTGCTCCTCTTCCGATGCTGACTCCTATTGAGAATCAGATACACACTGCACTTTTCCTTTCTTGTCTCTTCGTCCACATGTCCTTGCATAATGACCAATTAAACCCCAAACTGAGAACTTTTGATCTCTTGCTTTGCACTTCTTACTATTCACTAAATGCTCTCGACTGCCACACCTGTAACACGTCAAAGTACCTTGAGATCCCCCTCTACACTTATGCTACTTCCCCATGAATCTCCCCCTTTTGACTCCCTCCTTCCTCCATCATTCTTACTACGAGAATGCTTCTTATTTGTTGTACTACTCTTCTTCCCTGCCACTGCACAAACTTCTTTATTATCCTTGTCTTACAATGCACATCTGTTAAAGCTTTCTGCTTTCCTTACACCTGCCGACACATCCTTCAAGGTTGCATCTCCGCTAGCCAACAATCTTTCCTGCACCCTTTTATTGCTTACATGAATTATGATTTGATCCCTTAGCAACTCCTCCTGTATCTTACCAAAATTGCATGAAATTGCTAGTTTGTTTAGTGCAGATATGTAATCATCAATTGTTTCTTTCTCCCCCTGCTTACGGTGGAAAAATGAATATCTATCAATAGCTATGCATATTGCAGGTGAGTAGTACTTCGCTAAGGGCCACATGTACTAATATTTGGACTTGCGATTTTCTAATTGCGATTTCATGCAAATCGGGATTAGGGAATCTTAATCCCAAATGTAAGAAACTCCATTGAGTTTCTTTTGCGATTCCTGGTGGGTCGCAAATAGACCTGCCTCATTAATAATAATGAAGTAGGTCGCAATTGGCGACCCACCGGGAATCTCAGAAATCACAGGGATGGTGGCTTGCTGTTGTCAGCAGGCTACCATGTCTGTGATTGCTTTTAAATAAAGCAATAATTGTTTTAAACGCAGACCGGTTTCCCCAAAGAAAAACAGGCTGTGTTTAAAAAGAAAAACAATTAAATGTTTCAGTTTCATTTTTGAAGAGTAGGCAGTGGTCCGGGAGATCACTGCCTGCTCTTAAAAAATGTTTTTGCATGCATTCACAAACGGGAAGGGGCCCTCGGGGGTACCTTCCCCTTTGCGAATGCTAACTGTGATTGTTTTGCGGCTGCATTCGCGGTCACAAAATAATCATGCATACCATTCAGATTTGGTATTAGGCAGGGACACCCTGGACACACCCCTTCCTAATACTGAATTGCATAACCCAAACCGGCTTTGTACATACCAATAAAAAAAATTCTAGTTGTGACTAGAAAAATGCTTTGTACATGTGGCCTTAAATCCTCTAATGCATTTTTATAAACATCATCCTCATCAGCACCTCTCTGCTTCTTCTCCATTTGGTTGTACCCCTCTGGTCCCAAAGAATGCAATAAAATTCATTTTTTGGTTTCTGGAGTTAGTGTTTCATTATTAATAGCTGCCATATTATTCGAAAAATAATCTTTCCATTCTTGCCATTTCATATGAGGTTCCCCAGGGTCAGGCAAGAATGGTATAGGTAGGGTTAAAGTAAATGTTTGTGCCGCACACATTGCTTGGTACTGGTTCACTAACTATATCACATGCTATGACTCTAAATATAAAAATCCTCCTTCAGTGTTCACCAAGGCAGTATATCCTGTGTGCGTATCACCGTTGACTTTAAGGTTAATAGTACTTATTGGTGTGCGTTTGACCGATGTGAATGCATTGCTAAAATAGTATTCCGGTGTGTGTATCACCCCTGCCTATTTTACCTTCCAGATAGTACTTACAGGTTGTGAACGCACTATCCAGGAGATGTGCGTATCACCAGCAGCTTAATTTGAACTCAAACACATTTAGGAACACCACGCAAGACCTTTCGACGTAGACGTCACTGTGTGCATTCATGTACGTAACGAATGCTATTACGCCTGCTGCTGCACTCACCAGAATTCTCCTCGTTCTGTGTCTTGACTGCTGCACCCGATCGCGTGACAGAATTCCTCCATTTTCTCTGTGAATTCCGCAATGAAACGTCACCGGTACATGCGCTGTAATGTGGGATGATGCACACACATTAATCGTCATGAGGTAAAAATTCTGCTTTCACAAATTATCCTTAAAATAACGGCAGAAGTTGTCTTGACTTCGCAATTCTACCTCTAAGCTCTTAGTTCCATTAGAATTGTGGTCCGTGCTTCTTCTTTAACTTCGCAGATGGGTACCTCAACGAACACCTCAGTTCTCCTAAGATCTGGTTAAATTCAATTTCTTCGGCACACGAAGGCCTTCACAGAGTTGAGCTTGTCGTCACTTTGTAATAAAGCTCCACACTCCGATTTAGAATACCGCTTTATTTCCAACTCTGTGGCAGCGGAGATGAACAGCAGAGACGACCAAATGCAGCCCTCTTCCTATCCGTCCTCTCCTCCCACACTCCATATTACCTCACGATCACCTACCACATTCCATTCAAGCAAAACCACAATTACCTCTTTTGATGCAGTATAGTGCATTAATTAAATTAAGTTACATTCAAATTTCATTTTGGATATTTGGTTGGTTAGGGCAGTAGCATATTTAATAAGGAGGCAGACGAACCAAAGACCTCTTGAATTTGTGTATATTTCTAGAGTCTGCCAGTTCGCTGCTGACACCTGGGCTGGTGAGTAGGTGACATTTCAAACAAACAAATTGCATACATTTAGGATTAAAATGCAAACAATTACTTTGCAAAGTATCAAGCGTCCTCATACCGGACCTCAATTTGCCACTAGTGAGCCCCACCCTCTACTAAATTTGGGTTTCAAAGCAGTGTGCTTCCTCCCACCAAAAGCTTTGATGCTTCACCAGGGATAGTACATGCAATTACAATAAAATACAATATGTAAGCCTCCTCATCCACATTAACACTAATACCATTACACTCAACATCTCAGCAGTTGATTATAGTTTTAGATTATAGTTCATAGAGGCTTCAGTGTTCACCAAGGCAGTATATCCTGTGTGCGTATCACCGTTGACTTTAAGGTTAATAGTACTTATTGGTGTGCGTTTGACCGATGTGAATGCATTGCTAAAATAGTATTCCGGTGTGTGTATCACCCCTGCCTATTTTACCTTCCAGATAGTACTTACAGGTTGTGAACGCACTATCCAGGAGATGTGCGTATCACCAGCAGCTTAATTTGAACTCAAACACATTTAGGAACACCACGCAAGACCTTTCGACGTAGACGTCACTGTGTGCATTCATGTACGTAACGAATGCTATTACGCCTGCTGCTGCACTCACCAGAATTCTCCTCGTTCTGTGTCTTGACTGCTGCACCCGATCGCGTGACAGAATTCCTCCATTTTCTCTGTGAATTCCGCAATGAAACGTCACCGGTACATGCGCTGTAATGTGGGATGATGCACACACATTAATCGTCATGAGGTAAAAATTCTGCTTTCACAAATTATCCTTAAAATAACGGCAGAAGTTGTCTTGACTTCGCAATTCTACCTCTAAGCTCTTAGTTCCATTAGAATTGTGGTCCGTGCTTCTTCTTTAACTTCGCAGATGGGTACCTCAACGAACACCTCAGTTCTCCTAAGATCTGGTTAAATTCAATTTCTTCGGCACACGAAGGCCTTCACAGAGTTGAGCTTGTCGTCACTTTGTAATAAAGCTCCACACTCCGATTTAGAATACCGCTTTATTTCCAACTCTGTGGCAGCGGAGATGAACAGCAGAGACGACCAAATGCAGCCCTCTTCCTATCCGTCCTCTCCTCCCACACTCCATATTACCTCACGATCACCTACCACATTCCATTCAAGCAAAACCACAATTACCTCTTTTGATGCAGTATAGTGCATTAATTAAATTAAGTTACATTCAAGTTTCATTTTGGATATTTGGTTGGTTAGGGCAGTAGCATATTTAATAAGGAGGCAGACGAACCAAAGACCTCTTGAATTTGTGTATATTTCTATAGTCTGCCAGTTCGCTGCTGACACCTGGGCTGGTGAGTAGGTGACATTTCAAACAAACAAATTGCATACATTTAGGATTAAAATGCAAACAATTACTTTGCAAAGTATCAAGCGTCCTCATACCGGACCTCAATTTGCCACTAGTGAGCCCCACCCTCTACTAAATTTGGGTTTCAAAGCAGTGTGCTTCCTCCCACCAAAAGCTTTGATGCTTCACCAGGGATAGTACATGCAATTACAATAAAATACAATATGTAAGCCTCCTCATCCACATTAACACTAATACCATTACACTCAACATCTCAGCAGTTGATTATAGTTCATAGAGGCTGCATAATAATTCCCTTACACTGCTTGACTCTCATAAACTCATATAAGATAAAACTGTTACAGGTCATGTCCATCATTTGATACTGGACCAGTCTACAGCACTTAAACCATTCACTATCAGCTGAACAGAGATGGACTAACTGAAGAGATCTTCCACATACTACTGGCCAACAAAGAAATTTAATTCAGCCCAGAACGGCTGATCCCAATAAGTGACATATTACAATCTCTTTTTAACATCTCACAATGATAGTCAGATATGGGATGACATTAAATAATCCATCCCAGCAGATCTGTCCACCAATTCTTCCACCTCTATCCAAGCTTTAAATACAATATCTCAGAAAGGACAACCCTGTGGAGTAACTAGCTAAGTGAACTATAATTATAAGAAAATGGTAAAGGGACCTGCAGAGCTGTTCAAAGCTGCCAGCTTAATGGAAATCATAAACTGTGCACCTGTCTCACAATCCTTCATCAATTATACTGCTAAGCACTGTGTCCCATAATATGACTGAGGTACCTAATGGTCATCTCACATAGGATCAAAAAAAGACAACACACTTTAAACTACACTCAGCCTAGATGGTGCATCGTGCTACTCATGTAGTCAAGTGCTTCAGTGTACCACATAGGGGTAGTGAATGCAGTATAAATATTACTAAACAATACAAACATTAAGGTAAATGCTGTGCGATGCACTGTTTGTCTTCTTGCTTTCTCTGTTAGGCCAAAGCAGGGTCATGGTCTGGTAGAGGGAGGTACAGTCAGGGAGAAGAGTAAAGTGCATCCGGTGCCGTGTCTCTGGGGCTAGGCTGCTGCTGTAAAGAGAAGAGACCGTATAAGAGTCCGAAAAATAAAATGTCATGCCATTTCACAGCAGGTTGGGCAGGAGTCCATGGGGGAGCTGATCATGGATGTCTATAGATCTTAGGGTCTCTGGGTCACCGAGGCTGGGGAAAGGGGATGGACAGCTTGGGGAGGGGTGTGGGGCAAAGGGAAAACAATTTTCTTTGGGTTTCACACCACACAATCAATGAGAATAATGTAGCATATGCTGTTGCACAGTGTGTCTAGGGCCAGAAGAGCTGGGGATGATTATTTCACTTAAGTACTACCAGTGTTGTGAGGGTAGTAGTGGCAGGAGTGTGAGTGGGCAGCGGTTTAGTAAGTGAGGTGGAGCAGAGTTGTGGGGATAATGTGTTTGGTGACGGGTAAGGCAGGGGTGCAAAGCAGTGTGCAAAGTATAAGGTAGGGCATGGGTATGGGAGTGCGGGGGTAGTTACTGAGATGGGGATATGAGTTTGATGGCCGCTGGGTATTTACTGACATGAGAACAGTGGTGTGGTATTCAGTATTAACAGGTGGGCTAGGGGTTACATTGACTTAAGTAGGTAGTGACTGAGGTGGGGCATATGGATTATGACTGAGATGAGGCAGGGGTGTCGTGGTAAGGCTCGCGTGGATTGATGTATCGGATGTCAAGTAGGTGGGTTGTGACAGGTAGGGCAGGGGTGAGAGAAGTGACAAGTGACTTGCTACAAAGGTGGGATCAATGGTGCAGGGGGCACCTCGTTAGTGATTGGAGTGTGTGGAAAGAGGACTGGGGAGGTGAGTAGTGTAGGCAACGTTGTATCAGTCAAATGGGTCGTAAAAGGTGGGAGCATGTGGGTAGTAACAGATGGGAAAGATGAGTAGTGGTTCAGGGCTGTAGAATAGAAATTAGGTGGTTTGTGAGTGAAGTTGAGCTGGGTGTGGGACTAGGTGGGAAGTGTGGCAGGTTAAAAGTTGCAAAGGTGGTGTCAGCGGTATAGGGTTAGGTGATTAGTGAATGAGGTTAGAAGCAAGCGAGTAGTGTCTGGGGTGTTGGTAAGGGTCGCTAATAAATATTGGTGAAGGCGAGGATTGGCTGGGGGAAGGGACATAGAAGGGTGGCAGCTGCTGGGTGAGCTGGAGCAGAGGTGTGGTGGATGTTTGAATCCTGGGATGGAGGCAGTGGTGTAGGGCGGGAGGGTAGATGCTGATGTGGTGGCAGGTGGCTAGTGAAGTAGGTGGAGAAAGAGAAGTTGTGGGTAACTAGTGACATGAGTAGGGATATTCAGCTTTGATGGGGTCTTGGCTGTCTGCTGAGTGCCTTCTGTCACTGGAGCAGCACTCACATTGTTCTCCTCTGAGATAATGTGACATTCAGCAAAAGTGGAAATCCAACATGGGGCTGCAAAGAATGACCTATTATTCCCCTCTCAGTCCCTGTCTCTTTTCTGGTTCCTGTCACCGTTCTGACTCCTATCACACTTTCTATCCCTATCATGCTGTCTGTGCCTTTCACATTCCCACTCCCTGTAACACTCCCAGTCCTTGTCACCCTCCCTTTCCCTGTCTCCCTGCCACTCTTTGAATCACTGTCGCCCTCCTAATCCCTGTCACCCTTTTAACACCTGTCTCACTCCCGATCCCTATCACCCTCCTTATCCCTGTCACTCTCCCCATGCCTAACACCTACTCCATCACTGCCATATTTACCATTCCTGTCACTTTTCATGTTCCTGACTTCCTTCCTGTCAGTGCCAGCCTCCCTTTACCCATAACCCTCCCTTTAACTCTCACTCCCTGGTTCCCTATCACATTCCTGTCCCTGCCACATTCCAGACTACATCAGACCCTTGGCATCTCGATCAGGGTGCCAACTTATGGCCTGACGAGGGGCACCCATGACATAGTGTCAATTCTTGCAAATTACCGGCATTTTCAGTGAAACTGGTGAAAAATGCTCATCGTTGCCACCGTTTCAAAGTTTTCTTTGAGAAGATAACCCCCAAAGACCCCCAGCATGGATTTGTTTTCATAGGCACAAAATGCAGGCCCTGAACTATACCATGAGTGCACCTTCAGAACCCATTACCTCTTAAAAAAGAGAAAAACATCTTTGTATCCTTCACCACAAGATACGTGTGCATACCATATATTGTAAATATTGCTACTTTGATGTGCATATGAGTATTTATAGAGAGGACTTTATCTAGCTGCTAAAACAAGTGCTGTGTGTATATATATATATGCACATTGATTTCAGTTTTGTTACAAAAACAATCTACTGCCTTCAATCTTGTCTTATCCCTCCTCCCGCTCACCCATCACAAAGCTTTTTAAGTACAATGAACTCCCAATCATCCTTCTGAAACTTCCCCTTTAACCCAATTAAGAGGCGTGCATGACCACTACTCACAAAAACTACTTTATACTTCCCCTTTTCTAATCCATTGCCATCATTGTATCCCTAGCCTAACATCTACTAAACATGAAAGAAATCTAGAGCAAAAACCTAACATAATTAATCCACAAGGGAAAAAAGAAAGCACTTATTACTAATCTACTAACTAATAAACTCTAAGTTAGGGTTCTGGAGTAGCATGCTACTCGCCGCAAAGTGCTTAATCACCTTGTCAGGAGTAGTGAGTGCTATATAAACAGCACTGTACAATTACAATAAATGTTGCTGTGACATGCACTACTTGGTCCCATTTTTACATTGTTTTATGTGGAGGAGAACAACTTCAGCCCCTCCTTCGGACAACACTCAAGCAATTATCACTTGCTCACTTCACTCTTTCACTGTGTACCATTTATAGTGGGTATTTACTCCACACCTGTTAGACTTTTCCAACCACTACTTTTCCCTGCTACCCTTCACATTACCCTGTTTTAAAAGCTCATTTGCCATTACTGATTGTGACTCCCGTGAAGCAGTGCTTAATTTGAGACCGAGGTTTCCGCACCAGCACCTAATTGTCAACACTGGTGCTTGTGCCAGCCTGCCACATGGTGGTGCTGTCTATCTTATTTAGAGATGAACACAACAGCAGTGTTTATTAGTTCAAAATAGATTGAAAATGACTTTTACCTGCCACCCAAGCCATTCTTATATCTTTGAGGGCCTGAAATAGAATGGATTGTCACACTTGTAGGAATGTGACAGTTAGTAGTTGTGTTGGTGCTATCATTGGCAGCGCTGGCAGGAGGGATGTGTGGTGCAAGCTGCAGTGGCCTCCTGACTTCGGCCCTGGCACTTATTTATTTATTTACAAATTAAACACTGCCCTGAAGGAGTATTTGGTTCCCTCTAACACAAAATCTGCCTGTGCTGCTGGGTGAGGTGTTTGCAGCCACAAGAGGCCCGCTAGTGGTATTGTGCTATATCCCTTTTGGTGTGTTTTTGGATGATGTGTTACGTGCTGTTTAGGCATTAATGGCTCTTCTTACCACTTGACTTGTTGAAGAACAACCCATTGGTTTCTGTTTTGCATTTGGTGCTATTTTGGTTGGGTGCTGACTTTTATGTTGAGTGGGCTTTAACCCGTTCGGTTTTGTTTAGTGCTGTTGGAAGTAATACGTTGCCGTTAACGTGATTTAGTGTATTTTTTAGTTGTGTGAGGGTGTGATGATGGTACTTCTGAGTGTTATTTGTGCTTGTTTTAGGACATTCTTTTAGTGGGAACAAGCGCACCAGAGCGCCAAATTGAAGCAAGTTGGTATTTTGCATTTATTACGTTAAGTCGCATTACTTTATATTCAAGGTAAGTTGTATTTACCTTTGGCATTGTAGCGAAGCAAATTCACATAAATCATTACATGTCTTTACTTTTTACTACAAAACTTGCATTACTCTTAAAGAGTAGACATTTTGTGTGCTACCAGGACTTTCAGAGAGGGCAACACACCAAGGAAAACTCAGGGTAACATCGAGCGCATCTTCCATACATTTAATTACTTCCTTCAAAAGGGCATAGATGCAATCAAATTCTGCACTGAGTGCTTTAGAAGCAAGCATTTGCAAAGCCAGTAGGTCTTGCCTTTGGGACCTGTTCGCTTTGCCAATGGTTTTAACCAGGCTGCACATCATACCTCATGCTGTGCAGTATAGCTCAGACCAAGCAACAAAAGTAAGGCCTGAAAAGTAAGGGAACCTAACTGCAGAACAGCATCCAGTCACACTTGGTGCCTAAGTCATGGTAAAAATACCAACAGGACACAGGTTGACCTAATATTTCAGGGGCAAGCTTGGAGTACTTAGTAAGGGCCATATGCACATAAAATGTTATACATCGAATTACGGGGCACCTTTTCTACTCGCGCCGTTATCTTTGAAGAAATTGGTAGGAAGTTTAATGGTACAACTACACAATAACCTGAAATCGTCTAGTGTCTCCAGTGCTGGACTATACATGTGAAATGAAGAAGACTACTATACGTACATTTTAGTCCTGGCGAATGAAAGAGCACATCTATTTAATCAACCGATTTCTCGAACAGCGCAGCTCCTCTTGCACTTTACGCAACTTTGCTCGTGTGAGTCGTGTGATTTGATATTCAAATGTGTTCAAACGGTGTTCATTCCAACGCAAAACAGAAAATTAATTAAGAACAGGAAGACTGCCAAACTAACGCCTTCAACTCCTTACCCTTCACTTGAACGCCAGCAGTGCCATAGGAGACACCTTGGGTACCCCTAAACTCTGCAACGATTAAGGTTTTCTGTGTGCTTTCTGAAATTGTTGCTCTCCCCATCACCCTCTAAAAGTAAACATTGACAGTTCGTTTTCACTGTCCCTGAAGGTCAAAACATACTTTGCAAGTCAATAAGCGTACAGGAATATTGAGTTCCCGTGTTTCCAAAGAGATCGAAAATACTTGTCACCGGAAGTGGCTAACTGCTCGTGAGTGATAATGGTGTCATTGGCCTGGTCTGACCCGGCCCCACGATGCGAGGACAAGAAATAAATGCACACGTTGGCAGAGTGAGCATGTTTGCTTCCCAGGCAAAGTGGCCACTGGGCTCTTATGCATTTGACGGTAGTTTTTAGCAGCTCTCTTCCGGTCGTTGTTGCAAAAAAACGCGCACGTTTTGGAACATTCACATTCATTACAATAAATAAACACGAAGGGGTTCAATTTACCGCGAGTCACTGGACTTCAATTACTTGGGGGTGTTGAGTAGGCATCTCCCCTCTGTGTGCAGCTACTGCACCACAAAAACGAATGAATACTGCTGCGGGGTGTAGTATTTTAGAAAATCTATTTTTGCCTAGGGCTTTGATGTTTCAGAAATCAATTTGTACGGAAAAAACATTTCACTTGTCCAGTTTGTTGTCATGGAGTAAATCATAAAGTATTGCAGCATTCTCCTTACATCAGACCTCCAATAACAGCCTCTATGACTATATTAGAGTTCCTATTATATCAGGGTTTGGATTCTAGCAAGGCTCAGACTTTGCCACATTTCTGCAAATCTACATGCAGGAGCTGAAAGTTGAAAAGAAAAGGAAGGTCCATGGCTGGAATGCCATGTTAGTCTGTGCTCACGCACAGGCTGACATGTTTGAGTATCCCCCAACTCCTCCACAAACTCTTCCTACTGTAGAAACGGTTGGAAATGTACTCCTGACAAAGGCACAAGTACAACATTTTCCATGGTGAGGTAAGATGGGGTGTCAGAAAAGTGAATTTGCAATCAGTCAATAGATGTTTGCGTGAGCAAATATTTAAGTGGATATTTGCTTATGCAAAACGAAATTCACAAAGGTTTTCTAATGGTATATGTGAGAAATGGGTTGTTGGTTGAGTAGGATGTGAGCCCTTCCCAAGCATCAGCCACAGTCCTTGTCAGGTTGCACCACTAAAGTCACTACATTAACCTGTGCTTGACCCCTTTGCACAAAAGAAGTCAGGCTTAACTTGGAGGTAATGTGTAAAGTATTTATCCAGTGCTTAAACAGCAATGAAGTGAAGAATAGTGCCTAAAAGATCAAAGTGCCAACTACAAGCATCTATTCGTGTGAGATCGGGCAAAGTCGAAAACTATGTCTGACTATGATGGTGCACAGTTCGGATACACAAAGTGGATTGGGCTCGGTCTCCACTTACCTTTGGACTTTATAGAAATTTTGTAAAGAAATGTCTGGATGGTGAAGTATGGTGGCGTAAGGCAGCCGGCGGTGTACGAAGGGGAGGTGTCATTGTCAGTAAGCCGCAGGACAAAGTGACTGTGAAGATTTCTATGTTCAGACTTAGTCTCTTTTATGCACGTTGAAAATCTCCAGCTGGACAAAGCTACAGGCTGTAGCTGACAAGGGCTCCAAAAGGCTGGATATCCCTCTGGACATGAGCCACTGACCAGGATTTGCTGTTATGCGGAAGAACATGGGAAGGCAGGTTGACCGGTGATGAAACTTGGATGGATTAGCAAGCGGGTAGGTTCCATTTTCCTCTCCGTTTTTGGAACCTTTTTTGGCTAAAGATTTTCCAAGTTCCATATTTTCTATTTTGGCTTAGTGATCAACTTTATCTCCATTTCCAAGGGTCCAGAACTAGAGGAGCACCACTTGGGCTGGGTCCAGAAGTGGGTTCAGGATTGTTGGAGCCTTTTCTGTCCCTAAGGCTCTGATCAGGAGGTCAGCGAACTTGCCCTTGGAGTCACTCTGGAAGTCCAGGTCTCAAGCAACAGGACCGTCCTCTGAGGGCACAGAGTAGGCTTCAGGGAGTGTAGCAGTCCTCTTGTTTCAGCAGGGAAAGCATCTGAAGTATACAACTGGCCAGAGGCAGCAGAGCAGTTCCCTGAGAGTCCTCTCACATATCCACAAGTGAACAAAAGCGAGGGTCAGAGGGTACTAATTGCATGTCTGGTGCCAGGTTTGAAGTGGAAGAAACTTCTGGAGTTTTATGCTCACAGAGGTGTTGGGAATTTCCTACCTTCCTACCCTGGTTCCAGGCTGTGTGGTGTTGTAATAGGCTAGTGTTAAGTTATTTGTGTGTGAGCTGAGGCAGCTTCTTTAAAGTGCAAGATGGCTGTCGTACAGCTGCCCCCCTCATTCTGCCAAGATGGCCCACCCTGCCAACACCCAGTCCTTATAGTATGGCGTCCTGGGATGAACAAACAAAGGCCAACTGCCCCTAGTCATGTGACCCAAGAAGAGGTTGCAGGCACCAAACCGTTAAGACAAAAAAGTGGCAACTTTCTAAAAGTGGCATTTTCAGAATTGATTAAACATGTGACGTTACCGTTAAAGTAGATTTTAAAATTACACTTCCTTAGACACCAAACATGACATTTCAACCTACTCCCAAACAAAAAGTTATCACTCTGTAAATGTAAGAAGGCAACCCAGTGTGGGCCTCATAGTAGTGAAAAACACATTTGTGTTTTTTGCTGCCAGGACATGTAAAACTTGAACGTACATGTCCCACTTTTTAAATACATTACATCCTGCTCTATGGGCTGTTAGGGGCCTAGCTTAGGGGTGACATATGGATTAAAAAGAGAGTTTTAGACCTGGCAGGGAGGTTATTTTGGCAGGTCGAATTGGTAGTTCACATCTGCATGCAGGCTGTGCAATGGCAGACCTGAGACATGTTTGAAGGAGCTGCTTACATAGGTGGCACAGTAAGTGCTGTAGGCCAACTAGTTGCATTTAATTTATCAGGAAATATGGTGCATCGCTTTACCAGAAATGTATAAGTAAATTAAATATGCCAATCAGGTGTAAGCCAATTTTAACATGTTTTAGGGAGTGAGCACAATCACTTTAGCATTGGTTAGCATTTGTAAAGTGCAGAGAGTCCTATGGTCAACAAAACAATTTCAGCAAAACAGGAGAGGAGCAGGCAGAATGTTTGGGGGAAGACCACACAAAGTCTGACAGGTCTAACAGTATGGTTTTCAGGATTACTTCTGTAAACGTTTGTGAATTCTTAAAAGTCAAATATCAGAACAAATACAAAGCATTTTACCTCTGGGTGCACTTTTATAACCTATGTTAACAATTTGGCCCTTAACTTATGTTGTATTACCCATTATGTTTCCTCTAAATGGTTTTACACTTATTATCCATTATTAATTAAAAATATATATATATTGGCATGCTCTAAACTCATTTTACTAAAGGATGCCATAGAGAAAAGATAATGAAACTAGCATATTAGCAGGGCTTTTCAGTCACCTCAGATGTTGAATCACCAGGTGAGGATTTATCTGACCCCACAAAGAAAACAGTAGTCATTTTTTACGAGGAATTAAGGCAACATCGACTAGGGAATATCCACACCCAAGATATAAGAACAAGGCCACCAGGTACAAAAACAACTGAAACACCAACCACAGGGATACAAACACGAGCTAGGAAAAAGGAGCAAACCAAAGAAAAGACAACTCAGAACAATTAGTGGTCAAGTTATCTCCCATACCCATTACAGAAGATCTAATGGCAGTACTGCCCATAGGCCTCTCTTTTTGCCCAACAGGCAACTGTAATATAGTACTAACTAAAATAGATATTTTCAAATTTGTACGAAAACTAAAACTTACAGCATAAACCTGTGGCATGTAAAATTGAGCATCAGCAGATTATCGCAAGCAAAACTCACAGTCCAAGATCTGGAGGATATACACTTGTTGACTCACTTTGCTTTGCGTTATCACAGTCGCGCACACCGAGGAGAGCTGCTGGATCTTACATCGATACATAGGCGCAGTTACACACACAATGTTGGAGTTTCTCTAGCCACTCCAACATGGCCACCCTTTGGGGCCCCTTTTTCGTTTTCTTTGCCGCGCCCCTGCGGTTACGCGTGCCATATATAAAACCAGCGTGCACCCCCATCCGAAGGCTTGTTCCGCCAGATGGCAACTTTGATGTTACACACGCCGATAGATTCCGGCTCAAATTCCTGCGTCCCCGCTGGGTGGCAGCTACTTGCGGACTCAGCCGCATACACCAGACAGGACCGCGCCTCCTTTCGTATCCAACAGTAAGTCTTATATCACTTTAGTTCATGACTTACATAGCCCGTACTTTAACTTCGAAGGATGTTCGCCCCTGTTTAAGCTCTCCTGTGTAAAATTATTGGACGCTTGAAATCACACTCTGTGTGTTTTTTTTATTTTTATTTTTTTTAAATATATATATTAACTTTGCGCTTTCACCTAGAATACGGATCCGGTGAGGCGCACTCCATCAAGCATTTGGGCAGATTTATTCTTACATGAAGGTATTCATTGCCCTTCCATTCCCGTCATACAAGATGCTCTTAGCATGTATACACGTCCGGTAGTGAAATCCTACACTCTCTCTTCCTTACACTCGCGCCACACCTTTAGTATATAGCGTGTGCCACGTGTGGCATTCTGTGTGCTGGGATATAAAGGTGCCAACTTTCCACACAGCTTCTTTAGCGCACTGTCTTTGCGTTAGAGTTTTTAACATGTACAGTTGTTGTCATAGTTTTTGCTTCACTTTTCTTTTTCGATTGTTGTAGAGACAGTGTTGTCCCATGTTAGTCCTGATGAGGCCCAGACTGGAGAGGCCGAAACACGTCGACACCTTTTATACCTTGCCGAGATTGGGTTCGATAAGGGTATTCAACCCCACAGATCATTTGGCCTACACCAATAGGAACCCTATGAAGAAATAGATAAGGCTCCTTGAGTGTTTGTTACACAAACCTTCCATCATCACATTCAAGTGGATTACTACTACAAAGAGTTCAAGTAACCACCATCTCTTTTTCAAGAGATTAAGCTGGGGACAACCCCTATATGCCAAGTCATCTGCAGCCTAATTAGCTATAATTTTGGGTGTGCTCTCAAACAGTTCATGGCTCGTGATGTGTATTGTGTATGCAATGTTTGTGATATGTGTTGCCAGAATTTAGACATTTCTGTCATTGAAATAATCTCATAATTCACCGTTTGCCCGAGATAATTTGTAATTAATACATTTTTGGTAAGTTATTCTACCACGGAGAAAGCATTGATTACTCTTTCTTCTGTAATGTCGATTATTGATCCCTACCTTAGACCAACTCTGTTTTGTATTACTTAGCTTCCAAGTCAGGAAATACACCGGATCTGGGTACAACAGCAGAAGAGTTGGGCAGAGACATCTCCCATACAAAGGAAAGTAAATTCAAACCTAAATCAGTTCTCTTACCCAACTTATCTGTAGGCAATTCTATTGAGTTATTTTACACAGCTGTCTCAGATGATTTAGATAAAGAACACCAAAGGTACTACCGTAGATTGCAATATCTCCCTGAAAATATAATAAGAAGTGAGACTAATGCACTAAAGGATTTACAGAAAAACAGGGATTGGCTAATCAAGGAAGATGGCGAAAAGGAAACACTGTTATCCTGCACAAGCAGGATTACTTGAGGGAGATAGAATGACAGCTGTAAGATTCAACCTGTTACCAAAAATTGCAACACGATCCAACACATGAGACACAAGCCAAACTATCTCTACTCCTGGACAAGTGTCACACTAAGGGTCTTATAGCAGCAGAAGAAAAACAATTCCTGTATATAAAACACCTAATAATGGCTACAATGTACATCCTTCCCAAAATAAACAAACCAGGTGTTCCACCTAAAGGACGACCAATCATTTCAGGAATTGATTCCATTTGCTCTAGACTTGGAGAATTTATAGATAGCTACAACCCTTTATGCAGGACTTACCATTGCATATCAGAGATACAAAAGACATACTTCAAAAAAATAACATTGAATGGCAGTTCAGTTAGGTCATGGCAACA
Source organism: Pleurodeles waltl (assembly GCF_031143425.1). NCBI lineage: Eukaryota > Metazoa > Chordata > Amphibia > Caudata > Salamandridae > Pleurodeles > Pleurodeles waltl. The sequence goes on from NC_090446.1 coordinate 998,269,506, forward strand.
GTGGATGTGGTGAATCTCTATACCTCAATCAGACATAAGGATGGGTTAGAGGCCATAAGAAGAACTTTAGCTACTAGATCGGTACACTGGGCTGAAAGAAATCAAATGATATTGAAAATGATTGAATTTTGTCTTATAAATAATTTTATTTACCTTCAACAAAAACATCTACTTTCAAAAGTCAGAGACTTCGAATGGGGACAAAATTCACTCCACTGAATGCCTATGTCACAATGGGAGAAGTGGAGAAACACTGGCTTTTGATATGGGAGGAATGAAACCTTCAGTAAGATTATCGTATTTTGGGGAAGATACATTGACAATATCCTGATATTATGGCAAGGTACCGAATCATCATTATTAAAATACCCAAACCTTCTGTCTGATAATAAATAGGGAATTAAAGTAACCTCGGACATCTCCAAAAAGCAAGATAACTACCTAGACCTTAGAATTTGTGGGTAAAATAATCAACTAAACTTCAAAATGCACAGAAAAAGCACTGCATCTAAATCTATATTACACGCCACCAGTTGCCACCTGAAAAACACAATTGACAAAATATTGTCTGGATTCCTAACTTAATCTTGAAACTTACACCTTTGGAGCTCACACACACACACGTATCAGTACTCCAAACTAGTATATCAGGTTAGCAAAAGTTATTTTTTTCAAGTTGCAGTCTTTTTTGTGTAAACTTTATTCTGGAGCAAACAATCAACAATCTTGATTTCATGTTTATGCATGTGTTTGCATAAATAAAGGAGCATTCGGTAAGCATTATCAATGGCCTCAAATTGTTAAATTTTCCAAATGTATATACGTTTTACTACTGAAATTACTGTCGTAATTTAAGATGAGCTCACAGCATTTCACTAGCACCAATAGTAAAAGTTTTACCTTTTGAACAACTTGTATACATGGATACAAATCTTGCCTTGGTGTGAAACAATCTTCTGTCATAGATCTTTATGGTGTTTCTGTAAACTGGTAGTCGAGGGGTTTGAGCTGCAGAGCATTGCGCCCATGTTTCCATGGGACAAAGTGAGCATGAAAGGTTATTGTCCTTGACCCCAAACTATACGCCCAAGTCGTCGAGGGATAGGAATTATTCTACACCTCTACTGGCTAAAGAAAAATATCCTTGTTAGAGCCACAAGCCTGCATGAGACACTAAGATTGACAATTTGAGGTGCTTGGGAACATGTCCATAGTCTAACTGGTAGGAAATATGGACATCTGCTTTGTATGTGAATAATATGATGAGCTCCAGGAACATGCATAGATAGCATAAAGATCGTACTACACCAAGACTATCTAAATGATTGTTCCACTTACAAGAGCAAATGTTTAGAACTGTGCTCGTCCTGGAAGTAAAAAATGTGAGAGATTATTGTTTCTCAAGATTGCTGATCACTACAGCTGTGCGTTGTTGAGTTGAGGACATATGTATTGAGATCGAAGTGGTAAAACTGACAGGGAAGTTTATCACCATGGATGTGTGGGTGAAACAAGTGGAAGATTATATGGATTGATTAACGTAGTGAAGTGTGTGAACGGCCTGACAATGACACACTTAAAGATGAAAGAAGGTATGCTATAATATAGCTACTGAGTTGTTGTGGCACGACGGGTTGTTGCAACTCAAAAATGTACTAGTGGTGCTAGTGAGTTTGTGAGATATGATGACCCTATAGTAACCGGCTCCATGAAAAGACAGGTGACAATGCATTTTTGGAATACAAGAAAGTGATGGATGGAATGCTTGAATTAATCTCAGCCGCTGGTAACTACTTATCCTGCTTCCCAATCCATCATTGTTTTGCACATCATGCCTCCTCAGCTTGTACCCAGCCATATGTAAACCGGTCTTGACCCTGCTGCAACAGGAATAGGACACTGGCAAGCAGTTACCCTTATCTAGTACATCAAGAGCACTGCATTTGTGTATTTATGTTAAAGGCTTTTTTCATTTAATTAGCTATTTTATTGTTTTAATTGTCACACTCTCTCCGGTCTGCCCAGTTGTATACCGTTGAAGCACAGAGAGTGCAATTAGGTACCCCACTTCCTGGTTGCCAGGTCAAAACTGCCATTTTGAGAGGTTTGCAGCCTAGCTGTTTGACATCATTAGTGGACACTACTTAAGGCCAATGCAAGCGCTGATGAGCTGCCAGCACCAGGAAGCAGTTACGGTTATCTAGTACCCCAAGGCCACTGCATTTGTGTATTTTAACATTAGAGCCTTTTTTCCCATTTAATTTGCTGTTTTGCTGTTTTACTGTTTTAATCGCTGCACACTCTCCGGTCCGCCACAGTTTTTTACCAATTGAAGCAGAGAAAGCACAATTAGTTGCCCCACTTCCTTGTTGCCAGCTCAAAACCACCTTTTTGAGAGGTTTGCAGAAGAGTTGTTTGACATCATTAGTGGAAACTACTTAAGGCAGTTGCAAGCGCTGAAGTGCAGCAGACGGGCGGCTGGCGCACCAAAGGAAAGCTTGTCCGCCTGTCGTGGCGGTCCATGCCCAAAAGGCGCCCGGAGCCAGGACCTCTGCCCCTTCCACCATTAAGGTCAGACCCCCTGCAAGAAGATTCTGCTCTTCTTTGGCCTTACACTATTTTGGAGCAGAGTTTATGTCACACAGCACACAGACCAAGTGCTGTACCAGCCACTTCCTTCTCTGCCTAGAGAGTCTTGTCTCCTTCAGAATTTGAGGCTTCATCTGCATCTATGACACCCCTAGAGCTAGGACTTATGAAATTGAGCTGCCACTTAACAATATTTGTCTAGTAGGGGACGTAGCAGAAGGGATGCCCCCATGTCTGCTTCAAACCTCTCCCCTTCCTACATCCATATTGTCCCAATAGCCTCTGCAATGTTTGGTCTCTACCTAAACATGCAACAGAAATTTGGGACCTCATTTGCTTTCTATCGCCAGAGTTGTGTGTCTTTATGGAAACTTGGTTGAGCCCCACTGTTCTTGCATCCATTATGCAAACACTCCCGGACACCTATCATGTGATTAGACTTGACAGCGAAGCTAGAATTGGAGGTGATGTTCCCATTGTATTTCAAAACGCAGCCAAAGTCTCACTTATTGACACCTAATAGCAGTTTAGGTTGACTTGTGTATTATCAAAATTATTTATCAGAGGACTACTAGAAAGGAGCACTTACATATCGTCCCCGGAGAGCTAAAAAAAAAAAAAAGAGTTTAGCCACCGTCTAACAATTTATCACCACACTTGTACTGTCATCACAGAACTTTCTCCTACTGAGCAACTTTAATTACCCTGGGGAAGACTCTTCTAACTCAGTAGTACAGCTTCTTGCGGACCCGGAGATGTTGGGTCTCCACCAGTAAATAATTGGTCCCACCCACTTAACAGACCACACCTTATGCTTATGGCCTGATTTGGAAGTCGACAGAGGGGTTACTCTGTTGTAACAGTGACGGTTATCCCATCCTCCGAAATCTAAAAACCATTGTTTTCTACGGTATTCATAATTCAGCAGATGGGATACCTATCACGGTTGCGACCCCTGCTCTGAGACCTAAATTAGGCCCTTAATCTTTGCTAATTCTAAATCTTTGGTTAGTGACCTGCCTATCACCTGGACTGATAATTTTATGATCCATTTTTGGATACCTAAAACAGTTGGGACAAACAAGCTAAGGAAAGAAGAAAAAAAGAGCCTTAAGGTAGTGGCAACTAGTATTGCCTGACTCCTTCTCCTAAGCTTTCAAATGTTCAATGACCACTCAGTGTAATGATCTTAACCTAGTGTTAGATGAGTATCACTGTTGCCTAAATCCAGCATTTGGCAGTTTTGCTCCTATTAAACAAGCATCCTAGACATAACTTAGATCATATGCTCCTTGGTACTCTATAGAGCTGAGAATGGAGAAATCTGCCTGTAAAAAGCTGGAAAGAAGATGGTGTCAGACTAAAAAGCAAGATGACAAAGGTGCATACAAATCCACACTTTCCATATATCATAAGACAATTAAACTTGCTTGGGAAACCTACATTATAAAACAAATTGATCAAGCAGGTAATTCTACCAAATAATTATTCAAAGTCCTCAGCAAATTTGTTAAGCCCCAGGCTTGCTCACACGCCATCCCTGCATTTCAAGTACTATGAAACTCCCTTGTGAACTTCTGTGAACAAAAAATAAATTTAATATATCTACATTTCCAGAGTCCCCCTGATCAGACAGAAACATTCTCAAACTACAAATCCTTCCCTCTTAACAGTGTCTGGAGTTTGGAAAAGTTTGAAAGTTTTACTCTCGGTCAAATCTAGGGGACTTTATAAGAAGCCAAATCAGGCTTTTCTTCAGACCTGTGCCCTCCAATGGTAATAGTCAGTCTTGCTAACCTGATTACACCTGCTATTAGGTGATTGTTCTATCTGTCAATAGATACTGGAAAAATCCCTTAAGACTGGAAAGCTGCACAGGTCTCCTCGATACAAAAGAAATCTAATGTTGACCCTAAGAATTTATCCAACTATTGCCCCATTTTGTTGTTTCCAGTCCTGGACAAGGTGTTCAAAGGCCTAATTAATCAACATATCTCAGCCTACTTAGTTGAGAATAAGATCCTGGACCCTTTGCAATGGATTTGAAATACTATCATACAAAAATGATACCTAGCTTGTCATCTCATTTGGAAAGGACCTGGATAAAGTAAAGGCATGCTTCTCTAAATGCATGAGAGAGATTTCTGCCTGGATGATGGAGAAAGGGTTTATAATTAAACAGTGATAAAAAAGAAATGATGCTGTTTGGTAAGGCCCAACAGCTGTGGTCTCCTGAGTGGTGGCCTTCTGAACTAGCTCAAGCACCCCTTCCCCCACACAAGGCAGTCAGTAAAGATCCTTGGTATTAAATTGGATCAATCTCTATCAATGAAAGAACATGTTGCATCCATTTGCTGCAGCTGTTGAAAGCGTTTCCATTCCTTCCCTGCTACGAGACTCCACTCCACTGTACAACAAGCCACTTCCTGTCACTTCACTCTATGCCACTACACTCTAAAAAGCTTAACCTCAGATCTAAGAACAAAGCCTTACTAAACATCCCCCATATCTATTTGGCTAGATATGGAGGCAGATCCTTGTCCTACCTTGCCCTCTCTTACTGGAACAACCTTCCATACCACATCCGTTCTTGTACTGATTATGCCACATTTAAAAAACTCCTCAAGACAGCACAATTTTAATTCAAATCCTCTGATGTTTCTTGTGCTAAGCGAAGTGCCAAGATACACCCACAGGTGTGATTTGAGTGCTATAGCAAGTCAAGTTAACATAACATAACAGCCCAGCCCAAGCTGCCAGGCCAGGGCTTTCCTGAACCGGAACACAAGCAACTCAGGACCAGTTTTGCCCCAGTTAGGGCTCTTCAGCAAGGTGGAGCTTGGCTCCCATTAGACAGTGTGCACAGCACCCACATATGGGCTTACCCATCCCACTTAAGGCGATACACTTAAGTATACAAACAAAGTGATGGAAAAAATGCTTAAATTAATCTCAGCCACTGATAATTACTTGGGCTGCATCCCAGTCCATCATTAGCTTGCACACCACACCACCTCAGTTTGGACACAGCCATATGTAAATCAGTCTTGACCCCGCTCCAATGGGAACAGTCCAGCCTGAACTGCCAGGCCAGTTCGCTAGCCAGGACTTGGGGGATTTGTGGCCTCATAAAAGAGCAATAAATGGCAAAGGACAGTTGAGTATCTGGCCAATTAGTTATCAAGGTTTGGAAGACACTGTTAAAAGATCATACTTGACTTCTCAGCACTTTGGTGGGGGGCGAGAAAAGGGTGCCTTTGTTGTTGTAGATTATTTTTCACAATAGTCTGAAGTGATGTTTGTGAGCCAGGTAAGTGGACACCAAAGTAGTGATTGCATTCATTGAAAAGCTGTTTCTAAGGGAGGTGTGCCTCCCAAAACTATAGCTTACAGAAGTGACACTAGTTTCCAGAGTGGAAGGGAGGGAAGGGGGTCTCAGGGATACATATATTTAACATCCCCAAATCAATGGCCAGAACAGAGTGTTAACAGAACTACTTGCGCTTTTGTAAGTGATGGGAGTAGAGGGTGGAAATTAGGGATAACTGATTTAGCTTATTGTATTGCACTCAGCCTTGCCACTGGTTCAACCCCTAATACATTGATGTGCAGTATAGCGTTTTGTCCCAAACTCAAAGTTGAATGTTGGTGGGATCAGGAGTAAAGAGTCATCACTCCCAGAGAATCAAGTAAGAGTTCTTGGTTCCAGGAAGACGAAATCTAAAAAAAAAAAAAAATCAGGAAGAGGAGGTCTAGGTTTTCTAAGCACGAAGAAATGTGTTGGAACTTTTTGATGAAAATCCATGTAATTTGTTGAAGGCGGTCTATGTTCTTGATAGCATTTGAAGGAGTACGAACAGTTGGATGGCTAGGCAAGTGTGTGAGCAGAAGGAGTTCTGGGCGCGAAATCAGGCTGTCTAAGAAGCGTAAGAAAGTTCCAATTTAGATTCAGTACCTACAGTAGGCTTTGTGAGATCATGTATTTTATTGACTATGGATTGTATATGGTTTCAGTCTTGCAGCTGTTGGCTAACCACCCTCTCCATTTGAGGTCTTTACTACATTTTTCATTCAATATGTCGCATTGTAACCTCAAGTTGCCATTTTTTCAGCACATTCACTTTGCAAGAGTGCTAGGGACCATATTAGGCATAATGAAGGGCTATTGATGCGTGTGAAAACAGTGTCAGGAGCTTGAGAAATATAGACTACAATGTACGGTGGTTAGTGCCCAAGGACTGACTGCAGAAGGAACAGACAACATGGTGATTAATTTTGTACATCTGGACAGTGACCTTGTACATCTGGACAGTGACCTTGAAGGGGTTAGGACATATAAACAGAACAATTTGATCTTAGGGAACAGAAAAAGACATTGGGAGACGTTTGTGCCTCCTGAACAGGCAGTGTTTTGGGGATTGGGGTGCATGCACAAGCAGTGGTAAAGGGCTTGCACCGAAAGATAAATTTACTTTTTAGCACACTCAAGCCACCTCCTGCCTCAGCACAAAGAAGGCTTTTTTCAGAAAACTACAGAACTCGTTTTTGCTGGCTTTAGGACCCTGCGCACTTTACCACTGCTAATCAGTGCTTGTGCTCTTTGCCTAACCTTGGTAAGATTAGTGTTTACCAAATTTGCACTCCTAATTTATCTGTAAGCCATTAGTAAAGTGGTGCTACCTGTGCCCAGGACCTATAAAGTAAACACTACTTGTGGGCCTGCAGCACTGATTGTGCCACTGACTTAAGTACCACTTTAAACATGTCTCTGGCCTGCCAGTGCAGCCTGTGGGTATACGGTTTTAAACTACCATTTCAACCTGGCCAAATAAACCTTTTGCCAATTCAAAATCTTCCTTTTTAATACATATAATTCAACCCTATGGTAGGCACTGGACAGCCTGGAGGGCAGGGTGTAGTGTATTTAAAATGCTGAGTGTGTATCTTTAAGATTTACATGTCCTAGTAGTGAGATACTACTAAAGGCATTATTCACTACTGCAAGGCCTACCTGGCTCATAGAATAATATTGGAGTTAGCTTATTACATTTTAAAAGTGTAATTTCCTAAAGGAACCCGGTAACCAGTTCATGTTTGGGGGCTTTGGAATTGTAATGAAAAAATCCTAATTTATGGAGAAGTTGGATTTAATTACAATTTTGAAAATGCCACTTTTAGAAAGTGGGCATTTTCCTGCCTTAACATTTGCCTGCAGTGCGCTGTCACACCCTGCTTGCTCCACTCTACACCAACTCTACACCAACCTACTGCACTTGCTGCCCCTCCCCTCTACGCCACTCCATTCTACGCCACTCCACTCCACTCCACTGTACAAGCCACTTCCTGTCACTTCCCTCTGTCACTCTAGAACATGACCCTCCATTCTAAGACACTATGGTGGTCATTCCGACCCTGGCGGTTTCAAACCGCCAGGGCCGGGGACCACGCAAGCACCGCCAACAGGCTGGCGGTGCTTCAAGGGCCATTCTGACCGCGGCGGTAAAGCCGCGGTCAGAAAAGGGGAACCGGCGGTTTCCCGACGGTTTTCCCCTGGCCCAGGGATTCCGACCCCCTTCCCGCCAGCCTGTTCCTGGCGGTTTTTACCGCCAGGAACAGGATGGCGGGAATGGGTGTCGTGGGGCCCCTGGGGGCCCCTGCACTGCCCATGCCACTGCCATGGGCAGTGCAGGGGCCCCCTAACAGGGCCCCACAAAGATTTTCACTGTCTGCTTAGCAGACAGTGAAAATCGCGACGGGTGCCACTGCACCCGTCGCACCCCTGCAACTCCGCCGGCTCCATTCGGAGCCGGCTTCATTGTTGCAGGGGCTTTCCCGCTGGGCCGGCGGGCGCTCTTTTGGAGGGCGCCCGCCGGCCCAGCGGGAAAGTTGGAATGGCCGCCGCGGTCTTTTTACCGCGGGGCGGTCATTCGGCGGCCAGATATGGGCGGGCGGCGACCGCCGCCCGCCAATATCAGAATGAGGGCCTATGACACACCACTCTACTCAACACCCCTTCACTCTACAATACTTACCACACTCCACTTGTCTACCCCACTCCTCTGCAATCTACCCCACCCCACTACAATCTAGTTCACTCCAATCAACCCCTTTCCCACTCCACCCCAATCTACCCCACTTCACTCCAATCTACCCCAATCCAATCTACTCCACTCTACTCAAATCTACCCCACTCCACCCTACCTTCAAGCTACTCCACTGCAATCTACCCAAATCTACCTCACTCTAACCCATCCCCCAACTTTTAGCCATGCTGAGCAGCAGCCACACTGGCGTACAATATGACCAAAATGCATTGTCAAAGCTAATAGTTCTCGCATGCTAATAGTTCCCGCATAGGCGAGGCCTATTGACATTGCCAATGTTTGTTGATAGAAGTCGTGTACTGCCCATGTGACCCCTCTGTAGAGCCAGCATCTGCCTCAGGTGGCGTTCTTCCTTCAGCAGCCAGTGAATGCTGGTATATTTGTGTAAAAATGAAGTTATCCGCTGTCAGAGAATGAAATCATCCCCACCTGTTTGTTCAGCTTGTGGGGCACCACATCTGGGCCCTTTTGGGGGTCTTCAGCCACACTGTGTACCTGTAATTTCTTGACGCCTCCGGGGGTATGGTCCGGACCCAGTGCCAAGAGCCGGAATTCGGGAAGTAGGCCCCCCGCCGAGCTTGGCCTAAAGGAGAGTTAGTGAAAACGTATACAAGCCTGGTTTGTGCACGCTGCAACGATCAAGTCTGGTGACCCCGACAAGCTGAAAATGAGAACCGGCCTGTAGCTTTTTCCTAACATTTCCTGCTAAACAGTTGCATTAAGTGGCCGGGTATATAACCAACAGGTGGCTGTCACAGGTACAGCGTGTTGTGAAATAGATTTCCTATATTTAAGCAACTGCGCGTGTTCAGGATGGCGAGGCCCTCTCCTCGACAGAGATATAAGCGCTGGCCTCTCTCCAGCCGCCGCCGCTTCTAGTTTAGTACTGTTAACCATCGGTTGGTTTGCGGTGGTAATCCCAGGTAGTGATGAGCTTGACAGACTCCCGCGGCCTTCATTCGGCGCCGCCTGGTGACCTGGGGTCACGATACCTAGGCTGTGTTACCGATTCCACTCAGAAACAACACATGAAGTACTGGCCATCACAATTTTCACTTGGAGTAGAGAAACACATTGGGGTCTGAGAATAACTTGGCCCATTACCACTTGCGATTCACCGGTTCTGAGCTCTTGTCCGCCGCGCCCATTTGAAAACGTGTGCAGAAATGCATTTGTATTTATTGGGTATGTTTCACCAACCGTTAAAGCTCGGACTTGCTGGAGATGGTAATTCTGCAAAAAACATGTTAGATTACCACTCCACATTAGTTAAGATGACAGGCCCTGTGTTACACATGGATGTGTTTGTGAGAGCCTAAAGAGTGCAATATTTGATTCCTAGCTTCCCAGTGAGAAAGTTTTAGATTCCTGCAATAGTTATATTGTGCCTGTGTTCCCTTGTGTCATGTAACCCTGTCTTCTAGATCTAAACTGTCAGCACGTCCCCCTGATGTCTAAAGTTCTTGAATCCTTTGTCCTTTTTTCTTGTTTGGTATTTCGCACGGCCTGGTGTCATTCCGAGTACCGGGGTCTTCTTACATACTTTCCTTCTTTCTCTGATTTTCTGTGCCCAAGGTGCTCTACTTCTGAGACACCAAGTCCTCAGGCCTCCACGTACGCTATAGACTGGGCACATAAAGCCATTGGGCTGCGTACACATTGGGCCAGATGTACGCAGATGCAATTTTGCATTTCCTAAATAGCGACTAAATAGAAATTGCTATTTAGGAAATGCTATGTACCAAGATACTGATTTCCTAATAGCGATTCCTACAATGTAGGAATCGCAACAAAAAAAAACGCAAATAAGAAACCCCATGCTATTTGTGACAATAGGCGGTTTTGCATTTCCCAAATAGTGATTTCCTATTACTAATTTGCTATTTAGGAAATGCAAAACAAAGGATGGCTATGGGCAAAAGGCCTCCTGAAATGCACCGAAAAATAGTGGTGCACAAGTAGAGCACACATATGCCCAAGGGGCATGTGTGTGCTCTCTTGCACTTAAAAAAAAAAAGGCATTTTGGGGTGCTTTTTTTTTTTCATTGTACATGGTTACCATCAACTTGAAGTCGATGGAAATTGCATTTCCTAAATGCCCAATTCGCATTTAGGAAACGCTTTGTACATCTGAATAGGAATCACAAATAGGTAATCCCTATTTGCGATTCCCTATTCAGAGGATCGTAAATTGTGATTTCTACATAGTAGAAATCACAATTTGCGATTCCTTAAAGGGCTTTGTACATCTGAAAAGCCCATTTTGCATTTCTTAACGGTCTGAAATAGAGATTCGGACTGTTGAGATTTGCACAATGGCATTGTACATGTGGCTTATTGTCCCTGTCCTTCTGACTCCATTTCCCCAGATTTTCGTGCACACAAATGATACTATTTCTGCTTCTTCCTTTCACAGGTCTCATTAGGCCTCCTTGGCTCTCTGATGTATTTTTACTCGTTTCATGTCAGGCCCTTGAATTGGTTGAGCTTTCCAGTGGAACACAAGTTCCCAGAGGGGGCATCATCCGATATGTGAACTGTTATACAGGCGTCACTGGGCAGCTTTCCAGGGGCCAACCAGGTGATGACATCTTGTGTGTTACTGGCTGGCCAGGCACATCTTTGTTTACTTGTCTATTTCTGAAATTTCCCTTCCCAAATACTAGAAAGTGTCTGTATTGCAAAAGAGCTGAGACTGCATTAAATTTCAAGAAGATCTTATTACTGTCTAAGAGAGTGCAAGAGAGTGTCTGAGAAAACCCACTTCGAGAATGGAACTCAAGTTATGTAGTGTGTCATGGTGATGTTGAAAACTAAGAAACAGACCCATGTACAATTATCCCGACATTTGAAGTAGATTTCTAACCTAATCAAATTCTCAAAGGATACCCGGTGTACTTCAGGAAGCCTATGGAAGCGGTAGATGTTTTGAAGAATTCTAGTGCAAGTAACGTACTCATGCAAGTTTTACACCAGGTAAAAAATAATGTATATTTAAATGCAGATTAAGTATTCTTCTGCCCGTTTAGATTTTTTCCACCACAAAGAAAACATATCTCCTGGTAGAGGGATCCTCTCCCTTGATACCTGGTTAAATATGAGGGCATTTCAACCCTATACACATACTTGAAACTCACTTGGTCTTGCCTTGAGAGGAACACTTCTATTTCCTAGTAGGTAAACTACCTGCAAGATAAATGTGTATAACGCCATAAGTATGGCTGGGCAATATGAATTTATTGCAGTTCTGAAGACCCTGTGAAATGGCATCTAGTGTCATCCTTCACACTACCTACCTAAATTAGCCATTGAAAGCTGGCTGCAGCTACCCAGAGGGTCAGGGAGGCCTGTGAGGCCAACTTTCTATTGCTGACCGAGGTCTCACTGTCCTGGTCTGTTGGAATTAACAGCAACGTCAGTTCTGTGATTTTGCAGAGTGATCCCTACTACTTCCAGGAACAAGTCTGATAATGCCTCACTATCAAAATATTTGTCTTGTCATCTTTTTCAAAAGGTTTGATAGAGTTAATTGGCCGAAGGCTGTGAGGCACAAGGAGAGACCGGTTGCATATCACCCACTACAGCGGCACCCATATATGTATTCATGCAGAAGCAAAGGGGCTGACCAGGGCAGCAGTAATCTGAAATTATAATTTAAACAACGGGGTGGGGGGAGACACAGCCAAATCAAGATTACCTCAAAGCTGATGTTGCCTCCCTGAAGTAAAAAATACCTTATGGTGATGCATTGAGTCTGATCTCAGAAAAGTAGGACAGCCGTGCAAGTAGATGGTTTCAGTGAAAACACAAATGAATAATTAGATTGTCTTCTCTCAAACTGACAGTCTACATTTAGAAAAGGAAGGATGCTCGTTCAGAGGATACTGCATAATTCTGAAGTTTGAGATGGAAGTTTGGCTTTAGCATCCATGGACGTGACTTAAGGTTTTACTTTCAACACTCATGGACATTGTTTAAGGTATTTCTCTTGTGACCTTTTGCGCTGCTCTTGGACCCCTGGCCTCAGGTTGTGACCCCAGGCCTCAGAGGCGGCAAAACCAGGCCAAGAATAGAAGGTAAACTGCATCTTCATAGCACTGTTAACTTTATGCAGCCCCCAGGAGGACTTTACACTTTCAGTGCACAAAAAGAAACATAATCCGCAGTGCAGAGTGCACTCTTTGGAAGCATTATACAATGAATTACATTTTAAAAAGCGTGCACTTATACAATTTGTTTCCGTTTTCTGCGAATACATAAAATGATGTTTGAATAGAAACGTTGACTCTGAGATTCGCCAGACTGATAATGCCTTACAAGTGATCACAAAATAAAACTACTTAACACAATGACTATTTCAAGCCAGTAATATTGTTCCAGTACTTAAGTTGCAAAATAACGAGTGCTGGTGCCCAGAAGCCTGCAGCCGGTTCTGCTAAATACTGTGCACTGCATACCGAGGCTCGAAGTCTTAAATCCACCTCATGCCTCTTTAATCCCGTACCAGACCCTCCCTGCCACTGTATCTCACTCATGCAGGCTCCTGCTTTCTTCCTTTGTGATGCTTTTAGTTTCTCTCCTACTCCTTCGCCTAACCTGTCTTTCCCCTTTGTTTCTTTTTACCTCTTTTGCTCTTGGTAAATGCCTGACGGGGAAAAATAAGTGCCGGAGGCATCCACCGGTTCAGATTATATGAGCAATATGAATGAACACATCATTGTTTTAATTACTTTTGTGTCTCCTTGTGATTGGCCAATGTATCTTCTCTTTAGAGTACAGTGGTGCCAAGTGAGGTAATACCAGGATCAAAATCCTGTGGTATAACTTCCTGCTACTCAGGTTCGAAAGTCAAATGATATCACTTCGAGTGTTCTTATTGAGGTCAAAGGGTGTGTGATACCATTTCCCTTGGCATTTTGGGAGTTGGCAATCATGTCCGTACCCACAGAACAGCAATACTTTATAGGGATAATCCTAGTGCTTGTGCAGGCGACTGCCTGTGGAGTTTTAGGAGGGCTGGGGCAGGGGCAATCAGTTATCAAGCCACATCACATTAAGTGACAAGTGACTGACTCCCACAGCGGTGCAAGCTTTCAGTGGACACCGGTCAGCCGGGGAGTATCGTGGTTACTCCGTAGGAAACCCACCTCTGGACTATCCTAGGGGGTTAATTTAGTTCATTCTGTTGATCAGCCACTCTTAGACCAGAAAGACTGATCCTGTCCCCTGCACCCGGCCCTCTCCCTACCGCAGAGAACCGCTCTTCTGTATACAAAAGGCAAACAGACATTTTTCTGGCATAGACTCCTTGCTGCAATCCATTATCCATGTTTATCTTTATCAAGATAGTAGGAAACAAGGCTTGCTTTCAGCGACGAACAAGGGTGGCTTTGGTGTTCGTAGGCAGGGCGGGCTGTTCCCTGCAGCAGGGGTTTAAAAATAAATTCTCTTATGAGAACGAAAAAACACAATTTGAATAGAGACATTGTTGCAGTGTAAAAGGTGATAATAGACCTTTATGGCTGCAGCTGGTGGTGGATTGCCTTGTGCCAGGCCTTAGGCAACGCAGGGGTCAGATAAGAAAGTGGATTTCCTTCTACTTAATTTTGTTACCCTGGCTTCAGCAGGTGGGGAGGTTTCATGCTTGTAGGAGTGTGCTAGTGTTAGCATTAGTCAGTGGGATGCAACACTTGCGCAGCAGCAGGGAGACCGTGGAACGCGTTGCAGGGGGTCGCAGGGTGAACACCCAGTAGTTGGGAGCTTAACTGTGTTTCTGTAACGAGGGGCTCTCTTCGGAAACTTCCTGCTGCAGACATCTGCCTTGAGTTCTCAGGTCTGGTACTGGTGGCTGCACAGAGTATCAATATAAGGAACATTGACTACCGATATGTCAACCTCAGCGCAGATAAAAAGGGCACAAACACATGATAGAACAGTGACTTTGTTCTTTATTTCGACATTTAAATCATTAATTCACAAAAACAAAAAGCCAAAACCTGTTTCGCGGCTATATTCACTGCTTTTTCAAGGCTCAGCAATATTATGTTGAACAGGCCTTTTAGGAAAGCCCTTTAAAATAAACTGATGTAGCCTGGAAGACTATGCTGGACCCGATCTGCATAGACAAAGACAGGGCATTTGCCAAAAGTTAGGGAAAGTCTTGTCCTCTCTACATGCAGTGCATAGACATCAGGATTCTTTAAATAGGGTAAATGGGACATCCAGTGCTTTTTTTGCGAATGATTAATAATGTTAATCCAGTTGTGATATTTTTGCTCAAGATAAACATGTAGATGTTTAATGATATTACTCATGTTAAATCTTAAATCCTTGGGGGATTGTTGGTCCAATTGCTTTGTTCTTGTAAATATTAATTGATAACAATATTATTTGTAATACCCATGATAGAGTATCAAAGCAAAACGAGCTGTTCTGGTGAGTTGAAGGCTTAGGTGACTTGATTTGAAATATATAGTCAACTTCACACTGCCTAGTGGATTGCCCACCTGATTATAACAGCTGGGAGTCTCTACAACTCAGTAGTGCTCATTTTAGCACCTTGAAGCAGATAAGAGCGGTTGAGTCAGCGCACTCATTTGCGTAAGAGTGATTTAACTCTTCTGCAAGCAATAAAATGTGCCCCCTTCCTATCATGTTAGGTAGCAAAAGGCAACAACAATTACGTTATGCTATGTCTCTCACTTTCTTGGGCTGCGGTGACACTGCTTCTGTTGCAATAATGATAGATATTTTTTCCCATGGGTACACCAAGAGACAACTGTGGGCCATCCAAGGTTGCAGAAAGATGTCAGCAGCAGGTTGAGCTACTAGTTCTAAAAACACGTTGTTCATCCACCTTCAAGGATCTTTTCTGATCCTCAAAACCAATGCGTGTCCCATACTTGTTATCACCATTTTTTATCTCTTGCCAAGTATCAATAAACTAAAACATATACTGTAGTGACCATAGGGCACGTGACATACGAAAATGTTGGCCTTTCAGAAGCTCATACCACAAGCATTACCTGTGGCTCTTGGTAAAATGATGTACTAGGTAATGCTACCCATTACCAAAGATTACTTATTTTATCATCCTTGAATGGCTGAGCTGCCACTATAAGAATTAAAGTGTATGTCCTGAAGCCTACAGAGATGTATGGAGGAAGTGCATAACTGAAACAAAATGTTCTCTTCCAGGGCATTCTCATCAGTAGTCACAAGCACTTAATTGCTCCACCTCTCACAGGATCCAGGAGTAGTTCATTAACAATATGCAATAGGTGCAAAATGTTTCAGTAGAAACATTTTCTTAAATGGAACAAAAATGTATTTTCAGTATATTAGCCTAAACTGTGTTTATTTTTCATTTTGAAAAAAGCCAAATAAACCAGATAGGTACTACAATAACACAATGTGATCAGTAACATTTTTTACAAGCCTTTTTAATGGGGAAAAGAAAGGAAATGATGGGCAAAATTAGTGGATAGGCTGCCATAGATGTGAATGCAAAAACTGTCACTGTGCCTTTATGGCCCTGACCCTTCTTCCAGTGCCCCATCATGCTCCATTGGTGACAGACAGATCAGTTATTTTTTCTGGCTTCCGGTAACAGCAGCCTGGAGCACTGAGCTTGGCTTTTTAAAAAAATCCTTTTTCATTAGAAATCTTTTCAAACATTTTCCTAACTGCTTCACTGGACATTCTTTTAGACTAGGAGTGTGTTATAAAAATAATTTGTGACAGAAATGTCTCTTTTTCCTGCCAGGATGCCGTCACTTTTTGTGATGTGCCTTGCCTGTGGAAAGAAGGCTGCCCAAAGTGACATCCATTATCTGTGTATACTGTGCCTTCTAGAAGACCTCAGCCCTAAGGCTACTTCAAGGAGGTGTGAGGACAAAGTGGTTTTACCTATCCTAGCACCCTCTATACTTACTAAGTGTTTCCTGAGGGGTGGATCCAGCGACAGACAACATCAGCGGAAGAGACGTTGATCCTGATCAACATCAAGATATATGACGTCAAAGACTGGTACGGTATCAGCTTGTTCACCACTGACAAGTACGCAACCAAGAAAATTTAAGTTGAAGTGCTATTGGACATCAAAGGGCCCCAGTCAATAATTGCTGAGGCATCTCTTGATGTCAATGCCAGGTTTAAACTTGACCCTTCCCCCCAAGGGCCTCACACCATTGAGACCACATTCAACTCCAACTTCACCATCGAGGCGGAAGGCTGTTCACTGCCACCTTCAATGTTGAAGCCTACAGTCCCATCATGAGTATCTGAATAGATAATTTACAACTTTCTTCAGAGTGGCTTCTCGATTTCAAGAAGAGGAGGGTACTTCATGCTTCCGATTCAGAGTATTCAAGAATTTACTTCTGCTCAAGTGAGGTGCCACACTTTTCCAGTGCCTCTAACTTTTTCGGTGCCTTTTAATTTTCTAGATCTGCTAATGTCACCAGTGGTCCCTTGTGCATTGCTGCCATATGCTCACGCCGAACCCTCTAGAAGATAGTCCAGTTCTTGTTCCAGGTACTCAAGACATTCCTGCAGGATATGAAGTTCTTGTAGGCGCTCGCGCAGACAGAGTTTCTCTCTCATGGTTGTCTGGTTCTTTGGACCATTCCTTCATCAAGGATCATTCCCAAACACTAACAGATTCTATTTTTGTTTGAATCTCCTCTGTGGAAGACAGAATGACCTACAACAAGTTCTGTCATTAGAAACAGCTATTTTTAGTTTTCCTAGGTCTGTTCCTATTTTAACCTCTTTGATTTGTAAGACCTTACATCACAAAACTACCTCAAGACCTCTCCTTCATCTGGTCCCTTGCCTGCTGGAGCCTGCTCTGCGGTTATTTTAGATTTTAGCTTTGATATTGTCTGCTCCATCCAGACATCAGGAGAAGTACATACTGCCAGATCAAAACCCTCCGTTCCTCAGGACAGATCTGCACCACAATTCTGTCATTGAAAAAGCAGCCAGAATATCTAATGCTGTGGCTCCTTCCTCCACTGTTCCTCCAGACAGGGAGACCAACCCAATGGATGCAGTCAGCAAAAAGACATGCAACACTTTGGTTCCCGCAATGAAGGCGGACAGTGCCGCAACATAACAGCAATTGTACTCTAGGATTCTCTGGAAAGGTTCACAGAAAGCTGCCAAGATCAGTAGGTCAAGATTTCAGAGAAGTCTTGCAGGAAGGAATTCTTGTCTTCCACCAGGTCATCATCACAGCAGCAGATTATTCTGACTTGACACCCAATGGATACTGTTATAGTATGATTTAGGCGTGCTTCATAGTTAAGATTCATTGGTCACAAGCTGGTACCACAACAGTGACTCATGAACCTTCAGTTTTCTGGAAATTCCCTGTTGGGCTTGCACGGCAAGCATTACATGATTCAAATGAAGATGGAGACCTTGAAGACTGGGCCTGAAGCGGAGCAAAGTATATGAAAATTGCTACAGGCTATATGATAGGCACTACTTTTCTCAGTGTTCAAACCCCCCCTCCTTAATGATTACATCAACATTAGCACCACTATCAGATGCAGTCCTACCCTCAGAGAAAGCCCTTAAGAGGGAGAAAAGCCCCTGTACCATCTTCAGCCACAGGTAAGCCACCCCCAAGATGTCTTCAGTTTTTGTGAAGTGCTGTGGCAAGAAGGCCCAATGAAACCGCCATGATCTGTGTACAGTGTGCAAGTGGCAGAAGATAACAAAACATAAATGTATCTTGAAAATTATTGTATATTTGAATGAATGTATATTTGTCAAGAATTATCTCCAATATATCAGCACCTGGGTTTTGCCTTCGGTGAGCCCCATGTGCCAACAATTACCTCCAGTGTGCTCAGACCTACCTCTTGCCATGGGTAATGCCCTCCAGCGAGCTGACAGTGGCCAAGACTTGCCTAAAGTATGCCAGGGCCAGCAGCACACTTGCAAGTATAACTAACTAACATGCACGCGCGCACACACTCTCTCTCTCTCTAAAATGTTTACAGGCTCTCTAAAACACTAACACACTCTCTAAACACTTAGATATTCACTCACAAAATTGCATACACTTATTCTTACACTTGCTCTGTTGCGCAAACCCTAACTGCACGCACACACACACACACACAGTCTCAAACTGTCATACATGCACATACTCTCAAACTGTCAGTTGCACACATTGTCACTCAAACTACCGTTTTCCAATCATTTGCATTGTGTTAAAAAGCTTTCCTGTTACTGTCCTCCTCTGCCTCCCTTGCCTACTAGTGAAGCTTAGTAAAACATTTTTCTACAAACACTATTCAATAGATAAAATAAGTGGCCTTATGTGAATCAACCAGTGGACCTTTTCATATGATAACTCATATGCACGCACAACCAAAAGAGCACACTGCAAGGAACGCATTGACAACAACTCCCAAAACAGCAAAGAGCTCTTAACCATCATTAAAGAGCTATCCAAACCCAAAGCCAGCAACATAGACCCCACACACACACACACACAACCCCTCTGCGACTCCCTCTCCAACCACTTCCACCACAAAACCCTGGACATACACAACAGTTTCGTACCACACACACCTACCACACACGCCCCTCACCTGCCCAACTCAGACCCTCCTCATCCCCCCCCAACCTACTTACCACCTGGGCCCCAACCACCGACAAAGAAACTGAAAAAAACATGAATTCCATCCACTCTGGATCCCCCTCCGACCCCTGCCCCCATCGCATCTACAACAAAGCCAGCACAACCATCGCCCCCAAGCTTCGCAACATAATCAACACCTCATTCGACACCGCCACCTTCCCAGACCTCTGGAAGCACGTAGAAATCACTGCACTCCTAAAAAAGCCCAAAGCCGACCCGGACGACCTTTCCAACTACCGCCCCATCTCCCTCCTCCCTTTCCCTGCCAAGGTTGCTGAGAACCTAGTTAACGCCCACCTATCCCACTACTCTCGACCCCTCCCAACCCGGGTTCCGCAAGAACCACAGCACGGAAACCGCCCTCATCGCATGTACTGATGACAAGGGCGAGACCGCCGTGCTCATCCTCCTAGACCTCTCCGCGGCCTTTGACACTGTCTGCCACCACACACTCCGCATACGCCTCCACAACACAGGAATTCAACACAAAGCCCTAGACTGGCTCACCTCCTTCCTCACCGATAGAAATCCAAAAAGTCTGCCTCCCCCCCTTCCACTCCACTGCCACCAAAATCATCTGCAGAGTCCCCCAAGGGCCTTCCCTCAGCCCCACTCTCTTCAACATTTACATGACCCCTCTCGCCAACATCCTCCGACCACACAGAATCACCATCCTCTCCTACGCAGATGACACCCAACTCGTCATCTCCCTGAGGGAGAAAGCCTTCAGCAACTGATATAGCTGAAGCGTAAGAGCTATAAGGCTATTGGAACGTTTCACACATAAAGAGAGGAATGTTCTAAATTAAAAAGAACGAAAAAGAAACACAACATTAGAATGTTGGAGCAGAAGATCGACATCAGCCCTATTAGCTCTGAGGAACTTCATTGTCCTCAGTGGCGTTCTCAACATTCCAAGGATCTACCAGGATTCATTTTTTCATTAGTAGCTTTTCTTTCACTCCCTGTTCTGTCTTGCTGTGTCCTATATGACAATTTGTTGTGTGATACAGCACCAGAAAAGGATAATGCCTTAAAAAATGACACAATTTGCATGATGTTACTTCCTGCGATGTCATATTGGACCAGAGAACTTTGGAACGTTATTCTGATCGCTATCACAACTGCACATTCGATGCTGTCTTTTCAGAAAAGAGTACAAGATAGCTTTTTGGTATGCATGTAATCTTGAGGAATAGTATAGCTCTCAAATGTGCATACACTTTCCTGGGTACATGCACATATGCGTATTAGGAATCCAGTAGTAGAGTTTTACTTTTGGAAGAGGTAGCAAAATAATTCTGTTTCTAAGATGTGGAAGTTATTCAAAGCATTGGGGGTGTGAACGCTTCCGTACTTTACATGTCTTTCTGGGAGTGAATGACGTCCTTATTAAACACAGAACATAATTCATATGTAAAGTGCCAAGTTTGTACTCCCACTTTCTTGGAGTATTAATCTTGGGTACACGTTTTGGCAGTTTGTGTTTGGTGCGTGTTCCCGGCAAAATACGTGTGTTAAAAATACTCCAAGGCTCCCCAATTGGAAATGATAATTTAATTTTAACGTAGAAGATATATGGCCTAATGGTACTAGCAGCCCAACCTGGACCCGAGTTCAAATCCCGCGCCTGTGCTTGGCGCAAAGCGTTGTGTGATTCTGTGCAAAAAGCCTAACCTCCCGGTACCTATAACATTTTAATGTATATGCCATGGTGCAGTCCCGACTTGATATACACGAGCTCGTCTCCCAATGCCCCCATGTGATCTACAGCATTTCGTTGCTTCCTAGCTAGTTTTGTCCTATAGAAAGACCAATATATACATATATCCTGCGATCAATAGAGGTTTTAACTTCCTGGCTTCTTTTTTTCTTTCGGTGGACTAGAGAGACAGAATGGAGGGAGGCTTCCAGTCTTCTCGATGTTTGAAAGATTCTTAAATGAAACACTGATCAATATGGCTATGCCACGTGGAGAGGTTTAGAATGCCTTTATGGCTCTATCACTTGTATTTAGTATGAGTGCTTTATCAAACCACCAATCCAGAGGGTGCCATGTCCTTTGTAATAACCTTTTTTGTTCTCTTTTGGGGCAGTTTTTCCTTAAACAGACCTGCAGTCTCTTTCTTCCTATAATTGGTTCAACTATGGAGGCAGGCGCTTTGAAAGGCTCTCCTGTTACATATTCTGTTTCAAAGCATGTTTTCTTGGTGCTTGTACTAGGGCTGAGAGGTTAATTGGGAGTTTGTGGGATGAAAGAGTGTGGGAGGAGCACAAGTACAAAGCCTAGGAGTGCAGCTGTGTTCAATGACTCTGTTCTCCTCGTGCTGAGAGGGAGCAGACAGACTAAAGCGAAGGAGTTTCTTGTGACTGCGCTTCTTAGTTGCTTTCACCCCAAGTCGGTGAAAGCAGAGAACTCACATCAAAAAGAACACGCTGCCAACGTAAACGCAACTAGTTAGGCTAAGCTAGCTATCATAGTTAGTGTTGAAAATGAATGTCTATGGCAGACACACAGCTGCATAATACCACCTCCAATAAAATATTTTCTAGGAGTTTGGGAGAACATAGAGTATAGGGTTGGTCGTGGTGCTTGCAGAAGGTGCCGAGGTGAGAGTTCTGCAGCGTGGACTTAAGAGGCACTGCAAATACTTCTCATTGTCATTGTCCACCAGTGAAAGCATCTTGTGTTAGTCACCCCCCTCCCCCCGCCGTCTGCTCCTGGCAAGCCTGAGACTCAGACACTGTCTTTGCCCTTTCCCTTCCTCGTCAGATGCACAGTGCTCCCAGCCCAGGGATCTGAAGGAATGGGAATAGTAATAAAAAAATACCGTCAGTTTGGGAATGTTTGTGCATACAAAGGGTGAATGGTCAGCATTTTAACATCCAGCAGTTCAGGTAGTGCAACACATCTCAGCAGTCACCACGTGCCCCCTAACAGTTTCCCATTACTATTACCACCAATTCACAAGCCTATATTCATCTCCAATGCCAACTGGTCCTAATAATCACCATTATGTGTCTTTTACCACCATTCATAGCAATCATGCACAATACTGCTTGCACTTAATGCTCATTAACATTCACTCTGAAGTGCGACATGCAGAAGGTATCACACCCACTGTAACAAAACATTTCCTTGATCAGTCGTCATTGAAGAGACTTAACTCTCCTTCTTTCTTGCACATCCTCAGCATCCGTGATCCACCTTGGTGTTACAGATCACCACTGGACACGACTCGGTCACCCATAGATCTTCTTGGCTCTGCACTTTCCAACAACAATCTTCGATCCAGCGATTCAATCTTCATTGAACATTATTAGCATTAAAGTCGTTTATTGCACCCTCCATCGCCACCAACAACAGCCATCGCCATGCCAGTTAAATACCATCAACCTTCATGTGTTGCTTATCACCCTTGTCTCATATACTGGCTTCATTTATATGGTATTTGCAATAGTTCACTTTCTACCTGTACCTACATATGAGCATACATATAAAGTTTGAGTATGCTAAGGATGGCTTGTGGCAATTCATTTGACTAGACTCACCTCTCCACTGTTGGATAGCACTAAGTCATTTGCATTCCACCATAACAATTATCTTAGCCTGAAGATGTGCTCCTTTGTTTGCAGACTCATGGATACCTTCCCATTGCAGGTGTCCGAATATCAGTTTAGACACTGATTGATAGTATCCCATAAAAAATTAGCTGTCACTTTGAAGACCACCAGACATTCAGCCGCATGAATATCTAAGGGGCAGAGAAACGTTGACAGGCTCACCCCTGCTCCTGTTTCAGGAATTTTTGGCTCATCTTCTCACAACATCAAATTCAAGATCTACTGTATCGCCTTGTAAAAAGTGATCTTCAACACTGTTTCTGATAATATCAAGATCTCCAGTGGCCAGCACAGCACATGAGATATATAAACAAACGGGTCTAACTCTGCCTACCCTCCACTGAAGCAGGACAACTTTATAAATGTCCACAGTATATGCGACTGATGTGTCACACAGGATCATGTGTTAAGAGACCTAGGCATAGTCTGTGATAGGCAAAGGCTATAGTATGTGGTGATGATATCTGTTCAAATTTTCAGGTCTTTCAATCTGCAGTCTATCTCCAATTTAGTAGCACATGAAAGTCCATAACAATGTTTAACAATGTTTAGTCCTGATGAATGTGCTAGACCATGATGGAAGAGAATGGGCATCAGCAGCTCCTCCACTAAGGCGGAGGAGCGTTGCCCCACTGCTTCACACCAATCATGTTACTGTTGTCATTCTGGTGACAGCAGTGTCATAATTGGCTGAGGGGAGTGTGGGAGCCTGTGTGCTTCCCAGAAGAGGACGTGGCTGCCTGTGACAAGGACAGAGGAGACAAAGCCATCCACCCGATGAATAAGGTAAGTGTATATATATATTTTTTTTACCTTTTCATTTTTCTGACGTGCCCCCTGATCCCCCCCCACCCATGTTCCGTGCCAGCCGCCACTGAGAATAGGGGTGTTTTCCCTTAACAATATGCAAGTGAGGATCAATAAAGTTAGACAACCACACCTTAGACAAATGCCATCCCATGTGCATGCGTGCACGCACACACATGTGTAAGCCATGAATATCTCAGCAATCCCCTTTTTTTTTTCAAAATAGGGTGCATTGGTGGTAGATAAACCAAGGGACGATAGAGTGGGCATTGTAAAATCTTGCCCTAACGAATCAGCATGTGACCTCATGATAAGCAACCACAGACTAGAGGTGGTATTTCATGTCTCTGGATACCTGACAAGAAGTTCCTGGCTGAGGATCATTGTTAAAGAGATGCAGCTATGCAGGCTTTATAGATCAACGTGTGAAATAAAGCCATTTTACTAGAAGGTTGAGTTTATTCCCACTTCAGAGAAGGAGCTCATTGAGTGTGGTCTACCATCTGGGTCGTGAAGGAATGTTGGAAATAAAGACATTTCCCTCCTGGCAAAGATGTTGACCAATAGGAAAAATGTATTTATTAAGGGAAACACTACTAAATAGTTTGATGCTACCCTGTCCAAGTCCCAGCTGACCAGGGTAGAACCTGCAGTTGGATGTACCTTCAGGAAGTTTTTCACAAGAAAATGCTAGAAAATGTTTGGCCACCACGGCTCATCATGCACATTGTAATTAAACACATTGTATTTACTATAACAAAATGTAATAACCCCCCTTCAAGAAACAAATCACTTGATATTAATGGAAGAAATCGAATGTACCATTGCACACTCCCACTTGCCTTAACCTCGTCTTGTTTCAGTACTTGTTCTTCTTGTCACCTCATTCTTGTCAATACATAAATAAATAGTTGATTATGAAAAACGTTGGCCCACAGAAAAATTGGGGTGTAATTCATGGCATCCACCCCCCTTATTTGTTTCTCCAACAATTCCTCCATTGTCTTTTTGTCCCCTTGATTATTCCCAGTTGTTGGAAATTGCCCTTTTTTGCAGGGTTATCCCCAAACCATTTGCCTTGTTCCTCCTATTTTTTCTGACCTGTTTTTGTTGGCTTTAGGACTCTGGGCACTTTACCACTGCTGACCAGTGCTAAAGTGCAAGTGCTCTCTGTCTAAATTGCATTGGTGATTGGTTTATCCATGACTGCCTTATTTTATTTGCTTGTAAGTCCCTAGTATACTGAACCCTGTGTGCCCAGGGCATGTAAATCAAATGCTACCAGTGGACCTTCGGCACGGATTGTGCCACCCACAGGAGTAGCCCTGGAATAATGTCTCAGACCTGCCACTGCAGTGTCTTGTGTGTGCAGTTTTAAACTGCCATTTCGACCTGGCAAGTGCACCCACTTACCAGGCACAAAACCTTCCTGTTTACTACATGTAAGTCACCCCTAAGGTAGGCCCAAGACAGTTCCATGGGCAGGGTGCAATGTATTTAAAAGGTAGGACATGTACTGGTGTGTTTTTACATGTCCTGATGGTGAAATACTGCTAAATTCGGTTTTCACTATCCCAAGGCCTATCTCTCCCATAGCTTACCATGGGGATTGCTGTGAAATATATTTTATGTGTAATTTCCTGTTGGGAGCAGCTAGAGATGTGAGGTTTGGGGTCTCTGAACTCATAATTTAAAATACATCTTCTGGTGACGTTGGTTTTTAGATTGTAAGTTTGATAATGCCACTTTTAGAAAGTGGGCATTTTCTTGCTTAACCATGCTGTGCCTCTGCCTGTCTGCTGGAATACACGACTGGGTCAGGATGACAGTTGGGCTGTTTGTGAATTTACTCTAGTCAGTCACACAAAGGGAGTTGAGGTGTGCCCTGTATATCCTAATGGGCTAGAGTGGTGGGAGGAGCTGACACTTGCACAGCAAAAGAGCTGTGGCTGCCCTTACACAAAGCAGTCTCCAACCCCATGAAATGTGTCTGGGGCCAGGGCAGGAAAGGCAAGGTCCTGTGCACTACAAGGACTTCCTTTGAAGTTTGCCTATTTCAAAGGCAGAAATTAGTATAAGTACTGGACCAATGAAACCATAACTTTAGAACACTTCTGGACTGAGGACATTCTGCCAGGAAGAGCTAAATGCTGTAGGAGGGACTGACATTCTGCATGTTGCTTTGTTGTGCTGGCCTGCTGCTTGCTGCTTCTGTCCTGGGAGTTCAAGGACTGGACATTGCTTTCTACGTCCTGCTTTCCAAGTTTCTGCGAGGGCTTAAACTGAGCTTGCCTCCTTTTAAAAAGTCTCAGGTAAAGACTTCATCTACCAGTGGGCTCTTCTGCTGAGAGTCCTGACTTGGCAAGTGGTGCCAAATCCAGTCCCTGGGCCTGTGGGAGTGGAAAATGGTGTCCTGGGGAGAAAATCAGTGCCTCAGAGCGGCACGTCCAAAATCAACACAACACCTGTCTTGCAGCTGAAGAAATTGACACTGCGCCTCTCTTGAGGTATAAGAATCAACCCAGCGCCTAGGGGATCGACGCAGCATCTATTCCACCGCAATTCCATCATTGCAGCGCGTCTGAATTTTCCACACATCGTCCCTGTGCAGCACTTTCTCATTGACCCCACCCTACAGTAAGGAACTGAGGCTGCGTGACGGGAGACTGACACACCATCTCTCCTGCTAGGACAGAACCAACTCATCACCTCCCCTGCCAGTAAGGAACCAATGCACCACCTCCCCTGCCAGTAAGGAACCAACACATCGCCTCTCCTGCGAGGAGAGAATTGGTGCATCACCTCCCCTGCCAGTAAGGAAAAGACCCATTATCTCCCCTGCACAGTAAGGAACCAATGCATCTCTTTTCTTTTCTGGCACCTGACCTCCCCTGCAGCCAGCATCGTCTTTGTTTTTGACGCATCCCAGGTACTGTGTATTAAAAGGATACAACCATTGATTCCTGTGGATTAAGACTCATTTAAACCTTTAAAAAGTGATATCTTTACTTGTGTATGGTGGATATTTGTCGTTTTGGTCTTGTATTCAGATAAATATTTACTATTTTTCTAAACTGGTGTGGAGTACTTTTGTGGTGTTCTCACTGTGTTATTGTGTTTGTGTGTGTGTGCGTGTACAAATACTTTACACATTTCCTCTGAGATAAGCCTGACTGCTTGAGACAAGCTACCAAGGGGGTGAGCAGAGATTATCTTAGCTGTGTGACTCCCTTACCCGGACGGTACTTAGACAGGGTGCAAACCACTACCAACCAGAGACTCCATTTCTAACACCAATTAATTCAAACTGATTTCCCCTGATAGCATCTGTCTACATTGATGGATTAGTTGCTGCCTCTTCCCTGGCCTCTCCCCTTCATGCCCATTACACTGCTCTTATACTTCTCCCTTACAACTGAATTACTTATGATTTTCATGAAAATATTTTGTCAATCAACACTCCTGCACTTCAGGTGATGTCTCATCTCTCATATAGCCCATCCCTTTAGACTGCTTCTGACCTCTTCCCTCACCATACTCTTGAATGCTCACCGCTTAACTTCTAGCATCCATGCCATCACTCTAACGCAACACTTTTATACACTCCATAACAGCGCTGTTGGCTTTATTGCCCTCTTGCTTGCTGTCTCTTCCGCTGTGCGTGCCCTTGGACTGCTCTTGAATCTTCACCACTTCCAACATACCACTTGTGTGTTAGCTTTCATCGCTCTAGACATCTCACTTAACTTGATGGCTTATCTTCCGGTTCTGTAGTTGCTTATGCAACACAGGTAACTATTCTTACTCCTTATGCTTGGTGGGTCTGCAGTAGAAGTGTACAATCTTCAATGTTTGAATTGTGTTTTCGAATGATATTCATTTTTGTATTATAAATACAAAGGTATTCAGGCCGACTGTATTCTCTGCATATTTTTTTATCAATTAATACATCTGTACATACAAGGCACAGTTGAAGAAGGGAACAAACATTACTTCAACACAATTGCTGAACCATTGATCGAATGGGAAGCCTTCAGGGTGCAAATAGGAGGTATCTGCATTAGTACCTTTTCTGGTTTGTTCACATCTCTGTGAATCATTGTGAACTGAATTAAAATTGGTAGTCTCAAATACCACCACAAGATACAAATGTGTGCATATAAGACAGCAACATATCAATCTAAGTTCTAGACTGTCAAAACACAACCATAGGGAATATTTTTAACACAGTCATATGGAGGGGGGCAAGTCTGACAGTCTATTATTTGGGATGCTCAAGCAGCAAAATGCAGGTCAGCTCTCCCGATCACCCATCACCCCAGTGGACACCATTTGCACAAACAGGCTAACAAAACCCAATGCTCACTGCATATTACACATAACTATGCGCACATCCACCCTCCACAGATATTAGCCAGGTAGACCACTTTTTGGACACTGCTCAGTTATGGATGTTCAAGCAAGATTTACTGCTTGAGAGGGAGGGTCAGATCTTAGAATGTGAAATTGCCTTTCTAATCAAACAACGCATGTCAGGTAAAGCCCCTGGTAGTGACGGGCTCCCTTTGGAGTTTTTTAAATACTACAGGGCAAATCATCTCCTGGGGATGTACTAAGCATCTTGGGAACAGGGTAGACTGCCACCGTTGACCCATGATGCACTCATAATCATACTACATAAACCTGGCTTTGACCCACTTGATCGTGGCTCATACTGCCCATTGCCAATATTGGATCTAGACTGCAAGATACTAGGTAAGATCATAGTGAACCAAATTCAACACATTTAGTCCATCTGGATCAAAACAGTTTTGTCTCTGGCAGGTGCACATCTTCCAATATCCCTAGGTTATTTTATCTTATAGATAGCATACCTTTAGATCAGGCACACGCCATGAAGCTGCCCAAACACATGGAAAAAACATTTGGTAGCTTATCCTGGATATACCTATATTTGTCTTGCATTGCATGGGTTGTGGAGAGACCATACTCTTTTGGATCATGGTCCTGTATACTGATCCCATGGCATGTATAAAAAACAGAAAGGAGTTCTCTGATTCGTGGCAGATCATAGGGGTACAAGACAGGGTTGCCACCTCCTACCCTTCCTTTTTACTATTGTGATAGAACCTTTAGCTAGATATTGGAGATCCTTGATACGTTTGAGATAGTCAACCTGGCCAAGTCCTGTATATTACCCTAACCTCCACCTGTGTCCATGGTCCAGCATTGGTGCCCTCTCTGAATGGCCCCTTGCACTTCAGACTTTTAAATATTTTGGTGTAAACGTAAATAGACATCAACTGGATGTCAGAGCCGTCCCTCAGAGCTTCTTCTAAGTTTTGGAGAAAACTCAAGCTGTCTCATCTGGGGCATATAGCATGATAAAAAATTGTGGTTTCGTCATGTCCCTTGTACTTATCCTTCAACCTGCCCCTGACCCTGCAGCAATCATTGTTCTTCAAATTAAATAGCAGTGTCACAGAATTAGTGTGCAAAGCAAGTAGGCACAGGGTAACCCTAGATAAGTTGTTCCTCCAGATGGAGGACAGGAGTCAGGGTGCACCTCACTTTGAGTCTTTTTTTTTTTTTGTGTCCTCATACCTTGTCACCATTAAGCTTATTCAAGTGCGCTACGTTCCGATACAAATGCGCAGGAAGCCCCTGACCATCTAGAACCCTGGGTGAAACTCAGTTCCAGACCTGGCCAGATCTAGGCGAATAATCATTGGACGATGTGCTATAACCGTCTAAGATCTTTAAGAGATCCCATATCCGGTTGCCAGTTCTCCTCACATGACTTTTATCTATGTCTTTAAAGAAAAGAACAGAACTTCTCCATTCTTTCCATTTAGGGGGGGGGGGGTAGATTGAACCCAACTCTTACACACTTCCCTTCTCACCAATAGTATTAGAATAAACACCAACCCTCTTTGATAAAGATTCAACTTAGTTGAGGGACACATAGGAGTCAGGGGGGAAGGCGCATCCGCATCACTAACTGATACCCTAAAAATAATCAGCTAAGGGGATACTTCAATCACGACACCCAAGGAGGTAGATATAGTCTTACCCACTTATACCCAAAAAATTTGGAGTTTCAGGCATGAGGCAAACATATGTATATCATCTGCCCCCCTACCACCACACCGCTTACACTCCGAAGTCGTATTACTTTTCTAGATCTTCGCCATCCTCTTTGGGGTCCAATATGCCTTATGAAGAGTGAAGAGATGATTTCTTATTAAAACAGCTACATTTACCACCGAATACAGTTTTTCCCTCATTCACCTCATATCCTGACAAACTCGAAAAAATCTTAACCTCTTTTTGAAGATTTGGAATTGTTGTTGTGACAACCATCAAGTCGTCCACATACAATGCGATTTTCCTATAGGAATCTCCCACCGAACTCACCGACGGGGACTGTTTCACGACCCTTCATCATATACCCAAAAGCCCTGATAAACAAAGGTAAAAGTGCACGTTTGTGTAAGTTTACGTTTTAGCATTCACAAAACTGCATTTATAATCGTAAGTTTACGAGTGTAGAGCATCTGCAGTCAGAGCGGAGAACTCTGCACATAAAAAAATAGGCCTAAAAAGATAGGTCTAGCCAATATTTGTATGTGCGGAGTTCTCCTCCCCAACTCGGCTCCGCACTCGTAAACTGACTGCTAAAATAGTTTTGTGAATACTGAAAAAGCATTAACTTACACTTACACAAACGTGTACCTTTACCGTTGTAAATCAGACCCAAGTGTCCAGAAACGCTCAGTTCAAACGACAGCAGTTCAATTATGTGCACCCCACTACCACGTACCTTCCAGCCAGACTATACCTACTAATTGCTATTATGTCCCACAAATATCGTAGATGTAGCAGCGATGGAGCGGTTTTTACCATAAGACACCAGGGTGCAGAGACCTGCATCCCGCTCTGCTACCTTTGTGGAGTGGCGTATGCAAGCTGGTTACTCGGATGACAGGTAGGCAACACATTGTTACACCCATAACGTGCCTCCTAGGGTTACTGAGCCGTCCCAAATATAACAAGGCACACAGCGCTTTTATCAGTCTTGCTTTATTCTTTGCGAAATGCGCTGTCGTGATTAACTCGAAATACTGCTTCTCAATCTGTAACCCGGACATGAAAACTTGTGAAATGGGCCCACGCTGAATATGATGTTATCAGATGCCTGAAACACAGGGCCATGCGGGGTAGGATACTAGTCTGATACCTGCCGACAGATCAGACATGAAACCACTGAAGGTGGACATATGTTGGACTGGTGGCACCGACACATGGCTTAAGTGATCATCCTGACCTGGTTGCTCCCGAAGGACACACATGGCCTGAGTACATATCTGTTTACATCATTGGGTTTCCTTTCTTTGTCCCGTTAATGGTCTGTGGTTCGCCTACTGTATGTTCTCAGGCAAGCCCCCACTCGGCCAATGTGCCCCATTGGATTGTCTGTTTTTCTTTTTACTGCTCTCTGTGCCCACCTAGTACACATCCAGTGTGGCCCCCTGTGTGAGGCCTTGTCAGTGAATATGAACGTGTCATTATATTATGCTTACTGTTAATGTATAAACCTAACAGAGAGTAACTTGGAATCTGTTACTTGCCACGATTCAAGCAGAGTCAGCTTTACGCATGTGCGAGCTGGGCTAACGCAGGCATCGAGAGGGGCGCAGGTGCTGCCTGGAGAAGTCTTCCGCAGTCGCTCGAAAGAGAAGTACGTTTCAGCTAAATTTCTGGATGCTGCTGGTGCCAGCGTCTGCATTTTAGCAGGTTTTCTTCCGTAGCTCTCGACCCCCTCTTCCCTTTAGCACTCGAAGTTTTTTCAACACACAGGCAGTTAAAGAGGACACATGGAAGGAGTTGGCAAACATGGTGTTGCCCAGGCACTCTCTGAGCAAATTCCAGTTCCGGATTCAAGGTAATGGATGGCTCTGAGGACCTCACCGCCATGTACACCAAGGGGTTCCATTCTTACTACATTCAAGTAGATGGAGTTCTCCTTTATCTGGGAAGTGTTTATTTTTGCACAGTTGATGACATTTGGCCACTAGGTTTTCTCTCCATCAGTTGGTCGATCTGGGTATACTTGATGAATGTCTTGAACTGGAGAGGGTGGGGACTGGATGACATGAGCCAAAGGCTTCTGTTGTGCTTAACTTAGGAGCGTGCTCTGACTGTTGTTATAGCTCCTTTTACTAAGTGGTTGGAATGTTGTCAGCTATGACCCATGCTCTCTGATCCTCTCCCAGAAATAGGCAATTTATTTTTGTCTACCCTATGTCGTTGCGTTAAATTGAATATAGACTTGGGGACAGATTTTTGGTCTCTTTCTTCTAGTGTTGCTGAAAAGTCTGGAAACAAAGCCACAACGTGAATGTCCCTAAGAAAGAGAAGTCGTTTGAGTTAAGCAATTTTCTGATAGGATACACGTTCTTATTTATGAGCGTTTGAGATTGGGTGGGAGCATACCATATGTCATGCTTTTCCCAATATGTGACCTATTCTTCTCCTGCCCTCCTGGCCTTTGGCAAACACCTGTTTGTACGGAAATATTTAGATTTTATTTTAGACCACCCTGAACGGAATCCCCCCGCCCCCCATCAGTTGGCAATCAGGCCATCATCTTACAATGGCTGACTGCATCGGAATGGCTACGCTGTCTGCACCCTCGCCGGAAGTGACATTCTGGCCTCGGGGACACCAAGATAAATGCCAACTTCACTCTCATGAGTCATCGGGTGTCAGGTGTGTGCTTTGGCATTGGTGCACTGTTTGCTGTGCTGGAGATGGCAAACCCCCAGCAGCAGGACACATACCCAAGTCCGCCAAGCTCAGAAATCAGTTTGGCGAACAGTCAGAAGGGCTCTGGCCCAAAATAAAGTGCGAGAGAAAGCTTGTAGCAGATTGTGTCTGGTGCCAGGCCCTACAGAGTACGAGAGATTTGCACAACACCATAATTTAGCCCAGGCATATTCTTTCAGTTTCCTGAAAATATGCATGTGTGTAAGTTTTAATGTTTAATTTGACTGGCAGGAATATATCACAGCAAACTCATGGAGCGAACCCATCAAGTCAGTCGTATTAGGATGATCTTCACAACTGGTAGCTTCGCCTAGTGAGGCTGCCAGCAAAAAGACTAGATGGAAATGAAAGGCATTTTTCTGCCATTAATTCCAACAGCGAAATAAAGAATCAGCGTATCCAGCGCTCACAACCGACAATTGTTAGTTTTATGCAGAAAGAACATGTAGGCATTGCCGGCAACAGAACATCACTGTTTCCCAATACCACTATCTTTACAGCGTGCCGTGCCTCCTTCCTGCGCCCATGCCTGATGAATGTTAGATGTACTTGAGTCATTTAAATTATAATAGGCATGCTCTATTATTTACAGATCATCTTATTACATGACTGGTCAATCTGATGGCAGTAATGATGTAATAGTGAAGTACTGGACATTTATAGGATTCTTGGTACAGAGTAGTTTCAAGGAGATAGATATATTCATTGTTCGTGAACGTTGTACTTGTATCATGTTATATTTAACTAATAATAAAACAAAATGTAAACTAAAATGTGTTTCTTGCTGGTGACAGCAAACCTAAATTTGCCTTGTTCAAAAATCTCCCACAGGGTTTCAGAAGTACAGCTATACACAGGAAATTCAGCATTTTACCTATCTGAACCCCTTTACAATTAATGTAAAAAAACAAATCAGCTTTTATTTTGTACTGCAAAATATTATTTTTTTCCTTTTCCTTAAGCAAAATTTCAAATGAATCTCACTATGTCCTCAATGTCTGCTTAGATGATTGAAGAGTAGAAGAGGTTCTATATATACAGAAATTAATGTGGACCAAACATGCTAGTCCAGCATTACTTCACAGCCAATTTTTAAAGGTATCAATTTTTAAAGGTTTAGATGAGTTTCAATCCTTAAGAACCTGTGGTTGTATCCTTTTAACACACAGTATCTGGGATGCGTCAGAAATGAAGACGCAGAGGAAGAGATCCGTCAAAAAGTAAAGCGATGCATTGATTTTTCCGGCGCGGCAAAGGTGATGCATTGTTTCTTTCCACACTGCAAGGCAATGCATCTGTTTCCAGGAGCACAGCCTGGGTTCCTCACTGCGATGAGGGGATATTTTGATGCCCAGGGATGACACGTGGAAAATCCAGAATGCGTTGAGAAGAGGCAACAGGCGATGCATTGATTCGGCAGGTGATGTGCTAGATTTTTCAGCCAAAATACAGGCACCGTGTAGATCTGGCAAATGTTGCATCAAATTTCGCAGATGTGTCGTAAATTTTCAATGCGCTTGAATTTCTTCTCTTAGGTGTAGTCTTTGATAGCCCTGAGTCCCAGGAGTCAGCAGGCAGCAGGGCAACAAGCAGGCCAGCAGTCCTTCCAGCAAAGCAGTCCAGATGAGTCCTTTGGGCAGCCAGGCAGTCCCTCTGACAGAGTCCAGTTGTAAGTCCAGACATGTCTGATTTGGTGGGGTCACAGACCCAGTATATATACCCAAAAGTGGCATTGAAGTGGAGGAAACTTCAAAGAGTGGTTTTGAAGTACACAAGTTCCCCTTTCAACCCAGCCCTGTCTGCCAAGAGCCCTGTGGGGGGTTATCAGTCCTTTGTGTGAGGGCACCCCACTGGCTTTTGAAGTGTGAGAGCCCCTCCACCCTTCCTGCTCAGGAAGACCCATAGGTATGCAGATGCAACTGACTGTTCTATGTTTATGGATGTCTGGGTGGAATGCACAAGGGGAATTTTCAACATGCATAGACCAGACGCGGCTGTAAGGCAGTGAGTGCAGAGAAATGTCTACTTTCTAAAAGTGGCATTTCTGAAATAGTAATTGTTGGAAATGGCCTTTCTGTAGGGTCACCCCAAACTTTTTGCCTTCCTCCTTCTCTTTTTCTGACCTCATTTTTGCTGGCTTTAGGACTCTGCGCACATTACCACTGCTAATCAGTGCTAAAGTGCACGTGCTCTCTCCTTAAAACATGGTGACATTGGCTCATACCCAATTGGCTTATTTACTTTACTTATAAGCCCCTAGTCAGGTGCACTACATGTGCCCCGGGCCAAGTAAATTAAGTGCTACTAGTGAGCTGCATCACTGGTTGTGCCACCCACATAATTAGCCCCCTAACCATGTCTCAGGCCTGCCACTGCAGAGCCTATGTGTGCAGTTTCACTGCCACTTCGACTTGACATTTAAAAGTACTTACCAAGCCTTAAACTCCCCTTTTTCTACATATGTCACCCCTAAGGTAGGCCCTAGGTAGTACATAGGGCAGGGTGCTATGTAGGTAAAAGGGAGGACATGAACATGTGTGTTCTATATGTCCTGGTAGTGTAAAACTCCTACATTCATTTTACACTGCTGTGAGGCCTGCTCCTTTTATAGGATAGCATTAGGGCTACCCTCATATACTGTTTGAGTGGTAGATCCTGATCTGAAAGGAGTAGCCAGGTCATATTTAGTGTGGCCAGAATGGTGATACAAAATCCTGCTTAATGGTAAAGTCGGATATAACACGACACCAAGTATATCGCAAATATACCACATACTACAAGCTCACCCTGCAAAAACACAAACACAAGCCAAATCATACTGGGATAAGGCTCTACAAACACCTTTCACAGAGAAACAATGGACCATGGCCCTAACGACCACCCGAGAAATTTCTCGCAATGCCCGCTTCAGATACACCCAACTAAATGACTTACACCAGACATATTTAACCCCACTCCATATAAAACGCATGTTCCCACAAGCAACATCTGAATGTCCACGTTGCGGAACTATGGAGGCAGATTTTTATCACATGACCTGGAGCTGCCCACCACTACTTCGTATATGGTACACTGTCACACAACAGACAAATAAATGGACGGGACTAAAACTGAATCCTACACCCGAATCCTGCATATTGAGCATACGACATAGACGCAAAAAAGATAGGCAAAAACATAGATGCGCAGACCTAGCGTTTATTATCTTTAAACGCCTCATCGCAACACAATGGAAGTCTCCTGGCACTCCGGATATAAACAGATGGCATAAAGACCTAATACACTGGACCAACGCAGAAAAACATGTATTGGACTCATTAAAAGATATAGGGATTATAGTAAAAAATGCAGAGACATGGGACACCTTCCTAGAGCAGTTACTCGAAAAGGATGATACCCGCCCACCTTAGAAAAATGCTGCAAGATAACGGCAAATGACTGCAGCAACAAGACACTACAACCTTAACCATATACAAGTACTCGAAATACTCCTCTAAAAGAAATATGCAAGACTGTGATACAGAATCCCCCAAATCCCACACAGACCTCACCAACCTAACAAACATTCACAAAGAAACCGTCAACTCCCCCACCATCGCATCTACATCACTAGCATCTTTCTCATCTCCTCCTACCCATTATATATAGAACCTTGTTTTCATAGCCCTATATTGGCTTCTTTACTTTCTGTTTTCCTCTTCCCAGTTTTTCTTATTACTTCTACAATGCTCTTTGAACCAAATGCAATAAAGTTTCTAACTGCAAAATATGTAGAACAAGTTGTATAAAATGACCAGAAGCAAAATAATGCCAAATTGAATAAAGAGATTTAAAAAAATTTTTTTAAATGGTAAAGTCGGATATTATATCACTATTTTAGAAATGCTACTTTTAGCAAGTGGGCATGTCTCTACACTTAAATCCTTCTGTGCCTTCCAGTCCATGTCTGGCTAGGTTTAGTTGACAGCTCCCTTGTGCATTCACTCAGACAACCCCAAACACAGGATGCTCACTCACACTTGCATACATCTGCATAATGAATGGGTCTTCCTGGGCTGGGAGGGTGGAGGGCCTGATACTTGCATGTCAAAGGACAGAAGCCTGCCCTCACACAAAGGACTGCCACAACCCCTACTGGGACCCTGGCAGACAGGATGGAACTGAAAGGGGACCTTGTGCACTTCTAAGCCACTCTTTGAAGTCTCCCCACATCAAAGGCACATTTGGGTATTTAAGCAGGGTCTCTGAGCCTACCCACTCAGGCACTTCTGAGGTAGACACTTCTACCTCATAGACACTTCTACCTCATAGACACTTCCACCTCATAGACACTTCCTGGAGAAGAAACCCTGAACCAGAACCTGCAACCTGCTAAGAAGAACTGCCTGGCTGCCGAAAGGACTCACCCGGACATCTTTTCTGAGAAGGACTGCTGCCTTGCTGTTGCCCTGCTGCTTTGCTGCTCTCTGGCTGTGCTGAGAAGTGCTCTCCAAGGGCTTGGCTAGAGCTTGCCTCCTGTTCCCTGAAGTCTCAGGACCAAAAAGACTTCATTCCTGCAAAAGAACTCCTTCTGCGACAAAAATTGACGCACAGCCTGCAAGAAATGACACACAGCCTGCACTGCGGTGGGAAAGTCACTGCACCCGAACCGAAACGACGCAGCCTAACTTCGCAAGGAGAAGATTGACGCAGCGCCAGCATTGCAACCGAAATTCGACACACGGCCCGCTGGATCGACGCAAAGCCAAGCCGGAACTACGTAGCCCGACTTCCTAAGAGGAATCGACACAGCGCCTGCTGTGCGGCCGAAATTTCTATTCATCACCCACTGGATCAACGCAGCCCCTGTGACTTTGTCCTGCACGCCCAGGGTTTCGACACATCTTCTCCAAGTGTCCAAAAACCCTACAACCCAAAGAGGATCCCAGTCTCCGTGCCAGAAATCGACGCAAAGCCTGCCCTGCGTGAAAACTCAACAATGCTTTGTTGGTGTGCGCAGGAAAAATCGACGCACACCTCCCGTTTTACCCGCATCTCCTTGCAAACTTGGTACTTTGTGCTTGCAAGACACGCTTGTTGCTTTTTAAAAGACTAAAGACACTTTATATCATTTTTACAGTGATATGTCAGCGTATACTTATTGAATCTTAATCGTTTTGACCTGCATCTTACCAGATAAATATTATATGTATGTATGTATTGGGCATTTATAAAGCGCATTCCGGCCCTCGGGCATCGAAGCGCTAACTAGGTGAGGCAGAAAAGACCTAAGCAAAGGAGCTCCCAAACTTATTGAGGAAACAGCCATGTCTTGACCAGTTTCCTGAAAGTTAAATGGTTGTGTTCTTGCCTTATACTCAGTGGAAGAGAGTTCCAAATTTTAGCAGCTGCAATAGTAAAAGCTCTGTCTTAAAAAAACAAGGATGACAGAAGCTTTAAGCTAAAAGATCGATAAAAAACAGCCTTGAATGCAAAAAGACGCGCTTACCACAATCCGAGATAAATATATAATATATTTTTCTAAACACTGTGTGGTGTATTTCTGTGGTGCTCTACTGTGTTATTGCATGATTTATTGCACAAATGCTTTACACATTGCCTTCTAAGTTAAGCCTGACTGATCAGTGCCAAGCTACCCGAGGGTGGGCACAGGATCATTTGGATTGTGTGTGACTTACCCTTACTAGTGTGAGGGTCCTTGCTTGGACAGGGGGTGTAACCATACTGCCAACCAAAGACCCCATTTCTAAAGGTAATGTAGAAATCAACTTCACCAGTAAGTAGGATTTCCCACTACCATTCCAACCAAACCAAATATGATGAGTCTATTCCTCTCAGATCAGAAATTACCACTTAACCACATATAAGGGAATCTCTAAAGCTGGCCTATAAGAGGAGCAGGCTTCACAGTAGTGAAAAACAGCTCTGGGGGGTTTCACTACCAGCACATGTAAGTACCTGTCCTGCCTTGTACTTACATAGCACACTGTCCTGTCGGCTACCTATGGCCTACCTAAGAGGTGACCTGTGTGTAGGAAAAGGGGAATTATAAGGCTTGGCTAGTAGTTTTAAATGCCAGTGAAACTGCACACACAGGCCTGGCAATGGCAGACCTGAGACATGGTTAAGGGGATACTTATGTGGGTGGCACAATCAGTGTTGCAGGCCCACTAGTAGCATTTAATTTACATGCCCTGGGCACATCTAGTGCACTTTACCAGGGACTTATAGGTAAATTAAATTTACCTATTAGGTATGAGGCAATGTTTTCATGTTTAGGGGAGAGCACACGTGATTTAGCACTGGTCAGCAGTGGTAAAGAGTGCAGTCGTAAAACCAGCAAAAATTAGATCAGATAAATTGAGGGAGGCAAGCAAAAAGTTGGGGGAAGACCACCCTAATGCTGTCAGGTCTAAGTCAGCAGTGGTTTGCTGTGGGTTTTCAGTATCCCAGTGGAGGGCATAATTAACACTTTTGGTGCCAGGACTGAATTAAGCCAGGCTTGAGGCTACAGCTGCCATGACAGTGGTGTGGCTCATAGGGACCATCGTCCTTAGAAGAGAAAAAATAGTGTGCTTCTGTGATCTTAGCACAGAGGTGCTGACAGCGTCTGCCAGACCTGATTCAGGATGAAGACCCTATTAACGGTGAGCCTCGAAGACATGAACAGTACAGGGGAGCAGAATCTTCCAAAGGGGGCCTCAGTCTCACTGGACTGTTTCCTATATCAACATCAGTGGCCAGACCCTCAACAAAAGTTCCCTTTTCAATGTCACAGGTGCCACCTCCTGTAACCCCATCTACTCTGACAATCACGTTTCCTCGACTAGTCCCATTGCCTCATCCTGTTCACCTGGAATGTACTTGCTTCAGACCAATATTTGCATGGATGACCTTCTCCTGCTAACACCTTCAAGATTGCACTTCTGTCTAGTGTTACCTGACGAGTATGGGAACCTTTTTCATGCAAAAGGTCGAGATAATATTTAATAAATTTACCTCTTTCACCTCCCCTACTTGCAATGACAGGCCTTCCTTACTGCCTACAGAACTGAAAAGCTTTAATAAGTTCATCTTACCCTCAGGAGTGACTTGCAGTGCTTTTTAGGGGTGGGGTGAGGTGAGGCAGGGGTAGATTGGGAAATTAATGAAAAAAAACTCATTTACCTGGATCGTCCCAGCTGCCTCCACCACCCCACTGCTCCTCTGCTGCAGGCACAGACTCCCTTCCTGCCCTGCGGCCAGAACTGACGCTACTTAGAGCAGCATTAGGATTGGTTGGGAGTGCCTACCCAGGGCACTCCCAGGCAGACTGGGAGACTATACCTACTCTCTTCAGCCCGGCAAAACAGCTGAGACAGCCGGCCGAACATACATGTGCTTTGAGGGAGGGTGCACAGTGCACTCCCCTCAGTGCTTGTCACAGCCCGTGGCTCCTCCCCAGTTTATTATTGTTTTGTAGTAAAAGGTTTGCAGCCGCTGCTGCTGGCGGGAAGGCAACGCTCCTCTGCCCTAGCGGAGGAGCCACATCTGCTTACCCTCCTTCGAGGTGGTCACCGATTTACTGAGATCTACATCATCTGGCTCCCCTCTTGACCCATGC
Organism: Pleurodeles waltl; assembly: GCF_031143425.1. Taxonomy (NCBI): domain Eukaryota; kingdom Metazoa; phylum Chordata; class Amphibia; order Caudata; family Salamandridae; genus Pleurodeles; species Pleurodeles waltl. The sequence continues at coordinate 998,309,722 of NC_090446.1, forward strand.
CCCCTCAAGGGTGGCTAAGCCAGTGGCAGAGAACATCTCCCCTCAACTTGCAGCCCTTTTCTCTCATATGTTTCAGTCCGGCCTTTTCTAAGCTGCGTGGAAGAAAGCCTCTGTGCTTCCCTTGTTAAACAAAGACCTTCTTGGATCCCAAGGATCCAAATAACTACTGTCCTATTTCTTATCTACCTTTACCTGAACATAAAACTTACTGAGTACATCTAATCAAACAACCTCTTGGACAGCACTCAATTTGGCTTCCGTAGTGGCCATAGCACAGAAAGTGCTGTGATCAAAGCTACCTAGGAGAGCAGGCAGGCGCTCGATCACGGAGGGGGAGCTGCCCTCATCCTGCTTGATCTCTTGGCAGCCTTTGACGCTGTCAATCACCAGCTGCTGCTGGATCCGTTAGCCAGAATTGGAATTTGTGGTTCAGCCTGGGATCTGCTGAGATCTTTTCTTTCTGGTCATGAGCAGTTGGTGCGGAATAGCGAGCTTGTTTCTCATCCTTTCTCACTCTCTTGTGGGGTCCCTCAGGAGTCTTCGCTTATTCTGACACTTTTCAATCCCTGCATCACCCCTCTGGCCGAACTAATAAAATCTTTTGGCTCCACCTTTGTCTCCTATACAGACAACACTCAAATTGTTGTCTCCTTAGTTAACGACCAGTCAGGCGCAGGATCCAGATTCTGTGATTGTATGCAGGCAGTTAGCAGCTGGATGGGCAGGAACTGTTTAAAATTGAATTCTGACAAAACTGAAGTGATTCTATCCAGTGCCCAATCTTCTTTTTGGAATCCCATCTGCTAGCCACAGGACATGGGCTCCTTAACTACACCTGTCAGGAAGGCACACAATCTCTGATTTCTGACAAACTGTTATATCGATCAAGTCAATACGGTGACATCCTCAGCCTTTCTCATGCTCAGAACTCTGAAAAGATACTTCATGTTCACCTTCAGAAAACTTTGATTACGTCATTACTGATGGCTAAATTAGACTATTTTAATGGCATCTTCCTCAGTGCTCATCTCTACATTTTAAATAAATTGCAAACCCTGCAGATTGCTGCAGCTAGGCTCCTCTTAAAGATCCCGAAAGAACACTCTGTGTCCAATTCAATCAGAGAGGTTTTTCGGCCCTGAATTTGTACAACACAGATGGTACTCCCCCAGCCAGGACCTTACGCTCGGTAAATGCTATACTCATACTTGTCCCCAGGTTTAAGCGAACAGCTTGGGGAAGCAGGAGCTTCTTGTTGGGCACCTCGAAAGCCTGGAAAGTACTTCCTTTGCATATTAAGAATGCCCCTCAACCTACTAGCCGTTTGGAAACTGTTGAAAGCCTGTTTGTACCCTCTCTTTAGATTCTCAGTTCCTCCCCTCTGAGTCTATCAGTGCCTTTATAGCTAGCACCATGACACCTCCGGGTATTCGTTGCGCTTTAGAAATCCCAATAACATAACATAACAAGCAGCCTGTATGGTACAATCCACTTCCAAGAGTAACCCAGACCTCGGTAGAAACACAAGCAAATCTTCCTGCTTACTCCTCTGTTCCCAAACACGGCAGCTCCACAACCAGAGCAAGATAATACATCCACACTTGTGCCACAGTTTCATTGTGTCCCTATTGTGCTGATATCTCATACCTCGTCCCCTATCCAACACCTGCTGAAAATGACTGCCCACTGCTGCACAGCTGCTGCATTTGCTGTAACTGTTGTGCATGTGAAGAAAGATGGACAGGCTGTACTTGTTGTGTGAGGGTACCTTACCCTGGCACCTGTGTCCTGCCTGTTCTACGTGAGTGAAACTTGCAGTGCTGCTGCCCCCGCTGTACCTGTTTGATGTGTCTGAGATAAGCCTGTGCTGTTGATGCCCAGGTGGTGCTCGTTCTCTGGGTCTTACTAAAGCCTGAGAACCTTTTCACCATGCACAAGCCAAAACAATTGGCATTACCAGTACTTGTTTTGTTTAGCAGTTGTACTCATGCAGTATTCGTGAAAAGTGCAAGATTCTCTGCACTCTGGATGAGGTATACAGCAGGAAAAGGGAAATTGTTCTTACTTTGTACTATGTTTGGGCCTCTTCTGGATCATGGTCTCGAGTTCTGTAGATCAACGCTCAGCGTTTTGTATCCTATTCCGGAGCCCACATCTTTACTTTTATGTATTGTTGAGGACGTCAAATCAGTTCTGGATGTGGTTGTTTGAACTGTGCGTGTTTAGAGGCAGGGCCTCCATTTGGACTATTGTGTAAAGTTCTAGACACCACATGTCCAAATGGGAAAAGAGATACATTAGAGATGCCAAAGGAGACCTAGCAAGACTGTCCCAGGTACGCACGAGAAATCTTCTGATGAAAGATACAAAGATTTAAACTTGTAGAATGTTGTGGCGGGGAAGATGCTCGGACCTGTACAGTATGGAGGAGAAGGAAATACAGGAATCCTAACCTGTGAGCCATGGAGTTGATGTAGGGAGCTGAACCTGTAAGGTGTAGAGGAGAAGATGGTTTAGGAATTTAATCCTGCATGCTGTGATGGAGAGGAGGGATAGAAATGATGAATATATTTAAATATCTTGTGTGTATACAAGCACTGGAAGAGACTAACGTATTCTAGTACACGTGTTTTTATACAAATATTTTATCAACCTGTCCATGGCCTTTGAACACCCAGAACGGGAACGGGGGCAAGAGTTACACAGAGATGTTTAAAGGCATGAGCTAAGTGAGCAGTTGCTCAGGACCCTCACCTTCCAAAGGGAAAGTGAGCTTTCTCGCTCTAGCTTACCTCTGCGTACTTTTGTATTTTTATCTTTAACATATATTTCAACATTGTTGGGAACCATATAGACTGGATGATCAAAAAATGATTAATACAATTCAAGGTTTTTCCAAACAAAGGCCCCCCAAAACGTTTCTTGCTCGAGGCCCCTACACTATTTAAGATTACATTGGGGAATCACACGATGATAAAGCATAACTCTGCCCCAAATATGGTTTTTGCCAAGCATGCTTTTTTGAGTTCGGGTTCCCACATCAAGGATGTGGTGAAATCAGACACATTTTAATTCATTAGGCTTCATTGCTGCCATGTTTTATTTCCCTTCGTTCCAAGATGGATCGTGGTTATGATAATCTAGTGGGTATTTTCTAAGCCGCCTGGCCTTGCAAAAAAACAAGGATTCTGCCAATAAAACTCGCGAATGAACATTTGTGATTACATCATTCCAACTTTAAGAAACTCCAGTGGTCACTCGTGAAATGTGGAATGGCAATGCAATTACAATACAACGCAACACAACGAAAGTCCAAATGTTAAAAGGAAAACCCATATGCAGAAAACTTTGCAAACTACGGGAATATTAGTACGTGTGAGGACTACTGGACGTTTGTAAACGAAAAAACTTAGCACAGCTCTATGAGTTACTCAAAATGACACGATTACATAGGTTAAAAACCTAACAGCGCCCTTGTTGCATCCCTACTTTTTCCAGTGCCTCGCATGTTTCTTCTACCTTCGATTCTGAGTTGGTGGGTTTTATGTTAGGTAAAAACGAATTGATTTCCTAGTATCTATCAGGAAAAAAACATAAGGATTATCTATTTATTAAACCAGGCTCTAGGCGCTAGATCTAGGAGAAATATACGTTAATCCATAGGACGTTTAAGCTTTGAAGTTTGATCTCCTTTCTTTCGACATGAGAACGAATTGTATTTTGGGGCTCGCTAACTGGGCCATGGGCAGGCTCGTGTACGATAAATCTGTTGGGAAGCAGGTTAAACTGACAATCCTGCCACTCTCCCCCAACCCCTCCCTACGCCTCGCTTGCGTGAGAGGGCGCGATCCGTCTTGTGCGATGCCAGCTGTGCGTGCAACAGGTAGGACAGGTTACAAGGAAGTGTTCCTGGGCCTGCGGCGAGGTTAGGAGCGAACGCCTGCTCACCTGCCGGCTGAACAGACACCTCGACGGGCCGCCCGAGTGGGAAGCCATGATGTCACCGGCAGGACCAAACAATCACCCCTTTCATGGAGAAGAGGAACAAAAACTCCCTCCGTCGATAACAATCACCAGGGAGCGCTCAAAGCTGGCCACGCAGGGGCATTCACGGAGGCAAGCTGACGGCAGCTCAGAAAAGAGGGGCCAAGTGGAATTTGGCAAAAGCCCTGTTGTAGCAGTGTTTACCCATTCAGAGACCAGGCGTCGATACAAAAGGGCCTACGTTTTGTAGACAGAGTGATCCCATAAAGACTTCATGTGAGGTTTTCATGTAGATTTTGCTGTGGCACATCCATTCACAGAGATACTAGTTAAGATGGAGTAGCAGATTGTCTGATGGTACCTTCTCGCTCCAGCCATCCACCGCACCATGGCCTCTCACACATGGGAAAGGAATGCTGGATAGTTACTGAGTTATTGACAGTTAAACCCTGATGTCTGAGCCCACCCTTCCCACTTGACAACATTTTATGATCCTGGGCGTATCCGGTGACCTCTCTGTACATTAACTCCATATTTACCAGTATTGTGCGCATGTGGATATCTTCTGACCACAAACATGTTCCTTTGTGTGGACGAAGAATGGATGGTACCAGACGCTTCTACAGGGCTTTAAGGCTATAATCGGTCCTGTAGTGCCACTTTTGTGCATGCGCATGGGTTCGAACATCCCCATTGAGCCTTCTGTAGCCATGGCCTCTAGCGCCAGCTTTGAGATGAAAGGAAATGTGATCATTGTGTAATGGAGGACAAAGAGGAGGCCCAACTGAGTTAGATATTGGTAGGTGTAGCAGTGATACACAAGTGTATGCTGAAAGGGTGATGTTAGGGCAGTCACATAGAGCCATGGTAGAAAGACTGACAGCATTAGTCAGAGGTATAGTCTTGTCATGATAAAAAGAAGAGTAACATACAGAAATAGGGCTAGGCAGCAGGTCATAGTCATAAAAACAGATGAAAACCTGACAGTGATTGTGACAAATAATGTAATACAAGAAGTATTGACAGAGTGGTAGATGGATAGTGGGAGAGGACAGTGTAGAAGCTTTCTCTAAATGTGTAAATCTGAGTGATTTATTTTTAATACTAAGGATTGTTTCTGATAAATATAGTTGTAACCAATTAATTATTAATGTTGCACTTGAAAGAATTCAGTTTAGACGGTTAGAAGTGTGTTTATTAATGGAGTTTAGCTATGCCGCATTATTGCTGAGATACTATTTGATTAATATGGATGCTGTTTTGTTCTTTTCATGTTGCTCCTGCTCTCTACCACTCACAATCAGTGTCCCCCTGCGTGTCTTTTCTCCGCACGTTCTGATTTGCTCATTATGTTTTATACTGGACATACCATGCTGAATTTGCAGTTTTTGTTTATTACCTATTCATAAAATCTGTATCAAAACCTCTGGTTTTGGGTGTGAGCCAGATACTTTCCCCTTTCTGCTAGAGATGCTGTTGGTGTTCCTTGTGAATCTGACAGAATTTAGAGATCTTTTGTTTTCCTCACAGGACGCTATCTGATTATTCAGATGACTTTTTTTTTTTCCTCTAGGGATGCTGTCTCTTCCGTTTATGATTTTTTTTTTTTATTGAAACTTAGAATAATTCTGATCTCTGACTATGAACTCTGTATCTGAGCCTTCATGGCATATATTTTGCATTTCTTTGTGTAGTCCATGTGAAGATTTTTAATAAAACGGGGACAGCCTCTACTATGGTGGACCATGTTTTCCACTGCCATGAAAAAGTCCATGCCATTCCGCCATTTGTGTATGCTGGGCACCTCTGGTGCCCTCCAGTATTTGGCCTTGTCCCTCTTTGCCACCACCAAGCCAAGTACACTAAATAGGAGCTTAAATTGAGAAATATCTACATCACTTTGAATCCCCAGTAACACAAACCTGGGTTCGAGCGGGAGAGGTACCTCCAGTATATTTGAGAGTTCCGGAATATTAATCTTCCAGTATGCCTGTATACTGGGGCATTCCCAAAGTGTGTGTACAAAGGGCCCTTCAGAACACGGCAAACATAGCTTTATACGGGACCTTCCCATGTTGCACAGCCTTTGGCGGTCATAATATGCTCTGTGGAGCATCTTAAATTAAATCAGGTACAGGCACCATTTAATGACTATTTCTCAAGGGTGCATTAGTGCCACCTCCCATATCTTTTCTCCATCTAACTACAAGCCTGCCCAGTGTGTCAGGCATGTTATTATTTATTGTCTTGCACGTGAAGGAGATGGTACCTTTCCCCAGCTCCTCCTTTAGTATCCCCCCTTCCAATGGGGGCATTCTGGGATCTCAGTCTCTTTAAACCCCTCAGTCCACAACACATGGTATAGCTGTGCATATTTCTAAAATTGGGGTGGGTATAATTTGTACTCCCAGTGCGCCGAGGAGAAGGACATGTTGTCTCCATTTTCGAGGATATCCCTCATAGTGGAAATGCCTATTGTATCCCATGAATCAAAAACCTGCAGTCTATCCAGTGTTTTCAGGCATGTACCTTTCCATAAAGTTGTTTCTCTGGTGATCTTACGTGCCCAGCCAAGTGTCTTGGTGGCCTTATGACAGGCCATAAGTACAACCTGTGTTCCCAGGGGAGACTATGAAAGCCTGGCCCTCTATACTGATATTGTAAGTGGGATTTCTGCCCCAGCATCACATGTTCGAAACGAAAAGTCAGGTGGTCTTGTGGGGCAAATATCCAGTCATTGATGCTTACCAGATGTGCTACCATTAGTAACCTTCAACATCTGGAAAGGCAAGCCCTCCATTGTAGCAATTACGCTGCAATGTTCTAATCGCTATCCTTGGGTGGCCACCGTTCCATAACAGGGTCCTCCGCTCCCCGTTGATTTTGGTAAATACTCTCTGGGAAACTGGATAGTATGTGTTCTGGAGCACATATAGCATATATATACTCCATATCTAGATGCCATTCAAAGCCATGCAAAATAACTTTGTGTGGCCTCATAGATATGAGTTCAAGGTTTCTGCTGCTGTTGTGTCACAAAAAGTGACACAACAACAGCACAAGGGGATCGTAAAGATGCCCCTAAATGTATAAATTAAGACCCGGATTTTGTGTCGGATTGTGTAACTTTTTTTTACACAAACCCAATTCAAAATCTCACTTGCTGAATCTCACAATGCACTCAAATCTAGTCATAATCAGGGACGTAACTCCAAGGGGGGTGTCACACCCCCTAAAAATGTATTCAGGAGTAAATAGCTGGGTACAAGTGCTTTCAATCGGGTAAATTGAAGTGTCTGTTGAATTTCACCAGGGATTTTTGCATGCTCACACAGACAAAAACACACACTCTTCCGTCTGTGTTTTGAAGACCTTAAAATTGTTTGATTATTTTGAAAAAAAATATTAATTTTTAAGTACTCTTAGAAATCTATACTCCTCTCTCTTTCCTCTGCCCCTTAGGCCCTCCTCATTCCCTGCTTCTCATATAATGTGTTTTTATAAGATGTGCCAGCATGATTATTGGGAAATCTGAATTCTTTCCCACCCCCGCCCCAAACCCACACACACACACACACCCCTCCACCTCAGTCATACTGACCAAACTACGCCTTTGGTCGTAATAGAACTGCTAAACATATGTCTGGGGTATTAATATCTTGTGTTACTTCCTGTTAGGTCATTGTTTGTAATGCCAAGTGCAATGGCAGGCGCCGTGATGTCACACACCATGATGTCACTTGCATACTACCTAACTTGGTTAGTCCCTCCATTTCTTGTTTTAGGACTTGTGCCCTGTATTCAAAGGCCACTCCCACATCTCGTCTCCCTTCCTATAGCATTTCTACTACAGACCTTATACTACCCTAATAGCTCTGTACTTCTCCCCCTCCCACTGCGTATTTACCTTCCAGTGGATGCCACCTATAGTTGGCACACTTGCCCACGTAACACATTATAGCGCGTTCCTCGCCCTTGGAATGTTTGATGAGGTTTCCCAAGAGGTTCTGTGGCAACGTCCTTTTTGGAGTAGGCTGTTTCCGCTTTGCCGGGGTCTGTGCAGCTGCGGAAACTAGGAACTTGAGACCAGCTGTAGCAAGCAGTTTTGCCCATTCTGTGTCTATGGGAAAATGCGTTTGTACATCTGGCCCTTGATCCCGTGGGAGGTGCTCCAGTCACAAAGTTAACAGTCGCCATAATATGTTGTCCCAAAATACAAAGCATGGAGTCGCAGATCGCTGCTGTGTCCCAACCAAACTCCAAAGTGTTGCAAGGCATGGAAATCACCCCCACCTCCCCCTCACATCACGAACGAAAATATTGCGGTTACAGCAAGTGGTTTAATCGAGTCCCAAGCACTTCCAGGTGGAACGCCACGAGAAACACTAATTGCAGCAATGTTGACTGGCAGCCACGTGCCACGGTCGCTCTGCGCATGCGCTTTTCTACAGTCTGTCACTAAGGGATCGAAGAAAGCATGGCAGTGGCAGTGCCGTCCAGAGGTGCCAGCTTTAAAAAATGCGTTGTTGTTCTGGTCATTGTTATGAGTACTCAAATACCAATCTTTCACGGGGCAAGTTATCCACATTAGCTTTCTGTACACCCGACTATCACTTTATCAACTAAAATCTAATAAGGTCCGTTTTTATAAACTTCTTTCCTTCCATACATCCTCTTCCCATACTCTCTCTTTATGTTTTTGCAGGATTTTCTTTTGCCAGGCTTGGAGCAATCTTTGTGTTCACTAATGTCAGGATACGTATGCAATCAGTTTGGAAAAATAATGAACTGAGGCACAGGGAGTGCCAAAGTGATTTGCCAAGCATCACACATTGTGGTCAGCCGAATGAGCCAAGATTAGAAAACGCCCTAAGCTTTAGCCACTGCACGCACACCTCTCCCACCGGCACAGTACAATACCCTAAGCTAGGTGGGCGTCCATAAAACACAATTGCAGGCTTCCACTTCATGAGCTGTGTGGTCTCTTTATTTTGTTTTAAAGCTGTGCCGGCTGCCCTGCCCCGACCACCCACGCCCGTTTGTCATTTTATGGCTCTCTATAAGTTAAATATAGAGCTTTACGCATTTGTATTTTAACCCTTCAGTGCCAGGATACTCTCTCTGGTGAGTTGTGACTACATAAATACACAGAACGTAACCTTTCGGATACCTAGATGAGGGCGTTGCTTGGAAATCCGTTCACTGTGATCTGCGGACCCAGCACAGGCTTATACATTCTGGGGGGGAGGGGGGGGGGGAGAGTAAACGTGGTTTGCTCATATCATCACAAGTAGTTAGGGTGACTAAATGGGACCTGACCTCCAATTCGGTTTCCAAGGACGGTGCCTTGACGATTACAACATACCCATGTAGTACCCACACTTCTGAGACACTTCACTATCGGGCATTTTCCAAGACGGTGTTGGGGGGGGGGGGGTCAGCTAACAGTGATAAGGGTGAAACTACATTTTTCCCATTGTGGCCAGGATGACAGCCATTTGGGCTAAAACAAAAAGGTGTCCCGGAGAAGCCTGGGTAGATTTGTCCATCAGTAAAAGTATAGTTCTCAGGAGACACAACAAAGGTTTAGGTTTATACATATTTGACCCCCGCCAACAGTCTTCTCAACTGTTCGCCTGGGGCATCTGCCTTATTCCGACGGTTGTGCTCTGAGAAACGGGTGCTCCTTAAACATAAATGTCTTTCAATACAGTTTATCTTTAATTTATGTTTTTAGCACGAGTGAGGTTGATTGATGTGAGAGTTAATTGCAGAAACGTTGCATAGAAATGTTTTTAGGCTTTAGTAAAATCCTTACAAAGTTTTATTTAGAGCTCAACAATGTCTCGCTCATTAGTAATGGCAAGAGGCCAGAGAGACTATTCCCAATAACACTAGTAAGCTGCAGTTGTATAATAATATAAACAAATTAAACGGCACTGTTTTGTCTATCAGTACATGTATTCTGAACAGTAGGGCCCACATTTAGGGACACTTTGTGCCGGGTTTGTGTTACTTGTGTAATGCAAACCCAGTGCAAAGCATTGTGATGGTATTTACTTTCAATGCAAATCAGAAGTTGGAGCGAAAGTAAAGCAAAGTAGCGCTATGTAGTACATTGCCCTCCCTTGCGTCTAGGGGGCGTACCGTCTCTGGTACATTGGGCACTCCCATGGAGTCACTCATGGGCTTTGCAGATCCCTAACTATTAATATTCTTTTGACTGATTAGAGACAAAATCTTAAGTCTCTTCGAAGCAGGTGCAAAGGAAGATTCTTAATTGCATCATACTTTTCAAACTTTGCATGTGTGCTGCATTGTACAGCACACATACAAAGTGGGACAAGTATTAATGCTTAGTTGTGTGCTAGATGGGCCCCCTTCCTCTACAAAACCTATGCTTGACAGAACACACCCATCTTTGCTCTATTTTGCATGAGAGAAGTAGATGTGGTACTGTTTTTAACTACCTCTTTGATGCAGTGCGGCCCAGCAACTTTGGTTGCTGTTCTGCATTGCATATTACTTTAGTACATTTCCCCATAGTTGTAAACACATTTGAAACATGGAGAGGCTCATGGTGCTTATTTGTATTTGTTTTTGCATACTACTCCTGACATACTTCATGTTTCAACATACTTGCATATGGTGTTCTCCATTACAAGAGCTTCTTTAAAAAAATCTTTACAGAGAGTGCGTTTTTTTCTGCAGGGGAAAAAAAGCACATTTAGGGCCAGATGTAGGAAAAAAGCAAATTGCGACTTGCAATTTGCCAGTCCGTGCGACTCGCAAATTGCAAGTCGCAATTTGCTATGCAGAAAGGTGTCTCAGACACCTTCTGCGACTCGCAATGGGGTCGCAAAGACCCACCTCATAAATATTTATGAGGTGGGTCGCAGTTTGCGACCCCATTGCGAGTATGGGCACTCACGGGGATGGTGGCCTGCTGGAGACAGCAGACCACCATGTCCGTGACTGCTTTTTAATAAAGCAGTTTTTTTTTTTCTATCTGCAGCCCGTTTTCCTTAAAGGAAAACAAGCTGCACTTAGAAAAAAAACTGAAACCTTTTGTTTCGGTATTTTTCAGAGCAGGCAGTGGTCCATAGGACCACTGCCTGCTCTGAATTTTTTTTTTGTGATCATTCAAAAAAGAGGAAGGGGTCCCATGGGGACCCCTTCCCGTTTGCGAATGGGTTACCATCCACTTCAAGTGGATGGTAACAGCGATTTCATTTACGACCGCTTTCGCGGGCGCAAATGAAATTGCATAGCATTGCGAGTCGCAAATAGGAAGGGAACACCCCTTCCTATTTGCGAGTCGGAAATGCATTTTGCGAGTCGGATCCGACTCGCAAAATGCATTTCTGCATAGCAGAGAGGCTTTTGCGCCTCGCAAACGGCGTTTTTCGCCGTTTGCGAGGCGCAAACCTTTTGCTACATCTGGCCCATGGTCCTCCTTACAAGTTACAAGTGTGATGGGTAGCTGCTCCATTTGCCCAGACTCAGATTTGACAGTGCTCATCACAGTCTGCTTGTTAGCAAATATTAGATAGTAATAGTAAGTAGTAAAGGGGGCAATATAATCTGGAAAGAAATTATACACTTGCTACGAGAAGTAATCCACCAAGGTTAAATAAACGAATGCAGTTGAACTGCTGTTTTATTTATCTAAAAAAGATACGTAAATTATTTTAGGCTAATAAATAATACAGGTATATTTGACTGATTGTGCTTCAATATCCATTGCCAATATATTCCATTTAATATAGTATTTTCGAATACCCTTTAGGTACTCTTAATTTATACAATATATCTTTAGCATGTGGCTGTGAAAACAACTCAAGATGCCTACCACTGGTTGTCTTCTTGTGTTTGCCCTTCCCCTGGAGTATGACTTCTTTTTCATCCTTTTAATTGGGTCATTGGTGTCCTTCCAGTGCATACATTCATGGAACTGTTATGTTCTTTTTCTTTCAGAACTTAATGTGAGTGAATATCTTTTTTACTTACTCTTTCCCTCATGCACGCTCCATATTGCTCCTCTCACCACCCCTAACTTGTCTGTTGCTTCACCCAAGCCTGCACTCATACTCTCCAAGTTGTTTAACCCTCACTTCCTCAGGTCGTTTGTTGCGTATGCTGCTGCTCCTTCATTCCTTCATTCCTCTCACGTTTCTTGTTTTTTTATTTTCTTAAACTTCCTACAATTCGCCCGATTATCTGTGCTCTCCCCCCACCCCCCCAACGCTCGACCCCCTTATCTGCTTCATGGTTGATCTTCCCGGTCCATCTTCTTTTTTTTTTTTTTTTTTTTTAATTTAATGAAATATGGCGGCCACTCAGCAAACCTTTAGTCCCTTCAGTGGAGTTGCTGTGGTGTCGGGTCCTCTGAAGTCACAGAAGCGCTAAATATGATGGTCAAGCCATCTCTGTCACCATTTGGTGTTGAGTATACTCCTGGGAAGATTAGGTGTGTGCTTGGTGGAGAGGGTTATATATAACTCTAACATGGCTCTCTTTGTGATTGACCGTGGCTTCCCACTAGTGACCCCTCCTTAGCTGGTAATTTTAAATCCTCTTTTGCTAAGAACTCTGCACCATTTGGAAATAAGGTTTTTTTCAGTGCCAAGGTTTTTGTTGCTTTTCCCCTCAGGCCAGGACAGAGCCGAGGATATGTAGAAGCCCAGCTGTTGTGCTGTGCTGACAGGAGCATCTTTAGGCAGTTTGGTTCCTAGGCAAAAAAAGTTTTTATAACTCTCTCCCCGTTTTATTGCACACACACTGTTCCAGGCCTGCTGCAAAATAGCTATGACTGCATATTAGTGGTGCTTTTTGTGATCCCTAGTAAGGGGAGAGACAAATGACACCAAGGTGTCCTTTGTATAGTAGTGGCGGCTGGATAGATTGGTGCTGTACGGTCCTGGAAGGGAAGAAGAACTGCCTTACCCTGAGAGTATGATCAAGTTCTCCCTGGTTGAAGTTTGCATGAGGGTGACTCAAGTGGAAGAGCCTTCCTTGAAGCTGCAAACTAATTTGAGAAGAATATATGACTACCTATGTCCTCAGTAGGATTGAAAGAATGAACCTTTCGGTGAGCATGCAATTCCACTTGGGCCATCTGACCCTGTGCGAGCCCATGTCACTCTTCCTTTCGTCTCAGCTGGACACTGGAGTGTTTCCTGTTGTCTTGGGTTTGTATCACATTGGTGGAGGCTTGTTGCCCTGATTCCTTAACAGTTTTCATTATCCATCCATCAAGTAAAGTTCTAGAGATACCGTTGTTGAATGGTGTAGTAGGACACTATCTTTGAACTCGTTTTTCCCCATTTGTCACAGGGACCTTGTGGTACCAGTCATTCCACAAGTCCTATGAATGCCCCCTCTACCAAGAAATTCTGAACGTATATGTCCAGCAGTTGTAGTGCCCCACATGGACCACTGGCTTTGGAGATCAGTTTGATCTATGACTTGCCTTCCCTGAAATGGGTCCAGTCTTTCCGAGTGTCAGATCCCTGGTTCCCCTGTTTACTGTAAATTGTAAATGTGACTTTTACACCACGTTCTTTTATCAACTAGAAGTCTCAGTCATTTTGTGCTGAAAATCTCAGTTAACTTTTACATGGTGGGTTTTGGGCAGATTATCAGTAGCCTGGAATGAACCTGACTCTGCTGTCTCACCTCACACTAGGAGCTGCTGAGGATCTAGGACAAACATCTAATTTATTATATTGCATTGAGTTAATTTGTAAGAATATACATAGACCTTTTAGTTTTTTAGAGTTGCCTGTAGTATAGAACTGAAACCCAAAGGTATCAAAAGGTATTTAAATCTGTTTGAGACCATGTATTTGTCCAAGAAGGTGTTATGATTTTCTGGTTTTCCTTGTTGGTCATCATTGCAGCCACTGTATGTAACCTATCTGTAAATAAGCACCATTTCTTTTTAAAAGCAAGAGCCATGAGTGTACATAGAGTTAATTCAGTGTAATAACACTTTCAAACTGTACTTGAGTTTCAAACCCACCACCACCTTCTTTACCAAGCTTGGACTGCACAAACTAACTACCCATGCGTATGCAGAGTACACATGGTTCTGATGGATGTTTCTAACCACAGGTTCCTCACCTTTACAATATTCCCATTATCTAGACTAGATCTGGAAGTTTTAAAACAGTTTTGCTCCTGCATGCAGGTAAGTGGTGCGGTGCGACTCACCATTGATTTGATTCTGTCTCAGAAGTGAACGGAGCTGCAAATAAGTGCCACCCATGTGCGTTAATGTCAGTTCTTTTCCACCCATGCCTTTGTTTTTGGATCTGCAGCTTACTCATTCTTTTATCTCGTCAGTTGACAAGTTTTGTTCTCAAAATAATTTTTTTACCATAGTATTCAAGGGACCAACCTACATGGTTTAAACCATGTAGGAAGTGTTGCAAACATATGTCGTGTGACAGACCCTATGCGGTATGGATTTGGTGTTTGGGTTGGGGACACAACTCCCAAGTCCTGCAAGAAACGTGTCCTTATGTTTCCGAATGCGATCCCGGAATGTGAAGTGAAACTATATGTTGCAGAACACTGAAGTTCTACCCCCACTCGAAGTTGAGGGCGTGGACCCGTTCACGCGACAAGTCCTTGTCATGGTCCAAGTCCTCCAGTAAGTTGAAAAGGAAGCACTAGACGTCCAAGAGGGACTCATCCCTGTCCTGCCACTTTAAGCCAGATAAGTCACGTGGACGTCAGGGTGGCTCTCGGTCTCGCTTCTGGTCCCCGGATGAGGAGACGATTCGGCAACTGGTTCCAATGCACCCCAATTTTCTAGTCCCATTGGTGATGTTCAAAAGATGAAGTCCTTTAAAGAGGCCATGTTGCACATCTTTAGCATTCTTCCGGCTCACTGTGGTGCAACTTTGGGCTCCAAAGATCCACAGAGTCTTTGGTTTGGGTTACCACCGACAGATCCATCCTCGGGGCTGTCCGTGCCTCCAGAACACATCTCGAGTTGCGCTGTGGGTCTGAAACTGACTTCCAATTTGATACCCAAATTCTCGCTTGTACCTTTTACGTGGACACCAGCCTTGACACCACCGATAATCTTGTCTGACTCCGAACTGAATTTGTCTTGCCTGGACCAAGGGTGTATCTAAAATCCTTACACTTGCACCCAGTCCCAGTTTATTCCCATTCAGACAGAATTATGCTTTTTCCTCAGTGCGCCCTCCAGCACTCCAACAATTTTTCAGGTCAGACTCTGATCAGAGTTAAGCAGCTTTCAGAGATGACGATGGGGATGATTTCCCCCCACAATATGATGATGACAATCAGTACATGGATTTACAGGAGGACAGTAGGTTGGACACTTCCCTAGACACTGGGTTGGGTTCTCCCCTAGACTATCAACAAAAGGAAATGCTTCCTTTGCTGTGTTCAAAGACATGCAGCTGCAGCATTAGATTTACAGCTGCCATCTATGGGCGTAAAAATGAACATGCTAACAAACGTTTTCTAACCTGGGTGGGCTTTCTGTGAGCCTTTGTTGCCATTCATTGAAGTCCTGCCGGGCACCTTAATAGGCAGCTGGTCTAAGCCGTATTCTTACCTGTCAGTGAAGAGACAGGTTTCTAAGTTCCACAGGTTGGCTTCAGAAAGGCTGGTGGGTTATACTTCCATGAACTGAGTATACCCCAATTCATTCCCTATTGCTACCCCCTGCACCCAGACAGAGTCAATGAGAAATGAGGCATGTAGGAAACAAATGTTTTCAGTGGCCAGCCTACCCTTCGGTCGTACAATGCAAACTGTTTGCTCAAGAGATATTTCCATGGGACATGGCTAGAGAGATCTTGCTGGCAGTCCTAGAATAATTTTGGGCCTGCCTAGCTCAAACCATCTAGGTGATGTGCTGCCTTTACTGATGGATAAGCTGTTCAACTGATCTCACCTGTTTGGCAAGAAGGCAGATTTTGCACTGGAAAACCTCAAAGAAAGCCAAGCCACAGCACGTTTCTTAGGCCTCTACTCCTGCATGAGAGTAGCCCAAGCAGCTCTGCCCCTTTCAAAGCTATCCTAGAGGTCTGGTAACTGGCAACGCCAGAGCCCACCACCCTCGTATCAGGTATCCCAGTCCTGTTGGGTGTGAGAATCAATGTCCAGGTCACTAGGGGCAGCAAACTTCACAGTCTCCCATCCCTGCGGAATCAGCTTTGAAGCTACTTTAGTTTGCCCTTTCTGGAAGACAACCTGCCTGTGGGGGACAGGTTGAGGCATTTCCTAAAAGGATGGCAAATTTTCACATCTGACAGACAGGTCCTTCAAAATGTTCAACAGGGCTATGCCCTCCCATTCCTTTTTGACCCGCTGTATCTTCCACCCACATCAGAGCAACTTTCAGAGGAGCACCTGTCTATCTTGCTTCAGGAAGTCCAGGCTGTTGTAGCCAAGTGAGCCATAGACAGGGTGTTGGCCTCGGAAATAGGGAATTGCTGTTATTCCTGCTATTTTATTGTGCTGAAGAAGGACAGAGGCCTTCCTACTGGTTTAGTTCTTCGCCCTGCGAATGCCTTCCTATGAATGGACAAATACAAGAGGCTGTTGTTAGCTCAGGTTCCACCTAGCCTGAACCCTGGTGTTAATATGGTATCATTTAATCTGCAGGATGTCTTCCATTTCCTGCAGGCTCACAGATGTTATTTGCGGTTTAAGGTCGGTCGGAGCAATTTCAGATTGAAGTTCTCCTCTTCGGCCTTACCAGTGCCCCTCAGGTGTTCATGAGAGTGAAGGTGTTGGTCGCTGCACCTCTCTGGGAGTTAGGTATTCCAATCTACCTCTAATTTGATATCTGACTGTTGAAGGCAGTCTCGCAGGAGTCAGTCATAGACCAATTTCAGACAATGGTGAAGCTCCTGACATGGTTCAGTTTCTCTACCAGCACCCCAAAGTCACACCTCACTCCTTCGCAGGCGCTCCCTGACATTAGAGCATTCTGAATGTAGTACAATTCTTGGTTTTCCGTCCATCATAATGAGTCCATGACATTCAGGGTTTGTTACTGATGTTTCAGCCGCAGTCCTGGGTCTCAGTCAGAGTTTCCTTGAGGCTTCTGGGCCTTTTGGCTTCCTGCATTCTGCTCATCCACTATGTTCTAATTCAGTTTGGGATTTTTAATGTTTATTATTTTGACTTTATTACTGTTTTGGTTCTGCATAATACTTTACACATTGTCCTTATTTACACCTGTATGTTCTGTGCCATAGCTAGCAGGAGGTTGAGTTCAGGTTAATTTAATGACTTTGATGATTTACCATGACAAGCGTTGTGATTATTTCTTGAAGTGGGTAGCCACCGCACGAAAATATCCAAAACTGAACTAGAAAAAATAGAATAACATTTAATAAACAAAATGACACCACAATGACAAAAATCCAGTTAGGGGAAAATGGAGATATAAATGTTTATCACTGAGCATTTCTAATATGGTCAAAGTGTTCAAGCACACTAAATAGGGCTCTGAGGGCTCAGGCTGTGGGGAAAGTACTATGATAATTGTAGGGTCTTTCCACATCTAATACTAAAATCCAGTTTAAGGAAGACCCAGTAACCAAAACAAAATTAGAGACAGATGTCTGGTAGAACAAAAGCTGAGTTTTAAGCAACCAGAGAGTGGATACACACAAATTGTGTTGACATTCTGTTTCCTTTCTTTGACGTTCAAATATCATATAAAACCCCCAGATGACCTGTCAAGCAGCTCTTGACACTCCAGCAGGATATGAAACTGTGTTGTCAACAAGAGGCCCACTGTGATAAAGGCCAGTATGTCTGTGGATACAAAAAAAGGTTCAGGCTTCTGCATTTTATTTGTGAAAAAGGTAGGCACCTTTGAAGTTAATCAAAAGTTCTTGGGCCTAGCCCACAAGCCATCCTGTCAAGATCACAACAACACCTCCCCACACCCAAGACCTTTTGTCCTGGTCATGGAAGCAAGTTCACACCCATCAAACTGCTAATTACTGGGTGGCAGAAGTGGGAGATCCAAATTGAGATTTAGCTGCCAGAGGCTTCAGGCATGGCAAAGACAAAGAACGCACATCACATAACCTACCGTGGTGCAGTTGGGATCAGAGATCAATGTGAGCAGACAAGGTTTTAAGCAGTTGCACTGAGCAAAGGGTTTTAAACATATGCATTGATCAAAGTTACAATTTAACACCACAAACTGTTGTGTTTTAACTGTCGAATTGTAGGAATTATTATCTGTCAGTAATACTTAATTTATTAACCTCTAAAGTATCAATGGCTAACAAAAGCTCTGCTCTGAAAGGGGACGAACTTGTGAGTGAAGGCCACACAGGGCCACCCCAGCACTACACCCCAAACCCACTGTCCTCTCATACAGACTTGACATGTTTTGGGCTTTAATGGGTAGTTTGATGTGAAAAAAAGATTGCAAAAACTTAATTCGCAAAACCTTAACACCAAAATATAGACTGCTATATTTTTAGCCTTTGGCAAATAAGATCCAAAACAATAGTTGGTATCTAATTCCTAAATGGAGCTCCAATCACTCCCACGTATTTTAGGACTGGTTAATTCACCATCTTAATTCAAGTCCTAGCATATTTGCTAACATATAGTTGATAGTAAGTTGGGGAGCAGGGTGACATTTCCTTAGGGAGATCTTAATGTAAGGTCGACATTTTGATAGTCCATGTTTTGGAACTTTAATTTACTTCGTCTTATAACAAGATATTTTTGCAGTGTGTTTCCACATGCAACAATATTTGGCAGCAGGGCGCTAGCTGTAAATCTGCACTTTTTTCAGTGCCTCTTCTTGTTGAAGTACCTTACTCCTGAAAAGTACACATTAGTTCTTGGCAGCTTTTTCCATAAAGGTTTCTCATGGCAATCCAGAACAATTGTCTTAACCTTAGTACCACAGTTCATTTTTATATAGATTGGAACTTCGTAAAATTGAGTCCTTAATATTATGAATATGCTACAACAAACTGGATTTAGAGGACAGTTAAAAAGTAATACATTATTTCAAGAAGATACTAGCATTGGGTATACGTTGAAAGTGTTGTCCAGCTTTAAAAGCAATCTAAAATACACTTCTTTGCTGTTATCATTATTAACCTTTGGGTAACCAGGCCTGCAAGTTCCATAGTTCTTTGTATTTGTCGTTAAAAACCGAGGCTAGCTAAGGTCCCCTCTCTAGAAAGAGTGCAGTGTAAGTATAGAAAGAGTTTCTCAAAAAAGATGTAACCACATCATAAGAGATATCTTTGGAGAATGTATTAGATAGTTAAGACACTGCTGCCAATGCAAATGATGGTCCTTCGTTCCAGTTGAGAGTAATTCATGTATTCATTCCTGGTGGGTCTTAAGTGCAGCAGTATTCCAGTCTCGTAGACAGCTGAAAATCTTTTTGTCTTCTCAGGTCGCTTAATAAAGGAGACATAGCAACGGCCCTGTGAATAAGGTTTTATAGTTCTGCCTTTTCTCCCATTGGTAGGATTCATTCTAACCCTCCTCTCAGCTACCAGGATTGGTTGTAATAGCTCTCTGAGTTAATTAATAGGCATTTTCTTAGTTATTTTTCTTGTAAGAAAAATACCAGTCATCTCTGGCAGTACTGTTGCCCAGGCTCTTCCCTCTAATCGTTTCTTTATTGTCTCAGCTGAAGTCCTGGCACCAAAAGCATCAACAAATGTATTGCCCCTCTATGTATTTAGCAAGGCTCCAGCCAAATATGAACCTGGATGACAACACGTTTTTGAATGTGGGTATAGCCAAAAGGGCGGTGTGTTGTAGTTGGGCCAGACCATCTAATGCTGTGGAGTCCTGCCCAGTATGATAGCCCTCTTCCTAGTTCACCAGGTCGTGCTCTATTAGTGGTCTTCTTTACTGTGAAGCAAATTAATATTTGGGAGTTACAGTCCCTACCTTTAAGGTAACCTCAGTTTGTCACAGGAACAGAAATATTTTCTACCTTGGACAAAAAATCCACAGTGTTACGTAAGAGTCCTTTTCAGTTTCCACTTTACATTTGTAAGGTTGTAGTTGGAGAAAACTATCTCAAAATTCTGGGAGTTGTATTTTTTTTAGACTAATCGAACTAAGGGAGCTTGGCTGTCAATCAGAATAAAGGGTCTTCCTAGCAAATAATATTGCAGCGGGTCTATTACTCATATGTCTGTTAGACACTCTTTTCTATGGTTGGATAGTATTTTCATGAGATAAAATGTCTATAATTTATACAATTGGGTATTCCACATATTGATACATGTGTGATAATAGTACCCTAACCAGTATCAGAGGCAGCTGTTGATAGGATAAAACATTTGTCAAAAACAGAACTTTGGGTTTCAAGTCATTAAAGGTGTTTTCCTATTTTGAGGCCCAGTCAGGTAAGTAGCTTTTTTCTTCGTGAGATAAGTCAGTAATGGGAACCAAAAATTAAAAATCCTTAATAGAACATACATGTTTTTGGTTGTAGGCACCATGATAAGACTGTATCTCTTATTTCTGATGGATGCACATTCTTCACTTTTTGACTATTTCCATGTGCCAGATTGGAACCCGAGATTTTTTAAGCAATGCTCCACTCAACGAGGCACCATATGGCTCCACCTTGACCTTATAGTTCCCCAGAAGTGACAAAGCAGAGCCACATGTATGCGTCACCCAGTTGTGCGATAAATGCACCTTCATGCACCCAAAGGCAAACAGGGAATGGCATGTGAAGTTTTACATCACAGGCCATAAGAAGTTGTGTTAGGAATAGAGGTTCAACTCCTGCACACAGCACAGAAACGTTTTAACAAACAAAAAACCTAGGCTTATTAAAAAGAAAAATATGTCTATTGTAGGACATTATTGCTTTGCATGCTAGAATGGCGATTCTCCAAACAGTATGTAGAGAGAATCTAAATTATATTAAAGATACGGAGGTTAGCACTATGCACTGTCTTTTAATGCCACATCCACAACAGAGCCTTCAAGGAATACATACTACCATAACAACCATTCCAGATTTAGAGCTACACACGCTATATAAGTCCATCACTCAGAATCTTCTCCCTCTTTTAAATCTGCTTTCCCACCTTCCAAACTTATTGTACTCCAACATCTTCTCCTTTTGGCAGCCTCAATCAATTCTCTGTTATTACTGTTCTTCTGATAACAAAGCAAGCAATAAAAAAATTGACTTGCTTCCCCTTTCATTTTTTTAACATTATCGTTTTTTTAAGCCAACAATAAATCAACGTAAAACATTAAACAATCCCTTCTTATCAACATACCTCCCAAGGGTGAAGTGGAAAGGATAATGCTAGCCTCTGTATCATTCAATGTAACCTAGATTCTCTCTACATACACTTTAGAGATTCAACATTTCATTACAAGATCAGAGCTTAGCATTATGAATGTTTAAAGCTTTCCAAAACTGCCCTGAAAACATGCTCCAAAGGTCTGAAGTAATGTCTCACAAACACA
This sequence comes from Pleurodeles waltl, assembly GCF_031143425.1. Taxonomy (NCBI): domain Eukaryota; kingdom Metazoa; phylum Chordata; class Amphibia; order Caudata; family Salamandridae; genus Pleurodeles; species Pleurodeles waltl. The sequence continues at coordinate 998,331,202 of NC_090446.1, forward strand.
CCAGCTCCCGACCAATCTGCCACTCTCAAAACATCCTCCTACCTTGCACCTGACCATATCACCTTATTAGCCATAGCACCCCTCAAAGACAGGGCCCCAAAACGTACAACATCTACACCTGCCTCTCTCATTACACACTTCAACCATCTTGCTATTGTAGCAGACATCACTGCCCTAATGGCTTCACATAAGAAATCAACAACTGCTTATCTGCCTCGTGCCTGAACTCCAAAATCTTACCCTCATAAACTTGTATGCAATCCATCACACATAACATCTTATTGTCCTCAAACTTTGGACAATAAATTGAATGTGACATAGCCTTAAGCCTCCTCCTAACCTCAAAAAACACCACATGATGAGTATAAACCCTATTAAAAACCTCCAAATCTTTAATATCTGAAACCCCTCTGCACAATACCAAACATAGAAGAGAAGGCAACTTCAAAGTCAATCTTCTAACATTCGAAAATGAATTAGCTGGCCATGACTCTAACAAACTCTACATCAAATTATTAACATCCCATAACAACTTACACCTAGAACTTGGAGGTCTCCTTTACTCATACCGTTCATTACTCTACAAACCAAAACACCTCTTCCTATTGACCTCCCATTATTTAATACATGACCAGCAGCAATAGTGAATCTATAACAATTTATCATCCTTTAGTTCTGTCAAAAAACTCACCACTTCCACAACATTCTTCTCCACAGGGTCGAAACTCCTTTCCATGCACCAACCAACCCACACTCTCCGTATTCCTTCATATCTACGCCTTGTCTCTGGTGCCCAGGACTCCTCGAGAAGCTCAGCAGCCCTTCTCGAAAGGCCTTCGTAATCTCTAGCTCTCCTGATACCTTCCAAACAAGAAGGGTCAACACTCGTCATCACCAAAGGATGCCCCTGACAGTCTCCTCCTAGAAGAAGGCCATTCTGTACCTTTTTCATAAAAGGCATCTCACAAGCCATCTCCAACATCAGCGGGAACCATGCCTGAGAAGTCCAAAAAGGAGTCACTAGAACAAACCAGCATTTCTCCCATCCTACCATTAACAGAACCCTCTGCAAGATCGCAAGTAGTTGGAAAGCAAAAACGACTTTCGCTAATCACTCCTACTGAAAAGCATCTATTGTACTTACCCTGGATCTGGCACCTTGCTACAATATTCTTCCAATTGGGCTGTTAACCTACTTGCAAAAAAATCCAACTTTAATGGATCCCATATCCTTACTATTTTCCTGAAATGCTTGGGATTCAGCGTCGAATGGCTGTAATCTCTTAAGAACCTTGAATTCCAAACTGCTATCACATTCTCATTTCCAGGCTCTCAAGGATATCTTTTTCTCCAAACAAAAATACCACAACTCTTGTGCCGAATTTATCAGATGCTTTGACCTCACCCCCCAAACGATTTATGTACGAAACAGTCAAAATATTGTCCTTGCGCAACAACACTGTTCCTCCTCGTAAAACACTCCTAAAACTTCCCAACGCAAAATGCCCTGCTTTCAGCTCCAAACAATGTATATGCACCTTCAGTGCCCAACATCTACCAGTTTCCTGACCTCCTGAACAAGATCCCCAACCTTGCAAACTTGCATCCACCTCCATTACATAATCTGGAGGACAACCAAATATTGCCCTGCCATTCCAATTCTTTGCCAACACATCAATTCCTCTCTCACTTATATAGTCAAACTTATCCTGTCCTCATCATAAAACTCCCCTCAAAGCTTCTCCCTTCACCCTCTGCAGAGCTCGATAATGCAAAGGGCCTGGGAAAATGGCCTGAATAGAAGCGGACAACAGGCCATTCATTCTTGCCAAATCCCTCAAAGTCAAACTCTCTTTCTTCAAAACATGCCTTTAATTCTTTATCAAACTAAACTTCTTCGCTGACTACAAAATCTTTCACTGAACTGTGTATCTGAAAACCCAGAAATTCCATCATCTTTGAAAGCACCACCATAGACTTCTCTTCGTTTAACAAAAATCCCAAACCTTCCAAAATACTCCTCACCACCTTTATTTGCTCCTCCAACAACTCTTTGATCTGAGACATCAAAAGAATATTGTTTCAATAAATAATGGCCACAACAGTCTCAGTATGTGGGTGAAACACAATGGGGCTGAAGATAGACCACAAGGAGGTGCCTGAAACTGATAGATACTACCTCCAACAGAAGTGCAGATATCTCTGATTCCTGTCTCATAGGGACTGTAAAATATGCATCCTTCAAATTCAGCATCACTAGCCAATCCTCTTCCTGCAGAATATCCCTTAACAAATGAATGCCTTCCATCTTGAAATGTCTGAATACAACAAGCCTGTTCAACTCCCATAATTATATTACTGGAAGCCAAAACTTGTCCTTTCTTTCTACCAAGAAGATATTGCTTGCAAACCCCATGGCACCCTTCTTCTGCAGCTGATTTACCTGACAGTCCACAACATCCGCCAAATCCTTCTTCAAATTGAATTCCCTTTGCTCTACTACCTGGAAAGAATCCTCCCCAAATTCTAAATTATAACCCTTTACTGTTTCTAAAAACCATGGATCCCTTTTGCCATCCTCCACAAAAAACCTCAACCATCCTCCTACCTGTGCTGAGGAAAAATAAATCTATTTCCATAATCACACTGTGCCCCTCCAGGATCTGACCCTCTTACTCTATTCGTTCTGCTTCTTCCTGACCTTCCTCTGCTTGGACAAAATCATGTTGAGGCTTGGAAACTTCAGCTGTATCCTCTTGACTGATTATAATGGGACCTTATCCATGCTCAGCCGACAAGAAGTCCCTGCATGCTGTCCCTGGCAAAAACATCACCTCCAAGAACTCTCTGCATATTACTTTGTGCCTTATCAAGGGCTGTGAAGTTGGAGACGTACTTCCCCACATTTTCCATCAAACCCTTTCCAAACAGTTAACCTTTTGCACAGTCACTTGCCTTGCTTCCTTTCCTGCCATATCTCCCAGCTTTGGGCTAATCTTCACCAAAATGACCTGCGTCTCTCAACAATAAGGCCTGTATTAGCATTCCCTAATGACCAAATCGCCCTCTGACTCCTGACTCCAACCTCTCATCATGTGTTTATCCATTGGGATCTTCCTCAAATGTGCTTCCTCTGCCATATAAAGAATTCTAGCTAGTGGCCTGAGGATATCCAACAACTTGTCTTGACACTGCTTCAAGGACCTCTCCAGACCCTTCCTGGGGTCTCTTCCCATCTTAACCAAAATTAAATCAACTCTAGATCTAAGTTGGGAGTATAACATACCTTCTCCCCTATCATGGGCCCTGAACATTCTGCTTTTACATCAGCCCATACTTCCTTGTCTAAACGTCTCCTAATCCACTCCTTTATGTACTTTCCTACATGTTCTAACTCCTCCTCATCACCACCAAATATATCATCATCATTTCGAAGAACCAAGACATACTCATTAAACCCTTGTTTTTTACAGGAAATCTCTTTCCACATCCTTCTCCAATCCACCAGAGGAGGCATCTTCATGTGCACCTTTAAGGAAAACATTCATCCTTGTGCAGTAAAAGCCACCTTTCCCCTACCTGCCACTATGGGCTTCTTTATCCTGATCATCCTCTATGACCACAATTTTAGAATTAGTGTTAAAAATAACCACCTGCTTCTTGGACATCAGCACCTTTCCCAAATGTTTTGTTTTTAAGCTGCTTACCGCTCTTTACTTGTCCCTCGTCTGCATCCACCCAATCATCAACATCTCATAAGTCTTGATTCTTTTCCTCATTCATTAAACTACTTATAGTTTCTTTCATGGCAGACCCCATCTCATTTTGAATATACCTTCTCAAAATCTCCTGAGAAACCACACCTTTAGGAATACTTGGCTCACTTCTACTAGCTTCATGTGACAACCTTAAAACATCCACATCACCTTAGCAAAGCAAAGCCTGCTAAACTTCTTTTATACCCATTGCACCCTTTCAAAAGGTTATTCGCTATAAAACACCATTATTTGCAAATTTCCTTCACACTCTATAAAGACCCTTGAACACCTGAGCACCTCTCACTCACATATAGTCCCATTATCCTCAGTTGTATTTAAACAAAACTAAGAAAGATGCCAAACAGCGAGAACTTGTCTGAGGCAAACTCTATGCCCTGTTTCTACAGCCATTAGAACGAATAGCTTCTACAGGAAACTTGTGACAGAACCGCAAACGTGCCCAACACTCTCAAAAAAGGAAATCCTACCAAAACTGATGCCTAATTATATAATCTACATACTCAAAAAACGCTTCACAGCCTTAATTAAAAGGAAACAACCCATAACCCGAGGGGAGAACATAACTTATTTTCTAAAGATATAACCTCATACAATCATTCACAACGCTTCCATAAATCAGACGCCTTCATCAACAACACAATCATTCCATTAGAAACCACTTTAAATAAAATATCACCACACACAAAAGGAATACTTATCTGTTCAGGAGCAGAATTTAAAAGAGGGAGTAGATTCTAAGTTATGGACTTATATAGTGTGTTTAGTTCTAATTCTGGAATGGTTGTACGGTAATATGTATTCTTTAAAGGAGATGCTGTGGGAGTGGCATTATAAGACTTAATACATAATGCTAGCCTCCAATCTTGTAATTACATTTTTGGTCCTATTCTGGAATTCTACAAGTATAAGTCCATGAATGTGCCATGAATTGTCAATCCAAAAAATCAAACAATCCATGACCCTGTTATGGCCTGCTTAAATCAACTCACTGGTGTCAAACCAGGACTCTAAACATATTGGTGTGAATCACTTCTATAACATAATGACGTATGGTGTGTGGAATGTTTATCTAGGAACGACTTCATATTTGTTTTTGAATGTTAGAGAATAATAAGAAAAATGACCAAATGCAGTGTGCAGTTCAAAGTATATGCATGGGTTTTCTGTTATGAGTGTTTATAAGCAAAGAAAATATAGCAGGTGTTGCATACCTTCTATGCCTGAGTCAGGGTGGCTGCGCACATGCTGGCAGCTGTGGGTGCATTGATGGTCTCTGTCAGGATGTGCTGCTTTGGAAAGTTTTTGTCTGTTTCAATGTACTATAAATAGTAGGTGTTACTACCCCCAGATTAATAGTACTTATTTTATCGAACTCAGAATGATGAAAGACTAAGTTGCCTACGATTGGAGTTCATGACCAGATATCATCAGCAAGAACTTGCTGATGTTCTATCTGGATATCGTAATGCAACCTTTCACCTCGATAACTAGTTTTTCTGAAAGTCATGATATCAGCTACTTCAGCTGAAACCCAGTCCTGCCATGCTGGCTCCTTTTCTACTGGTTTCATATACACATGTTCCTCTCCACGGTTACATGAAGGGAAAAGACAATGGCTTGCTTCCAAATCATTCTTTTCCCATTAGGCTAGTTCTAGTCTCTGAGGCTGCTTCCCATCCAGATTCTACACATTTCCTTGAGATATCAAAGTAAGCTGAGCATACTATTGGTCCATTTGTGATTACCCTTGCAGCCCAGACAAGGCAATGTCACTATCTATTCCTGGATCTCTTTCAGTACTTGCCTCAACACCTTGTGTAGTCCAGGCCTCACTCTCCCTCTTTCTCTATGAGCAGTCTCTCTAGAGCAGTGTTTTTCAACCACTGTTCCGCGGCACACTAGTGTGCCGCGAGATGTTGCCTGGTGTGCCGTGGGAAAAATTCGAAAGATTTTTTTTTTTTTTTTTTTTTTTTTTTTTAAATGTCAAATTTTCACCCACATGTGATTGTGCACTGACACCGACTTGAGACTCGACGTCTGAGTGTGTACTGATATCCCGGTACACTATAATGGTACAAAGGTTGCCCGCTCACTGACGGCCCGTGGCAGAATGGCAGCTGAGAAAACTCTGACACGTTCGCATGGTAGCACCAGTGCACGGGCACTTTTTCACTTACGCGTTGTGCATGGATGATGGCACAGGACATCTGATTGTGCGCTGACACCTCCTGCGTAAAGGCAGATCAGTGCATGATGGAACAGCAGTGGTTTCTTGTGTGGTTCATCTATTGAGAGTGGTCCCAGAGTGAACAAGCAGAATGCACAGGTGCACTTATGGACAGACACGTTTACGGGCCCTGGGGCGGCTGAATGGGCGTGATCACAGAGATGTATTTCTTCTCTGACACTTGTATTTATTTGTGAAGGGTTTTGTAAGGCGCTGCGGGTTACCTGTTGTACTTCGGGGCGCTAATTGCTGCACATGGCACACGCCCATCTCATTTACTATTGGCACGGCTTGCACTGCACAGAGGGATGTAATTTTACTGCTTGGCGGAGGCTGAGTGTGCCGGATGCTGACAGTTACAGCAGAGCGTGCAAGCGCCGTGACTGCACGGGGTTGGTCAGTGTGGACAAACACTGGGTCCTAAGTGCGTGCACAGATGACAGTGGACTTACAGTTGGCACTTACTATCCGTTACAGGGACAATCGAAGCTGACTGTGCACAGACCCTCTACACATGGGCACTGTGACTGGCGATCGTGCACTCAGACCTTCTCCATGTCACTATCGGAATGTGCACTTTTAGAGCTGATGACGCACTGGCCTGACAGCGTCACTTTTACTGAACATGTAGTTGTGTGCTTGTTGGTATAATTAAGCATCACTTCTGCATAGGACTGTGCCCTGGTTTACTTAATGCCCTGTACAGTTTTTAGGTCCGCTTTCGCGGAGCAGCAAATATCAGGGCAAGCGTGTTTTCATTTGACGGATTTGACTAAACCTCAGTTTACTCTAGATTTGTTCCTCGTGAAGAAACCATCAGATTGGCCTCTAGGGGTGTTCCCTTGTAGGAGTAGTAAGATTGTGCTCCTGATAGCCATCGTGAGGCCTGAAAACCTCAAGTAATTTATAATATATAATACCATTGTAGCTTCCTTATGTCGAAAGGCGAGTCGGTCACCGTCTGATATAGTTTCTTTTTAGGTTTATATCTGTCAAAGGCAGCGAGTTTGAGCTCCACTAAGAGAGCCGCTGTTGTGTGTCTTACGGAACATTGTGACACCTCAGCTTTTCTGCTCCAGTCAATAAAAAACGTCTTAAATTGTAAACACAAACGCATATTTTTAGTATATATAGTTACATCACTTAATATAAGGGACGGTTCTTTCTCTACGCGCTTCCACGTTCTGGCCGGTCATTTAACCAGGGAAGTGTGAGCTATAGTTATTTGTCCACAATCACACGTTGCGTTCGTTAACGCGGAGAAGCTGAGATCGTAAAGCAGGGCAGCTGGTTCCAGAGCCTACAGAGTAGACTGGATCACATTACTGTACAGAAAAAAATATTATTTGCAGTGCATGTTAGCTCAGATTGTCGTTTTTCAACCCAAACCACGGACGGCCTCTGCCAGTGAAGGAACGTTGTCCGGCCTCATGAAAAAAACAGATTTCATATAATAGCAAGAAGAAAAAAAAAACAGGCCCGGCGCTGTGGAGTTGGCCCGCGGCCTGGAGAGTTGGGGATTTCTTTGCACAGATGTCCAGCTCTTGCCTGGACTGTGGGGTGACGTGCCTCCACCGGGGCTGCAGGGGGCAGTGTAGGTTTTCATGGGTGTGTCTCTCTCCCACTGCGTGTGAACCAGATGTTGAAGGGTCCGTTAGCTGCAGGGTCCGGGCCAGAGGGTCTTTGCTTCTAGGCGCCTCCCTCGGTCGAACAAAGGGATGTCCTATTCCAGCTGCGGGGCCAGCGCTGGCCTGGGCTGTTCATCTGAAGGGGGGCTCCACTCCCACGGGACTGGACCCCTCAAGGCTCTGAGGAGACAGACAGTTGTTGTCCTCAGCCCCGACAAGCGGGCGGCGCCTAAAGGCGGGCCTCGAAGCACTAAACCAAGGGGACGCGTCTGTTTAAGTAACTTGTTATTTGCAGTTTCATCTCATTTTCAGAACTGACGCCTTTGAAATTCTAGTCATGGTGGGAAAGCTACGGAGAAGGGAAGCGCGTTGGCTCGAAATTCTTTAGGACTAAATGAATACCACTTTTCCGGATAACTTTAGAACGGGTCTAGAGGGGAGCTGCTCAAACATGTAATCTTCCCCTTTTTTTATTTCCTTTAGCGGCTAAGGGTTAATTTAATTCTCTATTTTGGTTTTCGTAATGCATCGCGTGTGCTCATGGCAGCCTCTTTCCTGCATTCAGATGTCCTGAGGAAAATAAAGTTTGGCGACGCTTTGGCCTGGGGCATCTGATGTCCATGGGATGACACTGACGTCATCTGTCTCGCGCTCCTTGGTAGACATCCCGTGCTTGTCCCTTCTAAAAAACACCCTCTGAACAGTTCTGTTTGGAAAAGTGTCTCGCGACGCATCTAGAACGTTCCAGATGTTGGGTTCCTCAGCACTTATGCAGGTTTTTTTTAACCGATGGAGCTGCAGCCATGGTCGGTGCAACTCTGGCATCAACACGTGGAAAGTGGCAATCTTGAAATGTTCACACTCACCAAGCAATGGCAAGGTGTTCACCCTGCTGCACTGTGTGAGATAATAGTTAAACATTTAAAAACTCTCGAGGAGAAGTTGTCATTTTATTTCTCTTCAGTCTCCACTGAATGCCTTGACTGGGTTAGGGACCCTTAAAGCTTAGCATCAGTTGGTGGAAAGGACATGACTTTACAGGAGCAGGAGGAACTAACTGAACTGAGACAAAATCGTGGTTTCAAGCTAAGATTTGCTGATCTACCTTTGGACAGTTTTTGGTTGGATACTGCCAAGGAGTTCCCCCTTCTGGCAAACAAAGCTATTTTGACATTGCTCCCATTTTCCACTACATATCTGTGTGAGATGAGCTTTTCAAGCATGATTGCTATAAAAACTAAATACAGAGAGAGACTGAGAGCTGTTGACGAAGAGCTACGTGTGTGTCTTTCTTCGATTCCAGCCAGAATATCAGCTTTGTGTTCAGCCAAACAGGCCCAGGTTGCGCACTGAATAAAGTATTTTATAATTTTTCATATTTCTGTTTACTTACTATTTCATAATAAAGTAATTATAAAATACTTTATTTGTGTTTATTTGATTCCTATTCAAGAGAATTACTTTATATATAGTCAATATAGGCACAGACTTAAATTTTTTAACATTTTCTAATGGTGGTGTGCCTCGTGATTTTTTTCATGAAACAAGTGTGCCTTTGCCCAAAAAAGGTTGAAAAACACTGCTCTAGAGACTTGAAGGTGATGCCTTATTCCATCATTATCAGGCAGGGAACAAGCAGGCTATGACTCAATCAGCGTATCACATACCTATGAAGTTCATGAAGTACACACTGTAAACACACACATATGGGTACCCACTCAGGCGATTAATATATTATACAAATCAACTATATAGTTGCACATTCATGGACTTATAGTTGTGGAATTCCAGAATAGGGTTGGAAATTGAATTACAAGATTGGAGGCTAGCATTATGCATTAAGTCTTATAATGCCACTTCCACAGCATCTCACTAAAGAATACATATTACCATACAGCCATTCCAGAATTAGAACTAATCACACTAAATAAGTCCATAACTTAGAATCTTCTCCCTCTTTTGAATGCTGCTCCAGAACATTTTCTGTAGTAACTGGAAAGACTTCTTGAAAACAGTAAAAATGCTTAATATGTTTAGTCCATGTTAGTAGACTTTCCATGTTACCCCTTTTAGGTATCTAAGTTCTTTACCAGCTGCCAGAACGTGGCTTTGTCTTTTTGTTTTAGGAGGCTGTATAGATCGAGTCCCTATTCATCGTTGTGTTTTTCTCCTTTCTTGCCACAGCTGTTTATGGTTGAGGTTTTTTAGATTAGCAAGGAAAGCAATGTTGTAAGGCATATAGTCAATTTTCTTGTTGTGTTTTGTCAGTTCTGCAAATCTCAGTCTTTATTGCTTTTAGCCTGGGCTTAAACCAAGAGTTGAGTGTTCTCCATTTGAAAGAAGAGTCTGTAAAATTTGCTCCCTACAGATATTCATGTAGACATTTGATTATCTTAAGCCACATGGCTAAGGATTCAGGTAGACTCTGCAAGGCAGTCCAGCAGCCTCTTGGTTCTTTTTTTTATCTTATGCAGTTACATAATCAAGGTGCACAGAGCTCCATTTTATTCTACGCATGGATGCAGATGGCACTGGATTCCTCACATTGGCGAGTTCCTCTCTTTTTTGACTTCAGAAGTTGTAGCTTGAATATACAGGAAAACAGGTGCTTTCCATAAGATTAATTATCTGGAAGGAGTTTCACACGGAGAAAAGATTTTGTGAGATGAAAGTATAGTCTATCTTAGTGATTTTTCCCCTGAGAATTGTATGTGTGGTTTAGAGGTCAAGTGGAGGTTTCTTAGTTGGTTAGGAAGTCTAGATCAAATGATTGAAAAATATTGCTGATCTTGTCAGTAACTATATTATTGGTATTGGACAGATCTTCCGGGTCTAAGGGATGTGTAAGCTTAGGTTTGTCTAATGAATGTAAGTTGAAGTTCCGGGCTATGACCATCTCGTGCCCTGAACACCCAAGTAATGTCTTTAATTTCTTCTAGGAAGTCGAATGCTATCTTTCTGTCATCTTCTAAATGATGATTTAATTAGATATTTACAATCAGGATGGAAAAAAGTTGTGTTGTCAAGATGGAGCAATTTATGGGTGTAATATTTGTCAGTCAAGTGGTTGTAATATATAGTACAAGGCCTGCTGATGGACGTCAGTTTTTTTTATTTAGTGCTGGATGATAAACCTGATACCCTTTGGTTTGTAGTGAGCTAGCTCCAGCCTTGGTCTGTCGATCTAGCTGTGCCTTTTACTGTCTGAATCTAGACAGATTGAACCTGAGGGCCTGGATGTTAGGAGTTGTTTGTAACTGCCTTGTGCTGATTTAAGTAGTGATCTAAATTAGATGGGTACTATTTTTATGTTGTATTAACGCCAGACATTAAGACTTTAAGATTATTTTTCATGTTCTTTTCGTCGCAGCCTGATACCCCCTAAGTGAATGTGTTATGATGTCTGAGCACTGAGTCAGATGTTTCTGTTTAACGCCAAGTAACCACTGTGTCTTTGTGTTGCAGATGATCTTAATTCAAGATAAATTGTACACTTAATATGTAACCTGGCATCAAGTGATTGTGTGAGTATATGTGACAGTTGACGCAAGATGTTGCTCCTATTTAGTAGTATGTCATCTCTGCCAGAGAGATATACCCTGGTGTCAAGATGAGTTGCTCTGCGTGCATGCTCCCTACACCACTTTCGTCACAGACAAATTGGTGTAGAGAACTCAGGCTGCTTCCATGCCAGGGGTGGTATCAACCTTCGATATAGGTCAATCAGTCACTGTACCATCATTAGGGACACTAAGGGGGTCATTCTGACCCCGGCGGTCTTAGACCGCCGGGGCCAGGGTCGGCGGGAGCACCGCCGACAGGCCGGCGGTGCCCCGCAGGGCATTCTGACCGCGGCGCTTTGGCCACGGTCAGTGCAGGAAAACCGGCGGTCTCCCGCCGGTTTTCCGCTGCCCCTAAGAATCCTCCAAGGCGGCGCAGCTCGCTGCGCCGCCGAGGGGATTCTGACCCCCCCTACCGCCATCCTGTTCATGGCGGGAAAGCCGCCATGAACAGGATGGCGGTAGGGGGGGTCGCGGGGCCCCTGGGGGCCCGTGCCGTGCCCATGCCAATGGCATGGGCACGGCAGGGGCCCCCGTAAGAGGGCCCCGCAAAGTATTTCAGTGTCTGCCTTGCAGACACTGAAATACGCGACGGGTGCCACTGCACCCGTCGCACCTTCCCACTCCGCCGGCTCGATTACGAGCCGGCATCCTCGTGGGAAGGGAGTTTTTCCCTGGGCTGGCGGGCGGTCTTTTGGAGACCGCCCGCCAGCCCAGGGAAAAACTCATAATACCCTCCGCGGTCTTCTGACCGCGGAGCGGTATATTGGGGGCGGAATTCTGGCGGGCGGCCTCCGCCGCCCGCCAGAATCAGAATCACCCCCTAACTGTCATTTTCACTGGCATATTTTCAGACAAAACTGCAAAAGTACAAAACAAGTTTTAGATCTTCTTTCTCAGCAATGCAACATATATTGAACTAATTCCTGGCAAGGATTGATTATTCCGAACATGTCATTGTCTCTTTTCTCTTGTATTGTGGGCTTTACTTTTCGGTTCCTTTTCTTTTTGAGAATGTATGGACACCTATATCAAAGGAGCATGAGTCCACCTATGGTCAGAGGAGGAATTTATTTGAGCTGCCAAAATATCCGCCAGATATGGAAATTTCGAACCTAAATTAACCAACACTGGCAAAGATGGAATATAAAATACTGATTGTTAGGAACTCTTTTCTTGCCAACCTAATATCACTGTTTGAGGCATGCTATTTCTTGACTTGTTGGTACACAGAGTAAATATTTATTTTACTAGATAAGGTTGGTGCCTACTGATGCTTCTTTCTCCAGGTGCTGTGTGAAACCAAACATAGCATTGTGAACCCAAGATAGAAGGAGATGGTATGGGTTGACTTTGGTTTTTACATCTACTTAAATCTTAAATGCTCTTTTTTTGCTGGTCCTTTAGTCAAACATTTGTAAGTGGGTGCTAGTGGTAGTGGTTGAAGACTTTGTTTTGTGGGCTGGGTAATATGCACTGGTCATTTCTACAGCTTCAGTGAGTTTAATCCCATGATGATATTAAATTAGTAGCCGCATGTTATAAGGCAGGGATTCAGTGGATTGTTCCACGTAAATCTGTTGTACATCTTTTTCATTGAACTTTTATCTGGTCTCGTCCATCTAACACGAGTAATCTTTACTGTCTAATACAGAGCCTGTGGTTGCCATCTGGCCTGAGTTTCCCAGATCGGGCTGGCATCCAGTAATGCTAAGAACACAGTCTCACTCTTTATAAAAGCACCTTCTTCACTGTATTGTATGGGGTCATTCCGGCTGGACTGACTGGCAGTACTCTCTCTGGAGCTTTCCTGCTTATAGATGTTCCATGTTCGGGGGACAGTCTGCTTGCTCCTCAACCTTTCCATAATTGGAGAAGGAGAACACCTAATATGCTTTAGTAATTGCTGTTTATGTATAGCTGGATTGGTGCAGGCCAAAGGGAAGGCAGTGGTTAGTCTTTTTACGGTGACAATATGCTGTGTTTAAGATGCATTATAGTTTGCAGAAGAAGCTATTGATCATCTGACACTGATTTGTGAATCAGTTTCTGTCCTTCTAAAAGGCTGTGTAACAGGTGCACCATTTTAATTTGGAGGGCTTCAATACTGGTCCCTCAGACCCCCTTCTAAAACCTAGTGTAGATAGAGGGAGCACGCCCTTAAGAGATATTGTTGAAGAATTTCTTCAGGTAGTTAAGTCACCCCTGACAATGTACGTTTTACCCATTTAAGGTTTCATTTATTTATTCCTGATGACTCTTTACTGCATGAGGCATGCAGTTTTTGAGACAGCCGAAAATCGTCTAGTCTTCTTAGGTCATCGGATGAAAGAGAAATAACAGACAAAGACCCAGTGAAAAAGTTTGACCTCTATTTTTTTTTTTTTAGAGATCTTTCTTTTCCAGTTGATAGGATTCTTTCTGCGCCTCCTCTCATTTACAAGGATTGGCTGTTGTATATTTTCTCCCTCCTTCAAAGGAAAATGCTGATTTCTCCCTGGTTGGGGTTTTCCTAGTCTAATCCATTCTTCCCTTTATAAACTTAGGTCGTGGCTACCTGGGAGTTCACATTTTTTATTCTTTCTCTGTTTATGTAGCAAGGCTTTGGACAGAGAGGATCCTGGATAACAACAAATGTTGGTAAGTGCGAGTATAGATGGCGGGGAGGGTTTTGTAGTTGGTGCCGGTTCCCCTCCCTTGTTCAGAGTGGTCCTTGGCATCTGCTGTTCTCAGGGTAAGGGAAGGCTCACAATGTTAGCCCGCTTCCCGCTTCGGCAGGCCTCTTACAGCTAACTGTCTCTGGATTTCTTATGAAAGGTGCTTCAATATGAGACCCCCACCCTCAATCTCGACATACCCCTATCTTTGGCAGGATCACATCCTATGACTGACAATGACAGGACTCCAGTAACTGCACTGTGATAGTCTCCTAATGCATTATAAGGAGTGAGACGAGACAGGAACTGTGATTACCTTCCGTGCAACAATGTAAAGAAACAAAAGGCAATCTAACCAAAATGTTCCTGCCCTTCGAGAATTACATTTCTTAGTTATTTTTCTTTTTTTGTTTTACAGAAATTTAGCAATTGGGATTGGAATTCAAAATTTCCCAGAAGGTCTTGCAGTCAGCCTTCCTCTGCGAGGAGCTGGATTTTCAGTGTGGCGTGCATTCTGGTAAGAGAGGCTCCTTCCCCATGTTGTCCTTCATGTTTTTCGCTGGTCCAGGCAGTGATTCTATTTCCAGTTGTGGTATTTCCAATGTTTTCTACTCACAATGTTATTAATATAGCTAAAGTTTTGAAAATAATCCCTTGTTGTATTTGTTGTGAGATTAATCCATTGGTGCCTGCGCTTGCTGCCAACATCACCAAAAAGCAACACTTTTCATTGAACACTGTGAAACGTTTACTTCGAGTTACTAATCAATGTAACATTTTCTCCATAACGTATTTCTCAAATGGTATATGTACAATAAAGAAAAAACATGGCCAAAATATAAAGGGTGAGATCACTGGGTAAAGGAACATAAAGTTGTGACAGGATTGTCACTGAGTAATATGTTCCTTTGTCTGTAGGAGCAAATGTGGTGCAGAAGGAAACATTTTGATTCCAACAGGGACAATGAGATCTGAAAAGTATCCAAAACGGAATGGCACAGGTTAAAATTGGTCTCAAAACGTTAGTCCCATGACCTAGAGTGGACAGGCCACAGACTGATGCCGCTCTTCTTCCGGGTCCTAGTCTGATGGGAAAGTAGATCTCCTTGGCTTCCAAATGTGCAAATGAGGAACAGTGCTCCAACAGGAGTCGCTTCACAGGACTCAGGGTGGGAGTGGAAGTAGCGCATTCTGCATATTCAGTGTTTGGCCCAGGCATTGTTAAAACTCAGATTGTTCAAAGAGCAACATAACATATTTTGTATGGAGAAACTGAATAACGTTCAGCCCGGAGAAATTCTGAATGAACATGGGTAACAAATTATCATAGCAACCTACATGGGACTTGGGGAAGAAAAACAGCAAAAATGAGTAACTGTCATTAAGAGTTAATCAGGATCTTGAAACCGAAAATATAAATTCGGAAAACCCTCTTTTTATTTTGGCTGAAGGGCTTATCAGGTGAGAGCAACTATTAGAGTCTAGCGGTTCTACTGTCCACTTAAAAACTCTCACTGTATTCTCAATTCTCACTTTTATAGGCTACACCCAGCCATTCACACAAAAAGCTACTTCCCAACTTCCCCATTTCACTCTGGTACTCTAGGTTTGGCAAGTGCCCTCAGTGCTCTAGGATTACAGAAACTGACCCCCAACAAGCTTCTTCCTTCTGCAAATATGACAGCCTATCCCGGCTCCTCTCTCATCACTATAATAGAGTAGGGGTGCGACCTTCTACCTCCTCTGTCCTGCTGGCTGGAGAATGAGCCTGACGGTGCTAAATGAGGACGTCACCCATTATTGCTGTCTCTGATTAAGGGAACTATTGGGTTGGGTAGGATCATCTTTAGTTGGCAGAGTCGGAAGAGAAATTTCAAGTTACCAGGACTGTAGTAAAGGGTGTATCCATAATGAGACATGCTGCAACCGAAGAGGATCCCACCATCGATGCTCAGCAGCCTCAATGCCTGATCTGGCAAAGAGTAAAGAAGTGCTGACAGAAGAGAAAGCCATCCCCAAAGACATTCTTGTTGACAAGGCAAAGATCCTTCTTCACCTGTGACCTGCTAGTACGAATGTCACCGAGCCACCTGACTTGGGGGGTCTTGTCGTCAGACTCACATAAAGGGGAATGTTGTATTTTTCTGTGTTCAGACATTTGTCCATCACATGCATTTTGTCTTCTGTTGTGAAAATGCGTTGTTCTGCTTCTGCGATCCGCACCGTTTGTTTGTCTGGTTTCGTGGTCAGACCATCCATACATATGTTCAAGGTATCTATTTTCCCATCAATTGATTGTAGGCTCTATTGTATGATGAGGAGTGTAGCGTCTAGGGCCGAAGGTGTGGGATCCGGAGCAGATATTTCTGGGTCCTAAGAACCCATATGTGGGGTTCTGGTGGTGCGGTGGGCCTCAAATATGAGGCGCAATTGAGATTTGTCCACTTTCCCCATTGGGAGAGCCAGGGGCTGCATGCTGTTTATGGGGGTCCCCTTGAACCCCTTCACTAACCACTTGAGCTTCCCGGGTGGTTGTAGTGTGTCAGTAATAGATGCAGTCTAATCGTCAGGTTCATAGTACCATCGCACAGCCCATGGTGATATGAAAGGGTAGTGCAAGGCTTGACAGTTGGTTGATGAATGTGCTGGAAGTAGGGTGAAAGTTTGGATCTACTAACCTCAGTCAACAGGGGAAGCCACCCGCACCATCTTGGCACTATAGATATGGTCCTTTTGCCAGGGGGGTGGGAGCCGGGCAATGTTTGTGGTCTTGTGGTGCAAGCCACGGCCACTGCTGCCACTGCGGTGATGTATCTATCTAATGTGTCCCTCATGTTGGTAATTTATCCTGTGCTGAGCAGCAGGCAGTTGTTTCCAGTGGCACAGGTAATTAGCACAACTGCTGCAGGGCACCAATGGGTAGAGGCTTGCACAGTCACCCTCCGTGGTTAGGCCATTTGCAGAGTTGGCAGCCTCTTGCATCAGAATGGGTTTCCCTTTATCAAGATTCCGCTTTCCAGCCGCTTTTGCATTCAGAGACAGGGGACCCAGGCACCACGACAATGGGGAAGTTCTGTAAGCCCCTGCGTGATGTGCAGCAGGATTACTTGCCCAATACAGAGTTGCAGGTACTAGAGGCAGCACGGCTCACCTTTATGGTCCAGGCCCTGTAGTTGCTGCACTCCTTTTCGTTATCCCCGGAGGAGCTGCTAAGTACTCACAGGCGGCAGGCACCCGCTTGCGCTAGTGGGGTGCAGGATGTGAGTGCGCTTGCAGAGCAGTCAATACGGCCACTTTGGCCAGTTCTGAGATGCAGTTGCTTGCCTGGCTGTTATGGGCATCACAGCGCAGTAGCACTCAGGAACCGCAGCAGCAGCACCGGAGGCCACTCTGTCCCTCTCATGCTGTCCATGAGGTCCCCCTAAGCCCAGCAGCACCACAGAGCAGGCAGCAGTTGCAAGGCAAGTCATCGCACCACTGCCATCTTGAATTCCCACGCCTCGTGAGTGGTCCAGCAGGTGTAGCCAATTAGTCAAGGAAATTGTGGTTGTAGGTAAAACTTATCGCCTACGCCGTGTTCCAGCATTATGGACACCTCGTATTCTGCGTTTAACGGTATTGTAGATGGTGGGGTGCGAGGATGATGATAGGATTCTGGCTCTCAGCCTGCAGAGCTGCACTACAGTGCAGCCATCTTGCTCGGGCTCCTGGCCATGCGCCCAAATCACAAAGAAACTTGTTAGCAAGGTGCAGGACAGGCTGACCTTGACTTTGGTGAAAGCTTTAAGTGATTCGGGTGCACGTCAGAACACTTGCTCTTGATAAAGTGGAGTATAAACTACTCCTCAGAGGGAACTATTACCCTGGGAATGACAAAGCAATACAAATGCTGAAATACAAACTTAGGACTAAAAGGGCAAAATAAATGATAGCACAGCTATAAGATGGGAGGTGCTTGGCTGTAAGTGATGACAAGGAAATAACTTCCACACTTGGCACCTTCTCTATTAATCTATATAGTGCAGACAAGACATCGCCTGAGAGAATTAGCTCCTAGCTAGAAACATCTGCAGATCAGGAACTAGTAGCAGACAAAGGGGCCCATCTAGAACCGTCTATTAAAGTGGAGGAGATGATCAAGCACATACCTAGTCTCGAGTCAGCCAAGGCACTGGGCTACACGGCTCAGTATGATAAAACTCTTCTAGGTCCTTCCTCCTGTTGTAGCTAGACTCTTCAATTCCTCTGTAAACTTCGGAATCATTGCTCCCTCAATGAGGGAGGTGGCAATAATGTCCATTTCCAAACAGGACAGAAACTTGACTCACAGATTTCCCACCTGAACCTTTATGCAAAACTCTTTATGGGCATATTAGCTACAAGACTGGAACTGATGCTACCTGGTCTGGTTGGCCCAGATCATTTGGGCTTTATATATGAAAGAGAATACAGTGACAACACTAGTAAAATCCTATAAATCCTTGAAAATATGCAGAGACTCTATAACCAGGCTTTATTGATCTCTCTTGACCCTGAGGAAGTGTCTGATGGTGAGGACTGACGGTTCCTTCATAAGACGCTCTAGACACATTCAGCATTGGCCCGTATATTAAAAACTTGATATTTGACAGGTTATACGTCACTCTGAGTCTCAGTAAGCGTCAATAGCGATTACTCCTCCCCACACCGTTTTCCATTAGTAGAGTAACTGCAAAGGCACGCCCCTTCCTGACTATTCGTGTTTGCCATGGAGCCCTCGATGGACTGGGTGTGCAGGAATGAAGACATAAAGGGGATAAAATAGGTGGTAACAACTCTAAAGTGACGCTGTATGTTGACAACATAATGATTACTATTTTAGACCTTTTCCAGTCAATACCATCCTTAATGGAGGCACTTGAGTTAGCTGTCAGAATTTAACGTAATTCCTAAACAGTCTCATATTTTTAACATAGTAATCCCAAAAGAACAAATACCTTGCAAATTGTCTTTCCAAACCTGGGGTCCAAAAACTCAATCACTTATCAGGGGGTCACAATTACACCTATAGATGATTAAGCAGTACGAGCTAATTGCACTCCATAAAGAAGTAAACATGCGGCAGGGAAAGATTTGTCATGATTTGGGGGTGAGGTAGCTATAGAAATGACAATGTCGCATTAGATTTTGTTATTTTTTCTGGTAATACCACTCCATATACTCCAACCCCTACTGACGCAGATGATCAATGAGTTTGTATGGGTAGACACACATCCCGGTATACAAGTTGCTTCCTGATGAAGCCCCAAAGATGAGGGGACAAGGGTTTTCTAATTAGATATTTTCAGGTTATCCAACAGCAATACCTTGTGGAATAGAAAATACAGAGTCTGAAACTCATGGTGCTTTATTGACTGGGCTGGGTACACATTTGGAATATTCTATGGAGAAGAGGCACCACTGCTGGTAATGGTACCCCTCATCTATCAGACATGCCCTGGTTAATGTCTGGGGCACGTTTTTAAGAAAACAGTGCTTTGCAACGTTACTGATCCCACTGTCACCCATTACAAGTAATCCAGACTTCACCCTTGCCTTGCATGAAAACATTTCCTTAACGTTTTGTGCATGGTTGCCCAAAAAGAGGGAAGCTCTTGGACCTAAACAGTATAAGGTGATTTGAGGCTCTTAAAAGAATGTATGTCCTCCCTGAATGTGAGAGATATTGATCTTATTATTGTTAGAAATGGAGGTTGGTGGTGCTTTCTCAGAGCAGGTATGGACGATAATATACATTCTATTAAACAACACTGTTAGACGCTTCACAGTGAAGGAGACTTTGGTCAGATTAGAGTTGCACTGGCAGTACACCCCAGTTAAGCTCCACAAATGGGACTCTGCTAGATCTGACGTGTTGGGGAGGGGGCAGAGCCACAGGGACAGTTCTCGATCTTGTTTGACACTGCTGCAAGCTATATTCTTACAGACAGTGGTGCTAAGCATCATAGATAAAATGTTTAATACTTAAATCCGGATTCCCCTGCATACACAATAGTGAGTCCCCCAAACTGACATTTTCCTAATATCCTCTTAGAGGCAAACAAATGCCCTTCACTCTGTGAGCCGCCAGGCAGATGGTCACTTCAAATCTAGGCTCCTGAGAATAGGACATTATTGTATCACCTCTGGGAGCTTCTTAGTATGGGGAAGAATGCGCTGGATGGAATGATTTTGAATCTGACTAGGCACCATTTCTGGAATACCTCACCAAGGAGTTCAGGGAATGTTTATGCCCAAATCTCCACAATACATTTATGTTTGAGATCATTCCAGTAGACCACCTTCAACTACTTAAAAGTGATGACAACAGATCTTTTTCAGCCACTGGAGACGTCTGAGAGCTACGTGGGTGTGTTGTCTCATAGCAGGTGAAATAACAGATGTATGACTTTGCTTGTAGGCTAGGCTAGCTGCTAGGTGATGAGCATGTTGTGGTGGAGGAGGTCTTGGTTTCATCTCCCTTCTCTGTTACCTTATAATTATATTTTTTGTCACATTTCATGAATTAAATATAGTTATTTACATGATAGTTGGTAGATCCCTCCCGAAAACATATGCTGTGCAAATCCAATTGTTTTCTCTTGAATTTAAACTAACAAAAATATTTAATCCCCAACATGTGATGTTGAAGCACTTGAAAGAACTAAAGTACTGTTTAACTGTGCTAACGTTTAAAGTCACCATTTAAAGTTTAACTTTCAAACTAACGTATTTAAATGGTGTACAAAACCTAAGAGTCCGTTGTGCGGATCTAAGGAGTACATGCTTGGTTTTCCTTATCATAGACAGAACAAATTACAAGTACTTATTCTGTTGTGAAAAGTAATCGTGCTCCTCAAGATTTTCAATATTGCATTGGCAGTAGAAGCAAGATGTATTAGCAGACTAGGGGCCAGGTGTATCAAAGGGTTTTTCCCATTCTGTGTCAGTGGGAAAATGTGTTTGTACATATGGTCCTAGGTGACAAAATTGCTTTGTGCTTCAAATGCATCGATACACAAACAACTAGAAGACAATTAATCCAACTTATCCATCAGTGCTGCGAATTTGCCTTTCTGTCTTAGTGTCTTTCGGCTATTTTCAGTGTGTGGCCTCACCATGACTACCCTAATGCATCAAAAATGTTACCTGTCCTTGTTAAGTATTGCTTGTAGCCATTACTTCAAATATTATTGTTGTGTATTGCTAAAAGTATTGGCTTGGATGGGTTTATCATCAAGTATTTGGGATTTTTATTGTTTTAAATGATTGGTTATAGTGAGTAATGCTGCTGCTTATTGTGTCAGTTATTGCTTAAGAATTATATTTGGATACTTTTTATGATTATTGCTTTGAACGTTTCTAATGGTTATTGATTGAAGTATTGCTGATGCACATGCATTGAGTGGTGCTGATTGGTTTTGCATTAAGTGTTTCTGACGGTGGTTGCTTGCGGTATTGCAGGAAGAAATGGCTATTTATCCGTCCACCGGACAAATAGTTCGTAATCTCTGCTATTCAATCAGCGACAGGCAAAACAGTAAATAATCTTTGCTAGTAAGTCAGTGGTTGGCTAAATACTTGAAATTTCACTGTATATCCGGCCACAAACTAAAAAATTATAGATCATATACTATTTGACCAGCATCTAGATAAACATCCTAATAGAGATATTATTAAACTGGACAAGAGGTAAAAAAGAGACCTCCGACAATGGCAAGGGGGTGGGGGCCATCTTGAAATGGCTGTTCAGGAAAGTGAGTAAAGCATTTAAATGTAAGTGCTATATAAATGTACACACGTATGTACAAAGGGAAGTGCATAAATTAATCTAGGCTATCTAGAAATTAAAACAGGAAAATCAATTTTGATTTAATAAATGTATGCTAATATAATGATTTAAATGTAGATATCAAACTATATTTTCGGAAGCTTTAGGATGTGGCACATAGATTGTTTGTGCTGCACTCTAGAGTATTTGGCATTCTGCAAAGAATAATTAGTATGTTTTTAATGCATGCTACATACATGTTTTCTTCACACATGAGTAAGATTGCCACCTTTCTCAGAGGAAAATTCAGCCTTCGGTTCACTTAAGGATCTGCAAAGCCCGAACATGATTCCCAAGTACAACTTTATATGAAATCGCCTCTATTCCTTTTAAAATGGCCTTTCTGTCTTTGTACATTTCAGCCCAAGGTCATTAAAACAGCTGTAGAACCCTTTTAAAAGCCTTGTCTTCTAACATTTACTGTTTCAAGTATGTGCTGATAAGGGGAAATTCCAGATTTATGTGATTTTACAGATTTGTGTACAGGCAGGACATTAAAATACATATCATACCAGAATAAAACTGGCCCAGTTTAAACCCGCCTCATGAGTATGCATTATTTTTTAAATGTTCATGATACTTCGTTTGATGCTTTTTGAGGTCTAGGCTCATATTGTGCCCCTTAAGAAAGGCCTTGTGCTAGTTGTGGGGTTCCTTTTAAGGGTGATTGTGCATGCTTGATTTTTCAGACTAGGCAACATTATAGCAGCCGACAAGCAGCAACAAGCAGAGAGGCAGGTGGTATCTGTGTAGGGTTGCACCAGGTCAGTATTACAGCGGCATGGCCGGTATTTTAATATCTCTGTCAGTCTAAAAATTAGGAAAATCACCTAAAGCTGACAATAAAGATCAGGGCCTGGAGGCCAATGATCAGTAAGATTAGGAGATCTCTGTAAGCAGGACAAGGACTAGAAAGACCAGGGCACTAGGACCAAGGGCCCAAGGAGGACCAGGTGAACTAAAACAATAGTGTCCAGGAGGACTGGAAGTAGGGCTGAGAAGGCCACAATTAACAGGGCCTAAGGAGCCAGGAACTGGGATACCAAGTAGAACAACATCTCTGGCTCCAGTATTAGGGTGAGGAGGATCAGATGTAGGAATGTACAACAGAGTTAGGAAGACCAAGGGGACTGGACATGGTGGCCAGGAGGTCCAGGATTAAAATGATGAGGCTTTGTAGGACCTGACCATGGAGAACTGGGAGCAGGAAGACCGGATTGAGTAGGAAAAGAACTATCAGGGCAAGGAATATCAGAACCAGGATGACCAGGCCAAAGGACTAGTAAGAGGTTGCACAGACTCTGGAGGACCAGAACCAGGGAGACCATGGCAAACTGGTGTATAACCTCAAAGGCAAGGAATAGGAGGACCAAGGCCAGGAGATTTAAGACCAGACCCAGTAGGAGTAGGAAGATCAGGGGCTTGAGGACTGTGGCCAGTGAGACAAGGGGATCAGAATAAGCTAGGAAAACAAGTGGGCAGTACCAAGAGGACAAGTGCCAGGACACCCAGGAGCAGACAAGAAGCAATACAAGGATTATGGCCAAGAGCACCAGGAACAGACCTAGGATTGAAAGGGGGTCCAGGAACCCAGGACCAAGGCCCAGACAACCAAGTAATGCAAAATGAATGGAACCTTGGGGTGACAAATTCAAAAAGAACAGATGATGGACAGGATGCTGAACAATTTCAAACATTCACCCCAGTCACAGATCTGTGCTTAAATCTATTGTTTTTTGTTCACCCCCATTCCAGTGTGGACCCAGCCATGTGTAAATCAGTCTTGACCCTGCTCCCCATGGCAACAGTCTAGCCCAAACTGCCAAGCAAGGTCCTCCCTGGACCAGAAACAAGTATCCAAAGGCCAGTTTTGGGATAGCTGGACCAGGATGAAGAAAACCAAGATGACCAAGACAGCCAGAGCCAAGAAGACCGAGGGAACTGGAGACAGATGGCCAGGAGGACCAGGATCAAAATAAGATGGCTCAGAACGACCCAAATAAAGATCAAGAGGACCTGGACTAGTGGGTGCAATGCCAGAAAGACCATAAGGGCAAGGAACAAGGCCAGGGTGACCAGAATGATCCAAGCCAAAAGGATAATGCTAAGAAGTACAGACCAAGAGGCCAGGTGGATCAGGGGCGTTCCCTACTTATACTTTCTTAGGAGTTTCTTCCCTGTCTTGAGAGGAAGGAGAGGCAGTGGTCATCTTGGAGTTTAGTGTGAATGCTCCTCTTACCCCCTTAAGAATAACCTCCTTTTATTTTCTTGGCCATTCCTACCTGAGAGAAAACAGATGCAGTGGTGATATCTGGCTTATATTAGGAGATTCCTCTTGTAAACAAATATTATTCATGCTTCCTTGTTCCCTAGTCTGAAATCTCTTTACATAGGTCGGTGTTCCTAGAGGATCAGGGAAGGCCCAAACATTCTGATTCCTTATTGCTGGAGTTCCATCCAGAGGGGATGAACCAAATATCCCCAGGATTCTGCTTGGGTGATAAGCTATAAAAACTGCACTAACCCTATTTTCTTTAAAACCTGGCTCCTTTCCCTTCTCTTCTGCCCTCCCCCCATCACTGACGAATAGCTCCAGGAAAGGCAGTTTGCTTGCTGAATACCTTGGTCTGCTACGTTGTTCCTTGTTTAGCCTGGGTTGACATTCTCACTCCATCTTACAGACACTGCTGTATCCCCCAACAAGAGTCCGCAGCAATAATCTAATTCTGGGTTGTCTCACCAAAGCTGTTTGTGGTGTCTGCTTTTAGGTTCCATCTCACATTATGATCTACCTGAAATACCTCACTCTGGTGTTGCCTTTACCAGATAAGACTGTTGTTGGGATGGACCGTCTTCAACACTTGTCAGAGGGGTACAAATCACCCCACTTTGTTTAAGTTCTAGGTTCTTATTGGTCAGGGAGGGAGTGCCATGCATACTATTCGGAGACTGTTGTGTGAGTAGGGTGGTGTCTGCTTGCTACATAGTCTCCCAGATGTACGGTCTGCCTAGTACATAGAAGCCTGCTTGCCTGACTGACTTCTCTGAGAGAGAAGGAAAATGCCTGGCCCTGCAGGAGGAGAGACTTTACAGAAGGAAAAGCGCAAAATATTTCCAGCATGAAAAACACCCAGAAGAAGCTAGCCTGTCAAAGAGAGCAAAGGCAGGTGCCGACCCATTTTGTGAGTTGTCACCTACTTTCCCTGAGTGGTTTCCATAGTGTACCAGGACATTTTACTAAAGAGCAATCTTGTGTTTGCTAGCATTCATACCATATACCAAGAGACTGGTGTGCCACTTCTTGATTTGAATGGAGGCAGCCATGCAAGAGGAGCCATTGTCACAACTGATGCAGACGCATTCTGGGAGGCCACAACTGTGAAGATCAACATGCATTGTCAGTGGTGTAAGAAAACTTGAGGAGGCCCCCTGCAAAGTACATTGAGTCCCCTCCCCTCCTCCCCCCCCCCCCCCCCCCAACTCACTGAGGGGCTCCCAGGCCAGGGTACTGTGTTGAGGCCCCCCCCGCACCCTCATGTCAGAGCTCACCGTACCGCAGAGCCCTTTGTTACACCATTGGAGATTTGGTCCAGAGACTGCAGCTGCTGAGACCAATCCCCTGTATCCAGCCTGGGAGGCTGCACTTGCAGAAGATGTGCACCCTTGATGTGGACTAGCTGTGCTTATCCCCACTCAGCAGCCCTTATCTGAGCGAAACTGCCTTCCCACATACACCACACATCAGTCATGCACAATATACAGTTAATTTTTAGCTGACCACCCAGACGTTTCTTGGTACTTTGTGTAATAGAGTGGTGTTCTGTGCCTCATCTTCCAAATTAACTTGGAAACATTCACATATTCTCTTCAATGGCTGTTGGGACATTTATGTGCTGTTTTCGTGCAGATTGCATTGAAACCAGTTTTAACACTAATCCGCATAAAGAGATGGATGACAATTGTTTTCTTACCCTGTGTGTAGTCCTACCTGGTAATAAGTGGTTCTTGAAACCTGTGCTAGGCATAACGATACATAATTTCAGCTGTTTAGGTGGCAGTGTGCGAAATAGTGACATTTCTCTGCTATTTGCATAGATATTTGCCAAATTATGCATACTGTGTGCTATTCAGCCAGCTAGGAGTTAGCCAGTAGCCGGGTAAATGCCAAAGAAAATTCACTATTTACCCGCTGGTCAGCTAAATAGTCACAACAACTTTGAGTGTTGCTGATGGAGATTTATCAAATTCGTTACATTACGGTTTCTGCTGATGAAGCAGAAGTAATACTCTGATTATGAGAATGAGTGAATGTGATTAACACCGGGTTGCGCCGCTGTGTATATAACTCATGCGTGTGGCTGGCTTTGAAGTACCTACATATGAATGACCTCCAAGTCCCAGTTCACGGAAGAGCACATAGTGTGACATATATTTTACTCCCCCGTTAGCACAGTGTCTTAAGTTTGAAAGACACTTAAACTCTGAACCGTATTTCCGGTTCCCCCACGCGGTCTCCGGGAAGCGCCGACGCCCGCGGCTGCCATGTGAAGCCCTGCGCATTTAGACCTGACCTGGCAGGAAGCTGGTTGCAGGTGAAGTGTTCGTGCAGGCTGTGCGTGCCCTGCGTCCCTCCAGAGGCATGCCAAGAATTGAGAATCCTCTGCAGTGAGCGCCTTCGGGCAGAAAGAGATCAGTTTACCACGCGGGGAAGGCCAGACAGACCTCTTAGCTTCAAACCAGATGGGCTTATTGCTCTCATAATTAAGAGTACCAGGGGATGGAGGAAATGTATTTTAACCTGTGTTGCAAACTTCAGTCCTTACGTTACGGAACGCATTAACAATCATGTTGGGACTTTTTCAAAGAAGTTGCGTACTTTCTTAGCAGCCTTTGCGGTTCACAGTTCACCTGTCGCAAGTGCCTGTGACTGAGGCAGAACAGAACATACATGTTTTAAAGGTCATTTGTTCTTTCCACGCATACCGTGACTACATGGATCTTCAATCTAGGCTTTCAAAGAAACTCACTTACGGACGGCAAAATTTGAATATCCTTCCGTCAACCGAAGTGCCAAATCACGTTAAACAGCATTAACAGCTCACTACCAGCTCAAGTGGGGGCAAGGATCAGCTTTAAACTACTTGTCACTATACATCGAGACTACAGGGGGCCAAGATTCCGCAGGCCAGGAGCCGGCGCTTCCGCTTAGCGCTCCTGATCCCTTGACAAAGTTTAAGCGCTTGAGTGACAGTGGTAGATTCTTTAGTGTCCAGGGCTCCAGGCTGTGGAATTCCAGAACCCAAACTTGAGAGCACAAAGTACATATTTTGTTAGGAAATGCTCAAGGCAACTAACATTATCCAACGTAGCTTCAATTGATCCTAAGTTCCTTTAGGCTTTAACTTAAGTTCTTTTAGGCTTTAACGTTTCTCATGACTGCCTACACATGGCCCTTCTCAGAAGGATCTCAAGGTGGCATGTGCATCTTGGAAGATTTGTAAATAAATAAATAAACCGTATTGTTTGATATACTGAGTGTAGTGGCACTTATAGTAGGACCTGCTGTGGTACCAGTAGCAGGTGTGGTAAAAGACTTAGCACCAGTGGTGACGGTCGTATTTCTAGTAGGATATTTTTGTGTACCTCTGCTGATAGTAATGTTGGTTGTACATGGAGTACCCCTACTACTAGTA
The DNA here is from genome assembly GCF_031143425.1 of Pleurodeles waltl. Taxonomy (NCBI): domain Eukaryota; kingdom Metazoa; phylum Chordata; class Amphibia; order Caudata; family Salamandridae; genus Pleurodeles; species Pleurodeles waltl. The sequence continues at coordinate 998,358,595 of NC_090446.1, forward strand.
GTAATAAAAGTAGTGCTAATAGTACAATATCTAGTGTGCATGTTAGCACTGTTGGCATTCTTTGGCTAAGTAGGATTGATAGTAAAGCTGAAGTAGCAGAATTGAAGGCAACAATCGTACCAGTGATATGGGACTCCTTTAAGGGAAATGCTTGTTTCTAAACCCCTTCGCTGCCAAACCTTTTCCCCCTCAGGTGCCAGGCCTTTTTTGGGCTATTTGGGGCCCTCATAACCTTTTGTCCACATAAGCTACCCACGCCAAATTTGTGACCTTTTTTCCCAACATCCTAGGGAATCTAGAGGTACCCAAAATTTGTGTATTCCCCTGGAGGAGACCAAACTACAGCTAAAATTTTGTTTAAAAAAAAAAAATGGGAAAAAAGGTCTGCAGAAGAAAGCTTGTGTTTTTGTCCCTGAAGATGGCACTAACACATGGTTTGCAGTGCTAAAATCACCAGCTTTCAGGAACAGGCAGACTTGAATCATAAAACCCAATTTTCAACACAATTTTGGCATTTTACTGGGACATACCCCATTTTTACTATTTTTTTGTGCTTTTAGCCTTCTTCCAGCTAGTGACAGAAATGGATGTGAAACCAATGCTAGATCCTGGACAGCTAAACATTTCTGAAAACTAGACAAAATTCTGAATTCAGCAAGGTCACCTGTGTAGATCCTTCAAGGTTTCCTACAGAAAGTAACAGCTAAAATAAAAAAAATATTGTAATTGAGGTGAAAAAAAGAGCCATTTCTGTCCACATTTTCTTCTATAACTTTTTCCAGCTCTGGCAGATTTTTGAACGCAATATACTATTACGTCTGCTGGACTCTTCTGGTTGCAGGGATATTCAGAGCTTGTAGGTTCATCAAGAACCCTAGTGTACACAGAGCCAATAAAGGAGCTGCACCTTGCAATGGGTTTTCATTTTATACTGTGTATACAGCAATTCATTTGGTGAAATATAAAGAGTGAAAAATAGGTATCAAGGAAACCTTTGTATTTCCAAAATGGGCACAAGATAAGGTTTTGAGAAGCAATGGTTATTTGAACATCTCTGAATTCCAGGGTCCCCATATTAGGGTGTGAATCACAGGGCATTTCTGAAATATACGTCTTTTTTACACACTGTCTTACATTTGGAAGGAAAAAATGTATAGAAAGACAAGGGGCAATAACATGTGTTCTTTTATTCTGTGTTCCCCCAAGTCTCCCAATAAAAATTCGACCTCACTTGTGTGGGTAAGCCTAATGCCCGCAACAGGGAACGCAACATGGACACATCGCATTTTTACATTGAAATCTAAAGTGTTTTTTGGAAAGTGATTAGCTGTGGATTTTGGCCTCTAGCTCAGCCGGCACCTAGGGAAACCAAGCAAACCTAAACATTTTTGAAAACTAGACACCAAGGGGAATTCAGAATGGGGTGGGGCTCTCACCAGTTTCTGTTACACAGAATCCTTTGCAACCTCAGAAGTTGGCATAAAAACACTTTCTCCTCACATTTCGGTGATACAAAGTTCTGGAATCTGAGAGGAGCCACAAATTTTCTTCCACCCAGCATTTCCCCAAGTCTCCCGATAAAAATGGTGCCTCACTTGTGTTGGTAGGCCTAGTGCCCGCGGCAGGAAACGCCCCAAAACGCAACACAGACACATCAAATGTTTACATTAACAACTGACATGTTTTTTTGAAAGTGCCTAGCTGTGGATTTAGGTCTCTTGCTCAGCCGGCACCTAGGAAAACCTACCAAACCTGTGCATTTTTTAAAACTAAACACCTAGGGTAAGCTAGGATGGGGTAACTTGTGGCAATGTCAACAGGTTCTTTTACCCAGAATCCTTTGCAAACCTCAAAATTTGGCAAAAAAAACACTTTCTCCTCACATTTTGGTGATAGAAAGTTCTGGAATCTGAGAGGAGCCACAAATTTCCTTCCACCCAGCATTCCCCCAAGGCTCCCAATAAAATGGTACCTCACTTGTGTTGGTAGGCCTAGTGCCTTCGATAGAAAACGCCCCAAAACATAACATGGACACAGCAAATGTTTTCATTAACAACTGACGTGTTTTTGGGAAGTGCCTGATGTGGATTTTGGTCTCTAGCTCAGCCGGCACCTAAGAAAACCTACCAAACCTGTGCATTTCTTTAAATCGGGACGCCTAGGGAGACCCTGGATGGGGTAACTTGTGGCGCTTTCATCAGGTTCTGTTACCCAAAATCCTTAGCAAACCTCAAAATGTGGCAAAAATACACTTTTTCCACACATTTCGGTGCTGAAAAGTTCTGGAAACTGAGTGCAGCCACAAACTTCCTTACACCCAGCATTCCCCCAGGTCTTCCAATAAAAATGGTACCTCACTTGTGTGGGTAGGCTTAGTGCCCGCGGCAGGAAATGCCCCAAAACACTACCTGAACACTTCAACAAAATTAGCAAATACAAAACTACCTGTTTTTGCGGTGACACCTGCGTTTTTGGTCCTGGGGTCAGCAGCCATCTCGGAAACCTACCAAACCCAGACATTTCTGAAAACTCGACATGCAAGGAGTCCAGGAAGGTGTGACTTGTGTCGATCCCCAAGTGTTTTCTTACCCAGAATGCTCAGCAAACCTCAAATGTAGCTAAAAAAATCAAATTTTCCACATTTCTGTGTGGGATCACTGTACCGGCACAAATTTCCTGCCAACCAATGTTTCCCTCAGTCTCCCGATAAAAATGATACCTCACTTGTGCAGGTGGGCCAAGTGCCTGTGACAGGGAAGAGCTAAAAACATGTCGTAATCGAGGGGGAACCAAAGCAGGTCCAAAATGGCAGTTTGGAAAAAAAAAATTTAGGCTGACAAGTAGGGCAGAACTTTTATTGTTATAGATGTGACAATGCTGGGTGGTAGGAATTTTGTGGATTCCTGCAGATTCCGGAAGGTTCCATCACAAAAATGTGGGAAAAATTAGTGATTTCAAGCAAAGTTGGTGGTTTGCAGGGCATTGTGGGTAAGAAAGTGGTATGGGGTGCATGTGAAGCACACCACCGTAGACTCACCCAGATGTTTAGTTTTCAGATGTGTCTAGGTCTCATTGATTTTTCTACATGGCAGCGTCCCAAACACCAAAAAGTACAGCCCTCACCATTCCAAGTGGGACGATTTTGAGAGTTAGACAAGCTCTCATGGCCCAAATGTGAAACCAAAACCCAAAATAATCAAATATCCTCTTGCTTGCCGTTGGGATGAGATCTTTTAGTGTGCGGGGGAGAGCTGAAAGACTGTTACCCCCTTCATTTCGGGTGGGGGCATAACCATGCCCATACTGGTTGGTAGCCACCAGCCGACAATTTTTTTTTTTTTTTTTAATTCCCTGCAATCTAGTAAGCTTTCTGCCCCCCTCCCTGAGGGAGTGGATCATGGGACAGATGGGCCTTACAAAAATAGGACAATCTGTACCCAAGGGGTGGCATAAATGGCCAATAGTAATGTGCCCCATCGGGAGCGACCCTTACCCAAGGGGCTGCCCCCCCCCCAAACAAAACTCACACCTATCCCTGGTGCCTAAGTGGTTTCTGCCCCCTAATAGGAATAGGCTGATCTGTCCTGAAGGGGGGCAGAAATGGGCTAAAATTAATTTGCTCCCCAGGGGAGTGACCCTTGCCTAAGGGGTCGCTCCCCATCTGTATTAAAAAAAAAAAAAAATCCCTGGTGCCTAGTGGTTTCTGCCCCCCATGGGGGCTGATTGGCCTAATCAAAATAGTCCGATCTGCCCCCAAGGTGGGCAGAAATGACCTAAAATAAATTTGCTGCCCTCCCCCCCCCCCGGGGAGTGACCCTTACCAAAGGGGTAGCTCCCCTTGCGTGAAATTGGCACAAAAAAAATCCCTGGTGTCTAGTGGTTTCTGCCCCAGTGGGGGCAGATCGGCGTAATAAAAATAGGCCGATCTGCCCCCAAGGGGGGCAGAAATGGCCTAAAAACAATTTGCCCCCAGGGTAGCGACGGGTTGCTCCCCACATGTAAAAAAAAGTAAACAAAAAATGGATCTCTGGTGTCTAGTGGGTTCTGCCCGCCCCCACACCCCTCTTGGGGCAGATCGGCCTAATTAAAAATTGCCCCCCAGAGGAGCGACCCTTGCCAAAGGGGTCACTCCCCTTCATTATTTATAATATATAAACACAAATCCTTGGTGTCTAGTGGGCATTTCTGCAGCCTGACCGCTTCACGATCGAGCTGCAGGAATGCTCAGACAGACATGAAAGGAAAGGCCTTTCCTTTCCATCCTCTGCCTGCCCCCACTCCCCGATCAGAAGAGAAATGCTCTGCATTTCTCTTCCGATCATGCTGGAAGCTGAGCCTCCAGTGTGATGGGGGCGACCTCTGATGAGATCAGCGTGCGATCATGCGCTGATGTTATCAGACGTCTCTGTGGAGGGGTGGAAAGGGAAGCGATTCCCCTTCCATCCCTGCCCAGGGGAGGGGGCCGGGAGCAGGACGAGGTGGTTATGTCCTCGGTACCCGAGCGCCGTGGCAGAGGATGTAACCACCTCGTCCCAGGCACCCGAGCGGTTAATCATCTCTTTATTGAATCAATGGCATGTACTAATTTCAGTATTTCATAATAAATAACTAGATCCAGTGTGATACTGTGACATTGACTCACTGTAATGTTAACATACTTTTCACCTGAAAAGAATGTAGTTGTAGTTGAAGTGATGATAAATGGGTACGGACTTAATAACATCTTTATGAATGAAAGGCATTGGCTGCTGCATCATCTGTATTTTTGCATTTTTTTCCCCATCCGCTTTTGTTGCTGATCACCAACTTACTCTTTTTGAAGGTATGGCCAGCTGAGCGGCATGGTGGAACCAGTTGCCGGTATCTTTGGTGCCTTCGCAGTTGGACTTGCAGAGCCCCTCCTCCCGTATGCCTTAGCCTTTGCTGCTGGGGCGATGGTGTATGTGGTCATGGATGACATCATTCCAGAGGCGCAGACCAGGTAAGAGGGACTCAGTCCGAGTGCTTGGTTGAATCTGTTCTGGCAGGTCAGTGTATATATCAAGGACTAGCAGTCTCATGGTTCACTGTGCATTTCTATGTATGGGTTGAAATACCTTAGGGCCTGATTTAGAGTTTGGCGGAGGGGTTACTCCATCACAAACGTGACGTATATCCTGTCCGCCATATTAGGATTTCCATAAGATATAATGGGATCGTAATATGGCTGACGGGATATCCGTCACGTTTGTGATGGAGTAACCCCATCCGCCAAACTCTAAATCAGGCCCTTAGTCTTTTCAGCAGAAGTTTCCTATCGAGAACCCACATATGAGCACAATATTACTAAACCATCTAGCCATGTTGTTTGTTCTGTTTGCTGCCATAGAATAAGACTAGTAAATTATAGTCTACTTTAATAAGTTGAGAATGCAGTAAATACATATAGGTAATTAGTGGCTCTCATTTGTAGTATGTTCTGAGTGAGTCAATGACATCACTCGTTTGCCTGACATATGTCTGACTCTGGCCCAGCTCTTTGCTGCTTTCAGTCCTTCACATTTCATCAGTGGTCATTACACTGTTTATAACCTTCAGATGTGTACAGACACGGCATCCACGCTGCATAGCACGTCATCCATAAATTGCCACTCACTTTTTACACCAATGTTGCCACTATCATCTTCTTATGGGTTACATTGGTGTTTGATGGGCAGGGTAAACTATGAAGGAGGCACAAAGCCTCCCTAAAGCCTGGTGTCAAAATGGTTGGGTTCCTAAATGTAAATTCCTTAGTCCTAACCTCAGAGATGTGTGGGATGCAGATGTAGTAGGTTGTTGGTTCAATGCGCATGATGTGATCTTCTGTGACGCCTATCTCTCCATCTCTTTTCATTTCAGCGGCAATGGGAAGCTGGCCTCTTGGACCTCAATCCTTGGATTCGTAGTGATGATGTCTCTGGATGTTGGACTGGGCTAACCACAGCATCCACTGACCTGGAGATGTTAGGGGACAGTTTTAATAGAAAAGAATACTGCTTTTGATGGGGAGCAATGGTTTGGGGTTTCTTCATTTTTTCAGCGTCTGATATCTTAAAGTATGATTTGTTGTGATTTTGAAGGGTGACTAATATTTTCTTCTGGGTTCTCGTCTCCCTCTATATCTGTGCTTTCGCCACGCGTTTAAGGAAAAGTGAAAAGCACTTGCTGCTGGGGGAGATCAGGGCCCCAGGAGTCATTCCAGCCTTGCTGGTTTCTCAGGAGAGTTTAGACCACGTTTTGTATGTTTTGTTACATACTTTTTTGTAAGAGTTGATGGTTTTGAGAGTAAGTTCTGTTTTATGCCAGGAACAAATTAACAGGATAGTCAAGTTAGGCAATAAGAGACCTTATCATAACATAGACGTATTATAACATAGATACTCAAGTATGGGAGATGGCCACTGATCCCTGAGAAGAAATTTGGCATGGAGCGTGCACTTCTACGGTCAGTAGAACATGTAATTGTAGAACTGCTGAATACATGCAGAGTGCACTTAAAGAATCAATGCATTATAATTAGACGAGGTTATACTTAGCTGAAAAAAGAGGTAAACCTGAAAACTCTGCAGAGCTGTGATGTCCTTTTTTTAATCTTGAGTGACACAAATAGTTTGACATCTCTGTTTTGTATTTTCGTTTCCTTTTTTCTTTTAAATCAGCTGAAAACAGGGCATAATTGTGCAATGAATGAGAGGTATCTGGCTATGTGGTTGTGTCTACCTTAAGTAATTAACCTAAATCAACACGTGTCGTGTGACTTATTCTTAAAATGGTAGAGTTTGAAGTGAAACTAAAGATGTTTTTTCACAGAGGACTTCATTATGTAATTCAGAAAAATGTGCTATAAGTAACCACAAGACCTTTGGGGTCCTTTCATTATTATATGCAGAAGCTACTTTCGAGCTACCACAGAATTCTTCTATAATGAACAGGGTGATTCCTGTGGTCACCATGGCAATATCATCACAAACACCTGCGGGTCGACTCCATCACTTAAAGTCGGAGGAAACTGCTAGGTTTCCTACAGAGGATCTCCGGCTGGGTCTGCTATTGGAAGACTGTGACCTGTCACCCATCTCATACAAAGATGGCATTCCGACTTCCATGTTTCCTGACCGGGATGAGCTTGCAAGGCATAGCATACCCAACCTCGTAAAACAAAAAAAACAAAAACAGTGTTTCCAGCATGCATGCAAACAGGGATGTTTGATTTTTTTTCTTTCACTGTAACAAAATCCCGCCCTGGGTGTTTGTTTCTAAGAATCAAAAATAAAGGCAGAGAGGGCCACCTTGACTTGGTGGCCCACAGTGCATTACATCTATGACCCAAGGGCTCCTACTGTCTTGCCGGAAGGACTTTGTTAGATAGTTCCTGCAGCGCCAGTTGTAAGGCAGGCAGGATGCAGCGAGGAGGGTGGAAGCAGGCCCTTCAGGGCCCAAGTGACTTGGCAGCAGGCAGTATACTTGTAAATGACCCACTGTGTCATTATTGCACCCTATGTGTGCTACACGCACATTTTATAGTAAGAATCATGAAGATCCTCACCATCCTTTTTTAGTTAAAGTATTAATTCACCACCATTTTGAGAAGCTGTCACACTGTGCGCTGTAGCAAACTTTGCTTTACAGGCCATGCCCTGTTTTGCATCCATTTTTCAAACCAAGAGGTATTGCTAAGCAATCAAACAAATTTCATTTCCTGACCACCCAATGGATTGCGTTCTACTTGAGTAGACAGAATTATTTATTTGTCTGACTGGAGCACTTACTAAAGCCTGAGTGCCATTAGTGCCAAGGGTCTATTACACTGCGTTACCCAGCATTTATCGTTGGGCATAACAATATCATGCTTCATTCTGGTTCTTGGCAGCACATACATTTTCAATGGAAAGCGAACTTTGATAATTATTGTCTACACAATGAGACACACATCATATATTGTTTCCTTTCGTACACACCACTCAGTAAGGAAAAATAAGGGAGCATTTCACCATTGGTTGCTGTCGGGGAGTGTACAAACGATTGAGTTTGTATGCACTTTGATTTGTTAATGTTGCTACTTATAATTATTTATATTTTCAACAAATTCCCTGTGTTGACCACATTGGTTAGTTGCTCCGTCCTTTTTCTTTAATAAGTGGCAGTGTTGTGCCTCTGTTCCATAAGACGTTCACTGGTCCTGATGCAGTTTCGTTGCTTGATGAAACCCATCTTTCTTTATTGACCTGTTGATCACCACATAAACCTCTCTGAATTACAATTTATGTTCCAATTTCTTGGGATTGCACTAATATTCCCGAGGCATAATGTGGCCCATCTGGCTACCGTTCTTAAAGATAACTCAGTAAAATATTTCTGAGTATTGAAAGGTTAATATCTGATGCTGGTATTCTCAATATGCATTTTTTTATTATGTTACATAGAACCGTGTTTTGTTTTAGGGGCGAGGGGTAATTCTGTAAACCACAGCAGTTTCTAAAGTGTTTATTGACATTGACTATGAAAGCAAAAAAACTGATGTGTGTAAAGTTTTGTTGCACACCCTCTAAAATGCTATTTTATGAGCTTAAAAAAATGACGCCTTTCTGCATAGGTTCAGGTTTTTGCCCTTTCCTCTGTGGTTTCCAGCCTAAACTCCTTCCTCTTGGTTTTCTTGTCTGTGTCTTAAAAATGACTTGTGTTCGGCGTTCTGCCGACCCTCTGTTCTCATGTCACCAAGCAAGATGCAGCATAGCAGGCACAGGGGTTCTTGTATTTGCCCTTAGGAATATTGCTAAATACTGCATTGACCCATGAGCAATCTTAACATGACCCTCGTTACAACAGTAAAACTGAAAGCGCCTGAGATGATGATAGTGCCTGCCATGCCATGGCTTGATTCTCACTGCCCAGATTCTAAGATAACTCTGATAGATGGGCGTTCTAGTTGTCAAGTGCAAAAAAGGAACAAAGTTTAGGGAGATGCGCACCAAGATTACTAGAGCAGAATGGCCTTTATTTAGGAGTGGCCCGCAATAATTCCTGTTATTTACACGCCCCCCGTCCCCCACAAAGAATTACTGTTGCCGGGTCTCTGATAATTCTGAGGCTAGAGACATAACGGTAAATTTGAATTTTGGGGGGAATAACATGCATAAATTGGACATACTGTGCAGATTTCCACATTTTGCCCCCATTACAAACCCAAAACCGTTTGCCATTTCCTCCCAGAGGCTTTGCCTACTAGCAGCAGGTCAAGTCTCCAGGTGAATCGCCATGGAACTGCGGTGTTCCGGCAAAACTTGCAAACTGGTGAAGCTGGCAAACAAGTTATGGCCTGTCAGAATTACAACTTTGGCGGGAATTTACGTTGCTGAACCCATCAATTGTCAGACCACTCTTAATGAAGGCCAAAGTAAGCTCAGAACACAAGCAGGCGTGTTTTGCCAAATCTATGTCAGCATTAAGATAGCTTTATTCGAAAATTCTTCCATCCTCATCTCCTACGTCTTTTATTATAGAGTGAAACTGGCAGCCGAAAAACATTTGCCCTTTGCACTGCAGTTGAAGGTGGAGGGGTTTCAAGGCTGTGGATTCCTTCCACGTGGGGTGTTGCCGTCCATCCGTAAATGGGCTGCAAAATGTTTCCTCGGCTTTTTCAGCCTTTCTTGTGTAATGCCATCTTCCAGGCATTGATGTCTTGTCCTTCTGAAGGCTCACCAGCAATGAGATTAAAATATGGTCCAGAAAATGACCGAATGAGAACATTAATGTATTTAACGTTTGTTATTAAGTTGTAATGAAGCGCAATTGTTTTGTCGCTTGATATGAAGGTTGAAGTTTAATTTGTTTGGAATAAACAGGCATTTTAAAATATGTGTGTTTTGTGGTATATTGCTTCGAAATTAATTCAGTAGTAGAGAGAAGCTTTATTTACAGAATACCTCTTACTCCTCCTGTTTCAGGTACATACTCTAACAAGTAAGTCGCTATACAGGATATACTCTTACCAGTGGGTCACCCTGCTTCAGGGAACATAGTCACAACTAATCCTCTTCCTTTAGAACATCAGGATTGATCCATCATTCCTGCCCTAGTAGACATAACCTCACCAGTGGGCCATTTGCTTTGCGTCACACATCTGCTTTTGGACACACACCACTACCAATGAGCCACTGTGCCTCATGCCATATCATACCAGAGGGCCATCCTACTTCAGGATGCATCACTTCATCAATGGACCACTGTAATAAGGAGAACACAACCTCACCAGCGGATCATGCTGCTCTGGATAACATATTGTCACCAATGTGCCGGGCTGCTTTGGGGCAGATAAAGTAACATGTAATCACTATTGAGTCGTCCTACTTTTCACCACGCAACCTTCCTTAGAGGCAAATGTTGCCAGCCATTCTATGTGCTGCTTTCAGAAACAATTCCTTCCAATGGGCAATGAAGTGCATATTGTCTCTACTGACACCCGCTGCTTTGTGGTAGGTATGCTCAGCAGTAGGATATGCTGTTCAAAAACACATGCACTCTCACTTGGTCCATCCAACTTTGGAGCAGTGGCGTAGCGTGGGTTGTCAGCACCCGGGGCAAGGCAAGTAATTTGCGCCCCCTAACCCGTGGATTTTAGCACTCGCGAGCGCGCCCCCCCCAGATGTTGCACCCGGTGCGGCCGCCCCCCCCATGCACCCCCCACTCTACGCCACTGCTTTGGAGTTCTTATTCTAACAACGGGCTTAGCTACAGTGCTCGAGGAACACACCCACTGCAATGGGCTAACTCTGGTGCACACGTCCTCACTAGTAGATTATGCTACTCTGAAGCACACTCTTCTTCAGTGAGACGTGCTGAGACCTGAGGATGGGGAACATATATCCTAGCCAATGTTCTTGGTTTGGGGCACATACATCTGTTATTGTGCTATGCTATTTTCAGGCACATACCATCTCAGTAGACCATACAACGCTGAACATTACATTTTTCCCAGAGGGCTGTGCTGCTTTGAAGCACATATCCTGTCAATTAGGCCTCTCAACTGTGGAGTCCATTTATTTTATTTTATTTGAAGTATTTGATATATCAGATACCTAGCGTGGGGGAGGAGAAGAGAGCATTACAGATTACATTTCATTGCAGTATGGTATTTTTACACTAAAGGTGCTGTAGTAATGCAGGTGTGGGGTCTGGTTGAATTTAGAACGCAGAAAACTGGAGTGTGGTAAAACCATGTAACTGTAGGAGCACCCAATCCAGCCTCTTCCTATATTACACATATTCTAACTAAGGTACCGCCTTTTTGGGGGGGCACATATTCCTACCAAGGGGCTACATTATCTTGGGACTAATTTTTTATCAAATGACTTTGTACTTACGTTGGACTGCACATCCTCACCAAAGTTCTTGCTGCTCTGGAATGTGCATTGCCTACAATGGGCCTCATTTTGTTCATATGCATAATCTCATCAATAGGTAAGGTTTCTCTCGAGTTCATTAAATAACAAGTAAGCCATTATCCTGTGGAGTAATTACACTCACTTATGTACTGTTTCTTTCAAGCTAATTACACAAACTTATTGACAGTGTTTTTTTTAAAGCAAAAATAATCTAAATGGTTCATGTTGCTTTGGTCAAGTCAATTTAACAGCAGGCCATCTCTCTTTTTATTTCCACATTTTGTCTGATTAGGGCTTCTATTCATATTTCCTGTTCTCACGTACTGGGGTTTTCATTGAGTTTCATGCTCCTTAGTCTGTAAATCTCTGGTATGTTAATAAAACAGTAGTCTCTTTACCTTTCAGCTAGCACTTGTCTAGACGTAGGCCTGAGTTGTACAACCTTTGAGAGATTATCTTAATATATATCAAATGAGGACTCCGCAGTTGAGCTCCTGCTTGGACCTACATATGTTTTTACTCTGTAAAAATAATTATTTCTCTAGTCTCATGTTAAAACAATTCTTTTTGATCCTTTAGCAGTCGTTGTCCGTAGAGCCTACTATCACATGGGGCCAATCTATATTATAAGTAAGTTCACATGATACATTCTGGGCTGGACCTTCAGGTCTGACAGGGATGTGGAATTCCTATCGCCCCACACCCGGGACATATTGTTTAGGGTCAAGGGCAACAAATGTTCATGTTTATTTTGTCCTTGGGATAAGTAGGCCCAACCCCCTGCAGCACAAACACTTTGGCTGCCAGTTTACAGATGAGAGAACTGTCTGCAGTTGAGGTAATATGTGTGTCCATAAGGTAATGCTGTTCGAACTTGTATTTATGTTTCATTAATGAAAAGCCTTCATTATTAGGGTGAGCGCTGTAAATAAACGTTTTAAGGTCACACTGCACTACTGACAGTGGTTCCAGTAAAAAATTTTTTACACATGTTTGAAAAGTTTAACAATATGAAGCTAAGGATAATGCTCCCAGAATGCTTACTCTCTGATTAGATGCAAATATTTGCAGGAGCTTGTAAGCAAGAGTGATGATTCTTTACTTTCAAAATAAAATGTTCAGAAAAAAATGCAAGTAGGGAAAAAAAGTTTTGCTACTATGAAATTTTAGGTGCTATTTCTTTGAAGTGTCATTTAGTAAAATGTGTTGATGCATGCTAGTATTTCCCAAAAATATTCCTGATGAAAAATCAGTGTAACCATTTTCAACAATATTATGGGAAGCCTGTAAATAAACAAGCACTGGCAAAAGCCAACCAATCCGACATTTTCTGAGAGTCTTTTGGTTTCGTCAATGCGTGTCTTGTTTTGACGTGGCTTTTGTAACGCTTGATTTTTTGTAAGATTTGCTAGACACTCACCATTGTAACAAACACAGGCAAAAACAAAAAAAAAGTTTTTGGTCTCAAAAAGCACATATTGCCACCAGTGGTGTAAAAAAGGCCCTGCAGCCCCCCTATGGGGCCCCCTCAGCACAGCACCTGCCCTGAGTGAGACTGGAGGGGGGCCCTCTGTGTTCTTTGCAGGGGGAACCCGTCCACTTTCGTTAAGCCACTGATTGCCACAGTAGTCCCTGGCACTGAACATAAGTTCTTTGTGTGCCAATATGCTCCTTGTGGAAGAGCAGAATGCGATCACAGTAGAGCCAGCCGATAGAGAGAAGTAGAAGTTTAATAAAATAAAATGTCTTTGTTAACCCCAGACCTAATTAGGGACCCTCTTCTTTAAAAAAGTCACAAAAGTGCACCCCTGGTCTTTGAAATAGCGGCTTTCATGAATTTACAAGAACCTAGAGAAGTAGACAAGGAAATCGTACTCCTAGAAAATGTTTGTGAACCTTATTTTAGCACGAGCAAATATGGATGTGTAGATTTGCTCATGTGAAAATCTATTGAGCGTTTACAAGTTCACTTTCCCTCCAACTCTTTTTTCCCCAACCCTGGAAGAAGTTCTACTTCTGCCATTGTCAAGAGTACACTTCCAACTTTTCTTATTACGGGAAAAGATTAGAGAAGAGCTGGTGAAAATCCTTAAAACATGCAAGTTAGTTGGTTTGCAAACTCAAAGGCATTCCAGCCCTGGAACTATTGCTTAATGCTTCCTCCAGCCCCAGTATGTAGATTTGCAGAAAGGTTGCAAATTAAGAAAACTGCTATAGCAGGGATTGAAACTGCAAGTATTCAAACCCTACTATAGTAATAGCACTGGTATAATCAGAGAGGCTATTATTAGAGCTCTTACATAATAAGATGTTGCCATAATTTGTCACAGTACTACATGGCACCAAAGGGACAAGTCAATTTTTCATAGGACAAGTCGATTTAAGAAGCAACCTTTCTCATGGACAAGTAGATATTTTAATAAATTTCACACCCCTGGGTCCTCGATGCCTCTCTTCTTTTGGTATCCAGATTTAGCCAGTCTTGGACTGGCGGTTAGGCGTTTTTCGTTGTGGCTGCCAAGCTGTGGAAAATTCTTCTGCTATCTACACACAACACAGAACCTGTTTCACCACATGAAAGTCCTAAAGACCTGGCTGTATGTTCAATAGCCTTTTATCTGTTCTGACCTAGCTTTTTTCCCTCAGAACCAAGACACCTTCACAAGTAGCAGTGTGCTAAATAAAACTAATATTGTAACATAACGTTCCTAGACATTTTCCCATGTTTTGGGCAGTTCTGATGGGATGTAGAGCTATTGCGTTGGGCCAGGTCTCTTCTCTATAGGTATTGGCTTTTCTGATCCTGTAAAGAAAGTCTTTTCACAACGTAACTTAAACAGCTACAAGCACAGTCTTTTCAAAGTGTGCCAGAAATGTTGCAAGTGGGACAGTCGTACTGTACTGCCCATCTCAGTATACATGTGGGTTGCTTCTATAACCACCAAAGATTCTCAAGCAGAAGGTGCACAAATTACATTCCAAGATAAGCAAATAAGAGCAAAATTATACATAAAGGTAGGGGAGGGGTAAGGAGTACAGCCAGACACAATCTTTAAAAGGCTTCTTTAACGTTTGAAAAGCCACTTATGGATTTAACGGAATATACAGTTTCCATGAAGGATTCTGCACACAAACTGGTGTGAGAATCCTTTACACTACTAGTGCCAACATTGAGAGGATCAACATCAAGGTTTTTCTTCAATATTATCTTGAGGGCCTCATTGCTGCTACTGTTGGGCACCCCACTTTCAGTGAAAATAGTGTAGGGTATATTTTGCCATTATTGGGACTCACAAGGAGTACGTTTAAGGCATGCAGAACCATTGCAAGATGGGCTACAAAATTAATACTGCAACACCTTCCTTATTAAGAGCAGAAGTAAAGAAAGGGCTGAAGTCAGATAAACTGAAGGGATATAAAGTGCCTAAAAAATTGGCATATGCCTTTGCACAGTTAGGTCTACGATCATTTTTTTAATAGAAACTATTTTTTTATTAGAATTTTCTTTTTTGGGGAAATTCTTTTTATTTGCAAACAACTCAAGCTTAGCATACAGTAAATACAAGGGTGTAAGAAACGTAGGGCACGTACATCAGAAAGCAAGTAGTCCGTTTCAACCATAGACATAACTTGTGAGACCAAAACTGACACAACACAAGGGGACCATCTAGAGGTTCCAGGTATCCATCCAACCACCCACCAGCTCTTCAAACGTCCTTCCATTTAAACTTCTCAGTACCTGCACCAATTGCCTCACACCTTGGCACATTTCTGTGGGCAATCCCTACTTTGGTAGACCACCTGTTCAGCCCTTTGACACCAGTCCCTTTTGGACCCCCAATCTTCGATGTGTGGTGGAGCAGATGAGTCATAGGTTTTTGCTGTGTTGCACTTGGCCACAATTGCTGCTACTGCCAAGCAGAGGTCTGCAGTCATATTACAGTTAGAAATGGGGTTTCTGGTTTGCAAGGGTATGTACACCTCAGGCACGCAGAACCCACCAGTCTAGTCAGGACGCAGGAGTCACACACCGAAGATAACCCCTGCTCACCGCCTTGGTAGCTTGGCATGAGCAGTCAGGCTTATCCCAGAGACAATGTCTAAAGCACACAGCACACCCAACACGTGATGCAATAAAGGAAACACAACAACAAGTTATATCAAAATAAACTGTATTGTATAAAATATAATTCGACCAAACAAGACATGTATCTTTTATATCCTGTTACAGAAGTAGTTATCAGAACATCACACAGGTTATTAGTACTCTGCGGCAATAAGCAGTAGTCAAGTATACATATAGGATACTGGTACTCTGCAACACAAGCAGTAGTCATGTTGTCATTAGCACCAACAATGCACATGTCAGAATGAAGATATTACCATGAGTACACATAGAATGAAACGTTACGAAAAGGGCAAGTCATAATTATCACCAACATAGAGGCACATGGAATAATAAATACATTACCCTGAATGCCAAGACATCATCAGGAATGCACAGTGAAGGGAAACATTTCCTTATGGCATAAGTCACATAAAACAATGCCCACCCTCCCACTGTATATTAAGCAGATCCTGCAATTATGCCCATCACCCCAATCATGGCAGTGCAACATATACCTTAGGTCATGTCTGCAACAGGTAATGCAGTATCCTCATGGAGGGAAATATGGAACAGAGGTACCCCATAGAGTAAAATCACCAACACAGCTGATTCTATGAGGTGGGTGTGCCCTGGTGCTTCTTGGGTAAATGAATTAGTGGATCTCCGTCAACTATGCCAGGCCCGGGAGCTCCTGTGCTCCGGCTGTACTAGGGTCACTTAAATGGCCCCCAGCCAGACGGTGCCTCTGAGGGAGGGAGATGGGGGGGGGGCTTAGAGAGAGAAGAAAGCCTGCACCTACCACATCAGTGGGGAGACCTCTCCTGATCTCTCCGCATGCAGGCTCTGACAAGGTGGCTGCCCGCGAGCGTACGGCGCAGCCACTAGAGATCCATGTGCCTGTGGCTTGGCCCAGAAACAGGGTAAAGGCCCTCACAACTCCCTCATCGGCGGGGGGACTTCTCCCAGTTCCCCCCACGTAGGGAAATAGGGTCGGGCGGCTACCCACGAACAGGCGGTGCAGCTGTCTGAAGAGTGCAACTAGAGTCCCTCTCAGCCACACGTCCCCAACGGTTGGCTCCTGCATCACAGTAGTGAAGGTCCAGTTGTGCCGCCTGTGCCCCGGTTCTGGGCTTAAGTCTGTTGGGCTCGGGGAGACAGCCTCAGCTCCACAGTGTCCTGCAACAGGCTGGCTCGAGGGTGGGGGCCGCACTGGGTGAACCTCGACATTTGGTACTGCTGCCGCTCCCACTGGCCGGCTGATGGGGCCCTTGTGGCGGGGGTTGCAGCGGGCGGCAAAAAGCACTGTGCTCACAACAAGGGCTGGTGGGGTAGCACCCCAGGAGGGGAGGGTCACCCTGAGGGAGCTTTGGGAGGTGCAATGTCCACTGGAAATGCAAGGAGCCCGGCGTGCTGCTCCTGAAACTAAATGCTCCTAGAACAGGGTGCAGGCCTCTCCCCAGTCCCCAGATGAAGCGATCACTACGCGCTTAATGGAAACATATGGGGCATCCGGTAGCGCTCACCTCGCACTATCTCTTTGGTGAGGGGGAACCAGTTAAAGGAAAAAATTACATATATATATATATATATATATATATATATATATATATATATATATATAGCGCTCTCCAAGCGCTAGAGATTGCAGGTTTGGGCGGACAAGGGGCAGGGAAACAGCGCCCCTTGGAGAACACTTGAGCCCAAAGGAGGGCAGTTATGCAGCAGGCCAGCACACAACAGAGCCCATGATTCCAGTGGCGGTTCCTCCTGGAGGTACCCCAGTGCCTTGGGGGACCCATAGTCAGGGAGCAGTTGGCAGCAGGGCAACAACAACAGAGCAGTCCAGATAAGTCCCTTGTGCAGTGCAGCAGTCCTCTGGCGGAGATTCGGTCCCGGGTCCAAAAGTGGTCTAAAAATGTGGGGGTCAACCCCCTGTACTTATACTCATTTTGCACAGCTTCCACAAAAGGATGAGAGCGGGTTCCAGTCAGAGCTAACCGGTTCCAGGAATGTCCCCTTTCTCCTCCAGCACTGGCTCCAGACATCAGCAGGGGGTAAACAAGCCCTTTGTGTGAGGCCAGCACACAGCCTTTACAGATGCAGGTGTGCCCCGCCTCTACCTCTCCCACCCCAGGAAGACCATTCACTATGCAGATGCACTCTTGTGACACCTCTAGTCTCCCTGTGTACAGGCTGTCTGAAAAGTATACACAAAGTCCAGCTGTCACTCTGCCCTAGACGTGGTTTGGAGTCAAGCTGCAAAACACCAGAGTCATAAGCACAAAGAAATGCCCACTTTCTAAAAGTGGCATTTCTATAATGGTAATAAAAAATCCACCTACACCGGTAAACAACATTTCTCACTACCATTCCAGCCATACCAAACATGCCTACGCCACCCTCATAGATCAGACAATACCACTTAAACATATGTTAGGGCATTTCCAATGCAGTCCTATGAAAGAGGTAGCACTCACAGTAGTGAGAAACCAGATAGGCTGTTTGTCACTACTAGGACATGTAATACATAGAGACATATGTCCTACCTTTTACATACGCAGCACCCTGCCCATAGGGCTAGTTAGGGCCTACCTTAGGGAAGACTTATATGGTGTAAAATGGGAGTTCCAGGCCTGGCAAGTGAATTTAGATGCCAGGCCCTGTGGCAGTAAACTGCGCACACTGGCTCTGCCGTGGCAGGCCTGACACAGGTTTGAAAAGCTAATTCAGCTCCACTAGTAGCATTCAATTTACAGGCCCTGGCTATAGGGATACCACTGTACAAGGGACTTACATGTAAATTAAATATTGTAATAAGTTGTAAGCTGATCATACCAAGTTTAGATGGGAGAGCACATGCACTTTAGCACTGATCAGCAGCGCTAAAGTGCTCAGAGTCCTAACGTGGTCAGAAACAATAGAAGGAAGGAAAGCATAACGTTTGGGAATGACCCTGTAAAAAGGGCCAGGTCCACCAGGTGGTATCCACAACAATTATTTTTCAGAACCTATTAAAGCAAGCATTGGCAAAGCCAGTAGGTCTCGCCTATGCGAGAGCTATTGGCTTTACCAACAAAAATGGCGAGGGCATCGCCATCATCTTCAAGGAAACCATCAAGTGCACCATAACCGATGACGACCAAACACATCATGGAGCACCTCAGCTTTCGACTCCAGGCCGATGCCAAGACCTTGATGCGATTCACCTTTACATACAGATCCGCCGGAACGACGCCCACCCTTCTGCAACGCCATCTCCAACCTCCTTGTCCCCCTCTCCATCGACTCCCTCCACTACGTCATACTCGGCAATCTCAATTTCTATTTTAATGACACCAACTCCACTTCCCTTATAGAGAACCTCAGCAACATCAGCCTCACCCAGCAGGTCACCAAACCTACGCATAAAGCTGGACACACACTGGACGCCATCTTCTCTTCTAATGACAGAATCAAATTCAGCCCTGTGACTAAACTCACCTGGGCTGACCATGCCCTCATCCACTTTACCATCTCCCAATTCCCAGCACACCACCTCCAAGCACCTCAGCGCCCCCATCGAAGCTGGGGTGAAGTAATCTAGACCCTACGCGCACAGGCCCTAGGCACCACACAACCCGAGCCCACGCAGACCTCAACCAGGCTGTCCAAAACTTCACCACCTCGATCACTAAATCTGCAGACATTCTCCCTGCTGAAACCAGCTAAAACAAACAACACCTCCAAGCCATCCCTCAACACCTACCACTACCATATCAAGGCAGCAAAAAGAGCAGCAATCACTGCCCGCATCGACATCACAGCCAACCACACGAAAGAGCTCATTAGCATCATCAAGGAATTCTGTAACCCGATAGCCAAAGAGACCAACATCCACCCATCCCAGGAACTCTGCAACACACTCTCAGACTACTTCCACAGCAAGATCACCTCCATTTACAACAATTTGGACCCCCAACGCTCCACCTCCAGCCTAGACAACATCTCTCAAGCAGTGAACACCAGGCCCACAATAACCTCCTGGTCCCTGAATACCACACAGACCACAGCAGCCATCATGTCATCCATCCACTCCAGGGTACCCCCCGCCCCCACTGGCTTTTCAAACTCAGAGCCAACACTTATTAGCATAGAACTAACCTGCATCCTCAACACTTTCATCTCTGTGGCAACCTTTCCGGACAAATGGAATCACTAAAGAAACCCCCACTGTTAGAAATGGGGTCTTTGGTTGGCAGTCAGGTTACCCCCTGTCCAAGCAAGGACCCTCACTCTAGTCAGGGTAAGTTACACACAATCCAAATTATCCTGTGCCCACTCTCTGGTAGCTTGGCACTGAGCAGTCAGGCTTAACACAGAAGGCAATGTGTAAAGTATTAGGGCAATAAATCATGCAATAACACAGTAGAACACACAAAAATACACCACACAGTGTTTAGAAAAATATATAATATTTATCTGGTAAGATGCAGGTCAAAACTATTAGGATGCAATAACTATATTTTGAAATATCACTGTAAAAATTAAATAAAGTAGCTTTAGTCTCTTAAAAGCAACAAATGTCTCTTGCAAGCACAAAGTACCTGGTTTGTGTGCAAAATCTCTGCAAGGAACCGCAGAGGAGGAGAGACGTGGAAATAGGGAGGTGTGAGTCAATTTCTTCGGCCGCACACAGCGATGCGTCGTTTGTTTTTCATGCAAGGAAGGCTTTGTGTCGAATTCCGGTGCTTAGACTTGGATCCTCTTTGGGTTGAGGGGTTTTCAGACGCCCCGATGACGATGCGTAGAAATCCGGCGCAGGTAGGCCAAACTCACGGGGCCTGCGTCGATCCGGTGGGCATTGCGTGGAAAATTCTACCGCACTGCACTGCAGGTGCTGCGTCGATTCCTCTCAGGAAGTCAGGCTGCGTCGTTCCAGCTCGGCTGTGCGTCGATCCAGTGGGCCATGCATGGAATTTCCAGTCGATATGCTGGTGCTGCGTCGATCTTCTTGCAAAGTCGGGCTGCGTCATTCCAGTTCGGCGTGCGGTGATTTTCTCACTGCGTTGCAGGCTCTGCGTAGTTTCTGGCAGGCGGTGCATTGATTTTCGCTGCACCAGGATTTCTTCTTGCAGGAATGAAGTCTTTTTGGTCCTGAGACTTCAGGGAACAGGAGGCAAGCTCTATCCAAGCCCTTGGAGAGCACTTTTTTTCAGCACAGCCAGAGAGCAGCAAGGAATCAGGGCAACAGCAAGGCAGCAGTCCTTCTCAGAAAGCAGTCAGGTGAGTCCTTTGGGCAGCCAGGCAGTTTTTCTGGGTAGGTTGCAGGTTCTTGTTCAGGTTCTCTTCTCCAGGAAGCGTCTGAGTTGGTAGGGGCAGAGGCCCTGTTTAAATACCCAAATGTGCCTTTGAAGTGGGGGAGGCTTAGAAGTGCACAAGGTCCCCTTTCAGTTCCATCCTGTCTGCCAGGGTCCCAGTAAGGGGTGTGGCAGTCCTTTGTGTGAGGGCAGGCTACTGTCCTTTGGCATGTAAGTGTCGGGCCCTCCACCCTCCCAGCCCAGGAAGACCCATTCAATATGCAGATGTATGCAAGTGAGGCAGAGTTTGTCTGAGTGAATGCACAAGGGACCTGTCAACTGAACCTAGCCAGACATGGATTGTAAGGCACAGACGGATTTAAGTGCAAAGAAATGCTCACTTTCTAAAAGTGACATTTCTAAAATAGTAATATTAAATCCAACTTTACCAGTCAGCAGGAGTTTGAATTACCATTCTGGCCATACCAAATATGACCTCCCTACCCCTTTCACATCAGCAGCTACCACTCAAACAGTATATGAGGGTAGCCCTAATGTTAGCCTATGAAAGGAGCAGGCCTCACAGCAGTGCAAAACAAATGTAGGAGATTTACACTACTAGGACACGTAAGCTACACAGGTACATTTCCTGCCTTTTGTCTACATAGCACCCTGCCCTATGGATTACCTATGGCCTACCCGAGGGGTGACGTATATGTGGAAAAAGGGGAGTTTTCGGCTTGGCAAGTACTTTTAAATGCCAAGTCGAATTGGCAGTGAAATTGCACACACAGGCCTTCAAATGAGACATGGGTAAGGGGCTACTTAAGTGAGTGGCACAAGCAGTGCTGCAGGCCCACTAGTAGCATTTTAATCTACAAACCCTGGGCACATATAGTACACTTTACTAGGGACCTAAAAGTAAATTAAATAAGCTAATTGGGTATGATCCAATGTCATCATGTTTAAGGGAGAGAACATATGCACTTTAGCACTGGTTAGCAGTAGTCAAGTGCGCAGAGTCCTAAAACCAGCAAAACAGTGTCCAAAAAGTGGAGGGAGGCAGGCAAAAAGTTAGGGGTGACCATCCTAAGGCTGTCAGGTCTAACACCCGCCTACCCCAGTGACCTCAAAAACTACAAACTGATCTCCCTGCTCTCCTTCCAGGCCAAAGTGCTTGAGAAAGCTATCAACCCACAGCTCACTGATTACCTCAAAAGAAACCATCTTCTCAACACCTCACAATCGGGATTCCAGGCCAACCACAGCACAGAGACTGCACTGATCGCTGACACGGAAGACATTAGAAGCCTCCTCGACTGAGGTGAATCGGCAGCTCTGATCCTTCTGGACCTCTGCAGCGTACAGTACAGTCTTCCACCAAACTCTCCTCAAAATACTCCACAAAATAGGCATTCAACAAAATGTCCTTAAGTGGGACATCTTATTCCTCTCTGGCCGCACACAGAGCATCCGCCATTCACTTCTACACCCATGAACATCACCTGCTGTGTACCTCAAGGATCCTCCCTCAGCCCCAACCCTGTTCAACATCTACATAACCCCCCTCGCTGACATCTTCAGCTCCTACAGACTCAATATAGTCTCCTATGCCGATGGCACTCAACTAATCCTTTCACTCACCGAAGACCCCCACAACACAAAAGCTAACTTCTTCAATACCATGACCTACGTGGAAACATGGATGAAAAACATCTGCCTCAAACGAAACACCGACATATCAGAAGTCCTGATCTTCGGGAAGAGCACCTACGCATGGGACCACAACTGGTGGCCAGCAGAACTCGGACCAATGCCCTCTCATCAGACCACACACGAAACCTCAGCATCATCCTCGACTGCCAACTATCCATTTATCCATTAATCAACAAGTAAACTCAGTCACTTCTTCCTTCTACATCCTCCATATGCTCCGCTGAATCTTCAAATGGATCCCTACCGACACCAGAAAGATAGTCATGCATGCCCTGGTCACCAGCTGCCTGGAATATGGCAATGCTGTCTATGCCAAAGTGTCCTCCCAGCTGCTTAAAGGACGCCAGACACTACAGGACACCACAGCCAGACTCATCTTCAACCTCCCCAAGTGTTCAAGCATCACCCCAAACCTAAGGAACCTCCACTAGCTCCTTGTCCAGAAGAGATGCCAATTCAAAATCCTCACACTAGCATACAACGCTCTCCACACACTAGGGACATCCTACATCAACCATCGAATTAGTTTCTACGTCCCAGCAAGACAACTACGCCTTGCCTCACTAAACCTCACATACACACCTGGCATCCATCGCAGCCACAGCGGAGGCCGTTCCTTCTCCGACACATTGGTCCTGGAACAGTCTGCCCTTCACCTCCGAACAGCTCCCTTCGTGGCGGACTTCAGAAGGCGACTCAAGATGTGATTTTTCATCGGAGACATGGCACCTTCAGTGCCCAGATACCCTTAGGGGTGATAGTGCTGCGCTTACCAAATGCTGTGATTGATTGATTGAATGTGTTTTAGCCATGTTGCTCACCTGATTGGCTGCTGGTCAGCATGGCTAAAAGTTAGTGGCATAGAGGAGCGTGGCATGAAGTGTCGGAGAGTGGAATGGCAGTGAGTGGAGTAGTGTTGTTGTAGAGTTGAGTGCCAGAGAGCGTTGTATATTGGAGTGGCATAGTGTTGAGTCACATAGAGTGGCATACACTGGTGTAGCATATAGTAGAGTGGACTGGTGTAGAGTGCACTGGCATAGAATGTTGCATAGTATAGTGATGTACAGTACATGGCATTGAGTGCAGTGGCATTGAATTAAGTGACGTACAGTATAGCGTCATAGAATGCGTGGCGTAGATTAGAGTAGTGCACAATAGAGTGCAGTGGCGCAGAGTGAAGTGGTGCAGAGTAGAGTTGCATAGAGTGCAGTGGTGTAAAGTGGTGCAGAGTAGAGTAGCATAGAGTTGTGATGCAGAGGGCAGAGGTATAGAGTAAAGGCCAGTGGCATAGAGTACAGTGATGTAGAGTGGCTTACAGTGCAGTGGCATAGATTAGTGCAAAGTAGAGTAGCATAGAGTGGAATACAGTTCAGAGGCAGAGAGTGCAGTGTTGCCGAGTAGAGCGTCAGAGTACAGTGGCGTAAAGTACAGTGATGCAGAGTAGAGTACAATGGCATAGAGTACAGTGACATAGAGTGTAGTTGTGTAGAGTGCATTTGTGTAGAGTGCAGTGGTTAAGAGTAGAGTGGCATAGAGTGGGGTGGTGCAGATTGGAGTAGAGTGGCCTAGAGTGCAGTGGCATAGATTAGATTGTTTCAGAGCAAGATGAAGTGGCGTAGAGAGGAGTAGTGCCTGGTAGAATGCAGTTGCATAGAGTGTAATGGCATAGAGTAAAGTTATAAAGAGTGTAGTGGCATAGAGTGCAGTCTTACAGAGTAGATTACAGTGGTGTACAGTGTATTGGCGTAGAGTGCAGGGGCATAGAGCACGGAGACAGCTCTTCGTGGAGACACAGATGACATCCTCACACTCCTTGACCGCAGCCACTCCACAACACTCATATTTCTTAACCTCTCGGCAGCCTTCTACTTTGTCTAGCACAGCACCTTATGCACCAGACTCCACAACGCAGGAATCTGCAGAAAAGCCCTCCAATGGATTCACTCCTTCCTCTCCGGAAGAACACAGAGTCAGGCTCCTACCCTTCATATCCAAACCAACAGAAGTCAGCTGCGGAGTCTCTCAGTGATCCTCCCTGAGCCCAACACTCTTCCACATCTACATGGCCCGCTTGCAGCCATTGTCAGAGGCCACGAAAGAACATTGTGTCATACCCCGATGACACACAATTCATCATATCCCTCACTGAAGACCCAGACAAAGCTAAGAGGAAACTTTCACACCGGAATGGAAGCTGTCTCCCCCTGGATGAGGGAGAGCTACCTCAAGCTCAACTCAGACAAGACCGAGCTCATCATCTTCGGAAACTCCACTTCAGCCTGGGACGACGCCTGGTGGCCCTCATCGCTCAGCACCCCGCCTGCTCCGACTAACCACGACTGCAACCTAGGAATAATCCTCGACTCTTCCCTATCAATGACTCGACAGGTAAAACCAGTCACCTCTTCCTGCTGGGACACCGTGTGCCAACTCTGCCAAATCTTCAAATGGATCCCGGTCGACTGCTGAAAGATAGTCACCCACGCCTTAGTCACAAGCAATCTCAACTACGGCAACGTACTATACTCCGGCACCTCAACAAAGAACATTACGAAACTAACTCATCCAGAAGGCAGACTCGTCCTGAACCTCCCCCCCAAGGAATATATCTCCCAAAACCTGAGGATCCTCCAATGGCTTCCAGTGGAGAAGCAAATCAACTTCAGAATACTCACCCACGCCTACAAGGCCCTTCACAACATCGGACCGGCCTACCTGAATCATCGCATCTCTTTCCATAACCCCACCAGACCCCTCCACTCCGCCCAGCAGGTGCTAGCCACCATTCCACGCATACGGAAAACCACTGCTGGAGGAAGATCTTTCATCTACCTCGCAGCTAAGAGCTGGTACAACCTGCCCACGCACCTCAGACAAAGGCCATCACTCACCATCTTCAGGAAGAACCTCAAGACATGGCTCTTCGAATGAGGCCCAGACCCACCACCAGTGCCTTGAGACCTTCACGGGTGAGTAGTTGCGCTTTATAAAAACAGATTGATTTATTGATTGAGAGTGCAGTGGTATAGAGTATTGGCATAGAGTGTAGTGGCATGGAGTTACAGAATGGCATAGAGTCTATTTATATATTTTCGGGCGACTTTCCGGCATCCTGGTTTCACTTTGAATGCAGTCACGGACTTCTATATCATGGAAGTAAATTTCAAAACTTTGGGCTTCCCTTCCTGTTCAGCAAGCGATACTTTGGTCTATATTTTTTTTTTGTTTTTGCTTCTTTACAGGTATTAGCTTATCACGGTTCAGAAGACTTTTTATATGCCTTAATACTTCTGTCACATACTTGTCTACTATTCACATTTATACAGATTCAACTTTCGCATTTTTTTTTAACTCCAGTTTAGCTCCAAGTGTTAGCAGCCCTTTGTTCTAGTATAACTTATATTTCATTGTACTGTTTATATACTTTATACACTTCCCTCTTATTACTGTTATTAGGATAAGGTTGGGGTGACTTGGGATACATGCCCTATCACAATATATAACAGTTTATGGCACCTTTTGTCACACGTTCCAGCACGCCTGTTAGTTAATGTTCCCCTTGCCCAGCACTTGTTACTTGTATCTGGCCAGTACTGCAGCTATTTTGTTTATACATATATGTCCAGCATAAAGCTAGCATGGCCTTTTGTCCATTATAGATTTTGTTGGATATTTTCCATCCTTTTAGAATATGACATGTATGTGTCTTTTGTCTCTCTTAGGTGTGAGCTTAACATGACTCACACTGTCGCTCCCCATGCATTCCGGGAGCTATGTGACACAATGCGATTGCCTCTTAATTACGGACAGGTACTACCTTCGTATATGATCTTTCCATGGTTCTTACCTTACCCCTTGGATAAATAATAGGGGGGAAGCATTACATTCGTGAATTCGTGCACCCCATGCCGATTATATGCATTACTTCTTACTCTATTTACCTAGTGCATTTCCTGGATCAAGAATACAATTTCCTGCTTCCTACAGTGTGATCACTAGTTTGTGTACTTCTATAGTGGGACCCAGCATCCATTAACAGTACTGTACAAGTTTAAAAAACAAATCGGGACCCACTTATGTTGGTCGCTCCGCAGAATTCTATTATGCACCAATTACTTGGGATTGCCCACCGTATACTAATGGATCTTAATTTATTTTTGATGCTTTGAACTAGATTTACTGTTCTCGAGTACTTCCATCTATATATACGTATATTCGGATTTCAGCATTTATACTTTAGGCAAGTTCTGTTATATATTCTTTGCTTTTAGGGTCCAATCTTGGTATCCACACTCTTTGGATCCTCTTGAGCGACGGTATGTAGTTTGATCACGTACTAGATTGATCTTGGCTAGTATTCTTGACTTGTTCTTGGATTCTCGTCTGCATTTTCTCTTTGTATACGGGTCATATGGGTCCTTTTCCTTCAATACTACTATGACACTTTATTATTACTTTTTCATGCCACTTGTACTATGAAGAACTTAGTCAGATGTACTTTATTTAAATAGTGGTATCACATATTTTATATATCTCATTTGGATTTGTCGAAACATTAGAATGATTATCATCCCTATCCGTATCTTGTAATTGTATTTGCTTCATGCACTTATAGCCTTGAAAAAGTCACTTTCCGTGACAAAACATGTGTCAGCTAGCTTTTACAATGATGTGACATGTACTGGATTACATAACGAATGTGTTACCATCAAAAAAATCTCTTGTTTTGGAACTACTGCCTGTGGAACTCTATGTGATGGACTGTCATGTTTACCTCTGGACTGATGTATTTGTGTGCTGCGGTATCTGATCTTATTTTGCTTCCTATCATTAACTGCTTGAGTTCAGATTTAGAGTTTGTTGCATCTTGCTGTATGTCGTGTGGCGAGGATCGCCTGGCCCCACCTTGCTGCGCTGTCTTTGCAGTCCCTTCCTCAGTCGTATTTTTACATCAAATGGCTTGCGCACCCCTATTAACCTTGCAAAGCATTTGCCTGCTGCCTATGATCAATTGTTTTGTTCTTTCTTGCTGCTGTTGCAGTGCCTCTGTTCAATACGGATTGCCTGGTACTGCACCTGCCTGGACTATTTTCTGGTTGAACACAATGTTAGCTGGACTCACACAAAGCGCTGTTTCCTCTGCCAATAATGGTTTGTCTGTTGTGTATTCTGTGCCTCGAGGCACCAACTCTAGCTCTATGGACCAGATAGAATCTTAAGTAGTCTTAGTCCTCAGTCAGGCTCACCCTAGGTGCTGCTGCCATACTTGGAGGTGTTTTTATGGGGCTAATGAATGCCCCCAGCAAAGTCCTACAACACTAGGCCACTTGGAGTGCTACTTGTGCTTTAATCAGGAGTAACCTGTACCACTTCCCATCATTGTTCCATCAGTACAGCCTCCCCTAATGTTTCCTTCTTCAGTGCTGTCCCTGGGGCCAGGTGCGCTCTCCGCATCCCCAGGCCTTAAGCCAGCAAGTCCCACCAGCAGTGCCTTGGTGTCAACTACTGGTTAGCAGCCCTGGGGCCCAAGGGATCAGATCACCATGAGCAGGCCCAGGCGCCACCCCATACCAAGTGCCCAGCGTAGCCCAGGCCAAAATTTGGCTTTCTTCTCAACTGCTGCACACCGATCGCAGAGCCAGCAATCTGGCTACAGTATTGTCACTCACAACATGGGGTCCTCCTCCCCCTCGCAGCAGTTGGCTCACTATAAGGTCATCACCGCTTCTCCCACCACACGCCGACTGCGGAGGCACCTGGACTGCCGCTTCATTATCCTCTGAGCTTATGCCGCTACAGTCACAGATGAGCCTTGGGGGGGGGGGGGACCTCCTGTGGTGGAGCAGCAAGAAGAAAGAAGATGCAACCGCTCAGGCAGCCATCTTGGCTCCTCCACGCAGATTTATTTTTGACTTGAGAACAAATGGATTGCTTCTACTCTTTAAAAATGGCAGAAGAATAACAACCTTAATTCTAAATTCCAATTTTACACTTTAACGGTTCAATATTTAAAATATGTATTATTTGTGTGTGCCTGGCCCCCACCAAATGGTCTCAGTTTTCCCCTTCTAGCTGTTTCTATATGTTCTCTTATATGCTATGATAGGGGCTTGTAACCTCTGTCAGTGTTTCACATAGCTTAATAGGTTCAATAGTAGGGGTCCCATGTGTTACATACATACATATATCCACTCACTGGCGTTCAGCTGTTCAGTGGGCCTTTTACCCTTTAGATCACTTCTTCACACAGACGGGACACGTCAGTATGCAGTTACCCATGGTTCATCTTTGTGTCTAGTACTCTTTAATGTATACATCTTTGA
Source organism: Pleurodeles waltl (assembly GCF_031143425.1). Lineage (NCBI taxonomy): Eukaryota > Metazoa > Chordata > Amphibia > Caudata > Salamandridae > Pleurodeles > Pleurodeles waltl. Next base: position 998,387,420 of record NC_090446.1, read on the forward strand.
CTTAACTCAATTATTAATGAATTCATGCAATGATTCAGAAACAAAAGTTCTCAAACCTAATGATAATTGATTTGAGCCTTTGAAACAATTGAATCAGTGTACTCCAGCCTTCTGCCCCGATGATGTGGGCCAGCATAGTGTGGAATAAGGTGGACCAGAAATTTTGATGTTCAGCTTGACAACAAACTAAGGGGCATATTTATGGAAAATGGCGCTGCACCTAGTGAAGCGCCACTATCGTCGCGCCCCCTTAGCGTCCCCCTACCGCCACCATGTGTGCGCCGTATCTAAGATACAGCACACCATGGCGCAGGGTAGGGGGCAAGAGCGTCATTTTACATGACGCTATTGATGTACTCTGCAGGAGTAGCGCCAAAATATTGGCACTACTCCTGCAGAGTACATAGGGGCCCATTATAAATTATGGAAGCCCCGTTTAACGCCTGAGCAGGCATTAAAAGTGCAGTAAAACATTATGCAAGGAAACCTTTTAGATTTCCTTGTGCCATTTTTTCAACACCCCCTCCCCCCCCAACAGGGAATGCCCCCTTTACATACATTATGCATGGCGCAAGCATAATGTAGCAAAAAGGGTTACAAAGTGGCGCACTGCATGCATTGCTCCACTTTGTGAATATGGCGCAAGGATTTTGGCCTTGTTGGGCCATATTAGCGTCAAAAACAATGACGCTAATGTGGCGCATGGTGGCGCTAGGGGCTTATAAATATGCCCCTGAGTCTCGCCTTCCATATGTGAGCAATATCCAAGGGTTGCTATTAGCGCCTGTTCATTATGAGGAATATCTTCCCTCGTTTTTCTAGTCATTTAAAAATACCTCTGTGTGATGGCTGTCACCTGGAAGAATCAGTGGATATGATGGGGATTGATAGGCCTACCTCAGTATCTTACCTAACAAATACAGCACCTTCAGGATATTGCAGTTCGTCTAGTTTTCAGAGCACACTGTCACTCACACTGTTCTCAGGCACACGTGCTGACTTCTAGTAAGCTACCAAATTAAACTTGAGCTCCCTGCACTTCACTGCGTTCATGGAAATGGCACTGCGTTCTTTTCCTGACCGATTGTCTCCTTTTTAGTAACCTTAATCAGCCAACAGATGCTACTGCAAGTTTGACATTTCCCCATGACTCCCACTGATAGCCCTGTATGTTCTTCCAGGACCCCTTTAAGTTTGTATATGTATTTATTTTGTTTTTTTCAATAGTGTGGACATTATCCAGAAGGATATTCGAGCACGTTACAGGAAATATGGTAAAAATAAGTTTTTGTTCTTCATGTAGTTTGCATGACCAGAATCATACATATTGACATTTCCATCGGGCTTTGATTGAAGACTGAGCACTGTGGGGTTTCCAGTTTGTTTATACATTAATGTGCACAATATACTTTTCCCAATTGTCAGAAAGAAAGAGAGCAGTTAAAATTCAGTTTAGAGTTGGTAGTTTTGGTATCGGTAGTAAGAAAAGTGTTGACAGAAAAGATTCGTCTGCTTATGGAAGGCGAGGAACAAACATTTTGTGATAACGGTAGCTTGAATGTTTGAGGCAATAAAGTTAGGAAAACATAAGAAGCAGTTAAAAGAAGGATATCAAAGGAGGACCAAAATTCTTAACAGTATTAGTAGGGAAATAAGGATTATGATGAATAGTCGGTCATAAAGCTTCAGGAAAAGAACCCAGAATATCCTAAGGTCATGAGAACGGAGGTTCAAGGAGTGTTAAATTGATGTAATTTAGTGTCTGATTATCTGAGTTTGTAGCTCAACGACCTCATCTTTCATAGCTCTTTTCCTTAGTGACGGGACAGCCAGCAAGTATGTCGATTGATGGGTTAACCCACTCCAGGTTTGCAGTCAAGGAACCACCAAGAAGCATTTCTTCTGCTGATCACTATATAAAAAAAAGTAAAACTGTAGGAGATATCGGGTAACTCCTTAAACCACTGTAGAGACATCTGTTGGCGTGGGATAAATAATGCATTTGAAAATTTAAAAAATGCACATTCATACTTGTGAAGGAACAATAAATGAACTTATTATTAAAGTTGACACCCACCAGCTAGCCACCCACCCACGTCTCTTGGGATAGCCTGCTGGAGATCACATAGTTATTAGCCAAACATCTAAGCTTCCGGTGCTCTGCTTATCCTGTTCATTTCTTGTGTGTAGGATGCCTCTGTACTTCTCTTTCTACACAGCCCCGTGGTGTTGGTTCTTGAAAGCCCATTTCTGAAGCATTATCCTCCAGGTCACTGGGTGCCTCTTAGAGGGGTGTCGGGTGACTGCACGTTCATCCCTTGGCAGAGTTACGAGACGAAGATGCACTTGTCACCTTTGTGTAAGTTATTCACCCTGAAGGTAAGACAGACGGTGACTGGCGGCTCGGCTGCGAGCCAAGCCAAGGGCGGTCCCGTGAAAGTGATAGCCCGCAGTAGGGTTATGGTGGGTACCAGTCCAGAAGAGTGTGAAATGAACGCTGTTTCTTCGTCGTAAGGCACACAAGCAGAGTTGGCTTGGTATCTAAAATAGGCCCATGCACTCCAAAAAAAAAAAGTGGCCAACGTTTGCGTGTTTTCGCTAAACACTGCTTCAATGTTTTAAGTACAATGAAAAGACGGAGAAACTTGGGGGGTGGTTCTCTAAAAAAGGCCTGTCAAAAAAGCGAAACTTCGTTATTTCCAAGAAGCATTGTCCGTATAATTCAGGACTTGGTTACAACATCTGAAATATAATCGTGTCTGACCAGTATGTGGTTAGCATGCTGTGAACTTTCTATTATTGCTTTCGGACGTTGTTCCCAAATTCACCATTAGAAGATGAGCACAAAACGAAGAACGTGTATAAAATAGGAAAGTTATAACCAGGGAAGGAGTAGTTAGTGATCAATGCTCCTTTTAAAACTTCTGATGCAGTGTCAAAATACCAGCAGAACAAATGTTCCCAAAAAGCCTCTGAATATCCATTGCCTGAACATAGAAAGTGGGCTTGTGAGTGCTGTTGCCATTATTATAGCCATGGAAATATGGGGAATGAACTGAACCTATGACTTTTTGATGGTGAAAATAATCATGTAGTGAGCACATTAATCTACGGGACTGTCAGTCTAGCTGTAAAGATCTCTTGAACCTTAACATTTGTTTTCTTAACTTCACTGAATAAAATAAAAAAATGTAAAGCCTGCCAACATGGTTGTATGATGGAACCACGCATGCTGAAACCACACCTGCCTTAACTCAGTCAGAACAACGACCACGTTGTTACCATACATGCCTTAACCACACATGCTTTTACAACGAATTGTCATTGTAAAATCATGCCTAGTAAAAGGCCTGTGTGGAAACGGCATTCAAAATGGCATACGTGGTTCTATCATACCACCCCCTAACCCGCCTTGAGGCCCAAAACTACCCCCACTACTAATACCTAAACTACCCCGAACCCCCCACCCGCCCGAAAAAAACCTATCCCAACACCCCCACCCCTATAAAAAAAAGTACCTGTCCCCCACCCATCCTAAGCCCTAAACCCACCCTCACCGCTAAAAACTTCCCACCAACCCTGCTGGAACCCCACTTACCTCACCGCATCCTCTCCTGATACTTCCTCCTATCTCCTCCCTCCCTTCCTTAAACCATCCCCCACCCCTTTAAAAATAAACTAAATTAAAAAAAAAAACTAAATCCCCACACCCGCAGCTTAAAAAACTAAAATAGCCCACGCCCATACCCCCACCCACCCCAATCCTTTAATCTAGCCCCCACCCCTGCCCCTAGCCCAACCCCCACCCACCCCAATCCTTTAATCTAGCCCCCACCCCTGCCCCTAGCCCAACCCCGACCCTAATTCCTTAAAAAAAAAAAAAACTCCCCCACCCTGACCCCTTAAAAAAAATAGCCCACCCCCAGCTCCCCACCCACCCCAATCCCTTAATCCATCCCCACCCCAGCCCCAATCACCTCAACGCGTCACTCCCGCCCCTAGCCCAACCCCTCCACCCTAATTCCTTAAAAAAATATCCAGACCCCGCCCGACCCTTAAAAACAAATAGCCCGCCCCAGTCTCTTAATACACCCCCACCCCTGCCCAAACCCCACTCACCTCACCACTCCTGCCCCTAGCCCTAGCCCAACCCCCACCCTAATTCCTTAAAAAAAATATCCAAACCCTCCACCCCGCCCCTTAAAAAAATAGCCCGCCACCAGCCCACCACCCACCCCAATTATTTAATCCACCCCAGCCCCACTCACCTCACCACCTCACTCCCGCCCCTAGCCCAACCCCCACCCTAAGTCCTTAAAAAGATACAAAAACCCCACCTCTGCCCCTTAAAAAAAAGCCCTTTCCCCATGCCCATAATAATCCCACCCGTATCCCTTAATCCACACATCACTCCCGCCCCTAGCCCAACCTCCCACCCTAATTCCTTAAAAACATACCAAAATCCCTACCCCTTAAAAAAATAGCTTGTCCCCCCACCCATCCACCTCTATCCCTTAATCCACCTTACACTCCTGCCCCACTTACCTCACAGTGTCCTCTCCCAAACAAAACATGGTTGTTTCTGTGCCTTTACCGCGCATATGCGAAGTTCAGCATATGCGTGGTTAAGGCACAGAAACAGCCACGCGTTGTTTAGGCAAGTGTGGTTAAACTTGTGCCGGAAACATCTGCGTTGTTTATAACGCGTGGTCAAGGACGTTGCCCTGCCACACTCCTCCTGCACCGGTGAGTTCACACTGGTGAACCACACCTGAACATCAGTGAGGCCACTTTTGCTCTGGCCCCTGTTCAATCTGCATACATTGAAGTGCCTTTAGCCAGCCCAAGTCAGCCTTTTTATATCAGCGGGGGACTGGGAATGGCACCTTTGGCTCGTTGGTGAAAGGTGGGTAACAGAGATCCATCCAGCTGCAGGTCTCCTAAAAGGCCGCTAAGCCCTCCATTGGGCTGCTGGCGCCATATGAACAGGACAGACAGCTGCCAACCCTGTATTCAAGTCAGGCCTGTGTCCCTTGATAGCTTACAAGTTGTGTGACATTGCTTTTAGAATTGGATGAATCATGCTTATATGTCCCTAAAGACAAGTACTTTTCGGTACAAAGGGCCTGATGCACAAAAAGGTATGTTGCTGTGTGTGCAAATTGCGCACCAACCTTTTGGGGCCTGCCTTTCATTTAGGTCGTGACATATGTGCTAATATGTCTAATTGCAAAATGTCCACTTGAAAGAGGGTCTCAGAGCAACCTGCCTAATCAGTATTCAATAGGCATGTTTCTGTTTGCAACCCCCTGTGTTTTGTTACATGGACGGAACTGGTGGCCTCTAAGGAACAGCAGACTCCGAAGAACGTTTTTGCTAAGTTATTTTTTTAAAGCAACCCATATTCCTTAGTAGAATTAGTGTTGCTTAAAATGTATGTGTTGTCTTCTCTAATAGATATATAGATATATCTATTAGAGAAGACAACAGGAAGGATCCAGCAGTAGACTCTAGACCACTGCTGATGTATTTTTGCACGATTCCTTCTGGAAAGCTGTCCAACAAAGATGACTTCCCTTTTGTGAATGGATTACCACCTCCATGGACATGTTGATGGACTATTCAGTGGTAGAGAAATTGACATTGAAATACCTCATTGTTATTCGCAGTTAGGAGAGAATGATTCTGTAGCAAGGTGGCAGTATTACTTGGTATGACGGGGGAGTCTTATCAAGTAATAATAGCATGTTATCCAGTAGTGGATCTCTGGTTCACTCCAGTAAACCTTACTCAGTCCTTGTAGTGTGGCAAAGAGCAGCCAAGCTACTTAGAGGAACATGTGTAAATAATTTCACCATACCAACATGGACGATAAATAATGACATGACATGAAAGAAATCCAACACCAATTTAGAAAATTAAAGCTTATTTTTATGTAAATTTAGACACCAAAACAATTTTTTTATCTTACATATGACCGGAGTTATGAATTATGGAAACGTTGAAAAATCACTGTAATTCCTGCTGTCAAACAGTTACCATTATAGTCAAATCCACCTGGTCTTAAGGTTTTGTGGGGCCCTAGATAGAGTCAACAGTCAGTTTCTTATTACATTGCTCAGGAGATCCGGGTGCATAGTTGCTTTGGCTGTCCTTGATGCTGACCTGGTCTGCAGCTGTTGGCAAGTTGCACCATTTGACAAACGGGTACTTGGAGGTGGACACACGCTCTACACTTTGGATGTAGATGTCCTTGGGAGGCCAGGACCAGGAATCAACAGATGGAACTTCTCCACCACGTCCAGGGGCCCCGAGTGCAGAGGTGGCTTCTAGCTGTTAATCACGGGAGCTGGTCGCACCAAAGATACTTTGCTGCACCTTTCAAGGTCACTCTCTTCAGAATGAAGAACCACAAGAGAGGGGTTGTTACTGATTATGCTAGGGGTCTGCTCTAGAATCAGTGATGTCCGAGTGGTTGTAGGCTTCTGGACTGGTGACAGATGAGCCTTGGTAGCTGCAAAGGTGGTCCACTGGCACTTCAGTGACTGGAGGTTGTCTGGAAGGGAGAAGAGGCTTGAAACTTGGCAGATACCTCACTCCCACTCTTTGGATACTGGCCACCAAGTTTCCTTAGGCTCACTCACACAGAGGCTGTCTGGTCGCCCTTCTTCAACTTCAGAGTGGTGTTAGTGCTGCCAGTCAGAGGAGTTTTGCTTGGCTTTTTGGTGTCCACACAGGTCCCTCTTGCTGGGACCAATGAGCTTTCACCACAGGCACACGTCATTCATTCAGTTCCAGTGGTGGTCTCCTTAGGTCACTTCTGTGTCCTTTCTTCACGCTGCGGCTTCTTTGTGCCTTTTCTCCATTTCAAGTAAGAGCTGTGGTTCTGGTGTCGGGGGGGGGGGCTTAAATCCTAGTTTAGGGGGTGTTAAGGGTGTGAGGGACAGTGGCCAATGAGCTACTTGTCTCTGCAGCTAGTCCGCCAGTGAAGTGACCACTTCCTGTGGGAGTGGGTCACTTTTCTGCCCAGAAGCTACTAAACCTAAAGATTGCCAAGATGACAGAACCGTCTCTCAGCTGTACAGACCTCCTAGCCCACCCTAAAGGTGTGGCTAGCGTTTTGGAGGTTTATGCCTCCTGCATAGATAATTTTCCAGCCTGTTGGGCTGGAGAGGGTGGGAAGGACTTTGTCCTTGAGTGGGGGACAAGGAATTACATATCAAGGGCAGTGGAAGCCTTTGAGGCTCACTGTCTTGATCAACCTCACACTAGACAGCCTGGGAGGGAGGAGGTGTGACTTTCTGCCTGCCCAGGCCCTTTGTCTCCATCCAGTAGAAGTTCTAGCACAACCAGCAGAAGGGCAGACTCATGTCTGTGGTGGCAGAGGCTCAAGAGAGCCCACCAAAACCGCAGAGAGCTTGATAACTTCATGGGCTTCACCTAAGGGTGCCACCATGACACATGCTAGTTGATCCTGGGCATGATCATCGTGCTCAGAATTAAAAAGCAAAGGTTTTAAGTCTAAATGTAGGCAGAATCAACCAGGCCATTACGGAGCTGGACATCTGGGCCACTCCACGTTATCCTATGACCGCCGGTTACTCATGGTAGCATTACATTTTAAATACTATCACAGAGTCATATACGCTCATATGTCCACGCTCATAGTACCTGTTCACCCTGCCTCCCGGACTATAGGAGGCCTGCCTTAGGGGTGACTGACCTGTCTATGGGTAGTAAAGGGACTCTGCCTGCACTTGGTTTGGGCAGAGTCGCACTTGAGTATCAGGCTGCTCGTGCAGGCTGACATGGCAGCTCTGCAGTCTTACTTTTACTCAGGTGACTCAGGGTGGCACAATCAGTGTTGTAGCCCTGGTGACCTCTTTACCACCCTTGCCCTGGGTACCACTGGTACCAATTACTAGGGACTTACAGAGGTGATAAGAGGTAATTGGCCTATGCAATTGGCCTATGCAGTTCAACATCAGGTGTAAGGGAAGGAGCATTGGTGCTGAGGTCTGGTTAGCAAGCCTCAGCACACTGACCGGCCAAAAACAACAGCATCAAGCAGCAAAAAGTGGAGGCTGAGCATCCAAAAAGAGCACTTTACAACAGGTTCTTTGACACCCTCCTAACTGTGATTTGAAGTCAATCCCAAAACCTGTTTTGCGATTTGCAAACACTTTTCGGAATCACAAAAAGGTTTTAATCCATTAAAATCCATTAGCAGTCCCAAGCCCTGCTATTATTAAAATCACAGGATTTGCAAATGCAACATTATTTCATACATCAGGACCTAAAGTTTTTTAAATGTTTAGTTTTTGTCCATTCTCAGCAAGAAGGGCAGTATTGACGTAAGGGAGAATCATAAGATGCTGCCAAACACTCATGTTCCCTCTCAGTCCTCCTCTTAGTCCTCCTCTGCCCTTACTATAAACCCCTGTGGCATGGTTGTGGGTGGTGCTACTTCTAACCCTTTTTGCATGTTGTAAGGAAAGGGCTATTTGTATATTCACCCTCCCATGCACATTTTTGGATTGATGCTGCTGTTTTTTCAGCGCTTGGCTCTTCTGACCAGGCCCCAGTGCATGCTTTCTAATCTCTCAAAGTGTATGTGTAATTGGCTAATCTCTGATTGACATATTTAATTTACCTACAAGCCCCTACCAGGGTTGAGGATTATTTTTAAATAATCTACTTGTCCAAAGGACAAAATATGTCAAAAATCTACTTGTCTTGTATAGCTATTTATTTGTCCCACGACTTGCTAAAAAAAAGTATATGTTTTGGCACAGAAACATGCTTACTTATTTATTGTGTTTTATTAAAACAAATACATCTCCAACAATATTAAAGTAAAGCATTTCTTGTCTGACCAAAAGTTCTGAGACACAAAATGATATTTAATAACAAATACCTGTCAACTTTGTCTTCAGTTTCCACAAAGCAGGTTGCAGCCCATTTGCTTAGACTGACAGCTCTAAAAATCACAACCATGAGCGTCAGTCTACAGTTACGACCAGTAAGACACTTTATCCTAGTGAAGGAGGAAGGTTTTGATGCTTAAGTGGAGAGCGGAAGTAAAACATTCCTTCAGAGGCACTGGTTAAATATAATGGTGCTGGATGCAGTGCACCACTCTCTATGCAAGTACAAGTGTGTAAGGCAAAATGAGACAGCACTCATATGTACATTTGTTACACTGCTCCTTACAAGCCAGATGTGTACATAAAGGTTTTGTCACTTATCGAGTAAGGTTGCATGTATAGAAATAACACCTATGGCAGAGTCCTGATTGGGCATTGTTGTCACCATACTCTAAACTTCTTAGTGTCCTTTTTGCAGTCTTTTGAAAGTTATGGACAGCAAAAAAAGATATCCTAGAACCACTCAATGGCCTTAGTCCTAACAGTGTTCTGTTGCAGCTGTGCTCACATCTGGTGTTGTGTCACATCTCACATGCTGAAAATTTGAGATGGTCTTGGGTGAGACTTTAATGAATGTTAGTAGTATTTTATTTTTTTGTCTCCTCTTTTTATTTTATCCCAGGATTCTGCTGAGTTATAGGTTTCTGATGGATCCAACTACCTGTGGATTCCTCACCTAATGAATTCTCCCCAATAGGCAGCATTTGACGGAAACTTCTTTCCAGCTCTGCACGTCTTGCGATGACGTCACAATTGCCCGACTCCATTCAGCTCCGTCTGACGTCATCGTGGCAATAAGAGGTCCTCGCCGGCGTGCTGACGTCAGTTCCCTTTTTTCCGTGCCTTTGATTATTTCTCCAGCTCTTTGTATCGATTGCTGTTGAAAGGGATACTTTGTATTTTTGGAAAATGTCTGCTCCGAAGAAGTCAGGGTTCAAGCCTTGCAGAGAATGCGGGGGTTGGATGTCAGTTACTGACCTGCATAATGACTGCCTCTGGTGTCTAAGCTCGGACCACGACGTTCAGGAGTGTGGTTCGTGCCAGAAAATGAATCCCAAGGCTCTTAAGGAGTGTGAAGCAAAGTTGTTTTTAGCAAAGGCTAAAAAAGAGAAGAAGAGTCACCATAGATCTTCGTCGGGGAAGTCGGCGAAGAGTCATAGAAAGCGGCGTCATCACGATTCCCAGCGTCGTTCCAGAGGAAGTCGTTCGAGGTCGAGGTCTCCATCTGCTCGGCGCCATAAGTCATGGGAGGTCAGCCTGACGGTGACTCCTCAGCCTTCGACTCCGCAGACTTCTCCGGCGCCGGCGGTCTTTGAGGTGGTGGAAACTCGGAGTCCTACCTTTTCTCCGGCGCATCCGGCTATCCAGGATCTGGCTCCGACTCCACAGGAGTATCCTGTCTTCCCTTCTCCGGGATCGGATCCAGCGGCATTCCTTAATGCCATGTTTGCCATGTTTCAGAGCATGGCGCCGGGAGGTGGTGTGCCGGCTGGCCCCACTGGTCCCTTGGCATTTAATTTAGGTGCTCCAGCTCCTTATAGACCAGCGCCGTTCATGCCATTCTGTCTGGCAGGGGACAATAGCCCGGCGCCAGTGCCAGCTGTGGAGCCGTCGACGTTGGTGGAAAGGCCTTTGACGCCGGTGTCTATCAAGATGGAGTAGTCCCGAAGCTGGATGGCGTCGGTTGGTGGAAATCAGCCGTCCACAGCGCCGATGGATCCATCTCCGGCGTCGGGTGGGTCCGTAGATCGAGTGTTGACACCTAGTCGACACCGTTCTTCGACGTTGGTCAACTCTTTGATGACGCCGGGGCTGGAGGCAAAGTTGTGTTCCCGAAGGAAGGCCCTGAGATTGCTGGAGGAAGGAGGGGAGACTTTCAGGGATTAGACACTGCCAGTGGGCTGGATACTTCCCCGGAATGGGATTTCGCCTCACCAGTGGAGTATACCGAGGGGGCAGCATTGTTTCATTCCGTGATAAGAAAGGCTGCTGATTTCTTAGATCTACCGCTTATTGTTGCCCAGGTCAAGACAAATATCCTGACAGAGGTGCTCCATCCTGCCACTGCTGTTGCAGATCCATTGCGGCCTTTTAATGAAGCTCTCATGGATCCCATTGTCGAGGTTTGGAGAAAGCCTCTTTCTTCATCAGCAGTGAACAGGTCAGTGGCCAATAGATATAGATCAGCTCCAGGGGACCCTGGGTTCCTTTCGAAACACCTGTCTCCAGAGAGTCTGGTTGTACAGGCGTCTTGTTCATCGCGGTCTGCTCCTGGCTCCTTCCCTGGTGTGCCATCCGACAGGGAGTCCAAAAGGATGGAACAGTCTGCAAAGAAGGTTTTCTCGTCCTGCAGCATTGCGCTTAAGTTAGCAAATGCCATGTGTATCCTGGGTAGATACATTCATGCTATTATGGATGCGGCTAGAACTGTGTTGCTGAATATGTCCCAGAACTTGCAAGGACTCCTTACTGATGCCCAAGCTGCAGCGACGCAAGTCATACAATCAGGACTGGACACCACGGACTAGGTTGCTAGAGCCATGGGAACTTCCATCGCTACTAGACGTCATGCTTGGTTACGTACGTCTGGGTTCTCTTCGGATGTCCAAGCCACTTTGTTAGACTTGCCCTTTGATGGTGATAAGTTATTTGGCACTAAAGCTGAATCTGCGTTGGAGCGCTTCAAAGAGTGTAGGGCAACAGCGAAGTCCTTGGGCCTGCAAGTTGCTTCGACCCCTTTTAGGTCATTTAGAAATTTTAGGGTGTTTGGACGAGGGGCGTCCTTTCGTGGAAGATCGCAGCAGACAGGCCAGCAGCCCTCAAGTCTCCCTTACAGATCTTTTAGGGGGCGGGGTAGATTCTGCATTAGAGGGGCCACCCAACAGCAGCAGCACCCTACCTCTTCCTCCTGGGGGGTGCAACAGGGAAAGCAACCCTAGTCCTCTAACCATTGCGTCCCATGTATCCCCTGTAGGGGGAAGGTTGTCTCTTTTTCTTCCCATGTGGGAGTCGATCACATCAGACTCCTAGGTCATCAGTGTGGTGAGGAAAGGCTATGCCCTTCCCTTTCGGGATATTTCTCCTCCCTTCCCTCCCCGTCTTTCCTCTTGTTCAGAAGACCATCTCCTGTTGTTAGAACAGGAGGTTCTATCCTTATTGTCAAAAGGTGCAGTGGAGTTGGTTCCTGAGCAGGATAGGGGTCAGGGATGTTATTCAAGGTATTTTCTGATCCCCAAAAAGGATGGGCATTTGAGACCTATCCTGGACCTGAGGATTTTGAATTGGTTCCTCAAACAGGAGAAATTCAAAATGCTGACTCTAGCACAGGTGCTTATGGTGTTGAACAAGGAGGATTGGATGGTGTCTGTCGACTTGCAGGATGCTTATTTCCATATTCCCATTCTCAAGTCACACAGGAAGTATCTCCGGTTTGTAGTGGGGTCGCAACACTACCAGTTTGTGGTCCTTCCTTTTGGTCTTACTCCCTTGCCTCGAGTCTTAACGAAGGTGATGGCGGTGGTTGCAGCAAATCTCAGGAGGAGGGGAATAGCAGTATTCTCTTAGCTGGACGATTGGTTGATCAAAGCCAAGCCTCCAGAGCTCATGCTGCACCACCTGCAGATGACAACCCAGTTGTTGTTCAGTCTGGGCTTTTCGATAAACGTGCCCAAGTCTCACCTTGAGCCCTCTCAATGCCTCCTGTTCCTAGGGGCAGTACTGGACACAACATTGAATCGAGCCTTTCTTCCGCCACAGCGGATTCAGGACATCCAGGTGTTGATTCCAATGTTTAGAGAGGGAGCGGTTGTTCCAGTCCTCAAGGTCCTTCGTCAGCTCGGTCTGTTCGCTTCATGCATTCTGTTGGTCACTCATGCAGGCTGGCACATGAGGGCTCTTCAGTGGTGCCTCCGCAGACAGTGGTTTCAGCACAAAGGGGATCTCACCGAGTCGATAAAGATCTCCAGAGACACTGCAGTGGAGCTACGATGGTGGTCTGTGGACAGCAACCTTTCTCAAGGAAGGCCTTTTTCACTACCACCTTCAGTGGCCACGGTGATAACGGATGCTTCCACTCTGGGGTGGGGAGCTCATCTGGGAGACATGGAGATCAAGGGTCATTGGTCTCCAGTGGAGCAGATGTTTCATATCAATCTCCTGGAATTGCGGGCGATACGTTTGGTTCTCAAGGCCTTCCTCCCTTCCCTTTGCGGTCAGTCGGTTCAGGACAACACGACCGCGATGTGGTACCTCAACAAGCAGGGAGGAGTAGGGTCGTACCTTCTCTGCAGAGAGGCTATGCAGCTCTGGTCCTGGGCACGGGACCATCGGATTTGCTTAATGGCAAACCATCTGGCCGGGGTTCAAAACGTGCGTGCGGACAGTCTCAGTCAGCTCCCCTCGACCGTTTACGAGTGGCGTCTTCATCCAGATTTGGTCCTGTACATCTTTCGGATGTGAGGATTTCCCCAGGTAGACCTATTTGCCACTCGGGAGAACGCGCACTGCCCGTCGTTCTGCAGCCTCCAGTATCCGATGCAGGAAGCGTTGGGGGACACGTTTCAGATGTCCTGGAATGGCCAGTTGCTTTACACGTTTTTCCCCATACCCTTGATTCCTCGAGTTCTGAGGAAGATTCGCCAAGACCAGGCCCAAGTCATCTGAATAGCTCCGGATTGGCCAAGAAGGGTGTGGTACACGGACCTTCTCCAACTCTCACTGTGCCCTCCGCTCTGACTTCCTTACAGGGCAGACCTCCTCTCGCAGTCGCAGGGGCAGGTTCTACACCCCCACCTCCAGAGCCTGCACCTTCATGCCTGGAGATTGACTAGGCAATCTGAGTTCTTTTTCTCTCCCACCGGATGTGGTGGATGTTATTTTATTGGCCAGGCGACACTCCACCAAATCTGTCTATGCGAGCAGATGGACTAAATTCATGGCTTGGTGTGGAGGGAGGCAAATTAATCCCTTAAGTGCCCATTTGTCTGACATATTGTTGTTTGTTTTGTTCTTGGCACAGCAAGGCTGCGCTGTTGCTACTGTCAAGGGCTATCTTTCGGCTCTCTCAGCCTTCTTATGCCTACCTGATCAACCCTCTGTGTTCAAATCCCCTTTAGTATTGAGGTTTTTGAAGGGGCTTACCAATAAATTTCCTCCCACTCCGTTTCTTATGCCCCAGTGGGATTTAAACCTGGTTCTAACCTTTTTAATGGGTTCACCTTTTGAGCTGCTACATTCTTGCCCTTTGAGATATTTAGTCTTAAAAACTGTTTTTCTTACGGCCATCACGTCTGCTAGGCATGTAAGTGAGCTTCAAGCTCTTTATCTTCACCCTCCTTTTACGACCTTTCATGTGGACAAGGTGGTGCTGAGGACCAGGGCGGCTTTCCTCCCCAAGGTAGTGACTCCTTTTCATTTAGGGCAGTCTGTCACACTCTTGTCATTTTATCCTCCTCCACATCCATCTAAGGAGGAGGAGAGACTACATCGACTGGACCCAAGGAGGGCCTTGAGTTTTTACATAGACAGGACGAGAGAGTTCCGCTTGGATGACCAACTCTTTGTCGGATACGTGGGGAAGAGGAAGGGGAAAGCCGTCCACAAAAGAACACTATCCAGGTGGGTTGTTCTTTGTATTAAAATTTGTTATTCATTAGCAAAGAAAGTTCCTCTGGTTGGTATAAGAGCCCATTTGCACCAGGGCTAAGTCGGCTACGTCGGCCCTGGCTAGAGGTGTTCAGTGGCAGACATTTGTAAGGCTGCGACTTGGGCCTCCCTCCACACCTTTGTAGAGCATTATTGCTTGGACTCGGAGGTGAGGAAGGATGGCCATTTTGCACGGTCTGTGCTGCAGGATTTCTTGGTGTGACCGGTCAGACACCCACCTCCGAGGCGGTACTGCTTTGGGACTCTATTCATTAGGTGAGGAATCCACAGGTAGTTGTATCCATCAGAAGAGCAAGTTACTTACCTTCGGTAACGCTTTTTCTGGTGGATACACTAGCTACCTGTGGATTCCTCACGGTCCAACCCGCCTACCCGTAGTCTGTCTGGTCACACTGAGATTTCCTTGGGTGTATATATATGTATATTTGTATATTGCTGAATTATGAGAGGATGTTTATATATATATATATATATATATTTATGTATGTGTATATAGTTATGACTATGTATTCTTGTGGCTATATATTGATATTGTTTGCTATTAATATTTGATTACATTTTGTATAAAAGTTTTCTTGGATACAATCATAATGGGTATGGTCTGTCGGTATTCACCTGTCCGCCTCAAAGGCATGTAAAAAATGGTGTAAACTGACGTCAGCACACCGGCGAGGACCTCTTATTGCCACGATGACATCAGAGGAAGCCGTGTGGAGTCGGGCAATTGTGACCTCATCGCCGATGTGCAGAGCTGGAAAGAAGTTTCGGTCGAATGCTGCGCATTGGGGAGAATTCATTAGGTGAGGAATCCACAGGTAGCTAGTGTATACACCAGAAAAAGCATTACCGAAGATAAGTTACTTCCTCTTATAGCTCATACTGCCAGTACACAACTGGGAGGTGCTATTGCAATAGAACTGGAATCTGTGAAATAAGGGGATTACAAGTCCCCATACCACCAGCCTTTCCATGCCAGTTGCACCGTCTCCGAAAGGCTGGTGGAATGGAGGCATCGGGGGGGCCTGCACTGCTCATGCACTTGGCATGGGCAGTGCAGGGGCCCCCATGCACAGCCCCATTGTGCATTCCAGTGCCCGAATTACGGGCAGTGGAATGCGCAACGGGTGCTGCTGCACCAGCCGCACCACCACATTGGCACTGGGTCCATTAGGAGCCATTGTCACTGTTAAGGCCCTGAGGTGAACTCTTAATGGGGCCGGCGGTGTTTAGGCCCCACAGGCTGCCTGATGGAGGAACAAGTTTCTGTGTCAAAAAGCGTTATCTTTAAGCTTTCGGCGCACAAGCTGCAACTCTTTCGGGAGAAATAGTACTTTCTAGTAGCAGCCAAGGGTCCAAGACCAGGGTGCAACACTTCGGGGCTAAGACACAATCTCACAGCCTGGACAAGTGGAGTCCAGGGCAAGTCCAGTGGCAAGCTGGGCGCCTTGCAGGTGCAAGGCTTCTTTACCTTATATGTTCCTAAAGCTTAACAGGAGGCTAGCCAACTAGCCCTTCCTGTCCACTTACTGGTTCTTCGCACAGGTGGGAGCAGGTCCAGACCTTGGGTCTCTCTCTATATATATATATCTCTTTTACTCTACAAAGGCAACAGCAGGAGCAGTCCTCTTTCTGAAGTCTTGTCTTCATTTAGAAGGTGCAGTTTTTTTGGTGCAGCCTTTCTGTCTGAGGTCCACAGGTTCAGCAGATGCAGTCCTTCTTCATTGCTTTGCAAGTCCATCATTGTTCTGAGGCTGGAAGCAAAGGCTGCTACGTTTATGCCAAATTCGAGTTTGTGGATGGGAGGATTCCCTAATCAATAGGGTAAAATTACCAAGGGCAACTCTACCCATTCTTACATCACTTTCTGTGTACTTGGCCTAGACAATCCCATAAGTCATTTCTCTATCCAAGTTATCAGAACCTTTCTTTTCTTGGTCAGAGCTATGGGCACACCCCTGAGGTGCGTCTAAGTATTATGAGCAACTTCTCCTGGAAAATCAGTTCAGCAGTTGCTTTTTCCCCACTGGGAGAGTGCCAGGAGGGGGCAATCTAAGTTCTTATTTACATTTGTCTCGGACAGTTGGCTAGCCCTTTGCAGCTTGGCCATCTGCGGCCACAGCCATCTGGCTGATCTGCCAGGAGTAGGTCATATGTCCTCCCACAACAGGCCTTTTGTTCCTCATTCCTAGGAGCCATTCACACCTCCTGGCAAATGGACAGCAGGCTGTCTTGGGAGACAGTTGCTGCAGTGAATGTAACAATTAATTTGATACCTAAAAGTACTATATTTGGTGGCTGCAGATGGAAGTTAGCATTCAGTATCTGGGCTAGGGTAACCCCATGTTAGCCAACTGGACTACCAGTCCAACTACAGTGAAAAGAACAGTGGCGAGCTTTCACTTTCAAGACATGTAACACATAAAAGGAACATTCCTTTCTTTTTAGTATTTAGCACCCTGCCTTGTGGGCTTCTAAGGCATCTTATAATAGTAACAACGATGGTTTCCACTTGGCACAGGGGTTTATTTTGCCGTGTTGGGTTGGCAGTTGAAAAGCTGCATGACTAGGCTGCAGTAGGAGACCTAGGGTCATGTTTTCACTTTGTTACTACAATGGTGGCACAATTAAGAGCTGCAGTCTATTAGTGACTTTTAACTTACCAGCCCTAAGAATACTTTGCTCCATACAGTAGGGCAGGGGTGAACAACTTCTATCGCCTGATGCTTGAGGCATCCTGTTTTCTGCTGAGGACAAGAAGCTTTAATGTTTGTTATCCGACTGACAACTAGACATTAAATTCCATATGAAGGGGCAAAGCTGTGGCACTTTGGTACTCACAGCCTATCAGATCAGGAAGACAGATACAAATCGATGTACGTTTAAAATTATGTGAAAGACTCTAACTGGCCAGAAGTCCTACTAAGCATCTAGTCTAGGATTGGCAGGGGGAATGCTGAGCCAACCTTGGGTAAAGCGTTATTCATATAGGAGAAAACAGCATGGGCGTGGGCATGGGCATGGGCTTGGACAGGCATTGTGAAGCAATGGACAGTGGCAGTGTGCGTGCTTAAATAGCAGCCTTTCTTCTGATTTCCCAATAAGACTGCAACAAATAGGTTCACTGAGAGCTCAGGGGTGGCAGCGGGAGGTGCGATAGCACAACTCCAACATGATTTTAATAGGCCACGGAACATGGTGTGACTTGTGACTTATCATGCCAGCCACTTGCATCTTTGACCTATGCTTTTTTGATCGACCAATGTCCTCTAATAACTGCCAAATGAGTCCCTCCTGTGTCTGTTTGAGCTCAGAACTCTTCATGTCTGCCCCGCACACATCTGCTCAATCTGGACTTAGTGCTTCTCACACTGGTTCCACTTGTGGATCTATTATGCTTTTGCTTTGCACATCCATTTCTCCCATGGTCCTGTCCATGCTATTTGCTCCCTTGATCTCTGATGCCTTAAATGTATTATCAGTAGTCCGCCCCTGAACTACAGCCCATGAACCAGAGATGCCTCAAGCTTTACCAGATCTCAGCAGGCCAGTGTCACCAATGCCCGACTATTGAAGTATTCATTTCTGTCTGCAGCATCTCTAGCATCAATCTAAACCGTTATGGTGGTGTTTTTGCTGCAAAGGAGACCAGCTGGAGAAATTTTGCAGAGTATAGGAAACAGTTTCTGTGTGCACGTCTGTAAGGTGTGCTTCTGCAGAATGTCCCTCTGAAAGAAGTATGTTTGTGTGTGCCTCTCCATGGAGCACAGGATGTATTTGTACCTATCTGCAGGATGGATATGAATGCACTGAGCCTGTGCGCTGTTACTCAGTCTCCATAGGGAGTGTGTCTGTGCAAGGGGGTTGTGTGCAAAGATGCTCGTGCTGCGTCTGTGTGTTAATGTGTAGATGTGTCTGTTTGCACAGGCAGGTGTGGTTCTGCGTAGTGGGGTGTCTGCAGTGAGTGCAGGTCTTTATAGACTATGGGCCTCATTACGAGTGACACAGAAGCAGAGGCTCATACACTTTGCCTTATTTGCCGGTCCGTATGTAGTGTCAAATTCCTGTCGAGAACCCAGGCTCTTACTGGACTGCTGGACTTTGCCTGTCCTCTGACATTGGACCTAGTGTCAGACTCAAGCTACTTAGGAGCCTGTCCATGAGACTGTTGATGAGAATAAGAACCAGACAAGGTTCTAAATGCGAAGGTCAAGGTTTGTCCAGGACCAACCTGGGCCCTGCATCCACTTGTGCTCTATTGTGATCAGCTAGAAACCTTCACTTTAGCCCGGATCCCCGAGTTTCGAAGCTAGGAAACTTCTGGCACTAGTGAAGAGCAATGATTTGCAAAAGCTTTTAGGGTGAATTGCAATCATTTCTGAAACCCTTGCAATCCGTTTTTTGTCATTTGGCGTCTATTTAAAGCTAAAAATACATGCTATTTTTATAAATTAGAGTGCGAATTTTAGTGTCTTGTGTCACTTAGTTATTAACTGTTTCATTACTGAGAAATGCTTTACACTTCTTCCTTTAAGTTAAATCTAACTGCTCTGTGCTACAGCTATCCAGGGCTGAGCTAACATTTGGTTTAAGGAAACCTAACTGGACCTGATACAGAATAGTGACATTATTACTTAGTGTGGTCTCACAGCCAGCCAAACTAATAATCCACTTTTTCATATTAGTGTTCGGCGGTGGGATAACCTGTCGCTCTGGGAGCTGAAAGGCCTGAGCAAGGGAATGAATCTCAAGATAGGCACGAGAGATACTAAAGCTGATTTCCTTAGAGGCCTTAGGGTGTGGGATGCAGCCAGGTTAACCAAGGTCACCTCTGAAACAGAAGAAGCCACAGAGGGGTAAGAAGACAACATCTCTCCACTGGAAGATGATAAAGAGGACACTTTGATCCAAAGCAATCCTACAAGGCACCCTCCATAGCTGGTAGTGTGGAGCTGAGCAAGCACCAGCCAGACAGACAAAGCTAATGGAGTGCTAGAAAAGCAAATGGCAGTACTGGCCCTGGAGGAAAAGAGAATGGACCTTGAAGTAAAGAAACTGACCCTGTAAGAGAGAAGGGTGAAGATGGATCTGAAACCAAAAGAGATGGTGGCAGTGAACAAGAGGTATCCACAGGGGGAAGGGCTCACATGCCCACAACTGGCCACAGGGATTGTGCCTAGTTTTGTGGTGTGGTTGGGGATGACACATAGATAATCAGTTGGCTTCTTTTGTAAAATCTCTAAGGATGAGGAAGACTGGTACCCTTATTGTGGGAATTGATTCCACGTTTCGGGGGGATAGGCTCCTGACGTTAGAGGAGAAAGTAGCAGGTCCCTATCCCCTCATGTAGGATACCCTAATAGAAAAGTTTGTTCTAACTCCAGAAGACTACCTAAAAAAATGTAGGGACACCCACAGTTGATGCAGATCAATCCTGTAGACATATTAATAAAGGCAATGAAGGACAATGAAGTTAGAATATACCATGATCTGTACAGTTAAATTGTAAAGGAGCACATTTTTACCAATTGTTCTTTAGGTAAGCTACACCAACTTTTGATAGAACACAAGCTATCCAGGCCCAGAGAGTTGGGCAAGATAGCCTTTGAGTGGGTGTGCACTAGAGTGCCTAAGAAGTCCCAGGGGTGTGATCCTACGAAAGGTACTCAAGCCTCCCAACAGGGGAATGGGGGAGCACTAAAGACTAAAAGAAAACATTCTATAAAGGGCCCTTAAAGTCTGCCAAAGAGGGGGAGTCCTTTGACCCAACCAAGTATTAGGAGGGAAGTACCAGGGAAAGGATTTTAAACCTTCAAAGGTTGAGGTGTGCTATGACTATCAGCAGTCTGGAAACAAGAGAGAAAACCCTATTTGTCCTTCCACAGGTGGGCAGCCCTCAAGGATTGCTAGTGTAAGGATTGGGATGGGTGTTTGCCCAGGGGAAGCTAAGGGCTATAGTGAAGTTACCTTAGTATCTGTGGGTGGGGTGGATGCTGAGACCTTGGCTGCCTTACTTCCGGGCATGTTGAAGTACAGGCAATGGCCAAGTGTCAGCATTATAAAAGTAGAGGCTCTGAAGAATACAGGAGCCAACATGCCCACTGTGGGGACAAGTGGGTTTCCTCAGAGCACCTGATCCCAGATCTGCTTCACACAGTGTAGTTAATGCTGACAATGAGGTACATCATTTTCACCCATGACAATGGTGAACTTGAGTGAGGAGGAGTTACTGGCCTGAAAAAGGTAGTTGTACTCTGCTATCTCAGTGGACTGTCTGCTATGAAATTACCTTGAAACCTCTGCTTGGTCAGATATGGAAAAGGAAGTATCATGCAATGATTCTGGCTAACTCTGAGAGGTTTATGTGGCCACCACGGCCCAAGCAGCACATCAGGGGATCAAGGGAGTCTAGATTAACGGCCCTGAAAACAAGAGGAAGGACGAGACATGGGGGAAACCAACTTCAGAGATTTCCATTGCCAAGAAGGAGCCTGACCCTCAGGGGAAGGACCTGGAGCCTGATAGGGCAGCTTCCCCTCTCCCATAGATGTGTCAGAGCTTGTAGAGCTGCAAGTGGCAGGAGGACCCTCCAGGGAGGCTTTATGACAAGGACAGCCTCTGTCGCACTCTTGAAGGCATTCAGCAGCAGGCTGAAGTCCAAGAAAAAGTGGAATTATTTTGTTCCCACAGAGTCTACTGGCAGGATGGTGTCTTATAAGTGAGGCAAGGGGCTCCAACTCTGGAGTAGTTAGGAGATTGTGAGAAAATGGGTTGGTGGTTGCCTGGGGTGTTAACCCTGATCAAGCAGCAACCACAGCCCTTGTCAGGGTGAGGCACAAGCCAACCCTAAATTAACCTGTGCTCAACCCACTGGTAGTTTGGCACAGAGCAGTCAGGCTTAACTTGGAGGCAATGTGTAAAGTATTATACAGCAGTTCAAACAGTAATAAAGTGAATTGCTGCACGGCCAGTACACAATGAAAAATCATTATAAGCTGCATCTCAGTTGTTGGCTCTGGGTATTGTGTGTTTTTGAACAACCATCAATCACTATATGTCCCTATAACTTAACGGGTTCACCACAAAGTGCAAGTAGGGTGAAACCACAAGAAAATAGGAAAAATGGTCTAGGACTTAGAAAAGTGAAAAAGCCATGGTAAAAAGTATATTTTTTTTACAAATCTGTTTGTTTCTGGAAGATAATGATTTTAGCACAGCAAACATTTTGTTAAGGCCATTTGTACGAAAGATACCTTTTATGGAAAACACGATTTGAAGGCTCACATGTTAAGTACTGAAACATCAAACAAAGAAGTCAGCATTGGGCCAGGAAAGCCTCATCAGGTAGGATGTTAAGTAATCTTCCATGAGATGTTAGAGGCACTGATAGCACTACTTATCGATAGCGCTGCTTAAACATGGAAGTAACATTGACAACCAATTGGCCTGACTTTAAAGTGGTGCACCCTGCACTGACTAAGGCATACGTCTTACCCTGAACTTACTCAGGCACACTACTCACTGCACACAAGCATATGACGTGGGCACTCCACTTCACCTGCATTCTCACACCACTCACACAAGTACACTACTCATCCCACACTCACACGGGCACCATCTCATGCTGTACTGACAAGGTCACATCTCCCAGTCTGCATTCACATGGGCAGAATTCTCACCCTCCGTTCACATACCTCTCACATGCACTCATGCCAGAATAGCTCTCACCGAGCTTCCATACATATGTGCACTGGAACTACACTATGGACTCATACGGAGGCACCAGGGAAGAAAAGCAGTGGTTGTCAGTTGGTGCAGTGGAAATGGAGCAGGTGAGTGCCATGGAAGGGGAGGTGTATGCTGGAGGAAAGGGCGGGGGTTGCTAAAGAGTAAGCCGGGTGGGTGGCAGGGAAGAAAGGCAGATGAGTGCAACAATCGAAGGATGGCGAAAACCTTGATGAGAGTGAGAGGCAAAAATATGTCTTTAAATAAATAAGGACAGAAGGATCCCACGGTGGGAGCGTTCAAAGGCAGAGGTCAGAGTGGGGGAGAGGCACAATATCGATGAACAATTAGTATCAGGTATTGCAGTAAAAAAAGGGAAAATGGAGAGGCTTTCTAGGAAGAGAGCAGGAGAAGGCAAAAAAAGTAAAATGCAGATAAAAGGGTGTCTCGAAAAGAGGGTGCCATGGGGAATGCTGTGCACACAGGTTATTGTTAAGGGATCGGAGCTATATAAGCAGGTGGTCAGAACGAGGAAACAAGGGATTCATAATCTTTACCCCCCCCTCCTATTTTACACTGTCCTTTCCTATTTCCTGCAGAATCGAGGCTGACGCATAGTCCACATTGGGTACTGTGGGGCTCCTCCTCAGCCTTCTGGGGCTTGCAGGAAAGGCCCCGCCCTTCTACACTTTGGAGTGTGCCATGGCACTGCCCCGCATTCTATATTATGGGTGAGGTCTGTGGTCCTGGGAGAAGCTCCTCTTTGGGGTCCTGTCTGTGCACAAATATCCCTGCAACCTTATCCTCACTATTACTAATAGGTGGCTGGCAGCACTATTTCCTAACCATGTCTACCATCACCAGTGAAACAAGCAAGCTATATATATATATTTATATATATATATATATATATATATATATATATATATATATATATACACACACACGCACTCTCTCTTTTCTCTCTCTCACATGGGGGCTGAAAAGTACGAAGCCATAGAAGGTAGATCTTTTTTCCAATATGGCAGTCATCTTTAAGACACAATGCCTCAACTTTTTTTCCTCCGGAGATTGCAGGAGGCCCTGTTCTCCATCACTGCAGGGTGCCCCATGTCATATTGACACCATGGGAGTGGATGTGTTCTGGAGGAGGAATATTTCCTGTGAGACTCCTCTGGAGGGAGGGAAAAGGTGGAATAGGGTCAGAACGGAGTACCAGAATCACCTTACATTGACCAACTCTGAAGAAAGCACCATCATCCATAAGAATAAGCCACAACCAAGTCATGGACCCACAAGGAGTGACAGCACAGGGGCTTGAACATCAAAGCAATGAATAGGTAGGTCTGATCTGCATTTTAGTTAATACACCTCATCATATCACATGGTACCAACATTCTCTCAAATTCAGGTGACACTCAACTGATACTCTCTTTGTCAGACAAGATCCCCCACAAACAAAAACAATGTAGTCAGATGCATGTCTGCTGTGACAACTTTGATGTGATCTGAAAAAGCTCAACACGACAAGACCAAAGTGGTGATAGTCAGAAAGAAAGACCACTGCATGAGACTCTACTTGATGGTGAGCAGAACTCGGCCCACCATGCACGCCAGGAACCTAGGAATCATCCTTGTTGACAAATTCAGCATGAAAGCCCAGAAAAAACACAGCAACCGCCACTTGCTTCCACATCATGAAGATGCTCTGAAAAATCTTCAGGTGGCTCCCGAAAAGACTAAGAAAACTGTAACCCAGGCACTAATCCCTAGCAGGCTTGACTACAGCAGCACACTTGCTGCACGGAGCACCAAACAGCTCCTGAACAGGCTCCAAACTATTGAGAACACAGCAGCAAAACTCACCCTCAACCTACCTCGACACAACAACGTCTCCCCTCACCTCAACACACTTCACTGGCTCCCCATACACAAGCACATTCAAGTCAAACTACTTACACACATACAAAGCACTGCACAACACACGCCCCCTCAGGTGATTAGTGCATAATGCAAATAGGCATAACATAGCATAGCTTTTAAAAAATGGGTCTCTAGGTTGGTAGAGGTATACACCATGTCCAAGTAGGGACCACAATTGTAGTCAGGGTAAGTCAATGACATGACATAAATTAGCATATGCTCACCCTCTGGTAGAGGTCAGACAAGGCTAACTTAGGAGACAATGTGTGAAGTACAACACACAATACCCTCAGGAGGTACACCACAGAAAAAGCCTCCTAACGGATGTAGAAAAATAAAGCTTGTTTATCTGCTTAACTTTAGGATCATCACGATACAGATCCAATTAATAAATAGCAAAATATTCGCTTTTTAGTGTCCAAAATAAAGCAAAGTTGATGAGCAAAAGCAGAGCATCAAAAGGGTGGTGCCGGGGACTCCTCAGTGTGATCTTTTGATGGATTCCGGGACTGGCCTTGGTGCGCTCATCTCGGGGACCTGTATGTGGCTAAGTTGTGCAAAGCCGCTTGGGTTTGGCTAAAAGCAGCAAGCCGCAAAGGAAAGCAGGGCCACTCTGGACAGTTCACAGGTACAAGCGGCAAAGTTTGACAAAGCCACTCGGGTTGACAGAAAGTAGCAAGTGGCACAGGAAAGCAGGACCGCTCTGCACAGTTCACAAGTGTAAGCGACAAACTATGGCAAAGCCGCTCAGGTTGATGGAAAGTAGCAAGTGGCACAGGAAAGCTGGCCCGTTCCGGATGATTCACAGGTGCCAGCATCAAAGTTTGTCAAAGCCACTCGGGTTGGCGTAAAGTAGCGATTGGCACAGTAAAGCAGGGCCACTCTAGTTGGTTCACAGACGCAAGCTGCAAAGTATGGAAAAGCCACTCCGGTTGCCAGAAAGGTGCGAGCCGCAATGGAAAGCAGCGCCACTCCGGGCAGTTTATAGATGCGAGCGGAGAAGAGATGCAGGGTCACACCGGACAGTCCACAGATGCCAGCAGCAAAGTTTGGCTAAGGCTGCTCAGCCTGGGTTTGAAAGTAGCGAGCAGCAAAGGAAAGCAGAAGCTGCTTTGAGTCACTAGGGGTTTGGAGACAATTCTTGTTCTACTGGGCAGAGATCAGCAGGCAGCAGTTCCTGAGAGCAGTAAATCCGGGAAAAGTGGCAATCCTAGCACACAGCAACCTTTACTTCAGCAGTGTTTTCTTGAGTCAAGAAGTGTACTGATTTTAGTAGGTCAGGGACCCAGTACTTATATCAGAAAGTGCCTTTGATGTCGGTGGGTGGACTACAAAGATTTCTTGTGAAGTGGACAGATCCCCCTTTCAGGTCAGCCTCAGCTCCATACCATCTATGGGAGTGAATCAGCTCCTTTGTAAGGACTCTAGTCATTACCCTTTGAGTTGTAAGTGTAAGCCCTTCCCAACCTCTTCCCCAGGAAGACCCATCAGTATGCAGATGCAGCTGAGTATCCTGAGCTGTGGGTGTCTGAAGGGAATGCACAAGTGGAGCTGTCACCTGTCCCAAGCCAGATGTGTATTGGAGATGAGCTGTGGGCGCACAGGGCAGTGAGTGCAGAGGAATGCCTACTTTCTAAAAGTGGCATTTCTAAAATAGTAATAGTAAATCTGACTTTACCAGTAAAGAGGATTTATTATTATCATTCCAATGGTGCTAAACATGATGCTGCTACTCCTATCAGATTTGGAACTACAGCTTAAAGGTATTAGAAAGAATTCCCAATAGTGGCCTATAAGAGGGGCAGGCCTCACAGTAACGCAAAACGACTAGAACATGAAACCTTAAAAGTATATTTCCTGCCTTTTACTTACATGGCACACTGGCCTATGGGTTACATAGGGCCTACCTGAGGGGTGGTATATGTAAGAAAAAGGGAATTATGGGCTTGGCAAGAGGGTTACATGGCAAGTCAGGATGGCAGTGAGACTGCACATATTGGCTCTGCAGTGGCAGGCCAGAGACATGTTTATATAGCTACTTAAATGGGTGGCACAATCAGTGCTGCAGACCCACTAGTAGCATTTCATTTACAGACTATATGGTATGCCACTTTACAAGAGACTTGTAGGTAAATTAAAAATGCCAATTGTAGATACTTCAACATTACCATGTTAAAGGGGACAAGCACAAGCACTGGTTAGCAGTGGTTAGCAGTGGTAACATGCTCAGAATCCTACAGCTAACAAAAAGATACAGCAACAAAACAGGAGGTAAAGGCAAAAAGTCTGGGGTAAGACCACCCTAAGCATGTCAGGTTTAATAATAGCATTGCAAGGTCACCCATGCTGAATAAATTAAAGTGCCTACAATAGTTTTTATTCCAGCCATGGGATGTCAAGAGCTGCATGAAAGACATCATTTCAAAAGCAAACATCCGAGCTGGAGAACAATCAATCAATCAATAATTTGTAGAGCACATGCTATTACCCTGAGTGTCCCTGGGCACTATGGTGCCTTGTCTCTGTTGAAAAGCAGGTCTTCAGCTTTTTTTGGAACTTTGTCATGGTTGGTGCTGTTCGTAGGTGGAGAGGTAGGGAGTTCCAGGCCTTGGCAGCAGTGTAGGAGAAAGATCTGCCTTAGGAGCAACTGCAGTGGATGCGTGGGTGTGTGTGTGAGGGCCAATGTGGTGGCATGTAGGTGTCTAAGTTGATAACAGCAGTTGATGTAGGCTAGTTCTTGGCCATGTAGAGCTTTGAAGGCACCCGTGAGGGTCTTGAACAGGCATCTCTTCTGGCTGGGGAGCCAATGGAGGTCGCTGAGGTGGGGGGTGATGTGGGTTCGTTTAGGTAGGTCCACAGTGAGCCTAGCTGCGGTGTTTTGTATAGTCTGTAGTCTCCTGAGAAGTTGGGTGAGCAGTCCGGTGTAGAGGGTGTTGCAGTAGTCGAGGCGGCTGGAGATGAGGGCCTGTGACTGTTTTCTGGACCTGATGGGGATCTATCTGAAAATCTTAAGCAGCATGTGCAGGATGTGGAAGCATGTTGAGGTGACTGTGTTGAATTGTTGTTTAAAGGTCAGTTGACTGTTGAGGATTATGCCGAGGGTGTGTCAGTGGGTTGTTGGTGTGGCTGTGGGTCCTAGTTCTGTAGGCCATCAGATGTGGTCCCAAGAGTGGGAGTTGTTACCGAAGATTAGCACTTCTGTTTTAGCTGTGTTGAGCTTGAGACAGTTGTCTCTCATCCATTTGGTTACGTCAGTCATTGCTCTGCAGAAGTTGGATTTGGCCTTGGTTGAGTCTTTGGTGAGGGAAAGTATGAGCTGGGTGTCGTCAGTGTAGGAAATTATGTTTAGGCCATGAGCTTTGACGATGTCTGTGAAGGGGGGCATGTAGATGTTGACGAGGGTGGGTCTGATCCCTGTGGTACACCGATGCTCTTGTGTGCGTAGGAGAAGTGATCCATTTGAGGCTCATATGCCGCTGGTCAATGAGGGTGTGGTGGAAGACAGTGACAAACACAGTGGAGAGGTCTAGAAGGATTAGGGCAGCTGCTTCTCTGCTGTCGGGGAGAGCGCTTATGTCATTTGTGGCAGCGATCAGTGCGGTCTCTGTGCTTGGTTTGTGCGGAATCCGGATTAGGATGAGTCGAGGAGTTGGTTGAGTTCCAGGTGGTCGATGAGTTGGTTGATGGGCTTTTCGAGCACCTTTGCAGGGAAAGGAAGGAGGGAGATCGGTCAGTAGTTTCTGAAATCACTGGGGTTAGCCGATGGCTTCTTCGGGGGGGTCTGACTTCTGCGTATTTCCATTCATTTGGGAAGGTAGCTGTCAAGATGGACATGTTGAGGATGTAGGTGAGTTCTGTACTGATAGGGTCAGTGCCAAGGTTGAAGAGATGGTGGGGGCAGGGGTCAGTCAGGGCATTGGAGTGGATGGATGACATGATGGTCCAAGTTGTCTGTGCCGTGAGGGCAGTTCAGGTGGTGAGCATTCGATTGGTGGTTCTTGGTTGTCCATGGTTGGTGGCACTGAGGGTGGGGGACTGGTTGTCGACATTGTTGTAGATTGTGGTTATTTTGCTGTGAAAGAAGTCCGAGAGGGAGTCACAGAGTTCCTGGGAGGGGTGGATGATATTCTCTGAGGGAGCAAGGTTAGCTCAGTTCTTGGTGAGCTAGAAGAGTTCCTTGGTGTGGTTGGCCACGGAGTTGATGCGGTTGCAGATAGCTGTTTTCTTGACTTCTTTGATGTGTCAGTGGTATTCAGTGAGGGCTGCCTTGTATGTACCTTTGTCAGAGGGGTTTTTAGAGGTTTACCACTGTTTCTCGAGTTGGTAGCAACTGTGCTTGGAAGTCCTCAGCTCTGGGGAGAACCAGCTGGCTCGCTTGGAAGTTTTAATGGGTTTGGCTGATTTCAGCAGGGCGATTTCATCAGTGCAGTTGGTGATCCAGGTGGCAAAATGATGGACAGCCTGGTTGAGGTCTGCTGAGGTTTCAGGTTTTGAGGTACTGAGGGATTGGGTCCATTGAGATTTCGTGATTTTTTTTTTCCCCAGCTGCGGTGTGTGGATTTGTTGAGTGAGGTGGGAGTCTTTTGATTTCTGCCTGTGAAGGTGAAGTAGAAGTTAGTGTGGTCAGTCCAAGTGAGCTCTGTGGTGTATGTGAACTTGATTTTGTTACTGGAGCGGAAGATGGCATCAAGTGTGTGTTTGGCTTTGTGCATGGGTGTGGTGACTAGTTGAATGAGGCTGATGTTGTTGAG
This sequence comes from Pleurodeles waltl, assembly GCF_031143425.1. Taxonomy (NCBI): domain Eukaryota; kingdom Metazoa; phylum Chordata; class Amphibia; order Caudata; family Salamandridae; genus Pleurodeles; species Pleurodeles waltl. The sequence continues at coordinate 998,416,407 of NC_090446.1, forward strand.
GTTATCGAGGAGGGTGGTGGTGTTCTTGTCTCTGAGGTTGTCGATGTGTAAGTTGAGATCGCCAAGCAGGAGGTAGTGCAGGGAGTCTATGCCTAGGGGGGCAATGAGGTTAGGTATGGCATCGCAGAAGGCTAGGCAGGGTCTTGGAGGCCATTAGAAGAGGGTGCCTCTTATCGTGGTCGTGTCATCTGTATGTAGTAGGAAGTTGAGATGTTCTGTGAGGGGTGTGGTGTCATCGTCGGAGATGGTGCTGCAGATGGTGGTCTTGAAGATTATAGGTATTCCTCCACTGTGTTTGTTTGGGTGGTCCTTGTGGAACATCTTGTAGCTGGTGGGGGTTGCAACTGCGATGTTGAGGTTTCAGGTTGGGCTAACCCAGGTTTCTGTGATGAATGCCATGTTGTGGGCGAGGGTGGATATAGCTTCCCAGACCTCAATGTAGTGCTTGCAGATGGATCGGGCATTGAGTAGGATGAATTGGAGGGGTGCCGGGTTGGTGAGGGCTCGGTCGTGTGAGGTCTTGTGTAGGTCAGTAGTCTTGAGTGTCAAGCAAAGCAGCAGAGGTAAAAAGGGAAGGGTTATTTGGTTGAGCGTGGCTTTGAAGCAGTTCTTGTTCTGGCATCCAGGGTTTACAGCCAGGAGGTCCTTGGAGCTGTAGCGAAGGATGATGGGAGGTCCAGGGGTTCTGGCACCAGGCGCGGACAGGTGCAGATGGGCTTGCCTTTGGCACGCCAGCTGCACAGCAGGCTCCATTAGTAGTCCTGGGGGTGGGTGGGTGGGGTGGGGCAGGGGAAAAGGCTGGAGTGAAAAGAGTGGGACGGTGGCCTGGGCTGGGGTTCTGAAAACATAGCGCCTGTACTACTGAAGCAAACTAAAAATACCCTAAGCACCTGAGCACCTAAAAAAGGCAACAACTAAAAACTGAAAGTACACTAAGTTCCTAGTGCAGTGCAGCTGTGAGCACACTCACTGTGAGGAAACCAGCGGGTGAGCAGCAGGCTTGGGAAGGGGTCCCTGCTGGAGTAGAGAGGAGTGTGACAATAGCGAGGAGCCAGGCGGGGAGCTGCACAGTAACCAGGGGTCAAAGGGCTACTGAGATGTTACCAAGAGTCATAACTATGTCCTCATATGCATTGATGTGCATAAATATGCCTCCTGTTTAGGCTGATATGGGAACTTGTGCACTCAAGATATAATAATTTGCCCAGGGTCACAAAGTGTGGCAAAAGCTCTCTCTCTGATCTGACTCTTTTTCGCTTCAACCACCTTTTCAAATGTCCATTTGTAGCTCTTCTCAGATGCTCCGCCACTCTCAGGTGGTGGGGAAGCTTGTAAATATCTGATGTGCCCACTGCCCTGCTCATATGCAGCCGGGGAAGTGGCAGTCTCTCTGCATGGTTCCCATGGTATAGATATGTCGTCTTAATGGCCGGTACATATTTTTTGGTAAAGGTAAGCAGCACATAAATGGTAAACCAAATGTGCTCACATAGCCAATAAGAGTCCTTTTTGTAGCGTCCCCGCACCCTGGGTACTCATAAAAATGAACACGCCATACATGGAGGTTTGTCTTACACATCTTCATTCTTCTGCGCACAAGTGCAAACTCAAAATTCTAAACATGAAATCTAGTCATCATACCCAAACACTTAAGTCACAGTTCTGTGCAGGTACCAAAAAGGTCCTGTCATCACAAACTCACACAACACTACATCTCTCCCCTTGTTAAATATATATATATTTTTTTTATATATTACATGTCCTCTATAACCCTTTGTGGAGCTGTGGCCAAACGCCCAGATTGTGTCAGCTGAAGCTGGGAATGGTGACAAGAAGTGTCCCTGACTGACACTGGTGATGTAGGGATGGATGCAGTCAGGGGGCTCTCTGCAGTCTCAATCAAACTAGCCTCATCTCTGACATTAGGAACTGGTGAATGTTGAGGCAGATGTCTGAATTACAAAGAATCTCACTTAGTGGACTTCCCAAGACGGTGAGAAGTCATTTTATGTCCTTTGCTAGTCAAAGTGTCTAAAGGTTCAGCATCAAAGTGAGCATCTAATTTACGTTTTCTCTTTTGTCACACCAAAACTCGATCGCCTTCATGAAAAGTGATTTTCTTGGTACATCTACGCTTGCTGGCATACATCTCTTGTTTACCACACAAGACGTTCGGACCGAGTTCACCATCTTTTGTAGATTTCCTGTTGGTCCATTGTGGTAACTTGGTTGTCATGGCTCTCCCAAACATCAGTTTGACAGAACTTTCACCTGTCGTTGAATGGGGAGTTGATCGGTAGGCTCGAAGGGTAGAATGGAGAACTGACTTCAGATTAAACTTCTGCTGGGACCTGCTTCATTTATACCATCTCGAAGGCCCTGTGACATGCTGGTCATTGTGAACAATTTGAAATCTTGTGGGCTCTTTCGCTGTGGCCATTGAAGACCTTCAACTTCTTGAAGACTTTTTAAGTTGTGCTGAGCTCCATCAGGCCCCATTTATCTTGAGTGTCATTTTTGGATGTTTAAATGACTTGTGATTTTTCTCATGAACTTTTCTTTGACTAATATTTTTCTTCGTATGCAACCAGTCCAAAATGCACATTTGTTGTGAATTAAACATCGATATTGCACATCCATCTTCTTCACTGTCACTTGACACTGAAACTGAAGAACTCTTGAATGAAGATTTAGATGACTATCAACATTGTTTAGTGTTGATTTGCTTCAGTTGATGGTTACCCCATCTGACATGTTCCATTATGTGTCCATCGATTGAATGACCGCTATGTAAGCACAATCTCCATGAGTTCACTTGGGTTGCAGCACCCGGTGCTGAGGTCAGATGGCTCTCTTTTTACAGGTTCTGGTAAGCATGATCGTATTCTTTATATATCTGATTATCACCACGCCTAATGTTTCTCAGCATTTATCTGCTTCCACTCACTGTGTTCTCTTGCACCTGTCACTGCTCATTGTGTTTTCTGTATCTGGTTGTTACTGCCTTTAGCATTTATTTGCATTCAACTATCGCTGCTTCAAGCACTTTTCTGTACATGGTGATTGCTGTGTTTTATGTTATCGTTCTTTATATCTTATAGCTTGTGGTGCAGTACGGCATTACCAGCAGGTTCCTGGCCAATTATACACAAATTTCTCTGTAAGGCCTTCGTCTTCTTCGAAAGCACGGCACAGGCTGAAGTGGCACTTTGACTCCACATACGCCAAACGTGAAGCTTCACTGAACTGAGGCACTTGTGGCATGCACGAGCAGTTTGCTGAATCACAGCAAAGTCTCTGGGAGAACACGGTCGGTTCTTCGGGTTACGTATCCCCTACCTCGTCCCCAGTTGTAGTGTCCTCCCCAGCCTGGGTGCCCACAAAATGAATACACCACACACGGAGCTTGGATTTACACATCTTCATTTTTCTGCGTGCAAGCACAAACTCAACATTCTAAACATGAATTCTAATCACCAAACCCTTATGTCACAGATCTATGGAGTCCCTCAGGAACCAAAAGGGTCCCATCGTTGCTAACTCACACAACACTACACTCTGTGCATGAGTGCAGTCTTCTGATGGAGAGCAGGAATTTGCCTGATGAACGGATTGGGTTTGGCTGTATTTTGTAACCACCTAACTATGGGGTTTATGTACTTTATTTGTTGTGAGGGTTGTCTATCATAGGCAGTGGAATAATTCGCTCCACCACCATTTTGTTATGCAAGGTGTACAGTGAGCAGTTTAAGAGCAGTTAGTTTGGGTTTGACTAACATCATTTTGTATCTATGAGATAATAGCAGCCTTGTTTTGATATGAAAGTATATGCAAAAGTATATGAAAAAGTTGTACCGAGCCCCATCCGTGCCTTCAGTGGTGTGTCTCTAGATGGAATGGCCACTCTGTAAGCACAATCCCAATGCTTTCACTTGTGTTGTGGTTGGGTGCTGAGGTCGGATAGCTCTCTTTTCTTAGTTTTTGGTAAGTGTGCCACATTGCACATGGATATTTCAGTCCATAAAACCTGTCAGACCTTGGTAACAAAATTGTGATTCGTAAATTATGGGACGTTTGAAAGAGAACATGGTAGGTTTAGTATTATAAATATGGAAAAATTGTATTACACTACAAGTCGGGTAATAGTGATTTTTCAAGGCAGTTCATAATAGATCAGCAATTCCTAACCTTTTAACTTCTGAGGACCCTCACTGAATCACTTCTGGAATCAAGGAACCCCACAAAGTCCCTACAGGAAGCTATTTCTATGATTTGCGCTTCAAAACAATACACAAAAAACAAGCTAGACCAAACAAATGCTCAAATATTGAAATATTTTGATTAATTCACAACCATATATAGAAAAAGTTTTCACATTTTAAATTTTGCTTCTTTGCATATACATTATTAATTTTAATGTATTAACTTTAGTATTATTTAACTTTGCAACAGTCACGGACCCATGAGTAGGCAGCACGGATCCTCAGGGGTCCTCAGACCACAGATTAGGAAACACTGTGCTAGATTGTAGATTGCTAACGAAATGTAGCAAAAAGGATGGCCTCTAGTCTTCTGCCTTTGTGCTTTGATAAAGATATATGATTTGATAAAGATATACGATTTATACATATATGTGCATGTCTGAGCATTTGTAATTGCTAAAATGGAAGCCACGTTCACTTACGTTGCCATTGCAGAGAAGTGCTGATCCCATCCTATCAGGAGTTTAAACAGTCAAGGGATGGGCCTTCTGATATCTGTTATAGAGGGAGTTGAGGGGAACATGTTGCTTCTGCACTGTTTTCTGCTCCTAACGAGACTTGGACTAAGCTGGAAGCATTTAGGGCCATATGTACGAACACTTTTTCCCATAGACACAGAATGGGTAAAAACCTTTGCTACATCTGGTTCTAACTGTGTTAAATGTGCGGTGAGCACATTACCGCACATGTTAAAAAAAAATCCTATTTAAAGTAGTTTAGTATTACCTATAGAAATTTGTGATCATGGCACATTACAGTATGGGAGAGTCGTGTATTTTAGGCACCAGCAGAAGGCTGGCACTAACTGCTTAGCTTTAAAAAAGGAACCCTGTTGATTTATGTTAATCTCTATGAAAAGCCAAATTCTGAGGTAATAACATTATTACCAGTAATTACTAATGATTTGCGGAATTACAACAAATCTCCTGTAACTCTTGAAGCCTGAGTCACAAACCTATGTGCATAGTGAGCAGCAGTGATTCACAAAATGGGAATTTCCACATGTAAATGTCTTCAAAGGGACATTAAATTGCACGTATTTGGATGACACAATTGCATGCCTGATTAAATCTCACTGAGGCAGACTGTGAGAGTTTGAGGGTGAATACACGTCCAATAGGTGGTGAAATATGTTTTACTGTATTAACACAAAGACAGATTAATTGAGCTAGTCCCTCCTGGTTTCCTGTGCCTTTCCTTTACAAGTCTTGTACGAATTCACAGATGTGGATCAAATTTGCGTGTTATTTCTCTTTCCATTGCATGCTTAATTGCTTCCTTCACAAGTCTTTTGAGAGTAGAAAACAAAATGGGAAAAGCTGACCCTATGCAAGGGAAACAGAGATTTATATAATTCCTCAGTATAACGAGTAATCATAAAGGTGCCGAAAATTCAAGGAACAAAATAGCAGGTATAACTAATGTGTGATATCCAAGCCACAGATAATAATCTCGATAAAGAAATTGTTGTCCAGACATTTTCATTTTTATTTGTGTTTTTGGATCATTAGAAAAGTAGTTTAGCTTGAGTAGACATTTCTGATCAAGGTCGAATTTTTCTGGACTATATTTATAAAAAATGGCAGATGTGTTGCAGTGATGATGTAATATTTCAGGAACCATGAGACCAATATACTTAATTTTGGTATCAAAACATAGATTTTTGGGGCTCGAGTCCTAGGGACAGAAAATAACTGCTCACAACAACCCTTCTGCCATTTTCCAAAATGGTGGGTATAGTAGAGGAAGAAGAGACACATATTGAAATGAAACAAATAATAATTGTTTTTAATACTTTTATCTATATAGCAAACAATGTTTATGATCTTAATATGAGAAAAAATAATGTTTATCACTCCTGTTTTAGACACATTTTCATACTTCACTTTATTTAGCTGGTTCTACAATCGCTTGTGGTACATTTGCAGAATGTTGAAAATTTGAGAAGAGAAATCGACAGGGACATCTTTTTGCAGCACAGGCTTTGCGGGTACATGTACGTGTAAGTTCTGTGGGTAAAGATTATAGAGATTTTGTAGGAGTTAGCACCCCGTCAATATATTCCCAACCAAATCCACATAGATTTTTCTCTAGATATGAACATTTACACATCATCTGATCAAGTGGAACGCACTTTTAATGTGTCCATGCACAGAATATGATGTCAGTGGAAGGGCACTTAGTGGGACTGATCTCTTGAACTCACTGTACCGAAGATTCTCAAATGTGTTTCAGTGAGAACTCTTTTTCCACACAAGCACAAGGTATTTTTCTATGTCTTTAAAGACACATTCTTCTTCTGTCTCAGCAAATCCTTTTAGAAACTTCACAGGTTCAGCAGTTAAACCTTCAAGCACTGTTCCAATTTTGCTCATAGTGTCATCACCCGTAAGAATATTTGCCTTGATAAGAAAACTGGGCATCCCTGGGTCAAGTTTCTTGTAAAGAATATGAAACAGCATTAAGGAGGTCATTATGACCCTGGCGGTCGGCGATAATGTGGCGGTAGTACCGCCAACAGGCTGGCGGTACTTACCGCCACATTATGACATTGGCGGGTTGGGTGAAGCCAACCCGCCAATGTACCACTCCGACTGCCATGGCGGTAACAGCCGCCGGGCTGGAGATATCCATCTCCAGCCCGGCGGCTGCCATTGTGCCACCTGCGGGATTATGACCCCGCCTACTGCCATGGTTTTTGTGGCGTTACGAATGCCATGAAAACCATGGCAGTATGCCCTATCAGTGACAGGGAATTAGTTCCCTGTCACTGATAGGTGCCCCCCACCCCCCTACCTTTCCAAAGACCCCCTGACCCCCCACTTCTGAAAACACCCCCCACCTCCCCTACATCCAAGCCCCCCTCACACACACACATGCAGACCCACACTCATTCACACATATGTACATGCATGCATACATCCAATCACACACACATGCGCGCACACTTCAACACATACACGCAGACACGCATCACGATTACAATACATACACACACTCACACTTCCATACATGCACACACACAATCAAGACTCAACACACACCCGCAATCATGAACACACATACATGCAAACACCCACACACATACACACAACACACCCCGCCCCCTCCCCTGTCGGAGAGCCAACTTACTTGGATCCAGGGGGCCTTCCGGCAGGAGACGGAACGGGGCGCTGCTACCACCAGCAGCGCCTGCCAGCAGAACACCGCCAGACCATATTATTTGTCATAATACGGCTGGCGGCGGTCTAGTGGTGTGGCGCTGCTGGTCAATCAATCAATTAATCAGGGGATTTGTAAAGCGCACTACTCACCCGTGAGGGTCTCAAGGTGCTGAGAAGAGGAGGGGGAGAAGGAGTGGAGGAAGATGCTGCTACTGCTCGAACAGCTGGTCTTGAGAAGTTTCCTAAAGGTAAGGAGGTCTTTGGTGTGGCGCAGGTGGGTGGGAAGAGTGTTCCACGTTTTGGCAGCAAGGTGTGAAAATGATCTACCGCTGGTGGTAGTCCTGCAGATGCGTGGGACGGTTGCGAGGGTGAGGTCAGCTGAGCGGAGATGGTGGGTCAGGGTGTAGAAGGAGAGTCGTTTGTTGAGGTATTCTGGTCCGGTGTTGTGCGGTGCTTTGTGAGTGTGGGTGAGGAGTTTGAAGGTGATTCTCTTGTTGACTGGGAGCCAGTGCAGGTCTTTCAGGTGGTCTGTGATGTGGCAGTGGTGGGGGATGTCCAGGATGAGGCATGCTGAGGCGTTCTGGATGCGTTGCAGCCTCTTCTGGAGTTTGACCGTGGTTCCTGCGTAGAGGGCATTTCCGTGACTGTTCTTCTGGGTTTGGTGGGTGTCCATTTGTAGATCTTTCGGAGCATGCGGAGGGTGTTGAAGCAGGAGGAGGAGATGGCGTTGACTTGCTGGGTCATGGATAATAAGGGGTCCAAGATGAATCCTAGGTTGCATACGTGGTCGGTGGGAGTCAGAGCGGTTCAGAGAGTGGCAGGCCACCAGGAGACATCCCATGCAGAGGGGGTGGAGCTGAAGATAAGGTGGTGGTAGCAGCTCCACCTTACAGCCATCCACCAGGATGGCCACAGCCGGGTTTTCGCCCTTCTTGTGGTGGGAATTCGGCTATGGTCATAATTTGGTGGACGGCTGGTAGCCGAGGCGACGGTCTTTTGGTGGCCGTTGCCCCGGCGGTAGGCGTCTTTTCCCGCTGATGTTATAAGGAGGGCCTAAGTGTCTTTTCTTGCCTGTTCCATAATGTATCCATAAGTAAGTCAATCCTTGACTTATGAACATTGCAACAAATCCAAGTAGCACCATAACAACATCTGTGTCAACGGACAGTACAATGACTCGATTGGAACCATTTCGAGCAGCCCGCTTAGCATGTGGCACAACACGAAGATCAGATTCCTCCAATCTGTTGTTAAGTTCTTGAACAATATGGCCGGTACCTTTTGAATAGATCTCTGCAGACCACAGTTCCTCATTGCCAAACCTTCCACTTGTAATAATTGGAAATTCAGCGTTCACTGAAGCATCAGCAATGTTTTGGCGAGTTAACATCTACAAGTTCATCTTGTTTGATGTTGATGACCAGAATTTATCATATTGTACAGGTATAGGTGTTGAATTTTTGATGCAAGCAAGATCAGTTGTTCCTTTTTATTCCACTGATTCTCCACTTGTTCCACTGGTTCTCTCACATTCTTTGACAGATAGTTCAAGATAACTCTCAAAAACAATGTGCAGTTCTTGCAAGGTCCACACTGACTTTGATATCTGTAGAACAGTCTGAACAACTTCCTCAAAGTTTTGCATGGATGAGATCTTGACCAATCGCAATTGTGAGATTTAGTCCACAACAACAGCAGTTTTCGGTGAGGACACCTTTTCAAATTGAAGTTCTTCAGGTGAAACTTTTTTTTTAGCTCTTGTACGAGTTTGTGCTTCACTGGTTTGGTTGCAGCATCTCCATCAAATAATTTGTTGGAAGAAGGTCATGCAACAGAATGTCCTTGATAAAATTACCCCTGTCTTTTGCTGCATCCATCTGTCTGTGTGTTTGCTAAAGTTGTTTTTTTTGTAAGCTGTTTTATAGTGGCTGGTTGGACAAAACTATTACTATGGCAATTAAAGCATAGAAATTTAGTTTTAGTGATTATGTCAAACAGCTTTTTCTCTTTCAATACAAATCTCTTGTGCTTCAGTTCTGCATACAGTGTCGATCAATGCTCCAGGTCATCTAGTAGACGTGTCTTTATATCGTTATCCACATATTGTTTGGTCAGGAAGTTGTATAGTCGCACAGGCTCAGTCATTTTAAAGGGGGTTCCTTGCTGCCGCATGAAATGAAAAAGGCTAACAACGTGTTTATTAAAACGTTCCCCACTCTTTCCCTCAAGTTCATTGTAAGGAACAGTTTCATGACGGTCTATTAGTTTTGAATTTGTCATCTCTCTGAAAACACTGCAAATAGAAAAGACTTCATGGTAAACTGGCTACCATTGAGCAACATATTCACTTTTACGTGTCTGACCAACAATTCCCTTGGAACTTTTCTGTGATCCCTGGATTGTCTGTTACAGTTTCATATCTGAAGCCATAGCATTGAACCTTCCCTCTCTGTCTTTACCACAAAATATCTTTGGATGAATTTCCTGTATATGTATGATTTTTCCAGCTCTAGCTTCTTCACTCTTTCCAAATACCAGAATCCATATCTCAGGTAGTTTTATGCAATCAAATTCACGAAACACATTAATCAGTGACTCCACAGTCTTCACATGCAGCTCCCAATCACCTTCTCGATCAACATGTACCAAGTGTTTCACTCAAGCTATCATGTGTAAAACATTTCCCCAGTACTTGTAAAGTTATGATTTTTCTTCACATTGACAAACTCTACAACCTTGGTATTCAGGTTTTCGGTTTTTTAACTGAGTGTATTGAACATTGACTGGCTTTGCATTATGTCTTTTGAATGAAGTGCACCCTGTGCCTTGTTCACTTCTGAGATAAGATATGCAAAACAAATTTGTTGTTCTTGTTCCAGGAAGCATTCTAGCGCAGATAAAATGACCATGCATTGTATCAAACAAACATAATGAGTTCAGCTCAATGCTGACTAGACAGTTTTGCTTCCAAAGATTTCATCCTCAAGAAGTGCATTGTCTATGCCATTGAGATAACTTCCAGCACACCACAATGCAACTTTTGTCATGTGGAAAACGCCCATCATTGGATAAAGATCATCAAATTTTACTTGATTGCCCATAAAAATGTCAGCTACAATATGGATAACACCTTAATCACTGAAAATTGGCAGGATAGGCTGATCTTCAATCTGAAAATGCACGTTTTGGAAAATGTTTACAGCTGTGTATACTGTTGCGTAGTTTGTGCCTGGAGATGGTATTACTGGTAAAAAAAAAAAAAAAAACATCTTCAGTGGGACAGTATTCTGAGAGATCGGAGCATGAATTCCAGTTCACAGAGGAACTGGCTTTTCTTCATCCTTCAGTCCACACCAAATAAGCAATATGATAATTACAGTTAAATCAGCTTTGTGGACCACATCATTAGGTGAAGAAGATCCATGTCCTCAGTGACTTTGAAACTGGTATACTGGGACGTGTTGACAGCTTGTGGTGATTTTGCACATGCTGACAAGTCAGTTGGGCTATAAGTTTGATGCTTAATGTTTTATGCATACAGCTGACACAGCGTGTTTTCCAGCAGCTACTTTATTATTAGTCTTGAAAAAGCACCATGGCAGTATCATGTGTGCCGGATGTTTCAGACAAAGAAGAGCTGTCTTCAAAATCAAACTTATCAAATGCAGCAATTGTAAATCCTTTCCTGGTAAAATGACTTGGAAGTGGTGTGCTATCAGATTCACAAGATTTTACAGCATGAGCTGCTAACAAGTTCCTGCTCCATACTATGGGGGTCATTACAACCCTGGCGCGTGGCGGAGAACCGGCTGTAAGACCGCCAACAGGCTGACGGTTTTACCTTGGTGTATTATGACCATGGCGGTTACCGCCATGGTCAACCGCCGGTTCTCCGTCCCGCCCGCCAGGGCGGAGACGACCGCCGGGCTGGAGACCTGGGTCTCCAGCCCAGCGGCCATCAGTATACCGCCGGCGGTATTTGGACCCGGCGTACCGCCGTGGATTTCCAGCGGTTTGACCCGCCATGAAATCCATGGCGGTAAGTACTATCAGTGCCAGGGAATTCCTTACGTGGCACTGATAGGGGTCTCCCCCACCCCCACCCCCTCCCCTACACCCCCCACCACCCCTGCCACCCCCCAAAGGTGGCAGGGCCCCCCTCCCCACCCCGACCCCCAACATAACATTACTCACACACACCCGACACGCATGCAGGCACCACCAACACACACACGCACACACCCCGACATACATGCCTACATCCACACACTCAGTCAGACACGCACATCCACATTCAAACATACACACACACATCCATACAGACATACCCGCACTAATTCCCATACACACAACACCCCCGCAAGCATACACGCACTCACACACCCCCTCTACATACACACACGCACACCCCCATGCACGCACACAACACACAACACCCCCCACCCCCCTCCCCTAACGGACGATTGACTTACCTGGTCCGTCGATCCTCCGGGAGGGGACGGGGGCCATGGGGGCAGCTCCGCCAGCACCACACCGCCAACAGAACACTGCCACAGCGAATCACAGGATGTGATTCGCTGGGCGGTGTTCTGTTGGCGTGGCAGTGGAGGTGGAGCAACCTCCACTTCCCCGCCGCCTGCAAGTATGGCTGTTGGCGGCTCTCCGTCTGACTAACGATGGTGAGCAGCCAACAGTCATAATACGCCGAGCGGCAAACAGCCTGCACAGGCGGTCTTCCTCACGGCGGTCCCTCAGCGGTCTTGCCAAAAGACCGCCGAGGTCGTAATGACCCCCTATGTCATTACAACTTGTTGATGCACCAATCCTATTCATTGAAGTGATGACCTCTCTTTTTTTGTGCTTCTCACAGATTGCGTGGGCAGTCCTCGTGTGTAGCGGAGTTTTCCTTTTGATGTGATGTAATTCATAAAACATGATTTGGAAAAGACAGTACATTTGTATAGCGAAAGCCTGTCAGTTCATGGGATCATCTTCCATTTCATCGCTTATAACTTCAAAGCCATCATCAATGTTGTTGGCTTCTGTTCCAAACTCAATAACTTTAGTTTGTAACAGTATTACTTTGCTGATATTAAACAATGATGTAAAAAATCTTAAGACAACATCAGGCATTCTTGTAGACTCCCATGATTTTCAGAGCTCTGGGGCATAGCAGAATTTGCCATTAAGTCCAAAATCTAAATCTTTCAGGACACTTCTCAAAATGGTTCCTGTTGATTTTACTACATCCGGTTTTGTTTTATTTTGGCAGCTGAGAAAACCATAAGTGGCTCATTCTTTTTGTTAGACTGACAAAAACGAATTCGGTCATTGTACATTATCACCAGAAAAATCTTATTTTCATTATTATAGATCAATACAGTTTTATCAATTTTGACCAGTATTTCTTCAATCTTCTTGTAGCCAGCACTCAAGAGTGGCTTTAAAACTTTATTTGCTTTTTAAAAGAGTGCAAATTTAACTGAAGGCTGGCGGTTACGTTGCTAGTGAGAGCTCATTGTACATTCATATTTTAGAATGTATGCTTGCATGCAGTTTGGGTGGGTATACAAATCTTCTGCAAATACATTCACCTCGCTGTTTAGATCAGCTTCTCGGTTGAAAACTTCATCTTGAAAGAAACTAGCTGCAGATAAAAACATGTTTGCCCTTTGAGACTCACCTACTCTGTACTCTGTTCTTTTGTCAATCCTTATTGTCCTTGTTCTAGCTAACCCACAGATAACACATTCTAGATCCTCTGCTTTCTAATGTGTTGTTGGAGGTGGACGAGGGTAGCCATCGATCTTTAAGTGGATTGGGTTTGGTTCTCAGAAGACTTTGGTTCTTGTTGTGATTCACTGGTTTCTGCTATTTTTGGAGAAAATAAATCCAGGTTTTTTTTCCATTGTATAAGACTTGTAGCACTTGTTGTTACAATGATAAAATATTTGATCCTCTTCACCCATCAGTTTCAATCTTTTCTGAACTTTGTCTTGCTGTATTTCTGCAACATCTCAAAGTCTTTTCTGTCTAGCCACAGTTGATGTTAGTAGCTTTTCTTTTGGATTAGTTTGGCAAATTACAAATTTTTATTTGTTGAAGGAGTCCTCTGATTTTGGCATTAGCAACACTCTGTCAGGATGTAAAGATCCTCTGCTACCACCCGCTTTGCTCATGTTTACAAATTTGAATCAATAGAAAACCTGGAACAAAAACAATATTAAAATAAATTACCAATATGATGGCTAAAACACATCATTATAGAGCCACCATTTGGAAAAATGGCGGAATGGTTGCTCTGAGGAGTTATTTTCTGTCTCTATAAGACTACTTGACCTCCAGAACTTATGCTCTGACACCAAAATGAAGTATATATTTCTCGGGATTCCTGAAATATTACATCATCACTGCAATACATCCGCCATTTTTAAAAATGTTGTCCAGAAAAAATCAGCCTGGATTAGAAATGTCTACCCAAGCTAAATTACTTATCTAATAATACAAAAACACAAATCAAGAATGAAAATCTCTCAACAAATTTTTTTATTGAGATGTGGGGCCAGGACTATAAACTCTCTCTACTTTTTCAGTAACACAAACACATTTTTGAGTACGCTCCATTTTTCTTAGACAGTGTAACCAAAACTTTAACATATACATAGAGTGGGCTTTGAATCTGCTTTGTGCTCATGATTGATGACTTTCTTGTCTATTTCAAATCCGTTCTCCTGATTTGATGTCTTTCCTCAACATCCTTGTGTTTCTCCAGCCCATTCTACTTTTCGACTGGTTGAATGTATTATTACACTTCTGTAAGGCTACTGTTTGTCTTTTTGCATGTTTGCTCTGCCATTTGCGCTTACGTGCTTAATGTTCTTGCATGTCTTGCTCCTTTCTATCTCTCTCTCGCTTACACACACCTTCACCTCTTCACCCTAGTTGCACCCCAGTGACACTACCAGGTTATCACTCTCTCTCTCTCTCTCTATGCTCTATGCACACTGCCTCTGTGTTGCTTTCCCTCACCCCTTACTCCAACCCCAACTTCTTTTGACACCAAGTACTTCTGCTAATTGATGTTTTCTTCTCCCTACTTCCTGCCTCTCTGTCCCTCCAGCTTCTCTGACATGCTGTCTACCTCTGCAGCTAATAGTTTTGCCAATGCTCGTAGAAATTATTCTCAAAAATTGGCAAAGCTCATACAGGTGAGCCGCCAACTCAGATTGTTAATTTGCACGCTTTCAAGATGGCCTCCACGTTGTGTTCAGACATCACGCAACAGCCATCTTGGAACATTATATCAATACTAAATTACATTGTTCTGTGCACTGTAGTTCTACAATCCATGTACAGCCAGTACCAACCGTAAACAAGCATCAGCAAAGTGAGACCAAATTGGCTTTGCCAATGTTTTTTCAAATCTATGACCCATTACACTTTAGGACTAAAACTACACATTCACAGGCAGAGGTAGGCCATCAATAGGGGCATCGGGAGGTAGCCCTGTTGCTTGTGAGCCACCACATACCTCACCCCTGCCACACTGCTCTTTATGCATCAGTGTTCATGAAAACACAATTTTCGTGTTTTCATTAACACTGCCAATGCGCAGGTCTGACCCCTCTGTCTCTTCAGGACCTGGTGGCAGGCATAGGCAAAGGAGGGTTCATTGGACTGAACTTCAATATATCTTCAGAGTGCTGTTCAGAAACACAGTACTCTATAGGAGGATGCCTAGACTCCGCATGTTTGAGGAGCGTTATTCCAACTACTGCCCCCTCACATTGGTCCAATCCATTTTATTTATCAGACACACTGTCCATGCTTCAGGCACTGTAGGCACTCTGATGGATCTGATAAAGTGCACATCAGTAGATTCCTGTGCCAAACAAGACTCCATACATGACAGCAGGTGTGTTTCTGAACCCTGTCCCAGCTTTTGCAAGGGCTTGGATTATAGCAATGTCAGAAGCCAGGAGAGTACTTGAGGCAGGTCTTCCTTGTGGCTTTCTTCTTTGACCTGACTCCTCATCTGTACCATACTTTGCTAAATCATGTTCACAGTTCTAAATGCCTGCACTGCTGCTGCAAAGGAGGAGACACCAGCCAAAGCAAGGTGTAGACTTGGCCATTAACACAGGATCAACATTCGGCCACAACCAAGTAACAATGTAATGTTTTGAGTTCACCATTTTTCTAGGAGTAATTGGGTGGGTCCTCCCATCTCTTAGGTGCCCAGCCTCTCTGCCTCTAGACCCCTCAGAACAAACATAAGAGTCACCAAGAAGGGATATTAAAGTCAAATTGAATAAAGAAGCTACTAAAGTAACAATTGTACTTTACACTTTTTGCTTTTCCTTCCTATTTTTCTTGATACTTTTCTGCATTTTCCATGCCTTTGACAGTGCTTCTTTTTACCCCCAACCTCCTTTAGTAGCTTTCTGCTTTCCTCTAGAATTGGATTCTTTCTTCTCTTCTTCTATTTCTCTCCTTTCTAACTTCGGGCATGTTGAGGTCAACTTCTCCCTATTTTTATTTTTCCAAACATCTACAGTTTCTCATAACAGACGAAAAAAAAACATAAATGTTCCTCAACTTGTCCAGGTTTTTGCCATATGGTGCTGTAGGCTTGTACATCACTCTCCACTTGGTACAATGTCTGTTGTTCCCTTTCCATCAGTTCGGTACACACCTGAGTTGCACTATTTTCCCTTACACTGTGGTGGGACTTTAAGGCCAAGGGTGGAGCATTGGCAACCACTCAGTCACCATGCATCCTTTGGCCCAGTCTCACTCCTCTTCTTTGGATCCTTGGGTCACACTTTCCAGTGGTTGTGTCGCCATCCAGGTCTGGTCTTCACTGAGCATCTCACTTCTCCTCCACCCACTTTCAAAGGATCAGCTGTCCCTCGGCTTCCCGATGTTCAACAGATGCCACAGTGGTAACGTGTCCCTCTCAGAAGTGACCCCGGAGAGCAAGATTTGTCTTCTGTAAGGCTTTGCTATCGTTCCTTTATTGTCTCTTTTCTCTAAGTCTTTCTCCCCTTCCCCTCTTTGCCTCTGTAGTATTTTTCTCTTTCTCTTCCTCCTGGAAGCTTTTCTTCCTTATCTGTCTGTTGTATTTTTTTTTAGGCTCTTGCTGTTCTGTCTGATGACTTGGAAGTTGTAGGAGCACTGTGTCTCCAGCAGGTAAGTATCCCTGATCACAGAAGGTAAATTAAAAAAAAAAGAATTCCAGAGTTGTGCATTTGTGAGTGAGAGTGTGTGTGAGTGAGTTTGTATGTATGTGTGTGCGAACGAGAGAGACTGTGAGAGTCTGAGAGTAAAGTGATATGCGGGAGTGTGTCTGAGTGAGAGTATATGTAACAGAGTGTGTGAATTTTAGTCCATCTGAGAAGGAGTGAGTTACAGAGTGAGTGTGGGAGGTAATTTGAGTTTGTATGAATGAATTATAATGAGTGCATGATGGGACTGAGAGAAGGTGTCAAAGAGTGAGAGTATGTCTTTGAGTGTCTGCAGAGAATCAATGAATGAGAGTAAGAGAAAGTGAGACACAGCGGGTGTGTGTGAGAGAAAGCTGTGAGAATCAATGAATCTTTGAAAGTAAGTGTGTGAGTGTGAGCATGTGTGTTTGTCAATGTGTTTTGCCTGAATAACAGTTAGAGAGGATCAGTGAGAATGAATGAGAATCAGTGAAAGTGAATGAGTGAGCGTATCTGAGTGTGTTTGTGAGTGACTGATCATGTGCAGCCGAATAAGCGAGTGAGTGAAGTTTGAGTGAGAATATGTAAGTGTGAGAGAGAGGGGAAGAGCAAATTATGTGAGCATGAGTAGGCTAATGTGAGCATGACAGAGGAGGTGTGACAATCAGTGTGTCTGTGAGTGTGTTTGAGTGAGTGAGGATCAATGAATTAAAATAACAGTGTGTGTGAATGTGCCAGTATATTTGTGTGAGTGAGCAGGAATGAATATCAGTTATAATGAGCTGGTGAGAAAGTGTGACTGTGAACGAGTTAGAATGAGAAAGATGGACTAAGTGGGTGGGCAAAACTGTGTGTATGCTGTGCTTGTGAGTAGGTCTCTTGCTGTGGCATACTCAAGGTCATTCTTGGCTGATGGAAGTACTTGTGACTACCTACTGGCACTCGCCTACTGCAGGTAATTCTTGTAAGGGAGGGCCACCGTGTCAGAATGCAGGCCCCAGCATACTGGAGGCAATTCTTGGAATAAGGGGGCACCAATAGCAAAATGCAGGTGCTGGGATATTGGAGGTAATGCATGACTTATTGGAGGGCATCCATGGTATGTGGGGAAGGTGAAGGATCCCATGAGAAAATGCTGGCCCTGACATGCTACCGACGTTTTATGACATATTGAACACTCATAATATATTAATATATGGGTGGCATGAATGGCAAAATGCTGATATTGACCAACATATCCTATTTTTTCATTGGCACAAAGTGGGTGCCTATTACAAAATTCTGGCAATGGCGCACAGGAAATAATTATTACCATATGGGAAGCATGGCAAATTTTGAAAAAAATGGGTGAACTCTTGATTCGGCGTCATTGGCATACCATGACATCCCGGCTATATTTCATTAGTGCCTTTTCATAGTATGTGGCTTTGTAGAAAGTTCTTGTTAAAAATGCAGTTTTAAGTGCACTATTTGAGCCATGTTTTTTTCTCCAAATTTTCTGTGGAGAAGGGGCACTCCCCAGCCCTCTGCTGACAAATCGGGTTTGCTTGCTGGAATTTTGGGATAGCATTATGCCCATCATTTTCAAAGACCATTAGCTGCCACTGTTCAAAGGATGTTGAACAGTGAGAGGCTCATATCGTGTGGTATCAAAACAGTTATGGTACTGTTCGCGATGTGCTTAGAAAATACCAGAGCTAAAGGTATAGCTATTGACACAATGTACACCAGCTACCCAAAAAATATGTTAATCGCGAATGGTTCTATAACAAGTGACCAGATTGAGCCGTAATTGGGAGAAAAGCAAACTCTCGCAATGCATTAGCTCTAAACCTAAAGTTTCTTGCATCATAATCCCGGGCTACTGCGGCAAATTTGGGGCTATCTACCGAAACATCTCCTGTCCCTTTCGTCCCGACCGACCACCTAGCATGCTAAATAACTATGCAGTGATCTTATAAAACCAGGAAAAAGACCCCCTATGCACCAGGGCACTCAGCCTGCCTCCCCTGTATAATTATCTTAACTTTTCTGATCTTGGTTCCCCATTCATAAGCTTCATATGGAGCAAATGAAACCATGATTCAGTTTAATGTATTCAGATAACCTGCTTATGCAAGTGTTTAATTGTGTAGTATTAACGCAGAGTATACGCATTCTTTACCAAAATTAACTGCAAGGCGGTATGTTAGCACAATACTAACATCAAAAAAACCATCACGATTGGGCTTAAAGATTTAGAAGTATAGAATCCCATTACAGAATTAAACATCATGTTTCCCTGGGAAACACATTACATTTCCTCATGAAAGACAAAAGGTTTTCCTTCACAAACTACAAGCTCATTGTCAGAAAATATTAAACATAACAGAATTAGTAGTCCTCGGGGACCAGCAAACAGTCTGTGAAGCCGATATCTTAGACACATCTCCCAGTCTCAGAGTCAGGTTCAGGGACAGCAGATCTATACCGTGATGGTCGGCCGCCAGCCTACTAGGTCAGCGGAAGCCATTACGGTCCCTGCCCCAGCCGGGGACCGTGTGTCTAATTTGGAGATGTCACCAGGCACCGTACTGGCAGCTTCTCTGTAGGTGCAGTGGAATGGCAAGCGAGTTCCATATTGTGTTTGCCCAGCTCGATTTTCCAATTTTTGGACGAACTTCCTGAGTGGGAATTTGTTTATAAAATAAAACGAGGAGGGAGTAGAATTGCAACATGTCTGAACGATGTGTGGGAGAAACACAAGGTCAGAGGTGGGAGCCAGTCGGGAGGGTGGGGGCAGGTGCATTGGCGGAGACGGGCGTGGTGGTCGCGCCACCTAGCTGCTGCCCAGATAAAGTCCGTCTTTGGCCCATTTTCCACTGGAACATTTTTGTGCGATCAGCAATCCGGGGTGCCCTAAGAGAATGAAGTCCAACTCCAGCCCCTATCTATGGGACCCCTGCGTGAAGAGAACCTTCAAGGAATGGACTAGCGCATGGCATGCTGAGGACTTTGAAATGGATAGTACGCTTTTTATTAGGGGAGAGAGGATGAGGTGCGATCAGAAATATCTGACCTTGGGAGCAGGGAGTCTAGGAGAGGAGGAGTCGGGAAGGGATGAGAAGACAGGGTAAGCTGAGGGAAGAGAGGGTAGGGAAGATGCGAGAGGGGAAGGGGAGGAGAGGTGCAGGGAGCCATAGAAGAAAGGAATGAGGGGGCAGGGAACCGGAACATCAGGGGACATAGCAAGGAGAAACGGTGAGGATGAGAAAAAGGAAAGAGCGAAATGGAAGAGAGTAAATGGGGCGCAAAGGAATAGATAGGAGGCTGGAAGGAGATGTGAAGAAAGGCGAGATCAAAGGAAGGGAAAGTAGAAAGTGGTACAAAAAGAGAAAAGAGTTGGGGGTGAAAGAGATATGAAAAGGGGGAGAAGAATAGTGTAGAGGCACTAGGGGTGACTGTGAAGGGAGAGAGCCAAAAAGGAGGTGGAAAGGCAAGGAGAATGGAAGGAAAAGACAAAAGGAAGTGATGGAAAAGTTCGAAGGAGAGGAGACGCAATGAGGGAAGAACATAAAAATAATGTTTTCTTGCAAACTATCTTCAGGGAATCCCGAATCGGCCATAATTTAAACTGTGGTAAAATGGTATCCCCTTTTTAATTATACCATCATGAGAAATGAGAACACAGCAGATACTTTCAGTACCAGAGAAACATGTTCCAATAAAGTTTAAATGTAGGAAGTATGTAAAGTTCATTCTCAGCCATTATCAATCTCCATTTTATTACTCTTATGTAATGTGAAAATAATTCAGTGCAATTCATCCACTAAAGCTACCTAACAGCGGTGTGCTTCTGGACTTGCTCTCACACTGTGTTGCTGCTGTTGGTTGATTGTTCATTCTAAAGAATTTTCATTAATGGTGATCATTGCCAACTAAATCACTTCTAGGGGGTCACAGTAAGGAAAGGTAACCAAGGCATAGGGAAACAGCATGATATGCGCAGTTTCACATAATTTGGTGCCGGCAGAAAGCCGTGATTTCAGACCCAGGCCCCTGTTGCTGAAGTCTCCAGCCTCTGTGTTAAGAATCCACACTTAAAAAAACACAAGGGACAGCGGGGAGTGGAACAGACGAAGCAACAACGAAGCAGGGTGGTGTGTGAGGGACATCGAAGCAGTGCTCTACCCGCCAGTCGTGAAAAAGACAAAGGGCCTGATTTAGAACTTGGCAGACGGGTTACTCCATCCCAACGTTGACGGATGTCCCGTCTGCTGAAATCTAAATCCCATTATATTCAAATGGATTTAGATTTCTATGGATGGGATATCCTTCATCGGTGTGATGGAGTAACCCATCTGCCAAGTTCTAAATCTGACCCATAATCATATTTCACCCCTGCAGTCTCTCTCAAACCTACTGTTTACTCATGGGCACCATATGGTTTCCAGGTTTATCAATGTTTCCTTTAGTGCTTATGATCGTGCGTGGGGGCTGGTGCCAGCGAGAGATGCAGACACACACACTCTCAGTACATGTTCAAAGGTAAATAAAAAAAGAGTACCTGCTGGCCAATGAAAGAACACTGGGCACCAGAAGCACTTCGCTACCACACGGGGAAAGAATCAGAAGAGCCGGACGAAGTTGGAGGCCAGAAGGAGCAGCTGACCAATAGGAAGCAAAGAAACAAGACCCACATGGGAGCCAGCCAATGGTAGGTAAAGAGGTGCTGATCTATAGGAGGCAAGTAAATGAAACTCGTGTGGGAGTCAGTCAATGGTAAATAGAATGACATGGGAGCTAAGTGGGATCAGCCAATGGCAAGTAGAGGTAAGTAAGCAGTGGCCTTAAAGACCCTTTTAAGATTTTTTCTTTAATGCAATAGATTCTGCAAACATACCTAAACAGGAAATTTAACGGCATCTTTATTGCTTATTCACTTTCTGAACTCCAGCAGGGTTGTTTTGGGGGTGTTGGCCCCTCCTTATCCCCCATTTCCCACTTCCAGTGCCTATTATTACCATAACATGAGAGGTTTCCTGGTGCTATTGTAGCTGCCATTTATATAAACTCCCATTTATTCTCGTGAAAAACATCTTGGATATAATTAATTTACATTAGTTCAAAAGGCTGCAGCCTAACATAATGTGGTGAATATGCTTTGTTGCAATAGGTGAGAAGTTTCCAGGACCCAGCAAATATACCCAGGAGCAAGAAGCCCCACATACCTACATCTGTTCCTTCTCATCCTCACAAGGCCAGTTTACCATGGTATGGGAGACCAAAGCCTACATAAAACAGGTCAGTTTATGTAGATGCAAAAAGGCCTTGGCCTAGCTTAATCAGCTGCTCCAACTCTGATGCACATAACCTACCTTTTGACAAGAGGCCATAATCTTCTCTTAACAAATGAACCTCCCGTGTGCACGTATCCATAACTTATTGAAACCAAATAAGTGTACCTGGTGTGAACCTGACCTTGTGAAATACGTTTTAACTTACCAGTAGAAAGTAGGACTATCCTGGTTGTATTCTACTTCACCAATATCATTTACCCTGGTGGAAAAAAAGCTGTGATGTACCCTAGCCTGGCTTGTTCCAGGATTCCTGTAATTGAGTAGACTCTCTGTGCCTGGACACGACTGGCTGTAAACACGTGAAACAGTCCTGGCAAGAAAAGAGTGTGACCTGCCAAAACAAGCCCCGCCCCTGGTGCCAGGCACTGTCCCCTACCTGAATAAAGTCGACAGGCCCCTGTGCACGATGCTATACACTGTCTGAACCTGGTGAACCTGCAGTGGTGTGAGAGGCTGCAACTACCTTCATCAAATGAACCTGCCTTATTAGAAGAGGCCAACAGCTCACTAAACTACAGTAATCTACAAATGCTCAAGACTGTCAACTTCATAAACTAGGTGAACCTATCTTTATGTGAGACGTTGTATTCTACCTATACCAGAAGGCACCATTCTTATGTCAGTGGTTGTACATTACTTTCCTACAAGGCCTATCAGAGAAAGAACCAGATTCATCTGCTGTGTCACAAGAGATTTTAGACTTTCTAAACCAGGTCAACAGAATCTGCTAAGTGAGGCTGTAACTTTCCTTCATTAGGTGAACTTGTCTTGTTTCAAGATGCCTTAGTCCATCTGTGCAAGATGAACTTGCTTTGGTGTAAGAGGCATTCAGTTACCTGGACAAGGTCAATATACCCGAGTATAAGGGGACGTAATCTACCAAAATCTGTCTTGTAAGAAAGCTCTTTACCCACTTGCACCAGGTCAACATGTCCCATCTCAAAAGGTTGCAGTGTACCTGAACTAGCGAAATCTGTCTTGTTTCAAGTTGTCTTAACCTGCTTCATCCAGGTCAGCCTGCTCTTATGCAAGGGTCATTGGCCTTAACCTAGCCTGGTACGGCGATTCATTTAACAGAGCAGCCTACCTGGGGGCCGCTGAGTCAAGCCTCTGGAATGCCTGCTTCAGTGATTGTATGTTTGAGCCCAGGAGGGCTGGCTGAAGCCTGGGCGTAGAAAGCCTGGGTTCCTTCATTCCATCGTTGCGTGCCTGCGACGAATGTTTACCTGCAGCTGAGGAGGAGGAGATAAAAAAAATAACGAAGCAAGACAGGGAAGGTGCACACTTGTGGTTTCGAAGTGTGGGCGGGGAACAAGATCCCTAGCCAAGGCTTCGCACGCAACCGAACAATAGTGTCCTTATTGTGAGCTGCCTTGTCATAATAACACGGAGACCCACCATAGGGCTCGCGCACGTCAGCAGCATCACCGAGCGCGGCCCCTGGCACGAGAGACATCTTTGAGTCATATCTCTGGAGAAGGCCTCGAGGAGGGTGTTGCAAGGAGAGACTTTTGATCGGAGAGGTTTTGGCAAGTTCATAAAAATTTTCAGCGCGGCCTTTGTTGAGTTTGGGAGCAGTACGTTCGCTTAGGTTGGGAAACACTGCCACTAACCTCAGTGAGGTGCGCAGGCCTATGGAACAATCAAAAGATTTTCCTATTTGGCTGGTGCACTGAAAGTTTTTAGTGCTGGGACAGAGTCAGACACGTATTAGGACAACTTTTCCTCAGCTGTGTCAGCCTTTTTGACGCACCATCGGGCGCGCGAGAAAAAACATCTAGGCCTTGAAAAACACGTGCCTTCTCTCGTTGTCATTGTAGGTCGCCTGAAATTGTTAAATATTGTACTGGACTGCCAGACTTCCACCAAAGCCTTTGCATTGTTAGGGTCGAGCCTGTGAGTGCATGCGCTAGTGCATAAGTCTTGCTTGTACAGAAAAGGGCTGGGAGCCCCCCTGTTGTTTACCATTTGTTGGCTTGTGTGGCACTCTTCTTTCTTTTTCTCTGTGTGGGACAGGGACCAAGCACTGATTGATTTAACTTAATTAGTGTCCGCCCGCTGCTCCTGACGTGATTGAGGTGCTATTTTGTTTTTTTTCAACTTCTAGCGCCCTGCAAACAGGAGGCGTGTGACTATCTAAAATGTGCCCAGCAGGGCAACCAAAAATATCAAAGGTTTTATTTTTTATAGCTAACTTTCTTTTACTTTGCCAAGTCGTCTTTTCTCACTTTTCATACATGT
This sequence comes from Pleurodeles waltl, assembly GCF_031143425.1. NCBI lineage: Eukaryota > Metazoa > Chordata > Amphibia > Caudata > Salamandridae > Pleurodeles > Pleurodeles waltl. The sequence continues at coordinate 998,440,619 of NC_090446.1, forward strand.
TTTTTAGGGTCGACCCTGCAAGTGCATGTGCTAATAAGAGTGAGGCTGTTGTGTACAGAACAGGGCTTGGAGCCCACCTGTTGCTTATTATTTGTTGGCTTGTGTGGCACTATTCTTTACAGCTTCTTAATTCATCACTGCAGACCTAGCATCATTTCTGTTCCTCTGTATGGAGCAAGGACCAAGCATTGATTGATACAACTTAATCAGTGCCCATCTGCTGCTCGGGACTGATTGATGTACTTTTTTGTTCTTTTTAACTTCTATTGCCCTGCAAACAGAAGGGGTGTGACTGTCTAAAACGTGCCCAGCAGGAACAAACAAAAATATCCGGGTTTTATTATTTATAGCTAACTTTCATTTATTTGCCAAGTTGTCTTTTCTCACTTTGCACTCATGTTTTCTTTTGTACTTGCTCAGGGGCGCCATTTTCAAAAGATGACAATTATCTGGTTCTAAATATTGCAAATTAACATTGTTTCTTTATTATGTGTAATTTCTTAAATTATGCTTTAAAACCTAAACAGTGCATCCCAATCCAATCCACCTCACTATAATCCGCCCTCAATCCATTCCACCTCACCTCACACCAATCCACCCCACCCCAATCCTATTCACTCCAACCCACCCCACTCCACCCAACCCACCACAATCTAATCTGTCCCACTCCAGTTTGCCCCACTCCAATCTAAAACAATCGACACCACTCCAAATCATTCTGCCCCACTCCAATCCAAAACAATCTGCCCCACTCCAATCCAAAATAATATGCCCCACTCCCATCTACCCCACTCCAATCTGCCTCACTCTAATCCAAAATAATCTGCCCCACTTCAATCCGCTCAATCCAAAACAATCTGCCCCACTGCAATATGTTGTACTCCAATCCTAAACAATATGCCCCACTCCAATGTGCCCCACTGGAGTCCAAAACAATCTGCTTCAATTCAAAGCAATCTGCCCCACTCCAGTCTGCCTCACCCCAATATGCCCCACTTTAAACCAAAACAATCTGCCCCGCTCCAGTCTGCCCCACTCTAATCCAAAACAACCTGTCCCACTTGAATCCGCCCCACTCTAATCTGCGGCACTCCAATCCTAAACAATCTGCCCCACTCCAAACCACCACACTCCAGTCTACCCCACTCCAATCCAAAACAATCTGCCCCACTCAAATCCGCCCGCTCCAATCTATCCCACTCCAATCCAAAACAATCTACCCCACTCTAATTCACCTCGCCCCAATCCAATCTACCCCACTCCACCCCAATTCATCCCACCCCACTCCATTCCACCCCAATATAATCTACCCCAGTCCAGTTTTTCCCACTCCAATAACAAAGCTGTCTGTCCCACTCCAATCTGCTCCATTCCAATCCATTTCAATCTGCTGCACTCCAGTCTGCCCCACTTTAACCCAAAACAATCTGCCCCACTCCAATCCCAAACAACCCACTCCAATCCAAAACAGTTTCCCCACTCAAATTCATCCCATTCCAATCTTAACCACCCCACTCCATCCCAATTCACCCCACTTCAGTCCACCGCAATCCACCCCTCTCCAATACAGTCCACCCCACATTAGTCCTCCCCACCTTACTCCAATCCAATTCACTCCAATCCAGCCCAGTCCAATCTACCCCACTCCAATCCAATACACCTCACCCCAGTCCAATCATCCACCCCAATCCACTCCAGTCCAATTCGCCCCACTCTAGTCTGATCCACCTCACCCTACTCTAGCACATCTCACCCCACTCCAATCCATCTCACCCCATTCCAATCCAACTCACCCACTCCAATCCAACTCACCCACTCCAATCCAACTCACCCACTCCACCACCACTCTAATACAATCCAACCAATCCACACCACTCCAATCAAGTCTCCTGCTTCCAAATCCACCTCACTCCAATCCAGTCCACCTACACCACCCCAATCCATCCCATTCCAATACAATCCACTTCAGTACACCACACTCCAGTCTAGTCCAGTCCACCCCACTCCAAACCACCTTAATCTACTCCACTCCACCCCACACCTCTCCAATTAATCCAGTCCATACCTCTCCAATCAATCCACACTATTCCAATTCAATCCACCCCACTCCAATCCATTACACCCACTCCAATCCAGTCCACCCACTCCAATCCATTCCAATCCAATCCAGTAAATCTATCCCAATCCAGTGCAGTCCACCCCAGTCCACTCCACTCCAATCCACCCCACCCCATTTCACTTCACCTCATGCCAATTCACCCCACCCCACCCCACCCCAATCCAGTCCAGTCCACCTCAGCTCACCCCAAACCAATCCGCCCCACCCCACCTCTATTCAATCCACCCCACCCATATCCAGTCCACCCAATCCAATCCACCACACACCATTCCATCCCACCCCAATTCACCCCAACTCATTTCAATCCACTCCACCCCACTCCATTCCACCCTGCTCTAATATAATCCAGCACACTCTACCCCAATCCAGTCCACCCCGCCCCATCCCAGTTCAATCCACTGCACTCCAGTCCAATCCATCCAGCCTATCCCACTCCAATCCACCCTAATCCAATCCATCTCACACCATTCCGATCCACCCCTCTACAATCCACTACACCCCAATCAAATCCACCCCAGCCTATCCCAGTTCAGTCCACCCCATTCCAGTCCCAAAACTCCAATCCACCCCACCTCAGTGCAGTCCACCTCACTCCAATCCACTCTGCTCCAGTCCACCCCAATTGAACCCAAAACACACACACCAATCCAAACCAGCCCACCATAATCCACCCCACTCCAACCCAATCCAAACCACTCAGATTTAGTACAATCCACCCAATCAACTCCAGACTAATCCATCCCAATCCGCTGCACTCGAATCGAGCCCGCTCCACTCCATTCCATCCCAATCCAATCCACCACACTAAGTCCCATACACCCCACCCTAATCTACCCCACTCACTCTAGCTCACCCTCACAATCCAATCCACCTCCCTCCAATCCACCCCACCTCAATCTGATCCACCCCATCTTATCCACCCCAATCTGATTCACCCCAATCCAATCCACCCCACTGCAGTCCACCCCACTGTAATCCAATTCACCCCACACCACGCACCCCAATCCACTCCACCCCATTTCAATCCACTCCACCTGCTATACTCCTTTCCACCCCACTCGAATGATATCCAACCCACACCATTCCAATCCACCCCACTACAATCTACCCCACCCCAATCAAATCCACCCTAGCCCACCTGAGTTCAGTCCACCCCACTCCCATCCACACACCCCACCCCACCCCACTCCAATCCACCGCACCTCAATGCACCTCAACGCACCTCAACGCACCTCACCTCCAATCCACTCTGCTCCAGTCCACCACAATCCAACCCAACACCCCCCCCACCAATCCAAACCAGCCCACCACAATCCACCCCACTCTAATCCAATCCAAACCGTTCCAATTCAGTCCAATCCACCCAGTCCACTCCAGACTAATTAATCCCAATCCAATCCACTGCAGTCCAGCCCACTCCACCCACCCCAATCCACCACAATCCAATCCACCACACTCAATCCAATCCACCACAGTCAGTCGCATACACTTCACCCCACCCTTATCCACCCCACTCAGTCTAGCCCACCCCCACAATCCAATCCACCTCGCTGCAATCCACCCCACCCCAATCTGATTCACCCCATCTTTTCCACCCCATTCTGATTCACCCCAATCCAATCCACCCCACTAAAGTCCACCCCACTGTAATTCAATTCACCCCACACCACTCACCCCAATCTACCCAACCCCACCCCATTTAAATCCACTCCACCCAATCCACCCCACTCTACTCCATTCCACCCCACTCTACTCCAATCCAGGCCACCCCATGCCAATTGAGTCCACTGTGCTCAAATCCAATCCACCCAGTCTACCCCACTCCAATCCACCCCAATCCACCCCCTCCAATCTAATCCACCCCAATCCACCCCACACCAATCCAATCCACCCTAATCCAATCCATCCACCTACAATCCAGTCCACCCCACCTCAGTGCAATCCACCCCACTCCAATCCACCTTGGTTCAATCCACCCCAAACCAATCCAACACACCCTACTCCAATCCACACCACCCCAGTCCAATCCACACCACTCACTCCAATCCACTACACTCGACTCCAATACAGCCCACTCGATCCCAATCCAATCCAACCCACCACATCTGAGTTAAAGTCACCACACTCTAATCCAATCCATTCAACCCACCCCACTCCAATACAGTCCACTTGACTCCAATCCACCCAACTCCAATCCACCCCAATCCAATCCACCCAATTCAATCCAACCCACTCCAGTTCAATCCAATCCACCCCAATCCACTCCAGATTAATCCACCCCAATCCACTCCAGCCAACCCCACTCCAATCTACCCCACCCAATCCACCCCAGTGTAGTGCACCGCACTCAATCCAATCCACTCCACCCTAATCCACGCCACTCAATCTAATCCACCCTATAATCCAATCCACCCCACCCCAATCTGATCCACCCCAGTCTGATTCACCCCAATTCTATCCACCCCACTGCAGTCCACTCCACTGTCATCCATTTCCCCCACACCACCCCACCCCAATTCACCCCACCCCATTTCACTCCACTCCACCCAATCCACCCCACTCTATTCCATTCGACCCCACTTTACTCCATTCCACCCCACTTTACCCTAATCGAGTCCACTCCAACCAATTGAGTCCACTGCACCCACATCCAAACCATCCAGCCTACCCCACTCCAATCCAACCCACCCCAGTCCACCCCACCCCAGTCCACCCCACCCCACCCCACTGCAGTCCTCCCTAATCCGATCCACCCCACTACAATCGAGTCCACCCCACCTCCTTGCAATTCACCCTGCTCCAATCCACACCAATCCCATCCAACACACCCCACTCCAATCCACACCACCCCAGTGCAATCCAGTCATCCCACCACACCCTGATCCAATCCACCCCACTGCATTTCAAATTACCCCACTCCACTCCACCCCATTTCACCCTATCCCACTCCACCCCAGTCCAATCCACCCCTTTCACTCCAATCCACCACACTATACTCCAATATACCCCACTGTATCTCAATTCAATTCACCCCACCCCAACCAATTAAGTCCACTCCATTCTAATAGAATCCGATCCATCCACCCCACTTCACTGCAATCCCATCCACCCGACTCCAGTCCAATACACCCAGCTCCAATCCAATCCACCCAACTCAATCTACCCCACACCTATCCAGTCCACCCCACTCCAGTCCAATCCACCCGACTCCAATCCATTGAATCCAATCCACTCCACCCCACTCAAATCCACCCCATCCTTATCACTCCAATTCGCTCCACCCCATCCCTATCACTCCAATCCAAACCATCCACCCACTTGAATCCACCTAATCCAATCCACTTCACCCCATTTAAATCCATCCCACTCCAATCCAATCCACCCCACACAAATCCACCCCACTCCACTCAATCCACCCCATTCTGCCCAAGTCCAATCCACCACACTCTACTCCTATCCAATCCACCCCACTACCTCAATCCACTCCAACCTACTCCACCCTTTTCCACCCACTCCACTCTACGACAATCTTTGCCACTGAACTCTACTCACCTCTACACACATATACAACACTCTACTCTCCCACTACTCTCTGACACTCTATGCCACTAATTGTTAGCCATGCTGGATAGCAACCACACTGGTGTACAACATTGCAAAACACATTGCCAAAGCCAATGGCTCTTGTATAGGCAAGACCTATTTGCTTTGCCAATGCTTGTTATGTCCTGACAACACCATATTGTGTTGTGTTCCTAGGTTGGTTCTGTATGTATGTGTGTGAACAAATTGTAAACTTAACTTAGCTATAAAATTTACGGAATAGTGGACAGTGGTGTAAGATAACATGCTATGGTCCCCTGCAGAATGTCAGAGGCTCCCATATTTCACAGATTCCCCTAGTGATCAGTTGAAATGGATCCCCCCCCAAAGTGTTAAGGGCCCACTGTGCCACCAGTGCTGCGTTACACCCCTGAGAGTGGGAGCACGGTACAAGTGAAGAGTCTGGGGGTGAGTATTGTCCAAAGGTAAGCACAAATAGAAGTTGCAAATGTGTAAAGGGGCAATCTTCATATTGTATTTTATTTCAACATTTATGTAACACTTACTACCTTTATGTTGGCCAATGAGGTGCTTGCCTGCACAGGTAGCACGCTACACCTTGTAGGGTGTATGTGTGAAAGGGCGTTGTCTTTGTTTTGATTCCATAAGGGAGGAGTTTCCATGTACTGCATGATGACCACGAGGTGCAGTTATTGTGTTTTGGAGCGCAGCGCTTAGCAATGTGAAGTTTATGGGAACAGGCATGCAGTGTATGGTTTTCAGTAAGCTGGCTACTTGATTATCTCTGTAGGATCCATTGTGGTATTTATTATGACCACACTGTAATAAGCTGGTTGCCTTGCAGGGTTTTCCTTCCTGTGAATTTTGATGTTTATGGTCCACAGCAGACATAGGTTGGAGGGTAAGTTGGTCTCAAGGCATGGACCTTTTTACAATCATCCCTTATGTCATTGTGAGATGTCAAGAAGTGGTCATGGTACGTAGCAAGTTGGGGCCTGCAGTAGTGGACTAAAGTTCCCTAGTGGCCAGCAGTATGTGACCGATCTGTATAGTTGTTAGATGTGTATCTAGTTGATTGGTGGTTTGTTACTGTGTACTTGGGAAGTATTGGGTGATGGACATGGCCTGCATTGGTTCTGCTGTATGTGAGTGTAAGAGGGCCAAACAGCCTATGGACATTATTGAGCAGCCTTCTTTAACTACTATCAATTACACAAGTCCTGAGAGTTGTAGTATTAGTGAAAGTTAGGGGATTACGTATGAATTTACATTACATTATAATACACAAGCTAGACTCAAGTTAACCCTTTGTAACTTAGCTGGACATAGAAAGTTGTTACAGTGTTTGCGTATATGAGTAGAGTGTGACTGTTTCATAGCTGTGGACTGCAGATTGTACTTAAAGCAGCAATTATTGTTCATGGTTCTATTTGAGCTTTTTAGGGATTATGTAGTTGTCTTGCAATTAGCCAATTTTTCACCTTTCTTCTCAACTGTAATGGCTCCTGAATGCTTCGACAATTGGCAGTTGTGAATTCCAGAGCTTGGCAACTTTTATTGAGAAAGTGATGCATCTTATAGAGTTCTTATAGTAAAGTGGTAGTTTGAGCCATGGTGCAAATCTGGAGCTCAGTGTCCTTTTTTGTTTGTATTGGTTGAACTTAACTTGTAGGAATAATGGCCCTTTTCTTCAGGAGGCTCTATGGATAGTGCAACATGCCTGGAACATTAGATGGAGTCATGCGGAAGCGTTTTGGATTAGTTGTCATTTGCATATGATGAAACTGGGATAGTGAGGTATGGGCTGTCAGTACAGACATTCTTGGAGTTACGATAGAAGTGTGAGTACAGATTGTAGTTTTTGTTGGAATGCAAAGTATGGGAAGATGGTGTGGCGATCTATCCATTATGTGGAAGGTGCCTCTTTGTGACCTTTTTGACATGTCACAAAGCGTAGCTCTGAATTCATTGTTGCCCATGGGTTTTTCACCTTTCTTGGTGTAGTTGGAAGGGTTTTGAGTTTCTTGGGCCATGTGGCAGTAAGCTGTTGTTTGTATTATTGTTCTCTGGTAACTCAATCTTTCTGGTTTCAGTTTTAGGTGGCTACTCATTATCCATGCATTTAACGTACCAAGGCAGTCATTAAGTCATAGCTTGCAGATGTGTTTTGGGCCATCCATTTTAGAATGATCTGTATACCATCTACATAATTGTAACATATAGTGCACATATGGGGAAGTGTTTGTATTTTTTTATGAAGATGTGGGAAGTCTTTGGTTCCTTCTGGTAGCGGAGGAGTCGTGGTTCTTGTCCTGTGTATACTATGTTGGTATGGAGTTATAGACCCAAATATGAAGTTCTGTCTTAACTCAATCCTTAACACTACTGTTGTAAACTCCATAAGTCAGACTCCATTTTTAAAACCTTAACCTAACCTGTCTGCCACTGGTTCACATTCAGGATATCATTATCTTTTGCAGAACTTGTGAAAGTGTCATTTCATCTAAACAATGATTTGTTATAACATGAGAGGACACATGCCTGCCCCATACTATGTGATTTCTATGTTTCAAGGTTTGACAGTAGTCAAGTAAGATAAATATGTATTCAGAGATTATGTATTTTCTTCTTGGTGGTTTGGACCTGTTACATCTCAGATTTTGGAAAGTCTCCACTTGATTGTGCAATGCAGACTAAAAGTCACTGGTCAATATCCTACACAAAGCCCTTTAATTGACCAATGAATTAGAGATGTTTTTGCTCCGGTTTATCAGTCCTGCCCGACTGCTTGAGTATCCACTGCTATGCCACAAGTTGCCCCAGTGATGAGAGGAGCAGAGTCCAGCGGATTGTGTGTTTTCCTTCTAAAGGAAAATTCTCTCCCAGCTCAAGCCGGTCTGCTGTGAACCTGTGTGCAGTGCACCTAGCCCCAAGAAACTCTACAAGAAGGTTAGTTATTCCATGTTTTCATAGTGTAGCGCATAGAAGTGGCTTTAGGGTGGCAGGCTGCTAGGAACATTCTAAACCTGTTAGAACTGTTCATTTTATTCTTGCTGCTAGAAACATACATATGTGCTGATTTAATTATAGTTAAAATTCATCTACCAACAGAATGAAACTGTTGAAATTAAATTTTAAATATGTGGTTCCTTTTCTTAGTGTTATGCTTGCGTGTGCTATTCTAAGAACGAAATTGGGTTTAAATTACCACTGCATCCCAGCACCCTTTAAAGGACTGTTAGTAACTGAGAAAGCACAAATGCCACACCTGCAGGAATGCTCAGTGGGTTGGGTGGGGTAACAGTAACCTGGATCTTCCTTACCTAGTGATGGTGTACCCAACTAATTCCTTGCACCCGTGTGTTAAAAAACCAAACTTTGTAGACCTGGGCCTCTACTCCAGAATGCTTAATATTACCAGATATGGAAGTGGTAGAGGACCTGAATCCAAAAAGGCATTCAATGCACATGGTGAGCCTGAATAGGGAAAGGGTAGAGCTGGAGACCATACATAGGGCCTTTGTGTCAAGACCAGGCAGGGAAATGGAAGTGCCAGATGGATCTGAGGCTGCTCGCCTACTTTTAAAGGCTATGGGGCATATTTATACTCCGTTTGCGCCGATTGTGCGTCAAACATTTTGACGCACAATCAGCGCAAACGTTGCCCCATATTTAGACTTTGACGCCCGAGCCCGCGGACGACAGAATTCCGCCGTGTGCGTCATTTTTTGGATGCGGCAACCCACCCTGCGTTAATGATATGCAAGGTAGGCGTTCCCGTCCAAAAAATGGCTTAAACGGCCGTGCGTCGTATTTATGCTTTCGGGCAAAAATGACGCACGTCCGGGAGGCGGAGCGCGAAAATGACGCACAGCCCGATTTGCGTAAAAAAATAACGCCTGGGTCAGGGCAGGCGTTAAAAATGGGCAAACACACCTGTATTTAATCAGAACACACAGAACAAACAGCAGAGCAGCAACAGGGAGCCATGGAGGTCATTCTAATCCAGCGTGCACGCAGACGCAGAGCCCAGCAGCAACAACAGCAGCTACAACAACACCAACAGGGACCCCAAAGGCAGCGCAGAAGGCAGGAGAGGATATCCCGCCCAAGAACCACCCTTCAGGGCCTCAGGGAACACGACATCATACAGAGGTACCGGTTGAACTGGCAGGCCATTCAGCAGCTGCTGCAAAATATCGAACAGCAGTTGGCCCCCACTTTGGTGACACCCCACACCATACCAACAGAAACAAAGCTGCTTGCCGTACTTCACATGCTGGCAAGTGGCTCATTTCAAACAACTGGTGCCCTGGTAGGCGGAATATCACAACCATCATTCTCTGCATTTCTGCCCAAAGTACTGGATGCCATCATTGGACTGACACCCCGCCACATCTGCTTCCCTAACACACTGCAGAAGCAGCAGGAAACAAAACAGGGGTTCTACGCAATCAGTGGCTTCCCACACGTCCTTGGTGCAATCGACCGCACACATGTACGCCTTGTGCCACCTGCTGCAACTGAACACCTCTACCGCAACAGAAAGCACACACATTCCATCAACGTGCAGGCCATTGTCGATCACCAAGGAATGTTCACCAACATCGTGGCTAAATATCCTGGGAGTGTACATGACTCCTACATCTTCCGTCACTGCACCATCAACCAACACTTCCAGGATGGACGGTATGGCAATGGACTACTTGTTGGTAAGTACAAAAACCTACATATATACACACTGCACAGCAACCCTCTAGGACACACAACACATACACCACAACAGCAACATGTCAACAGGAACACACTGAGGTCCTGACATCACTAGCCATGTTTCTTAAGTCACCATTGAAGCTGTCACACATTGGAATTTACTCTACAGCCTAATGTTAAGACATTAATGAGTGTGGTTGCCGAAATGTCACCTTGCAAATTGTAAGTGTCCCAATGACCTTTACATTAATACATTGCAGAAGTCGAAAGGTATGGGATGTCCAGGGTACTTTGATATGAACGTGTTAACAACACTTTCAATTTTAACTGTACATTGAACTATCATCTCACCCCAAGTGAAGACACACGGACACCTGTATCACAAGTCACAATGCTAGGGAGGGCACACTGTACTGAAAATCCCAAAACATACTGATGACAAACGGTTAGCAGACAAACACTTGCTCAGCCAAAGAAACAACACAATGCAGATGGTATAGCCTACAAGCATAGGATGTCACATCAGTACACAAAAGAGTCACAGACAACACAAGACAACTACTGCCATTAAAGGTCTTTTCAATAGTGCCAGCTACATCAACATGATCCCATTCTTTTTCTCTTTCAGCTGATCAGGGGTATGGCATCCAGCCATGGATAATGACACCATTTGGCAACCCGAGTACAGCTGCAGAGCGTGCATACAACGATGCCTATAAGAGGACACGCAGCATTGTCGAGCGGACCTTTGGTATCCTCAAGTCAAGGTTCCGCTGCCTCGACATCACTGGTGGTAGCCTACTATATTCCCCCGAGATGGTCTGTAAGATCATACTAACATGTTCCATCCTGCACAACATTTGCATCAAAAGGAACATTCCCCTCCTGGAACCAGACCCATACATGCCTGAAGACGAGGAAGAGGAGGATGCTGCCCTGCAACATGAGGGGGAACAACCAAACACGGCTGCTGGAGTGCGTAGGCAGCAACACATTGTGAACAATTTTTTAAAAATATTATCACCATCACCACTTAATGGACTATTGTAAATAAACACTGATAAGAAACACCACATCATGGTCTGGCTAATCATTTCTGCACACCTTTAGCTCTAAATATCAGAAGAAGAGTGTCGCCTCATGGAGCATTGATGATATAACAATCAGGACACAGAAAATACCACAACAAATGTGATGCCTATCATACAACAGTCACATACACACACAATGTAAATGACTGACATCCTGTACAGTTCACCTTTGAAGGGCAATAGCTGAGGACCACACCTATTACACACATACATGTTGTAAACATGGTTCATCGCGGCATATGGCACACAACTAAAACACCATCACTCAACTAGGGGAAAACAGGCCTCATACATCAGGCAGTTGACATGCTTTAGCATCAGGAACGGGAATGTATGACCAGACCCTTGGCAGCAGTAATTCCAACTACATACAATCTTTGCAAAGACTATCTGTCACTAGAGTTACACATAAGCAGAACATACACAGCACAAGTGCCACACATATGACAAGCATCCAGCACATCACATCCCATCTACATGTCAGCCCTTTTCTAAAAACATGACACACCCAAGCGCCTGGTCACACCCCACCTGTCTGAAGAGGTCCATGGAATACAAATATGTGTACCCTGATATTCCCTCATATACACACACACACACTAACAAGAGTCATCGAGTGTGCCACACCCTTTCCTATGGTATACCATTGTCATAGTACTATCTAACTGCATGGAAGTCAGCTCAAATAATACCATGGCTTGGAGTTTTTAAGGCCTGGTATCACCTGTAGATTGCTTCCCGTGTGAAAGGTACTGTAGGCCATTTGAAAGCAATTCTCATCCGACAGGACTTGTGAGACACTGATGGAGGCCACACCAGTGATCACCTCCATGCACACCACCCAAATTTACATGCACTGTCCCTGCTGATGCCTCCTACAGCATAGATGTAGTCATTTTGACAATTACACCGCTAAGCATTGCTACTAATGTTGCAGAGTAACACTGTATCTGGGTTCATGTGTCACCTTCAGAACAACACAGGACATACAAAGTTTAACATGTCAACTGTCTACTGCTCCCTCTGACCAGTCTTAGTCAGACCACTGATCATGTCAATTGTGAAAGAGCTGGATCCTGATTGACCCTGCATCCTGTCAGCCTGACTGGCACCTGTCCGTGGGTCACCCTAAAGATACCCGTTGGCCACATATGGACCACACTTGCTGTTCAAAACCTCTCTTTCCTCAGAGGCTAATTTGTCATTTGCCTCATCAATGTATACTCAAATACATTGTGTTGCATCATCTGACTTTTATTTGTATCATATTTGTTACAGTGCCCTTGAATAGCTAAATCGTGGCCCATCCGTTGTCTGGGCCTCATTAATGCCTAAACTACAAAGTGTGACAGTGTACCTGGGCCATAGCCTTTGATGGTGTACGTGGCCTCCAGCAGAACCAGCAACCTCAGATAATGTCCATGAAAAGTCGACACATTTGAGGACCCTGACAGTTCACACACTGAGTATCTTTGTCCAAATAATAGAGATGGCTCATGTGTGGTGAATACCAGCCATATTATTCTGCACAGAGGCTATGATGTTCCCAGATGCATTTCCATCCACAGAGGCAAACTTGAGTACAAATGTTGCTATGACACATGCCGGATCCTGACACCTGAGACATTCTCTCACTTAGCACACCAAGGTTGCACAGTTGAAAGTCTCATTACACGTCTTCAGTGACAGGGTGGGACCATCCACCAGTAGGTTACCATGTCCTCAATGACTTTACTCACATTTATCTCCAAAGGATACTCATTAGATACACGATTAGCTGCCACTAACTCATGTTGAGACCTGGACGTAACAGTGACAACATACACCTTAACAGTTGATACAGAATCAACTTTGGACCACACACATGTACATGTACCATCCAATCAACAGAGTTGTTGCAAGCAGCCTATCACAGTAGTGTCCCAATTGTAACCTAGCATGAAGATTGAAACATGCCACTAAACCAGGTAATGCATAAAGGGCCACATACATCAAAAACCTAATTGCAATTATGACATAAGGAACTTTGAGAATTTGCTATTAAATTAATGCTAAATGGTATGTCAGAATTCTCTAAAGAAGTAATAGGGCAAACTTCAAATGAGCAAATGGTATTACAGATTTACAAAAAGAGAATCATACTCAATTTGCATCTATGGGCCTGCTGCCAATGGTTTAGCATTACTGAAATTGGGAAAACCGTTGATTAATTTGCAAGTCAGGAACAGCAAATCCCAGGGTGCTGGGGGCCTAAATCCCCCTCTGCTGCACCCCAATTAAACACTTTTTACGGACACGTGAAGCACACACATGCTTAAGGGGCATGTGTGCGCTACATGTCTATAGTGAAACATATTTTTGCTACATTAACTCGTAATTAGCACATGGTTACCCCCAAAAATTGTGTAGACGTCAATTGCATTACCTAAATGGCCATTTTGCAATTTGGAATAGCTTGATACATGTGCTCACAAATTAGCTAATAAAGACATCCTGTTAGCTCTTTCATATTTGGAAAGTCGCAATCAGCAATTACCTACATGTGTGCGCAATTATGAGTAATCTCCATTTTGGCCAATCTTAACTATAACACTGTGAATACCTTCCATACATCCTGTAAGGCACGTTTGCTTTCGCTAACCCCAGTATTTATCATTTAGCACCGTTTGGTAAAGGAAAATTTCATGACTCATTTGGACATATAAAATACATATTTGTCATTATGCGTCATATTTTCACGCATAAGGCTTGTGCGTCATATTTTTTGACGCACAGGAGTGCAAATAATGCTGAATCAAAATATTTTTAATAATTGGTAAATAATATTTGGATGCGGCTTAATTTTCACCTCTGGAAGTGTAAATTATGCCGCAAACAAATATTATTTACCAAGTATTAAAAATATTTGGATTCAGCATTATTTGCACTCCTGTGCGTCAAAAAATATGACGCACAAGCTGTATGCGTGAAAATATGACGCATAATGGAAAAAAACGGCGGCCATGTTATGCAGGATGTGATGTAATAGGATATCCTGTTTACAGATTCTGTACAGTGGGTGTACTTTCACTTTCACTTTGCAGTCTCTGATTATTCTGGACTGTGTGCAAAGTGTTGTCCTGTAAATTTGTGCTTTTGTGTCCAGAGTGCCATCTTACTTGTTGTTTTGTCATTAATATATTGTTGTAGAATACTGTCTGAGTGTGTGTTGTTTACATTTGTCCAGTCCAGTGTTGTATTTATTGTCTGTGGGAGTCTGTTTTGGGTGCTGTTATATAGGGGATAGTTGGGCTCTTCTATTTGTTAAGTTTACTTTGTATTTCCTCACTCCAACTTTCCCCATTTTCCCCTTTCTTCTTTTTTTACCACTACATTTTCCCCTTTTCTGTGCATAAATGTCGGGTAGGCCACGTCTTTCCAGGATGGGTGAGGAGGAATTGGGGGGGTTCATATGGCTGGTGTGCCATTTCCTCCAACTAATGCTGGAGGCTGGGGGTAGGGTGATACAGGGGTATCACACTGAGGCCCCAAAAGTCTGGTGGGGGAAGGTGCGCCATCACTTGGTGCGTCTGTATGGGAGCCAACGCAATGAGCATCAACTGAAGCACCGCTGGGCTGACCTGATCTCCAGGGAGCAAGATCTGCTGGACCACCTGGGAATCATGATTGGTGGCCATGTTGGTGAGTTCAGATCATGTAAATGTGCACAATTAAAAGCTGTGTAGTGACATGAGATGATTGGTACACAATCTGCCAGATAAGTAGCTGACTGTGTGTAATACTGAGGAAACATACAGGGTAATTGATGCACTATGTGAAGGATGACAAATGCTAGCAGTCAGGCAGCTCATGTTTTGCACACTTACAGGTTGCTTGTTGCTGAATGTAATTTAGTGCCGCCTTTGTGTCAGACAAGCGAAACATTAATGAGGCAATCAGGACTCTACAGGTCACAATTGCCAGTGAAGTATGGATGTACTAACATCATACCTACATATGTTGACGCTATAGCTAGACTGACATTGGAAACCCTACATGAGACAGAAAATGAGTGCTGCCTTCACGTCAATTGATGATATCAATGTGGCCCAGACATATGTCTCATGTGTGTCTGGTGAGTGTGTAAGGAAAGTGTTCATGGAAGTGCTGTGCCTGTTCGGGATTAATGTGCTCCTTCATATTTTATTGATACATGCCAGATCTGAACATGAACCATATTTGGAAAGGAGTAAGGTGCCCTCAGCTAACATCTTAGACAGGTATTTTTTGTTTCTTGTGCCAAAATCCGAATAGGGATGGCAGTCCAAAGGTATGGACTAGGGTACAAACATCTATGTTTGATGCCAATCACCATTGTTGGGACACATCAATTTATGACACTTTTACAACATGAGGTATTGCCAAAGTCCCTGCTCCTCTGTACCATGTACCTATCTGTCACAAATGTGTCATGACCACATAGGCTGTTTGACAGGTCATGCAGTCCTCAAGTAACCAGCCTTTGGATGTCTCTCTTGGATTCACATGATGAGACGAATACACACCAATATTGTTGCTGCTCACTAATGGAGGTGCATGTTTGCCACCACATGACAGTCAGGGCCACTGCATGTGTGTAGAAGTGTGTGTAACTGTAGCAGGAGACCCATCCTATGTAAATGTTGGCCATGAATTGTTCCATGCAGTATGAGCATGTCTGAAAGTGTTTCATTACCCATGTCAGCTTACACATTGTATTTTTATTTGAAATGGTTTGTCACTGCACTGATTCTGAGCATAATCTTCCTTCCATCCTTTAGAGGTGGACCTGCACCGTACACAGTGGGAGAGGTTGCTCGTTTTGAGGACCCTGACACCTACAGTGAGTGTTGACATGTGTGTTATGTTTTGTGTTTGCTGGTGATGTGTGATGGACTCCTGTGTGTTTAACACATTGCAAGGTGCGATGCGCTGCCCAATCATTAGTCTTGTTCCATTAGTATGATTTCAGTTATTAGAATATTTTGATTTGTCCAATGCTTATCCATTTGTCTGATCTTCGGTTTGTAGGCCATTCCTGTAGGGCCCGCTATGAGAACTGGGGTGAGTCATGTGGAATACTCTAGTTACAATAAGAGTTGCACTGGGACTCGTCTCGGACTGAGTCTGCATGTCAGACTGACATTCTCCCAGATAGCTTCTGCAAATGGCTTTTCTGAAGACTGCTGCTTCCCTATTAACCGATGTACTGAGTACACTGTAGGTTGGACCTTCTGGGAGCATGTACTTCCACAAGTTGTACTACAAGTGTGTGGAACTAGAGTGCTAAGGCCTAGGTGTGCATGCTATTCATGATCATGGGTGTTCTTGCTCCTCTGTGTCTGTTGAAAATTATGCCTCACTGGAAGTATGTGATGTTGACCTAGGTCAGTACATTCTGACATGTGTGGGCCTTGGATAGGACAAGGTTTAGCTGACTCCAATTTGTTGATAGCCCTTGCTGGTGGTGTGTGTGTAGAGCCAAAAACATGTTGAGCTTTCTATACACTCCTAGGTGTGCATGTATTTTGGAATTGTTTGTTGTTCTCCCCCCCCCCCTCAAACACAGGCATGGGTTTGTGAATAGGGTACCTAGGACTGAAGCAACCAGTATGTTACACATACTTGTGACTATTTGAAAAATTGTTTTGAACCTAGTGTACACACTCAGGTATGGCACATGAGTACTATACTACCAAATCCCATTACAAATTGCAGTCCTTGAAGTTTGTGATTATCATCACATACACTGACATATGTAGTCCAGGCAATAGGCGGAGGAGGTGCAGCTTGATTGTTAGCTGCAACTGTCAGTACTTTGATGACAAGTTATTGCCAGTTGTTACCCATCATGTAGATTTTGTATGTGCTATGTGTGAGATGACCTTTGTAGGCAGACTTTCCATGTACTTCCTCTGAGACTTTCAATGATCTGTATGGTGATATGAGCTGTGACAAGTACAGTAGATGTATTGTCAGATTGACCACTTGTGCTATTCCACACAATGCAGTTCCTATGGTAAATAGTTGCCCTTTGTCTACACAGTTCAAACATGACACCCGCCCAGAAGCATGAATTTGAGAGGCGGGCCATGAGGTACAGACACATCCTGCTGGTGCAGTCGGGGTTCCGAAGGATGGCCAGTCTGATCGGGCCTCCGGAGCATGGTGGGCTTCACCACAGGGTGGCCCAAGGTTGCCCACTACAGCCACCACCACCACAACCACCGGTTCTCCCCAGGTGGCCCCAGCCACAGCGGGGACAGTTGTCCCTACATCTGCAGCACACCCAGGCCCCAGCAGTGTGACAGCTGCAGGACAGTCCAGTGGGCTAGGCTCCACACGGCCACAGAGCACCTCGGCCGGGAGACAGACGGCACCAGCACCAACTATCGACCCTGCGGCATTCCTGGCTTTGGAACGTAAGATGGACAGAGTTCTAAGGAAGGTGAACAATCTTAGCCAGGATGTCAGCGACATCAAGAAGCGGGTCAAATCGATCAGGCGGACCCTCCGGAAGGCCAACCTCTAGGAATAACTTTTTTCTATGGACATAATTCCCTCCCCTCCCTCCTCTTTCCTTGTTATCATGATTAGTGGGCTTGGGGGATTAGTGTTAGGTTAGTATAGGTTGTTAGTTTAGTTAGTGTTAGGGAGGTGGGTGGGGGGCCTGATTCTTTGTACTTTTCCTTATTAAGTGTGTGGGTGGGTGGGGGTCAATGTTGGGGTTCCTGTGTGTTTGAAAAAAAAAAAAAAAACAATATAAAAAATAAAAATAAAAATAACAACAAAATATATGATTGTTTAGGATAGTATAGTATGTGTGTAGGTTAGTATGTGTTGTCCTCCATGTGTCCTGTCTCATAATGGTGGGTGGGGGGTTGATGTTTAGAACGATTCGTTATATGTGAAGAGTAAGTTTAGCTCAGGTTAGTTAGGGACAGTTGTGGGTAATGAGTAGTCAGGTTAGATTAGGGTAGGTATGACTTTTCCCTTAGTTGTCTCTGGTGTCATTAGTTTTGAATAAATATATAGATAACCCTTTACATCATGTGTTAACTGCTACTTGATCATGGCCTTGGCATCAGTGTAGATGATTGTTGTTCTATGACATTTGTGTCCTATGCTACAAACAAATACAAACCGAGGTGTAAAATGGCAGCTACCCCAGTGCTACCTTGGTAAGAATCCACCATTTGTTAGAACCGCCAATCAGAGTTCACATGGATCACAAAGGATTTTTGTTGATGAGTATGTTTTCTACGTCACAAAGTGTGCTTCCAGACTTGGTATTGTGGGGACAGTTTTAGGTCTGACTGCAGTGTGATGTTCAGGGACACCTTCGAAGATGAGGTCTTGTTAACACTCTTGTCTTCTTGTATTCGTAACTGACATAGATCATTTGTGTCAATATTCAGCATGATTACCTATTTGGATGTTAACTCAGAAAGATTGATTCATGCTGTGTTTTGTAGTGTTTGCTTAGATTAGACTGCACAGTTCAATGTGTTAGTATTGCATGGTGACAACATTTATCAGGCACTATTAGTTGACTTTGATATCTCTTGAGGAAGCATTATTCTGTCCAACACAGCATGATAGTGTGTGGTTTCTCACTTTATCAGTTATTCTCCTCAGGATGGGCAGGCTATGATGCAATCCTGGCCACTGTGCAGATGGTTCTGACTACATGATGTCAGGACAGTTGTATTGACAAGCTACATGATTGTCACACAGGCACATTTGTGTTATCTACTGCACAGTTGATGTGTCAAATTACACAGAGACATATTTGTTGTGCAAGTGCTATTTATTGATAGGTGCTGTAGTGCAATATGTACATTGTCCATGTTTGCTGAGTCCGTTCTAGTGAAATCTTACGTGGTGATCCTACAGAAGGGGTGTAGGTAATGCTACTGACATGCTGGGGTGATGTTGCAGACAGTGCAGAGGGCCAGGATTTGCCGATTAGTAGGAGAGAGACATTAACTGGGCATGCTGACAAGTTATACAGTGGTTAGCAGAACAGTCATTGAGTATAGTTGTTGTAAGACTGCCATTTGACAAAACGTTGGACCTTGGTCAAAGTAGGCCATGGTGCAGGAACTAGTGCTTCCGGGTACTCTTCCGTGTGAATGTGATCTGTTCCGTGTCTTCTTCTTCTGATGTGTGTGTTGCCTGCTTCATCCTTGTTGTTGTTGGTTGTGAAGGGCAACACACACCTCAGTGTTAGAAGACGTGGAGTCAGACATCCCGGTCGCTGCTCCCTGTCTTAAGGGCAGTACTGCAGCAAGGAGGGTCTGCTGTTTTTTTAGAATAGCAGCCACATCACGATGGTAGGCAGCCAGGTCGGCCCTGAGGGAGTCATGATTGCATTCGTGCATGCAGTGGAATGTTTGGGGTGCGAGGTGTTGTGGCAACTCCCTTACTGCAGTGGTGAATTCCTTGACAGTTTCTTGTAGTCCTTGCAGTATGGATGCTAGGGCTTGCATAGCTGCTGCCTGATCTGCAGATGACATCATGCCCCTCAAGGTTGGCTGCCATAGTTTGCATCCCCACCCGCACCTCCTTGGCCAGCTCCCGCTGTACTCCAACTACAGTTCTCTCAAAGCTGGTGCCAGTGTCGTCTGAGTCCTCAGCTGTATTGGAGCTGGCAGGTCTTGCAATTGGGGTGGTGGGTGGATCCTCTGCGATGGCTGCTTGTTCTGTGCTCCTCCTTGTGACTGAAGGTGGGGTCTGGAGGGTTTCAAGGACCTTTTGGATGGTCTCCTGGGGAAGGTTTATGGGCTCGTCATCCATATCATCAGGGAAATCTGGGACAGGCATATCGGCAGGAGATTCATCTTCCTCTGCAATGAAACAGGGTACAATTAGTGTGTCTGTGTTGTGACATTTTTGACGTGACGTGCCTGCCTTTTGATGAATTCACTTTGTGATCTTGTTTTGTATTAATATCTGCAGTCTTTCAGATGGGCATTGTTTCAGGCCTATGGCCCACCTGTGTGTCACATGTATGTTATTGAGTTATCCGACTTGTCAGCCTCATCGCCTCTAGGTGTTGATTTATGCCAAATAGAGAATTGCCACCTTCTTGTCCTAGTCGACCCTCCGTGTATATCCATTCTCATGGTGAGACCTTTCACTGGCTGTAGGTGTTCGGATGGCCCTGGCAGCACACTTAACTATCAGGACCTGCCCCAATCCCTGATCGTTCACATCAACTTAATTTTACTTGACATGTAGCATATCCTATGCATGGCAATGTTATGATGTGATATGGATGTTGACATTGTTAATGGGTCCTGCTGATGTTGGGTAATGTGTGTTACATTGGATTGCCCTGATAGTCGTATCAGTGTCCTATTTCGCCCTCTGACTGTGCAGGTGTATTTCAGTGACCAGTTCCATGTGTCCCCTCCTCAATGCTGTTGTCTGAGCAGTATGACATTTGTGATGTTGCCTTGTTTGCGTTAAAAAGTATAAATATGGGCCTATGTGTTTTTAGTTGAGATTGGAGGAGTGAAAAATAATTAGAGGAATCGGAAAGCGACAGCCATGAGAAGCCCACACATGAGCATAGGGAACAAAAGCAAGCACAGTGTGCCTGAGAGTACCACCCACCTCTAGCTTGTGAATCAGTAGAGAGCCCACACCATTGTTGCATCCAGCTGTGGAGGCCAGTTCAGGGGAAGACAAAAGACAACCAGTTTGAAGAAAGGGATAGGTACTGTAATGGTGAGGCCTGAAAAGGTGATTGTGTGTTTAAATAAAGCAAAATAAACTGTATTTTTTAGTTCAAATTTAAGCACACATACAACTGTTAAATAGAGGGGAAAACTCGTTGCGTTGTGATAAGAGATACCATAATAAACAGTCCTGTCCATTTATCCCTCGGTCTCCAAAGAGAGGGGGATTTGCTTTCTGAACAGAAGTAATGAAATTACAGCAAACTTATTAGGGGTTCCTGATTGCAGAATCAAAACTTTGTGCATATCTGTGCTATTTTAGCAAGGAACATGTACAATACCACCTCACCCTCTAGGTACCCATGCTCTCTACCGCTCTGTTATTGTACTTAAAATGTACTTTGGGTTCTTGCCTCCATTCCCTTTTGCTTCCCAGCTAGGTTCGATGTAGCAGTATGTTTGTGTGTGTGTGTATATATATAGACATTCTGTGCAGGAAACTGACATTATTATATGGAATAGAATTGAAGAAATTCAACTTTGAACTTTGCTTTGTCCTCACGATTCGGAGACGATCAAGGGATCAGTGCAGCCGTCTGGTGGATATTTTTCCATCTATTGTGGATTATATATAAATGTATATATATATCCCTAGAAGTGGACGAGCCAACAAATTAACAAGGAGCGACGAGCCAAGAGCCTGCCTTGGCTCTAGGAGCCCTAGCATGAGGCAAGTCATGAAAATGTTTGGTATGTAAATTGTGCAACAAACATCATATAACAAGCATTGGCACAGCCACTATGCATCACCTTTTAACGTATCAGCTTCACCAGTTGTTTTAGACATACTACACACCATCCCCGATGCTGTCCAGCATGGGTAAAACAAAATGTATAAAGACACTATGGCCCTCATTCTGACCCTGGCGGTCGGTGATAAAGCGGCGGCCAAGCCGCCAACAGGCCGGCGGTCTAAAATATGCAATTCTGACCCTGGCGGGAACCGCCAACACAGCCCGCCAACTTAACACTCCGACCGCCACAGCGGTACAAACAAACAGCGCGGCGGTTCCCGCCAACAGCCCGGCGGCAGACAATGTACCGCCCACCCTATTACGACCCACCAATCTGCCACCTTTTCCGGGGCGGGAGCACCGCCGATAAGAACACGGCGGAAACAGACTACGAACGGGAAAACGCTCACCTCTACGCACTCCACGCGAGATTCCGGCAGTATGGAGCCAGAGTTGCAGGTCATCCCCGCACTCCTATTCCTGCTCATATACCAGGAGCACGCCCGGCGGCGCGGAAGACATCGGTGAGTACTGCACCTACGACACAGGGGAGGGAAAAGATTACCGGCACACACCCACCCACCCACACCCACTACAACACACACATCAATGCATTCCCACAGATCACTGTCACAACCCACAAACCACCCCCCTCCGAAATAATGCAAAGACCAAAAGAAGAGATCATAAACGGGCAGATATATTGAAATATGTACACCAGTAATCCCAATTAATAAATAAACTATGTACAAAATATATACAGCTACTAAATGTAGTCCAACCACTGTCCGTGGATCACAGGGGTCCTGTGCAAAGGGGCAAGGCCCAGTCCCACGACAAGAACTCCACGGAGAGAACACTGCAGGGGCATCAGAAAGAAAATAGGACAGGCACCTCAGGGGGAAGGGAAGGGGGGGCACCTCAGCCACTTGAGTACACGACGCCAGATCCACGAGGGGACTCCATGACCACTGGCCCATCCTGGGGAGAGCAAAGCCACAGTCCAAACAGTCCATACAGTGGGTGGCCTGCCCACTGGGCCATCCTGGGGAGAGCAAAGCCACAGTCCATACAGTCCATACAGTGGGTGGCCTGCCCACTGGGCCATCCTGGGGAGAGCAAAGCCACAGTCCAAACAGTCCATACTGTGGGTGGCCTGCCCACTGGGCCATCCTGGGGAGAGCAAAGCCACAGTCCATACAGTCCATTCAGTGGGTGGCCTGCCCACTGGGCCATCCTGGGGAGAGCAAAGCCACAGTCCAAACAGTCCATACAGTGGGTGGCCTGCCCACTGGGCCATCCTGGGGAGAGCAAAGCCACAGTCCATACAGTCCATACAGTGGGTGGCCTTCCCACTGGGCCATCCTGGGGAGAGCAAAGCCACAGTCCATACAGTCCATACAGTGGGTGGCCTGCCCACTGGGCCATCCTGGGGAGAGCAAAGCCACAGTCCATACAGTCCATACAGTGGGTGGCCTGCCCACTGGGCCATCCTGGGGAGAGCAAAGCCACAGTCCATACAGTCCATACAGTGGGTGGCCTGCCCACTGGGCCATCCTGGGGAGAGCAAAGCCACAGTCCATACAGTCCATACAGTGGGTGGCCTGCCCACTGGGCCATCCTGGGGAGAGCAAAGCCACAGTCCATACAGTCCATAACAGACCCCACTGCCACTGGAGGAGGCAAGTTGGCCAGAGGACATCCTGCAGCCCTGCCCGAGATAGATCCTGCCCTGCCACGTCTGCCAAAGGGCCAGCGGTTCTTGCCCTGAAGGGCCCAGTTCAGCGGTTCTTGAGACGGCGGGGCCCAGTTCAGCGGTTCTTGAGACGGCGGGGCCCAGTTCAGCGGTTCTTGCCCTGAAGGGCCCAGTTCAGCGGTTCTTGAGACGGCGGGGCCCAGTTCAGCGCTCCTTGCCTTGAAGGGCCCAGTTCAGCGGTTCTTGAGACGGCGGGGCCCAGTTCAGCGGTTCTTGCCCTGAAGGGCCCAGTTCAGCGGTTCTTGAGACGGCGGGGCCCAGTTCAGCGGTTCTTGAGACGGCGGGGCCCAGTTCAGCGCTCCTTGCCTTGAAGGGCCCAGTTCAGCGGTTCTTGAGACGGCGGGGCCCAGTTCAGCGGTTCTTGAGACGGCGGGGCCCAGTTCAGCGGTTCTTGCCCTGAAGGGCCCAGTTCAGCGGTTCTTGAGACGGCGGGGCCCAGTTCAACGCTCCTTGCCTTGAAGGGCCCAGTTCAGCGGTTCTTGAGACGGCGGGGCCCAGTTCAGCGGTTCTTGCCCTGAAGGGCCCAGTTCAGCGGTTCTTGAGACGGCAGGGCCCAGTTCAGCAGTTCTTGAGACGGCGGGGCCCAGTTCAGCGCTCCTTGCCTTGAAGGGCCCAGTTCAGCGGTTCTTGAGATGGCGGGGCCCAGTTCAGCGGTTCTTGCCCTGAAGGGCCCAGTTCAGCGGTTCTTGAGACGGCGGGGCCCAGTTCAGCGGTTCTTGAGACGGCGGGGCCCAGTTCAGCGCTCCTTGCCTTGAAGGGCCCAGTTCCGCGGTTCTTGAGACGGCGGGGCCCAGTTCAGCGCTCCTTGCCTTGAAGGGCCCAGTTCAGCGGTTCTTGAGACGGCGGGGCCCAGTTCAGCGGTTCTTGCCCTGAAGGGCCCAGTTCAGCGGTTCTTGAGACGGCGGGGCCCAGTTCAGCGGTTCTTGAGACGGCGGGGCCCAGTTCAGCGCTCCTTGCCTTGAAGGGCCCAGTTCAGCGGTTCTTGAGACGGCGGGGCCCAGTTCAGCGGTTCTTGAGACGGCGGGGCCCAGTTCAGCGGTTCTTGCCCTGAAGGGCCCAGTTCAGCGGTTCTTGAGACGGCGGGGCCCAGTTCAGCGCTCCTTGCCTTGAAGGGCCCAGTTCAGCGGTTCTTGAGACGGCGGGGCCCAGTTCAGCGGTTCTTGAGACGGCGGGGCCCAGTTCAGCGGTTCTTGCCCTGAAGGGCCCAGTTCAGCGGTTCTTGAGACGGCGGGGCCCAGTTCAGCGGTTCTTGAGACGGCGGGGCCCAGTTCAGCGCTCCTTGCCTTGAAGGGCCCAGTTCAGCGGTTCTTGAGACGGCGGGGCCCAGTTCAGCGGTTCTTGCCCTGAAGGGCCCAGTTCAGCGGTTCTTGAGACGGCGGGGCCCAGTTCAGCGGTTCTTGAGACGGCGGGGCCCAGTTCAGCGCTCCTTGCCTTGAAGGGCCCAGTTCAGCGGTTCTTGAGACGGCGGGGCCCAGTTCAGCGGTTCTTGCCCTGAAGGGCCCAGTTCAGCGGTTCTTGAGACGGCGGGGCCCAGTTCAGCGCTCCTTGCCTTGAAGGGCCCAGTTCAGCGGTTCTTGAGACGGCGGGGCCCAGTTCAGCGGTTCTTGCCCTGAAGGGCCCAGTTCAGCGGTTCTTGAGACGGCGGGGCCCAGTTCAGCGGTTCTTGAGACGGCGGGGCCCAGTGCAGCGGTTCTTGAGACGGCGGGGCCCAGTTCAGCGGTTCTTGCCCTGAAGGGCCCAGTTCAGCGGTTCTTGAGACGGCGGGGCCCAGTTCAGCGGTTCTTGCCCTGAAGGGCCCAGTTCAGCGGTTCTTGAGACGGCGGGGCCCAGTTCAGCGGTTCTTGCCCTGAAGGGCCCAGTTCAGCGGTTCTTGAGACGGCGGGGCCCAGTTCAGCGGTTCTTGAGACGGCGGACGGTCTATGGCCAACTGCTAATTGCCTGGTGGTGCCCTCCTGGGCAGCGGGGATGGTGCTCCTTCACTGCCCACCTGGGCTGTGGGTGGTGGGGCCCTCCTGGCCAGCTGGGCTGGGTCCTCCCTGGGCAGCGGCTATGGGGGTGGTGGGCTCTCCCGGGGCAGCTGTGCCGGTTCCTCCCGGGGCAGCGGCTATGGGGGTTGTGGGCTCCTCCTGGGCAGCAGGCCTGCTGCCTGACCTCTCTGACTTGCTGCCCTTGCCCTCCTTAGTCGTGGGCCTGTGGCCCTTTCCTCCCTTTGGAGCTGTGGCTGGTGACTGTCTCTGGGTGGTGTCCGGGGGGGATGTAGAAGGCGGGCTCCTGCGGCGACCCTTCCGCCTTCTGCTCCTCTTCCCAGGGGGTGGGCTGGCTGTCCCCTTGCTGCTGGGCGAAGATCCAGACATGCGGGCTGGCGGGCTCCAATACCCCTGCACCCTTGTCAAGGGGGCTGCAGGGCTGGTGGTGGCTGAGGTGCTCTTCTTACCCCGACGAGAAGGAGGGGGGGGCTCAGGGTCAGGAAAGAAGTTAGTAGTGGCGAGGAAGAGCTTCTTGGGACAATAGAGAGTGGTAGGTACAGTGGGAATGGGAGTGGAGGGAGAGGATGTGGTTGTAGGTGAGTCACGTTTGCTGTCTTTGGGTGCAGGTGCAGGAGGGATAGGCTGTCGTGAGGTGGATGGCTGTTGGGTGGGTGGGTGGCTGCGTTTGTGTGGTGTGGAAGAGGGGGTGACAGACACAGTGGGAGAGGACACAGGGGACGTGTAAATGGCAGTGGGGGTGGTGACTGCACGTGTGCGGACTGGAGTGGAGGGTGTGCTGGTGATGGAAACACTGGCTGATGGTGAGGTGAATGGAGGTGTGAGTGTAGACGTCACAGGGAGGGAGGAGGGAGACGAGGAGGTGGGGGTCACAGAGGTGGTAGTGACTGTTGGCATGTCTGCATCGGAATGTTGCGTGTGTGAATGTCTGCGTGATCTGTGGTGCTTATGTTTGGATGAGCTTCTCTTGGGTGTTGAGGTGTGTGCAGGCTGGTCTGATGGTGTGGGTGGGACAGGCAGAGGAACAGGAGACTGGGAGGAGGGAGTTAGTAGAGGCAGGCAGGAGACAGGGACAATGGCTGCCGTCAGTGCTGAGGCCAGAGCCTGGAACGATCGCTGATGGGCAGCCTGACCCGAATGAATGCCCTCCAGGTACGCATTGCTGCGATGAACCTCCCTCTCCACCCCCTGGATGGCATTCAAAAGGGTAGTCTGCCCAACAATGAGCGTTCGGAGGAGGTCAATGACCTCCTCACTGAGGGCAGCGGGGGTAACAGGGGCAGGGCCTGAGGTGCCTGGGGCGAAGGAGATGCCCGGCTTCCTGGCAGAGCGGGCACGGGGCGAACGCTGAGGGGCTGCTGGGAGGGCGGAGATGGTGCGCTGGGTGGCGGCTGTACCTGTAATGGCGGGGGGCACGGATGGTGCCACCCCCGCAAGGGAGCCCCCTTCCGAGGACGTGTCCGTGTCGCTGCAGGGTCCAGTCGTCCCCGTCGTGGAGCTCCCCTCGCCCTCCGTCTCACTGGTCCAGTCTGACTCTGTGGCATGGCCCTCCTGGGCCATGTGAGATGCAGCTCCCTCCTGCCCCGATGCCACTTCTCCTCCGCCTGATGATGCTGATGCACACAAGCACAGAAAGACAAACAAAAAGGGGGGGGGGAGAGAGAAATAAAGGGATATTGAGTACATGGATCTCCGGTACAGTTAGCGGACATGACAGACACAGATGCCCCCTGCACTAAGTTGCGCACTTGGGGTACGCTACGCATTCCGTGGAACATGCCCTACACGCCTAGAGTTGACAACTGCACCCATGGATGACACGGCCCAGGGATGGCTGTACTGACAAACTACTGAGGGTGGTGGCTGGGGACACAGGGGCTTACGGGGGTGCCCAGCCTACAGATATCGCCCTGGCCTAGGGGGACCCCCAGCCCTCCGCCCCCACCCAGACACCTCCACTGCGCGACAACAGAGTAGATAATGCTTGTACTCACCCCCTTGTGTCTGCTGTGCTGCCCTCACGCGCCCATCCAATTCAGGGTAGGCCACCGCCAGGATCCGGAACATCAGGGGGCTCAGTTGATGGCAGGCACCCCGCCTACGTTGGGAGGCCATCCCCAGCAGAGACTCGGCGGTCTTCTTGGTCCCGCGGCGGATGTCCTCCCACCTCTTGCGGCAGTGGGTGCCCCGTCGATGGTGGACCCCCAGGGCCCGGACTTCCTTGGCGATGGCACGCCAAATCCCGATCTTCTCATGGGCGCGGACCTATGTGACACGTACAGGGAGGGAGAAATACCACGTTCAAGTTTCTCAGCATTTTCCTTTCCAGTGGCCCAACGCCCCCCATCCCCACCAGGCCCCCCGCCATGCCCCCCGCCATGCCCAACATGCCCCCCATCCCCGCCAGGCCCCCCGCCAGGCCCAACATGCCCCCCATCCCCGCCAGGCCCCCCGCCATGCCCCCCGCCAGGCCCAACATGCCCCCCATCCCCGCCAGGCCCCCCGCCAGGCCCAACATGCCCCCCATCCCCGCCAGGCCCCCCGCCATGCCCCCCGCCATGCCCAACATGCCCCCCATCCCCGCCAGGCCCCCCGCCAGGCCCAACATGCCCCCCATCCCCGCCAGGCCCCCCGCCATGCCCCCCGCCATGCCCAACATGCCCCCCATCCCCGCCAGGCCCCCCGCCAGGCCCAACATGCCCCCCATCCCCGCCAGGCCCCCCGCCATGCCCCCAAGCCAGCCAGTGGCCCCAAATCCATATTGAATTAAACTCACTTGTTGGTCTGGAGGACCGTAGAGTAGCGCATACTGGGGGAGGACCCCATCCACAAGTTTCTCCAACTCCTCTCCAGTGAAGGCAGGGGCCCTTTCCCCAGGCGCAGCAGCCATTGTCCCTTCCAGACCGAGGTCACAGCAACACTTGCAGTATAGGTCCTCTCCTGTGAAAGTTCAAGTCGCAAGTGGATAAGTAGATAGAAAATGGCGGTCACGTCCGCGGCGGTGCGTACCGCGGCGGTGCGTCCCGCCACCGCCGGCGCCCTTCGCCATTGGCTCCTGAAACCCATAGGCTTCAATGTTAACCAATGCGGCTTTGCGCCGCGGTCTTCGCCCGCCGCCCGCCGCGGTGTGCCACGCCAGCGCATTGACCTCACATCCCATTGTCACACTTCACAGGTCAGGCAGCCGCCATTTCCAGGGCCCACATGGCTCAATTTCAACTGCGTCACACAGGCCTAGGCCTTGCATAGCCACTCAGACACGCCATTCACTGCATAGAGAATCGTATACTGTGCTAGCTGTGAGTACGTACCTGTGGGTTGCTTGACTGTGTGCTCCATGTTGTCCTTCCTAGGCACCGTCCGCTGGGTTGGGCGAGGAGACGGATGAATCCTCCCGTGTACCGACCGCTGGTGGACCTGTCGACAATGGAAGAACGCCACATTATCCTGACCTACCGTCTTAACCGTGCCACTATCCATGAACTGTGTGCCCAGCTGGAGCCCGACCTGATGTCCCCCATCCGCCAACCCACAGGGATTCCCCCTCTGGTGCAGGTCATGTCAGTACTACATTTCTTGGCAAGTGGGTCATTTCAGACAACCGTGGGAATTGCTTCTGGGATGTCTCAGCCCATGTTTTCGAAGGTGTTATCCAGAGTGTTGTCTGCCCTGATGAAATCCGTGAGGAACTACATCATTTTCCCTGAGGTGGGCGAATTGGCTACAGTGAAGGGTGATTTCTACGCCCTTGGACATATTCCCAACGTAATTGGTGCCATTGATGGGACCCATGTGGCTTTGGTTCCCCCAAGAGAAAGGGAGCAGGTGTACAGGAACAGAAAAAATTACCATTCAATGAACATCCAGGTGGTGTGTTTGGCTGACCAGTACATCTCGCATGTAAATGCCAAATTCCCAGGGTCAGTGCATGACGCCTACATCCTCAGGAATATCAGCATCCCTTACGTGATGGAACAGCTACAGAGACACCGTGTATGGCTAGTGGGGGACTCTGGGTACCCCAACCTGTCGTGGCTACTGACCCCAGTAAGGAATCCCCGGACCAGGGCAGAGGAACGGTACAATGAGGCCCATGGGCGTACTAGGAGGGTGATCGAACGCACCTTTGGCCTCCTAAAGGCCAGGTTTAGGTGCCTGCATATGACAGGTGGATCCCTAATGTACTCACCTAAGAAGGTGTGTCACATCATCGTGGCCTGCTGCATGCTTCACAACCTGGCTTTGCGCCGCCAGGTGCCTTTCCTGCAGGAGGATGGTCGAGACGGTGGTGTTGTGGCAGCGGTGGAACCTGAGGAGAGTGACGAGGAGGAAGACGACGGGGCTGAAACAGACAACAGGGACAGAATCATTGAACAGTACTTCCAATAGGACACAGGTAACATTTCA
This sequence comes from Pleurodeles waltl, assembly GCF_031143425.1. Lineage (NCBI taxonomy): Eukaryota > Metazoa > Chordata > Amphibia > Caudata > Salamandridae > Pleurodeles > Pleurodeles waltl. The sequence goes on from NC_090446.1 coordinate 998,470,752, forward strand.
AAGATAATTTAGTAAAAGTTAACTACTCTCCAGCATCTCTGCTGCCTGTCTATTTGCCCCAGTGTATGATGACTGAGTTTTGGCTTTTCCCTCCCTATTTCAGATCTGGGGTCCCCACTACGAGTCCTGTGCTTCGTTTCCCCATGGACTACAGCTTTGTGGCAGCTGTTTGTTGACTTCACCATGTACAAGGACATATTTGCACTGTCATGTCAATTACAATCTATTGAAATCACAGCCAGACTCCAGATATTTTGGTGCAAAATAGGTGTTTATTTAAGTGCTCAAAATGGGATGGGTGGTTTCAAGTGGGTGGGGGCTATGGTGAAGGAATGTCCATGGCAGAGTCCAGAGTAACAGTCACACAGGTGCATTGTCCAGAGGCCTGTGGAGAGATGGAGCATGGGCAGTTCAAGGATGGACAGGGTGACTATGTGGGACAGTGGGATGACATCAGGTGGTATCCATTGCTGGCGGGGGTCTTGACATCCTACTCTGTCTTCTTGCGAGATCTCAGGGCCCTCTTGCGGGGTGGTTCTTCTCCTGCAGGAGGTGGGGGTCTGGTGGGCTGCTGCTGTGCGGGGGCCTCCTGTCCACTAGCGCCGGCGGAGGTGGTTGGCTGTTCTTGGTCCAGGCTAGTGGCAGGGGCCCTTGGGTGTTGTTCAGTGTCCGCCCTGTTGTTGACGAGGTCCTGCAGCAGCCCTACCATGGTAACCAGGGTGGTGTTGATGGCTCTGATGTCCTCCCTGTACCCCCGATAGTGTTCCTCCTGCAGCACCTGGATCTCCTGGAACCGGGCCAGTACCGTCGCCATCGTCTCCTGGGAGCGGTTGTATGCTCCCATGATGGTGGTGAGGACCTCGTGGAGAGTGGGTTCCCTGGGCCTCTCCTCCCCCCCCTGTCGCACAGCTGCCCTCCGAGTTCCCCTGTTTCCCTGGGCCTCTGCCCCCTGGCCGGTGTGCCCACTACCACTGCCCCCAGGTCCCTGTTGTTGTTGGGGTGGTGGGTTATCCTGGGTGCCCTGTAGTGGTAGACACACCGCAGATTGACGCGCCCTGGAGACAGAGGCATGGGCCCGCTGGGTGGGAGCTGTGCTGGTGTTCCCAGAGGGGTTTGGGTCTGTAGTGGCCTGGGCCTGTGTGAGGGGAACCGACTGTCCAGAGGTCCCCGATGGTCCGGGCTGGTCATCGGTGTCCAGGTCGACAGAGCTGCTGTCATCGCTGACGGCCTCTTGGGTGAGGGGTGTGGAGAATTCTGGCCCCTCCGCCGCGGTGTGTTGACGGTCGGGTCCTGCAGGGGTATAGAGGTATGGTTATAGTTTCAATGTGTGGCATATGGGTGTATCTGTGGGTTCTCGTGTCCCCAAGTGCTGGCATTCGTGTGTGGGGGCTTTGGTGAGGGTGGCTTGTGGGGGGGATGTGTATATGCATTGGGCATGCTTTGGTGATGGGTGTCCATGCTTAGTGGACGCATGCAGGCCTAGGTTTTGGGATGTGTGGGTTGTGATGGTGAGACATTGGCGGGGAATAGGTGTGCTGGGGGTGGGGGTGAGGATGGTGGTGGGGGTGAGGATGGTGGTGGGGGTGAGGGTGGGGGTGACGATGGGGGTGAGGGTGGGGTTCGAGGATGGGGGTGAGGTTTGGGGTCTGATTTGGCATGCAGGTGGGGGGGAAGCAGTATTGAAGCTTCAACTTACCAGTATCCATTCCTCCGCCGACTCCTGTGAGGCCGTCAGGATGCAGGATGTTCAAGACTTCCTCCTCCCATGATGTGAATTGTGGGGGTTGAGGTGGGGGTCCTCCGCCAGTCTTCTGCACGGCGATGTTGTGCCTGGATACCATGGAACGCACCTTCCCCCGTAGGTCGTTCCATCGCTTCCTGATGTCTTCCCGATTTCTGGGGTGCTGTCCCACTGCGTTCACCCTGTCGACAATCCTCTGCCATAGCTCCGTCCTCCGGGCAATGCTGGTGTATTGTATCTGTGTGCCGAACAGCTGGGGCTCTACCCGAACGATTTCCTCCACCATGACCCTGAGTTCTTCGTCTGTGAAGCGGGGTTGTCTTTGGGGTGCCATGGGGTGGTGTGTATGATGTGTGGGGTGGAGTATGTGTATTTAAGTGAGTTGAGTGTGGTGGTGTGTGTTGTTTTGTGTGTGGATAGTGTGTGGGTGATGGTGTTGAGTGGCTGTGGCTGTTATTTTTTGGATGCTGGTGTCTCGCTCTTGCCTTCTTGATGAATTTTTTAGCGTAGGGGTTTGTGGGTGATGTGGGTGTGTGTTTTATATTGTATTGTGTGTGTGGGAGTGGTGTGTGTATGTGTATCAGGTGTGTGGGATTCAAATCGTCCAATGTGGCTGAGTTTTGTTCGTTTGTGTGTATTCTGACCGCGGCGGTGTGTCCCGCCAATGGAATACCGCGTTTGAATGACCGCCGCGTGGATTCGTGGGTCGTAATGGGATGGGCGTATTTCTGTTGGCGTGGCGGTGGAGGTTTGGTCACCTCCACCTTTCCGCCGACCGCTGGTCTGGCGGTCTGTTGTGGCGGTCGGATTTTCGGAGGTTTGCCTTCTGCGGGTCAGAATGACCGTGGCGGGTTTCCGCGACCAATGCGGGATTATGGAGGATTTCTGACCGGCGGTAGGCGCCTTTTACCGCCGAGGTCAGAATGACCACCTATATGTGCTAGACACTTTATTTTTTTTAGATTTGCGCACTATGCATGCACACTCCTTCAAAATGACGTGTTTTTTTTATTTACCAAGTTGGATTGGTAAATTTAAAAAAAGGTAGTGAAAATTGCAATTTTTCAAGCACAGATAATGGGAGCAAAACATGGTACAGGTGAGAAAAGCTTTAGAAAGGACCCAAGTAGGGGGAAACAACACCCAGGGTGCAGTTGGCAAATAGCAGCATGGAGGGCCAGGGTGGGGGAAGTAACACTGAGGGCTGGAGGGGGGGCAGAAGCAACAAGGAAGGCCCTGATCAGGGTGAGAAGCAACAACCAAGGGAGTAGCAAGTAGGAGAGAAGCACAAACTCAAGAAAGCAACACAGGAGAGAACAACTCTAGAGCGAGCTCACCATGGGGTGTGGGAGACGCACACAGGTAACGTAGAGCAACACAGAATACTGGGGAGAGAAGTCTATGAGGGAGACTGCTGGAAAAACATGTGCACTCTCATGGAGTGCTTAACCCAAAAGAAAGAAGTAGTGCTTGAAAAGCAAGCAGTGGAAGAAAATAAGTAAAGTGTCCATGCTCCAGGGGAGGGACAAATACATGGAGATGAAGGAAAGCCCAGACAAGATAACAAATAAAAAGAAAGCTTCTTAAGAGTGATAGTAAAACCAATCAATAGACACCAATAGATGGACTCTAAGCCCACTGTAAGCTGACATTAAGGCCCTCATTACGACTTCGGCGGTGTTTGAAAAAGACAGCCGAAGCTGTGGGAGCCAATATACCACCAGTGCTGGTGGTATGCTTGGCCCCATATTATGACATTTCCGCTGGGCCAGCGGACGAAAACAGAGTTTCTGTCCGCTGGCCCAGGGGAAAAGTCACATCAACATTGAAGCCAGCTCATAATAGAGCCGGCGGCAATGTTGATGTGCAGCAGGTGCAGCAGCACATGTTGCGCATTTCACTGCCCATAATTCAGGCAGTGAAATGTGCAATGGGGCTGTGCCTGGGGGCCCCTGCACTGCCCATGCCAAGTGTATGGGCAGTGCAGATGCCCCGAGGGGCACCACGAGTCCCCTTTACCGCCAGCCTTTCCATGGCGGTTGGGGATTATAACCGCCCGGCAGAAGCCTGGCGGTATACTGGAGGGACTGGCGGTATGACCGTGGCGAATGCGCCATGGTCATAATACGCTGGCGGAACACCGCCAGCCTGTTGGCAGTGTTACCCCCAGTGTTCCGCCCACCGCCGGGGTCATAATGAGGGCCTAAATGTTTTTTGCCAACAGACAGCTGGCGCTGTCTACTAGGCAAGATCTAAAAATGTAATAAAGTTTAGATCAAAAGGCGAAAAGGTGAATTTCTTTAACATGTATAAGCACTTCCACTTAGTAATTCAGGCTATATCACTCCATGGGAGGAATTTATTAAAAGTGAACGTTTTTAAACTTGAACTTAGAAACATTCATAACTTCCCCTGCTGTGACGGCAGTAAGATTAGTGATCTAGGAGGCAAGTCAGTAGTCATTTGCACCTGATAGGTGACCTAGATTCTTATACATCGGAAGAGATTGCAGTTTATGAAATAACAAATGAGGGAGTTTTATGTATAGCACACATCCCCAATTCACATATTTCAAGATGCTGACATATGCAATAAAGAAGGAAAAGGGGGCACATGAAATAAAATATTTTCCTAGGATCACACAATTTCTTCAAGTTAGGTAGCTGGGGTAAATTGCAGATTTTCTTGTTTCACATTGTGCAGATCAGCCAGAAGATGAGTTTTTTCGTTCACGCTGCTGTTTAACTTTAATGGTAATGCTTGGTCTTTAATTATTGGTTCCTGTGGTTAGAGCAGCAACCACATGAAAGCTCGGGTCGTGTGGGGCTCGTGGGTCTAAGAGGACCTCGAGATGAGGCAGAGCGAGGCATCTTCCTCGAACCCTCAATGGCTTGCCCACCTCAGGTAGTCCCACGCACATACATAAATATCAACAGGGATCCATAAGCTAAACTCCTAAGCCTGCAGTTTCTCTAATAAAGAAACAACCCAAAGCTCCACGAAGCTGATTTCGGCGGCATGTGGCACTATGTAAAAAAAAATAATGAATTCAATCTTCCCTCGTGAACCCTACGACCTTGGTTAGATAGCGTGCAGGAGCTCGGAGTATCAGCCAAACCGCACCTCTGCTGAGTAACGAAGTTATGCTTCATACAAGACAGACTGCGCGTGTCCCCGGGCCAGACGAGGTTCTACAGCACATACCTCGAATTCCTCACCACAGTGCACCTCGGGCCATTGTGTTCCTTTCTTTATCTTTAAGTGGTGGTGGCGCGCACACCCTACGCCGGAGCACAGCAGAGATGACGTTGGTCCCCATGCGACAGGGGTACTTGGTATCAGGGCCCGTCAGTTCCAAGGGAGTGCGCAAGCCTTTGATCTGTGTAACCCATTGATGGCAAGGCGATGACTTACAGAGGTGTCAAAGAGGGCCTGAGGGGTGCCCTGTATGAAGGTTTTGCATCGGAGTAAAAAATGGAACAAACGGATTTCACACACTTTTTGTGACTTGGATGATCGAAACTGGAGGACAACGATTCGAGTCCAACCATACTCACAGAGCTTAAATTGTGCATATAGTGGGCACCAGCACTTATTTCTTTGGACTTGGCCTTATTTTTTCTCATAAGAGTTTTACCCAGAGCAAGAGAAAGAAATTCGGAAAAGGAGGATGAGAAATATTCAGCCGCCATCAGGAAGTGGAAGCCCTCCTCGCTACTTCCTTTTTCATAATTCATTTTGAGAAATATGCGACCTACCTTGGAAGTTAGTGCTTGGGAACTCGCTTCGTGCAGGGCACAAGCCCTAAAAAAAAGTGGTGGGATTAACTACATTAGGCAGTATACATGTGACATCATGGCTCGTGATATCACACCATGTGACATCATGGCACGTGACATGCAAGTGGCATCATAGGAAGTGACATCACAGAAAGTGGCATTACAACCCATAACGTCACAGGAAGTGACATCACAAGGAGTGACATCTGATCTTTAGACCTCACACATATGTTTAGCAGGTCTATAAGGAGTACATTTGACCAAATTAAACAAATGAGATTTTGCGTTGGGCTTGTGCCAAAAAAGTGACACAACCATGACGCAAAATCTGGGCCTCAATTTCAACATTTATTTTTTAAAATCTCTGCCACAAAGATAGTGACACAGGGAGAAACTTGACAGTAAATCTGTTCTGACTAATTGGTTGCAAAGACTGCAATTTTAAAAACCTGGTGGGGTTAAGACACTGGTGCAGAGAGCTTTACATTCCCTGTAAATCTCAGGGAATAATAATAATAATAATGGTGGTAAACACATTGGCTGGAAAGATGTGTGTGTCTAGCCCCAGTGTTGAATCAAAGTAACATAGAGGTGTCTCCTGCAAAGCACATCATAATATATTTTTTATTTTATGTAGATAACTAAGTGGGCTACTGCTTTTAACATGGAGATCCTTTTGTTTTTTGCAGTTCATAAATTGTAATCCTTCTAATATAGCACAGTGAGCTGTGAAGGGAATAACTCCTACGCCTTGTAACCCTCACTATTGCTATGTAACACATCCTGTATATAGATTTACACTTTTATGATTTATTGCCAATGTATAATGTGTACATATATGATAGGTTCTCTGACACCCTGCACTGGGATAAGTGGCATTATAAAATAAATAAAAAACTAAATAGTGTATTTAAATTGCTACTTGTGTAAATACGGGAACAGACCAGCATAGCTGACATTCTTACTGTGCATGCATATCTCTTATATTGAGGGATTGCCCAAAGTTAAAATCATTACTCTGTTAAGTACCTGTGAAGTCACAATAAGCCCTTTGCCTTTGTTTACCCTCTATTGTACTTGCAAATAGTTGTGACGCTCCAGACAGCTCCAGCAAGAACAAAAGGAGGCTTGATGGACACTTAACTTTGGCCTTTGTTTTGGCCACAGCTCAAATTTAAAATCAAAAAGCCCCTGCACATTGTTGCTCAGAAGGAAAGCAGACAACGTGCAAGAGCTGCTGAATGCGACGGGGTGTTTACATATTTCACTGGGATGACTTCAGCATATTTGAGTGCGGCCCAACTACTTGGTAGGGTGGATGGCGTCCACCTTATGAAAATAGTGGGTGGATGGCGTGTACCCGTGTGTACCCCCGACTTGTGCCATGGCTGTGCATAAAAGGAGTTGCCTGGCTCCTGGCACAAACTGTTGCCATCTTTAAATGGCACTGCTGCCTTTCTGAACTATTTTTAAGTTTCCTTCATCATCTTATTTTTAATTTTGCAAAGTTTCCCTTATTCACTTTCCACAAAGGGAGATTTCTGGGAATAAAAGGACTAGCTAGACTGCAGTTTAAATATTTTATTTTAGCCCCTCCTGTGTTTTTTCTGAGATGCTGTGGCAGACTGCAAACACCCACGATATCTACTCTGCTCAAACCGTCTCCTGGTGAAGAGACAATATCACACGTGGAACACCGTGGAAGATAACGTGAGCTAGAATCCCCTGTGCAAAGTGGGTTTCAAGCTCATGTTTGGAGGCTGAACACTGCTAAAATTCATGTTTTTTTTGCAAACACCCCTGGACATTAATAGTTGTTTCCAAAGTTTTTTTCTGATAATCAAGTTTTATTGTTTTTATACTTTTAACAAAACACATAACACCACCTTTACACACTCTTTCTTTGATGCTAATTCAGGTCATTACTTTCATTTACACAATTATGTAAGACCAAGTCTATAATATTCCCTCCATTTGTCACAGATCTTGGCATGTTTTTGGTGGCAACTCCTGGTGATGTAAATGGGATTCCCTAGCTTTGCACGCCAATCCACTCCGACCCGTTATTCAGCTAGTGTGAGTGTTTCAAGGGATCTCCATTCATTGGCTATATCGTGTTTGGCAATCACAGTCGCCATGCCCATCAAGTACTGTCCCCCAGAGGTGTCACCCAGGTCATCTTACACTTGTAGGAGGGCCTTTTTAGGTGACAACTCTACCGGTCTTCCAAAATCCTGTGTCAAGGTCTCCTCGATCTGGTGGCAGTATTCAGCAACTAGGGGACACTGCCAGGTCACGTGAAAGAAGTCTGCATCTGATCATGTGTAGGGGAAACAGGTAGGGTGTAAACGTTTCCAGCGTGCCGTAGTCGATGATGAGTAAAGTAAGTAATGTGCACATCATTGAGTTGGATTAATCTGGGATGTGAGAATATGGTGATCTCTTGAGGGATCATACAGGCCACTCATTATCCGAAGGACCACCCATTTTCCCCTTTACAGTTGTGAATCCGTCGGGGGTGTTATTGACCAGGGTAAGGTATATAACAGAAAAGCCTCCTTTCCTGAGATTGCCCATTAGTAGTTGAGCCTCAAGTGGATTGTGCTCAGGGAGTCCATCAAGTTGGGTTTTGTAGCTGGTCAAGGCATGTTTAAGCTGCCAGTATTTGTGGAATTGGGTGCGTGATAGGTTACATTGACTTTGTAGGTCCTGAAATGAGTGAATATAATCCTTCTGCCAGACATCTCCCAAATTTGCCATGACTATACTACCCCACTTGGGGAAACGTGTTTGCTCTGCAGTGAGGTGAAGTTTCCTTCCTTCCCACAGTGGGATTGGTTGCATGAGTTTGAGACCCTATCGCATTGTACACACCGTCAGTTCACAAAGCCAACCCAGGTGAATTCTGGGAGTGTCTGTGGGATTGGGATACCATACAATATCCTCATCACTTTGTCTAGTCCTAGGAGATAGAGTTTGGCCCGATAGGCCTTGTCGGCCCATCCTCTGGTCTACCAGTCATTGATGACCAACATTTGTGTCGCTTTAGAGTACAGCTGAAGCTTGGCCATACTGATCCTACCGTCATACACCATTTTTCTGCATTTATCCAGAGATGTGTGATGCCAATGGTTCGCCCAGAGAAAAGAGTGGATCACAAATGAGCAATCTCAAAACCAGTGGTTAGGGATAGTCAGTGGGGTATTTTAGAGGACATGTATGTTGTGGCAAAATCATAATTTTGAATAGGACTACACTACCCAGGACATGAAGTTTCAATAGTGCCCAGTGCCAGAGGTCTGTTTTTATGGTGAACACAAGGGCTGCCAGATTGGGAATCCATGTTAGATTGGGTTCATAGGAGGTCTGTATCCCCAAGTATTTAAAGCTTAACTGTTTTGTGGGTATAGAGGCCTGCCTGGCCATGGCTGCTCCATTTCCACACAGCAAAATCAGCAAGGATTTGCTCTGATTCATGTGGATACCAGGGAGCTTCTTCATATAGGTCCAACAGTTGGAGTCAGCCTGGGCTAGTGATGTGTGGATTCATTATGAATATAAAGAAGTACATTGTCTTCATACAGCTCTATTCCTTTTGGGTTCCTCCTCCCACTTCTACCCTTGCATTTGAGCATCCCATCTCATGACTCTGGAAGGGAGTTTAATTGCTAAGTCAAAGAGAAGTGGGGAAAGTGTCCATCCCTGCCTAGTTTCGCTGTGATTGGGGATGGGATCAGACCGTACACCGTTATTCAGTTTTGGTGCTTGAGGCTCAAAGAACAGCAAATCAAGGTGCCTATGTATTCATGGTCCCAGGCCCATCTTTTCCAGGACCATTTTTAGGAAGGTCCAGTCTACCAAGCTGAAGGCTTTTTCAAAATGTATTAGCAGGTGGGAACAAGGGTCATTCACCTCCTGATGGCGGGCCATTGCTATGTGTACACGCCGTCTACAATGGCAAGTGCCGTGGTTGGGCTTAAATCCTCATTGTTCTGAATGGACAAAAGTGGTCAGGACTTGCTGATCTGTATTGACTAAGGGTTTTGCAAATACATTCATGAGTCTGTATGAAGCACATTGGTTTGTGGTGTGGCCAAGCTTGGGGATAACCACAATGATAGCCATGTCTAGTTTGGGAGGAAAATGGTCACTCTTGTTTCCTTCTGCATACAGATTAAGTAGGTGGGCAATAGCAGGCCCCACAATTTATGATAATATTCCAGGGGATATCTGCTGGGTTCAGGTGTTTACCAGTTTATCTCTTCTTTGCTAATTGGTGTGTCAAGGTCAGCCTAGTGAGGAGCCCAATGGGAGGAGAAAGTCTGACAGTAAAGAGCTAATATTGTGTTGGCTGAGGGTGGTACGCATACAGTGCTTGGTAATATGTGGTGAATACTGCCACAATCTCGGTGAACCTGCACTTTATGGAGCCTAATGCACCTAGTGCATTATACTCGAGGCCTGTCTCTGCAATATGGCTTTCCAGGCTTGTCTCCATGCTCTTGTACCTACAGTGTTGAAGTCTTCCAGTACTGGCAGGCCTCCTCCATAGAAATCTGCCTAAGTGATGTTTTAGCAAGTGTCAGTTGACATCCAGAAACCTCAGAGGCCTATCTAATACATTGCCAATCTAATTGTAGGACATGTTCAAGTGCTGTCACCTCATGCATTTTGTCTTTCTCTTTATGTCTGACATAGCTTTTGGCTATGCCCTAATTAGTGGGTTTGCAGAATCCCACAGTGTCCCCACCGAGCGCGCTGTTTATTGGTTAGTATTGAAATGTGCTTGAGTTTTGGTAGACAGGAACTCTGTAAATTGTTTGTCTGTGAGATACCATGTATTGAAGGTCCACATGGCTCTCAGGGTCGCCCTCATCCCCATGGCTGTAACCATTATTGCTTAAGATCTGAAATACCTTTGGAAAACATGATTACCATGCTATCCCATAGTGTGTCTTTGCAGGCAGCAGCAGGAGGTCTATAAGGGAAAGTGTTTTGTATGCTGCGATTGTGTGGGTGTATTCCCTATTGTGGGGGGTCCTAGAATCTCCAGATGTCACCAAAGCCTAGGGAGTCCATCCAACTCATAGGTTTCTGAGTCCTCATTAGGCAGCCAGCTGTAAGGGGCTCCCGAAGTGTTCACTTCAGGGTGGGGTGTGGCATTAAAATCTCTTCCCACTATAGCCATTCTTTGCAGGAAATGTAATATAACAGATGTGGTAGCATCAAATGCTGTTGCAGGTAGGTGGGATGTGACACAGGCTCTCAGGAGGATGTATTGTTGCCCTTTGAGGAGACCCTCTATTCCCACAAATTTGCTCAGTGAGTCAGAGGTTGTGGATGATACTGCCAGGTGGAAGTGTCTGTGTAAGAGTATGTTGACACTTCAACCAGGACCTATCTTGGGGCGGCCTGCAAATCTCTGCTCTCATACTTAGGGGCTCCCCTCAGCTGCTGGGTTTGTTCCATTGGTTTGTGGCAGATCACTACAGTTTGTAGGGGTTGCCAACCTGTTCTGTCGATGTGTCTAAGAACCGGAGAGTCAGGTAAGTCTTGGGTCATCTACATTCTCTCTGGGATCGTGTTCTCCTTCTTGGCTTAGGTTTCGTGGTGAGGGAATGTGGTCAAGATCCCCGGACTGGGGAGGTGCAGTTTTAGGGCATTACTAATCTCAAGTCTTTCTTTTCAATTACCAATTCCCAGGTGTCTTCCAGCGTTTAGAAGAAGTGTGGGGTTTCATTATGAACCATTCTAAGCTTTGCAGGGAAAATTAACATATATTGGAGGTTGAAGGTGCAGAGTTTCTGTTTCATTTCTTCAAAGGATTTTCACCGCCTTTGGACAGCACAGGTATAGTCTAGGAAAATCATAATATGGGGCGGATTGAAACACTAAGCTCCCAGCCTTATGGGCCTTTTAAAGAATAGCATCTCTGTCCCAGTAGTTGAGTATACAGGCAAGTAATCAGTTGGTGCGTAGGTGCCCCTGAAGTGTGGCCCTGGTCCAGGGATCTGTGGGCTCTCTCTATCATGAACCATTGTGAGAGTTTTCCTTCTGGTATTCATAATGTCAGCTATGTTTCTAGGAATATTTCAGGGCTAGGAGATTCAACATCTTCAGGGAATCCAACAAAGCAAAGGTTATTACGCCTTGACCTGTTGCCAGTATCTTCTGCCCGATTTTCAAAAGTAGTTGTTAACGATAATTTCAACATGTTGTTTTTTTAGGATAGCTACAACGTCTTCCAGCAGTAAGATCTGGCCCACTGTCTCCTTGGATACTCCTCAAGAGTATCCAAGGTGATACTCTTGAGGTCTTGAGGGAGGAGACACATGTCCACTCCTACTTCCCCAATTTTAGTCTCAACTGGTTGTCATGCAGCTTGAATAGCCTGAAGAATGGTGCCCATGTCATTAGAGTCTGTGGGCTGTTGGGTCAAGGAGCCTCCCTCCATCCTGGGCCATGTGCCACTCAAAGGTGCAGTGGTAAATTTGCCCATCTTAAGTTGGGCATGAGTGGTGGGGCCTTTGTCTTTCCCTATCACTCTTCTTTTGTAGGTGAGAGGCACCTGTGTGTGGAGGAGAGATGAACAGTGTACGGCACTTCAAGGGGTTGTTGAACCTGCTGCAGACCACACTATCTTGATCTTAGTCTCAGGACTGCGGGTGGGATGGCAAGGGTGGTTGACCCGTCCAGTGGTGGGCCTTGCCTCGTTGAAGGTGTTAGTGGGTGTGATGGGTAGGCCCTACCATCAGACTGACTTGCTTGCCTCCACATTTGTAGGGCAAGCAGCATGAGCAGCTGGGGACATGTGGGCTGGCAGGAGAAGGGGTGGCCAAGTCATCATGCTGGACCCCGGTGCACTACCAGGGAACTCAGAGGTGGTGGGCTCGAGACAGCCATAGGTAGTGCGGTCACCCTTCACTACTCTTTACGTGTCCCCAGGCGCCAGGCTGTGCACCCCAACTTTGTAGGCCTTGGGAGGTATAAGACACTCATGCAGGGTCTGTGTCACATTTAGCAGTCTAGGAGAGAGGGGTAGGTGGATAGGAGTACTCCCAGTCCGAGTTTGGTTACACAGGTCCCTCCTACGTGGCCCAGCCCCACCAGCCGGCCCTGGCCATGCTCCTTACCCTCCTATTCCATGGGTGGCCCACACTGGATCTTCAGGACTTATTCTTCATACGTTGACAGGTCTGGTCAGGACCACAGGAGGCTTTCAGGTTTAGGTGACTAATTATTACTGCCAAGCACAAAGCTCAGGCATTATGTTGGGATCAGACTGATTGGAGCTGGGGAGGTCCGTAGTCTGTGAAGAAGCAGCTGAGCACTTGGATTGGCAGTGGCACCCCCAGATGCTGGGCTCTCGAGGAGATAGTTAGAGTTGCAGTGATGCAGATGCTGTTGGATGGTGGAGAAGATCAGAGAGTACACCTAAAGTGTGTTAGCTATTTTGGCCGGTAAAGTCATAACCCAAGACATTTCATTTTTGTTTTGGGGTGAGGAGGATAAGGGTTGCAGCTCAAAACCCATCCCCTCCACAACCTGCACCTTCATTCTTCAAGCAATTGACTTATTGCTTCGGTCCCTCTACAGAACCTGCCCTTTAGGCCCTACCTCCTCTTGTATGGTGACATTTATCTGAGAGTTGGTAGACATGCTGACACCTCATTAACCTAGCTACACACCCTGGACTTGGTGGCTATTTCATAAGCATGTTAGTGTGTTTAGGCCAATGGCACAACAGTGGCAAGCCCAGCCACACCCAGACCTAACATCAGGAAGCCTGCACAACAGGAAAGGATATGCTTTTCAGCATAGCAGATCAAATCCCTCAAACCTATGTATGCCTTCCTGCTATGCTCTTGAAATTAAAAACACACATATTGTTTCTTACACCACGTGTTATCACGTGTCTCACCAAGATCCCCCTTAATGTGGGGCACATTAGCCATCTAGCTACACTGATGCCACAAAACAACCTTGAAATTTGCCTCACGCCCCTCCTACAAAATTCTGCATCCTTATCTAAACATAGCATTAAACTGTATGAGTATATTGTTGTTCAAGTACCAATTTACCTTTTTCTCAAATAAACATGGATTAATAAGACCTTAGTACCTGATATTGAAATGATCATTTCTAAATGCTACAAAATGAAGAGGAGAGACCAAGAGCAAATAAACAGATTGTGATTGAGTTCACAAGTTTTCACACTTGCGCAATGCTACAAGATGCATTCCTCAGTTCAGAAGGTCTCCTATTCACCATCAAGATTAATTCATCCCAGTCCATCTCAGGAGCTCTTATTTACTGTCCACCAGGACCAAGAATTGAATTTCACATAAGCATTGGTTCCTTTTGAGCTCTGTTCATAATATCCACTTCTGAATTTCTTCTGTTAGGAAACCTTTATTTCCATCTAGAGGATAAAGAAGATAATGGCACAATGAATCTTTTAGACTCCATATGAGTCTCAGGCAGCTTATCTTGCATTCAACTTGCAATTTTCTGCAATTTCGCTATTTTGACTCTCTCCAAGTCAATTAACTTTATGGTTTGCCTGGGTCATACCATGCAGCTACCTCCTTTAGTATCTCATACCTGAAACCAAAATCCACATTCTCAGTTTTGGGGCTAGAAATGCAGTCTTGCACCTAGCCTAAAATCAACACAGATAATCTTAGAGAGGCAATTTTTGGAACATCTTCCTGACTTCTCTAATAATGTCACCAAAACAGCAGATGATCTTAATGATCACTTTACCTCTACACTTAATGAGATAGCACCATGATACAACATGAAAACCCAACACAATTCTCCCTTAGCCCCATAGTTTAGTGACACTTTCAGTGAAAAAGTGATCAGTAAAAAATGGAAAGAAACTGAAGAAAAAATACAGCCTAGACTTAAGAGCACAGTATCATACCCAAATAATGAAATATAAACAAAGCACGAAGGATGCCAAAGCTTTCTTTTACTCCTCCCTGATTATGTCAACCAAAAAACCCTAACTGCAAGCTCTTTAACTTTATAAGGTTGAGTAACAATCCAGAGGGCTATAACATCTCTGTACTCCCTTCACAAAATATGTGCGACAAATTAGCTGTGTTTGTAAGGAAAAAAATGTGATAGTCTATACTAAACTCAAAAAACAACTAGACACATTATCTGGTTTACATTAGTAGACTAATTTTCCAGCTACATCAGGATCCACAGGTAATGAGTTCTCATTATCAACTGAAGAAAATATGAGCTTTTCGATCTAGTAAATTGGGTACACCATTTGATTCTGCCTCTTCCTCTGATTTTGAAGTTAGTATAGGAGACAATATATCTTGTCATCACACAGAGGTGCAGTCATTCCTTGCAAGTTACTGACTTTCCAGCAAGTTGTGAAAAAAACTCTGTTATCGCCCTGTTTTGAAAAATCCACTGCTGCCCCCTCCCTAATGTCAGACTATTTTCACTGTTGCCCCTTCTAGCTAAAACTATTGAAAAGGCAATCAACAGACAGTTATCGGAATATTTGCATTTCATAGACTTCTAGATCATTCTCAGTCATGGATCAGACCACAGCACAGTCTCACAAACTTTGCATGATTCTGGATGATTCTGAGGGAGGGTCAGCTGCTCTAGTATTTGCGGACCTCTCTATAAAATTTTTATATGGTCTCCCACACAATCCTGCTACCCCATCTCATAGATATTGGCAGTTCTAAAAAGACTCTGGCCCTCATTCTGACCCTGGCGGTCAGTGTTAAAGCGGCGGCCAACCCGCCAACAGGCTGGCGGCCGAAAAATATGAATTCTGACCCTGGCGGGAACCGCCAACACAAGCCGCCGCTTTAACACTCCGACCGCCACGGCGGTACAAACAAACAGCGCGGCGGTCACCGCCAACAGGCAGGCGGCAGACAATGTACCGCCCACCCTATCACGACCCACCAATCCGCCACCTTTTCCGGGGCGGGAGCCCCGCCGATAAAAACACGGCGGAAACAGACATCTCCAATGGAAAACGCTTACCTCGACACACTCCACGCGGAATCGGAACAGCATGGAACCCGAACTCCACATCCTCCCAGCCATTGCCTTCCTGCTCTTCTTCCAGGATCACGAACCTCGCCGCAGACGACAACGGTGAGTACTGCACCTACGACACAGGGGAGGGGGGAGGAGGAAAGGTTACGGGCACACACATACGCCACACACCCACCCCCACCCTCACCCTCACCCCCACCGAAATACCTACACACCTATGCAGATAAAAAAGTCAGAGTGACACCCCCAACCCCCCCCCAAAAACAAAGACAAAAGCCAATGAATGTAAAAGTAGAACCATATTATTGCAACAATAAAGTATAGCGACCTTAGCAATATATGAAGAATGAACACACATCTAGAACTCTATCCATACAAGCAGCAAAAGTCCGGCCCAGTCAATCAAAGTCCAAAGGTCCGTGGGCCAATGTGCAGCAACACATGGGCAAAGCCCACACACAAGATCCAGTCCATTGGAGAGAACACTGCTGGGGCATCACTAAAATAAAAAGACAGGCACCTCAGGGGGAAGGGAAGGGAAGGGAAGGGGGGGCACCTCAGCCACATGAGTCCTTGACGCCAGATCCACGAAGGGCCTCCATGTCCACTGTGCCATCCTGGGGAGTGCAAAGCCACAGTCTCACAAGTCTCTACAGTGAGTGGATTGCCCACTGTGCCATCCTGGGGAGTGCAAAGCCACAGTCTCACAAGTCTCTACAGTGGGTGGATTGCCCACTGTGCCATCCTGGGGAGTGCAAAGCCACAGTCTCACAAGTCTCTACAGTAGGTGGATTGCCCACTGTGCCATCCTGGGGAGTGCAAAGCCACAGTCCATCAGGTGGATTACAGAGACCACTGGTCATGGAGGAGGCATGGTGGGCAGAGTGCGTCGTGAAGGCCTGCCCGACACAGAACCGGGACTGCCAATGGGCCAGCGGTGCTTGAGATAAAGGGCCCAGCGGAGCGGTGCTTGAGATGAAGGGCCCAGCGGAGCGGTTCTTGAGATGAAGGGCCCAGCGGAGCGGTGCTTGACAGGAAGGGCCCAGCGGAGCGGTGCTTGAGATGAAGGGCCCAGCGGAGTGGTGCTTGAGATGAAGGGCCCAGCGGAGCGGTGCTTGAGATGAAGGGCCCAGCAGAGCGGTGCTTGAGATGAAGGGCCCAGCGGAGCGGTGCTTGACAGGAAGGGCCCAGCGGAGCGGTGCTTGACAGGAAGGGCCCTGTTCAGCGGTGCTTCTCACGGCGGGGCCCTGTTCAGCGGTTCTGGTCACGGCGGGTCCCTGTTCAGCAGTTCTGGTCACGGCGGGTCCCTGTTCAGCGGTTCTGGTCACGGCGGGGCCCTGTTCAGCGGTGCTTCTCACGGCGGGGCCCTGTTCAGCGGTGCTCCTCACGGCGGGGCCCTGTTCAGCGGTTCTGGTCACGGTGGGGCCCTGTTCAGCGGTGCTCCTCACGGCGGGGCCCTGTTCAGCGGTTCTGGTCACGGCGGGGCCCTGTTCAGCGATTCTGGTCACGGCGGGGCCCTGTTCAGCGGTGCTCCTCACGGCGGGGCCCTGTTCAGCGGTGCTCCTCACGGCGGGGCCCTGTTCAGCAGTGCTCCTCACGACGGGGCCCTGTTCAGCGGTTTTGGTCACGGCGGGTCCCTGTTCAGCGGTTCTGGTCACGGCGGGGCCCTGTTCAGCGGTGCTCCTCACGGCGGGGCCCGTTCAGCGGTGCCTGTCTTGTGTTTCCAGTGAACCACACCTGGCCAATACTTGCCGCTCACTCTGCATCGGACCTTTCCGTTGCGGGGCCCTCCTGTGATGGAGTCCTGGGGCCCTGGCTCTCCTTCGATACCCCCGGAATGGGGCTGGTGGGGCCCTCATGGCCAGGTCGGCTGCTCCCTGCCTTTTGCTCCTTGCTGCCCTTGCCCTCCTTGGCAGACTGTCCGTGGCCCTTGGCTCCCTTACCCGATGTGGCAGGTGACGGTGCAAGGCTACCCTCCTTGGGGGCAGGCGTATCAGGCCTGTCGCGCCTGCCCTTCAGTTTTTTGGTCCTCTTCCCAGGAGGGGGGGGGGGGCTGGCTGTGCCTTTGCTGCTGGACGATGTCCCAGCCCAAGGAAAGGGTGGACTCCAAAAACCAGGCACGACGTTCTTTGGAGTTGCTGGGCTGGTGGTGGCTGAGGTGTTTGTGGAACTCTTACTGGATGGAGGGGGTGGGTCAGGTGAGGAAAAGAGGTCCACTTTAGAGAGGAAAATTTTCTTTGGAGCCATGGGAAGGGTGGCTGGAGTGGGTATGGGAGTGGAGGAAGAGGATGTGGTTGTAGGAGAGTCAAGTGTGCTGTCTTTGGGTGCAGTTGCTTGGGCAGGAGGCTGAATTGAGGTGGATGGCTGTTGTTTGGGTGCCTGCCTGCGTTTGTGTGGTTGGGAAGCGGGGGTGACAGACACACTGGGAGAGGACACAGGGGACGTGTACATGGCAGTGGGGGTGGTGACTGCACGTGTGCGGACTGGTGTGGAGGGTGTGCTGGTGATGGGTGCAATGGCTGATGGTGGTGTGCTTGCAGGTGTGTGTGGAGACGTCACAGGGAGGGAGGAGGGAGACGAGGAGGTGGGGGACACAGAGGAGGTAGTGGCTGTTGGCATGTCTGCATCTGGATGTTGCTTGGGTGAATGCTTGTGTGTCCTGTGGTGCTTATGTCTGGATGAGCTGCCCTTCGGTGTTGAGGTGTGTGCAGGCTGGTCTGTAGGTGTGGATGGGATAGGCAGAGGAACAGGGGAGTGGGACTGGGTGGAGGGAGTCAGAAGAGGGAGGCTGGAGACAGGGACAATCGCTGCCGTCAGTGCTGAGGCCAGAGCGTTGAACGATCGTTGATGGGCAGCCTGACCCGAATGAAGGCCCTCCAGGTATGCATTGCTTTGATGCACCTCCCTCTCCACACCCTGGATGGCATTCAAAAGGGTAGACTGCCCAACAATGATGGTCCTCAGGAGGTCAATGACCTCCTCACTGAGGGCAGCAGGGGTGACTGGGGCAGGGCCTGAGGTGCCTGGGGCGAAGGAGATGGCCGGCTTCCTGGCCTTGCGGGCACGGGCCGAAGGCCGAGGGGCTGCTGGGAGGGCGGAGCTGGTGCGCTGGGTGGCGGCTGTACCTGTTTCTGCGGTGGGCACGGATGTTGCCGCCACCGCAAGGGAGCTCCCTTCCGAGGACGTGTCGGTGTCGCTGCCGTCTCCACGGGTCCCCGTGGTGGAGCCCCCCTCGCCCTCCGTCTCACTGGTCATGTCGGAGTCCGTTGCATGGCCCTGCGGGGCCATGTGAGATGCAGCTCCCTCTTGCGCCGATGCCACTTCTCCTCCGCCTGATGATGCTAATGCACACATTCACAGAAAAACAAAGAAAATGGGGGGGTGGTGGAAAACATAAAGACAAGTTGAGTGCATGCATTGGGGACACCGTTGGCGGAGAGGACAGACACAGAAGCCCCCTGCACTACGCTGCGCACTTGGGGTACACTACTCATTCAATGGGACATGCCCTACAAGCCTATGGGCGACAACTGCCCACACAGTATACACTGGTCCATGAATCGCGTTACTAGGCACCCTACAGAGGTGGGGGGTGGGGGCACAGGACCATACTTCACGGACGGGCCTATCCTACAGAAATCGCCTTGGCCTAGGGATACCCACAGCCCTCCTCCCCCACCCAGGCACCTCCACTGCGTGCAAAATAGCTGAATGTGCTGGTACTCACCCCCTTGTGTCTGCTGTGATGTCCTCAAGCGCCCATCTAAATCGGGGTAGGCCCGCCAGGATCCGGGACATCAGGGGGGTCAAGGTACGACTGGCACCCCTCCTAGGTTGGGAGGCCATCCCCAGCAGAGCCTCCGCGGTCTTCCTGCTCCCGCGGCGGATGTCCTCCCACCTCTTGCGGCAGTGGGTGCCCCTTCTGGTGTGGACCCCCAGGGCCCGGACGTCCTTGGCGATGGCACGCCAAATGTCAATCTTCTGATGGGCGCTGACCTATGTGACATGTACAGGGGGGGAAGAGAAACATCATCACCTTTCTGCATGCTCGTGTGAGTGGCCCCTCCTCCCCAACCTTGCCATGTGGCACATGCTCTCATCTGTCGTGCCATGCATTCGTCATTCGCTGCCCTCCCCTCCATCGTACATCCTCCCCACTCAGCCCAGGCATTGGGCACTATGCATTGCCCCCGTGTACTCACCTGTTGGTCTGGAGGCCCGTAGAGTAGCGCATACTGGGGGAGGACCCCGTCCACGAGCTTCTCCAACTCCTCGGAACTGAAGGCGGGGGCCCTTTCCCCAGTCGCAGCAGCCATTGTCACTTCCAGACCGAGGTCACAACAGCACTTGCAGTATAGGTCCTCTCCTGTGGATGCTCAGGTCTCGTGTGATCAAGCAGAGAGAAAATGGCGGTTACGGCCGCGGCGGTGCGTGCCGTGGCGGTGCGTACCACGGCGGCGCGTACCGCGACCGCCGGCGCTCACCGCCATTGGCTCCTGAAACCCATAGGGTTCAATGTTGTCCAATGCGGCTTTGCGCCGCGGACTGCGACCGCCTACCGCCATGGTGTGCCACGCTTGCGCAATTACCTCACTTCACATTGTCACACTTCACAGGTCAGGCAGCCGCCATTTCAAGGGCCCACATGGCTTCATTCCTACTGCGTCACGCATGGCTAGGCCTTGCACCGACAATCATACTAGCCATTCAATCCCGAGAGATACGTGTACTGGGCATGCTGTGGGCACTTACCTGTGGGTTGCTTGACTCTGTGCTCCATGTTGTCCTTCCTAGGCATCGTCTGCTGGGACTTGCGAGGAGACGGAGGAATCTTCCCGTCTACAGACCGCTGGTGGACCTGTCGACAATGGAAGAAAGACACGTCATACTCACCTACAGACTCAACCGTGCCACTATACAGGAACTGTGTGCCCAGCTGGAGCCAGACCTGATGTCACCCATCCGCCAACCCACAGGGATTCCGCCTCTAGTGCAGGTGCTGTCAGTACTGCATTTTTTGGCAAGTGGATCATTTCAAACTACCGTGGCCATTTCATCTGGGATGTCTCAGCCTATGTTTTCAAAGGTGTTGTCCAGAGTGTTGTCTGCCCTGATGAAATACATGCGGAGCTACATCATTTTCCCTGAGGTGGGTGACTTGCCTACAGTGAAGGGTGATTTCTATGCCCTTGGACACATTCCCAATATCATTGGTGCCATTGATGGTACCCATGTGGCTTTGGTTCCCCCAAAAGACGATGAGCAGGTGTACAGGAACCGTAAAAATTATCATTTGATGAATGTCCAGGTGGTCTGTTTGGCTGACCAGTACATCTCCCATTTAAATGCCAAGTTCTCAGGGTCAGTGCATGACGCGTACATCATGCGAAATAGCAGCATCCCTTATGTGATGGAACTGCTACAGAGACACCGTGTGTGGCTAATTGGTGACTCTGGTTACCCAAACCTGCCTTGGCTATTGACCCCAGTGAGGAATCCCAGGACCAGGGCAGAGGAACGGTACAATGAGGCCCATGGGCGGACTAGGAGGGTGATTGAGCGGACCTTCGGCCTCCTGAAGGCCAGGTTTAGGTGCCTGCATATGACTGGTGGATCCCTAATGTACTCACCAAGGAAGGTGTGTCATATCATCGTGGCGTGCTGCATGCTTCACAACCTGACTTTGCGACGCCAGGTGCCTTTCCTGCAGGAGGATGGTCCAGATGGTGGTGTTGTGGCCGCTGTGGAGCCTGCGGAGAGTGAAGAGGAGGAAGACGAAGAGGACGACACAGACAACAGGGACAGAGTGATACTGCAGTATTTCCAGTGACACACAGGTAATAATCTACTCCAGCATTGTATTATATCTGTAACTGTAGTGGCTCTCTACTGTCTGACCTTTCACCCCAATGTATGGTAACTTAGTTGTGTATATCACTTCCTATTTCAGTGATCTGATCCCCACGGAGTGCCCTCTGTTTTTTTTCCCCATGGACTACCGCTGTGTGACACTGGTATGTTGTCATCACAATGTAACTAGAAATGTTTTGTTGGTTATATCGAATACATTTGGTTTAAATAAATAGATAGCAGAATCCAGTTGGTTAATGTGCAATAATTGTGTTTATTGAAGTTTTAAGATAGGTGCATAGTTCAAACAGGGTGATGGTGGAGGCATGTCCATGGCAGTGTCCAGACTGTCGTTCCTACAGGTCCATTGTCCATATGCCTGTGGAAGGTGGAGCAGGGGCAGTTCAAGGTTGGACAGGGTAAACAAGTGGGACAGTGGGATGACATCCGGGGGTTTCCGTGCATGGCGGGGGTCTTGACATCCTACTCTGTCTTCTTCCTCGATCTCAGGCCTTTCTTGCGGGGTGGTTCTTGTTCTGCAGGGGGTGGGGTCCGGGAGGGCCGTTGCTGTTGTGTCGGGGCCTCCTGACCACTAGCGCCGGCAGAGGTGGTGGGCTGTTCTTCCTCCATGCTAGTGGCAGGGGCCCTTTGGGGGGCCACATGG
Organism: Pleurodeles waltl; assembly: GCF_031143425.1. Taxonomy (NCBI): domain Eukaryota; kingdom Metazoa; phylum Chordata; class Amphibia; order Caudata; family Salamandridae; genus Pleurodeles; species Pleurodeles waltl. Next base: position 998,492,830 of record NC_090446.1, read on the forward strand.
TCCCGCAATGTGGTGACAATCTGGTTGAGTGCCACCACGATTGTACCCATTGCGGAACTGATGGTGCGCAGTTCTTCCCGGAGCCCCATGTACTGGCCCTCCTGCATGGCCTGGATCTCCTGGAACCTGGCCAGGACCGTCGCCATCGTCTCTTGGGAGTGGTGGTACGCTCCCATGATGGTGGTGAGGGCCTTTTGGACAGTGGGTACCCTAGGCCTGTCCTCCTTCTGTCGCACAGCAGCCCTCCCAGTTCCTCTTTAGTCCTGGGCCTCTGTCCCCTGGACGGTGTGCCCACTACCAGTGCCCCCAGGTCCCTGTTGTTGTTGGGGTTGTGGGTTACCCTGGGTGCCCTGTACTGGTAGACACACCGCTGCTTGACCTGTCCTGGAGACAGAAGCATGGGCCCGCTGGGTGGGTGCTGTGCTGGTGTTTCCTGAGGGGGGTAGGTCTGCTGTGGCCTGGGGCAGACTGAGGGTAACCGACTGTCCAGAGGTCCCCGATGGTCCGGGCTGGTCATCAAGTTCTAGGTCGACAGAGCTGCTCTCATCACTGGGGGCCTGTTCTGGGGGTGGGATGGACAAATCTGGACCCTCCTGGCCGGTGTGTTGGCGTTCGGGCCCTGCAGGGGTAGAAGAATATGGTTATTGATTTTGTGTGTGCCGTGGCGTGCGATTTGTGGGTGCCCTTGTCCCCCAGTGCTGGCAGTCCCATGTGGGAGGAGTTGTGAGGGTGGTTTGTGGGGGGGGATGGGTATGTGCAGTGGTCATGCTTAGGTGCTGGGTGTCCATGGTTTGTGCTGGCATTCAGAGGATTGGGTTGGGTTGGGTGGGTTGTGCTGGTGAGACATTAACAGGGAGTATGTGTGCTGGGGGGTTAGGGGTGAGGGTGGGGGTGTGGGTTGGCATGCTGGTGGTTGGGGGGGGGTGAAGTAGTTGAGATCAGACTTACCAGAGTCCATTCCTCCGCCTACTCCAGCGAGGCCCTCAGGATGCAGGATGTTCAAGACCTCTTGCTCCCATGCTGTGAATTCGGGTGGAGTGGGTGGGGGTCCGCCGCCAGTCTTCTGCACAGCGATGTTGTATCTTGACACCATCGCCCGCACCTTCCCCCGTAGGTCGTTCCAGCGCTTTCGGATGTCTTCCCGATTTCTGGGATGCTGTCCCACAGCGTTGACCCTGTCGACGATCCTTTGCCATAGCTCCGCCTTCCTGGCTATTGTGGTGTGCTGCACCTGTGTGCCGAAGAGCTGGGGCTCTACCCTGATTATTTCCTCCACCATGACCCTGAGTTCTTGGTCCGTGAACCTGGGGTGTCTTTGGGGTGCCATGGGGTGGTGTGGATGAGGTGTGGGGTGGTGTTTGTGGTGATGAGTGTAGTGGTGTGTGGTGTTTTGTGCGTAGATGTGGTGTGGGTGATGATGTTGGGTTCCTGTGTGTGTTGTGGTTTGCGTTCCCTGTGCTCTCTCTCTGTGTATTGCGCCTTGTCTCTGAATTTCGCTTTGTGGGGGTTTGTGGGTGATGTGGGTGTGTGTTTTATATGGTGATGGGTGTGTGGGAGGGGTGTTTGTATGTGTATCAGGTGTGTGTATTTGGAATTGTCCAATGTGGCTGTGTTTTGTAAAGGTGTGGGTATTTTGAGCGCGGCGGTGTGTACCGCCAATGGAATACCGCGGTTGAAAGACCGCCGCGTGGATTCGTGGGTCGTAATGGCATGGGCGTGTTTGTGTTGGCGTGACAGTGGAGGTTTGGTCATCTCCAGTTTATCGCTGACCGCTGATGAGGCGGGCTTCAGTGGATGTCGGGTTTTTGGTGGTTTGGCAGTTGTGGGTCAGAATGACCGTGGCGGTTTGCCGCGGCCGCGGCGGTATGATGGCGGTCTTCTGACCGGCGGTAAGTGCCTTTTACCGCCAGGGTCAGAATGACCCCCTTTGTGTTGGATCCAATCTTCCCTTACTGATAGAACACAATTTTGTTACTAACTCCCCTTTCAGATCAGTGGATTTCCCTCTCAAGTGTGGAGTGCCTAAGGACTCCTTTGTAAGACCTATACTTTTCAACATTTAACTGTCCCCTCTAGCGACCATGGTTAGAGCATTTAGTGTCAATTTGGTATTGTATGTGGATGATATACAAATAATAGTGTTGATTCTAAAAAATTCGAAGGCACAAGAGCTAACCTTTTCAACTGCATCACTATGGATGTAAAATGGATGAGGCAAACTTACTATTAACTGAATGAGGACAAGGCTGAAATATTGTTCTTTGGCAATTTCTCCTGGTCATGGTACTTGGATTGGTGGCCAAGTGAATTTGATCCCACTTGATCATTTTCAAACTCCTGCTTTGCAGTACTAAAGTCTCTTAAAAATCATCTCTGCACTTATCCCTACCTTCTCCTATAAAAACAATAGTTCAGGCTCTTCTAGTATCCAGTATAGACTACAATAGCTCACTGTATTTAGGGTTATGCAAGCAAAGTTCTTAACTGATTTAAGCTGTGCAAAATGCAGCAGTGAGACCTTTCTTCTGGATTCTTAAAAAAATCTTCTGTTAAACATCATCTTGGCACACTTCGCTGGCTCCAGGTCTGCAAAAAAATATCTTATTCAAAACTTTATGTATCACATGTCTAATGTGTAAACCTGGTTTATTTGTCAACTTCATCCCTGGTAGAAATCTTCAGTTGACTAACCAGCATCATCTTCTTGTCCCTAAAATCACTTGGAGCAGGATGGGTTGGCAACATTCTTCTGCAAGAAAAAGAAAATAATGCAACAGAATGCGACACATTTTGTGATGGTATTACTACAATATGTTGTCATTTCTACACATGTTAACATGGTCCTTGCATTGATTTGATCTAATTAGTCGCTGTTTAAAACCTAAATACAGCAATAATTCCAGATGCCCGGCTTTAACCACTGTCCTCAATAAAGCTGTATCTACACCGTTGAGATGTCTTTTGTTAGCTGCACAGTTCACAATCGGAACAAATTGAAGATAGGAAAACAGTGACAGAGGGAGAAAGCAGGGATCAAACAAACCTGCAATAGTGACTTAGAGAGACAGAAAGCACTAGATGATTGTAGAAGAATATGTGAGGAGCAATCAATACTAGGCATCCTTGACATCTGGAGTATCATTATTTGGCACCCTGGTAATGGGCTCCTAATAAAATCTTTGGACTCTTGCATTCCATTTTTTTATTTACATACTAAGATTTGCATGCTCAAAATTCGACCAGTATTACATATAGCTTTGTTCCAGAGTCAAAGTGCAGTATATTACTTGTAAAGCGTATATATATATATATATATATATATATATATGTATATATATATATATATATATACTTGAAAAAAACAAAGGTTACAGGGACGTTATAGTTAGGTTCTGAATTTACTCGTACAAAACCAGAGAAATTCAGCAGTTATAGTGTTTCAACTAACTATAAGTTGCGCCCTAAGGTAACTATTACTCACGCCCCGCCTCAAGACACCCGCAGTCCTAGCCAGCGCACTGTATCCTGTGGGAGCCGGCTTTGCTGCTGCAAGCAGGAAGCTGCTTGAAATAGCAGCTCCCTACTTGCGGGAGCAATGTTTTCATCTGTTTCCCTGCCAGCATATGTGTGCAGGGAACAGATGAAAACTCTGCTTTCTGCAAGCAGGAGCTGTTTGACAACTCCTACTTGCAGAAAGCAGAGTTTGTTTGCTTTTGCTTGGTGGGAGCTTTTAGCCAGAGTTAGCGGTCCCTGGGGATGATAGAAGCCCTAGGAGGGGGGCACAATATACCCCCCTCCTTTTTAAACCTCCAATGACCCTGGGACTTGGCCGACCCAGGGGCTAATTAAAAGAAAAGAGCTGGAAATTGCCCTTTTTAAAAAAACAAAATCATGAACATCTGCAGATTTTTCTGATGTTTAAATAAAAAAGTTTTGGGGCCCTGGCTGGGTCACTCTGTGACCACAGCACCAGAACAAAGGGCTGAGGGTGTCCCTTCCCCGGCCCCTTTTCTTTTTTTAAAACTTTTTTTTCTGGGGCTCGGCTGAAGCCAAGTCCCAAGATAGCTGACAACACTTTCTTGTTGAAGTGTTGGCAGCCAATCAGATATCAACACAGGGACATTTTTGATCTGCGTTCCTTGATATATATATATTTTTATCTTTATTAGCTCCAAAACCTCTGAATGGATTAACACCAAATCGCAAAAAACACAATCTGCACCACAAGATCTACATTCCTGCCAAATCTGGTGTAATTCTGTTCAGCAGTTTGGGCTGTATGCATGTCTAAAGACCCTTTGAAAAAGTAAATGTAAATATATATATTCACTGAAAAAAACAAGGTTACAGGGATGTTATAGTTAGGAAATAGAATTTAAAAGAAAACCATAGAAATGCATTGAAAAAGAACAAAGGTTACAGGGACATTATAGTCAGGATCTGAATTTACTTGTACAAAACCATAGAAATTCAGCAGTTAGAGTTATTTCAAGTAACTATGACTTGTGCCCTAAGGTAACTTTAACTCGACCTTCGCCATGCACAGCTCCACATGTTATGTCATCGATGACATATTCTATGCCATCTTTCATATTCTCACTGCAATGTTTGCAATAAAATTATTGATGAGACAACTGTGCATGGCGTAGTCACGAGTTTTAGTTACTTTAGGGCTCGAGTTTTAGTTATTTGGAACAACTCTAACTATAACTGCTGAATTTCTATGGTTTTGTATGAGTAAATTCAGAACCTAACTATAGCGTCCCTGTAACCTTTGTTTTTTTCATTGAATATATATATATATATATATAGGGCATAATTAATAGGCTGTTGTTTAGCTCTTTGAAAACATGTTTGTTGTGGCCTGCTGCCAATAGCAGATGTCCCATTCCAGTCTTTAAAATGTTTTGGGCCCCCAGGCAAGACACATTTTGGACCACCCTGTTTGGAAAAACCTTGTTCATCAATATGTTACACTTTCATAAATGGAAACAGGCAAAAACAGTTGAAAACCTAAGCTACCTGGCATCTACTGGTAAAAAAATACTATTAGAAAGCTTAAAAAAGCATTGATAAAGGAAATGTCTAGAACTTGAATCAAGATTTGTGTCTGGCAACATTAATATTTTATAAGGAATTCAGGCCCTCATTATGAGTTTGGAGGGTGGTGGAGACTTCCTGCCAAACTCATACTGCCATCAGGCCGCCTGTGTGGCCAGAACAACGCCAGCCCTTTTAGGACTTCATCGCAGGGCTGGCGGGCGGAAACAGTGTTTCTGCCCGCTGGCCCTGTGGTGAACAGGGCCTTAACATTGACGCTGGCTCGTAATTGCGACAGGGCTGTCTATGGGGGACCCTGCACTGCCTATGCCAAGTGCATGGGTCCCCATGGGGCCCCTGGCAACCCCTTTCCACCATTCCACCAGCCTTTGCATGGTGGGGCTACCACTATGCAAAGGCTGGCGGAAAGGGGACTCGTAATCCCCAGGGCAGGGCTACAAGCAGCGCTGCCCAGGCAGATTACAACCGCCGAGACCATCAGGCTGTCGACTGGTGGCAACCTGGAGGTTCTGGCGGTCTGACCATGGCGCTTTTGCCACGGTCGTAATGTCTCAGTCGGACCGCCAATTTGGTGGTGGTCCGACCATGACCCTGGCGGTCTGATGATCCCCAGGGTCATAATGAGGCCCTCAGTGTCTAAGTAGCGTGTTCCTTCCCTTGTAGTTAGGGATGTCATTTAGGAGTCATCAGTGGTCGCAGCTGTGGCCCCTGGATTGCCCCTGCCACTGCTGCTGTGACCCTTGGTATTAGAGACAGGAAAATCAGTGACAGGAGCACAGGGGTGGCTCGTCTTTATGGGCATTGATGCTCCACCTTCCATATTTTAGGTCAATTTTATTATAATGATAGTGAATGGTTGTCAGTTGTGTATGTTTCATGTAATAAAACATGGAGCAGCAGGGAGTGGAATAGGACCTTCACTGAAAACTGATACAAGTAAAATATAATGGCTTTTGTGTGCATGAGCATGTGCAGGTGAGAATTGGTTTGGGTGAGAAAGGGCATGCATATGTGTGAGCATGTGTGTCTGTGTAAGCATGTATATGTGAGTAACAAGTTTTGAGTGAGATTGATTGTCTGAAAGTTTGAGTCTGAGTTAAAACCGGTGAGTGAGAAAACTGCTAAGAATTTCAATCTTATTCTCGATAAGGCCCCAGATGTCCTATTTTTACTGAGACATGGCTAGGCCAGTTCTCTATTGCAGAACCTCTTCTGTCACTTCTCCCTGGCTACTACTGAAAGAACTTTGACAGAATGAGGGTCAGAGGTAGCGACATTGCAGTGATTTATAAAAATGGTTACACGTGTAGGCTATCACAGTGTACTATTACTGACTGTGAAATCGCTCTTTTTACCATCTCTCTGACTGAAAACTTCACTTTTGGGGCCTGTTGATCCATCACCCCCCTGGTCCCTCCAAAGCCTTTAAGGAGGCTCTTTTGAACTTTATTACTGCTCTGGCCATAAAATTGGCTAATTTCAATATCCTTAGGGATCCTAACCTCCACCTAGAATCCACCCAGGATAGTAACACTGCCACGATTATTGACGACCTGCTGGTATGCATCTAATTCAACTTGTGGAAGGTGCTACTCATTCAGGCAGTCATCTGCTTGACTCAATGTTCTCTAATCTTACGTTCTTACAAGCCACAGTTCCTCTACCTATGCTGTGGACTGACCACTTCCTGATTCTTGTTAAGTATTTTGTCACAGGTGCCTGTCATGCTAAGTATCTCTGTCTGCTAAGAATTTGGTGATGAGCGTGGGGTTGTCACCTTAACACTGGTTCAGAAGTTTTATTTAGTTCTAATTACCATAATGGAGGACTTCAGCATTTACTGTAGAGTAAGGCTTGATATCTTCATTTGGGCACAGCGCCATGCTTGTATGCTGGGAGCAGATGGCATATTTTTTGGCATCTGCAAGGATTTGGCAAATAATTGTGGCGTGTTCCTATCATCTCTTCCCCGGCATAATTTGCTGTAATTTTAAGGAACTTTGCCGTTAAGGTCGGGCCATGATTGGTGCGAGCTCCCTGGAGGGTGTGTGAATCTCTGGCGCAAGCCTAAGCTCAAGTCACAAGCGCAAGCTCTCTCCTTCCTATGCTCGAGCAATAAGCATCATCATGCTGGTGTTTCAAGTGCATCACTGACGGCAACATGGGCTCATTGGCCCACGCTGAGGTGGCCATTTTGGATCGAACCTTTTCGGTACATTTAAAGTTGTAGGCCGAGTGAATGTGTGTAACAGAAGTCAGCATTCTAGCAGTCTCGCTGCCCTCCTCGGGCTGTGTTCATGAGGAGTGCCATCGGCACGAAAGTTCTAAAGAACGATTGACAGACACTTCTCTGATGTATGGTAACAAGCACACCTTCTGTGACAGGCACACACACTAAACTGCTCTTGTCTGATACTTAATAACTAACACCCGGTTAAATTGCTGCTCGCATGAAATGGTGACAAGCACACCTTCTCCATTGCTTTCCCAACAGGAGGATATACAGAAATATGGTGAAAAGCACACTTAGTACAACTTTATAAATGCAAATCCTAGAATGTTGTAACTAAATTTGGTTGCTTTAATCCATTTGAAAATGGTTTTGTTAATGAATATAAGACTGTTGTTACCACAGTTAGTTCACATTTACAGTGGGGGTCAGTGAAGCATATTCATTTATAAGGTTCCCCTTAGTTATTTTCTGATTCTCGCCTAAACTATACATTTATAGTATTGAGTGTGGTGGAAAGTGTGGGACATAAGTTGGGTGACTTTAAGGTCTTGCAGAAGGACAGAAATGCAAAACGTCACCCCTCCCCCATTTTTTCTTGTGGGTCCAGGAGAGCCACCTGTCAAATGGCAGAATTGGAAGAAAATGTTTGCGATTTATGCAAGGGTTTGTGGGTCAAAACTTCATTGTTTAGGTGGGGAAGAACACGAAATCTAAGAGAATCTGCCAGACTTAAATAATACAGAACAAAGGAACTTGAGTGAATAGGAAAGTAGCATTATGAAGTTAGATTGTCACTACTTACCTAGAGTCAGCACTATTATATAACGCTATTACTTTGGCATTAGAGAACAAGGAAAGGATGAACCTGTTGAGAATTTTGTTATAGCGCTCAGGAAATTGGCAGCAAGTTGTAAATTTAGAGCTCTTACAGAAGAAAGGGTAGGGGACCAATTTGTCCTAAAATGCTTGAATGATTATATAAGAGAAGAAGTGTGGCTAAAGGATGAACCACCACTAGAAGAGGTAATTGCTATAGCCAAGTGTGTTGATCATATGATGAAAGGTGTGGGTGAATTCAGTAGCGAGAACAAGCAGAAAGTTAACACAGACAATGTTACGGAGATTTTGTGTCAAGTCAAGCAGAAGTCCAACATTTCAGGTAAAAAGAATAGTATTGTTGAACCAAAAGAAAAATTAGAATTTCAAGGCACCTGTTTCAAATGTGGGTGGGCTGGACATTAGGCTAGTTCACATTTTTGTCCTGCGATTCATGTTGTGTATGAAAGGTCACTTCTCAAAGTGTTGTAAAGGAAGAAACAAGAAAGAATAAAAATGTGAAGTAAAAGAAATTGTGTTTCAAGTGAATGAATGTAGGAATGAACATCCTTCGGAATGGGTCAATGTTGAGAATCATAAAATTGAAACAAAATTTGATTTGTGTTCACAGTTAATATTAATTTCTAGAAAGGTGAATGATAACTTTGCAGGCAGGATGAAATTGTACAAGTCAGATGTAAAACTCACAGGGTATGGTGGGTCACCTATAAAGATGTTTGGATATTTTCTAGGGTGTCTGGAGTATTATGGAAGATTTGAACAGGCCAAGATATTTATGTCTGATGAAGATGACAATTTATTAATTATTAAACTGGCCACATCAGGGCCGGTTGGAAGTTACAAGTAATGCTAATGCTAATCCACCTATTCAGGTAAAAGAAGCAATAGAAGATGAGAACAAGTATGTATCTATGTTCATGACTTGTTCAGGGATAAACTAGGTTGTCTACAAGGTTACAAGCATCACATTAAGGCCAAAGCTATAGTAGCTAAGGTAAGAAGAATACCCATCAGTGTACAGGAAGAGGTTCAGCAAGAGCTCATGAGGCTAATTGAAATGGGGATTATAGAGACTGTAGAGGCCACATAATGGTTAGCTCCCATTGTAGTAGTGAAGAAGTCCAAAAATGGGTTTTGTTTGTGTGTTGATTTGAGGGCACTCAATAGAGAAGTTATAGTCGATAGATTTCCAATTCCTAACATCGACGACATGGTGTCACCCATGGTCGAAGCTAAATATTTCACTACCTTATACCTAGCTTCTGCTTATCATCACGTCACATTACATTTCTCAAGAGCTAACAGCTTTTATCACACCCATGGGAGCTTATACGTTTTTACACATGCCATTTGGTTTTTTGTCAGCAGCCTCAGTTTTCCAAAGGGCTATGGTCAATATTTTGAAAGAAATACAGGGAGTTTGCTGTTATCAGGATGAGATACTTATTTTTGGGAAAACTTAAAAGGGACATGATGTCAGGATCTAAAGGGTGTGGGAGAGGTTATTAAAGGCAGGTATGACATTATGGTGAGATAAGTGTAAATTTTGTGTGACAGAAGTTAACTATTTAGGGCATCACATTGCTGGACGTGGTATTAAACCGAAAGAAGAACTATGTAAAACCATAATGAATTTGAAAGAGACTTGTTCCAAAGAAGAATTGGGATCTTTTCCTGCGAAAGCTGAATTTTATAGTACATTTGTGAAATCTTTTGCAGACAAGACCATTAATTTAAGAGAGTTGTTGAGTAAGAACTTAGCGTTTGTTTAAAATGAAGCTTGTAAGGAAGAATTTGAACAAGTAAAGAAGGCTCTTGCCAATGCCCCCAATTTACAGACATTTATTCCAAGATAAGATACCTGCATAACCTCTGATGCTAATATCAAGGATTTCGGAGCAGTGCCAGCTTAGATGAAGAGTGGCAAGGAACACCTTATTGCTTGTGCTTTGAGATGTTTGAAGAAAGCGGAGTTGAACTACTCGGTTATCGAGAAAGAAGCACTTGTCATATTTTGGGTTTTGAACAAATTTAGGAATCTGATCTGGGGAGCAACTTTTAAATCAGGTCAGATCATAAACCTTTGAAGGAAATTTTTGAAATGAAAGGGTTACATGCCATATCCTCAAGAAATAGCAGGTGGATAGTTTCACTTTAAGATTTTGATTTTTCTGTAGAATATATTCCAGGAGTAAGACATCTTATGGCCGACTGTTTATCACATTTGGTGGAAGTAGTGGACACTCAGGATTCACAAGATGAGTTGGATGACTTGAGTGAGCAGGAAGTTAAAGTGTGTGAAGGTACTTTTGGTGCCAAACAGGAGGATGAATGGAAAAATAAAATAGCAAAACACTATGAATTGCTTAACAGCATGAAGTTAATACTGTCAGGGCAGATGGACAAGTTGAGTAAATCATGGTCAATTCTTAAAGAAAAATTAGTGGTTATGATGGTGTTTTAATAAGAGGTACAAGATTAATCCCGACCAAATCTTTGAGGGGAAAAAATAATTTGTTTAGAAGACGACGGTCACATGGGGATGGCAAAAATGAAAGAGTGGATACGTCAGGATTTTTGGTGGCCTGGTTTGGATCTTATGGTTGAAAGTGCAGTTAGAAATTGCATCCAATGTAACATGAATGATAAGGTGTACAAGACCAGGAATGTGCCTGTGGTTTGTAGCGAGCTACCAAAGTGCCCATGGGAGGAAGTAGCAGTCGACAGTGTCGGACCTCCCAACTCACACAGCACCACCGTTTGACACACGATATTGGCTCCCTTCATACGGTCACCGGGTGATGAGCCAATATCACACAGTGGCAGGGAAAACTATCTTTAAAACACTGTAAATACTGGTTATCAGCTTGTTTTTGGAGGCTTTTAACTGCTGATGTCCATTAATGGGAGTGAAAACACCCAGTATATCTGCAGCAGCCTCATCTAGCTTTTGTTAATTTTTTTAGAGTAGGACGTTCAGGGACGGGGTGGGGACAAATGTGCCTCTTGGGTGCTTCTTGTCGTGAGGCCACGCCCCCTCCAAGGGCTCACCTCCTCCTCACACTGTGAGTTTTTTGGTGAAGTTGTCAGGACTGCATTGTTGGTTCTCTACATGGGGGTCACCATATCCCTTATCTTATTGTGTTACTGGCTTTGTATCGGCGTATACAAGTAAGTTGTGTGAGAGATATTTCTTCTTTTAATGAGTTAACATTTTTAGAAAAAGTTTTCAAAACAGAGAGCTATCCGTAGTAAATACTTTCAGATAATGGTCCGCAATTCTGCTCTCAAGAAATGGAGCAATAACTAAGTGAATATGTTATCACTCATAAAAAAACCTCTTTGTATCACCCAGAGGTAAATGGAGCTGTTGAGAGACTCAAAAAGATTTTGAAGGAGAGTATACAATGAGCTAGGGTGTACAACTTAGATTGGAAAAGAGAGTTGCAGAAAAGAATAACAGCATATAGGGTATCGCCTCAAGGTAACACAGGTAAAACACCTTTTGAATTGTTCAAAGGAAGAGCAGCCAACAATAAACTTTGTTCAGGGTGGATTTTTTTGACGAAGGTTTAAAATAAAATGGAATTGGTGAATGGAGAGTGAGAGAACTTAAACATTAACAGAACGAGAAGAAACACTATGATACTCATAAATGTGTTAAGAAGTTAATGGTTCATGCTGGTGATTAGGAAAAAGCAGAGGGTGTCAACAATGGTCTAAATTCATAAGGTGAGACAAATTGTGAAACTGTTCAAAAATGCTGTCAAGACGGATGAAAAATCTGCCTCAGAATATCCTGTCAGTTCTATAAGTTTCCCCTGTAACTGAATGGCATAACATCTGGTGCATTTAGCATGATTTTCTCTTTTAAAAACTGTCATAGTCCTTGTCAGATATTAAGGACAACCTAGCACCAGAGTACATCATCATAAGAGCATCCACTCCATTCAACTTAACTGTTTCCGAGGGATGTGAACAACTAGCACTTGAAACACCATCATCATAAATTTGTAGGACAATATCTTTCTTATAAGCACATAATTCATTCACCTTCTTCTTGCTGGATGAAGACTTACAGCACCTTGGCAAAGTGTCCCTACCTCCCACACAGTCTACATGCTACACAAACAGCAGGACAATCCTTGGCATTTGCCAAATGATTTAGACTGCCTCACCTATAGCAATTAACTCTTTGCTTAAAGGAATGTTGTTGTTTCTTCTGTTGTGTGGCGTACAGTAATCAACTCACTTTTAGCCTCATTTTTAGATTTCTGCAAATCACGCATACATTGCATAGAGTGTTCCACCTGTTTAGCTATGGTAAGAACCTACTTGGGATTAAGATCACTTTTAACCCATAATTCTTCCCTGACCACATCCCTCTTATATTCTAACATGAATTGGTCACAGATTCTTTCTTACGAGTTCTCCCCAAAGTTGCAGTGGGCAGCCAACTTTCTGAGAGCTTTGATAAAGACTTTGACCGTCCTTTTTTGTTTCCTCTTGCCAAAATAGTATCTATGCAAAACTATACAAAACTTTGGGCAAATATGTACCTAACTTTTGTAGAGCTTTCTCAAACTCATTCAACATCTCACTATCCTCTTCCTCAATTATGTCAGGTAAATTCTCGTATATATCTTGGCCTTCTGCCCCTAGTCAGTGTACCGACATGGATGTTTTTTTTCTGAAGATAAACTAGAACCATAGACTTTCAAATAATTAATAAAAACTTCTTTCCACTTTGACCATGTTAATGGGGGTTCCCCCGGAGAGGGCCGAAAGAAAGGAGGAGGTAAAATTTGATGCATCCCTTCATTTTTGGTCTCAAATCAATACTGTACAACAAAATAAAAATGTAATCAAGCTGAAAATAACAGGAGCATGAAATTCCTAAAAAAAGAATATCAGAAACAAGGAGGGAAAAACATGGGACAAAAAAGAATCATGGATTGAAGAGAGTGACAAAAACGTGCTTCTTGAATGCATTGCAGCAAAGAGAAATGTTAAAAAGTCATCCTTTTTTAGGGACCAAACAGGAAGTTATCTCAAAACCCTCAATTCTCCCCAATGAACTGGGGCGAATCATATAGAAGCTCAATAGATAGTTGCTATCATGGATTGAGACTAGACTTTTACCAAGCTAATCCCCTTTGCTTTCTTGGATATCAGGTTGGCATTCTAGGAGGACATGTGCCCCAGAGACAGAGAGGGCTTCAGATTTAGGTCACAGTATGACCCTAGAGAAGAGTGTTGAGCATGTAGACCAGTGGAGCCTGGCAGCTTTAGGAGGGAGGGGGGCGGGCGGGAAGCACATACTCATTCTTTCACACACACACACGCACGCACATCCATTAACAATACTCATAACATTCAAACATGCATGCACGCACCAAACATTCATTTTAAAAGATCACACACACACACTTGCCTTCAGCCTCGGAGGTCCCAGGAGGGTTGGGACTGCTGCCTTCCCTCATTGGCTGACCTTAGGTCTGCCAATGAGGGAAGGCAACAGTCCCTGCCTCGTCACAGAGTGATATGGGGTCAGTAAGACTGCTGACCCCACCCCACTCTGTGACGAAGTGTCACTGATTGACACTTGCCCTGGGTGCTTCAGGGCTTAAACCTGAAGCGCCCAGGTCGAAGTCAATTGGTAACGCTTTCCTCGTCACCCCGGGGAGGGCCTCGAGGCACCTTTGCTGAGCCATGAAGGTCATGCCCATAGGAGCTGTGACCTCCTCAGCCCAGCAAAGTTCAGCTCAGGCAGCCAGGAGTCTGCGCAAATCTTGCATGTCTGCTTCTGGTTGCCTGACCTGAAGAGTCTCTGTGAGGCTGACCTTTGTTCAGCCTGACAGACACTCTTCATGAGAGGCAAAAGGTGGGGGTTTGTGGCCCCTCCGCCCTAAAGGGCGGGCTGCGCCTGATGAAGACAGGGTAGCATGATAACCACACAAGTAAGTGCACTCTGAGGCCTGCAGCTGGGCTCAACTTGGCAATACTTCTCCCCAGCAGTGGCTGCCTGCACAGTGTTTAATGGCCACATATGAAGCTCCTGAGCAGAGAGAGAAAGGCACCACTGCAATTGTGTCACATACAGCTGGTATACTAGAGGCAATTCTTGGAATAGGTGCACTACGGCAAAATGCTGGTGTTGAACAGAGGTAATTGAGGTAGTTCCTGGCTTAAAGGAGGACAACTATGACATATGGGTGCAGGGACAACCGTTGACAAGCTGCTGGTTCTGAATTACTAGAGGTAATTTTTGACATTAGGGTTACCCATGGTATATGGATGGCACTAATGGCAAAATTCTGACAGTGGCATATTGCATATATGAGTCAGATTGAGGCCACTCATCGTCTATTCTAAATTTTGTTTGATGCACTGCTCCCACAAATCAATCTGTGGATACTAACTTAAATATTAGCCTCAATTACACATTTATTCACATTTACAGAATGTCTTGATACTTTCAATTTTGCTTTTTTAGTTATATACACTTTAGAACTCTCATAATATTTAAAAATGTCTAAGTAGTCGCTGACCCCCTGAGTAGGCTTCACCGTCCCCCAGGGGTCTCCAGATCACAGGTTAAGAACCACTGGTCTACATCAATTAATATGTGTGGAGGTAGCTAATATTCTTTTTTTCAAATATCTTTTTGTTTTGTTCTCTCACTAGGCTTTATGATTACAGTTTTTCTTGTGTATACACTAGTGGAAGTATTGAGTCATGACCATTTTCGGCATGAATCATTACGCTTCTCGGTGTTGTTCACATCATTTTACATGTAATACGAAGAGAAACGTGTTATGCTCCCCTAACATATGTCAGAATTAAAATATATGTGCTATCTATAACCGACATTTATTATGTTGTGTTGTACGAATCATGCCGTTATTTTGGAACTTCAGCAATGTCATTTATTTTGATGTATTCAGAATTAAAGTCATGGACATCACTTCTGGGGAAGATTCCAGGTCAGCGGTTATCTGATGTCACTTCCTAAGAAGTCATAAAGGCCAAAGGATGGGTGGTGTCACTTCTTCTACCCATCACATTTTGGGGACTCGACAACCATGTTTTTGGCACAGATGACTAGGGTTTATAGTAGGCAACTGCACAATATTAAAATAAGCCAAATGCACATAATAGTCCTGATTTAGCTTGGCAGGTGGGTACACTGTCACAAATGTGTGAGTTATCCTGTCCACTTACTATATACTGCACTTGCAATAAGGCAGATGGGATATCCGGTACATTTGTGATAGAGTACTCGCCTGCCAAACTCTAAATCAGGCCCAATGTTTGATATTGCATCTTTAATTGCTGGATATTTATCACCATAAATACATCTTCACATCTCATATTCTCACTATAAGAATGAAAGTCAAAGCACTTTACTCAGGATTTCCATCATTCCATTTAGTGAAATGTCTTAACTCTCTCAATTATTTTCTGTGTCAGGACTCACCTAAAGTTTTACTCAGATATTAAATTAAAACAAGTGGTTAAACACCAAGGCAAGCAAAAGTGTGGGTTGGTGGAGGGAGATAAGCTGTGGCATGGTCGATGACGTGGGAGCCGTAGGTGGTGGCATTCAGGGCGCTCATTGTGGTTGGGAGCAACATAACCAGTCGAAAAGGCAGCGTCCTTCCCAAAACATAACAGCTACCACTACTAGTCTATGGGATTTATGTCTCAACATTCCAAGATGGCACCCACGATGGCTGTTTTTTTCTCTTCTTGGTTAACTGTGAAAGAGCAGCTTAAGAGACAGTCAGGGCTTCGATTTCTTGCCCGGCAAAGGAGCTTGTTAATAGATTTTTTTGCTGTCACTCCTAGTTGCTCCCAACTTTCTCTTCAATTGCACTCTTCTAGTTTTTGGCCACTGCCCCGTGTTCCCCCTTACATTTTTTTATTCTAATCTGAAATTACCATTGAGGTTCCATTCTGCTTCCTTTGAAAAATCTGACCAGGTCTCTTCCTGGAATCCGTATGATCTGTCACGGACATCTGTGAGCTCTGCTCTTCTATGCTTACAGGACAGTGAGTGATACGAAAACATGTATAAGATTGACAAACTCTGTTATGTTCCACTGAGTTGACATATGTTTAATACTCAATATCTTTATTACAGCGCTCTACCAGAGAACAATCTAGTGTTTTCTCATTCCTGACCCTTTTACCATTTCCCCTAAGTTTACGTTTTTGCACTGGCATTCACCTGCAGTGCAAATTTGTTAGGTTGCTGAGAGGCAGAGGGGCTGTCTGCTTCATTCTTGTCACTGTACAGTGTCGGCGTAACTACCACAGATCAGCCAATATGGGCTAAATATTTCACCTTTTTAGTTTTTCTTTTGGTTCATTAGAGTACACTTCATGGTCATCAGCAGCGGGGGGCCTATACCCCCCTCCTCTATGTCTATGTCATAGTGTTTAAACCAGGGACCACACGCCTTATCATGCTTGGGACATTTTTCTGCAGGTATAGGTCTTTGGTTAGACAGTGACCTCTGATTTTCTTGACTAAGAGAGACGAATGTCATAAGCACATGGAGGTTCATCAAGCAGTATAGTGGGAGGTGAAGTAAGGGGAGAAGGGAGGTATAGATAGTAATAAGGCAATGAGATACGGTGAGTTAGGGAGAGATGCAATGTAAAGGGTAAAAGGTGAGGTAGGATAGAGGTAGATACAGAAAGAGAGGCAAATAGGTAAGTAAGGTTTTTAAATTAGGTGAAAGCTGAAGATAGGGAGAATGAAGGGATGGGATGCACTGAGGAGTGAAGTAGAGAGAAAGGTAAGATAGAGAGATGAATATAAAGCTATGCCAAGGCTGAGGGAGGTAGAAGTATTCAGAGGTGAGGTAGTGATGGTGTAGGTGTTGAGGGATACATGGTAGAGAAAGCGATGAGGGAGGGAGAGAGGCAAAATGTGAAAAGGTATAGAATGACAGGCCCAGTAAAGAGGGTAGTGAGGCAGAGAGAAAGGCTGGAAGGAAGCTGAAGGGTGGAAAGGGAGATGAAGTGTGAAGCGGAAAGTGGTGAAAAGAGGTGAAGTGGAGAAAGAGATGAGGCACAATAAGAGATGGGTTGCTAAAGGTACAGTGGGTGAGAGAGAAGGCAAAGAACAAATTTGTGTGGTAGAGAGTGATAGAGACAAAGTAAATAGAGAGATGTATAAAGAGGCAGAGAGAAAAATTAAGTGACGAGAATGAGTTGAAATAGAGATCGAGATGCAGAGATAGATGAGTAAGGCAGAGAAGGAATGTCACAGAAAGTGATGCAAATTTAGAAAACGAGTAGTGTGAAAGGAGTAAGGCAGGAAGAGAGGTGAAGGAGAAGAAATTGAGGTCATTGAGAGGGGATGTAGAGCAATGAGGTAGTGAGCGAATGGTGACGTAAGTTGAGAGGTTAGATGGTGAGTCAAAGGTGGGGTTAGAGAGGCACAAGTTAATTTGAGAGGTATGAGGCAGAGAGATAGATGAGGCAGAGAGAAAGCAGAGACTGAAGTACAGGTATACATAGATGAAAAGAAATGGAGGGGTGAGGCAAAGAGATGAGTTTGAGAAGAAAGGTGTAGTATATCAAGGAAAGCCACAGAGAAGTAAGATGGAAACCGAGCAGTGAGGTGCAGACAGAAGTAGAGTAAGAGGTGAAGTAGGGAGACTAAGACGTAGAGGTAGGCACAGAAAGAGGTGGGGCCCTGCCAGAGAGCTAGAGAGAGGCAGAGTAGAGAGAGGCATATTGAAAGAGTATTGAGGTAGATATAAGTGAGGGAGAGAGAGGTGAATTGGAGCGGGAACGTAGGACAACAGAGATGTATAGATTGGTATCTCTTAGATAGATAGATAGATAGATAGATAGATAGATATAGATAGATAGATATAGATAGATAGATAGATAGATAGATAGATAGATAGATAGATAGATAAAAAGTATGAGGGAGAGGTGAGGTAGAAGAGCAAGGCAAGAGAGAGAACATTTATTTTGGTGTCTCAATACAGAGAGCTTTTTGTAGTCTCACTAAATGCAGCGTTAGCTGTCTGTCGCTGGCAGCATTGCATACCATACGTTGACCTATACCTACACCACAGAGTGGGCTTTGGGTCAGTCCTTGTTCATAATTGGGTGACTTTCTATCAGTTGCCTCCTCCCTATTTCTTGCCTTATCTCCCTATTCTTGTATTTGCCCCATCCCTAGAGCATTTTTGCAGTCCCACCATTTCTGATTAGATGAGTTGCATTCTTCAACTGCTCACCTGAGGGAACCATTTAAAAAAAAAATGTTTAGGTCCCCATTCTTTTCAGTTAGTGCATCGGGTTCCTTGTTCACGCCCCTGTCTCCGGCTTCCCACCCCAGCTCTTTCTCTTTTCCTACTTCCCACCCCTGCTCATCTGATCCTTCTCTTCCCCATTCATCAATTTATTGTTATTTTAATTATTTTTTCAAGGGCACAGCAGCAGCACACTGCTACTGGGGTGCTCACTTCTGTCCCTTTGCAGGGAATCCCATGCATAATTTATTCTTTGTGTACGGTTTTAAAATGACAATCGGCCATCTTAGAATGGTAAATTATTATTAATAATGAATAAAAAAAAGTATGTATAACAAACCAATTCAAGATGGCCACCGAAACGTCAGTACACACACACTCACAACTTTATTATTAGTTTTCCCTTTCAAGATGGCCAACAGCCACTTTTGAATGGTAAATTTACGAAAAACTATAAGCAGTGTCAAAGCAAATGAACATTGTTAAAGCCAGTACCTCTGGACCTTAGTACTACAGACATGAATTACTGGCTTTGTCAATGCTTATTAAGTTAATTGCTGCTATCTGCCTGTGAGTGTGAGTGTTAAGGTTGTAGAGGCCAAGCATGCTCTCTTGTTTTGATGCATGGTATGGCAGGTAGTCGCCGATGTATCTTGAGAGCTCCAAAGACCCTGTCAACCCCAACCTAGCCACTTCAGTGACAGAGGCTCAGTCCAGTTCTCTTTTGAGATAGGGGTCGTGAGAACCTCGGCCATAGTTATTACACATATACACAACACACTTTCAAACATTATTGCACAGTAACCCACCTTTTCTCTTAGAAACCCCTGTCCACAAAGAACAATGGATGGATCCCTCCTTAAGGGAGGACCCCACCAACCACCCTCCCATTTTGGGAGTTGCGTTCCTGTGCAGGAGGCCTGGCTGCGTTTAGGATACCTACCTCAGGCACCCCTGCACCCACATTCCTTGTCCCCAAGGGACTGTGCCAGCTTGTGCCAACTGTGCCTGTATGGGTGGCTGCCAGCTGGCCAATCCAACCCAGCTGACCTAAAAAACTGTAGCTCTTCTGTGCCACAACCCGTCATATGGGCCATGACTCCCCGCCATACAGGAGGCTTCTCCGAGTTGGGGGAGCCTCTGCAATATGACAGGTAGTTGCCGATGTCCCATGAGAGCTCAAAAGACCCTGCCTGCCCCAACATAACCATTTCAGTGAGAGAGGCCCAGTCCAGTTCTCGTGTGGGACAGGGGTCGTAAGAACCCCAGAGGTATTTATTACACATATACACAACACAGTTTCAAAATGTAACCCACATTATTACCTCTTGTTTACAGAATCGATACCTAGCCTTAACAGAGATGCTAGTGTCGCGTGGGCTCTCATTATTCTAAATGAGACTACTGGATTTCTAGGTAGCAGGGTCTAGAACGGTGTGGGGGACTGAGTCTGACCCACGTGTAAAGAACTCTGCCACCCTAAATCCGTTTTTTGCTCCGGCTAACTAGCAGTGCCTCATTTCTCCCATGTGGAAGGAATGATTCGGCAGCCGAGCGCATGACATCTTTGGAACTTCTCAGGGAAGTCGTGGTTACTCAGATCCAAACCAACTCTCTTATTTCCAATATGATCTCATATACAAATGACAAAGACAGTATAAGTTTTATATAATGTTTTTTAATAAAACGACTGTATTTTAGATATTAAGGCTTGAGCCGCAATAACCAGAACGATACAACACAGTAGGATTGTAATAGTCACCAGGAGAGTAAAACATAAGAACAAAGCTATCATATTGTCAAACAGTTTCTACTCTCCCTCTGCTTGTTCTATTTAGAGCACAGCATGTTAAGCTTCTAGCTTGCCTATTAGAATCACTGTGGAGACATCAGCCCTCATCCTGAGCAAAGACCTGTGATCTTGGTTCAGCATCTGCAACGAGGCAGTCAGCGTCTAGTTGTGGTTCCCTGGTCGGAATCTCCCTCTTGCGTGTATTGGGACAAGGAAGTGATTTTATAACTAACATGTCATCGTGATCACAAAATGTCCCTACGCAGGAATGCCAAGTCTAAACTCTTACCACGTCTATCGGCAATGTACCAGACTGTATCCTTGACTGAAGCACAGAGTAAATATGTTATGGAGAACTCCAGTGCTGAAGTAGGCAAAACAGTGTGATATGAATAAAAAAAACAACACCGTAGAACTGGCTATTTGGAAAATAACAGTACAAAGCCTAATAAAAAGCATGTAGAGCAAAGTGCACAGAGGCTCTAAGCTGTCAGCAAATGAATAAAATATATTCAGGGCAAAGTGCACAAAGGCCTAAAGCCTGAAGCTAAAGCGCAATGAATATGTAAAACTAACCACACTACACCCTCCCCTTGTCGGTAGCAAGTGGTTCCAATAATATAAAAGGATGCCCCAAATATAAACAATACCTAAAACAATTATTTCGACAAGGTGAGAAGACAACAAAGTCATAAATTTAGGTAACATGTGATCATAAAGCCAAATTCAATATAGTGTCAATTTCGTAAAAATCCAATCGTCAGATAGAAGCAATAGAACGCAGGAGTTCCTCCACTTCGATATATGTCAATATCGGAAGATCCACGCCACAAAGTACCATGGAGCAGGTGTGATCCAAAGCCCCAAAACCATTCAGGGCGGCACCCCGTGCAGGGCCTATGAAAGAGACAATACCATCTTCCTCCAGGAAGGGAATCTCATAAACTGCCTCACGAAGCAAGCGCATCCGTAGTGCACAAGTCTGGGAATGAGCCCTAATCGGGAACATCAACAGATCAGCATCGACCATTGGAGGGCGCTGCAATGAGAGACAGAGAGCCAGTGCATGTTCAAACGAGCACCAAAGGCATCGAAACACGGGTTGCACACAATCCAAAACCGGTCTGAATGACAGAGACCAGTCACACTCCAAATGTCCCAGGAGTGTCGCTCCAAAATGCTGCATCATGCGTTCACGACACAGCTGCGCTGACGGGAGCAGCAATACAGGATCTCGTCGTGACGGGACAGCCATTGCGAAAAAATAGCAACAACAGCAAGACTCCAGCCAATAAAGCCAAAGTAATCGGGAAACCCCCAAAAATGCTTCCGAAAATAGAATGTATAGCCGAAGGTATCAAACCGAATATGGAAGAGAAGGTATGAGCAAAACCAACACCAACGACTTTTAAAAATGTGCAATACCAGCAGTGCTGGATGCACTAAATATACGTCCCACAAGTTCACCGAAGTGATTTGGAAAGTTAGTATTCAAAAGGGACTGTATCTCCGCCGATGACCTTGCCACCTGAAGTGCGTAGGTCTCGCTAGCAGATGTAAGGGCCACATGCTTTTGAAACAATAAAGCTTTTAGCTGACTCAACTTGTCGAAATCAACCTTGGAAATAGCAATATGAGGCCAGATGTCCGCTACCTCCCTAAATTGAGTGGGGGGAAACAACACATTCCTGCAGCACGTAACGGCCTTGTTGACAACGACGATGTAAACTATTCCAGCACGCATGCCACAGCAGCGTTCGCTGTTAAGAACAATGTAACTGCCGTTAGAAAGCACCTGGAAAGTGTTTTTAATAACCGGGACTGGAACTCCCTTCAGATAACAAGCTAAGTTAGCAATCGAAGCGTTACACGCCCCGTGCAAGGACAGCTGTTTACAAACCATTGAATGGCTGACAGAAGCTTCGCATTCGCTGCCGCTAAGAAAAACCTCCTTCAAACCATTAACACATCTGTACTGAAAGGGAAGGTCCCACACCTCGTGTATGTAACTGTCTCCCAATAGTTCATATCTACCCACCGGAATGTGCTTCAAACACGAAGTAAATTGCAAAGTGGAGATAGGCAAATGAATAATCCCATGAATCAACCACTCAGCTGACGGAATCTCAGCTACCGTGAAAGGCAGTTTCTCTAATTTCTCAATATTCAACATAACATATGTCGCTTCCTTTTTAGCCATCAGTTGTTGCTGACGAGTCAAATTAAAAGAGATAAAGATCTCTCTAGCACGTACGTGCTGCCATGGAACGCGACCCGCCTTCAAGGTCTGAAGAGTCCAACCCAGCTGCATGATGGACCGCGTCTGACTCTGCCCATGATATAAAGAAGACATGTCCGATTTAATAATGTCAATGGCAGAGGAAACAATGCTGTCAATCGTGTAAACATGGTCAGAAAGGGTATGCATGCCATTATCAACAACAGATAAAGTCTGCATCAGGTTTTCCTGATCAATCTGCCTTAACCGGGCTGCAGCCTCTTGTTGTGAAAGCTTCCAAATCTCATTATAAACTTCGTATAAGAACCTTTTCTTCCGTGGTACTTTGGGACCCGACAAAAAATCTTGTAAATCAGTATCATTAGACAGTAACGTGAGATGTGACTTAACTGCATCCAGCGTGGATGACTTCAACCATTGTTGACAAAGCTTCCCCACACTGTATGTAGTTATAATATCAGCATGTTCTGGTGATACGTAACGAGGGTCTGCCCTACTAGTCCTGAACCCCCCCGAAGAGGTGACAAAACGTTGATGACACACATTAGTGTCTACAGGCCATAATAACCACCTGCCTGGATGTAACGATGAAGTGTTAAGCGTACCATTCTGGACCCAATGTGTAAAGTCACTAAAAGTAGCATTTAAATAGTGCTGCCAATTTTTTAATTTAGAAGGGACAGGTATACTAGGCAAAGTCAACTCCCTAATTGTCGCTAAGCCCAAACAGCTAGTCTGTTGTACTGTGTCATTGAGGAAAATCATCTGCACCGGGATAATACAAGTTCTAAATAACGTGTCCCTGCCTTGCATTTGCCAATTTTTCGAACCCCAAACACTTTTCAAGTCAACAGTTTTAAACCAGTATTCATATCCCTCGACCGAAAGTTTAGATACAAACAAATTGGAATACAGTAATTTAGAATCGGTCAATAACATTTGCTTATTAGTATACGGTGCAACTTTAAAATAGTAGGACTTAGCATTACGTTGATCATGCCCAGAAAAATATGCAAATTTATCATAATACGTTTTCGAACTCCCTTGTGGAGGAGTCGAGCAATGTTCCCATTGCACATAATTAAACATGGGCTTAGGGCTACTAGCTTTATGAATAAAATGGTGTCCATAATAGTTGTATCAAAACATGTCACCATGATTATCTCTAAACTGGTAAGCATCATCATCATCATAGACAGTATAATATTGCAAATCCGTTAGCATAGAATCTACTGTCTTCACATCCCAATCATCAGAAACAATGCCAGGTATAACAATATCATTCATTGATAATTTGAGGACATACGGTATTTCAATCAATTCAGTGGGACCATATATATCAAACATTACCTTATCCCACACAATTCCATCCGGAACTGGTATTGCAGAAATGTTTACTGTGGACAAGTCTCTTCGAACCATATGAGACGAAAAATGCGGTTTTAACACAGTCTCCACGTGCTCAATGTCAGATCGATCAGGAAGAAAATGACCATGTATTATCAGAAAAAAAGTAACCACAAATCCCAACCATAATAAAAGTGTCATCACGGCCAAAAACAGCCAAAAATAGTTCCAAGGAAAAACAAAATATGTGCGTTTAAGCCGACCCAGCAGCCGTCGTGGACCGTGGACAGAAGACATCGAGGACGAGGAGCCGGACACATCATTATCAGAGTCGTTGAAGCAGCCAGAAGCAGTTCTAGCAAAAGGTGCACCTGTGAACGAAGAAGCAGATGGAGGCTCTCGCCGTGGCACGCTATAAACCACATGTTCAGAAACATCAGTAGAACGTACAGCAATTTGATCAAAAGATTCCATATTAATCGCCGTCGGTGGAACAATCGCAAGATCATCATCCACCCTCCCCAAGCTCGGAGAGGAAACAGTGTCGGTGAAAATCACCTGCAGCGGGACTTCCTCCCCAGTAGTGAGAGGGATTCCGGAACTACTGGGTGTCCCTCTTGGTCTGCTGTGCAGAATCGGCCACATGTTGTAACTTGACATTATCAATGGAAACAAAGCGATTTCCTTTGGCCCCTTGCAGCGGTGGTAAAATCACAGTTCTCGTGCCGCTCACCCCCAACACAGGGACAGGTTCTCGATAAGAAGGACCAAATTATTTTTTAACTGCGACCTTTTCACGCACTAGATCCCCAATCCTGGGTATCCAACCAGTAGGTGTTACTGGCTCATCCTTAATTCCTGAGGAGGCAGCACTGGCAGAAGAGTTATCTTCACGGAATTGTTGTAAATCCTGCAAAACAGTGACACGATCATTTATGTCAAAGGGCGTATCTGCCACCTCCACACCAGGACCATCTAGATCAGGAACATACATTTGTGTTCCAAACAGGCACTCATATGAAGTACGACCCCCCAGTGACCTTCTAGGCAAGTTATTCTAGGCTGTACTCCATATAGGTGGGCTAGCCAACCACGACCCGTACCTATAACTCTGGCCGTTAAGGACTGCTTTAAATCACGATTTAAACGCTCCATGACAGAATTTCCCTCGGGATGAAATGGAGACGAGAATTGGAGTTGGACCCCCAACGAAGCCATGGTGTCCCTGAATGCCTTAGAGGCAAAAGCAGGGCCCTGGTCCGAATGAAAAGCCGCAACCGCAAATGTATCGACAAAGATGCGCAAATCTTTAATAACAGTTCGAGCGTCAGCCGAGCGTTGTGGCCACACCCTCACAAATCTGGAGCACGAATCTACAGCAACTAATATATATTTGTATGCACTATCTGGTGTCAGCGGACCACAATGATCCAACTACACACACTGTAAAGGTTTATTTGAAATCAGAAGGGGCGTCTGCTGCAGGCGTCTAGCCGACGATGCTTTAATTTGTTGACAAACGTCACAACAAAGGACATATTGCTTTGTCTCTTTATAGAGACCAGGCCACCAGTAACGAGCCTGTAAAAGTGAAATCGTGGCAGCCACACCAGCATGTGCAGAAGCAACCCCCTCATGTGCTGCAGAAATTAATCGAGGTCTCTCAATTTTATTGGCAATTTCACGTACACCAATGCCTGGAATTGTAACAGTAGCATTTAGCGCACCATTCAAGCAGTAACTATATTTTGAAGGAAATCCTTTAGGAAAGGGCGTGCCAGCAGCCGTAGCCTTTATGGCAGCCGAAATTTCTGTGTCTGGTTTAGAACTCGAACGAGTCACTGCGGCCACAGTGGCGACAGCCACTGCCGATTTCGCGGCTTAATCAGCCAAAGTATTCCCAGCAACGTGTATTCCAACGCGCTGGTGTCCAAGTGTATGCACAACATGGACTTTAGGAAGCGTTTCCTTCGGATCCGCAACTTTACCCCACAACATTTTATGTTTAATGGCGTTGACTTTAGAATCTCTGAACCCATTCATCTTCCAATAGTGTAGATATTCGTTGAAAGACTGCACACAGTAGTAGGAGTCACAGACCAGCAAGGTTAAAGTCGCCGGATCCGCGTGCTCCAATGCTAACAATAGAGCTTTGAGCTCAGCCAGCTGTGCTGTGCAATCTCCCAAGGTTTTAGTATAAGTATGTCGGGGGCAGAACACTTCCCCCTCCATAGTGCCGCTCACCACCGCACATGCAGCAGAATACTGTTGTTTAGTCCCAACCGCTGGTTGCGCAGAGCCATCGGTATACATGACCACTTGATATTGGTCAATAGGCAACGTACCAGCAGGAACAGGGTATTCCATCTCATATTGAAGAAATTCTTGAGTCTGCAGTTTAGGGTCAAATACGTAATCTACATCAGTGGCTGTCAAAGACGTAGCCCATTGTATCCATCGCGGGTGCAAAGCTTTCGAATTTGGAACACTCGCTTTTGTAACTGCCTCTAAGGCCGGAATTGGGGAAACGACAATGATGCGTTGACCCTGGGCTAGCGGTCTTTCTTTAATAACAGCCATCTGTACTGCAGTGAGAATTTTCTCAGTCTGTGCAAAACGTTGTTCTGCAGCAGAATACAAGTGAGACTTGTATGCAATCGGGACTGTCTCCCCTTCATTAAAGGTGACATAAGTAAACCCAACAGCCCCAGGTATCACCCTGATGACTAAATGTGTCTTATTGTCCCGTGTGTGTAAGTGTTTAACTGCTAAGAGATCACTCTGTAACTCTCGCAGTATGTGTGTATGTTCAATCGTCCAAAACCTACTCAAAAAATTTGGGCGAATCAACTTGTATAAGGGTTTTATACGCGTCGCATATTCAGGAATGTAAGTTCTGCCAAAATTCAGAAGACCCAACAATGACTGGAGCTTCCGAACCGTATTAGGAGGCTGCAATAAAGCACATTTCTCCAAAAAATGTGGCGCTAGGCTCTTGCCCTCACTCGACAACTCATATCCCAGGAAAATGACACTGAGGAAGGCAATCTTTGATTTCTTAAAATTAAACTTATAGCCAATATCAGCAAACCCCACAACAATGCGCGATACACGCCTTAGATGTTGCAGAATCTCATCATCTGTCAGATATATGTCATCAACATATGGTAACGCTTCAGGGTCGAACTCATGCAGCATTTCAGTTACACGAGCCGAAAACAGTCCTGGGCTATTCTTATACCCCTGAGGCAAACGACAAAAACATTTCTGAGAGCCAAACGCACTGAAAAAGGTATAGTCCCGACTCTCGGGCGCTATATTCTGGCAGAAAAATCCATTCGAGATATCTAATGTTGTCTTGTATTTTTTACACACGATATTATTCATAAGCGCTGCGCTGTGTGAATTCTGTATTGCATATGTGCGTGGAAGACTATTCAAATGTCGGTAATCCACCACTATCCTATATGAATGGTCCGGTTTAGCAACCAGAAACAAGGGATTATTCATCGGCGAGACACAGGGCTCAATTACACCCTGATACTCCAATTGTGTAAGAATTTTTCTAACCGATGCCCTTGCTTCAAATTTGATAGGATACTGCGGTTGTGGCTGAGGTTCGCCCTTTATCGGAATTACATGATAAGGTGATTGTCTGTCCCACCCCACATTATTTCTATACAAGGCGGGAGCCTGTGCTAGAGCCCATGATTTACTATAGGACTCCGCTAGTTCTCTCGGAACAAGTGGTGAGAAGGAAGGTGTAATAACCTCCTCCCCAACTGGACAGTCGCGAACAAAGTCAGGTGGCCAATCCTGTTCGGCCAGCAGAACATCATATGATTTTACCACATGGTCCCAAAAAATGGCGTTTATAATACGGTCAATGTCCCCTTCCAATCGCAGAGTCACATTATATACTCTATCAGGATCAGAGACTCGCATATCCGCCGTCTCGACTTGTATGAAGTCATCAGTTGCTTTTACCTCCAGATGCTCTAGAAGACTCCGGCGAACTATTGTGACCTCTGCCGCGCTGTCTAACAGTGCCAACGCCCATGTCTTATTCGTCAAGAGAACTCTCTTCTTGAGCGGCATGTCTGACTGAGACTGCTGCCACTTTCTTCTTTTTAAATTGCTGTTTTTGTTGCAGCGGTTTCTCTTCTTGTTTAATAGAAACCTCCGCTGAGCGTTGTGAATCCTGTCTCGGTTTCACGTACTCCGTCCTCCGCTCTGACCGCCCACCTCTCTCACTTCTCTTTTCCGAGGAGTCCTGAAAGGAACGAGATTGGCGTGTATCAGTATATTGATATCTATCAGGCGTCTTCAAAGTATCCCTATTCCTGAGATTATACTTATTCTGTGGGGTCTCCGGTTGCGGAGACTGCCCACCATCTTTCTTAGGTGTTTGCTGTTTCTTTTCCCAGGGCTTTTTCGAACCCTCAGGTTGTTGCTGTTTAGCATTTTCTTTATTATTTTTACCCTGTAACTGGGGTTTTTGCGGTCTAGCCCCTAGGCTATCAAGACCAATACTAGAATATGTTTCCGCTATTATTCTCGGAAGCTCCCACTCCTGATTAAGCAGCGGAACATCCCGAAGACGCATTCGCACTGCTAGTGCTACTGCCTCTCCTTTGAGATTACTCAAAATAATAGAAGAAACTGTGGCAAAATTGCCCAGCAACTGCATGCCCAAATCTAAGGCAGGGGCAGCCCCATATTCATCTTGAATCTGTTTAAGCGCGTCCGGTAAATTAGCTAATGTCGGTGTACCGTGTGCCGTAGTGTAGAGCGCGGCAAACACCGTGCCCCAGGTATTACAAAGGTCCACCGGAGGAACCATCCCATACGGCAAACACATCGTCAAAATTCTATGTTTATCCTGAGGTCCCGTATGGGGAAATACTGCTTCCAGCGTGTTAATTTTTTGCGCCAGCCAAAATGGAGTCTCCTCTCGTTTAGCCGGTACTTTACCCATAACTGAATGTACAGTGGCCGGATTAATTCCCGGAACCACTGCCTGTGGGTGCGCCGGAGCAGCACGCGCTGCATTCGTATTTAGTGTCTGCATGACAAACTGAACTAATCGTCTATATGTAGCTGTTAAGTCTGTATATAAACGACGAACTTCAACCACTGCCAATTGAGCAACCGCAGGATGAGGTGTATATGTAGCCAATAAAGGCCAGGTAGGACCATCATTACTCAGCGGACCTAACCTAACTTGTGCTACTGTGTGTGGGAGGGCGCCATCAAGCCAATTATGGTGTTCTTGATAAGATAGAGGTATTTCTAAATATGCGTAAGCCCTGTATTGTCAAGGGACATTCGCAACAGTGTATTCGTGAAAAGTATTTGTTCCCTGTAGGAAGTTGGCTCTGCATGCACTATTTCAAAGTAAGGAATAGTATGCACAGAGTCCAAGGGTTCCCCTTAGAGGTAAGATAGTGGCAAAAAGAGATAATACTAATGCTCTATTTTGTGGTAGTGTGGTCGAGCAGTAGGCTTATCAAAGGAGTAGTGTTAAGCATTTGTTGTACATACACACAGGCAATAAATGAGGAACACACACTCAGAGACAAATCCAGCCAATAGGTTTTGTTATAGAAACATTTCTTTTCTTAGTTTATTTTAAGAACCACAGGTTCAAATTTTACATGTAATATCTCATTTGAAAGGTATTGCAGGTAAGTACTTTAGGAACTTTGAATCATTTCATTAGCATGTATACTTTTCACATAAAACACAATAAGCTGTTTTAAAAGTGGACACAGTGCAATTTTCACAGTTCCTGGGGGAGGTAAAGTAATGTTAGTTTTCACAGGTAAGTAAGTCACTTACAGGTTTCAGTTTTTGGTCCAAGGTAGCCCACCGTTGGGGGTTCAGAGCAACCCCAAAGTTACCACACCAGCAGCTCGGGCCGGTCAGGTGCAGAGGTCAAAGAGGTGCCCAAAACGCATAGGCTTCAATGGAGAGAAGGGGGTGCCCCGGTTCCGGTCTGCCAGCAGGTAAGTACCCGCATCTTCGGAGGGCAGACCAGGGGGGTTTTGTAGGGCACCGGGGGGGACACAGGTCAGCACAAAAGGTACACCCTCAGCAGCGCGGGGGCGGCCGGGTGCAGTGTGCAAACACGCGTCGGGTTTGTAATGGTTTTCAATGAGAGATCAAGGGATCTCTTCAGCGTTGCAGGCAGGCAAGGGGGGGGGCTCCTCGGGGTAGCCACCACCTGGGCAAGGGAGAGGGCCTCCTGGGGGTCACTCCTGCACAGGAGTTCCGTTTCTTTAGGTGCTGGGGGCTGCGGGTGCAGAGTCTTTTCCAGCCGTCGGGAAAGGGAGTTCAGGCAGTCGCGGTCAGGGGGAGCCTCGGGATTCCCTCTGCAGGCGTCGCTGTGGGGGCTCAGGGGGGACAACTTTGGTTACTCACAGTCGTAGAGTCGCCGGAGGGTCCTCCCTGAAGCGTTGTTTCTCCACCAGTCGAGTCGGGGTCGCCGGGTGCAGTGTTGCAAGTCTCACGCTTCTTGCGGGGAGTTGCAGGGGTCTTTAAATCTGCTCCTTGAAACAAAGTTGCAGTTCTTTTGGAGCAGTGCCGCTGTCCTCGGGAGTTTCTTGGTCTCGTGGAAGTAGGGCAGTCCTCTGAGGATTCAGAGGTCGCTGGTCCTGGAGAAAGCGTCGCTGGAGCAGGGTTCTTTAGAAGGCAGGAGACAGGCCGGTAGGACTGGCGCCAAAGCAGTTGGTGTCTTCTTTCTTCTTCTGCAGGGGTTTTCAGCTCAGCAGTCTTCTTCTTCGGTAAGTTGCAGGAATCTAAATTCTTAGGTTCAGGGGAACCCTTAAATACTAAATTTAAGGGCGTGTTTAGGTCTGGGGGGTTAGTAGCCAATGGCTACTAGCCCTGAGGGTGGGTACACCCTCTTTGTGCCTCCTCCCAAGGGGAGGGGGTCACATCCCTAATCCTATTGGGGAATCCTCCATCTGCAAGATGGAGGATTTCTAAAAGTTAGAGTCACTTCAGCTCAGGACACCTTAGGGGCTGTCCTGACTGGGCAGTGACTCCTCCTTGTTTTTCTCATTATTTTCTCCGGCCTTGCCACCAAAAGTGGGGGCCGTGGCCGGAGGGGGCGGGCAACTCCACTAGCTGGAGTGTCCTGTGGTGCTGGCACAAAGGGGTGAGCCTTTGAGGCTCACCGCCAGGTGTGACAGCTCCTGCCTGGGGGAGGTGTTAGCATCTCCACCCAGTGCAGGCTTTGTTACTGGCCTCAGAGTGACAAAGGCACTCTCCCCATGGGGCCAGCAACATGTCTCGGTTGTGGCAGGCTGCTGGAACTAGTCAGCCTACACAGATAGTCGGTTAAGGTTT
This sequence comes from Pleurodeles waltl, assembly GCF_031143425.1. Classification (NCBI taxonomy): domain Eukaryota; kingdom Metazoa; phylum Chordata; class Amphibia; order Caudata; family Salamandridae; genus Pleurodeles; species Pleurodeles waltl. The sequence goes on from NC_090446.1 coordinate 998,523,975, forward strand.
CAGGGGGCACCTCTAAGGTGCCCTCTGGGGTGTATTTTACAATAAAATGTACACTGGCATCAGTGTGCATTTATTGTGCTGAGAAGTTTGATACCAAACTTCCCAGTTTTCAGTGTAGCCATTATGGTGCTGTGGAGTTCGTGTAAAACAGACTCCCAGACCATATACTCTTATGGCTACCCTGCACTTACAATGTCTAAGGTATTGCTTAGACACTGTAGGGGCACAGTGCTCATGCACTGGTGCCCTCACCTAGGGTATAGTGCACCCTGCCTTAGGGCTGTAAGGCCTACTAGAGGGGTGACTTATCTATACCTGCATAGGCAGTGAGAGGCTGGCATGGCACCCTGAGGGGAGTGCCATGTCGACTTACTCGTTTTGTTCTCACCAGCACACACAAGCTGGCAAGCAGTGTGTCTGTGCTGAGTGAGGGGTCTCCAGCACTTCCTTGGCATCAGGGCCCTTGGTACCAGGGGTACCACTTACAAGGGACTTATCTGGATGCCAGGGTGTGCCAATTGTGGAATCAAAAGTACAGGTTAGGGAAAGAACACTGGTGCTGGGGCCTGGTTAGCAGGCCTCAGCACACTTTCAATTCAAAACATAGCATCAGCAAAGGCAAAAAGTCAGGGGGTAACCATGCCAAGGAGGCATTTCCTTACACAACCCCCCCCCCCAAACGAAAGAGGATGAGACTAACCTTTCCCAAGAGAGTCTTCATTTTCTAAGTGGAAGAACCTGGATAGGCCATCTGCATTGGCATGGGCAGTCCCAGGTCTGTGTTCCATTATAAAGTCCATTCCCTGTAGGGAGATGGACCACCTCAACAGTTTTGGATTTTCACCTTTCATTTGCATCAGCCATCTGAGAGGTCTGTGGTCAGTTTGAACTAGGAAGTGAGTACCAAAAAGGTATGGTCTCAGCTTCTTCAGGGACCAAACCACAGCAAAGGCCTCCCTCTCAATGGCACTCCAACGCTGCTCCCTGGGGAGTAACCTCCTGCTAATGAAAGCAACAGGCTGGTCAAGGCCATCATCATTTGTTTGGGACAAAACTGCCCCTATCCCATGTTCAGAGGCATCTGTTTGCACAATGAACTGCTTGGAGTAATCTGGAGCTTTTAGAACTGGTGCTGTGCACATAGCTTGTTTCAGGGTGTCAAAGGCCTGTTGGCATTCTACAGTCCAGTTTACTTTCTTGGGCATTTTCTTGGAGGTGAGTTCTGTGAGGGCTGTCACAATGGATCCACATCCCTTCACAAACCTCCTGTAGTACCCAGTCAAGCCAAGGAATGCCCTGACTTGAGTCTGGGTTTTTGGAGCTGCCCAGTCCAGAATAGTCTGGATCTTAGGCTGAAGTGGCTGAACTTGGCCTCCACCTACAAGGTGTCCCAAGTAAACCACAGTTCCCTGCCCTATCTGGCATTTGGATGCCTTGATAGAGAGGCCTGCAGATTGCAGGGCCTTCAAAACCTTCTTCAGGTGGACCAGGTGATCCTGCCAGGTGGAGCTGGAGACCGCAATATCGTCAAGATAAGCTGCACTAAAGGATTCCAACCCAGCAAGGACTTGATTCACCAACCTTTGGAAGGTGGCAGGGGCATTCTTTAAACCAAAGGGCATAACAGTGAACTGATAATGCCCATCAGGTGTGGAGAATGCTGTCTTTTCTTTTGCTCCAGGGGCCATTCTGATTTGCCAGTACCCTGCTGTTAAGTCAAAGGTACTTAAGAATTTGGCAGCCCCTAATTTGTCTATTAGCTCATCAGCTCTAGGAATGGGATGAGCATCTGTCTTGGTGACAGAGTTGAGGCCTCTGTAGTCCACACAAAACCTCATCTCTCTCTTTCCTTCTTTGGTGTGAGGTTTGGGGACTAAGACCACTGGGCTAGCCCAGGGGCTGTCAGAGTACGCAATTACTCCCAATTCCAGCATCTTGTGGACTTCCACCTTGATGCTTTCCTTAACTTGGTCAGACTGTCTAAATATTTTGTTTTTGACAGGCATGCTGTCTCCTGTGTCCACATCATGGGTACACAGGTGTGTCTGACCAGGGGTTAGGGAAAAGAGTTCAGCAAACTGCTGCAGGACCTTCCTACAGTCAGACTGCTGTTGGCTAGAGAGGGTGTCTGAGTAGATCACTCCATCCACTGAGCCATCTTTAGGGTCTGATGAGAGGAGATCAGGGAGAGGTTCACTCTCAGCTTCCTGGTCCTCATCTGTTACCATCAACAGATTTACATCAGCCCTGTCATGGAAGAGCTTAAGGCGGTTCACATGGATCACCCTCTTGGGGCTCCTGCTTGTGCCCAGGTCCACCAGGTAGGTGACCTGACTCTTCCTTTCTAGTACGGGGTAAGGGCCACTCCATTTGTCCTGGAGTGCCCTGGGAGCCACAGGCTCCAGAACCCAGACTTTCTGCCCTGGTTGAAATTCAACCAGTGCAGCCTTTTGGTCATACCACAACTTCTGGAGTTGTTGGCTGGCCTCAAGGTTTTTACTTGCCTTTTCCATGTACTCTGCCATCCTTGAGCGAAGGCCAAGTACATAGTCCACTATGTCTTGTTTAGGCTCATGAAGAGGTCTCTCCCAGCCTTCTTTAACAAGAGCAAGTGGTCCCCTTACAGGGTGGCCAAACAGAAGTTCAAAGGGTGAGAATCCTACTCCCTTCTGAGGCACCTCTCTGTAAGCGAAAAGCAGACATGGCAGGAGGACATCCCATCTCCTTTTGAGTTTTTCTGGGAGCCCCATGATCATGCCCTTTAATGTCTTGTTGAATCTCTCAACAAGGCCATTAGTTTGTGGATGATATGGTGTAGTGAATTTATAAGTCACCCCACACTCATTCCACATGTGTTTTAGGTATGCTGACATGAAGTTGGTACCTCTGTCAGACACCACCTCCTTAGGGAAACCCACTCTGGTAAAGATACCAATGAGGGCCTTGGCTACTGCAGGGGCAGTAGTCGACCTAAGGGGAATAGCTTCAGGATACCTAGTAGCATGATCCACTACTACTAGGATGTACATATTTCCTGAGGCTGTGGGAGGTTCTAGTGGACCAACTATGTCCACACCCACTCTTTCAAAGGGGACCCCCACCACTGGAAGTGGAATGAGGGGGGCCTTTGGATGCCCACCTGTCTTACCACTGGCTTGACAGGTGGGGCAGGAGAGGCAAAACTCCTTAACCTTCTGGGACATGTTGGGCCAGTAGAAGTGGTTGACTAATCTCTCCCACGTCTTGGTTTGTCCCAAATGCCCAGCAAGGGGAATATCATGGGCTAAGGTCAGAATAAACTCTCTGAAACCCTGAGGCACTACCACTCTCCTAGTGGCACCAGGTTTGGGATCTCTTGCCTCAGTGTACAGGAGTCCATCTTCCCAATAGACCCTATGTGTTCCATTTTTCTTGCCATTGGACTCTTCAGCAGCTTGCTGCCTAAGGCCTTCAAGAGAGGGACAGGTTTCTTGTCCCTTACACAGCTCTTCCCTTGAGGGTCCCCCTGGGCCTAAGAGCTCAACCTGATAAGGTTCCAGCTCCATTGGCTCAGTTCCCTCAGAGGGCAGAACTTCTTCCTGAGAAGAGAGGTTCTCTTTTTCTTGCTGTGTTGCAGCTGGTTTCCCAGCTGACTTTCCTTTCCTCTTGGTAGGCTGGGCCTTTCTTCCAGACTCCAGCTCTACTTTTTCACCCTGAGCCTTGCACTGTGCCCTTGTCTTGACACACACCAGTTCAGGGATACCCAGCATGGCTGCATGGGTTTTCAGTTCTACCTCAGCCCATGCTGAGGACTCCAGGTCATTTCCAAGCAAACAGTCTACTGGGATATTTGAGGAGACCACCACCTGTTTCAGGCCATTGACCCCTCCCCACTCTAAAGTTACCATAGCCATGGGATGTACTTTAGTCTGATTGTCAGCGTTGGTGACTGAATAAGTTTGTCCAGCCAGGTATTGGCCAGGGGAAACCAGTTTCTCTGTCACCATAGTGACACTGGCACCTGTATCCCTCAGGCCCTCTACACTTGTCCCATTAATTAAGAGCTGCTGCCTGTATTTTTGCATGTTAGGGGGCCAGGCAGCTAGTGTGGCTAAATCCACCCCACCCACAGACACTAATGTAGCTTCAGTGTGACACCTGATTTGCTCTGGGCACACTGTTGATCCCACTTGGAGACTGGCCATTCCAGTTTTAGCTGGATGGGAGTTAGAAGTGGTATCTTTCTTGGGACAGGCCTTGTCTCCAGTTTGGTGTCCAGGCTGACTACAGCTACGACACCAGGCCTTTTTGGGATCAAAGTTTTTACCCTTGTACCCAGAATTGTTTTGTGAAGAGGCTCTGGGCCCACCCTCCTGTGCAGGTTTTTGGGGGCCTGTAGAAGACTCTTTACTATTTTTGTTTTTGGCTGTCTCACCACCTTTCCCCTGGGGAGGTTTTGTGACCCCTTTCTTTTGGTCACCCCCTGTGGAAGTTTTGGACACCCTAGTCTTGACCCAATGGTCCGCCTTCTTTCCCAATTCTTGGGGAGAAATTGGTCCTAGGTCTACCAGATGCTGATGCAGTTTGTCATTGAAACAATTACTTAACAGGTGTTCTTTCACAAATAAATTGTACAGACATCATAATTACTTACACCACTGCCTTGAATCCAACCATCTAGTGTTTTTACTGAGTAGTCTACAAAGTCAACCCAGGCCTGGCTCGAGGATTTTTGAGCCCCCCTGAATCTAATCCTATACTCCTCAGTGGAGAATCCAAAGCCCTCAATCAGGGTACCCTTCATGAGGTCATAAGATTCTGCATCTTTTCCAGAGAGTGTGAGGAGTCTATCCCTACACTTTCCTGTGAACATTTCCCAAAGGAGAGCACCCCAGTGAGATTTGTTCACTTTTCTGGTTACACAAGCCCTCTCAAAAGCTGTGAACCATTTGGTGATGTCATCACCATCTTCATATTTAGTTACAATCCCTTTAGGGATTTTCAACATGTCAGGAGAATCTCTGACCCTATTTATGTTGCTGCCACCATTGATGGGTCCTAGGCCCATCTCTTGTCTTTCCCTTTCTATGGCTAGGATCTGTCTTTCCAAAGCCAATCTTTTGGCCATCCTGGCTAACTGGATGTCCTCTTCACTGGAGTTATCCTCAGTGATTTCAGAGAGGTTGGTCCCTCCTGTGAGGGAACCAGCATCTCTGACTATGATTTGTGGAGTCAGGGCTTGAGAGGCCCTGTCTTCCCTAGATAGGACTGGTAGGGGGGGAATCACCCTCCAAGTCACTATCATCATCCTCTGAGTTGCCATCCTCAGAGGGGTTGGCCTTTTCAAACTCTGCCAACAGCTCCTGGAGCTGTAGTTTGGAAGGTCTGGGGCCCTTTACTATTTTCTTTATTTTACAGAGTGACCTTAGCTCCCTCATCTTAAGATGGAGGTAAGGTGTGGTGTCGAGTTCCACCACATTCATCTCTGCACTAGACATTATGCTTCTAAAAGTTGGAATACTTTTTAAGAATCTAAAACTAGTTCTTGGTTCTAATTCAAACTTTTATCAATCTTTTAAACTCTAAAAGAAATGCTAACAGGGACTAACACAAGGCCCTAGCAGGACTTTAAAGAATTTAGAAAAATTTCAAATTGCAAAAATGAATTTCTAATGACAATTTTTGGAATTTGTCGTGCGATCAGGTATTGGCTGAGTAGTCCAGCAAATGCAAAGTCTTGTACCCCACCGCTGATCCACCAATGTAGGAAGTTGGCTCTGCATGCACTATTTCAAAGTAAGGAATAGTATGCACAGAGTCCAAGGGTTCCCCTTAGAGGTAAGATAGTGGCAAAAAGAGATAATACTAATGCTCTATATTGTGGTAGTGTGGTCGAGCAGTAGGCTTATCAAAGGAGTAGTGTTAAGCATTTGTTGTACATACACACAGGCAATAAATGAGGAACACACACTCAGAGACAAATCCAGCCAATAGGTTTTGTTATAGAAAAATATATTTTCTTAGTTTATTTTAAGAACCACAGGTTCACATTTTACATGTAATATCTCATTTGAAAGGTATTGCAGGTAAGTACTTTAGGAACTTTGAATCATTTCATTAGCATGTATACTTTTCACATAAAACACAATAAGCTGTTTTAAAAGTGGACACAGTGCAATTTTCACAGTTCCTGGGGGAGGTAAAGTAATGTTAGTTTTCACAGGTAAGTAAGTCACTTACAGGTTTCAGTTTTTGGTCCAAGGTAGCCCACCGTTGGGGGTTCAGAGCAACCCCAAAGTTACCACACCAGCAGCTCGGGCCGGTCAGGTTCAGAGGTCAAAGAGGTGCCCAAAACGCATAGGCTTCCATGGAGAGAAGGGGGTGCCCCGGTTCCGGTCTGCCAGCAGGTAAGTACCCGCGTCTTCGGAGGGCAGACCAGGGGGGTTTTGTAGGGCACCGGGGGGACACAGGTCAGCACAAAAGGTACACCCTCAGCAGCGCGGGGGCGGCCGGGTGCAGTGTGCAAACACGCGTCGGGTGTGTAATGGTTTTCAATGAGAGATCAAGGGATCTCTTCAGCGTTGCAGGCAGGCAAGGGGGGGGGCTCCTCGGGGTAGCCACCACCTGGGCAAGGGAGAGGGCCTCCTGGGGGTCACTCCTGCACAGGAGTTCCGTTTCTTTAGGTGCTGGGGGCTGCGGTTGCAGAGTCTTTTCCAGCCGTCGGGAAAGGGAGTTCAGGCAGTCGCGGTCAGGGGGAGCCTCGGGATTCCCTCTGCAGGCGTCGCTGTGGGGGCTCAGGGGGGACAACTTTGGTTACTCACAGTTGTAGAGTCGCTGGAGGGTCCTCCCTGAAGCGTTTTTTCTCCACCAGTCGTGTCGGGGTCGCCGGGTGCAGTGTTGCAAGTCTCACGCTTCTTGCGGGGAGTTGCAGGGGTCTTTAAATCTGCTCCTTGAAACAAAGTTGCAGTTCTTTTGGAGCAGTGCCGCTGTCCTCGGGAGTTTCTTGGTCTCGTGGAAGTAGGGCAGTCCTCTGAGGATTCAGAGGTCGCTGGTCCTGAAGAAAGCGTTGCTGGAGCAGGGTTCTTTAGAAGGCAGGAGACAGGCCGGTAGGACTGGGGCCAAAGCAGTTGGTGTCTTGTTTCTTCTTCTGCAGGGGTTTTCAGCTCAGCAGTCTTCTTCTTCGGTAAGTTGCAGGAATCTAAATTCTTAGGTTCAGGGGAGCCCTTAAATACTAAATTTAAGGGTGTGTTTAGGTCTGGGGGGTTAGTAGCCAATGGCTACTAGCCCTGAGGGTGGGTACACCCTCTTTGTGCCTCCTCCCAAGGGGAGGGGGTCACATCCCTAATCCTATTGGGGAATCCTCCATCTGCAAGATGGAGGATTTCTAAAAGTTAGAGTCACTTCAGCTCAGGACACCTTAGGGGCTGTCCTGACTGGGCAGTGACTCCTCCTTGTTTTTCTCATTATTTTCTCCGGCCTTGCCGCCAAAAGTGGGGGCCGTGGCCGGAGGGGGCGGGCAACTCCACTAGCTGGAGTGTCCTGCGGTGCTGGCACAAAGGGGTGAGCCTTTGAGGCTCACCGCCAGGTGTGACAGCTCCTGCCTGGGGGAGGTGTTAGCATCTCCACCCAGTGCAGGCTTTGTTACTGGCCTCAGAGTGACAAAGGCACTCTCCCCATGGGGCCAGCAACATGTCTCGGTTGTGGCAGGCTGCTGGAACTAGTCAGCCTACACAGATAGTCGGTTAAGGTTTCAGGGGGCACCTCTAAGGTGCCCTCTGGGGTGTATTTTACAATAAAATGTACACTGGCATCAGTGTGCATTTATTGTGCTGAGAAGTTTGATACCAAACTTCCCAGTTTTCAGTGTAGCCATTATGGTGCTGTGGAGTTCGTGTAAAACAGACTCCCAGACCATATACTCTTATGGCTACCCTGCACTTACAATGTCTAAGGTATTGCTTAGACACTGTAGGGGCACAGTGCTCATGCACTGGTGCCCTCACCTAGGGTATAGTGCACCCTGCCTTAGGGCTGTAAGGCCTACTAGAGGGGTGACTTATCTATACCTGCATAGGCAGTGAGAGGCTGGCATGGCACCCTGAGGGGAGTGCCATGTCGACTTACTCGTTTTGTTCTCACCAGCACACACAAGCTGGCAAGCAGTGTGTCTGTGCTGAGTGAGGGGTCTCCAGGGTGGCATAAGACATGCTGCAGCCCTTAGAGACCTTCCTTGGCATCAGGGCCCTTGGTACCAGGGGTACCACTTACAAGGGACTTATCTGGATGCCAGGGTGTGCCAATTGTGGAATCAAAAGTACAGGTTAGGGAAAGAACACTGGTGCTGGGGCCTGGTTAGCAGGCCTCAGCACACTTTCAATTCAAAACATAGCATCAGCAAAGGCAAAACGTCAGGGGGTAACCATGCCAAGGAGGCATTTCCTTACATTTCCCCATCCACTGCTGGAAATCCGACCCAAGAATAAAAAAGTTCCGTTCTATAGGCTGCATGGGCGTCCACCACAAAAGTGACTGGACCCCCCTGGACTGTTAGTCCATGTGTCAACAGATGTCCCGTGAGCGGGTGACGCATATTAATTGCTATATTCACTACATTAGGATTTGCCATTTTATAAAAAAAATAGCTCCAGGTCAGAGAAGGCACACCAATATCGGGGTTTTCCTTTCAAAGTTCAAGCTTGAACAACCAACCACTAAGCAATAGGAATCACCTATTCCGTGGCGGCGGAAAGCCTCAGCCCCACGGACGTCTCCGTATACGGAACCGAGGAGTCAAAATATATATGAGACCAAGAGAGTCAGTCGGACCTAATCATTAGAGCCAGACCAAACGTTGGCGGCGCCATGTCGCGTGGGCTCTCATTATTCTAAATGAGACTACTGGATTTCTAGGTAGCAGGATCTATAACGGTGTGGGGGACTGAGTCTGACCCACGTGTAAAGAACTCTGTCACCCTAAATCCGGTTTTTGCTCCGGCTAACTAGCAGTGCCTCATTTCTCCCATGTGGAAGGAATGATTCGGCAGCCGAGCGCATGACATCTTTGGAACTTCTCAGGGAAGTCGTGGTTACTCAGATCCAAACCAACTCTCTTATTTCCAATATGATCTCATATACAAAGACAGTATAAGTTTTATATAATGTTTTTTAATAAAACAAATGTATTTTAGATATTAAGGCGTGAGCCGCAATAACCAGAATGATACAACACAGTAGGATTGTAATAGTCACCAGGAGAGTAAAACATAAGAACAAAGCTATCATATTGTCAAACAGTTTCTACTCTCCCTCTGCTTGTTCTATTTAGAGCACAGCATGTTAAGCTTCTAGCTTGCCTATTAGAATCACTGTGGAGACAACAGCCCTCATACCTGAGCAAAGACCTGTGATCTTGGTTCAACATCTGCAACGAGGCAGTCAGCGTCTAGTTGTGGTTCCCTGGTCGGAATCTCCCTCTTGCGTGTATTGGGACAAGGAAGTGATTTTATAACTAACATGTCATTGTGATCACAAAATGTCCCTACGCAGGAATGCCAAGTCTAAACTCTTACCACGTCTATCGGCAATGTACCAGACTGTATCCTTGACTGAAGCACAGAGTAAATATGTTATGGAGAACTCCAGTGCTGAAGTAGGCAAAACAGTGTGATATGAATAAAAAAAAACAACACCGTAGAACTGGCTATTTGAAAAATAACAGTACGAAGCCTAATAAAAAGCATGTAGAGCAAAGTGCACAGAGGCTCTAAGCTGTCAGCAAATGAATAAAATATATTCAGGGCAAAGTGCACAAAGGCCTAAAGCCTGAAGCTAAAGCGCAATGAATACGTAAAACTAACCACACTACACTAGTACATGAGTTACCTAACCATAACTATGTTTACTCTTGTGCAGCCAAGAAAACACAAGCATTCCGAGTGAGATCATGACTGGTTTAGGGTCCCTTTCTCTTAGATAACCCCCATCCACAAAGAACCATGGATGGGTCCTTCCTTAAAGGAGGACACCACCAACCACCCTCCCATACTGGGAGTTGTTGTGCAGGGGGCCCGGATGCCCTTAGGATACCTACCTCGGACACCCCGTACACTCACATTCCTTGTCCACCAAGTGCCTGTGCCAGCTTGTGCCAACAGCACCTGTGTAGATGGTTGCCAGGTAATGACCACATGTCAGTGACTGCCCCCAAGCCTCCACACCACTGTAACCTCCTTTTGACTTGCTGCCAGCACCTCTTGGAGGGTCCGGTGATGCTGCTGTTAACTTTGTTCTAAAAGGATGCTGTCCATAGACCCTAAATGTCCCCACCAATCATGGCCTCACCCACCACAGGCCAGCATGACTTACTTACTATCTGGCCCCCCACCATACTGTGTACACTGTAGTGACCATGCCAATATATTCCTGAGAAACGTTGCGTTATCCTCCTTAGATAAATGGAGTCCATCCTGCGAGAAAAACATTTCTCCTTTGATGCACCCATGTGGTATAAATGACAACTGAGCAGTCCTGACCAACTTACCAATCTTCCTGTTCAAATGCTTAACAGAGTTGTTGAGGGCTCTGACAGACCTATCACCCTTCCAGTTCAACCTGGAAACCTTGTTGGACCATGTGATCATGGTCTCAGGAAACTTTTCGGCAAGCCAACCAATCTCCAAAATAACTAGTTCAAACAAATCCTTCCTCTCATGTTCTGCCAGATCATTTCCTCTATGATGCACAATTATGACCCCTGGGATTGTAAACTTGTGGGACAAGAGTCTGTCCAAGGCCATCCTCAGGTTGACCAAGCGTAGCCATCCTTCACCACAGAAAGTCAGCCAATACCCTGCTTCCTTTGCCCTAACTGAGTAGTCACCTGTGAAATAGTAAGGCTTTGCACGCCTCATGTACGAGTGGCCCAAAACTTCCTGCTTCCGCGTTGACAGGACACCATGAAGTCTCCAGTGGCCATATCAGCTCCCCACATCTTCCACCTGCATCAACAGGAGAATATGGAAAGAGAGATTAGTGACATAATACCTACAAGAGGTTCAATCTCAGCGCCTCCTGCTGGCGTGACCCCAATTGCCATGCAACTGTTGCCATTCTGTACAATGATATTACTCGCTGGTGGGACCATGACAGCAGAAACGCTACTCTGCTCCACCCCTTCAACTATGCCACTCTCAAGTGAGGCCTCTGGGGCAATCACCGCGCTTGGACCCCCTTCCTTCCTGGGTCCCTGCTCCCTAGCATGCTACTTCATCGGGGAATTGCCACCCGGGTTGCTGCTCATGGTCTCCTCTGCCTCTCTGTGGGCACCATCTGCTCCCTAGGCTGCCCCTTCTGTGGGGCCTGCAACGCATCCATCACATCCATTCTGTGCATCAATGCCTCCATATCTAGCACAGTGTGTGTAGGCTTGGAGCCCCTCTTCACATTTCCTGCTATCCTGATTATGGACGTGAAAGTGGCTCCAGATCACCAAATCGAAGTCCGAAAGTACCCTGCTCTGTGGCACTGCCAAACAGCAAATAAACAAGCCAACCCTTTCCCTTACTCAATTGCTTGGACCAGCGGGGCAAGCAGGAATGACCAATCAGAAACACTGAAAATAATGTCAGGGGCCGCTCCACTGCTAATTAGCCAGTTACAGGAAACTGCAGGCTCCTACATTGCAGCACAAAAAAACATCCTAAACCAACAATGTAAAGTCAGGCCAGATAATATAGAGGCGTGCCAAACACAAAGTGGGGGGTCACTAAGGCAACACCAAATGGTTAGAATTCCAATCAAATCAATATTACTTGCAAATCGCCCTTCTAGAGCCTTTGAGCCAGTACAGCAGCAATTGTCCCCAATCAGCCCCCCAGCACTGCTCTTCCAATGCTGCTAGAGACTGCCTCCAAATTCCAAGCTCCTTCAATAAAGTGCAGTCAAATAAGCAAAATAACAAAAAATGCCCAAACAGAGGGGCCTCAATGCACTTCCCACGCACCCTCACCTATGCAGCCTTGGTATGGCCCCCACACACACACTGGAGCCGCAACTGAGCAATTAAGAACTCCGAACATGCGAGAAATCTCAAGCCTGTGCAGCTGACGGGACGCCCTCAGGGGTCTGCAATGGCTGCAGTACAGAGCTGGTGCTGTGTGTATGAAGCGAGCTGAAACATCTGGCAATGCTCGGAGTGGGGAGTGAGGAGAAATCCAAGTCCAGTGCCTCGGGCAGTGTGCGAAAACCAAAAAGCCTGCTTGCCACCCGCCCCACTTTTTAAGGGGTGGGGCCAACCTACCTCATCGGTCACAACCCTGGATCTACTTTGGTGCTTCTGAAGGTCGCGCCTGGCTGGCCTCAAAGTCTGTGGTGCTTGTGCACCACGACCCCAGATGTGGGCCATGGCTCCTCAATATACAGGAAGCTCCCCTAAGGTGGGAGAGCCTCTGCATTTAATATGGTGGGACTTGTGACTGTTCTGTCATGAAGCCCTTGGATAGTGTGACCCTTGGCAATTGCCCATTATGCCCATGCCTTAATGTAAGTCTCAGCTATTTACTATTTCCAAGCACCAAATAAACACAAATCCATTTTTCTCCAGCACATGAATATTGTAAGGAGGCACACCAGTTGTTCCATAGACCAGCCATGTCGCTCTCCGCTACAATTTTTTCTGTCTTGAATATTCAAAAACTCTAACATCTTCCTTCTTGGAGGCATGTGCCTCTTGTACCACGTAATCTGTTTGCCACAAAGTGGAACTCAGTGGAAGGGATCTATCGTTGCATAACAGTGGGGTGTCCCAAAATGGAGGGACAATTTAGCATTTTTTTCATACAAAGGGCCTTATTCGCAAACCTGTTTGTGTGACAGGCCTCATATACCTGACCAAATACACTTTTTGCATACAAAATCAACTTTTGTAATTCATTGAATTCTTTTTCACATTTGTAAAACGATGTACTTATACATAGTTTCCATGTGATCAAATCTTCTCCTGTGGGTAGCGAGTGAGACGTTCTAGGGCTCGAATGCCCAGGAAGTTTTTGATCACCCACAAATTTGCACGTAACTGGCTAAGGATATTCCAACACCTCAGGCACTGGAAAAGGATGATGCGGCCTCCAAAATTGATGAGAGTGTAGGAGAAGAGGTTTCCCTACAGAGTAAGATAAATATTTTCCTTGTGATGGTGGTTAGCTCCGATGTGAATAACATTGAGATGAGCACAACACTTAGGTTGCCAAAAATGTGTTGCCATTTACTCTACTCAGAATACAGTACCTCGATTTTGAAGTTTTCATGTTCAGGCATCTGGCCTTCTTCAACACAGTCTGTGGCTAAGTCAAACTGCAACGTTTTCATGGTTGCCCTTAAAACCAGATTCATTTTCAAGATGAAGGAAGCTCTTAGTGCCATCTGCATAGATTTGGAATTGGAGGCGATCGTTTTTAATCACTGTGGCCAGTGGTTGCACGTGAAAGGTACAGAGTAAATGTGACAATTCTGAGCCTTGGAGAAGCCCTCATATAATCCTCCATAAGGCACAAATGATGTGGTACATATGTTGCTTCTGAGTGCAGTTGGTGTTGAATAAAAAGATTCATTACAAGGTGATACAAGTGACTCTTCCATTCTAGCAAGCAGTATAAAGGGATTGGAAGGCTCACAGTACCACTTGCTATCAATAAATCAAGAGAAGTGATGCTGGCTGACTTTAGTCTGGAGCAGCCTGTAGGCCCTCTGTGATACTAGCCGGTGTGGTCTCCTTCCCTCTCAAGGGCTTCAGGCCTGATTGATGGTTACGTGGTACTTGAGCAGTATTGAATGTTCTGTGGCTTCATGATATTACTTAGGAAAGCTAGGATTGGAACTTGTCAGCCATGTGATGGCTCTGTATGTATGGCCCGCTAGGCTTTTCAGTAATATGATGGTCAGTAATTACAAATTTGAGATAGAGAATCCTCTTTGAGGAAGAATGGACTTCATAACTCAACCGATGACTCCAGAGGCACCTCTCTTTCTGTGCATAGAACATTCTCTGGCCATCATTCCTTGGTTCCCAAAGAAACAGCACTATATTAGTATTACTGAAGTTCCTGCAAGAAGAAGGGTCTGGGGCAGAGATAGCCTGGTGCGCCATTTTCCAACCCTATCACCTTCCTACATATGGCAGGCCGAGGCTGCCCTTGGCTCACCCTCGCTAGCTTAGAAGTAAGAGCTACACAACAGTAGGAGTTTGCAAAGATTGCATTATGCAAGCCTAGTCTTGCCCAGATTGCAATGAATGCCTCACTTGCAGTTCGTAGAGTTTTCTGCTTTTCTTAGGCTTGTGCTATTTACTAGTTTTGTCCTGCAAGCTGGCAATATTCCTTGGGATGTACCCTTTTCTCATGTGTAACACTGATAAAACTGCTTTACTCGTGACTTAAAAACGGTTATGATAACATAAAAGGGACTCGAAAGTCCCTATTGTAATATGAAAAGCCACACACAGAAGTTTTGCAACCTACCGTTATCAATGATCGCAACCAAAGATCGAATGCAAGAGAATTATTGAAAGGTCTATTTTTATAACACAAAACACCCTGTGCACGTTACAAAAGGATATTGTACATCGAGTTCCACCACTTCGAATGCTGCACATCCCAACCCTGCTAGAAAAGTAAGATAAACCAGTGTGTTTACCACCTGCTACTGAAATGTGTGTGTTCGGTTAAATTTACAGATCTGTTTTTTTTCGAGCCCTAATCAACCTCTGAACCCATTTCCGTTGGTGCAACGAGCGCCTTTGAGATCTGTATTGAACGGAATGTAGTGTGTACTGTACACGGTACTACCTACAAGTCTGCGATTGGCTGCCCCAGTTGCCGGTCGTCTCTCCTAGTGTTTACCTCGTTGATTGGCACCTTGCGTGTTAAAGGCAGTCAGCCCGGGCCCTGCGGTCGGTGTTTGTATAAAAGGAGTAATGTTGTGTGTGTGTGTGCTAAGGGCACTGACAGGTGCTGACGGAGCTGCGGGCTTCCCAGTCTGAAGGAACGGCTTGTGAGCGCCGCGGGGACAATAGGCCTCATTGTTCACACGAACAGGCTCCTGCCTGCTCAGCCCATAGTTTACCTGCAGCACGAGACAGGTGTACCACGCTGCAGTCACGCAAGGGCGCTGCATAGAGTCAGCTCGAGCACTAACGGGAACTTTCGCAAGATATCTGAGTTTCCTCGGTAGCGACGATAAAAGCGCCGAGACTGTCATTGAAACAGGCAATGTGGCCCAAGAAGAAGCTTGTTGTAATTTTTGTGTTGCCATTTATGCTACACATTTTACCAGAGGGAGAAGCCTGCATAATTAATTCCTTGGTGTCTTTCGTTGAACATTAGTAAATGTTCAGACGTACATATATAGATAGTGAAGCGGGTCCACCACGTCTGCACAGTTTCCTATCTCTGATGGCACCTGGTGACCAAAAATACTCTTGAGTTTCATCTTGAGCGTGTCTACCGCATCGATCCCATTTTCACTTGTAACTTCTGGATGTGACCTTCACTCCGCTACTAATACATCTATGCCCATTGCAGCGAGTGGTCTTCAAAGACCTATTCCATGACTCCCAAAGGCTCCTAATGCAGACATGCTTCTTTTTAGATGAGCGTTCACCAAATCCCGGCTCTGTGCACTTGCCATGGTGCTGAGTGCGAGAGTGAGTCTGGAAACTGGGAACAGCCTCCCTGCATCTGATGAGCTATGGAGAACGCCACAATTTTTCCTTCACCCACAGCCAACAATTATGGATTAGGGCAGTGGAGTTATGTTCAATATCCACCTATATCTTCTGATGCAGCCATTAGAACAGTAGCACACACGCTTCCACAAGTAACGTTGGCACTCAAAAGCACTTCAAGCTACAGAACCAAGATAAAATCACCACATGCCTCGACCATGTGTTTCACCACTCTCCTGTGCTTCATACATTTGCTAAATCTTTAGGGGATTATTGTATGGACACTGCGGCTGTGTTGGACAGTGTAATCAATGCCAAATGACGACTCATCTCAGGAGGAGTCAATATGCTCAGAATCCACAAGCAGCACGTCATGCAGCACGGTGGCATTGCCACACAGTATGTCTGAGCAAGGATGATCGTGGCCATGCCTTCCAGGTGGCATAGGATTGTGGCAAATCTCATCTTTTACCCCAATAAGAACATCATGCTCGTTGGTAATGTTTTGTCACAACAAGAGTTAGGCAGCACCACCTTCTCACCTGATGGAACCACCCAGTGTCTGGGAAGAGGTCGTTTCCAGTTCCTCATGTTTAGGCTTATTCATCGGGTGCAAAGGAGAAGCATTGTTGACTGCTAATCATATTTTGATATCTGATATAACTCTGAGGGACGTGGCTTTAGCTAGCACTAACACAAGGCTGAAGAGCTCCTCGTTTTTGTGATGATTGTGACCATACTACCCGCTATTTGATCACATCTATTGCCTGTTATAAGTTTGCACCCCTCCTGGTGATAATACTCAATTGGATACACATGTCCTTAAATCATTCAAACAATTTCTGTTAAATAATAAGCATTGTTTCAGCCTTTTAATCCCAAGCTTGTGTTAACTATATTTCGCATGATTCTCGTTCTAGGGGGGTAGGATCTAGTTCACTGCCTGTGACTCGCTTCCAGACTTGGGAACCACTGCAGAATCTTGGGCATCCTATTAAACACTTGGCTCTTGTTTGCTTCCCAAATTAATGTAGTGGACAAGAGTGCCAACGTGCAGCTACCTACATGCAAAAAAATAATCACCTACTCCTTGAAGATGACCCTTAGGTGCAGGTGTTGGGAGCCCTAGTGATGTGTTGCTTAGACTACTACAGCCTCAATTAAAACAGGTTCACGAATACACTTTAAACTGGCTCCAAAGCTTAGAAAACTAAGATGCTGGACTGCCTATGAACCTATGAATGCATGAGGTAAAACTGGCATTGAAAGCACTCCAGTGCCTCTAGGTGAATGCAAGAGTCAAATTCAAAGTTCTCTTCGCTGTACTCAAGACCAGCTAGAGGTAGGGGCCAGTATTGTGTTACAGGTGCCTGTTTGTCTCTGGTTTACCAGTGTAAACATGTTGCCATTGCTGCTTCTGTAAGACTGGGATGGCTCCCGGTGTGTCAGGGTCAATGGCAGACTCGCAGACACAACAACACATTTTCACTCATTCACAATCACTCTTGCTTTTTCATTGTCATTTACTCTCATGCTGACTCTGACTCACTCATACGTACTCCCTCACTTGCACTCACTGTTACTCTAAATCCCCTTTTCCCGCTCACTCTCTTATTTTAACTTACTCTTACTCCCGCTTTCACTCATTCAGTCTCACTCAAATTCATTCTTACTCATACTTTCTCATTCTTAGATTTCACTCACCTATCTCACGCACCCTCACTCAATCTCACTCCAAGATACACTGTCACCCACTGTCACTCTCACTCAGGTGGTCATTACAACCCTGGCGGTCGGTGTTAAAGCGGCGGTGAGACCGCCAACAGGCCGGCGGTAAAAAAATGGAATTACGACCGTGGCGGAAACCGCCAACATAGACAGCCACTTTAACACTCCGACCGCCACAACGGTACAAACAAACAGCGCGGCGGTCACCGCCAACAGACAGGCGGAGGACAATGTACCGCCCACAGAATTACAACCTACCAATCGGCCACCTTTTCCGGGGCGGATTCACCGCGAACAAAAACACGGCGGAAACAGGACTTCGAAGGGAAAACGCTCACCTCTGCACACCCCACGAGGAACCAGGACGCCATGGAACCAGAGCTCCACATTTTTCCAGCCTTTATCTTCTTGCTCCTCTACCAGGAGCACGAACGCCGGCGGCGAAGCCCACAGTGAGTACTGCACCTATGACACAGGGGAGGGAAAAAACAGTGACAGACACACGCAGCACGCAACACCCCCACCCCCACCCTCACCCACGACAACACACAAACTAATACAGCATAATACATTACAGTTACAACCCCCAACCCCCCCCCCGGAAGAATGCAAAGACAAAAGGAAATGAGGTGAACGATTGTAATATAATAAAATTCAGTATTAAAAAAATATACATACACTATTTACAAATATATACACCAATAATATTAGTCCAAGGTATTCCACCATTAAAGTCCGTGGACCACTGGGCCCCAAATGCATGGGCGAGGCCCACACAAGATACCCGAACAAGACAGAGAGAACACTACAGGGGCATCAGATAGAAATAAAACAGGCACCTCAGGGGGAAAGGAAAGGGGGTCCACCTCAGCCGGTTGAGTAGACGACACCAAATCCACGAGGGGGCCCCATACCCACTGTTCAATCCTGGGGAGTGCAAAACCACAGTCTCTCAAGTCTCTACAGTGGGTGGTTTGCCCACTGTTCAATCCTGGGGAGTGCAAAGCAACAGTCTCTCAAGTCTCTACAGTGGGTGGGTTGCCCACTGTTCAATCTTGGGGAGTGCAAAGCCACAGTCTCTCAAGTGGATAACATTCTCCACTGATTCTGCAGGGGCCTTGTGCCCAGAGTGCTTCATCCTGCCAAGGACTGAGGTAGTGGATGTCTTTCTCCACGGGTTCTGGAGGGGGCCTTGTGCCCAGAGTGCTTCATCCTGCCAAGGACTGAGGTAGTGGATGTAACTCTCCACTTGTTCTGGAGGGGGCCTTGTGCCCAGAGTGCTTCATCCTGCCAAGGACTGAGGTAGTGGATGTAAATCTACACTGGTTCTGGAGGGGGCCTTGTGCCCAGAGTGCTTCATCCTGCCAAGGACTGAGGTAGTGGATGTCTTTCTCCACGGGTTCTGGAGGGGGCCTTGTGCCCAGAGTGCTTCATCCTGCCAAGGACTGAGGTAGTGGATGTCTTTCTCCACTGGTTCTGGAGGGGGCCTTGTGCCCAGAGTGCTTCATCCTGCTTGTGGCGGCCTCAGTAGCATCAGAGCTTTTGGCGCTCATGGGCCTGCGGTGCTTGTTGCAGCGGTGTCCTTTGCAGCGGTGCTTGTTGCGGCGGTGTCCTTGGCAGCGGTGCTTATGGCGGCGGTGTCCTTGGCAGCGGGGCTTGTGGCGGCGGTGTCCTTGGCAGAGGTGCTTGTGGCGGCGGTGTCTTTGGCAGCGGTGCTTGTGGTGGCGGTGTCCTTGGCAGCGGTGCTTGTGGCGGTGGTGTCTTTGGCAGCGGGGCTGCTGCTGGCGGTCCTGTCTGGGGCAGCGGGGCTGCTGCTGGCGGTCCTGTCTGGGGCAGCAGGGCTGATGGCGGTCGGCTCCTTGGCAGCGGGGCTGCTGCTGGCAGTCCTGTCTTGGGCAGTGGGGCTGCTGGTGGTCGGCTCCTGGGCAGCGGGGCTGATGGCGGTCTTCAACGCCGTGCTGATCTTCCCAGACTTGCCGTTTTTCTTGTGCCCCTTCCCACCTTGGAAGGTGTCGCAGCTGATTCCACACTCCCACCTGTACCCCTGGGAGAGGCTTTGGTGGCTGGTGTCTTCCCCCTCTCCCGCCGGGCACTGGCCAACTTTTGGTGCTTGACAGGTGGGGGACTGCCCGTGCTGTGGCTCCTTGCCACACTGCCTGCCCTGCTGCCTGGTGCACTCCATAATCCGGTGACTACTGGCACCACTGGTCCCGCTGATGTTGTGGCTGAGGTGCTAGGTTGGGACCTGGAGAGTCGGGCCCTAGGAGACTGACGGGGTGGGGGAGGTGAGGGAAAGAGGTCAAGGGTGGACATGAAAAGTTTCTTAGGAACAATGGGACGGGTAGATGGAGGGGGTTTGGGAGTGGAGGAAGAGGTAGTGGTCGTAGGAGGTGTACGTTTAGTGACTTTGGGGGAAGGTGCATGGGCTGGAGGCTGTCGTGGGGTGGATGGCTGTTGGGTGTGCGTGTGGCTGCGTTTGTGTACCTTGGGAGGTGGGCTCACAGACACACTGGGAGAGGACACAGGGGATGTGTGAATGGTAGTGGGGGTGGTGACTGCACATGAGCGGGGTGTGGTGGTGGGTGTGCTGGTGATGGACATAATGGCTGAAGATGTAGTGCATGCAGGTGTGAGTGGTGACGAGACTGGGAGGGATGAGGGAGACGAGGAGGAGGGGGACACAGTGAAGGCAGTGGATTTTGGAATGTCTGCATGTGTGTGATGCTTGTGTGAGTGCCTGTGGGACGTGTGGTGCTTATGTTTGCCTGAGCTTCCTTTGTGTGTTGAGGTGTGTGCATGCTGGTCTGATGGTGTGCTTGGGATAGGCTGAGGTACAGGGGTGTGGGTCTGGGTGGAGGAAGTTGGAGGGGGGAGGCTAGAGACAGGGACAATGGCTGCCATCAGTGCTGAGGCCAGAGTCTGAAAAGCTCGCTGAAGGGCTGCCTGACCAGAATAAATGCCCTCCAGGAATGCATTGGTTTGTTGCAACTGCCTCTCTACACCCTGGATGGCATTCAAAATGGTAGACTGCCCAACAGTGAGGGACCTAAGGAGGTCAATGGCCTCCTTACTGAGGGCAGCAGGGGTGACTGGGGCAGGGCCTGAGGTGCCTGGGGCGAAAGTGTTGCCCACCCTCCTGGGTGAGCGGGCACGGGGCAAAGGCTGAGGGGCTGTTGGGAGGGCGGTGCTGGAGGGGGTGGTGGCGGCTGTACCTGTAGATGCGGGGGGCACAGATGGGCCCGCCACCGCAGGGGAGCTCCCATCAGAGGACAAGTCCGTATCACTGGTGTCAGCTTCTGTCCCCGCCGTGGAGCTCCCCTCGCCCTCCGTCCCACTGGTGAAATCAGATTCCGTAGTCTCGCCCTCCAGGGCCATGTGGGATGCAGCTCCCTCCTGCTCCGGTGCCACTGCTCCTCCGCCTGATGATGCTAATGCACAAAAGTACAGGGAGACCACAAAAAGGGGGGGGGGAAGACAGAAGAAAGACATGTCCGTTTGCGGACACGACAGACACAGAAGCCCCCTGCACTACGCCGCGCACTTGGGGTCCACTATTCAATCCCTGGGACATGGCCTACAAGGCTATGGGGGATATCTGCACACATGGATGTCACAGGAGCCTGACTAGGTGTAGTTGGCACTGTACCCAGGTGGGGTAGGGTGCCACAGGGTCTGCCTGAAAAATGGGACTTAACTAGCACACTCGCCCTGGCCTAGGGGAACCCACAGACCACCTCCCCCACCCAGACACCTCCACTGCACGCTGAATCAGCAGAATGAGAGTGTACTCACCCCCTTGTTGCTGCTGCGATGCCCACAAGCGCCCATCCAACTCTGTATACGCCACTGCCAGGATCCTGAACATCAGGGGGGTCATGGTGCGACGGGCACCCCTCCCACGTTGGGAGGCCATCCCCAGCTGGGCCTCTGCCGTCTTCTTGCTCCAGCGGCGAATGTCCTCCCATCTTTTCCGGCAGTGGGTGCTCCGTCTGTGGTAGACCCCCAGGGTCCAGACGTCCTTGGCGATGGCACGCCAAACACCCTTCTTCTGGTGGGCGCTGACCTACAGGAATTGTACAGGGGAAAAAGAAAAGTTATTACCAAATGACGTCACAGTCATTGGCCCGCATCCCTACCCTTGCCATGTGTCACATGTACTCACCGTCGTTTCATGCACGCCTCATTCTCCCCCCCCCTATCTTTCATCCACACCACTCTACACAGGCATTGCCCATACAGCATGCTCCTAGTGTACTTACCTGTTTGTCTGGAGGACCGTAGAGTAGCGTGTACTGGGGGAGGACCCCATCCACGAGTTTCTCCAACTCCTCCGTGCTGAAGGCAGGGGCCCTTTCCCCAGACGCATGAGCCATTGTCTCTTCCAGACTGAGGTCACAGCAGTACTTGCAGTGTAGGTCCTCTCCTGTCAAAGATCAGGTATTGAGTGATTGAACAGATAGAAAATGGCGGTCACGTCCGTGGCGGTGCGTACCGTCACTGCCGGCGTACGTCATCATTGGCTCCTGGGACCCATAGGGTCCAATGTTAACCAATGCAGAATTGCGCCGCGGTCTTCGACCGCCTCCCGCAACGGTGTACAACGCCAGCGCAGTTACCTCATATCCCATTGTCCCACTTTACAGGTCAGGCAGCCGCCATTTCAGGGGCCCACATGGCTTTATTTTTAACTGCGTCACACATACCTAGGCCTTGGCTCAACACTCATACAGGCAAATCTCGGGTTATGAATAGTTTTCTGAGTAAGCTGTGTTTACGTACCTCTGAGTTGGTTGACTCTGTGCTCGCTGTTGTCCTCCATAGGCACCGTCCGCTGGGACATGTGAGGAGATGGCGGCATCCTCCAGTGTACAGACCGCTGGAGGACCTGTCGACAATGGAGGAAAGACATGTAATCATCACCTACAGGCTTGATCGTGCCACAATCCTGGAACTGTGTGCCCAGTTGGAGCCAGACCTGATGTCAGCTATCCGCCTTCCCACAGGGATCCCCCCTCAAGTGCAGGTGCTGTCAGTACTCCATTTCCTTGCATGTGGGTCATTTCAAACTACAGTGGCCATAGCATCAGGGATGTCCCAGCCTATGTTTTCCAACGTGTTGTCCAGAGTGTTGTCTGCCCTGCTGAAACACATGCGCAGCTAAATCGTTTTCCCTCAGGTGGAGGATATGCCTACAGTGAAAGGTGACTTCTATGCCCTGGGACATATCCCCAACATCATAGGTGCCATTGATGGGACACGTGTGGCCTTGGTCCCCCCGCAGGAGTGAACAGGTGTACAGAAACAGGAAGAGTTACCATTCGATGAATGTGCAGATGGTGTGTTTGGCAGAACAGTACATCTCCCATGTTAATGCCAAATTCCCTGGCTCAGTGCATGATACTTACATCCTGCGGAATAGCAGCATCCCTTATGTGATGGGCCAACTCCAGAGGCACCGTGTGTGGCTACTAGGTGAGCACCTGGAACCAATTCAGTGGTAATAGTTGTCTGGGTCTGGGGATATCCCTAAGAGTTAGTGTGTGTCTAACAGTTGTCCCTCGCCATTTGCAGGTGACTCTGGTTACCCCAACCTGTCATGGCTACTGACCCCAGTGAGGAATCCCAGGACAAGGGCAGAGGAACGCTACAATGAGGCCCATGGGCGAACTAGGAGGATTATAGAGCGGACCTTCGGCCTCCTGAAGGCCAGGTTCCGGTGCCTCCATATGACAGGTGGTTCCCTATTCTACTCACCAAAGAAGGTGTGCCAGATCATCGTGGCCTGCTGTATGCTTCACAACTTGGCTTTTCTGCAGGTGGATGGTACAGATGGAGGTGTTGTGGCGGCTGTGGAGCCTGTGGACAGTGAAGACGAGGAAGCAGAAGAAGAGGACATCGACAACAGGAACTCTGTGATCCTGCAATACTTCCAGTGAGACACAGGTAAGAAGACAAACCTGCCTACTACATGTACTTTAACACTACTACCTCTCTACTGTCTGTACTTTTCACCCAGTGTATGGTCACTGAGTTGTCACTTTCTCTTACGATTTCACAGATGTGGGTCCCACTGTGTGACATCTGCTTTGTTTCCTCATGGACTAGAGCTGTGCGACATAGGTATGTTGACATTACCATTGAAAGAGCATTTTGTCACTGTAATTGCTAATACACTAATTCGAAATCACAGACAGACTCCAGATTGTTTTGTGCTTTAAGGGTGTTTATTTAAGTGCTCAATATTGGAGGGGGGTGTTAAATGGTGAAGGGTGATGGTGGAGGAATGTCCATGGAAGAGTCCAAGCTATTAGTCTCACAGGTGCATTGTCCAAAGGGGCATAGGAAGTGGAGCTTGGGCAGTTTAAGTATGGACAGGGTGACAAAGTGGGACAGAAGGATGACAATCGGGGTGGTCTCATTTATTGCCAGGGGTCTTGGCATCGTTCTCTGTCTTTGTCCTGGATCTCAGGGACCGTTTGCGGGGTGGTTCTCCATCTGCAAGGGGTGGGGTACTGGTGTGGTGGTCCCGTGGCGGTGCCTCCTGTCCACTAGCGCCGGCCGAGGTGGTGGGCAGTTCATCGTCCAGGCTAGGGTCAGGGGCCCCTTGTTGTGCCACAGTGTCCCTCCTGGTGTTGAGGACTTCCTTCAGCACCCCTACAATGGTACCCAGGGTGGAATTGATGGATCTGAGTTCCTCCCTGAAGCCCAAATACTGTTTCTCCTGCAGCCGCGGGGTCTCCTGAAACTTGGCCAGTACCGTTGCCATCGTCTCCTGGGAATGGTGGTAGGCTCCCATGATGTTGGAGAGGGCCTCGTGGAGAGTGGGTTCCCTTGGCCTGTCCTCCCCCTGTCGCACAGCAGCCCTCCCAGTTCCCCTGTTTCCCTGGGTCTCTGTCCCCTGAACCGTGTGCCCACTGCCCCCAGGTCCCTGTTTTTGTTGGGGTGGTGGGTTATCCTGGGTTCCCTGTAGTGGTGGACACACTGCTGATTGACTTGTCCTGGGGACAGAGGTATGGGCCCGCTGGGTGGGTGCTGTGCTGGTGTTTCCAGAGGGGGGAAGCTCTGTAGTGGCCTGTGACTGTGTGAGGGGAACCAACTGTCCCGAGGTCCCAGATGGGCTGGGCTGGTCGTCTAGATCCAGTTGGACAGAGCTGCTGTCATCACTGTGGGCCTCTTCTGTTGGTGGAGTGGACATGTCTGGACCCTCCTGTCCGGTGACGTTGGGTAGGGGTCCTGCAGGGGTGTAAAAGCATGATTATTGCATCTGTGTGTGCCATGGTGTGCAATGGGTGGGTGACCGTGCACCCCAGTGCTTGCATTCCTGTGTAGGACCTTGTGTGATAATGGTTTAGGGGGGTGTATGGGTATGTGCAGTGGCCATGCATTAGTGATGGATGTCCATGCTTTGGTGTTGCATGCAGGGCTTGGTGTTGGGATGGGTGGTTTGTGATATTGGGACATTTGTGGGGAGTTGGAATGATGGGGGTGAGGGTGAGGGTGGGGGTATGTGATAGCATGCAGGTATGGTGGGGGATGTAATAGTTAAGATTTGACTTACCAGAGTCCATTCCTCCAGCTACTCCTGCGAGGCCCTCAGGATGCAGAATAGCCAAGACTTGCTCCTCCCATGTACTTAGTTGTGGGGGAGGAGGTGGGGGTCCGCCGCCAGTCCTCTGAACCGCAAGGTGGTGTCTTGAGACCATGGAACGCACCTTCCCCCGTAGGTCGTTCCACCTCTTCCTGATGTCATCTCTATTTCTTGGTTGTTGTCCCACTGCGTTGACCCTGTCCACTATTCTTCGCCATAGCTCCATCTTCCTAGCTATGGAGGTGTGCTGCACCTGTGATCCGAATAGCTGTGGCTCTACCCGGATGATTTCCTCCACCATGACCCTGAGCTCCTCCTCAGAGAACCTGGTGTGTCTTTGCCGTGCCATGGGGTGGTGTGGGTGATGTGTGGGGTGGTGTGTCTTGTGATGTGTGGGGTGATATTTAGTGGTGTGTTGTGTGAGGTGCGTGGATGTTGTGTGAGTGATGGTGTTGTATGCCTGTGGATGCTCGTTTGTAGATGGTGGTGTTTCTCTCTGGCCTTCTGTCGCAATTGTGGTCGTAAGGGTTTGTGGGTGATGTGGGTGTGTGTTTTATATTGTATTGGGTATGTGGGAGTGGTGTGTGTATGTGTATCAGGTGTGTGTATTTCGAATTGTCCAGTGTGGTTGTGTTTTGTAAATGTGTGGGTATTTTGAGTGCAGCGGTGTGTACCGCCAATGGAATACCGCGGTTGAAAGACCGCCGCGTGGATTCGTGGGTCGTGATAGTGTGGGCGTATTCCTGTTGGCGTGACGGTGTCGGTTTTGTTTTCGCCAGTTTAACACTGACCTTTGGTGTGGCGGACTTGTGTGGGTGTCTTACTTTTGGCGGATTCTGAGCAGTGGGTCATAATGACCGTGGCGGAATTCCGCTGCCGCCGTGGTGTGTTGCGGCTTTTACCGCCAATGTTGTAATGACCCCCTCAGTCTCTAACACTCCCCCACACTCATTTTTATTCATTAATTTTCACCCACTCACTCTTAATCACTCTCACTCAATCATACTGACATGCAACCTCACTCATTCTTACTTCCTGTCACAGAATCTCACTCGCTTTTACTCTAACACACATGGTTACACATACAGGCACACACACACACGTGCATACACATGCCCTGTTTCTCATAAACACGCTCTCACTGGAAAGCACACACAACAGCAACAATTCAAAAGCATTTTTTCTACTTACCTCAGCTGCCAACAAAGGTCCCGTTCCAGGTAATTGTATTACATTATTTATTACACTAATGATGAATAATAGAAGAATATTCAGCTCTATAGAATAATCGCTTTTTACCAATTATAGAGCCCACATCTCTTTTATGAGCTGTTTTCATGTGTCCTAAACTTGGAGAGTCTTACTTCTATCACCTCCCTTTGATAGGCATGCCTAAAGAGGTTGAGACTGAGGTTGCTGGATCTGAGACTTTTCTGTAAGTGCAGCCCCGCCACTCCCCTCCACAACAGGCTTGGTCCTGAAAGGGACAATGTGCCAGCTGAGCAGACTGCATCACTGATCACTTTCCTTTTAAGAAACATTATTTGCAAGATACGACCAGAGTGTCTGTAAAAATACCTATTCCTCAGCCGTATTCAAAATCAGATTGTTAAGTTTTGATCCAAAAAGCTTCTGGCCTAAAAAGGGAAGATCTTGGATCAAGGAATGCTGATCAGTATCCAGCTTCTATAGTTTAAGACACAACAACCTCCTTGCTGCAATAGAGGAGCCTGCGCAGTTAATGAGAACCATAGCAAATCCAAGGTCATGTCTGATAAAAAATGTGGTTGCAATTCGAAATTGAATACTGTAGGACCCCCCTGGGCCCCTTAATGCAAACAGTCAAACAAAGACTGAAAATCCGTGACTAATGTTTGTGCCACATATGATGCACATGAGCTTGTTTTTATAGCCAGTCTAAGGAAGAGGAGGTTATATAGACAATGGTTACGTTCACTGGTTAATTGATCATTAGGTTTCCTCTTGTGTTCTTGGGGGAAAAATCCATGCATTTACTTCAGTCTTCGTGGTAAATTCAATTAGCAAGATTTAGAAGAGAATAGATATTATTGATTTAAGGAATGGAGAGGCTGTGATCTGTGGTATGATGGGTAGGCAACTTGCTACGATACGTAATAGAAGAGTAATAGTCAATTTTGAGTCTAATGAGATTGTTGCTTTCATACTGATGAACGATGGTTCCATTATTAGCCAAAGGGACCGCATTGTTTCTTGCACATGCTGAAAATATCAGGAACAATCTTCGTGTGACTGTCCCGATGACCAGTAGCAACTGGCCTCTAGAGGTGCTATCATGAAAACTGGGTGGCAGTCGATGACAGAAAGGAACAGATGTAGCTTGGCTTAAGTAAGTTTCATGTTGAAATAATGTTTTAAAACTTGACCAGCAAGTTTAGGCTCAGTGGTCAAGTAGAACAATGAGATGGGGATCACACACATCTCCAGTAAGTTGAGTGGTGGCTGTGTATGTTGTAGAGTGGGCTGAAGACAGATTCCTGGTTTTACAGAATATTGTTTGCATCAACTTGTTCTTGGATGGTGATCACCTATTCCATTTGCCTGATAGTAGAGCACATCAATCAGAGTGCTCCTCCTTGTTATATTTACTAATGAAAAGCCAACAATGGGTTGCAATAAAGCAAAACAATAGTATCAATAAACAAAATAACCCCAATAACTAAATCAACAGTATAATTTTGTGTCAGTGTTCTGACCCTGGCTAACCATTTTCCAGTACTTGAATGTCATTTGTTGCATGAATGTTTATAATGTATATATAATTTTGCAGAAAAATCACATTTGTCCGTAAGTGCAGACTTACATGGTTCTCAAATCACAACCGTAAGTTCAAGAGGACAGTGGCCACAAAGCCCCAGAGCTCATCATAGCACTCAAATTCAAATGATTCATAGGCCTGCAAGACTAGTGGTCTCCCTAAACCCTCTTTAGCCGGGTGCATACAGTTTGCCAATATTAATTACTCAATCAGTGTAAGAGGCTTGTGGTAGACTGTCCCCTCAGATTTCTCCAGCTAGTTTAACCAACTTTTTCACCGCAAGACTAACATCTTTCATGCTCGTAATAAAACACAGCACCATACAAAGTCTGTCAAACCAGCCATCTACAAACATCAAAATCCCAATCGAACCACAAACAGAACTTTTTCAAGTTCCTTCCCTTCAGGAGATACTTGGCCATGAGACACCAAATGGCCGTCTGTGTGTGGGATCACAGACCCTGGATAGCCCTGTCCTAGAAACTCGTAAGGTAGATCAGTGGGTTAATCGCCAGCTGCAGAAACCTGCAGCTCAAGGCTTTGAATACTGGTTGGGTTTCACTTAAAGTGCAACCGTTTAGGCTAAAAGGAAATTACTTTTTACAGTGCCACAAAGATGCAAGAATGCAGCAACAGCCACTATAAGAAAAGTTGTAGTGATAATGGTGAGAATGGTGAACTGCCAACTCAACAAACCAGGGAACTTCAAATAAAACAAAGAAATAGGGTATGTCACATTGAAATAGCATTTAAGCATTGAACATGATTTCCTTCGTCACCTTTACAAACAATCCTCTGCAGTTAAATGGTTGGCCTACCTCCTGCTGTTTCTTAATGAGCTATGCAGCAGTGAACAATCGAACATGCTGGCTAAGTGTCCTTGAAAAATAACAATGTCAAATTTTACAATGCCAAGTGCCCGAGGCAACCATCTGTTATTCCTGGAATGTCCAAACAGCATAGCTTGCATGCCACCATACGGGTAATAGCTACAGCATTCAGATCGTTGTCTATTGTGAGGGTGTTCAGTCTTCATCCTTCAAAAAGAAGTGTGCATGCAAGCAGAAATTAACTTTTCCCATTATACGTGCCGAATATTTGGAGCAGTTAGCTCAGAGGATTGAGAGGACGTGTAATCTGAAAACTCATGGTTTGAATCCCGGTGGTGGTGCAAAGCCTTACGTTCTCCTGCACTCTAGCAAATTAACACCATTGAACTAGAATAAGTATACAGTCTGATGCCCCTTACTGTATGTTATTATGATATTATAAGTCTCTACAGAGGTATTTGTCCAAAGACGTTGGCCGTCCTTTTTGTTAAGTGTTCTGTAAAGTGACAATTTTAGTCTGCTTTGGAAACTGTCAATAAAGTTCCTCAAAGTTCTTTATATAATTAAACAATTACTTTTTGAGCCTCAAGACGCTTGTGTTGGAGACCCCGCTTGATGTATAGGCGGACTAGTCAAGTTAAAATCAGTACGGTGCCTCTGAAACCTACTAAGATCCTAGCAGAGCCAGTTACATGCAGGAAAGCCTGACGTGGTTAATGGCGCTCTGACGAAACCAGCTTGCTGAAATATCTCCAATTTGTCTGATATACAATTTGTCTGATAAAGGTCTGACTCCGTCTATCTTTTCCTCTAGAACCCAGACCTATCATACTTGCAAAATTAACCTCTTCAGGCATTAGCCAGTGGAAGCTCCAAAGACAATTACGAGCATAATTTGTGAGAATCCCCTTCTAATTTTAAACTAAACATGACTTTCATTTCGGTCAGAACATTTGCTAAATTACCCTGCACTTGAGCATTGCAAGTATTCAGAAAAAGAATGGTTTCTTCGTGTCTTTTTTTTTTTAACACTGCAGTGGGTCCAAATTCAGCGCAGACCTAGTCCCCACCCTTAGACACAAGTGGCCTTCGATTGCCAACAATTTAATCAGCGCACAAAGGCTTCCTTGTGCGCTGGAGAGCGGCTCCAGATGTTGAGGGAAACATCTGACGGCGAGGGGTACCTGCATAGCAGGAACTGACCTGGGAGTAACAGGAGAGGCCTGCAATGCCATTTGTTGTTTTAGCCCTAGGCTGACCCTAGAAGTATGGTGGTATGAGGGACCACGTCTGCAGTCATTCACTGTCTCACCATAAAGACCGTTTGTCTGCAGGTGGACTTTTCATTCCGCTTTATACTAGCCCGTGCACATTAAAGCTCATGCGATGCCAAGTCGGGCACATCTGGAAACAGAAGGCCTCCCTCTGCACGCACAGGCATCATCGTAGGAAAACAGCCAGGGCTGAGCTGGAGACCGAGCTCAGGTTGCAGGGTGTAGCTGGTGAGGGATCGAAGAGAACATCTGTCGCTGGTGCTTCTCCCTATACAATAAGGGTAATTCTGACCCGCAGCACATTTGGTGCTGGCTTGCCCTGCAAATCAGGGAATGTAAATAGGTTTTGCATGGACAAAAGTAGACAGGGCATCTGGCTACACCTGAGCATGATTCATATGAAGTTAAAGAAAATAATCAATACAGCACAGGAAACAAACACACTTTCAGATGGGATAGTAATTAGGTAGGTGTTTTTTTGTTCTACTCCCTAAGGGGCAACTCATTCTATTTCTGCTTTGCACACATCAGAGGAGTGATCTGCCAAGCAACGACGAGAAAACCCTACCACAAGCAATCCCTAAAATAGAAGTGTGGTTGAGTAGCAACAAGAAAGTAGTACTACCTCATATACTCATAAATGCCTTTGTGAATCTGCCGAAAAAATGACCAACTTCCTATTAGTGAAATTGCAAAGGATGCGCATTCTTTTATATATTGTATATAAATATTCCATAAATGTTCACATTTTATTCCTATTTTAGGTGGTTTGGTTCCAAGAGTAAGAGTGCAAGCAATAGCGTAGTAGTACTTCTGTACTCATAAATGTCTTTGTGAATCAGAACAAAAAATGGAACCCGATCTTATCCAAAATTGTAACCTAATTAGTGCCATGTAACTCATCACTCGACAACAACATCTTTCAGACACTCTGCAATGCGCCCTTTACACTGATTTCATGTTTCTGTGAGAGAACAAATTCATATCAACTTATGACTCATCTTCACCCACCATTCCCATTTACACTTTGCTGGCTCATTAATCACAGAGTGCAGGCAAAAAATATCTTCTTCATCTACTTAATTAGAAGATTATTCTCTAATTTGCTTCTGATATTGCATTAATGCTGTGGTTTCATACCTCGTCCTCCATTTAATTTCTAATAAATGGAGCAAAAACGTTTCTCACTTTTATACTGGGTAGAACTAATTATGGTTTTAAAACTTATCTTTGACAATATAGACTTCATTAGAGCATTGTTGTCCAGTAGCTGGTTTATAACTGAGTTGGACATGCCCTGCGGGATTAATAGGCCTATCAGATGAACGTGATGATTGCTAGAGGATAATCTGTTTTGTATTTAAATTGAACTCAGTTTTCCCCCAGGACTGAATTTTACTTCTATTAGAGGCACATGTCTTCCCTGGCGTTTGACATCTATATACACAAATCAAAAATGGTATTAAAATGATGATACCATATGATAGGTATCAGCTTACATGCCCTTACCCTTTGGATAGGGCTAACGATGAGATTGATGATGTGTCTGGCTCTATGAAATGGGCATATAACTCTTGGAACAAAATTGAGTGGAGCCATATTCACTAAATTTGGGGTTTAGTGGTGACCTTTAGTTGCTCACTCCATATATTGAAGTCTCCGAGGACTACTGTCTCATCAAACAATTTTAAGCAGTGAGTAAGTAAATTGTGTAATTAATGTAAGAAGGCATTCAATATATTTATGTGAAGCTATATTAAGATTAGCTCCTGTATGGTATCTAGGGTAAGAGCACAGTGTGAGAACAAACACACCAATAGATTGTGGATTTATACACATTAGTAAATGGAAGTTTTCATGGAAAATCATAGTCACACCAACGCTATTTTCCCGCTCTGTCTAGATTCTCAATTTTGATTGCAGGAGGTGTTAAGTGTCAGGAAGCAGGCCTGGAGATATTATTTACTGCTTAAGACTTGACAAGCACGGGTAGTGATACTAGAAACCCACTTGCCCTTAGACTATCTCATGGAAGGAAAGATTGGCGGTCCCTAAATACTATTGATGCAGTTTGTAGTGAGGATTTGCTTGCGTATGCACAGAATCCAAATTAAGAATTACTTTTCCCACAATGCCATGAACTCTCACATAGATTAGTAAAACTGCAGCCATTTGGATATCTGGATATAGCTTTACTTGTGTCCTACAGTGTCATTGAAAGGCAATAGTTATATGTTACTGCAACCAGGATATTACTAGGTAGATCTAGCATTTCCTTTACAAAGAACATGAGCTCCATTTGGAGTCGTTTAAAGGACGTTGGAACCACAGAAAAGTATTTTTTTTAAGTTGATTTGCTTGGTGGAAACAAATTTTGAACTATGTTGAAAAATTTTTATGGACTTTCTAAACACTCTAGGATTCTTGCATTGCACTTGAGGTTATCTTGTGACAGAACTGGAGGAATTCGTAATTCAAGACTATGGCCCTCATTATAACAATGGCGGTAAAAACCATCTACTGCCGCAGTGACGGCCGCCAAAATACCATCACCGCGGCTACCATCCGTCCGCCATATTATGATCACTGCCAGACTTCCGCCACAAGAAGGGTGGAAATCCGGCAGTGATCATACTGGCAGACGGTGGTAAGCGGGCGCTGCTACCAGCTGCACTGTCATGCCAGTTGAACGCCGCCAGCCGTATCATGATCTGTGATACGGCCTGGCGGTGTTCTGCTGGCGGGGCGCTGCTGGCGGTAGCAGCGCCCCTTCCCGTTCCCTGCCAGAGGACCTCCTCGACAAAGGTAAGTCGGGCTTCCAACAGGGGAGGAGGTGGGAGGGGAGTGTGTTGTGTTTGTGTCTGAGTGTGTGCATGAATGTGTGAGTGTGTGTGTGAATGTGTCTGTGTGTGTTGTGTTGTTTGCATGGTTGTATGCGTGTGAGTGAATGCGTGTAAGAATGGTGAATTGAGTGCATGTCTGCATGTAAGTGTGATCGTTGTAAGAATCTGTGTGAGCATGTCTGGATGTATGCGTGTATGAAGCCGTGTATGCCAGTGTATATATGAAGGCGTGTATGCCAGTTTGAGTATGAATGCGTGTATGCCAGTGTGTGTATAATGCATGTAAGCCAGTGTGAGTGATTGGGTGTATGCGTGGTGCGTGTCTGCGGGTGTGTGCATGTATGGGGGGTAGGGGGAGTGTGAGGACCAGGGGGTTGGGGGGATGTGTGTGAGGATCGGAGGGGGTGGGGCTTGGATGAGGGTCGGAGGAGGTGGGGGGAGTTTGGATGGAGGGGAGTGTCAGGTGTGTATTGGGGGTTGGGGAACCGCCAACCGGTGACAGGGAAGGAATTCCCTGTCACTGGTAGGGCCTACCGCCATGGTTTTTGTGGTGTTACTAATGCCACAAAAACCATGGTGGTAGGCAGGCTCATAATGCTGCCAGCAGTATTATGCCGGCCACCGGGCTGGAGATTGACATCTCCGGCCCGGAGGCTGAAACCGCCATGGCGGAATGGGTGGAGAAGTGGCGGGTTGGCTGCAGCCAACCCGCCATTCCCATAATGTGGCAGTATGTACCTCTAGCCTGTTGGCAGTACTACTGCCACATTTCCACTCAACGCCGGGGTCATAATGACCCCCTATGATGTTTATGCTATGTTACTATATAAGGTATTCTAGTTCTAATAATGTTTTTAAGAGTCTCCAAGATAGAAATGGCAGAATATTAAGGTTTGCGCATTACCTTCCAGTGACACAAGAGTCTAGTAGAAACTATAACTCTTCATCCACAAAGAATGCATGGTGAGAAAGTTTGAGGTGGTTGCTCTATTCATAGAGAAAAGTGCAGGTAAACCGATATAGACTAATTTCTTGTATGTGTAGCTTAAGGAATTAAAAGATCCTTGTCAAAAGGCAGAGAGATGATTACACTGACATATTTTGCATTGTATATCTGCTCATTGATATAGTTGGAGGCAGAATTGTAATGACAATTTACTAAAAATATCTCTTAGCCTTCAGACATCCACAGTCTCTTGTGATGTAATGTAATATGAGGTGGATTTATAAAGTGCTGCTTATCACCCATAAGTGTATCCAGGCACTGTAGCTAGCAGTAGATAGGAGAAGTGACAGGTCAGAGTGATGGAGTCCAGTGTCTGATTTCTCTCTTATCCCATTCATCCTTTCCCGTTTTTATGACTGGCCCTCAAATTCCTGTGGAGGTGGTGAGAAATGGAAGACTGCATCACTCCCTTTGGACGAGGAGCACAGTGTTAGTGGATTCTGATACAGATGTAAAATCTTCTGACAGTGGTTTCCATTATGCAAAGACATTTGTTAGACCAGTTGAAGAATTGCAAAATTGTGTACTGAAATTTGTAAAATCACATATAATTACTTTCAAAAAGATTAGATGAAACAGGTTGCAACATAGATGGTTAACTACATCGTAAGATGTCGAAAAGTACACATAATACCTGTTCAGCTCCAGTTTATTGTTTCCTTGGAAAGAAGTCACACCACAAATGTTCTTAAGCAATTCTGCATTGCTATTTGAAAGACTGCAGATGCAAACACAAATCAAAGGAAATTGCGCTTAAATAATAAAAAAAAACTTTTAGGCATCCTAAAAGAAATGATCTGTCTTGATCCCTAATGCAATTAACTTGGAATATAAGTGGACAACAGATACAACACAGAAAAGGCTTTTGTCTTTATAAGCAAAGCTATCATCTCGCCATAGTTATGGATAGGGTGCTGTTCTACCTTGAGACTGCTGGCATCAAGGTCCTACAATACGTGCACATGGGAAGCAATTCATTCAGCTTCCTCATTGAAATTAAATCAATTCACATCTTACACCATTCCATTCCATGCGTTTTGCATCATGGGCCATATATTGCCTTTCATCACAATTCTGCCAGCAAACCCAACCAGTTTTCCTTATTCTTTCCTGAATACCTTGAAATACATATTATTTCCCATTCACATGTTCCAAACATGCCTTCTCTCTCCTACATGCTCAAACTCTGATTGGGGTGAAATTGATTTCAACTCATTCCGTGCTTACCACCCTAATCAAATTAAGAACATCTTGGCTGCATGTTCACTCAGAGATATTTTACATCGTTTAAATTTCAACTATATGTCAAAATGTACTGCTTGATAACTTGTTTTTCTGGTCAAAGGATCACTTCATTGCAATCGAAATTTCAGCCTACAAAATATTGCATCAACGATATTGGCTACCTCTACATTATCAGGGTAAGCAGATGTGGAGCAAAAATAGTACATTTTTACCACCACTTACTTTGGTGATCTAGTAGTAGCCGAAAATGTGCTTGCAATATTTTTATAGATTGATTTTCAACTGTGATAGTATGTCATTCAATATTTTTCTTTCTGTGATGTCTCCTAGTAAATGCATGCTTTCTGCAATATAGCATGGAAATGTACCAAGAATTGATGCTCCTATTTAAGTGTAGAAGGTCCCTAATTAGCCATGATCACTAATTCTATACGTCCCAAAGGGTCTCTTTTTCTTTTCAGCATCTCTGTGCAATGTAAAGAGTCTAATTTAGACTGCCAGAGGGGTTACTCCATCACAAACTTGACAGATATCCCATGCGCTGTATTACAATTCCCATAGGATATAGTGGGATCGTAATATGGCAGATGGGATATCCGTCACGTTTGTAACAGTAGCCCCATCCACGAACTCTAAATCAGGCTCAAAGTTTGTATTCTACCAGTCATCACTGGTCACCACCTAAAGCAGTATATGGGGATCTACAGTAAGCCTTTCAGATAGATAATTTGTTCCGCCTGCTGCAATTTCAAATTCTGATGTAAATTATGCAGGCACTCAGATTTTCTTACTACATTCATCTCTCCCATCTTCGACATCAGAAGCAGGCACTGAAGAAGGCTGCACAGATGCAGATACATGCACTGGAAGTTTACAGGATTTAGTAAAAGTAACTTAGAAGTAAATATTAGCTAGTCGGGATTTGTTCCAGCATTAACAACGAAACGCAGAGGGCCAGGAAATATAATGAAACTTGATCAGCCCACTCTTCATTAAGTAGGTATCCAGGCTGCATTTAGATACATCCTGAATGAAATATGAACATTATATGTTCCCTATGAATTATAAATAACATCAATTGGTGAGCAGGATGAAGCAATAAATAAGGAGCTCAAATTATTTGCAGAGAGAGTGGCAATTGTGCAATGTGAAAGAATCCAGCTGGCTTTATAAACAATATCTTCTTGTAAATAAATGATGAGAAGCCTGGGTGGCAGACTATGAATGCCCACTGGCAGTTCTGGCTTATCTCAGAAGCAATGTATAATGCATTTGTGCATAACACACAGTATTACAGTGAAAACACTACAAAAGGACACCACACCAGTTTTAGAAAAATTGCCAATATTTATCTGTGTAAAACAAGGCCAAGACAAGAAAAATCCAACATACAGTAGTAAAGATATGAATTGTGCAAGAATTAACTTAAAAATACAGTTCCTTGAAGTCAATAACACCATCTGGGGCTATCATGGCATTTTGAACAACAAATCCAATAGTTCCAGATGGCCTCAGTGTTGCAGGCCAGCTATGGTGTCAGGAAGGCCCTCAAACAGAACCTTGGAAATGCAGGGCGTCGTGATCCTCGTGATGAGATCTGGAGTGCGGGATCGCAAGTGCCAGTTTCCGGAGGTCAGTGCGGTGACATTGGGCCCTTAAAGTCACATGCGTTGCATATCGAACTCCGGGCTGATGACGAAGTCAGGAGCTCTAGCGTGGATGGCGTCGGGGCTGTGGTGCTTAGTGGGATAATGTGACGTGCGGTGCCCACAGGTCGTGGTGCAGGCAGCAGGTCAGTGACAGCATCCTGCGGCGTTGGTGAGACCAGAGCTGCGGTGTGGGGCGGGGTGGTGCGACTTGCGGTGTCTCCAGGTCATGGTGCATGCAGCGGCATCGTCATTTCTGAAGTGCTGTCGTCAGTAGGCCTAAGGCGGCAGGTTGGGGCAGGCTCTGAGCGACGCTTATGGGTCGCGGTGCAGACTGGGGCGTCTGTTGACTACACTGGAGTCAATGGCGCTGGTGTCGGTAGACCGGGGCTGTGGTGCGGGATGGGATGGTGCTTTGTGTACCTCACGATTGGTGTCCTCAGACCATGATGCAGGCAGTGGCGTCAGAGTTAGCGTTGGAGTCAGTGTGGAGTGGCGTCACTGGGGAAGCCAAGGCTGCGGTGTGAGCAAGGCGATGCTTAGAGTAGGGCCCACAGGTCATGATGCAAGCAGTGGCTTGGTGACAGCATCAGGTGGTGGCGTCGGTGAGCCCAGGGTTGTGGTGCGACGTGAGGCAGGCTCCATGTTAACAGGCCACGGTGCAGTCAGATGCATCGTTGACGGCGTCACAGTGGTTTTTCTTTTGTTGCAAAACACAAAGTTCCCAGTGCTGTAGGCAGATGAAGCTGAAGTCTTTGATATCCCTGAGACTTCCAACAGGAGGCAAGCTCTACTCCAAGCCCTTGGAGGGAGCAACCTCACAAGCAGGATACACAGGAAAGTCCAGTCCTTGCTCTCTTTAAGGCAGAAGCAGTAACTGCAGGCCAACCCAGCAAAGCACACACAGCAAAAGGTTATTACTCCTCCTCCAGCTCTTTAGCTCATCTCCTTAGCAGAGGTTCCTCTTGATCCAGAAGTGTTCTAAAAGTCTGTGGTTTTGGGTCCACTACTTATACCCCTTTCTGCCCTTGAAGTAGGCAAACTTCAAAGGAAAGACTCTGTTGTTGACCAGATCCTACCTTGCCCAGGCTTGGCCCCAGACACACACACCAGGGGGTCGGAGACTGCATTGTGTGAGGGCAGGCACAGCCCTTTCTGGTACCACTCCTCCCTCCACTATAGCCCAGATGGCCCATCAGGACATGCAGGCTACACACCAGCTCCCTCTGGGTTACTGTCTAGAGGGAATTCACAACAGCCTAACTGTCAGTTTGACCCAGACGTGGAATACACATCCAGGCAGAGGCACAGAATGGTTTAAGCAAGAAAATGCCACTTTCTAAAAGTAGCATTTTCAAACTGACAAACTAAAAACCAACCAAAAGGTGTGTTTTTAAATTATGAGTTCAGCGACCCCAAACTCTTAATCTCTATCTGCTCCCAATGGAAACTGCACTTAAAAGATATTTAAAGGCAGTCCCCATGTTAACTTATGAGAACAATAGGCCTTGCAACAGTGAAAATCGAATTTGTCAGTATTTCACTGTCAGAACATGTAAAACACATTAGTACATGTCCTACCTTTAACATACACTGCTCCCTGCCCATGGGGCTACCTAGGGCCCACCTTAGGGGTGCCTTACATGTACAAAAAGGGAAGGTTTGGGCCTGGCAAGTTGGTACACTTGCCAGGTCGAATTTGCAGTGCAAGACTGCACACACAGACACTGCAGTGACAGGTCTGAGACATGTTTACAGGGCTACTTATGTGGGTGGCACAATCGGTGATGCAGGCTCACTAGTAGCATTTGATTTACAGGCCCTGGGCACATATTACTAGGGACTTGTTAGTAAATAAAATATTCCAATCATGACTAAACCAATCACCAACACAATTTACATAGGGAGCACTTGCACATTAGCACTGATCTGTAGTGGTAAAGTGCGCAGAGACAAAAAACCAGCAAAAACAAAACAGAAAAAATAGGAGGAAGAAGGCGAAACATTTGGGTATAACCCTGCAAAAAGGGCCATTTCTGACACAACTCCCTCCCAGCCTAAAGCTAGCGTAGGTCAATCAATACCTTGCTGGACTTCCCTGCTTAGGGCAATAAAAACTGGACAATGGCCCACCACTGCAGGGGCTCTTGCCAGTTTTATGCCTTTCTGAACCCAAGTGGATCCCTTAGTCAACACTCTCAAGGCCCACTGAACTACCCCTGGGGGAACACTTATCATCTGAGGACTCCATCTGGGCAGTACCTAACCTTATCTTTCTCACAGATGTATCCCAGTAGGCCGACAGTATCACCATGGCCAACAGTGTGATGTGGCCCCTTCCACCCCTGGAGTCTGACTTCAGTTCCCCTCCCAGGGAAAACTCTGACCGCAAGGATAACAACCAACTAAGGCCACTAACAGCTGTCAGTGTCTAGAGCCAGGCCCAGGCCATCCTAGGGTCTCTAGCCTCTGTGGTTTCAAAAAGTGGGGGGTAGTAACTCCAGGTGACTTGCATCCTTTTTCCACTTAACCTTCCACCAGTTCAGGGGTGGTATCCTGAGACTGGCCACTCACCTTTGGTCTGTACCCTCAGGCTGAGCAGGGGACAGGGGTGGCCTCTCCCTCCTCCTGTCCCTCTTGCTGGGGTCCTGTACATTACGCCTTGGAGTGGTACCCCCAGACAACTGAACTGTGAGGGTGCTTCTGGGGGCCGCCCCTCCCAGTTCCCCTGATACCTGGGGCAACTCATTCCCCAGATGGCAGTCTATGGGCATCTGAGGACTAACTATGACCCTCCTCTGGGTCACCTCCCCAGCCCACTCTAGGGATACCAGGGCCATAGGGCGGAAAAAATCCTGCCCATAGGCTGGTGTTACCCTACACACCTGGCTGGTGTACTGCTCTGGGAGACAAGTCTTTCCACCATCATGGTATGTCTAGCCTCACTGTCCCTCACAGCAGTGACTGGGACTCCATTCACTGTCACCTGGTGGATGTGACGACTCCCACCCTCAGGGATCATGAACTCACCCTCTGCGTCCACTTCCCAAGTAAGGGATATCTTGGCATGGTCTATGACCTGCCCCTGGGGGGGTATCTCCTCCTAAGGCCACATTGGCCACCCCTGTAGAGGGGCCACCAATGGGGGGTTTCTAAGGACAGACAGAGTCCCCTTACTTGTATCCTAACTGGAAACACTCGAAGCTCTGGGGTTGAAAATGGGGTGCCCTGGGCCAACGCCCACCAGAACTGCCCTCCTTCCTGTCAAAGGGACAAAGGACCCTTTTCTCCCTCCTATCCTGAGACCTGTCTGTTTCCCCCTTGAACTCCCACTCCTTCTTCTGTTGGGGACTCCGGCCCACTGTTGGCTAAGTCTCCTACATACACCATCTTGTGGGCTGTGGTACTAATCCAGCGGTCCGCCTCCATAGCAAGCTTCCTTGGGTCAGTCAGCTTACTATCAAAACACAGACTAGACAAGTGCTCCCATGCAATTAAGTTGTACACTACCTGAAAATCTGTGACATTACTGCCCTGCACCCAACCACATAGTGCCCTGCAAAAAGAATCCACACATTCTAAGCAGGTCTGTGAATCAATCTTCTTACTCCCTCTAAACTGATCCCTGTACTTGTCAGGAGTGAGACCATTCCTGGTGAGAAGGGCCTCCTTCATGTCAGAATAGGTGAGGTTGTACCCCTTACCCAAAGCCAACAAAGTGTCCCTCCCCTCCTCTGTGAAGTGGTTCCACAATCCTGCTCCACAATTCTTCTCAGCGACCCCATTCATGTGGATAGATGCCTCGTATCCCTAAAACCACCTCTGGATATCATCTCCCTTCTTGTACTACCTTCCTACATTCTTTGGAATGTGAACTATCCTCTCTGAGTGCACTGAGGTATTGCTGCCACAATTGCTGCTGGATCTACTCCTCTGATCCAGCTCCTTTACTCTGAGCTCACGGTCTAAAAGCATCTTCCTTTCCTCCATGGCATCCCTTTGGTCCTCCATTTTAAACCCCACCAACTCTCTCTGATGTCTTCTAGTTTGCCTCCTGGGTTCCAGCTCTTCTGGGGTCAGACCCAGAGGGTACCTCTACCCCTGGCAACTCCTGCACCCTCAGCACATCTTCCCTTGGATTTGGCTTGCTCCAGACACACACCAGGGGGGCGGAGACTGCATTGTGTGAGGGTAGGCACAGCCCTTTCTGGTGTAAGTGACTACTCCTCCCTCCACTCTAGCCCAGATGGCCCATCGGGATATGCAGACTACACCCCAGTTCCCTTTATTTCACTGTCTAGAGGGAATTCACAACAGCCCAACCATTAGTCTGACCCAGATGTGGAATACACAAGTAGCCAGAGACACAGAATGGTTTAAGCAAGAAAATGCCTACTTTCTAAAAGTGGCATTTTCAAACTGACAATCTAAAAACCAACTTTACCAAAAGGTGTATTTTTAAATTGTGAGTTCAGAGACCCCGAACTCCATATTTCTATCTGCTTCCAATGGGAAACTGAAATTAAAAGATATTTAAAGGCAGACCGAATTTGGCAGTATTTTACTGTCAGGACGTGTAAAACACATTCGTCCTACTTTTAACATACACTGCACCCTGCCCATGGGGCTACCTAGGGCCTACCTTAGGGGTGCCTTATATGTACAAAAAAGGAAGGTTTGCGCCTGGCATGTGGGTACACTTGCCAGGTCGAATTGGCAGTGCAAGACTGCACACACAGACACTGCAGTGGCAGGTCTGAGACATGTTTACAGGGCTACTTATGTGGGTGGCACAATCAGTGCTGCAGGCCCACTAGTAGCATTTGATTTACAGGCCCTAGGCACACATAGTGCATTTTACTAGGGACTTGTAGTAAATCAAATATGCCAGTCATGGATAAACCAATCACCAATACAATAAGACAATAAACCAGCAAAAACAAATCAGAAAAAAATAGGAAGAAGAAGGTGGAAAGTTTGGGGATAACCCTGCAAAAACGGCCATTTCCAACTCCTCCTAAGAAACATTCTTTTTCTGGGTGCTGGGAGGCATATCAAGAGATACGACTTGGGGCCAGATGTATCAAAAGTTCTTGCGTTCACAAACGGTGCGAATTGCAAAAATAGGCTACACGAAAGGCATTCGCAGGCCAATTATAAGGAATCACAAAATTAGGGATTTCCCCAAAATTGCAGCTCCACTTTGCGAACCACAAATTGTGATTCACAAATAGGTAATTGCAAATTCAATGAATGAACCATTCGTAAATTGCGAATGGTGGCAGGTTTGAGGGGAGGGAGGAGGAGACAGGAGTGCATTTTCAGAGTGCGTATAGCATTGTTTAACCAAACAGAGGAGGAAATTTATTACAAGTAAAAGTCACATTCAGCCACTTAGACCTAATAGCCATGTTAGACCTAATAGCAGATTTGCAACCACAATTGCAGCAACAAACACACAGAACCAATAAAATACCCACTCATGTACAGCGTTAGGTTACCTACACCTCTAAGCCTCAGGAAGCTATCAGGGGAAGGTGTGAAGGTGTGTCCCAAAGTGTGCTCTCATGCTTCTTCCATGCGTTCGTGAATGCAATGTTAACCAAAATAAATGAGCACATCAAATTCCCCAACACCCCACAGGACTTGCAGCTCACAAAATTACATTTCTATCAGGTAGTCCAATTACCACTTCATTGGCTGCATTGATAGTACACATGTTGCAATCTGTCTACCATCAGCCAATTCATATTTATACAGAAATCAGAAATGTAGCCATTCCGTGAACATTCCTGTCATCTGCAATGCCTCACGCATCATCACAGATTTAGTGGCCAGATTCAATGGTAGCACACATGACTCCTACATGTTCAGGCACAGTGGAATCTACACACGGCTACTTGGTGGAGAGTTTAGAAAGGGATACCTACTTGGTAACTAATCACTAAATAATGTAGCATAGTGTACAGATTAGGTTTGAGTTGAAAATGACTAAATTTTCAATTCTGGCATATGCAGTGCGGTCCTTCATCCTCACACCATACCTCAAACCAGCTACAGCATGTGAACGGTGTTACAATGCTGCACATAGGAGGATGCGAATTGTGATTGAGAGGACATTTGGCCTGCTGAAGAGTCCCTTTTGATGCCTGCACAAAAGTGGCAGGGCACTACACTACAGACCTGAGACCTGCTGCAAGATTGTGGCTACACGTGCTATGTTGCACAACATCGGGAGACATACCCCTGAAACCCTCAGTTACGGCGTCTGATGAGGATGACAATCCGTTACTACCCCATCACGCAGCAG
The DNA here is from genome assembly GCF_031143425.1 of Pleurodeles waltl. Lineage (NCBI taxonomy): Eukaryota > Metazoa > Chordata > Amphibia > Caudata > Salamandridae > Pleurodeles > Pleurodeles waltl. The sequence goes on from NC_090446.1 coordinate 998,566,939, forward strand.
ATGGATCAAGAGCAACAGAAGGCAGACAAAGATATGCAGGAAGTATGCACAATTATTTTTGATGTAAGTAGTGAAGAGGCCACGTAATATTCCTTTTTGCTACAGGTTTCACATTTGTTGCCTTAACGTCAGGTCAAATATATGGGCATACAGCATAGGTAGACCAAAAACACTATCTGTACTTAAGTCAAATGCTTCATCATAAACATGATACAAAAAGTGGTGCAATGTCACAAAACAGAGAGCTCCTCACTATCCCCACCACCTAGGTCACTGTTCCCAGTGATCCGGGCTGTCTGCATGTTCTCCAGTGCATTGGGAACCTGCACCAATCCCCGTGTAAGGTCTCCACTGCAATGTGCCATCTCCACTTGCATGCCCACAGCACGTCGTGACAGTAAACTAGTTGCATTTGTGAGGCGAAGGACAGATCTGCTAAATCCATCCAATCTACCCATCAATTGGTGATGACGCCTATGGTGTGTAACATGGTCCTGCTGCATTACTGTGCAGAGTTCCTTAATGGCATTCATCATCTCCCTTAAATTGTGTGCTGTTGCTCTCTGTTCTTCCAAATCTTTTGCATTCAGCTGTCACATGTTATGATTCAGAGACACCAACTGCCTGTGCATTTATTTTATTTGCTTACATTGTAGGTGCTGCACCTTAAACATTGATGCCTCCAGACCTCCAAACAAAGATGGGCTCCACTGAGCTCTGCCTGACATCTTCTCTACGTCTCCTGAGGGGAGTGTATTGGCGGTGGGAAAGGGACTGATGTCTGTGGGTGTGTCTGTCCTCTGAAGGTGGTGTATGCACATCTTCTGTCTTGTCATCTGACTCCAAGTTGAACTCAGCACATGATTCCACTAATGCCCTCCGTCTGGGTTGTGCAGGTGTTGTGGGTAGTATGGATACAACTTTTTGACCTGAGACTGTGGCTGGCTTTCCTTATTCCCCCAGTTTCTGTTTCTGCTGCATGTGCCCATGGGGAACAGAGTCAAGACTGATTTGCATATGGTTGGGTCCAAACTGGAATGGCATGGCAAGCAACAAAAACTGATGGATTAAACCCAGATCTGTGACTGGGGGTGAATGTTTGATTTGCTTTGCATTCTTTCCATCATCTGTTGTTTTTGCATTTGTCACGCCAAGTGGGAAGGGTATGCCCAAACGTGGGTCCTGTGTTTTCTATGCCACCAGGTTCAAGCTATCCTGGCTGATGAAGGGTGATACCCTGAAACCGGTCCAAGGATGCCTGTTTCTGGTCCAGGGAAGACCTGGCCTGGCAGTTTGGACTGGACTGTTCCCATGGGGAACAGGGTCAAGACTGATTTGCATATGGCTGGGTCCAAACTGGAATGGCATGGCAAGCAAAAAAACTGATGGATTAAACCCAGATCTGTTATTGGGGGTGAATGTTTGATTTGCTCTGCATTCTGTCCATCATCTGTTGTTTCTGCAGGGACATCTGCAACATCAATGAGCAGTATTTCAGTTACAACGTACTTTTGTATGTCTCAGTTCAAAGTTTAATTTTGAAGTAAATAGTTTCCCTAACATAGGCCCTCATTACGAGTTTGGCGGGCGGCAGGCGCCATCCGTCAAACTCGTACTGCCATCAAGACCCATGTGCGGCCAGAACACCACTGGCCCTCTTAGGAGTTCAACGCAGGACTGGCTGGCGGGTGAAAACAGCGTTTCTGCCCGCCGGCCCTGTGGTGAACAGGGCCTTATCATTGACACCTCCTCGTAATCGATTCAGCGCCAATGTGGCGGTGCGGCGGGTGCAGGAGCACCAGTCGCGCTTTCCACTGCCCATAATTCGGGCAGTGGAAAGCACGATGGGACTGTCCATGGGGGCCCCTGCACTGCCCATGCCAAGACAATGGTGTTTCAATGGTGACCTACATTTTCCTGCAGCCCATAACCCCTTGTGTTGTTTGGAGGACCCTAGCAGCCATTTTGGAACATTAGGTATAATTTTCTTTGCATTTTATGGCATCCCTGTGACACAATTGTGACCCAATGTTGCTAGCCAGGATCTTGATAAACAGACTTAGGATTTCCTTTTGCAAAGAATAATTGAATCCTTTGGAGTTTCTTGGCGGGTGTTTGGGAATATAAAGAAGTATTCTGAAAGTTGAGTTGTGCTGTAAAAACGAACTTGAACTATTTTGAACATTTCCATAATTGGATAAGAACCACAGCACTCAATCAAAAAATTGTATAGCAAGGTAAGTAAATCACTAAACATATGATAATGTTTGAAAACACACTCCTTGGTACACAGTAGAAACTGCAGTGCAATATTAGTTATTTTTCCTTGTAATCTTCTTGGTTTAAATCAGTATGATGAATATTTTAATTAAACATTCAGATAGAAAGAGTGAAAAATTATTGATGGAGATTTCAGCATTGGAACAAAAAAACAAGAATATGAATCTGCCAGACGCTACGGACAGAAACTATAACATACTCAGGGAGGTACTCAATGCACATCAACTGTATATCAAGGATAAGAAACTCAAAAAGCTCAGATGAGATGCATATGATTACATTAATGGTTGCGTCTATACCTTCTCTCATAGATTTGATGACACTAAAAATTATTCACAGACTAGACCACCTAGCAACAAAGATAGCAACACGTCTGCTTCCAGTAGCACCACAGATGTTTCCAACATCTCCAGTGTGGAAACTGAGCTACCATTGGAAAATATCCCACATATGGGAACAACTTTGGGAGGTACGTGTTCTTCTTTTTTAGAAGATCTAGTAAGATACAGAAAGGGAACACGACTGAACTACAACAAACAGAACCCAAACATAAGAAAACCAGGAGGGGGGAAGTACAATAGACACGGACAAAAGAGAAGGTGTGACCACGAGATCAGTCGCCCGGAACCAGAGACCATGAATACAAGTTCCATACCATTACTGAATGTTGAATGTAACTCTAATATTAATTTTAATATTAATACGGAAATTGTACAAGTTATCAATTTGTCCACTACTAGATTATCATGTGATTAAATAAATGTACTTTGCAGAGGTCTAGGCTTTTGTCCTAGTTCAGGCCCCAATTCTACAGATATTCATCTAGACTTGTTTAAATTTATACGTCATCTGAAACTACAAAAATACTTTATGGATAAATCTAACAACAGGGACAACACGGTAAATATTGTGAGCCCTGGTTGTAACAGAACTATCAGGGACATACAAGACATACAGACACTATTGTCTTTAGACAATGTAAGTGCACCAGTACCCAAGATACAAGATATCATAGAACACCTTGATATTCAGCCCAACTTTGAGGTTGACAGTAGACTTAGACCTAGATCCACGTTTACACCAATCTTACCCCTGATAATTACATTCATGTCTTTTATAAAGCAGTGAGTAATGACCTTTATCATTTGGAAGATAAAAAGAGGCCATATGGTACTTTTACAAATAATCTCAAACCTAATGAACAACTAGCTCTTAAGAAACGTGCTCTAAATAATGACATTGTGATCAGGGAAGCAGATTAATGCAACATTGTGGTAATGAACAGATCAGACTATATGACAGGAATTGATAGACAATTGGGAGACACAATAGCATATACACCCCTTGGCGGCAATCCTTTAATTGAGGTTACACAACTAATTAAGTACAAACTAGCAGTCTGGAGGGAACTTTGACTTATTTCTGACTACGAATACAAGTATATGTTTATTCCAGCACCACAAGCACCTTGCATATACATAGGCCCTCATTCGGACCTTGGCGGGCGGCGGAGGCCGCCCGCCAAGGTCCCGCCGTCAAAATACCGTACCGCGGTCGCAAGACCGCGGCGGGTATTTTGACTTTTCCCCTGGGCTGGCGGGCGGCCGCCGAAAGGCCGCCCGCCAGCCCAGGGGAAAACGACCTTCCCACCATGAAGCCGGCTCGTAATCGAGCCGGCGGAGTGGGAAGGTGCGACGGGTGCTACTGCACCCGTCGCGTATTTCACTGTCTGCTATGCAGACAGTGAAATACTAGCGGGGCCCTCTTACGGGGGCCCCTGCAGTGCCCATGCCATTGGCATGGGCACTGCAGGGGCCCCCAGGGGCCCCGCGACACCCCCTACCGCCATCCTGTTCCTGGCGGGCGAACCGCCAGGAACAGGATGGCGGTAGGGGGTGTCAGAATCCCCCATGGCGGCGCAGCGAGCTGCGCCGCCATGGGGGATTCAAATGGGCAACGGAAAACCGTCGGGAGACCGCCGGTTTTCCATTTCTGACCGCGGCCAAAGCGCCGCGGTCAGAATGCCCAAGGGAGCACCGCCGGCCTGTCGGCGGTGCTCCCGCCCCCGTTGGCCCTGGCGGTGCAACACCGCCAGGGTCATAATGAGGGCCATAGTCCCTAAAGTTCACAAGCCAGGTACCTTTACTTCAGGAGACCCATAATATCTGGTATTGGATCACCTACCGAACACATTTTGGAATACATTAATTCCTTCTTGCAACGCTTAGTACGCAACTTACTGTCCTATATGCAAGACACTAGGCATCTATTGTGTCAATTAGAAGACATTGACTGGTCAGAGGAGTGCAAATTTGTTCGTTTTGACGTAAACCCATTGTACACATCAATCCCTTTGGAAAAGGGTCTAGAAGCCTTGACTGTCACACTATCCTGTAGAGATGCTACTTTATTTGAAATTCCAACATGCTTATAGATCTTACTAGATTGGTTCTGTAAAATAATGTCTTTTTACATGAATTGGAATTGGTACAGACAAGCTCAAGGAGTGGCAATGGGGGCCACATTTTCTCCATCCTATGCTAACCTATACATGGGACATTTTGAGAAACATCATTTATGGATGGATTGCCCACCGAACATCTCACAACACATACTATACTGGGGCAGATACATTGATGATATACTCATCATCTGGACAGGTACTGTGTCTGACCTGAACATTCTCATCTGTCATCTAAACAAAAACAGTTGCAACCTAGCATTCACACATCATGTTGGCATAGATCGAATTGAATTTGTGGATATTATTTTATATACAGCACACAATAAGATTCTGTCTAGAATATACAGAAAACGAACGGCATGCAATTCTATTCTAGATGCCCCCAGTGCCCAAATCAATGCCATCCCCTATGGGGAAATTACCGGAATCAGATGTAACTGTAGTGAGGATAGGTTCTTCATACAGGAATTTAACCTATTAGAATGACGTTTTCTCACCAGAGGATATTCAGGTCAGGTTATCTACCTAGCAAAGAAACGCATAATTAAAAAAAAAAAAACAAGACTTTACTTATCCATAGGAGGAATACCAAGAGGGATAAACAACAAGTCTCCATGATCACCAGATATAGCACTGCCAGTATACTGGCTTTTCGTATACTTAAACGACACTGGGACCTATTGCGTTTGGACACCCATCTAAGCAGAAAATTGGGTAAGAATCCATCCTTAATACATAGTAGAGGACATACTCTGAGAAACATACTGTGCCCCAGCTATGTCACATCACTAACACAGGTCAAACCTAATACATGGTTATCAAATAAACTTATCAGCTTCTTCAAATGTGGGTGCTGCATTTCCTGCCAGTTTGCACTCAATAGGATGACCACTTTCTCAAATAACACACGTAAGACATACCAGATAAAACAATTCATCAACTGCAATACGAAATACACTATCTACTGCATTATCTGTGTTTGTGGCCTAACTTGTGTGGGCAGTACCATCCACCCCTTAAAGGAACGCATCCAGGAACACATAAAAGCTATTATAAACAACAATCCTAATTACCCACTGGCAGTACACTATAACGTCTTACATATAGAATCGGAAATCATAAAGATCAGATCCCATGGCTTTGAACAGGTTACTGATCACCCCAGGTTAGGGGACAGAAACAGAGAACTGAGGAAGCGTGAGGGAGCATGGATTATAAAACTACGAGCTGTGGAACTTGGTCTTAATATAGACAGGGAACTATGGCGGTCATTATGAACATGGTGGGAAAGACCGCCGACCGCCGTGGCGGCGGTGAACAGAATCCCGCCGGCGACCCGCCATATAATGATTGAAAAACCCAACCCACCAAAAATTCCCAGACCACCACTCCCCGCCAGGACCCTGTCGGCGAGAATCCCGGCCCACCCCACCCGCCACTGCCAAGCACGCCCACATCCCACCCTCCAAATAATGATGCACAAATCACCTCGGTGGATAGTGGAGGCCGGACGACCATTGGCGGCTGCGACTGCAACGGGCGGCAAGTGGGCCCAACAGCAACCAGTGCACACATTGGCTAGGTTTAGCACCCACACACCTGACACACATCCAGAATACCATAAAACACCCCAAGACACACCCCAGAATCCCTTGCAAGAAACCAGGACCAGAAGATGGAGAGCACCAGAGCCAGACCGAGAACGCCAGCAGACAGGACACGCATATCGACCCACACTGGAGCACCCAAACCCCGTCCCCTGTCCCGACACCATCCACCACCCTCACCATGTCTCCCCCCAAAAATGATGCTTCACCGAAAGGGAGCTAAGGACCATGGTGGACGAGGATGAGATCCTAAAAGTGGAGCCACAAATATTTGGGTCCGAGCTGCACACACACCCATCGCCCGGAAAATGCAGCTGTGGCAGACCATTGTGAACAGGGTGAATGCAGTGGGACCCCATCCATGCACCAGGGACGACATCCGGAAGAGATGGAACAACCTGCGGGGGAAGGTCCGGGCCATGGCATCCAGGCACCACATCGCAGTGCAGAAGACTGGGGGAGGACCGCCACCAACACCACCCAATTACACAGACTGTGAGGAGAAGGTACTCGCCATCCTGCAACCAGAGGGACTCACTGGACTCACTGGAGGAATGGACTTGGGTAAGTCATCTACAATTACCCCATATACACCATACCTTTAATGCATGCACCACCCCACCCCACCCACACCCACCTAGACCCACACCCCACCCAGCCATTACCCACCACATACACCACTCTGCATCATCCACAACTCACTACCAGGCCCACATCACTCCCGCTGTGCACAGCCACCCACCCCTGCACGTACCCCAATGGAATAATAACCCCCACCACAATGTAACCCTACCACTGCCACTAAATGCAATGCCCACCTCACAAAGGCACCCTGGAAGGCCACACCAGCACAAAATTGCACAGTTCAGTACACCTCAAACCTTCATGCATATGTAACAGACAAGTCTATGTCCCCCAACAGGCACCACCCCTAACCCTAATGGAGGGGACAAGGAGTGCCACTACACTCCAGGGAGACAGAGGCACATCACAGGACACTGGTGAAGGATCCCTGGACACTGATGAGCAGGCAGGCCCCTCACACAGCCCTGGGTGCTCACCATGCAGCAGCCCCAACCAGGAAAACACTGTCACCCCTAAAACCCAGTCAAGACCAGCAGGCCAGGGGAGGTGTACCCACACCAGTGGACCCCAGGCACAAACAGGTGGAACACAGCTACAGAGGCCACAGTCTCCCACCCCCAACATGCAAGAAGGCGAGGGGCCCAGTACTAGTGGCACGTCAAGACCTGCGCAGGGGACACAGGCACTGGGGGCCAGGGCAAGGTCAAGTGCCCCAGTGGGTCAGGTGGTAGGGCACCAGATAGATGCAGCAGCCCAGGACGTCATTGCAGAGGTATTGGGGGCCTACCAACATACCCAAGACAGGTTGGCACAGATTGTATCCACCCTGGAGCAAAGTCAGACGATGCAGCTGGAACAACACCAACAGGCCATGGAGCAGTGAAAAGAACACAATGCCACAATGGCCACCATTGCTGGAGCACTGCTGCAGTTGGTTAACAAACACTCAAACTCCCACACCGGACAAGAGGCCTCCACAACAGCCCTGGACAACCAGCAACAGATGACCCAAGCAGCTGAAACAGCACAGGAAATACCCTCCCAGGAATCACAAGGCCCAACCATGCCACCCCAAGAAGCTCCACAGCAGGCGCCCAAACATAGTCTCAGGCCAAGATATGGCACTGGAAACCCAGCGAAGAACAAGCCCCACTCCAACAATTGACACTGCTACTACTACCAAGCAACCATCCCACCCATTCACCAACTACACTTAGCTGAGGGTTAAATAAAGTACTAAACTACAAATACAACCCACCTTTGACATCAAAGAGGCCTGCCACCAAGTCGGTTTTGAGGACACCCAACCATTAAGACTTCCATCACTGTACATAGCACATTTCACTGTATTCCACCAATAAACAACATATCTCACCTGTAACACTGTCCCCTGTCTTCAATGTTGAACAAAGTGGAGTATGGATGCAACTGGCAGGGAGCAACTTTATTATCAATGTGTGCATGGTGGTGGTAATGTGTGTTTCAAAATAGGCAAGGAGGGAATGCATATATTGTCTGTCAGTACCATGCTGAAGAGGTCCATGTCTCCCCTAGATGACATGGCACACTTACAGTATCGGTCACTAACCACATTTGCAGGCTGAAGTCCCACACAGTTATTGGAAGTAGAGTTGTAAAAGATGGTTCCTGGAATTGACATCTTCACCTTCCTCATCCTCACAATCACTCTCCTCACCTCTCTGAGGTAACTGATCAGGACCTATAGCACCCTCCACCTCCAAAAGGGGGATTGAATGTCTCACTGCCACGTTGTGCAGCATGCAGCAGGCCAGCACTATTCTACACACCTTATCAGGCCCATAGGCTAGGGAACCCACAGAGATATGTAGGCACCGGAATCTAGCCTTCAGGAGACCTATAGTACGCTCTATCACCCTCCTAGTACGTCCATGGGCCTCATTGTATTTCCTCTCTGCCTCCGTCCTGGGATTCCTCACTGGTGTCAGGAGCCAATGCAAGTTTGGATAGCCAGAATTACCTAGAGAAATGGTCAATACAGAGTCGTCATTGGAATGACCTTAGTCAGACAGGCTGGTTTTCTGCAATGTGTCAGTTAGTGACAGGCAAACTTACCTATGATCCACCCTCTGTCCTCTTGTAGTTGTTCCATCTTCTGTGGCACACTACTGTTCCTCAAAACAAATGAATCATGGACAGAACCCGGAAACATGGCATTCACATGGGATATGTACTGGTCTGCAGTACATACCAATTGGTTGTTCATGGAGTGAAAGTTCTTCCTGTTTCTGTACACCTGTTCACTCACTCTTGGGGGGATGATAGTTATGTGGGTGCCATCGATGGCACCTATGACATGGGGAATGTTTGCAAAGGCATAGAAGTCAGACTTGATGGCAGGGAGGTCAGCACTTTGGAGGAATCGCACATAGGATTGCAGATGTTGTACAAATGTATTCAGAAATCTTGTCAGTACCTGGCTGAACATTGGCCGTGAAAAACCAGCACCCATGCCCACTGTCACTTGAAAAGATCCTGTGGCCAGAAAATGGAGTGCGGAGAGCACCTGCACCTCATTTGGAATGGCTAACTGATTACGATTTCCAGGAGTCAGTGCAGGATCCAGTAATGCTCATAGGTCCTGAATAGTTGCACGTGTGAGTCTGTAGGTGATTATGATCTGACGCTCCACCATGATCCCCATATCCACAGGTGGTCTGTACACTGATGGTGCCCTTCCTCACCACAAGGGTCGGCACCTATGAGGGATAACAAAAAGGAGTGATGTGCACACATACACTTGCATATTTGCTACATACATGCACTTCATTCTTCATAGTAGTGTCTGTACAATAACTGCAACTTGACAGATGTACATGTACATCACTAGGAGGGAATGGAGTAAATCATGTGTGATTATATACTCAATGGATAGAGGCCTAGGTGCTTCATATGGCTAGTAGGCCCAGCATTGTGAGTATTGTGAATTTCAAGATGCGTAGGTGATGGCAAAACGTCTGCCCACTGTAGTTCTGCCCCTTCGTTGGGAAAGTGACCTAATACCGCTAGCGGTTGACGTCACAGCGTACGGCAGTGTTGACCACTGTTCGCACCCTCATTGGATAGCATGGATGCCAATGGGGAATTCTGGCGTATCATGATCGACGGCGGCGGTGACGGTGCATACCGCCGTGGAACGTACGCGCGTTCGTCATTGTTTGATCACTTGACTCCCTGATCCTGTGCAGACAAGTACTCCACTCTGTGTACTGCTTTGGCCTGCCTCTGCCTATGGATGTTCCCCGTGGTGCAGGGGAAAGGGCCCCGGCCTTCACCCAGGAAGAACTGGAGAAACTGGTGGAAGGGGTCCTGCCCCTGTACGGCAGACTTTACGGATGGCCAGAGGTACAGGTGAGTCCGGGTTTGGGGGGCACTGCGTGAGTGATGGTTGGAGTGGATTGCACAGATGTGTGCTCCTGTGAGCCAGGATGGGGCTTGGTGCATGGAATGCTGCGTGCCACTGTCCTGCATGTGTGGGAGTACTGTCTGTCCTATGTCTGACAATCTGCCAGCTGTTGCCATCGTGCAGGTGCCTGACCTCTGTGTTCCATTTCTGTGTCACCCTACTAGGTCAGCGCCCACCAGAAGAGGGCACATTGGCATGCCATCGCCAAGGGGGTACGGACCCTGGGGGTCTACAACCGGCGGAGCACCCACTGTCCAAAGAGGTGGGAGGACCTGCGGTGCTGGGCACAGAAGATCACTGAGGCCCAGCTGGGGAAGTCCTCCCAACGTGGAAGGGGTGCCTGTCGGGCACTGACTCCACTCATGCGAAGGATCCTGGCGGTGGCGTACCCAGACCTGGATGGGTGCTCGAAGGCTGCACAGCAGTCACAAGGGGGTGAGTACTCACAGCCCATACTTCAGCCTGGAAGGATGAGTGTGTGTGCGATAGGGCTCATGGTGCTTAGAGCAGGGATTTTGACTGGTGTCAAGCTACTGTATGCTCCCCAAAGGGTGTAAGGGTGTCCCTGTCAGGTTTCACCTACCTGAGCTCCAATACAATTTCAGGATATGGGTGTAGGTCAGTATACTGCTCAGTAGTCAGGGCCATGGCCCTAGTGCACGGTGCTGTCTGTTGGGTGTCTCTGCTGGGTAGGTGTATATCTGGCCATTGTGTATCAGCATTCAGCTACTTACAAGTGTCTCTCCTGTTTTGTCTCCCCATCCCTGTTCTCTTGTGTTTGTCTGGTACAGCATCGACATCAGGCGAGGGAGCTGAGGCACCGGCAAGTGGGGAGGCAGCAGCCCACGGATCCTCTGAGCCAGAGACAACGGACGCCCAGGGGACCAGTGGGTGGGAGGACGAGGTGACTTCCACGGGGGAGGCTACTACCACAGGAGATAGTGATTCTGAGACCTCCTCTGATGGGGGTCCCCCGGCGCTGGTGGACCCTAGTGCACACACCACTACAACATCTTCCGCCACCCCCCATACCATCAGCGCCCTCCCTTCTGCTCCCCACCGAGTTGCCCGTGTCCGCCCACCCAGGAAGGTGGGCGTCTCCTTCACCCCAGGCACCTCGTCCCCTGCCCCCGTCAGCCCTGCTGCCCTCACAGAGGAGGCTATTGACCTCCTGAGAACCATCTCTGTAGGGCAGACAACCATCGTTAATGCCATCCAGGGACTTGCTTCTGAGGTGCAGCAGACCAATGCCTATCTGGATGGCATTCACGGTGCTGTGTCTGCCCTACAGAGATCTTTTGAGGCTCTGGCCTCCTCTTAGGTGGCAGCCAGTTTCCCTGGCCATTCCGCCCCCCGCTCCAACCTCCTCTACCCCTTCCAGCACCCCACTCCCTTCACCCATCCAAAGCACACAATCAGACCCGCTTCCAGGCACATCAACACACAAGAAGCACACTTCCAAACACCACTCCTCCCACCACAAACATTCACACAGCCAACAGACACCTGCACACACAACAACGACCACTTCCCCCAGTGTGCCCGCCTCTTCCGCCTCCCTGTCTGTCCCCTCTGCATCCACACCCTCATGCACTGCACCTTCACTCACTGTTACTGCTCCTCTTCCTGCACTCACCACAATAGCAGACAGCCATACATGCACCCCATACACCACACCTGCACTCACCACCTCCACTGTAGTTGACACATGCAGCACACTCACCCGACTTGCAGACACCCACCCAACATACATCCACACTAGCTGTCTGTCTTCTCCCACTGTGTCTACCCCCCACCTCCCAAAACACTCAAACGCACTAAGACACCCACCCATCAGACATCCACCACACCACAGCATACTAAGCAGTCACCTGCACCCATTACACGCACACCTACACCCCAATCATCAACTCCCTCTGCCTCCACTCCCACGCCGTCATCCACGCCCACCCCAATTGCTCCAAAAAAAACTTTCCTCTCCTGTGCAGACCTGTTTGAACCCACTGGCCCACCCCGTCTTGTCCCGAAACGTGCCCACCTCCTTGCCCTTTCCGCTCCTTCCACATCGCAGCCCACCCCGGTCCAGCCTTCCCATTCCCGTGCCCCTTCTCCGGTGAAGAAGAAGGCCCACTCAGAGCCTAAGGCATCCTGCTCCACCTGAGCCAAACAGCCCCCACCCCCTTCAAAGGAGAAGCCCACGCCCCTCCAACCTCCTAAAGCAAGTCTAAGTCCCACCCCTGTTGTAAATCCACACCCCCACTCCCCTGCCCCCCTTCCGTGAGGTGCCTGGATCCCCATATGGTGCCCCGTTCAGTGGAGTACCCAGCACTTGTGGGAGTCAGGTGTGGCCAAGGACAAATTACTTTTGATGGACTGGCCATTGGCCCTGTTGGCACCATTTAGATCACTGAGCTACATAATAAAGTTTCGGTGTGGCCTGTGTTTGGGCTGCACGCAGTTCCACCCTGGTGTTTGTTTAAGTTATTTATGGGTATGGGGCTATTGTATGTACTATGGCCAAGTTGCAGTGGCCTCAGTCGGGTATGTCCCTCTTGGTGTGGGGTGTCTGACTTGTGCTGCTGGAAAGGGTTGGGGGGCATTGCATGGTGGGTGGAGTGGGTGGGTATGTAACTTTGCCCTTTCCTCCCTTGTGTTGTAGGTTGCGGTACTTACCGTCATCGTCTTCGTCAGCGGTCTCGGTCGTGTAGATATATAGCACAGAGCAAGGCTGGCATGATCTGCAGCTCTCTGTCCATGGCTGCCGCTGCACGTTTTGTGGAACTCTGGTGAGTGTTTCCTTCTTTTTGTTTCTTTTCCGCCTGGCTTTGTGTGGCGGTGGTTCCCGCCCCGGAACTGGCAGCGGAATGGTAGTTCATAATTTGATGGGAGGGTTGGGCCTTTCCGACGGCCTGTGGGCGGACTCCGCCGTCGTCGGCAGGACTCCTTTCCTGGCGGTGGGTGGTGCGCGGGATGCATGTGTTTCGTTTAGTTCATTATTTGGCTGTCCGGGCCGCTCCTCTGTTTGCGGTTTCTACCGCCATGTTCATAATGAGGGCCTATATGTGTTCCTGGAATAAATTGATGACTAAGTTTACATCATGTTAACATAAAAACAACAATGTAGATGATATGTTATAATATATACTTTTAGGTCTTGCACCTACAATCTTGTCACTGTATAATAAATTACCTAATAATGACATTTATGTTACATCTGCACAGTTTTATGGATTCTGCATAAATGTATGAAGTTACATACATGCACTTAGGGTGGTCGGTACGTCCAGTCCTAACACCCGCTAACCCTTCTCCCCTTTTTCACAATGTATCACTATTCCTTTTTCCTTTTTTCTTTACTTCTATTTCCCTCTTGTTGATGTCCTTTATAACCTTTTCTTCATTATACTATATATTAACACACATTAGTATATATCAGGACTTAGCCCCTTGACACATATTGTGTGCCAGGTACATAATGTTTGGTACACTTTTAGATGGCTGCCATTTTTGCAGTCCTCCCTCTGATCATAATCCAGTAATCCTTGGCAAACATGATTTACCATTTTCAAACAAGATTTGCTACAATACATCAGATGGCACTAGCCACACTTCATTTAACATTTTATAGGTTTAAACCTTCATCTTTATAATTCATTGTAATTTATAGACACTTAACGCTCTTAATCCAGTAATTCTAGGCGAGTATGATTTACCGTCATCAAATAAGATTTGCTACTAGACATCATGTCGCACTAGCCGTACTTCGCACAACACTTTGTAGGCTTAAACCTTTACCTTTATATTTCATTGTACTTTATGGACATTTAACACTCTAATATGGCCGTCAAACGGTTGGTCCTTCCTCTTCCTTTTTCTATGTCTGAGTGAGTACACTTAGGCTGGATACTGAAAACTTCAATATGGCCGCTACACTTTGTGCCCTCTTTTTATTGACAAACGAGCATATTCATGCTCTGTTGATACATGTTCTATGATCCTTTTCACTTTTTCCACTAGCAACCCTAGGCGTGTCCAATCAACCGTTATCTTATAGAATTTACTACTACACACCTATATGGTACTACTTCATACATGAACATTTCACAGGCCGTAACCTCTATGTTTAGAGTTTGTTGCAGTTTAGGGACACTCAACACTCCAATATGGCCGCCACACTTTTGGTCCTCTTTCTATGTCCAAGTAAGTATACTTAGACTCAATGCAGAACACTCCAATATGGCTGCCACACTTTTTGTCCTCTTTCTACTTCCAAACGACCATATTTAAGCTCGATTGACATACGTTCCTTTGATTCCCTTCGCTACGCCTAGAGCGTACTACGCGCGGACTTATCAGGTAACTGGGCAAAAGCCCACGCTTATCCACTGCAGACGTTTTTATCAAGCTCTATGACTCCAAACCATTAGCTTTTTAAATACTTGTACACAACCATGCTAGCGACTTACCTTTTGACAGGCTTGATTATGCCCCTATTTGTGCTCGGTGGATAGCATATGGGAGCGAGACTTTGATAATAATTTGTATTTGGGTATCCTTTCCCCTTGATCATATACGGGCTTTACAAGCTCATACATGAGCATTAACTAGAGACAATGGATACGTATTTTTCATTGTGCAAGGGATTTCTCCTTTCACATCTCTTCATATCGTTTATAGATTATGATGGCCAAACGTGTGCTATGCTCATATCATATGTGTATCTTTAATTGACCTAGGGGACCCTTTTTCTGAGGTTACTACGATTCTGTAACTACTTGGGCTAAGGCTCGTTCCTCACTATGGTCCTTTTTCTTTGTTCCTACAGAAAACGGAGCTTATATGGTCTGTCGCACTTCTATTTGTTTCAAAAGATTTTGAACATTGGATTCCTACAGACAATGTTACAGAACACATTACTTTTGAACCACGTTGCTTATATAAAATACCCCAAAACAGGTATCTGCATTAGATCTTCATTTTTCTTTTTTATCAGAGTGTCCTTATATATATCTTTTGGCTCATTATAGATTATCTAACCATGGAACCTCTTTTTTTAACAACTTCCTATGTGAGGTTGCTAATTCATTGCCTTATTATTTATTACAGCTTACTCATCTTTGATGTTATCCTAGTACATAGGAACCTTACATTTCGCTTTATCGGGTAGGTATACGCTATACCTAGCCTGACATACCAGCCATTGCCTTTACCTCGGGCACCATACTATTCATTCTTTAGTTTGGTTATGGTTTCACAAATAACTCTTGGCATGCTTCAGATGTATAATTTTTATAAGCTGTCACACTTGATTCACGTGTGGTGTTACTATTTTTCTTCTTCATGAACAAGGGACCCTTGGTACAACACTAATGCCTGCATGGTGTATAGTATTACCTTTATAATGATCAGCACGTTTGATGTGCATGGTGTCATGTCCATATATCGTTGATTGTGTTTTTTTTATCAGTACTTGTAGCCATTATTTTCAGCCTTGAAAAAGTCACTGTGTGACAAAACATGTGTTGGCTGTTGTTTATTGGACCCCATACGAGATGTTACTGCATGTACTGTGTGTACATTTTTGGATACAAATAAACCAAGAAGATTACAAGGAAAAAGAACTACTATTGCGCTGCAGTTTCTACAATGTACCTAGAAGTGTGTTTTCAAACATTATCATATGTTTAGTGATTTACTTACCTTGCTATACAATTTTTTGATTGAGAGCTGTGGTTCTTATCCAATTATGGACATGCTGTGTATCCATGTGATACGTACATTTTTTGTCTTTTCGTAGTAAGACAATTGGGCCACGTTGCACCACCAAATGTCCAACTATTCATTGTTGCAGATAGATGCAGGGCTTCCATGACAGGTTACTGAGATATTTCTCATTGTCTTTGGGTGCCTAATTCACTTGCAGACTTCTGCTCCTAGCAGCAGTGGCAATCCAGTATCCGGTGTCAATCTTATGCTATTTCTCTTTTCTCGTTCCACTTTGGCCCTCATATTCCTGTTGTTTGTTATCACTGGGGGCAGTGAGAGGTTGGAGTGTGCATCACTCCTGCTGAATCCATATAAAGTGGTTTATGCTCTCTAACACTAGAGTATTGAATGGCTTACTAGACTTAAAGGATGTGTCCCTGCAGATACCTATCTTGCATTTCCATCATAGTTCCTTCAGTTTGAGTGACTAGACACAAGAATCTTCTAGTCTTCCTTTTGTCTTATCATTAACCCCTTTTTTTCCAGCATGCTTCTCAAATTTGTGATGGAGCGCTAAGAGATAAGTATGATAGATTTGCCTGGATAGCATGATTTTCATGTCCCAGTCACTGGCGAGTCTGACTTCCCAAGTGCAGCAGATGGTAAAGCTCTTGCATGCAGTTCATTTCCTTGTCAGGTAGGGGAAAACACCCTGGAACCTTTTTCTCTATGGACACAATCAAACAGCCTTTGGGTTTGCTAGCTCTGATATGACCTAAATTGAATATTAGCTGAGCTTTGGTGAAAAAATGGTTTCAAGCCAAGTATTGGATAAGGTATTAGGAATATTGTCATCTTCTATTGAGGCCATTTTCTCATGGCCCTTACATCACAGGGCACTTCTAAGGTGGAAGATCCATATCTCACGGTTAGGCCTACATAAGCAGGGCACCAATTGCACTACGAGCAAGGATGAAGTGCATTGGTGGTTGGCACGTTTGGAGATGGGGAATGCCCACACAATTCACAGCATGGCTCTGTACCTAGTGATAGACTTTTATGCTGACCAGCATAACTGGGATGCCAGTTGCAACAAGATCTTAAAGATAGCAGGTGGTCTTCAAACAACTAGATCTCTACATCAGCTGTTTGGAGTTGTTAACAGGAGTCTTTGCAAAAGGAACCATAGTCAGTTAAAAAGTTCAATGTTCTAACATTCTTTGGATGGACTAAATCAGCAGTCCTATCTGTGAACCACTGACGGGAACCAGGTCTTGACTGCTGGCATAACTGACAAAGGACATTTAACACAATAGCCTCAATCATAAGATCTCAGTAGTCAGTCCCTACTAATTTTTCTCCTACCATACAGATTTCAGTGATTGGAACCATCAATGTTTGTTTAAGTGTTTTGGGTCTAGAGCACATGTACAACAAACCTGTTTGCCTGAGGGCTGAATGTCTACTCCCCATGATTTATCAGATGGAGGCTGTCTCCAGAGGCAACGAAAATAGATGCTTTGACACGTCTTGATAATGCCTACTTTCCATTCATCCTGATAAGTGCTATGCTAATGTAGTTACATCTACATAAAGAGAACTTGCTTGTGATCATCCTCCCTCCCCTCTGACAACCCTCCATGGAGCTAAACCATGGCTTCTCCCTAGTTTACATGTATCTGCATGGCATCCCTTTTCCATAAGTCCAGAAAAAACTCCTATTTCTGTTAGCCAGGAGGATTTCAGGTAAAGGTGAGGAATCATAGGCCTTTCAAGTGAGTATGCGGAATTGTTCAGGGGATAGTAGACTCCAGGAATGAAAAAGAGTTATCAGTCAGCATGGAGTTTCTTGTTCGATTTGATCTAGAAGACGATTTGCATTCCATTTCCGTACCTGTAGTGCAGGTCCTGAATTTTGGGCCACATTTACAACTCTGCGCCTTCCACATGAGGATGACGGCATGTAGAATGAGAGGTTATAAGCCATTTTAAGGGTGACCAACTGGTCAAGTGATTACCTAAGGAACTTTAGGCCTCATATATATAGTGGCAGAGAGGGTAGTCCGTCCCAATGTCGGCAGAGTTCCCTCCCCGCCAATATAGTGGTCCGCTCTGCCGTGGCCAACTTTGTGCCCTTATTCCCCAGAGCTGGCAGAGAAATGACTACATGTCCCTCTGCCCAATTAATATGGGAAGACGTTGTCAGTTTTTTACTGTTTCTTACCGCCAGGTAGAACCTGGTGATAAGTAACAGTAAAACCCTTGTAATGCTCCCCACGCCATGGGAAAAAAAACTCCCATGGCAAGGGGAGCATTACTTTTTTTCCAAAAAGGAAATCCTGTTTTGGGATTTCCTTAGTGAAAATAAAAAAAGAATACTGTTCGCTACAAGGCACCGTCCTTCTGACATAGCCCTGTAGACTCAGTAAAATGAAATGATAGGAACTGTCCTGCAGCACCCCCGCGCCTGCTTGGTGGTCATTTATAAATTAGGTAGGAGGCATCTCCACCTTAGGGAAAGAATAATTTACTTCATCCCCATGGCGGACCCATGGCCTGTCCGCCCAGATATAAATCTGACCCTTTATCTTAATCTGACCAATGAGATATAGAGGGCTAATACAAACATAGCCTGGAATGTAAATAGGTGGGCAAGGCCTTAGTCAAAGCTTTCTGTGTCAGGCAGCATATCTTAAAGCATATGTTTTTTATGGGCAACCAATGAAGATTCATCGAAATGGGAGCCATGGAAGTACGCCAGGGCAAGTTATAAAATAACTGGACAGCAGTATTCTGCACTAGTTGAAGTTTTGATATTAAGGGATGATTAGCTGCTCCCAGAAGTGCGTTACCATAATCCACTGGTGATGAGAGCTTGGACTAAAGACTTTCTGTATCTGGGGGCAGGAGGGCCATGGAAAGGTCTTCCTTAGAAGCCACATGGTTCCATAACAGGTACCACAGATAGAATCAACCTGGACTTTCTTCAATAAAGATTGATTTATTTTTACCCCCAGATTTTTTACAAACTGTTTAGGGGAGGGGGCAGGACCAAGATCAGATGGCTACCAATCGGATGACCATGTTTCAAGTGCATTGCAAAGGAATAGAATCTACATTCAACTGGAGACAATTATTGGTCATCCATGTTGCAATTCCAGGCGTACAAAGGAAGAACTGCAACTGTCCTTACCCAGAGTCAGATCCGGAGGAGATAAGCAATTGTGTACCATCCGTTTAGGATATGATCCCAAATGAATAATATCTCACTATCTGTGCTAGTGGCGCTATGTAAACATTAAAGAGAGTCTGTCTCAGGCACAAATCCTGTGGGACTACTTTATTGACTCTTAAGATTTTAGACCTACAGGAGTCGAGACAGATATTATGGGTTCGCTTGTCCAGAAGGTCTGTGAGCCAGAGCAAAGCATTATCATATATGCTTGCCTCATACAGTCTATTGACAAGAATGGCATGAGAGACTGTGTCAAAGGCCACAGACAAGTCTAGTAGGACCTGCATAATTACGGGCACAGCATCTAAAGATAGTCTGATGTTGTCTGAGACTGCCACCAGGGCTGTCTCTGTACTGTGGGGTGCTCTCAAGCCAGACTGTGAGTGGTCTAGGATTTTGTGTTCTTCAAGAAAATATGACAATTGGAAGTTAACACACCCTTCTAAAGGTTTGGCAAATAATGGTAACAAAGAGATGGGGAAATAGTTGGAAAGAACCTCTGGGTTGGCTGAAGGTTTCTTAAGGATTGGCCAAACTTGTGCACATTTCCAGCTTGGTGCAAGCTTTCTGTGATTAACAAGAGATTAAATTACTCCCTTACCATTGGGGTAGTCCCCAGATTCAGACTATCCATAATCCTGGGGGGGCAAGGATCTAGAGAAGACCCAGATTTGGCTGGTGCTAGCATCCTTTGTACCTGATCCAAGGAGAAAAGATCAAAGTTACCTAAAGTATTGGTAACATTGGGAGGGGCATGATTGATGTCATAATTTATTATGTGCAATTACGAAGACATCGGAAGATTCTTATAGATGAGATTGATTTTCTCCTCAAAGAAATCTGACATTGGATCACAAAGTTGTTGAGAGGCTGAACTAGGTTGAGTGCAGGCACAGGGTTTTATAAAACTATTCAAGGTTTTCTATACTTACTCAGTTTACTATCAATAGTGGTCATACGATAGTCTCTGCTATCATTAGCTGCTTATGATAGCTTTTTAATGACATCTTAAAGCCTTCTTTGTCAGCCAGGGACTTAATGGTACACCATCTGCACTCTAAGGCCCACATTTATACTTTTTGACGCAAAACTGCGCTAACGCAGTTTTGCGTCAAAAAAATTAGCGCCGGCTAACACCATTCTGAAGCACCATGCGGGCGCCGTATTTAAGCAATGACGTTAGCCGGCGTTAGCCGCCGGCGCTGCCTGGTGTGCGTGGAAAAAAACGACGTACACCAGGCATCGCCGGCGTAGGGGGATATGGGGCTTGGGCGTCAAGAAATGGGGCAAGTCAGGTTGAGGCAATTTTTTCGCCTCAACCCGATTTGCGGCATTTTTTTTCACTCCCAACCCCCATAGAAATGACTCCTGTCTTAGCAAAGACAGGAGTCATGCCCCCTTGCCCAATGGCCATGCCCAGGGGACTTCTGTCCCCTGGGCATGGTCATTGGGCATAGTGGCATGTAGGGGGGCACAAATCAGGCCCCCCTATGCCACAAAAAAAACAAAAAAAAAACACTTACCTGAACTTACCTTAATGTCCCTGGGATGGGTCCCTCCAGCCTTGGGTGTCCTCCTGGGGTGGGCAAGGGTGACAGGGGGTGTCCCTGGGGGCATGGGAGGGCACCTCTGGGCTCCTTCAGAGCCCACAGGTCCCTTAACGCCTACCTTTTGCAGGCGCTAAAAAACGGCGCAAAAGCGGCCGTATGTCATTTTTTTTGACCCGCCCACTCCCGGGCGTGAATTTTGCCCGGGAGTATAAATCCGACGCACATGCCTTGGAGTCGATTTTTTAGACGTGAACGCCTACCTTGCATCTCATTAACGCAAAGTAGGTGTCCACGCTAAAAAATGACGCAAACTCCATGGACTTTGGCGCTAGACGCGTCTAACGCCAAAGTATAAATATGGAGTTAGTTTTGCGTTGAAATTGCGTAAAAAAAAACGACGCAATTCCGGCGCAAACGGAGTATAAATATGCCCCTAAGCATTTACACTTAGCTTTAAAATTGTGTAACTGATTAGTGTATCAAGGGGCGCACCGTTTTACTGCAATAGTAAGGGCTTTTTTGGCAGGGGCCATTAGGTTTAAAACCTTAGAGAGGGAAACGTGATATGTTTCAGCAGCTTCTTCAATGTCTTTACATGAAGCAATCGAGATTATTATAGAATTCAGCGAAGGAGTCAGGATTGACCACCTTCCAAGACCAGATAAATTTGGAGAGTTTCGGTCTTGACATGACTGAGATAGGTTTAGGAGGAATTTGAAATTGTATTTGCTGATTGGTCAGATCCATTTAATTAGGAGAGGTGGATTACAGGTTACGTCCTCTGAAGTAGTAGAAATGAAGTCAAGGGTATGCCCTGCCTCACGTGTGGGTCCTGACACAATTTGCGTGAAGCCAAGTGATTCTCTGTGAAAATTAAAATCATCCAAGATCAGAAAGTTGGTTGTAGCCAGAACATATGGTGCAAGAAAATCAATTAAGGACTGTCAGAAGTTTTTCTTCGTACTAGGGGGGGTGGTAGATTAGCGCTCCCTTCCAGGCATCAGTAGCTGAAATTCTGATTTTAAACACACAAAGTACCACCAACTCTGACATTAAGGTATCAGTCAATTCCACCTGAAGGGAATCATGAAAGGCAATAGCACTCCACTGCCAGTTCTGACATCTCTGTTGAGTATAGAGTTCTGGAATAGCAAGGGAGATGCTCAGGAATGCCACTGCATTTAGCCAAGTGCAGTAAAGAAGCATAGTTTGGGTGACAGGGAGGAGATTGTATCCCCGGTTTTAGTAGTATGTTTTGCTAGGGATCTAACATTGCAGTAGAGGCTCAGCAGTCCCTTTCTCAAAGTTTATTGGACTCAAAAGGAGTAAAACAATGTAGTGCGGCTTCAACCCATGCAACTCACTGTTCAAACGTGCATTGGTGGTTGAATTAACCCCTGAACAACAAACAAGGCTTCTGAGTTTACAGTGGTTGCATGAAATCAGAGTCTCTATGAAAGGGAGACATTGTTTGCAGTTCTACATCGAGTGCTTGACATAAAAACAAAATTGCCTGTACTAAAATTGAAGTTGAAAAATGTAAAATTCTGTTAAAGCCATGGAGTCAAGTACTGTCCCAACTATGTATTTATACAAAAGACGGGTGCGATCACTAATGGTGGACAGCATGTGCTGTGTTTCTTTCTTTCATTAATAGTCATTGAAACTGTTTATTGCATAAGTATCTGCCCCGTGGAGTGTTACTCTATTTTGGCTTTGTTTAATCGACGTGTGCAGAGGAAATAGTGTTGAATACTTCTCAATGAATGTATCTCTTCACACGATTGGATAGAATGAGTTCAGAAGTTTTGGATATCGTAGTACAGGGTTGATAGATCGAGGTCCTTTTTGAATATCTTCGAAAGAGGAGTTCAACCAATTTTGTTTTTGCTATCTTCGAAAGAGGAGTTCAACCAATTTTGGTTTTGCTAGCCTGGGATAGACAAAGTTAAACTTTGAAGGAATACAATGCACACTAGGCTTGCTGGGAAAAGTATGTTGTTTTCTTTTGAAGCTTGCTGCCAATAGAATGAGCAATTAAGGAGAGAGAAGCCTGATACTCACCGCCGTGCATTTCAATACGCAATTCCGTATGTGGAGGCAACGCTTGCCCGTTTGTGGCCTTGGAAACAGTATTTGTCCACTTCCCAGCATCTGCCAAATAGGAAGGACCATTGAAATAATAGGAAAAAGGTCATGTGAGTTGGTCTCACAATAGAGGATCCTAGAGCAGGGGTGGAGCTGCTGTACAAACCTGGCCACATACATCATTAACTGGGGGTACTGTGATTGAATTTGGTCCACAATGGTTTCATATTACTTCAAAGTACTTGGTTTCGCTCCACCAACTAGTACTAGGGTTTTGTGAACTTTCTGTCCTCAGAAGCTACTTGACTTACATCAATGATCTTGTGGCATCTAAACTTACCACAGGGTGTCCATTCCTGGTGTTGTATTGTGGAATGTGGAATAGTTTATTAAGATGCTGACAGAATCAGGAGGTATCCTAGCAACGTGTATGCTGGGAGAGAATCTGGAAGGTTAACCTCAGTTAAAGGTTGCTGAGGAGATGCTGATTGAGATCTGCTAGGTTTGGTCGCACATCTGTCCTGGGCAATAAACAAACAAACAAACTGTGAATTGGTGCAGTGTTTCTTTCACCTGGCCTCAGTTAGAATCTTCCTCAATTAACCAAACGGTTAATTGCACCCATTTATTTGTTTGCGAGTGAACAGCCAGATGGCTGAATGCTAAATTAACCAACACTGTCCACCTTTAGCAGCTGAAGCACAATCTTGGATTGAACAACTGAGCCCAAGCAGTGGAGCTGATGTGGCAAATAATGTATTTTTGAGACTTCCCTGCAGCAGAGTCAGGCACATGTGGGGCAACCGTGGCCGGCTCTTCCACAGGCAACCCTCTGTTTGGAAGTCTCCCAATTCTCCTGTCGGCAACGATGATGCATTCACGTGACAAAAGGGGCTGACTCACACTGTCAAGCTCTGTGCCCAGGCAGGCACGACTGGGCTGGTTGACAAAGCACGGTTGACTTACTGCGTGGGCGAAAATAAGGCGCAATGCCCATTCATAGCTGGGAACGCAGGGTGGAGGTGTGGAGGAGTGCTGCCAGGTTTACCTGGCACAAGCAAACAGTGCCATTCCTTTTCAGCTCACTGATTTTTCTAAATTAATGACTGGTGCAAATTTAAGTGTTGAGTGGATGGTAGGCCATAAACTTTGTACGCTACAACAGAGCACATAGCTAGGTAGCACAACATTGACAGTGTGTAGAAAAGATGGAAAATGTGATTTCCCAAAACCCAACTCAGTACAAACAAACTATTACAGGTGACCACAGAACTGAAACATTTTCGGGCTACTCATTCCCTCGTTAGGGGTTGAAATAGTCCTTTCCCCCAGTCTCCTGAACAAGTTCTTCTTCCACAATAATCCTTTATACCTTGCAGCAATACTTCCTTTTATCAGGTCTCTTGAATCACTAAGCTCTTAACCTAAACTCAGAGGTGGGTTGCTGAATGAGAGGGACATGTGCAGTGTCTTGGCTTCTGCGGTCCCTGTTGTGCGTGAGATCCTTCTACTGTTCTGCCTGTCTGGTACTTGTTTACGTGATGTAAGCCTGCACCGCTGCTGTTCTGGGTGAGCCCCTTCTGTATGTGTGAAGAATGTTTGCATTGCATGCTGCCTGTGCAGTATCTCAGTGGGATAGGTACGTGAGGGATATACTGCTTTCCAATCATGACTGTCCTACTACCCCACGAGGGGATGGGAACCCATTTTCCTTGCTAACATGAACCTCCTTGTCACCCTTACTATACATATGTTCTATGTGATGAAATATTCTAGTTTGGCTGCCCATGCGGAGCCTGTTTTTTGTGTATGTGAGGCAGTGTTCCTCATGCAATGCTCGTGCAGTGCTGCTAAGGAATGGAATTCCATCCACGCTGCACTCACAACATATCCTCATATGAAACGATAAGTGAGAAATAAGGCCCTCCGTTTCAACTGCAAGTCCCCTGCCACTAAGCACGAAGTTTGTGCCAATATGATTCAACATTTTATACCATCCTCTAAATGCGTCCTGTCATACCTTATGCATATTTTCTTAGTGGTACCATCATGGTAAACTTGAAACTTTGTACATCTTTTGCTTCTGGTGTGACTGTTGACTCATGTATCTCTATATAGCTATCTGCTACCCAGCTGCAGACCTGCCAACTTGTGGTAGAGGGTGCGTGGCCTTGAAGGGGGTGGGATTTCGTGCGAAACACAGGATGAGGCACTCACCTCCGGTACTGAGGCTGCCTCTGATGTCCTGGGGAGGTTTCACAACCTATAATGGGCATCAGCTGCTATAGCTGCCAATTAGTTGGAAACCTGCTCGTTTCGGGGATTTACACTTAACTGTGTCCAGATCATCTCCTCACCAGGTGACCATGTGACGTATTGTAGCACCATGTGAGTAGGAAGGTCTGCATCTCGGATGTAGTGTGCATTAATCAAAACTACAAATACATAAATATTAATGAATTAACATAGGCATGTATGCATGTGTAGGTCTTTATACAATTAAAACCTAGCTAATGAGCAATGATCAGTGTAGTTAAGATCCTATGGATAGTCAGTCATCGATGGTCCTGCTAAACATTTCAGAAAGGTCAGGAAAGGTTTGAAGACATACCTTGACTATGAAGCATTCATTGAGGTGGCCCTTTAAATTAACTCCCACCACGACCATCTGGCTCTGTACTGAATTCTTCCAAAGACAGTAATTTGGGTACCATTGCATTAGGTAATAGTAATATTTGTAATGTACAGTGCTTAGAAATAGCAGAAGTGCTGTATTCAGTTCTGTATTAAAAACATTTTTTCCTAGAGTTCATTAATTCTGGCCATCAGATTATTCTGCTAATGTTGTGGAATCTTATTGTTGGAAGCAAAATGAAGCAGAAACTAAATAAAGAAAGGATTCTAGACTTGCTAGAAGAGAAGAAACCTAAAAAATGCTGGACCCAGCCCAGAACAAGCGGTAAATCACACACACAATCATGTTTGCGAAGAATCTGCCTGACGTCCGAGAGCTACTTTTAATGTGGTTGTAGTATTGGTACATGACCGTGTTTACTTGGATCTTCTCTAACCTCTTCCAAAAAAACACTCCTTTCATGGCATGAGCATCAGGGACGCAGCTTGGTCGTAGGATTGGTGGAGCGCGAGCTTGAGATTTCCTAACAATCACGTTGAAATGTAATGCTAAGATACATTACAGGACAAGCAGGGCACATGGGAGGGGCTAAAGTGCCAGTGGTTAAGGAGAGGGATGTGGATTGGTAAGGGCAGTAAGTGAGAGAAAAAAATAATTTGTAAAAGATCTAATGTTTTGAGGACTTTCAAAGCAGAGAGGGAGAGTGTGCGTCTGCACGTTTTTACCTGTATTTGTGTAAAAGTTCCTGGTGAAATCGGGCAGACACCTCACTGTACCTGACTGAAAACACTGGTACCCAACCAATTGCCAGAAAACACATTTAATAGGGGTGTAAAACCCAAAACACACCCCTGAAGCTATGCCCCTGATGAGCATTGATCAGCAAGACAGAGTTGTCTTGTGGAATTGGAAATATTACCTTAGAGTAACCGCAGTAGCAGCAGCTATTTCCTCGCTCAGTGTTATATCAATAGTGATTTGCACTCGTCTCTGACGTTTAAAGCCTCACTCTCATGCCTGCACTGAAGATGACAAATGCTTGAATAGATTTCTCAGCTCTGAAAGTTTTGTATCAGTTTGAAGGTCAGTTGTGTCCTATCCCACAATTTCAGTTTCTGCATCTGCATTGCCTTTTGTTTTGTCACATGATCTCCATTGGATCCCTGAGTATGAAAACATAAATGCATGTTCTGTACTTGTGGGCCTTACCTTAATGCTCATGCGGTTCCTGGGGATCCCCATGTCACTGGCTCTGTGATTCACAGACTCATTTTCTTATTGATAATGGAATTTTTATGCTTCAAATTGGTATGAACACATTTCTTGACCACTCAGTATTTCTTGGTGATAATGTTTTGGATAATGTTTTGGAAAATCTCTATTCTCACTCAGCCCATAGCTAAGAGTGTTTGTGAATGTTTATAACAGTTCTTGCAGAGAAATCACAGGGAGGGTAGTTGCAGACGTTTGTTGTGCAGCATTTATGGTTTTGTCTGCACACTATCTTGCTGGGTAAGGCTCATTCCTGGACATAGATCCTGTAAGATTTCTGATATGGAGGAGCAACATAGATCTATTTTTGTAAAATAGCTTTTTCATTGACATAAAAGTATGATCGCTTGACATCAGATAAGCTTTACCACAGTTCGTAGCAATGAATCCAATAGTTGCAGTTTCCAGGATTCATTTCAATATTTTATTTAAAATGTTTCCCAATATCTGTACTTGGTATATTTAAAAAACATATTTCCAACATCGGATTCCCTTTGGGAACCTCTAAGGCATTTGTGTTTATTTTCTCTTGTCCCTCAGACACCTTGGGAAAATGACAGATCTTAAGTAATAGAAATAATGGCATTTTGCAGTGATGTAAAAGGAGCAATGATCCAACGTAAAAACTAGGATTTAAGATTCTTCCACATTGAATCTTCCAAGTTACTCCCTATATTATCCTCCGATTTCGTATTTAATGTATTTAGTTTTGAAGCTGTCTTCAGTGTCTTTAACCACTCTCTTTTGTGGGCAAGAAATATTGCTTTCCTTAAATGTTGAGCTTAACACAAACTCTTAGTTGGGTGATGCAATAAGCGGGAAGGGCCTCCATAATAATGTGATGATTTTGTTTTCAGTTAAGCCTTCTGAAGGCTTTAATTAGCAGGTAATTCAGTATTTGCCAACAAAACAATCAAATAAAATGCCACCAATGTCCATCTGTTTTATTGAATAAACATTAATAATTTGTGGTTTTCTAAATCACAAATTCTAGTACTGTTCATTAAAGAACAAGAAGGGTGTGCATGTAGTAATACGATTTTTCAAACATAATCTATAGTTCATTTACATGTGCAAGCCAAATTGAGTTTTGTGTTCTACCATCCATACAATGTATCTGAACGTGCTGTCTTGCATCAGTCTTTCAGAGACCTTCACTGTTGCCTATACTCTTCAACATATCCTTTCAGCCCTTCTGAAGACAACTGGTGGCCATTATCCTCTACCATTTATATGACAATAGTGGTCAAATGTTTCACTGTATGGCAAGCAAAACAATCAATGCAAAACCATCCAAGCCCGTCTGTCTACCATCACATGACCTACAAACACAGATCTCTACATGCCTCAGAGCCATCTCATAGGGGCCTATCAATTCATTTATGCTGATCTTATTCAAAACAGAAATATTTGACTTACCTGCAAACTCTGCAGTAATCGCCCTGTCCTATAATAATCAGTTCCAACTTGATATTCAACTCACCGCAATAATCAGCCTGAAACCTGGAAATATATTTCAGCACTTCAATGTACATGGAAACTTGAGGATTCAATCTAGCCTGGCTGATGAGGAGTGATACCCTGAAACCGCTCCCAGGATGCTTGTTTCTGGTCTAGGGGGGACCTGGCCTGGCAGTTCGGACTGGACTGTTCCTATAGGGCACAGTCAAGACTATTTTCCATATGGGTGGGTCCAAACTGGAGTGGCATGGTGAGCAAAAGAACAATGGATTTAACCCAGATCTGTGACTGGGGGTGAGTGTTTGAAAGGTTTCAGCACTCTGTCCATCATCTTGTTGTATTGCCGTGGAAACGATGACCACAATCAGCAAGCCACAGCAGCAAGATTTCAGTGACTAAACTTTTGTAAAATCCTGCACACATTTTCTTTCGCACATTCGAGTCACTAATATCTTCACTCACCCCTAGGGAAATTGACTATTGCAACAGTATTCTGTAGTTTTTACCTTATTAGACAAGGACCCTCTATAATATTCCCAAGCATACCTTTATCTGTAACAATCACCACAAAGCTGGTTGAATGAAAATAGAGCTATTTATGACTTAATGACCCTGGTCTTCAAAGCCAAGAAGGACACCTCTCTTCCCTACCTCTCCTCAGTCATAAGCCGATATGTTTCACCTCGTAACCCATGTTCAGCCAACCATAATCTTCTGGTCACTCCCAAACCTCCTCATGCAGCATCCAGATTCATCTGTTTGTTGTCCCCCACCTCACTAGAAGTCTCCCTGAGTGAAAGATTCTCTCTGTTCTCCTTTTTTGCAGTTTTTATATAGTGCAAACGTGGCCGAAGGCATTATAGCACTTTACATGAGCACTAGATTACATTACATAAGGTCAGATTCATTTTTTATGCATAGGGAGGTTAAGTGATTTTCCCAGAATCACATGACATTCAGCTGACACTGGGACTCAAACCTGAATCCCTTGTTCCAAAGTCGGCCGTTCTGGCCATTAGACCACATCTCCTCCTTGTTAAAGCAATTCCAAGAATGACCTCATGTTAAGAGAATCTTTATAATCAACTACACGCAAACTCAACTTCTCACTGAATCTAGCACTGCAAATAAATATACGTGGTTCAGTTGTTTTCCATGTCTATGTTAAACATCCAACACCAATCAAATTCATAGTCTCCTTTATATGTTTCCATTTTCACTGACTATTGCTCGTGGGGCTTGCAACTTCATTTAGGTACAGCATTTCATGTTGAAATAATTGTTCCTGCTACTTCAGTCAATAAGATCTTAACCACAACATTCCTGAAACTAGGTGCCTCCAAAAGTGAACCTTTGTTCTTCAATAGGAAATGTGGCTCACTACACAACTCATTTCATCAGAGGTCGATTAAACAACCTCAGCACCAAGCTTAGCAATATTGGGGTCTGACTGAATCTAAAAATATCACTTGCAACCAGATCAGATCCATGTTCTGCATATTGCACAGTTCACCCAGATACATTTAGTCCTTCCTTCCCCTTGAAGGCTACTTTTCAGAATGGAGAACTTGCACCAACGCCAATGCCAGCTTCTATAAACTCCTGCTGTGTCTGCCTGTCAAAGAATCAAATGTCCTCTCTAAACATGGCCCACATTGGTGCAATCAACCGGTAGACAAAGGCAAACCCCCAGGAACATTTTCCTATGCAGCGGAGGGGAGCCCAAAGTCACCCCATTTTCTTGCTTCACTGCATTACTTGGTGAAATGGTTGTTGGCTCACTGGCAGCAGTACCGATGTCTCTGCTCTACTGCCTTTCAGATCCTTATCTCAGGGTCCTGCCTGAACAGCAAAGCCATTGGGGTTCTATTTGGGGACTGCCTCTGTGACACTGGTTGTGTGGCCTTTGCTGTTTCTTTGGAGTGGAAACCTTTCCTTTGTGGAATTTAGACCTTTGTAGTTTCTGCACAGCTCTCTCCTTCTGGATTGCGGCTCACAGTTACTGCCTTCACAATCACACCCTTAGGATACAGTCTTGATAGAGGTTCCCTCTATAGCCTATGTACTCTGGCGTATGTTTCCCTTTCCTTCACATAGCCAGTCCTACTGAAGTGGTTAATCCCTGTGCCTATCAGCAGAATAAGCGCCACTACGGAGAGCAACTTGTATTATGTTTTACAGATTGTATCTGATCCTGAGGCCGGGATCTGGTGGTTTAGTTGACTAATATAACCACTCCAGGAATCTCTGTCTGACCTCATGATCACATCTGTGTCTGACCTCATGATCACAGGTTTGTGTACAATGGATCCACTCAGCCTCTCATCCTTCCGTGGTCAGTGAAATGAGTACCACTGAGATGGGTAACAACAAACATCTGCTATCTCAGCACCAAGAGACCCAAGGGTGAATGTGCACATTAAAAATGCGTGTTATGTTATCCCTAATCTCTCCGTGACTTTGTGCTAGAATGCTCACCCATTAGTATTAGTTCGTTGATCCACATGTATGCTGTTTGCAGAGAGGCATGGTTCCCCACTGTCCATCTGTTTGGCAGCCTAACTCTCCGAGAAATGTCCTTACAGCAGGTCTTTTCCTACGTCACCATTGTCACACCGACGGGTCAGCCCCATCAACGTACCTCAGCCTTGTTTTGTTTCGGGTGCCGACCTTTCTCAAAGGGGAACAGGCCGCCTGTTACAGCGGACAGCAGATTGGGAAACTCTGCAAGTTTTTGAATACTCAAGAAAAACGCTAGGCTCCAGGCCCTGTCCCATCCGCAGCAGCCTTTCGGGGGCAACAACCGTTGCAAACTCTCGAAATGCTTCTGTGCACGGCCCGTCTGCCTTTAGTGCACGCACATGATTTTATGTTATTTTTTTTTACATTTATAAAAAAAAATCCAGGGCACCTGCCAATCCGTAGATGGTGTCTGGCTTCAAACAGGTCGTTTTCTGTTTTTAAATCCCCTCTTTTGTGCGCTGAGCTTACCATGGGAACCCAGTTAA
Organism: Pleurodeles waltl; assembly: GCF_031143425.1. Lineage (NCBI taxonomy): Eukaryota > Metazoa > Chordata > Amphibia > Caudata > Salamandridae > Pleurodeles > Pleurodeles waltl. The sequence goes on from NC_090446.1 coordinate 998,598,275, forward strand.
TGGATAACTCCGGCGCGCCGGGAGGCTGCGCAACAGCCTGGGACTTTTGGGAGCTGCATAAGGGGACTTTTGTTCCATAGTATCTCAATGGATCCTTGTGTGGCATGGCGCGAGGGAGGTGCCAGGAGAGGGCAATATCTGCAGGGTAAAGGAAGACGCGCCTAAACAGTGGGCTCCATAAAAATAGTGTTTGCATCCTCGCTCCTCACAGGTATTTGCCTGAAGCGCTTTCGTGTTCAGACATAAGGTGCATGAAAGAATGAAGCTCAGAGAGTAGATCAGTGGTCTCCAAGCTTTTTAATGCCGCGCCCCCCAGTTGAAATATAAATATCATTGCCCCCCCTCAGAATTATTCACAATTGTTTTATAAAAATGGCAATGTTTAAATATATCTAGACCTATTTAAACATTGCAGTTAAGTACTGTTACCATTTTAAAAATGGAATAACAAGCTTCTGCTTAAAACAAAGGCATGTTATCTGTATAATGCTTCTTTGGGCCAGAGTCTGGCGCCACCCCTGGGATCACCAGTTTGAAGACCTCTGGAGTAGATCAATGCTGCAGACATATGCATTGCTTAATCTGTTAAAGAATAAGGGGCATATTTATCAAGTAGTTGGGTTGCCCTTGCGCCATTCAAAGGGGTGCAAGAGCGATACAATTATTGGATTAGATTAACTTGTTAAGATGTATTAAGCCACGTGAGGCCACCTTGTGTTGCCCTGGCTGGCTTCATAAACCTAGAGTAACATAATGCAGTGCAAATTGCTGCCTTGCGTAACTTCTGCCCCAGGGATGCGTTACGTGGCTGGAGCGCGTGTGTTCTCAGCCATATCCATATTCCCAGATTTACCATTACTGGAAGACCTGGGAATGTGCTAAAATGCTACCCCTCCTCAGATGAGGCATAACTAGGAGAAATATCTTTATTTATCCTAGTTTTTACCCCTTTGTATGTGTGTTGCATTCTGCAGAACACATAGAAAGAAGAAAAAGCCCCAGAGGATTGTTTTTGTGCAGGAAGGACCGACTTCCTACACAAAACAATCCATCTGCTCCTAAAGCACCCTTGCACCACAGCACAAGGGCACCTGCATTGGCGCTAGGCAGCCAAAATGGCACCAGTGTAATGACACATTCCTGCCCTTTCACTCAGCGCAGGAAGCTGCTTTACTGCGTGAAATTTTGCTACACATGCCTCTAAGTGTCGGGGACCAGAGTTTTGCTCAGAAGCTTGTTCCCAGAGCTGTCAACAGTAGTGGTGCCCAAATATCAATGCTGCACAGTCCCAATTCCACCTCAAGCCTCTTTAAGCCATCACCATCCAGAACTAGATGCTCCTGGCCTCCTTATCTCACTCTTGGGGGTTATTTTTAATCTCATTTTTCTCCCTTTATTACTGTTTTCCATCTTTCTTTTCCTCCTTTTCCCCTTTTGTGTTTTTCTCTCCCCTTCCTCTACATTAAAGTTTGTTCAGGAAAAATAAGTGTGAGTCCACAAAAACTAGTGGCTCGGGGCTCATCTGCAACCACTGGCTCAAATTAAGCACTAGCTATAGGTCCATATCCCGGCAAGGGCAATGCCCTTATAAAGGGAAACAGTCACCGGAGGCCCACAGAACACACTGACATGTAGCGAGAGTTTGAAATAATGCCAGTGCTTCTCCTTGCCATATTCCTCCAGGACCGTGACTGCCGACGAAGATGACAACTGTAAGTCCCCCAGCCAAGCACACAAGAGAGGAAAGGGCACAATTACACACCCACTCACAACTCAATGCACACCCAATCCCTCCCACCACCCCAAGCCATACACACCCTAACAAAATGTACTTACCAGACACAAACCAACAAATACTTGCACCAATGCACACACCTGTGCACACCACACCCCCACAGTGAAATGCTGCACAACGGCTCAATTTAGCACCAACAGGTCTGCTGGGCAGTACATTTTAATTTAAAAAAAATGATTCACAAAAGGCCATTGGCCAGTACAAAGTCCCGGTAGGGAAAAGATAGCCCACACTTGACTCCCACGATGTAAAGAAACCCTCCACTGAGAAGGGGCATCATTGGGGCAGCCAGGCACCTCAGGGTTCAGGGGCAGGGGGTTGTGGGGTGGGGACTCATGCTTGGAAGAGGGGGGTTCTTGGACGTAGGTTCTGGATGTGGAGAGGGTTTGGGCTTGCCCTTGGGAGGAGGAGGAGTGGGCCTGGACCAGGGGGTGGCAGAGGGTCCAGGGGCAACATGGGCCGCCTTCTTCTCTGGGGAAAGGGCACAGGCATGGGTAGGGTGGTCTCCGGAGGACTTGGATGAGGAAGGAGTGGGTTTCTGGAGGCCAAGGGAAGGTTTAGGGACAAGACGGGTGGGCCAGTGGGTTTGAACAGGTCAACATGGGAGAGGGAAAGCTTACAAGGTGCAGCTGGAGGGGTTTTGGAGACAGGTTTGGGAGGGGAGGATGAGGGTGTGGAGGTATGAGATGTAGGTCTGCTGTGCTTGGATGCAGGTTCCTGTACAGTATGCCCATGTTTAGCGGATGTCTGGGAGCTTTTCTCTGTCCTGTGAGGAGGGGGGTGGACACAGTGGGGGGGGGGGTGGATGTTGCTGTGTCTGCCTTTGAATGTTGGGTGTGTGCCAACATGTGGTGGGGTGTGTGGTGCTTGTGTTTGTCTGCATACTTCTTGGGTGTTGATTTGGGTGCATGGCTGTCTGAATGTGTGCTTGGGATGGGAGAAGGGAGTGGGGTACTGGAAGGGGTAGAGGTTGTGGGAGAGGGGACAGAAAGACCAGGGACACTGGCCGCATTGCGTTGCTGCATCTGGGGACAATGGTTGTCTGACCAACAGAGATGCTTCTCAGGAGGTCAATAGCCTCCTGAGTGAGAGCAGCAGGGTTAACAGGGGCAGGAGATGAGCTGCCAGGGCGAAGGAGATGCTCACCCTCCTGGGTGAGCGGGCACGGGCTACAGGCTGGGGAGCTACTGGTAGGGCGGTGAAGGTATGGGGAGTGGCGGAAGATGACAGGGAATGGCTTGGCCCAGTAGGCTCTGCCACCCCCAGGGAGCTGCCATCAGAGGAGGTGTCTGAGTCACTACCTCCAGTGGTAGTTGCCTCCCCATGGTACTACCCTCACACTCCAACCCACCGGTCCCCTTGCCGTCGGTTGCCTCCTGGGAACTGTGGGCTCCAGCATCCCCACTCACTGGTGCCTCAGCTCTCTCACACAAGAGCACGGGGGGCAAAACAAGAAAGAAGTAGGTCAAATCCAGATCAAAAATACCTGTTGGCACACATACACCCCCACTAATCTCATACACTAACCCTCAGCAGACAGAATAATTCACCTGCATGTGCCCCTGACTGCTAGGCAACATCCCACCGTACACTACGTGACCATCCTGGCCCTCTACTCCGAAACACTTTGCAATGGGACACAATGAGAGACGTTGGCAAGACAAACAATCTGCTAATCCATGAGGTTACGTATAAACCAATAGCCCAAACAAGGGACCCCTCACAGGCCTACATTCCCAGCCATACCTACCTAAGGACACTATCCCACGGACGTAGGGGGGGGCAGGACTGCAGGGGCACACCGATCTATGGGACTGCCAATACACTGCATGCACCCCATGGCACCTAACTATACTCAGCATTGAAGCATCACACTAGTGTAGGTACTCACCCCCTTGTGGCTGCTGTGCTGCCTTCAAGTGCCCATCCAAATCGGGATAGGCCACCACCAGTATGCAGGTCATTAGGGGGGTCAGGGTCCGACGGGCACATCCTGCTCGTTGGGAGGCCATCCCCAGCTGGGTCTCTCCGGTCTTCCTGGCCCACCGCTGCAGGGCCTCCCACCGCCTCCTGCATGGGGTGCTCCGCCGGTTGTAGACCCCCAGGGTCCGCACTTCCTTGGCGATGGCTTGCCACATTCCTTTCTTCTGGTGCCCGCTGACCTGCATGGGACACACAGAGTAAAGAAACAGACGTCAGTGTGGGTGCCCCATACACGAATGCCATGCCAGTTCCACCCCACATGGCCCATAGAGACACACATATTGACAATAGCCAAGACGACAACTGCCAGACACATCACGGGTAAGCATCCACACAGCCAACAAAAACGCCTACAGGCATCCGCCACATTCACACACATTCAAGGAGGACTAATAGCAACTTACCTGAGCCTCATGTCGCCCATACAGCTTCGCATACAGGGGTAGGACCCCGCCCACCAGCTTCTCAAGCTCATGCGTGGTGAAGGCCGAGGCCCGCTCCCCTGTGACATGTGACATTCTAAGGACCAGAGTCAGGACACAGCAGCTCACGCAGTGGAGTTCCGTTCCTCTCAAGGTGCAGGAGTCAAGTGGCAAGGGCATGGCAAAATGGCGGTATTTACTGTGGCTGTGTGCACCATCACCACCAGCGGTGATCGGGATTGGCCCTGCTTCCCCATAGATGCCAATGTTATCCAATGAAGAGGTGCACGGCGGTGAACACCGCCTACCGCCATGACGACTAATGCCAGCGGAATATAGTCACTTCCTACACTACACTACCTGTAGGGCAGGGGGCTGCCATTTTGCATACACCACGCCTTCATAGTCTGTCAGGGGTCCTAATCTACGGCTCCATTCCCTCTTCCCTTCATCAAGTAATGGTATGATCCGTGATCCTCCTCATGGAATCAGTGGGAAGTGTGCCTACACTGTGATGCAATGCAGAATACACACCACACCAGACAAAAACCAGACAGAATTACCATGTTCTCTGCATCTGTGTGAGGGGCAATAGTGTTGCATGTACAAGTTGAATTATGGAATACTGTGACTGAAGTGTATGTGGCAAATCAATGTGTCTCTATTCCCCCCATAGGTACAGACCCATGTTGTGAGGGAGGGCCCCATCTGTTTACAGACCACTGGCTCACCTGGTCACCATGGAGGAACGTCACATCATCATCACTTACTGCCTGAACCGAGCCACTATCCTGGAACTCTGTGCACAAACGAAGCCTATTCTGATGCCAGCTAATAGGAATCCCCATGACATCCCCCCAACTGTTCAGGTACTATCTGTGCTACATTTTCAGGCCACGGGCTCATTCGAGGTGACAGTGGGCATGGCAGCCGGTGTATCTCAGCCAGTGTTCAGCCACGTCCTGTCCAAATTTCTGGATTACTTCGTGCAACACCTGCAGAGTTATGTCCAGTTTCCTGAAAGGACTGATCTCACTTCCATCAAATCTGGATTTTATGCTTTTGCAAATATTTCCCATGTGATAGGTGCCATTTATGGTACCCACATAGCCCTCATACCCCCAAGAGTAAATGAACAAGTGTTCAGAAATCGTAAACACTTTCACTCCATTAATGTCCAACTGGTGTGTACCGCTGATCAGTCCATTACTCATGTCAAAGCAAGGTTCCCAGGTTCAGTTCATGACTCCTTTGTCCTGAGAAACTGCAGTGTGCCACACATGATGGGACAACTACAGGAGGACAGTGCTTGGCTCATAGGTGAGTGTGTATGACACTGGATCAGTTACATAGCTGACAGGCAGGCTGTATGCAAGTAGGTTTTGGGTGTTTCAACCCTCATTCGTCCACTTTTCCAGGGGATTCTGGCTATCTAAACATGCAATGGCTCCTGACACCTGTGAGGAATCCCAGGACAGATGCAGAAATTCATTATAATGAGGCACATGTTCACACTAGGAGGGTTATAGAGCGAGCCATAGGACTCTTGAAGGCAAGATTCCGCTGCCTTCATCTCTCTGGAGGGTCCTTGTGCTATGTCCCTGACAAGGTGTGTCAGATAGTGGTGGCCTGCTGCATGCTGCACAACTTGGCTCTGAGGAAAACTATTCCAGTACTGGATGAGGTGGATGCTGTCCAACCCCCCTGCCACCTCAGAGGATGGATGAGAGTGATGGGGAAGAGGAGGGGGAAGACATCAACCAGCTAATCCGGCTATACTTCCAGTGACTCTAAGGTAGTGTTCTAAATTACTAATGGGTTTACTGCATTGTTTCAGGGTGACTTACGTGCAAAGTGCTGTGGTGTCCCTTACCAGTGATGTGTAAACTTCATGTGTGAAGAAGGAGACGTGTGTTACAGCAATGGAATGTACAGTGTGACATACTTCGAACACTGCACTCTGTTAGACCCCCTCATGCAATAAAACAGCATTATGATGGAATCTGGCTACTATGTTCACAATCACATTTGTTTGCTCATATTAATTAAGGGCAGATATTTTGAGTGCACTGGTGTATTTATTTAAACAAAACACATCCATGACTGATGGGACAGTGTAAGGGAGTGGGCACACGGTGTACAATATACTCAGGTACATTTCCACAGCTGTTGGTTACACAGGGGCATAGTCCATGGGGCCATTGAAAGATGGTGAAATGGCAGTGGCATCTAGACAAGGTAGCTCAGTGGCACACAAGGGAGACAGTTCAGGGCAGAGTCACTTCCTGGCGGTTGGCTTGGTCTTGGCTGGTGTTTCACAAGGATGTCTGAGTCTGAGGCCATGTTTGCGAGGGGGAAGCTGGGCTTCAGTGGAAGGGGTGCTGGTGTCCTGTGAATCCTCTGGCAGTGCCACCAGTCCACTAGCAGCTGCAGATGTGGATGGCAGGGCATTGTCCTGGCTAGAGTAAGGGGCCTACTGGTGGGTGGAGGACTCAGGCTCGCTGTTGTACTGGTAAAGCAGCACCCCTGCAATGGTGGCCATGGTAGCATTGAGCTGTTTCAATTGCTCCATGGCTTTGTGATGGTGTGCCACCTGCAGCCTCTGATTCTCCTCCAGCGTGGCCAGGATCCGGGCCATCCTGACCTGGGAATGGTGGTATGCTCCCAGGACCTCAGCAATGGCCTCCTGGGCAGCAGCATCCCTCCTTGGCCCACCCCTCTGACCCAATGCTCCCGTCCCAATGGGCCCCTGTAACAGTGTCCCCTGCACAGGTCTGGCAGTTCCACTCGCACTAGGCCCATCATCATCCTGCCTGGTGGTGGGTGGAGACTTGGGATTCTGTACTTGTGGGCAGCCAGTCTGTGGCCTGGAGACACTGGTGTGGGGGCTTTGGGCCACAGCTGATGGTGGTGGCTGAGTGGTAAGGGTGTCAGTGGTGTGCTGGGAGGGGCTACTGGAGGGTGAGTGTCCAGGGCTGTGGGATGGGCCAGGGTTCTCCTCTGTGTCCAGACATCCCTCTGCACTCTCCTGAGTGGGGCCTTCATCTTCATGTGGAGTACTGGCATTCCTTGACGTCTCTGTCCGGGTGGCATGGGTGGTGGTGTCTGTGTATGTGAGAACAGATATGTGGGTGTCCTGCACTTTCATGTCCCTTGCAGCACTGCTTAGGAGTTATTGGTGGTTCCATTCCCATGTGGTAGCATTCAGGGTCCCTTGGTGTTCTTTTGGATGCATTTGTAAGGGGGAGTGATTCATTCTGGGTGTTGTGGTGCTCCTGCCATTGCATGCATGGGTTGGTGATTGTGCACAGGGGGCTGGATAGTAATTTGCATGGGGGGTTGTGGGCATGCAGGGGATATGGGTAGGAGTGTGTGGGTGTTGTGGGCTGGGTAGAGGATGGGGGCATGGTGGTAGGGAGAGGGATGGGGTGATACATGCATTGCAGGGGTAGTTGACTTACCCAAGTCCAGTCCTCCAGGGAGTCCAGTGAGGCCCTCCGGGTGCAAGATAGCGATAACCCTCTCCTCCCAGCCGGTGTATTCGGGGGGAGTGGGTGGCGGACCACCGCCAGTCTTCTGTACGGCGATGTTGTTTTGTGATGCCTTGGAACACACCTTCACCCGCAGGTTGTTCCATCTCTTCATGATGTCATCCCTTGTGCGTGGATGGATTCCTACTGCGTTGACCTTGTTGACTATCCTCTGCCATAGCTCCATCTTCTTGACCATGGGCGCCTGCTGCACTTTTGCCCCAAATAGCTGCGGCTCGACCCTGAGTATTTTGTCCACCATGGTCCTCAGCTCCCTGTCGGTAAAGCGGGGGTCATTAGGTGGTGCCATGATGTGTGTTGTGGGTGGTGTGTTGTGTGTGTGACTTGTGTGGTGGTTGTTTATATGTGTTTTGTGGTTTTCTGTGGTTCTGTTGGCATTGCAAAGGATTGAGAGTTGTGTGTGAGTGTGTTTTATAGTGGTGTGGATGTGTGTCAGCTGTGTGTTTTTCAAATTTGCCAATGTGTGCTTCTGTTGTTGGCGGTTCCCATTTCTGAGCATGGTGGTCATTACCGCCAGTGGCCGTTCGACATCCACTGTCCGCCACGCTGATTTGTGCATGATTATTTGGTGGGTGGGGGGTTTGTATGGTTGGCGGTGGCGGTGGCGGGGTGCTGTGTCCTGCCTTTCCGCCGTCATTGGCCCTGGCAGTGAGTAGAGGCTGTCAATTTTTGGGCAGACTGTGTTTTTGACATCATTATTCGGCGGTGTGCAGTCCACAGCCACTGTTGGTCTTTTGTTCACCATCAGCATGGCTGTCGGTGGTGATTACCGGCAAGTTCATAATGAGGGACAAAATCTGCCAACGTTTGTGCTCTATATGCGAAGCCCAGGTCACAAACCAGCTCATGCTAAATGCACTCCGATTGTAATGTGACCTGGGATAAATGATGGACTTATCAGCCACATTGTAAAATGTTGCTCCACGTGAGGTCACAAAATCTCTTGCCTAATGCCATTTATTAGACATGAGGACTTCTATGACCTGTGTGAAGGTAGAGGGTCGATGAACATCGGATCTCCTTCCTTGTGTTTGCATTTATTACAAGTGAACATTTTTTTTTAGACCAGCTCAGTCCCTTAAGGCAACACTGCTGGCTTTTAAGGTTCACTTGTAACAAATGACATCGGGGAACAGGTAGCAGTGTCTCGGTATTTCTTCTTTGCATGTCTGCTTTTCTCGCTGCCGCCCAACACACTTCTTAAAGAGGAATCTGTCCCATGGAAACAACCCTCTTTTTGAGATGCAGTCTCTCCCTCCCTCTACACCCACCCCCCTCACCAAACTTGTGAGTCGGTTACTGATCATTGGTTTGTAACCACAAATGCAGCCACAAATCATCCTTGCTTAGCAGTCAAATCGCATATGGCAGGGAGACGCCCCTTCCATCCCCAATTGTATTTACGATTCACAAGGGGTTGCAAAAGTTCCTCTGGGTTTGAAAAGTTTTCATACTAGCAGAGTAATTTTTTGTACTTTCCGGTGCACTCTTTTGCAGTTGGAAAGCCTGTGATTTTGTAACCACAAAATAGTGTTGCACTACAGGCCTCCAGAGTGCAAAACTTACCAAGGAATTGGCAGATTTTACACCAACATCTTTCTCCATGACAAAAGTGGTAGTTCAGCCATAATGACAGAGGGACCTTACAACACAGTTTCCAAGTGTGTATAAATGAAATCAAGTGGCATATTTTACGAAGGATGTGGGGTTTTCTGTGGACATTGTCAAGAACAATGGATTCTGCTACTGAGCCTTGTAAGTACTTCCCTCATTCCCAAAGCATATATTTGGTGTACTGATGCCATCTATCTGAGTTGCCATTAGTGGAGGACACCTCCACATCAATTTATGAGTATGTGAGTAAAGACAACACACTTCTCTATTAGAAACATATGTTCAGCATTTTCATAGATTAGATAAAACGGCCTTTCTGGCGTTCCTACCCCTGCCTCCAACCCCCAACACCAAACCCTAAATTATGTGCTTATCTTAGAAAGCATCATTATGTTCATGTCTTTTTGCCAACTCCTCCTCCACAACATACAAGGAACCACCTTCAGAAGGATTATGACAAATGATGACTCGTTATAATTTCATACAACACAAACTAATGCATATCATCAATTCAACAGCAAATTTAAGGCATGATAGACAAAAACGGGGTTGCTGTCAGTTTGCAAAAAAATAAGTGGCTTTTAGGAATTGAATACATTGTTCTTCTTTAACGGCAGGAGCAATGACCTGCCCATCATTTGTTAGTAAAAAGAAAGGAGAAGATAAAAATAATATTGGTTCGATTGCCCATTGCAGCAAATTGTGTATGGAAGCTGTAAGACCACGGGAGTGATTTATACGGTGACTGACAGCTTGCCAGCCTGCCACATTTATAGAATCTTGTCACACCTCAAAGCAAGTGAGCTGCTATGCTTTTGTCATGCTCAGCATTTTTTTTTTTAGGGTTGGTCTCTGATAAGCAGAACAATAATGGTTGTGATACAGAGGATTTCATCCAGAGCGCATGGCCATTGTTTGTTTTCCTGCCTGGATCAGCCGGTGTCTCATGGTCATGTATAGAGCGTGATTATTGGACCCTTGTAGTCCTGAGGCTGATGCATCTCCAGGTAAAAGGTTTCAGGTGGCAGACCCAGTTATAGTTCCACCATAAAAAACTTTACCATTTACCCACCTCTAAAGTCTGTGTTCTAACATGTTGCAATCTCTGTGATTTTTCAAAATCCAAATCTTTTCTGCACCATATGCTGCTTCCACTTTAGTATTGTAGACTCATGATGAAAGTGGAATTGTCCAACTTCAGATTTCTTGTTAAATTGACTCAAAGCAGAATAGAGTGATTCGTGATATTATTACTTTGCCTGATATGGGCCCCTATGTGAGTGTCTGGGAGAAATCTGCGTCTGTCTGATGACATTGATAGAACTAGTCCTCGTTAATTTACAGTCATTGTCATCTCACAGGAGAAACAAAACAGATCTGCCTTGTTCTCCAACATCTTACAGTCCCATTGTCATTTATGTTACCGCCTGATGGGAATTAAAAGGGACTTCCTTACGAGGCCCTCGAACTCTAAATCTGTCCTTATGCTTTTATCATCATGTGTGCAACAGGACATAAGCAAATGTATACCAGTGGTAGATAGCCCATCTACTTTGCCCAGTTCTCCTTCCTGCTATTCCCTCGTACATTCAACTTAGTCTCCACCTCTGTGCCTTGATTTACACTATAGTTATACTGTGTATACAGAGTGAGGGGTGGTGAATACGTGAGTCTGCATCTAGGAACTGTGAGTCTGCCTCCACTGCACCCTTATTTCTGAAACCCATACAGTGTTCCGTTGAGCAAAACACAAGCTATCGTGTACACACGTGAGATTATGAGAGCACTACAGGACAGTATAAATAGGGAAGTGTGCATTCTGTTATTAGTGACATAACTTTACATTTCACAATTGAAGACTTCTTACATTTACACTCCCTATTCTGCCTCATCTTTCAAACCGGCCGCTGAAGGCCAATGCTCAGTGTCTTCTGTTTTCAAGCTGTGGGGCTGCCGCCAGTTTCTTTCTGGTAAGCAAAAGCCTCTCACAACAGAGTGGCAGTGAACATTTATTATATGAGTATTTTTATTAGAAGACATTTTAAAGTTCGAAATAAAAAAAAATGCATGAAAAGAGGAAAGGTCCAAAGTTTTTGGGATTCTTTAATTTCTTACGTATTAAAAAAAAACTATGCTTGGTGATGCAAAAATTATTTCACTAATTCAGAATAATTCAACAACAAGAATTATACCATCGTTCTTATATTCCGCGTCTTCACCTAGTGAGCATTGAGTCCGTTCACCTAGACCGTAATCGGTGTTTATAGCTCACATTCTGGCTTTTCAAATATGGTATTTTCAGATCTTGTGGAAATCTACGTAAATATATTAATAACGTTTAGTGGGGTTAGCAAAGACTCGATAGATCGTCATGTGCACATCAAGATGGAAGTTTCAAATTCCACTGTACTTTGCATTTCACCTTGCGATGATGGGTGCTAATAATTTCATACACAAATGTTCAATGTGAAGCACTTTGGATAAAAGTGCTATATACAGAAAAGCTTTGATTAAAATAATTATTCCTTTTCTCCACTGTAATGAATGACATAATTTTGTTTGTAACAAACACTTTTTTCCCCCCTCAACACACACAACAAAAGTACTCCAACCAAACCCCGTAATGCTTAAAGACCCCAATCTTGGCCAATCAAAATAGGTAGTATTGATGTCTGCATCACAGGAAATGGTGTCACATCATGATGTCAGGGGAACTGATGTAATACTTGAGTGATATCTCCGTCATATACAATAAAAAATGTGGAAAATGCATCACTTTAATCACGATCAGATGCCGTTTTGCAGAGATCAGGATTGTATTATGCTATCACCCCCCCATTAGGTAATGGCTTATCTGAGTCCTCATTTAGAGGTTACAACCAGCAGCAGTGGTAATTCCAATCAGGGGAAATAACATTACTACAAGACATTAGCAAGCGATTTAGATGTTGGCTGAAAAAGATAGGGAACAACCTGCGGTAAAGAGGTTCCCACCAGTTCATTCTGTATAATTTTCCCACCAGCTTTTTGCTGGCATTAAACAATGATGCTACTATACTGAGGTGCAGCAATAATTACTCTGACTTTAATAAAACAGTATCGTGGTAAATATGTCTAGTGTTCATCTGACAGTTTTACTGCTGCACCACACTACGGCCAATGTCTAATTCTTAGCTCAGAGGACTCCTCCATCCAACTGCTCCCTCTATATTAACTCGTCTGTGGTGTGATAAGAAATATAAAGCCTTGACAGTTTAGTGGGATTACACCTCCCTGGTGAAGTATGTTATGAATTGCTGGTTAGGCCACCCCAACTTTTCATCCTTCGGAGGTCAATAAACTGAGTACTGTTACATCATGTATTGTTAACATTTCACACACAAGTCACACATGAACTTAGAAAAGAGTTGTGATGGTTTGCTTTTCACAAGAATCCACTCACTGATTTATAAGGAAATCTGAAAGATTCGTTTTTAGGTCCAGCACACAGCACTCTGGCCTAATGTAATCTATGTGTGGGCTTTTAACCACACCCACTGCACACCCATACTATCACTCATTCGTGGGCTTGCCTTTCAAAAATCCTTTATCATTGGTAAATTCTTTATGTTTGTCCCTTTTTGAGGGAGTTTGGCCATCAACCCTGTTACATGGATAATTGCATGATTGCCGATACGTTTGACTGTGAGCGAACTTCTTTTTCCTTTTGTGTCTCTCCTTCCCGCTCATGGCGGCAGTGGCACTTTGAATTGGCTCGCTTATGTCAACTGTTTTACTTTTCATTTTCAATTTATGTGGCGAAAAAAGTCTAATTAGGAATTTACAACCGTAATAGCTCTAACACGAGGAAACGCGAGACCCATTGCACTGAAAATGCTTGTTAATTGTAGTGCACACTTTATAAAATGTGAAATAATATTTACATAGTGATACTTTCCACTTCAGCTGTGCATTTCTTACACGTTTATGTTGAGTGCAGTTTGCAAATTTGAGTGCTGTACATGTTTAATTACTTTCAGAATGATTGTTTTTAGTATGCTTTTTAGCTCTCCCTCTTATGAGTTTCCTCCTCCTTCAGACAGCTCATTCTACCCTACTCGTTTTGTTCTATACACTTCCTTAATTCCTCCTTCTCAATCATTACGATTGTTCTTTGCCCCTCATCTTCCTTGTCACAACTTGTCCTTTCACCCTGACATGTGACACACAACTTCCTGCCCTCAGACACCACCTTCTTCTCTCCTCTTCCACCACAGAATACTTAATTCCCATCCTTTCTTTTATCAACCTTCACTCATGTATCCTTTTGTTCTCAATTTTTCCTTCTTCCCCTTTCGTTCTTCTCCTTTGAGTCTTTCCTCTACCCCATATCTCTCATTATTATGTCCTTCCTTTTCACAGCAAAACTCTTTTTCCTACAGTGCATAGCCAGTAGTCCGCAGTTGGTATCTTCAAGAGATTTATACGTGGAGTTAGAAATATTACATATGTACTGACCATGACAATATGCTTGTTGTTGATGTTCTCGGTACTTTATTTGTGGGGTCAATTGTCGGAAAGCCAATACACATGAACGACTTTGTACATTATTTACTGCAAGACCTTGCTAGCAATCTGTAGTAGCCGTAGCAAGGTATAAAACGGGTGAAAGGCAGATAAGAGGCACTCTTCCATTTTAAAAGAAATACATTTTCTCATATTCTTAATTGAAGTTTGGAGTGGTCATGTGAAACAAAAACAGATGAAAGTCAAGTGAAAGGCTTTGTTAACCTTTCAGTTTTTAACAGCTGTGGTTAAAAGACACAAGCGGAGGCAGAGGTCACAATGAATGCAGCTGTGACGCTGGCTCCTGCTGGTTCCACATTGGCAATACCACTCCTCACATGTGATCCTTGAGAGCCATGTTAGGTGCTAAAGTGATCCTGCTAAGTTTCTCCAGAAGCAACTACACCAGGGGAAGGATCTGTTGTCCCTTGAATCAAGATCATTCTCCCTGGAATCTGAAGTGCCAGCATATGTCTGCCTGCCAAGACCAGAGGACCCCATGAATTGGAGAAGAGAGCACTGAGGGAAAGAGGTCTGGGTTGATTCTGCCGAGTGGACACCTAAATCAGAGTGTGAAATTTTGGGACTGCATTGAGGACTGTTGAGCTGATCGGATTGATCACCTGAGTGCTGATATTCACAACACTTGTACACCATGTGGGTAAAACAGTTAAGGCCTGTTACACTGATTGGGCCATCAGTCTGACTGCCACTGTTCATGATTCCCATATGCCCGGTGGAGGCTGCAGTGAAGATTAAGGGTCATCACCCTGGTGTATCGCTGTGACAAAATGAGAAATCGCATGGTGCAGTGTTGTTACCAAGATGGGCCATTGTCTTGTGTGTACCTTACATGACCCGCTGTATGCCAGGTGGGGAAAGAGATGGCCATTGCCCTGGAGAGGAGTGGTTCGCAACCTTTAAAAACAGAGCGTCAGCTCAATCACACCAAATCAGAAACACCTAAGAACTGCTGCTGGACTCAGGAAGCCATACTGTACAAGCGGAGGAGCATCGTCTTCATCTGTTGCCTCGCACACAGCATACAGACTTCTGCTCACAGGAGAACCACTGATGCGTGTCCAGCTTCATTGAGACCGTAGCTTCATTGAGAGTGGACAAGACTCATTGCCAGGCCACCAGGCATCGTGGGGAGAACTTACTCTGACTAAAAGTGATAAGGTGCTGCAACACTTTGAGTTTTAAGAAGCCATTTTGGATCGTCTAAGACTTCTACTTGCTAGCGGGTCCAAACCTGAATGTTGCCACACGTGAGTGGGTAATAACCACAATCCTTAGACAGGGAAGTGGGAATCAGGGATTTACCTAGCTGGTGCTAGAGTGCTGGCCTTAGGAAGACTGTTGTCTGCTGTATTTCTCTTTGTGTTTTGCTGCACTTCTTGAACCATGCTACCACTGATAGTCAAATGCTGATGGGGTAGTAATTTGCCCAATTATTCAGAATCCAAAGTAAGTCAGGCCCTAAGATATGAAGTATAAAAGACCTCAAACCCCATAGTTGGGCTCAGTAGCTCCTGCTTGGCCATGAGTCTCAGAAAAGGGTTCTGACATGCATAATCTGCTGAACCCTTTGTTTTTACCTCAACAGAATGTTGTTGCCAAGTGTGCTGCCCATCAAAATGATAGAAACTGATTTATTCTCTGTGCCTTCCCTAAAAGATTGGCCTTTGTTACACGAGCAAGCCTCGGAAGTTGCTAAAGAGTGATGGATAAAACAGAATTGTACAAGGGACCTGGAAGAAGTGTGCTGAGACAGCTCCAGTTGTATGATTGCACCAAAATGTCTACTCCCCACCCTTACATGGTTATATCATGGAACTGCCCCCATTGGTAGGGATGGGATGGTTCCCGGGCTGCAGCCAGTGGTACGTTCCTTTCTTTTCTTATATTTCCCAGACCTATTGCCACTCCTGTGTCTTTTGCCAGTCACGTAGTATTGGTAAGAGAATCAAGATCACCCCAGCGGCTCACTCATCTCTCAGGGGCCTGTTTGTGCACCCCCAAAGGAACTTTATCCATATGCCAAAATTTGCCTCCTATGTATATATTCTTGAGATTGTATGTTTTTGGAGTGAGTGGAAGCATATCCATTTGCAAGAACAGATGCCATAACTGTAGGTGCTTCACCCTCAGTTTTGAAATCCTGATTAGCCTCACCAGCAACTGACTTAATTGCAGCAGTATTACTGGAGATTTGCAAAGCTGTAGGGGTCATCCAACAGTTCAGTTGTGCCTGTCTCCCAAACCAGCAGGAAAGGAAGAGAGAATTACCAGCATGATTAAGAACACAATAGCAAAGGTCTATCCAAAGATCCCACTGAAGTGGCCAGATGCTTTGCCTTTAGCATTATGACCATTCTGGACCATACCAACCAATGGACCAAGACTGTGCCCATAAGGGATAGGTATCAGATGCCCTATGATGTTGCCTTCAAACCTACCTGTCTCAGTGGCTAGGTTAGATCTGCAAATAAATGATAAAGCAGTTCTCCAGTATTGGTGAAAACTCTCCAGCCAGTTGATTGGGTATTCATAAAGGAACCAAAGGCTTACTTCTAATATCAACCTGTAGCCAAACTAGAGTCTGAACCACACTGAACGTAAACAACTGTGCAGTTTATGCCAGGAAGGATGTCAATTTCATTTTTAAAAGAAGCAATCCGAGAGTATAGATGCTTACTTGCAACTTGGCCACAGAGATATCTCATGCCTGTGGGATGGAGAGTTGGCAGAGAAGCAAACTCTATTGCACCTATCCTTGAAGCTGCTGTCTCTGTATGAGAACAACTTCTACTTTCTGTTGCTTGAGAAATATCAATGAATAATAAACCTTTCTTCATGCTGGATTTGCACTCACATTCCCTCAGTGCTTTAAAGTATGTGCCTTTGATTGGAGTGCCAGCCAGCAACAAAATGACTTGAGCTGTTCTACCATGGGCACCAACAGCCAGGCTGTGCAGGCATCTCTCCTGAAACACGGCACAGTCTGGAGGTGTATAAAAGTCCAAACAGCAACTATTTTGTGCCATTACAAATCTTGCTTGCTTGGAATGGTGGCGGTTTTGTGAACACTGAGAGACTACTCACTGAAGCACATTTGTGAACCAGCATTAATGTGACATTGTATAAAGGACTGCAGCTGTTATTGAAAGGGATATGAGCATTTCATATGTGGCAAGAAATCTTGTCCCTGGCTCCCCGAGACAGGGCTGGGGTTTCTTATGCTGAGTATGTGATCCCTTCCATCGAGCACTGTGCAGAACATTCCCTCCAACAATGGCAGAGGTGGCATGAGGTGCCTTAAACAGTCTCTTTTCCTATTTATTTCGCCACTATAGGCTAGGAGAGGTCTTCAGAAAAACTAAGCAGAGTGCCAAAATACTGATTTCTTTAGGCTATATATCCAAACAGCTAGATGCTCAAGGAACCACGCCAAGAACAATAGAATGGCCCTTGACCTTGTCTTGGTGGACAAAGGAATGGTACCCCATGTGATTGCCAGTGATCAGACTTATTGCAAGAATTCCTCCCCTCACTTTTTCTTTGTTTGATGTAATGCTTTAAGTTGCCACAGTATGCCAAGATATGGGTCTTGCACACTGTGCCACTGGAACTAAGCTGCACCTGACTGAAGAGGCCTACTTAGGCTGGCCTTGGGCTGCTTGTGTTTCAGTTCAGAGAGGACGTGGCTTCGCAGTTCAGGCTGGACTGTTCCTGTGGAGCAGGACCAAGACTGATTTGCATATAGTTTGATCTAATCTGAGGTGGCATAGTGGGCAAAGAACAGTGGGACGGAACCCTACTCCAAAAGATGTCAGTGGTTAGACATATTGCAAGCACTTCTCCCATCATTTTTGTGTGTTTGGCCATAGGTTTCACATCCCTAACACTTCGCTCAATCATCAAGAACAGTGTAAGAGAATTTCATCATGAGTTTAAAACTGGCCTGGTCTTGGATATCTGGTTCATTTGGGAAATGAGGAATGATGATTTTTTAAATATTAGAATCAGTATTTCTTGTTGTTTTTACCTTTCATGCTCTGATTTATCCTATGCATTCTTTCATGTTCTGATTTATTCTATGCATTAAATCTACCATCAACCGATGCATCATTCAATGGGGGTGCAAAAATAAAGGTATGGACCATACTATCTACTTGAAATCTCATGTTTTAAACTGCACAATAAGTCTAACTGTTCAAGTAAGCACAGTCGCATTCTGAATTTTGCAATGACACAATGTAATGAGAACTGGTGATTTAGTAACGTCAGCATTTGACCATAGATTGTTATATCTTTGCTTCAACGCCTTCTCACATTCTTCCCACATGATGAGCCTGGCACTTGCTCATGTGATGTTTGTTTGATTACATTTGCTCCTCTGTTTATTACATTGAGAAAAAAAATGTATAAACGTAGCAGGAAAATGTATAGAAATTAGCATTATGTACTCTAATTGATCAGACGATGACTCTTTGGTCCATAGGAATGGCAAATTATACTTAGAATAATTCTGATTCTTGCTATGTTTCCATTAAGTATGTATTAGACTTCCATGAGTTTTCCCGAGTGTCTGTTTTCTTTCACACAAGTGTGACCTATTCATAGTGGGAGGCTAATGGAATAATTTATAATAGTAATACAATGTAGAGCTCAGTGCAGGTGAACAAGGTGCCAGCAACCCTGTGTTATGTACATAGGTTGCATGTATATTACAGCAGTGAGATCAGATATTTTAAGGGCACTTCATCCCTTAAACAGAAAGTGTTTGGTATGCTAGTCCATTATCAGATTTCTCAACATCACTAAATGTGTCAACAGTGTTTCAACCCTTATTTGTTAGCAGATCTATGAACCATCATCATGACAACAGTCAGACCTTCATTTCGACTTCGGCCGTCTTTTGACGAAGACTGCCATCGAAGTGGGCACCAAAAGAGTGCCACTGTTGGCGGTCCGAAGACCACAGTATTGCAAGTCTCTTACGGTTTCCATCCATATGCAGGCAGAAATTCAACACCGTCTGCCGGACAGACGGTGGGTGAGAGGCAGTTCCACTGCCAGCACTACCGTGCTGGAAGGACTCCGCCCACCATATTACGAGCAGTAATATGGCCCGGTGGTCCTTGCACAGTGGTGCAGCATTGGTGGTGGAACCGCCGACATCCACCCCCTCCTAGATGACCACCTCGATGTGGGCTGCTGTGCGTCCCAGACAGGTAAGTGGACCGACCGGAAAGGGGTGTGTGTGTGTGGTAGGGTAATGTGTGTGGTGTGTATGTGTGTGAGCATGTGTGTGTCTGTGTGTCAGAATGGCTGTGCATGTGTGTGACTGTAGCCGTGGGTGGTGGTGGGGGTGTGAATGTATGCGGAGGGTGGGGGTGTGTGAATGCAGATTGGGGGTGGGCGGGTGCATGTATGCAGAGGATGGGTGTGTGTGTATGAATGCAGAGGGTGGGGGTGTGATTAAATGTGGAGGGGCGGTGGGTGTGTGTATGAATGCGGAGGGTGGGGTGAGGGGTGTGTATGAATGTGGAGGGGGGTGCAAATGCATGTGAGTGAGTGGGGGTGCCTGTGTGCAAGAGAGTGGGGGTGCATGTCTGTGAGCGAGTGGGGGTGGGTGTCTGTTTGTATGCAGTCGGGTGGGGGTGCATGTCTGTGTGTGGTTGGGTGGGGGTGTTTGCATGTATGCGTGCGGTCGGGTGGGGATGTGTGTCAGGAAGTGTGTGGGAGAGTGGGGGGGGTGTCTGCAAGTGTGTGGGCAAGTGGGGGTGTGTGTCTATAAGTGTGTGGACATGTGGGGATGCATGTGCCGGCCACAGGATTAGGATTCCTATTGGCGGGAACGTTACAGCCAGGGTTTTTGTGGTTGTGCGACTGCTGCGAAAAGCCTAGCGGTTTGCTGCCTTGTAATACGGCTGGCAGTCTTAGGCATGCTGCTGGCCCAAAGGAGCTCACCGCCAGACTTGCGGGTCCAACCGAAAGTACACAGCAGCAGTGCAAAGTTCCATTCTTAAATGCCAAGCAATCTTTTGTTTATAGACGTTCTATTCTTCTACACTCACCGGTACTTAAGATGGCTGCCAAGCCCCCAACTTTTTTGGTGCAGCGATGGAAAGGTCGCACCCCTGAGGTACACAACACAACTCCGAAAGCTTACCTTTATTTAAGCAACACTCTCCCAGAGTGCTATTCATTACACCCTCACTTTGGGGATGCTTCCCAAATATTCAACACACACACACTACAACACACTTTCCAATACTCACAATTGCAAAAGAGCTCAATGAACAGACCACACTCAGCCACACAACCCGTCACCCCAGCAACGTTGTTTGGCCACCTTATAACATAACCAAACAGAAACCAGTAAGCAACGGACACCCATTATCCTTGAGAAACTAAGAAATGACAACAGTGGCGGCCGACACAACTTAAAAATAGTGGAGGGGGAGCGAACGGGGATGACAGTGGAGGGGGTTAAAAATACATTACATTTTTTTTTTATAACACTTACCTGGTGCTGCCTCACTTTCTTCTGCTTTCCACTGGTCCTAGCAGTCCCTGGGACAGCATCAGAGACTCCCTGTGCAATACCCAAGTTGCTCTCATGCTATTAGCAAGCATGAGGGTAGCGCTGGGATGGAACTGAGCAGGCTGGTTTACTGCTCGCTCAGACACATGGAGTCTGTGCTGTTTCTCCAACCCGGCTGCGCAATACAACTGATTTGGAGAAACCTAAGTGCGCATGTCTGTTTGGCCAGTTTAAGATGGCTGGCCAAACTGACATGCACACTTAAGGGCACTCCACTTCTCGTCCCACCTCCCATGGAAAAGCCCCGCCCCTTCCTGCACCCACTGGCTCAGCCAGCAGCTGAAAAATAAAACTATAATAAAATATTGTTTTATGTTTCAGCTGCTGGCTCTGAGCCATTGGGGCAATGCTCCTCTACCATTGTGGAGGAGCGCATCCTGTGGTCCTTTCATTCAGACCCATAAATCAAATATAACGACAAATAAACCTTACACAATATGTCCACAGATCATACACAAAGGTAGTAGACCGCTTTGACTCAACTCTGCTCAATCTGAAGATCATGGATTGGTGGAAAGGAAGCCAACGGATCGCAAAGAGCACTATGCTGCAATTCTAGCAGCAGCAATGTGCTATACAGATGCTCATAGCATTGCAAAACATTTCATTCTTAAATATTTTCCTAATTTCTGGAATACTCTGTGGAACTCATATGAATGTCAGTGAAATTATGTTTTTTATTTCCGAGAAATTCACCATCTATGTCTTGATCAGGAACCTTGCTGTGCAATAAGCGAGACTCCTCGAGTCCAGTGAGACTCTACTTGTCTTCTTAAGGGAGAGCACACTGCTTCTAACCCAGAGGATTAACATCATTTGTAGATGTTTTGTAATAGTATTAATACTAATAATAAATAATATGTATTAGATGGTACTTGCTGCCACTATCGCATTTTTAAAGAATTTACATCTGATGTTGCTCATTCGTACTCGCTTTATTGACAGTGGAGTGGTAGCTGATTTACTGAACTGTAAAACTCCGAAATAAATCAAACAATTGAAGCCTGATGGTCAGAGTCTTCTCACTGGGGTGGCAGTATAAAAATAAACTCAGTATGAAATAGCGCTGGCAGTTTTACAATTTTAGTTCTACTGAGCTTATGTCGGCCTCGCAAATGACAGGGTCTTCTACAGCTGGCATTTCAGAGGCTTTTGTCCAGTCTCACTTTTTATTTCATTTTTGTTGTTCAAATTCTTTTTATTGCAAGCAAAGCAACAGACAGAACATTGCAGCAGCTTCGTTAACAATATCAGGATACCACCCATTGATACGACTTCCCCTAGTAGTCTCCTGATCCCCCCTCCCTCCACCTTGCCCATGGATAAATCGTAGAGCATCTGCAACATCAGTTTGCGTCCGATAACGAACATTTGATCCTAGAAGTCCAGGTGGAGTGCACAATCCACCTCAGTGATCATTCCATTTCTCCTAGATTTTGGTCCATTTTCCTGGGCAACCCCTACACTCAAATACCACTCTTTCTGCTAACATGCACCGGTCTAAATCACATTTCTAATCAGTCAGCTCCGGTGGCCAATCCGCTTCCCATGTGCAGGCAATATTATGTTTCGCCCCCATTGTGGTTTGGTCCGATATGGGTAATATCTATTTTGTCCCAGATATTCAACAAACACCATTTAGGTGATGGTTCAGCAGTGTTACCACAAACATTGTTAAACCAAGACACCACAGATTCCCAATAACCCTGTATGGCAGGCAACTCCATAACATATGATAAAATGGCCCCATTTGCCCATAGTTTTGCAGACAGTGTGTCGTATTAACTCCGCCCATCTTTGCCAAGGTAGTGCAGGCATAATAGCGCCTATGGAGGATATTCAAATATACCAAAGGGAACAAAGAACGGTTGGGTACTTCTTGCCTGGAAGCTAAGGCCTATAGTCACTCATCGTCATCCAACTCCCCAAGGTCATGTTCCCAGTGTTCCCTCAGGCTCCCAAGTGTATCTGGTGAGTTATTAATGAGCTTAAGGTATGTGAAGGAAACTGCTTTTCTGGGCATGAACTCAGTCAACAGGTTATCTTCGAGCTGAGAGGACTCAGTGGGGTCCTCTCCTTTTGGTAGTATTTTGTGTAATGCATGATGGATTTGAAGGTAGCGGAAGACCTCAGCAGGTGCAAGCTGAAAATCAGCTTGGCGGTCTGTGTATGGAAGGGCAGCACCGTGTGTCCACAGGTCGCCCACCTTTGCAATTCCAATGAGATCCCATTTATGGAATCCCATTTGCGTACCTAAAGTACCTAACCGTGCAGTATCCCCCAGTGGAGTGGCTTGTGTGATCTTGTTCTGCCAGCGCAAAGGGGGAAGTGTTTCATACCAAAGTGTAAGAGTTACTGCTGTGGGAGTGGGAAAAGCCATATAGTGCCATGTGGTCCATGTGGTAAGTTGGTTCAGAGGCAGGGAGGTGATTGTAATTAATGGTTACAAGTTGCGCTGCTCAGTAGTAGTTTCGTATGTTCGGCAAGGCAATGTTTCCATTATACTAGCTTCTCGTTAATTTCTTGATGGCTATGCGTGCAGGCCCCCCATCCCAGAGCAAGGTGCGTACTTCTCATCAATAGTCTGAAAGTATGAGGCAGGAATTTGATATGGCGTATTGTAAGGACATAGAGGAATCAAGGCAATGCCATCATTTCAAATATGTGCCGCTTTTCGCCGTCCTGTAAGTTGTTTTTCTAATTTCAGCGCCTTGCCCCCTTGCGGGTCTGCCCCCGTTGTGCCCCTTCTGATTGTGCCGCTTTTCGCCATCCTATAAGTGTGTTCCAACTTTCAGCGCCTTGCCTCCTTGCGCTACTGCCCCCGTTGTGCCCCTCTGATTGCTGTACCCCGAGTGTAACTTGTGCCATAATTGTATTTTGTGCCTGTTTTTAATCTTGTTCCTTACTGTTTTGTGCCTTTTTCCCTGTTTTTTTCGCCCCTTAGGCGCTCCCCCTTGCTGATCTCCCCTTGCCGCTGCCTCCCTGCGGCCCCGCCCCCCTCGCGCCCCCATTCGCCGCTCCCTCCCGCCTCACAGCTGCTCCTCCCTCCCCTCTCCCTTCTTAATGGCTGGCGCTGCGCGTCGCGAGTGAGCGACCTCTGACCTACCTTAGGTCTAGAGCTCGCCCCCCACGTCCGCAGCACCAACCTGCTGTCTCCTGCCTCTGACCCCCGCCCACGCTGCTGCTAGCGTGTTCGAGGCCCTCCTCCACCCGCAGGCATCCTCCTGCGCCTCATCCCTGGTGTCTAGTGGGCTCTTGTAAGCTTCACTTGACCCGTGTGCCGCTTTTCGCCGTCCTGTAAGTTGTTTTTCTAATTTCAGCGCCTTGCCCCCTTGCGCGTCTGCCCCCGTTGTGCCCCTTCTGATTCTGCCGCTTTTCGCCGTCCTATAAGTGTATTCCAACTTTCAGCGCCTTGCCGCCTTGCGCTTCTGCCCCCGTTGTGCCCCTCTGATTGCTGTACCCCGAGTGTAACTTGTGCCATAATTGTATTTTGTGCCTGTTTTTAATCTTGTTCCTTACTGTTTTGTGCCTTTTTCCCTGTTTTTTTCGCCCCTTGGGCGCTCCCCCTTGCTGATCTCCCCTTGCCGCTGCCTCCCTGCGGCCCCGCCCCCCTCGCGCCCCCATTCGCCGCTCCCTCCCGCCTCCCAGCTGCTCCTCCCTCCCCCCTCCCTATTTAATGGCTGGCGCTGCGCGGCCGCGCCGCTGGCACGCCGGAGGTGCGCCAGAGGCAAGCCCGTCTGCGCCCGTCCGTGCCTGGACCGCGCCCAGCGCTACCCCCCCTGGTCCTCACACCCCCCGCACCCCCTGCCTCTGTTACTCGGCCAGCGAACTCCGCACCCTCAACCCTGGCCCCTCCACAGAGTGCTTCCAGGCCACACCGAAGCACACCAAAGGACCTTTCTCCTGCCGCACCTGCAACTTCTCCTGCAACAGAACAACGAAGCCAGCAACAACCAACACCAACCACCTGCACTGCATCCTCCTCAACACACGCTCCGCACGAAAACACGCCATCGAGCTCTGGGACCTGCTTGACACCACTGCCCCAGACGTGGCCTTCCTGACCGAAACCTGGTGGAACGACTCCTCGGCCCCTGACATCGCCATCCCTGATGGATACAAGATCACCAGAAGAGATCGCACCAACGGAATCGGCGGAGGAATAGCCATCGCCCACAAATCTTCCCTCAAGATCCTCACCCACACGGACGACACCCTCAAGTCAGCCGAACACCTCCACTTCCAGATTCACACAGACCCCAACACCACCCTCAGAGGAACCCTTATATAACCTCCGCCAGGACCAAGAGCCCCCTTCAGCGACACCGTCTCCGACCTCGCAAGCACCCACGCCCTCGCCTCTCCAGACTACATCCTCCTGGGAGATCTCAATTTCCACCTGGAGAACAACAATGACGCCAACACCGCATCACTGACCACCAACCTCTCCAACCTCGACTCCGTCAACTGGTCAACACCCCCACCCACATCGCAGGACACACCCTTGACCCACTCTTCACTTCAAGCAACCACATCTCTTTCAGCCACACCTCCGAACTCCATTGGACTGACCATCACTGCGTACACTTCACCTTCAAGAAAAACACCGAACACCACCGCACCCCTCTACCGCCTCACCGCCGCTGGGGAAAAGTCACCGAAGAACAACTAGCCAGCACCCTCGCCAAAAACCCACCACCCGACCCCACCGACCCGGACTCCGCCGCCATCAACCTCCATCAATGGATCCTCAACTGCTGCAACATCCTAGCTCCACTCAAGAGACCCACCGCCAACCAAGATAAGAAAAAACCAGTCTGGTTCACAGACGAACTGACCATCTCCAAACGCACCTGCCAGAAACTCAAGAAAAAATGGATCCTCGAGCGTACACCCGACAACCTTGCCACCCTCAAGGAAGCCAACCGCAGACACCACCAACTGATCCGACTCGCCAAGCGCTCCCACTTCACAGAACGCCTCAATAACAACGCTCACGACTGCAAAGAACTCTTCTGCATCGTGAAGGAACTTTCCAACCCCAACGCCAACGTCAACGACGTCCCTCCTTCCCAGGAACTCTGCGACGAGCTCTCCACCTTCTTCTACCAGAAAATCGCAACCATCCATGACAGCTTCAACACCTCACCTCCGCCGGACCCCACCCCCAGCAACTCCTCCCACGCCTACCGCATCACCACCTGGACTCAAGTAGATGATGCCGAAACACGAAAAACCATGAACTCCATTCACTCAGGATCCCCCGCTGACCCCTGCCCACATCACGTGTTCAACAAAGCCGACGCCACCATCGCCCCCAAACTCCGCAAGATCATCAACCTCTCCTTCGACACCGCTACTTTCCCGGACAGCTGGAAGCACGCAGAAATCCAACCCCTCCTCAAGAAACCCAAGGCTGACCTCAACGATCTCAAACACTTCCGTCCGATCTCCCTCCTCCCTTTCCCAGCGAAAGTCATCGAGAAGATCGTCAACGCACAACTCGCCCACTTCCTAGAAGACAACGCCATCCTAGACCCTCTCAATCTGGCTTCAGACGAAACCACAGCACTGAGACCGCACTCCTCGCCCCCACAGATGACATCAGACAACAAATGGACAACGGCGAAACCTCAGCCCTGATCCTCTTAGACCTATCAGCCGCTTTCGATACAGTCTGCCACCGCACCCTACTAAACCGTCTCCACGAGGCCGGCATCCAAGACAAAGCCCTCAACTGGATCTCATCCTTTCTCTCCGACCGAACTCAGAGAGTCCGACTCTCACCCTTCCGCTCCAAAGCCACCAACCTCATCTGCGGCGTCCCCCAAGGCTCCTCACTCAGCCCAACGTTGTTCAACGTCTACATGGCCCCCCTCGCACAACTGGCCCGCCAACACAACCTCAGCATCATCTCCTACGCTGACGACACCCAACTCGTCCTCTCCCTGACCAAAGATCCTCTCACCACCAAAACCAACCTCCACGAGGGACTGAAATCCATCGCCGAGTGGATGAGCAACAGCCGCCTGAAACTCAACTCCGACAAGACGGAAGTCCTCATCCTCGGACGCACCACCTCGGCCTGGAACGACTCCTGGTGGCCCTCGGCCCGCCACCCACCCCTGCCAGCCACGCACAAAACCTGGGCTTCATCCTCGACTCCGCTCTCACCATGTCCAAACAGGTCAACGCTGTCTCCTCTTCCTGTTTCAACACCCTCCGCATGCTCCGCAGGATTTTCAAGTGGATTCCAACAGGAACCAGAAAGACGGTGACCCAAGCCCTTGTCAGTAGCAGACTCGACTACGGCAACACACTCTACACAGGCATCCCAACGAAAGACATCAAATGACTCCAACGCATCCAGAACGCAGCCGCCCGCCTGATCCTCGACGTACCCCGCCGAGGTCACATCTCCCCCCACCTGAAGAACCTCCACTGGCTCCCCGTGGAAAAGAGGATCACCTTTAAACTCCTCACCCATGCACACAAGGCACTCCACAACACCGGACCCACCTACCTGAACTCCAGACTCAACTTCTACGTTCCCTCACGTCAACTACGCTCTGCCAACCTCGCCCTCGTCCCCCGAATCCAGCGCAAGACCTCTGGCGGCAGATCCTTCTCCTACCTCGCCGCCAAGACCTGGAACTCTCTCCCCACCTCTCTTCGCCAGACCCAGGACCTCCTCACCTTCAGGAGACTCCTCAAGACATGGCTCTTCGAACGTTAGCAGCACCCCCCCCGCCCAGCGCCTCGAAACCCTAACGGGTACATAGCGCGCTTTATAAATCTTTTGATTGATTGATTGATTGAAATAAGGCAGCCCTACCCTGGAGTGATAGGGAAAAGGACCTCCAGCGCTTGACATCTTTCTGAAGGCGCACCAACAGGGGCTCTAAGTTATGTGTATAGAAGATGTTTGGTTCCCTGGTGACATGTATACCTAAGTATTGAAATTCCTCTTTGGTAATGCGAGTGGCGCATCCAACGGGTAATCATGGGGCCTTTCTATAGAGGAGGTTAAGCAGAGACTTGTCCCCATTGATGGTGTAGCCGAACTGTGTAAGGACATTCATTATCCTATCGCAGGTGCGGAGTGGGTCCGTGACACAGAGCAGAATGTCATTGGCATAGAGCAGAGGTCTTCAAACTGGGGGGCGGGCCCCCCTAGGGGGGCCTCAAGTGATCCCAGGGGGGGCCCCAGACTCTAGCCAAAATAAATATTATACAGATAACAGGCCTTTTTTTTAAGCAGAAGCATGTTATTGCAGTTTTAAAAAGGTAACAGTACTTAACTGCAATGTTTAAATAGGTTTAGACATATTTAATCATTGCCATGTTTGTAAAATAATTGTGAAAATTCTGAGGGGGGGCCCAATGATTTTTATTTTTTCAACTGGGGGGGCGCGGCATTAAAAAGTTTGGAGACCTCTGGCATAGAGGGATAGCCTATCCTCCCAGTCCTCTGTCCATCTGACACCTCTAATTAGAGGGTCACTGCGAACCCATACAGCCAGGGGTTCTAGAGCCAAGGGAAAAATTAAGGGGGAAAGTGGGCATCCTTGGCGAGTGCTTCCAGAAGCCGAAATGGTGCAGATGTGCCCCTATTGACAATTACCAGAGGAGACATACCCAGGCCAAAACCATGGTCCAAAGCGGGATCTTCGAAGAACCTCGGACATATACGGCCACTCAATATGTCATGATGCACCACTTTTCATGCAGCCCACTGAACTCCCCCCACCACTCCCAAAACCACCATGTGTTCACCGTATTTGTGATACGGTGGACCATGACGCACATTAGGGAACTAGCATCATAAATTTCGAAGCTAGTTTGGCGCTTTGCAGGATTAGCGCCAAATATATTAACACTAATCCTGCAAAGTGACAGGAGGCCCATTGAAAAACAATGGAAGCCTCATTATAATGCCTGCCTTGGAGAGAAGTTAAAAATGACGCTAGAAATGGCACAGTAGAATCTCATAGATTCCACTCTGCCATTTTTCTGGGTCTCCTAACACTGGAACACCCCCTTGCATACATTTTGCCTAGTGCAGGCATAATTTAGTGCAAGGGTTTACAAAATGGCACAATGCCTGCATTGCGCCACTTTGTAAATATAGTGCAGCGTTTTTGACAACCTAACGCCGCATAAGTGTAAAAATAATGACGCTAAGGTGGCGCAAGGAGGAGCTAGGGCCTTCTTAAATCCTGCCCTAAGTCTCTTATTACTCGGGAGATCTTAAGTCACATCTATTCTTGGTGATGTGCTCCAATCTCGGTCTGGTGGTCTGGTTCGTCGACCTCTTGGTGCCTGCGTCCAGGGCAGCCTTCCAGTCGTTCGCCATCCCTCAAGCCAATCCCTGGTGTCCTGGGGCATTGCAAAGTACCAAGTCTTTCCCTCAGGCACCACTCGCAGTCTGGCAGGGGAAATCATGGAATATTTCATGCCATGTTCTCTTAGTGCTTTCTTAACTTCCAAGATAATGCGGCGTAATAATTGTACATGGAGCATGGAGTCCGAAAAAAAAGGTTATAGTTGCATTTTCGTACTTAGTTGGAGGAGCACTGTGTACCCTTTGTAAAATCACGCCACAATCATATAAAAAATTGAAGATTCTGGTCAGGATAGGACGAGGGGGTGTTTCTGGGTGTGGGGTTGTGCTGGGAACATGATGAGCGCATTTCACTGAAAAATATTTGGAAAGGACTCATGGCTGCAGTTCCTTAAGGAAAAGACCCTCGCCAAACAGGTCGACCGCAGGTCCTTCGGAGCACTCATGTATTACTATAATGTGACTAGTGTTGCACCTCGATCAGCCTTCATAATACTCCCACATAGCCTGTAGGTTCTTAGTTATGGCTTGCAACTCACCGACTTGAGTCTTTAATGCTTTAATGCCCCCCTGGAGGGATTCTTCAACCTTTTCACACGGACATTTATATTTCACAGGTCAATTCTCATTAGTGAGACTTCCATTGTAACTGAGTCACTTCTGGTTTCTAGGGACTCTCTGTATGGCCTCCATTATATCGTGAAGTGTGAGGGGTCCCGTACCAGGTGACACCTGGGCCAGGTTGTTATAGAGGGATCTAGAGTTGCTCCCGCTCCAGGGACCTCTTTTGGAAGTGTGTATTGGTCGAACTGAGTTTGGTGTATGTTTCACCTTCCCTTACCTCCTGTCATGGTGGAGATACAAGTCAACCTCTATCTGTGTGCCGGTCGCCCCAATTAGTGGAATAGTGGCAGGGGGGCAGTGGGGGCGCCGTGGTACTCACTGCCGCCGGCCAAGGGGTTGCAGAGACATCTCGGGTGGCCTGTGGGTTTTCCCACCGCACAGTCCCCTACCCCTTGCCAAGGTTAGTTAACACAGCTCCAGAATGATGCAGTGGCTGTCAAAAGGAGGCTCAGGAGCCTCGGTGTACACTTAGAAGAAGGGAGGGGGGTAGGATCTCCAGTGCACAATCAGAGGGGAGCTGAAGTATTTCCCATAGGCCCCCAATTCACAGTCAATGAGTAGCCAGATTCAGGGACTAATTGGTGTGGCACAGTTCAAAGGTACATCAGCCAATCAATCAGGGAATTTGTAAAGCACACTACTCACCTGTGAGGGTCTCAAGGCACTGGGAGCGGGGGGGGGGTGCTGCTACTGCTCGAACAGCCATGTCTTGAGATGTCTCCTGAAGGTAAGGAGGTCCTTGGTCTGACTCAGGTGGTTGGGAAGACTGTTCCACGTCTTGGCGGCGAGGTGCGAGAATGATCTGCCGCCGCTGGTTGTTCTGCGGATGAGTGGGACGGTGGTGAGGTCAAGGTCAGTGGAGTGAAGCTGTTGGTCGGGGTGTAGAAGGAGAGCCGTCTGTTGAGGTATTCTAGTTCGGTGTTGTGCAGTGCCTTGTGAGCATGGGTGAGGAGTTTGAACGTAATTCTCTTGTTGACAGGGAGCCAATGTAGGTCTCTCAGGTGGGCTGTGATGTAGCAGTAGCGGGGTATGTCCAGGATGAGGCGTGCGGAGGTGTTCTAGATGTGTTGCAGTCTTTTCTGGAGTTTGGTCGTGGTTCCTGGTAGAGGGCATTGCCGCAGTCCAGTTTGCTGCTTACGGGAGCTTGGGTGACTGTTCTGGTTTCAGTGGGGTTCCATTTGTAGATCTTCCGAAGCATGCAGAGGGTGTTGAAGCAGGAGGAGGAGATGGCGTTGACTTGCTGGGTCATATTTAGTGAAGAGTCCAAGATGAATCCAAGGTGGCGTGCGTGGTTGGTGGGTGTCGGTGCAGTTCCCAGTGTGGCAGGCCACCATGAGTCGTCCCATGCAAAGGGGGTGGAGCCGAAGATGAGGACCTCAGTCTTGTCAGAATTCGGTTTCAGGCAGCTGTTCTTCATCCATTCGGCGATGGCCTTCATTCCTTCATGGAGGTTGGTCTTGGCGGTGTCCTTGGTGAGGGAGAGGATCAGGGGGGTGTCATTGGCGTATGAGATGATGTTGAGGTTGTGAGATCGGGCGATGTTAGCAAGCGGAGTGGGACTGAACACTCTCATGTACAGTGGTTTTTGTGTAAGTTCAAACCAATGGAGCCGTTTGGTGCAGGTGGAGCGAAAGTTCTATCAGAAGTTTTCACATACGGCCTTCGATCGGCTTCTGCGTGTGCTCCCCTTCAGCCCCGTGACTCATCACTCCTTCCAGTCACGCGGGATGCTTCAGCCTCACCCGTGGGGAGGGGATGGGGGCTGTGAGAATCTGTGCCGATTCACGTCACTGGTGCTGCACCCGCCTTTAGCCACTTGAATTAGTGAGCTCAGTGTGCTTTGTGCAGTGTACTGATGCAGTCGGGCCGCCGGCCACACATCTGTACTTGGTATGGGTGTGGGGCGACCAATTTACCCAGCACTGCTCAGAGTTTATAATCCTTCACTCGGGCCCCTGCAACCCTCACTCATCTTGGTGAGTAAACTGAGGGGTTAACGCCGGCTGTGGTCATGGGGCGATCACTTGGTATGCGCCACAGTCATGGCCAGGATCAGACACACGTCCACATTACTTAGGCTGCATCGGAGTCTGTTGTCCATTATGCACGTTGAGGCTCTCGAAACAGCCCAGCAGGCTTCTCAGGCATTTCGGGGCTCAACAGCAAGTCCACATGCCCCCAGGTCGGATGAGTTACTGGATTTTAGGCGAACAGGCTAGTTAGGGGATCAGAGGCACGTTACAAGGCAGCTATCTATATCTGCAGTTGGCCACGCCCCCTTTTATTTCATTGTTGATGGTATTCTTTGTGCTATTATTATAATATATTTTTTTAATTGCTCTTTATTAATTTGTAATGTTTATGCATGTATAAACCTTGTACAGCCTATTGTATTTTGGGTCTTATTTCAGTTGACTGCTGCACATCTAGTGAGATATTTATTCAATGAGCATTGCTATCTTTAAAGTTAACAACAACAACATGAAGTCCACCCCAACAACTCCGAGTGTTTACAACCAACAAAGGATATATAATGTCCATTGACTATAATTATAAGGTCCTTCAGGAAGGAGATGAGGGGGTAATATTAGTTTAAGAGGCACACCAGCATTTATCACACATCTAATAAACCCAATCAGGACGAGTGTACTTCTTATTTGAGATGTCCACTATTGCTTTATTTTTAAATGATGTATCACCTTGCTCCCCTTTTCTAGACTATGGCCAGCAGGTCCAGGTCACCTAGGGCTAGATGTAAGTAGCTTTGGGTTTGCGAATCACAAAATGGGGTTTGTAAATACAAAAAAGTCTTTTTTGCGGTCGTAAATAGCCCAATTCTGTTGATCGTGCCATTTGGGAGCACAAAGAAGCTATGTACACCTGGCCCCTAGTTCTTAAAACCTCTACTTTGAAAGATGTTCGGATTTAGCTTTGATACTTTGTTATTGTTATTAACAGTATTATTTTTTGTCTGTGACACTGGAAAGTACCCTGGCTAGGGTTTGTAGGAAAATGTCTGCTTCATTTCTGAAGATGGCTCAGACAGATCACTTCTGCTCAGAACAAAACAAGTTGTCTGAGTCGGAATAAAGTTGGAAAGTGAGGCCTTATGAATAGCTTCTTAATGCTATTAAGGGTGCAGACATGAGTTTCTGTTGAAAAACGTATTGCAACTCCTGTGTTATTAACACATATGGTAATAACGTCTTATTTACAGGACACATGTATGGGACAGAAAACCTGGAGGACTTTCACTCTAGAAAAAGGCCCGGATTTATGAGTTCAAATGTAGAACTGATACAGAAGCACTGTTTTTCATGTTATGCCCCATCTGGTAGGGTACTATAGAGGAGTAACATCTAATCTCCTTATAATACACTCTTAGCTAGTAGTAGCCAAATGTTGAAATCTTGTGTATTATTGCACTTAAATTTGATAATAGCAAAATGTGGCCCACTACTATAATAACTGGTAGGTATGAGGGAAAAAATACCCCCAAGTCGCCGAGGAGTTCCTGTAGAAGATTATGGAACTCTAAGGTGACTTGCAATATCCTTATCATGTATGGCAGGGGGTACACCACCACCTTTCTCACAAACCACTTAAAACCTTGGTGCATAGTTATTTCAGAAAGAGGGAGCATGTTTGCAAACATGAAGAACAAAAATAGAACCTCTAGTGCAAAGTTAAACACATCAAAAAACTGTTAGATATTTGTTGCAAAAGATATTAGAAGCCATTCATTACAAGTCAGTTTAAAAAAAAAAGCTGCAGTAACTCAGAATGTGTACAAACATGCAGGAAATTCAAACCTTTCTATAATTATCTAAGTAATGCAAAAAATAATCATGTTCTTTCTGTAAGTTAGAAAAATAGAACACAAGAAAAAAATGCAACACTTCATTTTCATTGCTTTAAACAGCTGCTCTGTGACCTGACCTGTCGTTCACCTCAGCTCCTGGCTCTGGCAGCAGACAGTGTAATGTCCAAACTCAAATGTAATAACTTATTACAGTTGAGTTCAGACGTCTTTTCTTTATAATTGGAGAGGGGGTGAATTTTTTAGATATAAAACAGGACCAAAATGACAAAAATCCAATCAGTAAACCTGGACATATATATCTATTTTAAATATTTCAGTAAAAATAGTGCAAAAAAGCACGGAGCTCCAACTGTGGATATCTGAAAACGCCAGACCCGGGCAAAGTCACAAGTTCAGGCCAACAGTGATGGAGCATGGGCCGGCTACAGAGACCCAGTTAGGCCCGCTGAACAACAGCACCTTAAATCCTGGTTGCGGAGCATTGCGAGGTCCCGTGCCAAAGATGTGTCATGCAGCTGAGGTGATGAGTCGGCTCCGAAGAGTTGCAAGGCTGCAATACGAGGTCCTACTTCATTGTCAAGGATCCCATTGACAAGGGCCTGTGATGCAAAGTCCAGTGTCAAGGATTCGGCATGCAGTCACGGCAGTGTCAGTTCCAAGGAGCTGTGACGTGAGAACCTTCATTGTGGTCGAGGCTGCCATCAACAAGAGATTTGCAATGGGAAGGTCTGCATCGGGAAATCTTATTACAGGCAGTCGTTTTGAGGCAGGCTGCGAAATTGATGTGGAGTACTTGTACTGAGGGAATGCTTGCAACACATGTGATGTGTCAGTTCTGTACGGGATTGCACCGTGCAGCAGAGGAGATACGTCAGTTCTGCTGGGTCCTGAGGTGGTCTGGCAAACACCAATAGGCCCACTTCCAAGGGTCCATGACTGGAGTAACACCACTTGGCTGGGTAGGACTCAAAGATGGTAGAGTCCAGATGCTGGGTTCAAAGTTGTTGGAGTCTACTGTCCCTGAGGATTTGGCCAGAAGGCCAGACAACTAGCCCTTAGAGTCACTCTGGGATCCTGGGTTCAACAGATGCAGGTACAGAAGTACACTGAATAATTTTTGTCTGAGGTCCATTATTTATACCTGGGCATTCCTTTGAAGTTGAAAAAACATTCTAGATGTTGTCCTTTGAAGTCCACAGGCTTCCTGCCTTCCCTTCATGCCTCCCCTGTCCTGTCTCCAGACTATCTATAGGGGGAATGCATTCCTATGTGATGGCAGGACACAGCCTATTCAGTAGTAAGTACAGCTGTGCCAAGCACCGCCCCCGTCCCTTACAGCTTATTTAATTTAATAAGGTAACTCCAAGCTTATCCTATGAGGGAAGGTAGGCCTTGCAGTAGTGAAAAACAACTTTGAGTTTTTCACGACCAGGAAATAAAAATCTTTAAATTACACGTCCAACGTTTTAAATACATGGCACCCTGCCATTGGGGTTGTCAAGGCCCTACCCTATGGGTGACATATGTATTCAAAAGGAAGGTTCAGGTCTGATAAAGCGTTTATTTTGCCAAGTCAAAACAGCAATTTAAAACTCCACTCACATGCTACAATGGCAGCCCTGAGACATGTTTAAAGGGCTACTGAAGTGGGGCACACAGAAAGTGCTTCTGGCCAACATGCAACATGGGTACATGTAGTACCACTTTATTAGGGACTTACGAGTAAATTAAATATGGCATTAGAGTATAAGCCAAAGTTACTGTGCTTTAAGGAGTGAACATATGCACGTTAACACTGGCTAGCAGCAGTAAAGTGCACAGAGTTCTAAGGGCAGCAAAAACGAGATCAGCAAAAATGGAGGAGGGAGTCAAAAGGTTTGGGAAAAGGCTACCCTAAGGTTGACAGGCTATAAAGTTTGTTTGACTTAATCAGACGTAGATCCAAGTAATGATATTGTGTTATTTAAAGTTATATATAACTACTGAAGAATGACTCTGTAGTAAGATATTTTTCATTAGCATACTGAGAACCTATTTTCCAGCTGATTTGTCATTCATACCATCAGAAATTGAAGGTTTTTGCTTTGTGAGACTTCATACAGCATTAATTTTCTTTCCCTGGTGTATTACGTTGATTAGAAGTTTCCCAGTGGAGGAAGCTGATGTCCACATCCATGCTTTTGTATTTCCTTCACAGTGAGGTGGTGAGAGAGCCTCATAAACATTCATCTTAGAACAAACATTGGCAAAGCCAATTGGTTTAACATATGCAAAACCTATTGGCAGTGTCAATGTATTTTAAAGATGATGCACAGCAGTGCTATAGTGAACCAGCGCTGGCCTATTTACTTTAAGCCATGTTGCACTCTGCATGAGCTATTTGGCTTTGTTAAACCGACGTGGGAGACAGCCAATGATATGTAACAATGAGTATGGGACAGGCTCTAAGCCCATTTTAAAATTTACAATAGCTTTTGCTGACAGCCTACGCGCGCTGTAGGCAAAACCTAAAAAGGACAGCCTTGTTAGCCTAAAAACAGCCACACCCGCAGCACCTGTCTTCCCAGCTCTGCCACCAATGTTTCACATCAGCAGAGAAGAACTGGTGAGCAACTTCTTTTGCCAAATATATCAAATTCTCTTTCAATAATCTGCTTTAAATATAATTTTGGAGAACTCCTTGCTTAGACTTCAAATGAAACCCTCTAATAAGTTGCACCTACATGCCATTCGTCTCTTGTCTACTTCTCGGTTCCTCTTAGGTGCGAATTTGGCTTAATTTGGCTGAATTTCTGCGTGTAAATTTACTTTTGCAATACACAAACCATAAATTTGCACCTAAAAATGTATATATGGCACCAGTCAACAAATCTGCCAGAAATCCTCCAAACCAGTTCATGCGGTTTGAATTCTTCATGGCAAGATTCATGCGAGTTCATCAAGCCAGTGCCGAAAAAAAGAGGAGGGGTCCCAAAAGCAGCATTTGCCATTTTAACTCCCATAGGATATTTTGCTCCTTTGTATGGAAAAAATGGCTAAACAAATTTACACCAAACTTGGCATGAGATTAAAACTGTATTAAATGGAGTGTCTTTGTTTAGTTTTGTTTAAGCCCATTCAGAAGTTGTTGAGAAATTAGCATTTAAAAAGTGTTGTGATCTGGACAAGAAGAAGTTACATTTGGCTGAGTGAGTTTTTTTGTTCATAATCTATTCGAGGTCTGCAAATCCACACTTTGGTCTCTGAACCTTGTACAATCTGATAGACTGTCAGTAAACTGGAGAAAAATGTTTTGACCATAATTAAAGGATGAAATGGCACATAAAGGGGGGCAGGGTGAGTACATTCTGACCACCAGGCCCATATGATGGGCCCCAAAGGGATTCCCCTTTGAATTCAAAATTTCAAAAAACAAATGATTTTGCTTTGGTGTTTTTGGATCTTGAGGCTTGGTTCCCCCCTTCCTACTGCAGGCTCCCCGCCCCCCAAAATATGCTGCTCTATAAGGTCTGTGCATCCTGGCTGCGACTTGTAAATATAGTGCAAGCTTCATAGGCAACTGCAACTGTAAATTGTGCCTTAAGGGAACTATAACTCACGCCCTCACCATGCACTGCCAATTACCCCATATACTACATCAGTGATGACATCAGTTACAATGTCACTGCAACATTTGCAATTAAGTTATTGATAAGAAAACTGTGCATTGTGGGGGAGGGTGTGCAAATTACAGTTACCTTAGGGCACGCCTTATCGTTTCTTGAGATAAGTATAACCCTAACTGATGAATTTCTGTGGTTTTGTGTGTGCAAAAACTGAACCTAACTATAACGCCCTGTAACATTTGTTTGTTTAGTGAATTTTTATATATATATACCATCATGCACATACATATTTATTAGGAAAAGCAAATGTTTTTGAAGGGAGGGTACAGGGACATCTGATATTGTTTTGTTATTTCTCTAAAATCATATTTTTCATATCTGCACAGTCACGGTGCCATAACTGTACCAATATTACCTTTTATTTCTGGGACAGATGCCGGGATATACTAATACGTCTGATATTATAAGAACTTGAATAGGAATTCCCGGTTTTAACAGGTCTGGTGCATGCAAATAAAAAGACAGTAACGGATAAATAGAGGAGTGTATTTCGCCATGGCTGTGTCTCACTTCATCCCAAGCTTCACCCTCACCCTCTGAGCTTGCTCACCGCCAGCCCCCTGCAGCTCGGCAGAGGTTGCGGAATGTGAGACAGGAATGCCGCCCGTGCACAAGGTGCCGAAGGGGGCGGGGGCCGTGGACTGCCCCAACAATGTCTTTGTGTTTGTTGGAGCTGCTCCTGTCACGCGAGCTCCTGTGGGCGCAGACTTTCCACAACTTCTGGGCACAATAGAGCGATCAACGGCGTCGCGTGCATCCAGGTGCACGGTGGGACTACGGGTAGCCATTGGCTACAGGGGCAATGTAGGGAGGGGCGGTGCCTGCACAAAACACCCGCTACTGCACTCGGAATTTGTCAACGATTTCATGATAGGGGTGTTTTATAACGAAAGTCATGGACTATCTTAAACATTTACTAGAAATGCTCTGCTCAAAATGTTTTGAAAGTTTACCGCCCCAGTGTACCGTTTTGTTGGTACGTTCATAGTAAGAATGAAGAAATCAGGTTTTGAGCCAAACCTTGTCCTGGGTTAAGCAAGAACACAGACCATACGCAGGGCCAGAGGAATTATTGGACTCTGCGGTGTTTTCAGTATATTTATGGATTTGCTGTTTAGCCACATAATCCATCATCTGCTCCATAATCTGTAGATTTTAACATTTTAAAAAGTTTCTATCTGAAATGGATCAGACGTTACTAAAATTGCAGCAATGTGTTGGTGCTCAGAGAAAGGCCCTGTGCAAATGTTGACGGGTCACTTTTTAGTTGCTTATTGCTGTATTTGGGCGTTACATTGCTACTAATTGGATTAAC
This sequence comes from Pleurodeles waltl, assembly GCF_031143425.1. Lineage (NCBI taxonomy): Eukaryota > Metazoa > Chordata > Amphibia > Caudata > Salamandridae > Pleurodeles > Pleurodeles waltl. The sequence continues at coordinate 998,636,572 of NC_090446.1, forward strand.
ATTTTACCCAAACAGTCAGTAATTCTATCTCAGATTGAGCTGCATAGCATGATTTTTATTGCTGCATAATTTAGTGATCCTGACACATAATTCCAGTGGCCCTGACCATAGCTATATATCTATGTGGTATTTGTATAGCTACTCATAATGCTGACACTTTTGAAGGATGAAATTGAATGGTTTTGAAAGGTGAATCCATCGAACTCAATGGAAATGAAACATTTTCCAGAGGGTATTCAAAGTTTTGAGGGCAGTCGATTTAATTGAAAATGGTAGGGGGCATTTTGACAGTGTGGAGGATGAAAACAAGTCCAAGGAGGGCGACACCTGCCAAATGCTGGAGGTATTCCAGAAATGTCCAAAACAATGCAGAAATACACAAAACAAAAATCAGGATAATTGCACTATGATCAGAAGGGTAACCAGTTATTTGAAGAGACTGATGTTATAAGTATTAGTAACCTTAAAGGTAAATGACATTTCAAAAACCTGGTAATGACACAGGAAACCTAAACTAAACTTGTATAAAAGCTGTATATAAATGTTAAAGGGTGTTAATTGAAATTGTGCACTAAGCTGCTAAGTATGACTGTAAATTAAAATTTGAACTAGCTTTTCCCACTTACAATATGTAGAGCACTCTAAAACCCCAAAGTTAGTGCTTAATTTGAGCCGGTGAGGGGCACAGGCCCTTATTTTTCGGGGCCAGCACTTATTTTGCATATTAAATATTTACTGAGTGCAAGAGAGGGAAAAACACACAGATTGGAAAGAGAGGAAAAAAAAGACAGCAAAACCAATGCAAACAGAAAGTAGGAACCTGCAAGAGTGAGAAAAAGGGGCAGGGAGTGTCCGGTAGTGGAATGAATATGAACAACCCTGGTGTTCAGCACTTCGACATTTAATTGCATTGGCTGCTGGCTTCTAGGCAGAGCTTCGGGCACTGGCACTCTTTAATTCACAAATTAAGCACTGCCACAGCAGTGAAGTTTTCTCTATAAAACAACTTTAAATAACACAAAATGGCAATAAATAGAGCAACTTACTTTTTCTACTAGTTTTGCTATTCATTTAACTTTGAAAATAGTAGGTGTGTGCCAATTATTATGAGAATGTTTGAACTATTTGAGCCAGAATCGTTTTATACCAACTCTTTTTATGCAAGCAGCATATTTCTTTCAAGTAAAATGTAGCAGGCAAATGAGAAAATGCTTTGAGTTATACGAAAAGTGTGTGTAGCAAAGAGACAGGGGGAACCCCACTTCCCTAAAAGCTTGGGGCCTGATTCACAAATCCCTTATTATAGAAGGCAGGAATATTCTCCTGTTGACTGTTAATACGTTGGGAGAGGATTTCCAACTTTCATGGGATTCATAAAGAATCCAAGCAGTATCCTTTAGAGGTCTTCTCCAGTCGCAGATTTCCACACACCCTCAAAATGCCTGCATGTAGCATCTGCATCAGATGAACTTTCAACATGTGTTAATTTGATACACGTACATGTGTTTTTACCGTATTTTACGTCTGCAATCCAACATGTGACAATAATAATAAGGGACAGTAACTTTTAATGTAACTTTTAATGTTTTTGTCCTTACTACATGGAAAACATTTGTCTTCCTACAGACAGACGCCTTCCCTCCAGTGCTATTACCCATCCTCTCTAGCCATAGACAGGATGCTTGTTGCATGGAGGACCTCTTTCAAAACCCTCTGTGTCACTTAAAAGACAATCCACGGAACAGCACCAATCTTTTTACAATCCACACTGCAACTATAGGTCAAAGGGGAAGCCGCAGATGCTGAATGGTCCCATTTCTCATCATTCCCCCGTTCAAAAGACTAAAACATAATCAATGGAGCTGATGCTGTTTATGGACATGCACGATTTGGAACATGCTCCCTAAGACAATCAGGATCGTTAGTAGCACGCTATAATCCAGGAAGGCCACAGAGACCTGTCTGTTCCTCATAGGAAGGCTTCAATTGAAACAGGCTTAAATTTACATGGGTTTATATGTGCTGTGGATCTCCAACGTGTTCATTGTGGGCTTTCAGTGGCTCTCCAGCTGTCAGAATGAAGGTCATGGACATGGTTTCAGTATTTGTGGCTCACAGGAGACCAGTATTTTATCTGGCAGCCTTTTTCACTCTCCCTCAATAGTTCACTCAATATGTCTGCTGGAACATAAGATCCCGGGGAGCTGCTTTGGTGGACATAGGGTGAAGCAGGCTGCTATATTTATGACAGTTGCAGCAGCCCTGTGCTGCACCCTCAAATGAATGGTATCCCAATACATGTTTTTGGAGATGGTGAAGAAGTACAACCAAGTGTTGGGTTTATTTTTCATATGTGTAAGGGCAGGATCACCAAGATTATGTTTGATAGGCAGTAGGGCAATCCAGTATTGGATTCATTTGTGGGGAGGAGGAAGGTGAAGACAACTATTGGGTCTGTGGTTGGGGTGTTGCAGCATCACAACCGGCTAGTGGGGTTGTTTTGGGAGAGTGTTGAGCATCAGGACAACTAGGCACTGGTTTTGTTTCAGGTGGAGGAATTGTCACGGCAAATGTGTTTGGGTTCAATTTTGTGGGAAGAGCAGCAGGACAACCAGACATTAAGGGCCTAATTATGACTGGTCGCAGTGGCGGTCTGACTGCCGCCAAAGTGGGTCTGAGCGCTTTGGTGGCGGTCTGACTGCCATATTATGACCGTGGCAGTTGCGCCACAGTCAGACCGCAGCACTGACAGTTTTCATCCACAAGAGGGGTTGGTGGTCCTAATCTGCCAGGGCAGCGCTGCATGCAGCACCATCCTGGGAATTATGACCTCCCTCTCCACCAGCTTTTACATGGTGGTAGCACCGCCATGTAAAGGCTGGTGGAGACGGGGTTCAAGGGGCCCCAGGGGGGCCACTGCACATGCACTTGGCATGGGCAGTGGAGGGGCCCCTATGGCCAGCCCCGTCACGTAATTCACTGTCTGCGTTGCAGACAGTAAACTGCACAACAGGTATTGGTGCACCCTACGCACCTCAACATTTCCGCCAGCTCATTTATGAACCTGCATCAACATTGTAAGCTGTTCCCCACTGGGCTAACAGGAGGAAACACCGTTTCCACCTGCTGACCCAGCAGGGAAGCTTTAATGGGGCCCGCCGGAAGGCAGCCGCACTGGCGGCAACCTGACTGCCGGAGTTTGGCGGGTGGCCTTTTCTGTCTGCCAAACTCGTAATGACCCTTTAAGTCTACCTTTGGTGAGTGCAAGGACAGAAAAAAAATTCTAACTTTGTTGAAATGGTTCACTCTTTTCGAGCTAAAAAATATTTAAAACTAACAAATGTTAAAGAAAGAAAGTGCTTCAGTAATGCTGCTATAACTTGCGTGTCCTACAAAATTTCCATTTTAGTCCTGTAAAATGTTCTAATTCAAGCTGCAATATCGTTAGGATTGTGAATACTTTTGAAAAAAGAGCTATTAGCCGAACATCTGAAAACCTTTTATTTAGATAACCACAGCTTCCTGTCCATCTGCTAACATGTTTAAATTAAAGATATTTTCGAAAAAAGTTGCCATGTTTCATCCATTTTCAATATTGTATTTAGCTTTCTTCAGAGGAGAACGTTTTATAAATGTTCTTCTTTAGCTGTGTATCACAATGTGAAATGATGCCAGAACATTTGTATTTTTGGCCCCTTTTCTTTCCAGTTACTGTTTGGAATGTTCACACACATACTATATAAAACGAAACATACAGAACACAAATTCTAAAAATTAAATTGCTAATTATTAAACTTTTAAATTGTTTATGTTGAAAATGCATTTTTCTTTCAATGAGATTGCCAAAATTTAAAAATAAGGTTAGTATTCTGCTTAGGTTGATAATTGAGGGTCACCATTAGGCTCTGGCTAGCTTAGATAAGGGCCACGTCTGGGGTTGAGCTCATCACTGGACATTGAGTTGCATCCTACCTTACACGATTTCACCTGCCAAGGTTGGAAGTCCTTACTGATAGTGACGAGAAGGATGTTGCTAACCTACTGTCACTCAAAATCATTAGGTCTTAGCTTTCCTACAACTCCTCTTCATCGTCTGTACTCCTGTGCCTCTTAAAATGGTTTCAGAACTGTGATGGACCTGCATATTGGCTTGCTAGTTGCTCCAACCTAAATTAGTGCTAGACTGTCCAACCCTGAGGTCCATAAGGGCACTGTCTATTCCCCAGGGCTGGCCTTATTATCCTGGACCATCTTAAAAATATAATTCTTCCCTGCCCCGTGCAGGGAATGGCACAGTTGAAGGCCACTTCATTGACCAAAATTTCACAGGAATCCTTTACAGAACACACTCACCACTGTTACCTTAAGACTCACGCCTACAAGCTGTTACCCAATCACATATCTGCAAGCACTGTCACTTTTCCCAGTATCAGGCCAGATACAGCCGATGCCTCATCCTTCATTTCTGAAAAAAGATGCAATGTGGCTTCCAATTTGCTGGGCACATTAACTATGGGAACCACAAAGTATTTGCAGAATTATTATTCAAACAATTTAAGTAATGTGTTTTAACCTTCCACACCCTTTGCCAACCTTCAGATACCACAGGATGGAGGTTTCAACATATGCCTCAATCATTGGATTTACTTACGCATGAACGTGAGAGCCAGCGTTGTTCTTAAAATAGTTTCATCCAAAAGAATAACTAAATGTTATATGGGGTAAAAGACATGCCTTAAAAAACAAAGGCTTTGGTTTTAGGTTAGAGCACTATGCTGCAGAAACACCAGCTTCGAGTAATCATATACGAAGAAGTAGGGAATTCACCTGAATGCTATTGCTTTAATACCCCTCTAACTAAATGTAATAAATCATTTCATATAACAATCTAAAATGACTTGGGAAAACCAGCTGTTATCACCCAGAAAGTTAGAATTCTCCAGAAAAGCCTGAATGTGTTCCGCCACTGCCCACTTTAGTTACTTTGTATGCAAATGTATATGTTGTCTTGGAATCATGTTTGAACACACTTTACAACTGGATAGGTCGCTCCCCCTGCCGCTGCAGCTCCTCCAGCTCCTCCAGGTTCCTGAGTTCCTGAGACCCACCTCACAGTAAGTACCCCCCACCTCCCAGCCCCTCGCCCTGCCCACGCTACTCACCCTCTCTCCTGCTTCTTTTCCTCCTCTCTGTCTCTTCCTCCTCAATCCTCCTCTGCAATCTTATCCGGCACTCTTCTTCTCCCCGTCTTCTCTCTTCTTCTGTGTGCTCCTCAGCCTCTGCTGTCGCCTCTCTTCTTCCTCATCTTGCTCTGTGGTCTTCTGCCTTCTGCTCTTCGTCTTCTGTATCTTCTTTGTTGATCTTCTGTTCGTCTGCTCTTCTGCTTCTTCGTCCCCTACATCTTCCTCTGTGTTCTTCTGTTCTTCTGTGTTCTTCTCTTCTGTTCTTCTGTGTTCTTCTCTTTTGTTCTTCTGTGTTCTTCGGTTCTTCTGTGTTCTTCCGGTCCTCTGTGTTCTTCTCTTCTGTTCTTCTGTGTTCTTCCGGTCTTCTGTGTCCTTCTCTTCTGTTCTTCTGTGTTCTTCCGGTCTTCTGTGTTCTTCGCTTCTGTTCTTCTGTGTTCTTCTGTTCTTCTGTGTTCTTCTCTTCTGTTCTTCTGTGTTCTTCGGTTCTTCTGTGTTCTTCCGGTCTTCTGTGTTCTTCGCTTCTTCTGTTCTTCGGTCCTCTCCGACTCCTGTCTCTTCCCGCCCCTGTCTCTGCCCTCCTGCTCCTGCCTCACCCCCCTCTATCTCTCCACCTATCTCTCACTATCACCCACATCTACCCTTTCGCTACCTGCCTCCCTCACTCCTCTACCTATCTCTCCACCTAACTCCCTCACTCACCCCCTCCTCCTATCTACCTATTTTTCTATCTCTCCACCTATCTCTCCATCTATCTATTTCCCTATCTCTCCCCCCCGGTCCCGACACCCCCTCTGTTACCTATCTCCCTATCCTCTCACTGTACCTCTCACCCTCACCGACCTCTACCACCCCCCCTCCCCTATCTTTTCAACCCTACTCCTATCTATCTCCCTATTCTCCTAAAACTCTAACACTCACCCCTCTCCACCCTTAAACCCCCCTTCCCCAGCTCTTCTCACTCTACCTGTCCCCCCCTCCCTCGTGCTTTCCCGCCACGACCTCCTGCACGCCCCCGCCCCCCAGCTCCCATTCGCCCCCAGCTGACCCCTCCCCCCTCTCTTATGGCGGCCGCTGCGCGACAGTGGTAGCGACCCTTGACCCAAGGGTAGGTCGCTCCCCCTGCTGCTGCAGCTCCTCCAGGTTCCTGAGTTCCTGAGACCAACCTCACAGTAAGTACCCCCCACCTCCCAGCCCCTCGCCCTGCCCCTCGCTACTCACCCTCTCTCCTGCTCCTGCTTCTTTTCCTCCTCTCTGTCTCTTCCTCCTCGATCCTCCTCTGCAATCTTCTTCTGCACTCTTCTTCTCCCCGTCTTCTCTCTTCTTCTGTGTGCTCCTCAGCCTCTCCTGTCGCCTCTCTTCTTCCTCATCTTGCTCTGTGGTCTTCTGCCTTCTGCTCTTCGTCTTCTGTATCTTCTTTGTTGATCTTCTGTTTGTCTGCTCTTCTGCTTCTTCATCCCCTGCATCTTCCTCTGTGTTCTTCTGTTCTTCTGTGTTCTTCTCTTCTGTTCTTCTGTGTTCTTCTGTTCTTCTGTGTTCTTCTTTGTTCTTCTGTTCTGTTCTTCTGTGTTCTTCTCTTCTGTTCTTCTGTGTTCTTCTGTTCTTCTGTGTTCTTCCGGTCTTCTGTGTTCTTCGCTTCTTCTGTTCTTCGGTCCTCTCCGACTCCTGTCTCTTCCCGCCCCTGTCTCTGCCCTCCTGCCTCACCCCCCTCTATCTCTCCACCTATCTCTCACTATCACCCACATCTACCCTTTCGCTACCTGCCTCCCTCACTCCTCTACCTATCTCTCCAACTAACTCCCTCACTCACCCCCTCCTCCTATCTACCTATTTTTCTATCTTTCCACCTATCTCTCCATCTATCTATTTCCCTATCTCTCCCCCCGTCCCGACACCCCCTCTGTTACCTATCTCCCTATCCTCTCACTCTACCTCTCACCCTCACCCACCTCTACCACCCCCTCCCCTATCTTTTCAACCCTACTCCTATCTATCTCCCTATTCTCCTAAAACTCTAACACTCACCCCCCTCCACCCTTAAACACACCTCCCCCAGCTCTTCTCACTCTACCTGTCCCCGCCCTCCCTCGCGCTTGCCCGCCTCGACCTCCTGCACGACCCCTGGTCCCCAGCCCTCCCCTACCCCGCTGACCCGCTACGACCCCACCACCCTCCACGCCCTCAACCCCGGGCGCTCCAACACCTGCTTCCAAGCCCACCCCAAGCGCACCCATGGACCCTTCACCTGTAACTCCTGCAAACGCATCTTCCACCACGCAACTACCACGACCACCAGCCCACGCGCCATAAACCACCTCAAGTGCATCCTGGTCAATGCTCGCTCTGTCAACAAGCACGCCGTTGAACTCTGGGACCTCCTGGACTCCACAGCTCCGGACATCGCCTTCATCACGGAAACCTGGATGAATGCCTCATCAGCTCCAGACATCGCCACTGCCATCCCCGAAGATCTCCAGAAAAGACCGCACCAACCAAGTAGGAGGAGGCATCGCTATCGTCTTCAAAGACTCCATCAGCGTCACCACCTCCACCGAAGACACCCCTCTCGCCGCTGAACATCTGCATTTTCAAATTCGCACCGACCCCAGGACCACCCTCAGAGGATCCCTCGTCTACCGTCCCCTCCGGACCGCGCACCCCTTTCAGCGACTACATCCTCCTAGGCGACCTCAACTTCCATCTGGAACAGAACAACGACCCCAACACCACCGCCCTGCTCGCCAACCTCGCCAACCTCGGCCTCAAGCAACTGGTGAACACCGCCACCCACATCGCCGGACACACGCTCGACCCTATCTTCTCCGCCAGCAAACACATCTTCTTCAGCCACACCTCCGCTCTACACTGGACCGACCACAGCTGTGTCCACTTCACATTCCGACGCCAGACCCGCCACCTCCGCACTCAACCCATCCCTCGTCGACAGTGGAACAAGATCCCAGAAGAGCAACTCCTCCCCGCACTCGCCGCCAACCAACCCACCCTCACCACCGACCCCAACGACGCAGCCCTCAGCCTCACAAACTGGATCTCCAACTGCGCAGACAACCTTGCTCCCCTCAAACGCACGCATCGACAGACCAACACCAAAAAACCTCTCTGGTTCTCTGACACCCTCAAAGAATCAAAGAAAACTTGTCGCACCATCGAGAAGGCCTGGCGCAAGGACCACACCGCTGACAACATGACCGCCCTCAAGAACGCTACCAGCGAACACCACCACCTGATCCGCGCTGCCAAAAGGAACTTTTTCACCGACAGACTGGACAAAAACAGCCACAACAGCAGAGAACTTTTCAGCATTGTCAAGGAGTTCTCCAACGCCAACGCAAACGCCGTCATGCCCTCACAGGATTTGTGCGAATCCCTCGCCACCTTCTTCCACCGCAAGATCAGCGACCTCCACGACAGCTTCGGACACCAGACCCAACCTAACATCACCGAACCCGCACCCCCGGCCTTCACCCTCAACAACTGGACCCACATCAACACTGAAGAAACCAAATCCATCATGAACTCTATCCACTCCGGCACCCCTTCGGACCCCTGCCCTCACTTCATCTTTAATAAAGCCAACGACATCATCGCCCCGCACCTCCAGGCCGTCATCAACTCTTCTTTTTCTTCTGCTACCTTCCCCGAATGCTGGAAACACGCCGAAGTCAACGCCCTCCTAAAGAAACCTACGGCTGACCCGAGCGACCTGAAAAACTTCCGCCCCATCTCTCTCCTGCCTTTCCCAGCCAAGGTAATAGAGAAGACCGTCAACAAACAGCTGACCACCTTCCTGGAAAACAACAACCTGCTCGACCCTTCACAAACCGGATTCCGAACCAACCACAGCACGGAAACCGCCCTCATCTCAGTCACAGACGACATCAGAACCCTGATGGACAACGGTGAAACAGTCGCCCTCATCCTCCTCGACCTCTCGGCGGCCCACCGTTTCGCTCAGACCCCACCGAGATCATCTGCGGCGTACCTCAAGGCTCATCGCTCAACCCGACACTCTTCAATGTCTACATGAGCCCCCTCGCCAACATTGTACGCAAGCACAACATCATCATCACCTCCTACGCCAACGACACCCAACTTATACTCTCCCTCACCAAGGACCCCGCCAGCGCCAAGACCAACCTACAAGAGGGTATGAAGGACGTTGCAGATTGGATGAGGCTCAGCCGCCTAAAGCTGAACTCTGACAAAACGGAAGTCCTCATCCTCGGCAACACCCCGTCCGCCTGGGATGACTCCTGGTGGCCCACGGCCCTCGGCACCGCACCGACCCCCACAGACCACGCCCGCAAACTCGGCTTCATCTTGGACCCCCTTCTCACCATGACCAAGCAAGTCAACGCCATGTCCTCCGCCTGCTTCCTCACCCTCCGCATGCTCCGCAAGAACTTCCGCTGGATCCCCGCCAACACTAGAAAAACCGTGACCCACGCTCTCGTCACGAGCCGCCTGGACTATGGCAACACCCTCTACGCTGGGACCACCACCACCACCACTTACCCCATCAGCTCTGTTTTGATCTCTTTCCTCTGGCTCCCTACCAAGTAAGGAGTACCTTAAAAAGGCAGCATTATTCACAAAACACCACCAAAATCGCCTGCAACGCATTCAAAATGCCTCGGCCCGCCTCATCCTCGACGTACCCCGCAACAACCACATCTCCGCACACCTGAGACACCTGCATTGGCTCCCAGTCAGCAAACGGATCACCTTTCGACTTCTCACCCACGCACACAAAGCCCTCCACAACAAGGGACCGGAATACCTCAACCGACGCCTCAGCTTCTACGTCCCCACCCGCCTCCTCCGTTCCTCTGGCCTCGCGCTCGCTGCCGTCCCTCGCATCCGCCGCTCCACGGCGGTTGGGAGGTCTTTCTCCTTCCTGGCAGCCAAGACCTGGAACTCCCTCCCCACCAGCCTCAGGACCACCCAGGACCACTCCGCATTCCCGAGACTCCTAAAAACCTGGCTTTTCGAGCAGCAGTAACCCTCCCCCCCTTTCCCCTAGCGCCTTGAGACCCGCACGTGTGAGTAGGGCGCTTTATAAATGTTAATGATTTGATTTGATTTGATCTCAGAAAATTTTCTTCGTCTCCACCCATACATGACTGAATTCCTAGTCTTCTCACCCTCTCTCAGTTTTAGCGGCATTACAGCTTCCTTGATCCCTTAGAACTAGGTGGCTTCACTTCCACGTTTATGCCAATCATATAATCTCTTGGTATTATAGTGAATACCTCATTTATCCTTCTTCCTAACAACAGTGTAGCCCAGGCTGTCAAACGTTCCTCCATTCTCTAAAATAAAACATAAGAAACCTCATCCCTAAGGTTCATTTGGAAGTAGCAGTTCTGGACACCCAGCCCCACTGAAGGCAAGACCAGATTCCAGAACTAGGCTAGCGTATCTATCAAAAACACTAATTAATTCCTCCAATACAATGTGAATTGCACTGGCTTCAATTGAGAAAGTGGATAACCTTCATGCTGGGCTGCCTGGTGGACAAGGCAATATATATATGAAACAGCAGTCCTACCTTTCTGCAGTCTCAGAGAAAGCCTAAAACCTCTGCAGCCGGGAGGCCCGGAAAATTCAAGATGTCTTTCACCCACAAGCGGCCTTTACTGGGCCAGCAATCACAGCCTGGAAATCTCTACTAAGAAATGTCAGAACTCAGCCACCATTCCTCAACTTCAGAAAACACTTGAAATCATACCTATTTCTTCTTTTCTTGGACTAAAACTGCAACTCGTGAAACCTCCTTCTGAAAAGGCCCTCCCTAGCTTCTTTTATCCCATCTCTCACTGCGTCCCTTCCAGGTGAAGTTGCTGTTACTCTCTTGTCTTCTACGTTTATATTCTTATACTGCTAATTGTTTAAGTTCTTCGTTTAGAAATAAAGTACCTATATGCCTTTGGGTGCTAGTTAGTGTCCTATATAAGAATGTCAAACAAAATAGTTGGTGTCTTTTGGAAAGATGCCAGAATACTATGTTTCAAGTCTAGCTGAAAATGAATGACGCCTTAATGAACATTCTTGTAATTCCAATTTTTGAAAGCTTCTAATTTAAAGATATCTGGAAGTTGGGGTTCATTTGAATAGCTTGAATATTGACGTTTTGTTGGTAAGCTATGTAAGCTTTGCAACCTTTGCAACCTGTTGAATGGATCTCAAGGGCACTGTTGTGAACTTTTTCAAGTCATACCTATAGATTCCCTCCCAACACCCAAGATCTCCAATTCTCTTTCTAACTCCATGTCTCTGAGCCAAGGAGTTCCCCAAAGCTCAATCCTATCCCCAACACTATTCATCCTTTACATGGAATCTCTCTGCTCCCTCCTGGAAAATACAACTTCTTTACAGCTCTATGCTTGTGACACCTAGCAATACATAAACGTCTCTTCCCTTGCAGGTTTAACAAACAAACTTGGATCAATCTATCAATCAATCAATCACTTGTAAAGCGCGCTACTCACCCGTTAGGGTCTCAAGGCGCTGGGGGGAGAGGGGGAGGTTTGCTAATGGTAGAACAACCAGGTCTTGAGGCGTTTCCTGAAGGTCAGGAGGTCCTGGGTCTGTCGTAGGTGGACTGGGAGGGAGTTCCAGGTTTTGGCAGCAAGGTGGGAAAAGGATCTGCCACCAGCTGTAGTTCGACGGATGCGGGGAACAGTGGTGAGGGTGAGGTTGGCGGAGCGGAGTTGGCGGATGGGCGCATGGAAGGTGAGTTGCTCGTTGAGGTAGGCAGGGCCTGAGTTGTGGAGAGCTTTGTGGGCGTGGATGAGGAGTTTGAAGGTGATCCTCTTGTTGACGGGGAGCCAGTGTAGGTCTCTGAGGTGGGCTGAGATGTGGTCGTGGCGTGGGATGTTGAGGATGAGGTGTGCTGAGGCATTCTGTATACGTTGCAGTTTCTTCTGGAGCTTGGCCGTTGTTCCCGCATAGAGTGCGTTGTCGTAGTCCAGTGTGCTGCTGACGAGGGCGTGGGTGACCGTCCTTCTGGTTTCGATGGGCATCCATCTGAAGGTCTTGTGAAGCATGCGGAGGGTGTTGAAGCAAGAAGATGAGACGGCGTTGACTTGCTGGGTCATGGTGAGCGATGAGTCTAGGATGAAACCTAGGTTGCGTACGTGGGTGGTGGGAGTTGGTGCGGTTCCTAGTGTGGCTGGCCACCAGGAGTCATCCCATGCGGAGTGGTTGGAGCCGAGGATGAGGATCTCAGTCTTGTCCGAGTTCAGTTTGAGACGGCTCTTCTCCATCCAGTTGACGATGGCATGCAGTCTGTCGTGGAGATTGGTCTTTGCGATGGCGGGGTCCTTGGTGAGTGAGAGGATCAGCTGGGTGTCATCTGCGTAGGAGACGATGTTGAGGTTGTGAGATCGGACGATGTTGGTGAGTGGAGTCATGTAGATGTTAAAAAGAGTTCGGCTGAGAGAGGATCCTTGGGGAATGCCACAGATGGTCTTGGTGGCTTCAGACAGGAAAGGAGGGAGGCGGACTCTCTGAGTTCTACCGGAGAGGAAGGATATGATCCAGGTCAAGGGCCTTCTGGTGGATTCCAGCGTCGTAGAGGTGTGTGCGGAGGGTGTGGTGACAGACGGTGTTGAAGTCTGCTGAGAGGTCTAGGAGGATGAGGGCAGCGGTTTTGCCTTTGTCGAGCATGGTCCTGATGTTGTTGGTTGCGGAGATGAGTGCGGTCTCGGTGCTGTGGTTCTTACGGAATCCAGATTGGGAGATGTCTAGCATGTTGTTGTCCTCCAGGAAGAAGGTTAGTTGACCGTTGACGATCTTCTCAATGACCTTCGCCGGGAAGAGAAGGAAGGAGATGGGCCGGTAGTTCTTGAGGTCTCTGGGGTCTGCTTTGGATTTTTTTACCAGGGCGTTGACTTAGGTGTGTTTCCAACTCTCCGGGAGGGTGGCAGTCTCGAAAGAGCTGTTGATGATCATACAGAGTTGGGGGGCAATGCTGTGGCTTGCTTTGTTGAAGACATGGTGGGGACAGGGGTCGGAGAGTGATCTGGAGTGGGTGGTGCTCATGGTATTGATGGTGTCCTCGTCGTTGGTGTGGGTCCAGGTGAGCAAGAGGTTGGTGTGGCTGGATGCATTGGGGTTAGTTGCTTCACCACCTGAAACTTAATGCCCTGAAAACAGAGTTCCCTCTACTCTCACCATTGCACTGCAACGTACCTGCAATGACCTGGATAACCTCCTCAAACCTATTTGTCTGTAACCCACTGCTTCTGGAGATACAATTCTTGGGCTTTACACTTGACCCTAATGTTAATCTACACACTCATTGCTACACTATAGCAAGAGGTGTGAAATTCCTATCAAGCTTCTCAAGATACCGAACATCTAATTTTACCTGATGACATAATAACGTTAATAAAGGCGATGGTCTTCGCAAAACTAGATTATGGCAGCTCTAACAGGCATTGTCAAAATGCACCTAGCCTCCCGGAAGGCTGCCCTCAACTCTGTGTCTCACTTGATCTCTGGCACAGGGCGAGCTTACCCCATCAGCTCTGTTTTGATCTCTTTCATCTGGCTCCCTACCAAGTAAGGAGTACCTTAAAAAGGCAGCATTATTCACAAAACTCTACACGAAGGCTCAGCAAACTATCCCACAAGTAAACTAACCATCCCAGAAAGCTCCTGAACCAGCCGAAGTCCCGACTCTGTGCATCTGGAAACTCTTGCCTTCAAAAAGTCTGGAACTCTCAAACATGCTTTCTCAAGTGCTGCCCACAAATTCTGGAATGCCATCCCCCTGCCATCAAGACTAACCCTTCCCATGTCCCCTTCAAAAAAGAACTAAACATCCTTCTCTTTCAACAATGTCTTTCAACCTAACAAATGTTATAAACTGCTTATCACCAACATGCTCTAACTTGCTTCGATCCCTCATGCTCTGTTCTAATTTCTGTAAAATTTCTATTGTACCATTGCAATTTTTTTTTGCTGGTGCAGTATGTTAATGGCTGTGTTACACCCCGGTGTCGGGTTCGCTCTATGCAAGCTTACAATAAATAAATGAATAAATCTATATAATTATTTTAGTTAATGATTCAAAATTCAGTAAATGTGCCACCTAAATAGGTGCCTACAAGCAACATCAAAAATGTTAGAGTTGGTTACGACTAAGGGTCATTTACCAAAAGTGCTATAATATTCCTTGCAGTGGGCAAAACCTTGGAATCTTCTTTCTCAACAAGTGAGGGACATTCTAGCCTCCTGTCCTGCAGGTAACAGCTGAAAACATGATATCCTCAAAACGTTTTTGCTTACCTCTGTCTATGTACCTTGTGAGTCTGACAATGTTGGTTTCTTTTTTTGCACTGTTTTGTTTCTTCAGTTATTTCCTTTCTGAGCAGGACCACGTCTGGGTTGCATAAGGATGATTTTTGGCTGGAGTGGTACAGTGGGAAAAAAACACATAGACTGGGATGCAGCCAAAAGAATTACTAGTGGCTGACATTAATTCAGGCACTCGGCCCATTACCTTTTTGTTTTGAACAATAGTTTTTTTGGCATAGTGAAAAGGCAGATTTCATGACCTGACACTGGTTGGCACATTCTCAGATGTGGTTGACAGGAATGTGACCAGTAAAAGAGAATGAGAAGGATTTATTGACAAGTGAATAGGTTATTTAAATTGCTGAGTGAAGGTGGCACTTGATATTGACAAACCAGATTTAGAAGATCAAGCGTCTCAGTGTGCTTCAATTAGGCATTTGAGTTTGGGTACCATGTTCATCACTCTGGTATTAAGCTAGGTGCCGGATTTCTCGTTATGCACCTTTTCATTCTTACATCATCCCCTCACCTTTTGCCACAGTCACACAATAATGGAAATGAGCAACGATCCCATTCTTTTGTGAGGCATACCATGGCATCTGTAGATATAAATCACTAGAGTAAACCCTGCAAGTCTTCTGGGTGTCTTTTCTAGTGCTCTAATTTTGATCAATGACAGGCTTCCTGCGGAGTTTGTGGTATTTTATGCGGGTGTAGAGAATGTATTTTATTCTCATGATCAAACGAAGTTGGTGCCATGCCCATGGACCGATAGCAAAATAATGGAAGGCTTTGGGTGTTCTTGTGCCCATGTTCTTAAGAACTTTCTTCGATGTCTGGGAGTGGGGTATGGGAACGATTGTCTTCCTAGAGCAAGCCCCATATTGCATCATGTCTAAAGGAACTTTCTCCTACAACCATGGGTCGAGGTCCGAGAATGTTTGGCCTTTCACATTTTTTTTTTGGCTTCAATTCTAGGGGTAGTTTTTTCTATGCCAGTGGTTCGATGATTTCCTTATGCGTTTCTGTTCTGTGTTCATTGTCAGTAAATGTTTATTCCATTTATTTAGGCCAACTACGCTATAATACGGCGATATGGGCATTTTGCAGCACACGCTGCAGAGAGTTAATGAGATTGCAGATTAATTTATGGATTGGTATGTTTATTGCTCAAACATTTCAATAAGAATTGTACATATAAAAACAGAAAGTACATAAGAAAACACTATCAACTGAATATATAATCTAGTTAGTGAAAGAGGGAAGGGAGATGTGACTCACACGTGAAGTAATACATAACTGTTTAATTTACATCTTGTGTTTGCATTTCAGCAGCAGGCCTGAATATGTGAAGCTGAATCATTTCCTGTCAGGATTTCGACACAGAGGCCCACTAAGTTGGTGCCTTGCATAATAAAATCATATGCAGGCAAAGGCATCGTGCAATAATTACCTGTGAGAATTAGAGTTACTCAATACAGGGGAGGGTCGGGGTTGGAGGCTATGGAAGACGTGACAGTGACACATCGGAACAGATAGACTGCAAACCACCTCGAGGGTGCGACTTCCTGATGTAAGAATCATTTCCGGGTCATCAGCAGAGAAAGATGTCTAACACCACTGCAAACATGGCTCTGTGCCTGGTCACACCTCGTGGTCGCATTGGGTTTCCACTACAGGGTGTCCCAACACTTCTGTTGTGTTCTTTCGTATTTTATTCCCTGTTGATCTCATCCTTGCCCTTTTGCTTGTGGTTTCCTCTCCATTGCTTGTTAATATTTGTTGGTCAGCCTCGAGCCATTGCTGCTGTGCAAGACTACCCACTCTTTGTCATCCTGAGGATCAGTGTTTTTGTCTTGATCACAGTCTGATGTCAACACTGTGTCTTCCGTCCTGGAAGCAGAGTAAGATTATTTACCATATTCTAAAGGCTCCATTTTATTCCACTCCTGTCTGGTTTTAACTGTCTTATACATGCTCTCTTTTCTCAGAGCGCACACTATCCACAATCTACAAAGACAGGTAGCCTATCTGTCCACAGACCAAACGAACCTGGTTTACAAATGCCACCCTGAAATAGGAAGTGCTGCTGTGTTTCTATTCCCCTTTCCCATGATCCTCATCTTTCTCTGTTGAGGTGAGTGCTCAGCACCTCTAGAGAGACTTGGGGAAGGGCGGGATTTGCAGTGAGTCCACAGCTCAACTCGAAGCTTGATAATTCTGTGTCACCGCACTGGTACTAAGTGGTATTTCTTGGGTCATGATTTGCAAGCGAGTGCTCCACTTAGTTTCTCCTTTGTATATGAAGGGGTGCTGGAGGTCTCTCATGAACAAGGTCAGGGCAGACTTGGGTCTTGCGACGAGAGAGAAGGCAGCACAGGCAAGGTCAGGTGGTACTGAGAAAGTGAGCAAAGAGGGTGGTTTATAGTTGTACCTGAGATTTTTTTTAGAAAGTTCGGGAGATTAGGGGTGGTGTATACTTTCTTGTTGACCAGACAGATAAAACTGAAGAGAAACCATTATGCTGATGTTGATAGCTTGCGGCTGCACTAGGTATTATGACACATTTTATATATATATATATATATATATATATATATATATATATATGTATATATATATATAACAAAACTTCTTACATCACTGTATATTTTAACACTCATTCCACCCTTTCCACTGCGTTACAATCACCAAAACAAAAATGGACCTTAAAGATTCTGCTACACCAGATGCACTTCATATTTATCATCCCACATTTATTCAATATCCTTTTAGGAACCTATAGAGTGGTGGCCGTAGAATCCTTAGCACCTCTTCTTCTCACCATTCGTACCCTCTGATTGGTGTCCATCTACTTTGTCAGTATCATAATGGTCTCTTTCATGCTCCACATCAGTGTATCCTGTCACCTCTCCTCACACGTGGTGACTCAGATTATGTTTTCACTGTCCTTAGGTCTGACCCACATGATTCCCTTCTTTTGATCCGATGTGATTTAATTCCCAGGATTGTAAGATGGCAGCAGAGCACCCTCTTTGATCAGACCATTTTAGACCATTTCCCCTCGAGCACACTTTTGCTCCCTTAAATGTAGTTATTTGTAATTGCTAAAGAATATTTTTGTTTTATTAGAATGCAACAGGCTTTTGGAAGTTCCCTAAGGATAGTTTTCTTTCTGACGTGAAAATGGGATAAGGTTGCACCCTAAGCAAACATTTATTTCAATTCAATTTTACCCATTTATTTCAATTCAATTTTACCAGACAAATTAAACATTTGCGAGTGATTCTGCTGTTGATTAAACCCACATATCTCCACTTGGTAATAACAACACACTTAACTATGTGGTTTTGCCCAGAAATAGTTTCCATCATTTACTTCACCATTTTTAAGGGGAGCTATGAGTTAATTGATTTATTGAGGTGCACATGCTACAGCCTTAGGTCTAGGCACAATAAAATGATTGAGAGGGACGCCCCACCCTGAGGATCTGAATGATTATCTGGGGGAAAAGTTGTAAGGAATTACAATACAGCCCTTGGATTCGGCTATGTGTTTCTGTCCTCAGCACATTTAATAACTCCTATTAAATCTTACATCATAAATAATATTAAACCTCAGTTCTCAGACATAGTTTAGCACATATTGAATATAAATGTACATTTACAATAAAGTTTAGCATTCGGGAATTAACTAAAGATCCCTTGAAGAGACTCACTGTTAGAGACAATAGGATGCTGTACATAACGTAATTCATAAGAGTTTAAAAAAAGCTATTTTTAAGTGAACTGGACAAAAACGTGGGGAAACGGTTAGGCAGAAAGCGATCTGTTAGTTCTAAACTAGTTCTAAACTACCACGGCTCTTGGGGAGGAAAAAGGCCAATTGCCCGTGGTTTATGAGTGATCTTAAAAACTGGCAAAGGAAATACAGTCAACAAGAACGGAAATGGAGGTTAGATCCTACTCCCATAGAAAAAACTAAACTTAGAACTACCCTTAGTCTGTAAAAAAACGCCAATAATACTGCTAAAATGGATTATTATTCAAGTAGAATTGAAAAAGCCATTAATACTCCTAGAGAACTTTTTAGAATAGTACGCTCTCTCACTACATCTAACATGCCTACAGACTTGGAGTATTCTTAAGATTTCTGCAATAAGGTGGCAGCGTATTTTGAAAATAAAATCTTACACATCCAGGCGGATTTTCTACATTCTGTGGACATATGTGAGTTACATGAACCCTCAAATAATTTCATACGAGATGATAACCTTACATTGACAAACTTTCAGCCTCTTGGCTCAGAGACTATTAAAAAGCTTATAACAACCATCAAATCTGGGTCCCCTAGTGACCCCTGCCCACCTCACATTTTACAGCTTGTCCCGGAATTAGTTTCTACTGCTCTTGTCCCCATTTTTCGGGAGGTTCTGACCTCGGGGCGTTCCCTTCCTCTTGGAAGGAGGCGATGGTGATTCCCTTGAAAAAGAAAGCAGATGGCAAATCTAATGACCTCAAGAATCTAAGGCCCTTTGCCTTACTGCCTTTCCACTCTAAGATCTTCGAAAAACATATTCATGAAGAACTAGCTCAGTTCCTTCAAGACTCTGGCAGTCTTGATCCCACTCAACATGTTTTTAGAAAGAACCATATCATTGAATCTGCTCTCGTCTCCACTTCATATACGATTCGGAAACTAGTTGATGAGGGAATTGGCACTATCTTAGTGCTTTTAGATTTGTCAGCAGCATTTGATACCATCTCCCCTCAAATTATGACATATCGCCTGCACCAGGCTGGCATTAGGGGCACAGCTTTAGACATTCTGAAAACCTTTCTTGAAATCAGATCTACTATCGTTACTTGTGGGGACTTTAAAGCTCCAGCGTACCAGCTACCTTGCAGGCACCTCAGGGTTCTTCACTCAGCCCCACGCTGTTTAATCTGTACATGGCTCCATTGGCCAGACTGATTCGTTCATTTGGCTTCCTGACCTTTTCTTGCACGGATGATACCCAATTGATCATCCCTATTCATGGGAATTGGGAAGAAGTCGCTGACCGTTTCCACCAATGTATGTGTGAGATTAATAGATGGATGGGCATGAACTGGCTCAAAATGAACGGTGACAAAACGGAAATTCTTCTTTTTGGGCCTAGTAGAAATTTATGGAGCACCCGCTGGTGGCCATCAGTGTGTGGAGATCTTCCGGCTCCGATTGATTCTACTAAGAATCCGGGGGTCATCTTCAACACTGCTTTATCCTTTAAACCAAAGGTCAACTCTATCACTAAAAACTGTGTTTGGATACTGAAAACGTTGAGAAAAATATTTCCCTATCTACAGGAGAAGCTCAGAATAATGGTATCTCTTGCTCTAGTTATCTTGAAAATAGATTATTGCAATGCCCTTTTTCTTAATTGTGACAAGTTGTCACTTAGCAAACTTCAATTGATCCAGAATACTGCAGCTTGTTTAACACTCAATCTCCCCTGTTCCACTTCGGCCAGTGCCACTTTGAGGCAACTTCATTGGTTGCCTGTGAAGAAGCGTATTGCCTTCAAGACAATGTGCTTAACACATAAAGCTCTATATACCAGCAGCCCGGATCTTGTGAATTCGGGGCTTCGCTGGTATAGTCCTAGCCGCCAGCTCAGATCTGCTGACTCATACCACGGACTCAAAAGGCCAGATGGGGTGATAAGGCATTTACAGTGGCTACAGCTAAATATTGGAATATGCTCCCTCCTATGGTGAGGAAAGAACATGATCTCATGGCCTTCAGAAAGAAGCTAAAGACCTGGCTTTTTCTGCAG
Source organism: Pleurodeles waltl (assembly GCF_031143425.1). Lineage (NCBI taxonomy): Eukaryota > Metazoa > Chordata > Amphibia > Caudata > Salamandridae > Pleurodeles > Pleurodeles waltl. Next base: position 998,656,897 of record NC_090446.1, read on the forward strand.
TAGTTTTGGTCTCATCTCTTCTTTTGCCTTGTCCTTCTGGCCCGCTCACTTTTTGTTCCTAGCTCTTCGATGCTTATGCCAAAATGCACTTTATAAATGCAAAATACATACATACATACATAAAGACCGACAAACGTTGGCTCGTCCCTGCGTCAAAAATAATTTTCTTGTAACATTACAGTGGCAGATTGATGGAATTGCATCAAGTCATTCTATGGGGAGTCCTAAGTAAATAATTCAGCTTGGTTAAGGAGCCAAGACAAATGATAGTTCGTTTGTTGTATAAAAATAAATGCAAAGCTGAAAAAAGAGGCAAAACTGCCCCATGGACTAGAACCCAATTGAATTCCAATTTCTGTGTGAAAACTACCACTACCTATGCCACGCAGCCATTGTTAGTTTTTCAGATTGTAATGTTACTATCACTGATGGAATGGGCCAAATCTAAAAACGTGTTAACCAGAATCCAAACCAGATCCAGTCTCTGTACCAGCATGATTGATCATGTTATAGTATTCCTTGGCACTGCCGGGTGAAGGCTGTACTGTTGTTTTGCAACCGTCAGTACAGCCTTCGACTCGGCGGACAGGCCTTTGTTATGATATTAGTTAGAAAATTTTGGGGTAAATCTGCTATATTTAATACAACCCCTTCACAGGAACTCTGAGGTGCAACTCCTGACTTATAGTAATGGTGTTCTGACACCCAAAAATATTGACTGTGTCTGGTTAAAACAGGGCAGTTTATTGCCGCCAAACCTGTTGTAACCTTTATATAGGTGACATGAATGCGTGTTAACAACATATAAGGAGTATTTCTCCAAAACTGAGTGGGATGTATATACCTTTATTAGACTATGCTGATAACTTGATTCTTTTAGATCAGATGCCAGTGGGCCTTTAAAATCTTCTGGAAGCCAATGCGTTATACACTAGGAAGAATAAGTTTGATATGAATTTACCAATACTAAGATTATGGCTTTTGTAAAGCGAAAGGTCAACTGATAATGATTCAGATTTCAAATTGGAACAGGTACAAAAATAGTGATATTTAGATTTGCTACTTATGCCAGCATTGAGCTGAATTATGCGCCTACATGATCTACTCCTAAGAGCAACAAGACGTATTGATTTAGAAGTGGCTCACTCCAATGCATGCGCAGTGGAACCGTTGCTCAGAGCTTTCTAACAGTAAGGTGATTTCTTTTTGATCTACATTGCACACCAATTTTTGCATCTTTGGTTTTTGGATAGATGTGTTATTTGTTTAAAGAGAGTGTACATGTACCCAACACTCATTCATCCATGCTATTCTTAAAGGAACTTGTTTAATTAAATTAAGAAAGGAGCTTTCCTTGTAATCACATCCACAAGTACATTTGTTTAATTTCTTGAAAATGTCTTCCTTTCTAAATTATCTTCTCTGTGTTCGGTGATGTCATTCATTCATTTGCGGCATGTATACACAAAGGTATTTTAAAGATGCTCCTTCAGCCAACACCCATGTCACTCTAAAATGGCTTGCAAGCCTTCAAGCTTTTCAAGATTTCCAGAGTAATAGTTGAGGTACTATGTGTAATGTTTATGGGATTGATCTGACGTTTTCGGTTATAGCTTGAGGTCTAGAAGTGCAGTGGGGTCTGAGTTTTGGGGATTTACATATCAGGTTATATTGTAATAGAAGAACCTGAGTGGCATCATGTATGGCCAAATAGGCCAGTCTTGAATGGTCCAAAATGGGAGTCTTTGTAATTGAGATGAGGCAATATTTTAAAGTAATCAATGAAATTACAAGAATTTGTCCAGTCACGACGAAGGGGTCCTCATACAGTCTGTTAAACTGATACATATTAACCATTAGAAAGTAAGTTGCTTATTAAGAGTTTTAAAGGGTGAATGTGTATTCCAAAGTGTCTTATATGTCTGGTCGAGGGATAATTCGCTCTCTCAAGAAGGATAGTCATTGCGTAATCTGTTATTGTTATAAATTTAGGGGTAGCAACAAAGTCTTACTGGGATTCTTATTTAGGAAGGAGCTAATAATTCAAGGTGTGTTGTACAGGTTTAATTATAACCTGATAAGACAATATAATTTAGTTGAGGTGTAGCAACGATCTTCTTGTTCAAACATTATTTTTTAAATGCAGATGTGCAAGCTAGTATCTAAAAATGGCTTCAGGTCTGATGTGGGACGCATTTCTAAACTCTCCTCTGGGGCTTTAGTTATTTCCCATTGTGAACAATTCCTTCTCCCAACAATAGCGGCATCTCTAAACCACTTACTAGGCAACCTTTTATGAGGATACATTTCCAACACTCGGGTATACTTGAGGTAATATAGGTCGATGGTCTTTATAATCGGAGTAATTTAGATAATGGGGATGTTTCTCACATACTGTCCTTCTGTCCGGGGTTACTGTCTTTAAAAAAAAGTTATGTAAACACATACTTTGGTATGAATAAGATAGGCTTTGCGTGGACACTGTACAGTGTTTTTAAGAGTAGATTCTAAACTAATGTGTTATAGTTTTGAACATTTCTGCACTCGTGCAGTAATGGCTATAAGGAATGCTGATCAGTGCAGCTAAGTGTTTTTTAGTTTTTTTTCACAGTACCGAGGTACTGATGATGAATAGAATTTGAGCAGCACATTTATATTATTACCAATAGAGATAGGATACGAAACTAACTTTGTGGCAAAAAAATGCTTTATTTTAGGTCTCACTTGTGTTACAAATGAATGTGAGACGTGTTTATGGTTTCAAGCTGTTTACACCTGAGCTGTATAAATGTATTGTCTTGCTTTCAGTTATGTGTTAGTATGTATATTGAAAAAAGCTTTAAAAAACTATGGGCTTGATGTACGACACTGATTTGTGTGCGCAAAGCCTGTGATTTGCAAAACCACAGGCTTTACATATGCCTCTCTTGGGACCCAGAGGTGCAGTCCAACTTCAGCATACAAGTAGTTTCTTTCATGACATCTGCCACCACTGCTGAGAAATCTGCCAACATCTACTATTGCATGTAGCTAAGTCCCTGATCAATGTACTAGTAAAATGGACTACTGCAGTAGACATTCTGTCCCATGACAAAATATTTCACTGTGCTTCACGAATACCATACAATCTTACAGAGACTTACGGGCTTCTTTGCTCTTGCATCCAGGAGGATGGCTTTTGGGCAAGCACAGGGCATACTACAAACTGTGTCTTGTTTTGTAAAATGTTTCACATTTAGTGCGTCTCCTTTGCTTTTATGAAGAGACCGCCACTGTCCTGTGTTCAGCAGGGCTTTTTCTGTACCTGGAGGAAAGCTATGATAAAATAAATCTCTCCCTTCCTCCTGTCTGATACAATTTACCACTTCAATCCTACAGTCGTATAATGGGCGATTTAAGACAGGTGCGAAGACTTGGTCTGGATGAAACTCTGTTTTAGACTTACTCCGTATATTATTGCAAGTCTCTTGACTCTGGTGGATCAGAGAACCTCAGATTGGAATATTCCATATTCCATGTTCTTATTTCCAATAATATTCTGAATAGCAAGAGTGTAAATAATTCATTGAAAGGGTGCCTGAAGGAGACCCAGTGTAGGAAGTTGGCTCTGTATGCACTATTTCAAAGTGAGGAATAGTATGCACAGAGTCCAAGGGTTCCCCTTAGAGGTAAGATAGTGGCAAAAAGGAGATAATACTAATGCTCTATTTTGTGGTAGTGTGGTCGAGCAGTAGGCTTATCCAAGGAGTAGTGTTAAGCATTTGTTGTACATACACATAGACAATAAATGAGGTACACACACTCAGAGACAAATCCAGCCAATAGGTTTTTGTATAGAACAATATCTTTTCTTAGTTTATTTTAAGAACCACAGGTTCAAATTCTACATGTAATATCTCACTCGAAAGGTATTGCAGGTAAGTACTTTAGGAACTTCAAATCATCAAAATTGCATGTATACTTTTCAAGTTATTCACAAATAGCTGTTTTAAAAGTGGACACTTAGTGCAATTTTCACAGTTCCTAGGGGAGGTAAGTATTTGTTAGGTTAACCAGGTAAGTAAGACACTTACAGGGCTTAGTTCTTGGTCCAAGGTAGCCCACCGTTGGGGGTTCAGAGCAACCCCAAAGTCACCACACCAGCAGCTCAGGGCCGGTCAGGTGCAGAGTTCAAAGTGGTGCCCAAAACACATAGGCTAGAATGGAGAGAAGGGGGTGCCCCGGTTCCGGTCTGCTTGCAGGTAAGTACCCGCGTCTTCGGAGGGCAGACCAGGGGGGTTTTGTAGGGCACCGGGGGGGACACAGGTCCACACAGAAATTTCACCCTCAGCGGCGCGGGGGCGGCCGGGTGCAGTGTAGAAACAAGCGTCGGGTTCGCAATGTTAGTTTATGAGAGATCTCGGGATCTCTTCAGCGCTGCAGGCAGGCAAGGGGGGGATTCCTCGGGGAAACCTCCACTTGGGCAAGGGAGAGGGACTCCTGGGGGTCACTTCTCCAGTGAAAGTCCGGTCCTTCAGGTCCTGGGGGCTGCGGGTGCAGGGTCTCTCCCAGGCGTCGGGACTTTAGGTTCAAAGAGTCGCGGTCAGGGGAAGCCTCGGGATTCCCTCTGCAGGCGGCGCTGTGGGGGCTCAGGGGGGACAGGTTTTGGTACTCACAGTATCAGAGTAGTCCTGGGGTCCCTCCTGAGGTGTTGGATCGCCACCAGCCGAGTCGGGGTCGCCGGGTGCAGTGTTGCAAGTCTCACGCTTCTTGCGGGGAGCTTGCAGGGTTCTTTAAAGCTGCTGGAAACAAAGTTGCAGCTTTTCTTGGAGCAGGTCCGCTGTCCTCGGGAGTTTCTTGTCTTTTCGAAGCAGGGGCAGTCCTCAGAGGATGTCGAGGTCGCTGGTCCCTTTGGAAGGCGTCGCTGGAGCAGGATCTTTGGAAGGCAGGAGACAGGCCGGTGAGTTTCTGGAGCCAAGGCAGTTGTCGTCTTCTGGTCTTCCTCTGCAGGGGTTTTCAGCTAGGCAGTCCTTCTTCTTGTAGTTGCAGGAATCTAATTTTCTAGGGTTCAGGGTAGCCCTTAAATACTAAATTTAAGGGCGTGTTTAGGTCTGGGGGGTTAGTAGCCAATGGCTACTAGCCCTGAGGGTGGGTACACCCTCTTTGTGCCTCCTCCCAAGGGGAGGGGGTCACAATCCTAACCCTATTGGGGGAATCCTCCATCTGCAAGATGGAGGATTTCTAAAAGTTAGAGTCACTTCAGCTCAGGACACCTTAGGGGCTGTCCTGACTGGTCAGTGACTCCTCCTTGTTTTTCTCATTATTTTCTCCGGCCTTGCCGCCAAAAGTGGGGCCTGGCCGGAGGGGGCGGGCAACTCCACTAGCTGGAGTGTCCTGCTGGGTTGGCACAAAGGAGGTGAGCCTTTGAGGCTCACCGCCAGGTGTGACAATTCCTGCCTGGGGAAGGTGTTAGCATCTCCACCCAGTGCAGGCTTTGTTACTGGCCTCAGAGTGACAAAGGCACTCTCCCCATGGGGCCAGCAACATGTCTCGGTTTGTGGCAGGCTGCTAAAACTAGTCAGCCTACACAGATAGTCGGTTAAGTTTCAGGGGGCACCTCTAAGGTGCCCTCTGTGGTGTATTTTACAATAAAATGTACACTGGCATCAGTGTGCATTTATTGTGCTGAGAAGTTTGATACCAAACTTCCCAGTTTTCAGTGTAGCCATTATGGTGCTGTGGAGTTCGTGTTTGACAGACTCCCAGACCATATACTCTTATGGCTACCCTGCACTTACAATGTCTAAGGTTTTGTTTAGACACTGTAGGGGTACCATGCTCATGCACTGGTACCCTCACCTATGGTATAGTGCACCCTGCCTTAGGGCTGTAAGGCCTGCTAGAGGGGTGTCTTACCTATACTGCATAGGCAGTGAGAGGCTGGCATGGCACCCTGAGGGGAGTGCCATGGCGACTTACTCGTTTTGTCCTCACTAGCACACACAAGCTGGCAAGCAGTGTGTCTGTGCTGAGTGAGAGGTCTCCAGGGTGGCATAAGACATGCTGCAGCCCTTAGAGACCTTCCTTGGCATCAGGGCCCTTGGTACTAGAAGTACCAGTTACAAGGGACTTATCTGGATGCCAGGGTCTGCCAATTGTGGATACAAAAGTACAGGTTAGGGAAAGAACACTGGTGCTGGGGCCTGGTTAGCAGGCCTCAGCACACTTTCAATTGTAAACATAGCATCAGCAAAGGCAAAAAGTCAGGGGGCAACCATGCCAAGGAGGCATTTCCTTACACAACCCCCCCCCAAACGAAAGAGGATGAGACTAACCTTTCCCAAGAGAGTCTTCATTTTCTAAGTGGAAGAACCTGGAAAGGCCATCTGCATTGGCATGGGCAGTCCCAGGTCGGTGTTCCACTATAAAGTCCATTCCCTGTAGGGAGATGGACCACCTCAACAGTTTAGGATTTTCACCTTTCATTTGCATCAGCCATTTGAGAGGTCTGTGGTCAGTTTGAACTAGGAAGTGAGTCCCAAAGAGGTATGGTCTCAGCTTCTTCAGGGACCAAACCACAGCAAAGGCCTCCCTCTCAATGGCACTCCAACGCTGCTCCCTGGGGAGTAACCTCCTGCTAATGAAAGCAACAGGCTGGTCAAGGCCATCATCATTTGTTTGGGACAAAACTGCCCCTATCCCATGTTCAGAGGCATCAGTCTGCACAATGAACTGCTTAGAATAATCTGGAGCTTTTAGAACTGGTGCTGAGCACATTGCCTGTTTCAGGGTGTCAAAGGCCTGTTGGCATTCCACAGTCCAGTTCACTTTCTTGGGCATTTTCTTGGAGGTGAGTTCAGTGAGGGCTGTCACAATGGATCCATATCCCTTCACAAACCTCCTGTAATACCCAGTCAAGCCAAGGAATGCCCTGACTTGAGTCTGGGTTTTTGGAGCTACCCAGTCCAGAATAGTCTGGATCTTGGGTTGGAGTGGCTGAACTTGGCCTCCACCTACAAGGTGGCCCAAGTAAACCACAGTTCCCTGCCCTATCTGGCATTTGGATGCCTTGATAGAGAGGCCTGCAGATTGCAGAGCCTTCAAAACCTTCTTCAGGTGGACCAGGTGATCCTGCCAGGTGGAGCTAAAGACAGCAATATCATCAAGATAAGCTGTGCTAAAGGACTCCAAGCCAGCAAGGACTTGATTCACCAACCTTTGGAAGGTGGCAGGGGCATTCTTTAAACCAAAGGGCATAACAGTAAACTGATAATGCCCATCAGGTGTGGAGAATGCTGTCTTTTCTTTTGCTCCAGGTGCCATTTTTATTTGCCAGTACCCTGCTGTCAAGTCAAAGGTACTTAGAAATTTGGCAGCACCTAATTTATCAATGAGCTCATCAGCTCTTGGAATTGGATGGGCATCTGTCTTGGTGACAGAATTGAGCCCTCTGTAGTCCACACAAAACCTCATCTCTTTCTTTCCATCTTTGGTGTGAGGTTTGGGGACTAAGACCACTGGGCTAGCCCAGGGGCTGTCAGAGCGCTCAATTACTCCCAATTCCAGCATCTTGTGGACTTCCACCTTGATGCTTTCCTTAACATGGTCAGATTGTCTAAAGATTTTGTTCTTGACAGGCATGCTGTCTCCTGTGTCCACATCATGGGTACACAGGTGTGTCTGACCAGGGGTTAAGGAGAAGAGTTCAGGAAACTGTTGTAGGACTCTCCTACAATCAGCTTGCTGTTGGCCAGAGAGGGTGTCTGAGTAGATCACTCCATCTACTGTGCCATCTTTTGGGTCTGATGACAGAAGATCAGGGAGAGGTTCACTCTCTGCCTCCTGATCCTCATCTGTTACCATCAACAGATTGACATCAGCCCTGTCGTGGAAGAGCTTAAGGCGGTTCACATGGATCACCCTCTTGGGGCTCCTGCTTGTGCCCAGGTCCACCAGGTAGGTGACCTGACTCTTCCTTTCTAGTACTGGGTAAGGGCCACTCCATTTGTCCTGGAGTGCCCTGGGAGCCACAGGCTCCAGAACCCAGACTTTCTGCCCTGGTTGGAACTCAACCAGTGCAGCCTTTTGGTCATACCAAAACTTCTGGAGCTGTTGGCTGGCCTCAAGGTTTTTGGTTGCCTTTTCCATGTACTCTGCCATTCTAGAGCGAAGGCCAAGTACATAGTCCACTATGTCCTGTTTAGGCTCATGGAGAGGTCTCTCCCAGCCTTCTTTAACAAGGGCAAGTGGTCCCCTTACAGGATGACCAAACAGAAGTTCAAAGGGTGAGAATCCTACTCCCTTCTGTGGTACCTCTCTGTAAGCGAAAAGCAGGCATGGCAAGAGGACATCCCATCTCCTTTTGAGTTTTTCTGGGAGCCCCATGATCATGCCTTTTAATGTCTTGTTGAATCTCTCAACCAAGCCATTAGTTTGTGGATGGTATGGTGTAGTGAATTTATAAGTCACTCCACACTCATTCCACATGTGCTTTAGGTATGCTGACATGAAGTTGGTACCTCTGTCAGACACCACCTCCTTAGGGAAACCCACTCTGGTAAAGATACCAATGAGGGCCTTGGCTACTGCAGGGGCAGTAGTCGACCTAAGGGGAATAGCTTCAGGATACCTGGTAGCATGATCCACTACTACCAGGATATACATATTTCCTGAGGCTGTGGGAGGTTCTAGTGGACCAACTATGTCCACACCCACTCTTTCAAAGGGAACCCCCACCACTGGAAGTGGAATGAGGGGGGCCTTTGGATGCCCACCTGTCTTACCACTGGCTTGACAGGTGGGGCAGGAGAGGCAAAACTCCTTAACCATGTTGGACATATTGGGCCAGTAGAAGTGGTTGACTAACCTCTCCCACGTCTTGGTTTGTCCCAAATGTCCAGCAAGGGGAATGTCATGGGCCAATGTTAGGATAAACTCTCTGAACAGCTGAGGCACTACCACTCTCCTAGTGGCACCAGGTTTGGGGTCTCTGGCCTCAGTGTACAGGAGTCCATCTTCCCAATAGACCCTATGGGTTCCAGTTTTCTTGCCCTTGGACTCTTCAGCAGCTTGCTGCCTAAGGCCTTCAAGAGAGGGACAGGTTTCTTGTCCCTTACACAGCTCCTCCCTTGAGGGTCCCCCTGGGCCTAAGAGCTCAACCTGATAAGGTTCAAGCTCCAAAGGCTCAGTTCCCTCAGAGGGCAGAACTTCTTCCTGAGAAGAGAGGTTCCCTTTCTTTTGCTGTGTTGCAGTTGGTTTCCCAACTGACTTTCCTGTTCTCTTGGTAGGCTGGGCCATTTTTCCAGACTCCAGCTCTACTTGTTCACCCTGTGCCTTGCATTGTGCTCTTGTTTTCACACACACCAGTTCAGGGATACCCAGCATTGCTGCATGGGTTTTTAATTCTACCTCAGCCCATGCTGAGGACTCCAGGTCATTTCCAAGCAGACAGTCCACTGGGATATTTGAGGAGACCACCACCTGTTTCAGGCCATTGACCCCTCCCCATTCTAAAGTAACCATTGCCATGGGATGTACTTTTCTCTGATTGTCAGCGTTGGTGACTGTGTAAGTTTTTCCAGTCAGGTATTGGCCAGGGGAAACCAGTTTCTCTGTCACCATGGTGACACTGGCACCTGTATCCCTCAGGCCCTCTATTCTAGTCCCATTAATTAAGAGTTGCTGTCTGTATTTTTGCATGTTAGGCGGCCAGACAGCTAGTGTGGCTAAATCCACCCCACCCTCAGAAACTAGAATAGCTTCAGTGTGGACCCTGATTTGCTCTGGGCACACTGTTGATCCCACTTGGAGACTAGCCATACCAGTGTTACCTGGATGGGAGTTTGGAGTGGAACCTTTCTTGGGACAGGCCTTGTCTCCAGTTTGGTGTCCATGCTGTTTACAGCTATGACACCAGGCCTTTTTGGGATCAAAGTTTTTACCCTTGTACCCATTGTTTTGTGAAGAGGCTCTGGGCCCACCCTCCTGTGCAGGTTTTTGGGGGCCTGTAGAAGACTCTTTACTATTTTTAGTTTTGGTTGTCTCATCACCCTTCCCCTGGGGAGTCTTTGTGACCCCTTTCTTTTGGTCACCCCCTGTTGAAGTCTTGGACACCCTTGTCTTGACCCAATGGTCCGCCTTCTTTCCCAATTCTTGGGGAAAAGTTGGTCCTAGGTCTACCAGATGCTGATGCAGTTTATCATTGAAACAATTACTTAACAGGTGTTCTTTCACAACTAAATTGTACAGCCCATCATAATTACTTACACCACTGCCTTGAATCCAACCATCTAGTGTTTTCACTGAGTAGTCAACAAAGTCAACCCAGGTCTGGCTCGAGGATTTTTGAGCCCCCCTGAACCTAATCCTGTACTCCTCAGTGGAGAATCCAAAGCCCTCAATCAGGGTACCCTTCATGAGGTCATAAGATTCTGCATCTTGTCCAGAGAGTGTGAGGAGTCTATCCCTACACTTTCCTGTGAACATTTCCCAAAGGAGAGCACCCCAGTGAGATCTGTTCACTTTTCTGGTTACACAAGCCCTCTCAAAAGCTGTGAACCATTTGGTGATGTCATCACCATCTTCATATTTAGTTACAATCCCTTTAGGGATTTTCAACATGTCAGGAGAATCTCTGACCCTATTTATGTTGCTGCCACCATTGATGGGTCCTAGGCCCATCTCTTGTCTTTCCCTCTCTATGGCTAGGATCTGTCTTTCCAAAGCCAATCTTTTGGCCATCCTGGCTAACTGGATGTCCTCTTCACTGGGGTTATCCTCAGTGATTTCAGAGGTGTTGGTCTCTCCTGTGAGGGAACCAGCATCTCTGACTATTATTTTTGGAGTCAGGGTTTGAGGGACCCTGTTCTCCCTAGATAGGACTGGTAGGGGGGAATTGTCCTCCAAGTCACTATCCTCTTCCTCTGAGTTGCCACCCTCAGAGGGGTTGGCCTTTTCAAACTCTGCCAAAAGCTCCTGGAGCTGTATTTTGGTAGGTTTGGGGCCCATTGTTATTTTCTTTATTTTACAGAGTGACCTTAGCTCCCTCATCTTAAGATGGAGGTAAGGTGTGGTGTCGAGTTCCACCACAGTCACATCTGTGCTAGACATTTTGCTTCTAAAAGTTGGAATACTTTTTAAGAATCTACAACTGGTTCTAGAATCTAATTCAAACTTTTACAAACTTTTAAACTCTAAAAGAAATGCTAAACAGGATCTAACACAAGGCCCTAGCAGGTCTTTTAAGAATTTAGAAAACTTTTCAAATTGCAAAAATCAATTTCTAATGACAATTTTGGAATTTGTCGTGTGATCAGGTATTGGCTGAGTAGTCCAGCAAATGCAAAGTCTTGTACCCCACCGCTGATCCACCAATGTAGGAAGTTGGCTCTGTATGCACTATTTCAAAGTGAGGAATAGTATGCACAGAGTCCAAGGGTTCCCCTTAGAGGTAAGATAGTGGCAAAAAGGAGATAATACTAATGCTCTATTTTGTGGTAGTGTGGTCGAGCAGTAGGCTTATCCAAGGAGTAGTGTTAAGCATTTGTTGTACATACACATAGACAATAAATGAGGTACACACACTCAGAGACAAATCCAGCCAATAGGTTTTTGTATAGAACAATATCTTTTCTTAGTTTATTTTAAGAACCACAGGTTCAAATTCTACATGTAATATCTCACTCGAAAGGTATTGCAGGTAAGTACTTTAGGAACTTCAAATCATCAAAATTGCATGTATACTTTTCAAGTTATTCACAAATAGCTGTTTTAAAAGTGGACACTTAGTGCAATTTTCACAGTTCCTAGGGGAGGTAAGTATTTGTTAGGTTAACCAGGTAAGTAAGACACTTACAGGGCTTAGTTCTTGGTCCAAGGTAGCCCACCGTTGGGGGTTCAGAGCAACCCCAAAGTCACCACACCAGCAGCTCAGGGCCGGTCAGGTGCAGAGTTCAAAGTGGTGCCCAAAACACATAGGCTAGAATGGAGAGAAGGGGGTGCCCCGGTTCCGGTCTGCTTGCAGGTAAGTACCCGCGTCTTCGGAGGGCAGACCAGGGGGGTTTTGTAGGGCACCGGGGGGGACACAGGTCCACACAGAAATTTCACCCTCAGCGGCGCGGGGGCGGCCGGGTGCAGTGTAGAAACAAGCGTCGGGTTCGCAATGTTAGTTTATGAGAGATCTCGGGATCTCTTCAGCGCTGCAGGCAGGCAAGGGGGGGATTCCTCGGGGAAACCTCCACTTGGGCAAGGGAGAGGGACTCCTGGGGGTCACTTCTCCAGTGAAAGTCCGGTCCTTCAGGTCCTGGGGGCTGCGGGTGCAGGGTCTCTCCCAGGCGTCGGGACTTTAGGTTCAAAGAGTCGCGGTCAGGGGAAGCCTCGGGATTCCCTCTGCAGGCGGCGCTGTGGGGGCTCAGGGGGGACAGGTTTTGGTACTCACAGTATCAGAGTAGTCCTGGGGTCCCTCCTGAGGTGTTGGATCGCCACCAGCCGAGTCGGGGTCGCCGGGTGCAGTGTTGCAAGTCTCACGCTTCTTGCGGGGAGCTTGCAGGGTTCTTTAAAGCTGCTGGAAACAAAGTTGCAGCTTTTCTTGGAGCAGGTCCGCTGTCCTCGGGAGTTTCTTGTCTTTTCGAAGCAGGGGCAGTCCTCAGAGGATGTCGAGGTCGCTGGTCCCTTTGGAAGGCGTCGCTGGAGCAGGATCTTTGGAAGGCAGGAGACAGGCCGGTGAGTTTCTGGAGCCAAGGCAGTTGTCGTCTTCTGGTCTTCCTCTGCAGGGGTTTTCAGCTAGGCAGTCCTTCTTCTTGTAGTTGCAGGAATCTAATTTTCTAGGGTTCAGGGTAGCCCTTAAATACTAAATTTAAGGGCGTGTTTAGGTCTGGGGGGTTAGTAGCCAATGGCTACTAGCCCTGAGGGTGGGTACACCCTCTTTGTGCCTCCTCCCAAGGGGAGGGGGTCACAATCCTAACCCTATTGGGGGAATCCTCCATCTGCAAGATGGAGGATTTCTAAAAGTTAGAGTCACTTCAGCTCAGGACACCTTAGGGGCTGTCCTGACTGGTCAGTGACTCCTCCTTGTTTTTCTCATTATTTTCTCCGGCCTTGCCGCCAAAAGTGGGGCCTGGCCGGAGGGGGCGGGCAACTCCACTAGCTGGAGTGTCCTGCTGGGTTGGCACAAAGGAGGTGAGCCTTTGAGGCTCACCGCCAGGTGTGACAATTCCTGCCTGGGGAAGGTGTTAGCATCTCCACCCAGTGCAGGCTTTGTTACTGGCCTCAGAGTGACAAAGGCACTCTCCCCATGGGGCCAGCAACATGTCTCGGTTTGTGGCAGGCTGCTAAAACTAGTCAGCCTACACAGATAGTCGGTTAAGTTTCAGGGGGCACCTCTAAGGTGCCCTCTGTGGTGTATTTTACAATAAAATGTACACTGGCATCAGTGTGCATTTATTGTGCTGAGAAGTTTGATACCAAACTTCCCAGTTTTCAGTGTAGCCATTATGGTGCTGTGGAGTTCGTGTTTGACAGACTCCCAGACCATATACTCTTATGGCTACCCTGCACTTACAATGTCTAAGGTTTTGTTTAGACACTGTAGGGGTACCATGCTCATGCACTGGTACCCTCACCTATGGTATAGTGCACCCTGCCTTAGGGCTGTAAGGCCTGCTAGAGGGGTGTCTTACCTATACTGCATAGGCAGTGAGAGGCTGGCATGGCACCCTGAGGGGAGTGCCATGGCGACTTACTCGTTTTGTCCTCACTAGCACACACAAGCTGGCAAGCAGTGTGTCTGTGCTGAGTGAGAGGTCTCCAGGGTGGCATAAGACATGCTGCAGCCCTTAGAGACCTTCCTTGGCATCAGGGCCCTTGGTACTAGAAGTACCAGTTACAAGGGACTTATCTGGATGCCAGGGTCTGCCAATTGTGGATACAAAAGTACAGGTTAGGGAAAGAACACTGGTGCTGGGGCCTGGTTAGCAGGCCTCAGCACACTTTCAATTGTAAACATAGCATCAGCAAAGGCAAAAAGTCAGGGGGCAACCATGCCAAGGAGGCATTTCCTTACACCCAGCATGCTCTGTTAGAGAGCTGAAACCTTGTTTTGGACTACCAGAGGTTAATATTAAGAACTGCTGGTTGAGACGCTCTACAGAAGGTTCTTCTTTCATTGGAGTGCCTACGACTTAATTTGAAAACATTGAGCTATTTTAGCATATCAGGACTAGGTACTTACTGTCCATTATAGCAAACCTGCTGCTGTTGAAGCAGAAGCATTATATAAACCCATGACTACGGAGAAGTGGCCAGTGTGCTGGGGAAACGATACTTGGCCAATCGTGGGACATTGACTCATGTGAGATAGCCCCTGCCATCTGGGTTGGCCAAAGTACAGTTATGGTTTGATAGCCCTCCAAAATGTATTATTTATTTTTTCTTACATATTTTTCTAAGGTTGACTTGTAGCACAAAGGCCACTTGATAGTGTTAGCAATAAAAGATGCCCCTCAGTTTTTCAAAGTGCGCTTGTGGAAAGTTCCCTCATTTGGCACCTTGTACAGAGATATAAGACTTCCCAAGTGAGGTTTGCTAAAACAGGAAATCTAAATTCTTAGTTTGGACTTGGGATGGTGGACACTATCTATGGTGGTAGCAACACACGTTCCACTGTATCATCCTGGGTCCTGGTCTGTGTAGGACATGATGTGCAACGCTGATGGCCCTGACAATCACTGAAATGCTTGTGAGGCCAGAGTTTTGTGAACCCAGGGGCCTGAATGACTGATGTATCTCGCAGACGAGTTCTGAATTTTCTTAAGGTTTCATAGCAGGTGCACTGGCATGCTGAATTAGCGTCCATCACATAGTCAGTCCAGGCCGTTTCTGTCAGACATCATTGTTTTAGATGTGTTAGTCCAATTATTTCAATGGAAGCAAACAAAGACTAGAACTTCCAGGAGGAATTCGGCTGTCAAATGAAAGCCCAGTTCTGGAAACAAGGGTTCTGGATTGTGGATGACATTGAACATGGTTGTAACCCTGGGAAGTGGTGGTGGTTTGTGGCCAGCAAATATGGCTATAGAGAGAGTAGTAGTGGCCAATAATGCAGAGGGGATACTAGCTCTTATTCAGTGAAGATTCATAACATGTTACAAGGAGAGATTAGGGTTCTCTATGGCGAAGGAGCGTGGCCCCTTCCCCCCGCCAGCAGCAGCAGCTGAAAAACATTTACTATAAAATGCTAATAAACTACGTTTATCATCATTTTATAGTACAAGGTGTGGGCCATGGGGCTGTGGCGGGCATGAAGGGGGAGTGCACAACACGCCCCCTCAGTGCACATGTATGTTTGGCCAGCTATATTGGGCCGGCCAAACATACATGAACAGTGGGCTGTTTCCAACCCAGCAACGCAGGCACTGTGTTTCACTTTACCTCTGAGCGCCATGGCTGGGCACTCCATCCAATCCTAATGCTGCTTTCATGCTGCCAGCAGCATGAAAGCCGGGTTAGGATTGGACACAGTGCAGGCTGGGAAGCCTGTGCTTGCAGTACACAAGCGGAGCAGAGCAGATCACTGGCGCAGCGCGTACGGTAAGTTATTTTTTTCATTATTAGATATTTTTTTGTTGATGTTCCCAACCCTCACCCCTTCCCCCCCCCCCCAGGAGCCGCCACTGGTACTATGAAGAGAAGGATGATGGAACAGAACATACATGACAGAATATACATTAAGCTAATGTTGAACGACACAGTGGGTTTTCACTGCCACAGGAGCAATTCACACAGTGTAGGAAGGAATGGGCATATTAGGGGCTCAGAGCTCCCTCATGCCAACCAGCCATGCTTCCTCTGTGGCTTGAGAGGAGACTACATTCATTTATTCCAGTTGCCCTCTGTCTTTAAGGTGTTTATGAGGACAAGCGTCAGT
Organism: Pleurodeles waltl; assembly: GCF_031143425.1. NCBI lineage: Eukaryota > Metazoa > Chordata > Amphibia > Caudata > Salamandridae > Pleurodeles > Pleurodeles waltl. The sequence goes on from NC_090446.1 coordinate 998,672,798, forward strand.
GCGCTCTGTGGCGAGACTGGGCCATAGCCTACTGCTTATTTCGAATCTTGTGGAGTAGTGTTGTCTAGTCACGTCACGATTTGTGACATGGTGCATTATATCGAGGTTGATTTCTCACATCTACAAATTCCACCCCTTCATTATTTAATAAGGCCTCTATTCTTGAAACCAGTCTTATCCGGTGACCTGATGTAAACAATAGGCATCCTCAACCCCTGTTTCCTGAGCTGCGGCTTGTTCGGGTGCTGGCCCTGCCGTCTGGCTCCAGGTGTTCTGCGGCCGTGGAATGTCACCTGTGTGGCGTTTATACCCACCACCTGCTCTTCACCGACCTTATCTCCTGCAAACATCACCCACTGCACAGGTGCGGATAGCACTTCTTGAGGTGCTTTGGCCTCTCCTGTAATCTGACACCTGAAATAAACTCTTCTTTATAGTGATAATTCCAGTGCTTTCCCACCATTCGATTCTTACTTAATTCCTTCCTTCGTCCTCTCTCTTCCTTTTACCTTCCCTTTCCTTTTCTTTCTTATTCCCTGCCTTCCACATTTAGCAGGGAATGTTGTCCAATTCTTGAAACTGCATGCAGCACTGCATGATCTGAACTCTTGAGTTGGCAACCGGTCCCGCCTGTGAAATGTATACTTGCTTCAGTAAAGATTGCTTCCTGGGCCTCACGTCTGATGTTACGTTTATTTCACCTGGTACAACTCCATGAGGTGCATGTTAGGCAGTGAACTCTGATTCATGGTAAAGAATAGTCTCCAATGCTAACTGAAAATCCGATAGAAATCTGGACAGTTTTAAGGCTCAGTGTAGAGATCCAGATTTCCCTTCGGACAAACTATTTAGTGAAATCCATTTTCGTAATCTTGGAGTAATGAACAAGTGTGATTTCCCTGTCGAAGAAAAGAAGAAGGAACAATGACAATCCAAATTGTTCTGATCATGTCGCCATACAATCATGAAATGTTACTATTTTATGGGATATCAAGATTACCCTCAGTGTGCTGCAAGAATACAACTTCTTTGTAAAAATAAATACATAGGGATATATTTACAGGGAACTGGGGCATCGGCTTAAAAATCGTCAGTTTCCTTGAGTCGCCTTGCGCCCCCCCTAACAACACCATGGTAGCTCTGTCTTTACAATCCAGCGCACCATAGCGCACGTTAGCAAAGTAGCGTCAAAACTTTTGACGCTATTGTGGCACTTTGCTGGACTAGCACCAAAGCATTTGATGCTAGTCCAGCAAAGCTCACGGAGGCCCATAGGAAATAGCCTAGCATCACTTTAACGCCTGCCCTGGGCAGGTGTTAAAAAATAATGCTAGAATGGAGGAGTGCAATCTTGTAAATTTCACTGCGCCGTTTTTTTGGGCCTCCCTGTGGGGGAACTCCCCCTTGCATACATTATACCGGCCACAAGTATAATGTGGCGCAAGAGTTTACAAAGTGGTGCAATTCTAGCATTGCGCCACTTTGTGAATATGGCGCAAGATGAGGGCCTGTTTAATGTTGCTGTAGCATGAAAAAAAAGGCTCTATGGTGGCTCTAAGGGGCACAAGGGGCTTGTAAATATACCCCATAGTTTTAGAGTGAGTTTTAAAGTGAGCAGTCCAAACTTACACTTTTATTGGAGTACTATTTTAAAATGAATGTAAGGAATCGATACTGCAATAGTCTAGTGGTTCTGGGATGTAGGTTCACTAGGATTCACGCATATTAATGGATTGCAATATTTCCTTCTGCAATGTGTGGTCTCAGGGCACCCAAGCAGATTCAGTTGTTACTTTTTAACTTTGAAGAGGGGTACAGGGCCATAGATGATTATATTTGAGCTTTCTGTAACACAACTCATTCTAGAACCTAGATGTTCAGATTTCTTATGAGTCCAAAAGGTCTGGATACTCTGAAGTTCCTGACTTACATTTTTCATATGGTGATAAGATATTAACGCACAGAGGTACTTACGGCCCTGACACATGCTCATCTTTTTGTCATTCACGCAATACGAAGCCACATTTCAGCAAGCTGCTGCAGATTTGCAAGAAAACTCTTACATGAAGAAAAACTCTACCAGCGGCCAAAGACAGCAAACTTTGGTTTACAAACCCACATGCAGTCAAAGTCTATTGTTTTGAGACTGGAGCCTTCGGCAAGTTACTGAACAAGGGAGAGAGATATATTTTGCAATCCCTAAGTGCAAGGCTGGAGAAGTTTGTGAACGTCAGAAAAACTATAAAGGAGTTGTTAACAATTATAAACCCCCTAATTTTTATTATAGATTGTTTCATTTGTACCGACTATCGAGGAAGAGCTGCTCTCAAAGGTCCGTCAAGGTTTTTTTCCTGAAGATTCAAAAGGGAAATTTCAGTTCCAAAGAGGGTCTTCTGTTAAGTAAGTTCCTTAGACTCAAAAGGAAATTTACCGAATATTTTGGTGGAAAATTTATTTTACAGAGCAATCTACAATAGATAATGCAAAATTCACAGGGTCTGATTATGAATTCGGCAGATGGTTTTCACCATCCGCCGGGCCCATTAAGAGTTTCCCACTAGGTCAGCAGGTGGAAACCTGAGTTTCCGCCCACTGGCCTAGCGGGAAACAACCTACAGCATTGTCTCCGGCTTGCAATTGAGCTGGCAGCAATATTGTAGGGCGCAGGGTGCACCAGCACTCTCGCAATGTTCACTGTGAACATTGCAATGATGCTGGGAAGGGGCCCCCTGCACCTGTTCTCCGCCAGCCTTTTAATGGAGGTGCTACCGCCATGAAACCGCTGGCAGAGAACAAGGTCATAGGACAGCCACCTACTGCCAGACCGCTGAGCTTCCTGATCTTGGCGGAGCTGGTGGTCCCCTCATGGCTTGACCGCCAGGTTTGAAATATGGCTCTCAGACCGCTGCATTGGTAACGTTCCAACCGCTATCCACGAGTCTGTCAGTCTAGTACCGCCAGGCTCGTAATGAGGCCCACATTTTTTACTTTTAAGAATATTCCACTTTGCACAGTGAAAATAAAACTGCTTGTATTATAGTTTTTCATGTTGTACTTTAATAAAGGTGGACATTTTGAAAATGTCATTTTAGTTAAAAAAAAATTCATTATTGGGTCTTACCTGACTGACGCTTGTGAGATTTGATTTTAATACAAGAGGCTTAGAGCACCTTTCAATTGTTTACCCTATGTTGACTTCATTGCCTTTCTTATTTGCTGGCTCCTGTTTGGTCACTGCGTTCTGGCATCATTTGGGCTTCACTTTCTGTTTGTGTGTTTCTCCTGTCCCCGGAGCGTGGACCAGTTACAGCTTCCATTTTTTACAGTGTCCTCCTTCTGCTTCTCCTTTAGGTCTTTGTCTAATTTTCTACCTTCAGCACTTCGTACGAGTGAGTCTTTAGGTTGTCTTGCTCTTGATTTTGTTTGGTGTTGCATTCACCAATTGTTTTGCATTCTTGTGTTTATGTCATTTTAATTTTCATCCTCCCCCTTTTACTCTTTGGGGCAGCATAACAGTACCCACAAGCCTCAGGTTCATAACGTCGCTTCTGACAAAGATTTCAAAATACATTAATGGCTTTGGGCTATCGCAATTAAGTGACCACTCTAGTTTGTAACAGAGTGCTTTTTTTGATCTGCGTTTCGTGTTGTATAGGATGTCTTAGGTATAATGAAAATGTTTTATGCAAAAAACAGGAAGTGTTTTAAATTGTTTTATGTTTGCATAATTATGGGTTGAATAGAACATTCTAGCGTGAAAATACATTATATTGTAATGTGCTTTTTTGTTTATTTGGTTGCTTGTATTGCGTTTCCGTCTGTTGCTTGATTTGTACTTTGTACAAAGATTACCATACCAAGCCATACCAAGCTATATACCATACCATACCATAAAATGACAGGCCATATAATACTATACAATGACAAGCCACATGATACATACCACGACGGACCAGAACATACCATATCATGTTATAATTAGGTGTAGGCGGTAACCTCCGCTCCACTGGTGGAACTAATGGAGTTTTTGCGTGGAGTTTGGCCAAAAACTCATCTAGCCCGCCAGTGGAGCAGAGCTCACCGCATGTCCACTGCAGTCCAGTTATCGACCTCACAGCACAAGCGCACACAGTTTGCACTTGTGCTGTGTGGCCCATAACTGGGCTGCAGTGTGCAATCACCCGACGTTGGTGCCATCGTGGAGCTGCTGGCCGGTGGCCCAGCCCAGCAGCTCCGGATCCAGGGCCAGGCCTCCCTCCGCCAGCAACCCTGGCAGGAAGGAGGCAGAGAGCCAGGCCGCTGGCAACTAGGATCCCCTGGAAATGAGGACCCAGGTAAGTCCTCTTTTTTTTCTATGTGTACACTGGTGCACAAGAAGCCTTAAACAGCAGCTTTCGCTTCCTACAGCCCTGGCCTTAATTCAGACAGGGCCGTAGAAAGCTGCCATTTCAGGCCTCTTGTGCACCGGCCTGCCCTGTGTACACTGACTGCACTCGGGGAAGGCCGGTGCACAAGTGGCTTGAAATGCAGCTTTTGCTGCATCTGGCCCTGTCCTGAATGATGTGCCTGATCTCAGAAGCGAGAAGCAGGGTCAGGCCTAGCCAGGCCCTACCCTACTTAGCGCTCCCGAGATCGGTGCATTCAGGGTGCCACTTCGCAGATCACAGAACTCCGTCTCCGTGGAATTCCATGGAGTTTTTAAATCAACTTTGCAGAATTCTGCGGAGTGGAACTCTGTAAACCCCGCCCACCCCTAATTATAATATGACCTGCCATACCACAATACCATACTATTTTACACAATGACAGGCAATACCAGACCATACCATACCAGGCCATGCCAGGCCATGCCATACCATACCATGCTATAACATACAGGCCACACCATTTCATAGCTTACCATACAATGATAGACCACACCCTACCATACCTTGCAAAACCATACAAAAGTAAAGAAACATACATATATATATATATATATATATATATATATATATATATATATATATATATATTACCTACTGGCGGTTGCCAGTAGGTAGTTATAGTTAGGACCATGTTTCCATAGGAGAAGTGTTTTTTGACTTGCCCATGTCTTTGCCGCTATTTGACAGAGCTTCAAAAAAGTTTCCAAAAAACGTATGCCGGTAATTCTTGTTGCACATGGAAAGGTACTGGGTGATACACAAAACTTGGCTGAAAGCTAGATTTTTGTTCCGCAGATTGTGATTTTTCTTATTCGGTGTAAATCTGTTCAGTAATTGTTGAGAAATTTACGGAAATCCACATTTGTATATCGAGGACTGCAAATCCTCCCCCACGACTTCGCAAAGAATAGTGCGCTTGTGCAGGGAAATGCAGAGCTGTGATTGGCTGCCAACACTTAAATCAAGTGTTGGCAGCCGTCTTGGGTCTCGGCTTCAGCCGAGTCCCACAAAAAATCAGTGAAAAAAAGAAAAGGGGGTAGGGTAGGAATACCCTGACCCCAAGCCTTGTTCCTGGGGTACCAGAGGGACCCCGGCAGGGCAAAAAAGCATTTTCTAATAAAAAAAATAATAATAATAATGTTTGTTGCAAATTCACAAAATTTGTGAATTCTCTGCAAAAATGAAAAAAACAAGTGCGGTCTCCCGTCCTTGTTTTTAATTACACCCCTGGGCGGGCCAGGTCCTGGGTAGATTCTTCCTTTATTCCTCTTGCTTGCTGGGAGTGGAGTTTTCATCTGTTTCTCTCCCTGCAGACATGAAGGCAGGGAAACAGACAAAATGATTGCTCTCACACTTAGGGAGCTGCATGCTTAGTAGCTCCATGTGTGTGAGAGCAGTGCCGGCTCCCGCAGGATTACAGAGAGCAACCTGGGACTGCAGGGGCATTCAGACTCCTCTTACGGTCCCAACGCTGCTGACTGGGTGTCCAGGAGACATGATCGGGTCCCAGAGTTTGGGTCCCCAGGGCCAAGATTGGCCCAAGGAGAGGGACCACACATCTCTCCTTCCTCCATTTAATGAAAGCCAGGCCTCGAGGGATGTGGTCCCCAGAGCCGAGATTGGCCCGGGGAAGGGGTTCGCACACCCCCTCCTCTATTTAATGAAGGCCGGGCCCTGGGGGATGTGGTCCCTGGGGACAAGATCGTCTTGGGGAGGGTGACCACTTCGCCCCCAAGACTCCGGGGGATGTGGTGCCAGGGGCCGTTCTGGCCCTGATTCTCACTTCACAGAAATAAACCTCACCAGGAAGCCCTCAGGGGCATATTTACAAGCCCCTTGCGCCACACTGGCATAAATGTTTTTACACTAATGTGGCGTTAAGGAGGCCATTTCCCCATGCCATATTTACAAAGTGGTGAAATGCACACATTGAGCCACTTTGTAACCCTCTGCACCACATTATGCTTGCTGCAGGCATAATGTATGCAAGGGTGGCATTTCCACGCAGGGAGGCTTGTAAAAATGGCACAGTGAAATTGACATGCTTTCACTGCGCCTTTTTCAGCATAATTTTTAATGCCTGCCTGAGGCAGGTGTTAAAGCGACGCTGGCATTGTTTTCACTGGGCCTCCTTTGACTTTGCAGGATTAGCGCCTTAATTTTTGGTGCTAATCCTGCAAAGCTCCACAATAGCATCCACATTTTTTACAATATTGTCCTAAAGCGCACCATGGTGTGCCGTATTGTAAATATAGTATGGTGTTGTTAGGGGGGCACAGGGCGACTCAAGAAAAGTGAGCTTCAGGAGTGATGCGCCACTTTCTTGTAAATATGCTGCTTACAATATGAACATAGCAGGTGCCCCAGCTGAAGCTCCACTTCTGTAAAGGACAAATGATTCTCACTCCTTGGTTGGCGAAGGCAAAGCAAGTGTGTTTTCTAAGAAATTCCATATTGAAAAACAATCTGAAAACCTTCGTGGAGGTGAATGCATCATTGATCTATTGGAGTGAAATCTGTATGTGAATGTGACGAGTGGGTTCTTTTTTGTCCTCTCCTGGTGAGAGCATAGTTCTCCCTTTAAATCGCTACAAGTATGCAAATGTGGAAATCTCTTAGAAGCTCCACACACTTAGTCCCGCCCGTCCACATTAGTTATATGCAAAGGTCTTCCCCCTTTTGCCGGGATGATGCAAAGCTTACCAAAAGGACCCCCTATGTATTTCCCACCAACTTATGTGGATCATTCCTAAACCTGAGGAATATGAGGACATCTCCACAGAACAAAGAAGCACTTAACTCATTTAGATTACAGGAAGGTCCTTTGTAGTCTTGCTGGCCTTGTTATAGGAGGATTCATGTTATCATATATTTCTAGATGAAGATACACCAGGAACAATCATATTGCCAAAACACACACAAGGTCACTGGTGACATTTCCTTGTGCTCCATTATGCAGCTGTAGTGTTGAAAACATACTAGACATTTACCCAAGGAGGCAGAAAGACCTCCTCTTGGGTAGTTATTTAGTGCAATACTTTAGAGTCTTGGATTAAAAGGGCAGGTGAGGTTCCTTTGTGGCCGAGTCACTCACACAGGTACTGACACACCCACATAGACACTCAAACACCCAGTCACAGACACAGTCAGACTTTCACTCAGACACTCAGGCACCCTCTCACATACCCTCTGAGACATTCATGCAACCATTCACAGACCCACTTGGGCTCACACACATACTCATAGACCCACTCAGTGACGCATGCACTCACTGACACACTCAGAAACTCATGCACTCACTCACAGATGCACTCGGAGACTCATGTACCCACTCACAGACCTACTCAGACACGCACACACTGACTCACAGACCCACTTAGACACTCACGTACCCACTCAGACATTCACCACCCACTCACAGACCCACTCACAGACTCATTCACAGCCCCACGCACTCACTCACAGACCTACTTATGCACTCACTCACAGATCCACTCAAACATTCACACACCCACTCACACACCCACATTGACATAAGCACCTACTCACAGACACACTCAGGCTCATGCACCCACTCAGAGACCCACTCAGACACTCATGCACTAGCTCATAGACCCAATTAGTCACTCACGCACTCACTCACAGACCCACTCAGAGACACACACCCACCCACAGACCTACTCAGACACTCACACACTGAATAACGGACCTACTCAGACACTCCCACACCCACTCACAGATCCACTGAGACACTTATGCACTCACTCACATACTCACTGTCAAAGGTTAGTGGTCAACGTTAGGAAATTCAAAACACCTTAGACATTCACTTAAAAAACAAAGGTTCCAGGGGCGTTGTAGTTAGGTAAAAGAATCAAAAAGCCTAAGAAATTACTGAAAAAACAAAGGTTACCATGGCGTTATAGTTAAGTTCACATTTCACTCTTACAAAACTAGTGAAATTCAGAAGCTATAACCACCTGAGCTAACTATAACTTATGCATCCACAATGCACTGCTTATGGCTTCACATATTACATCACTCATGACATGGTCAGTGGCATCACTGATGACATCTCAAATGAGATCACTGATGACATCTCCACAGAAGCACTCACACAACCATTCACACCCCTATGCAACCTCTCATACACCCACTCACACACCCACACAACCACACACATACCCATTCACAGTCCCATGCAAGTACTCACACAACCACTCACTCATCCAAAGAGCCACTCACACATCCACTCACTATTCTTACAGGCACTCACTCAGTCACTCACTCAACCATACAGCTTCCTATACAGCTACTTACATGTCCACTTATTCCCCTATACAGCCACTCACACACCCACTCACTCACCCATACTGCCTCTCAACACAGCCACTCATCTATACAAGCACTCAGGCACACACCTGTACAACCAGTTACATACCCATTACACATCCATACAAGCACTGACACATCCACTCTCTCACTATACATCAATTCACAGAGATTCTTACTCTAAAATACAGTCACTCACACACCAACTCACCTAACCAAACAGTTACTCGCTCACTCATGTAGCCATTTACACCCCCAGTCATCCACTTATCCAGCAATTCAGTCACCCACTCACTCACTGTAGGAGGATGGTTCTCTATATAGTGTACAAAAATGATGTACACTGCACAGAGAGTCCAAGCAACCTAACCTTGGTATGGAGAGGTAAAAAATAGACCACCTAATGCTATATTTTTGTGGTAGTGTGGGTGAGCACTTAGGCTTATCTTGGAGATGTGGTAAGCATTTGTTGTACTCACAATAGCAATAAATGTGGACACACTTGGAAGAATAACTCAAGACCAATTTACCAAAATATTTCAGATTTTAAAAAAAAATGTTGTTAAGACCAAGATCATCAAAATACTGTAAGTACTTTTTAGTTATGATTTTTCAAAGTTTAGAAAGTGTTCTGTTTCTGTGAAGAATTACGCACCATAGGAATCAATGGGAAAAACTTTAAAATTGCATATAAAATCAGGCAATGCTCTCACAAGTGTCACCTTTTGTTTTTAGGTCGAGGTTGATGAGATGTCTTGTGGGCCAACTGGATAAGTTTGAGTAGTTCCCAGTTTTGGCAGGAGCACCGGCTGAATGTCTTGGAGCTGTTGCACAACAGAGAAGGGGGGCACTTGGAAACAAACTGTACAGATGGACTTAACATCCTGTGGGTCCCCTTGGAGTGTAGAGGTTGCAAGGAGTTAGGGACCCCTATAGCACAGCTGGTTTGTCGGTGCAGGCCGGGTGCAACGTGGATAGGTCAGCCAAGAGTCGTGCGTCTTAGGGTCATTGGAGCCAGGAGCAGGTCACTTGTAGGGTGAATTGCAGGTCAGCAGGGCCACTCTGGGGGTGAATTGTGGGTGTCCTGAAGTGACTCGACTGGTGCTTACTTCTGGGTTTTTGAGAGTTCGGAGTGGACTTTCCTTCTGGGTGTCCATTGTTGGGGGGATCCAGTACCACAGGTATTGTTACATCTCGGGCCCTGAAAGCTTCAGTGCCACCAAACTTGGCACACTGGTAGGCTTTGTCTTTGGGTCTGCCAGGAGAAGTTTGGTTGGGCTGCTATGTCCAGTGTATTGGTCAGCAGCCAGTCAGTGAACTGGAATTCACTGGTTTCTTGCCTGCAGGGTGCAGCAAGTGATACCTTCACTAGGTGGGAGGTTTTTGGTGATTTTCAGCAGGTTGGAGGTCCTCCAGGGTTTCTTAGAGTCCTTCAGTGTCCAGGCAACCCCCAGTGGTGATTGTTGAGTCTTGGGAGCAGCAGGCAGGGTATGGTGCCTTTTTCTTCTTGCAGCAGGAGTTCTGTTTTCGTGCCTCGGGTCTTCTTTGTTGCTGGTCCATCGAATCTGATCTGTGGGTCTAGGATGCCCACAAAATACTGTATTTAAGTTGCATTAGGGGAAACACATGGTAGTGGACACCTACCTTGGCTTGGCTACACCCACTAAGTGACCGCTTCCTGTGGGAAGTGGTCATAGCCCTAACCCTAATTGGCTATTTTCCTGCCATCCAAGATGGAGGAAAATGAAATGGAGTGGTCACCTTGCCTGCCACACCGGAGGGGTGGTGCAGGCTGAGGATGGCCACTCCTCATACTCTGGCTACGTTTCCCACCAGTTTTGCCACCAAAATTGGGGGAAAAAACCGTGGGCAGCTATTTGGTCCTAGCAGCAGAGGCGGAGGTCAGATTTCATAGGTAGTAAAGCCTTTGAAGCTGACCGCTGGTGCAGAATGCCAGTCTGGGGGGGAGGGGGTAACACCTCCACCCAGGAAAGGCTTTGTGTTCTGTCTCATGAGAGCAAAAGGCTCTCACCTGGTGGCAGGCTGGTCAGAACCGGACAGTGACCGTGCCAGCGCTGGTAGGTTTTGCATTGGGCACCTCCAAAGTGCCTTTTTATAAACAATCATACACTGGCATTAGTGTGGGTTTATTGTCCTGAGTTGTTTGATACCAAACAAAGAGGCCATCATGTAGCTGGGGAGCTCATAATGACCAGTGTCCAGCATATGTATTTGCTATGGCTACCATGTACACTTACTATGTCTTAAGGTTTAGCAAAGACACAGTAGGGGCATATTTGCTCATGCACACATATGCCCTCATATTCATTATACTGCACCCTGCTTTAGGGCTGTAAGGCCTGACAGAAGGGTGACTTACTTATATTGCATGCAGTGTTAGTGGGCTTGGCACTCTTGTTGAGTGCCATGTCGAGGTTGCAACTTTTAGATTCACCTTGTCATGCACTTGCAATGGCAGTCTGCATGAGGCTGGTGTGGGGCCTAACAGAGTGGCACAATTGGAGCTGCAGATCTGGGGGTTCCTCTTCAGTACCCATGCCCTAGGCATCAGGGGTACAATTTACTAGGGACATAAAAAGATGGCTTATATGCCAAACATAGTACATTTTTGGGGAAAGAGATCTGGTCCTGGGAGCCTGTTTAGCAGGGGCCCAGGGCACTTACACTTTGAAACCACATCATTTCCTGGCAAAAAGTGGAGGGTTCATCTTGCAAAAAGAGGCCCCTTCTCACACTCACCCATATAGTCACTTTTTAAAATATGTTTTTATTGTTATTTCAACAGTGAATAAAAACAAAAGGAAAACACAAAAGGTTACAGTTGTACTCCAGGATGTAGGATCATATCAATTTTCTTTGTTTTGCATCATTCTTCCTGTTCCGATACAGAATCCTCTTCACCCATGCACGCTCGGCGACATAGGTACTATTGTGCATTTGAGTGAAGAGGTTGGGGATATAGTGTACATTGGGAGCACAATATTAGCATAACATGAAAAATAATAAACGAGAGATTGAGAATAAAGAGAAAGAAAACAAAGATAAGATCGAGGTCGGGGCAAGTGCACGGGGGGAGCGGGGGGAGCAGGGGAGGAGAAGGGACGGAGGGCGTGGCCAGCCACCTATGGTCAACAGAGCCCTCAGCAAAATCAGAGCTGTGCTACACATGCTCGTGTCCCGGCAGTAAACCAGAGCGAGCATAGTCGCCTGGTCCACGCCTGGGGAGGGGCGACGGGGGGGACAGTCACCCAGGTGAGGGGGAGGCCACGGCAATGGGTCCAACCGAGGTGATTAGTGTGTCCATGTGCATTCCCTCCTTTAATTAGCTCGCTGCTTGTGAGCCTCTGTGGCTTTTTGAGCATTGTGTCTCGACGCCCTCCCGTAACCATTGTCACAATCGTTTCTTGCTGGTTTACAGCGTTATTGTGTTTGTGGGGATAACTGATTGTGACAATGTTTTAAATGCAACCTGTAAACGCTAGGAGTTGCCTGGTATTGTGATTTTTTCAGGGAGGTCGCTTATCATCTTTGCTTTCTATAGCTATCACGAAGGAGTTCCAGGTGTCCACGCATTTGACCTGGATCCCTTTTTCCAGGAGTAGCTCTAGCGTCTGTGCTTCCGCCTTGGCCCATCGTACCAGCTTTACTCGCCATTGATTAATACTTGGTGCGCCAGGTGCTTTCAAGTGCATAGCTATAAGACGTCTATACATCACCAGTGCTAGGGCTATGCATCTGTGTGTTTGTTTCCGTTTTTTAGATCTCAACCCTATTCCCAGTAGGCATAATTCAGGTGTGGGAGACAATGGGATATCCGTCCATTCGACCAGCAAGGTTATTATGTCATTCCACGTGTGCCGAACTGGGGGGCAGTCCCATGTCATATGGAAGAAGGTGGCCTCTGTGGTTCTGCATCTGGGGCACACCTGTGGTGTTTGGGGGAACATGCGCGCTAAGCGGTGGGGTGATAAATATGTTTGGTGCACATAATTGAACTGGGTAAAGCGGAATCAAGGGTTACGTGATACTTCATAAATCATTTTCATAGCTTGGTTCCATGCTTGTTGTGGGAGTGGTTCTGATAGCACTTGATCCCATCTATTTTTTGCTTGTTCCTGCCCGTGTTCGATGTGAGTGGTTAGGATTCTATATGTTCTCGATACATTTATTGGGGCAACTATGTTCTCTAACAGGTCATGTAGTATGGGGGCCATATTTGGTTCAGTATTTCCACATTTCCAAATTGATCGTACTATGTATCGTACTGCTCCAAAAGCTATAAAACGACCTTGTCCCAAATTATATGTGTCGGCCAGTGCCTCATATGTTAGGAGCTGCCTTTTGCTGTAGATGTCGCCAACTGTTTGTATGCCCCTCTCGGGCCATGAGCTCAGGCCTACCTTAGTTGCTATCTTAGCAAGTTTTGGGATGGCCAATAGTGGGATCTTGGGGGAATACTGCGTTTTTTTTTCACCAGTTAGTACAAATCGGCCCCAGACCCAATAAGCAGTATTCAATAAAATGTTCTGTGAATGTTTTGGGCAATTGCGGTTCATAAGGTAGTGTAATACATTGGTATGGCCTAGGTCCGAGAGTATCGTCTGTGTTTCTGCGCCCATGGGATTTCCGAGCCATTTAGATATCCATTGCAACTAGGCGGATGCATAATATAATTCCAATCTTGGAGCACCCAGCCCTCCTAGTATTAGTGGTTGATATATTTTGGATAGGGCCACGCTCCGCCGGCCATTGCCCCATATTAGATCTGTTAGTATGTTATTCAATGGTTTGAAGAAGGAGGCGGGTAGTGTCAATGGAAGGGCCATAAAGAAGTACAAAAGACACTATCCGGTGTATGTGCCCGTCCCGGACGCCCCACGTTGGGGCTAGTGTGCGAAGTCGAGCAGCTAATGGTTCAATGGCTAGGGCAAATAAGAGTGGAGATAATGGACATCCCTGTCTGGTGCCTCTTTCTATGTTGAACTTCTTGGATATCATGTCGCCTGTCTTGACCCTCGCTGTTGGGCTAGAATATAGTACCCTTACCCAGTCAATACATGTCCGTCTGAAGCCCATGCAATGGAGAGTTTCTATCAGGAAAGGCCATTCCAGAGTGTCAAACGCTTTTTCAATGTCTAGTGACACTGCTACCTGATGATGATCGCCCTCTGGGGAGTTTGCCATAAAGCGTAATAGATTCTGTATGTTACTGAAAGTGTTGCGGCCCGGTATGAAGCCAGGCTGGTCTTGATGAACAAGTTCCGATAAGCATGGGAGCAAGCGGTTAGCTAAAATTTTACCGAGTAATTTGCAGTCTGTATTCAGCAACGATAGTGGCCTATATGAACGAACATCTAATGGGTCGCGGCCAGTTTTAGGCAGTACTGCTATCAGCGCCTCGTGGCAGGTGTCGGGTAATTGACCACGTTTTAGGGCCTCAGTTAACATTGCTAGGTATGGGGTTAATGTTTGAGCAGGGAATGTGCTGTAGTATTCAATGGGTATGCCATCACTACCGGGTGCTTTGCCATATGTTAATTGTTGTAGGGCCTGTTGTATTTCTGCGAGACCTATCGGTCTGTCCAGGTCCGCCACCTGAATGGCAGTTAGGCGGTTTAATCTGATTCCTTTGAAGAACTCGCTTAGTTGTTCTGTAGAGGGAGGGGGTGGGGCCTTGTATAATGTGCAATAATAGTCTCTGAAGGCACTATTTATTTCTACTTGAGTATTTACTATTATCCCTGTGTCAAGGCGGATGGCCCCTATGGGGGAGTTCCGACGTTTGCTCCTTAATAGCCATGCTAGGAGTTTTCCTGATCTATCCCCCGCCGCATGTGTATGGGCCATGTAATGGCGATAGTCGTAGTGCCTTAGCCGGCAATCTGCTTCATTCCATTGAGTACGTAATCTAGAGAGCTCCGCGTGCGTGACTTTGCCCTCTGTATGTTTGCACTCTGCGATGCAAACCTCTTGTTCTAATTTGCAGAGCTCTCGCGTCAGTGTTTGTCGTGATCCCATGGTCATTGATATACATGCACCCCTTATGACTACCTTGTGTGCATCCCATTCGTTTGCTCTGGAGCTCGCTGTCCCGTCATTTAGGGTGAAATAAGAGGAGATGTGCGTGGCTATTTCTTTTCTGAACGGGGGGGTCTTGTAATGATCAGGGTTGGAGACGCCAGGTTGGGATACAGGCACGCGGCCTTCCCCATCTGATATGAACAATGAGTGGACAATGGGCGGAGATTACCCTAGCAGTGTATTCCGCGCCTGTGATTCTATGTGTAAAGTCTTGCGATGTGAGAATTAGATCTATCCGGGTATGCAGTAGATGCACTGGGGAATAGTAGGAGTATTCCCTTTCTTGAGGGTGTAAGTGTCTCCATGCATCTATCAGGCGGCGGTCTGTTATCCATGATTATAGCATCTGTGAGTTTTTCGTTACTGGGGCGGCTACCATGGGGGGATGTGATCTATCCATGTCTATTTGCGGGACACAATTCATGTCCCCTCCCCAAATGCTGGGTATAGTTAAATCATTTGATAGGTTTGAAATCGTTTTTTGTAGGAATTCGCCCTGTTTAACATTCGGGACGTATACCCCATTAATCACTAACGTTTCACCATCCAGCGAGCCCACTAGTTGTATAAACCTGCCTTCTATATCCGTTGTGCTGCATTTTACTGTATAGGGGACCCCTGGTGCTATCCAGATCAATACCCCTCTGGCGAAAGTCGATATTTCACAGCCATAAACATGTCCCGCCCAACTCCTCTCTAACTGTGTAATATCTTCTGGTGTAATATGTGTTTCTTGTAGAATGGCTATGTGGATATGATGGCGTTTTAAGTGCGCATATACCCTATTGTGTTTAGATATTCCCACCATCCCCTTCACATTCCAGGTTAGTATATTGTATGTGGGTTCCTTATGCATTATATTGTGTGTTATTATGTAGATCCATGTGACTCGGCCTAAGGATCACATTCCCAATCTCGACCACCACACCCAGCCACCCACCACACACGCGCCCAAACAGTCTCACCCACATACCCTGAGCCCCCACGCAGAGCAATATCGACCCTGAGGAAGGGGGATAGACCCCGGGATAGAAAAAGAGGAATAAGAGAATCAACAAAAAAAGGATATTTTGAGCGAAGCCCGATTTTAAACAAAGTGGCACAACCGGTGCCTAAACTAGAGTCCGTGCAGTTCAGTTCCGTTCGGGTACCATTCAGGTGGTGGGGGACGTGGGTTAATTGAGATTGGGGAACTCCTTGGCCCACCTCCAGGATGCTTCTTTCCCTGCGTAGTCCTGGGTGTGGTTGTGCTGTCCAGTTCTGGTCACCCGCGGCCCACTGGGTCAACGTCGGGTCGGCCCCTATCGCGGAGTACCTGTGATCAACAATTTACACCCACAGGGAGGGGGGAGCCCGACTCCAATTATTGCAGTATCGAAGGGCTCACATGGGGCGCCCCCTCTGGGACCTTAGATTTCATCTGCCAGACGCGGAGTGAGGTTGGGGCCAACCAGTAATTGGGAGAGGGATGAGCTGGACTCACTTCCTGGTGAGCCGCTGTCATTAATTTTAGCTTCGCTCCTTGAATCTGACAATGATCGCGCAAATGTGCTGGTTTCCTTTAAGATTTGCGCTTGATCAGCTGCCATCTGTGACTTTGTTGGTCGCGTCATTATATTTGACTTTTTCTTCCCTCTGGAGCTGGGGGTGATCCATTCTTCTTTTGCTGCGTCATCTGTGGATGAATCGACCAGGCCCTTGGCATGTATCCATGTCCATGCATCTTCGGGTGTGGGGAACATAAGAGTTTTTTTTCTCGATAATTATTCGGAGGCGAGCTGGGAACATGAGTGAATAAGTGATTTCATGTTCACGCAATAGTTGTTTGATTTTGACATATGAAGCTCTTTTACGCTGTACTTCCATTGTATAATCTGGATAGGCTGTTACGTTGCTGTTTTCTAGACTAATTGTGCTTGAGGTTCTGAAGTGTTGGAGGACTGAGTCTCTGTCTCTATTATTTCAGAACCGCGCTATCAGAGGCCGAGGTGGCGCCCCGGGCCGCGGGGGTCTGCCAGGGATTCTGTGAGCTCTCTCTATCACTGGAGCTTTGGTGATGTCCTGTATTTTCATTATGTTTTTCAGCCAATTCTCTATGAATTCCTCAGCTTTGGGTGTTTCTGTGCGTTCTGGAATGCCGCAAAATCTGATGTTGTTACGTCTCGAGCGACCCTCCGCGTCCTCGCCTCTGCGTTGCAATTGCGTTAGTTCCATTTCCATTTGTTGAATTTTAGTTCTCATGCTTGCCTCCTCAGGTTGGACAGTTTTTAGCACCGATTCTGTATTGTAAACCCTATCTGATAGCTTGCGATGGTCTGCACGGAGTAATGAGACTTCCAAGACCACAGGGTCAATTTTTCCTTCCAATGATGACTTGGTATCCATTATTGCTTGCAGGAGTTTGTCAAACTGTAGAGAATGTGTGCGCAGTGTTTCGCTCACCTGGAGAAGTGTTGTTGTTTGCGGATGACTTGCTGGTAGGGGAATGCCACCATCCATATGGGTCCCCGGTTTGGGGTGTTTTGTCTTGACATTGCGTCCTAAGGCGGTGGCCCCTCCTGGGCTGCGCAACAAGACTGGTTTGGGTGAGGTTGCCAGAGGACGCAGCTGATTGAGTGAAGTTGCCCACGTCCCAGTGACACGTGGTTGTGAGTTGCCGGGGGGCCGGAGTGTGCTTCAGTGATTGTACCCTCTTAGGGAGCAGTCAAGATCTTGTAGATTAAGGATTCAGAAATCTTTCTTGCCGAGTGTCCTGAGGAGGGTCTTATTCCGCTGCAGTGTTTTGGTGTGAGCTAAGCTTGACGGCAAGGGGATGGGATAACTCTCAGCCAGCTTCAACAGGGGCTTATTACTATGAAGCGCCCCACACGAACGACTACAACTGTTGGGAGGATGATTTGTCCAATTGAAACTGTGGGGGTGTCTGGTGGGGTCCAATTGAGCTTCTTATCCGTTGGTTCGTCTTTGTGCCGATTTCCTCTACAGCTTGTTGTCACCTTTCCGGCGCGTGAGGATATCCGATGCAGTGCACTGCCGAGGGGAGAGCACTCAATGAATGACACTGTCAGTTTATAGATTCACGGTATTGCACTTTCATTGGTCCATGTGTGATGCCCCTGGGGGGATAGTTGGGGTCATGCTTGCTTACAATCAAGAGTATTTTGTCCCTGTGCGCTAGTTTGTTGATTGTTTTATCTTCACCAGCAGCTACCCGTGTATTCCACTTTTCTCATCAGTGCTTGTTACCTGTTTTGCGTCCTACCAGTGACCACTCTCTTATCTCAGTCCACTTTGTTCTCTGCTGTCCGTTTTCTCCCCTTCCTGGGTCTACGCCTCTTTTTTTTTTTTCCCACCTAGTTTCTGTCCATTACTGCCAGCAGCTTTTTCCCTTTTTCTGTTAATTTTCTTCATGATTTCTCGGTTGGCCCCAGTTCAGTGCACCGCGGCGACTGAGCGTTGTTTACAGTGGGCCGTCGCGTGCCCAGCCCGGCCCGGTCCTCAGTCCAGCCTGGCCCGGCCAGGCCCAGCTAGCCGGGCCGAGACTATATTTGCGTAGGGGCAGGCCACCACCCACGGGCCCGCAAGCCCGGCCTAGGCCCCGGCACACACAGCGCCTGATCTCGGAGGCCCGGGTCCGGGCGCACTTGGCAGAGAGGCCCGATGCGGACCCCCCAGCGGAGGGGGCAGATCCGGACAAAGACCCAAGGGGTCCGCACCCCGCCGCAGCTCACGCTCACCTCCTCTATAGTGTCCCGAGCCCCAGCTCCTCCAGCCGGGGCGCGTCCGGACTAGGCCGCGGCCCCCGTGACACTCCTCTTCAGGGGGCCCGGCCCAGGCACCCGCGGCAGAGTGGTCCGGGCCAATCTGCTGCCGTGGCAGGAGAAGACCCGGGTGGGACCCAGGAAGACCTCACCGGAAACAAGCGGCACCCGCCTCCCACAAGGCAAGAGCAGCCGGAAGCGACAGCCGCAGGTGCCGGGCGCGCCGCTCTCCTGTAGTTTCCGGCACCGCGTCACAGGACCCGCTCCCGTGTGCCTAGGAGCTCTGGCGTGGCCCCTACCCGGAGGAGACCCTCTTCACGAAGTGGTCGCAGGTAGTGGACGCCCCAGGGATCAGGATTATTGCTGTTTTTGGTGTGCCGTGAGCGGAGCTCCTTGTTCAAGCGTCCGCTCCGGCAGCCATCTTAGCCATGCACCCACCCATACAGTCACTTAAACACCCACTCACCCACCCATACCCATACATCCACTCACACAGCCACTTACTCACTCATACAGCCACTGACACACCCATTCACTTACTAATAGTCACTCACACAGCCACTCACTCACACAGTTACTCAGATACCTTTTTACACACCCATACAGGCACTCAGACACCCATTCACAAATGGATACACACAGTCACTCAGTCACTCACTTAATATATGTTAGAAATATTATCATTCATTAGTAGCACAGAAAGTATACTTTTTAAAACTTTTGTAGTACCTTGATATACATGCTTAACACTCATAACCTTTTAGAGAACACTCACAGTCACTGGATGATGTCATCAGTGATTTCATTTAAGATGTCATCTGTGATGACACTGACCATGTCATGAGTGATGTAATATGTGAGGTCATAGGCAGTGCATTGCAAGGGCGTAAGTTATAGTTAGCTCAGGTAACTGCTGTATTTCACTGGTTTTGTAGGAGTAAAATGTGAGGCTCACTATAACATCCCTGTAACCTTTGATTTTGTCAGCAAATTTCTAAGGTTTTCTTTTGTATTTCAGTGAACATATATATATACATATATGTGTATATATATATATTACCCACTGGCAGTCCCCGGTAGGTAGTTATAGTTAGGACCATGTTTCCATAGGAAAAGCATTTATTGACTTGCCTATATCTTTGGCACCATTTGACGAATCTTCACAACATTTTCCAAAAAAAGTGTTGCGATGATTCTTGTTGTGCATAGGACGTTTCGGGGTGATCCGTCAGGAGGGGTCTGAGAAAAAGGGACTCAAAAAACATTGTGTTTCCCACGTTAATTGCTATAGGACTCTTTGGACATGACTACAGGGCGAACCACTGGATGGAATTACACCAAATTTGACAGAAAGCTAGCTGTCGGTACGCAGATTACGCTTTCACTTATTTGGAGTAAATCTATTCAGTAGTTTTTGAGAATATTTGGGAAACTCAAATTTGTATATCTCTGGCCACGAAGTATTCGCAAACAAAGACGAGCTCATGCAGGGAAATGCACAGCTCTGATTGGCTGCCAAGACTTCGAACCAGGGATTGTTGGCAGCCATCTTGAGACTCGGCTTGAGCCGAGTCCAGGAAAAAACACGAAAAATAAAATAAAAGGGGCCAGGGTAGATACGCAGTGGTGGGGGGGTCACAGAGAGACACCCCTAGATCAAAATGTTTTTATTTGTTTTTTTTTGCAGCGAGTTCGCAATATTTGCGAATTTGCGTCAAAAAAATAAAAAATAAACAAGCGTGGCTCCAGCACTTGTTTTTTTTATAGACCCCCACTTCTGCTGGCGCGTGCCCCCCCCCACTGCCCTGGGGACTGCCACCTCCCCAGGGCTTTCTTTTTAAAATATGGGGGGAGGGCGCTTCCACCCCAGGGCCGGCTCCTGCTATGTCCTGGGGTGTCCACTCCTGGGACATAGCTATTTGCTGTGGATTGGCTGCCGTGCTTCAGCTGCAATCAAGCCACAGCAAACACTCTGTTGTTTGATAGCAGGACCTTTAAAGTAAGTCTCGCTGTTAAAAAGCAGAGCTTTCATCTCTGTCAGGGGACAAAGATGAAATGCTTCAGCAAGCAGGGAACTGCTGTGAAAGCACCTCCGAGCTTGCTGAACCATTGGCACTGGCACTGTAGGGAAACCTAAAGGCTTCCCCTGCAGTGTCAGGCAGCCTGTAAAGGGCATTTTATTTAAACCTTTTTTTAAATTAAATAAATAAATAAGGAGGGACCATGAGGGAGCCCTTAAGGGCTCCCTCGCAGTCCCAGAAAGGGCTATGAAAAAAGAAAAGAAAAAAACACTGTAGCGCCGGGGTTTCAGTCCAGCTGGACTCATTTAAATTTTTACCTTTTTAATTAATTTAAAAAAAATTATTATATTAAAAAAAAATAACTTTTTTAATTTAATTTGGAAAAAACTCATTCTAAGTACATCAGACTAAAAAACTCTATCTCTCTCCCTCTCACTTTCTTTCGCTCTCTCTGTTGCTCTTTCAATTAATTCTCACACTCACACTCCCATTCAGACACTTACACACCACTCACACACCCACTCACACTCACGCAGCTACTCACAGACCCACTCAGACATTCAAGCACCACCCACTCAGACCCACTCACACAGCTACGCACCCACTAACACACCCACTCTGACCGTCACACACTCGCACCCCCACCGTGCACAGTTTTTTCCTCAATTATTTGACTGCTAATGTTTCATTTATCATTTTATTGATGTTATAAAATTTGTCTTGCTGTAATATCTGGGACAATTAGAAGTGCATGGCAAGGGTGCAAGTTATAGTTACATCAGACCGCAAGTTATAGCTGCTTGAAATAACTCTACTATAGCTGCTGAATATCTCTGGTTTTCTACAAGTAAATTCAGAACCTAACTATAACGTCCCTGCAACCTTTGGTTTCTTAAGTGAATTTCTAAGGTTTTTTAAATTCTGTTTTCTAACTATAACATCCCTATAACCTTTGTTTTTTTCAGTGAATTTCTCTTTTTTTTAGCATAAACTAATTTTCATTACAATACATTAATCCAACCACCACTTGTGGAGGGGGGGTTTGTTGCAGGGCCTGACCTGTGGCCAGGCCCTACAGCCAACTCCCCTAACCACCCAACCACAGGCTGCGCATGGCCTTTGGCCATGCGCAGCAGGAGTTGGCCACAGACCCTTTATCTCTGGGTGTGAGAATAGGTGTGAGAGGGTGTCTCTGGGTGTGAGAGTGTGTGTCTGGGTGTGAGAGTGGGTGTGAGAGGGTCTATGTGCACGTGAGAGTACATGTGAGAGTGTCTGTGCTCCAATAGATGAAACATGCCTTCACCTCCACAAAGTATTTTCAGATCGCTTTTCAATATGGAATAGCCGAGTAAGCACACTTACATTGCCCTCGCCAAGCACAGGAGTTAGGATCATTGTCCTTTCCAGAAGTGGAGCTTCAACTGGGACACCTGCTACGTTTTTATTTTTAACTGGTTACGGTTGAGGTTTAATTTCTGTGAAATGAGCATCATGGCCAAAATGGAAGCTCACCTGCTCATTTATCCACCAAGAGTCCACAGTTTGCACAAAATGTCTATCCAAATGGAGCACTTTCTACTGGTTAGGTACTAAGGCCCTCATTACGACCCTGGCGGGTGGGGGAGAAGTGACGGTAATACCGCCAACAGGCCGACTAAAAAAAAATGGAATTATGACCATGGCGGTAACCGCCATGGTCACCCGCCACTTCTCCACTCCGACCGCCAGGGCGGTGATGACCGCTGGGCTGGAGACTTCGGTCCCCAGCCCGGCGGCCGTCACCAGACTGCCGGCGGTATCAGGACCCTGCATACTGCCTGGATTTCGGGTGGTTTGGAACCGCCACGAAATCCATGGCGGTAGGCACTATCAGTGCCAGGGAATTCCTTCCCTGGCACTGATGGGGGTCTCCCCCACACCCCGACCCCCCTACCATCCCCCAAAGGTGGCAGGGCCCCCCTCCCCACCCCCAACATCAACATACACCCACCCCCAACATCAACATACACACCCCCCTACACGCACACATACACTGCAACACATACCCGCACACATACAGACATGCAAACAGACCGACCCGCACACATTTTCCAGACACACAACACACCCCCACATGCATACACGCACTCACACACCCCCTCTACACACTCCCACGCACACACCCATGCACGCACACAACACCCACCCCCTCCCCTAACAGACGATCACCTTACCTTGTCCGGTGATCCTCAGGGAGGGGACGGGATCCATTGGGGCTGCTCCGCCGCCAGCTCCCCATCACCAGAACACCGCCACACTGAATCCTGGGTTGGATAAAAGACGGAGGGCTGCCAGCAGTCATGATTCGCTGCGCAGAAAACCGCCTGCACTGGCGGTCTTCAGCACAGCGGTATCTCGGCAGTCTTAGAAAAAGACCGCCGAGGTTGAAATGAGGGCCTAAGTGCTACTTCGTTGGGTAAATATCCACTGTGGGGGATGGGAGTCACACAGCCCCCTCCCTTTCCGATTGCAGCCCTGCGGGCCCCATCCCTTTGGCCCACTATAATTTCATGGGGGGCTGTGTGGTCCCCCTCCCTGGCCTAATTTGGCCCCGGGACCCCATCCCCCTTTTAAACTGTATTTTCTTTGGGGGGGAAGGGGAGCTGCGCGGTCCCTCTCCCCTGGCCGGTTTCAGCCCTGGGACCCACCCCCTGGGGCCCACTAATATTCCATGGAGGGGAGCGCAGCCCCGCTCCCCAGGCTGATCTTGGCCCCGGGGACTCCACCCCTGCCACCCCGGCCTTCAATAAAAACCTGGGTATTTTCAGCCCTGCGGACTCCATCCCTTGGGGCCCACTATAATTCCATGGGGAGGCCAAGCAGCCCTCTTCCCCTGACCGATTTCGACCACGGGGACCCCATCCCCTGAGGCCCAGTATTTTAATATCTTTTGGGACGGAGGATGGGGGGCCATATGACCCCCCCATCCCCCAGCTGGTTTTGGCTCGGGGACCCTATCCCGTTGGGCCCCCATCCCGTTGGGCCCCCTATATTTCCATGGGCCTTCCTCCCCCAGCCAATTTCGGCCCAAGGGACCCCATCACCCAGGGCTTGGCATTTTGATATATATTTTTTTTAGGGGGATGGATCCTTACGCACCCACTCACAGACTCACTCAGATACTTATGCACCCACTCAGAGACCCACTCAGACCCTCGTGCATCCACTCACAGTCTACTCAAACCCTCATGCACCCACTCAGACACACACACACACACTCACACACCTACTCAGATTCTCACACACCCACTCACAGACCAACTGACACCCTCACACACCCAGTCACAGACCCACACAGAAAATGACGCACCCACTAAGACACAGATGCACCCACTCTCACACCCAGACAGACACTCTCACAATCACTTTCACCCCCAGATACACCCTCTCACATCTACTCTCACACCCAGAAAGACAGGATGCACCCAACTCCCGCCATGAAAGGCGAAAGGGCCATGTGCAGCGTGAGTTTGGGTGGTTGGAGGGGTTGGCCAAAGGGTCTGGCCACAGGCCATGCGCAGCGGTGTTTGGATTAACGTATAGTAATGAAAATTGCTTTAGGTTGAAAAAAACTATAGAAATTCACTGAAAAAGCCAAAGGTTGAAGGGACCTTATAGTTAGGAAATAGAATTTAAAAAACATATAAATTCACTTAAAAATACAAAGGTTACAGGGACATTATAGTTAGGCTCACATCTTAAACATACCAAACCATAGAAATTTCTCTGATATAGTTAGAGTTATCAACAGTAGCTATAACTTGTGCCCTAAGGTAACTATAACTCACACCCTCACCATGCACTACTAATTACCCACAAATTACAGCACTCATGACATCTTTGATAACCTCATTGATAATGTCACTGTAGCATCTGTAGTAAAAATATTGATCAGATAACTGTGCATGGCCGGGTCTCAGGTTAGAGTTACCTTAGATAACTCAAACTATAACAGGTGAATTTCTATGGTTTGGTAAATTTAAAATGTGAATCTAGTTTCCATAAGAAGAGCATTTTTTGTTTTGCTATTAACTTTGGTGCTGCTTGAGGAATATTCACAAAATGTTCAAAGCTTATACTTTGGTCAGTTCAGCTGCTGTCTTGAAAGTTTCAGGGATATCCATCAAGCGTGGGCTGAGAAAATGGGGCGGTCCCAAAATGCATTTTCTCCATGCTTTTTTCCCATAGGGATTTTGAACATGACTACAGCCCGAACTGCTGGATGGAATTACATCAAATTTGGCAGGAAGCTAGATCTTTGTCCAGAATGCACGCTTTTTGTGATTTGTTGTAAATCCATTCAGTGGTTTTAGAGATATTTAAGGGCAAAAAATATCGATATCTAGGGACGAGGATTCTCCATCCAACTGTCCCTGTGCTGATATCTGAATGGCTGCCAACACTTCAACAAGAAAGTTTTGGCAGCCATCTTGGGACTCGGCTTCAGCCGAGTTCCAGGAAAAAAGGGAAAAAAAGAAAAGGGGCCAGTGTAGGGTAACCCTGGACCCCTAGCCTTGGTCTAGGCATTCCTCATGATCCCCAATGGGGCGAAAAGCATTTTTCTTTTAAAATGCCTGGAAAATCCACGGATCCAGATCCGTGGATTTTCCTGCCATTTAAAAAAAGAAAAGGGCGGTCTCCCATCCTTTTTTTTTTTATTTTGCCCCCGGGTGGGCCGGTCCCTGGGACATTGGGAACTTTAAAAAAGAGGATCACGGGGGGCCTGCTAGGTCTTGTTTAAGCCCTGGTGACTGCTAAATCCCTGTGGAAGAGATTGAAAAAGAGAAATTGAGAGAGAGAGTGAGTGATAGAGAGTTTTCTAGGCTTTGAGGAATGATATAATTAGAATGACATATTTCTGGACAAATTGAAAAAAAATTATTTGTCAATTAAAAAGAGTGAGATCACCTTTCATTATGAGCCTTAAACTTTTGAAGGTGAAAACAAATTAAAACAGAAAAATAACCACAGACACACCTCGACTAGAACTCTCAAATCTCAAGCTATAGGTGACTCCTTACTGTGATGCTTTCAAATATACTGCCAAGCGATACTAGCATTTGAACCTTCAGCCTCCAGAGACAAGACTGTGACCATTAGGTCAGAAGTGACTCTGGTCTGCTGTGCATCCAAACGTAACTATAACATTTGAACCAAGCCTCTTGCTAGTCTTACTCTTTGAAGTTATTATATGGAGAGACCATTGCAATGACAATCTCTCTTCCATCCCACTCTGGGATGGAAGAGAGAGAGAGAGAGTGAGAGTGACAGGACCGCGGGGGCGCCTCAAGGCCCCAGTGGTCCTAGCCGGCTCCCCGCATCCTGCAGGAGCTGGCATTGCTCCCACAAGCAGGGAGCTTCTTTAAAAAGCAGCTCTCTGCATGCAGGAAAACAGAAGAAACATCCGCTTTCTGACAGCTCTCACTGTCAGAAACCAGACATTACTTGATTTTGCTTGGCAGGAGCTGCCTGCTCCTACCAAGCAAAAGCAAACAGCTATGTCCCGGGGTTGGGCACCCTAGGACAGAGCAGGAGCCAGCCCTGGGAGGTGGTAGTCCCCAGGGCCATCTGTGACTTTTGAAGGGGGATTGGGCGGCCCCCTCCAAAATTCTGTTTGTCCTGGGGTGGTGGCGGTCCCACCGCATTGAATTTGATTTAAGCCCCAGGAAGATGGTGGTCCCCAGGCTGTGGGAGGGACATGCGGCCCAGCACTAAATTTGAATGAAGCTCCGTGGAGGTGGTGGTCCCCGGGGGGGCCACGCAGACCCCCCCATCTTAAATTTGAATTAAGCCCTGGGGAGGTGGTTTTCCCCGAAGCTGAGGGGGGCCGCGTGACCCCCACTTTGAATTTCAATTAAGTCCCAGGGAGGTGGTGGTCCTCGGGGCTGCGGGGGGGGGGCTGTGCAACCCCCGCATTGAAAGTGAATGAAGCCTCCGGGGAGGTGGTGGTCCCCGGGGAGGCCACGCAGCCCCCCATCTTAAATTTGAATTAGGCCCTGGGGAGGAGGTGGTTCCCGGGGAGGCGCGAGGCCCCCCTATCTTACATTTGAATTAAGCCCTGGGGAGGTGATGGTCCCCGAGGCTGAGGGGGGGCCGCGTGACCCCCACCTTGAGTTTCAATTAAGCCCCAGGGAGGTGGTGGTCCCCTGTGTTTGCTTGACAGAACTCCCAAGGAGGTGGTCGTCGCTGGGAATGCGGGGGGGCTGTGCGGCCCTCCCCGCATTCAAACTTCAATGCTCCCGGGACCTGGCCCACCTGGGGGCTTCACTGGAACAAGCACAGGAGCCCATGCTTATTAAAAAAAAAAAAAGAATTCAGCAGATCCGTGGATCTGATGCAATGCCCACCGAATATGTTAAAAACTTTTTTTTGTTGCTCTGGAAGTCGCTCTGGGACCCCCGCAATGGAGCTAAGGGGTCAGGGTGATTCTACCCTGGCCCCTTTTCTTCTTTATAAACATTTTTTTCAGAGCCTGAAGCAGAGTCCCAACATGGCTGCCAACACTTCCCTGTTGAAGTGTAGTCACCCAATCCTTCCCATTCCTATATATACAAATGTGGATGTTCTTTAATATCTCAAAACCTACTGAAGGGATTTACACCAAATAATAAAAAGGTCTCTTTTGGGTCAAGAGCTACCTTTCTGCCAAATGTGGTGCAATTCTGTCCAGTGGTTCAGGTGCTATCGCTGTTCAAAATCCCTATGCGAATTAACATGGGTAACACTCCTTTTTTTACCCCCCTTTTTCTCAGTCCCTGGCAGACCGGTCACCCCAAAACTTTCCAGACAGCAGCTGACTTGACCGTCAATTGTTTTTGTGACGATTCGTTAAAAGACGCGCCAAAGATAAAGGCAAGTAAAAAATGACTTTTTCTATAGAGGATAGGTCCTAACTATAACAACCTAGTGGGAACCGGCAGTAGTATATATATTGGATATATTTATTCTTGCCACCCCAAAGAGTAAAATATTAATATCAATTCATCTAGTGTCAAGGAACAGTAATTTGACAGAACGCCAAAAAACTGTTAAAATGATCACTCATCACCAGCTCCCTTCTTATATTACTTCTAACAAACTTATGTAAATACATGTATATTCCTACTGGTGGTTGCCAGAAGGTAGTAATAGTTAGGACCTAGTTTCCATAGGAAAAGCACTTATTGTTTTGCCAATAACTTTGGTGCTGTTTGACAAATCTTCACAACATTTTCAAATTAGTACATCACTCACTTCAGATGCTGTATTGGAAGGTTTGCATGATCCGTCAAGCGAGGGTCAAGGAAAAGGGAGGTCCTAAAACACCTTTTCCCCATGCATTTTCCCATAGGGCCTTTAGATACGACTACAGCCAGAACAGCTGAACGATATTTCACCAAATTTGGCAGCAAGCTAGATCTTGGTGTGCAGATGGTGCTTTTTGTTATATGATATGAATCCGTACAGTAGTTTTTGAGATTGTAAAGGAAAAAGAAATATATATATCTGGACAACTGGTGTTCATATATGCTCTGATGTGTGAATTTAAAGGAGACTAGTCAGTCCTGATTGGTTGGTGACAACCTGAAAAATAGGTTTTTCCAGCCATTACAAGACTCATGGATGTGGTCCCTGTTTTCTGAAAATGAATTAAAAGAATTTGTAAGTGGGCAGGGTGAGAACACCCAGACCCCAAAGAGTATGTATGGGGGCCCCAAATGGACCCCCCCACACACACCTTTATTGTAGTATAGGGAGGCTATTGCAATATAATAGACCATTGCGGGCAGAAGGAATAGGCAGTGGCAGTACAACCGTACATGCCAGCTGACCCACTTTAGGCAAACAAATTCCTCATTTTCAATTTGGCAAGTATGATATATTCGATCAAGGAGGGCAGCAAAAATGGGGTAGGGTCATGGACTCAGGTAACAGGGCAGGAGAGAGATGGGCAGGTGCACCAAACTAAACGTACAGGGCAGGCGTCATGGGTTCCAGCAGCACAATATACCACACATGGCAAGCGGGATGGCACTGCAGCACAACACACCATGGAAAGCAATAGGGAGGGGAGAGGGCCATGCAAATTGACAGCAGAGAGCAGAGTGGAAAAAGACAAGGGCAGCAAGCTGACCATACCGGGCAGACAGGAGGGACAGTTGCAGCATAATGGACCATGAAGGGCAGGAGGGAGGGGGTAGGGGTACAACAGCAGATGAGACAAGGCAGGAGGGTGGGAATAGGGGCCTACACATGGAAAACAGAGGGCAGGGGGCAAAGGGGCAGGGTGTGAGCATCAAGCTGACCACAGAGAGCAAGCAGGATGGGCATTGGAAGCAAAACACACCATGGAGGGCAAAGTGAGACTATGGTGGCATACACACAGACAATGGAGGGAAGGTGGGGGGGGTCAGGGGTTGGATGCTGGTTGGATGCTGATCACATGGGCAGGTTGAAGGGGTTGTGGCAGAACAGAAGACCATGCATGGAAAGCGGGAGGGCTAGTGGCAGCACAACAGCCATGGTAGGCAAGAGGGAGGTGGAAGGGGCATACACAAAGGACCATGGAGATTAGGGGCAGCAAGCTAAGCACAGACGCTAAGCAAGAGGTCAATGATGGGGCATAGAATTGGGCAACGGAGGGCAGGAGGAGTTGGCAGGGACATCAGGCTAAATGGAGGGCAGTGGTAGCACATCAGACCTTGCAAGGCAGGAGTGATGGGGCTGGTTTGTGGAGTCAGAAAACACAGCGTTGGGAGGAGGTGCATGAGGTAGCAATCTAACTGTTCAGTGCAGATGGAAAGGCAGTGCCAGAAAAACTGCCACACAGGGCTGTAATGAGGGAGCAGGGGCATGGACTTGGTCAATGGATGGCAAGGAGGAGGGAGCAGGAGCAACAAACTTGGTTGGGTGCAGCTAAATGGCAGGCAAGACCCTGCGTCCAACCCCCCTCTCATCATGCATTGTGATGGTTATCTTACTTAATGTTAAAAAACCCTAGAAATTCACTGAAAAATCTGAAGGTTACAGAAATGTTACAGTTAGGAAATAGAATTAAAAAAAGACCTAGAAATTCACTAAAAAACCCAAAGGTTACAGGGACGTTATAGTTAGGTTCAGATTTTAGATGCACAAAACCATAGAAAATCAGCTTTTATAGTTAGAGTTGTTTCAAGTAACTATAACTCATGCCCTGAGGTAACTATAATTTATGCCCTCGCCATGTAGTAGTAGTGTAGTTATAGTGTGTACCTAGTTACCTTAGAGAATAGATTTTTTGTTTTGCTAATAACTTTTGCACCGTTTGCCAAATTGTCATAAAACTTTCCAAAAACAAGCTCATACACCTCGGTCCCCATACACAATTCCCCATTCATTTTTCCATGCGGAAATTGACAAGCCATAGTGCAAAAATGGCTTAACAGAATTACACCAAATTTAGCAGAATGCTAGATCTTGGCGTAGAAAGCATGCTTTTTGTGAGTAGGTGTAGATCCGTTCAGCAATTTTTGAGCAATTAAAGTTCGAATACGTTGTATCTCTGGACAGTTGGATTCACAGGACACTTGTGAGAGTCCGCAATCATAAAAATTTGTATAATACAGCAAGCTGATTGGCCAAGGGGGGTTTCCTGTTGGCCATATCACTTCCCAGGTAGCTAAGGGCTCTCTCAAACTTTGCCTGGAGCTCGTCCTCTGATTGAGTTGTTGTGACATGAAGAGAAATGTTGCAGCTGCTGTTTCAGGACACAGGGCCTTGTCTCCATGTCCTGAAAATTAAAAAAGTTGTAAAGTATAAGAGTGTTGAGTAGGAGCACCCTGACCCCCGGGACTATGTGAGGGTGGGGCTCCCATAAAGACCTCCTGGACCCAAATTAAAATATATATATATTTTTAAGTTTCTTGCATCTCACATGTGTCCCACGGGAGACAGCAAGACTCCTTGACTCCCACAATAGTCCCACAGGAGTGCAGGGGCCATGAGGCCATCTCCATGTTGTACACAACTGAAGGCTGTGCATGTCGGGTGATTGGCTTCATGTGCAGGGGTTGGGCACAAGGCCGAAGACCATGCATGGTGCGGGGTTGGCATTCAGTATGATATTAAAATATTGCTTGATGTTAAAAAAAAAAAAAAGAAATTCACTGAAAAAACCCCAAAGGTTAAAGTGATGTTACAGTAAGGTATGATCATAATATCATATTTTCTGTTGAAAAAACTCAGAAATGTACTGAAAAAAGGGGTTTAAGGGACAATATAGTTAGGTCAAAATGTCATTTAAAAATACAGTTTTAAACTAACAAAACCAATGAAATTCACCGGATATAGTTATCTCAAGTAACTATAACTTGTGCAGTAAGAGAACCATAACTCGCACACTCGCCACGTGCTGCTAATTACCCAACATAGTACATCACTCGTGACATGATCCATGACATCATTGAGCACATGACTGCAACATCTGAAATGTTGTCATTGAAAGATGATGAGTTGAAGTTATATGTTTTAACTGACATTTTCACCTAACTATATCATCCCTTTAACCTGTGTTTTTATATATATATATATATATATATATATATATATATATATATATATTTCAGGGTAGAAATGTGAATACTCAGAGTCACCTGGTAGCTGAAGCACTAGCCGAGTTGATCTCACAGATTTCTCACTATACAATAGACTTCTTATGTAAATAATAAAGGAAACAGACATTAAAATGAGAAGTTGTAAGTTTTATTCCATAAGATGAAAATGCAGTGACCGGCATTCTAACAGAATAAAGAATGCCAACGGTACAATGGTTCAATTTGAACGTTTGTGCCCAACTTTCCAGGCCATTTAGCAATTGTCAGTGGGGGGAAAAATGGAAGGAGGAAAAACTGGATGGCGAACCGACATGCCAACTCACACAGTGTCACTGAGTGTCTCA
Organism: Pleurodeles waltl; assembly: GCF_031143425.1. NCBI lineage: Eukaryota > Metazoa > Chordata > Amphibia > Caudata > Salamandridae > Pleurodeles > Pleurodeles waltl. Next base: position 998,704,395 of record NC_090446.1, read on the forward strand.
CATACACGCTTCCGTCACACAGTCACAAGGTGAGGAGCCAATATCACACTGTGGAAGAGAAAATAAGTTGGAAACCACTGCCAAGCGTGGTTTTTCCAGATCATCTTTCAAGGCATTGAACTGCAGGTATCCATCAGGGGTATGAAAATACCCAAGGACATCGACACCAGGCACAACAAGCTTTTACATTTTGTTGAGGATAGGGTTTGGTTTGCAGGGGCATCAGTGTGTGTTATGTACTACTTGGCCTGTCCTCTCAGAGCGATTTTCTTTCTTTTTTTTTTTTTTTTTTAGACAGCAGGTCTGGGAGGGAGAAGGAAAGAAAATCAACATTGCATGTAACAACTTTACCCAAGGTAAAGCTCTGACATACTTTGTAAGTCTCACAGTTCTAGAAGTAAAAGAATGATTAAAAGTATAATGCAAAAAATAGGATGCATTTTTGGGACAGGCAAATATCCTCCTTCCAGCAGCAGCAAAATCAGTGACAGAATTCAAACAGGATTGGATTAGACAGAGGTGTCGTAACACTGTAAGGACAAAGGCAGACCTGGAGATTAAGGGTCTGATTTAAAGATTGGAAGATGGGTTATTCTATCACAAACGGGACGATATACCGTTCGAGTTTTTTTTGCATTGCAAAGTTTAGCCGGTCATCCTCATGTATTGTACACCTTCCTTCAACAGGAAGGGTTCAGCTGAAAGAGGTTTGATACTGTTTTTTCCACAACCTCATGTTTCACCTATCTCCCATACCTTTACTCGTGTTACTTCGATTAATATATGGTTCATACCCAGCACGCAATTGACACTGGAAGAAAAGGAAACAATTTCCCAACCTCCAATAAAAAATGACCCCGTTCCTTCTTAAAATCGATGCCAAAACAAGCGCTGCGATGCAATTTTGGAAAGTACACCATGCTGCGGTTTCCAAAAACGCAATTAGTTTCAAGGCAGTTTGAGGACAGAAAGTGTTTTTCCAGCATCTTGGATGCGGCCAGGTTTTCACCACTTGTCATGTACAGCAAAATCTTCAAACTGCAATCATGGTTCAGAAATGATGACTGTTTATCCCAGTCATGGCCACTACTCATGTGGAACCCGAGCCATCACCAACCCCTTCCATCCTTTGAGACAGAACATTTCATAAGCATTTGAACAGTTGTTACTTTAAAGGTTATAAATTATTATGCCCTGCAACTAACTTGAGTTGTAGCCTATCGTTTTCTGCTTCGGTCTTTGAGTTTCTCAGCACAGTGAAGAACATGTATTATTAGTATCCTACGAAAAAGTAATTACCCTGTTGTCGTCCTACTATTTGTTACATTTATTTCCATACGGCTGAATTCAAATGTTTACATCTCTAATACCTTTTGCACACACACCTCTCTAATCAAATATTTAATATCCCATCGTTTTGAACACACAGACGTCTATAATCTCATGTTCAAGTGCATTAGGTCTGTTTTACTGCACCCACATATGGCGGCAATATGTGGTCTGTATTTGGACATAAATAGCTTAGGTGTTTGTAATTGTTAAATGCCATAGGATATTATAATGTAATAGAATACTTACAACGTGTGCACACGGACATGCAAAATACCAATTATTACAGTGCGTACCTTTATTATAGATTTTCTCAATCTGTTGTTGTTTACAGGATTTTTTGAAAAGTGGTATATTACAACCCATTGCATTTTCTTACAACTGATAATTTATATACATACTGACAACTGATAATTTATATACATTTATGATATATATACATATGATAGAAAATGACAAAAAGTATTTTGCCTTTTGTACAGCAAAATCTTTAAGCATAGGATTGGCTCAGTGCCATCCTTGCTGAGCTGTAAAATGACACCTAAACTTTCTCTCTTTTGTTTTGCATAATTTATGCGTCATTCTATCCCTGAAAGGGTTTTGTTTTGACTTATACTGGTTGCTCCCTTGGGTCTGGACGAAGCTAAACCTCTTTGAAGAGATGTAATGACATCAAAACACGTGTCAGGGGTTGCTTTTGATTATTCCAGGTTGGCTTGGATGGTATTTTATCAATTCAAAGCTGTAATACTGTGACTGGAGTGGTGAAAGGCTTTTGACATTTTACAGTTTGGTAAGGATGGCACTGAGCCCATCCTATGCTTAAAGATTTTGCTGGACAAATGGCAAAAGACTTTGTCATTTTCTAGCTTGGTGTGGATGGCACTTTGCCAATCCCATCCTTAAAAACTTTGCTAGAATAACACATTTTTGGGGTGAGCAAATCCAGAGTGTCGCTCGTGTTGTAGGGTGCTCTTTACTGGAGCTGCTCTCCACCTAAACTCGGGAACTACCCAGAGTTCTCTCTCCTGTTTTGCATAATTTATGCGTCACTCTAACCCTGAAAGGGTTTTGTTTTGACATATATATATATATATATATATATATATATATACATATATATATATATATATATATATATACACACATATATTTTTTTTTTCTTCAGAAAAAAACAAAGGTTACAGAGATGTTATAGTTAGGAAATAGAATTTAAAAATAATGACTTGAGCTAACTATAACTATATCTGCTGAATTTCTATGTTCTGTGTGAGTAAATTCAGAACCTAACTATAACCTTCCTGTAACCTTTGTTTTTTAAAGTGAATTTCTATGATTTTTTTTAGGTAAAGTAATTTTGATTACTGTACGTTAATCCAGCCACCGCTGTGCATGGCCTGTGGCCTACCCCCTATAAGCAAGCAACCCCATGCCATGCACGGCCAAAGGGGGGTTTGAAGCTTAAAGGGGGCAATATTATATGTATGAATATAGGGTGGACATAGGGGCTCCCCTGGGTCCTGGTGACCACTACTTCCTGGGCTACCTCACAAAATTCGATGGGGGGCACATGTACACCCTTGGTGCCTGGGGCACCTCCCCAGGGCTACACAATTAAAAAAATTAAGGGGGGCTCTGTGGACCCCTTCGGGTCCCAGGGACTACTACCTCCCTGGTACAACATTAACAAAATATATGGGGGTGTACAGACCCCCCCAGACTCTTGGAACCACCACCTTCCCGGGGACCACCTCTTCCCCAGGGCTAAATTAATTAAATATAAGGGGTGCGCTGACCCCCACCATGCCAAGGGGACCAATACCTACCTAGGGCTACATTATACAAATTGTTAGGGAGGGCCATGTGGACCCTCATGCCCTGAGGACCAGCAGCTTCCCAGGGCTACATTAATTAAATCTAAGGGGGGCCGGCCTGACCCCCCCCAGCACCTGGGGAGCACCACCTCCCCAGGGCTACCTACTTAAAATATTTTGGGGGGGGACACGTTACCCCCCCCCTCCGGGCCCAGGGACCACCACCTCCTCAGGGCAACAAATTTCAAATAGTGAGGGCCACGTGGACCCCCGGGTCCCATGGACCACCACCTCTCCTGGCCCTTTTTTATTATTTAAAATGGGATAGCGGCCATGTGGCCCCCTTACTAGGCCGATTTTGCCCAATAGACCCCATCCCCCAGGGCACAGCCACTTCGTCCTGGGTGCCCTGGTCCCACCCAGGGCATCCAGTAGTGCTTGATGGGGAACACGGAGAGAGCCTCAAGGCCCTTGTGGTCCCAGTCTGCTCCTTTCACCTGTAGGAGTTGGCATCCCGTATGCAGCTCCCTGTATACGGGAGAAATGTTTTCATCTCTTTGCCTGCCCACATGAGAGCTTGCAGGGAAAGAGATGAAAACTCTACTCCCAGCAAGCAAAAGCAGTTTTAACACTTCCGCTTACTGGGAGCAGAGTTATCTTTGCTTTTGCTTGGCGGGCGCTGTCATAGTTCCTGCCAAGCAAACACCTATCTACCGAGTGTTGGCAGCTTGGGTGGTAGCAGGAGCCAACCCTGAGGGACTAGCCATCCCCAGGACCTTAAAAGGCTCCAGAAGAGGGGCCACCTGCCCCCTCCTTTGATCTTCATGGGCCGGCCCTGGGGAGGTGGTGGTCCCCTGGGCCGTACGTGGCCCAGGAGTGGGGCTGCGTAGCTCCCTTCCATGTTTTTACACATTTTTCTGGCCCCAGGGAGGTGGTGGTCCCTGGGGCTAGGGGCGTCTGCATGGCCCCCTCTGCCCCATTTTTTTTCAAATCTTTGCCCCCGGGAGGTGGCGGTCTGCAGGGCACGGGATTCTGCATCGCCTCCTCCTTAATTTAATTCTGAATCCTCAGGGTGATGCTGGTCCCTGGGCGGGGTCCACATGCCCCCCCCCATTCTTTACTTGATTATGCCCCGGCGAGGTGGTGATCCCCCGGGCCTGGTGGGGGGGGTCTGCGCAGCCGTCCTGCATCATTTCAATTGTAAAGCCTCAGGCACGTGGTGGTCCCTGGTGCCCAGGGGGTCACCCGCCCCCCAATATTTTGTTGTTCAGCCCCAGGGAACTGGTGGTCCCGTGCACCCTCCTCCTTTATGGTTTTGACATGCTCCCTGGACCTGGCCCAACCGTGGGGCAATATAAACAAAAAGCGCGGGAGATCAAGTTTTTAAAAAAATTATCAGGAAAATCAGTGGATCCAGCTGCTGATCCAGCTGCGGATTTCTCCATGATGTTTTAAAAAAAAATACTTTTTAGCCTTGGTGAGATTCCAGGGGGTCCCCTGGCCGAAAGTGAGAGCTAGGGTATATCCTGCCCCCTTTTCTTTTGTTTTAACTTTTTTGGGGGACTCGCCAGTAGGTATATATATGTATATGTGTGTGCATAAACATATATATTAAATATTATGTAGATGTATATCCATATTTAAACACATAAACATAGACACACATAATAAATAAATATATATATATATATATATATATGTATATATATATATATATATATATATACAAAAAAGAATAGAGAACTCTGGGTAGTTCCCAAGTTTAGGTGGAGTGCAGCTCCAGTAAGGAGCACCCTGCAACACCAGCGACAGTCTAGATTTGCTCACCTCAAATGTCTGTTTATCTAGCAAAGTTTTTAAGCATAGGATCAGCACAGTGCTATCCACACCGACCTAGATAAGGACAAAGTCTTTTGCCATTTGTACAGCAAAGTCTTTAAGCATAGGTTTGACACATTGTCAACCTTGCCGAGCTGTAAAATGACAAAAGCCATTTACCACTCCAGGCACAGTATTACAGCTTTGGAATGGTAAAATACCATCCAAGCCAACCTGGAATGAGTAAAAGCAACCCCAGACACGTGTTTTGCTCTCATTAGACCTCTTTCAGGTTGTTAAATTAAACCTTTGTTATAAAGAAACTTCCCAGAGGGACAACAAAAAAACAAGTACCATGTTAAAATATCTGCCGACCATCCACCCCTGAAAACTGACGCGAGCAGAGATCCAGAGGGATACATCACATGTATCAACGTCAAGTGCTCCAGCTCAACTTGCTTGCGGAGACCCGGTTCCTGCTGCTGTAACTGCGAACATTCCTGTGGTGGTACCCCTGGTGCTGAAAATAGCTTCATATTGCATAATATGCAACAAAATCATCAATGTGGGAGAACAGTCCATGCCAGGGTTTATGTAGGCTTCTATTAACGACAAATGTTTTTTTTTTTTTTTTCAAAAGAAGGTTTGCACAAATTCTGCGCATTTTTCCAATTTATTTTTATAGTTATAGTTTGTTGTAAAAAAAATATAGAAAAAGCACCAAACAAAAGAAATCCAGTTCCAAAAACTCAAAAATGGTTCTTTTTAGAACCACCTATATCGAATAAAAGAAACAAAACTATATGTTATATGTCTCTTTTTCAATGTATGAATGACTGCTGCCATATATCTACATATATGGATGTGTGAGTGTTTGAGTCACTGAGTGGGTCTGTCAGTGGGTGCAACAGTGGTTTTGTGGGTCTATGAGTGGGTGTGTGTGTTTGTGAATGGGTGTGTCAGTGGGTGTGTGGGTGAACGTGTGTGTAATTGGGTGTGTGAGTGGCTGTATGAGTCTGTGAGTGTGAGCGGTAATGGTTTTGTGGCTCTGTGAGTGTGAGTATGTGAATCAGTGTGTGCATGGGTGTGTGAATGGTTGTAAGGGTTTGGGAGGGGGTGCAGAAGTGGTTTTCTGAGTCTGTGAGCAGTTGTGTGAATGAGTGTGTGAGTGTGTGGGTGCATGCATGGCTGTGTGGGTCTGTGATGGGGTGCAGTAGTGGTTTTGTGGGTGTGTGAGTACATGAATGGGTGTGTGTGTGTGAAAGTTGGTGTGAGTGGGCGCATGTGTGGCTGTGTGGGTCTGTGAGGGGGTGCAGCAGTGGTTTTGTGGGTATGTGAGTATGTGAATAGGTGTGTGAGTCTGTGATTTGGCTTACTAGTGGTTTTGTGGGTGTGTGAATGGGTGTGTGAGTGCATGTGTGAGTGTTTGAATGGGTGTGTGATTGTGGGATTGGGTGGGTGTGAGGGTGTATGAGTGTCTGAATGGGTGTATAAGTGGGTGTGTGAATGGCTTTGAAGGGCTGTGAGTGGGTATCGTAGTGGTTTTGTGGGTCTGTGAATGGGTCTGTGAGGAGATGCAGTAGTGGTTTTGTGGATCTATGAGGGGGTGTATGAGTTTGTGAATGAGTGAGAGTGGGTCTGTGAGTGGGTATGTGGATCTGTGAGGAGGTGTAGTAATGGTTTTCTGGGTCTGTGAGTAGGTGTGTGTGTGTGGTGGGTGTGTGAGTGGGTGAATGGGTATGTAAGTGGCTGTGTGGGTCTGTGAGGTGGGGTGGGTGTGGTTTTATGTGTGTATGAGTGGGTGTGTGAATGGGTGTCTGAGTAGGTGCGTGAGTGTGTGAGTAGGTCTCTGAGTGGATATGTTAGTGTGTGAATGGGTGTGTGAGTTGGCGTGTGAGTGTCTCTGTGGGTCTTTGAGTAGGTGCAGTAGGGGTTTGTGAGTCTGTGAATGGGTGTGTGAGTGTGTGAATGTGTTTATGAGTGGGTGTTTGAGTGGTTGTGTGGGTCTGTGAGTCAGTGTGGTAATGGTTTTGAGAGTGTGTGAATGGGTGTGGGAGAACAAGTTATAGATACGTTAGGGCACGAGTTATAGTTATTTGAGGTAACTATGACTATAACAGCTGCGTTTCTATGGTTTTGTGTGAGTAAAATGTGAACCGAACTATAACGTCCCTGTAACCTTTGTGTTTTTAAGGGAATTTGTACATTTTTTTAAATTCTGTTTCCGAACCATAATGTCCCTGTAACCTTTGTTTTTTTCATTGAATTTCTATGGCTTTTTAACGTTAAGTAATTTTAAGTACTTTGCGTTAATCCAACCACCACCGAAGATCATGCGTGGTAGGGTTTGGCCACAGGACCTGGCCTGAAGCCAGGCCCTGCAGCCTACCCCCAAAAAGCACCCAATCCTGCACAATGTTCGCATTCGGCCATGCACAGCAGGGCGTTGGTTGAAGGGTCTGACCTGTGGCCAGGCCCAGTGCCCTACCCCCTATAAGCGCACAACCATGCACGGGCTTTGGCTGGGCGTGGCAGGGGTTGGCTGCATGGCCTAGCCACAGGCCAGCTGACAACCCCCTATAACCAACCAGCCCAGCACAACTTACAATGAAAAATGTTCTTACAAATAGAAAAAAATATAATTGAGAAGTTAAAAGAGTGAGATCACCTTTCTGTATGTACCGTAAATTTTTGAAGTTGAAAAGGAGTTAAAGCTGAGAAATTAAAGCGGACACCCATAGACTGGAACCCTCAACCTTGTGTGCAAGAGTTGAGACCCTTCAGTGTGCAGTGTCCAGACATCTCTATGACGTTCACGCCAAAGATGGTGATGCGGAAAACGACCTAAATGTTCCATCACTGGGAATGTTTAACATTGAAAACATGAGTACAAAAACAGCCACACTGCCATGAAATACCAGTATTTGAACCTTCAACCTACTGAGTGACAGTCCAAGAGCTTTATCAGTAGGTCAGACATGACTCTGTTCTGCTGTGCATCAAAAGGTAATTATACCATGCCAACCAAAAATCTTGCTAGTGTGACGATTTGAAGTTATTGTATGGAACGACTATCACAATAATAATCTCTCTCTCTCTCTTCCATCCCATGGTGAAATGGAAAAGAGAGATAGAAAGTCACAGGACCGCAGGGGGAGTCTGAAGTCGGGAGCTGGCATTGCTCCCTCAAGAAGGGAGCTGCTTTAAATATCATGTTTGCGTGCAGGGGTGAGATGAAAACTCCACTTTCAGCAAGCAGGAGCTCTTTTTACAGCACCTGCTTGCTGAAAGTGGACTTACATTTTCTTTTGCTTGGTGGGAACTGTCAGACTTCCAGTGAACACGCCATATTTAAATTCATTTGTCCATTAAACTTAAAGTAAACATAATAAATGGACAACACAGTCTTCTTTTAGAGCTGTCATATTTAACCAGTGCATTTCAGTGCAAAAATAACCATACAGGCAAATTATGTGGCCACATCTGAGGCTCATGTTTTGTTATTTCAAATATAACCTCAACATTTAAGTTTTTGTGTATCAAGTGCAGACAGTCTTCTAAAATAAATGTCTCATAAATCCTGAGAGCTGATCATATCTATCTATCTATCTATCTATCTATCTATCTATCTATCTATCTATCTATCTATCTATCTATCTATCTATCTATCTATCTATCTATCTATCTATCTATCTATCTATCTAAATATACATACATTCTTGCCACCCCCATAGATTAAAACATTACTATCAATTCCCCTAGTGTCAAGGAAGAGTAATTTGACGGGACACCAAAAACGGTTAAAATAATCACTCATCACCATCTCAGTTCCTAAATACTTCTAACAAACTTACATAAATAGCACCAAAGTGGAGCTATTTCTAGCGTGCTTGAGAATAGGTAAATTATCAGGGGTCTTGTTCGGAATGTATTTTGGAGAATTTTTTCGGTCTGACATCTTTGTAAATTTCATTAGTTTTGTTGGTATTAGAATCACCAGTAAAGTGTAAAAAAGTTGTTTGTCCTTAGCAGAGCTGCTTTCAAAGAATCATTCAGGAGATTCGCAGATACTTACCATAATTCAGGTGACGTTAAAAATGACAAATGTCTTTCCAATGTTGTCCAAGAGTGTTTTGTTCCAGTGCCTGGAAGCTAATGGAGAACTTCATATAAGTTTGAAGTAGATGAGTAGTTCTCTTCTGACAATTAATGATAAATCCCACATTGTTTTGGTATTGAGAGAAATGGTTAAGATAATCGTGAGAAGTTATCATACGAAATACTGACGTATACAGTCCTGCAGTCTGTGTTTTTTTTTTAAATAAATTGGAATTTCAAATCTAAAGTTATATTGATGTTGAACTTCTGGAGTTAAATGAACCTCTTAGCATCACAAAGTTTGCCTTGGCACAGTCCCAGTGTATTAAGGTTTTGCTATATATCAAGCCACCTTTCAAAACAGATGTAGGTAACTTTTTCCAGAAACGCCTGAGATATTTTGAAATCCAGATAAAATGAAAAGTATGGGATTTTAAAACAGAGATCAATTTCCTTACAATAGTCCTTCAAAGTGGATGTTGATCCTGGGTAAAAAAGACTTTATCGAACAATTTTTTCTCCCATTGGTATACATGCAGTATTGATTAATGGGCAAAGCAAGTATGATTTGTTTGGTAAGCTTATGCAAACTGGTTTGAACCAAAGTATTAGAGACCTTGGTAGTTGTTATACAGCGCTCAAAGAGACTTTTATCATCACTGATAGTATTTTTGGGGTTCCAAGACATCACTTCAAATTTAGTATTTTTATGAAAATTTGATGAAACACTGTTAAGTTTGTGTGAAATATAAGTGAAGGTGAAGAATAGATGTTTCAGGTGCAGATGTAAAAATGGTCTGATAGTCAGCATAGAAATCAATTTTGTATTCCCAGCCTGGCGATATAAAATGTGATACTGATTGATCTTGCCTTATCTTTAAGAGATAAGAGCTGTATATAGAGATTGACTAATGCTGGAAGGGAGCAGGGGGTGAACTTTGTCTGGTCGCACATGTTATCGAACTTTGATGGTTTTTATCAATGTGTTCATCTGTAAAGTAATAGTAGACCTCTATCAATTATTGCACGGACAAATTTAATTTTTTGCTACATGGCCCAAGGTGATTCCATGTTTAAGGGCTATTCGAACAGGTTTAAAACAGATGTAGCCCTAACCAGCAGTATGAACTAAGTGATATGTCGGTATACTGAGAGGAGGCTCTCTTTTATTCTTTGGTAGGTGTAATTAAAAGATCTGGCGATGTTTGTCTGGATCCTCATGATGTTCTCCAGATGCATGTGAATCTGGCTACTGCCCTTGCTTCTTTGGAAATGCTGCTCGTATTGTCCAACCACCTTAACCAGTGGGCACATGAAGACATTGTATTCCACATGGGTTATGGAGGAAGTCTGTGACAATATGTATAACTCATTATGAAAGGGTGATACCACAGATCCATTTAGCACATGTTCCTATAGTGAGAAGGGAATGTGTGGATCTATTTTAAGGACATTTCAGTTGCCTTTGCACATTCTCTTAGCCATTTGTTTGTTGTTCTTGAAGATTTAAAAAAACGATTCTCTTAAATTTGTTTAAAATACAACATTATCTTCGGTAAAAAAAAGCATATTCCTGTTGTGTTAAAAAGTACTGTTGTGTTTTTTTTACAGCAGATTACAATCTCCCAGATAGAAGTATGGAGTCTTAATGCAAAGTTCTGGCAGACCTCATCAAACCTTCAGTCCCTTTTGGCAAATATTTTTAATTTCTTTTATGTTGCAGTATTCCACTTACCTTTTCTCCGTAGAACTTGTTTGCATGCATTGTCTGCTAATGTGGATTTTCTGTTGTTTATGAACTCAGTAGTGGTCACATTGTTTTCTAGATTAGCTGTCCTCACTGCATGGTCAATGAGCTTTGTATGTACAAGGATCTGGCTGAATTGGAGAGACTTGGGATTGGCCGGCTTGCTGTCAGGAAGCCTCTGGAGTAGGTAAATAAGCCACAGTTTTAACTACTCTGCTGGTGCTGCTCCTGTACTTAGCATATTTGTGTCACTTTCTGCACTGAGGAATAAACAGTGAAGTGAAAAATGTATTTGATGGTACTGGTGAACATGCTCTCTTAAGCAAACAGGTGAATTATTATCTATTACATTTCAAATCTGATCAGATGGTTGGGGGGTCAGAAGTCTGCATACAGTCATCCTCTGACAATTTCTGCAATCCTGCAGTCTCCGTATTCCTTTTTTAGACACCTTTTCAAGGCTCCTCAAACAAAGTAGAGCTCTGATGTCATGCTTATGCATTTCAAGTGTTTACAATGTGTCTCAGCTAGTTTCTGCCAGGAAACCATTGAGCAATTATGTGTTCACAAACTCCAAGTGTACATTTACTACAAAAGTGTAAGTTACATGTCTCCACCCCCTGAGTACGGCAATTGGCCTACTCTTATGTAGGTGAGTGATGTTGATTCGTAAATCCCTCTCTGAGACTCCCAAAACCCCTCCTTAAGCCTACCTAAAACACTCTTATTCCTCCCTAATCCCGTCCCCTTTTGGAATAAATCAATCATTTATTAAAGCCACTCCCCGGTGTCCTGCTGATATTTACTACTAAAATGTATACTTAGGTTTGTGGAGACAGCACAGTCTGGGCAAAGAATACTGCTCACACAAGTACAGGTAATTGTAGAGGCAGAAACTCCACACATAGTTTGTGAATAGCACTTTGTAATACTTTTTGAATTACTGCAATTCTATTACAAAGTACAGTTAGTGAATGCCAGATTCCGTTTCGGGTCACTGCCGTTGATGACGCTGATGTGTAGATGGGGTACAAAAACAGAAACAAGTACATGCCCAGCCTGTGGTGTAAAAGCAGAAACGGTTGAACATTTTATGTTTTTTTGCCCCGTATACTCCCTTCCCAGGTCTAAGTGGATCCGTCATATTTGCCGCGATATGGGGATAAGAGATTGTGCCTCTGCTTTGAGGGTTTTAAAAAGTCACCATTCCACGGTTTTAATACTTGCTGTCAGTAAATATTTATTAGCAGCATGGCGAATACGCAATTCCATTGTAAAGACTGTGGCCCTCATTACGAGCCTGGCGGTCTATGACCGCCAGGCCCGCGGTCGGTGGGAGCACCGCCGACAGCCTGGCGGTGCCCCGCAGGGCATTCTGACCGCGGCGCTTTGGCCGCGGTCAGAAGAGGGAAACTGGCGGTCTCCCGCCAGTTTCCTGCTGCCCCATTGAATCCTCCAAGGCGGCGCAGCTTGCTGCGCCGCCGAGGGGATTCTGACACCCTCTACCGCCATCCTGTTCCTGGCGGTTCGCCCGCCAGGAACAGGATGGCGGTAGGGGGTGTCGCGGGGCCCCTTGGGGCCCCTGCAGTGCCCATGCCAATGGCATGGGCACCGCAGGGGCCCCCGTAAGAGGGCCCCGCTCAGTATTTCACTGTCTGCATGGCAGACAGTGAAATACGCGACGGGTGCTACTGCACCCGTCGCACCTTCCCACTCCGCCGGCTCGATTACGAGCCGGCTTCATCGTGGGAAGGTCGTTTTCCCCTGGGCTGGCGGGCGGCCTTTTGGCGGCCGCCCGCCAGCCCAGGGGAAAACTCAAAATACCCGCCGTGGTCTTGCGACCGCGGTACGGTATTTTGGCGGCTCCCGCCAGGCGCGCGGTCACCGCATCCGGCGGGAGTCGTAATGACCCCCTGTGTCTTAATCTAGAGCCTTATTTTCATTCTTTTACTCTTACAAGAACTGTAGGAAGGGGGGTGGAACCGTGTTATATGTATTATGTGTATTATGTGTACTGAGAATTTTAATTAGACTATGCTTTTAGGAATCCATGTTTTAAAATAACCTTCATTTATGTTCTATAATATTATTACTATTGGTTTTAGTTCTATTTTATTCTTATTATTGTACATTCGCTTTGATGATCGATTGATCGAATAAAGCATGTGTTAAAACAAACAGTTAGTGAATCAGGCGGCCTGATGATAATAATTGGGAGGCTGCCATCATCCTGCTCGTTCATTGAGGCAACATACTGAATGGCCTTGCACATGGATTCATGAAGTTCTCTTCACCAACCAGGGCATCAGGATTTGCAACGCATAGATGATCCACAACTCAATATGAAAGACCCCATGATCAAGAACATTTGTTGAACCAAAGGTTTTGCCCTCATCCATTTTTGGATGGTAAGTGCTTATCCCACTCCGAGACAGTCAGAGACTCAGACCACTGTCATTGTCATCTTTACAAAACAAGCTAAATGTATGGGTATAGGCGTAAGGGTCAAATATTTGGGGTATAGAGTTAAGAATTTAAGAAGCAGGAGTATAGGGGTATTAAAACTATAGAAGTGAAGGCGACAGTGGTAAGTGTTTTGGATGTAGGTTTAATGTTTATTTTGTGGGGGGTATAGGATTAAGGAATTTGGGTAGGGGGTAAGTGGTTAAGGATATAGGGTGAATAATTTTGCATGGAGGGTTATGTTTTTCTGGTATAGTGGGAAGATATTACAGGTGTAGGATTATGGGTTTAGACTATTGCTGTCAGGGCTATGGGTTAAAGATATAGAGGTTAAGGGTTTAGTATATAAGGGTAAAGGTTTGAGGACTGGGTTATAGGATTGAGAGTTTGGGGTATACGTTTAAGTCTTATGGGGTTTGGAATTATAGCATTAGGGGCTATGAGACGAGGTGTAAAGGGTATAGCTGTAACACCTAAAATTGCATTTGTTCAATGTTATAGTTAGAAATTGTTTACTTTAAGGTGTGTTAATAAGTGTTAAAGTTACTTTTAGTCTATTTATATGAGAAACAATTCAAATGTTGCTTTTCACTTTAACATTACACTTAGCTAATTTCAGTGAAACCACTGTAGTTTTGAGCCGATGTAAATAAATGTAATAAAAGTAAACTGATGCTATTTCTCCATATGAAATCTGAATTAATAAAATACAACCTTAAAGGACCACATCAGTCAGGCTGTGATAGACTACATTTACTGATCCAGCAGCCATGAGTCGTCGACAAGGTCTGGTCCATCACATACAAGGCTCTAACAATAGTGCACCGGCCTACCCGGCCGAAAAACGAACTTACTTTTGGATATCCATTACCAACTGAAGTCACACCATTGATGTAATTGAATCTAAAGGCATGCGAAGGAAAAGGCCGGAAGACAATCAGATTTTGATTGTAACAGCTTCTTCTGATTGAACGTGTGTGAGTTAATATGGTGTTGCATGCCTTTGAAGCGCATTTATTTTTACAATTCATGTCCAGGATACTTAGGCCCTGATTCTTACCTTGGCGGGCGGCGGAGGCCTCCCGCCAAAGTACCCCCGCCAGAACACCGCACCGCGGTCGTCAGACCGCTGCAGTGATTCTGGGATTTCCACTGGGCTGGCGGGCGACCGCCAAAAGGCCGCCCGCCAGCCCAGTGGAAATCAACCTTCCCACGAGGACGCCGGCTCTGAATGGAGCCGGCGGAGTGGGAAGGTGCGACGGGTGCTGTTGCACCCGTCGCGTATTTCAGTGTCTGCAAAGCAGACACTGAAATACAAAGTGGGGCCCTCTTACGGGGGCCCCTGCAGTGCCCATGCCATTCGCATGGGCACTGCAGGGGCCCCCAGGGGCCCCACGACACCCCATACCGCCATCCTGTTCCGCCAGGAACAGGATGGCGGTATGGGGTGTCAGAATCCCCATGGCGGCGCAGCGAGCTGCGCCGCCATGGAGGATTCTTATGGGCAGCGGAAAACCGGCGGGAGTCCGCCGGTTTTCCTCTTCTGACCGCGGCCAAAGCGCCGCGGTCAGAATGCCCTGAGGGGCACCGCCAGCCTGTTGGCGGTGCTCCCGCCAACCCTGGCCCCGGCGGTCCATGACCGCCGGGGTCAGAATGACCCCCTTAATTTCTTAATATTAAGAAAGCAAAATGCACTGATGCTTTTCTGCTCTATTTTACTTTTGGAACATACTTACCGAACGGTAATAGTTCATTGGCATTGCATATGCTTATTTTCATTGACAGTGTTAATGCTAGGCCAGCTATGTAGTTTTCATTTATATTTCTATGTTTGCCAACGGGTTTTCAGTTCTGAACTTATTTTCAGAGCAAAATGTCATTCAGGTAACGTCTTCAACGTTTGTGCACAGATAGTGCTAGATGATTAATTAATTAATTAATTAACTACCCCTTCAGCCTTTCTTTTACTTTGTCTATCTTTTTAATCTTGGTAAGCATAGACATTAATAAGTATATTTTAAAATGTGCGGTAGTTGAGTGAACCATACTAATTTTATACTATTTTAGATTGTGTTGTTGGTTTTGTAACCTTTAAAGTAAGGGTATGCAAAATTTGCATAGTATGCTTTGTCTAATTATGTGACATTACAGCAAAAATGTGTGAAATTGTTCAGATTTATGCAAAATGCTCTAATCTGTCGTTTCGCTCTACATTTTAGAGCAAAATGAATCCTCATGTACATTTTTGGTGCATTTAAACAAGAGCAGTGCGAACAACAGGACCTCACTATGTTGTTCCTGTGCGGTTGCGATAAGTTTATTCCAAAAATTACGTACTTTTTTAGTGGGAACGATGCATAATTACGTGAAGAGGCACAATGACTTAAGTTTGGGAATTTAATTAGGTGAACTATGCTGGCGTAATTTTAATTTCACCCAGGCCAACTTTAAATATGTTTGTGCTCTGAGTATGAAAAAATCTTTTCTATGTCCTCCCTGTTTTCCTGTAAATGGATTAACATTTCTGGATTTTTAGAGCACGTGTTGTGGCCCAGTGACAAAGCAGTATGCTTTATTCTCTCTGCACTGCCTCTCCTGCATCTGAGGGGCATATTTATACTCCGTTTGCGCCGAATTAGCGTCGTTTTTTTCGACGCAAATTCGGCGCAAAACTAACGCCATATTTATACTTTGGCGTTAGACGCGTCTAGCGCCAAAGTATGAGGAAAGAGCGTCATTTTTTTGCGTGAACGCCTTCCTTGCGTTAATGAGATGCAAGGTAGGCGTTCCCGTCTAAAAAAATTACTGCGCCGCAAATGCGTCGTATTTATACTCCCGGGCAAAAATGACGCCCGGGAGTGGGCGGGGCAAAAAACCCCGCATTTGCGCCGGATTTTAGCGCCTATGTCAGGGCAGGCGTTAAGGGACCTGTGGGCTCAAAATGAGCCCACAGCTGCCCTCCCATGCCCCCAGGGACCCCCCCTGCCACCCTTGCCCACCCCAGGAGGACACCCAAGGATGGAGGGACCCACCCCAGGGACATTCAGGTAAGTTCAGGTAAGTATAATTAATTTTTTTTTATTTTATTTTTTTGGCATAGGGGGGCCTGATTTGTGCCCCCCTACATGCCTCAATGCCCAATGACCATGCCCAGGGGACATAGGTCCCCTGGGCATGGCCATTGGGCAAGGGGGCATGACTCCTGTCTTTACTAAGACAGGAGTCATGTAAATGGCGTCTGGGCGTCGTTAAAAATGGCGCAAATCGGGTGGAGGCGATTTTTTGCGTCAACCTGACTTGCACCATTTTTAAGACGCCCTAGCGCCATTTTTCCCAACGCCGGCGCTGCCTGGTGTACATGGTTTTTTTCCACGCACACCAGGCAGCGCCGGTCTGCTTGCGCCGGCTAACGCCATTCAATAAATACGGCGCCCGCATGGCGCTTCAGAATGGCGTTAGACGGCGCAAAATTTTTTGACGCTAAACTGCGTTAGTGCAGTTTAGCGTCAAAAAGTATAAATACGGGCCTGAGTATTTTAATTTTTAGGCACACCTAATATTTTATTCACTTCTCACCGCCTTTGCACCACATGACCCTATACTTCTGCTGGCTGCTTCTAAACGGACTCCAGGCCAGTAAAAGCACTACACCTCAAGAGTTCCCTCACGCCCCTCATCTATTAATAGTTTGTGTGGCTTATTATGCATTTAGTTATTTGAAAGCATTGCTGACCATCAACGCTGTTTAATTATATCCCTTCATACACCGTTGCCAAGAGTGAATGAGTATTGCTCTTTAGACACATTTGTTTTTGCTTCCGTGGCACCTAAGTGCATATTTAAAAAGCACTATTATTTGCTCTTTTTTTGTAGCTGTGTTATGATGCAGTCTCTATGCGATACATTCCATGATTTTTATACTCGACTTTACCACTTTGTATGTTTTATCTTCCAATTGTCTTTTTTAAACCAGCGGGAATCGATTTCCAAATGCTAGAATCACTGCATGCACCGCTGATGCGTACTACTACTCTGTTTCTGCTGCTTAGGAGATGTCTCTCCTTTTACCACCTATTTTGTTTTTACTAATGTTATCAATATATTTTGACATAGTCCATTAGACATTACTTTCTATTTTTGAAGCGCTTTGAAGAACAGGAGTTACTGTTACCCACCACTAGTACGCAGCTTAGTTATCAGGTTTCACCTGCACAGCGCGCACTTGCTCGCTGTGCTCGCAAAGTCTTTTGTTACTAAATAAAATATATACATGGAGCCCGCCCCATTACTTACCTCTACTTATCATTGGCTAGATCCACCTCACTATTCTTACGATTGGCTAACTCCCACATTAGTCAAATTTACTTGCATCCTGTTGGTCAGCAGCTCTTTACTCCATTGGCTGGCTCCCATGTTGGTCTCATTTCCTGGCTTGAAGTCGTCGTCCATGCAATAGCGATTGCACAAACTACTTCTTCTAGTGGCCAGGGTCCTTTCTCTGACCACATTCTTCCCCAAGGTATTTTTTTTTAACTTTATCAAATGCTGGTGGTGTTTGTACAGCTTTTTCTGTATGAAAACTGCTAATGTTTCAATGTCCCTGTTGCCCTAGAGCAGGTTTTCAAGTGCAGTCAGACAATTTCTATCTGCATCTTTGCTTTTGTGGTGATTGAAGGTGATTGCTTAAAATGTATTAATCCTGTTGGTTGGAAAGTGCAGGTCTGCTCTTTATTTTGATTCGATGGGATGGGGAGAGTGGTTGCGTGTTTATAATTAGCAACAATCTTTGTTGACTCTTGGGTGTGTTTTTTTAGCTGGTGTTGCAATGATTGTTTAGATTATGACAGTGTTTACTTTTCCGAAAGCTTTGCCTTTTATAAATAGCACATGAAGTGTTTCGTAGGTAACAAATGACCAGCCTACTTATCTCTACCAACTAGGACATATAGAGACCCTGCTCCACTGGGACCATCTCCGAAAGAGGATCATTAACGCCCACTTGAGCATCTTAGGTGGAGTTTGCCACCTATCAGCTCTGGTAACAGAAACATGAGATTGTAGTTTATGGCTCCTTTGAAGTTGATTGGAGACAATGTTCTCCAAGTAGAAGTTCATAAACAGGATTGAAGATGAAGCTGTAGGTGTAACTGTAAGGTGGGGGAACAAATGGAACAGGAGAGCACAAGAAACATGGAGGGAAGCGATTGGTGGATGATGATGGAGGGAGAGAAGCATGGAAGATAGAGAGAACGATTGGAAGGCTAGATGAAGATTAGAGAGAGGGTTGGCTGGATGGAGGAAAAGAATGGAGAGAGTATGGACGGATGGATCAGTGACGTAATGGATTGCTGAAGAGGGTGTTTGAATGGACAGGTGGATGGATAAAGAGAAGAAAGGACAGAAACCTTTCAAAAGAAGGATAGAATGAAGGACATTTGAACGGACGAATGGATGGGTAAAGAGAGAATGGTGGAGAAAAGATGGGATGGAAAAGAAAAGTAGGATGCCATTTAGAAGTGGTGAAATAAATGACACAAGACAGTGGGACTAATGAATAGAAGGGTGGAAGAAAGGAAAAAACTGAAGGAATGGTGGAAATAAGGAAAGAAAAGTGGAGTGGAGAACGGATGAAGAGAAAGAATATAGGAATGAATTAAACAAAGAAGAAAATAAAAAAGGAATGAAGTAAAGAAGGAAGGCAAAGTGGCATCAGAGGGATAGAAATCAAAGAATTTAGATATGAAAGAAGGAAAGGAATATGGAAAGAAGAGAACTATAGAAAGAAATAAACTCTGAAAGAAAGACGTCAAATAAGTGAAGTGAAAGGAGGAAAGAATAATAGAAACAAAAAATTAAAGACAGCAGAAAATAACGAAATTTAGATGAAGTAAAGAGAACCAAGAGTGATGAAGAACTGATAAAAACAAAACGAGTGTAGAGGATCGGAATCCCGATAGCCCTAGGGTGAAAAGCATTGCTTTGCACGTGTAGCTCTTCCAAGCTGTCTGTACAAGCTGTAGCTTTCTTTAGCCAGGTTCGTTTGCCCCACTCTCTTGTTCAGTGACACTTGGTATATGGTTCAAAGTTGAGGATATTTACTTTTCTGGTTACTCTCCTGAGTGCCTATGTTTCTGGTGCAATGGATTACGTGTTATTTATGGGAAATTAAAATGAACAGCTGTGTTTCCAGTTATCTTTGAACACAACAAATATACCAGGATTCCTGGCAGATGTGGCATCAGGAGAGGCAAGGAAGCGCTTGAGTGCAGCGCCACTATCCCTGCACCCCTTAGCACTGGCCTACTGCCACCATGTGTGAGCCGTATTTAAAATACGGCACACCATGGCGCAGGGTAAGGGGCAATAGAGTTATTTTTAATGACTCTATTGATGTACTCTACAGGAGTAGCACCAAACTGTTGGCAGTACTACGGAGTACATAGGGGTCCATTTTAAACATTGGAAGCCTCCTTTTAAAGCCTGCTCTTGAGCAGGCGTTCAAAGTGTCGTAATAAATGGTGCAAGGAAATCCCATTCCTTGCACCTTTTTACCTGCTCCCCTAATGGGGGAACACCCCCTTTGCATACATTATTCCTGGTGCAGGCATAATGTAGCGCAAAAGGTTACAGGGTGGTGCAATGCATGCATTGCGCCATCCTGTAAATACGGCATGGAGATTTTGGCCTCGTTGGGCCACATTAACGTAAAAAGAATTGACGTTATGTGGCGCAATGTGGCGCTAGGGGCCTGTAACTATGCCCTTCAGTTTTTTGTTATACTATTAAGAATGTTTTTATACTAGGTTGTGGGGTGTGCTATAAAGAGCTGAAAACTTTTTTTTTTTTTTTGCATTTCTGGTAATGAGGGCAAAAACAGGACACTAGATAACCCTCATATGGGACCATATTTATAATTTTTCCATGCAATGCAATGCAGCGCAGCAGGACGTCTTGCTGTGCAGAATGAAAGGAGAGGACAGGAGTGTGCCATATCTATGAAGGGACACCTTCCTTCATAGAAACAATCCTGTGAGGCTTTTTGTCTTTCTACACATGATGCAGAATAATATAAAGATATTTCTTCTTGTTACTCCTACCTTCGGAAGCTGTAGCATTTTGATTCATTCCCAACTCTACTACTCATGGTAAATCTGGGAATGCACCAAAATCCGTGGGTGGATACGTGGGAACATTGATGCTCCATGTATGGAAACCTCCCTAGGGGAAAGAAACGCAAGTCAGCGACTATTGTTGCCTTGCATTACTTCAGATTTACCAAGCACTGCAGGGCCACGCAGGGTGGACTTGCATGGCTTGGTAAATCTCATCTAGGTTTTGTGTCACCCTTGCATTACCTTGTGTGGGGCACGGAGGACACATATCTTGTTAAATATGCCCCCTGGTGTCTTCTGCTGTACTGTGAGTCAGAAGTATTAACAAGAACACAGCTTCAGGGGGAGATTGGGGTGTTACACCTCCCTAAAAAATAGTTGGGAACAGGTGCTTTCAGTTGGGTATTGTGAGATATCAGTCAGATTTCAGCAGGTATTCTTGCATACACACAGACAAAAAACAGGCACCACACTCTGTGAAAGCCCTAAAAAATATTAGTTATTTTACAAAATATTGTGTTTGTGTGTCAGTACTCCTGCCAACCCACATTCTTCTCCCTTTCCATTTCCCCTTGGGCCCCACTCATGCACTCTGCTTGTCAGATAATGGCCCTTATTATGAACTTGGTCGCAAGCACCGCCGACCGCCGTGCTGAAGGTGAACAAAAGACCGCCAGTGGCGATGAATTGCACACCACTGTATAATGATGCCAAAAAGACAAACCTCCAAAAATCTGCCAACCTCCACCCACAGCCAGGGCCAATGATGGCGGAAAGGCAGTACACCACACCCCGCCACCGCCATGCAGACAAATCCCCGGCCACCAAATAATGATGCACAAATCAGCTTGGCGGACAGTGAATGTCGAACGACCATTGGTAGTACAAACCGACACGGGCAGCAAAGGGACCGGCCAACAACAAATGCACACATTGGCAAGTTCGAAAAGCACACACCTGAAACACATCCACAACACTTTAAAACACACACATACACACCCCACAATCCTTTACAATGCCAATAGCATGAAAGATATTGACACCACAACACGCATACAGTGAACTAACCATCACAGAAGTAACACACACAAAAGCACTACCAAAACTCAGACATTGCAGACCCACCATCACAAGCCACACACCCAACCACACAACAGCACCCTCACCAACACACCTACAACACAACACCCACAACACACACCATGGCACTCCCGAAGCACCCCTGCTTCACTGACATGGAGTTAAGGACCATGGTGGATCAAATACTCAGGGTCGAGCCACACCTATTCGGGGCACAGGTGCAGCAGACACCCTTGGCCAGGAAGATGGAGCTATGGCAGAGGATAGTCAACAAGTTCAATGCAGTGGGAAAACATCCACGCACAAGGGACGACATCAGGAAGAGCTGGAATGACCTGGGGGGAAGGTGCGTTCCATGGCATCCAGGCACAACATCGCCGTAGAGAAGACAGTTGGTGGTCCCCCCCTCTCCCCGAATATACCGACTAGGAGGAGAAGGTCTTGGCTATCCTTCACCCGGAGGGCCTCACTGGACACACTGGAGGATTGGACTCGGGTAAGTCTACTACAATACCCCAACAGTCATCACACCTGTAAAGCATGTTTCACCCCATACCTCTCACTACCACCAGGACTCCATCCCCTACCCAGTCCACAACACCCACCCACTTATATCCAAGTCACCTGCATGCCCACAATCCCCCATACAAATCACCATCCAACCCCCTGTGCACAGTCACCAACCCATGCATGTAATCTCAGGAGCACCACAACACCCACAATGTACCACCTCCCCTCAATAAATGCATCAAAGAGAACGCGAAGGGACCCTGCATGCCACTACATGGGAATCCAACTACCAATTACTGCTGACCAGTGCTGCAATTGACAAGGATGTGCAGGACACCCACATCTCAATTCTCTCACCCACAGGCATCACCACCCAGACAGAGAAGTCAAGGAGTGCCAGTCCTCCACCTGAAGATGAAGGGCCCATTCAGGAGAGTGCAGATGGATGTCTGGACACAGAGGACATCCCTGGCCCATCACACACCCCTGGACAGTCACTCTACAGAAGCCCTACACAGGACACCACTGACACCCCTACCAACCAGCCACCATCATCGGCTCTGGCCCAACGCCCCCACGCCAGTGTCCCCAAACCATGGACTGCCTGCCCACAGGTACAGAGGCCTGAGCCCTCACCCACAAACACGCAGGATGATGAAGTGCCCATTTCAAGTGTGACTGCCAGACTTATGCAGGGGACACAGGCACAGGGGTGCTAGGGACAGTGGGAGGGTTTCAGTGGCATGGGGGGTGGCTCAAGGAGGGATGCTGCTGCCCAGGAGGCCATTGCTGAGGTACTGGGAGCATACCACCATTCCCAGGACAGGATGCCCCAAATCCTGGCTACCTTGGAGGAGAATCAGAGGCTGCAGGTAGCACACCACCAGGAGGCCATGGAGCAATGGAAACAGCGCAATGCTACCATGTCCACCATTGCAGGGGTGCTGCAGCACCAGACAAACATCCAGCCTGAGTTCTTCACCCACCTGCAGGCCCCCTCCACTAGCCAGGACACTGCCCTGCCATCTACATCTACAGCAGCTACTGAACTGGTGGCACTGCCAGAGGACTCACAGGACACCAGCACCCCTTCCCCTGCAGCCCAGCTTCACCCTCGCAAACGTGGCCTCATACCCAGACAACCCACTGAAACACCAGCCAAGACCACTGCCAGGAAGTGACTCTGTCCTGAACTGTCTCCCTTGGTTGCCACTGAGCTACCTTGTTGACATGCCAGTGCCACATCTTCCAATGGCCCTATGGACTGTGCCCTTATGCTACCAACAGCTGTGCAAACGTACCTGAGAATGTTGTTCACCATGTGCCCACTCCCTTCTACTGTCCCATCACTCATGGATGTTTTGACTTGGAATAAATACACTTGTGGGTGCATCCTAAATCTCTGTCCTTATTTATTATGAGCAATCAAATGTGATTGTGTGTGAAATAGCCAGTTACCATCATGGTGCCTATTGCGTTGCAGGAGGGGGTCTAACAGACTGTAGTGTCTGAAGTATGTCACACTGTACATTACATTGCGTTAAGTCATATTTGCCACTTCAGTCATGAATTTGCTACATCACTGGTAAGGGACACCACAGCACTTACTACATGAGTCAGCCTAAAACAATGTAGTGAAGCCATCAGCATCACAGAAAATGTACCTGAGAGTCACTGGAAGTATAGCCGGATTAGCTGGGTCCTGGAGTTTATGTCTTCCCCCTCTTCTTCACCATCACTCTCATCCCTTCTATGAGGTGGCAGGGCTGATTGGACAGCATCCTCCTCTTCAAGAAGTGGGATGGCTTTCCTCACAGCCAAGTTGTGCAGCATGCAGCAGGCCACCACTATCTTACACACCATGTCAGGGACATAGCACAGGGATCCTCCAGAGAGATGCAGGCAACAAAACGTTGCCTTCAGGAGTCCTATGGTCTGCTCAGTCACCCTCCTAGTTTGACCATGTGCCTCATTGTAATGCCTTTCTGCATCTGTCCTGGGATTTCTCACAGGTGTCAGGAGCCATTGCATGTTTGGGTAGCCATAATCCCCTGCAAAGGTGGATGAAAGAGGGTTGAAAACACAATATCTACTTGCATACAGCCTGCCTGTCAGCTATGTAACTGATCCAGTGTCATACACGCTCACCTACGGACCCAGCTCTGTCCCCCTGTAGTGTCATGTGTGGCACACTGCTGCTTCTCAGGACAAATGAATCATGGACTGATCCTGGGAACCTTGCATTGACATGTGAAATGTTCTGATCAGCAGTACACACCAAATGGACATTCATGGAGTGATAGTTTTTATGATTCTAAAACACCTGTTCATTTACTCCATCAATGGCACCTATCACATGGGGGATATTTGCAAAGGCAAAGAATCCTGATTTGACGGCGGTAAGATCAGCCCGTTGGGGAAACTGCCCATAGCTTTGTAGGTGTTGCACGAATGCATTCAAGAAATTGGGCAGGATGTGGCTGAACATTGGCTGAGATACCCCGGCAGCCATGCCCACTGTCACTTGGAATGAGCCTGTGGCGAAAAAAATGTAGCACAGATAGTAATTGCACAGTTGTAGGTATGGTGTGGTGATTCCTATTAGCAGGCTTCAGAACAGGCTCCATTTCTGCATAGAGTTCAACGATTGTAGCTCGATTCAGGCGGTAGTTTCTGATGATGTGACATTCCTCCATGGTTGCCAGATCAACCAGGGGTCTGTAAACAGATGGGGCTCTCTCTTACCATCTGGGTCTGCACCTACGGGGGAGGAAGGAAGACACATTGAGTTTGGACATACACTTGCATCACATGGTGACAGAATTCATGTTTTACTGTGACACAAATGTACCTCACACAAAGAAGGAGGTAATCCTGTCAGGCTAATGTGTTGTGAGGTGTCTAAGTCATAATGACATCACAGTGTAGACACACTTCCCACCATGATTACATGTGGAGGACCAGTACTCATGTCAGTACTCGATGAAGGGGAGAGGGGATGGAGCAATGGATGAGGCCCCCGGCCAAGCTATGGAGGCGTGGTGGAAGCAAAATGGCAGCCTCCTGCCATACAGGTAGTTTAGTGTGTTAGTGAGTTCATTCCACTGGCTTTACTCATCATGGGAGTAGGTGATGTTCACTGCCATGCACCTGATCATTGGATAACATGTTTGTCAATGGGGAAGCTGGGCCAATCATGATTCCCGCCAGCGGTGACGGTGCACACCGCCGCAGTATCTACCGCCATTTTGACAGGCCCTTGACACTTGACTCCTGCACTACGAGAAGGGAAGAGCTCCACTGCGTGTACTGCTGTGTCCTGACTCTGGTCCCTGAGATGGCACATGTTACAGGGGAACGGGTCCCGGCCTTCACCGCGGAGGAGCTTGAGAAGCTGGTGGACGGGGTCCTACCTCTGTATGCCAGGCTGTATGGGCGATCAGAGGAGCAGGTGAGTTGCTATTTGTCCTCCTTAGATGTGTGTGAACGTGGCGGATGCATGTATGCATTTTTGTTCACTGTGTGAATGCTCATCCGCAGTGTGTCTGGCAGTTTTTGGCTTGGAATTTGTCCATATGTATGTCTCCATGGGCCATGTCAGGTTGAACGGGCATAGCATTTTCTGTTTCTTTACTCTGTGTGTCCCATGCAGGTCAGTGCCCATCAGAAGAGGGGACTGTGGCAAGCCATCGCTAATGAAGTGCAGATCCTGGGGGTCTACAACCGGAGGATCGCCCACTGCAGGAAGTGATGGGAGGACCTGAGGCGCTGGGCCAGGAAGACTGGAGAGGCCCAGCTGGGGAAGGCCTCCCAACGAGCGAGGGGTGCCCGTCGGACCCTGACCTCTCTAATGGCCCACATTCTGGCGGTGGCATATCCGGATTTGGATGGGCACTTGAAGGCAGCACAGCAGCCATGAGGGGGTGAGTACCAACACTGTTGTAATGCTGCGATGATGAGTGTAGTTAGGTGCTAAGGGGAGCATGCATAATAGTGCCAGGCACATAGACAGCTGTGTCCCTGCAGTTCTGACGCCCTCCACGTCTGTGGGATAGTGTCCTAGTTAGTTTTGGCTGGGTCTGTAGGCCTGTGAGGGGTCCCCTGTTTGGGCCAGTGTATTCAATGTAGCCTCATGGACTTGCAGATGTGTTGGCTTGGCATCGTCTCTCATTGGTTCACTTTACAAAGTGTATCAGAGTAGTGGGGCAGGATGGGAATGTAGTGTACTGTGGGGTCATGCGTACCAGTCAGGGGTACATTCATAACATGTGTTGTGTCTGCTGAGGGTTAGTGCTTGAGCTGGGTGGGAGTGTATGTGTCCCAACATGTACATATTTCCTGGAATTGACATATGTCTTTCTTGTTTTGTCCCCCCCATGCTCCTGTGTCCTTGTGTACTCTAGCATCATCTGGCGAGCGAGCTGAGGCACTGGTGAGTGGGGATGCTGCAGCCCACGGGACCCATGTGGCAGAGTCAACTGATGCCAAGGGGGCCAGTGGGTTGGAGGGCGAGGGGAGAACCACGGGGGAGGCAACTACCACTGGAGGTTGTTACTCCAATACCTCCTCCAATGGCAGCTCCCTGGTGGTGGCGAAGCCTACTGGGCCCACTGATTCTTTGCCATCTTTCACCCCCCCCATACCCTCCCAGTAGCTCCCCAATGAGTTGCCCGTGCCCACTCACCCAGGAGGGTGGGCGTCTCCTTCGCCGCAGGCACCTCATCCCCTGCCCCAGTCAGCCCTGCTGCCCTCATGGAGGAGGCTATTGACCTCCTGAGAACCATCTCTGTAGGGCAGACAACCATTGTGAATGCCATCCAGGCACTAGCATCCCAGATGCAGCAATGCAGTGCATACCTGGAAGGCATTCACAGTGCCATGTCTGGCCTCCAGAGATGTTTTCAGGCTCTGGCCTCCTCTTTGATGGCAGCCAGTGTCCCTGGTCTTTCCGTCCCCCTCCCACCACCTCTTTCCCTTCCACGCACCCCACTCCCTTCACCCATCCCAAGCATACATACAGACAGCCATGCGCACAGATAAACACACAAGAATCACACAGAGAAACACAAGCACCACACTTCCCACCACATGCAGGCACACACCCAACATACCAAAGAACACACAACAACATCCACCTCCCCCACTGTGTCAACCTCCCCTGCCTCCCTGTCCGTCACCTCACCATGCACACCCACATGCACTGTACCCTCAGTCACTGCTGCTGCCCCCATTCTTGCAGTCACCACAGCAGCTGACATCCAGTTATGCACCCCAGGCACCACACCTGCACTCACCATGGCTACATTCACAGTCACTTGCAGCACACTCACCAGATCTGCAGACAACCACACAGCATCCATATACACTGGCAGCAAGTCTTCTCCTACTGTGTCCACCCCCTCCCAAGACACTCAAACGCTCACACTCATCCACACACACACATCCACCATACAGAAGCAGACTAAACAGGCACCTGCATCCACGTCCAGCACACCTACATCTCGTACCGCCACTCCCTCAACCTCCACTCCGACCTGGCTCCAAAACCCCTCCAACTGCACCTAAAAAGCGTTTCCTCTCCCATGTTGACCTGTTTGAACCGACTGGCCCACCCTGTCTTGTCCCTAAACGTTCCAATGCCCTCACTCAGTCCAACCCTTCCTCTTCAAAGTCCTCTCCAGTCCGCCCTTCCTATTCCCGTGCACCTATCCCAGGGAGTAAGAAGCTCCGTGTTGCCCCAGGTCCCTCTGCCACCCCCCGAATTAGGCCCACTCTCCCTCCTTCCAAGGGCAAGCCCAAACCCTCTCCATCTCCACCTTCTAAACCTAAGCCCAAGAACCCCCCTTCCAAACATGACTCACCACCCCCACCACTCCCTGCCCCTGATCCCTGAGGTGCCTGGCTGCCCCATAGATGCCCTTCTCAGTGGAGTTTCCTTTCCCATCATAGGAGTCAGGTGTAGCCTATATTTGCCCTTCCAGGACTTGTACATATGGACTGGCCTATGGCCATGTTTGTACATTTATTTTTAATACAGTTGAAATACATTTTAGTGCCCAGCAGTCCTGTTGGCACAATATTGAGCCATTGTGCAGCGTTCACAATGGGGGTGTGGTGTGCACAAGTGTGCGCATTGGTGCAGGTAATTTTTGGCTTGTGTCTGGCAAGTAAATCTTGTTATGGTATGTATGGCTTGGGATGGTGGGAGGGGTTGGGAGTGCGTTGCGGTGTGGGTGTATGTGTAACTGTGCCCTTTCCTTCCATGTGTACTAGGCTGCGGTACTTACCGTTGTCGTCTTCGTCGTCGGTCACGGTCCTGGAGAAATATGGCAAAGAGAAGCACTGGAATTATTTCCAACTCTTGCTCCATGTCAGCGTGTTCTGTGTGCCTCCGGTGAGTGTTTCCCTTTATATGGGTCGTTTCCGCCAAGCTTTGCGTGGCGGTGGTTCCCGCCCCAGAACTGATGGTGGTGTGTCATTATTTGGTGGGCGGGTAGGGCCTTTCTGCCGGGCTCAGGATGGCCTCACCCATCGTCGGCGGGGCTACCAAAATGGCGGTGGGTGGATGGCCCACTGCCTGTTTCTCATGTGCTTCATCATATATGCCAGCCTGATTGTCAGAAAAATGAAGCTCACCCCACCTCCCATTCTTATTGACCAGGCTACACCCCTGAGTATTAACTTCCAGGCAAGCTTTATTCCTGAACCATTCAATTTAGCGCTCACTTTACTACTAATGAAAGTATGTACCCAAAAATCAGATGGTAACCCAGCTCATCCAAATTACACCCAACTAGCCCCCCTCCACTGCCACCATTAGTCATGATTTTGATACCACAACAGACTAACAGCTGTGTTTAAGCTCTGAAAAATATAGGCAAGGAAGAGCTACTGTTTAGGTGGAGGGCTCCTGTTAGACTTACCAGACTCCTGGCAAAAATAATGTGTTCCTTTCATGTGAAGGTGCCTTCTTGTGGGCTTAGCAGATTGTGTGTGGTTGGTCAAGCTGCTAGAAAGCTGGAGAAGAATAATCTTGGTGGTGTGAAAGGCCTTTGTTTCTCTACTCTATTATTATCACTGATTATTAATGTTTGCACTGTGTTTATAACCTGAAGTATTCAGCTCGTTTATATTTTGCTTTCTAAACCTCATAGTGTGAACTGCTACAATAACTGAAACATGCATTTTGGTGTGCAGTAAATCAAAGCTTATCTGAAGTATTCAGTTTGTTTATATTTTGCCTCCTGAACATCGTAGTGAGAGCCTGCTGCAGTAATTGAAACATGCATTTTGGTGTGCAGTAGATCAAAGCTTATCTGAAGTATTCAACTCATTTATATTCTGCTTCCTGAATATCGTAGTGTGATGCATTTTGGTATACAGTTAATCAAAACTTATATCTGTCAATGAACTCTTTGCTTATATATATATATATGCATAGATGCTCTTTGTAGTGTACTTATATATAAATAGATGCTTTTCATTGCTATTCTTATTCTACTATTGTTAATGTGCTAAATGCCTACATTTACCTGCAATTCTAGTAAACCTAAATTTTATTTATACCGAACAGGTGTCAAACAGTCTCCTGGATAAGACATTTGGTACCAGAAGTGGGGCATAAGTCAATAATGCCTCTTTGGGGACGTAAGAAAAGTGAGGCAGAGAGCGGAAGGCAGCATGGGGCAGAAGCCAGATCCATTCCCGGGTGGATAGCAACTGACCCGTTCTCTGGTGTGGCAGGACTCCTGAACCGGTGGGCAGCGCTGGTGTTATGGGAGGCATTAGATGAGAAAGTGACTCCTCTCTTAGTTGAAGATGCGGTTGAGAGTGTGAAGCTAAGAGGGGCGAATCTGGAGCTGAAAGCAGCAGGGCAAGTGGGATGGCTTTTCTTGTCTGCGCTCCGTACGGTATACGGGAAAACATTAACACAAGATGTAGAGATAAGAAAACTGCGGGATGAGGTTGCAGCCTTGCAGGAAAGGCAGTTACTTATGAAAGAGACCATAGAAAGTGCAGTGACTCGGGTTGATCAAATGGAGGCAAGGTGCACCGCATTAGCACTACAAGTAGCAAAACAGAAGAGTAGGCAGAAGCCTAAAATGCCCTCAACTGTGCAAGTGAGGGCACTGATATGCAAACAGAAAAGTAGGCAGAAGCCTAAAACACCCTCAACTGTGCAAGTGAGGGCATTGGTACGCAAAGAACATTGGGATCCATATACTTGGGATGGAACAGTCTCAGATAATGATGACTGGAATTGGGAGGATGAGGTGGAAGTACGTGTAACAGAACTAGGTGGAGTTGAAAGTGGAGAAGGACGTGTAGGTGAAATTGAAGGTGAAAAGGGAGTGAATGGTGGGCAAATACAGAATTCTCGTTTGGTAAGAGATTATATGCAGAGTGAGTTGTTGGAAAGAACCCGTATGTTTAGGCAGATGCCTGCAGAGCCTTTGTTTAAATGGTTGGTGAGATCGTGGGACACTGGAGCAAAAGATGCACTACAGAATCCTTTTACGTTAGGTCCCATCACAGAAGGAGACCCGTTTGAGCTGGACATGATAGCACAGGATGATATAGATGATGTAGTGATGTGGAGCCTATTACGCATAACTGATGATCGGCCGGTCACTTTAAAAACATGGGTCCCCTTACTAGGTTGGACAAGAGAAGGAGGGGTTGGCAATAAAGTAGGCAGAGCGCGGGAGTTTGCCATTGTGAAGTGGAAATGGTATCTGCAGCAGAGGGCAAAACCAGGACCAGCAGGAGTGTCGAAGTTAGAAGAAGGTAAGCTAGGGGCAGTGGACTTGCAGGCAATGGCCCCTGCACCAGAGCACTCTGAAATGGAATCCTCAACATTTGAGACAGCCCCGCCTTTTGAACAACTCACCGAAGAAGAACGGCAAAATGCATGGTTCACAGATGGTACCGCGTGGTACTATCAAGGAAAAAGACAATGGCAAACAGTTGCATTCCAGCCTGCTACAGAAACGATGTTGCTGCGAGGAGGGGATAATGAATCAAGCCAGCTTGCAGAACTGCAGGGGGTAGCAGCAGTGATCGAACAAGCCCCCATCGGAGAGAAAACATTTGTGTACACTGACAGTCGGGCCACTTACCAAGGACTAGTAAGCTGGGCCCCGACTTAGCCAAGGATGGATGGAAAATTAAAGGATCCCCCATTTCGGGAGGCGAGCAGCTATGAGAAGAGGTGTGGGAGAAGGGGCAAAAATGTCAAATCTATGTGGGACATGTGGATGCCCATTGCCCATCGGACACCTCACTTGCATCTCTATTCGACAACACCGCAGATCAGATGGCCAAAACACGAACAGTGGTCATCAATGAGGAGGCTGAAGCTGCTCTAGCAAACTGAGCCCATGCAACATCTGGACATCTAGGAGAGAATGACACTTATGCATGGGCACAGCAACGACAGATTTCAGTTACTAAAGAACAAGTGCAACAAGCAGTAAATGAGGGCCCCATATGCAACCAGATTAGACAAATGCCCCTGCAAAAGAAGCCTAGTGGCCATATCAGAAGAGGAACTGCAGCTGCTATAGTGTAGCAATTGGACTATATTGGCCGGTACCAAAAGAAGGAGGGAAAAGCTACGTATTGATTATGGTGGACACCTACTCTGGCCTTATGTTGGGTATGCCCTGTAAGTCTGCAGATCAAAAGTCCACTTTGCGAGGGCTAAACTACCTGATAAAACATTATGGGGCACCTGATGAGATCCAAACAGATAGGGGCACACACTTTTCAGGGAAGACAGTGCAGGGCTGGGTGCAGAAACACGGAATTTGGTGGATTGTGCACCATAGTTATTATCCACAAGCTGCAGGCATGATTGAGAGATATAAAGGATTGTTGAAAGAACAGCTAAAAAAGTTACCCGCACATCAGACTCTAAAAGGATGGAGTAGTAATTTAGACAAAGCCTTGTTCGAATTGAACAATAGACCAGTTGGGCAGCAGACTCCTTTCATTCGGATGACAGGGCATGATAAAGAAATCACCCACACAATGATTGTCTGGAAAACAGACCCTCGAGCTCGATTACCCTTACAGGCTACTTCTGGCAGTATAGGACTGGACCTGTTTGCTCCAGAGGATGGAGAAATACCCGTAGGACAGGTGAAAACTGTTCCCTTAGGAATAGGAGTAAGAGTACCACCTGGAACATATGGTAGAATTGACCCTCGATCCAGCCTAACCATCAAGGGAGTGTCAGTGCTAGGGGGAGTCATAGACCCAGATTTTAGAGGAGAGGTTAAAGTAATATTACTGAACCAAGGAGATGCTACTGTATCGTATCAAGCACATGACAGACTTGCTCAATTGAGTTGTGAACAAGCGTATACCCCCCACATTGAAGAAAGATCTGCCCCCCCTGATAACACCCAGAGAGGTGAGGGAGGATTGGGAAGCACAGGAAGAAGAGTATGGGTGCATCATCCAGGGAAAAAGCCAGAGGCAGGAGAGATATTGAGTCAAGGGGTGGGGAGTACGTATATTGTACTTTTAAAGAACTCTAATCTACCTGTATTTGTACCTGCAGTGAGACTTACCCCACGGTCATAAACGATGACATCTGCGTTGATGATAGCAGAGAATGCCGTTACTGACCTTCATGTCACTTGTGCACCTCAAGCCGCTAACGTAACTGATGACCAGGGAAATGTTTCACTTTGCAACATGGAGGTACATGGAGGCAAGTGGATGGCTGCCAAAGCTGTGACGTGGAAGGTAACTGGACAGCAAATCCGACATGCCAACAGACTGAACAAGGTGAAGGGGACGCCAGCAACAGTACAGGCTTTGAGTGATATACTAAACATGATATTTAAATATTGTGATACCAGGACACATGGTGGTTGTTACAATGAACAATAGAACACCAGCCTTCAGGTTTTATGTAACCGGAAGACGCATGGTTAACAACTTAAGCAACGTTTCTATAGTGCGATATAGAATAGGATGTAAGCAAGTTCTGCATGCAAGCATAATTAATTGTATTGTGTTACAGATAAATATTGCCAAGGGGAATGTCTCAAAGTATGATCCATTATGTGCACCATGGACACCACAGTTATGGCCCTTGCCAAAGTTACGCAATAGAAGAGATCTAGGGTCCTTGATAGCTGGGGCCACCGGAATCGGGGTAGGGGCCCTGAATTCTTTTGATGTTGAAACCATTAGGAATAAGCTATCTTCTACAGGATATACTACAGGAGAGGCCATAAAAGTAATTTCTCAATGGGGGCCCATACACTCACAAGAAGTATGGAAAGTCCTGCGTGGGTTGTATCACGATTGGCAATGGCATAATTTCACTTATGAACAATTTGAAAAAAAGAAAAAAAAAGCAGTGTCCAAGGGCATCCAGTGCATACTATGGCAAAGCATTGTTAATCTACAGTATGCTGACTTTAATGCAGAATGGGGACAGCCCCAGGGTGAATATTGGAGACAACAATTGCATTTGCCTGAAGAAATATGGGTAAAGCCCATACAGTTTCACGGTGAGGAAGAAATGTGTTATGCTCTTTTTGCTATAGTAAGAAGTGATTTTCCTCCTGACATGTGGTGCCCCTTTATATTGCTCCCCGTAGTGATAAGTAAAAGAATGGTGGACACCTCACACTGACAAAAAGTAGATTGATTAAACAAATCACACTGTAGATTCCACTAGATGTGCAGATTGGTCTATGGGGTGGGTATGTACCCACACTGGACGGGTGCTAGATCCATGTCTTCACACAATACCGGGAGAATGTGAATGGTTACCTTATCCTATTAAATGGCACAGACTTCTATCAGATAGGGACAGAGAGTATATGTTATGTCATTAATCATCCCTTACTTATTAACGGATTTATACAAACCACTGGAGAGCAAGTAATGTGTATGCGCAATATTACCAGCATTATTGACATAAGCACTCACATTTTGTACTGATCGACTAAGTTCACCATAACCACATTACAGACGCAAATGCATGCGCAGTTAGAGTGGAACATCTCGCCTGTTGTTAAGCTACCCAGATTAGAGGCAATCAGGCACTACACACAGTTACCTTTGCTAAATTTGATATGGCAGCTAAATACACCAAGGATACAGCCATACTGATGACCATAAACGCTAAACAGCTTATGCACACTGCTTCATGCATCCAGCAAATAACTGAGCATCATTGGTATGACATCTTCTTAGGCTGGGCACTAGGAGCTATGAAGACGCTAAATATAGTGTTATAACAGCTAATCTGGTTATTGATTGTTTGTGTTACTCTAATGACTATACTATGTAGACTATATGTATGCACAAAACAGCTTCATACTAAAGATGCAGGCGCTTAGAATAACACTGACCAGTATTAGTAGCAATCTAGCTAGCGGAATGTCAAAGTAAATGATATCCGTTTCAACATGCATCACGCCCATCTAAGGGGTGGAGTGATCAGTATAGGGAAAGGTGCGGAAGACATTGTGAGGCGAAGGGTTATTAGCTTGAGCAGTGTAGATGGGTGTGATGCCTGTTGCCCAACCCCCCCAAACAACATGGAAAAGTTCATGATATTATTTTCAAGCTTGTTTGTGTAGAAGACTCCGTCTCAACCTTGAGAATGAGAGTACAGGGAGAAGATGGAATTAAAACAAAGGCTGGAGAAGGGCAGAGCAGCCAAGTACTGATAACATAGCTAGAAAATGCCAGAATGAGATAGAATCCAAGCTTCAAGTTATTTAAGCACTGAAGTGTGGGTGAGGGATTTGAAGCTCGCAGATGGAGTTGTGAAACTGTCATCTTCAGACCCAGAGCTGCCTCCCTGTTGTGCTGTTCCAAGACCGTGATGCTTGAGGGGGAGAGAGGTCCAAGCAGGCGGTAGAGGGCTTCCCAGCATTTTGTGGACTAAGTTAAGTTCCACACAGGGATGAAAGGCCTTTGTTTCTCTGCTCTATTATTATGACTGATTATTTATGCTTGCACTGTGTTTATAACCTGAAGTATTCAGCTCGTTTATATTTTGCTTTCTAAACCTCGTAGTGTGACCTGCTACAATAACTGAAACATGCATATTGGTGTGCAGTAAATCAAAGCTTATCTGAAATATTCAGTTTGTTTATATTTTGCCTCCTGAACATCGTAGTGAGAGCCTGCTGCAGTAATTGAAACATGCATTTTGGTGCGCAGTAAATCAAAGCTTATCTGAAGTATTCAACTCATTTATATTCTGATTCCTGAATATCGTAGTGTGATGCATTTTGGTATACAGTTAATCAAAACTTATATCTGTCAATGAACTCTTTGCTTATATATATATATATGCATAGATGCTCTTTGTAGTGTACTTATATATAAATAGATGCTTTTCATAGCTATTCTTATTCTACTATTGTTAATGTGCTAAATGCCTACAATTCTAGTAAACCTAAATTGTATTTATAATTGGCGTGTGGTCCTCCATTGAGCGTCCTTATTGAATTATACCGAACAGGTGTCAACCAGTCACCTGGATAAGACAATTGCTCATGCTAAGATTCTATTGAGTTACGTGAAACTCTCTTCATGAGAAGTTCTGCTTTGACTGATTATTGATTTATTGAACTGATGTTGATGCTAAACCTTTGTGTTTATTGATCTCTCTCAAATCGGAACTCTTTATGGGTTCTAATAAACACCTTTTCATCTCCATTCCTGGAATGTGGATTCTTTTCTTTATGGAATGTGCTTACTGCATTTTTTTTATGATTTATTGATTACTCATTTCATTATTGACAAAACTAATGACTGATATTGATGAACTTATATTGATGATTCCAAATAAAGATGACATACTAAACGATTTGATTAATAGAACCTTTTAAACTTACTACAACTCTCATTATTGACTGCAAATAGAATACCATTTTACCATTTTATTTAATTGTTGTCAGCCTATCCGGCCATAACAATAATACACAATAAGTATCAATCCATCACACGCAATAAAATCACATTAAATAAAACATTGTAAAAAAGGAAAACTATACTTGAGTTTTTGATTTTACGTGGCCCTAGGTGAATCCAATATGCCCTGCAATATCATAAAACTTGATTATTAGCCATTATTGGCATAAGACTCTTTACTTATTCTAAAAACATTATAGATCTAAAATTTAAATATCCTATTCTTGCACTAATCATTTGGGTTCTTGCGATACCTGCCAGCAGTATAATAATAACCCAGGACCTTGCCTGGTTTAATCAGCAACCTTCAGCGATGTCTCATACTAATGATAGCTAGGATAACACAAGTAATTATACTTAGGCCAACTGTGAGTACATTGATGAACGTAACTTCCACGCTTCCAATATATAAGTTGAAACCTTCGCCACAATATGTTTCTCATCTGATCGCATACAAAGCACTTCCGCCTCATTACATTTCCTGATCCCGTATGATCTAAAAAGCGGACGTAAGTACAATTTGCGGAGTTTAAGCGTAAAATGACATAATAAAAGGAAGTGGGATAATGTTTCTTGGCCACCATGAAGGCAAGGACAGCATTCTGATCCGCACTGTGAGACGGCTTGCCATCTGTTAGTCACCGCCATCACTGGTAATGTACCCATACGAAATTTAAAATAGAGAGCCCTTTTTTCTTCCGGATAGATGCAGTCTATGAAAATTGCTGGTTTAAGCTCTTGGTTGAGCAAAATGTACCTCTTGAGTAAAGGGCTAAGTGTCTCACACATACTCTGAGTCTTTTGGTCCCAGTATGCCTTTTTAATGACAGATAAACTGGGCTTTCTGATTTTCCCTGGATGAAGCCAGAGGTCTTCTTGGCCAATAGCAACCAGGGTAGTTGAGATGTGTTTAAACCAAGGCAATTTTCGGTAATTTTGTAGCTTCATGATGTCCATGAGTGTTTCTCTGTATGGTTTGAGTTCCTCTTTTGCCCAGATACGGATCCAATATCTTATCGGGGCCAGTGCAATGTAATCCTCGACCTTTCTCATTTGTAAATCAGTTCTCAACGCATTCATTGGTGTGGCAGTGCCTAAACAAAGTAATCGGCGTAGGAAATTATTCTCAGTTACTTGTATTAATGGGGTCTTTCTAAATCCCCAAATCTCTGCGCTGTAAAGTGCTGCCGTCCTTGCTTTGGTTTTATAAGCAAGCAGTGCAGAACTCACAGAATGGTTGCCTGTGGCTTTAGCAAATCTAAGTACCGCTCCGGCGTGCTGGGCCAAGGAGATGTTACTTTTGTAGATTTGTGATTTCCATGTCTGTTTTTCGTCCAGTCTGCAACCCAGGTAGTCATAGGTGGTCACTCGAGCCAAGGGCTTGTTGTTTACCCTGAAGGTCGAATGCATCGTTTGTTTTGGGTTGAGAATCATAAACTTTGTTTTCTCCTCATTAATTACCATGCTCCTCGAGGTGCAAAATGATTCGAAACCCCTAAGTAGACGATGCATTGCTATCTCTGTTCTTGCCAGTAATACAGCGTCGTCAGCAAAAAGCAGGATAGGTATACTTTCATTGGCTAGTTTTGGCACATCCAGATTTAATTCCCTCAGATCTTGGCTTACTTTATTTATATAACAGTTAAACAAGGTTGGGGCCAAAACACATCCTTGTTTTACGCCACGCTGGATTGGAATTTCTGCTGTATAATCATTTCTCGTGGAATATCTAACCCTAGCAGTATTCCCTGTGTGCAGTAGAATTAACAGCCTTAGAATTTTCCCCTGTATGCCCATTTCTGACAATAACTGCCATAATGTTTGGCGATTGACGCTGTCAAAAGCTGTTTGAAGATCCACAAAGACCAGATATAATGCACACTCTTTTAGGGTGGCGTATTTCGCGCAGATCATATTCAGCTTAAAAAGTTGATCTATTGTGCTTTGGCCTCTCCTAAAACCAGCTTGGTGTGTCGATATTAAATCTCCATCCTCCAGCCATTGATCTAAACGCAGCTGGATCAATTTGGCGAAGATTTTTCCAACACTGTCAAGCAGTGAGATAGGCCTATAGTTGCACACCAAGTCCCGAGGTCCTTTTTTGTGAATTGGGACAATTATTGATTTCTTCCAAGAGGTCGGAATTACCTCGTGGTGCCAAATACTGTTGAATATGCGTGTTAGAGCAGGCAGCCATAACGTTAACTGATTACGATAAACGTCTGAAGGTATGCCGTCTGGGCCTGCAGCCTTATACGGTTTTTGAAGGAGAATAACTTGTTTAATCTCTTTCTCGCTGAATTCCGGTGTCAGCTCCATTGCACGAGGGATAGAATGGGTTGCTTGCGTGGCATTTGTGCCAAGGAGTTCGTTTGGGACTAATTCATTCTGGGTTCCATTTGACGATCTAATAAACCTTTTTGATGATGCTACATAGGTCGTTTGAAGTGGAACTCCCTTGTTTGATCTTTGGTTACTACCTTCCAGTCCTTGGATGAGGCTGGTTGAGTTATTCATACTCCGGGATGCCGTCTTGGCCTCTTCCTGGTACAAGGCGGTAAAATGCTCTACCCAGAGTTGTGGGTTGATATTCAATTCTAGGTTCTTCGAAGGGCCTTCGCATCCCCATCTGACTATCTCCCAAAACTTTTTGCAGTTTCCTGCCGATATTGCCTGCAGGAGGGATTTCCAGAGCTTATGTGGAAATGTCTTCCTTTTATATCTTAGTAATTTTTTGTACTGTTGCCTGCATTCATAAAAGTATTGCTCATTATGGTTGTTCAGATGGCGATTCTTTAGTGCTTGCGATAGTGTCTTTTTTAGTTTCAAACACTCTTCATCGAACCAGCCCTCCATCGTATTAGGGTTAGTTTGGGGATGCTTAGTTCTTTCCTTTGTTGTTTGTAGTAGCAAGTTGTTAAAATTATCCAGTAGGGGTAAAGCTTCATTAACTGGTAGGTTTAATAATGTACTAAGTGATAGGAACCAGGTTTGACTAGGTACACTCAAATAGGGTTCGTCCACGTTCGACCTTAGTATGTTTTTCCTATTTGGTCTCATGGTTATTGCTAAGCAATTTCCGTTGAGTGGAAACTCAACCTTCCCCAGGCTTGCGTCCGGATGGATTATCTCCATTAGCAATGGGTCGTGGTCACTCTCGATCCTGTCCCTTATTTCCATATCGATAACATAATGCCAGGCTTCGATGTTTATTGCCATATAGTCAATTATACTGTGTCTTTTTCCAGTTCGAAAGGTAGATTTAAAAGTTCTGTCTGAGTTGGTTCTTCCGTTTACTGTGCGAATTCCGCCTTCTATTAGTACTTCAAAGATTAGTTCCCCTTTTTTGGAATCTTGGCAATGTTGGATGAGGGGCGTTGGAATATTCCAAGCGTGATCTTCCTCTACTACTTGTTCATCCCAAAGAATAGAATGGGGTTTAGTGTTAAAATCGCCACATATTAGAAGAAGGGTTTTACAAAACTGAGGGGGACGGTTATTCGCGTGGCCTAGTGTTGGGTTCCTCCAACCCTTAGATCTTTTATTTGAGATATGATCTTCGAGGAGCCGCACACCAGGCATGACTTGGGCCCGGCTAACGGGAGGGAGGTACACGTTTACTATTTCAAGTGACCACTCCTCATGTTTTACTGCAAGCGTCTGGATTTCCTTGCTTAATATGGCATGGGTTACAGCTGAGTTTCCCAATAGTGAAGTTCTGATCCAAATGGTCAGACCTCCCGATGGTCTTCCTTTTTTTTGTTTGATAGCAGGTATGTAAAAAGTGGAAAACCCGTCTAGGTCAATGACGTTGGTAGACCAAGTTTCTTGGAAGCAGCTGATGTCTTGCTGTTTAATAAATTCAACCCAATCCTTATCTTCCATTTTGCTTTTTAGGCCTGCAATGTTCCAGCTTAAGATTTTTAATGTGGGACTAGTTCTATTTTTTATATTTGAGCTACCCATTTGTTGCTACAAATTTCTAGATGGTTGCTCTTCATCATTCTGCAACTGTGGGGGATTGCCCCTGCTGTTTCTAGGGGAGTTAACAGACAGGCAGAACCTCATATTACTCAGGTTTATTCGTTCAGGGAGTTGTTGTTTGGAACTAATTGCTCCCTGTAGTATCGAACCAGAATTGCCTTCTGCCTCTTGCCTGCCCGACACATTTTGCTTTGGAGCTTTTTCAAGAAATATTGTTGGATATGGTTCCTTTTGTGGAATAGCAGTAGATATTCCCCATGTCTTCATCATGTTAGAACATTTTAGAATCTGATCTACTATCCAAGGTGAAGCCCAGACTGTTTCTGTTGATTCCCCGTTCTCCGATTCTTTCCTTTGCATAAATCTTACTGAGAGGAGGTCTTTAGTTGTTACGTTCTGCAGAGCTGGCAAAGAATTGACCAAATGTAGGATGTTAGTCCTATTTAGAATGTCGTGACTTCCTCTTGAGGAGTACTCGGGAATAAATGTAATTGTGGCATCAGGCTCTTTAATTATTTCAGTGCGAATCTTGGTTTGCCCGACACCTCCCTGTGACCATCTTCCTTGAGGTTGATTATCTTCCTTTGCTTTATTGTAAATAGTAGCTGCCCAACTAGTCAATGTTCGTTCTACCTGGCCTTTTTCCCTCCCGAGTTGCAACTCTTTGTTCCTAAGTTCATCGTAAGGTTGCCTTTGTGGAGGCCAATTATCCTTTTTTCCTTTAGTTTCCAAGTCAAGCACTGGACGCGGTGGAGCAGGTGGATCAGTAACCCACCCTGGCTGGCTACTAAAGTTGTGGTTTCCAGAGCTAGCCTGAGAGCAGTATTTTACTTTTGACCGAGGTGCGGGAACCGGGGCTATTGTATTATCCACGCACATGGTTTTTCTTGTACTTTGTTCGCTTCTTGTGCATTCTGGGCTCTCTGCCCTTCCGTTTTCACTTTTGCTATTTTCTTGTTCTACCCCCTCGATGATAAAGTTCAGAGACTGCTGACGTTTTCCATTATGGACTCCTACTGTATTTGGATAATGCGCCTGAATTGAGTGATCTCTTTTTATGGCTGGGAGGTGCTTATCAATGCCGGTACTTGATTTTGTTGTCTCTGGGCTCCATTTATGTTGTCCATTGACTAAGGGATCGTTTGCCTCATTGATCCCGTGATTTGAACCTGAGTCTTTTTCTGGTCTATTTCCTTTGTCTAAGTCGTACCCAGATGCTTGGTAGCCCCTAGGGCCAATGGGGATTCGGTTTATATGAGAATGGTGGGTGCAGCTTTTATCGCACAATAATCCAGGATTTTTATTTATAAAACTAATATCTTTGTCAGTTGGTTTCTCGAGACTCTCGGGCTTGATGCACTGATCTTTAGGCTGCTGTTGAGTAAACTCATCGCCTGTGTTCCTGATCTGCCCTGTTGGGCTTGCCTGTTTCAATAGAATAGAGTTTGTGATGAAAATTAAATGATGATGTGCAGCTCCTGGTTAACCTCAGTCAATCTCAAAGATCCATTGCAAGGAGGAGTTCTCCCTGATGAATGATAATGTCTTCTCACAAACCAATAACTTAACTGAGATCCCCGCTCCAGTAGGGTAAAACAACATTGCATAGTCATCTTTGTAGGCCTGCCCTTTAACTGACCACACAACTGCAAAGGGGACAACATGCTTTTGATAGAACAATATTGTTATATTTTCAGTAACTGTAAAACACAGTTCGGCGATTTGATTCAGCTTCACAGTGCTGTTGATTGTCCAAGGTGCCTTTCCCGGTGGTTCTAGGCTTTCTCACTGACCAGAGTCATGGTAGTCTGGTCTTTTTAATTGTGGAACTTTTCCATCTATTGCTTAACGACTATTCCTGGGGTAATGGAAGTACCGTTTAAGTGCCATTCCTGATTCTAAGTTTACACAGAGTCGCTTTGATGTGGGTTTTGTGTGTGAATCAGTGAGCCAATGAACTGTGTCATTTTTCTTGTTTAGAATATTGAATGGTTGTCCATTGCTCAGTAGTTTGTATTGGGTTGTTGTTTTAGAGGGCATCCTGCTGCCAACTACACGGCTCTGATGTGTGTGAGGGTGAAATGTACTATGCAGTAATTATGTAGTATCTTTGAGTGTTGGTGTTCATGAGGAGTATACTATACTGTTGAAGAGTGTTGCTCGGCCAGCTATATGGCTCTGGTGCTGTATTGTGTGTGTGAGAGTGACATTTGCCACATAATTTCTATAGTATCTTTGTGTGTTGGTGTGGAAGAGAGGAATATTGTACTGTTGAAAAGCATTGCGTTGTTAGCACTGGCGTTGTATTGTGTGCGAGAGGGTAAAACAAATGTCGTATTTAATAATTTCTATAGTATAGTATCGTGTTGGTGTGCACGAGGGGCCTATTGTACTGTTGAGGAACATTGCTTAGTTAGCTATGTGGTTCTGGTGTTGAATTGTGTGTGAGAGGGTGAAATACATTTACTTTGTAAAGTTTCCATGGTACCTTTGAGTGTTGGTGTGCTTGATGGTGGTAGCAAAAAACAGTTAAAATGCCACAAGATTGCCTGTGCATGGGGAGCGCGCCTGAGTAAAACATAGCATTTTACACAGAGCAATAAATATCCATGCATTGTTCCTACAAGTGAGGGAGTGGAAAACACCGTCTAGCAAGTTGTTTTGTCACTTTAGACAATTGTTGTGTAAGCAGTAGGTTGTACTGTTGTGGGCATTGCTTTTCCAAATATATGTTATTGGTGCATATTTAACAATTACATTGCTTTGCCTGGTTAAAAAACGTAGACGGTCATTTCTCAAAGATGTTTCACGATCAGAAACCAGCATCTTGCAAAGTTAACGACCACGCAATGGCATCTGTTAATGAAATCCAACTATCACAGACTGGCATCTCACCGTGATGTTTATCAATCACATACCAGCTTGTTTCCAAGCAGTCCAACAATCTCAAAAATGCTAGTAACTCTCCGGAAGGGTCCATGGCGCCTTGTAGCTTATGGAAATAAAGTGTCTGGCTAGCAGGGAGACAGTGAGGAGGAGAGACGTGTTTCGGATGGGAGGAAAGATCACGAATGAACAGCAGAGGAAATGAATGAGGGAGAGGATGTGGCATTAAGAGCTGTCGACTTTAGAACTGGGGAACCAGGTTCGAGTCTCTGCATCAGCTAAATAGCCTTTGACTCTGGGCAAATCACTTAATCTCCCCATGCCTCAAAAAATGAAAATGACCTTGTGTAATGTAACTAGTGCTGATATTAACCAGCTCCAAAACCATCATGTCGAGTTCGGCAACATAAAATTGCAAAATAAATAGAAGTCATGGGTGGCGGTGAGCTGGGTAGCCAGACAACCGTAAACTCTCCCGGGATGACGCTGGTCCTCAGAAAACTGCTCCAGCACAAAGCAACAACCACATGCACAAAATCCTTCTTACAGACGCTACCTATTGCATCTGTAATGAGGAGACTCCCTGCGTGCCGTCCAGTCAAGGTGGAAGCCTCACCAGAGAGTGAAACCAGAAGGTGGGGTGTGTGGGGGGCGGTGTTTATCCACAATAGCACTTTAAGCATGGCACACAACAACCAACCGGGTGAATCGAAGTACAAAACATCGACAAGAAAGACTTATAACTACGTTCTCAATGACACCAAGTGTATGACCTACAGAGGTGAACAGATCAAGTTGCACCTCGTCTTCGTTGTGCTCGAAACGAAGACTGTGCCGCGCCGCTTTTTCCCGGTTTGCCTGACTATTGAAATCTACTCAAGAGCTTATTTGAGAACTTTCCCACGTGCCATGTAACCCTCTGTCGTGTAGCCACGCATTCGCGTTGCTGTTCTGTATCGGCAGAACCTTGCTCTGTAAATGTCCCTAAAAAAAAAGTACAGTATTCGTAATTCCCACAACATGATACCAACCT
Source organism: Pleurodeles waltl (assembly GCF_031143425.1). Lineage (NCBI taxonomy): Eukaryota > Metazoa > Chordata > Amphibia > Caudata > Salamandridae > Pleurodeles > Pleurodeles waltl. Next base: position 998,748,225 of record NC_090446.1, read on the forward strand.
ATACGAACCGGGAGACTATACGCAGCTCTCTACAACAGGCGCGCATACACACTGAGCTATCTCACCACAGAACAGCAAACTTTTCCTGTTCCATTTAGTTTTAGAAGTGTCCCTACAATGTCTTTCGGTTCTGCGCCGTGCCGGTAGGTGGCGCTGCTGCACACCAGAGTGAGCCTCGAACTCGGAATGCGAGCTGCGCGTTTGGCATTTCTCATGAAGCGGAAGCGCTGCGAGGCTGGCTCTGCTGGGTGTTGCTTCACAAAGCCCCGGGACAGCGCCGGGGAAGGGTGTGCAGAGATTGAGCGCCAGGCTATGGGATGTGGAAATACAGCAACGCTGGTTCCTGGGGATATGACCGGTCCTGATACAAGATGCTTGGAGACATCATCATGAAAAGTAGCTGCTTTGGCTTCGCCCTTGCAAGTTTAGGGAACCACCCGGCAGGAGAGCTGTAGGAGCCAAGTGGCTGGGGACTACCTGCTAGAGACGGCTGCCTTTCCATCAGCGCCCTTACGTTGCAAGGTTTCTCAGCTGGATGCAGCAGCAGCAGATCGTTTTGAGTCCTATTTCTTCTTTTTGCTTTTGGATATTTTGTTCTTGGAGTACTTGAAGAACGCGGCATATTGACTGTGGATTTAGTCAATATGATCTTTTTTTTCATGTTTTCTCCAGCTTAGCCTATAGGCATTTTTTTTTAAGTTGTTGGGTACTTTCTGTTAAACGGCATGTTTTTTGGCATTTTTGTAGACTTTGGTTTATTTTGCTTTGGATAGGGTAGCTCATTGGAAGTGTGGTCAAGTTTGGGATCTGAGCGGGCATCCAGGAATGTGGCTGTCCATGTTTGAAAATGACCACAGCTTCCCTGTGATGGAGCAGGTTTTTTTTTTTGCACCTGAATGGAATATTTCTGTAAGTGGCCCAGGTCTGCAACTGCTCAGGAACGGGCTGAATCCACCGGGCATTATCTGACATTGACCAGGAATTGTGTGATCATGACGAGGATTTACCTGCAAGGAGAAGGGCTTGTCCGGAACGATCATGCCTTTTCTGTAGCTCGTCGGGATTTGCCCGTGACTAACCTGGACTGTTTGAATCAGAGAGGGAATTATCTGAAACTATCAGGGAAGTGTTTGAAAATGACCGGAAACTGTATAAAGTTGCCCATTAATCGTGGTAGAAAAATACGAAGGGTTTCTCTGAAATGGGACATCTGTATAAAGGTGACAATGATTTGTCCGAAAATTCCCAGGATGTGCCTGAAATTGACAGTAGATTTACAGAAACGGGCCACAGCGCGCCTGAAACTGACCACGGGTTGGCTCAGTCAGACCAAGGAGTACTAGAAACATGTCCGTGGATTGCCAGCATCTGGCCCTGGACTTGCGCTTCCTAAGGCTACTGTCCACTTATTGGAGACCAGCTGAAGTTTTTCAAGCATCTCTTTTATGTTCATTTTTTTGTTCACTGAGGAGATTAATTTGCTTGTTTTCTGGAAACCTCCATCAGCGAAAACAAAAACCAAAATACGTTTTTGGGTGTTCATTGCAACACAATGTGCCTCGGTGGATTTACACGAGTGGACATTTGTGCCAATTTTGGAGTGCTTAATGGTTGATTCTGGGAACATTTGGATTTTTGTTTACCCGATTATATTGGAATTGTGGATTTGCTCCCGTTTTTTTGTGGAATGCTGTTTACGGACCATGTGGATTTACAATTCTGGGAGCTCCAGTTCTTCAAATTAGGTAAGTGCCACTTGCACCCTGTAGAGATTAGAAACATAGCTTAAGGAACAAACTGCCCTAATGATTTATTATAACCCATTGCAGGTGGACATTACCCCCAGGCAGCTTCTGCCTTTTCAAGGAATAAAAAAAAACTGCTTAGCCGGTCACAAGCCTCTCCTGTGGTTAATGGTTGCATTAAGTGCACATTGCTGTCGTTCCAGCAAGCAGGACTCGGGTCTTCGCTGTCTAAGGTGGGCAGCGTGCTCTGTGGGAACTTATGAAGTGTCATGTTGCAAAGAAAACCACATCCAGGCGCTTCTTGTAAATTCCTCGTGGTGTCGGAACAGGTGCACAGGCTTTATTTTCTTTCCAGTGACAAGGAAACGCTCTGTTTGTCAAAAGCCATTATGGCTAGCACTAGTAGGAAATGTGCGTTCGTGGACTTCGACTTTCACAGAGCATTCTTCTGTCGTGCAGCTGGTTGGGTGCACACAGTGTGGAAAAAAGTTTCTGTCTAAGGGAAACGCCGTGTGATAACGACAAGCATAGACACTATGGGCCATCTGTACGAACACTTTTTCCCATAGATCCAGAATGGGGAAAACCCTTTGCTACATCTGGCCCTATGAGTCTATGACAAGTGAAATAAAAGAGATTTAACCAGGGCTGTGGGAGTGGAGAGATGAGGAGAACTGAGGAAGGCACTAGTCACTTCGGGAACGGGACCCGGGGTAGGTGGAAGTATCGTCTACCGGTCCTGACCAATGTGTTATGTGGACCAGACCTATGGTCCGCGAGATCCCATGAAGCCCTATCTCAGAGTGGGAGGGGCGACGAGTAGGAATGACATACTGGGTCATAAAGGACTCATGTAAGTGACTGACGACACTAAAACTCCCTTTCTTTTGATTGTCAGTGGGTATAGGCAAGGGCCATTGAAGTTTATTTTTGGAGAAGCGTTTTTTCACTAGGTCCTGAGGAAGCGTCGTTGGATCCTTTTGGACCTTATAGACGCGAAACATGTCGACCCATTTTTGAGGTGGGTCTTGCAGTTCCTTGACCACCTTGTTATGTGCAATACAGTTTGAGAGTGGTCGAACATTACTTCGTTCCCACCCTCCTGGTTACAGTTTTAATCTTGGCCTGGACCCCGCATTAATAAAGATAGCTCTTAGCAAGGGTCGCTGAGCCAATGTTATCCTTCTATTTCTTTTCGTTCTCTCCTTTCTCCCTCTCTCCCTACTTACCTGCGGGAAAGGGTGGCATCATCAAAAAGATCTCCGGCAAAGAGCCCCCCGAAAGGGTGGTGCCCGTCAGACATTGCAGCGCCAGTCTGACGAGGAGCTGGTCCGATGATGAAGCATGACACCCAGTTGGGTGTGTGAGGACTCTTGTTCCTACTAAATAGGACCCCCTAGTACTCACCCTGTCTTCTTCTTGCTCTTCAGGAACAGTGTATTACATTATTAGTAACTGTTATTGGAGGACATACACTGGACCTCAAAATCCTCCGAATCCCCTTAATTTTTGATGTGGAAGGCACTACTAGGCCTTGCAGAGATCTTAGATACTTAAGCCCATATTTAAACTTCTTTAGTGCTGTATCATTTTTTGACGCAAAAGTGGCGCAAACTTACAAACACAATTATATTTTGTAAGTTTGCGCCGCTTTTGCGTCAAAAAATGATGCAAACGCGGCGCTAAAAAAGTATAAATATGGGCCTTAGGGTCCTAAGAACCCTCTATCCACTGTGACAACATGGCATAGCGGTTACTTCATTTGGAGTCCAAATGAATAGCCAGATGGGGTGGGGACTGGGAATACAAAATGGTGGCAGTGCGTGATCTCAGGTGGTAGCCCATAGGGCAGATCCACTGATAGGGATGGCTTGATTCATGGCAACAGGTATCACTCAGTATTGGCTACTAGTGAGACACGGAGCGTGCCTAGCAGAATGTTTCATTTCACAGCCAGTGCAGTGGTTTATTTGCTGGACAAACGAGTAGCTCGTTTGGTGGCTAATAGGGTAGCCCATTTAAGTGCTAGTACAAAACTCAGATAGGCCAGTGGTTGTTGGGATAATGTTTGATGTACAGTGAGACACTTTAGTTAATATCCTGTGACTAGCGTTTCTTGGTGACCAGTGAGATAACATAGTTGGTGCCAATAGGGTATAAACGTTCAAGGCCAGCAGTATAATTCAACTGGAGGACAGCAGGAGACCAGTTAGTAGTAGTTAATGTAATCAACATTGATAACTCAGTTTGTGATCATCAAGAGAGGTCATTTGTTGGCCATGGAGAAAACGTGGAGTTGGGCAGTAGGGAATTGTTTTGACTTTAAGTCGTGTTGTAGTGTTATGTTCCGTGTGCTCTCTTGGGGATCGCTGAAGCGTGGGGGTTTCACTGGAGTCTGTTACCCTTGTGACTGGCTCAGGCTATGTCAGGCTTAGGGAGGCTGTAATAAATTATACCTATTTCAACCTGTCATGTGAGAAGAGGACTCACCAAGTTCTGAGGGTATTTTAAAGTCAAGGAGGTGCATGAATGGTAGGTGGTGTTGGAAAATGGTAATAAGTGGAATCGGTGCAGAGTGGCTCTCTGTGAAAAGGGTGGTGAGTGCGAGAGGAGCAATGAAGAAGATTACTTTGGTTGCTTATGCTAATGGATAATGATGAGTTGTGAAGATGTTCCAGAGTGGTGGTTTGTGGATCGGGGGCTTGATTGTAGTGGTCAAGAGGGAGAAGTGAGAAGAAGCTATGTTGGTGGAGAAGGTGGAATGAATGTAGCTGGAATGAGGAGAGAACGGAGCCCATCAGTTTACTTAAATAATTAAATTCCACGGTAATTAAATCCACTTCCATTCTAGTAACTTTGTTTGTTTGAAGCTGTTTTGCTGTTTCACATAAAGATCTGTTTTTGATCAATGAAAGGAGGGGACCATTTTATGACTTTAAGTCTTGTTGTAGAATGTTGTGTTTCATGTGACATCTTGGGACTGCTGAAGCGTGGGAGTTCCATTGGAGACAGTTACCATTGTGACTGGCTCAGGGATTGTCAGACTTAGGCAGGCTGCAATAGATTATATCTATTACAACATTACTGGTTTATCAGCTCAGGAATGTAACTTTGCCAAATTGGTAGCTCAGTTGACTGCTAGGTGGATAGATCAGTTAGTTGCCTGTTTGATAGCTCAGATAATGCAGCAGCTGATGGCAAGAAGGGTGACTTGGTGGTCAGTGAGTAACAAATGGGATAATTTATTTGTTTGGACAGTAGGATAGCTTTATTGATGGCTAGTGGGGTAACTTCCTTGGTGATCAGCGGAAGGCTCACTAGGTTGCAAATGAGGGAACCAATTGTGTCTAGCAGGATAACTCTAAGGGCTGGCTTTGGACTGTCCAAGAGGGGCCACTTGTTTTTGTTGGTGTCAAGTGGTGTATAATAGGTTTTCCTAAGTTGAATTGTTGAATGTGTGACAAGGAACAGATCAGTTGGTTGTCTGTTAGATAGTTTGAGTGATTGACACCAAAATAATAGAGTTGGTGCCTCGTGGGGTAGCTTTATTGCTGTCAAGTGAGACTGCTGTTTTGATTGTAGTGGGCTATCTCAGGGGTAGCCAGTGTATCAGTTGGTGGTCGGGACTGCTTACCAGGGACAGTGTACATTAGGATAGCTCATTTGGTGGGCAATACATTGTTTAGTTAGTGGGCAGTGATCTTGCTAAGTTTAAGGCTCGCTGGATTCCATAGTTGGTGGCTAATGTTATTCCACCCTTGATGGACAGTTAGATTACTTTGTTGGCAAATGGCATAGTTACTGTGGTGCAGCTGTAATGCATTACTGCTGGAGTTCTTATGACTCTGCTCATGTGACGGCCAAATCTTGTCTCAGATGGCAACAACTGGCTCAGCTTCCTGGCAGGATGACTGAGTGCAGTGGCTCTGAATATGGACCCATCTGCAGTAGATGATGATAGCTCAGACAGCTGATTTACCTCTTGTAGGATCTGTGGGAATCCCCACCTCAAGGGATACAGCCCTAACACTGGTAACAACAATTTGTATCAAGAGGTTAGAAATTCACAAGTGCTTGCTTAATGCAATGATAGAAATACATATGGCTTACGTTGTATTTAGGACATTAACCCATATCGTATTTTAGTTTACATCGATACAGCAAGCCTCCAGGAACTCTGTGACGACATTGACCAATGACACTCCAAGGTGATTTGCACATTTTTGATGTAACAGAGATTTATTGAAATTTGCTGGTACAGTTGGTGAAACCCGAGACTATCCCAGCAAACCTCAGACATGTGGCCACCCTACTAAGGATGCAAGAGGTTGCATAGCTGTAGAATGCATGTTACAACGATGGAGAAAAACAATATGCATCCTGCAAATGTTGGAAATAGCTACCTTAACTTTAGTGAAGTTCATGCTTGCTTATGAAGTAGCCCCACATTGCCTATGCAGCCAGAGTACTAACAACATCATAGAATTTCCCTAAATATCAGTCTGGGGATCCTTACAGGTTCAATATGTCTCCCCTTGGACCCTGGGCGCTGGTTGTATAATGTTTTCCTGGAGATGACTGAGGAAAGATAAACCAAGGAGAGGGCTCATTACAAGCATCTGGATGACCAGAGGAAGGTTAAATGGGAGGAATCTGAAAGGTGCAAGGATCCGCTGTTTTATTCTCTATAGCCCTTGCTACTGTTTTCTAGGCACTTAATGTAAGTATGCATTGTCTTTGAAAAGGACCCCGCCATGGGGGCCTGTCACATTTTCACACGTGTGTAGCTGAAGTGCAGGTTTTGCTTTAACACCCAAAGATGATACCCTTCCGTGAATTTTAGGTACGTCACCAATGCCGACTTTGACCCAGGAATGGTATCTACCCTTTCAACGTCTCTGTGTTCCCCTAAAGTAGAACTGATGCATTCTGGATGGAATTAATTAAGGTAACAGATGGTAGGAATTCTCTGTCCGAAAGTCGTTTTCGAAACTGCAGTTTTTTCATGGCTGTCTCCGGTACGGATCTGGTGTTATTGAAACTGTGCCACAAAATTTCCAGAAGAGGTGTCCGAGGACAGAAGTGAGCAATTGTTGCTTGCACGAGGCCTGCTAAGCCATAAAAACATGGCGGCAGGTGTATAATCCCCCTGACCTCACCTGGGCTGTTTATCCTCGTTAGTGAGCCCACACCTGTGCCTCACCTGGATTGTTGGGCCACCTGAGCGTGGAGTCTGGACTGTTGTATCCATTCATTCCCGAATCCTCAATATGATATATACATATACCCGGTACTCATAAGTGTGGTAATACTGCGTGTTTTAAAAAACAATCCTTCCGTTCAAGCCTCGAGGTCTTTGTTCACAGGTAAAATACTACTGGAATTACAAATTGTCTGTATATCAATTTTGTCCAGGTCGGGCTTCTTGATGTAGGTAGGTTTTTGAAGTGGCAGCGAAAACTGGTGTGTGCAATGCAGGACTGGGAACCCAAAATAGCCCTGGTAAAGTCTTTCTATCAGTCTCACATTCCACAGAATGAGTGAGACTACCGAATGATCCTAGATTTCTCCCAGGGGGTTTGAGGATGTGTCCCCACAAACATATTTTTTGAAAAAGTGAGGCCCTAATAGTGAAAGTTTCTGCACAGTTTTCCTGAAAATATTGGCTAAAAGCAATAGTTTTTCCAGAATCTGCTACAGTACTCTCGAGCATCTTGCACATGCCAGTGAGAAATGTACGTGAACGATACCAAACTTCTGGGTGGACAGCCGCAAATGATTTCATGCCACAGATGGATCTGGAGATATTCGCTGTACTCAGTGCTTAATTTGTGACAGAGTGAGTGCCGGTGCCCGAAGCTCTGCTCAGAACCCGCGGCCGGTGCAAATAAATGATGGCACGTGGAATATCAGGGCTGTTTAGCCTTAAAACCACCTGATGCTGCTTTAATTCATAATCAGACATCCAAGCGCCTTCACCACACCCTTTGAGGCTCATGCTTTCCCCTTTGTGATGGGATTTCTCTTTTCCCTTCCTTATTCTTTCTGCTTTGTGCTTTTTCCCTCTCCTACTCTTGCTTAATGTCTGATGAAGAAAAATAAGTGCTGGTGGCTCCCACCAGCAACCACCGTCTCAAATTAAGCCCTGGACTCCACTGAAACAAACAGGGCGCTCAATGTGCACGCTTGTACTGACCTGCACCATGCCCTGCTGTCTCACCCTGATACATACATGGAGCTCTCACAGTGCTCTGATTTCAACCTTAATGCATTCATTGACAACCCAGTATATCTCATAATGCTCATCCTTTGTGACCTGCACCAGGCACAGCGCTTCCACTACTGAACCATCCAGTGGCAGCTCGTGGGGCAGAAGGGGCGGGGCAGCACAGCATGTTGCGGGGGAGGTGGCACGACAGAAAAAAATAATATAATTTTTAAAAAACGTTCCATTTGCGCTGCGCCTTGCTGTTCTCATTTGGTCCTTGACTGGACTGCAGGCAAGGCTCCCAGCCTGCCCTGCGTCGAATCCTAATGCTGCTTTCCTGCTGCTGGCAGCATGAAAGCAACGTTAGGATTGGACGGAGCGCCCAACCAGGGCGTTCCGAGGCAGAGTGGAAGTCTCTGCCTGCTGTCTCCAACCCAGCAGTGCAGTGCCTGTGTTGCTGGGTTGGAGAGAGCCCAGTGCACGTGTGTTTGGCCGGCCCAAGACTGCCGGTCAAAGATACATGTGCACTGAGGGGGAGTGCTTTGCACTCCCCCTTCATCTCGTCTCAGCCCCATGGCCCCCGCCCCTTTTACTATAAAACGATAATAAACATAGTTTATCATTGTTTTACAGTAAAAGTTTTGCAGCTGCTGCTGCTGGCGGGGGGGGGGGGGGAGTTGGAGCTCCTCCACCATTGCGGAGGATCTGCCACTGGAACCATCAACACTGTCAAATTCACCACTAGTGATGGGTGAACTGTAAAGGTGATTGGACATAAACACCCATCCAAAATTACAGTCAGCATGCAAGCAAAGTAAGTGAGCCAGACATCTGTGGGAAAAACAGTGAAGACAATAGACATAAATGGTGTATTTTATAGCAGAATGATCTCCTACATTGACTTAAACATCACACATTCTGAAAGGGACTTGAATGTTTTTTTTAATTATACTTTCCTACTCTGCCAACTAAGCCAGACCCACTCAATGAGTGTTGTGGGTTTACCTCCTAACAAAAAAATTCGAACAACATTGCACCAATGTACATTTTCAGCACAACTATCCTAACAATTGGCTAAACATCCATACGTTTTCCAGGAAGTTCAAATAATCTGGGCACAATATTGACACAGCCTATCATTTTTCTAGAGGTAAATAGCACCTTACTGCAGTTATGTGTTCTACCTCCCTCCATTTCCCATTTATACCCCTTACAAGGAGATGCTCAGTCGTACTGTATGAGACTCTGCTTTGGAAATTACCCAGATCTCACAATCTCAGGCTATTGGCAGCAGAGTTAGACATACCTCGTAGCTTCACAAAGCAGTTTTACTGCTCAGTTCAGACAGAATGTATGTACTACTGCCAGTTGAAGAGTTTTCCTTACCTGCCCAAGTATCACCTACACATTTTAGAAAGCCAATTATTATAATTGTATGATGTCTTATGGAGCTTCATACCACTATTTTGAAGGTTGTAAATAGTAGGTGTTATTATTATCCAATTTATTGGTACTCAGAGTACTAATGTGCAGATCACGCAGAGGTTAGCTGCAGGTGTTTAACTCACTGACCCATCTTTTGAGCTATATTCACAAGGGATTTCTACCACTGTGCCTGGGATGGACAGATTTATGTAAAAAATGTCCCCAGATAGGTGTCATTATACCATCATCAATTGCATGTCAGGTATGGGCTTCCTAATGCCATGGAAGCTCACAGGATATCAAAAATGGACACTTTTAGGTCAGTGGTCCAGTCGCATGACATGAATACCTGTGCACCTTAAATGCCCCCCTGCTCCACGTGATGCACCTTGAGTGGCTATGCACACTCAGTTCCATTTTACAAAGTCTGATCGACTAATTGGGGCAACCACTGGAAGCCTTCTTCCGTATAACATGAGTAGACAGCAGGAATGACCATGTGGTCTTGACTTCAAGGAGACTGTTTCTAAACTTTGGAAAGGGATATCTTTTATAATCCTATGTATAAGTTGCCCTGATGTGGCCTAAATTAGAGACCGAATCTTGTCAACACTATATCCAGTGAGGAGTTTGATTTGAAAGCGCTAATGTACACATGGATTTATGCTTTTTTGCAGACATTGGGACAAAGAGTTTGGTTGAATTGTCTATTCCAAGAACTACCTAGTTTTGTATTAATGGACACTGCAATGTTTGTGGTTCCAACCATACCTAAAATGCTTACAGTGGTCTATGTTACACTTTGTTTGACTTTCGTCCATGTGTATCTTAAACTTTGCACTTTGTGATGGGATGAGCAAAGGTTGCTTAGGTTAAAAAAACATTAAGATAATAAAAGCATAACAGTTTTTAGGAAATGATTGGCAGGGACGTAGCTTGGTCAACAAGATTGGAGGGGTGTGAACTTCAGGTTGCCCGACAATAATGCTGGCATATCTTGTGAAAATGCATTATATGAGAAGCAGAACACGAGGAAGGCTCAAGGGACAGTGAGTATTGTTAGGATCACTTGAAACACAGTATTTTTCAAACCAAGCAATATTTTTGAATACCTTCAAAACAGACATGAGAGAGAGAGAGTGTGTGTGTGTGTGTTTTTGTCTGTGTGTATGCAAAAATCTTCTGTGAAATCCGACAGACACCTCACCATACTCAACAGTCACCTCACCTTTCCCAACTGAAAACACGTGTACCCAACTATTTACTACAGAATGAATTTATAGAGGTGGTGTAACATGTCCAGTCCCTTGGTCTACAAGGATGCTTCAGGAACAAAACAGGCGCCTGGAATAGCTTATAATGCCACCTGTGCTCGGCTCCAGCTCAGATACTATCAGAAGTGGTCCAGTTCTTCTTTGCATGACAACCGCGCACCACAACGCTATGCCACATCGCTTTGTGCCTCCCTATTTAGTCCCCATAGCTAGGCTTGCTAGTCTTGGTTGATCTAAATTGAACCAATTGGACTTAAGTATTCTACTAAGGGAGATTCTTAAACCGCAAACATAGCGTCCCTATGGCATGGAGCAGACACTAATGATTATGGAGAGAGAGGGGAGCCTTCTTTCTTGTATACCAGTCTGGCCTCTGCCATCCGGGCACACCACAAACAGCATGTCCTGCCAGATAGATCACCTGTGAACTGCACAGTGGTCATTTTAGCAGAAGTCTTTCTTTCTTTGTCATTCTGCTGCATTATGTCTATGTGATGTTTTTGGTGTGTACTGTCCATTGCTGTGCACGGAGCTGCTAAGGTGTACTGTCCACTGCTGAGCACTGTGCAGGGGACTTGTACTGTGCAGGGGCTGGTAAGGTTTGCTCCTCTCAAAAGGTTCACCTTTACATAACTGACCAGTGACAAACGAGGTTTTTCTTGACTTGTAACCTAAATTTCAACACAGTATTTTTTGTGGTGATTAGTCTAAAGGCCTGAACTTCCAGGCCTTTGATCTCTAGGTGTCTTCATTTCACCCCATTGTCAGAAGTGAAATATTTGATCTAAACTCCACAGATGACAGTCTTGAGGAATGGATTTAAAGGTTATCCAATTATATCTCACAGGAATCCTGATTAGGGTTCAAACAGGAAGTTAATACCTCAGAATTGGGAATAACATGTATCATCATAGCCGTCTCCTCTATTCGAGGTGTGGTAGTACCCTCTGGTACTGGGTTTTACTAGAGCAGTAGATCTGCACCAAAGACCCTGATTACAAGCTATGGGTAAAATTCTGATCCATGCACAAGTTTACACAAGGATCTGAATTATGAGTAGTGTTAAAATCATCACACCTCTGCTATTTTCCCCTGACATATTTCGGCAGGGACCTCCCAAAATGTATCGAGGACAAAAGGCTTGGAAAAAAAAGAGGCAAAACATGCATAATTGTGTGGATTAAACAGAGATTACATATAGAATGCCTCATTTCCAAGTGAAATGGTTAAGATATGAGGTATTTACCACATCCAGTAAATTCCTCCCCTCCGGCCAACTGGTAATCAGGGCCGAAATACGGGACACTCATAATGAGGCCCAACATGTGGTGGTCGTTGGACAGTCATCTGGTTCCCAAATATAATGAGATGTGAACATGTGCAGAGCTTTAGAAGTCATCATGACTCTAGCTCTGAAACCTAAATTGGCAGGGGGGAACAGGGTTTTTAATACATTTGATATGTGCTGAAAGACAAGAAATGACTGACTCCTTCACATATCTATAGACCTCTCAAAGTACTGAGCCTGTTGAATTAACTCTTGTTCCTAAGGGGAAGAAAATATTTGCTTGCAGTTGTTATAAAATTAGAAATATAGTTCAATGACAAATAACACACATTGAAAGCCATGTGTGTTTGTAAGATAGGGTCTGACCACCTCAAATACTCAACCAAGGTTGCCTTTTGCATTGACAATAGTTATTGCATAGCTGATAAATGTCCCACAGTAGTACCTTTCAGCAAGCCCTGCTCTCTCCTTTAATTAGCAACACAAAAGGATGATGGACGGAGTGCTGAAACTTTTCAAACACTCACCCCCATCACAGATCTGGGTTTAGTCCATCGTTCTTTTGCTCACTATGCCACTCCAGTTTGAACCCAGCCATATGCGAGTCAGTCTTGACCCTGTTCCCCATGGAAACAGTCCAGCCGGAACTACCAGGCCAGGTCCTCCCTGGACCGGAAACAAGCATCCTGGGACAGTTTTGAGGGTATCATCCTTCATCAGCCAGGCTAGCTTGAATCCAATGGCACAGTGAGCATGGGACCCACATTTGGGCATACCCTTCCCACTAAGGGCAACTTCAGCAACACAAAAGGATGATGGATTGAGTGCTGAAACTTTTCAAACACTCCCCCCCACCCCCCAGTCACAGATCTAGGTTTAATCAATCATTCTTTTGCTCACTTAGCCACCCCAGTTTGGACCCAGCCATATGCAAATCAGTTTTGACCCTGTTCCTCATAGGAACAGTGCAGCCCGAACTAACAGGCCAGGTGCTCCCTGGACTGGAAACAAGCAACTTGGGACAGGTTTTAGGGTATCACCATTGATCAGCGAGGCTAGCTTGAATCCAGTAGCACAGTGAGCACAGAACCCATGCCTGGGCATACCCTTCCCACTTAGGAAAACTTTAGCCACACAAAAGGATGATGGACCTAGTCAAACACTCACCCCCAGTCACACATCTGGCTTTAATCCATTGTTCTTTTGCTCACCATGCCACCCCAGTTTGGACCCAGCCAGGATGCTTGTTTCTGGTCTAAAGTTAGCAGCTGTTTTTATTGCCTTGGTTGGCATACAGACAAATGTTGAGAATCCTTAGTTGGCTGTACCTCATAATGATTGGGAGGTGGGGCTCAATGAACTGATCCATACTAACTTCCATCCTGCCGCATGGTGCCAGAAACTGGCTGGTATCCTGCCCACTCTCCTCTCAATTCCCAGGCCTCACTTAAAGAGTGTAGGGAGTGCTATTTTCTCAATGGAAGAGTGTCGCCCTCGCAGCCATCAGCAGTGGACCCCACGCCAGCCTGTTTTGTGTCATAGTTCTATTTAGGACTGCACCTAAAACCTTCCAACTAACGTCTGTTGTTTCACGTCATTGTCAAGACAGAAAAGTCCAGAAATGTCCACAGCGCAGCAGGAGTTAACAGCAGTGTGGGACATTAGTCATGGTTACTGAAAATGTATTTTGTGGGTGTGTCTTCAGAAATAATGTAGGTGATGACAAGTGCATAGTACCTGGGTGGCTTGGCGGACCCCCCTACGCGTGTTTATGTCCCTTTATGGCTTCAGTAATAAGCATTGGAGGTTTTTCGGGGGCAAACCCACAAACCCTTGAACATCTTTATATTCTATAGGCTGCTGTTAGGTGTTTGACCCACAGAAGTGAGACTGACTCTAGCCGTCCTCACCCCTCACTAGTCAGGGATTAGACATGGAAGAGAATCAGAGTCAGAGAGATGAAATTTCATACTCCACCAGTGATGCAGCAGCAAATAATACCTACAACTTTAATAATGCAATAAGTCAAGAAATGTCTAGGTGGATGAGGTGGTCAGTGGCTGATTCAATTAGTTGCTGCAGTTCTGCAAGTCAGGCGGTAAGAGACTCATTGAGTGGGACTGGGAGTGGAAGTGAGTGATGGATTGAGCATGTGGGGCTAGGGACCCGATCAGGAACAGTGGAAGGCGAGCCCCCTCTTGCATTAATATATATCAATCAATGTAATTATTGGTGAGCATTCGTATCAGGCCCTTGCCTTCCACTGTTCCTGATCGGGTCCCTAGCCCCGCACACTCTATCCATCACTCACTTCCACTCCCAATCCCATTCAATGAATCACTTACCACCTGATATGTATATATATTTATATATATTCAAAACCAGTCTCCTCTTGCATTAATAAAGACTCCAGGCACTCAGCGTTGCGCGTGAAATCCCCTTTATTCCAAATCGATGGAAACCACAGAACGCGTTTCGGTGATAACGCCTTTCTCAACCTGTCCATTCTGCCATCTTACTAGTAGTAACGGTGAGTGCCCAGAGTCTTTATAAATGCAAGAGGAGACGGTTTTTTAATATGAGGCACATATGGCATAATGCTAACGAGGCACCGCTGGCAATCTGGAGCTGACCGGCAAAGCGAACCACAGCAAGTGTGTGTGTGTGTGTGTGAGTGTGATATATATATATATCTATATCTATATATATAGATATATATATATATCTATATATATATAGATATATATATATATGTATATATATATATCTATCTATATATATCTATATATATAGATAGATATATATATATATATATAGTCACCAGGGATGTCATTGATGATGCATGGAAGGTCATGAGTAGAGCGAGTGCCACAACATATTCCAGATAATAATAGATTGCTTGTACTTGCCACATAATCCACCATCTGCTGCCTGTGTTGTAGACTGCATCAACAAATTGTTTCTAGCGTAAATAGACCAAACGACACTCAAAAAGCACCACGGCACAGTGGTACAGCTTTTGCAAAAGTTTACAGGTCACCTTCCAGAAGTTGGCTACTACATTTAAGTGTTAATCTGGTATTAATAAATTGAAACCTTAGGCCATACGTTATTAATATCTGTTGAGATGACAAAATAGCAATATAATACTGCCACAGAATCCGGTGTATTAAACCGCATACTTTTATCCTCCATTGTTATATAATTCCAGTGACCTTGAACTGAGTAATAGGTACATATATGACATATTTGACTTTATGTGGCAAATGTGGTGTGTGTGTGTTTTTTTTAACTTTTGAGTAGGAAAACCAAGGTTCTTCAATGAGAGGGATACATGCAGGCAAGTTCTCTGTTTCTCTTTCTCAGACTCTCATATAAACACACACACACATGTACTATATATTTGTGCCAGAAATACAATCGCTTCTGCTTTCGTGCCCAGCAAGGAGAGGGCACTTGTAAAGCGGCCCTAATGCATCTGATCCCTGAAATAAGCGCAGTGTTTTCCCCACGACTGGCATTTTCTGGATCAAAAGCTGGGCGGTATTCTTAGCTGGGCCCCCCCTTCTAGAATTACCTTTCATGCGATGCCAGTTGAGTCTTGCGAGTGTCTTGCAGAAAATTTCCTGCAGCCCGCATTTCGGGCGGTGCATGAATGGCCCCTCTCATAGCGCTTCTAGAGAGGGTGCACCGGTCTAGACATGCAGCTCACTAACCTTCATGAAAAAATAAATGTGACGCGTCTGCCTGAGGAGGCTGTATCAGTAACTTGTATTCATCCGATGTGATCATGTCAGTTTCTGAGAAGTTAATCAGAGCCTTGCTTATGTGCATGACTGCTGCCCCCTCATGTCTTCCAAAATATATGCTGGTAAAGAGCTGATCAAAATATGTTACCTTGCAAGTCGGCCTCTTTCAAAGAAGTAAGCCTTCCTTGTCACCATCTCCTGCTCAGATCCACCATACCTGGCTTCTCATTCGTGGTAACTCTCTTCTCACCCTTCAAGCAAATACCAACTTGATATTGAGTTGAAAGAAATACATTTTCACGATCTCAACACTAACAGATCTTCCCCGGATTCCCAGCCCGTCTTAATCTGAGATCTTACCTCACCACCAAGAAACCAGGTCAGTTGCTGAAAAGCGTATTATCTCTGACCACACCACGCAATACTAGCAGCTCCCCGACTAATCGTAAACCACCAGCAGCGCCTCTACCTCCACAGCCAGCATCCAGTGCTGTGTACCGCTGAGCGATGTATCTTGTCCATGACTATGACATGCATGTCGGTCAGAGTATTATTTTTGTAGCTCTGCGCGCTAAATACCATTTTCTTTAAGCCGTGTAAACTACCCTTCGTTTGGATATATAACCTATGCAGTGCTCCCCGCCGCAAGTGTATGGGTCTGTAAAAATGAATTAAATTCTATTTTGGTGGATTCACCTTTTAGTTCACTCATTTGGTTCAACTTCAGGGCGGATTCTGGGCATGCTCAGCATGCCAGGCAATTTCCTACATCCTTGAATTTGTAGGGAGCACCTAGCAACATGAACTGTGAGACTTCCTTTGTTCCATTCTGACCAGGATACTGGGATGTGGGCCTGAAGCTGAAAGTTGAAAGGCCGGGCCCTGCGGGATAATGTAATCAAGCAGACCTTGGGGAACCCGACAAGTGTGAGCTAGTGGAGTCTCAAGGACTCAGAGGGACACCAAGAAGAGTTTAACCATGAACACCAGAAATCAAGATATACTTTTAATACAATTCCTTTGACAATTATCCGTAACTGCAAGATTACGCAAATTGAAAAGACAGAATGACTGTGAAAAGCTTGACCATGAGGGTCCTGGACCTTTCACAGAACCACAGGAACCATATATTCATGACACTCCTTTCCGCATAGGTCACTGCTAATGGGTGACGCAAAACCTAAATGAGATTTATCAAGCTACGCAAGGCCATCTTGCATGACCCTGCATGGCTTGATAAATCTAGAGCAATGCAAGGCAGTATTACTTTGCAGCAGTGAGGCGTTTCATGGGTGGAATGTGGGTGTTCCTAGGCATCCACCCATGGATTTTGGTGCATTCCCAGATTTACCATTAGTGGTAGACCTGGGAACGCATCAAAATGCTACGCCTTCCAAGATGAGGGATAAGGAGGAGAAATATCTTTATTTCTCCTTGTCTTTTCTTCTTTCCATGTGTGCTGTATTCAGCAGTACACATATAAAGAGGCAAATGCCTCTCAAGATTGCTTTTGTGCAGGAAAGTGTCCCTTCCTGCACAAAAAAGTCCTGCCTACAATGCAGGCACCCTTGCACCATGATGCAAGGGTGCCTGTATTGGTGCTAGGCAGCCAAAGGACAGGGATGAGCCATATCATGGTAAATATGGTGCATTCCTGCCCTGCCCTTTCGTTCAGCACAGTGCAGCAAGGTAGCTTGCTGCGTTGCGCTGTGTGAAAGAATGATAAATCTGCTCCTTTATCACCAAGGCCTGCTCTTCAGATATCATTGATTCTGGAATGGTACAATGACTAGCAGTAGGCTATAGAATAACATTGAGCTAGTCGATTATATTGATATATTCTTTTCTACTTATGTTATGGTTGAGCTAGATCATTGTTGTTTTATTATTTGCGTGTAACTTGAATTGTGATATTAATTTAATATATATTGAAAGGTGCATTCCTTTTTGAGATACATTAATTATTCCTAAGTGAGCAATTAACTATTTAAACATAGATTTTAATTAATGGAATCTGGTGCCAACCTTGGCACTACCTCCCAGCAGCCACGGTTTGACAACTTGGTCACGTCTACCACTGTAGAATCAAAGACGCTCCAAAGCACTTTCCAAATATGCTGACTCCTGGGCCTGTAAGAGCAAACCCCTTTTCTCCCTGGTGCTGCTGTATAATGAAGAATGTTGAGGTCCTTTTATCCACTGAGTCCAAGCATCTTTGTCATTGTCTCAGGTAGGCTTTGGCCATTACTACACTGACGTTGGTCATTGGTCAGTGTTTTAGTGCTGCTGGGGCAGAACAGGTATTTAAGCCCCGCCTTTGCTGGAGGACAGAGTTGAGTCTTTGTAAGTAGCACAACCTTAGCTTCTGTTGCAATCTGTCCTTTCCAGTGTCTGCCTGCAGACACGCGTGGAATTAACATACTGAGTTTACCAGACAGACATCCACTCTACTTCACTTGTTCATACTACTCCCACATACCCTCGCTACACCACGGGCAATGTAGTGTAAGCTTTCTTCACACAGAGGACAGACATGCATGAGAGCAGCAGTGCAAACCTCCTACTTATAGAAATGTATATTTGCCATTTGACAGCAAACTAAAAGAGGTGTATTCCAGATGGTGGGAGCCAAAATGGAGAAGGCCACACCACCTTTTTGCTGCCTGCTAAGACATTACAATAAAAATATATTAAGTGACCGATTAAAGGAGCCAGCAGTGACTCCCTCAAGGGAGTGTCTTGCTTAAAAGATTGGTTCTTTTCCTTACAAAGAGCAATATATAACACGCATATAGCCACCGACCAAGGAAAGAGAGCCAAAGAAGCTAATGCAGCGTTGGCACAGCAGGAGTAAACATATACCCCAGACACTAAATGTTGGCGCTGAGGAGATTTCTTGGGGAGGCCTCAGTACAGAGCTTTTCCTTAATAAAATCTCGATCCAGCCAGGGTAGTGATGGTAACAATCTTGCCTAATGGTGATAGGGTAGGATGTATTTTCATCACTTTTAGGTGGAGCTGATTGTACGTACACCCGAAATCTGAGGGTAATGTAAACATTGGTCACTGATTTCAAAGCAAAGGTTCTTGATAGATGAAACTGTATGAGGCCAAACTCCCAGTATCCTCTGCCAGAAAGCGCTTCACTAAGATTTGGAACTCGCGTCTCCTGGTGCTCCAGTTGCCATTGTAGCCACTTAACTCCGCCTCCTGCCTTTATCAAGAGGTAGGAACTCTTTCACTGCATTGGGTGCTCCCCAGGAGCATAACAATGAAACAGTTTCCACCTGAATGTGGGACCTGCTTGTCATAGCCTGCCGGGGCCCCTTCAGCACACAGGGACATAGGAGTACTTTGGCAGATGATCTCACATATGAGATCATACTGTCATGTATGACGTCCTGACCTTTCCATTTGCAATTTATTTGTGCTGGTGCCTTAGTCAATTGGATCAAATGAAGCAAACCAAGAACACAGTCGTAGAAAGGATTTGGATGTTAAAAGACATGTTGTTCGGTGGGCAAGCAGTGATTTGGTGAGTAACCTGCTAGGCTTGCATTCTAGGCTTCTAATTCTAGGAGTGCCGCGGAGCTTGGTGTTCTCGTCGAATCCTATATGGAGCCTAAAACCTGTCGAATCAGACTTATCCTCTCCATGCTCTGTGGTCGATAAAATGAGAACCACAGAGGCCTTTCTAAACTGCCCATAATCTCATGTGGGTGCAGTAAAATTAGTTGGCGGGCCTTAAGGGATTATGATTATCCTGCTGACCTGGAAGTTTTTTCTCAAGGGGCATGGCTGTTCAAAGCAGCCAAGTTACAGGCCAAACCTCTAACCAGGTGTGAAGAAGAACTAGGTGAACTGGATGTTTTAAATCCAGTTACCTTGGCTATTCCCCATTCCTAAGGGTCTCCCAGAATCCAGTTCGTAATTAGGTGCTTGTTCTGCCCCACTCCTCCCCTACCCCGCTTGAGATACTGTTTTGGTGTTAATGGAATCTTCGTGAGCCAGAATTGCCAGCTCTGCTACAAGACTTCTGATAATGAGGGTTGGGTAATACATGCCACGTGCTGTGCTCTGCACTACATAAAAGGTATATGTAGTATCTTATTTTCTGTTTGGAATCTGGTTGTTCGAGTCCAAGAGTTCTCCCATAGGCTGTTTTCCACTGAATCTGTTGTAGAATGAGTGCTAGCTAGCCATGCCACATACCAGGCAACTGAATCGATTTTAAATGCAATCATGGTAGGTCAGTTGCAGCATATGTGCGCTTTGGCAAGGTACTTAGAAAGACAATACCAACAGGAGGAAACCTCACTGACTAACTTTTATTGAAAGGTATGCTTTGTTTCATGATGAAGTTTTGCGAATTTTGCAAATTTTGCATTTCGGGAAGTTGCAATATCTCTGAAACTTACACCACTTCATTTGTGGGTGAAATTTTCTACAAAAAATATTTATTGCCCTCTGTACCGTGTTTTGTGTTGTTTTTCACCTATTTCTTTAAACTTTGCGACTTCTGATGTTTGGGAAGGTTGCAAAATTTTAGCAAAACTCGGTCGTTTAGGGAACAGGAGGTCTAGAGCCTGTCTCACTGCACTTAATGAGGTTTGATTTATGCTAGCCGCTCTATGATTTTGGCATAGGGAATAATTATATAACACATTATTTTCTGCCACAAAACAGTTTTGTCTGTCAATTAAAGTTGCTTTGGGAGGTGATGTTGTTTAGTAGTTACATTCTTAGCGGCAGGCCCACGTGACATAAACTCTAATTCAAGCTTCTTCACTTTACCAAAATGTGTTATCTTGGACAAAACACTTTGCGTTCCAGGGCCTCGGTTACTATATTTCTTAATTGGGTAGAACTTGTAACGTGCTTTATAACTATATAAACCCCTTATAGATATTAACAGGTTTCAATTAGAAATTTAACAAAATAAAGTTAACATGAATAAAGTAATATATTTGTAAGTGTATGTTTTATTATTGCCCCCTGAAAGCATATAAAGTTTCGGCAGCAAGTTTCTACGGCACTTTTTCTCACATAAGGCCGCTTACTGGCTTCTGCCCTATTCTCTTTTTCGTTCATTTCTTTTTTTTTTTTTTTTTAGACATAGAGGCGCCTTTCCTTACTTCTCCGATTGTTCTTTCAAAGATGAAAAAAACGTCTTTGGAGGGGAGAAAATTGCTCCATTGAGAGGGCAGTCTTTAAGAATCGCTGCCATTGTGAGGGTGGACAGAGGCCCTTCTGTTGGGGGGTCTGTTGGCCCAGCTTGGCCCCGCCATTAAAGATGATCCGAACAAGCCCCCTATTCTCTGCTGAAGAGGGTCCCAGTGTCTCCCACCAAGTGACTCTCAGGGTGCTGTTAGTGCCTGGAGCCCGGTCTGTGAAGAGTGTTGTGTGTCAAAAAACACTGAACCCGCACATGCAGTGCCTCCAAAATAAAGACACAACCCGCTCTTTTAGTGACAAACACACACTTGTTGCAGAGCACGGAAGCCAACACAACAGTGACTTATTATTGAAGGGGGTGGGGGTCGGGCCGAGAAGCCTCGCTGTCATTATATCAGCCCCGCAGTTTGCCCCCTGTAGGATGTCTCTTTTGTCAGCCGGATGCCTGAGTGAGTTGAGGTTCCACAAAGGCGCATTTTCAAACCTGTAAGTAAAATGGACCCTTTTACTTGTTTTTTGTGTTGATGTTTTGCAGTGATGAACTTTCTTTTTGACAGTTTCGGCTTTTTAACGTGCAAATGTTTGTAAACTTCTCTGGCTTACCTGAAGGGATAAGAGGTGGAATGGCTAAAAAAATAAATAGGGGCACTTCGTATAAATAATAGAGATTTTGGCTGAGGAAGGTTAGGCACAGACAGAAATGTGTCTGACGCCGCCCCATCTCTTCTGCCTTTTCATCGGGTGTTTCGGGTAAGGCCGGTACAGTTAAGAAAGGGCCCATCTTGACGTGACTGACACCCCTCAAGCCCTCCCACCCTTCCATTGAGTGCTTTTGGAAGCCCGGGAGAGCTGGGGCAGAGATAGTGACATCTCATTCGCTAGATGTACATGTGGTAAGCTAAGTGCAGCTTCACCTGCTCTTTCATGGCACTGACCTGCTGAGCTATAGCAATGTACTGTATTACTTTCTGTCCAAAATTCAAAGAAAACCAGGCGCGGCTCCTCCGCTACGGCGGAGTAATACACTACGTTTATTATCATTCTTTAGTAAACGGGGAGGGGCCACAGGCTGCAACGTGCACTGAGGGGGGAGTTGCACATGTATGTTTGGCCGGCCATGTCAGGCCGGCCAAACATACATGCACAGTAGGCTCTCTCCAGCCCAGCAACACAGATGCCGGGATGGAGAGAGCAGGCACAGGCTCCCCGTCTGCCTAGGAGAGCCCTGGCTGGGCGCTCCCAGCCAATCCTGACGCTGGTCTGAGCAGCATCAGGATTGGCCAGAGGGTGGGCTGGGACCCTATGCCTGCAGCCTGCCTGCATTAGAGGAGTGGCGCGTGGCGGTTACGGCGGCGATGATGAAGGTAAGTTATTTTTTTAAAAATTAATTTCACCCCCCCATGCGTGCCACCCCACCCGCTGTTAGCACCGCGAGCTGCTCCTGAAGAATACAAAGATGGAACAAACCTTATTTCGCAATTGCGTGGTAAAAGCAAGGGTTGTGATTGGCCAGTCGGAGTAACAGGGTGGTGACTGAAATGTCTCATTTCACGCTGCACATCCTCAACAAACATATTGGGTTAGACATTTTCAATAAAACACAACATCTAATAAACACCAATAATTCTGTGAAATGCCATAACTCTTTTTAATTCATACAGTAACCCGGATATGCAGAGGCATTTGACAGCGAGAGTCCCACCAAAATCATCCACATCCCTGTAAAATCCAAAGACTGACTGGTCCTTACCTCTTTTCTCAAACCCGTCACTATACCAAGGATATCACCAGACATCAAGGGTGTCCAAACCTAATTAATCTACCCCTCCTCTCACATGCTGAAGATGTCCCACCCTACACCTTCCTTCACGTCACAAATGAGTGGAATCTGTAGCGGGCTATGACAGTAAGTTTCCTGATTTCCATTGAGTCCTAGATAGCAAAACAATTCTTGTCACTCGGTGAAATGTCTGTAATCGAAATAAGCCATCAACCTGCTCTTACTTCAACAGCTGTTTACTCCTATACCAGTTAAAACCACCCAGCTCCAAAGTGAAATGTTTCAGAGTCTTGCCAGCTTCCCAGTGTCCATTGATGCCTCCTTTGGGGCAGAGCGAGGCACTTCTTACCACTTTTGCCGCCTCTGAATCACCACCACTTTAATCATTAGTGAAAACTGTACGACGGTAGTAGGGGACCACCATCTACGTCGGACAGGGCTATGCTAAGTCACTCTATTTCAGCCTGCCCAAGCATCAAATATGCTGATTCCAAGTAATCACCAACGCTGCAGCAGAACATAACATATAGTCTAGCAACTATGTGGGGCTCAAGCTCTCAGACTCTCGAAGGACTACACTGAATTCTTATAAGCACCCTTCT
Source organism: Pleurodeles waltl (assembly GCF_031143425.1). NCBI lineage: Eukaryota > Metazoa > Chordata > Amphibia > Caudata > Salamandridae > Pleurodeles > Pleurodeles waltl. Next base: position 998,771,471 of record NC_090446.1, read on the forward strand.
CATCTTCAGGGCCACAGGCTTGCTGTCGCTGTCTGAAACCTAGCCGCTCTCTTGGTCTCCGTCAGGCACCTACGAGGCAGTGTCTTAAGCTACATTTGTTTGCAGAGCTGTGTTTCTTTTAAATGGTTTTATTTCTTCATTTATTATCACTTGGATAATTCAGAATTTGAATACTCTATAAAACGTCCAAAACAACGGCGTGTTAATTTATCTTAGGTGCTTTTATGAAGTTACCTCATAGTCACTTGAGTGGGGGTTGAACCAGATGATGCTCTTGTTGAGTAGGAATAAATTCTCTTATTGGTGGGGTTCAGGCTTTTGACATCGTTGATGAGGGGTCAGGTCTTATTTAGTCTTCTAAACGTTGAGGTTTTTGCAGAAGTTCCCCTAGGAAGAAGGAAACCAAGAGTGCTTAGAAGGAAGCTAAACTACCAAAAATGAAGTAGTGTATTGAAACTGGCCAATTTACTTAATTCGGTTAGTTTCCTTTAGTTACCTGATTGTCTCGAGTTAAACTTACACTAAAGCAGCACCTTGGTAACTCTTTCCATAAGGCTTGTCGCTGTTCAGGTGGGTGAAACACGGAACTGGAAAGGGCTGCCTACTCGGTACCCTTGCTGCCCACGAAGAGCCAGGAGAAGCTGCCCAGAGGACCTAGAGCCACCCCGTACCCCCCAACAGAAGACAGTGGAGAATGACAATGTTAGTGATGACAGAATACAGGACCACTAACCACCAGGAATGGTGACTCTACCTAAAAAGCACACTCTTGTGTACTACCAATGACCTTGGACATACACTTTACCCTCATATCGACTTTAGTGTTCAGGATTTTAAACACTCCTCAAAGTATCAGAGCTATCCATGGTGCTGAACTCTCCTATGATAACATTGGTTTATTGTTTCATGTGAGAAATGTTCTACTGAAACAAACTGCAGATCAATAACACCAGTTAGCCAGTGAACCACAGCACATGATCTCAAGCCTAATTCTGCAGTTTGCACTTTTCATTAAGGAAAATTGAAACTATCTGCAGCACCTTTCCTTTATTTCAGATTGCGCAGTTTTAACTCAGCATCTCAACTTGTGGCTTCTGGTACACACTCTGTCTTATCTTACTTGCTCTTATCTGGGCTGTGCCTCTTTTATTATTTTTTTCTTTTTAGAGATAGGATCTGTTTGGTCTCAACGATATGTGCTCACTGGCCCATGCTGGTGCCACAAAGGAACAAAGTTGGCCCCATGAAATCCTGCTTCAGTTTTATCCTGTGTGCTTCCTGGTCAGATGCGTTAACCAGCCATCCTCTTCACCCGGGCTTTCAAGAGTCTTGCTTTGTCAAAGCTTTATCACCCATATTTGTAGTATTCTTTGCTGCAGGAAGATTGACTGGTTCCCAAACTATTTTCAGCATTGGAACTTTAATGCTGTTTACTGCACACACTTACTCGATCCCAAAGTGTCCTGAGGTCATCTTGTAGTCATTATTAGAGTTCCAGTAAAAGTCTAAGTAAATACAATGCATGATCATCTTGCTTCCAAAGGGCCATTCATAGCACCTTGGCGAGCTGTCTAATGGCCTTATTTGGAGTTTCATGGATAGATTACGCTATCATAAACATGACGTCTATCCCAGATGCCTTATTACAAGTGCATTATATCCTATGGCAACCCATGGTGGATCCAGCTGTTGCTGAATGATGGGCCCCAGGGTAACTACTGATATGTCAAAGACCCCTAAAGAACACACTTCTGAGGGCAAGAACTCAAAATCTCAAAATTCTCAAACGTTGCAGGAAATATCTTGGATAGGGGTACAAACTTCATCAGATGAAACCAGAAGCTTGGTGGAAGGTTGAAGGTTGTTTCACTGACTAGAAACAAATGAATGAATTTTAAGCAGACGAGGGCTGGAAGGTTCATAGTCCTTGTTAATTTCCTTCCCTATTCACACACTGTTCCTGGCCTACAGCTTCTCCTCCTATGCAACCAGTGCCCTATCTCTCTCCCAAGGCATCTCAACATCTTGTACCACCAACATCATGGAACGTGAGAAAAGGGTTTAGCTGGAACTTTTTCTGAAATCAAGGATTTGTCATGTCAGAAGTCTCTCTCTGCATATAAGTCCTAGGGACCGTTTGGAACACAGATTCGAGTAGGCGCTAGGGTCCGCAGTGGAGGATTGCCGCGAAAGCATTCCTGAATCTTCAGATCTGACTGTCACATATAACACAAATCCCCCACAGTGGTATCACAGCACTGCTAAACATATATGTAGTCAAAACACTACATAATGTTGCTCATTTTTGCCAGCCTTGAATGCGTCAACCCTGACGGGAGAACACTGTCTAACCTGTCCAGTTGTTTACAGGCATGTACAGCAGGTGCAGTATGTCACTGAGCTATTTTACCGGTTGAAACATAGTTTAATAAAACCAGACCTGTGATCCCGCCACATTCTACCTACGGGTTCAGTGGACAAGAAAGGGCCCAGTGTGTGGGACGGCTGCCTGTCCTTTGGGCGTCGCGCTTCCCATGAAGAGAGGTCTGGAAGTCTCCAAAGGGGGCTTGTGTGCAGGGGGGACAATGGCCGGCCTGTCCTCCCCAGGGGCTGGTGGCTCTTGGTGCTGTTAGACTGGCTGCGGAGAGGTCCCAGTCAGAGGAAACAGCCGCAGGTCCTGTCTGATGAGAAGTCCGTGGCCCGAAGGCGGAAAAAAAAAACACACTGTAGTTTTGGGTTTTTGTGTACATTAATACAGTGACTAACACAGTAGATTGGTGCAGTTTTCATACAGTGCTTGTGTAATGGCATGCACAAACCAGGAACAAGATGAGAGGCAACTAAATCCCCTTTTTGCATAAAACACCAGCACACATGAGTGAAACAGCAGTATAGGAGGAGACCATAAATACCATACTCAGTCCTTACTCAGAGCAGACACACTACTCACAAAGACACAGTCAGGCAAAGCAAGATGCAACCGGTGCACACCCCACAACATTGTCCTCTCATTTAAAAAACCTCAACTACACAGCACAGCTTACAGCAGACCAACGTGGCAGACATGTTCAACCTTCACGTCCCCTCCGCAGGGGCTGGACACCTTTCACCCCTCAGAGCTCCTGGTCTGGCAGCCCTTCTCTCAACCACCCTCGGGAACCCTGGATTCTTGGAATGTCTTGGCTGCCCGCCCACCCTCATGCCCCTCACCCAAGGACATAAACCTGCACACAAAGTGCTCAAACCACTGCCCTCGACGTTAGCATACAAGAGCAAAAACACCAAATAAACGCCACAGTTGATGCACATTGAACCATAACAGGAGCTGGACAATCACGCGTAACTAATAGGGGATGATGCCAACCCGATCAGACACGCGGGCATGGAAGTGCGCATGCGCAGTACACCCTCAATACTGCACCATCCGAAGCCGAGAGTTACTTTCGAACAACCCCGAGGGAAGCCCGCAGCGTAGGTTTGCAGCCTTCCCAGCGCCACAGCACACACCGGCACCTCTGATTCTCACCCAGACGTTAATGAATCAGATGTGTAAAGGCAGCAGCAGACACGTGTCGTATTACCGCGGCCGCATTGCACTGTCTGCATTGTTACTGCTGCACACGGCAGGTCTGTACCAGAGGAGCACAGCACGCTATAGCGGCACTGCGACTTCCAAGCACTTTCAATTATAAATGCTGACGTCACACGTTCTACAATTCTACTTTTATTGAAAAGTATAATGGGCCGAGGCGGCCTGCCACGATTCTGAGCTGTGATTTACACGTTGTGCAGAGATTTCCACAGCGGGAGTGTTAACCTGCATAAGTACGTATGCGTAGAGGAGCGAGTCCGTGGAGGGTGGATTGATACCCAAGTGAAGGAACACACCTCTGCACCTTTCTTCCTCTCACATCCTGATGCCTGAGTCTCGGGGGGCAGACTCCGTGATGCATAAACTGAGAACTAAGCACATGGAAAGGGACAAACAGTGGCGTGAGGAGAGATTTCGCAAAGGAGACTTATAATTCAAAGACATTTTGTGCTTAAACAACTTACAAAAAACACTGCATGCATTAGTAGTTCCAGCAAGTGCAGCTTAAGGAGCAACAGCACGGGCTCCCCTCAAACACGCAGCCGGCAGCAGGACAAGCGTCCTTGATTCACCCAGGGTACTGCAGCAGGGGAAGCTTGCTGCACAGAGCCACGATAGATCCAGCAGCACTGGCGTTCCTCAGACCGGAAACACGTGCAGACTTTCCACACACACAGGGACAGCAGCAGCGCAATCGTGCTCACACACAGAGCAAGAATAGAATGGGAGCCTGGCACGGGTCTCTCACGCACAGAGAAAAGGCGGACCACGCGCGGCAGCACTGCAAGCGTCCCCCACACAAGCAGAGCTGGCGTTCCATGGGCGTGGCCATGTATCCCTCGTGCATGCAGCGCAGATATGACCCGAGCGGAAGCAGAACAGCTTCCATCACAGTCGGAGACTAGTACAAGCTCCTCTGAAATAAAATAGATATATCGTGGAGCACAGGGGCTTCACTGCAAGCTTCCCCTACTCAAACAGCAGGCATTCCATGGGCGTGGAAGCAGCAGTACACGTATCTCTCATGCATGCAGCACAGATATGACACAGGCTGAGGCAGGAGTTCTCCACACTCCGAGAATAGTACAAGCTCTTCTCAAACACATATACATTGTGGAGCACAGGGGCAGCTATGCAAGCTTCCACCACACAAACGGAGCGGGGATTTCATGGGCGAAGCAGCAGTACACGCATCCCTCACTCTTGCAGCCGAGATATGACACATGCTGAGGCAGGACAAGCTTCCACCACACAAACCGAGCTGGGATTTCATGGGCGAAGCAGCAGTGCACGCATCCCTCACGCATGCAGCTCAGATATGACACAGGCTGAGGCAGGACAAGCTTCCACCACACAAATCGAGCTGGGATTTCATGGGCATAGCTGCAGTGCACGCATCCCTCACGCATGCAGCTCAGATATGACACAGGCTGAGACAGGTCAAGCTCAGATATGACACAGGCTGAGACAGGTAATGCTTCCACCACACAAACCGAGCTGGGATCTCATGGGCGTAGCAGCAGTACACGCATCCCTCACGCATGCAGCCCAGATATGACACAGGCTGAGACAGGTCAAGCTCCCACCACACAAACAGACCAGGGATTCCATGGGCCTGGCACAGCAGTACATGTGTCCCTCAAGCATGCAGCCCAGATGTGACACAGGCTGAGACAGGTCAAGATTCCTCCACACAGAGCAGGGATTCCATGGGTGTAGCAGCAATATACATATTCCTCACATGTGCAGTGCATGTATAACACAAGCTGAGGCAGAACAAGCTTCCTTGACACTCGGACAACAATGCAAGCGCTTCTCAAATACATGCACACCGCGGAGCACAAGGGCAGCAGTGCAGGCTTTCGTTGCAGACACACCCCACACTCAGTGCAAGGCATGTACGGAAGCAGCAGGCCATGATTTCCTCGCACAGGGTGTACAGCATAGGAAGCTGCAGTGCAGATGTTCCTCACACTGCAGGTACAGTACAGGCATCAGTGCAAGACCACAGCTCTCACATACATACTCTAACCTTGGCATGGACATCATTGCAAGAGCACATCTCTCACACATCTATTCCAAGGGCAGCACGGGCAGCAGTGCAAGATTACAGCTCTCACACATCTATTCCAAGGGCAGCAGTGCAAGATTACAGCTCTCACACATCTATTCCAAGGGCAGCAGTGCAAGATTACAGCTCTCACACATCCCAAGGGCAGCAGTGCAAGATTACAGCTCTCACACATCTATTCCAAGGGCAGCACGGGCAGCAGTGCAAGATTACAGCTCACATATATCTACTCGAAGTACAGCATAGGCAGCGGTGCAAGATCACAGCTCTCACACACATACTCCAATTATGGTATGGACATTATTGCAAGATCACAGCTCTCACACATCTATTCCAAGGGCAGCACGGGCAGCAGTGCAAGATTACAGCTCACATAACTACTCGAAGTACAGCATGGGCAGCGGTGCAGGATTACAGTTCTCACACAAATCTGCCTTAAGTACAGCATGGGCAGCGGTGCAAGATTACAGCTCACACATCTATTCCAAGGGCAGCAGTGCAAGATTACAGCTCTCACACATCTATTCCAAGGGCAGCAGTGCAAGATTACAGCTCTCACACATCCCAAGGGCAGCAGTGCAAGATTACAGCTCTCACACATCTATTCCAAGGGCAGCACGGGCAGCAGTGCAAGATTACAGCTCACATATATCTACTCGAAGTACAGCATAGGCAGCGGTGCAAGATCACAGCTCTCACACACATACTCCAATTATGGTATGGACATTATTGCAAGATCACAGCTCTCACACATCTATTCCAAGGGCAGCACGGGCAGCAGTGCAAGATTACTGCTCTCCCACATCTATTCCAAGGGCAGCATGGGTAGAAGTGCAAGATTACAGCTCACATATATCTACTCGAAGTACAGCATAGGCAGCGGTGCAAGATCACAGCTCTCACACACATACTCCAATTATGGTATGGACATTATTGCAAGATCACAGCTCTCACACATCTATTCCAAGGGCAGCACGGGCAGCAGTGCAAGATTACAGCTCACATAACTACTCGAAGTACAGCATGGGCAGCGGTGCAGGATTACAGTTCTCACACAAATCTGCCTTAAGTACAGCATTGGCAGCGGTGCAAGATTACAGCTCACACATCTACTCGAAGTACAGCATGGGCAGCGGTGCAAGATTAAAGCTCTCACATAAATCTACTTTAAGTACGGTGTAGGCACCCGTGCAAGAACACAGCTCTTACACATAACTTCTGTAAGTACAGATGGGCAGCGGTGCAAGATTACAGCTCTCACACATCTACTTTAAGTACGGTGTAGGCACCCGTGCAAGAACACAGCTCTTTACACATATCTTCTGTAAGTACAGATGGGCTGCGGTGGAAAATTACAGCTCTCACACATATCTACTCTAAGTGCAGTATGCACTTCAGTGCAGGATTACAGCTGTCACACAAATCTCCCTTAAGTACAGCATGGGCAGCGGTGCAAGATTACAGCTCTCACACAAATCTCCCTTAAGTACAGCATGGGCAGCGGTGCAAGATTACAGCTCTCACACATATCTACTTTAGGTAAGGTATAGGCAGCGGTGCAAGATCACAGCTCTCACACATCTATTCCAAGGGTAGCATGGGTAGCAGTGCAAGATTACTGCTCTCCCACATCTATTCCAAGGGCAGCATGGGTAGAAGTGCAAGATTACAGCTCACATATCTACTCGAAGTACAGCATGGGCAGAGGTGCAAGATTACAGCTCTCACACATATCCACTTTAAGTACGGTATAGGCAGCCGTGCAAGAACACAGCTCTTTACACATATCTTCTGTAAGTACAGATGGGCTGCGGTGGAAACTTACAGCTCTCACACATATCTACTGTAAGTGCAGTATGCACATCAGTGCAGGATTACAGCTGTCACATATATCTATTCCGAATAGTGCTGGCCAGTGGTGCAAGATCCCAGCCCTCACACATATGTAACTCTAAGTTCAGTATGGGGTGCAGAAGTGCATGCTTTGCACACCACGCGCACCGCAGGCACAACAAGGACAGCAGCAGTGAACATCTCCTTCACAAGTGAAAGCATGCACAGCTCCTCCCACTAGAATGCAAGCTTCCCTCACATGCACTTGGGGTGCAGCTGGTTTTTGCTCAGCGTCTGCATTTCAGGAGCATCTACCTTTCCAGAAATCTAACTATATTAGTGTAAACAACGAGCTCGTAAGAGCAGGAATCTGCTTTCTACTTGGCCTTGAACAGGCCCTCCATGTGTTTACCCCACCGTCTTCACTGCGCTAGCACGGAGCCTTGATTGCAATTGATGGGGTAGGTACTCCATCAACGCTACCCTACGATGTACTAAAATAGGTCCAGCATGGTGCTGAGTGATGTGGGAGCGGCGCTGGGATGGATACCCTCGATGCCGCTCTGCTTGCTGTAACTAGTCTGTACTGGGACATGGGCATGGGAAGATCACCAGAAGTACTGAATTATTAAGGTGTGCTCTTGGCCCTGTGTGCCTTGCGAGGGTGTATTGCACAGTATCAGTACGTGTACCAAGATCAATTTTGTGGCACGGTCTATGCTTCATATAAGATGTTCCGTTCCAGCAATATCAAATCAATGAAGCTGTGCACTTTGCAAATGCCAACAACATACCATACCATTCAATCAATTCAGTAAATGCATTATTTTATCTTCTTACCTAGACCCTACTGCTTCTGAGGCAGGAAATAGCCTCTCCAGTCAACAAAACTACTTACCATAGCACTGCTATCACACTTCTCATAATTCTCATAATTCTCCAAATTCTAATTGTTGCAAATAACTGTACTTTTAACCAATAATGGTGCTCAATTTTCCAACCTCATTCGGAATCTCGAGTTTTCCTTGCCAGGATTCTAACTCCAGCCCTCCAGAACACCACACTTATCGGTGGCAAACATTCAGCGCACCGAGACATCTGCCACCTTGATTCATTACTTCTTAGTGGCAAACGTTTTGTTTCTGATCTCTTTTGATTCCTTTCCTGGTCCGGCAATCTGCAATGATATCTAGTTTATTTTATAATCAATAGTTTGCTAGTGATTTTTAGTGAACCCTTACCCATTAATAGGTAAATATTTATGATTATGATTGTCATATTATGTTATGTAATCTGTTTAATTACATCACCTACTGAATAATCTGTAACTGCTTTCATGACTGAGCCATTAAACAACAATTAATGGCCGATTTATTTTATTTTTACCTCTTACCGCTAATCTATCAGAGATCCAATTATTTACTCCTTGAACAGCAGCCTGTAACTGCTTCAGACTTGGAACAACCTAATCATTTATTTGCGAATGATTACTTTATCAATACTTCCACCTGAAATCTGTAAAGGATGCAGTTTTGAGCTGCTTAGCAACACTATTTCTGATAGGTTTTCCGATTCCCTAGACGAAAACTGTTTTTTTAGTTGATTATTCTGCTTCTAACATCTAAATATTTAATTATTTCTTTATTCAACTGTTAGGCAGGGTTGTGAAGCCTGTGATTCCTTTTTTTGGTACTCGGAGTCGCTGTTTTATTATCGGCTGCTTTCCACTCTCATCAATTAGGTTTCATCTTCTGACCGCTTATTTGTTGATAACTAGATTGACTATTGCATGGAATCGTACGTTCTTGATTGTCTCTTTGTAAGGATTTTCGCTGTAGGATCTGTGGCCCTTCCAGACAGGGAGTGCTATTTCACATAGAAACGTGGACATATTTGATGGACAGATAGATGGATATGTAATTATTGTTCGGTCTCTTTTAGCCTTAGTCTGGACACTCTCAGGGACTAGATCTCGGGGGTTTCTGCCTTATGAGGCCTGACCCCGTATTTTGGCAACAAACCTGGAAAAAAAACTCACTGAACTGAACAGTCGCTATATTGGGAGTATCTTTCATGCCTTCTGTCATCTATCGCTTCTATTGTGAATGTGTTATCCACCCTTCCTAGGGAAGGAGCGAAGGGTCTAACTTATCCGGAAAGATGGTATCCCAGAGTCGTGCTCCATGGATCTCTGGGTGCCCCACTCTTAAAAGTGCGGGGCACTGGGTTGTAAAATGGACTCTGTGATTCTGTTCCACTGTGTAGCGCACATGGGTAAACGTAAGAGGTCCTATATGTCACTGACGTCGGTTTGTGTACTGCGCAAAAGCTTGTTTGCACATTTTTTACATCAGACCACAGACGTAGGGTACTTTGTAAAACTTTTGTAATCGTTGGTCCCTTCAGTGAGAGCCGTGATTATGACACGTCACTCAGTCCTGCTTTTGCAGTGAATTGCTGCGTCTCTCTAGCAACGCCTGAAGGGTGGGGATGCCGCAATGGTGTAATGTGTTTGCACAGAGCTGTTCGTGCTGAAAGCTACCAAAGATTAAACATTGACTTTCCTTTGTTCACCCTACAATGCCAACCAGGCGTCCCCTCGCTTTGGCATTTCGCGAGGGCCGTGTCAGGGTCCCGGCGGTTAACAATGCCCGAGGATGGGTTAGGCGGGTAGAAGGTACATACTTTTTTTCTACTCCTCCACACAAATGTAGGCACCTCCATCCCACCTTCCACTATGTGCCCTCGACTGCAGTTCGCCCCATAACATGATCTTATAACGTCTAATTTCGCTTTTCCCTTTCTGAGTAGATCCCAATCTATAAAGTGCAGTTGGGCTTTTATATTACCACGTCTTGTTGTCTAACTGGGCTCAGGTGAGGATTCTAGATGTAGATAATGGCCACTTGACATTTGTGGGGCGTCATTAGAGATTTAAAGGCCCAAAATTACTGAGCCCTTCATGTAGTGAAAGGCTATTTGAGTTGAAGCTGGCCTTCAAACTATATCTCCTAGAGTTCACCTTGATATGCAGCCGCTTTGAGGCCATTTTCGGGATCTCAGCCAAGATGATGGTGAGCACTGTGCCACCTGTCTGGTAACCACCTCCTCACTAGGCAGTAATTGTGAGACTTGTTGTCAGTCTTTGTAGAAATGCCAAGGACTGGATGTATACCACGTCTGAGCCAATCTCACTCTTCCAGAGCAGGTAAGGTGCCAGCAGGTGGGAAGTGAGATGGGATGGGTAGGTGAGCTTGTACATATGTGGGAAGTGAGATGGGATGGGTAGCTGAGCTTGTACAGATGTGGGAAGTGAGATGGGATGGGTAGGTGAGTTTGTACAGATGTGGGGAGTTAAGATGGGGTGGGTAGGTGAGCTTGTACAGATATGGGGAGTGAGATAGGATGGATAGGTGAGCTTGTACAGATGTGGGGAGTTAAGATGGAAGTGTAGGTGAGCTTGTACAGATGTGGGGAGTGAGATGGGATGGGTAGGTGAGCTTGTACAGATGTGGGAAGTGAGATAGGATGGGTAGGTGAGCTTGTACAGATGTGAGCAGATGGGATCGGTAGGTGAGCTTGTACAGATGTGAACAGTTGAGATGGGATGGGTAGGTGACCTTGTACAGATGTGGGAAGTGAGATGGGATGGGTAGGTGAGCTTGTACAGATGTGGTGAGTTAAGATGGGATGGGTAGGTGAGCTTGTACAGATGTGGGAAGTAAGATGGGATGGGTAGGTGAGCTTGTACAGGTGTGGGTAGTTGAGATGATACTGAGATTCATGCCCAGCCTTTCAGGCCTTCCTGTCCCATGCCCCGTTACCACCTTGTCCCTCTTTCCTATCACAGTGCTTAATCTAGGAGTGCTCGCCCTCTCCGAGTCTGGGCTGCCAGGAAGAGGACTTGGACTCAGAGTGATGAAGATTACTGGTTAAAAAAATGTCATCCCATTTCCCCATAAGAGTCTGCCTTGAATACAGTTCAATGCACCTTAAATGTTTCTCTTGTAGATTTTTGTGTTATCGTGTGGCTGGCTCTGCGCCAGCCCTTCTGGCCTCCAACTGTTCCATCCAGTCTATATACATTCCTGTTCCCCTAAGGTACAAACTGTCTCGGGATGGCAGTGCAGTGTGTAACTAACCTTGAGCCCCCCCACTGCACAGTACCTCAGGGGGGGGGGGGGCCCTGGGCCCAGTCAGGGGCCTGCAGTCCGTGCACAGAGTACTGTGCTGAGGGGGCCCCCTGGACCTCGGCCCCCACCCCCGGACCGCAGGGGCAGCATGGGCCTTTGTCACGCCACTGCGGTAGTGGTGACTATTGCCTGCTCCATGGTACTATTATATCCCTTAATGGGCTGCAGAGTATCTGCACCAATCCTGGTGAGTTGTGCTCTGCAATGAGCCTGGAAATCGGACCTATGAGGATCAGCAAACTAAAGGCGCTCAGCTGGCTATTCCACTGAACTACGTGTGTGAAGCTAGACACAGGTTAAAGGTGTTGGAGCCCTACTACAAGGTAAATAAAATAAATAGAAAGTCTGTTTAGCAGTGGTAAATTTTGATCTGTGCTTTTAACGTACCTGCGTGCACAAGACTTGGTTCTGTGTTCTTTATAATTAAATCTGCTGTAATAATTGATATATTCTTATTTTGCTTCGTGTTCTAGTTATAATTAGTAGGGGCAGTGGAACTATTGTTTTTAAGGCTGGCTGACACCACAGCTGTCTACAGACGTTTTGGTACCTATTCTTTGGGTCCATCCAGAGAAGTATCACTCTGTTGCCTTATGTTATTGGTTATTTGGTGTACCATTCTGCCTTCCATGAAGTGCACCCATTGGAATGCACAAGGGACTAAGTTACAACTGCATAGTGCACTCAAATCATCAAACTCTTTGTAACATTCGGTTATTTATCTCTTATATGCATTCTTTTCAAACAGCAGTCCTTTTTTACTGTATTCTCAGCATTTGTAAAGTGAATATGGTATGGTTTAATGTGATGATCCACATTTGGGATGGAGCACATGCTGGTAGTGATTTGGAATGTACCCTTCCACTCTGGCTCCAGACAAGTCTTTCTCACATGCTTTTTCACTACGACCCAGTCACCAGCCTTCAGGCTTTCAGACTGTGACACACATGTAAATGTCTTATGTAAATGTTTGTGTTTACATTATTTGGCATATTAAAGCCAAATCTATTGGCTTTGCTGATGCTTGTTTAGTATTGTTAGTATTATTACTCAGCAGCATGCACAGTGCCCATTTAGTAACATGTCAAGTGACTGTGTTGTAGAATATTGGAGAGGCTGATTCACTATACTTCAACACCCTCTGCAGGCGATGAGTGGAACAGACGCTACTTCACATGAATAAGTGTTAGGTTTTAGAGCGTGATGGGCGATCCAATTAAGGCAACATGCCTGTTGTGTATGGCACCAAGGAGGCTCATCTTTTGGGGGATGAAAGGGTCGGGAAGCTATGACGGTGCAGATTGAGATGAGGATTTGCTTACCACTGGACCGATTAGCGCTTGAGATTTTTCCCTGTTTACTGAGGATATTAAGGATTTTGTCAATCATGTTTCTTGTGGTGATTTACTGAAATACAGTGGGGGGGAGTGTTTGGGCGATGGGGAAGTTGGTGGCTTTTTTTGCTACAAAGGAATAGTAATTTGGATGGTGCCACTCAGATGCGAAAGGTTTGTTACTATATGTGAGCCCAGGGCCTTGCATTAAGTTTGCTTTTGGTGACTTACGTTTGTATGGTAGGGAAAGTTCAGTTGATTCATAATCTTCCGGAGCTTGCCGAGGCAGCAGCTAAAGAGAATGGTTGACAGGGTCGATCCTATGGGACTGGGTGGGAGTTGGACAGAAAGAGATTAGTTGTAAAATAGGAACGGTGCACCCAAGTATCAAAATAAAAGTAAATCACTTAATCAGCACTCACAATAGTATGGCAGGAATCTCAGGGAAGCCTTGCCAACTGGCTTTTAAGATACTTCTTGCAGTTACAGGGATCTCACCTGGGCAGCCTACCCCATTGCATGAATCGTTGCCTTGTAAAAATGTGGCAGCATAAAGAATAGGGCATGTCGGACACTATATGCAGCATGAAATCACATATGTCTCTTCCATTCCTTGCTCAGCGGCGTGCCTTATCTCACAGTGACGTCTCTTCGAGGGCTTATTTGTTAGCTCCAAAATACTCTTCTGTCCCAGAGTGTTTGCAATAAAATGATGTCTAACATTCTGGTCTCGCACCTCCGGCCTATTCCCCACCTCTGCTCCTGTACCTTTTCTCGATTTAGCTTACGTTGCTTTCTCTGCAGAGTCTGTAGTGAGCCCTGCTATGTATCAGGACACTACAGACTTGATTCTGGCATTTCTTTGGTTGTTTGTGTTTTATTCCACTTAACCCCCCAGATGGGTGCATCGTTGTCCACATAATTCTTCACCCGTATCCCATTCCCATACCTTGCGATCAGGCAGGTGACATACTGGAATATGCGGAGTGGCAGCGATACTGTTCCAAGCCTCGGACCTGACACCTGATGCATCCTGGGATGGGCCGAGAATGGTTGAGCTGGACAGATAGAACAGTCCTATTGGTCGGGTGGAGTTATAACAAAATTTCACATTTAACTCATCTGATCGTTTTTAGCAAGTAGCCTCCCTCTAAAAAGAGGAACTTCTTTTTTTATCCACATTGGAACAACAAACAGACTATATCCGTCCAGGACTAAACCTCTTGCAACTACACAGAAATCTTATTAGTACTGAAAATGGATTGTAAAGAATACCCATCTTCCTAACGTCACTAATTTCAACTTTTCATGATGCACACAGAACGATGTTACGAATTCTACCTGTTTTGAGTAAAGATGAAAATAGGTATGTATTTCATCCGTTGCCCTTCCTTCTCAAGTCTTAGGAGACCACCTTAAATAAACAAATGGGTTAAACATATTTAAGATTTGCGGAGCACTTCTTTTATACTGCGGTCATTGCTGGCACCTAGTTGCCAAATGTTGCATTTCCCTAATCAGTTCCTTTTTTTCCCATCGCTTCGTGTTTAAAAATTCGCGGCGCAACGTCCTATAGTCTGCATTGTCCTCTCGTGGAAACACTTGAAATAACATGTAAAGGCCTGGCCGACGGAAAGCGTAAGCATCGCAACAGCCTTTTTCAGAAAATATTAGAAAGCTAGCTTCTTCGCATGCTGCTGAACACATCTGTTTCTTTGCCGGGCCTGTAAATATGTAGTAAAATCAAGCGCACACGTTGCTATTTATTCCATTCAGATTGCATGTCCTGCATATTAAACCACATCCCTGGTTTCTAAAGTCTGGTCAGGGAGGACCCCAAACATCTTATTATTCTGTGTGCGCCATTGGATGATCCATATACTCGTGCTACACTACAGATGTTCTCTTTAGAACGTCTGCTGCTCAAAATATGAATATATGCATCCTCACACTGTGGCAAGCTGCCTGACTTTATCTTTTCTCCTCACAGAAACCAATCACTAAAATTCAGTTTTATTTGACTAATGCATACCTTCATCATCCGCAAACATATTACTGTGATATTCACAATATCTCAAATGATTTTTGAAACTCGAGAACACTTTTTATGTTTTTGTTTCAATTTGCCTCACATGTTTATTTTCCATTGTATTTGTAGCGCAAACAATACAATTAGGTGATCACAGTTGTCAGCATGTAAATATTGAAAACACCAAAAGAAAACCAAAAACATCACGCAGGAATGGAAGCCGTCGCCACCTGGATGAGAGAAAACTGCCTCAAGCTCAACTCCGACAAGACGGAGGTCATCATCTTCGGAAACTCCACCTCAGCTTGGGACGACTCCCAGTGGCCCACATCTCTCAGTACCCCCCCTGCGCCGACCGAGCATGCCTGCAACTTAGGAATCATCCTCGACTCCTCCCTATCCATGACCCGCCAGGTAAACTCTGTTGCCTCCTCCTGCTGGCACACACTACGCAAACTTCAGAAGATCTTCAGATGCATCCCAGAAGACTGTCGCAGGACAGTCACCCACGCCTTAGTCACAAGCAAGCTCGACTACGGCAACGCCCTCTACGCCTGCACCTCAACTAGGAACATCAAAAAACTTCAACTCTTCCAGAATGCCGCCGCCAGACTCATTCTGGACCTCCCTCGCTGAGAACACATCTCCCAACACCTGAGGACCCTCCACTGGCTACCGGTCGAGAAGCAAATCACCTTCAAGCTTCTCACCCACACGTACAAGGCCATACGCAATGCAGGACCAGCCTACCTGAACCACTGCGTCGCCTTCCACACCCTGCCAGATCCCTCCGCTCCACCCGGATGGCCCTGGCCACCATCCCTCGCATTTGCAAAACCACCGCCGGAGGATGATCTTTTACCTACACTGCAGCGAAGAACTGGAACAACCGCCCCCTGCACCTCAGACAAAGCCAGTCGCTCACCATCTTGAGGAAGAACCTAAAGACCTGGCTCTTCGGATGAGGCTGTTAACCCAGCACCTTGAGACCCTCAAGGGTGAGTAGCCACACTCTACAAATTCTGACTGATTGATTGAGATGGTTTGATATAGGCATTAGAGGTGCCAGATTGTTAAGGATGACTTCATTTTTACAGACCAGGAAGTAAATGTTCTCCATCTCACCATAAGGATGTGGGGTCTAAGGTTGCGCACTGTGGGGCCCTCAGGGATCTATACTATCACCATTGCTTTCCCACATTTATATGTGCTCCTTAGCAAACCTTTTACACCACATGAGCAACCATTTTTTTTATTTATCATGAAAGCACCCAGCTTATTTTGGGCAAACTCAGCCACACTCTTTGCCTGCAGTCTTGGAAGTAGTCATTCAATTACTCGATGGTAGATGTCCAAAAATGATTTAAAGTTAATGTAGCCGACCTTTCCTCTCCCACTTGCATGGACACTCACTGACTACTGCCAAGTCCTTCCACAAGGTAAGGACAAAAATGTGATCATTGAAACCCAAGTAACCAATACTTCCTAACTTTGCCTCTTTTTTAACTTTAAAAAATATTATTTCAATTCTTTGAATGTGATATTAGGATTCCAGTAGTGAATACTGTTATTCACTTAAGAATTGACAATGGGGACCAGTTCTTCTGGCAGCACTTAAAAACACATATTTCCCATGAGTGCACCTGCAGCTGGTTCAGAACGCAGCGGAACCCCTCATTGGTGATTTGAAGAAATACGATTCAGTAACAGCAGTCAAAAGAAAGCTGCATTGGTTCACGGCTCTTGCTTGTGTCCTTTTTAAAGCCTTGACTATTGCTTAGAAGGAAATCTTTTTACAGTCTCCTGATTTTACAGTAACAAAATAATTGCCACAAGTCATCTAGAAACCAGAAATCCAGTCAGAAGATTATACATGAGTAGGCACAGAGACAGATCTTTCTCAGTGGCACAGGCAGCTTCTGGAACACTCGACAACTGTTCCTCTTATTCAGCTTTCTATTTCTGTTTAAGAAGGACACTGAAAGCTGTGTTTTCAACCAATAACCAATTTCCAATAAATCTCGAAGTACTTTAGCACCAAGAACCTAAGTGGTGAATGTTGCACTGTATTAAATACACTGATACTGGTGGGTGCTGATACTATGTCCAGTTCTGGAGGTGACAGCTGAAGCATTGCGTCTTGTTCTAGAGATCAGATCTGTAGTGCTCTGTTTTGTAGATCATATCTGCATGGCCTTTTCCTGTTCTAGAGATCTCAAAGTTTTGTCTTGTTGTAGAAAGTATACATGAAATATTGTGTCCAGGTTTAAATTTCAAATCTAGAGTTCACATCTGTGTTAAATTTCCTCATTTTGTAGTGGATATCTGCAGAGTAAGTCGTGATCTAGAGATCACATCTTCAGTATTGTAACTATTGTAAATGTCTTGCCTGTAGTGTTTTCTTCAGTCCTGAACATCACCTCTGTATTGATAGATCCGGTTCTAGCTTTCACATCTAACATAATGTGCCCAGTTGTGGAGGTGAAATCTGCAGGGTAGTGTCCTGTTCTAGAGACCAGGCCTGCAGTATTGTGTTTGTTTTGTTATCATGTGTGAAATGCTTCGGTTTGAGTTTCTAACCACCTTTGGAGCAGCAAATTGAACAATGACATTTTGGCCTCAATTACAAGTTGTACAGTACTTGTGGGATGGAAATCTCACGCCCCTAATTACAAGCGTGTGTGGGAAGGACCTGCCAATTCTGTGCAATTCTGAGTTAAACCCCACAGCTTGGGGAATAACTGTGCCCGACTGTATTTACAGGTTAGAATTCCACACAGAATTCCTTGTTCCATGCACTTTAACACATTTACTATTTTCTCTGAGCAGGTGATGCATGACTGCAGGAGCCCTGCATTTGGCATGGGAGGGAGGGGAGTGAAGAGGGCAAGCAGAAGATCTTGTCCGACAGGGGCACTGTATGCTTCCCCTTTACCTTATTGCAGAGTCAGGCAGAGGCCAGAACCTGGGACTGGGCTGTACTGAAGCCTCTTCTCTGAGGTGCTTTAACACCAGTTAAAAGCTGATAAAATGGGCTTCAGTGGTCCTACATGTGGGAAGTGAGAATTCTGCTCTGCACAACTTGTAATCAAGGCCTCAGTGCTCAATATGTAATAAAGTAACCCAGCATTTAGTATTTGTTAATCAATAAAACCAACTGAGCTGTTTCACAGACCATCAGAACAGTGCACTATCCATTGATTGTGCTAAAGGTTATCGACTGCCAGCATGTTAGAAATGAAAGAGCTCAGTACACATGAGGAAATCATAGACTTCAAGCTACCTCTGTACGTCATTGCATATTTGTGAAATGTGCAGAACACAGGTTGGAATCTTGATGTGACTGACTCCGGCTACCTATTGCTGTAAATTGGAAAAATTGAGTACCGTAGATTTGGTGGCCTCTAACATTTGTTCATTTTCACAGTACTTGGAATGCACAGAACAGTGTCTGTGTATGTTAACTTAATTTAAGTACATTTTCATATTTCTAAAACAAAACTGTACCACTTCAGAATGAGGTCCCACATCCCATAAGAGGCACATTAGTTGCTCAATTCATGCTCTAGGTGCAGGATATAGGTAACTAAAACATCTTATCCATATAGTCTCTTCTAGGAGTAGTTGTACCTGCAATTCCCAGCTGCATTTTATTTGCCAGCTTCTCAAACAACCAGGATGTGCAGGACGCACAGGACTCATGACACCATCTCAAGCCTCTTGACTGTGATGGGTAGTAAACCATGTGCTGCTTAAATCTAAACAAAAATATGATGGTACTACACAACATATTACACGCCCACTAAACTATTAATATAAATCGATGAGACACATACTTCCTACAGGCATGCCACCCTAAATACACCTGATCTGTCTCATACTATGTAAGGTTGGGTCTTTAATACTTGGGGTGGACACTATTACTTAATTTTTCATTTAAACATGACATTTTAATTATGTGGTTTAAGCGTCAGCTCGTGATATACCATCTCATTAGCATCTCATGAAGATCTTGGGTGATTCTTCAGCACACATTTTAGCTGTAATCGACTGTGTTCCGCAGATATTTTGCATGTAAATCACATACCCCGATCAGCCTGTTATACTGGCAGTGGATTTGTGCGTTGCTGATTGACCAGCAACAACCGGCAACAAAAATAAGAAAACAATTTTAACCGCCAAGGTCCCCTCTCCCGTGCCCGCTAAACTAGCAAATGGTGTTGTCTCAGGCTAGAGTGCAGCAATAACTACTCTGCCTCTTGGTTGGCCAGTTATGGGGCTCTACGTTCCCACTTTATTCCGAAAAGACTTTTTTGGTGTTCTGGTGCAATGCTGCCCTCTTGTGTCCGTGAAGGTGTAAAACGGGTTCCATAGCGAATCTGCAAGGAAAAACCTCTTCAGTTTACACGACTGCCAACGATCATGGTTCCACCTTGTGACGAACGGTTTCACACATCATCACGCGGAGACCCCTATCTGATCCCGCGAAGGACAGAGAGAAAATGTTGCCTTGTTTCCGTTTTTTGTCAAGGGAAAATAAAAACATTAAGATCCTTTCAATTGAAAAACTCAGCTGTAACAATGAAAAGTTGTACTTGACTATAACTCCGTCAAGGTTTTACACAATAACCATCTGCATGATCAAAAATAAAAATAACTGTAGACATATATGAAATACTAAACACAATTTTACATTAAATCCTCGAATAAAATGAATGTATATGAGTTTACAGTGAAATGTGCGTCTAAAATACTTCATTATATTGGCAGATATAGAGGGGGTCCAAATAGGAAAACCTGAATTATATCGATTAGATAAATCAGTTGCACTATCAGTATTTTTTTGTTCACCATCCAGGACAATGTTTCCTTATGCCTAGCTCCATTTTGCATTGTTTTTTAGGTTTATCCCCTTGGTTGTGCTTCACATAAATAAATTGCTTCTCCCCCCAACAAAGGGTCTTTTTGATATAGGTGAGAGAGAAAAAAAAGAACAGGGAGAGTTGAACTGAGGGTCTGGCTTGGGTCTAATAGCTCTTGCACAAGCCGAGCCATCAAATTGCTGACATGTTAATGGTGCCACAAACATCAAGTAAAAATATGAGAAAGGGGGTCATGATGAGTCTGGCAGTGACATGCCCGCCAGGCTCGCGGTGGCAGCCCCACCGCTAACAGGCTGGCAGTGGGACTGACACATTATGACTGTGGCAGAGCGTCCACGGTCAGACCACCGACACCGCCAGGGTGCTGCAAGCCAGCAGCCTGGCGGTCCCGGTGGATTCACATCCTCCAGGACATTGCTGCTTGCAGTGCAACCCTGGGGATTAGGATTCCCCATCTGCCAGCCTTTCCATGGCAGTTCACACCACCATGGAAAGGTTGGCGGAGTGGGGGACCCGGGGGGCCCCTGCACTTGGCATGGGCAGTGCAGGGGCCCACATGCACAGCCCCATTGTGCATTCCACTGCTCGAATTACGGGTAGTGGAATGCGCGACGGGTGCTGCTGCACCCGCTGCACCGCCACATTAGCACGGGCTCAATTAGGACCCGGCATCAATGTTAAGGCCCTGTCCATTAGGGCCGGCGGGGTTCAGGCCGCACAGGCAGTCTGATGGCGGGAAGAGTTTGACACGCGCCAAACTCTTAATGATCCCCAAAGCCTCTTTAAAAGTCAAAAAGTGTAGTTCTTAAACACAAGGAAGCTTTTAACCTTAGTGCATCAAATTAGATCATTGCATTGACAGTTATTTTTCAAAAATGATAGTTTATTAACATGAACTTGGAATCATTCATGCCCTGACAACAATGCCATTAATGAACTAAGAAGAAGCAAGTCAATTGAAGCTTATCTATGACTAGATTCTTATGATACATGGAGCAACATTACTGTCTATTAAATAAAACATAGGAGATGTTTTCTACAGCTTGCATCCTGAACTCACGTAGTTCAAGATACTCGTATTTGCAACAATTAAAAAAAGAGTTACAGTGAAACAAAATGTTTGTCCAGGAACACAAAACCAGGTCAAGCAGGGAACTCAAAACCAGGTCAAGCAGGGAAGACATGATTGAAGCCAGGTTTTCTCTTCACTGTTTCATCTAAGGTTAATGCTTTATCTTCAATTCTCAGACAAAATATGGGGTACCTAAATAAACCAACGGAACTCGGGCACTTAACATAATAAACATATTTCCTGGAGGAAATGATTAGGCCAGCAGTAATCGACCTACAATAATGGCAAAACTCATTATTGGAACTGCTGTTGAATTTGCTCTCAATATTCTAATGTATTTATTTTAACAAACAATATACTAACAGTTCTGTTTCTAATATTCTAATACAGGTAAAGTTGAATCAATCATTAAAAATAGCAATCATACACATGTATTGAATTTTATCATGTTGGTGGTACGCATCAAAAAATGTTTTCCATGATTGTTATAGGGTTTACACAGTCCTTGTATCATTGGTTAAAAAAGAAGCTTGTTATTTCAAATCAATCGTTCTTCATACACCCTGAGGTAGTTCATCAGATAAATGCTAAGTGACTGCATAGCACAACCTGTAGTTAGTATTCTTTCTTTGGCATTATTATAATTATGGAACTTGATTAGTCTTTCAGCCAAATAAATGAAGGCCTCCTCAGGACATTACAAGGTGGTGTATAATCATTACAGAATAGATTCCTACACCTGTGATAAGAAGAAGTGAGAGTGCACATGAGGTCCACTGCAAAAGTGGGGCATCTTGTGCAGTGGTGAGGCAGGCCAGGCACTGTATCCATCGGAGTCCCATAATTTGTACACACCACTGGGGAGGAGCACCACATTCACGGGCCTCCCAACATCTACACCTCCTTCTGGGCCCTGTTCATGGCAATTTACAGCCACGTGGTAATTATGAATCATCACAAATTCAAAGATGTTCTTCTCTGTTGGCACACTCTCTGAGCACGCATGCCTTTTGGTATAACTCCTACAGGAATCTATCTCCGATCTCAGAGGCCCATTTCCACCAGCCCCTCCTGACCACTATCCATGAGAGTGTGCCACCACATGGCATTCACAAATTAAGCTAATCCTATGTGGGATGTCTTCTAGAGTGTCCTATGTTGCTGGAGAGTAGACAAGCATTTTTACTTATTGTGACCTTTCTATGAGAAAATGTGGCACAAGACCTCTCCTCCATATGCCTAATGTGTAGTTAGTCTAACCTACGTGCCTAGGCTATGGAGTGCAGCCTTTTATTCAGGTTAAGCAAAGATATTTTAGCTCCAATCTGTGTTGCTACATCTTTTATTTTCACACTTGGAGTTCATGTAAAGGAGTAGAATAGGACCATATTTCATTCCTTGTGGGAAACAAGCAATGCATGTCAAGGCAATCACACATTTTTTTAAATATTTTTTTATTGATTTTCCATATAGAAGGAGACACATCAGCAAGTGCACTAAATCATTACAACACCCATTCACAAACAATTATCTATTGGTCATAATGCATTGACTTTCCATAGCGACAGAGGCGAAATAAGCAATGAGAGATACATAAGCAACAAGAAACAAACAACAAGCAAAAGGTAAATCTAAAGTTAATAAATGGCAAGCGGGCTCAATATGACCGTCCAAGTAATAAAAATTGTAAACAGTTTGGGAGTTCTACTTTAGAAGGGGGTTCCATAATTACACCCAAGAGGGACATTAATGTGTTAACAGATTAAACTGACCAGGTGAGAGATCAGCAATGCATCATCTTGGGCCAGATGTAGCCAACGGTTTTTCCCATTCTGTGCCAATGGGAAAATGTGTTCGTACATATGGCCCCTAATGTGTTAGCAATCATTCCCTGGGCTTCACAGATGACCAAGAGAGAGCAATTCATGATGACTACAGAGTAGAAAAGCCAGTTGTGAGAGAGACTGGGGATTCCAGGTGACATGTTAGTTGTCTATGTTGTTATATGAAAAGGATTTGACCAACTTGTCTCATTGCTATACTTCTGGATATTACCTCAATCTACTTTATTCTACTCTATGCAGAACTGCACTTTCCGCTTCCACATGAGGTATCACACTCTTGCTCCACCTGGTAATAGATGAAGAGTGGGAGCCTTCAAGCCTATGGTACTGTCTCTTCTTCCCTCCAGCAAGATCAATTCCTAACATCTAGAGACCACATTGTTAGTTTTAGGCCTTCTAAAGGAGCTCAGGAGCCTCCCTAAGATATTGAAAACGTACACATGATAAGTTATTTAAGCAAGTGACTCTGTTAACCATCACCAGAAATATTTAATTCTGGGATATTCCAACATCATGTGCATTAAGCCGTACTTGTAATGCCTTCAAACTTACTTATTTTGTAGGGTGTTAGATAGTCCTTCTATGATATAAACTGTATGTATTGGAACCTGGAATTATGGGGAAACTTGTAGATAAGGTACTGCTCCTTTCCATTCAAAACCTTTCAGTGCCCCATGAAAGTCAGTTCTAATTTTTCCCTGAGTGAGTGCACAGACACCCCAGTCTGTCTCACTAGTGTTCTGTAAGCCAACTAACCATCTTTCTCTTATTCCCCAGGGTATGGAGAGACTGTAGCAATTCAAGTGTTTGTGAATCTTCGTGTCTAATTTTTCAGTGCTTACCAATAGCATATTATATTCTATCATATGCTAAGAACTCCTAAAACTGTTTGAAAATTAACTTCACTACATTTCCATAACCGTAATACCTTCTTCTTCCAAAGTAAGAAGTCTTTGGAGGTAATCCAATATGTACGTGTGAGGAGACCCCTAAGGGGAATCACAGACATATAAGGCATCATGCTTCTTGTCAGGTGAATGTATATTTTAAGGCAGTTCAGGGTGGGATGAACAATGGCGGGGAGACATCTGGAGGCCAGGGTTTTGGGAATAAATGTTTATTCAATACTCAGGGGGTCATTCCGAGTTTGGAGGACGACGGAGGCTGCCTGCCAAACCAAACCCGCCACCTGACCGCTGGTGCCATCAGAACACCGCCTGCCCTATTCTGACTTCACCGCAGTGAAACAGTGTTTCTGCCCGCCAGCCCTGCGGTGAAGAGGGCCTTAACATTGACGCCGGCTCGTGGCGGTGCAGCAGGTGCAGCAACACTTGTCCCGCATTTCAATGCCTGTAATTCGGGCAGTGAAATGCTTGATGGGGCTGTACATGGAGGCCCCTGAACTTCCCATACCAAGTGCATGGGCAGTGCAGGGAGCCTGAGGGGTCCCCGCTACCCCCGTTCCGCCAGCTTGAAAGGTTGGTGGAATGGAACTCGTAATCTGGCGGGCAGTGCTGCCCTGGCGGATTACAACTGCCACGACCGCCAGGCTGGAGGCTGTCTCCAGCCTGGCAGTGTTGATGGTATTACCGTGGGGTTTCTGCTGCAGTCGGAATGTGGCGGATCGGACCGCCACAACCGCAGCGGTCCGATGGCCACCCCGAGTCTGGCGGTCTCAAGACCGCCAGACTCATAATGACCCCCTCAGTCTTTGAGTTGTTTGGGCTTTTGTCTGTTGTCAGTCAAAAATGCCATGAGGGAACACTCCTTGTGATTGAACTAGCATCCACCCTGCGCTGGCATGGTCTGTATTACTGGAGAGGTATGCAGCTGTTATGTAATACCAAAGTGCCCTGGTGGGGCATAAACAACAGGCACATGCACTCTTTGTGACCCAGGGACAATTTGTATAATACAAACCCATTTGCTCACTTGATGCATTTCTAGTGGTTTCTTCAAGAAATTCACTTCCACAAAACCTAGCATTTGAAAATGCTCCAAGAACTTCCATTTTCTTTGGCTTTCCATGTTATATTCTAATATAGCTGCTGATTGTGTTTTAAACATTGACTAACTGATCTTGTTTCATCTTTGAACCTTATTTCAACACCCCCAATGTTTCTTGAGCAACATATCTTTGTAGTCTCAATTTCCCATAATTCACCCTGTGTAAAAGGCGTTCATCAGAGAAGTCACAATTTAAACATGGAAAGAGAAGCACAGCAGAGTGCTGCTATGATTATCATTAAACAAAAGGAGGTGACATCTGAAGGGTAGAGCTATTTCACTTATGAGAACTCCTGGACCTTTTCCCACATTTACCTTCTGTTGGGATAGGAAATACTGAAAACATGGTCCGGGTGTTCATTTAAGTAAATGGATTCTTTTTTTGTTTAACAATTGAAGTGGTTATTTGACTGAAACTCACAACCAGGGCTATGGTGTAAAATCTGTAAGAGTGGAGAATATAAATATTTAGGAGGTATCCATTGTGGAAGGAAGGCTTTCAAGATACCTTGGCTTAGACTTGGTAAAGTAGGCATAGGAGGAACTTCGACAAACACTTGAAGTGCTGCACCCAGCATTCCCCACAAATGCAAAATAGTTAATATAGGAAACAATGGTTGAGACAAAAGACCATTTCTTATTAATTGGGGTTCTAAGAACCTTAAAACAAAAATAGAACCAAAAATATGCCTCCACTGTAGAGAGGTTCCACATGATCAGCTTCCCTTTTGCGAACAGTTACCACCCCAGTTCTGAAGTGATCAACAGTTTGTAACTGCAGTAAAAAACACAGATATGACTATTGCCAATCCATAGATTTGTGGTGGTGCCCTTTTTAGGGTCGAGCCTGCGTCGCATGCGCTTGCGCATGCGTTTCTCTAAGCGAGGCGCTTTAGTAATTAAAAAGGGCTCAGAGCCCTGTCCACGTCACGTCAGTATCTGTCATTGGCTTGTGGGCTTGCCTGTTAGAATCTGCTTGATTTCATTAGTGGAAGGCATGCACATGTCATGTCTTTTCCGGTGGATAGCCCTCCTCAAGTGCATCGACCAAGTACAGAAAACATGCGAGGCTCGCTGTTTTCTGTCCGGCTCGTGGACTACTTTTTCTCTTTTTTCCCAGCGTGATCTTGCTTGGCAGAAGTCGAGCGCTTTACACAGTTAATAGCACTTTTTCGGGTTACGTACGTAAATGCACTTTTGCCGATAGGTGAAAAGTCGGGTTAGGAGTTTACAACGCTATCAGCTCTAACACGAGCAAACGCGAGACCCGTTGCATTGCAAATGCTTGTTTACATTCTCCCTATTTGTGATTCAGAAAGGGTCACAAAAGCACTCATAGGAATCAGAAGGACGTTTCTCATTCACAAAAAGGTTTTTGAACATCGTGTAAAGCCCTCTTGTTGTGCAAACTCTGTTTTTATGAATCACAAGGTTTTTGACCTCCACAGCACTTTGTAAATCTTGTCCCTTGTCTTCTGGCTTTTTTGACACCGACCAGGACTCTATTGCTCATACTCTCCATATGAAATACCTCTCTGTCCTCTTGTGGTCAGTAAAGGGAATTTCCAATAATAATGCTATATTGGCAGGAATCAACTTAAATGTACACCCAAGGGTTGGTTGTAAGTATTTTTTAGGTCTCACTTACCAAGCAACTCTGAGCTGTCTGTAGGTGAAACCTTGTTGTGCACCATACCAAATGCTTACAGTGGGCATAGAGTCTGCCCATTGCGTACCGTTGATTGTCACTCTCATTTGCCTGCTTATTGTTTATGACTTATCTTCTTTAACTTCTTGTTATGTTCCTCCCCCGGAGCATAGCCTCTTTACCATCCTTTTGATTGGTTGACTTGTATCATCCTGCTGCTCGCATTTAGAGAATTACTTGTTTCTTTCTCATTCAGCCCTCCATGAGTGAACATATGTTTTCTCTCTCTTGTGCTGCATCATCTCTACCCGAATACCTGCCCCCCCCCATGCCCCAGAACTCCCCCTTCCATCATCTTCCACCAGCCCCTCTGTTGCTCTTCTAACCCTTGTGGTCCATAAACATTTTTTCATTGTTATTGTCTTGGATTGGTAAATTACAAAAAATGCTGCGTGGCTCATTTCACACGTGTGTGGCTGCGTGGAGATGAACACTCGTGCGTAGATCATCACACATGTGCAAGCGTACGCCATAACGCATGCACAAATACAGAATGATACCGACCCCAGCAGTGACCACATCACCACAGCTCTTTTGTTTTGCTTTTTTTTTCTGACGCTGAAGAGCATTGGCAAAGACAACAGGTCAATAAGGCGAGACCTACTAGCTTCTGGAACGCTTGTTTTCTAGTTTTTAGACATTAGTGGAGGGCGTTGTGTCTTTATTGTACAGTTTTCTTTCGCCACCAGGCTTGCATAGTGAGTGGCATAATCACTGCCAAAAAATGCAGCCAACTGATGTGCCTGAACAAGCCTCCTCAGTCTTTCATCTTTCATGTGTTGGCAAATCAGGTACCGTTACAGTGGGTAACAGTAATACCTGTTAAACAAACAAGTTTAGCAACGGGATAAATGCTGAACCTAGCGCTGTATAAAAACACATACAATTATTTATGCGCTAGTATTTCCCAAAACTGAGACAGTGCTGCCCTCTTGTGTTCTTAGAAGATATGGCATAGAAAAGAGTCAGCAAACTTTACATAAACTCAAATCCAAACAACGATAACAATAATTCTAAACCGACAACGCGAAACATTGAAGTTCTAACAAAGGTCGGTTCTTTTCAGTTTTTTCCTCATATTAGTGATACATCTTCTGGACTTTATTAAAGGGCAGCAGATATTATTTTGCAGTATTCTTCCGTTAGGAAGATCGCTTAGTCAGGTAAATGTACTGTGCAGATAAATCCAGCCATCTGACCCGACGACGCCTACCTGGCCCTCCATCCACCGGAGGTCAATACTATTAAACTAGGTAACCTGCTATTTTCAGCGTTTTGAAAGGTTGCAAATCTGAAAAGAAGACTGTTTAAAAAGGGATTAATTAGTGTCTAGTATTTCTAAAAAAGGAGAGAATAATAGCACCTTGTGTACATGAAGGTGTTACCAGCAATGTTATTTCCATTCAAGTTCCACGACGAGCGACATTGAAGAAATGGAGCTCTGAGAGTACAGCATGTCTTAATGTTATACATTCTTTACTGAAATCCAACTGCACCGCGCCACGGAGTAAGATCTGTTTTGTAATTTCAATAACAGTGAATCCATGTCTTGGATATAATGGCGCCTACAAAAAATGTGTGGCTCCTGTAGACTATAATTGGATAATATACATGCAATGTTACAGAGGCATAGAACACACTTCTGCGCCTCTCTGTATTTTTATGATCACATCATCTTTTTATAGGAAAAGGTTGCTTTATTTTTATATAATAAAAAGTACAAAATAAAAATATATTTTAACCAATCAAGTACAACACATGGTTGTTTCTTTTTGAAACTTGCAAACCACACATCTTATTTATGTGTAAATTCTGGGATAAGAATCGCTTGTGAAGGAAGGTGTTTATTTAGGTTATGATATACTTATTTTTATTACACATCACAGGAGGGGATTTTGCCTATTATCTTACTGGCCACAGCTCTGGAAGTGTATCAATCAGTCAAATAATCAATATATGTACAGTGTGCCAGGAGACCTCACAAGGTCGACTAAGCACTAACTACCTAAAGGGGTGGTGCTATACTACCAAACAGATCTTTTCAAGTTCAAAGTTCTTTATTTCCATCATGGCAGGAGAATATTCAAATACAAATAAATTTCAATGTTCACTTCATCTGGGTGAATGAGTTCACAGTACTTACATCAGAGTAATCCTATATGTGAGCAAGATGACATGATTGGTATCAACCATCAAACCATATTCACACGGGTAAAGTAGAGGGCTGTCAGAGCATCACCTGTTCACCCAAAGAACCCAAGGGAGAGCGACAAGGGAGGAGTCAAGGGCCCATAGGTCTGGGAGTGTAAGTGTGTTAGCGACTGTGGGTTTCGGGGTACACGAATGCCACTGAGTCACATCAGATGGAGCACGACCTTAACTTGTTCAAAAGAAAAGACATAATTCTTGATGTCACACATGTTTTCTCATGTCACATGCTTCAGCGTGTGCACAAATGACATCACAGAGGGGATTTTTGCTGCAAGAATAGGTCTAGTTTGTCTCATTCTTTGTTCCTGACCTGTTTTGACTGAGTTGTTGAGCGAGATGTCTGTGACTCTCTTAAAACAGACAAAACCCAACAGGTGTCATGTGCTGGCCCTGGAATTCTTCTATTCAGGTAATACGTTTTAAGACACATTGTTAACAAAAGATCCAATAGTAATGTCATTTTAGTACAGGTGGTGGAACACAGACAGTGGGGGCGATGGGATGGTAACCATAGTGAAAGCTCCAAGGGTGCTTGTTGATGTGCTAGAGGTATGTGTGTCTGAAGGACCTTCTAAATATATATGTAAATATGCTCCCGAAGTGAACAAACAAGAGCATGTCACGTGTGCTAGGTCACCCTATGATTTACCACAGTTCCAACATTTGTCTGAATCTGGTAAGCCCATGGAGTGCATTTTAAGTGCAATCCAGAATGCCCTATGGATTGACAATAATTTACCTTAAGTTTTATTTGTCCAAACTATGTAGATTAGTCTCATGCCAGATTCCTAGGTATTTAATTCTTACTGTTTGTCATTTCAGACCAGCATTGTCAATCAGAGGGGAAGTAGCTAGAACACTGAGATTAAGATCTTCTCTTTTGTCCTTGTTCAGTGTTTCGACAGAAACCTACGTAATATTAGTTGATGCAATTTAATATAGCAAAT
The DNA here is from genome assembly GCF_031143425.1 of Pleurodeles waltl. Classification (NCBI taxonomy): domain Eukaryota; kingdom Metazoa; phylum Chordata; class Amphibia; order Caudata; family Salamandridae; genus Pleurodeles; species Pleurodeles waltl. The sequence continues at coordinate 998,801,195 of NC_090446.1, forward strand.
AGATGTTTTTCTGCATTTTGTGTGAATGTTAGGACAACATCAGCAAAAGTAGATTCTACAGATGTGTTTAATTTTAATGTGATGCCGTCAATTTTGGGGTCACCTCTAATTTGGGCAAACAGGAGTTCTATAGCTATTAGGAATAGGAGGGAGAGAGGGAGCAGCCCCGATTGGCCCTGGAGTGTAAGTTTTGGAAAGTCCAATGTCAGTACTTTAATCCTGACCCTAGCAATGGGATGTGCTGTAACAATTCTAGAAAAGCCTAATTTGGATAGAAGATCTCAGAGACCGTATCATAGGCGTTTTCTGCATCCACATCAATTATGATTGTTGCTTAGACTAGAAATGTAGTTTTCTCAGTAATATGACCAAAATGGCGGGTGTTATCACAAGCTACACATTCTTTTAAGAATCCAGTTAGCAAGGAGGATTCAGATATTGCATGATCTCTTATAACGTGGAAGCCAGAATCTTCATATTTATCTTTCAATACCCATTTATTAGTGATAGTGGCTGTACATGACAACAATTGTGGCTTGTTTTTCCCTCACATGTCCATCAGCAGTGAATTGCTTAAACAGTGTGTGGGTGAGGATCAGTAGGTCCTGGTAGCATGGTTTTTAACTGAGGGCTGGAAAGTCACCATGATCTGAAGTCTTTTCTGCGAGGGAAGATCCTCAATGGATGTAATGATTTCCTCCTTTTCAATTTGTCTGTCCAGTGTTATCTTGTCTTCTTCGGTGATGAAGGGAATCAAGATAGTGTCTAAAAAGACTCACATGACTTCAGTGCAATTTATTTATTTGAAGGGTATAGGCCAGAATGGAATGATTTAAAGACTGTTAGCATCTACTATGTGTTTGCATATTTTATTTCATTCTTATTTATAACAGCCATGATTTTCATACTACTTCTATTAGATTTCAGATGACTACAGAGTGACCTTCCGCAAAGTCTAGGGTGACTACATTCTTAACTGTATTATTTATTCTGTAACTTGGTGCAGAGAAGTCCCCTATAATACACCTTCAAGTAGCCAAGAACTCTCGCTCTAGGCTTCTGTTCCACCTACTGAAACATGTTGTGCAACCTTCACTGGCTTGCAGTAGACAAGCGAACCCGGTTCAAGGCACTATGCTTTATGCATAAAGCCAGATCTTACACTGGTCCATGGTTCCTGCAAGAATTGGTGGCTCCTTACCAGCCCTCCTGTGCGCTGCTCTAATGCAATCAATCTCTCTACACAGTTGCCAGAGTCAGACGTGCTCGGATGAGAAGTTGTTCCTTTTCCTATTTGGGCCCCAAGCTATGGAACACCCTCCCAGAGCCCCTAAGAAGTTGCACCTCCCTCACCATGCAAGAACCTGAAAACCTGGCTGTCTTAATCTGCTATTTGAATATACTGCCCTACCTTTAGCCAACAGCGCCGGGAAACCCTATTTGGGTAGCTACACGCTTTCCAAGATTTTATAATAATTATTTGTTATCCATAATGTGCTCAAGTACTTACAGTTTTGTTGTGTTCATATTTTACTTAACTAATTGATTGAGCATAAGGGACTCTTTCTCTAGTGTCATAGATCTTTCATCATAGTATGTTTCCTTTGCTAGAGCATTCAGCCGTCCGATCCTCTTTTTGTTCTTCACATCCAAAATTCCAACTATAACTCCTCTAATAATAGCCTTTAAAGCGTTCCATAAGATTTGATGGGAGTCTGCAGACACATCATTTTTATTCAGTAGTTTACTTATGGCTGAACATAGAACACTCCTGTCAGCTGTGTTGTTCATCAGTATGATATTCATTCTCTTTCCTCTGCCCGGGAGTCTTGAATACCCTTCTTGCGTTTCACTGATGTGTGATACAAAATTGTGATCACTTTAACACTATTGTTACTAGTGTCAAATGGGTCTCATTCTGGAGAAATAATAGTGGGTGTGTGAATAAAATGTCTAGTCCTTACCCATTTGGTAGTGTAAGTGACATCTTTATTAGGGCTGTATTTGCAAGAGGAAATGCTATCTATGGTCCCATCCCAAAGAAGGTTAAAGTCACCAGTCAAGATGATTTGTAAGCCTTGATATTGGTTCTAATTGTTTTTAGATTTCACCTACTCAGTACTTGCACTGTGCTTGTGAAATCTCTCCTAACAAAAAATGTTAAAAGAGGATTTTCTTTGCTTGGTTGTGGGGTCTCTGCCATTTTCTTGCTTATCATTGGCGAGCAGAATCAGGGTAACGTCACCAGGTTTCACTTCCTCTTTCTTCTTCCTGGAGTTCAGCTGTTCCTAGGAGTTTGGACCAAGTACAGATTCCGAGCAGCAGCCAGTGTCATAGTGTGGTTGCAGGAGGCACCAAATTGTAAAAAGTCAACAGCTCATTGGCTTTGCTTTCTGCCCTCAACAACACAAGTTGGGTGCTGCAGTAAGGTTGCCACCTGGCTGTTTTTCTTACCTTCATAACCAGTATTTTTATGTTCCAGCTGGCACAAATATTCAGCGAAATCCGTTTTCCCCCCTCTTCTCTGTATATATTCTAAACTAGAAACATAAGAAGAAATCACTTTAATGTGTGTCGTGTGGATGCCTTGATAGTCCCTAACTGATAATTAAAGTAAACAAAGGAGGAAAAGCCATGTTAAAAATAAATGCACATGATTTTATATCATGTTCTAGTTAAATAGCACATCTGGGCCTTTGCAGAATCATAAAACAGGAAAAAATTGACAATAGTTTTCTCTGAGAAAGGTGGCAACCCTAGTGCTGCATGATCTCAAGCTGCAGTGGGTTGTCAGACAGGTATGCATAGGTTACTCTTTATCAGATCATCCAGATCAGTGTGTTGTTCTACTGCTATGTCCGGCTTACCACCATTTCCTCTGCTTTGTAAACACAGAATGTTCCAGGGTCAGATTGCTGATGGCTGTTCCGGCACACACTGAACACTTCAGGAATAAATCTTGCAGAATCAGTTTAACCCCTCTTTTCAGATTAGGTTGGGTGTTGGTCATTTGCTCAGCTATGGTGAAAGTGATATATTGTAAGTGGTTATGCAAACAAATATGGAGATCTACAGCTAAACAGCCATGTTGCTTTGGTGCTAGACATCCCCCAAACAAATACATCTTTAACACCTTAACTGCTGGGCACTTTTGCCCCTGAGTGCTGAGCCCCTCTTTGGTTATATGGGGTAGTAAATGCTTAGGCTTCCATAACTTTTTGTCCATATAAGGTATCCACTGCAAATTTGTGTCCTTTTTCAGGTTTCGCCTGCACCACAGCACATGCTCGCATACTGTGCTTGCAAAGTCTTCTTTGTTAAAAAAAATTTTTTAAAGGGCTTACAGCCCACTCACAGGCCACACATTACTTACCATTGGTAGGCTTCACCGGTCACTCTTCTTTTCTTGCTTCTCATTAGTCAGCAGACGCTTCGGACATCATCAGCCTCCACTTCCTTTTTTCCCCGGCTTTGGCTGCTGTTCCTTGGAGCTTCAGTGAAGTACCTTTTCTGGTTGGCTGTCACTGGCTGGCAGCCAGTGTCCTTCCACTGGCTGCAGTGGCCACACGCTTCCTGAGGTACCTTTTTTCATTTAATCACCGCAATGATAGTAGTTAGGACTGCCCACCATGCCACCCTAAAACGCATCAGCACTTCCACAAGTATCAGCTTGCTACTACTTGTTTTGAGGCGATGTCTCAGCAAAGGCACCAGTTTAACAGCAGGGTACACCTTATAGCAGGGGTGGGGGTTTGAGTCCCCCAACCCATGTGACTTTTAAACTAACACAGCCCTCACAGAGAGCTCTGTGTCCTATAGACCGAGATGTTGTGTGTTGCTGTGACCGAGCAAATGTGAATCCCTTGCTCCTGCCTTCTCCTTTCCTCACTTCAGCTCCTCCACTCCATCTTCTTGGGGCCCATTTGTTCTCCAGTATGTATTGAACTCAGAAGTCCAGTACCAATCTGCAGCTATGTGGTTTCCAATATTTATGAAGGCTGCACTCTTGGGACCGCAGACATCATAGGCAAACTGCAAATTTGTCATTGTATGTACTGCACATGGACTGCAACAAATGGACTTCCTGCAGTGTACTTTTTTGTATTTACATGCTGCATGGGTACAGTTGCTACATTCCTGTACTCTCAGCAGGCTCTTATTAAGCTATCTCCCGCTGGCTCCCTGACGTTGTTTTTTCAACTCTCCCCCACCCATGTTGCTGTTAATCCGCCCCATCTTCATTGCCTTAATCATCCCAATGGTCTCCCCACCCTGAGCTGCAGATATATGTTCCCCCCCTTCTGCTGTCTATTGTTTGTGCTTCACAAAAATCTAAATTCTGACCACTCGTTGGTCTCGTTTTAGATTGAGTCTAGCTGCCCGCACATGTAGTGGATTCTATTACACTTCGTATTTAATTTGTGCATAGTATGGATTGTGAGCAATGGGACAAGTGGACAGGATTTAGCGCTCAAATATTGTGTTGCGCTAGTTAGGAATGATGATTTGGTGGGTACAGAAAATAAGCTTAATGTGGCCCCAACCTTCTGCTGAAATGCGGTACAGAATAAACGTGTAAGGAGGGGCTGTGGAGACTTCGGTCAAGTCTGTGGTTTTGCTGATGACAAACATGCAGTTATTTTAAGAATGCTATTCCAGCGCTTATCATTAAGCATCCTTTTTTGTTCTTTTTGTGTACTAATTTCGGGCCTTACATTATGTGCAACAAACTATAGCAGCATGTTTTTCTGGCCCTTTCATGACCTGGTCTTTGGAACTTAGTGATTGACAACTCCCCTCAGAAACAAATATTTCTCTACCACATCCGGTTTCCGTTAGCTTATAGCTGCACGGGTTGTGCTCTTGTTAATATGTAACATTTATTGACTCGCAGTTGAATGGAGAAAGAGAGCACCAAATACGTCTCTCAGGCTATCACTTTAGCTCTTGTGCTGAGTGTTTTTGTTATAAACATTTTGGCATTTTTCCAGACTTTTGGGAAAGGTCTGCGAGATTTGTAACTCCTTTTTTTTATTTTTTTTTTTAGGTCTGGCTGGATAGCATATTTATGTGTACTCAGTTAACAGTATTTAAAAAAATGCCTAGTTGGGGCTTTGACTCCAGCCAGAGATTTACTCTCATGCTAATTGTGTGGTGATCCATCCCACCCCACATCAGTGTGCTTGCATTTGAATGCAAAGGAAACTATTTTACAACTTAAAAGTACAATCACACGCCTAGTCTTCATCTTGAAAATGCGCAGTACTCAGAACATAATTTTAACGTATATTTTCTTTTACTTTACCAGGCTTTTCACTCTTTTTAGTTGGGATTTTAAATGCAAGACACACCACTCAGCTTTTCTTCTTTATTCAATATTTCCACACTTTTTACAAGGGACACACTGATTTTGAGACTAAAAGTTGGCCCTCTTCCATGCATTTTTTTAAGTTTGCCCCCCAGAAGAGTCTATTGCACCACGTGAACATTTGGTACTGTATTTTGTAAAACATTTTAAAACAATGCTTGTAGTCGTTTTTGTTGTGTTTTTATCGCTCTCTGTAATGTCACATCTTGTTGTCATGCACTGCTGGTGTTAACGTTGACATTAACCTTTTCCACAACAACCCTACTTTTTTTTTTGTTTGTTTTTGCTTTTGAGGACCGACAAATGGTTAGATTAACTGTGGCATCAACATTAGCAAGCCATTTTGAAAAACTTACAGACTGGTTTGTTGGATGTTTTCTCGTGATGCAGTTTTGTTACTGTCCTAATTATTTTTTCAATAATTTACATTTTGTGTACGCTGCCTTTCACGAAATTGGTACGAGACAGGAATTATTAGGGATAAAAAATTGTGAGTGGACGGTTTGCATAAAATTATTGTAATAAAAGATATGGATAAGAGAACCCAGACATGACACAAATTGGGGTGTTTGGAGGAGGCAGGCCTGGCAGGCTGTAAGTGACCCCCTCTTGCTTTAAAAGGAGAACGTTGCTTCTGAATGGTCTGAATGGCCCCCAAAATATTGGATGTGAAACTACTTAGCTGTTGTTTTTTTTCATCATGTTACCTAATTTACGTATTTAGTAATCTCAGGGTAGGAGGGATGCAACTGTTTTTCTGCTCCTGAACTGGCTTTTTTAAGGTGTGGGCGAAATTTGTGTAATTTCCTTTTGCAGAAATTTAGAAAAATTCAATTTTTGTCATTTGCATTGCTGATGTTTTTTTTTAAGCAGCACAAAGTACATCCTAAGATCTATTTTGGAAGTGAGGAACACTGCTCTCTACTCTGCACCACTCTACGTCACTTCACTGCACGCCACTCTGCTCTTCTCTGCACTACTCTACTCTGCACCACTCTACGCCTATGCCCTTTATGCCACTTTACACCATGGCACTCTGTATTACTGCACACTACCCAACTGCACTCTACTCTACACCAATCTACACCACTGTACTTTATGCCACTATACTCTGCGATACTGTATGCCACTGCATGGTACTCTGAACCTTTCTACTCTAGGCCACTGCACTCTTTGACACTCTACTCTGCAGATTCTATGTCACTGCACTCTGTCACTCTAACCAGCACTGCTCTACACCAGTCTGCTCTTCTCTGCACCACTCTATGCCACTGCACTTTATGCCACTGCATTCTATGCCAGTCTACTCAACTTGGCCACTCCACACAGTGCCCCGCTACCCACTACACACAATGCTATACTGCCACTCTACACCACGCCACTCTAGTCTACCCCACTCAACTCTACAGTGTATGACACCCCTCAGCTCCCCTCTACACTGCTGTACAACATGTTAGAAGACATTGGTAAAGTCAATAACTCCTACTAACCTATGTATTTCTGAAATGGGCACAAGTCATGGAAATTATGGAGTTTAGGAGCAGTGATTATTTGTATGTCTCTAAATGTGTGGGTACCCATAGGAGCATATGACTAGAGGGTATTTTTCAAAATGTCTTCTTTTTTACACAATGACTTACACTTGGAAGGCACAAATACTGTGAAATCCTATTGGTAATAACAAATATCCAAATACTTTTTGCTCCCATAAGCCTTCTGATAAAAATGGTGCCTCACTTGTGTGCATTGACCTAGAGCCTGCAACAGGAAATGGGCCAAAATAAACATGGATACATTAAATTTTCCCTCTCAAAACCGACCCTGTTTTTTGCAAAGTGGGCAGCTGTGAATTTTTTGGGCCCTGGCTGAGCCGGCATCTAGAGAAACCTACCAAACCTGTAAATTTTCAAAAACTAAACATCTAGGAGAATTCAGATAGGGTGACCTGCATGGCTCGCACCAGGTTGTTTTTCCCAGAATCCCTTGCAAACCTCAAACTTTAACTCAATATGCATTTTTCTCATATGTCTTTGTGGGAAGTTCTGGAATTTGCATGGAGCCACAAACTTCCTTCCACGCAGCATTCCCCAAAGTCTTTCAATAAAAATGGTAACTCACTTGTGTGGGTAGGCCTGCGTCAGAAAATGGTCCAAAACGCAACATTGATACATCACAGAGAAGCTGCAGATTTTGGGCCCTAACTCAGGGGGCACCCAGGGGAATCCAGAATGAGGTGGCTTTCATGGCTCCCACCAGGTTACTTTACACAGAACCCCTTGCAAACCTCAAATTTTGACAAACACGTTTTCCTCACATTTCCGTGATGGAAAGTTCTGGCATCCTCAGAGAGCCACTAACTTCCTTCCACCTAGAATTTCCTTAAATCTCCTAATAAAAATGGCACCTCACTTGTGTGGGTTGATCTAGTGACTGCGACAGGAAACGTCCCAAAATACAACACAGATATATCATATTTTTCCACTCAAAACTGACCGTTTGTTTTGCAAAGTGGGTAGCTGTGGATTTTGGGTCCTATCTCAGCTGGCACATAGGGAAAAATAGCAAACCTTTTTTTAAACTAGACACCAAGGGAAATCCAGGATGGGTGACGTATGGGGCTCTCACCAGGTTGTTTTACCCAGAATACCTTGCAAGCCTCCAACTTCGACTAAAAAAATATTTTCCTCCCATTTCTTTGATGGAAAATTCTGGAATATGCAGGGGAACCACAAACTTCCTTCCACCCAGAATTCATTTCAGTCTTTCAGTAAAAATGGTGCAGCACGTGTGTGGGTAGGCCTAATGCCCGTGACAAGAAAGGCCCAAAACAGAACATGGATACATCACATTATTTTATTCAAACCTGACCCATTTTTTGCTAAATTAATAGCTGTGGATTTTACATCCTAGCTCAGTTGGCACCCAGGGAAACCTAGCAAACTTGTGGATTCCTGCAGATTCCAGAAGTTTCCATGACAGCAATGTAAGAAATATGTTTGATTTCATGGAAAGTTTGAGGTTTGAAGGGCATTGTGGGTAAGAAAACCTCATGACATTCACACAAGCCACACCACACTGGAATCCCCTGGTTGTCTACTTTTCAAAAATGTCTGTGTTCGAAAGGTTTCCATGGGTGGTAGCCAAGCATGGCCTCAAATCCCTCAGCTACCCCTACTGCTGATCTCTCCACATAGCACTTTCGGGGCTTTTGTGTTAAGGTCTCTTGGTCCACCCACACAAGTGAGGTGTTGTTTTATTGGGAGACTTGGGGAATGGTGTGAGGTGCATGCAAAGCACAAAAACCTGGACTTTCCCGGAAGTCTAGTTTTCAAAACTGTCTTGGTCTGTTAGGTTTTTTTAAGTGGCAGACTACCCAAGCCCATAAATTGTATCCATTCACCATTGCAAGTGGGATGATACTGGGAGTTAACTAAACTCTCCTGGCCCATATGCAAAAACAACACGAAAAAATAATCATATGCCCCCTTGCTTGCCATTTGGATCGGATGCTTTAGTCCGCACGGAAGCAGAAAGACTGTTCGGGCAGAAAGACTTTTGGCCAATTTACTTGAAGGGGGAGCATGGCCATGCCCATACCTGTAGTCCCATCCATATGTTAAAAATAAAAATTCCCTGTCATTTAGAGGGCTTCCTGTACCCTGAGGGGCAGATTGGGGGTAGGGGGGTAATTACCCTAATCTGCCCCCAGGGGGCAGAAAGGCTGTTACCTCCTTTATTTGTGGTGGGGGCATAACCTTGCCTTGCTCACTGTGGAAAGCCCCCATCCTTATACTTTTTTACAACTCTCACTAGAGTCTAGTGGGCTTCCTGCCCCCTGGGGGACAGATCATGGGTAGCTACCTCCATCTTCCCCCTGGGTAGGACAGAAAGACTATTGCCCCATTTAGTGGGGTGTGGGCATGGAGATGTAACATGCTTGGCTCCCCCACCCTATATTAAAAAACAAATACCTGGCTCTAGTGGGGTTTTTGCCCCCCTGGGGACAAATGTGGGTAACTACATCAGTTGGCCCCCAATGGAGGGCAGAAAGACTGTTACCCCATTTAGTAGGGGTGGGGGTCTGGCCATGCCCATGGTGGGCAGTTATCAACCCTATATTTGTTTACACAAAATCCCTGGCATCTTGTGGTCTTTCTGCCCCCAGGGGGCAGATCAGGGATAATTATCCTCATCTTCCCCCCCAAGGGGGTATGAAGGCTTTTCCCATTTACTTGGAGTGGGGGCATAGTCATGCCCATGCTGGGCTGCCCCCACTCCTATAGTTAAAAAAAAACATTCCTTGGCTTCTAGTGGGCTTTCTGCCCTGGGGAAGGGGGCTGAAGATCTGGGGTAATTATTGCAGAGTTCAGAAAGACCATTTCCCCATTTATTTAGGCTGGGGGCATGACCATGCTGGGCAGCCCTCACCCCTTAAGAAAGACTTAAATATAAAAATAAGTAAAGGGGAGCAGAAGCCTTTGCCCGAGGGGCCGCTCATCCTATCGCTGGTGTCTAGTCAGTGGATCCCTGCTTGGGGGTTGCTCTCCTGTGGTGATCCATAAGCAGAGATCTAGTGGACAGATGTATCATTGGAAAGTGGTGAGTCTCCCCTTTCCAATGATACCTCTCCTGTTAGAATCACATTTACAGCAATGACCTCCGCGCACCCTGTCTGACGAACGTCATTGCAGCAACAAAAAAAAACCCAAAGAAGTCAGACTGTTCAGGAAGCTTTTCTGGAGCAAAATTGATGTTAAAAAAATAAGACACCCTCTGGTACAGTGCATCAAAGGTGCGTTTTTGTTTACGTCCCCAGTGTCAGCCACACACTCCCTAGGGGGAGTAATGCGGGTGTCAGCCATTGGCCGACACCCGCACTTAATAGGTTAAGGGCCTTTCTGAAATTCATTATTTGCTCGACATGGCTCATTTGTCCAGGGTGGTTGTCAGTAGTGACAAGACATCTTTTCAGATTAAAAGGGACACCAAGGCACCTTTTTGGGTATCAGTTTTATTTTATAAATAATAATAAGAATAAATAACAATAATAATATGCTGCATTTTGTCCACTGGGCTAATGTTTATGACTGAGATACTCTTCTACAGTAAGGTTTCAGACTCACAAGGTCAATCCTCAGAGGCATTTATGAGAAGTGGCAATACAGCAGTTGCATTTCACATAAATGCCTTTGTGAGTTGGCCCCACAGTTTGTAATATAGATAAGTATGAAAATGCTTTTCAGGTGCCAAAAGAGTCATCATTATAAAACAGAAGGAACCACAATCAAAACAATAGTTTAGGGTCAGTTCAAAGATTATAGTGCCCATTCAAAAAGGCATTTCTTAAGTAGTGCTGTCGTAGAATGCATACTATTTCATTTACTCATAAATATGTTTTTAATTTGTGCCCACAATGTTTAGTCAAGACTTTCCTATGCTTCAAAAACCTTTTTAGCGCCCACGATGTTTGCTAGCACAAACCCCCTTATCCTGATTTGCACGATTCTGAGTGCACAGTAAAATTGCCCTGGAAATTAATGGTCCCATGCAGTAAATCTACCCCAGTACCGTTCAATTACAAGTAAAACCCGTTGTATTTAGGGGAGAATGGTGGAGGGGGTAAAGTGAAACGTTGTGTTATGGCATTGTGTACTCCCCATCACAAAAAAGGGAAATTAGGCTTGGCTACTGCTGTAGCCAAAGCTGCAAGCACTTTTACAATGTGGAATTGCCACATAGGAAAATCAGATATGGTTCTTTGACACCCCAAAAAACTGGGTGTGGATAACTGATGCACTTGAAGAAGAATTCTATGAGGTAATTCTACTCTGCCTGAATCATGATCACCAAAGATGAGCACTAATGATGACCACCAAAGATTGCGGCGTGAGACACGTGCCATTCAGAACCTAAACTGGTATTGACTGCCCAAGCCATATCAGCGAGCCTTAAAGAGACCACTGTCAGACACATGCCCTGCACAGACTAGACTGTTATTATCTGCTCAAGCACTACCAACCAGCCTTATGAAGACCAGGGACACACACATTTAACACAGAGCATATTAACTGCCCAAGGCCTGTCATCCATCTTAAAGGCGACCAGAGTCAAATGCATGTCACACTGACTCTAAACTGTTATTGACTGACAAAGGCCTTTCAGTCATCTTCACAAAGACCATAGTCAGTCACATGTCATGTAGGACCTCAGTTGTTAATAAGGGCTCAAGGCCTATCAGCCAGCCGTATGGAGACCAGAACCATATAATGCGGAGCCTTAACTATTACTGACAGCTAGTCTTAGAGTGACCATAGTCAGACAAGTGTCACTCAGAGCCTAAACTGATATTAACTGTCCAAGCAGTGTCCGTCAGCCTGACAAAGACCAACGTCAGACACATGCCACAGAGAGATGAAACTGTAATTAACCGCTCTAGCCTTATCAGCCAGGTTACATAGACCAGAGTCAGAATCATATCACCCAGACCCTAAGCTGCTATTGACTGCCCAAGCCCCATCCGCTGGCCTTGCGGAGTCCAGAATCAAACTGAAGTCACTCAGAGCCTAAACTGTAATTGACTGACCAAACTTGATCAGTCACCCTATGGAGACCAGGGTCAGACACTTGCAATGCAGAGCCTTTAAGCCCTGTCAGACACTGTTACAGAGACCAGAGTCAAACGTGTGTCACGCTGATCCTAAACTGCTACTGATGTTCAAAGTCCTATCAGCCACCCTTACAGAGACCAGAGTCAGGCGCCTGCCATGCAGAGCCTAAACTGTTAGCGACTGCTTAAGCCCTGTCAGCCAGGCTCATAGAGGCGCTCAGATTTCTATAAGGAGTGCATGGCCTTCATATCTAACCCTGGTCTTAAATTAGTGGAGTAACCACTGGCTATTAAGAAGGAATCCGAAACTTGCTCTGTTTAGCCATCAGTTTCTCGAACATAAGCATAAAAGAAGCACTATCCGAATGCAATCACATTCTTGTAAACATTGAGCTCACTCTTAAAACGACTTCAGTCACTTAAAGTGCTAAATAAATATCATAAAAACACGTTTGCTGCTCGTTAAACAAAGAATGATGACGTTCAAGGTAGCCTACATCCTTAAACGGCAAAAGCCGACCAACCCGTTATTTGGAGCATTACCACAGAGCAGTATTGCCCATAGAGTGCCCAGGCAGTAGGCGTGCAGATGCTGTTTTAACTAACAGCCCAATAGATGTCCTCGCGTGGGTGTTTTGCAGGAAAAGGCACACAGTGTGAGGTCTCTGATTGTACAGCAGATATCTTGTGCTGCCTACATATTAACAGCTGCCAGACAAGACCGACACTGATGTTATCAGACATGCACGGTTATCAGTTACTAGGAACAGTCAGTGCTCCCCTTATCGCCTCTCACCTTGACTTCTGTGACCTCTGAGTCACCGACTGCCCGGTGTTCTGCCTGCTTCCTGTAATCCTTCAGCCTGTCAGAAAGGAGAATGCCCCAGTTTTCATAAGATGGCGGCGGTACAAGGAAGCCCGTGAGGAACAGAAAGATTGTATAAAAGACATGGCAGATGCCAAGCCCAGCTGAAGTGGTTGCTAGGCTCCCACCTCAGAGTTGATGCCTGTCGCTTAGGCCCCTCTCCAGAGCTTGTACAGAATACGTCCCTATCAAAACCGGGCCTGGCACCCTATCCTAGACTGGCACCGATTGCCTACTCCACTCTATAGCCCTCCTCGAACGCTCTGTGCCTTTTGCGATCTCCCACATAACCAGCACACCACCAGAGCCTTCAGCCCACCTTAAGATGGCTACACTCTCGCTTGAGCGACAGCGAACAGTAGGGAAAAATGGGCACATTCCTCTCCATCTTTATGGCCTGCACTTGTGCAACCCCACCAAAGACCTCTTTATCCTCAACCCCTTTCACATGCATGCGTTCTTTTAATGCATTTTTCATCAATCTCGGCCATTCGCTCTACTTTGCATAGGCAACAACACACGAAGGGCTGTGGTAAATGCTACCACTTTATCAAGGTTCCTAAAAAGGGGCTGTTCTTTATGAGCAGATGAGAGGATGAAGCCTAACATTAACTTGAAAAAATCGAGGTCCTCTTCTAAGTCTCGTGCAGCACTCTGTAGACGTCCACTCAACCGTCTGTTCAAGCAGCGCAAATGTTTGTCCAGTTGCAGAAGAACACTTCAGTGTCTATCTGGACAGTGGCCTCAGAATGTCCACCCTTATGAATGCAATAGCCAAGGCCTCATTCACTCAACCAATACAATGGGGAAGATGCCTCCCATAATGTCTATTAACCTCTAGTCTTTGGTAGCGGGCACACTAATCAATTCAGAACTAAACTACTCAAAGTCTCTTTATTGATGATCCTGATCATCAGATCGCCAGCCTACAAAATGTAATAAAGTATCCTGTCTCATCTCTTGCATAAAACATGGGACCCAGTCTTCTCTGTTCTGCAGAATCTGGGCTACCTCATGTCACGGGCATAGCACAAGCCCCTGGCTCAGTAATGCTGAAAGTGACTGCACAGGATCCATTATTTACCTCTGAGTAAATGACTTCTTGAAAGTGAAGTGTTTTCTTAGCCTTTCGGAAGTAGAGGGATTATAAAGACGCACAAACCACTAAATAATGTCTGACATCTTTAAAATTACTGATCAAGTATGAAAGATGTAACTCCACAAGAACTTGTGGTTCTATGGACTGTAGATTAATAAATCCACTTCAGGGCCTGTGTTTAACCTCACTATCAAAGGTTCGGATCCAGGCATGTCCACAATGTCCTTTGAGTTGGGAAACAATAAACATTTGTTATGTGACAATAGTGCAAAACGATCCCATGGGTGAACCTACACTCTACAAATAGGCCTGCTACATTAGGCTCCATTTTGGTGAGCAATTTCCTTTGAAAGTGTTTGGTTGCTTCAATATGTGTTAGTGCACAAGTTGTAAACTGGCTGATCATATGTTGTTAACAATGGTGGATGTTTTTGCAACTTGCCAAAACAGGCCTATTTCTCCATTAAGCCTTGCGGTCGGTGTATAGTGATTTGATCTTAATCCCTGACTCCACCTGGAGTGAATGGAGTGCTTTCAAGGCTGGTATTGTATGATTTTTGGAGATTCAGTCAAAGATTCGGAACATTACTCTGTATTCTTTGCAATCTGACAGTTTTTTTGGAAACTCTTTCTATAGTGCTTTACACTAAAACAGCTTTTCCTTCACTGAGGCCTTCATCAACATCACCTGATGGTTGGTTTGCATTAGCAGGAGGATTACTGTAACCATGGAATAATGTTTGAAGATTTAGGTCTCTCATTACACGGTTGATTTAAAAAGCAAAAAATACATCTTTACAAAACAAAATGCTTTCTACGGTGTTGAAGGGGAAGACCATTGAAAACAATCTTGTTGCAGTCAGCCTTTCCCGGAACTAAGATCTCGTTGTTTCGCTCCATTCTGGTTGACTACAGTTCCCTTCAACCAGTGGAACATGCTGGCTAGCTGTAATGGGATATTTTTTTATTTCTTGAATTATTGTTCAGTCGTGAATTAGGGTGCTTCCCTTGTTCATTTTGAAGTGAATCTCAGAACATCTAGTATGTATGCCAACAGAAGCATATAGATATTGAAGAACAGGGATAAGAGAGAGGTCTAATGTGGTATGTCTCAATGAGTCCTCCTTTTTAAGGGTTGTTTGCTGACTTTGGTTATTCAAGAAAGATTAGATTAATTCTAAATCCATGCCAAATGCCCCCTTAAACCATCGATCTCTTCAATACCTTAATACTTCAATACCTCAAATCGATCATGGCACAGGCTGCTAAAAGGTCACAGAGTTTCAACATACCCGGCTTTCCTCCATCTTCCCTCACCTCGGTTGATAAAGATGTCTTTCCAGATATTTGCAAGTACAGTATCTATTTTCCACATGGGGCTAAACCTTGAGTGTTAATCATGAAGGAGGAGGTTTGGCGCAAGGTATCCTTATAATCAGCTTGTTGCTTTTGTTAGAGTATAGCAGGTTCAAAAATGCTTCCATTTTCTTACGATAATGGCATTACTCCTAGTCCTACTCCCTCGCCTTCCTTTTAACCAATGAGGCCTCCCGCCTCCCCTCTAGACCCTCCCTTCCCCTTTCAAAAACCCCCCCCACCCTTATCCCCTCCTGTACAAAAACCAAGCCCAAGCTGCAACTCGGACAGTCCGTACCGGGAGGGTGGGAGGGAACGGAAAAGGAAGGCGAGGGAGTAGGACTAGGAGTAATGCCATTATCGTAAGAAAATGGAAGCATTACCTCCCGTCCCTCCCTCGCCTTCCTTTTAACCAATGAGACATAGCAAGAAAACACACAGGAGACGGACATCGAGTTGCAAGACCTTTATTTAATATCCTGCACCAAGAACATCCCAAACATTATCTCATAGAGGATAAGACCCGGTGACCTAACACCGACTCCAAACTACCCAAGTCCGGCAGCCTATAATGACGCACACACGTCGAAGGAGAAGCCCAAGTGGCGGCCCTGCAAATTTCCACCACGGAAGTCCCCTGAAGCTCCGCCACCGTAGCCGCCATGCCTCTGGTAGATCTCCCCTGAATCCCTTGAGGAGGAACCACCTCTTTCAAGGAATAGGCCAACAGAATTAAAGATCGAACCCACCGACTCAAGGAAGCCGTGGAAGGTTTCTCACCTTTGCGAGCCGGACCAAAATTAACAAACAGTGAATCCCCTTTACGAAAAGGAGCCACCACCCGCAGATACTCTAACAAAACCCTGCGCACATCCAACGAATGCAAACGGACCTCCTCCCTTGAGGAGGGATTCGGACAAAATGAAGGAAGGATGACCTCCTGCCGGGAATGGAACGAAGAATTGACTTTAGGAATAAAGGAAGGTACCGGAACCAGAACCACCCGATCGTGAAAAATCTTACAAAAAGGAAAGGAACAAGCCAATGCCCCCAATTCCCCCAACCGACGAGCCGAAGTAATGGCTACCAAAAAGAATGTCTTCAAAGATAGATGGCGCAAATCACAGTCCCCCAAAGGTTCAAAAGGGGGCTCCGTCAACACATCCAAAACCAAGGACAGATCCCATGAAGGAAAAGAACGTACCGGGCGAGGAAATAAATTAACAAGCCCTTGAAAAAATCTCGGCATCAAGCGCCCTTCATCCTGAAGATTACGACATGGTCCTCTGAATGCCTGAATAGCTGCCCACTGCACCCGAAGAGATGCCACTGACAACCCTAAATGAGCACCGTCCTGCAGGAACTGCATCACCTCAAAGATAGAAGCTCAGGTAGGATCTAACTCACGACTTAAGCACCATGACGAAAACACCTTCCACTGTCTACCATAAGAAAGCAAAGTGGAACGTCTCCTCGAAGCCAGCAATGTAGAACTCAAAGCTACCGGCACCCCCAGACCTGTCAATCCCCGTCGTTCAACTTCCAGGCCGTCAAGTGTAACCTTCTCAATGACCCCAATGGGAGGCAGGGAAACTCCAGGGGAGACGGACAAAGAGGCAGAGGCCACATCCTCCCGTCCGCCATCAGCCTCAACAAGGGGAACCAATTCGCCCTCGGCCAAAGTGGCGCAATTAGGACAACCCTGGACCCCAGATCCCTCACTCGTAACAGAAACGCCCTGAGTAGTTGAAAAGGAGGGAACGCATACAAAAGGCCCTGCGGCCAAGGACATGACATCCCGTCCACCTCCCATGCTTGGGGACATCGAAACCGGGAGCAGAAGCGATCCACTTTCGCATTCCCTACTGACACAAACACATCCAGCACTGGAAGACCCCAAAGCCGAACCAGATGCTGAAACAGAGACTTCCGGAGAGAGAAAAGTTGAGAGGAAGGAATCACTCTGCTCAGCCGATCCGCCCGAACATTCACCACCCCCCCGAATGTACGTAGCCCTGAGAGAAGGAACCCACTCCTGAGCCCACACAAAAATCTCCCTGACTAGATTGAACAGAGCCCTTGACCTGGTCCCTCCTTGCCGATTGACATAAGCCTTGGCCACTAAGTTGTCTGTGCGAACCAGAACCGCCGCACCCCTCAGGGAATCCTGAAAATGGACCAGAGCCAGGAATACTGCCCTCAATTCGCGCCAATTCGACGACCGACTCGCCTCCCGAGGGGACCAAAACCCCTGAATCTGAGCCGACCCCATCCATGCCCCCCAACCGGAGAGGCTGGCATCCGTCGTCACCACCACGGGTCTCAGAGGCGATAAAGAAACCCCTATCCTCAGGTGGTCTGCATCCAACCACCATTGCAACTCTCTGTGAATCAATCCGGACCCTGGAACCCTGTCCTTCAGAGAACCGGGCCCTGGTGTCCACCTTCTCAAGAACCATGTCATCAAGCACAGGAGATGGAAACGTGCCCAAGGAACCAGAAATATCACCGACGCCAAATGACCCTGCAGACGCAACCATAGAAGAGCTCGGGGAGCACCCCGCAACAATACCTTCTTTACCAAAGCCTGTAGGACACCCAGCCGTTTTTCTGACACAGTCACCAACCCAAGAAGAGTCTGAAACCGAGCTCCCAGAAAAACCAGATCCTGGGACGGCACTAAGTCTGATTTCTCCCAATTGATTAAAAACCCGTGGTTTTGCAGGACCCCCAGAACATGGACCACCTGCTTCTGCAAAAGGTCTCGTGATTGGGCATGAATCAAAATGTCGTCTAGATAAGGATGCAGAAATACCCCTTCTGAATGAAGCAAAGCCACTAGAGGAGCCAGCACCTTTGTGAAAATTCGAGGAGAAGATTTTAGACCGAAAGGTAGAACGCAAAACTGATAATGGTCCTGACCCACAGCAAACCTCAGGAACTTTTGAGAGGATCTTGCCACCGGTACGTGTAGGTAAGCATCCTGCAGATCCAGTGACACCCGAAAGTCCCCGTGTCTGACAAATGGAAAAATAGTCTGAATGGACAGCATGCGGAAATGCACTGTCCTGATCCAGGTATTCACCTCCTTTAGATTGAGCACCGGCCGAAATCCCCCTGAAACTTTCTGCACAAGAAACAAGACCGAATAAGTGCCCTGACCCCGCTCGTCTAGCGGAACGTGGGAAATGGCCCCCTTGACCAGTAAGTCCCGCACTCCGTCCAATAATGCTCTTCTCCGTGACCCCTCTGAAGGCAGAGGTGTGGGACGTACCCCTGAATCTGGAGGAACCACCACAAAATCTATGACATAACCATTGGCCACAATGTCTAGTACCCAATGATCGTTTACACTGTCCTTCCAAGCCGAAAGAAAGGGACTCAGTCTTCCCCCAACCGGCCCTCTGCCAGGCCCACAGTGATTGTCAGGACCCCTTCTTGAAACCACCCCGGGTCGCAGGAGCAGACTTCTTAGGTGAAAAACGCGGCTGAAAACGCCGTTTCCTAAATGAAAAGGATTTAGCATCCCTAGTAGGAGAAGATCTGGAATGTTTCTTCCACCCTTTACCCGAAGAAGAACCCCCTTTATAAGGTAAGGCATGCTTCCGTTCCTTAAAAGCCGTGGAAAGCATGGATGGCAATTGTTCTCCAAACAAGGTACGACCTTCAAACGGCAGTCTCAACAAGGCCGCCTTTTCCCCCGGATCAGCCTTCCAGGAACGCAACCAGAGGGACCTACGAGCCCCAATCAAAGACCCAGATGCCAGAGCCGAAGTACGGACCACATCCGAAGACACATCAGCCAACAATCTGGCCTGCTGCTCCATACCAGCCAGGAGCTCCGAACATTCCGCCCCTTCCTGTACAGCCACTGCCAGTTTATCAAAGTCTTGAACCAATGACTGTGACGCATAAGCAGAATAAATCCCTGCCCTCAGCGCCAGATTTTCCGCAGCAAAAGCCCTCTTAAGACCCGAATCCACTTTACGGTCAGAGGCATCCGTAGGCACACAATCCTCCGGATTGACTGCCGTTTTGCCAATCAGAGTAGCCAAAATAGAGTCCAGGCGTACTGAAGGAGGCAAAACCTCCTCACCCTCAAGTAAGTAAAGTTTCTGAAGGAATCGTGGAACCTGAGCCTTATCCACATCCTTCCACTCACGAAACACCATCTCCCTCACAGGTCCCTGAAAAGGCATGGCAAACTTTGAAGGTGTCTTATATTGAGGAAATAAATGAGAATCCGAGTCTGCAGGTTGAAACACTGGGAAACCCAAATTGTCCCGAACATGTGCCATCACTTCCCACATATCTTCTCTGGAAACATATTTCCCCCCAGATGACGTCGATGGGGCCTCATCCTCACTCTCCGATGAGGATTTCCTAGCTGCTACCGATGAATGCGCACATTTAGACTGACCAGTCCTGGCCACGCCTGCTTGTAGTGCCCTGGTCACCGCCACCTCAATCATATCCTGAACCTCCTCTCTGGACATGAAGGGAGTACCCCTGCTAGGCACCTGTGAGTTCTCAGGAGTAGTAATGCTAGCCTCACCCCCCTCCTCCTCCGAGGAAGAAGAGACAATCCTACGTCCCTTTGCTGGAACTTTCATCAAAATACATAAAAACCACGGGCCGAACGCCCGTCCTACCTGAGAGCATCTCAGAGTTGAAGTCCCTCGGTTCCCCGCGGCTCCGCGGCGCTGAAACCCGGAAATCAACGTCCCAGCCACAGAGGGCCGGCTGACCCCGTCAGCCGGCCTCCAGGACACGCCTCTCGAGCAACCATGCTGCTCGTTCAAGACGCGACCCAGCCGTAGCACTCCTCGCGGAGCTCCGCGTCCCGAGGAGTGCCTCCATCGACGACCTCCAGGCCCCGCCGTGCAGGTAAGAAAGGGAAAGAAAACCGTCTAGCGTGGGCTAGACAAAAGAACAGGAGGGGATAAGGGTGGGGGGGGGTTTTGAAAGGGGAAGGGAGGGTCTAGAGGGGAGGCGGGAGGCCTCATTGGTTAAAAGGAAGGCGAGGGAGGGACGGGAGGTAATGGGTGTTAGCTCGCCGGATCCTATGGGTTTGGAATGGGTCTCTTGAAGAGGGATTAGATGATGGAGTGATTTGGTGACCAGGGACTGATCACTTTTAAAAAACATTTTCCACATGAGCATGATGTTAGCAGAGTTAATAGGGAGAAATACATTCATGTAGATTGTGGGACTGGTCCCTTCTCCAACCCAGATGTTTTGACCTTTTTGGACAAGTCTCAACACCTATACTATTTAAAGAGAAAAATCGAAATTGCTGCCATGAAGAAGAGGTTGGGATATTTAAGATGTCAAGGTTAATGATTTAATCATTTGTGCAAAATACATCTTTTGTTTTAGTAGGTTCCTTGTGATCGAATTTGATAACATTAGCATTTTTGGCTGATGTAATGTGTTTGTGATAATTTCTCATGCGTCTTTTAGCACGTGTCCTAGCCTCTCCAGCCCAGAGCCTGCACCACAGATGCTCCAAGCTGTGGCATTAGTGTTTCAGCTTAGCCATTGCTCCCCTGCTCATGGGTCGAAAATGTTGAACCTAGATTTCCATTTCCCCATTTTGAGGATGTCCAGCTTTTTGCGTGTATTAGTAATGGACAGGAACAGACCAGTCAGTAAAACGTCTACATCTGAGGTGTTTCACAAGTGATTTCCGATTGTGTTGTTTGGCGTTTCAAATTGATCCCCACGTGTTTTGTTGTTCTGGTTGCACAGGATGGGTTAGGCACCAGTTCTTTTATGTGGTAAATGTTGTTGCAACATTTTGACGAAATGGAGGTGATTAGTGAACGATCTGTTTGCCTGTGCTTGGACCATAAGGTTTGCAATTTCGATATTTCGTAAGATACCCAAGCACAGTTTAGGATGAGTTCCTTTTTTCCTGCAAGGCAATGGACTGGTTGGTGAATGGGGATTAGCTGGGGAATATTAACTCGTGTCTCATGGTGAGGAATATTTGACATTTGATATCTGATGGGTTGAATGTGTTGCCGTAGTGTTTGGCAAGATTGCCTAGTGGAAGTAATGATTACAAAAAGTATGTTATGCTGGTACCTTTGCTTAGCATGCAATAGTACCTGTTGAAATACTATTACTGTTGGGCATGGTTATGACTATTGCTGATGAAGACTCAGGTCCGGCTTTGAGGTGGAGTGACGGGTGCAACCCTACTGGGCGCTGACCCTAGAAGGGGTGCGCTGACCTTGGGGAAAGGGGGGGACTATGTTGAGTAAAATGTATTATTCAAAAGCTCCTGCTGCAGAGTCCCTAGTCCGTCCAGCTGTCAGGCAGCAATAAAAATGCCATAATAACACGTGATTAATGTTCCTGTTAGAGCGAGATCAGAGTTTTGTCTCCATAAAGAAGTACAGAGGGTTAATGTGCCTGCTTTAAAGAGCTTATCTGTATTTTATGTGGATAGCTGAGTGGCTTGGTAAAGCCAGCCTTTACCAACGCTTTAAAACAGGTGAAATGTAGGTGAGAGAGGGGCTAAGGAGAGATGTGGGCCACTTTAGCCGGGCAGAGAGGGAATCTGAGAGGAGGTAATGGGGCGGGGGGCAAAGAAGATTGTCACACCAGGCGCCACCAGAGCTAAAGCCGGTCCTGTGGAGAGTAGCTGACGGAACTGGTGTCTGTTGATGAAATACTGCGTTTTGAGACAATATTATTTGATGATATTGCATGTTGGAAAGCACTACTAATGTAATGACAGCTGTCTGTTTCAATTAACATTATCCAATAAGGTGACAACTTCCTACTTGGGCACAGCTGCGTAATGACCTGTGTAGGCATTCTGAGCGCCTAGAGGTTTACACAATGCCTGATTGTAGCAGTGATGTATGATGAAAGTGCCTGACGGGGTGGCAAGTGCTTGATAGAAATATTAATTTCTCAATAGTGACTGGGTAATTGTCTTTTGAAGGTTGCTGTCTGATGGGAAGAATAATTGCACAAAAGCGGCTCTCTGTTCATTTGAATGATCAGTTTCAGTGTTTTTAATGTCATGTATGTGGTGTCAATGAGAAGTGGGCCCTTTGATTATATGACTACTATGTGACGAGTGTAGGTAGTTCCTACTATGGTAACTGCTCCTTACTTGGGGCGCTGTTAAGAACCTACTGTCCTGGGAGCATTAATATGTCTCAATACTACTTTATGAGCGCGGGTTAGGATCAAATACTGCTGACGGACTGATTATTGCAGAGAAGTGCCAGATGGGGGTAGAATAGTGCCTGATGGGGTTAGAATAGTGCCTGATGGGGGTAGAATAGTGCCTGATGGGGGTAGAATAGTGCCTGATGGGGTTAGAATAGTGTAGTGCCTGATGGGGGTAGAATAGTGCCTGATGGGGGTAGAATAGTGCCTGATGGGGGTAGAATAGTGCCTGATGGGGTTAGAATAGTGCCTGATGGGGGTAGAATAGTGCCTGATGGGGGTAGAATAGTGCCTGATGGGGTTAGAATAGTGCCTGATGGGGGTAGAATAGTGCCTGATGGGGTCTTTGGAGGACCAACATCCGATCAAGGATTATTGTGCATGATACTGCCCAAAGGGGTGATTATTGCACAGTGGCACCACTTATCGGATAAACATTGCACAACAAGCTGCCTGATTAAGGAGGATTATGGCATAATAATACCTCATGGGGTATATGCAGGGGGATATAGCCCGAAATCGGGATTATTGCATGGTGTACTTAATGATAATGTTCATTAGCCCCTGAGGGCTGTTACAGTTTTATGGAAATGATGGATTCGTGCTGTGGGCTGTTATTGCCTGGTGTGTGTGACTGGTATCAGATGCAGGTTTCTGGATGCTTAACATGTGTTACTTGCGTCTGACGGTGTGCCCTCTGTGCATCACTCCTCTTTACTATGGTGCCTAGCCCTTAGAGGGTTTGACTAATGCCTGGCAAGATAAATAGTGCCGAATAATGTTGAATTCTGGCCATTACTAGCTGGTAGGCATTACTGTTGCACTGTGATAAAAAAGAGATGGGGGCTTGGTTGACACAGGTTGATTAAAAAATAATTTTTCTAACTTTAGGAATGAATTCTAAAAATGTACCTTTTGTGTCCTCGGCAGAAAAAACATCAACGCAAGTGTCTGTGATATACAAGATGCTAATGCAGAGTGTTCTCTTATTTCACTTAAAAGTCTCCATGGATAATTTGAAAACTCGCACATTATTTTCATTGACAATGTAGTCTGAGAAATGATGACCCAAATGTAATAAACATGGTGCAGTGCTTTGTAAAACCCTGCAGCACCGTGCAGGCTGAAAGGTGAACATTTGAACAGTAACACATTTATAAAAGTCATGATCTAATGATGTCATCAGCTGCGCAAATGTTTTTGTTTCCTTTCTGCGTGAGGCTAACTGCGGTGGTGCTAGGCCCAGTCAATTGAGTCACGAATGACATTTGTACTCGAGATACATCCTCCAGTACAGATTTCTATGCAATGACAAATGGCCAAAAGTATATTGCATGTTGTACTTTGGAATGTGCTTAGGTTCATTTGGTGCTAGGATTTCAGACACAACTTGGTCAAACTATCTGGAATCCTATGGCTGTCTGCGATTTTACCGTCCTGGTAAGCCCTACTGCCTATTTTACTTGGTGGGAGTATTCTAGACGCACATAGTTTTTTGTTGTGTTCGCATCTACTTTCATTGCAATACAGCTTTGGTGTATGAAAGTTAATTGTCACTGCTGTTTGCACTGCTTCAAACTCACAAGTTATGTTAGTAAATTTGGTCCAACATATCCAAAGTGCTAAATTGCACCATTTTACATTTTGTGATAATTCCTTGCCACAGAACCCATAAATATTCTCTTACAAACCATTTCTTTAAAAATGATCTTATTTCGAAACACTGCAAATAGAGACCTTTGTTAGGAGTGGCCGATTTTGGACTAATATTCATCAAACCCATTAGAATTCGACTCTGTTGGTTCAGAATTTATTCGATCCAATAAATAACTCTAAATTACAAGTTTATCTCTGATAATATTGGTCCAGTAATGTGGCTTTAGTCTTTTTAATTGAAAAAATGTAAATTCCAGCCGAGTTTCATAAACTGTAAATTGCTTACATCAAGGAAAATCATAGGCCAGTCAATTTTAGAAAATCACAGGAAATCAAAGACACAACAAAGCCCCAGTTGGGGCGAAGCAAGGGAAGCAAACATGTCATGTGACCCAGCTTACATAGTCATGGAACATAATTTATTTACCTGCTCCACTGTATCAGGTTATTAGGAAGCTGGGCCTTGCAGGACAGCACCAAGATTTAAGACATTCAAATATGGAGAGTAGAATTCCATTGGCAACAGAGACATCAAGTAACCTTCTGCAGGGAATATCTGAGAAATATTAGGAAAACGATATCCAGGAACTGCCTTTTACAACTGCTTGAAGTTGCCTGGGTCAGTACTGAAGCTAACCTGTAATGGAGCTGTATGGAGCTGTGGTTACCACCCTCTCTAGTTCTAAATATTGTGGTACAAACTTATCAGAGCAGCAAAATTCAAAGCAAAAATATTGTGAAGGTGAATATGCATAGGTAATTATAGACTTAACATAACAAGTGCTTGCAGCTATACTCTACCTCTGTCCACACTTCCCAACCACGCACCCTCTCTGTCATGAGGCTCCTCTTTGACAAACTGTTTCCCTTCTGTAGTATGAGCAATATTCTTCATATTACCATCTTCTACTCCCCCTTTCCACCACCCTCTGTTCTCCCTTCTCTTCCACGACTACTTTTACAACTCCACACCAGTTTGCATTCCAGGATTCCCTTCTAAGACCCTATTATTTTTTGCCTGGTGCAAACTTAATGATGAAGGTAGTTCCCTTATTCTAATCCATCACTGCTTCTTGCTCACTCTGCACTACTCTTGATGTCAGCACGTCTCATATTGTAACAATTCTCTTCCCTTGTGTAATCACTTACCTGTTTGTACCCAATGCCAGTCACCTTCACTGACGCCACAGAGGCCTCATCTTTCCCAATGTCTACAGTTTTCTGTTTTCGGTGTTTATTTGTGGAGGATTTCGGTTTTTGAGGCCTTCTACTACTTAGAGAAATACGTGTTTATCGGTGTCTCTGCCACCTCCTGCCGCTAAATATGCACATAAACTGTGTGCAGTGTTTACAAACACTTTACTGCCTTGTGGGTCTAATACCTTTAGCAAATCTTGGCTTTCTAACCAGCTCACTGTTCACACTGACAGGGTCTGCTCCCCTTTATGTTGGGTTACATTCGTTTACAGATTTAAATTGAAATGAAAACCTGACCATGTCGAACACTGCACATTTCCCCGCACTCTCTCGGCCCCTTCTCCCTTGCTGTCACTTTCTATTCCTGCTCACACTCTAACACTGCACCCTCTCCACCAAGCACTATTGCTTTCTGAGCTCTGTTTATAATCTCTTGTAATTTGTATATAGCTTAAAAAATCGTAAATTAGATTTCTTCATACTGCCACTGAGTCCTAGCTTGTTCTACTGCTAACATTACATTACTGCCTAACAACCATCCCACTCAGCCTAACCACTTCCCAGTCCAGCACTGCAATGGGACACTAAAGTGAAATCGACCTGCTGCAGGTCACTTCACCCCCTGATTCACTTTCACCGCCTTGTGCTTCCTGTGAGGCCACTTCTCTTTAGTTAGGACTGTTCCCGTCCACGCCTTCCACCATCCTGCACTCTTTTCAGCCTAGCACTGTTCCCTCCTCGCAGAGCATCGTCTGCCCAGGTGTTTTACGTAGGATGAGAAGGGAGGATGGGGCTATAAGAATGTGTGTTGCCTAAGAAGGGCCTCTATGAGACCTTTGCGACTAAGGGCCTGTCCAACGCGCGTCAAATAGAGTCCAGTGCTTGACAAATTCATAAACAGAGCCTTACGGAAAAACGAATGAAATCAGCGGCAGCAAGATATTTATTTAACAGCGCCATTTTACTGGGCCTCAGGCAGTAAAACACTCTGTAAGGTAAATTTAAAGGGTAACAGGTGCAGCTTGGTTTGTTAATTGGAATGAAATGGCATGCTAGGCCTCGGGGCACCAGTGAACAGTATCGCTTCGACCCATGACACAAAGGGAACTTTTGGTGGTGTTGCTTTGTAGATCCTGGTGTTGTACATGCAAGTGCACTTTTTTCTTTTTTCAGCCAGAGAAGGATATAAATAGAGGGCCCATTTGGGCGCTTTTTCAAAGCCTGTCTTTAGGGAAACAATTGCTTAGGGTGTACTTAAGATAATACTTAATATAACTTGCCCAGGACGATTTCTAGTGGAGAAACTGTCATGTAACAGTAGCAGGTGGGGTTTGCGTTGCGCCATTTTGTTAATACTTGTTTTTCCAGTAGACTTTTCGTGATTTGTTTCTATGTTTTATTTTGGTTGGGCTTATAAATCGGACTGGAAATTAGGTACTATATTTTGTGTTAATTGTTGTGTTTTTTGCTTTATTGTCCCAGAACTCGTCATCAGTTAACCTTGCAGTCTCTAAACAAAAAGGGAAGCGTCCACTCTTCTGTTTGTAGGGTACAGACAGTGACCAGTTTGACAGCAGCTTTCTAAACGCATTCTCTACAAAGCTGTCACAAATGTGTATCTTCTAGTGTGATCTCAGTCGGGAGAGGCGTGGAGTGTGTTTTTGGCCTGCTTGGCAGGCCCAATAACCACCACGCAAGATGGTTGCGCTCACAGCAAATAATGGTTCACAAACACACACTGTGCCATATGCTCAGGTGGAAGGCCCCTTCGGGTGGAAGGTCCCCCAATTATTCATAGCCTCTGGCCACGCCTGGCCAGAGGATCAAGTGAGTGCACATCTGGGGCCATACTAATGATGACTGGTTGGTCGCCAAGAACTGCACAGTATCATTTCATCCCTCCCCAACTCAGTTTGAATGTTCAACTATTTAGGGAACATACTAAGGGCCATATGTACGAACACATTTTCCCATAGACACAGAATGGGTAAAACCCTTTGATACATCTGGCCCTAAATCCTTCAGTTTCAGTCTGGGTTATGGATTACGCTGGAGACTACACCTCTGGTGGCGAGATCGGCTTTCCTCCTCCTGTGTCACATCATGAGTGTCCAACGTGGGTCTGGGCATGCTCTGTCCAGGTACGATTTTACTGGCTGCCTTGTCTCTGGGTTCTTTTTCATCTTGTGGGGATCCCCAATCGTTGTCATCGAGGTCCGATATCTCGATTGGGGGGTCACCAAATGTGGTCCTATGGAACCATGAGATGTTGCGGGTCACCTTCTCAAGTCCTTTCTGTGCCTTGACCATGGTGTCAGCCACCCCGTGACCGCCCATTTCTCAGGTTGATATGGTGTTTGGAACTTCCAAAAAGGCTGTTGGTCCTTGATGATCACTTGATCACTGGGATGCAGATGCCACATTGCTGCATGTCTCCTCATGCTTGCCTGGGTGTTTGTCTCTCGCTTTCTTGCATGTGTCTCCTCGAGGCAGTAAGGAGGTGGCTTCCACCCTGGGTGGGTCGGGATGATGTCTCTTCTTTCACCCTTAGACATCAGTGACCACGGGGCTTGTGGTGTGGTGCAGTTAGGTGTTTCTTGGTACTCCCTTTGGAAATGTTGAAGGCTGAGTACGGGGTCAATAGCAGTCTGAAGGGCTTTGTTGAGCGTATGCATAATGCATTCAACCTCCCCATTGGTGTGTGGCCACTGTGGGGTGGTTGGTTGATGTTTGATGCTCAATATCCTCATTGAATCTTGAAATTTGGCTCCCTGAAGAGGAGGCCCATTTTCTGTTTTGACCTTTTCCTGGAGTCCAAACATTAAAAATATTTTCTCCATAACCAGTGCAACATTGCTGATGCAGTGGAATCAATGATTTACACCACTGGATATTTTGAGTACCCATCCACTAGAACCAACGTGATCCCGCCATTATGGAATCTTCCGAAATCAAGGCTAACTTTGGACCAGGGCTTGGTGCCTTGGACCTCTGTCATGACTGGTGCTGGCACATCTGGGGTGCTCGTCAGTTGGCAGGACGTGCATTGCCTCACCAGTTCATATACTTCATCTTCAAGATCGGGAAACCACTTTTTTTCCTGCATACGCACCTTCATCTTTGCGATGCCTTGAATACCTCTGTGCGCTAACATGGTCACTCGTCATTGGAGGCTGAGGGGGATCACCAGCCTGTGTCCCCGCAGTATGAGACCACCCTGGGTTGCATTGATTTTGTTCCAAATTCTCCAGAACTTTGGCAGTCTGTCCTTATTGTCCTTATCCCTGTTCATCCAGTCATTGGCATTTCTGAGGAAATCTTGCCAGGAGCCACCATATAGGATATTCCTCACTTTCGTCAAAATGGCATCATCAGCTGTGGCATCAGAGATTTCATTTGCATCCACAACCAGTTCTGTCTTTTTCATCGAGTCAAAATATGCCATGGTAGTCTTACATAGGAATGTTTCTTTTAGTGCTTGAAATGCCTCTTCTTCTCAGTGCTTCCACACCAGGAAGTGTCCGTCTTGGTGACGGCTTGGAGTGGTTCAGACAGGGTGGCTAGGTTTGGTATGAACCTCCCACAGTAGGTAGTCATCCCCAAAACGCTCCTCACTTTGGTCACAGTTTTCAGTGCTGGGGCTTGGTTGATGGAATGTGACTTATGCAGGCCATCTTGGATACCACTTTGACTGAAGTCATATCCAAAAAGTTCAATAGATCTTTGGAAAAAAGGAAGACTTTTCCTTATGCAGAGTGAGACCATGTTTTGCCAATCCATAGAGGGTAGCCATCAGATGCTGGTGGTGTTCCTCTGCTGTGGTGGAATGAATGCGGATATCGTCGCTGACGTTCATAACATTTTGTAATCCTGAGAGGGTCTCCTGGATGGCATCCTGGAATACTTCTGCCACTAAAGAAATGGCAAAGCTTAGGCATTTGTACTTCCTCAGTCCCAGGTGTGTTTAGAAGGTGGTTATGAACCTACTCTCCTATGCTAAGCATAGTTGATGGTACCCTGCATAAAAAGTCCAACTTGGAAAACCGCTGGAATCCATTAAACGATTATGTTGTCAGTGTTGGGCGCTACGTGTCTCTTTTGTTTGCTTGTTTGGGGAGGCGCATGCCAATACACAGCCATATTTTTCCCAGCTGTCTCAGCTTTTCTGCAATGACCTTGGAAGATACCCACAGGGGTTGGCCCTGACACCTTCTCAGTCACCCCTTGGTCCTCCAGCTTCTTCATTTTTTGCTCCATCAACAGGTGAAGGTGAAATGGGATGTGCTGGTGTCGCAGGGCAGTGGGTTTTATGGTCTTGCCAATGTGTAATTTGATGGGTGTTGCCTTCAAACACCCAAGGCCAACACACATTTCCTTGCATTGGCCCACCATTTCCTCCAGATGGAATGCTTTCACGCTTTTTGCAAAGGACACCAGTCCCAGATTCTCTGCTGAGTGGATGCCACGGAAGGTACCAGCTTCTCTGTCAACAACGTGAAATGTAGCTTGGATCTCCTTGTCATCCGACATAACACTTACTGTCATCCATCCTTTCAGTGGCAGTGGTGTGAGGCTCCCACATGCAAAGATCTTTGTGTTCAAAGGTACCAGTGGAGGACGAGGTTGAAAGTTCCTATAATGCTGTGCACCCATTAAATTGACCGAGTCCCCAGTGTCTATGAGGGCTTTTACCTGGGTTCCTGCTATTTCAATTACACAGGCCAGTTGGGGCCTCCAGTGGTGGTTTAGGTAATTCGTGAACAAAATGAGGAAGACTTCCTATTCTTCCGGTGACAAGCTTTCGGGGGTATAGTTTGACACCTGGTGTTGGGTGTCATGTGGCTGCAGTTCTTCCAGAGACAGCTGTTTCACCGCCTTCATAGGGACACATCTCCCTCTTGCTCCTCTCCGTTTTACAGAAAGTTGAAAAGTGGTTTCGCTTTCCACAGTTGGATCATGTCCTTCCTTGCGCCGGGCAGTCTTTTGGAGTATGCTTTTCTCTTCCACAATACGCACAGCGTGACCCTTGTTTGACCGGGATATAGACCTTGGTTTTCCCTCTTGTCTCCTGTGTTTGCATGACATCGGCATGTTCCAGCTTTACTATGTTTTTTTTTTCAGGTGCTTGTGTAATTGCCCGGTTCATTTCAGTGGCTCTGTCTTCCGATAGGTCATGTGACCAAGCCATTATCAGAATGTCATCCAGGCTGATGTTCGGCTGCCTCAGGATGAGACCTCTGAGCATTTTGTTTCTGCACCCTTGGATGATCTGTGCATGCAACTCATTAGGTTGGTTGTCCTCTGTGCACGTGCTCGCAAGCTCCCTGAGTTGAGTGTAGAATTGATTATTGAATTCACCCTATCTCTGCCGTGCCTGGCGGAACTTAAACCGCTCAAGGCCTGGATTCAGTTGTGGGTCAAAATGTGCATTCAACACCTTGTTGTGTGTTTGGGAGGTGTTTGAAGAGTTGATATATTTCGTCCCCCCAAAGGGTAAGAGAAGTGACCTCTTTACTGCTCTGTCGCGCTCACGGGTGGCAACTAAATAATTCTCCAATATGCCAACTCATATCTTCCAGTGAAGAGATGCTGTTGCACGCACTGCAAATTCGTTAAATGAAGGGTGGTGCCCCCACCATGGTGTGTTGTTGCAGCAGATACAGAGGGTTGGCTGCTAGTGCTGGATCATCCGCCCCAGCCGATAAACGAGCAGCTCAGTATCAATGCTCACCTGCAGTGCACCCCTAAGTCTCTGGTGACCACACCATTGTAGCACAGGCCGAGTGTGTATCGTGCTCCTCACTCCATTCCCAGCATCAGTGTGGCGCTGAAGTGGGGCATGCGAAAGAACAGGGATGAAAGGGATGCCGTGTGGTCCACTGGGCTGTGCATGGAGGTGACAGGCCATGACTGTGCGCAGAGATATGTAGCAGGTGGGCTATGTGGGATCATGTACCCATTAGACCAAACCAGACGGTGCGTGTAGAAAAGAGCCTCTGAAAGCAGCCAAACTCTTCTCCTTTATTTCAAGGAGTCGCAATTGTGGGTAGGCGATCACCAAGAGTCACAATAAGTATGTTTTGCAGTCAACACCCACCCTGTAACAGCCTGTTGCAGCGGATTGCTGTGTGAGCGTCTCCAGGTCTTGTGCTTGCTCGGAATGGCCTTGTGGGTGGTGCTTCCAAGCCATCTCGAGTTGTCAGTCAGAAAAACAGGCCTCCATGGCAGTGGTACATTCCTGCTGTAGAGGCGGCGTGCTGGCCTCGCAGAGGAAAACCAGCAACGTTCTGTGCAGGCTACCGGGGTCAGTAAGCCTTGCAGAAATTCTGCTTCTATAAACGAGGCGTGCAGGGACCAACTTTGACCGGCACCGTGCTCCACGCGCATGGGGCCGGGGCGGGCGGTTCACTGCGATGCAGGCAGCTTGATGGCAGGGCACATGGGCAGGGACCCTCGTTGCCAATGTAGCAGCCTTGTTGGAAGGCCCAAACACTAGCACGCAAGGCAGTAGCGCTTGCAGCAAAAAACGGCTAACACACACCCCGTGTCATATGCTCGGGAGGAAGACCCAGTGCCGTCTAGCCCCCGTTTATTTATAGCCTCTGGTCACGCCTGGCCAGTGAATATAGATGAGTGCACATCTGGGGCCGAACTAATGACCGGTTGGGCCGACCAGAACTACGTGGCATCATTACAGGGTGAAGCTCTTAATGCAGGTGTTACCTTGTGATGGTTTTACTTCTGGCACCCTTTTTAAAGCACAACCAAAATATTGCTTGTTGGAAGAGACACACTATTAGACAGTGACCAATACTGATTAAACAAAGAAAGTTGCCTAACTGTTGGGTTTGCTTCAAAGCTGGTAGTAACAGGTCAATAGACTCCTCACACACCCACAAATAAACCCTCTCACATAAGAAGAGAAACGGTACAGCTCTATTGTCCTGCCAGGCGGCCTGGTGTTATGCAGAACACATTTGTAACGATATGTTGTAAAGGCCACCCCAGGTTCGGCAATGGACTGACCTCAGTCCATATAAGTCGGAAGAGTAACTCAGCTAAAGCTGCAAGTCCATGTGTTTTTAGAAAAACGTCGAGTGCAAAGTTGCCGGCGCCTTGGTACCTCTCGTAAAAAATGCATAGGCGAAAGAGGGGTTTAGAGACTGGTTAACTATAGATCTGAGCAGCTTCAGTGCACTTCTCCGTTTACTTTCCCCCACGGCCTCAAGCACTCCATACCTCTCCTTTATCTCAAGTGCTTACAAACATGTCTACCTGTTCAATGATCGTAGGCAGCTAGACTGTCTCCTTTCATCCCCGAAGAAAAGTCTGAAATCTGTTTGTTGTTCCGTCACCCGGTCGCTATACCTTATTTGATGCTGTTGTGCTCGACTGAAGCTTGTTGAACGCTCTATTAGCCGCTAGATGGCAGTGTGGCTCCATGCCTTTCCCCATGTGTATGTCCGTGAAATCTCTAGGGTCCCGTCTTTGAACATTTCATAAAACTCTGTCTCTTATCTCCTAGCTGCTTTGAGCCTCAATTGGCCAGTAGCTATTCGCTGTTTCTCATTTAAGAATGATTTTTTTTTAAATTCGCGATGCTTGCTATTGTGAAATGGATTTTAAGACGCCGCCCCGGAATGTAATCAAACCATATAAATAGCAGTGGTTCCGCACTTGCAGGAGAGCTGTTTGTAAGGGACCTCCATGGTCTGGAAAGCTGCCACTGTCCTGTACTATCCATCATACTCACTGTATAACGGAACGGCTTGGAATCAATGCCTGCCACACCCTCTGAAGTGTGGTAAAGCAGACAATGTAGGTGCAGCGCCCGGCCGAGCAGTCGTAGAATTTCACTTTAGAAGTGCGTCTTCCGACCTAGACAGGGTCTCCACCTTTTGTTAACGCATGTTCTGGGTACAGGCTTTTACCGCTATGTCTCACAGCGTTAGCTGTACCACACCGCCGAAGAACATGTAGAAGGAACGACTTTTTTTTCTCTGTGATAGCATGAGTAAAAAAACGTGGGACTCACACAGATTGTAGAAGGGAAATCTCAGTGGGTGATGGAAGGAGGAGTGACAGGTACGTTTTACACCTGCAGTTTGCAGGTATAAGTGTTCGCCTCTCTTCAGCAAACTGCAGAAAACCTTCTTCAACAAACCGCTGCTTTCGCGCCCTGATATATTCGTCTGACGCACTTTGAAACCGCTCCTCGTATCGAAGGGGCAAGCCATGCACTTTTTGGCAATGCACCACATTCATGAGCTTTCTTCCTGCGGCGCTTTGCAGTAAACATTGCTTTTACTGTTTTCCTATATTTTATAATTAAGCCTACGCCCTTTTGATTTCGATAACAGTTTTTATACAGCCTGGTGTTACATCTTAAAACGGTGCTTCAGGTCCGGGTTTTGCCCTGAGGGTACGGTTGACTGCTCACAAGGTGTGGGATAGACAGGGGGGGAGGGTAGGTGCATATGGCTGCTTCTGGACTGCAATGGTTTGGAAAAAGCTTCTTTTTTAGTTCTGGCCCTAGCCAAGACCTTTTGGTTTAGCACAATTATATACGAATATACTTACTTGTAGGTGTTAAAATTTTTCATCCGGTCCTCCCTATTTATTTGTATGTTAGTGAATCATTCATTTGTTCTACCACACACTACAGCACACAGCATGGATCACTGAGTTAGCCAATGTTAGCTATTGGTTAACATCACTGTGAGTAATGGCCTTCTACCCTTTCACAAGGAGCACATCCACATACAAAGTATTTGTCTTCACTACCAAAGATTACCGTGTCTATGTGTGCTGTTTGAGGCCAAAAATTATTTTTCGCTTTTGGCTAATATTTGTTTTGTTTTTGAAAGGCCCAATAGCTCCCCCAAAATAATTTTTTACAAAAATCATGACAAAAGAAGTTGACAAAACTGAGTTTCTGGCAGCCAGCGCCAGACCTATTGACTTTGGCAATGCTTGTTTTAATGCTGTCACTTCTACCATGAAAGCACAGTGCATGCTTGCCAGAGCTAAAATGCCACACTTGCCTTTGTTGCCTAGAAGGTTTCACTCTCTACCAGCAGGAACATAGAAGAGATGCAGTTGTGGTGTGGCGGCTGCCATTTGAACACTTTGTAGGGACAACTGAGAATATTTTTACTAGCAGTGCACCACACAAATTCAGGTCTGCATGTGGTAAGGTGCCTGTATTTGAAGTGCTTCAGGTTTGCAGCCCTTTGTTGCTGCAGTGTATGCTGCACTGTGCAGCAACTGCAGAGAGAAAGATAGGCTCCAATGCTTTGAAAACCTGCAAGGGCAATAAGGTGTCGTCTAACCACATGCACCCAGTGGTTATTTTGTAAAAGAATAAGGGCCGGTGTCCAAAGCTCTGCTCAGAAGCCTGCAGCCAGCGCTATTAAATGTTGGGACACCAAATACCAAGGCTGCATAGTCTTAAATCCAGCTCATGCTTCTCTAATCCACCACTAGCCATTCCCTGCTTCTTTATCTCAGTCTTCAAGGTTCCTGCTTTCTCCTTTTGTGATGTTTTTTCATCTTTCTGTTCCTTGTTCTTTCTCTTTTGTGTATTTTACCCTCTCTTGCTCTCGGTAAATGTCTGATGCAGAAAAATAAGTGCTAGTCACCAAAAATGAATGCCAGTGGGCGCCACCAGCAACCATCATCTCAAAATGAAGCACTGCTTTCTGCAGAAACACAAATGTCAAAATACACAAATCATGACCCGCACCCAGCAATTGAGGCACTCCTTTCCTGAATTTCAGAAGTGCATTCCATTTTCAATGAGGGACACCCACTTCTTAACTTCCAAGCAGACCATATTACTTTAAAAGTGACCTTGTTAAAGAAACACTGAGATCTTTCAAAGAAGTTCATTATTCATAAACAAGGTTGTGGCTTACGGGTGTCATACAGTTGATAAATAGATGAGAATATTAGCTGAGTGTCCTTATTCATGGAAGCTCTTTAATATCATGGCTGAAAATTGCCATGTCCAAAGACAAGGCGTTTGGTTTGTAGAAGGTGGCATTTGCCGTAGAGTTTGACAGTTTTCTGCTGAATGTGTGAACCTACAGACCTAATCGACGAATATGAAAGTTGGGTGTGATTAGTACACAAAGTAAGAGAACATGGCTATTCCCTGGCATAAATCCCAGTCCAACATTATCCTTTTTTATCCAGTTGCAATTTATGTGAGTGACCAACTGTTGAATTACTTTGGTGGTAATTCCAACTGCATCTTCAAAGTGGTTGTTAATTTCAATAGTTTCTTTTTGATATTTTTCAAGCAGCAGAAATTATATTCTCTTTACCCTAGGTTGCTTGTAGTCCAATTTACAAACGAACTTATATCACATCTGGATTCTTTAGGAACCATTTTTAACTGGCTTTCAGAACTGTGTCTGATATGTGGCTAACTCTGCACTAGCCAGACCAGACTTCCAGAGGTCATAGTGGTCAGAAAATGGTCTCACTCTTATGCCGGTATCCTGTACACATGCCCTATTATCCGATGCTAGCATCGACTGGGTGTGCACACTCCACAGAGATGTCTTTTATTTTCAAATAGAGGCTTGTTGCTGTTACCTTTGCCCCTTCTTAGCTCCTGGCTGTGCTACTGGCATTATTAGGTTAATCGGGATCAACTTATTGAACTGCAGGGAACAGGACAGCTTGGAGTTGAATCTCACTCCAAAGTAGTCATACTAAAGGTATTCCGCTAATTTTAACAAAGCTCCTCAGTTTGGCACCTCCTTTGATAATCATATACTTTGTTTTTGCTATGCTGATCTTCATGTCCTTTTTTGTGCAGTAAGCCTCTAGGGCGTTCAGGAGTTTATGGATGGGCAGTTCATTACGGGACGGGAGGACTGCATCATCGACAAAGAGTAGAATTGAAATTTTATTTCCCCCGCTTTCTAGGACATTGAGATTTAATGCTCCCAGGACCTACCTATTTAGGAACCCATATCTATGAATGAAAAAATATCCACTTTTTGTATATGGACCCTCACCCAAATGTTAGTGATGTAGCATGCTTCATCGCCGGTTCCTCACCTGGGGAGATGCTAAACATGAGGTGGGGTCTACCTCATTCATGGAGGGAGCACTTTGATGACACTGGGGTCAACCCTGCAGTCTACATTGACAGCTTCAGTAGAGGGAATCTAAAAAGGTGTTAAAATTGCCCATGGTGAGACACCTAAAAGAGTTTGTTGATTAAGTGCTCCCCTGGCAAGGTGAAAAACACTATTGATGCCTTTTACGTATTCATTGTGCCCCTGCATCTACTTCGTCTTTCGTCTGTTCAACATGTTTCATTGTGAAGTGTATTTTGCTGAGCTTCTTCAGGACCTACCATCCCGCTGGTATGCCCTCAGCTTTATGAAGCTTACCTGTCTCATTCACATCATATTGTCCTGCATTTGTTACCATTCAGAACATTAATGTTGTGCTCAGGGAATTATCCGGAGGTTTTCTTCTCAAAAGCAGGGGGTCTTTGTACAACTTAGGCATCAATGGGTTGGTCAGGTTCCGGCATCACACTTACTCCATGGACCTTCGCTGGGAGTTACACTTACTAATGTTACCCGTGACCCCCAAAAGACACAGCAGGGGAAAAAGCTGTAGAAGCTGAGTTTTTGATAACCCTTAGGAAATATCTCCCCTCCTCAGTTTGTAAGAAGTGTATATTGGAGATAGGTTATAGGGGCCTAGAGCACCTGCTGTGGAGATCTGTATGGAACCACCTAAGGCATGGAGAGTCCTGCTTATTCTTATAAAAATGAGTTTTTATAATTATGTATTATTAACACCTTGCACTTCAATTGCATTTTATGTGCAAACAAATGGTATTTAATTCTAGAGTATTGATACTAAGAGTGTATTTATGTTGGTCTGGAGATTAACGAGTATTACCTACTATGGGTTTAGGAAGATTACATTGCGTATCCCGTGGGTGCACAGGAAAAGCAGCATGAAAAAAGAAGTATAAGCCCAATTCCCAGCTAACTTGTCTTTTTCTTTTGATGAAGTGACATTTCTTCTCCTGACTCGCCAGAAGCAGCATTATTATTTTCGGTCCTAGGGAGATAATTCAGTTTTTAATGATACATCGTGTCAGATCTGCACAAAGCCATCTCTCTTAAGGTGGGACTTCATGCGGTATGCTTCCAAGCAGCAATACTCTAAAAGAGGTCACGCATGACACACAATGTACTCAGAGTTCTCTCATGTACAATTTTGTCCATACCAACTGTACTGTTTCTTTCACTCAGCTTTAGGGTTAGTAAGCACTGTGTGCAAGGGGCGGAGTCATTTGAGTGCCCCACCAGAACTGGTTAATGTCTTTATAATTGTAGAGATACTCCTGAACGTCCATTTTTGGGAGGATACCAAACCCTACAGCTCTAGCTGACTCCGTCTCCTTATTTATATATTACACTGTGCAGTCTGCATATGAATAACTCCTCACCTCGAGAGTGCACTTCTTAGGTAGCTGCTCTGCGGTGTTGCAGAGATATGATCTACAGGAGATGAGGTGTAGTACAGGTCTGGTGTGGTTGGGGTGTCATTGAATAAAGATGTGGTCTAATGGCTAGATTAAGAATGATAATCCACATTATGCTCAGTCATCTCTTCCTTGTCAATTTACTTCTTATGACTGCTGTTCGATACTGCTGCTCCTATGTTTCCAAACTGACGAAAATGCATAGATGCACTTATTGGTGACTGAGAAGGTAAGGCATCTATTATCCAAGCCAATTGATCCACAACCCAGAACACAAAACTGGAATAATATCAAAAGGTTACGCTTTGCGAATAGTTAGTACCTGCCTTTGGCAGGAGGTAACCCTTTGATACATGCAGCTGTAAAACAATTGCAAAGCGTTTGTGCTTGCAATGTGATCAGTTGCACTGGCTTTGCAGATACAGAGGGCCAGATTTATACTTTTTGACGCTAAACTGCGCTAACGCAGTTTCGCATAAAAAAAGTATTCCGCTGGCTAGTGCCATTCCAATGCGCCGGCCGGGCGTCATATTTATGAAATGGCGCAATCCCGCGCAAAGGGTGGGCTAACGTCATGGAAAATGACAATAGCCGGGTGGGGGTGGCGGTATGGGATTAGTGGGTTTAGCGTTAAAAAATGGTGTTAGGCTGGTCAGAGTAAAAAAAGATGACTAACCAGCCTAGCGTCATTTCCTGATCCTGAATTTACCCTACCACATGACTCCTGTCTTAAAACGACAGGAGTCATGCCCACCACCCCAATGGCCAGCACAGGGGACAAGGGTCCCCTGGGCATGGCCATTGCACTCAGTGCCATGTATGGAGGCCCATTTCAGGGCCCCCAGTGGCACTTTAAAATAAATTCAAAAATACTTACCTGGGATAGGGTCCCCTATCCTCCACTGATCCTTGAGTGGGGGTGTCCATGGGGCCTGGGGAGGGCACCTGTGGGCTTATTCCATGGTAATCCACCATGGAACTAGGCCCACAGATCCCCTAACGCCTTTAGGCCTGCCTCCCTCCCGTGACCATTTTTGCACGGGAGGATAAATAAGGCACTAGGGCCTTTGAGTCATTTTTTGCCCAGGAACGCCTACCTTACATCTCATTGATGCAAGGTAGATTTCCGCAGGCAGAAAATGACTTTTACTCCAATATTTTGGTGCTAGACAAAATATAAATATGGAGTTAAGTTTGGGCTGAATTAGCATTTAAAAAAATTGACGCTAATTCAGCACAAAGTATAAATACGCCCCAAAGTCTATTGCGCAAGAAGTCTCTCATGATAAGAAATGTATGAAACCATGGCCGCAGGTACCTTCCTTTCCTGATCCTCTGGTGTATCACGTGGTGGGATGCAGCAAGCATGTTTAGTGGTCCTTTACCTCCCACCCTTTCCTCTACTTTGACTTAGTAGAAGGTGCTGCCACATCAGTCATAATTTTTGACTAAAAATGTTAATCGACCTGGGAGACCTGGGAAGTGCCCTCCACTGTACACTCTCAAGCACCATCTTTGGTGTCCAAAAGGTAATGAATGTCAGGTAGGGGTAGACGGGTAGCTACCCGCAGTTTACTATTTGGTATCCTGGCACTGCCCTTGATACGTCTCATCTCATTGATCATGTACGCACTGGCAAGAATGCACATATGACACTAAAAGGCATGGTTAATGGTATAGTTTCTCCTCAGAGTTGTTGTCACAAACCATAGCAGCAAAAAACGATGTTGAGTGGCCTAGCATGGGACAAAGTGTCAACTGAGTACTGTCAAAGGGTGTTTCACCACCCCTTCTAAAACTAATATTCTGGTGAATGGATACACGTGAAGGAGGAAAGTTTCCTCTGCAGGACATTCAAGAAGGTTTTATGGGTTCCATGAACCTAACCAAAAACACTGCCTGCCTAAATGCAAAGCTATTCCACATGTGAGTTTGCTTTACACATGCAAGTGGTGCTTTAAAGTGCGCAAAATCACCTTTGGAATTAGCAAAAGTTGGTTTTCCGCTTGTAAAAAGATTTGGACAAATAAAGATCGTCTTGTGAGCAAATGTACTCACAGGAACAGGGGGTGGGCAGGAAGTGTCAGTTCGAAGGAGGAACACTGTCAGTTTCTATACACGCAGAAACGTCACGTTTGTGTCTATCCAGAAACTTCTCTTTGGCATTTTCCCTCCCTAAACTGTGTCCTACACACTTCTGTGCACGGCTGTATGTGGTACGGTGTTCTGTGCACACATGCATAGCGTGGAATTGTTCTTTTCTCGTAGGCACTGCGTTGCTGGCTCTTTGCACACACACACACACTCTATCTTTGTAACATTGTCTGCACGTATGCAGAGGATAACGGTTTTCCTCTTTGTGCAAATGCACAATACGGTTGTGTTTTTCTTGTTTCACACGCACAGCGTAGCTGTGCTCTTTTAACACATACGTCTGTGGTCGTTTCACACCCGTGCAGTTTGGCCGTCTTCTCTTTACATTTAACTATCGCATAGCTCTGTTAATTTCACACCAAGGCACATTTTTGACGATGCTACTTTGCACAAACCCACCGCATGGCGGCACAGCTGTTTGCACATATTTCTACTGTACCTGCATCCACTCTAGATGTACGTCCTATTGTTCATTGTATGAATGAGGTTTTCTTTGCACAAAATCTCATACTGGCTGTATTCTTCTTCTTTAAACATGCTCAATGGAATTGCACGTTCCTGGTACACCTCCACAGCAGGAGTATAATATGTGTGCACGCATTGCATGGCTAACTATTTTCTTGCATACATGAAAGCATATGTCACTTGTATAATCAAGCGTGTCCTTTGTGCCTTGAACACGTGTACGATGCTCTTATGTGCACTTATACAGTGTGTGGCCATGCTGTTTCGTGCACATATGTACTTCATGACTATGTTCTTTGTACTCATGCACAGTGTAGTTGCATTCATCTTAGAACACGTGCACAGTGCACTGTGCTTTTATGTGCACATATACAGTGTGTGGCTATGCTGTTTCGTGCACATATGTACTTCATGACTATCTTCTTTGTACTCATGCACAGTGTAGCTGCATTCATCTTAGAACACGTGCACAGTGCACTGTGATTTTATGTGCACATATACAGTGTGTGGCTATGCTGTTTCGTGCACATATGTACTTCATGACTATCTTCTTTGTACTCATGCACAGTGTAGCTGCATTCATCTTAGAACACGTGCACAGTGCACTGGGCTTTTATGTGCACATATACAGTGTGTGGCTATGCTGTTTCGTGCCCATATGTACTTCATGACTACCTTCTTTGTACTCATGCACAGTGTAGCTGCATTCATCTTAGAACACGTGCATAGCTTAGATGCATTCCTTGTTTAACACGTGCATCGTATGGCACACGCACAGACACGTATCTATGCGTCCCCTTGTGTCCCCTTCCAGACAAAGGTGCATACATCCATTTTATTTGTATATGGTCTTGTAAATTTACTACTGTGTAAACATTCTACTGCACCTAATAGAAACTATACATTTTTTTGCTATTCAACATTTCAGAGGATAAATGGTTTGCATGTCTGCAACCCTCAAAAATGTAGCGTAGCCTGCCAGAACAGACTATATGAGTGTAAAATTATTACTACCGGTTTTTCATATCTAGGCTGATGTCCTCGTCACCGAAGCATCGATCTCCCTACGGTACACTATAGGCAAAATAATAAAGTTGAATAATTGTTCAAAAAGTGTGTCTGTGTATATACGTAGCACAAAATGGTAAATCAACTTAAAATAATGATTGTTAACCTAGATCTAAAAATATAAAATGTTACAGCACATTAACCCTTCAAATTAAATGTATATTAAATAAATAAATACATGGAACATATCAATTTAATGTATAATAATTATTTAAACTACTCTTTAAAAATCACACCGTAGCCTTTTTATGTCAATTTACTATATAGTGAATGCAATTAGATTTTTATCTACAGGTTCTTTTAATTAAACTTTTTTAAAGTTTTATTTCATTGTGTTTAACCAGAATAATAAATCATTCATTTAGTTACCTAAATAAATATAATTTCAAATTGAATCTAACTTTTAACACATCTCAAAAATACAGCTATATGTGAAATGTAAAATTCGAAATACTTAATTTAATTATTTCCTAAGAGGTGTTATTATATTTTCCTGCCTCCTTTACTTGTATGGTAATGTGCTCCAGTACTTGTGAGTGGCCATCTGTGGTGTCTGACTTACTCCAAGGCTGGGTCGGAGTACATTTACTACTATTTTGTCGCTTTTTGTCTATACTATTTTTAGAAGTGTAGCTTGTGAATAGCTATAGGCCTACTGCTTGTGAATGGGTGTTTTTATTGCAAGCCTCCCCTCCCAGAGAGCTTCCCATATCCACTCCATACCCCTTTCTAATAACTGTCCTTTGTGAGTCAGTATCTCCTAATATCCCGCATTTCCCTTGGTTTCCTCTCACATTTACTACTAAAACGAATACCCACGTGTGCAAAGATCTCCATACATGTTGCACAAACCTCTGTATAGAAAGCATAGGAGAGCCAGAGGCCTCTGCATGTCTGTTTGTGCACAGCACATAGAACAGTACATGGGGTAGTACTTTTAAACATACTACAAATTGAAGTTTGTGACAAGGACCCAGTGGGTGCGATTTGTGGCTTCGGAAAGTACAGCTATCATTTGATAGAATTTAAGGATACTCATCACATTGACCCCTAAAAATGAAATGCGGAACTACTCCCTCTGTAATTAGAACCTGTGGTCAACGGGTTGCGCGCTGTTGTGCTTACGAGGCACATGAACCCACTTGCTTATTTTCAGATAAACAGTAGACTCCTTTGCAGAGCCTCTGTTGGCCAGGACAATCTTGGCAACAGGCATGGTGAAGGGACAGGGTCTCCAACGCCACACAGAAGCAAAACAACCGAGCCCTCGACTTACCCTACTAAGTTAGGAAAATAATATTGACAGAGCAGAATATTAGGTGCCCTTCTCCAATAATTCCAGAAAGCGGAATATTAAAGATGACTAAAATATCGCCACATTAAGCGAATCATGAATGTCCACAAAGCGCACCTTACCAGCCGCACACCGCACGTCCCTCCTGACTGTTAATCTTGGCCGGATCAGAATGGATTAATGTGGCTGCGCGTTATCCTGGGGAGTGTTCCACCTATTAATATTCAGATAGAGGAGCGAAAGGACAAGATGTTTTTTCGATGTTTTTTTCAGCTTGGCAAGCACCCTTGTGTCCTTTGGTGGAGGGAAGCAGTTTTTCTGCATGTGAAAGGGAAAAAATCAACCCCTCACATTGTAAATCCTGCGACCTCTTGGCGAAAAAGTGCCAGCCTCTGAAAGACGTTCTGGAAAATGTGGGCCCATGGAGTGCACGCAGAGGCAGGAGAGTTCTTGTGCAGTCTAAGTTTATAAAATTGATTTAAGAAGACCATATAAGTGTTAGGTATGACACTTATGTGGTCTCCTTAAATCATTTTTTTTTTTTATATATCAATCTTAGCTGCCAAGGAAAGAAATGCCAGCTTTTCCCATTCTCACAATCTGCATCCACTTTAGAGAGATGTGCAATACTGTGGTCCAATTTTAAGGCTACTTGGTGCAATAGTATCCCTTTGGTACATGGTTGTGCAATTTCAGAATTAAGGTGCTAGATGAACAATTAGGGCCACATGTACATAGAAATTGGTTTGCGACTTCCTAATTGTGACTTTTTGCAACTCAAGAGTAGGAAGTCGCAAACTGCGATGTCAAATGTGTCTGAAACACATTTAGCGATTCCCAAATAGACCCGCCTCATCAATATTGATGAGGCAGGTTGCAATCTGCAACCCATTGGGAATGGTCTGAAATCACAGGGATGGTAGCCTGCTCGGGTTAGCAGACCACTAAGTATGTGATTGCTTTTTAAATAAGGCATTTTTTAAATGCATCATGTTTTCCTTGAAGTAAAATGGGGTGCATTTAAAAAAAAAAAAAAAAAGTTTTCTTTTCATTTTTTAAGAGTAGGCAGTATTCCGCGACCACTGCCTGCCCTTGAAAAATGTTTCAGCCTACATTCACAAAAGGGAAGGGGTCCCTTTGGGACCCCCT
Organism: Pleurodeles waltl; assembly: GCF_031143425.1. NCBI lineage: Eukaryota > Metazoa > Chordata > Amphibia > Caudata > Salamandridae > Pleurodeles > Pleurodeles waltl. Next base: position 998,845,190 of record NC_090446.1, read on the forward strand.
TCCCGTTTGCGAATGGATTATCACTTCTTTCACAGAGTTGGTAAAATGTGAATACTTTGCGACTGCATTACAGTCGCAAAACATTCACACAAAGCACTGTGAGTCACTTGTAGAAAGGGACACCTTTAACACGCCCCTTCATAATACTGAATTGCAAATCCTATTTTTCAAGTCAGTAATAGGTTACTGACTTGCAAAATAGGGTTAGTACATGTAAAAAGGCTTTTTAGTATTCGCAAATGAGCCAATTCTCCTTTTGCGACTCCTAAAACCTTTGTACATGTGGGCCTTAGTCTTTTGCTATTGGTGTGCATAGTATTCTTTAAGGATGTGCTAACTGCAGTAGTCCTGCCTACAAGTAGAAGCATTTCAATCCAGTTGTCAATATGATCTTCTGTTTACTGTCTCAAGGCATTATCTCCTGCTCTGGGTGATCCTTGCCATGGCCAAGATCTTTGATATAAGCTGTTGTTAATCAGTAGTGAAGTGAAAGTTGAGGGCCCCCGCTAAGTACATGGAGGGGGCGCCCTCTGGACACATTCAGGCGCTCTCAGGCCCGGGTACTTTGCTGAGGGGTTTCCCTGGAGCGTGAGGTCCCCCCTCTGCTGCGGGGGTTGTGGGGGCCTTTGTTACGCCACTGTCTTGGATGGACTGCCACACATCAATGCTTTTTGAGTAAGTCTCCAATTGATAAGAATACGTTTTATTGACCTAACACAAAAGAATGGGCAGAATATGAAGAGGGCCACCTGAGTCTTCCATATATCACAGATACTCATTGGACTTGGGCTAAACTGCACCCCCATGAAGGGCTAATGGGTCCTTGAAGAATAGGGGGCATGCATGTTCGCAGGAGTTGCAAGGGTCTGCGTTATGTACCTGGTGTGTTTGGCCATTAACACATTTTCAGCTCTATAAAGTGTCGGGACTCTGGGCATTAATGAAAGTAAATTAGGGACTGATTTATATCTCGGCGGAGGTCAATACTCCGTCACAAACGTGACAGATATCTCATCCTCCAAATTACAATTCCATTATATCGCATGGAGATGGTAATACGTCGGACAGAATATCCATCACATTTGTGACTGAGTATTCAATTCTCCAAGATCTAAATCAGGTCCTTGAACTTTTATAAAAAGTGGAGTGATACTGTGTTTTAATGGAAGTGAGCACAGGCTTTAATAATTGCTGGGTGAGTGTGGGCATAGTTTCTTGAACTGATTGCAGAGTACGACTAGGCTTCTATATTTGAATGTGTGCACTAGAATTTATCAGTATTTGACTAAGCATAGCCTTGACCAAAACAATGAGAGAGTGAGGGCCTTAGCAAGAGCTGAATGACCTGGGTCTTTGCCTCGAACCGAGGTAGTAATTTGGTGAACCTTGGATTAATGAAAGTTAATTTACCCTTTTTTATATTGGAGTGCGTCTGGGCCTTGATACTAGTGAGTGTGAACTGCATGGATGGTTCAGTGTGTTAGATCAATAGTTTATAAAGACAGATTTGTCAAAAACGTATGAATATTTTGGCTTTATCAATGTTTGGGCGAGTCTGAGATTTACAAATCCCAAGACTGAGGGTATGCAATACCTAAGTGGCCTGAAATTTTATAAAAGATTGACTGAATGCACGTTTATTAAGCACTGATTCATCAAAAAGCAGTTTGTCTTACCTTTATGCTGAGTGAGGCTGACATTAAAGCTTGCCACACTCAAATTTGTTCACGCCATTAAATTCTGTGACATCCGAATCACCGACTGTGTCATTTCCTTTAACAAAATGCCATCATGGTTTGAGGACATTTGATGTCACACGTTGGAATTGCTTCAGTATTGGGGTACATTTGATACACTTTCCAATAATGTCAGTGATTCTGCTACTCGTTACCTTTGATATTTGAAAAAGGCAAACAGCTTTTTAGTTGTATATTGTTTTGTAATCTGTTTAGGCCCTGATTTAGAATCCGGTGGAGTAGTGTTCCTGGGTGGAAACCATTGCACAAGATCAAGAATGGCCCCGTGTTTAGACACCTCCGTTTTCCTGCTGCTAATATCGCTTTAGGTTTTGGCTACATGTGCAACCAGGCCCTGGTCCACACCTACCTCCTTCTAAGGCACAGCAGGGCACGCAGTGCTAATCCTTGGCTGGCCTATCCTCTGCTCCTACTGCCACCATCCGCACCAGCATCTCATCAGCCCATGCCCCACACAGGCCAAGCTCACATATGCAACCTGCGTGTGCTAAATGCAAGTATTCATCCTCTATGAGTTGTGCATTCCGGGTATAACTTAGGTCGGAAAAAACTAGGTCCATGGAGGGGATCAACTGTTAATAGGTAGGTTTAGAGGAGAGACTCCAGCCAGGATGACAAATTCCAGTTACCTGGTGTCCGTGACCCGAAACCTGCTCTACTCGTGATCATGGCCTAAGTGGTGTTGCAGGGAGCGAAGCCTCAATTCTGCTAGACTGTAATGATGCAATGTGTGTGAACAGTTCACAATAGCAGACCAGTCAAAAACATGTTTAGAAATATTTCTTAATGACATGATGTACCTTTGCATACTCTTATCCACTCCACCCTTCTGTGGTTTCCTCAGCACTGTAACCTGCTGCTTCTTAGCAATACTTCCTACATGTGTTGTCATTGTTTCCTGCTGGAGTGCCACAGTGGATGTGAGCTCTTGTGCAAGCATCAATAGTTGTTTACAATAAAAAGGCTTAACTTTGTCAATGGCCTTCTTTTCTTCACCACGTACCACTTCCACATTAGCGCACCTAATGATTCATTGTAACAATTGCTCATGCTGTCAGCTTTTACTTAAAATTTCGGTTGGTGAGAAATCTAGCAGATGTTGTTTGTTTTCTCTTCCTGCATTCACCAAGGAGAGCTTCTTCCTGAAACTGCTCCTTGCTTCCGGAGCCTCCATGTTGGACTTTTGGTTTTTAGCTGGATTGTGCCTTGGTGGAAAGCCCTTTCACTTGATTAGGGATTCTAGCTCTATTGTTCACCCAGGAAGCCTCCATTGTGGGCAACTTGTTATCAGTAATCTCAGTGCAGCTTTAGCTCCAGAGGGCAGACAGAGAGCTGTTACATCAAGGGAGGGCGCTACATATTTAAAATGTCTTACTATCCTAGCTTCTGCTTGGGCCTGGGCCTTCATATGCTGTAAAAATGGCTCTGCATCACCTTTGAGACGATGTGGCTGTTGCTTCATTCAGTGACCACATCTGAAGGCCGCGGGGCTCTTTAGTTCATAGGTCCTCAAGGAATAACTGAAGCTGCGAGTGAGGAAGTTTCCTGCTAAGGGAGAGGCAGGTGATGTTATTGGGGGCATTGAAGCTGGCCTTTTATGCTGTTCAGTCCCAAGATGTCAGTGTTAAGAGGCAGTTTGATCTGCAATCTGTGATTCACAAAATGCCTCATTCACTCACATATTAAGATTATTAATAACTGTGATTTGACATTGAAGTCAGGGGCAGTTTGTGAACTTACATCCCAGGAGTAGTTTCTACTAAACAGGACTAAACTAATATTTAAGCAGACCGTTAAAGCTGGCAGGGTCAAGAGCAATACATTGTTTTTTTATATTCTCATGTATCAGTTTTATCATATGTAAACACCAAGTGTCACTATTATGCACTTTAATGGCACGTTGCCGACTGCAGAAGGATGAAAGGCTAACTAAACACTGCCAGTATTTAAACTAGTGATCTACAGGTCACAACAGACGTCAGTGGCATATGTTTACTCTCCGAACCAACTTGCTGTTTGGAGAAGATGGATGAACCATGATGCATATAAATGCACTCACTCGCTCACTCACATTGTTAATTGATAGCAATGTAGGGAGTGTTGAAAATATATACTGTTGAATCTGTTTCCTGATGAGTGACATTCCATTGAAGTTTGTGGAGGAGGTACAATTGATGTGAACATGATTCCTCTGTTAAGTTCTCTGCAGATATTGATTGTGCCTTCCGAGGAGTATGGTTAGTTTCCTAACAGATTAGAATGCAGTGGTCCACAGGCCATGTTATAAACGGCATTGACAAAGTGTATTCTCTCTTTGGCAGAATCAGCGGGGAATGAAGGACCTGTTAAGTGTTACTCCTCCCCAGGTACTCTGGAGTTATTTTCTATGCCTTCTGGTGATGCGGGTCTTGAATGTCAACCTCTAGTTGCTACTGGCCCCTGCATTTACAGTGCTTTACCTGTGCTGCCTCAGGTTCCACTAAGTTTATAGCCTCCGATGAGGATCAAGGTGAAAAGTTTACCTTGGTCTCAGGCTTCCCACAGAAGATCACTTTGGGTGTGTGCACCTGGAGGCATAGAGGCCTTTGCCAGGGAGAGGAAGTGGCTTCACCGGGCTGGGTGGAGCCGCTAGAGCTCAGCTCAGGAATGTCTAAGGCGGTTGACAGCTTGAGTCATAAAAATGCCAGTAAAAGGATCTTGTTATGCTCTGCTCCTCACAGAACTATATGATTTATTTAAATTTTAGTCCTATGGCATTTTGGTTATTTCTGAGGTTTGTGGGATTTGGCATTTAAATAAAATACCATGCCACGTGGGGTACTACTGATTGGACAATAGTATGCTTTCCACTTTTGCATAATTGCCCATTTTGTTCCCTCACATCTCCAAATGTAAGCTTCGAGGATAGATAACGTGGCCCTTTTCCAATAAGTGACTTATAATTGATATAACAAATTTGAAAAATAATCGTCTTCGATGTGGGCAGACAATGCAGCAAACATAAAAGAGGGGCAGACGATGTTATCACAGGGAGACTACAAATAAGGCATGCTGCAGTATTCTCCACAACATGTAGTCTAGACCATAGGGGCTCATTTACGGAGGTCAAAAGGCATTTCCATAATCCAAGCAGCTCATAACCAGTGCTTGAACTAGTTGTTTCCTTACTGAAAGTGGGAGGAGCGTAAACCCCCTTCTCTGTAGGCACAGCATGTGAAAACAGGTCCCAGTAATGTTAAGAACATGTTCTTTCATAGTAAGGGATTGGTCCATGTGCACTCCTAGTTTCTTGATAGCCAATTTAGGACTAGAAACTATGCCCAGTTCATATGGCCATCAGCTGTTGGCCCATATCTTTTGGGCATTCCCAAATAGCATAATCTCGGTTTTGCCAACATTAAACTGGAGACAGTGATCAATCATCCAGGCGTCAATGGGTGTCAAAACATGCTACTCCCATCACCTTCATCTTACAGGGCTGCTGACCTCTGTGAGTCCAACCTTTCCCTTATAAGTGGCTGAACGGTTCTATATCATAGCCTCCCTGTTATTTTAAAGGGTTTGTCATCTTGATACTATCTCCTCTCTTTCCATTTCAGAAGGCAGGTCACTTACCAGACACACCTTTCCTATTTTTGCTAAGTGGCTGGTCACCTCAGTCTGATCTCTGCTGCTAACTTTATTCCATTTTGATGGCCACCTCAATTCAACCGTCTCACTCATCTTTTATACATGATGGGTTACCGATATGAAATCCCCCATCTTTTACTGCAATATGATGTGTAATTCCCTCCTTTCTTTTCCTATTTTTTCCTACATGATCAATGCTATCCTACCCCCATGTATTCTCCAGGCATGTACTGCTGTCTCAGTGTTATTTCATGGATAGTTATCTCATTCTGTCTTCTCTCTAACACATGTACATTGTCACACCAGCTGAGATCTGAACTGGTTTCCCAGCTACAAAAATTAGTCCAGTCAAGCCCAAATTCTGAAAAGTTATTTCCTGCACTTGTTGATTGAGATTAGTCTGATGATGATATCCCTGACCCGTGTTTTGTGGTTGTCTGAAAGCTTCTGAACCAGACTCACAAGTCCCATAAGTTCAACTGAACGGTCATTATAGACACTCAACGGGAGGTTCACCAATGACATTCTGACCTTGAATGCAGGAAGCAGCAGCATGGATGTGCAAGAACTGTATGGGAGCCACTGACATCTAAGGGGAACATCCCGGCTTTCATGATACCCCCTCTATTTAATGGCCCTTCACATGCAGCAGGCACCATCATAAGGGTGCCTTACATCTGGTTTTGTTTTTCAGCCAACAGCACTATGAGTACTGTGACATATAATTGGATATGGTGAAACTACAAGTCCCAGCATTCTTAGCAGACCTTGTTTTGCCCTTTCTCGTTTTCTAGAACCTGCACCTGCCTGAATCTAAGGCCGCTCTGATTCTCACCTCGATGGACAGCCCACTCTGCACATTACTTGTCTGCCCATCTGTCAGCATTCCTGGGCGGTTTCCGGTGATCCTCCGAAGTGGAATTTCCCTTGCAGTATCGGCCCACCCTCGCACTGTACTCACCTCGACCGCCTCCACGTTTCTACGGTGGAATATTAACCGCATCGGCCACTTAATGGTGTCTTGGCGTACTTGGGCAGAGGTACATGGGCACGGATGTTTATTTAAGAGCCAGGGGGGCACACAGCTGAGTTTCGGAGTCCACAAAGAGACATGACGTCCCTTCACTGAAATAGGTGGCAGAATGACTGCCACGGTGCGGCTGTGTACAAGAGCTTTTCATTCTTATGAAATAGGTGCACGTGCTCAGCCGTGCGGTGCGGCCTGCAGAATGTGCGCGCAGTGCCGCCGGCTGCCAGCAAAACAAGGCCTCGAGGAAGTATGTACAGAAATTACAGACATTAGCTGGGCCCCAACTTCGCACTGAGAAAATGTCTGCTTCTTTGCAAAGATGAAATGACTTTCTGTTCCCTAAAAAAGATCCTATGTCCGTATGCATGCATTTTTTTTATGTCTTCTGAACGGTTGCAGGGTACCCCTCCCCTCCTTAGTCATCTTTCAGTAGCTGCAATGAGGTTAGAGACCTCTGGGAAAGCACAAGCATAGTCACGGGGCTGTGTATGGACGTCAAGACGGAAAGAGTTAAGGGATAGTGCGGAAGGAAAGCCGGGGTGATTGAGGGGATGTCTGAAAGGGGCGAAAAAACGGAAACAAAAACATAGAGGTGGGATGTCCTAAGAGTCTGACTGAAGCATGAAAGTAAAGATACCGAGAGCCGAGCGCTGGCCCGGTCAGGGTCACAAAGCAGGAATGGAAGTAACACGGAGAGCGCTGGCCCGGTCAGGGTCACAAAGCAGGAATGGAAGTAACACGGAGAGAGCTGGCAGATGGGTTTCGAGAGGACGGAAGTGAAATGTAGAGTTCGGAGGGGCCGTGGCTAGTAGGGCCGGACGGGGGAACCAAAAGCAGCCCTGGCAAAACAGCTCAAACCAACCCGCAGCCGGTCTCTTTCTTTCTAGCCAGACATACTCTATCCTTCCCATATCTTACTCTGCGCAATCTTTCTGACACTTCTGCATTTCTCTTATTTTGGTTACTATGGCATTTGTCCCCGTTTTTCTTTCACTCCCTATTTTCTAATTTTCTCTACCTCCATTTCCCTCTGTCTTCGTGTTTTAACTCCATTTCATCGGTGTAATGCTTTGGGTAGGACAGTCAGGGGGTTTAAAAACCCCTAAAAATGGTCTGGAGTTCTTGAATCCCAAAAAAGTGAATGGAGATCCTCCCCAGTCAGTGGCCGCCTCCTAGATAAGGTATCCCGCACCCCTGATCACTGTATGAGAATAAGGAATGCAGGTGTCAGCCCTCACCTCCAGCCTCAGACAGAGGGAGGAGGGGTGGGGTCCTTTCAATATGTCTAGTGGATGGCATCTTGTTCTACCTATGGAGAAACATGTTAAAGAGCCTTAAAGATCAAATGCACATTTGTGTTTCACGTGTGCATGTATACATTTATAGCATGCACATTTACACATGCTTAAACTGTAACACATATGGGCAACATGGAATTCACAAAGAGTTCAACACCGACCCCGGGAATATAAGCCTGTTGTGGCTTTTTTGTGAATGTAATGGTGGTTGATAACATACTTTAAATGTCGAAGAGCACCCTGGGGCGTACATTTCTTGCTACTTGTCCCTATACTTTTACAGCAAATGATTAACTGAATGTTACACACTAATTATAGCATGTTCTTTCCATAGCGCTTATATTCACAGCATTTATTACACAACCAATTTTGGTTCGAATATTACACATTGGAGCCTCACACGTGTTTAATTGACGTTGGAAGGATGAAAGGATAAGTGGACTATTTCAGTGACTGAGCCTGTGACCTATAGGTCACACACAGATCCCACCAGTGAATCAGTCAATGCTTAACCCACCGAGCTTTATCAAAAAGTATATGTATCTTTCAGTGTTAATATTGATCAAATATCAGAAGCTGGGTAGAACAGCATGTGCGAGGTATAGACATTTCGATCACGGTGACTAGACACACTTTCAATGAAGAATACACAAATATTTGCTGAGTCATAGACTGCAAAGATTAAGATGCATTCTGAGTGAAAAAGAGTGCTCTCATTGGACTGTGCTGCCAGTTCCATATGACGTCACGTTCAGCGCTGCGACCACATGGACTCTAATTAGCCCCTTGCGTGTTGCTTAGAACTTTGGCCCTCTCGACCACTGCACTAGCTTATCTCTTAACAGACAGTTACACACATTTAGTGCCCTGTCCTGTGAAGCTAGAGACGGGATGAGATAAGGTTTGTGGCTATGTTGCAAACTGCGGCTGGGAATCTGAGGCCAAATCCCTGATTCTGCACTTGATCAGATTCTGTGGTCCTGGGAATAACGTTTTACTTCAAAGTGCATCGTCAGTATTTTCGCTTCTTTGGTTCTTATCGGTATACCCCTCTGCTTGTTTAGTGCATTCTTCACTGCTTCGGACGAGTAAAGTCCTGAGCTCAGATATGGAGACTGCCTCATTTTTCAAAGTGATTAGATGGGTCTGGGTATTATAGGAACTGTCCTGCAGCGTAGTGAACCTGTGACCACCACTTTCCTACCTGCCCAGTGGCTTCCCCTATTCCCTTCGAACACGCCACTTCTGGTGTTGCCATTTCTGCCAATGTCACTTCCTTTGAAGTCTCTTCTCGCAACACCACAGGGATCAGAATGTTATCTATGCCTTGGAAATGATCCCGCCCACTTTGATTTTATATCATTGCATCTGGTCTCCACTGCCTAGTTTAATTCTCCTATGCATATGCCAGTATTTCTTTCATTGTTCCATCCCTGACTCCAGTTTAGGTACCATGTGTACCCACACCCTCTCCTCCTGCCATCTCACACAGTTTATCCACCAGTCCTGCATTCTCCGGGAATGCCGCTTTTCAATGACGAACCTTACAAGCCATTTCTCAAAGACAGTAAAATCTGAATGAGCCTCACACTCTTTTAAGGAAAGAAGCGTTGTCGCTCTAATACAGAAGAAGGATACTTTCATCCCTGAGACATGTGCGGTGTTTCAGATGTTTCCAAATGACCCGACTTGGAGATACCAGGCCTGCTGGAAGCTTTATTTATGAGATTAGGACCAATCAGCTGTCACCTGCTTGTCATAAAGTGAGCAGGTGCCTGCAGCACCTGTGCGAGGTTTGCTGGGCCCCAGCACCTCCCATTCCCCTGGCTGCAGGACAGGTTTCGAGCAGGCCAATCTGGGTAGATTCCATCAGACAATCCCAGTTGCACTGTTACAGATGGTTTCAAGTCAGTCCGGTTGGGAAGCATGAGTTTTGAACTCTAGATTTTACTTGTTCAGTGGAAAAAAGAAGGGGAGTACTACTGCTGTAACACGCTCTCACATCAAAGCAATAAAATAATTGAGGTGCAACGACTATTCAGCAACAATCAAATGAAACGGCCTCCGTGGCAGTTTGGAAGCCCAATTACCCATAGCCAGTGGCTGAACCCAGTAAAAACTCTGAACTAGGAACATGACAGCTTGTATAGACAGGCTGGCCGGAAAATGTGAGAGACCCAGGTAGGCCAGTGCCTCTGGTCGGCACCATTAGCTGATTGAGGTCACCTGCGCCCACTCACTCAAATGATAAGGGATGCCAAACTGATATCAAAAGACCCTTGACCCTTTGATGTCACACAAACTCACGTCTCAGGGTGGAATGTTACAAGAAGTGATTAAAACAGCCACCTTCAGTGAAAATGAGTAAAATGATGACAATTTCAATGCAGCAAATAAAGTTTTTTTTTTTTTTAATCCAGAGTATCGTATCAAATTGTTGCATTAGAAACACAATTCTAAATTAGATGGTGAAAAGGGATAGTTTTGTGGAGAACTAGGAGGTAGCTCATGACTGTCTTTATAAAGCTCAGTATTTTAACAACACCGGTCACTACCCAACAACCCTACACTTCCTGTTCGCTGACATATACACTTCCAGCTTCTTCAGCTCCAGATCCAGGAGTTTCACTCTCACCTCTCTATCTTGGTTTCATTATACCTGGACCTCCCCCCATGTTATTGCAACCATCTATCACCTCCACCTCTACACACCACCGTCCGCCTCTGCCTCCACTCAACTCATCACTGATAGTAGCTGTTTCCTCTCAAAACCACCTTCATTTTCCAACCCCATTCCCACACCTACACCCTCAGCTCCAGCTCTCACTGTTGTTAAAGAGGATCATAATCACACCCTTATCAGGGGTTTAACACACACCCATGCTGTCCCTGCAGCACAGGGAGCCTCCAACACTTCATAGGGTCCACAAACCTTCAGTGGGGGCCCTATTCAGAACAAGACCCATTTATATATGCGAGATATTGGAGGCACAAGAACCACACATCACATTCTACACGGGGGCCATCATTGTGTTACACTATTGATATGTGTAGTGCTCTTGGTAAGACGGCTCGTGCCTGGTATCTGCTAAACTTCATCTACACTGAAGAAGTGGCAGAATTAAGAGGATAAACTGTTTTAAGACAAATGTAACTTTTTTAGATTAGGACGACTCAAACCTCAGATTCTATCAAGAAAATCTCCCTCTTCTCTCCATCCCTACCTCTGACCTGCTGCCATCTCCATCACTCTTGTTTTCTACTAACTTCAATCCCCCAGTTTTGCTCTCATCACCACCTCTGCAGTAACCAATTCCCTATACTGCATGCATGTCACCATTTCTCTCTCACACACACATCTGTCTCTAACCTCAGCCTCTCATAGATGTGCTCTCACCTCTGGCTGTTTTATCTCGCCGCCTTCAAGTTTCTGTTTCCTTCCCTAATTATTTCCTTAAAAGCTTCTGCCCTCTCCTGGCCCTGTCTCTCATAGCTTCATGCTTTTCCCTCTTGAGTCTCGAGTCATGTCTCTCTCCCACGCATGTCTGCACTGATCTATTATTACAGCCACTTCTGCCCCTTTCCCTCTTTCTTTCACACTTGCTTTAGTTTTCGTTGGGTCTTTTTCTACTTCTCTTTTTCTTTCACTTTCTCTCCCTTTCATTCCATAGCACTCTCTTCTTCCTTTATCTTTCTTTCATTTTTTTTCTTTCTTTCTTAAGCCAATCATAGTGGGTGTGAATAACGATGTATGTGGTTCAGTGACGTACCTTCTCTCAAACCCAGACTAAGTCCCTCGCTGCACAGAGGCAGTCACATATCAACCACCATAGGCAGGTTATGCTGTTCACTATCTTATTGAAAACTGAGTGAATTCTGTGGTATGCAGAGAATGACATCTCGCCACTGACTAAGGTCAACAGAAATGGAGCTAGTTGGATGGTGGAGACCAGAGTGTGTGTCCCAGTATATGATACTGCCTAATTGCCTTCACTCGATTTCAATGTTTTCTAGGGGGAATTGTCATTTGGCATAATCCCTATAGGGAGTCATTGAACGTGAAGGGTTTGCAGTGCGCACACTGTGACCTTCAAAATGTGAAAGGTGTTGTCAGTCTCGAGAGCATCCCCCACAATGCACTCTGTTTGCAGTGTAATGGTGCTTAGTGGATATGTGCCTCTTCCTAGATGGCAGGGCGTCAGCTCCCTTTCTTAATGACTAAATAATATACATATTACCGGTATTTGTAAGAAAAAATCTGATGAAAATGTAATTCCTACCATTAAGTCTGAGTTTTGGATCTCTGTTAGACTTGCTGGTAATAGCTGCATGGCAGTGATCTTTACTGGGTATTTCTGTTGTTTGCCTCTTAAAGGTTTGTGTGTGTGTGTTTTTTTTTTTTAAATACAATCAATCCATTATATTCAAGTTTCCATAAGGGCAAACTAAGTCTCCTTCTTCGTTAAATGACACAATTTCTTAGGCAGTGTGCATCTCACCCTGGCGCCAAAGTAGTGTTTACAGTTATGCCAAATTACCTGTAAATGTGCCTGGATAACATTTCCCTGGGCGTAACGTGGGAGGTTAACTTGAGTAAAAGATATTCATTTAGTGTAAAAGCCTTTCTTGCATGATATGGGCCCTTAGTCAGAAGGGCCAAAATGACCCACATGAATATGTATTTTACATGCTCCACCCATCTGGGTGAGTTGTGCACTATACAAATACACATATAACATAACCAACCGACAGGTAGTTTGTTGCTTTCAAGATCACTATAATTTGGCATCTTTTTATGGCTCTGGTGGGACTACCATGCTATGATTTAGTACAGGAAAGACACACCATGTCATGTTGGTTCCCTATATAGTGCTACCACACCCAAAAGCCACTCAGCCCTCATTACATGCTGACTAAGAAAGCTACCGTTCTGGACATCTACAAGTGGTATTTTGTTTCTGGCCCTGAAATTACCATGTTTGGGAACACCAGACCTGTTTTGACAGCTCAAAGCAGTGGAATTATCTCTGGAAACAGAATAAATGTGCAGATTTTCATTGTTTTATTTCTGGGCCCACATAGTTATTCCCCATTCCGGGGGCTACAACTTGTAGTGGCCTTTTAGGTGTGGGAGTACTGTCCATAATCAGAAATTCCTGACCCTTGCTACCCCCACTCTTAAATCCTGCCATCCCTGGGCATAGGAGGAAAAGAAGGGATAAAGGGGTCATAATGAGCGGAAGGCAGAACTCTACTGACTTCTTATCATCTAGAACTCAGAGCGCACTTTGGTTTGAACCAGTGCTTGAAATGGAAAAATGAAAGTGCAGGTACTCTGTGCCAGAGAGTACCTGCTTGTTTCCGAGAAGTGCCGGTACACTCCAATTAAAAGTATTTCGTTTTTCTTGAGATGTGCCGGTACTCTCCCTCTCAAAAAAAAAAAGTGTTGGTACTCAGTACCGGACAGTACCGGCCCATTTAAAGCACTGGTTTGAACAGACATGCAACCAACTTTTACGCCCATACGGTCCGATTCCCCTAGCAGGCCAGAATCACAGGACTGCAAATTGAATGTATCTTTTTGTGCCTTAAAGATGCTGGTCTGTTCTTCTCTGGCTGCCAGATTCGATCTGACATTGGTGTTTTTGGACACGGAGGCTTGAGCCTATTACTCCATATCCACTTTTAAGTTAACATTTTGTTTTGATTTGTAACCCATTGTCACAAGTGAACTAATTCACTGGGTCAGCCTTGTGATGGGCCTTAAGTATCGATACATTTTAAAAGACTCCTCCCGCATACTCGCATCTTAAAGTTTCATGGCGGAGACTGCGCTGCTGTCTCTTTACTCCTATTGGCTGTTTCTAAATGCTAGGGCTCTCCGAGGCTCCTCCCTCTCTTGCCAGCCCCCAAGGTAAACATCAAACATGTCAGCAGGGTGATGTATGGCCGTGGACACAAAGGGCCTAGTACAGGGCTCCGGGCCAAGGGAGGGGATCGCCGGCATAGTTCAACGTCAAGAGGAACATTTTGAGCATTTGAACTGCCAGCCCTGCCTGACGGAGCAGTCAAGGGGCACCCGAGATCTGCGCACCGATACTGTCATTTACAGCAGCGCGCGCCCCCTGGCTGTTTGCAGAAGGTGCTGCTGAGACGCAGGGCCTACAGGAAGCCTGTCTGCATCCGTCAGGGTGTGTGCGCTGGGAGGCCCTGCCCTCTTCACCTGTCTGTGTGCGATCGTGTCACTCCTTCTTGATTAGTACATCCACCTCCAGGGGTTCGAGCCGCCCTGCTCGCCCAGCGATATTAAGTAGACCAGGGAAGAGATTAGTTTCAGCAGGTACGCGCACCTGAAGGAAAGCGTGTCCCTCATCGGACCGCCCATGGACATTGGGACTGCGCCCAGTGGTATAGGCAGCACGTCGCCTGCGCACAGGTCAAGGCTATATCAGCATGTAAGAAGTGCAGACAAAACATGAACAGAACAGCCAGGGACGGTTGGAAGATTCAGCACGATGAACAGCAGCGCAAGCATTATTTGTTCGCAATGAACAGGTCCAGCCATGGTGCCAGCAATGCAAGTTTCTCTCATTCAGAGACCTAGTGAAACACAAGCAGTAGCTGTGCAAACTTCTCTCATGCACAGATCAGATGAAGGACTGGCAGTAGCCATGCAAGCTTCTCTCATGCAGAGATCAATTGAAGCATGTCCAGTAGCTCTGCAAGCTTCTCTATTGCAGAGATCAGGTGAAGCATGGGCTGAGGTCGTGCACGGCTCTCTCATGCAGAGATCAGGTGAAGCGCAGGCGGTAGCTGTGCAACCTTCTCTTATGCAGAGGTCAGGTGAAGTATGGGCAGTAGCCGTGCAAGTTTCTCTCATGCAGAGATCTGGTGAAGCACAGACTGTTGCAGTGCAAGCTTCTCTCATACAGAGATCAGGTGAAGCATGGCCTGTAGCTTTGCAAGCTTCTCTCATACAGAGATCAGGTGAAGCATGGCCTGTAGCTTTGCAAGCTTCTCTCATGCAGAGATCAGGTGAACCATGGGCAGCAGCTGTGCAAGCTTCTCTCATGCAGAGATCTGGTGAAGCACAGAGTGTCACAGTGAAAGCTTCTCTCATAAAGAGATCAGGTGAAGCATGGGCTGTAGCTTTGAAATCTTCTCTCATGCAGCGATCAGGTGAACCACGGGCAGCAGCTGTGCACGCTTCTTTCATGCAGAGATCAGGTGAAGCATGGGAAGTAGCTGTGCAAGCTTCCCTCATGCATAGATTAGGTAAAGCACAAACGGTAGCTGTGCAAGCATCTCTCATGCAGAGATCATGTGAAGCATGGCAGAAGATGTGCAAGCTTCTCTCATTCAGAGATCGGGTGAAGCACAGGCGTTAGTAGTGCAAGTTTCTCTCATGCAGAGATCAGGTGGAGCACGGACTGTAACTGTGCAAGCTTCTCTCATGCAGGGATCAGGTGGAGCACAGGTTGTAGCCTTGCAAGCTTTCTCATACAGAGATCAGGTGAAGAATGGGCTGTAGCCGTGCAAGTTTCCCTCATGCAGAGATCAGGTGAAGTACGGGCAGGAGCCGTGCAAGTTTCTCTCATGCAGAGATCAGGTTGAGCACAGGCTGTAGCTGTGCAAGTATCTCTCATGCAGAGATCAGGTGAAGCATTGCAGTAGCTCTGCAAGCTTCTCTCATGCAGAGATCAGATGAAAAATGGGTTGTAGCCATGCAAACCTCTCTCTTGTAGGTATGAGGTAAAGCGCAGGCTGCAGCCGTGCAAGCTTCTCTCATTCAGAGATCAGGTGAAGCACGGAAGTAGCCATGCAAGCTTCTCTCATTCAGAGATCAGGTGAAGCCGAGACTGCAGCTGTGCACGCTTCTTTCATGCAGAGATCATGTTGAATATGGGCTGTAGCTGTGCAAGCTTCTTTGACAAACAGAACAGCTACATCACAGGCAGCAGCAGTGCAGTCATTAATTACACTGAACAGGTATAGCACTTCACAAGCATTGGTGTAACTATTCTTATGAAGTCATTCAATCCAATCAAACAATCAATCAGGAATTTGTAAAGCACACTACTCACCTGTGAAGGTCTCAAGGCGCCGAGGAAGGGGGGGGAGAGAAGGAGGGGTGGAGGTGCTTCTACTGCTCGAACAGCCAGGTCTTGGGAAGTTTCCTGAAGGTAAGGAGGTCCTTGGTCTGGCGCAGGTGGGTGGGAAGAGTGTTCCACGTTTTGGCGGCGAGGTGCGAGAATGATCTACTGCCGGTTGTAGTTCTGCAGACGCGTGGGACGGTTGCGAGGACGGCGGAGTGGAGATGTTGGGTCGCGGTGTAGAAGGAGAGCCTTCTGTTGAGGTATTCTGGTCCGGTGTTGTTCAGTGCTTTGTGAGCGTGGGTGACGAGTTTTAATGTGATTCTCTTGTTGACTGGGAGCCAGTGCAGGTTTCTCAGGTGGTCTGTGATGTGGTAGTGGCGGGGGAGGTCCAGGATGAGGCGTGCAGAGGCGTTCTGGATGTGTTGCAGCCTCTTCTGGAGTTTGGCCATGGTTCCTGCATAGAGGGCATTGCCGTAGTCCAGTTTGCTGCTTACGAGGGCTTGGGTGACTGTTCTTCTGGTTTCGGTGGGTATCCATTTGGAGATCTTTCGGAGCATGCAGAGGGTGTTGAAGCAGAAGGAGGAGATGGTGTTGATTTGCTGGGTCATGGATAATGAGGAGTCCAAGATGAATCCTAGGTTGCGTGTGTGGTCGGTGGGAGTTGGAGCGGCTCCGAGAGTGGCAGGCCACCAGGACTCATCCTATGAGGAGGGGGTGGAGCCGAAGATGAGGACTTCCGTCTTGTCAGAATTGAGTTTGAGGCAGCTGCTCTTCATCCATTTCTTGAAGGCCTTCATTCCTTCGTGGAGGTTGGTCTTGGGGGAGTCCTTGGTGAGGGAGAGGATCAGCTTGGTGTCTTCGGCGTCTGAGATGATGTTGAGGTTATGGGATCGGGCGATGTTAGTGAGCGGGGCCATGTAGACGTTGAAGAGGGTCGGGCTGACGGATGAACCCTGGGGTATGCCGTAGATGATTTCGATAGCCTCCGAGCAGAATGAGGGGAGGTGGACTCTCTTGATTCTGTCGGTGAGATTGGAGGTGACCCAGTCCAGGGCTCTGTTGCGGATTCCTGCATTGCTGAGGCGTGAGCTTAGGGTGTGGTGGCAGACGGTGTTGAACGCAGCCGAGAGGTCCAGGAGGATGAGGGCCGAGGTTTGGCCATAGCCCAGTATGGTTCTGATGTCATCGGTGGTGGCGATGAGGGCATTTTCGGTACTGTGGTTGCTGCGGAATCCCGAATGGGAAGGGTCTAGAGTGCAGTTCTCCTTAGTTGTCAGTTTGCAGCCTTCTCGATGACTTTTGCCGGGAAGGGGAGCAGGGAGATAGGCCGGACGTTCTTGAGTTCCTTTGGGTCCACCTTGGGTTTTTTGAGGAGGGCGTTGATCTCGGCGGTGTCCCAGCTCTCCGGGAAGGTGGCGAACTCGAAGAAGCTGTGGATGATCTTCCGTAGTTGGGGTGCAATGACGGAGCTTGCTTTATTGAGAATGTGGTGAGGGCAGGGGTCAGATGGAGAGCTGAGGTGGCTGGTGTTCATGATTTTGATGGTGTCATTGTTGTTGACAGGGGACCAGGAGAGCAGGAGGTTGGTTAGACGTGAATCTGTGGTGTTGGTGGTTGCCGGGGGGACCTGGGTGCTAAAGCTTTCGTGGATGTCTGCAATCTTGCTGTGGAAGTAAGAGGCTAGGGAGTTCCAGAGGTCTTGGGATATCAGGATGTCGTTGGCGTTGGAGAGTTCCTTCACGACTTTGAAGGTTCCTTGTGGCTGTGTGGGTTGTTGTTGATTCAGTCTTTGAAGGCGGTTCTCTTGGTGGCTCGGATGAGTTGGTGGTGTCTGCGGATAGCGTTTTTCAAGGCTGTGTGGTTGTACACAGTCTGATCTTTGCGCCACTTTCTTTCGAGTCCTCAGCAGGTTTGCGTAAATTCGTGGAGGTTGGCGGTAAATCAGAAGGCCTTTCTGTTGGTGCGTCTGTTGGAGGGATTCTTGATTGGGGTGAGAGTACTGGCACAGGTGTCGACCCATTGCATGACATTGCGGGCAGCTGCATCAGTGTCGGTGGTGTCGATGGGTGGGTTCCTGGAGAGGGTCGCAATAAGTTGGTCTTCGGTGACCTTGTTCCAACTGCAGTGGGAGATCCATTGTGGGTAGTGGTGTGTTGTGGGTTTCTTGATGGAGAAGTGGATGCAGCGGTGGTCTGTCCAGTGGAGTTCCGTGGTGTGGCTGAATGTGACGTGATTGCTGGCAGAAAAAATAGGGTAGAGTGTGTGCCCTGCGTAGTGGATCAGTGTTGTGACAAGCTGTTTGAGGCTGAGGTTGGAGAGGTTGTGGAGCAGGGTGGTGGTACTGTTGTCGTTGGTGTTCTCGAGGTGGAAGTTTAAGTCCCCGGGTAGTATGTATTCAGTGGATGCGAGAGCTTGCGTGCTGATGACATCGGTGATGGAGTCGCTGAACTGCTGTTGAGAGCCGGGGGGCCTGTAAATGAGGGTCCCTCGGAGGGTAGTGTTTGGGTCAGTGTGTATCTGGAAGTGCAGGTGTTCGGCGGTGCTGAGGGTGTCTTTGGTGCTGGTGGTGAACCTAAGGGTGTTCTTGTGGACGATGGCAATGCCTCTTCCTGGTTGGTTTGAGCGTTCCCTGCGGGTGATCTTGTAGCCGTCTGGGATGGCTATGGCGATGTCAGGCTCTGAGGAGGGGTTCATCCAGGTCTCGGTCAGGAAGGCAACGTCTGGGGATGCTAAGTCGAGTAGATTCCATAGCTCTACTGCATGCTTGTGGACGGAGCGGGTGTTGAGGAGGATACATCTGAGATGGTTGCGTTCTGCCTTGGTGGGTGGGTCGTTGGCGTGGAGGTTGGTGAAGGTGCAGCTCCGGCAGGAGAAGGGTCCGCGGGTGGTCTGAGGGGAGGCTTGAAGGCAGGCGGGAGAGCAGCAGGTGTTGAGGGCGCATGGGGTGGTGGCATTGTAGTGAAGACGTGCATGACTGCAGTGGGGGGAATAGGAGCCAGGGGTTCTGGCACTGGGCACGGTCCAGGCACGGATGGGTGCAGAGGGGCTTGCTTTTGGTGTGGCTGCGCAGTGGCCACCATTAAGTAGGGAGGTGAGGGGAGGAGAGGACAGCTGGGTGGTGGGAGCGGGGGCGAAAAATGGTGCAAAAAGGAGGCATGGCCGCAAAAAGGGGGTGGGCCGCGAGGGCAGCAGTGGCGGGGGAGAGCGATAGGGGAGAGAGTAAAAGTGAGAGAGAGCGCGGAGTGAGAAAGAAACGAGTAAGAGAGTAGGGAAGCAAAAGGAGCACAAAGGGACAGAAGAGCAGAGAGAGGAGAAAAAGAGGAGAGAGGTAGAAGGTAGCCTAGTAGGAAAGCAGAGCTCTCCCACTTGACACCAGGGATGAGGCGCAGGCAGAAGCCTGCAGGTGGAGGAGGGCCCGAACTCCTGACAGGGGTCAGGAGATCAGAGGAGCCAGGGAAAAGGCTCTACTTACCAGGTGGAGCCACAGGAGGCAGAGCAGTACACTGACCAGGTCAGTGGCATTGCTCTGCGTACCACGCAGCGGCCACCATTTAGTAGGGAGGTGGGGGGAGGAGAGGACAGCTGGGAGGCGGGGGTGAAAAATGGCGTGAAAAAGGGGGGCGGGCCACAAAAAAGGGGCAGGGCCACGGGAGCAGCTGCAGTGGGGGAGAGAGAGGGTGGAGAGTGAAAGTGAGAGAGAGAGAGAGCGGAGTGAGAGAAAAACAAGGAAGAGAGTAGGGAAGCAAAAGGAGCACAAAGGGACAAAAGAGCAGAGAGCAAAGCAGAGAGAGGAGGAGAAAAGGAGGAGAGAGGCAGAAGGTAGCCTAGTAGGAAAGCAGAGCTCTCCCACTTGACACATGGATGAGGCACATGCAGAAGCCTGCGGGTGGAGGAGGGCCTTGAACTCCTGACAGGATACTCCACACAGGATACTAAAAACGTTAGAAAAATGCAGTGCTCAAGGAAAATGACTTTCTGTGCAGAAAGGGAAAAAGAAAAACTTGAGCTTTGAGTGAGATGCTAAGTAGGAGAGCAAATACTTAATTTAGATTGCTTTTACTTAAATCTGAAACCACAGATATTGGAACACATACTTAAAAAATTAAAGATTTGCAGCTAACATTTATACGTTTTACATCAATTGATCCACAGACTTCCCAAACAAGTAGAGTTTCAAAATGTCCAATCATGGAAGGAGACAACATAAAGCCCACTGTGAATAGACACCCCACTTCGAGTTTTAGGTTTCACCCCCTCAATCTCAAGCATCAATTCCTTCTAATCCCTACCTTTGTAGCATACACTAAAGATGCAATGAGGAGAGAAACTGAAAGGGGGAAGGGCAGGTGGAAGGCCTTCAAGGCAGACCATAAGGCACCAATCAATGGTCCTCTCTACCTTTGAACTTGGATGCTTCTTACCTGTCCAAAATCTCTGAAGGCACTGAGGGCCAGATTTATCATAGTGTTGTGTCATCTTTGCACCATGCAAGGAGGTGCAAGGGTGGTGCAACACTAAAGTCAGATTTATCAAGCCATGCAAGGCCACCTTGCATGTCCTTCCATGTCTTGATAAATCTGGAGTAACGCAAGGCAGTGCAAATCACTGCCTTGCGTTACTCTTCCCCAGGGAGACATTCCACGGGTGGAGTTTGAGTGTTCTCACCCATTCACCCATATATTTCGGTGCATTCCCGGATTTGCCATTAGTAATAGACCTGGTAATGTGTCAAAATGCTGCTCGTACCCAGGAAAGGCATAAAAAAATAGAAATATCTATATTTCTCTTCATTTTTCATCTTTCTACGTGTACTTGCATTATGCAGCACACATAAAAAGAGGAAAATGCTTCTGGGGATTGTTTTTGTGTATGAAGGTATCCCTTCAATGAAGCACCATAAGGCAAGGGTGCCTACATTGGTGCTAGGCAGCCAAAAGTGCACCAGCTCACGTAAAGGACAGGAATGCACCATATAATGTTGAATATAGCACATAACTGTGCTTTTCCTTCCACACAGTGTAGTTAGTACTGTGGCTTGCTGCATTTCTTGGAAGTATGCTAAATCTGGGACTGAATGTCCCAAAAACAGAAACAGGCCAGGGTGGATGGAAATTAATTTTCCATAGAAGTAACAAGCTAAAGTTCAATGATAACCCACAAATTGCAAACAGCTCAATCAACAGACTGCTGTTGATATGCAGGTGATCTAAGAAGGGCTGATGTATGGTTCACTTTGGCATTATATAGCTATGTACTTACATATATAACAGTTATGGCCCACAATAATACTAGCACCATAATACGCAGCTGTCAGTAACAAATTATAATCTATACCTCATAAATTCACATTAGACATTTATTCTTTAAGGGTTGTCCATTACCTGCACTGTACAGACAAAAGACCAGCCATCACCAATGAACAGGCATGGAATAACTGAAGATATCTGTCACACATTGCTGGATGATTTGGAGGAATTTAATATAGCCCACCACCGCTGATCCCAAATATCTATACAATCTGACTGCATATTTACATCTCATAAAGAGACTCAAATATGGGATGATAATAATAATGCCTATCCCAACATATCCACTTCTCTCTCTCAACCATGACGGTGCACGACCTAAACACAAAATCTCAGACTGAACATGCGAGTTCAGTAACCAGCTAAGCAGACTATATCATATAAAATATCATCGAGGGACCTGCAGAGCTCTACAAAGCTACCAGCATATTGAAAATCATAAAACTGTGCATCTGTATCTCACAACTCGTCATCCAACACAGTGCTATGCGCTGCATCCTATAACATGATGGCTTCACCTCAGTGGTTATCACGTACGAAGTGGATTAAGACAAGACAACATCCTCCCAACCACACACTCTACATGATTTAGCGTGCTACTCATGTAGACAAGCACTTCAGTGCCCCACATGGGACAGTAGGCGCTATATAAATGCTGCAATACAATTCAATACATGCATGCACGATTGCTAGAGCACAGACAGCGATGGTGACCACTTTCACATAGAGCAGTTAGGGAGCAGGCATTGGCCCTGCACGTCTCATTGTACAGTAATACAGTACATGACAGGTTGATGCGGTGTACTTTTCCAGCCGACACACAAACAAGGAAAGTGCAACACAGTATCAACTTTCAGATATGGAGGTACAGCACAGGCAGAAGTTGTGCTATATTCCCACTTATGAACAAGTAAAAAATGGACAAGAGGAAAACAAACACAAAGTCAGCATTGTCAATGATGCCACTAAAACTAGGTTTATGTTGTAAATAGACTGATTGTTACAA
This sequence comes from Pleurodeles waltl, assembly GCF_031143425.1. Taxonomy (NCBI): domain Eukaryota; kingdom Metazoa; phylum Chordata; class Amphibia; order Caudata; family Salamandridae; genus Pleurodeles; species Pleurodeles waltl. Next base: position 998,867,313 of record NC_090446.1, read on the forward strand.
GACACCAAGGTACTGTGTTGGTCCACTAATCCATGTGTTCACAGTCTTGCTGCATAAGGCTACATGAAGTAAAACTGTAATTTGATGGGGAGCCATTCATTTTAATTTAAGAGTTACAAATTTGTTATGACTTCCAACCAAAAGCAGACCACGAAGTATTGCAGGGAATTTAAGGTTTGGCTGCTACTTTGACTGAATTTGCACAAATACCCTAGAGTGTGGCTGGACATGTGTCTTATATTCAAGCCCTGATGGGGGAAGGAGCATAGCGTAGCACTGTGTGAGAGCCACAGAAAGCCCAGATGACATCATGACACCTCGCCCTGGTGATGTTCATACGCACAGTGGATAACTAGTGTCAACATTGCTTGGTTATTGAACTGACTACACCCTCCGAGCTCCATGTTGTTCCTTTTCAAGTTGGATAATAGAGATGACCAAGCAAGCAACCAACTCAATACAGGTGATGTGTCTTCTGCCCATTCATTTCATTCATGTTTTATTCTTTTTATTTTGCAATAAAAGATGTTCACCACACTGGACCACCATTTCAGTGGCACAAGAGTGACTAGTACAGCCACTATGGTGAACAGAAGTGTACGAGGAAGAGTAAATACGATCACATCCTGGAGGAAAAAACAGAAAGCCTGATTAGTAACTGGTTATTTCACAGTTGCATGGGAACTAGATAAAAAGCTTGCCTGGCTATCAGAGGTGGCACGCCTTATCTTCTTTGAGAACCATAAAACCTTGCCTGGGACCTCTGCAGCATCATGCTCGTGTACTTGAACTTGCACAAGTAGGGATGCTATCCTTCTCGTCCTGGAAGAACCTTCCCCTTGTCTGCATGGAGGACCGGACAGTGAGAAGCCCATCGGTGTCTGAGTCTAGAAAGAAAGTAATACCTTATAAAACATAGTTAAGGCTTGAGAATGTTTAACTCTAGTGGTTTTCTGACCATTCGTCTTCAACTCGGAGTAATTGAAATTTATATGAAATTCAATAGTACTCATACCTATTACATATTAAAAGTATGAATGCTGTTGAAATAGCAATGTAAACATATTTGCGGTAATGAGGTACACTAAACAAAAGGTATTAACACAGTATGATAATATAGCCACAACAGGAGAGAGATGGTGGTGGCAGACCTGGAGCAATTTATTTTTCTTAAGAAGCACAGTAGTGGTGTAACATGGTTCAACTAGGATATTTGAGTTGTTTAAATTCACTTTTACATACACTGGTCAGATATTTTAGGCACATGCCCATGTCTGGTGGTACACCAAGGAAGCAGTGAGTGGTAGTATGTTTAACCCTGGCGTGCATGGTTAGGCCACACCAGGAAGTGAATAATGCTTGAGGTCAGGCTCATCATTGGTCAATCTACGCAGATGCAAATGCCTCAGAGTAGGATGAAGTCGGAGTAGGACCCTCCATATAATTAGGAGTTGTGCTCTTTTAGAGATACTGCCTATGGCTGTGCAGAGTACTTGTTGAAAATTAACTTCTGCACTTACACGACTCTACTCTCATCAAAAACTCAGAGCGTAGACACCACTTTAACAGTAGGGCAATGCGGGAAAAAATGCTAAGTAGGGGGTCACCTGTTCAATAAAACATCCAAATGTTGTCTAAGTGGAGGGATGTTGTGGAGGGAAACATTATAATGTGCCTTTATTGCACCTAGACAATGGAGGTTTAACTTAAGGCACGATTGAAAATATATATCTCTATTGCTCCTTTTATGAGGGAGCAAGCAGACATAAATATACATCCCTGTGTCACAGTCCTTCCTAAACCAGCCAAAGGATGTTCACACCACTATCTTAACCACGTTCAATGTTGCTTAGCTTTAATGTTCTGTCTTATTTGCTGTTTTGCTGACCAATGCACAGCACTGCATGCCAAGGCACTCACAACTAAATTCACTTAAATAAAACTTGTATTTGTTCTTTTGCCAGTTTTGGCTGCAAAACCTGGTGAACAGATTCGCCTAGGAATGAACCGCCTTATGTCTCTGAGCAACTGTACTCTAGGAATAAGGCTATTTCTGTGCCACCCAGCATGCTGCAAACAGATCAGGGTGCCTACTCATGTGTGCACACAAGAGTTTCATCTCATCTGGGCATTGTGAGGCAGGGCCTTTGGCTAGGGTGTTTACCTTGGGCTGATGATGCTTTCATTTGAAATCAGTGACAGCACTAGTTGTCTCCTCCCATGCACTCGATTCAGCTCATTAGCTATGGCAGCTGGTATTTGCTTGGTACCTGTTCTTCCTGGTGGATTTATGCATTGGGTGACTATGTAATTCCATATCCCTAGCATGCCATCGTTCCAGCCTTGGGATTTTGTTTACTAGCTGATCCATGCTAAGTAACCTTGGTGTAGGAGAAATAACTATTCACATTTGAGTTTTGGAAGGCAATACAGGGCTGGAGAATTAGTGCTCCAGTGACCAGGGCATGCTGTCAATAAAGCTTAAAGGACGTGCACAGGGCGATGGAGAAATCAATAGAAGTCCATTCTGCTTCATCAGAAAGGCCGGTAGGGCTGAGGCAGAGTCGGTCACTGGTCAGCCACAGGCCTTACGTGAGGCTCATTCTCACAGCCTTACTTGCTTTTCAGAGGTTTCATAGTGTGGGCACATGTGCAAAGCTCCCAGATGTTTTTGCCATGTGATAGGCTGTATAGTGCAGATCACCTCTCCACACTCAAAGGACAGTCACCAATAAAGGGCTTATACTTTTTATTAAAAAACAACTGAGAGTCAGGAAATGGCAAAGATCAAAACAGATTGTTAGAGGCTTGCAAAATAAGGGACAGGAGAGGGTAGGAAGAGACAAGCAGACCCGCAGGGAGGTATCGGAGGGTGATCTCTTCTCAGTGCGGATAGACTTGCTGCGTTTTCTACCCTTTTGTCTTTTCTGTCTGTCCTGTCTGGCCGAATGCGCCTGTCCTTTCTAGGTTTGATCAGCATATCTCCTCTTCCTGGAGTCTCAGAGACACTACAGAGGGAGCAAAGGAAATTAAACTCAGCGGGCTATTACCCAACTCTGTCCCACAGTGTCCTCCAGGCCAGCTGCCAAGAAGGGGCTGGATGCTGTACTCTCCTGGACAACCGAACTGCACTGAATAATTTAAAGGGGTAGGGTGCATAAACCCAACGCCTGTCTCTTCTCACTTAGCAACTCCATTCTGTGTTTCACTAAGGATCAGGAAAAAAAGATCACATCTGAAAGTATCATTGAGATCCGGCCTTGTGTGTATTGAAATATTTACACACCCTAGCTGAGATAGCCGCACCCCTGGTTTTGTTCACACATGCAACTGTACCCGTTTCTGTTTGTTCACGAGTGATGTGGCCCAGCAGGGGGTGCCGTAGATTACTGCCAATGTGTTCCTTAATCAGAAATAGGCCAGAAACCAGAATGCAGAAAACTTGCATGTATTCTAAGATGGTCAGGCAGCCCTGCGCGGCCAGGACTATTAGCCGAGGACTGATGGCAGCTGCGGGTATCAAAACAAGCTCGACAGAAACTGATACACTTTAGAGCTCCTGGTGGCCAGGGAAGACTACAGAATCAATCAAACTTAATTGCCCATGACAGGTGCCAGGATGAGAACACTCAATGATGTACAGCATCAGAGGTTCCCTCTGCATTGATATCCCATGCACATTACCATAATTCGTCATTCCACAATGGTAAGAGATGTACTCTGTAGTCCCGGGAACTGGTGATAACGAGAAATGAAAGGACCTGGTAATTCCAGGTCTGCATGTTTGCCCAGCAGTTTGCGGACTCAAGCTTGTAATTGCTTGTTGTAGGGTTGGCATTATCACCTAGAACCGATAACGTCTGCTCCATTCATTTTTTCATGCTAGCACCGAGCAGCTCTTCTTCGGGCCCTAAATAGGCATAGCATGCTGTGTACAGATTGCTGTTTAACATCTCACAGACATTACAAGAGTGTGAATGCCTCAACATTTCTGTCAAATAGCAGCTCTAAATGTCGGTGCCTATTCGCATATGTGAAAAGTATTAAAAAAATATGTTGCATCTTTTTGTGGTACTTACTTCACTTCAGAAGTTAATCTTTGTGAAGGATATTATACAGCAGCATCAGTGACAGCTGCACAAATATTTAGCTCTTGTTGGCATAAATCATTTGTTAAATACTCTAATAATATTTTACACTTCTAGCCTTCAAATTACAGTGGCAGCTGCATCTTATATAGATCTCAGATGAAAAAGCACAAAAATGAATAGCAATATTACCAATGTTTCACATCCATGACTCCACCCCTGCTGGCTGTTTTAGAATGGAAAAAAGTGAATTTGTCTCTTCCAGATTAAAATCATAAACAGGGGGAGAATTTCTGTCAATAAAACCACATAGTATATAGCTGTGGTATGTAACAGTTGTAGAATAATACATTTGAGAAACAGCAACCGCTGCTTCATAAAAAATAAAATTACAGCCGAAACAGATCATGCCTGCAGTTTGGCCCATGTTATACTTAAAATAAAACAATACATATTTGCCAAAAGCAGGCAAATACAAATTTCTATGCAACGTCATAGCCCACGGCTCTGTTACGTCTGCTAAGTGTTTATCTGCTGTTTCAAAATATTTTCTGGTTCTATCAAGAAGGATTGCATTATATTGGTTTGTAGTATTTGTAGAGTGCTTACAGCCTCCACTCCCCTCCCTGGTGAGGCACTGGAGCAATTGCCTACATGTATAGCATGCTAAACCACGTATAACTTGTGGCTGAAAGGAGGTTGTATTTGTTTTTAGCCTATGTGGGAAGTGTTTTCATGTGTTTGATGACCACCGAGGTGTGGTTATTGTGTTATGGGACACTGCCTGGCTGTTTGATCAGTCAGTAGAATTGAGAGATATAGGCACACATTGTAAGTACTAGACTAATGATAGGGGCAGTACTGAGTATTGCTGAATAGAAACAAACGGTGGCAGTTTATTTGGCTATCATAACACCTTTGGCACTATACATTTGTCATAGCAAATAGTGGATTTCGGCAGGCAACCTGCATCACCCATATATAGCGTCATTCTGCAAGCAACCAGCGGCACCCAATAAAAGATGCATCACACTCTTGCCTGTAATTAACCACTCTACAAAGACCTGATTTTTTTCCAGAGATGCTTTCCTACCACACCTGATTTCTTTGAAGGGTAGCATCAAAATCTTCGTTTCACTATTCTTGAGTGATAGGAACATTGGATATAAGACAATAACATTCTTAGCCGACCCCTCTCTGTAATCCAGGTCTAAAGATTTAAGTTTTAGGTGTAAACTACTTGTTATGTGTATTTGTATAGCACACAACTCACCCTGGAGGGTATCCTGGGGCTGAAGCAGGAGCTGCATGGGCCGAGCCAGGGTGAAGGCTAGGCCGAGAGCCAGAGCATCTCTTTCTTGTGGAATTCAAGAACTGAGAAGGAGGAGGAGGATCTGATAGGCAGGGGCATATCATCCAGGCTTTAGGAGCAACCAGCCTTCTTCTTTAAGTGAACATTAGACAAAGCTCTGACCGAGGCATTCTCATGGAATAATGAGAAGATAGACAGGTGAGGGCCTCAGCCACCGCTGCGCTCCATTGTGGCATTAAGATTCTGACTATAAGACTTTTAATTTTCCAAATTCAACCCACTACTTCTAATCCTATATTAAGAAAGTTGGCATCAAGTGCGAGGGACAGCCTTGTTACACCACATTGTAAGCCCGAGCTGAGTCTCACTTGTAGATGACAGTAAGTCAAACAGCTTTCATTAATACAGTTCTGTGATTATTATGCCTGCTGCATATTCTACTCGAAGGTCACAGGTTCTAATCCCAGTAGACTGAGGTTACTGTGATAAAATGAGTAACCTTGAAATTGGTATTAATAAACAAAGCTGTTATTGGGGTTTTTGGACTGAAAGACTGTGGTACCAAGTGCCATTTAAGAAATAAGACAGCTGTTTTTTGACAATTGTCAATAATGACTATATAGCAGATATCCTTTTGTTATATAGCAGCGACACAATACCCTATGCCTACATACCAGTGCAGTGTGCATTCACAACGTAGTTAAAAGTCTTTTTGTAAGCTACTCTGCCATTGGCTGCCACACACATGTGTGTACGGTTCTTTTCTCTCCCAGTACATGCAGAATTGGGATTGGCGCTTGTCCCTGTTTGCTGGTGTTGTCATTTGAATTATGTTATATGTTTGCCATTGTCTTGCAATCTAAATTCACTGTCTATGTTTTTGGTCCGTGGAGCTTGAGACGTTCTTATCCGCATGGTGGAGAAACCTGGAAGCAAGGCTTAGCTGAGATTGGCGGAGATAAACTTGCAATGCCTTGTTAAGTTGGTTCTGAGCTGCAGAAGCTATGACCATTCGTAAAGAAGAGAGACAGGTGGACAGGTGAATAAAAGCCCAGTGCCGTTGAAGTAGGACATGTGACTCCCTATACTCCCCCCCCCAGCGCCTTGAAACCCTCACGGGTAAGTAGTGCGCTTTACAAATTCCTGATTGATTGATTGATTGCCTTGGGTGAGGGGATGGAGGGGTGCGGGTGTGTGTGTGAGGGAGAGAGAGAGAGAGGAGTAGTTTTGAAATGGGCGTGGCCTTGATTGCTTCTACATAGTGTTATTTCTTCTGTGCAATTTAGACGCCTCGTTTTTGATGTGCCATAAGGTAGTTGATATTTCTTGCACCTGTTAAAAACGGATTTCCGTTTAAATTTACCAAGTGAGGTAAACAGCAACAATTATGAGTTTAGCCCTATAAATGTGGCATGAAATGATTATTTTTTGTACGTCCTGCACCTAAAATGGTTGTGCGCTTGTATTTTTCTGGGCGTCTGCCTCCCGGTGAATTTCTGCTGAGATCTATCAGCGGATTTAAACTTTATTGACCCGGGTAACTAATGGGCGTTAATGGTTTACTATCAATTGAAGGATAAAATAACATTGGGTACCTTAGAAAAAGGGCTGTCTACTACATTAGTCTCGATTTAGTTTTGTTCCTGCATCCCGCAAACCAGTCCTTGAATATCATCTGCTTTTTGGTGAAAATCTAAATCTTCTCTTTTTGTACATATATTTGACTATGGCACAGTGTGCGTTCCTAAAGGTGTCAGTACTTCAATGTCTCTCTTTCTCCTCTTAGAGAATCATTTACATATTAATGCATTTATTCTATTCATTGTAATTACACATTCATGAATAGACAAAGAACCCATAATTACCAATGTTGCAGGAATTGTTCAAAATAAAATAGCATTCATGGGTTTTAAACATATGCTTTCCAGTTCCAGAGGTTTGATTGATCTCTCCACAGAGTTGATCTATGAGGTCTCGGTGCACATGGCCATATTGGAGGTTCATTGGCCTAAGCCACTGTGTCAAATGCAATGCTTGTGGATATCGGTGCCCAAGATAAGGGTCAAGTACTGTGAGGATGGGAGTGCTTTCCTTGCAGCTGTGTTTTGTTAGGTGGAAATAGCAGTGTGTGCTAGGGCAGAGGGAGAGGTGCATTGTGAGAGCGAGAAGGTATAGTCCTAGCTTTTTTGGAAAAGCATATGGGCTTTTATAATGGAATACATGTGTGAGTGTGCAAATTACAAATGTGTAAAGCTATGCGTGACCCCACAGACATAACAACAATGTAAGAGGGTATAAACCAATATCAGGCTACATTGGTAATGTTTAAAGAACATTAAGCGTGTGTCATTCAAAATCAACTGGTTTTAAAGTTTATTGTCAAAGCGGTGTAGGCTTCAGATGGCTAGTAGCAGGGAGTGTGACACTAAGGTGCTTTAATAGAGAGGTAGTGGTCATTTTGAGAGCTGTTGTGGAGCTTCACTAGTGGAGTAGTTGATTAAATAAGGGTGGAAGGGTGTCCCAGTATTGAAACCAGAGGAACCCTGCTCTGAGGTGCATTTGCGGTGCGGCGGTGGTGCCCCACTACTATCTCAGTATGAGTGAGGGCAGCAGACCAGCTTGTTGTGAATTCATATGTAAAGTTAGTAAATCTATTTTGCTTTGGTTTTGAGGGTAGCATTTTAGGTTGAGCCCATCAGACAGCACAAGCTATTGCAAGCTTACCGTGTGCACACATCACTCCTGGTGCTCACCTTAGGTTGGCTTGACTGGCATTCTCATTTGCTTGCTTTTTATTCAGTTGCTTGGCTTCCTCTTCTTCTGTTTGTCCGCCCCTTGCATATTTATACTCTTTTTTTTTATTGGCTGACTTGCATCTGTTGTGTTTTCCCAGAAGACTAATGTATACTAATCCTAGGAATGGCAGACACCATGGAGTGTGAAATATGTTCTTTATTCCACATAGAGAAGTGCAATGCCAAACAGTCCTTGCAATACAGTTTAATCTTAAACACGTATCTGGAACCAGCATTTGATATTCGAATAAGGAACCCCATCATGACATATTCATCATTCCTTGTCTAGAGCGTAAAAGTACATGCATACAGATATGTAAACACAACACAATTCTTCCATTGCGCAGATTTAAGGAAGTCTTTTTTTCTTTTTCATTCAGCTCTCCATGAGAGTGCATTTGTCCTCTAGTGCTCTCCATCATGTGCTTCTTTACCCCTCAAATAACCCCCCACCCCTTTCCTCCACAGTGTTGCACTGCACCCATCACAGATTGCCTGTTTAAGCACAACAAGAGGGACAGTTTTGCTGGGGTATTGCTGGCAAATAAATTTTAAGGGTTGTATTTATTGCTTTATATTGCGTGAATGCACAAGCTTTGGCACACATAGGGGGTCATTCTGACCCTGGCGGCCGGTGGCCGCCAGGGCCACCGACCACGGGAGCACCGCCAACAGGCTGGCGGTGCTCCCACGAGCATTCTGACCGCGGCGGTTCAGCCGCGGTCAGAAGCGGAAAGTCGGCGGTCTCCTGCCGACTTTCCGCTGCTCGGGGGAATCCTCCATGGCGGCGGAGTGCGCTCCGCCGCCATGAGGATTCAGACACCCCCTACCGCCATCCTGTTCATGGCGGGAAACCCGCCATGAACAGGATGGCGGTAGGGGGTGCCGCGGGGCCCCTGGGGGCCCCTGCAGTGCCCATGCCAATGGCATGGGCACTGCAGGGGCCCCCGTAAGAGGGCCCCAAAAAGTATTTCAGTGTCTGCTTTGCAGACACTGAAATACGCGACGGGTGCAACTGCACCCGTCGCACCCCTGCAACTACGCCGGCTCAATTCTGAGCCGGCGTCCTCGTTGCAGGGGCATTTCCTCTGGGCTGGCGGGCGCTCTTTTGGAGAGCGCCCGCCGGCCCAGAGGAAATGTGTGAATGGCCGCCGCGGTCTTTTGACCACGGTGCGGTCATTTGGCGGCGGGACTATGGCGGACGGCCTCCGCCGTCCGCCATAGTCAGAATCAGGCCCATAGTCTTTTATGGTATGGGGAGAAGGGCCATCTGTTGCACTCACTCAGCTTTCTTTTGAAGCAGAAGGTGTCCTTACCATGACAGTTTTCCTACAGATCCACAAATCTGCATCCTGGGGTACTGCAAAGAAGCAAATGGATGACTCACGCAGAAAGTAAATTATACATTGGTAGGCATTTCCCTTTACATTGTGACACATTCATATTCTTTTTAATTCTGTTTAGAGTTTCTTTGTGAAAAGCATTTGAAAAATAAACCATTTCATGTATAAGGATTGACAACATTGAATTTAATATACAATATTGAGCTACTGTAAGATATGTGTTTAAATTTCTCCCAGTATTTTGAAATGTTTATATTTTACTTTTTTAAACAATACTTTACAGACAAAAACATTAGCAAAGCTAACAGCATGGCAATTGCATTACCAAGATGCAATCTGTGTATTTTACCAATGCCTGCTGCAATGGTGAGGGATGTGCAAACAACTGTTGATTTGAATTGACAGAACTCTGCAGTGGCTGCAAAAAGGAATAGCGATAAGGGTCGAGATGCCTTGGTTGATCTGTGTTTGTGTGGTTTCAAACTCGGCAAAAGCTTGCTTTCTAGTACTGAATATGAGAACATTTTCTAAATAAGAGCCAAACTACATTCCTGGGTAGTGTTGGTTTGTGTGCCTGTCTTTGTGTTTTGGGCGGCTAGTTGCTGAATAGCAGTACTATGGTGCATTGCAAGAGCTCTGCCAGAGCCCCAGTGTTGAACGGCAGGTATTTTATGTCAGAGTTTTGTTGCATTGACAGATCTGCCTTTGGAACCCTGGAAGTGAATTAGATAGGAGATGCTGCAGGGTACAGCTTAGGTGATTTGGTGGAGTTGTGTGGGTGCCTGGATCCAACATCATAAGGAGACCTGCAAACCAGTGATGAGGATTTAATGCAGAGGAATCCGTGGATTGACGGAGCAGAGTTAGTCTACTACCAAAAATGTCTAATGTTTTGGTGGCTACTCATTCACAAAGTAGCCTAGTAAATATACTCATGTAGACTTGTGCGTAAATTTTGAATACATTTCCAACATTTCAGGAATTCACAAACAATTCCTGGAGCACTCCTAGGTTAAGCTGAAATAGTTGCAGATTTCCAGTAACAGCCATGTAAATATCTGTTACAACTCGCAAAATTTCCAACTCCAGACATACAGAAACGTGAGGCTCAAGTGCATTTCAACTCAGTAACTTCCTTTTTTTTTCAACACAAGGAAAAATGTTTCCAGTGTAGAATCCTCATCCCTTGAACCCTCAATTTTGGGGGGTTCCATTTTCAGTTCCGTCCCGAAATTGCTTTACTCCTAACCTTCTGCAGGACAAATTCTATGATTGTTTATGGGGCAGGAAACTATATACAAAACAGTTGTGACTCCCCATTAACTTGTGAGGTTTGGGAGTTCAACAACCTTTGCAGATGAACCCACAAATTTACCCTTGTAACGAGTGTTCTCACAAGGATGTCCCACTTTACTGGCAGAATTTCTGTGTGAGTTTATCCCATTCACGGCGGCAAAAATCCACCATTGCGGATTCTGTGAAGTTACTCACATAAATTCCTATAAATGTCCTTAGGGCCATACTTATTTTGAATATGTTTTTACAATAAGATCAGTACATGTATATTGTACATGTTGCCACTGCTATGTGGCCTTTTCAGTTAAAAGATAGTACTTATCTAGATAGTTCACCTCAGTGACTAAACCCACAATGATAGGGCGCTCTGCAGAATGTGATGAGGGGTCACCAGAGTCACCCATATCGCACAGATATTCATTGGGCTGAATGGGGTCTCCCTTGAGGTACTTGAGGCACCTTGGTGGGTTGGCGCCCCACCCACCTGCAGGGGTTACAGGGGCTGTGTTACGCCACTGGTTCGACCTTTATTGATCTTGAGAAGAAGAAAAGCTGAGTGGAACCTGCTAGGCCTAATCAGATATTAATAAAGCTGATGGGCTACAGGCCTAACTTATCAACAGATCATTTAGCAAACAAAATGACTTGTTATTGTTTTTTTTTTTTAAGATCAGATTACGTTTTCTGAAAAAGGTTTACAGGGAAAAGTACTATTTTATTTACATTCTTGCAATCACATTGTTGGTCCTGGTGTCACCCACAATGATTCTTTTCTAGCACCTCATTCCAGATGAGAGATTTTCTCTATATTCTTTACATACCCTCAGTTTTGTTCCCCCTTTTCTCATTCACGACGCTCATCAGTGGTGCTGGAACTGCTTGCCGATTGGTGATGCTGGTCAGTTACAACAACTTGCTAAAAGCACGAAGTTGTGGGAAATCCAAATGATATCTAAGTAGTGAGTGTACTAAATGAGGGATTCCATTGTAATGTGGTGGAAGTGTGGAGGAATATGTGTAGTGTAGGTTATTGTCTCGAAATTTGTGCTAGGGCCGTCGTTTTAACTTATACAAAAATACCACACTATTTCACAGCACAAATGTTGTCTGGTAAAACCTAGCAGAATTTGAAAAGGGGAATCGTGCAATAGTATGAGTTTCGAAGCACTTAACAGAGGAAGGTGTATTATTATCGTGTTATTCCTTATTCTGAGGTGCCTAACTCATAATGAGTAGGTAATTCCACACCACAGCTGTATAGAATGGATGTAGTATTACTTGGTCCTTCTTATAACGATCCCCATTGTTTTTCAATGTCGTTTTTTTTTTTTTTTACATAATTGAAACATTTAGTTTGTGAACCGTGAGCAGGTTTGGATCTTACAGGTTGGTTGACATAAGCAGTCCTCTCTTTTCATTCTCTCTTGTACTCCAGAAAGGGTGGGACTCGGGCCTTCACTTTTGAGTCAAAGTAAAGAAAAGTAAACACTGTGTAAAGACATTAACTGCAGCTGATCAGAAGATGTCCGACATTTGACTGCTTTGAAAAAATATTGCATGTTGCAAGATAAACATGCAAAGGATACTTTATTTTTAATTTTCAAAGTGAGCTCCTTCAAGGTTACCCATGGGTGCCACAGCACCTCCCGCACACCTAGTTCCGGAACCGCTGACCCCCAGGCTGTTCCCTTGGCTTGCCTTCATTTTGAGGCAGGACAGGTAGAGTGGGCCCGGGGAACAGCAGGCTGGGCACGCAGGTCCAGACAGGCAGGCCCCACTGACGCCTCTGTGGTGGAAGGCAAAAAAAAAACCAAGAGGGGATTATTTTGTTAAAACGTGTTTGAAAGCAGGATCTGTGGCCAGTTTTTCACCCTTATTTACACAGGCTGTTCGCAGACGCACTGGGGGCTGTTTTGGTTTGGTATTTATTTCGGAGCCGAGCCAAGTTTTCAGTAGCCTTTACTTACCTGAGGCCTGGCCTGCAGCCAGCTCTGGGGATTTGAGATATTTCACGGATAGGGGCTAGGCTCGTGGTGCCGGAGGGGAGGGGGCGTTGTGGAGGGGTCCAAAGACTGATTTGTAACTTGGTCTTTAAAAAGTACCAACTGCGAAGAGAGGGTGCATTATGGCAAAGTTCACGTTCACATTTGTGATCGGGAATGCAGCACTGTAAATGACATATTCAGTGTGAGGGCAAAAGAGACACCGGCCCTTCTGTTCTATGAAGAAACATTAGTGTCCAGGAGTCCAAAATGGGATATGAGAGCTCAGGACAGGAAGTTAATATTTTATTTTAACTAAAAAATGAAGAAACTCAGGCAGAATGCACCAATGAAGCCAATGGGAGAAATAACCCTGGCCAAGACCGGGACTGTGCTTCTAGTTTAGAGGGTGCCATTCACGAATTTAAAGGCGGTGTTAGTTTTCTGCACCAGTTTCTTTCACCTAAGCTTCACATAAGCCTGAAAGGTGGTCGAGGGGCAGAGTAAGCAAGCAAACCAACTGGGCTCTGTGGTCCCATAAGAAGGCCTTGAGGCTGCAAAATGGACAGACTGTAGGGGGCTGGAGTTTTATGTTTCTATCAAATTATGTGCTGCAAAAATAATTTAAAGTTTTATCTATACGAACCTACGCCCCCCCTCCCTGCCCCCCAAACTAGCCTGCACAACAAGGTATAAGCCAGAAAACTAACATACCTCCCAATACAGCAATACCTCTAATCATATCAAGCACGCAAACCCGACCCTCATTAGGGCAATTTGATCCATCCATTATGTCTTTCATATTTCCTCTCACGTTTCCTTCATTCCTTTCATCCTTCCTCCTCCCATTCATTCTTTTCTCTATCTACCCATCTTTTGAGTCTCATCCTTACCTTTTCGATCCTAGCATTCTATCTCATGTTCTCCTTTTCTTTTTCTCTCTGCTTTCCCCCTACTTTCATATTCTCTGTTTCTCCTTCACTGTGCCCGCCAGGCCACCCCCCCCCCCCCCCGCGCTGTCATGAATTCCGTAAAAGTATTAATCACGAACATTTTTTTTCCGGCAGACAGAAGATACCCGTAAACAAACAAACAATGTTTGACTGGGACTGCATTCACTAGCCCATCAGGGCCACTGGTGGCGTCCGCAACTCTGCTAAGGTGGGAGGTTGTCTGCGCGACTGCTACATATGATGTTAATGACCTGTGTCCAGAAACGTGGCCTATGCAAAGACCCTGGCGTGCACATGGTGTGCATGCTTAGAAAAGCACATTATGTGCAGGCAGCCTAGGTAAAGTTTCGAATAAGGTAATTAAAACAATTGCCATCCCTTGATCATCCCCAGCCGAATACTCAGGTGGCCCCTTAGTAGTGACACCCTGTGATCATACATCTCCGCGCATTCCTACGGAAAACACGCCCGGGCGGGGGCAGTGCCTATGTGTGGCAATGTATCTAGCTTACAGTTTATATGACTGGACATTCAGCAGGGGCTGGCTCCGTGTTATATCCTTCCATTGCCGTTAAAGAAAGCACCTTTGGCCAGCATTTAGAAACAGAAAAGAAAATCGTGTAAAATTATTTTCCTCTTTGACTAACATTGATCAGGGGCAATTCCAGACGGGAAAAGCTAAAATAAATCCCTTCTTGGCTTTGAAAATGGGGAGTCTTCCGCCTGAGTCGGGGCTGTTGGTATGTATGTCATTGACTTGGTAACAATTACACTGTTTTCGCCTGTATCAGTCCAAGGCTTCTCAAGTCGTCTTTGATAGGTAGCTGTGCCCTGGCAGACAGACAAACGGGCCTGCTGCTCGCGTGGGCGGAGGCTCAGTTTTGGGCACTCCAGTGAGGTAGAATGAGCTCACAACATATTTTTAGATCACTGCAAACTGTCGAGCACAAACCAGGAAATTCGGTGTTTTTGCAAGCACAGCATGCACCAGACATGAGGGGGACCCTGGCGTCCCACAGGCTAGAGCCATGGCGTACTGAGTGCCCACACATAAGAGTGTGCTGGGTGATTGGCGTTGGGCGCCTGTGATTCAGTGCCGCGCACACAGGCTCATCTCGATGCCACCCAGGTAACAGCAGGCAGCACACGCAGCCCTGCTTTGTGTAACCTGACAGGTGATAAATGTTATTTTTTCCAGCAGTGACACAGAAATGTGTACACTTGCATTACAGCGTGTTTCCAACATTAAATTGGGTTCTTCGTGTGTAATTAGAGGAATTTAAGACACTCCCGGGAGCTCTAATTTTAGCAGTAAGGTAGAGGGCCCTACCCAATTCCGATGAGCACTGACGCATTTCGATTTTTCCATTTCTGTGTCAACACCACTCACCTATTACGCATTTTCCGCAAGGCGACCGTAAAGAAGGCAGTTACTTCTCGGTCGTGTGCCCCTAAATTGTCAACATCAGTAGCCCCCCCGAAAGGGCAAGAATGCCTCACGGAGGGAGGAGACAGAGGAAGGGTGAACTAAAGTGGTCCGCCCATCATCTACCTGGGGTCATTTCCTACACATTGTGCCTGGGAGGAAGCATGATGGACATACCACAGACCAGTACTGACATAGTATATAGTGCAACCCACAGACTGAAATGTCTCTTGAAGCTTCAAATATAATATTTTAAAAAATGGAATATTGAGAACTGTACTGAAGATAATGGAGTGCCTCGGGGGGCAATAATTGCTGAGATAGATCATCTGCCCCTCGTTCCAATATGTGTTTTTATGTTTCTCCCTTTTTTTAAAGAGCATTTTACCCTTAGTGGGTGAATGCACTAATATCCTGTGTAGGCCATCTACTTTGGCTATACCAGTTGCTAAAGGCCCTCTCCATCGTTATAGATCCCTACTTGCAGCTTGGGCCTATAACTCGGGTTCAGGGCCTTTAACAACTGGTATTGCCCTCAGCAGCTAGCTATTATTCTATATTATGAGTTCCAGGTTAATTCTGGAGATCAACATTTGTCTAAGTTGTTAGGGCGGAGAAAGCTATGGACAGTCAGCATTTGTCTGGCAGCCTTTCATAGGAACCAAGCAGCCAGATGACAGGTGATGGGCAGAGGTCATGTCTGCCTCTTGAAGATCAAGATGAAGATCTGGACTTTTAAGAAAAAGCATCACCTGACCTTATCATGATTATATTTTGAGAAACATCATCTCGATTTATGTTACCCATACAAAATGGCTGTAGGCTCATATTTGTACGATTGAAGCAACTGCCTAAAATGAGCAAGAAATACCTAATTATGTTAAATTGTCTGTAAAATTGTATTTACCTACTGACTTGGGATTCTATTATGAGGATGGAAAAATTATATGGATACTGTAATATGTTACTTTAAGTACGTATACAAGGAATTACTGAACATGTAAAGTGCTACACGCAGCTATACTTAAATTAAATAATTGATTTTCAAATCAGTGGAAATTCTGGAACAGGTCATGGGTTTGCGCAAATCAGGTATTGACAGAGTTGGACTGTGTTGGGTGCGATCCTTTTGTTTTACCAGGCAACCCTGGCATGTACAAGGTTGGAGCCCATGTGGGGCCTGTTCGTGAATGGCAGCCAGGGAATGGCGGACTTAATTTGTGGTCAAGTTCTAAGCCTCAGAGTGAAGACTTACAGTGTGCTCTGTCCAGCTATTTTTATTTATGTCCTTATATACAAACATTAAGCAGGGTTCAAGACATATACGTGCTCATATGGCATATGTTGATTAAGGAATACCATGTACAATGTTATTTATTAGACAGTTAAACAGGTTCATCCATCGGTAGGCCAGAATTCACACTCCGTCATTCCATAAATCTCTCCCTGGGGTTTCAACCAGTCCTGTGACTCCTACAGTTTCTGTGCGGATTTAGGCTTCATGGTCATATCTACACAGTGTTTGACGTCTGGCACTTGGGAATATTCATATGTCCAGAGTAAAGTATGTAGAATTGATTCCATCATCCCTATACAGTCTCAAACTTATTGGATTCTACAGTCAAACTGGCCCATAGGAGAATCAGGCATTGCCTGATAGGCTGTTCTGATTGGTCAGTGTGTGGGCTGTTTTTTTAAATATATTTTGGGCCTGTTTAATGGTCTGGTGGGTCAGTTATTACCATTATTGTCCCAGATAATAAAACGAACATTGCCTGCAGCAAGCTCAAATCAATGCACTAGTCCATACCTTCCCAAACACTTACAAAGCCTGTCTACACGTAAAAAATTGCCCTAATTTGTAAATATGGGTGGCTTTTTTTCTAATCTTTCTAATTCACTAATGGGGGGCACTTTTATTTTAGTGCCGGGGCCTATTACTGCCCCAGTCTGACTGTGACAGCCTCTGTTCATATACCCGAATCTCTCGCCTCCCAAAACATCCACCCATCCCCATTACCTATTTTTTCTTAGCAATACCGATGACCACCATTATTGTGAAAGTTCCCTTGAATAAAACTGTAATTTTGTATGAGGAAGGTCTGTCTTGTGGGACACCCAGCAGTACAAATTGGGATTGTGCTGGATTGTGCTGTCTAGAACATTGCTTAGCTCTTCCAGAATCGTGCTCCAATACGTCTGAATCCCAGATCAAGAATCGTGCTCCAATACGTCTGAATCCCGGATCAACCCCATAATGTGTGATAGAAGGAACCTTCAATATTGTTATGACTCAAGCATGCAGGCTTTTCAGCTTACCCCATTTTGAATAACTTTGCCCTAGCTAGGTACGTTCTATGGAGGATTTTATATTGAACGGAGAGAACCATACTCTTATGGCCACTTCGCCATGATGCATCAAAACGCCCTCCCAATCCACATCTTCAGGGACCCCTAGGTCCCCTTCCCATCGGTGTCATAGGGTTTTCGAGTTTTCAGGAATATTATTATTATTATTTTATATAAAGAGGACAGCACCCCCCTCTGCAACAGGCCCCGTAATACATGACACTCGAGCGGAGTAAATTCCGATATGTTTCCCATTCAATAGCCTCTGCGTGCAGGGGTACTTGATTTGGTTATATTCATAGTTGTGTGTGTGTGTGTGTGAAAGTCTGTATCCCTCCTGCAGCCAAGACTTACAGTGGTGGGATTTCTGGACCTGAATTTAATGAAACTCATCAACTATGTTCATGATACTCAGCTGTGTATTGTCTGTCCAAAATATAATCTATCAAAGTCAGTGTTTTGATTCAGTTGAGGACTGGAAGTCCCAGCTCCGCTTGAGCCTCAATCTAACAAAGAAATGTACTTTATTGCTGTACATCAAGCTATCGCTCAAGCTGTTGCAGGAGCAGCTTGGACGTGAAGAACAGACTTCTATCCTGGCCATTCATGCAGACTGACTTGCATATACTTTGGAAAGTCAGGACCACTCCAGGGAATAGTTCTGCAGGTTAAGGTTATTGTAAAGTTAGTCAAGGACATGGTTTTGCTTTTTTTATATTCAGAGATCACGGTGCTGGTCGTTCTTCCAAAAACCTATTTTCATACTTAGAAGACAGTCATTCTACACCTGAGCTGGTTGTCGGAGTACGTAAATATGACATCTTCGGTTCTATTCTGTGAAGCGTTCCCTGGTCCACCTGGGCACCAGACTCAAGTATACAACTCAAAGGGAAAGTAATGGTCTGATGCACTGATATCAAACGTTTTCAAGATTTATAAGGATGATTAATCACCTTTTCTTTAGCCAGTCAACCATATTATGAATATAGGAAAATTTTGCTCCCTATTCATAAACATCTAAAGGAATTGTAATTTTTGGGAAGAATTTGTTAATTTTCCTACTATGAAACATTGTAAGATGCCTTTGTTTCCGCCGGAGTGTGGGGGGGATTAAACTGATTGATTTATTTGACTATCTGCACATTGTTTATTTTAAATCATATTAATTAATATCGTATTAGTTATTTGAATTCCTTTATGAATTCACATCTTCTGTCTTGCCAGAGTACATTGGACTGCCTATTTTAGTAGTTTTTAAGGTGGTCCATCACCACGATCCCTTTGCCTGTCTACCCTTTAGAGGTATTACCATAAAAAGTCCAAGAAGTGTCGCTCTGCCTGTCTTGGAAGCAAAGCCATGTTAGAAGAACATTCCTCTTGACAGGGCAACAAGGTTTCCTAGCAATGGGCCCTCCACGGGGTACGGGTTAATGAGTTTCATGCTAGGTCTTCAGATTTGTTGGAATCTCAATCTCCGCGTGTCATGCACATGTTCTCCATTACAGAACGGGAGATAGCCAACCATTTATTGACATTAAATTCCTGACATCCCCACTGACTATTGAATGGGCCTCGCCAAAATGGTTCTAAATGAGCTGTGCCTGTCTCCTTAGAACTAGGTTGGGGAAATTACCTCTGACAGACTTGCATACCACTCATCCCTTTCACCCGGGACGGGATGGGATAGCCTCATCCCTTCGCATACGTTGTACTTTTAATATCTCAGCTAAAGAGGTCTGCCGCTGCTCAAGTTATTAAGTCTTTGCCCATAGAGTGGAAACAGATGGAATAGACTGTCACAATTCTATGGAAAGTGTTCATAATTGTGTCATGTCTAGTAGTTCATAATGTGTCCGTCAAGGTCATTTTCGGAACAAAAAGGAAGGAAGCTCACAATTTTCAGCATGGGCATCTGATTTTGGCACGTGGAACCTTAAGTTCAAGTTGGTATCTTCACCTACGATTTCATTTGTATTAATACTGTGGTTTACACTATTGGTAATCCTAGTTCTGAACAAAATAGTTGTAAATAAGTGTTTGTTATAATTTTATTCTAATTTCTAAGAAAAGCTATTTCTTCCTAAAGGTAACAGAACACAGATTTTGTTTTACAAAAATACATTGGCATCTAAACCCTTTCCCTCCCTTACCAACTCCGTGAACCCACACACCAAGTTGCCAGGAAGAATATGGGACCAGACAGTGCTTAACATTTAGTGAAATTAGCATTTGATTTTCTGAGACATAGCTAATGTGGACTTGCACAATGCAGTGTCACAATTCCAGGTCAGTTAAAAATTTATAACCAGGGCCACTGGAATTATGTGATTGTGCGGCCATGGCGATTTTTGCATAGTTATAGATATGCTGCATTTGCCACATAATCCATCATCTGCCACATAATATGAAGATTTTAACAACAAAAATAATTTCTACCTCCGGTGGTCCAAAAGCTACTAAAATGCAGGGACCCCTGTTGCCATGCAGTAGAAGGCCTGTTACAAAGCTGAACTGGCAACCTTTCTGTTTCTTATTGCTAAACTTTTGTGTTAAATGGGTAGTAACAAGGTGCAATCAATACCCAGACAGAGTTACCGGGGTTTAAAAATGATGACATAATGAAGTAATACTATTAAAAATGTGTTGCATTATGACACATAATTTGCCTTTTCTTGCCACGTAATTTACTCAAACCTGCCACATTAGTTGGCCTTCTCCTGCCACATAATTCCAGGGGCCCTGCTAATAACATGGCAAGCATTGCTGGCACATGGGTCTCACGCCCTCTATAGCTAGAGTATCCTGTCCAATTTAGAGATGTTTATGGACTTTTTAAATGCTATTGCCCATGCTTTTTGCCACTTGCTGTTGATTTAATCAATATTTTCTACTGCTGATATATCTCCATGTCTTGAATTATGTTAGAACTCCCCTTCTGTTTCTCGGATGGAGTGATCCTTTTCCCTCCTTATTCTGAGAAGTCTGTAATGTAATTCCTAGGCATTCTGAAGAGCATCTTTGAAAGCAGGTCACACTACCCACTCTTAATCTACAGATGTCTTCACAGCTCTTGAAGATAGGCACGTGACGTCTGTTAAAGGTGATTTTTTTCTGTAGTTCTAAATTACTTTTCTCTATTGAACATCATCTGTGACTCACTAGTGTCTATCTTGACTGGGGCTTCCAATGGGCTACTTTATTTTCATTTATCAGCCAGGATCATCCTCACTCTTCCATTTTTTGGAAGTGAAGCCTCTGTGTTTTTTCTCTGGGTTCCTGTTTTTTTATTTTCTGTTTTTTTTTTTAATTAAATTTGAATATATGTTCACCTCCAAGGTTTTTATTTCCAACCTTTCTCCTTTGGTTCCATTTGTCTTCAGGGAGGGATATTCATAAGGTCTGACTTATCTTTCACCTTCTAGATGCTAGCTTAACTGCTACCAGATGGCTCTGTTGTTCCTGAATACGATTATTTCGGTATTCTACATTTAGAATGTTATTTGTGGTTTAGGACAACATGTGCCTTGCCGCGAGTAGGCAGGACTCTGACATTGCTAAATGCAAATGAAATGCTGATTGACTGCCACTGGACCCTCAGGTGGCAGCCAATCATTGGCAGTGACGCATTCTTCGCAGTCGGTGAAAAGTATCAGTGGTACCCCCCTTGCAAGGAATAAAATCCCTGGAAGTCAGGGCGATTGATATTTTGTTTAGAAGAAACAACCCCCAATGCTGAAGGGTTTCTGCAAAACAAAGAAGCATGCCAGCCAGTCCCCAGGAGATGGTGGCTTGACAACCAATAGAATTTTCACCTCACCAATGCAAGCTTCTTTTTGACAGGGATCTCTAGGAAAGACAGGCAGCCCCTTGCAGGGAGACTGGAGTGGCTGCTTTGCTAACTTAAATTGACGTGTTTTGTCTTGAGTGTGTTTCTCTAGACTCTTCTCCAGTTTCTCTGCTCGTAACTACCAAAACCAGCTTCAAGGTTTGCTTCATTGGGACAAAAGAGGGTCTGCTTTATATGAACTGTTCACTGCTTCGACCTAGAGGTTTACTGAGAACTGAACATTAGCTTCTTGATGCAGAGACTTGTCACACCCTCAGACTGATCCTTCCTGTCTCTACTTCCTGACACATGTGTATCAGATTCAGTGAATGATGTGACAAACTAGTATGCATGGTAGGCATTAGTGTATACAACCTGCAAATAGATGCCCAAAAATCTAATATTCCAGGGACGAAGTAGAAAAAATGCCCAGCAAACAAGAAAAAAAAGTTTTGGGAGAAACTGGTAAACAGACTTATGTACAAGAGTAAAAAAGCTCGCTAGAATACTACTCCAGGGAAACCCAATATGTAAATGTGTCTGAGAGTAAATGCCCTTTGAAGCCTAATGGCAGATTACACACCTCTAGCAGATTAATGTGCCTATAAGAAAAACCAAGGTAGACTGCTCCAAGTAGAATGCTATACATGAAATGGTCCACAGACTAATGTGCTACTTTGAAAATACTTATAACCTTATAGTACTAAGGAGAAAATGCCATTGATAACATGTAGGTGACACACGGTACCTTATTTATGACTTGTGAGCCTCTTATGCAAATAAATATTTAAGCTGTGGTCTAGTGTTTATCCAGTCACCCGAACTCTGGACCAGGCTGGGATGGAGGATGAGGCCTCCTAAATAGTGTTAGCTGATAGTGAGCAGGGCCTGCTGATACAGCTCATTTTATCAAAATATACTGGGAGGATTTATTGAGTATTTTTTATGAGAGAGGGGGCTGGCTCCTAAAACATGACTGAAATAATTTTCCATCTTTGAGATCCACAAGACGTAGCTGCTTGTTTGAGGCCTGTCACAATCACCCAAGAAAGTAAACAGAATGAATGATTAGTGACCCCCCTACTTATGCAGAATGGTGGTTGCGACTGAAGAACTCTGGTGGACGTACCGTTCCCCGAGGTCGGACCCCAGTAGCTTCCCCAATGTTTGCTCGAAGCAGACATTTCTGCCAATGTCTTCCGAGCTCTGAAGTAACTGAAAGCGAACAAGTAGCACTTTATAAAACTAAAAAAATAATGCATAAATCGCCTGGTTTCCAGGTCTCGCACAAGTATGGAAGGAATCGGGGTCTCCCGCGCTGCCATGTAACCTAAGGAGGTTTGAAAAGACACTTAGCTGGTAGGTGTCCTGGCCTCTGGCTGGAGGGCAGTGCCTCGACTTCAATAAAATACATCTGCTGTGCAGGTAGACTTGTCAAGCTTCTTATTTTGATTTAAAAATGAACTGCAGGTTCTCCGGGAAATAAAAACCTCAAGATCACTCAAACATGTCTCGTTTTGTGCTTCGAGAGCTTGAACAAAATTCCTCATAACTGTTGTATTTAAGTAAAAGAATTATTTAAGCGAAAGAATTCAGAGGAAAAAAAGTTAATCTCCTTCGAGGATTATAGAAGCATGCAGCGTCTTGTCAGGGGTAGAAATGCAGTTCACGGTTAAATTTGCTAAAATAAGTAAAATAAACTCTCTGGAAGAAGAACATCACAGATCAGTCACAGTGGAGTCATTGCAGGGTGAGGCCAAGGACAGAGCTGGTGACCAGTTTACCAAAATCCGGAAATTGCCACTAACACAGTATCTTCTGGCCGAACTGAGATTGTGGGAGGGAACCCGCACCTCTGGGGTACTCCCAGTCACATTTTGCAAGAGAAAGCCTAGAGAAAGTTACAAATGAAAAAGTTCTTGATTTGCACGAAAATCTGTGAAAACAATTGCCATATATCGACACTCATTCAGGGCTCAGAACCTCATAATGATGCGGTAGTGTTGCACACGAAAAAAGTACCGCTGCAGAATCTGTTTTTCCTGGGTGGTTTTACTGCATCAGAGCCCCCAAGTCAAGTGCATTGTGTATTTTAGACAGCAACATGGACAGATAGGATGGACATAAGTGTAATTATTTCCTGGCTCCCATCGGTATTTGTCTTCTTTCTTTATTTGGTTAGTACATAGTGTGCTTTTGACCTTATTGAAATGTGCCTGAGGTCTCATATCTTTAAACAAAGATATTGCAGCCAGCAGATAATTTTCAGGCATCTAATTACGTACATCTTGGTCCCTCAAAAACTGGTCCAAACAAGGCATTAGGTGATAAAGGATTGATTGACAGTATTGATACTCCATACATACAGACTCCCCTCAACAGCTACTTCAGATAAACGTAGACCGCCAATTCGAGGGTTGGCACACCATCCCCCGGAAATACCGATAACACACGTATTGAAAGGTCTGTGTTGTGCGAATGCTGGCCTATATCACGTATGTGCATTAAAATAGAGGACTTGAATTTCTGCACAGATTTCCGCCTATTATTCCTTATTTGATGGCCACTTTTTACAGTTTTGGAGCCTCATAAATCATGAAAGGCCTCTCAGGCCATAGAAATAGCCAGTGGTTAATAATCTGCCACATTGTCAATAATTACATCACCATCTAAAGCCATCCCAGACTATCTGGTTGGGTAACAACAGTGACACAAAGTGCATTGGACGTGGTGAATAGCAGCATGCTCTGACCAAATATTATTTGCAAATCCATGTGCTTTTTGAAAACATAATTTTATTGGGTCATAACATGCAGGGTTCAGACTGCAGTGGTTCTTTGGGATTATCCATTAAGCTCTGAAACAAATTAAATGAGAACAAAACAGTTTATCTTCATCTGCTTCAATAGCAAGGTGTGTGAAAAACCTGATCATTGCAACTCAGATGTGAAGCCTATATTATAAAGTTTCCTGCCAACAAAATGGGAGAATTGCAATGCCCTTTACAAGCTTGTCACAGTGTCAATATTTAAGAAGCTCTCAGTGCTTTGAACCCTAGAGGCAGTTTTATTTCTAGGCTATCAATAAGTCTTTTATCTAACAAACCATCAGTATATTATATTCAGGATTACTGAACAATAATTTGAGCTCCAACCTCTTTTAGGGGCGTCCTCATTTATCCGAGCAAGATTATTGGTCCTTGGCCACCACCATAATTTGTGGTACACAGTCCTATGTTTCTATCAGAAATGTGTTGACAAATCAGTGGACTTTTAAGGTATCACCCTCTTTCACTGAAGCGTAAATTGTATTGATAACCAGTTTATAGAATTTAAAATATCAACTTATTACTAGAGCTGTTGTCTTAATGTATAGGCCATATGCCCCTTCATACTCTACGGTGTCACTGGCTAGTGGATGCTCTCAATACACACAAACGGTTAACACAGCATTATTGGTATGCTACTTCTTGATGCTTAGTAAGAACATTTTGGTTATGAATCCTCAGACCAATGGAATGTTTCGCATGGTGCTGGCTTGGTCAAATAAATAAAAATGGTGGTTATCAAACTGGTATTGGAGCTACAAAGAAAGTACAGTGCAAAGAATGAATTGTACATTTTTGGGGCCGTGTATTCCCCCTCAATGGGTTGCCGTGCACTTGTGACCTAAGAGCTGCATAATTGTTCAGTACCTTTCCCATTGCATGTTCCCTTAGTGACAATATTAGTAACCATAACCTTTCTAAGCCATGCACTGTGTAAACAGATGGGAGTGGGTTAATGTTGGTGACGCTCTCTTCCATCTGAAACTTCATAACAGTGACTTTATGAATTAAGTACTACCAACCCCTTTCCCTAAATCAAATGAATATGTCAAGCTGAACCATCGATCGTCTGCTATGAATTCTATTTAACCAAGCCACCATTGTATTCAGTGCACAGAAGAGGACATGTGACAGTAGGTTGAGAATGGGCTGTAAGCTGGTGGGTAACTAATAAGGTAGCTTTCTAGAGCTGCATAGAAGGGGAGGTCTGGGAACAATTCTGTGAAAGAGCTGATTGCCTACATATTCAGAGGGGATACTGTGGATAACCCCATGAGCTTAAAGGGCAATGCCATTTGAGTGCCCTAAATCTCAGAAATAAGGTATGAAGAGGTATTGCTGTAGCTGAGATCAGAGGACTTTTTATACTTTGGTGCCAGGAGCAATATTGAATGCTCCTGGGTGTGACAAGTGACGATGAATTGTTTGACTTTTGGCAAACAAGACAATATCTCTTTGGGGTGGAAATAAAATGACATAGCTTGATGAAAAATGGACAAGCTTAGTGAGTCATCTTGTCTTCCAATGAGGACCCATTATATGGGCTTGGACAGATCCATTATATGGGTTCAGAGATGTGTGGGCTTGTACAATCATGTGGTGCATGTTAGAGCTGTACTTCCTTGGGCTTGACAGTCCCATAGCTCAGTTCACATATCCGTTTTCTGCTTTTGGCGCCAGATGTTAAGCAGCCTACCTTTCTACAGTAAATCGGGGTTCATTGAGCCAAATATCAAGAGCTGCCAAAAACATGCATACGTATTTCACATTCCTCTTTACAGTCATGGTTCTGCTTGCTGAGGCCTATGGCTAATGCACGTTCCTTGCAGGAGAGGACAGTTTCTTCATTTCCATTTTACATAATTCATGTCCCACCTGTTTTCACCCCAGTATGAAATGCCATTTTGTAGGCCTGGATTCTGATCTCCTCGTGGAGTCTCTACACCCCTCCTTGGCTCTATCTGATGGATTACTTCACCTGTCTTTGGCTGCACTGTCAAAGAGATGCACTTGTAGAACCAATTGCTAATCACAGAGCTCACAGGTTTTACGGGAGTGTCGTCCTACTCTTAGCAGCTTACGTGTTTCTAGGTTGTGCTGTGCAGCGCCAAGAAGCATGTTCAGGAACTTGTTGCAAAAAAAAAAAAAAAATCGTCCATTTTAGGTTCGCACTTATTGGTGTTATTTGCAATACATTAATATCGGTAGTGACATCTATGTGGCCCTGAACATAAACTGACCTGTTGCTTAGCACTAGCATATTGGGTATTAATGAAATTACCCAAATCAATGCACCTCGTTCCCTCACTTTGAAAAGGGAGAGTGGACATTTCTAGGATTTGCGATGCTATCTACACCCCAGATGTACTTCCTTAACGCTGTGTTCAAATTGTAATTAATGTAGAAAACAAACTGGAATAACAACTGTTTGCTTTTATGAGGAAAGTAATGGATGCGTTCCTTGTGCGGATCACAAGATTACAAAAATTGCACCACATTGGATCCTGACAAAAAACACAGGAACCCATTTGAGAAGGGCTCCAAGAATGTGTAAAACACCACTGTAGTAGAGCGAATGGGCACCAACACCTATAAATCAATTCAACTGCCTGTGGGGGTGTCAGAAGGCAATTTTCCAACACAGGCGCGTCGAGAGACCACCAAATATTGACGTTTTAAGTAGCCTCTGCTAACTGGCGTAAGCCTTCGAGGCACGACGGGAAGGGGGT
Organism: Pleurodeles waltl; assembly: GCF_031143425.1. NCBI lineage: Eukaryota > Metazoa > Chordata > Amphibia > Caudata > Salamandridae > Pleurodeles > Pleurodeles waltl. The sequence goes on from NC_090446.1 coordinate 998,894,239, forward strand.
GGGGGGGGGGGGGGGGGGGGGGCAGCGTGTGCAGAGGGAATCATTCGAGACCCACAGATGTTAAACATGTGGAAATGATTGCTCTGTCCAGTCCCCAGAAAAGGGAAAAGCTGACTGTTTGCACAGGAGGTGGCTCGGTTTTGTCAGACCGGTTTGTGGACAGCACGGTGGCAGGTGAGGCGGGGGGTATGGGAGGCGTCTTGCAGGGTGGCAGAGCAGACTCGTTGGCCTTTAGCGAGGCAGACTGCTTGGCACCACCTTTCCCCTTGAACGGCAACGACAGCAATCCCAACAGAAAGGCCTTGTGCGTTTGTTTTTATAGCGAAAATGCTGAAAATATTCAGGTTTGACATTATAAAGTAGTGTGACGTTTACTCCAATCATATGCACACAGGTTTCTTCTTATGACTGAACCCCTCCTGCCTCCTCTACTGGAAACACAGCATTACAGATGCCTCATGATATTATCAATTGTAGTAGTCCATGGAAGGTAGCCCCCTCCCACATACACTACTCCCCCTGCGACCACAGCCATCTGGCTGTCCATCCGCCTTATAAAAGAATGCACGTAGAATAAAATAATGCAGACATTCCCCAAGAAGATACCTCGATTCAGACTTAAACAAGCTTCTTAAGAAAACATCTCCTATTCAGACAGATGCAAAATGTATTCTATATTCAGAATGTCCTGAGGGCATCTTCTATACAGTCTGATCCAGAATACAATTTCATCCACACTTCTATAGAATGCACCCACCCATGCACTCCTAAAATACAACTCCCTAGAGGGATGATCCATACGATAACACTCATCCTCTTTTCTAGAGGACATCTTCCATCATGGCTTCTGTAGAAGGCATCTCTCTGCAGACGTTCTCTAAAAACGATCCCATGCAGGCGTCACAAAGAAGATATCTCTCGATCAGACGTTGCAGAAATCATTACCAAAACATACATCTGAGGAAAATCTCCCATGCATTCTCCCCCAGAAACAAAGTCAGACAGACATCAGCAGAGAAAATACACAAATGAAGAGGCCTTCAGAAGATATCAACTATATAGGCTTTCCTAGAAGATGTTGCTTACTTTGTCTTGTTCCAGTGGGGTAGCAAGCAACTAGTGTACAAATAGGTTTAGGGCCTTATTACGAGTCTGGTGATCAACAGACCACCAGACTTGTGGTGGCAGTCGGACGGCCACAGTTGTGGCGGACCTACCACCACATTACAAAGTTGGTGGGCAGACCTACCAGCCTACCGCTGTCTCTGCCAGGATCTCCGATCCAGACAGGATGACGGTGGTTGCAGGTTGTAATCAACCAGGGCTGCTGAAGTCAGCACCACCCTGCTGATTACAACCTTGTTTTACGCCAGATATTTCATGTCAGTTCAACCGCCATGAAAAGGCTGGTGGAGAACATGTGCAGGGTGCACCTTGCTCTACCTATGGCATGGGCACTTCAGGCCCCCCCTGACCAGCACCTCGAAATGCGCACTGTCTGCTGTTCAGACTGTGCGCATTTCAAGGGTGCTGGTGCCCCTTGCGTGAGGCAGCATTGTTGCCGGTTCTACTATGAGCCGTCAGCAATGCTGCCATACCTTTCCCACTGGGCTGACAGGAGGGAATCTTGGTTCCCACCCATCAGCCCAATGGGTAAGTCGTAATGGGGATGGTGAGGAGACGACGGTCTCCTCACCACGGGTCTGGTGGTTGGCAAAGCTGACCGCCAAACTCGTAATCAGGCCCTTAATGTACACTTTGCCTTCTAACATTCTCAGGTGACCTGAATGCTACAGTTGACTCTCCTGCAGGTGGACCAGGAAGAAGATGCTGGTATCTGAGGATATGATAGAAATGTGCTCCGGTCAGGGATTGAGTAGGATATATAAATCTGAGTGATAGTTACTACATCCAGTTGATGGCACACTCTTCCATGAGTGCTGCAGCATGTCTAAGTTCACCCTCATCACAACATATCTCTCGTACCTACTTATCCAAAAGACATCCCTGATACAAACATATTTTTTGCAGGAATTCCCTCACAGTTTTACAGAAGGTATCCTGCATATAGATTTCCCCTGGTGACATCTGGAATCAGAAGACCTTTCCAGAGGTTATGTACTAAGTAGGATACCTACGAAGGGCATCTCTCTAACAGACCTTGCTCGATGTCATCCCCTAATCACCGTGTATACTTTTACAAAGCACACGCCTCTCGTTGTCTTTCACAAAATGTATAGCGAGTGCTTCCCTTTTAATTTAGCGAACATTTATTTTCACTTCTGACCAGGATAAGTATGACAGAAAGATAAGAAATTGGTATGCTCCTAAAAGCAGTTTTTCAATACAAACAGTACAAATATGTGTATAACTTCATTGCAAAAAATATCCTGTATTCAAAACTACAAAATCATCTATGTTCCCATATCTTCATACATGATATCCTTCGAAAAGGAAAATGTTTTTATAGAGCAGATGATTCTGCCTTGTGTTTAAATGATGTTTGTTAAAGTTTATACAGCAACATTTTTGCTTTTATCTGAAAGGATATAATGGCTTATGAAAACATTTTGGGGACCTTTCACCTAGGTAAATTTGGTTGTAAACATAACTTTATGTCTGAATTTGCCTATTTTTTACCTGCCAGAAATTCAGAGGGATTCAGCTGTAAGCCTACTTAAGGTGAATAGATCTCGACCAGCCGTGGAGAAATGTATGTAGTCGTAAGTCACATTGAAGAGGTGGGAACGTGGGCATTCCAAGGTGTGGTATGTCTTTAAAGTTTGGGAATGCCCACAAACTTGTACAATAGTGGGCATTCCTAAACGTATTTCCCTCCCCATTCCACCCTGTAAATGGTCGGGAATTTACATTAGCACTGAGCTGCAAAAATATTTTCACTGAGAAAGAAGAAATGCATTTGTGCAGGGAATCTTTTTCTCCTTGTATAGCTTTTCCGCTATGGAGAACTCCGCACTACTAGAGTAGAATCTCACAGGGAAAGTCACATGACCTTTCCAAAAGCATGCCTTTAAACCTGCACCTCGAGCAGCCTTCCTGGCGTATTGCTGTGAAAATTTGGGAATTGCAAAAGTAGGAAAAGTACATGCAGACAATGTTCTCACATATTTTTCCTTTTTTGTGTGTCTCAGACTATTAGTTATTTCAATTACTAACTGGACTTTTCTTGCCACACAAACTGAAAATAAAAAATAAAATAGTTTACATAAGCAAGGCAATTCAAAGCGCCACCGTGAGCGTGAAGGAGACACACAAAACGAAAAAGAAGTTTGTTTGCAGTGAAAGTTATCAGCAAACGTGCAAATATCCATGTAACAGGGTCGGTCCCAAAGGCGGTAACAAAACCGCCCTTAGGAGGGTCAAACATAATACATTTGCCAGTGGAAAAAAAAAGATTTTTGAAAGGCAAGCCCATGAACGAGTGACAGTGATGGGCGTGGTTAAAAGCCCAGATACATACTCACACGTCGGAAAAGCAGCGCTTGCGCACTGCTATGCTTGAATTAACAATCTGTTGTAAAATGATACCCCTCAATACCTGGCTGGCTCGGCTGCAGCATGAGCCCAGAAACCTGGCTATACCTCAAGTTGTTGTCAACATATGACATTTACTACCACCGCTCCTGCTCAGTCTCATCCAAACCTGAATGCCTGCTGTATACCTCAAATTAAACTTGTTAAAAACTAAATATTTTCTATTTCATGGGGCTACAAACTAAAGCCCAGTTCAGTGCTGACTACTGGATGTGATCTAACGATGTGTACAAATAAACTTCCATTAGTCGATTTGAGCAAAGTTTTTGTTGCGAATCTTATTGTATTGATTACAAACAGAGAGAAAAGAAGCAAACCAATCAGAGATGAAGTTGGGAAAGAGGTTAAACATTACCGGATTAGAGTAACACATTTCATAGTGATCAGAGCATTATTGAGGCACAACTTTGTCTAGTTTACCCTGGGTATCAGAAGTCCCATTACATCCTCCATCTCCATTAAAATAAAAAATTACCACATTTTTAAAAGCCATCTAATGTCAGATTTGCATTCTGGAGAAGACGTTTTCATCCATCTCTTGCAAATCATATTATATTCAAATCATCCATTCTAGTCCCGGCTATATATGGCTCCTCTGTAATTAACCATTCTCTGAGGTCTCGGCACATAGGTTGTAAGATAGGCCAGTGTCTCTTTTGGCAAGACGGCATAGGGCCACCAACCTACAACACAACTTCCCCCTTTTTTATGATTCTGAGGCAAGCCAAAAACACAGTATTTCATCAAGGAGTGATCAATCTACCTACCGTGGCCAGTACCTGGGTCTTCTCCTGTTTCCAGTATGTCACCGCAGTCGGACATGACCAGACCAAACATATGAAATCTGCTGTTCATGCTAATTATATTCACAGGTTAGCATTAGCTAGTAGTAGAAGTAGAGAGCAATGACGATGATGATCAGCCGTGTGAGGTGTCTTTTGACAGGGTGTTGGGTTTGGAAGAGCTGTATTCTCTGCTAACGTAGGGTAGTTGCATGTAGGAGGACGTGTTGGAAGTACATTGAGGAGGATGAGGTGTTTGATACAAGGTAAAAGCTTATGAATGGCTGATAGCTTGAATAAAGAGTTTTGCATGGCAAATTGCAAACTTTGTACAAAGTGAGAAGGGAGTTGGTTGGAGGACAAAGGATTTATTTTGATCTGATGGAACAAAATACTGTCTCCTGTGAATCTGAGGAAGAGGAATGTCGAATAAAAAGCAAATGGTGTGGGAGAATATTCTGGTGGATGTAGAAGGGTAGTGTAATGGTTCTCCTGAAAGCAGAGTGTGAATCGATGGTCATTCCATTTGTGGTGATATAGTGAAGATGGTTCAGAATAATAGGAACCTAGAGCAATGAGCTCAGTGAGGCATTTTGCCGTGTCTTTGGAGAGATACAGATATGCAGTAGTTTTGGTGGAATGTTTTTCAAAGTATCCAAATGTCAAGTCAGAACAATGCCTTGTAATTGAAGGAGTTGCTTATGAATGAGTGACAAATGTCTTTCAATGGCTCTCAAGTCGTACGGATTTGAGATAGCAATAGCATGTTTGTTACACACATTTTATATACAGTTATTCATTACTCATTTTTCCAAGCTCAGAAGGATGAAAGGTTGAGTCAATCTTGCCAGTATTCGAACCTTTAACCTGTTTATCATGCACAGATCTTAACAGTGCATCACTCCACTTGTTTGCTAAGCTGCCATACTGGCTATACCTGGAGTTGTTTGCTATGGTGTCTTTAGCTTGTGTGTGGGTTGTGTTATGTTGTGTATTAAGTAGGGAGATGCGTGAAATCTGTAGTGGTGCATGTGTTGTGGAATGTGCCTGGATGAGCCATGGATGTATAATGCATGCTGGTGTCCATGCAGGTGTTTGATGACACAACATGCCTCATCCCCGATTCAACAGCTTTCTTGTATCTGAGATATGGTATTGGAAACGGTGTCTCACCTTTAAAGACCTAAAACAGTGTTTACAGACCTCTTCTTGATGTGCTTTCCCTGTTTTTATGTGCTGTACAGTCACCCAATATTTGGCCTCCCTTTCACCACTCAGTAGTATTGTTCTTTCTAATAACAAACCCTCTTTCTTCTCTGTCCAGTGCTTGTATCATTTTCTCGCTTTCTCTCTCCATCTTACCTATCGGTCTACTCTATTCCCCTGGCATCCTCTTTCAGTCTCAGTTTCACTTTATTCTTCTTTCCCACTCCCTTTCTGCCTTTCCTGTTTTGCATCGCTTCATGTATCTCTTCCTTCACCTTGTCCTCTCGCTGGCTTCAGTTATTTATTGTAGCACACACTATTATACCAATGGTCTCAATGTGCTTTGAATACTTGTTACAGAATATTTGCTTTTGACATTGATCTCGTTTCTTACCTACGTTAACTTCTCCCATAATACACGCTTGTTGTGTCATGCCTGTTTATTATCCCAATAATGCTTGATACATCTATGTTTGATTCCTCAAGCCCACTCGAGATAGCATAGCCACTGTTTTAGTGCAGCCCACTAGTAGATATGCTAATAAGATTAAGTCATGTCCCCTGCATGAACCAGCCTTACTTGGAATATCTTTGGAAAACTTATCAGCATTGCCCCTGGTTAGTGGCATTAGTTACTAATTATTGGGCACTAGACTGGTCAAGAGGAAACTATGTTCTATTGCTTTTTGGAGGGCGTATAGGTGTGAAAGATTTTGTTTGAGAAGCTTTTCCTCGAGCGAGCACATGAACGTTTCTAGCTTCTGTGCCGAGCTTTGCATGGTGTTGCTGCATGGAAGAGAAGGCTGGTAGAGCAAAGAGGTCTGTGGGCATGGGCAGAATTAAAGGTGGGAGAAAATGGAATGGCTACCCCTGCCTTGCTAGGTGAAATGCTATGGGCTTCATGTGCTACTCCTGGACATGACCAGTGAGATTGCTGATATTTTAAATGTTTACCTTTTGCTAGTGCGAGTTTCTGAAGCTTATTGTTGCACGTTTTCCGTCAATACTTATTAGCGTATTGCAAGCCTGAGGTTTAACATTACAGCTCATCATTGTGCTCAAACATCACATTATATGACTTCTATGAAGCCTTCTTGTGTTGAAGGCCTATCATATTACTTCCCCTATCTCTATGATGTTGATGAAAGGAAACCACAGAACTGCTCTTGCAGTTCTCGTGTAGATAAAGGAGATGGTCTTGAATGTTATCGTAGCTCTTACAATGAGTCAATATTGTTTTTTAGAACAGTTGCCTTGGGGGCTGTCTTGCACGAGCTTGTCCCTAGCCTTGCATCAGTACTGTGCATCTTCTGCAGTCTTCTCAGCTGGGGATCTGGGAGGAATGCACAGACAACATTGGCTTGGCCACGGGTGCTTTGAGGACACAGTTCACCACCACGGCATGTAGCTCTGTGGTTGTATCGGGCGCTCATTTTCATTCATCTGAGTTGGAGGACAGGCTTCGCCGTTCCCTGTGTTTCTGTTTGGGGGCATATCTCGGTCTTTGACCAGGCTCATTCTGGGGTCTTGGCAGAGGCAGCATACATGACTGGGTGGCTGAAGATGGAGGGAAGGGGCTCTGGGAGGATGCATGGTGAGTGAAGGGTGTACCACGTGTTGTGGGTTTAGCAGGATGCCTTCTGTCTTAACTGTGTTGAGGTTCAAAATCAAGTCGCTTGTTCCACTCCTCGAGGTACGCCAAACCCTTGGAGAGTGTGAAGATGACCTTCCGCCCAACACTCTTTCACATAGGTTTGGTGTTACATGAATAGAAATGGAAGGAAAGGTTGATGGCCCTGAGTATTTATGCTCCTGGGAGAGTGGGGAGGCGGTCGTGCAATGAATACATGAAAATGTGGGTCAGGGATGAAATCAGAGAGGTATGGATCCAGTTTATCCCACTATTCTGGATTCTTTTCTCATTCTCCCTCTCTTTCTCCTTCTCCTTCTCCTTCCCATTCTCCCGCCCCCTTGTCCCACTCTTACTTCTTCTCCCCTTTCCTCAAACCCACTGCCGCCTCCCCTTTCCTTTTTGTCTTTCTCCACTGTATCATTTCTCTATTCTTTCTCTCTCACCATCTTATGCTCGCTCTCCTTTTCTCGCTATTTCTCTCTTGTTCCCTGTCCCACATGCTGTCTCATCTCACTTCGCTTTCTCTCTCTTACTCCTTCTCTCACACATTCTCTCTGTATACTCCCTCTCTCTCTTTTGCGCTCCCTCTATTAACCCCTCTCCTTATACCTCTCTCTCTCTCTGAATACCTACTTTTTTCTCATTACATTCTTTTTATCTCCTCAGCGCACTCATTCTCTCGCCTCACTGTCTTTCTTTTGCTCTCTTTCTCACTTCACTTATTTTTTTTTATCTCTTTTGCTCTGCTTCTCAATTCCTTCTCACTCCACTTTTCACCTCTATCTGTTTCTCTTTCTCTCATCACACTCTTTCCTTCTCTCTCTTTCAATCCATCTCCTTCTGTCATCCCTTCCCTCTCTTTCTCAGTGCCCTCTCCTTTGCTTGCCTCTCTCTCTCTCTCTCTCTCGCACCTCTCTGGCGCCCTCTCCATCTGTGCCTGGAAGAGGTTAAGACTGCCCTGTATACTTTCCTTGGCTGCCACACTGCATAATATTCTGTCATCACCTCAGGTGCCGATTTATTTGTGCATTAAAAGTTGCCTGGAGGCGGCGGATGCAGACACCCTGGCCTGGTGCAGGCGAACGAGCCTGCAGCCCTCCAACGAGCTATTCCAGAGGCTTCACCCCTTTAATAGATGCATTTAATTAAAGTCATATAACTTACTTTCTCTTCATTTTTCATTAAAAAACCAAGGTGGGATGCAGAGACTGAAAGTAAACTTCAGAATACAAAGTGTGTTTTAAGCTTTTTTTCTTTTGTCTGTTTTTAGACTTTAAATCATCACACGTCTCACACTACTTTTTGAGGTTGTTGTTTTCAAGGCAATTGTGAAATTGGGAGATGTTATTTTAATGATGGTGTACTTTTTATACTTAAAACTCCTGCTTGGTTTACAGTATTAAATATGTAACGCATACATGTGTGTCCAAATGGTCTATGGGGCTTGAATTACATTTTTTCGGTCCCGCCTAATTCACTATTGCAATATAATGAAAAAGCACTTATGGGGTCCACAATTCAATTTTGATATTTAATCTTGACATTGTCAAGATAAAGCTTTCAGTGCATATTGAATGCAATGAATAGAAGAATATTTACACAATGCTATGACTGTGCCCCCTACTCCTTATTTTGGCACATTAGGGACATGAACAATACAAATTAAATGAATGTTTGCAGCTATACAACATGCAGCTATAATCCAATCAGGGCTTTTCAAGTGGCTGGTAAAATCCGAGAGATAATATACCCTATCAATAGCAATACTGTACAGATACTGACACAAGTCGATGACATTTCACTTACACAAGTTCTCATCTCTGCAACAGGTAGAGGTATCTACAACTTATTAAGTTTGTTAGCAGAACATCATGTTCTTCAGTGTTAGTATTTTTCCAATTTAAATTAGCAATTAATTTAGCATCAGATCTCAGAATATTTCCTGGTTCAGGCCACAAATTCAATCTTTTCAAGCTTGCCAATATGATACTTATGAGTGAAAACTATAGAAAATAATGCATCCTTTCCTGAGCCAGAACATCAACCATTTAGACCAAATGCCATGCCACAATAGAATGAGATTTAAAATATCATCAAGTGATAACACGTTTTTCCCAAATTCCCATCTGATTGCTATTATTGCAGATGATGTTGGGAGATTACAGAGACCGCTCAGGAAGCAGTTCTTTGAAAAACTTAAGGCGGTCATTCTGACCGCGGCGGTCGGCGGTCGCCGCCCGCCAAGCGGTTCCCGCCGAAAGACCACACCGCGGTCAAAAGACCGCGGCGGTCATTCCGGCTTTCCCGCTGGGCCGGCGGGCGACTGCCAGAAGACCGCCGGCCGGCCCAGCGGGACAGCCCCTTCAATGATGAAGCCGGCTCGGAATGGAGCCGGCGGAGTTGAAGGGGTGCGACGGGTGCAGTGGCACCCGTCGCGATTTTCACTGTCTGCTACGCAGACAGTGAAAATCTTTGTGGGGCCCTGTTAGGGGGCCCCTGCACTGCCCATGCCAGTGGCATGAGCAGTGCAGGGGCCCCCAGGGGCCCCATGGCACCCGTTCCCGCCATCCTGGTTCCGGCGCAGGACACCGCCAGAAACAGGCTGGCGGTAAGGGGGTCGGAATACCCATGGCGGTGCTGCAAGCAGCGCCGCCATGGCGGGTTCCCTGGGCCAGTGGGAAACCGGCGGGAAACCGCCGGCTCCCCTTTTCCGACCGTGGCTTTACCGCCGCGGTCAGAATCGCCCAGGAAGCACCACCAGCCTGTTGGCGGTGGTTCCGCCGCACTCCGCCATGGCGGTCATCGACCGCCAAGGTCAGAATGACCCCTTAAGTGTGGTTACATTACATACTCAACACAGCTCCAATTAATGCATGTGATTCAGCCTTCGTCACTTATGTAAGTAAAGGGTTGCATGCTCGAATATCCTAGTCAGAAATATTGTCAGACATAGAATAGTGTATGATAGATTTTGTTCACAAAAATAATGACCAGCAGATTATCTATTATTAAATCCAACAGGGTGTTTTTTGAAGGAAATATTTAGGTTATAATAGTTATGTAAAATGATATTCTGATTAGGATTTTCTAGTACCACACAAAACTAAGCGGGTGACACTGAGCAAACCTCATTTTCCATCCATTCATTATGCAGGTGCAGAGAGTGTAATATGCTGTTTCTTATCATTGTGGGAGGGAGCAGTGCATCATGAGAGGCAAAGGACCCAATGGAACATTATGCACTTCCCTTCCCTCAAAATATGGTAAATACTAACATATTGCGCTGGGCACATCTGCAAGTATGTCATGCTACTTTTTTTCACGTACAGTTGGTATAAACATTGATATTTGAGCAGATCAAATGAACAATCACATTACATCAACTCGCACATCAAACACAGTGCTCATGCCTTCACTCACAATGTGAAAGATCACATGACCAATGACATAAGTGATCTCACCACTGACACCACGTATGACATTACCACTGACATTCTGATTGAGGTGACCACATATACGGTACGTCTTCTATGGGTCTGTGATTGTATTTAGTGATGTTGTAATTGTATATTGAATTATTTATTTAATATTATGGGAAGTGGTGTAGAGAACTGTGTAATGTTTTAATTAATATTAATGTTATTTAATTAATATTAATGATACATTACTGTTCACATTTTAAAAGACTTATAAAACATTCTAAAGAATAGATGAATCATGTTTTTTGAAACAATGTTTAACAATAAATAAAATGTAATTATATTTGTAAAAAATTGAAACAATTTAATTTATTTTAACTGAGTTTTTAAGTCCCTGCCTCCATTTCTACTACTGGTGGGTGTTTCAATAAGTGAGAGTGGAAATGGGTGGTGCTGACTTTATTCCAGCACTGAGATGAAGTAGATTTACAACTGTTTTGAACATTTTCTACTTTACTAACTATAGAAGGGCAGTTTGTGAATAGGAAGGGGCCTATTCTCTTGTGAGTGGGTGCATGTCACTTCCGAACCACCTCCCTAATCCTTCCTTACCCCCTCTTTATTCCTTTCTTAACCCCCACCCCTTTAGTAGTAAGTATTCGCATTTTCCTGCCTCTATCCCTCCCACATTTGCAACTAAAATGTGTCCTTATGTGTGCGGAGAGGTCCACAGATGGGGCCGAGATCTCCGCATATAAAAGATATGGACCTAAGGAGGTGTGTGAATAACATTCTGCAGTACAATTGTAGTACTAATATACATACTGCAAAATGCAGTTTGTGACTTGGCCCCAAAGTGTGTGATTTATAACGCAGATTTTTTTTTTCATGATAATTTCTCCGATTTTTGGGGGGAGAGAAAAGGTATTTATTTCATCCCTTCACATCCGTTACACACACGCAGTCACCTTTATTCAAGTAAAACCCTTAAACTACGTTACATGCTGTCTCATCTCAGCTTCAAATTCTGATTAAAGCCCTTATGTTACCTCATTTGCATAGCGGAATGCGGCTACAAGTGCCACTCACTTCAGACGTTTTCTACTTCCCATTAACTGGCACCAAATAAAAAACATAACTTCAGTCTGCAAACCCTAGCAGGCCAGTTTCAGAAGGAGGAAAAAACGATCAGCTAGAAACCGGTTACATTCAGTTCTCACCAATTCATTGAAATTCAGGCCGAGAACGCGTCTAGTGAGTGTGTGATATGTGCTTTGAATTTCAAACTTTGGATGATCTTTCCTGAATGAGTCTAAGTTCACAGGGTTGAATTAGATGCTGCGTTGGCTCCTAAGCTGCTGTTTTTGTAACCTAAGGGGGACTGCCAGGTGACAAACCTGGTGGAGGGGCTTTATAAGTGCGTGCCATGCATGTTCTATTTTCACTTATTGAATTCATAATCTCTGAATTTCAGAAAGAAGCTCTGAATGGATTCTTAGAATTATTAACCGCTATCTTTACATTTTCTTTAACTTATTGCTTGATGAAACCGGGAGGTCTGTGTTTTACGTAAGATAAGAACGTTTCTCCATTGTACTCATATTCACAGTCCTGGCGCTATCCGCAAAGGAACTGCATTTTAAGCCATTCCTCTTTTGCATCGTCTTTAAAGTATCATATTGGGAGCGTTTTGTATTTGTTTGGCTTGATTCTGCTCGATTGTCAAATTCATGAAAAGCGAAATAGTGAATGTATAAAAACATAAACGCCTCTATCTGTGCAATCTTCCCCAAACATTGAAAGGGTATGACGTTTTTTGACTTAGAGTATTTTTTCTAACCAGGAAAACAAAACTTTCAATGTTCTTTGAACCATGAAAAACACAATTCGTTTGTTTATTTCCCTTGAAGTTTAGTTTCGGTATCTTACCTAACGTTAGGTCTTGTTGCGTACACTTTGTCTTGGTGCGTGCGCTTTACGCCCTGGCACGCGCCCCTTACGCCTTGGCGCATGCTCTTTAACACATGGCTTTACATATTTCCCACTAACTGTTCTTCCACCCTCAAGCAATGTATCCCCTTTGGGCTCTGACACTGGGATTTACTGTTGCATAGGGTGTTGTGTGTGTAACTGATAATGCGTTTCTTCTTTGCCTTTGGAAAGTTATGCTGCTGATTTATTATGTGTTTAGCCAATTTATTGCTTCTCTCACCTCGAACCTTGTGAGCGTGTACTGTGGTTTCACTGGTGTCTCTGTGAAACGCCCTCTGGGAGGGCATCTGGATTCTGACAGGGTCTTCTACATCCAGCGTTGGTCACCCGCTCCCAGTCGTGGCCTGGCAGATCTTTCAAGCAGCCAAGCACGAAGCTAGAATGTATGCATCCGAGGCTCAAATACCCTTCGCTGTTCTAGCCTAGCTTCCTCCATCCCCACAGGGTGCAGCACGCTTTTAACATGCCATAACGACGAGGACTGGCCCTTGATTTAATGCAATGGATTTAGTGTCCTGACAGAGTACACTTATTTTCACCAATGTGGTACTACTGTTGCTCTTGGGGCAAGTAACCTTTATGGCCGCATCTCGCTTTGACGAGTTATAATCAGTTTCTACTTTGATATTGTTACTGTGGCTTTGTTGTGGTAATTCCTGACCATGTAGATGTGGGAATCTATCAGGTGATTGTCAAAGCGAGATATCCGTAGAACACTAAAGCAGGACATGAAATGCCACTGGTTTAGAAAATAAATGTGCTATATCATTCCACAATGCCTTAATTTCAGCAGTGGTGGTTTCTTTATTGGGGCATGGGGGTGTCGCCCCCTGTTTGTTTTGCCATGGTAAATGTTTACTGTTGCTTAATTGATTCCATATTTTTTTTAGCCGCAGTGTACAGCATGGCCTGAGCAAAGTCACAGGAGACTGACCTGGGCGGAGGGGGTTTGAGCCTCTCCCCGAACCTGCTTGATGATTGACAGGCCTCCTTGGGGTTCATTGCGCACGTCAAGTTGGACGGGTGCCTTTCTCCTACCAGCCTGACATGCGCACCTGAACCCTCGCCTATCTCCATAATGTAGAAGTTCGGAGAGTTGTTGCCACAGCCCCCAAGACACCAAGTGAGCGCTGGCTGCGCCTGACCAAGCCAATGCTTGAGCTGCTCTCTTGGTGCTTCCTGACATGAACAGCAAGAGAGCAGCATCAACATTGGCTCAGGAGTCGCGGGTGGGATAGGGCCTAAAGGAGGTCAGGTGACAATTTCCATGCTATGCACGCACGCTTGGAGGCAAAGACAAGTCACGAGTCATGTTTGGTGCTGAAAGGGAGTAGACAGTGAGTGTGCTTCTACTTTTACTTACCCTGGATAAAGTAGGTCCAGTCAGGGTTTTTAGCACTGTGGTAGTGTCAAGCCAGGCTCCTAAAGATTTTCAGGTCTTTCTTTCTATTTGTGCAATATTCTTTGAAGCGCCATATAAGTGAGTGTTGTTTTGAAAGCAGGTTCCTCTGAATAAAAAAAAACACAATTTCTTATTCAGAGGAATCTGTTTTTAATAGCAACACCCACTTATTTTGCTTCAAAGAATATCGCACAAATAGCTGATGACATTTGCCAACAGAAGTCGATATATACAATACTTTCACTTTCACACAGAGTGCTGCATTGGTTTTATGCCACAACATAAAACCAATGCAGCGCAGTGTGAAAGTGAAAGAAATGTGTATGTCCACTTCTGCTTGCAAAAATAATCAGCCATTTGTGCAATATTCTTTAAAGTAACAGACAATTGGGTGTTGTAGCCCTGAGGACATGTTGGTGACCCTGCTCCTCGCTCACTACTAATTAAGTGTGCTCCTTTCCTGAACCACATTCCTACAAAAACAGCCCCACCCATTCACTACTACTTAATATTCTGGGGCTTGTCCGCATATTTGATGGTGGGTTTGACTTCTACTCTTCCATCACTTGCTGTCTCGAGCAGTTAGGATGTACAGCCTTTCAGTGGGAGTGCCAGTTGTGCATTTGGAGTAGTTGCTTTTGTTTGCCTGACAAGTCTTAGGATAACAGGAACTAATGTCTTGTGTAAACTGTGATGATTATTAGCGGCTTCTGAACATTTATTTGCTGAGTGAATGTTTTTTAAAATTAACTTTCCTTAAAATTATTGGTAAATCATTCATGCTGAACTAATGGCTGTAGCACCTTGAACTGTGCATCTGGTGTTCATTGCACAAGAACAGTGTATTTGAATATTAACTTGTGATGCTAATCAGGATCAGATGACAGAGGTACATTAAACTCCGCTGCTAAGCGGATTCCTCTGAATAAAAAAAAAATGCATGAAGTCTATGAGGTACTCAGCATTGTTATCTCAAAGTCTGGTATGAATTTCTGTGGTTATACTGAATAAGCAGCGACCTATGTCATTATCATATGAAATCTCTTTATTATTGTAATGACTACACTTTCACAATTGCTTTATTGACCTTCTTGCTTTATGATTATGCTTGAAAATGCACCATTTGTCCACTCTTTTTTAAAAGTTTTCTTGGGGGGTTAACAATCCTGAACCCACCATGTGATGGTCGGGCTTGCTTGGTACGCATGCTCGCCACAAGGCACTCATCCACAGTTTTTATGCCCCACCACTTTCAAATGTCACCGGCCGCCACTGAATTTCAGTGGTGAGATAATGTATTTGGTTGGTTGACCAGATGCCTCTGAAGGTTGTTGGGATCAGAGGCAAATCAAGACCTTAAGTTTTTCAAGATGTGCAAAGTTCCATCAAAAAATACAAGCTGCCGAAGTCTTGTTGGCTGGCAGTCAATAGGCATAAGAAATGCAATGTTTGTGTAGGTTTAGGGCAAAATGCACAATGTTTTATTTGGTAGTATTTCAGCCTTGTACAGCCAATCCCAGGTCCTACAAGACTCTGAAGGTGTGATAGAGGACCTTCAGTGTCACTGGGAATGCAAACAGAAGCAGGATTGCTTGGTAGAGGGAAAAGCAAGGCAGAGTTAGGCACCAGTAGGGTGTTAGTACAGGATAAGAGCTAAAAATGTATTAATGGGGTGCATGATTGCCTGCATATGCATGTGGAAAGATAGATGAAAAGAGGTGGAATGTAGAAGTACAAATAGTTGCTATGAAAAATGGCAGGCCCTGTGAAATGGCATTTGTGAAGTGTCTATATGATTTATTGCTTTTTAGACATTTGTGGGTAAATTGTTCTGAAAAACACAGCTTTCTTCAACATTTTCTGAACCTTCTCATGGAGTGAGTGAACTTATAACAATCTTTGAAAGGCTTGTTGTGATAATCAAGAATAAGTAGTGTTTTCTAGTAATAAGTAGTTGTGTAGACAGCAGAACGTACATTTCAGGAGGCAATTAGCAGGAACACAAGTCTTGATGTAAAAGATGTTTTTTTTTCACATTAGACGACATCCATCAAAAACTCACCATTCAGCAAGTGGAGCCTGTTCCTCTCAGAACTTTCAAAAGTTCATAATAAAACATTATAAGGTAGAACTGTAAAGTTCTTCTGTGAGAGACTAGAACGGTAACAAAAGAGAATTATTTAACAACTAAACTTAAATCATAAAATATCACACCCATCCTTGCTGGCAAATCATGAAAATACAGGAATACGTAATGAGTTCTCCTTTTAGAAATGTATTTGAAAATTGTACGGTAAAATGAACTGTTTGGCCTTTTTAAACTTTCTTTCAGGGGTGAACACTCCAAATCTCTCCAGAAGAAATCGAATTTGCTCACTTTCATCTATGACTGGACTTCAGGGAATGTGTTCCCCTCATTTTCTACCTTCTCCGCTACCCCCCACCACACCCTAGAACTTTAGCAGATCACCAGCTGCCAATTGTTGGAATGCCTCATTTTGTTGTAGAGGTGTCTCAGCTTTATGGTGCTATGTTCTTTTTTAACAGAATGGGTTAGTTGGTTGGGAAGGATCGTTATTTACATCACTCAGTTGTTTCAAGATATCCCAGTGTCACCTGAGGAGGCTCAGTTGGTTGTATAGATTAATTCATTATTTGTGAGACGGCTGTATAGCTTGCTTTGAGTGGTTGCATGTTTCGATGTTGTTTTCTTAGTTGGTTGATAATATGGCTTAGTTAATAAGTAGGATTTCTCAGCTAGAGTTGAATTGCTTGACTGAGGAGTTGGCTGAATGTGGTTGGGAAATGGCTAAATTAGAGACTAATATGGATCTGTTAGGTAAAAACTATGTTGGGTTAATTTGCCATTGTATATATTTATTATTTGATTTATATAGTTCTACATGGCTTTGATAAATCTCTTCTAAACACTGCTCGACCACAAAATGAAAACAGTGCGGCCAACTTGCCTGGAAAGGGTTGAGTGCAAAAGCAGCCAAAGACTAGAGGGTTGGAGAGAACAGATTGAAGGAGAACTGGGAGCTGAAAGGAAGGTGGTGGTGATAATCTTTGGAAACATACTAACTGTGAAGAAATTGAACAATTAAAACATTTGTTGATCAGTAAAGGCTCAAGAGAGCTTCTACATTTTTTAGCACTGCTGCTAGATCTCACATCAAATTGTACCCGGGTTTCAAGGCTTGGCTCTCTTGGTATCAAGGATTCAGGCTCTACATGTTCATCTTTCAAATTTTGCCTCAGGACAAATGTATTATCTTCCCATCTTAGCTTTCTGTTTGATTGATGATGGCATGTTCTTTATTGTTTTTAGTGTTGCATCATTTTCACACTGAGAAGATCGCTTTGAAATGTGCTATTTTCATTTGAGTTTAATATAACGTTTAATATATGCTTGGACGAATTTAACTCATTTGGGTTTGCTCCTTTGTGTTATTAAATGACCTCATTTAGCCGGAGAGATGATTGTGCTGGTTGGTGAGATGCCAGCTGGTTATCAAGAAGAGCTTGAGAAGGAAGGCCACTTAGTTGCTAAGATTACTGGGATAACCAGATCAATAATTCTTTTGATGAGATGCAACTTCTGGTTGTTCAGATTGCTCTGTAGTTGGTAAATAGCCCATTTGGTGACTGGGATAGATCATTTGCATGTTTCAATGGGAATGTGATTTTTATAGACACATCAGTTTTTTGGTGAGACGGCTGTGATTGAGATGATTTGTTTGTGTGTTGAAATGACTTACTAGGTTTTTGAAGGCACTGCATAGGCCATTTCCGATTTGCTTTTGGTCACTAGGATGTTTTTTCAGTAATAGAGATTGCTCATTTGGTTGAATAGCTTAACTAACTTAACTAAGCAATGTGATGACCAACTAAGGTAACTCAGCATTCAATCTTTCTGCACTGATAGGATGAAGACCAATTTTAAATAGATAACATTAATTGAATTCTTATCTGAATTTACCAGGCCCTAACACATTTGCTTTGCCTCATCCACACGCATGATGTATGATGCACTTTAGTTTCCAGAAGCTTTCATTACCATTCATTTTGTTGTATTACAAAATATTAGGACATTTATGTCCATTATGAAATCATTTTAGATGACAAAGTCACATTTGATGATTCACAAAGCATGTAAATATTCAAAGGAATTGATTAGTTTGCCATATAAAGAACTTTGACATGATGTGCAACATGAGAAAATATTATTTTTATTTTGTGATCGAGACTGAACACAAACCCGTCCTGTTTGTTTCGAAAGGTGGACATTTAAAAAAGTTTGACTTTTGCAACATTCACCTAAAAATGAATTGTTCCATTTGTGACATTGCTCTAGCAGGGTTATTGTTTCTCCTTTGATGACCAGGCCAGGCTCAAAAGTACAAAGAGTGCTAAGCAACAAGCGGTTGTGGGGGGCAACCCCTTGCTAAATTCCTGCCCGTATCCACAGCATATTGAGTGATTGGTGGGCGGAGGTGGGAGACTGCTTAAGTACATAAAGGATGGGTGATTTCCTGCCCCTAGAAAGGGGGCCAATCCAGTCAAGCAAGGCCTGTATTATTATTGACCTGCCCAGCCCCGCACCTCCTCTTGCTTTTCTGAGGCTCGCCTCAGCCTGCTGGAAAATCTCCAGATGTCCCCGGTGCCCTATCCACTCCTTTACATGGAACCATAGGGAGCTAGGCTGAATAAGGAAGCATCTTGATTCCCAAGTTTGTTTTAGTTTAACACTTTTGAACACATGAGCAAATAAGAAGAGGTGACTCACGTTTGAGTCCATAACCTTATTGGTACCTGGCCTGGATGTAACGTCTAAATTAGTTGATAATTCCAGCCTCCATGTATCTTATTTTCTTTTCTCAGACTCTCAATCAATGTCCTCGGTGTGGTCCGAGCTCTCGCTGTTGATCTGCAGCAATGGGCAGACACTGTTCCAGGTAGGTACAGGCGACGGAGGTCTGCCTTTGGCACGGCCTGCGCAAAGATTGATGCCAGAGAGAGCTCCCCCTCCACCAAGGCGTGGAGAACAGACTTGGTAGTGAAGCTGAACTGCAAAAACTGTCTAGGCCTGTTCATTAGCCCAAGGGAAGACATTGAACTTGTACTGGAGAGTTTTGTTTCGGTACAGGTGAAATTGGTCTCTAAATTGCTTGGGTCCATGTCGCATTTGGTCGTCAGTATCTTCAACTACAACATGTTTCTAACACAGAATTCAGAGAAATATATATTTTATATTCCATTAAAGATATATTTTTTTGGGACTCATCTGAATTTCTGTACAGTACTGATGCTGTGAAACTATTGTAAATGAGAATAAAAAAAAATTATTCTGTAGAACTTTTTGCGTTCTTTCGAAATTCTGTCCCAATCTAGTCATGCTATGTTTTGTTGCACATGCTAAGCCACCTATCTCGAATCTGGATATTAGGAGGAGACATTAAAAACAGGCCATGAGGATACTTTTTGAGGAATAATATCAAAAGAAAAGTTGACAAAATGTAGCATTTATGTCTAAACTCGAGCAATATATGATTTGTTAGAACCAGTCTGTTGCTTATCATTGGGTTACTCATTGTAACTCTCATTTGCTTGCTTCTTATTCATTAGAATGTGAGAGTTTTCCTCCCTCTTTTTGTGATTAACTGCTCCCTAGCGCCTGGACGCATTAGTGTGTCCTTACAATGCTTGCTTTTTCAGGCGCTGTTTTTTTCTTTTTATATAAGCACTCAACAATACCATGTGTTTTCCAGCTATCTTGCTAGTGTGCCTCTCTTCTTCTCTCCGTCCTTGCACTCTCTCGCCCATGTGCTTCTACCCTGCACCACTCAGTGATGTTTGTCCTTGTGTGCTCCCCTGCCTCTTTCTCACACATGTGCTTCTACCCCTCCCAGCTCCAAATACTCTCTATCTCTTTTCTGTTTGCTTTGTTCCTTTCCCCGCTGTGCTCCATGCTGTGTTCCCTCTCACCTGTTTGCTCCCACCCACATCCTCCATGTTGCTTCTCCCACCGACACCCTACATCATATGTCTTCAAACTGGGGGGCAGGGCCCCCTAGGGGGGCCCGAGTGATCTCAGGAGTGGTGCCAGACTCTGGCCGAAAGAAGCATCATACAGATACTAGGCCTTTGTTTTAAGCAGAAGCATGTTATTGCATTTTTAAAAAGGTATCTGTACTTACCTGCAATGTTTAAATAGGTCTAGACATATTTAAACATTGACATCTTTATAAAATAATTGTGAAAAATTCTGAGGGGGGAGGGGCAATGATTTTTATTTTTCAACTGGTAGGGGCGCAGCATTAAAAGTTTGGAGACCACTGCCATACATGATGTTTCTCTACCACTGTTTTGCTTCAACCCCCACTGGCCCGTGTCGTTTCTGTGCCCCCCCACACATGTTGTTTTCCCTCCACTGTGTTGTTTCCCCACCTGCTTTGCCCCCATTTTGCTTCCATGTCCCACATGCCCATGTTGCTTTCCTCTCCCCCACCCCCCAAAAATGCTTATGATCGACACATAATAAAAAAAAAAAAAATGGGCATGTCAGTTTGTAGGTGTGCACGTGCAGTGTGCATGTCTATAAAATGATGCAGTGGTATTTTTTTAATTTAGCAGTGCTGCACAGCATCAGAGATGCTGTATAGCAGAGTTAAACTACTGACAAAAGCAATAGGTTTCAAAGGCAAGACTTCTTGGCTATGTCAGTGCTTGTTTAAACTTTACAAACTTCATAACGTTCAAAGCTGTATAAGATTTCACAGCAACAGTATACCATTCTCACTGCTTCTCAGGGCTGCTAAGGGTAATAGCTGAATTTGCAGTCTCAAGAGCTACACACTTGGGAGCTGTCCCCAGTTTCCTATGGTGTTCTGGACTTTCTGGAGCATTTCCAGTTGATATTCAGTGAGGCTTAGCTGGAGGGCACTATTTGCTTGTGTGTTCAGAATCAAAACACTAAAATACGGCCTGGTAATGCCAAAGTACCCTAAATGTGAACTGCCCCATAGGAAGTGTGTGAAAGTTCCCGACAGTATAGTATTTTAGAAAGTCCAGAAGGCAGTGACCTGTTTGGCAATGTCCTGCTTCCTCATTAGGCCACCTAACACATCTTGTGCCACTTACTAATGAGTCTTTTGCAGTGCAGACATCTGAGCCACCTCCAATTGGAGAAGCCTTGCTGCCATGGTGGACCTGGGCTAGGAAATCCAGTCATAGTTTTTACCAAGCAGCCCAGTGGCATATGAACTGCTATGTCTAAGGTTTCTAGTAGTTGAGCTAGCTGAGGCTCCCCTGGCAAAAACTCTGTAGTCCCCCCATTTCTAAGTGAGGCAAAAGAAGCATGAGGTTTGCGAACTTGGCAGCTACCATTTTTTGGATGTCCCACATATGCCAACATCTAAATGTGGCATAGTTTCTAAGAAGGATATTAAATAGATGGGGCATTGTACTGCAAAAGGAACCTTTCCAATATACAGCTTGTGCTACTGGTGGCAAGCCTTTCAATTATGAATACAGTGGAATGGTGGGTTCTGTGGACAGGTCTAGAAGGAGGAGTGTGGTGAGGGAGATTCCTCTACCTAGGTATGCTATAGTATAGGCAATTGCATGTACGTACACTGTATTGGCCAGTACTGCTCTGTCTTCAAAGTGTCCAGAGGTGAGTGTAGGTTGTATGAAAATATAATCAGCTGATGTTGAATCCCTGTGCTTTCAGGCTCTACATTTGACACCACTATTTGGTAACAGTACCTATATCCCTGTTACCTCTGTGTTCTGTAGTTGGTGCTCGCTTTAAGTGGTCATAGAGAAATTGTTTTAACATAAAGTTACTACCCCAAAGACATTGAAAACTCACAAATCTTCAGTTGCCTCAGAGCTGTTGATCAATGGATGACTTGGAGCCATCTCAAACTTAATGCTTCCAAAACGGAAATACTCACATGTGGCGACTGGAAAAATTATGACCCGCTGTGCGCCTGGCCTGACGATCTTGGATAACTTCCTCAAGTATCCAAGTAAGTTAAAAACCTTGGAATTACCATGGACTCCAAGGTAACAATGAATGCCCAAGTGGACAAATTAGCACAATCAAGCTTCATCGCCTTGAAGACTCTTCCCCACCTCGGATTTCCACATAATGTGCAGGCTACTATCTCTCTTGTACTATCCAAATTGGATTATGCCATTGACCTCTACAATGGATCATCTCTATCTATTATGAAAAAACTACAAAGCATTCAGAAGTCAGCTACCAGACTACTATTACATGTAAAGCCACAAGCCCACATCTCCCCTGCCTTGAGAGCACTACACTGGTTACCCGTTACCAGAAGATCCACCTTCAAGCTGCTTTGAGCACTCACAAAGGTATACATGGAACAGGACTGCTTTTTATCAGAAACAAAATAACCAGGTACGTTCAACAAAGAAACCTCAGCTCAAGATTGACAGCCCGCCTTAGAACACCACCATACAGGAAAAAGACAATAGGTGGTACATCCTTCTCCGTTCAAGCAGACAAACTATGGAATTCATTACCACCAAATATAAGATCCACGGAGAACTATCTTGCCTTCGACTAGTACTCAAGAGTTGTCTCTTTCCTTCCTAACCACCATATTCAAACAGCAATGGACTGCATGTGCCTGTGTTGATAAATATTTATAATCTGATTATGTGTATATTTTAGATATGTACAGTTCTTTAAGAAATTACTATGTCATAATAATAAATTATACACATACTCTTTAAGCCTGTTTAACAAATGTATATTTACTCATGGTTAAATATATATATTTGTGTATGTGTATGTGTGTATGTATATATATGTTTGCATATAAACAAATATCTGTGTACATTATTCAATGCTTAACATTTCCATAGGTCATTGCATAGCTCCTAGATACGTTTTTACATTAGATACTTATGAATCCCTGCTTTCGTTTTTATATCAAAATGATCAGATGTTTTATCATCATAAGCATTTCGCTATTCAGAAATTGAAGAAAGATAAATGTTAGAAAAGTACACTTATTAATTAAATTCAAATATTACTAATCTTTGTTTATATAGTACTACTTTTCTTCTCATATTATTATACCCATTATTATATTCCTTACACATATATTCCCTTACTGTGTGTTTACATATTTATTTATTTATTACTCTAGTCCTACTGTACTAGAGAAAAATAAAATAAAAATTAATAAAATCAAATCTATAAACAAAATTCAAATGATAAATAATTAAAGTAAAAAATAATTAAAGAAAAGAAAAAATTAAATACAAATAATGATAAAAAGTATATATATATATATATATGTGTGTGTGTGTGTGTGTATATATATATATATATATATATATATATATATATATATATATATATATATATATATAAAATAAATAAAAATAATATAAATGTACTCTCTTGTAAGCTTTACTTTGTCTCCCAGTCACCCTATGTCTCTATCAATCTATCCTCCATCCCCACTCCGACTCATCCGAAACCCATTCTACTACTTTCATCTCCACAATAACCCTGCCTAAGCTCTTCCACATCTAGCTCACCCCAAACCTCAGTTTACTACCATGATCTCCCAAACACCCCTACTAAATTCTCTCTCATTATTCTTACCTTTGACTCATCCAAACCCCCTCCTGCTACTATGATCTCCCTAACTCTTTCCACATACTCTTCCATCCTCCATCTCTCCTTTACTCATCCCAAGCCTTTTCCTAAACTTCCAATTAACACTTCTGGATACTTCCCTCCTCTATCCCTCCATTACTCTAGTCCAGTGGTTCCCAACCTTTTGACTTCTGTGGACCCCCATTTTATCAATACTGGAGCCCGGGGACCCCCAGTGAATCATTATTGGAATCCGGGACCCCCCACTGAGTCATTACTGATAGTTGGAACCTAATAATATTAAATTTTCTAAGCAGTCGCGGACCCCCTGCGGAGGCTTCGCGGACCCCCAGGGGTCCCCGGCCCACAGGTTGGGAACCACTGCTCTAGTCAATCCAACTAACAAACTCTCATATACTCTGCTCAAATTAACTCATTATAATATTAATACTGTACTTATTTTTCCCTATACTAATCCACCACTAATTCCCCTTGGGTTCTGGCGTAGCTTGCTACTCACCAAAAAGCACTTCAAGGCCTCATCAGGGGTAGTAAGCGCTATATAAATACTATTACAATACAATACAATACAATGGTAGTTACGATGGAAGAAAAGGTATATTTTTTCTCTCTGAAACAATTCCGCCGGGTAGTTTCCTATTCTCACTGCAGGCTAGTTGCACAACTAAGTAAACATTGGGTGTGCCTAAAATATGACCGAAGATGGGATTAAGTGATACACAAATACATTAGTAGGCTGATGAAAAACCTTATTAAATACTGTATTGCAGAAGATAACAAAACACAGAGTCATTTTACTGTTCACCAATTTCTAAGCAGTTTAAAAAAAACTCAAGTGCAGCACGCAATTTGGAAAACCTCATGTCAGTACCTTTTTCATATGTACTGGCAGACTAATACAATGAGATGCTTAGCACTTGAACTGGCAACTTCAATTAGCCAATCCCGGAAAGTAAGTATCCTTGTATGTGCTGCATCTTTACTGACATGGTATGAATTACCTATTGTGATGCAGGATTCCCTGGCACGTTCATAGGTTCATCTTTGAGTAGGCAAGTAGCCTGCAGTGTAAACCAAGCAGATTAGTCCATGAGGCAATAACCAATTAGAGGGTCAGACTGGAGGGCCATAAGCTGCAGATAAGGAGTGGTTGCCTTTGGGTGTGAAGAGATGGTGACGAGTGTATCTCCAACTGGGGCAGGGGATCGGATTGACATTCTAAAATATATGTATATTTTTAAAGAAGTCCTTACTTTGACTGTCATGCACCTCATTGATTATATCATCTACAGTTTGGATTTGTATCCCGATTCAGTGGTAAGAGTGATAGCAACCTTTTGAAGGATGAAAGGTTGAGATGAACATTCTATGGTTCAAAGCTATGAGTCCTCAAAACTGAATCGGGCTCCTCTCTGCGAATAATGTATGTATGTATGTATGTATGTATGTATGTATATATGTATGTATGTCGAATTTGTAGAGCGCATTCTGACTCATGAAGAGCATTGAAGCGCTAATATAGAAGGTGAGAGAGGAGGGAAAAGCAAAGATCCAAAGAAACCACCCAAAACAGCAGATAGTAGAGAAAAAGAAAATTACTTAGGGGAATGAACCGGAGAACTGAGCAGGGGCTATCGGGGGAAGAGCCATGTTTTAATCAATTTCCTGAATCTTAGGTAGCAAGGTTCTTGCCTGATGTTCAAGGGAAGCGAGTTCCAACCTTTAGCAGAAGCCACAGTGAAAGCTTTATCACCCCATTTGGCTTTATAAGTGCGGGGGACCTGGATTCGGTAGGCTTTGGAGGACCTCAGATTTCTCTTAGGAGCATGCCAACAGAGCCTGGTGGTGAGGTAGCGAGGACCAATCCCATGAGTTGCTTTATACGTCAAACAGAGCGATTTAAAGATAATACGCTGAGCCACCGGGAGCCCATGTAATCGTTTGAGACTCTCTCTGACTGATACCCACTGTGAGAGGTTGAGAACTACTCTAGCAGCAGAGTTCTGAACCAATTGCAGCTTATTAATCAAGGCCTTGTCCAAATTAAGGAATACAGGGTTACAATAATCCTCTTTAGATATAACCAATGCTAAAACAGCGGAAACTCTCCATTCATGCTGGAGATAAGGAAAACTTTTCCTAAGCATTTTAATGAGCCAAAGGCATGTCTTTAAGGTGTGATTTACCTGACTTTTAAAGGATAAGCGATCATCAAAAAGAATACCCAAATTCCTACTGGTAGTGGTGGGAACAGGAAGCATGCCACAATATGAGGGCCACCAGCGTGAGCTCCATAACTCTTTTCCCGGTCCAAAACAGAGAATTTTGGTTTTAGTGGCATTCATTTTGAGCCAGTTTGTCTTCATCCAATTACTAACTGCTTGCATACAGTTATTGAACCGGTCCGCAACCTCCTCCCAAGGCTTTTTAATTGGGATGATAAGCTGAGTATCGTCTGCATAAGAGGACGGGATAAAACCAAAAGAGCGAATAATATGCTTGGAAAATTATAGCCCAGACTGTCAAAGGTGTTACAATGCCTTAGTAATTGTCATATTGTGCGAGATACAGATACTAACTGATAACAACGACAAGTTGCATCTTACAAGGAAATATCAACATTTTGTAGGTAAACCACTTAGCTATATTACTGATTTTCACTTGTATGTTGAATTGCAGCACAAGACAAAAATACATGAATTCTGCTCCATTTAGCTCATCAAGTCTTGGCTAGATAGCAGAAGCGCTCTCTGTTTGACGCTGTTAATTATTGTTATCTTATAGTGAGCTTAGCGCCTGCCCGTTGCTTATCATTTGTTGGCTTGTGTGGCACTCATCTTTACATCTTTGTTATTGGTCGCTGTTGGCCTAGCATTATTTTCGTTCCTGTCTGTGGAGCAGGGACAAAGCACTGATTGATTCAACTTAATCAGTGCCTGTCCGCTGTGCCTGATGTGATTGAGGTACTTCTTTTTAACTTCTAGGGCCCCGCAAACAGAAGGTGTGTGTGACTGGCAAAAACTTGCCCAGCAGGACAAACAAAATTGCAAAGTTTTATTTTCTATAGTTAACTCATATCTTTTATTTTGCCAAATCTTCTTTTCTCACTTTCCACTCATGTTTTGTTTTTACTTGTCGGAACTGTTGCCAAAAGATGACGATTATCTTGTTCTAAATATTGCAAGGAACATCATTTCTTTCTTATGTGTAATTTTGAAATTATGCTGGAACGCATAATCGTGCAGTACACCCCAGTCTACCCCACTCCAATCCAATCTGCCTCACTCTGGTCTGTCCCACTTCAATCAACCCTACCTCACCCACACCAATCCATGCCACTCAATCCAATATACCCCAGGCCATTCCAATCCAATCTAATCCACCCTAGACCAATCCATTCACCCCACTCCAATCAAAACCACTCACCCCAATCCACACTCCAGTCATCCCAATCTACCACACTCAAATCTGCCCCCATCTGGCCACTTCAATCTACCCCACTTCTGTCAAAAACCATCTGCCCCACTCCAATGCAAAAGAATTTGCCTCACTCGAATCCAAAACAATCTGCCCCACTCCAATCTACCACCCACCCCAGTCTAACGCAATCTGCCCAACTCCAATCAAAAACAAGCTGCTCCAATCCAAAACAATCTGCCCCACAAGAGTCCAACACTTTCTGCTTCACTCAAGTCCCAAACAATTTGCCCCACTTCAATTCAAAACAATCTGGCCAACACAAATTAAAACCAATCTGCCACACTCTAATCTAAAAAAACCTACATCACTCCAATCTGCCTCACTCCAATCCAAAATAATCTGCCCACTCAAATACAATTTGCCCCACTACAATCTAAAACAATACGCCGGCTCCAATCTGCCCCAATCTACAACAATTTGCCCCACCCCAGCCTGCCCCAATCCAAAACAATCTGCCCCACTATAATCTGTCCCATTCCAATCCAAAGGAATATGCCCCACTCCAATCCAAAACAATCTGCCCCAGTCCAATAAAAACAATTTGCACCCCTCCAATCCAAAACAACCTGCCCCACTCCAATCCAAAACAATCTGACCCACTCCAAACTGCCCTGCACCAATCCTAAACAATCTGCCCCACTGTAATCTAAAACAATGTTCCCCACTCCAATCTAAAACAATCTACACTGCTACAATCTGCCACACCCCAGTCCAAAGCAGGCTGCCCCACTTCAGTAAAAACAATCTGCACCTCTTCAATGCAAAACAATCTGTCCCACACCAATCCAAAGCAATCTGCCCCACTTCAGTCTGCCAAGGTCAATCCAAAAACATATTCTCCACTCCAATCCAAACCAATCTGCTCCACTCCAATCCAAAACTATCGGCACCACTCCGAACTGCCCCAATCTACAACAATCTGTCCCACTCCAGCCTACCCCAATCCAAAAAAATCTGCCCCACTCCAATCTGACCCACTCCAGTCTGTCCCATTCCAATCCAAAACAATATGCCCCACTCAAATAAAAACAATGTGCCCCACTCCAGTACAAAACAATCTGCCCCACTTCAATCCCAAATAATTTGCCCCACTCTAATCTGTCCCACTCCAATCTAAGCCAATCTGCCCCACTACAATCTGCCTCACTCCACTCCAAAACAATCTGCCCCACTCCAATCTTCTCAACTATAATCCAAAACAATCTGCCCCACTCCAGTCTGCCCCACTCCAATCCATAAAACTCAGCCCACTCCACTCTGTCCTCCTCCCTACTCCAGTTAAAAATATTCTGCCCCACTCCATTCCACCCACTCCAGTGTGCTCCACTCTAATCCAAAACAATCTGCCCCCACTCCAATCCGCAAACTCTGCCTCACTCCAATCCAAAAAAGCTGCCCCACTCCAATCCAAAAATATCAGCCCCACTCCAGTCCAAAAATATCAGCCCACTCCAATCCAAAACAATCTGCCCCACTCAAATCTGCCCCATTCCAATCCAAAACAATTAACTCACTCCAATCCAAAGTAATCTACACCACTCCAATCTGCCCCACTGGAATCCAAAACAAGCTGCC
Organism: Pleurodeles waltl; assembly: GCF_031143425.1. Lineage (NCBI taxonomy): Eukaryota > Metazoa > Chordata > Amphibia > Caudata > Salamandridae > Pleurodeles > Pleurodeles waltl. The sequence goes on from NC_090446.1 coordinate 998,922,953, forward strand.
CCACTCCAATCTGCCCACTTCAATACAAAACACCTTACCCCAATCCAAACCACCCCACTACATCCAAATTTACCCTATTCCATTCCACTACACCACACCAATCCAGTCCACCCCACACTAATCCAATACAGCCCAACCCAATGTATCCCACTCCAGTCCAATCCAAGTCACACCAATCCAATACACTCACCCCACTCCACCCCACGCCAATCCAATCCACCTCAATCTACCCCACTCAAATACAATCCACCACTCTCCAGTCCAATCCACCCAACACCAATCCAACCCACTCGACACTAACCCACTCCTGTCTATTCCAACCAACTCCAGTCCAATTCACTCCATTCCAATCCAACCCACCCCATTCCAATCCAACCCACCCCACTCCATTCGTGTCCAACCCACCCCAATCCAATCCATCCATTCCATTCCACCCCACTCCAGTTCAATCCACTCCATCTACTCTTCCCCACTCAATCCAATTAACTCCACTCCCATCCATTCCACCCCACCCCACCCCAATCCATCCCACCCCACCCCAATCCAGTCTTCTCCATTCCAATCTACTGCAGTCCAGTCCACCCCAATCCAACCCACCTCGATCCAATCTACCCCCATTCCACTCCATCCCACTCCAATCCAATCTTCCCCATCCCTCTCCAATGTAGTCCACCATACCCCATTCCACCCCACTCCATTTCAATCCACACCACTCCATTCCAGCCCATCAAGCCACCCCACCCCACTTTACTCCAATCCAATCTACTCCAATCAACTCCACTCTACCCCAATCCACCACAAACCAGTTTATTCAACCCCACTGCAATCCAATCCACCCCGCTCCAGTTACATCCACCCCATTCCAGTTGAATTCACCACACCCAACTCCAATCCAATGCACACGATTTTAGTCCAATCCACCCAACCCCACTCCATTCCAATCCACCCCACTTCAGTCCAATAAATCCAATCCACCCCATTCCAACCCAATAAATCCAATCCACCCCACTCTAATCCACTCCAGTTCAATTTAATCCACCCCACTCTAATCCACTGCACTCCAGTTCACCCGACTCCAAACCACCTTACTCCAGTGCTAAACTACCCCAGACCACTCAACCACAGTCCTATCACTTCAATTTATTCCACCCTCCCCAAACTAATCTAATCTACCCTACTCCAATCCACCTCACTCCAGGCCACCCCAATCCACCCACTCTACCCAACTCTACCCCAATCCAGTCCACACCACTCTACTCCACTCCAATCCAGCCCACTACCTCAATCCACTCCAACCAACTCCACCCTATTCCACCCCACTGCACTTCACTCTACACCACTCCACTCTAAACACTGCACTCTATGACTCTGTCTGCCACTGAACCACTGAACTCTGCACCCCTCTGCTCAACTCTTCAACACTCTACTTCCCCTACTTTATTCTACAACACTGTACTTCACAAATCCACCATACAAACCTAACTTTTAGCCATTCTGAACAGCAGCCACATTGGTGTACAACATGGTAAAAACATTTTGCCAATCCAATAACTCTTCTATAGGCAAGACCTAATGGCTTTGCCGATGCTTGTTTTTTGTTTCTTTCTATTCAAGGGATACTGCAGTTCAAAATATGCTTTATTACTACCAATACTCTCTTGCAGTTGTGACCTCCTGGAAGACTTGCTGTGTTGGCACTGGAGAAGCAAAGCTCCAAAATAATAAATAAAACACATTTTAAAACTTTCCCTGAAAGAATGACAAAGCATGTGGTATTGCATGCTTAGTATACCCATTTACCTTAGATTTAATGCAAGGGAAGGACTGGCACTATGAAAACCTACAATGATACTTTGAAACAGGAAGTTATCCCCATACAAATCAGAAGTTACACTTCCTATAGGGTGGCTACTTGTTTGCAACCTGTTTCATGGTAGATTTTATCACCACAGACTACTTAAGACCCATCTCTTGGAGGTCCCAGGAGCTGTCGAACTTAAGCCACAAAAACGTACTTTATAATTGTTGTTGTCCACAAGCCGTCATATCAGCCACGTCACCATTTTCATTTATAAATCCCTATGGGAGAGTATGTGGCTTTCAAAAACTCTCCTTTGGCTTTCATTTGTGGCAATTTGAGGCCTAATTTTTAAGATACATAGATAATGTTGGGGCAAAGAGTCAGCATCACTGGGGTCAAATGCGAGGAAGTGATGGAACAACCTGGGGTGGATGGTCACTGTCAGAAGTGTGACACACACTCACACATCAGCCATACCCCGTGCCACTCCTCCCCCCTCACCACACCATGCCCTTCTACTAGCACAAGGTAAACTTTGTTCACTGGAGTGTAAATATCCTCAGGTACTAAAGTAATCCTCGGAAAGCCTGTTTATTTCAAAGAGATGCTATAATGATGAATGCAGTGCATGAAAGTTGTGAAAAAGCTCATTGCAGGGTCTGCAGTGGAGAAGTATTTGTGATAAATCATTTAGACGCTGGCAGACATGTTTTAGATGGATTAGCTTTCTTGCAATATATTTTAATTTCAGACTTTGCTTGTGGTGCCCTGGTCGAGCTTATCTGCATGCCTCCCAAAAGCTGTTGACAGCTATAAAAAAACTTATTTTTCTGTATATAACTCTTCACTTTCTAGGAACTGGGAGTCAAACAACGCTAAATCTCAAAAACTGCATTGTAGTACTCTTGGAGTCTATGGGCTTGTTTCCTCTCTCGTTAAAGGGTTTCTTGTTTAGATATGGGAAAAGTAACTTTTCTTTTCCTCTCGATTTCTTTCTTGGCGTACGGACAAATTTTGCAGGCCCATTTGCAGAACCTTCCACATGGCACGCACCCAGGCTTGCTCTGTTGGCAAGGAGAAGCTGCAACAGACAGGTCATAACATGACGGGGAAACAGAAATCATGGTGCAACTTGAACTGTAAGCATTTGAGTACACAATGAGAGCCTGGTGAGGGGCTGGATATCTTGATTGCTGGGCGGCCATTTTCATTCTTGCTTGTTTTATGCATGGCAGCCATTTTTGCTTCAGATACATTAGAAGTATTTTTACGGAGAGAAAAAGTTCTAGTGAATGAACAGATTGTTGCTGCCAAGTGGGTTGAAGACTGGGGGACCTGGATTGGCTGTTTTAGAATTGGATAAGAAACTGGGCAATGGATTTCTCTATAGGTGAGGCCAAAGTCAATACATGCTTAGCTTATTCACGTGGTGCACACCTCTTCCTCTCAAAGGCACCAGCATCTTAGAAAATCTTTTGACTTAACTCAACACAAGCCGGGCTTGATATCTTGTTTCACATAGTGGCTCCACGTGGCCATCCGAGCTGAAGGGCATAATTATGCAATTTCCTACTTAAGAAGGCTATCTCAGTAAAAAAAAAAAAAAAAGGGCATGGTGTGGCCTGAAAGAGGCCGCTTACATTTCTCCATTGTTTGACGGCAAAGAGTGGACTGAATACGTGACAACAAATGATTTATGTTAATGTGGCTATGCAGTTCATGGAAAAAGGTGGCAATGCACCACATGGAATTTGTGTAGTTTTACAACCGGAAAAATCGACCCCATAGGGCAATTGCTCATTCCATGCGATGTAATTGTAATTAGGGCCTAAGACTAGTATTGCTTATAATGGGAGCAGGACTAGTGACAGAAGTATGAAGATGTTACGTTTTGTGGCACATGATCACGTGAACTGCATCCCCATACGCTATGCTTAGTCTAACGTTAGCTGTTAGGGGAGCAATGCCTATGGCTCACTGCCCCCACACAAAAGTATGAGGAGAGTAAACACGCAAGTTAGCTGGATGGTGGAATTGGAAGACGACAGAGGAATAAGAGTTGACTTAAGAACTATTTTTGAAGACTTCTACTCTTCAGACTGCTTTGAAAATTCACCATACACTTGTCAGTGTGTGTAGACTCTCTCCATAGTTTTTTTTTTGCAGAAAGTGTTCATATATTCGTGAATAGATGCTAATTCTTTAGTGCTTGCTGTACACAAAGTGGGATTCCCCCATTAGGTTTCAAACCTGTGAAATCCCAAATAATGCATAATCAGCAGCAACAGCTGCATTTACCAAATGGCCTACATTATGAAACATTGTAAATTAACAGGAGAATGAAAGATTTAGGATTAGCACTTACCACGAGGCCTGCAGAATGCATAGAGCCTCCTGCTCCAAAAGTATTATCCTACTCCCGTCAAGATGACTCCGGACGTTTTGTGCTCACTGCTGCCATCTGTGCAGCCTGCAGGTAATGAGATGTCAAATCTCAGCAGGACTAGCTCAGACTTTCCTTCTTGCAAAGTTGGTAAGTTGGTTAACAGTAACATCTGCAAATAATGAAATCCATCTTTGACAGTGCACCCACTATATGGAGTTTCATCCCGCCTGCTCACAGAAAAAAATCCTTCCTATGATGTCTTAAAAAGCGAAGTGAATAGACTAATGTTGCATGCACAAACATATTTTCAGTGTGTAACATACAGGTTCAAAGCTAAATTCAGTTTTTTGTCCACAATAAAGGGGGTGATTTTGGTATATACCCAAATTAATAAAGTAAATTGAAAGCAACAATAAATAGTTAAATAACGGTACATGTTTCACACTTTGCTTAGAGAAGTAGAGAAGACAATACAAATTTCTTCAAAAAAAGTCACTGAGTACCTCAGTCTAGAAGTACAGACCTGGGGGGTCTCCAAAGACAGGACTGCCCGTATCAGGAGAAAGGTTGATCATCATACATCGATTGTGGAATTCCAATGTAGCTGGCCTTCCAAATTCACATCTATCCCTATCCTAACCAATAATTTTACAGTCAGTAGCTCTCTTGGTCTCTGGGCCAAGATGATTAGTTCACGTTGAATTGCAATGTGTTTGTGGTTATTACCCCTGACGAGGCGTTTATGGCTGGTACCACACTATCACAACTATCCCTTTGGATATTCTATAAAATACATGTTAAGCTGGGATCATTATTACCACTGGGTATAAACACTTAAACTTCTCCATCTTGGTCAAAAGTCATATATCCACCAAAACTATTATCCCCAAAACTGAAAGAAACAGAAGAAGGAAAAGTTGTGTCACCTTACCCAACTACCTCTCCAAAAGGTGGTTTGGGATGTCAAAAATATCTTATTACGTCCTTATCTGTCTTCATTGTCACAGTCCTTACTAAATGAGGTAATATCTCCGAGGGCAGAAGTAGTTTACCTTTTCATATTATATAAAACTATAAAACTGGCCGACTTCCACATCCTGAGAGGGCAGGATATAGTGGATGTTGAGCCACCACACTTCCTGATTTTTATTTTTGCATTGACAGCGGGATTTGCCTACCAGGTGAGTGCATACGTCAATTTCTATTTTTATGGCATCTAAGTTTAGGTTAGCAAGCTATTATTGTAAAAATGTTGTGCCTTGCCTGTTGTGGTGCCATTGAACGAGGTGCGCTACGAGGTGGGTAGATTGTTGGGAACTGCTTCTGTGGTCCTGATCACTTCTATGACTAGTGGACCTGCTTAGCAGTCCGAGTACTAAAATCCTTGTCCCATGTTATAGTGGTCCATCATTGGAGCAGGCGGCGGAGTCTTCTTTTAACAAGCTCTCATGAGATTTAGAGAAAAACGTGGTTGCCAGGTAATGCTTTAAGCGAGTAGCGTCCAGTTACCAGTTCTACATAAACCGCTGAGTTTTTTTTAGAACTATAATGTACTATTCATAATGAAAGACATGGATTCTGGTGTCAACACTGGTTCCCTCATTCCTTAACTCTTGGGGTTGTGAGGAAGGGTTTCCATAATATCTGCCCATTGCCACACTGTTATAACATAGTGTGGCCACACTGTTATAACATTGGATGCTGAGAATTGTTCTATAAAAAACACATATTTTTCTGTATATAACTCTTCACTTTGTAGAAACTGGGAGTCAAACAATGCTAAATCTCAAAAACTGCATTTTAGTACTCTTGGAGTCTGTGGGCTTGTTTCCTCTCTCGTTAAAGGGTTTCTTGTTTAGAGATGGGAAAAGTAACTTTTCCTCTCGATTTCTTTCTTGGCGTACGGACAAGTTTTGCAAGCCCATTTACAGAACCTACCATATGGCACGCATCCAGGCTTGCTCTGTTGGCAAGGAGAAGCGGCAACAGACAGGTCATAACATGACGGGGAAACAGAAATCATGGTGCAACTTGAACTGTAAGCATTTGAGTAGACAAAGAGAGCCTGGTGAGTGGTGAGGGGCTGGATGTCTTGATTGCTGGGCGGCCATTTTCATTTTTGCTTGTTTTATGCATGGCAGCCATTTTTGCTTCAGGTAAATTAGAAGTATTTTTACGGAGAGAAAAGTTCTAGTGAATGAACAGATTGTTGCTGCCAAGTGGGTTGAAGACTGGGGGTCCTGGATTAGCTGTTTTAGAATTGGATAAGAAACTGGGCAATTAATTTCTCTATAGGTGAGGCCAAAGTCAATTACATGCTTAGCTTATTCACGTGGTGCACACCTCTTCCTGTCAAAGGCACCAGCATCTTAGAAAATCTTTTAACTTAACTCAACACAAGCCGGGCTTGATATCTTGTTTCACATAGTGGCTCCATGTGGCCATCCGAGCTGAAGGGGATCATCATGCAATTTCCTACTTAAGAAGGCTATCTCAGTAAAACAAAATAGGGCATGGTGTGGCCTCAAAGAGGTTGCTTACATTTCTCCATTGTTTGACGGCAAAGAGTGGACTGAGTACGTGACAACAAATGATTTATGTTAATGTGGCTATGCAGTTCATGGAAAAAGGTGGCAATGCACCTCATGGAATTTGTGTAGTTTTACAACCGGAAAAATCAACCCCATTAGGCAATTACTCATTCCATGCGATTTAATTGTAATTAGGGCCTAAGACTAGTATTGCTTATAATGGGAGCAGGACTAGTGACAGAAGTATGAAGATGTGACTAGATGTTACATTTTGTGGCACATGATCACATGAACTGCATCCTCATACGCTGTGCTTAGTCTAACCTTAGCTGTTAGGGGAGCAATGCCTATGGCTCACTGCCCCCACACAAAAGTATGAGGCGAGTAAACATGCAAGTTAGCTGGATGGTGGAATTGGAAGACGACAGAGGAATAAGAGTTGACTTAAGAACTATTTTTGAAGACTTGCACTCTTCAGACTGCTTTGAAAATTCACCATACACTTGTCAGTGTGTCTAGACGCTCTCCATAGGTTTTTTTTTATCAGAAAGTGTTCATATATTCGTGAATAGATGCTCATTCTTTAGTGCCTGCTGTACACAAACTGGGATTCCCCCATTAGGTTTCAAACCTGTGAAATCCCAAATAATGCATAATCAGCAGCAACAGCTGCATTTACCAAATGGCCTACATTATGAAACATTGTGAATCAACAGGAGAATGAAAGACTTAGTAGGTTTCAGTAGGATTAGCACTTACCACGAGACCTACAGAATGCATAGAGCCTCCTGCTGCAAAAGTATTATCCTACTCCCGTCAAGATGACTCCAGAAGTTTTGTGCTCTCTGCTGCCATCTGTGCAGCCTGCAGGTAATGAGATATCAAATCTCAGCAGGACTAGCTCAGACTTTCCTTCTTGCAAAGTTGGTAAGTTGGTTAACAGTAACATCTGCTAATAATGACATCCATCTTTGACAGTGCACCCAGTTTATGAAGTTTCATCCCACCTGCTCACAGAAAAAAATCCTTCCTATGATGTCTTAAAAAGCGAAGTGAATAGACTAATGTTGCATGCACAAACATATTTTCTGTGTGTAACATACAGGCTCAAAGCTGAATTCATTTTTTTGTCCACAATAAACGGGGTGATTTTGGTATATACCCAAATTAATAAAGTAAATTGAAAGCAACTATAAATAGTTAAATAACGGTACATGTTTCACACTTTGTTTAGAGAAGTAGAGAAGACAACACAAATTTCTTCAAAAAAAAGTCACTGAGTATCTCACTCTAGATGTACACACCTGGGGGATCTCCAAAGACAGGACCGCCCGTATCAGGAGAAAGGTTGGTCATCATACATTGATTGTGGAATTCCAATGTAGCTGGCCTTCCAAATTCACATCTACCCCTATTCTAAGCAATCATTTTACAGTCAGTAGCTCTCTTGGTCTCTGGGCCAAGATGATTAGTTCACGTTGAATTGCAATGTGTTTGTGGTTATTACCCCTGACGAGGAGTTTATGGCTGGTACCACACTATCACAGCGATCCCTTTGGATATTCTATAAAATACATGTTAAGCTGGGATCATTATTACCACTGGGTATAAACATTTAAACTTCTCCATCTTGGTCAAACGTCATATATCCACCAAAACTATTATCCCCAAAAATGAAAGAAACAGAAGAAGGAAAAGTTGTGTCACCTTACCCAACTAGCTCTCCAAAAGGTGATTTGGGATGTCAAAAATATCCTATTGCTTCCTTATCTGTCTTCATTGTCACAGTCCTTACTAGATGAGGTAATATCTCCGAGGGCAGAAGTAGTTTACCTTTTCATATTCTATAAAACTATAAAACTGGCCGACTTCCACATCCTGAGAGAGCAGGATATAGTAGATGTTGAGCCACCACACTTCCTGATTTTCATTTTTGCATTGACAGCGGGATTTGCCTACCAGGTGAGTGCATACATCAATTTCTATTTTTATGGCTTTTAAGTTTTGGTTAACAAGCTATTACTGTTATATTTTTGTGCCTTGCCTGTTGTGGTGCCATTGAACAAGGTGCGCTGCGTGGTGGGTAGAACGTTGGGAACTGCTTCTGTGGTCCTGATCACTTCTATGACTAGTGGACCTGCTTAGCAGTCCGAGTACTAAAATCCTTGTCCCATGTTATAGTGGTCCATCATTGGAGCAGGCGGCGGAGTCTTCTTTTAACAAGCTCTCATGAGATTTAGAAAAAACGTGGTTGCCAGGTAATGCTTTAAGCGAGTAGCGTCCAGTTACCAGTTCTACATAAAAAGGCTGAGCTTTTTTAGAACACTATAATGTACTATTCATAATGAAAGACATGGATTCTGGTGTCAACACTGGTTCTCTTATTCCTTAACTCTTGGGGTTGTGAGGAAGGGTTTCCATAATATCTGCTCATTGCCACACTGTTATAACATAGTGTGGCCACACTGTTATAACACTGGATGCTGAGAATAGGTTCACTTTAAAAAATAAATAAGAGGAAGAGTTGAAATTACCCTGCTTAACTCTTGGATCCTGAAGGAACATCGAGGGTATATATTTTGTGATATTATCCATGCTCTGGAGAAGTTCATTAGAATGAAACACGTCGGCTGTGGCTATAACTATTTTTATGTAATAAAGAAAAAAATTGGAACCAGATAAAGAAGAAATAAGAACTATTATTGTGTTTACTATGAATGGACTTTTAATGTATTAATATTTATTTGCCCTGTCTCTCACTATGTATTTTTCTGCTTTGCAGCAGTACCATTAGCAGTGAGTGCACCAAATTGTCAATAGGGTGCGGTTTCTGAATTTGCTATCTTGCCTACCTCGCTGCTATATTAGTTGTTTAGCATAAACAGCTAAGTGTTGCATAATGGAATGCGTGTTCATGTACGCAATATCTTTATGTTCTGATGTGGAAAGGAAAGCTTCTGCTACAAAACACATTGAGCATTATTCTTAAACAGTGGCTGAGCCTGCTTCTTCTGCGAAAGTTACAATGGAGACTATCCAAGTCATGATTCAAAATGTAGTGGATGCTGCTTTTGCTTCAAGGAAAGGCTCTTCTCCACCCAAAACTCCAGAATTTATACCAGGTGACTCCATCCTTGTTGATAATGATGAGTAGGGGTTTCATAGGCACCTGATTGACAATTTACTACTCTCTCTTACCTTTGAATCAGTGAAGAGAAAGTTGAGTTCTTTAGCCAATATCAACCTGAGATCTTGCATCTGCATTCTCAGATAAAGAAGTTTCTACTCTGTGAATGAGATGATGTTGATAAACAGTTTCCCTAGATTCCTCACAAAACGTTTTCCTCTGTATGTATTTTCAGAGGAATTTCCACCAGTTATGAAGGTGGATTCTTGATAGGCTTGTCCTCACAGGGTGTCGTCATACCTGAGGAGGCTACAGCAGATGTTGTGGTGGACAAGAAGGTGGAGGCAGGGGTCAAGAGAGCTTGAACATTTGCTAATCTCTCCATCAGGACATCTACTAATTCCATCTATACCATTCAGTCCCTCCTAAAAGACATTCAGGCTCTTGCTGATCCATTTCACAAGAGTTAGATTTTATTGATACTCTTTCAAAACTGGAGCAACATATCTACTTTCTTTTGGACACCTGATTTGATGCTCTCAGGCAGCTACTTCAGTGACCTTCCCAGCAGCCAGGAGGCCTCTGTGGATGTGCTCTTGGAAAGGGGACTCAACACATGTTGATGCATCTCCCTTTTTCTGGGGTTACGCTGATTGTCAATCAACTAGAGGAAATGTTGACGAAGTCAGCAGAGGATGGAAATCATTTAGCACCAATACAATTTGTGTGAAGAGAATGGGGTTTGGGCTATAAGAGGGCATTTGGGCCAGCATCAACCCCAAAGGTACTAGGCCTTTTTCAGACAGGGGTCGCCGCTAGGTGAAAAATCACAATTTCAACTAACTTCCCCAGTCAACTCCACTTAGACCCCAGAAGCATGACTGCCCGGCAACTTCTTTAAGTAGGAGGTCAGTTGTAAGTTTTGCAAAAATTGAGTTATCACACTCTGCTTCCAAGAGATCAGACTAGCGGATAAGCACTTTTAGATGGGATTCAAAAGTTGATCAACAAAGTGGCTATCAAACGTGCTGGAAGAAGAGAAGAAAAATGTATGTTATTCAGTCATCTTCCTTTTTCAATTTTTTTCAGGGGAGTCCAGTCCAGTCCTCAACCTCCAAACTGTAAACAGATTCATACCTTACCAAAGATTTAAGATGCCAACCTTAACATTAATATTACCATTGTTAAAGATTGGGGCTTCCTCCTTTCCTCAATAGATCTCAAGGATTACTACCTGCGAGTACCGATGAACAAAGATTCTCAGACGTTTCTACACTTCGGTGTTCAGGAAAACCATAATCAGTTTCAAGTTCTCCCATTTGGGCTTGCATCGCCTCCAAGGATCTTTAAAAAAACTTGCTAGCTTCAGTGGTGCATAACATTCCTGCAGAAAGTATTATAGTGTAACCCTGTGTGAATGATTGGCTGATTGTTTCTTTTTCTTTTTTAAATGGAACAGAGGATTTCCAGATGGTATCCAAGATGCTTTCAGGGTCGGGCTTCCTCTTCCTAATGAGCCAGGATAAGTTACTTCCAGTCCCATCACAGAAGATTCAATTCATCTCTGTCATCTTTGATACTTCCCTGGGGCAGGCTTTTCTTCCAGAGTACAAAAAGGAGACACTCCAGACTAATTTGTCAAATGTCCTGTTGGAAGTCCAAGGCTCAGTCAGAGAGTGGTAAGTGGTTCAGGGGGATATGATGTCTGCCCTCACAGTTGTCCCTTGGACACAGGTTTATCTCGACCCTTTGAAAGATCACCTCCTTTACAACTGGATCCAAACCCATCATCTCAGGAATTCATTGTTATGGTCCCAGTTGTATCTCAAGTAGAACTGATACTTATGGAGTGGCTTCCTCCTCAGTTCTTGGCCAAGGGGTCTCTCTGTTGTCTTACTTGACCAAAGGGACTGACAACAGATGCCAGCAAAAATGGGTTGGGAGCCTTTTTGGATACCATGCAGATCCAGGCCATGTGGATACCATGCAGATCTCCAAAGCCTGTTGAACTCTTCAACTAGGAAGAAGCTAAATACAGTCTATCTAGCTGTGCTACACTGTGTCTCAGATTGTTGTATCACATAGTTGTGTTTCGGTTATAGTTTCGGCCAGACAATCGAGTAGTGAGAGCATAAATCAATCATTGGGAGGGAGAGAGTCACCATTCCCGGCAAAACTGCATCTTACTTTCATCATCATTCCTTTTCTTGAATCCCAAAATCTTTTTCCAGATAGTTCAATGGTTTGGGGCCCTCCGGTTTGATCTCTTTGTCCAGATTCCCAAGTTTTGCAGTCTGCCTCAGGTTCCTGTGATATCCACATAAAAGCAGCTTGAAGCATACGGTTATTCTTTCATATGAAAATCAAGTGCTGCTGGGTACAGTTCAGAGAAGTGCAGCTCGAGGCATACCTGCATCATGGGCCTGGTTGAAAGAGGCCTTCATGAAAGATGTCTGTATGGTGGCCACCAATGTATCATGCACATACTTTCTTAAGACATTTCCATCTCTAGGTGAAAGGTAGGGATTCAGCTATGTTTGTGGAAAAGGTTCTAGATGTGGCTTCGCATTCCACTTGAATAACGTTAATTCCTTTCATTAAATTATTTTGGGTGAAGGAAAAGATTTTCCTAGAACAATTTTCTGGTTGGGGAAACTACTTGGGTTATATATCACCCAGTAAAGACTGGAGTGATGAAGACGGACAAGGAGGTGCTGGTCTTCCATGACAGTTGATAATCAGGAAGTGTCATGGGTCGACATCCGCTATATCCTGTCTTCTCAGTAAGTGGAAGTCAGACATTTTGCAGTTTTATTTAGTTTTCTTGAATAGGTAAAACACTTCTGCCATTGGAGATGTTATCTCACCCCAGTAAGGACTGTGAGGAGAAAGATCTGAACTCGTAGTAATAAAAATTGCTAGTAAGTTACCCACCAACACTGGATCCTACAAAAACTAGGTGTCTTACCATAGCAGATACTTCTATCTGGAAGACAATGGCCTGGCTGCAGATTATGTAACCCCCTCCCATGCATGCCAGGGTGGTGTGGAATTTGGATATGTTGCTGGAATCTGATCTTTCTTTAATACCCACATTTTTAAAGTTTTTGATCCTTCTCCAATTGAAGATGATGCTACCTTTAATTTGTATGTATCAAGACATGGCTGTGATAAGTGCTTTAGTGCAACTGGATTACAGCATTGCTATTTATCTTACTGCCCCATAAAAATCTCACATTGCCTCCGTTTAGTGCACAATGTTGAAAAATGACTGATTCTGGGACACTCCAGGAGGAACACTATAGCTTTGGCACTCAGTATCCTACATTAGTTTCCCTTCCAGATTAAGGTAATTTCCATGATCATGACCGGCCATTGTCCACAAGATAGACTTCATCACCACCCTTGAGCCAAGTTCAAATTGCATGTATCGGGAAGGGCTTTGCAATATGCCCACCAGTGCGCATAGCTGGTACCTGAAACCCCAATGGTGGGCTTGCGGTAAGTGTTTATATGTAAGGCTGCAGCAAGAGGTGGAAAGAGGCTTCCCCTCTCCACAATGCCTACGGCGGGTCTGATCAGGCTTAAGAACAGACCTACATTTCAGCTTTTAAGTCAGTAACCTATTTTTCCATCATTTGATCTAGATGAGATTTTTTATTTTATATCTGCCATTATATTTGACAGGACGGCTTTCTGCTAAATTCTACAGCACCAAGAAGCTTACCTGGGGTTGTCTCAATGATTATAAAAAAAGAACATTGATAAGAGAACGTGATTGGGTCCTGTCATCGCTTTAGCCAAAAGAACACACGTCTAAACCAAACCGTGGGGCCTATCTTCCTGTCTTTATGACCGTTCCTTGAGAAAATGGAAGGGGGAATCATCTTGCCTTCAGAAATCCTCTTCATTATTGACTTTGAAGTGGTTCTCCATCCACTTTGTTGCACATTCTTCTGTTTAATTGGCCTTATTCTACTCGTGTTGTTTATCTTGCTGTGTGTTGTGAAGCTCTCCGTTGCTTCTGCAGCTAGGTTTGTGCTTTACTAGCACCTGGAGTAAATAATCACGTCAGAGAGGCACATTTGAATAACACACTGAGCAAACTCGACCCACTGCACAGCAAGGAAAAAAGATTGAAAATGGAAGCCTCTAACTCCGAAACAGTTTGGGAAGGGACACCGTATTTAAAATACGGACATGGTGAAATGGACAGAAAAGAGTCAGAAAATGGATAAACGAGAAGGTCATTTATTTGGAAATAATTTAAGCAATACTGCTGAGCTGGCTACCCACTGAAATGGAGTAGGAGACCGCCTGCAACCCAATATTGGCACTTACGCAATGTTTTTTAATTGCGGGGTGCTGGAAATGCTTGACTCTGATTACAACTCGTGTGATCTTGGGCGCATTATGCTACACCACTTTAATACCTGGATCAACTGATATTGCTACTAGACCCAGGAAGCGCTCCCGGTGTTAATTAGGCGGCACCATACACATATATTGACTGAGTGACTCATTGGTTAGCTGGAAACAGCACAACGGTTAGGTTTTCCCTACCGCTGCCATCGAGTAACCTACCCACGCCTTAGACCTTCAGCAGGTACAGGCTCCTGGCGCTCAACGGCGGAGCCAAGATTCCAAATGAGCGGAAGGGAAGGGATCCGGTTTGTTCCCTCCGGTGCTGCGGTTAGGTATTGTGAGGCTGTTGGTGAGGAAGACGATGTATGTTTGCCGCTCCCTCCTACTCCCACCCCCTCCTACTCCCACCCCTTATAGCTGTCGCTCCAGAGAGGCGAGGTACTTTCTCTGATCTGGAGGTGTGATGTCTCATAATACCCGACGTGCTGGGACTGGAAATTTCTTTTTTTGTCGGGGATGATTGAGTGTGGGGGAAAGGTCTAAAGATTACATTTGAGGATTGTGAGGGGGCACGAGGGAGCTATTTACTTCTCACTTTGTCTCGGGGTGCAAAGAATGCGATGTCCATTCCTTACTTCCCGCCAAAGAGGGGTCTATGGTGGGTCCTTGCAAGTGTGATCTCGCCTCCATATTGCACCGAGGCAGGGAGAAGACGGACGTGCGCGTCTGCCGTCGAGTGACAGGCCTGGGGCAGGTAGCGGCACGCCGACAGGCCAGGGCCTCCGAGCAGATGTGCGGCGAGGCAGAAGACAATTACAGATGTTCCTGGAATTCGCAAACCGGATGCAACATTTGCAAGCAGGATACCAACGAGGAGTCGCCGTGCCAAGCGCTTTGCCTGGTTGCCGAGGTGGGGGTCAGGGGTGATGTGGGGTGGGGTCAAGGCTTCATGGTTCGCACTCGGTCGTTGGGTCGCTGCTGTTGCTGGTGAGGTATTTTCCCCTTTGGAATAAACCCCAGATGTGAATCTGCATTTAGGCACAGCCTTGTGTCACTATAGTTTTCCTGTCAGCAACTGCTCACATATGCACAGGCTGAGAGATGACCCATTGCTGCTAAGGTCACCGAAAAGAAGACAACAGCCTCGAAACCTTGGTGGGAATTCTGCAGTTCCAGCCGCCTCCCAGAAACTTTGCTTTCCTCTTTGTAAGACAGCTCAATGGGTTGAACGCCTGCTGTGGAGATCTCTCTGTGTGTTATTCTGCAATTCAAATTCCGTCTGGGCTTAGTCAGCCTTTTTATCTATGCGTAAACTAGTACAACAGACTTTTGCAATAATAATAAACATCATTAAGCTCTGAAATTCTTCTCAGTGTAGTCTGTGATGTATACACGGTAAACATTCCTTTTTACATTTTCAAAACCAGCATGTAAAGTGTTATCTCAAGAGAGACACCAGATTTCATATCTTCTGCTTGCCTAGATGTTTGCTTTCCAAAAGACTCTTGAATCGTAGTTTTATTAGCGATCAGCCCACAGCTTCTGTATTTTCAAGGTTTCGCCATTCATTATTTCAGTCAGTCAGGCTGAAGAAACCCGTAATGTACCCTCCGAATTTAGGGCCAGATGTAGGAAGCAGTTTGCACGTTGCAAACAGCGAATTTCGCTGTTTGCGACGTGCAAACTGCACTTTGCAATGCACAGAACCCATTTTGCGATTCAGTAACTGGTTACCGAAACGCAAAACGGGTTTGCGAGTCACAATTAAGAAGGGGTGTCCCCTTCCTAATTGCGAGTCGCAGTGCAATGAAGGATTGCTTTGTGACCGCGAACGCGGTCGCAAACCAATCACAGTTTGCACCCTTTTGAAATGGGTGCTAACCCATTCGCAAAAGGGAAGGGGTCCGCATGGGACCCCTTCCCTGTTGTGAATGGCACTGCAAACATTTTTTCAGAGCAGGCAGTGGTCCTATGGACCACTGCCTGCTCTGAAAAAATGAAACAAAAACGTTTAATTTTTCGTTTTTGTAATGCATCTCGTTTTCCATTAAGGAAAACGGTCTGCATTACAAAAAAAGCTGCTTTATTAAAAAGCAGTCACAGACATGGTGGTCTGCTATCCGCAGCAGGCCATTGAATGCCGCCACTCGCAAGGGGGTCGCAAATTGTGACCCACCTCATGAATATTCATGAGGTGGGCATTGGCAACCCCCTTGCGAGTCGCAGATGATGTCAGGGACACCATCCAACATTCCGAATTGCGACTTGCACATTGCGAGTCGCTCTGACTCGCAATTTGCAGGTCGCAATTCAGAATATTGCTACATCTGGCCCTAAATTCCACATTGGTTCAAGGCAGCTACTGGTGTTCTGTCAGAAGCAAAGACCTACGGTAGTAGTAAGAGGCGACCACTTGAACCCTCCTGTAGGGAGAGTTAGCAGTGGACACAAGGGAGTTACAGCTGTACCCGCTGGCCTAGAGTACATGGAGCCCATGACATCACGCTTCTCATCCTCGCCTTTCATATAAAAACTACTGCATTCTGGGTACTGTAGTCATGGCTCACTTCAGTTAGTGTGAGGCCGGGTTCTTGGGCAACCTGTGTTTAATGGGCAGTACCACCGCAGGCATTACCTTTCATCGATGGTTTCTCCAGGCCGTGGGTGATATTGCACTGTAATCGATCCGATTAAGTACTTGTGTGGTACTCACATCCCCCCATTAGTAACTTCGGCTAGCAGTGAATGCTTAGTCATATGCCAGTTTGATCACACAGAATCAACTCACTGGCACGCCAGAGCTCGCCTTTAGAAACTTTACAATATGTAAAGGTCTTGCAGATGAACTCTTGACAGAAACAGAAAATCCTAGCATCTTCTGGGGCTGAGATGGTTTCCGACACATTATTCCAGCGTTTACTGGCCTCTGCGAAATGACCAAAAAACTCAGCTGTGCGGACTTTCGCAAGTGGTGGAGTGAGTTAAGTGCACACTTAACACACACCACCATTTACTAAACTCCGTACGGCGGAGTTGTTTGGTCATTTTGTGCCATTCGTGCTGATTTTTAGCGCCGTGTGTTTGTCCCGTGCTGTAAAATTAGCGCAAATGGGACCACAGGCATCACAAGAGGGCGCTGACTTCCCTCTTTGGCTAACCTTAGCAAAGTTAATAGGTTCAAAATGAGATACCATTTGCTTTACCAGTGCTTGTTGGTGTTAGGAGATGCTTAGTTGTGGAAGATCTGAGCCAACATGCTGTGTACAGGTGAGCTTCAAAATTCCGGTGGGATGTGTTGTCTACCTAGCTCCAGCTCCCCCACCAACTGCCCCAAACACACTTCCTGTGACCTGGGCATCGCTATGGCAATAATCCTGCTTGAAACGAAAACAGAGAGCACCCGAACCGGTTGGACAGAGAGTGCGGACTGAGACTGAGTGGCGGGGAGGCGGTGGGGTGAAGTGGCGAGCGACAGAGGGAGACCAAAAGAACTGAATAGCTGCAAGCCAGGCAGGAAATGTACTCTAATGTGCATCTTATTATCACACACCGGAGTTTGCCATAAATCCCTATTGGTCAGTTACGGAACGAAGAAACAGCCTCAATTTTACCGGGTCAGAAACAATATATATACACTTATGTGACTCTTTACTGGGCTGTTCTCTACCTCCCCTCTCCTAACCACCCCCAGAGCTCCATCACCCCGGTTTCCATCATTACAACTTTTCACCCACTTTTCTTGCCTCATCCTGACGGAATAAGAGCCATGTTGTGGTGGGAAGGGCAGGCTCTGCCGGCGGGTCAGGCTGCTTGTTGCCTTAACCCAAGCTGTAAGATAGTGCAGTGGGTTAATGTATGTTCTGAGATCTGTTTGCAGCCTTCAGCTCGTCAGTCCAGCCGCGGATGTGGAGGAAGGTTCATCGAAATGTAAGGTTTGTGCTTTAGCATGGTTGTGCAAGAAGTGCATCAGTGGAACAGCTTTTCACGGGTTAAAACTGAATGTGACCCGTGCCGCAGCACGACTGTGTCACATGGTGATGTCAAATCATAGAAATAGATACCAAAAAGCGATATGTTCATGATTAGGTAAAATAAATGTTTAAAACCTCCTACATTGGTCCTGAACACCTGAAAGAATGTACCTTTCACCACTAAGCTACAAAGTTCAGAATTGTGTGTCTGAGATACGCATTTTATACTGATTCAGCTGTAGTCCCTTTTCTAATGCCAGGTGTCATTGTCATGACTTTTCTATATATTTACATTTACTTTTTACTCTGTGTACTGCATTTTTTGGCTGGTGTGGTTCATTAGCTTAGCAACAACGCCATGGGCTCTGGTGCAAGCAAGGAAGGTGGCCCCTATGACTTCTGTAGGAGTAGCAAAATAAAGCAATTATTACGGAAAAAGGGGCACATTAGGGCTCTAACCACTTGGGCCACTGCACCTGCTGCACCAATAGTAGCTACGCCACCTCATGTAGTTCTGTTTCAGGTGCTTTTGGAAGGCTGCCCTCAGACACAGACTTTGTGTGGAATGATGTTACAACAGGAAGCACTAAGGCCGACTCGAAGCTGTAGCACCCACAACATGGGCACAATGAAGTTTGAGATCTCAGCCCCTGGCTGACCTCATCCTTCCCGAAGCATCTATCGGGGATAGACAAAAAAGCCTGACCTCGAAACTTCCACTCCTTGAGAAAGAAAAACTGAATTTCCACACCTCCCACCCATTAAATGGCAATGCTCTGGAAGACTAACCTTGCTCTCCATGTTAAACAGAAGGCCTCTTTCTCTTGGCATTTTTAAAGACTGTTTCTCTCCCTTTTTTCTTCAGTGTCTGGGTCTTTTCTATCCTGCTATAGAAATGCAGGCAGTTCACTTCCACTGTCTAGAAAGCTGTCCTCACTGCCATCCTGTGCCATACTACACCAGGGGCATCCAAATGCACCCCAGTTTGATTTGGTAATTTATAGCATGAGGCAAATTTTAAGGGTAAACATCAGAAAAAATCTGCTCCTGCATTAGCAGAACCTCTTTTTCAACATCTGTTTTAGATGTCTGCATTATATATCCTCCATATTCCCTCACATTGCTTTTATCACAAGGTTACTGCTTCATGCAGGCACAGCTTAAAGCTCTCAATATTTCACTATATATGCATCCAGGTATTACTTTTTAGGTCGAAGCCGATCAGACAGTGCAGTTGTCTGGTTTGCTAATGAAATCTTGGGAACGTTTGGAACGCTTCCCTGGGAATGCATTCTGCTCAATGTTTACCATTGACTTTATGGTCTGTAACTCACATTTGCTTGCTTTCTATTTGCTGGTTTTATTTGTTTTAGGCTGCCCAGCTTGAGTTTTTCCCACATGCGGAGCATTGCCTGTTTACTATATCCTTCAGAGTGCTTCCTCTCTCTAAGCATGACTTAAAAGCTTGAACTTTTCTTGTCACATTTAAGATGCATTCAAAGACAGAGGTCAAATGTCAGACTCTGTCTTCCAAGGGGGCCTGGTGTTTACTGTTCTTTCACTGAATTCAAAATGAGAGGCTTGATATGACAACCTTGCTGTGAAAGAAAGGATTTTCTTCTACCACACAACAAAGTTTAAATGTCTGTAAATGAGCTGTGCAGATAATTCAGAATATATCAAAATTAGGAATATCCAAAATAAAGCATATTTTATGTAATTCTAAAGAGTGTCGGAAACAAATATTTTAATACAACCTAAACAAATGTACACATTAGGTGATGACATTTCTACACATTCTTGTTGGTGCACTGTATACTTTTATTGGTCAAACTGTATGATTGTGCAAATGTAATGGTCATTTCAATTGAAAATGTGTTGTCTGTAATGGCAGTGCACTACGGCACTATGAAAACTCCACTTTACGCCACTCCACTCTACTGTGCACCACTCCATGCCATTGAACGCTACTGAGCGCCACCCCACTTTAAGACACTATACTCTACTCTGCTCCAATATGCCTCATTGCACTGTACTCTGCCCCACTCCACTCTACTATTTTAATACAACCTAAACAAATGTACACATTAGGTGATGACATTTCCACACATTATTGTTGGTGCACTGTATACTTTTATTGGTCAAACTGTATGATTGTGCAAATGTAATGGTCATTTCAATTGAAAATGTGTTGTCTGTAATGGCAGTGCACTACGGCACTATGAAAACTCCACTTTACGCCACTCCACTCTACTGTGCACCACTCCATGCCATTGAATGCTACTGAGCGCCACCCCACTTTAAGACACCATACTCTACTCTGCTCCAATATGCCTCATTGCACTGTACCCTGCCCCACTCCACTCTACTCCACTGCACTCAGCGCCACTTCACTCTAACCCTCTCTATTGTGCACCACTCTTCTTCATGCCAATACGCTCTATGCCACTCTGAACAACTGCACTCTTCTCCACTGACCTCTACAACACTTCAGTCTAGGCCACTCCACTCTACTCACCCTGCACCACTCTACTCTATGCCACTTCACTCTACATCACTCTACTGTGCAACACTCTACTGTATGCCACTACACACCACTCTACTCTGCAACACTGAACTCTATGCCACTGCACTCTATACCACTCTACTGTACAACACTGCTGTATGCCACTACACACCACTCTCCTCTGCAACACTGCACACTACTCTATACCATTCCACACTGCATCACATCACTCTACTCTGAAGCAATCCACTCTACGCCACTGCACTCTTTGCCACTATAATACACCCTGTGCCACTCCAATCTACACCACTCCACTCTATTCTGTGCATCTCCACTCTACACCACTCTTCTCTGCACCATTCAAATGTACGTCAGTGCTCTCCATGCCACTACACTCTGCACCACTCTACTCAAAACCAATACATTCTACATCACTGCACTCCACACCAATATACTCTGCACCGCCCACTGCACTCTACACCACTGTACTCTACCCTGCAACTCTTTGCTCTATGCCACTGCACTCTATGGCACTATGCTATATAACATTCCACTCTACATCTCTGCAGTCTTTGCCACTCTATTCTACTCTGCACAACTCTACTGTATGCCATTCTATTCTACTATGCCACTGCTCCTTTGCCACTCTACCCTGCTCCACTGCACTCTACAACACACTACATTGCACCACTGCACTCTACCCTGCACCACTCTACTCTATGCCACTTTACTCTACACCACTGCACTCTATGCCACTATATTCTGCAGCACTCCATGCCAACCCACTGCACTCTCCTCTACTCTGTACCACTCTACTCTTTCCTACTACATTATACACTATGCCACTGCACTCTACAACACTGCACTTTACAACACTCTACTCTGCACCGCTGGAAGCCACTGTAGTCTAAGCCACCACTCTATTCCGTATCACTGCACTCTATGCCACTCTACTCTGCACCATTGCACTCTATGCCACGGCACTCTAGGCCACTGTAGTCTACTCTGCCCACTCTAATCCATGGCACTGCATTCTATGAAGCAGCAACTCTCCACCCTATGACATGCCACTCTATTCCACGCTATGCTACTTCTCACTGTCACCCTCCTCTTCGCCACAAGCCTTTAGCAATGCTATAAAGCATCCATGCTGGTGAACGCCATGGCTAAAACACATTGGCAAAGCCAGTAGCCCTTGCACAGTCGGGACCTATTGGAATTCCCTATGCTTGTTGTTTCCAGCCCCTGAGGTGATCAGCTCTCCTTGTTGAAGCGTTGGTCTAGCAGTAACTTGCCAGTGGACACACTGTTCGCTTGATTCTAGGGCTGATCAGAAACTATGTAATATAACACTACGTCAGATGTAATACTGATGTTTCTTTCGACACTTTGTATCTTCAGAGTGCATGCTACCTCCAAAGTGTACTCTTTGTTCCTCAAAATCTGAATGAAAATCTTGACCTTGACTTAAAACGTTTGATTGTCACCTCTTCTTTTTTCTTTCAAAGACCCTCTCCTTAATTTCTGACCCAATTGATTGCCAGTGGCTGAGATTAGTTCAAGCTTTCCATCCATAACCTTGTGTTTGAAATTGAAGTAATGTGCATGTCTGCCTTAATTTGTTATTTTTTTGCATACTGCCCACACTTCATCTCATCGATTTCAACCTGTCCTTTTCTGAATGTCACACCATGCAATCTAGCAATGCCTTATCTCCTCTAGTTAATTTGCTAACCACGTTAACAATCTGCATGTATTTACATATGTGTAGGAGGCTGGCCTGGTTTGTAGTGGGTACCAAGGGGTACTTACACTCTGCACCAGGTCCAGTTATCCCTTATTAGTGTAGAAGAGGTGTTTCTAGCAGCTTAGGCTGGTAGAAGGTAGCTATAGCTGAGCAGCTTAGGCTGAACTAGGAGACATGCAAAGCTCCTACTATACCACTGGTGTCATATGCACAATATCATAAGAAAACACAATACACAGATATACTAAAAATAAAGGTACTTTATTTTTATGACAATATGCCAAAAGTATCTCAGTGAGTACCCTCAGTATGAGGATAGCAAATATACACAAGATATATGTACACAATACCAAAAATATGCAGTAACAGCAAAAGGAAGTAATGCAAGCAATGTATAGTCACAATAGATTGCAGTGAGAGCACATAGGTATAGGGGCAACACAAACCATATACTCCAAAAGTGGAATGTGAACCACGAATGGACCCCAAACCTATGTGAGCTTGTAGAGGGTCGCTGGGACTGTAAGAAAACAGTGAGGGTTAGAAAAATAGCCCACCCGGAGACCCTGAAAAGTAGGTGTAAAGTGCACCTATATTCCCCAGAGAGCACAGAAGTCGTGATAGGGGAATTCTGCAAGGAAGACCAACACCAGCAATGCAACCAAAGCGGATTTCCGGACGAGAGTACCTGTGGAACAAGGGGACCAAGTCCAAGAGTTGCTACAAAGTCGAGATTGGGCAAATGCCCAGGAAATGCCAGCTGAGGGTGCAAAGAAGCTGCCACCGGATGGTAGAAGCTGTGGATTCTGCAAGAACGAAGAGGGCTAGAAACTTCCCCTTTGGAGGATGGATGTCCCACGTCGTGAAGAAGCTTGCAGAGGTGTTCCCACACAGCAAGACCGCAAACAAGCCTTGCTGGCTGCAAGGGTCGCCGTTAGGGTTTTTGGATGCTGCTGTGGTCCAGGAGAGATCAGGATGTCGCCAATTGCGTGAGGAGACAGAGGGGGCGCCCAGCAAGATAGGGAGCCCTCACAGAAGCAGGCAGCACCTGCAGAAGTGCCAAAACAGGCACTACGAAGAGGAGTGAACCGGAGCTCACCCAAAGTCACGAAAGGAGATCCCACGACGCCGGAGGACAACTCAGGAGGTTGTGCACTGCAGGTTAGAGTGTCGGGGACCCAGGCTTGGCTGTGCACAAAGGAAATCCTGGAAGAGTGCACAGGAGCCGGAGCAGCTGCAAATCACGTGGTACCCAGCAATGCAGTCTAGCGTGGGGAGGCAAGGACTTACCTCCACCAAACTTGGACTGAAGAGTCACTGGACTGTGGGAGTCACTTGGACAGAGTTGCTGAGTTCCAGGGACCACGCTTGTCATGCTGAGAGGGGACCCAGAGGACCAGTGATGCAGTTCTTTTGGTGCCTGCGGTTGCAGGGGGAGGATTCCGTCACCCCACGGGAGATTTCTTCGGAGCTTCTAGTGCAGAGAGGAGGCAGACTACCCCCACAGCATGCACCACCAGGAAAACAGTCGAGAAGGCGGCAGGATCAGCGATACAAGGTTGCAGTAGTCATCTTTGCTACTTTGTTGCGGTTTTGCAGGCGTCCTGAGCAGTCAGCGGTTGATTCCTTGGCAGAAGGTGAAGAGAGAGATGCAGAGGAACTCTGATGAGCTCTTGCATTCGTTATCTAAAGAATTCCCCAAAGCAGAGACCCTAAATAGCCAGAAAAGGAGGTTTGGCTACCTAGGAAGGAGGATAGGCTAGCAACACAGGTAAGAGCCTATCAGAAGGAGTCTCTGACGTCACCTGCTGGCACT
Source organism: Pleurodeles waltl (assembly GCF_031143425.1). Taxonomy (NCBI): domain Eukaryota; kingdom Metazoa; phylum Chordata; class Amphibia; order Caudata; family Salamandridae; genus Pleurodeles; species Pleurodeles waltl. The sequence goes on from NC_090446.1 coordinate 998,947,203, forward strand.
GGCCACTCAGAGCAGTCCAGTGTGCCAGCAGCACCTCTGTTTCCAAGATGGCAGAGGTCTGGAGCACACTGGAGGAGCTCTGGGCACCTCCCGTGGGAGGTGAAGGTCAGGGGAGTGGTCACTCCCCTTTCCTTTGTCCAGTTTCGCGCCAGAGCAGGGCTGGGGGATCCCTGAACCGGTGTAGACTGGCTTATGCAGAGATGGGCACCATCTGTGCCTATCAAAGCATTTCCAGAGCCTGGGGGAGCCTACTCCTCCCTAGCCCTGACACCTTTTTCCAAAGGGAGAGTGTGTAACACCCTCTCTCTGAGGAAGTCCTTTGTTCTGCCTTCCTGGGCCAAGCCTGGCTGGACCCGAGGAGGGCAGAAACCTGTCTGAGGGGTTGGCAGCAGCAGCAGCTGCAGTGAAACCCCGGGAAAGGCAGTTTGGCAGTACCCTGGTCTGTGCTAGAGACTCGGGGGATCATGGAATTGTCTCCCCAATGCCAGAATGGCATTGAGGTGACAATTTCATGACCTTAGACATGTTACATGGCCATGTTCGGAGTTACCATTGTGACGCTGTACGTAGGTAGTGACCTATGTACAGTGCACGCGTGTAATGGTGTCCCCGCACTCACAAAGTCCGGGGAATTTGCCCTGAACGATGTGGGGGCACCTTGGCTAGTGCCAGGGTGCCCACACATTAAGTAACTTAGCACCCAACCTTTACCAGGTAAAGGTTAGACATATAGGTGACTTATAAGTTACTTAAGTGCAGTGGTAAATGGCTGTGAAATAACGTGGATGTTATTTCACTCAGGCTGCAGTGGCAGGCCTGTGTAAGAATTGTCAGAGCTCCCTATGGGTGGCAAAAGAAATGCTGCAGCCCATAGGGATCTCCTGGAACCCCAATACCCTGGGTACCTCAGCACCATATACTAGGGAATTATAAGTGTGTTCCAGTATGCCAATGTGAATTGGTGAAATTGGTCACTAGCCTGTTAGTGACAATTTGGAAAGCATAGAGAGAGCATAACCACTGAGGTTCTGTTTAGCAGAGCCTCAGTGAGACAGTTAGTCATCACACAGGGAACACATACAGGGCACAGTTATGAGCACTGGGGCCCTGGCTGGCAGGGTCCCAGTGACACATACAACTAAAACAACATATATACAGTGAAATATGGGGGTAACATGCCAGGCAAGATGGTACTTCCCTACAATATGCTACACTAAAGATTACACCGAAATCCTACTAATTTAATTCACCAGAAAAACACTGGAGTCAATGCATGGAATGGTCTCCTTGAGAGCACAACACTAATCCAAATAACCAATAACCACTGGATTAACCGCTATCCTTGGGTTCCGGAGCAACACGCTGCTCAGTGTAAAGCACTCTGGCTTCTTGTCAGGAATAGTAAGCGCTATATAAAGCCAATACAATACAATAGAGTTTAAATCCAATTAATCAATTATTGCAATCCAATGATTAACCTCCCAGAATGCACTGATTTGTTTAATGAAAGCAAAGGACCAGAAAAGAGGTGTGTAGCAACAGGGAAGCATTTGGTCATCCTTCTTTGAAGCAGGCACTGGACCTCCGTATTGTCGCAGCCACATTAACATCAATGCGCACAGAGAAAGACAGCGAGAAGTCTTTGGGTAGTAGAGGGAGCTGTGGCAGGATGTTTAGAGACACATGCCATTTTGAGTACTAAGAGGGTGGAAGGCGGAGGAAAGAAAGATTGCAAGAAGTAGAGAGAGAGTAAAGCTGGCATCAGTGCCATAGGACGCCATCTATCTAGTCATGGGATATCTTTTTGCAAAATATTTTAATCCAATAGTTAAAACTCAGTGAGTTCTACTGTAACACGTTGATCACAAACCCTGCAGTGCCTCAGTTCAGTTAATGAAAGGATAGGTCTGAAAGGAGAGTGCCCGGTTAATACTTAGGCAACTGCTCACCTGGGGTTGCAAAGCAGAGATTCTTTCCGGATGCTCGACCAGGCACACTGCGCCAGAGGGAACTTCTGGCATGAAATTAACTTTTAATTAAACTCTTTTAGGAGAAGCATGCACTGAAACGAGCTAGAAAACTCTCGTTCACGTTGGGTTGTCAAGGAAGGCGTTGAAGAAATTGTAATTTAGGTAGTTCACATCAGAAGTGTTGTGTTATATCTTAAAAATGAAGCGTGCACTGTGATAGCCAGAGAGTTGTTTGGCCTGTATTCATTTAGTGATATGTATTACGACTTTAATGTGCAATATTACTGACAACGTTTTAGAGCCTACGACTATGATGAGATATTCATGACGGTACGCATAGTAATGACAGAGACGTACAGCCAACCCCGGCTGGTCTATTGCGGTGTCTGCCGCCCCTGCAGACTCTATTCCCGGTACTTTGGTCATTCCCAATGTCGGACCCAGGCCTCTTTTTGATGAACAATTATTAAAATAACATATCTAGTTTTGCCCGGCACTATTATATGCATACATCTGCTGCCTCGCTTCTTTCCAGATAAAAATATATCATACATTGTTATTTTACAAACTGAAATAAAACTGCTACTTAAGCAAACTTTGCCAGTTGTTGACTTCATTGCTTTTATTTTATAAGCTTTTCCACTAAAGAAATGAAGGTGACTAGAATAACAAGGTACATTTAGGACTGCCTTGGGTTCTTATAGAAGGTGCTTATATGAAATCCTTTAGGTATTTCAGACTAGTGAATCCCACTCTACAGAATCCACAGTAGGGAGTAGATTTTTTGTGTCTCATAGTTGCTAAATAGAACGTGTGTGTGTTAGTTCATGTTACAGCTGAGCTATCTCCTGTGACCTTATGCTATTTCTTTTCTTCTCACCTCCCACGCATTTCTTTTCTGCCTGTCTCTTTCGTTTACAGATTTCTTTTCACATGTATAACAGTCTCTTTCTCTCCTCCTGCAGATCTCTCGACAGAATCTGTCTGTTCATCCGACTATCACATTTCCTGGGCAGCATGGGCTTCACCCATGCACTTTTGGTCCACGGTGAAAGCCTTGAAGATGCTGGGGGTGTTTTCATCCTAAAGGACAGGAAGTATTCCTTTGAACTGGTGCTGGCCAGATCTGCGTGGGAGCAAGGTCAGTCTCATTTCCTTTCACAGTCGGTGTCTTCATTTTACTGGTCTTGTCAGGTGCTGGTAAGGAAGTGAAGGAAAGGCACTTGGTTTAGAGTTGTCTTCGGGTTGGAGTGAGGAATGGCAGGCAGAGATGTAAACGACTGACTTGTCTGCCCATCACATGGCTCAGGGCAACAGACTGATGTGGCGCATCAAAAAGGTATATTAAACAGTAGTGTGGGGCCATGCGTGTTGTGCACGGAGACATAGGACAACGACAACAGCTTTTCGCTTCAGAAAATGTGTCTTCTTGCTGGCGTAGACCATAGTGAAACTGAATGTCCCAACAGGACAAGTATGTCAGAACCTTGGTGGGGCTCAGGAGCCAAAAATTTTGTGGCGCCCTTAATGGCTTCCCAATCAAATTGTGGCAAAAAACTTTATGAAACCAGTAGACTGGAGAAAGGCAATCCACAGTATTTGGCATCACCAGTGGTGTTGCATCGTTAGCTGCAGCACAAAGAAAAAGAACACGCCTGTTGTTAATTATGTAAATCTACCTTGTAGCAAGAACACGGCGCCCAAGTGAGTGTGGGCCCTGGAGCAAGGAGACCCAGCACCCCTTCTCTTGTGAGTCTCCCTGCGTCAGGCCAGTGTTTCTGAGACGGCCAATACGACCTTTCCCTCAGATAGCACTTAATTTGTGGTGCCAGTGGTGCAAGTGGTTGTCATCTGCACTCGTTTATGAGGGCCTGGACCTATTTCCAACATCAGACTTTGGCCCAGAGCAAGTGACAGACAGACAGAAAATGGGAAAAAAAGAGGAAAATGAATATGGAAATATAGTGACAAAAGGATTATGCTGGGATAAAAAAAAACCTGCAAGTGTGAAATGAAGAGCCAGGATGTGTTGCATGGGACAGATAAAAGTCATGAGCTGGGATCAAGATTAGTGAGCCCTGGCATTGTGGTCCCACTTATCAGTAGAGAAACATCTTGATGTAATTAACCTCAAAGCAGCTTACCTTTTGCTTCAGTTCCTTCAGTAATGTAGTATGAATCAATACATTTCAGTTTCTTAATTACTAAGCTGTGAAAAACACCAACATAATCAGTGGGCATGGTGGGAACAGTTTAAGATCTTGGTGTGAAAGCTTGTTTGCTATGTGCATTCATCTTAATAACCATATCACCTAGAATCTGAACAATAGATCTACCATTTGCCTCCTTTGACTAATCAAATATATATCAAGACTTCCATTTTCACAATTGAAATCAGAAGTGACACAGACACACTATCAGAGCTACCTAAGAGATAGTACAGATTTCATCACAAAGATGAGTAACTTATACATTGAACCTGGTGGCTATATGATTTCTATGAATGTAAATAGTCACTATTTTAGCATTTAACACCATCACAAGCTAGAAATTTGTGAACAACATTTGAATGCCAGATCAATAAGTCAGTATGAACAAACCAATGTACTGTTACAAATGATAGAGACTTGCTGATGGGAAATACATATCTGTTTAACAATGGACTGTACAAGCAATTGAGGGGAACTGCGATGGGCACCTGCTTATCCCCAAGCTGTACAGATGTGTTCATGCACTGGTAGGAGAAAAAGGTGTTCAATAATGAGAAATATCAGAGTGACTCTATGGTCACAGTGTATAGATTAATTATTCATTTTATGGAGTGGCAAGTCAGATGATTTAGATCTTAGTATCAAACTATCAATGATTTATAGTGAGAGGCGGGTGATTTTTCTGGATTTAAACTTGGAAATTAAAGAGGCTAAATATGTCATCATTCAGGGAACCCACTGCTGGAAATAGTGTCCTCCATGCAAAACTTTGCCATCCAGTCCTCCTACAATGGAATATTCCATACGGGGAGTTGATCAGACTAAAAAGGAACTGTAGAACTGCAAAAACAGATTTGATAAAAAGATTCAAAGAAAGAGGTATCCTCAGAATGTTCTGCACATCTTCAAGTGGCGGCACTCGTCAAACTTCGTCTCTAGTTTTTCAAGAATTTGATCCAATTTGTTATATCTCCCACCTTTCTGGTTCCCCAACATACTGGTTGACCTTGCAGCTATTTTTGTCTACACCGATTTTAGTAAGTCCTTATACCATTCTGTCAGTCAGAGGGGGCACTGGTAGATTTTCACTGCCACAACTGTGCACCGCTTTGGTAGTACCACAGCCAGCCCTAAAAAACATCTAGTCTGCTTTGTGTTTTCCATGACTGGCCTTGTGTTCAATAAACACACTAATAGGTCATAAGGGGCGAGGATGTTCAAGACCCTCATCACGCTCATTAAGACTACTTTCCAGAATTGCATTGTCAAAGGGCACTGACACACTACATGGTAAAAGACTGCCACAGGCTCCGTGCATCTGGGGCATCCTCTTGAAGCAGCTGGGTACATAAAGCTTATTCGTTTTGGGGTTACATATCTGTGGTGAAGGAAACTGAATTGTGTGAATTGTAATCAGGCATTAATCTAAATTTTCTTAACAGAACTCAAATATCTTTCCCAGATCACAGATGAAATTTCCAGGCCCAAGTTAAGTTCCCACTAGGCATTAAGAACATCAGAACCCACAATCCTTTGGCACAGTAAGGCCTTATATCAGCATGTAATTGTTCTTCTATTTTGCCCATGTGCTACCAGAGCTGCCAATATTGGTCTGGCCTTGGGTAAGTGGAGTACTGTCTACCACATCTGGTGCATCATTCATGAACTCTCCTCAAATTAACAAAAGACTACATCTTTATGTCTACCACATGTTCACCCTGGACCTCCAGGTTCACCTCTGTCCATTTATAAGTGTGGTGTAGAGATTCCAACGTTATACATTTAGGGTAAGATGATATTGGCAGTTCAGGTGCATGCAGGACCAACTTAGCTGACTCCCCCACATAAACCTTCCAACCTTCCGCCTTCCGTCATAGTTAACAGTATGTTGTCTGACATCTTGGGTGGTAGGAAACCATAAGCCACTCAAACAAGTTCTGACCACCAATCCCTGCTGTCCTCTCGTCTCTTTCTGGAGTGAGACCAACCCCAAGCCATCTCATTGGTCATCATAGTTACACTGCAGCATAGGAGAGTTCATAGTTGGGAGTCACCATTCCTCTATCTACCAGAGGGATGAAAATTATCAGCAGTGTGACTCTGTGTATGGATGTGCCCTAGACCAGGGTATAAAGCAAATCTTCAGTTCTTTAAAGAATGGCCTCTGTAGGTTTATGGGTAGGGCTGTAAAAAAGTATAACAGCCTGGGCAAGACAACATTTTCAAAATTGAGACTCTAGGCAGCAGCAAATGAGGGAGTTGGCACCAGAACTGCTACGAGTACCATATAGATGATAGTGCCCCCCCAGGGATCCTTCTATGAGGCTGGACTCCCTATGACAACTGTTGACACCAGGATAATTGAAAGTATCCAATTTCCACAGGACCTTGCTCCTTTACTGTGTTAGTTTGATCAGCAGAAACAGTCAAGATTTAGCCCAGTTGACAAGCTCTCAGGCTGTGTCAAGCAATTACACAGGAATTCGAGGCCCATCCCCAACGTATGAAGCACTGCCATCAGAGAAGGAAAGCTCAGTTTGTCAAAAGCTTTTTAAAGGTCTAGGGTTGTCACCGAACATTCTACCTCATTGTGGTGCGTCCAATCCATGATGCAAAATAATTATCTCAAATTAAGAAATGTGTTCCTACCTGGAATTAATCCATTTTGATCTGAGGCAACTTTAGTTTGTGATATGGGTAATAGGCTTCTCGCCAGTACTTTCCCTAGAAACTTGTCATCAAGTTTCAGAAGAGACAGAGGTCGATATGATCTGACACACAATGGGTCTCTGTCCAGTTTAGGGAGGACTACAATCAGTGCCTTCCCCATTGATACTGATAGTGAGCCCCTATCTTTAGCCACCTTATGAACCAGCAGTAAGTGTGGTGCCAAACTGCCTCCACATGTTACATAAATTCCACCTAGAGGTCTTTTATACCAGGAATTTTACTTATGGCTATTTGAGACATCACTAATTGTATCTCTTCTATAGTAATAGGAGGGTACAGCGATGGCATTGCAGTGGATTTATGGATGGTAGTGGGACGTAGTTCAAGTGAGTCTTGAGATCATGATGGTCCACACATGGTGTTGTAAGTGTATAAATCTTTGTGGTATGTCTCAAATACTCAGTTAATCCCCATCTGTGAATTAACCAGGAAGCCTTCCCGTGTACCGATATTCCTTGTCAGAGTTCTAGATTTATACAAATAAATCCCCTGATTTGTCTCCGGATATATGTTGAAGTGCAGTGCATTCTTTGTTATCTAAATTGGAAAACCTATGAATACTTTCTCTTTGTTCTTGTGTTAATTCACCTGATGCCATGGTTGAGTCCCTATCTGGTGTACCTACAGTCTCAAGCCCCTTATGTGGCTTTTCTTCGCCCCAATGAGTTTTTATAGTGACCCCCCCCATAAGCTGTTTTAAATGCATATCCCTCTAAGCACTACCTTAAATGTATACAATTTCACTGTGGGGTCTCTCATTGTGCCCATATTTTCTGTAAAGTAATGCTTGATTTCCTCACCTATACATGAGCATAAAGATGGATCACTCATTGTTTCGGCCAGCAGATGCCATGAGGGGATCTAAGGGCATAACGTACCCCAAGCTAAAGTAGTCATCAGCAGGCTGTGGTCAGACCTTGTTTGACCCAGATATTCTGTAGCAGTCACTTTTTTAAACTGACTTCCATTGTACAATAACCGAGATCAATCCTAGTATGCACTGCAAAGTATGTTTGAGGTTTCTCCCCTATATGGTAGAGACCATTTTTGCTCATTGTCTTTCTTCATTTGAATCCTTCCACTGGTAAGGCACTGATGGAGGTTACTGCATGTTAAATCCCAAACACAGTTTTTAACACCCTTTTTTCAAACTGGACATAGCCACTGACCAAGCATCATGTTATGGTGATAGTCTGTCTCTATAGGTTATTTGAACTATGACTTGTTTTTGTCATGAAATAAAATATTATGGATAGAATTTGAACAATTTTTAGTTAATTTTGGTTTTAATGTGACATACATGGGTGCCCGTAGGTGTTCATGGTGCACTTCTGACATTTTGACATATAGGGAATGCTAGGATGATGACTTTCACCAGTATTTATCTTTTTCATGTATAATTTGTATGACATCTCATGAGCCTTGAGAAAGTCTGAGGTGGTATGAAACACCTGCTGGCTGAATCAGCTGTATCTTGCATTATTTAATCAACTGGATTACTTGTCAGATGGTGCTACAATTGAGTAAATAAATTACTTCACTACTTTCCAAGAGTTGGACTGTTAATTTCAAGAGGAGAAATCAGGGACTGAAACATTACTTCAGGACTGAAAGTTGACTTATCAGCGTGTATAATGAATGCTCCAATATAAATTTTAATATGATTTGAGCAATGGTCAAAAAATTTATGAGATCACACCAAGACAAATCTTGGTAACAGATATAAATATTGTGTGAGAACCAGTTTTGAACAAAACAGTGATTCTGGATAGAGGAAGTGAAACATCTATACCACAGTTGCTGTTTTTAAGGTCGAGTGCGCAAAGTGCTCTGTCCCAGTTGTAATCTCTCTATGGGCTTATAACCACATCCATGACACGCCCATCAATTTGGTTGGCTCGTGGGCTTGCCTTTTAAAATTTGCTTGATTTCATTAATGAAAGGCATGCATACGTCATGACTTTTCCAGTGTTTAGCCCTCCTCGAGCGCACCAACCATCTACTGAAAACATACCAGGCTCCATGTTTTCCTATGGTTTCTGGGCTACTTTTTCTCTTTATTTCGTAGGCAGTGCGATCTCTCTGGGCAGTAGTTGAGCGCTTTGCATGACATCGACCCTGTTACATGGATAACTGCACTTTTGCCGGTTACACAGATAATTGCAATTTTGCCGGTAACATTGATAATTGCACTTTTGCCCATATGTTTCACTGCACTTCTGTTTCCTTTTGTGTGTCTGCTTTGCACTCATGGTGGCCGTCGGCTCACTTATGTGAAACTGTTTTACTTTTCATTTTCAGTTTATGTGGCAAAAAAAGTCTGGTTAGGAGTTTACAACGCTAATAGCTCATACTGAAGCAAACGCGAGACCCATTGAATTGCAAATGCTTCTTTTATTAATGTTGCCCAGCTCCCTAGCGGTGACTCTCATTGTAGATTTATGTGACAACTGTTGTGCCCACACAATCATGGCTGTCGCATAACAAATAAATATTTGAGAATGTGATCATGTTAGATAGCTAAATCAGCAGTCTTTGAGGTAAGTGCAGGTATCCCTGTCACTTTCTGCTTTGCTTCATCATTCTCCACACCTTCAAAGCGTCAAGTGTGTGGCCTCCACTCCTTTGCACATCAGCCACAACTTGCACTCTTTTCCTCGCCTCTTGCTCTTTAGAAGGTTTATTGCACACTCTCTTAAAAAGGCGGGGTCTACACCTAATCATTGTCCAGTCACCATCGGGACTTTCAGAGCAGTTTCCACTTAAGTTCCTAGCCATGACCACTCGTCTTGGGGCATCAAGAAGAACAGTGCACATTCCCCCTCCCTCATCTTCCGGAAACATCAAAACATATTTTATGTGCAATTAGCAATGTCACAGTTTCACCAAAAGGAATGACTCTCTTTGTCCCTGGACATCATTGGAATAGTCTAGTAAAATCAGCACTTTATTACTATCTAGTAGACAAGGGCCCTTAGCTTTGGAAATCTGCCTATCATGATCATTGAATAAGTGTGCTAGCACCGGTTGCAATGGGATCCTGGTGTGGTGGCCTTTCAGGGACTTTTAGTGCCCTCTTCACTGAGAAAAATGTAGAGGTCTGGCCCCCAAATACCAGAGTGGAAAGTCAGTTTTCCATATATAAGTCCTCTTTGCATTCCGGTAGGCCTACAGCCCTAATGTTGTGGAGGCGTGAGTAATCCTCTGCATTGCGCAGCTTTCTTTTCAGAAGGTATACTTCATCTTGTAGTCTGGTCCCTTAATTTGCATTTGATATTCATTCAGGTTCGGTCTCCTTATCGGTAATACAGATTCAGTAGTGCTCAGCCTGTTCTTGAGTGTCTTAGGAATCCATCACAACAGGCCTACCTCTATAACAAGCACATCAATCTTGAATTCTAGAGGGGATTTAACCCTGTGTATGGCCTGGAGGAGCTCCTCACATTTTCCAATCTGCTTCTCTGTGGGTAGCACTTGTGTGGCTGACATGCCAGAGTTGTCTTTAAGGCCTATGATCCAAGAGTCACCAGGTTTTGTGGCCGTAGGTTTAACCACATTTGCATTGTAAAGGGGTTCCTGTTCACCTGAGTGTCACTAGCTGCCTGGCGAGTCCTGGTCCGCCAATTTAGCAATGACATGGATGAAAATTTGCATTCAAAGAAGAGCAGTCAGACTTTACTTATTGGATGGGGTGGTGGTGGTGCACACCCTCCCTTTAGGGTTTACATGCAGATGGTGGACTGTGGTGCCTTGTGCACAAGTGAGTTGTAGCACCACCCACCCCTTCAACCACTACCGGCTTATAGAGAAAAAGGGCAGTTGACCGCAATTACTCCAGTAAGTGCCAATTTTGCAGGCCTGTAGCTATTCAGCAGCAGTTGTGGTGCCCAAACACCCCTCCATCAGCATATTTGCAGTGAGCAAGCAATCAATGTCTCTCGCCGTATCTTGGAACTAAGGTCCTCCTTGGCCTTCTACCTGTTGCTCACCAGAATCTACATCGGCTCCACTTGTTTAAGTATCCAGAAGCCATATATCTGCGAAAGCACACATGAGAGGCATCACCTCCACACCAGTATCTTTTTGTTGGTCATAGCAGGGAAACCTGCTCTGTCTATCAGCCTCTGCAAGCTCCATCTCTCAATTGAAGGCACAGCCTCAGCGTCCATGACGGGTCCCGGCTCCATATTGCTACGATGCAGGCAACATGGCACTCTGGGAGCCCAAGGCGATGAGCCCCAACTGCGCGTCAACTACTTGTTAGTTGCCCCCAGGAGGATCGTTAAGTAATAGGATTTCTGGAAAAGGGCACTGTGGATGTTTGGAACTATGCAACTCCCCCAGTTGCCAGCCTGGACATGCCCCCACCTACTAGGTATCCTGTTAATAAACATTTCAAACAGCACCACAGTGGAGATTGGACAAAAGCTAAATATTTACATTAGACACAATTTTGAGAAAAAAAGACAATGAGGCAGGGAGAACTGTTTGTGGAAGTTGAGATCACAATATAATTCAGATAGAGACATATGAGTCAGAAGTTCTGAAAATAGGAGACGACCTTTATGTACACCTCCTTATTTGATATAGGCACTAGAAATGTATCGGCTTCTTTAAATGTTGTTTGGTTTGCTTTTTGAGTAATCTCAAAAAAAAAAATTTCCACCTTAGCTTCTTCCTGAAAAGTGTCAGTGTGTTCCCTTAAGCAAGGGCTTCAAAAGTGATACCCTCTGACTCCTATTAAGTCTCATTTTCATGACCCAAACCACAATTTATTTGCCCAGGTCCTGAAAGCCGAACTCCTTTCTCTGCATCGGCCCAGCCTCCATTCCCTCTTCATGAATGTTTAGGCCTAACTCATTATCACTTGTCCCCTTACAGTTCACTTTATGTCAAATACAGTGCAGCTTAGCACTAATACAGGCACCCTTGCACCATACCAGAATTGTGTTTTTGCAGGAAAGGACATCTTCCTGCACAAGACAGAGGCTTTTTGCTCTTTCTACATGCGCTGCAGATTGCAGCACATGTAGAAAGAGGAAACAATGAGGAGAAATAAAGTAATTGCTCCTTATTGTACCTCCCCTGAAAAGGTGTACCTTTTTAATGAATTCCCAGATTTATTAGTGGTAGTAAACCTGGCAATGCCACAAAATTCATGGGTGGATGCGTGGGAACACTCACACTCCACACATGGAATAACTTCCCAGGGTAGAGTAAAACAAGGCAAAGTCTTGGCTGAGTTGTGTTACTCTGGATTTACTATGCAAGGTGGCTCTGCTTGGCATAGTAAATCCCACTGAAAGCTTGCTTTGCTCTTGTATTACGTCTTGCGTGATACATGGGTAACTCAAGTCCTTGCTAAATCTGACTCTATATACTCCCTGCCTAGGACTTTCCACCTGCTTCCTCTGCATGGTATTGGATCCCAGGGGTGCCTCCCTACTTATGCTGCAGGCAAGGTTTATCAGGGCCATCAGGATCACCTGGCTTCTGTGCCTTGGACCAGGGCTTCAGTGTCGGCCATTTTCTGCTGAAATGGGGCATCCTACCCCCTGATGCTGCCCCCTTGCTTCTCATTCATCTTGTCCCTCACCTTCAGCTGGAGCATGGGCAACAGAGCTCATCTCTCGGCAGCACTGGGTCAGTGGACCTTTACCCTGGCCGTGATCTTCCGACGGCAATGTCCATCAATGGAAAAGCACTGTTCCTCCTCCCAGCTAAGCCTCTGGTTCTATGATGGCCACCAGTGACTGCAGTGCCAAGCATATAGGGGCTGCTGTGTTGGGGATGGCAAAGGATACAGGCCACTTGGGCGGTGGAGGAGGAGTAAAACACGGCCTACCTCGTAAATATAATTGTCTACATAAGGAAAATGAATTACTAACTGTCGGCTGAAAAATCATTCTTTGCCAAAATTGTAGCTGTATGCTCTTCCTCTGAATGAACTTGTTTCTGGCAGAATACAATTCTGATATGCAAGTTTTCTATTTGCACAATAGTTTGGGAGGAATAACTTCTCATCCTACAGTTCAAGGGGCTTTTTGTCACTGCATCCTGTTCAGAAGCTATTCTTTTCTTTTGTCCAAGCATTGAGGGGATATATTTGTCGTTGTACGGTATTACTGGTAGTCTACATTATGCTTCTTGTTTCGTTTGCAATTTTGTTTGTGCACTTATAGGATAGCCTTCTTCCAACACGTTTCTATTCTGCAATTTTGGTTGTGTCTTTATAGGATAGCCTTTTTCCAAGACATGTATATTGTCTCATAACTGCCCCCTCCTTCACCCATACAGCTGCTATAGCCCAGAGTTAATCTACAAACTCGTTTGAACACAATCTGTCAACCACATGAATGCATGTTCAAGCCTACGGGCTTTGTCTGCACTTGTTTACAAATGTAGCAGAGGTGGGTTTTGTGTAAACGACACTTACTGTGTCAAGTTTCACGCGCAGCGTCTCGTTCTCAGTGACTCAGGACCTTGAAGTAGTGATTTCGTTTTGCTCACTGTGTGATCAGTTCTTGCGGTGCCTCCTGGTATTCTTGTTGCCAAGGTGACCTCAAAACAAACAATGATAGGTGTATTGCCAGTTTGCTGGGGATCTTGTTTTTTGTGTTTTTTTTCTTCTCACAAATGTATGAAGGAAATGTCTCCGAAATCCTCCAAACACTCAGGCCCAGGTCTTTAGAGGTATTCACCACAGTGCACCTAACAGGCTCTTTGGATGTTGTTCCTATCAGTGAAGGACAAACTGTGTATACGCTTCACCTCACAGAGTGCAACAGGTAGTGAGCACACTGTACCTAGAAGTGAGTGACAGCCTGCTTGGATATTGTTGCAAACAGTGAGCGACAGGCAGTGTATCGAAGAGTGAGTAACAGCAGAGTGCACACTGTGCCCAACAGAGGGACAAGCAGTGTACGTACTTCATCTAGCAATGCGCCACATGCAGTGCTTAATTTGTACTTGTTGTTTCCGGTCCTGAGCACCGGCACTTATTTTTCAGAGCCGGTGCTCATTCTTCTGCCTCAGGCATGTGCGGCGAGCAAAAGACACATATGGGAAAGAGGGAGGAAGGGATAAACGAAAAAGCATCACAATGGGAGAAAGCAGAAAGCTGCAGGAGTGAGCTGAAGGGGCAGGGAGTGGCTTTAAATGAATTAAAGGGGCCCGAGATGGCTTCAGGATTACGCTGCCACAGTATCCCGTGTTGGCACATTTAAATGCAGCAGCCGTGTGTTTAAGAGGAGGGCTTTGGGCTCCGGCATGTTTTTATTTACAAATTAAGCACTGGCCACATGTAGTGCACACAGTGAGCAAAAGAGAACAACAAGCAGTGTACAAACTGCATACATTTGAGTGACAGGCTGCTCAGAGATGTTACTAACAACAAGTGACAGGCAATGTAGACTTTTTATCTAACAGTGAGCAACAGGTATTGTGCAGACTGTACCCAATGGGAACAACAGGCAGACTGATCTCCTCTCATTTCTTATAGACGTTAGGGGTGGACGGCGAGCCCTGCTCTGCTGGTGGAACTAACAGAGTTTTTGGCACTCTGTGCTCCAAGCCCAAAAACTCAGCTAGCCCTGCCAGAGGAGCATAGCTCACCCCGTGCGCACTGCAGCCCAATTACGCACTGTGTAGCCCATACCTGGTATGTAGTGCGCACTCTATGCCCAACGTTGGCGTGGCAGCATGGAGGTGCTGCTGTCACCAGCTCCAGATCCCCAGGCCCCCCTCTGCCAGCAGCCCGGGCTCAGGGGCGGAGAGAGGCAGAGTGCCAGACCACTGGCAAGGAGAACCCAGGTAGTCCTCGTTTTTTAAATATTTTGTTTTGTGCACACTTGTGCACAAGAGGCCTGAAACGGCAGCTTTTGTTGCCTATGGTCCTGCCCTGAATTCAAGCCGGGGTCGCAGGCAGCAAAAGCTGCCATTTCAGGACTTTTGTGCACCGACTTGCCCCGTGTTCAGTGCTTAGCACTAACGAAATTGGGTTCATTCAGGAGAGGGTGCCATGCTACAGCTCACGGAACTCCACCTCTGCAAGATTCCACAGAGTTTTAAATCAACTCTGTGGAATTCTGCGGAGTGGAAAATCTGTGAACTCCGCCCAGGCCTAATAGACACCAGGTACCTCTTGCAGATCGTTAAAGCCCCAAAGTGGGCCACCTCCTGCCACAACCAGCATTGAAAATTGGATTGAGAACATAAAAGATACATTCTCAACATTGTCAAAGACCTACAGAGCTAATTAGATCTGCCAGCATGACACATATTCTAAAGTTGTGAGTGTATCTTTCAAGCTACTTTATCCATCACAAGGCTAAGCACTGTATCCCATAACGCGACAACCACACCTTGAACGGCATCACGCACAACATGGAAACATGTCTGATAAAAGATCAGAAACAGGGCTAAGCACCCTATCCCATAACACAATAACCACACCTTGATCGGCATCACGCACAACATGGAAACATGTCTGCTAAAAGATCAGAAACAGGGCTAAGCACTGTATCCCATAACACGATAACCACACCTTGATCGGCATCACGCACAACATGGAAACATATCTGATAAAAGATCAGAACAAAGACAGGACTCTTACAACCACACATCCATACCATGTAGGATGGTATCTGCGTGGACAAGAACTTTAGTGCCCCACATAGGGGCAGTAGGTGTTATACAAATACTGTTAAACACACAATAACACATAATATGCACTCTTCCCTCAACAGTGAGCCACACGCTTGGTGAGAAACAGTAAGAAACAATTGGTGCACACACTGCACCTGACATTAAGTTACCAGTAATGAGCACACTGAGACTGATACTGGTGACATCCAATATGTGCATTGTGTCTGACAGGCACTGTACATACTGTGCCATACAGTGAGTGACATGTACTGTGCACGC
Organism: Pleurodeles waltl; assembly: GCF_031143425.1. Lineage (NCBI taxonomy): Eukaryota > Metazoa > Chordata > Amphibia > Caudata > Salamandridae > Pleurodeles > Pleurodeles waltl. The sequence continues at coordinate 998,963,038 of NC_090446.1, forward strand.
TGTCCACAGTAGTGAGTGACTGGCAGTGTGGGAAACTGAATCTAACGTAACAGGCAGTGGACACAATGATTGATTAACACAGAAGTAGGAAAATACACATAAGGATTTCCATCTATATTTTGTGAAGATTTCTTCCTTTTTCAGGATTCTCATAAACTGGCATGCCTCAGACAACCACACAAGGCATACATTTTCAGTTCTTCTGCAACTCATCTGTACCGGTAAACTTTGGAAAAGATGGGGTGTCAATGCTGAATGGCATTGCAGTGAATGAGCATGTGAAGAACCTTCCATGACATGAAGGTACTGGAGAAGGCAAGGAAACCTTCTCCATGAGCGTTTTGATATCAAATTAGGTCAAACGGTGCATTTTAAGCAAAGTTTCTTAAATATATTATCTAACATGCCACATGCTATCCAGAAGCTGCAGACATAAACATTTCAGTATTTTATGTTCTTCGGTTCTAGCTCATTGTGCCTAGGCGTGCTTCAGGGTTTTTTTCGCTAGTAAAATGTGAAAATAATTAGAACAGTTACCCAAAGAAGTGGGCAGAGGTCCACTTCCGAATACTCCAGAAAAGCAGGGCTTCACATTGACAGGGCTTCACATTGACAGGGCTTCACATTGACAGGGCTTCACATTGACAGGGCTTCACATTATTTTCGAAAGCTATTTTGCAGCTCCCTTTAATTCTGTCTTCAATTTTACATTCTGACCTTTTCAAATAGATTACATATCATAATATAACTGAAAATCTAGGTCAAATGTCAAAATGAGCAGCCAATGAGCAGCCAAAAAGTTACAGATATCACAAACGTAGCAGAAGCTCAGACAGCAAATTACGTTTGTCTTAGGTGTTTACTTCTTGTACAGCAGTGACAAACAGATAGCATCCTAGACCAGGACAAGCCTCACGTGAGTCACGTTACAATAGCAAGGCAGTGGCCTGAAATCAAGAGTAAGTATTCTCAAATTATTATGACGTTCCAGTGAAATAACAATATTAGGCACATTGCAAATACTCATCTTCTCTCTTTAAAAAACTGCTTGCAAGTTTATGAAAATGCACCACTTATCCCCGAACACTAGATTCACTATTCACTAAAATAAAGTAACCACAGGACGGTCAGACAGATTACCGGTGCTCATATCAGGGCCCGAAGCGGTATACTACCAGAATATCGAGTTTTAATACTGTGTCACAAAATATTGGAGCCACAATATTAACTACATCAATACAATGAAGACAAGAATATATAGGCAAGTAGAAATCTACTATAGGTATTTCCACATATATGTAAGTTGTCATTCTGTATTTCTTCAAGGAACATATTTCTCGAGTTAAGAACAGTAAACCTATATGTGCCTGTATGATGACAGATTTTTTGGTAGTTGATATTCTGAATTCGACATTTTTGCAACACAATTTTTGTGATCGATATTCAGATATACTACCCCAGAACATGCAAGAAGTAGGAGAGGGCTAGATTGGGACAAGCACGTGCACTCCTGAATGCCTTCCAAGGTCACAAACTGCTTCACTCATTGGTTGAGGCTGACAGGTTTCGTGTCAGACCTCAGCCATTAAGGGCTAAGACGACCTTATCTCCGTAGACTGACGGATGCCAGACAATGTGCAATGGAGGCAGGAACCGTGGTAAGACTGTTTTAATGAATACGCTCTGCCTAAGGAAACCTGCTTTCACTGCCCTTCTCTCACCGGCGGTTGTAAGCTCTTAGCATGTGAAGGAAGGGCTTCAGCTTTATGAGGCTTCCATTCATACATGCACAGGCGGTGACAAATATAAGGTCTAAATTATGTTCAGCAATGGAGCTTTGTTGCTGTCACAGTTGTGGCTGTCAAAAGTTACAGTGTTCCCCCAAACGTATACCGATGGGCCAGTTCCACTGGTCTAAGAATTACTTCTCTTGTCCCCAATGCTGCCAAAATGCAGGAGGGAGTATGGAGGAAATGCACATTTACAGGTTTTATATTTTTCAATTTATTCTGTGTGTGGAGGAATTCCCTTCCCCACAACTCATTTAAAGATAAAGTTGCATGCACGTTCCTACGGTATTTTCCCACTTAAGGAAATGTTTCTACGGGTTAATTTTCGACATTGAAAGGACGTGTGTAATTTTGTTAAGGATTGTAAATACCCACACATTTGCCCTTAGAAAACACTTGTTTTCACCCTTTTCCAAAAACTACTTTATCGGAGTTTTCTGTTTACCGAGTGGATTGCTCACTCTAGTGAGTGGAATTTGCGTTTGTAAATGTCTGCAAATTCTGATTATACGGACCGGGATTTCGGATAACTGTAAATTCCACTCTCTGTGGTTGTGAATTAGATATATGACTAAAATGTTTTCTGTGAATTGCAAAGCTCCGTTCCTATTAATGACAGGAAGTGTTTATAAGGCACATAAAAATAAGATATACGAATTTCACACATGAACTTTAGTGCCACTCGGGTGCCCTAAAACGGAGTAATAGGACATCATTTTATATATTTATATATATATATATGTATATATATATATATATCCATCCATTATTGCCTTTGCTTTTGGGCTGAGTTTGTTGTTCTTCGCAGACAATACCCAAATTTGTGTGTCAATATTGCAGAATGTAGAGGGATCTAGGAGATATTTCACTGCCTGTAGGACTGATTGAGCCAACTGTGTGCAGGTAAATTGCTTAAAACTCAAAGGGGGGGAAACGGAGGCTCCGATGCTTTACAAGCAGGTACCAGCCTTGTTCTCATCTCCGTGGCCTGAACAGTTGGGTACACCTCCAGCACCTGTAGCATTCTCCAGAAACGTAGGGATTTTGGGGGGGATAAATAGCTATAATATTCCACACATATTAGTAAGGTTGTCTCAACTTTCTTTTCATTTCTTATATGCTATGCAAAATGTTCCAGTTAATGCCCACTGTTTTTGGGAAGGCTGTAGTCTAAACATTGATTGGCTCCAGACTGGACTACGGAACACCCTCAAACTTAATATATTTTACAAAGGCTTCAGATCGTTAAGAATGTAGCTGCAAGACTGAGCCTTGGACAGACAAAATTGACTTTGGTATCTACACATCTGGAAAATCTTCATTTGCTTCCAGTAAAGAAAAGAATCTGGTTTAAGACCTAATGCTTTGCTCATAAAGCTTACTATTGTTCAGTGCCTACTTACCTCAGTTGTAAAATTCAGGAACAGGGTCCTTGGAGATGTATCTGCTCAGCAGACAAATATCTATCAGTGATGCCAAAATTACAACTTTCAAGAAAAGGTGGCAGAGGCATTTCATTTTATGGAACTATCCCTCTGGAATGCTCTTCCTCTGGAACATAGACAAAATAATAATTACTTGTCTTTTTGGAAACAACTTAAGCCATAGTTCTTTTTACAATAATCCTCGTTTCCAATAATTCATTCTGTATGTCATAATTGGGTGTTAGCGTGGGACACCCTTGGGCAGCTGTTGCGTTCTAGAACTGTCATTGATTGATTTATTCATCCATTTTGGTTAAGAGAGAATTAGGATAGAAATAAAGATGTGGTCTACTCAGGAAGCTGTCCCAGGTGTGAGCATAAATGACTTTCCTCTGGTCTGGAAGCTTTCTAGTGTACATCTGTATGACAGTTGTTCTATGTGGCCTCCATGCATGGGTGTAGGCAGCATATAATGAGTTATGCCGAACTAAGAAAACGCTTATGGTCCTGTCAGTGAGGATAACAACTTCCTCTGGAGTTCAGGTGAGAAGTAAACTTACTGAGTGGTGGAGTCCAGCCCACCTGGGTCAATACACCTCTGTTCCCGACCTTCTCTGCTGCACTTTTTTTCCATCTTGTGACATCTTGTCAATTTCTGGTCATCTCGAAGGATCATTTTTAGATCTTGCCCAGAGACTATTTTAGCTGTCTTGACAGTTTCATGTAATGAACAAATAATACATAAAGAATACATACATATATTTATGCAGGCGGGACTATTGGTGAGCCCTCTTCCTCCATTGTTCTGTTCAGATGTCATTCATATTTTGCTTCCACCCACTACAGCATACAGCATGGGGTAGTTGTTCACCTCTTATCAGCCATCGGGTCTCTTGTAGTGTGAGTGATGGCATTTTCATGATAAAATGTTCACATCCACCTAAAATAAGTATACTTCAGTGCCAGTGCTGGTGGATCGATGCTTTAATTTTTTTTAATTCTCTTGATCCATTTTTAACGATTTTATAGTCATCCTTGTGTGTTTAAACTACGTCATCAAACAACAGAAATTCAAAGTCTATGGTAAGTTTTCTTTGCACCAATAAGAATCATATTTCTTGTGATGTATACTAAAACAGAAAAGTGTTTCTACACCTATCCTACATCTGCCTGCTTGGAAGCATCCACTGTGTTGTATTAAATTATATGTGTTTATTTTTTTAAATTAATACTTTGTTTTGAAATAATATGGCCACCCCGTTTAGGAAACAGCATGTTTTTTCTTCTTTGATTTTTATGACTTAGGTTTGCAGGATTAAAAAAAAAAAAACTTGTAAATGTAACATTCACCTTACCTTGCCAATGGCAGGTTTATTGACTTTGCCAATCCATGCTTGCAAAGTAATGGCAATATATGCATTCTGAAGCGTATTTGGTCTTTAACATTGATTCAAATTTGGTGAGATTTGAAAATGATTTTTATGAAAATTGAATAACATTGGGTGCATTTTAAATGACACTAGGCAATAACGTTCGTTTAAACCTGATAGGATTTGAAGACCGCTTTATTAGGAGTCAATGTTCTCTCCAAGGGCCTCATTTTGTTTGAATTGGAAATGGTTGATTTTAAACCAGAAATGGCTGCAAAACAATAAGAAACCAGCACTTATCTAAGTGAAACCCATAACACATTGATCATACCCACGTGGGTTTGTAAGAAACACTCATGCCTTACTGATGTGTGTGCTGTACTTCAAGTGTTTTTATGTGAGTGTATGTTTCTATACAAGGGCAACTTACAACCTTTTGCACCATGCTGTCCATTTGCTCAATCTAGAACACACGTTGCAGCCTGCACTCTCCCAATTCCACTTTGCACTTTCGTCCTTGTACCCCATACTCTTCCCCCTTGCACTATGCCCTCCTCTTCTCATGCCTGCATTGCAAGATTATCTGTGGGAGGGTAAAAGCGAAGCATCCACCATTGCTAGTTGTGTACTGCATTCTCTGTGAATTACTCCAGCTTGGGAACATCTGGTCAAACAAAAGCCATATGATGGGCATTGCCAAAGATGTTTGTTCTGTGATGCTTGTCCTTGCTGGGGAAGGCAGTTACCAATCTCCCCAAAGAGTCTTTTGCTGAAATTCCTTTTGATGTAGTTTATTTTGGGGACAAAGGTTCTCAATATTACATAATCTATCTTTCCTACGAGGTCACCCCAGATTGTTCAACCCTTGCTGGACCCTATGTTTTTGCTGATTTTAGAATCTGTGCACTTTACCTCTGCTAACCAGCAGTAAAGCGCATGTGCTCCTCTTTTGAGTATGGTTGAATTAGCAAAATCATAATTGTCATATTTAACTTGTTTATAGGTCCCTAATATATGGTACAAAGTTTATCAAGGACCTGGACTTTAAATACCACTAATGGACTTCAGCACCTATTGTGCCATCATCTACAGTGGCAGTGCAAAAATGGCTTGAGGGCTAGAGTAGCTATGTAGGCCTTGTATCCCACAAGGCAGAATGCCGGGCATTTAAAAACATGACATGTTGAAAATTAATATTAACATGTCTTTACAGTGGCTAAAATTCAAAAGCTATTTTTTACTTTGGTACGCCTTGCTACGCCTAGCTGTCCTTTTTAGAAAATCAGAGTACAGATCAAAATTCAAATACTGCCATTTTCAGGTTGGAACTAACTACAAAAATAACGAAACATCTATCTTTAAATGTTATTAAAATCCAATTCAATTGTGAAGTTATTTTTTAATAGATATCAAGGAAAAATAACTTTTAGAATGTTACCTTTTTTCTGCCTGAAGTTCCTAGAGTCTAATTTGCATTTGCTCCCCAACTCATTTCAGCAAGTGATTAGCATTTGAATAGGTGTAAAAAAAGGTGTGAAATGCCTACCAGGAGCAAACAATAGGTTGACTTTAATGGACAGAGATGACTCCTCTGAAACTCACTGAATATGTAGGGTACGGCCAAACCTTTTGAAATTGCAGTGTCAAATCCTGCATGAGTGTTAGATCCTGATTGACAGGTCTACTGAGCTACATATGACACTTTGGGCTTACTTTAAGGAAGGGAGCAGAATGCTAAGGTAATTGTTGCATATCCACTGTTTGGATGCCAAAGGAGCCTGCTTTTGTCCCACAAGACTTTTGTCTCTTGCTTTGTTCTGGGTACAGTGGATGCCTTAAACTGAAATGTAGCATTAGACATGGGAGGACAGAACGATTACCATAGTACACTCACCACACACACCTCTAGCCCTCATAGCTTGAGTTTAGTGTGGCTGAATACTTTCACAATCTTGAAAATGCACAAAGTGGCTTGATTGGCCCCAGGAACATTTAGCCCATTGGTAAGGACATGCCAAGGAGTCATTCCCACCCAGCACCTAATGCTATGCACCCACTTCAGAACACTGCTGTGCCTGAGGAAGAACAGAAGAGGACTAGATCTGTTGCCTGTGACCTGGGAGGAGCCCCTAAGGACTGAGTCTGCTCTTTTTTGAATCCAGGATAAAGAAATGGACTCCATTGGTCATAAGGCTGGCCTTCTGTTCAAGCTACAGGGATACAACCAGCTAAAAGAGGCCTTTCCAGCAGCAGCCCAGCAGACCATTGGAAACTAGACTGGCCCCTGCAGTTGGCCTATGTAACACCATGTGAGTCTCTAATAGCTTTCCCGAAGGTCCAGGAGGAAGGTAAAAGTGTACTTCTGCTGTTGATTATGAATTAAAGGACTAAATCAGAGTATCTGACCCATGCTCTATTGCTGTCAGCTGCAAACTGAGCCTAGATTCTGGTCTACCGCAACCAGTGTTGTGTGCTTTTTGGAGCTATGTCTACTCAAAAACCTTTGAACTCATATCTCTGGTTCCCCTTATTGGATTTTTATCTTTTTTGGTGTCACTTCATTTATTACATTTTAATCCATAATTCTAACTTGGGTTGGACATTTTAAAATGTTCTACATTTCAGCTTTATTACTGTTTTGTTACTACATAAATACTTTATATGTTCCCCTAAGCTAAGCCTCTTTACTCTTGTGGAATAGCTACCAGGGGATTGAGCTCAGGTTAATTTAGTGAATTGAAGGGTTCACCCTGGCAATGGTTGTGAATATCACTTGAAGTGGTTAGTCACCCACCCCAAATAATAATCCAGGTCCACATGTACAAAAGGTTTTTGTATTTCTTAACATTCCCAATCGCTATTTCGGGCCATTAATAAATGCAAAACTGCCTTTTCTTATGTACAGAGGCATATGCGCCATTGCAAAATGCGTTTTCTACCCATTAGAAATCGCATTTTGCGTTCGCAAAACAGAAAAATCGCTAATAGGGGTTTCCTATTTGTGATTTCCAAACCGCATGTACATAGCATTTCCTAAATGCAAATTGGGCATTTAGGAAATGCAGTTACCATAAATTTGGATCTGATGGTAAGTAGGTGCAAACTTGATAAAGGCACCCGAAATGCTTCAAATATGGTCCGTATTAGGTCTTAACTAATCTCCAAAAATATAGACATTGATAACCAATTTAAGTCCTACACCTTGTAGGATATATATAATATTCAACCTCCTATTAGTCCTGTGCTGTCAATGAGGCTTGTAAAAAAGAAACAACTCACTCCCCATAAAACAGAACCATCGGTGATGCTGAAGGATTAGTTTTTAAAGCTGGAGTGTAGAATAGATCACCCCCCTGTTTTCTTCACTCAGTTTATGAGGTTTGCGGCATACTCTTAAATAAAATAGTATGTTTATTTACTATTAATTTGGATTGCAGGTTTGAAAATACAATCAACATCGAAATCATACCTCAAGTATGAAATCATCAGATGTTGAAATATCAAATGTAGTTTTGTGAACTCAGGGATATGGGAAATGGCGTGCCTAACCCAACTAAAGTAGTCTAATAAGAAGCTTGCTTACTCTGATGCTATTTAGAATTCAGTAGGTTTACAAGGTACCATATACACATTCCATCATAAACCCCATTTCAGCCCCTAACACCATCATGAAATCCACATTGCATTATTTAAAAAATAATGACCGTGACCAAGTGGGGATAGCCACACATACAGTGGAATCTAGTATGGTTAGTGCCCTGGAGAAGCCCTATAATGACTGTTATTGTGCTAGGACCTTCAACGCTCTTAATGTGCTTGAAATGAGTGATCTGGCATCACTGGCGAAGAAGTTGACCACTGCCCCACTGTTTCCAAAAATCTCGTTGCATGCTGGCATTTAGATGACTCTTAGCATTAGAGCATATTGTGGCATGATCCATGGGACAGTTTGCATGGGTGGTGTTGTAAGGAGCACTCTTATTTGTGTAGTTGGTTGCAGATTTGTCTCTGTGTGTCATTTCTTGCTTATCCTCTAACCCATGAGCATTTGTATGTAATATTGGACCTTGTTGCTCCTATACAATCTGACCTACTGTGCACTTAATATCACAGTGGAGCTCGAAGTGGTGTTAAATGAATCTTTCCAAACATTTATTTCCGATTTGCTTGTTGATTGTGTGACTGTGTGTATGTGTAGTGTGCTATTAGTATCTTTTTAATCCCTTTAGGATGTGTGATAGCGATGCTTATTTTACAGAGCTAGGGCCTATAGATATGAATGCATTTTGTATTTCCATATTTGTGATTTTCTATTGGTAATCACAAATTTGTGATTTCCTAATAGAGTATGCACTTCCGTAGGAATTGCTATTAGGAAATCGCAGGTTACATACATTCCCTTTTCCAATCCCCACATAGCGATTTCTGTGGATTTGCTATTTGGGAATCGCAAATTGGGAATTTCGTATATATGGGCCCCATTTTAGTTTTTTACAAATAATATTTCCTACATAGAGGGAATCTGTGTATACTGAGTTACCTCATTTTTATTCCTGCTTATGGAAATATGGCTCTTCATTATCCTTCTGAGTGTTTAAAAACGTTTGTTTTTTGTTTGAAGTGGTAATTGCTCACACCTGCTTTACCGTTAAAAAGTGCCTAATCACAAGAGATGATGGCATCATACTTTTTTACGTCCTTGCTTTAATGTACCAAATTGAGTAGGATCTGTGCTCATCTGAAAGGAATATCCTATACATTGGACCTTGATTATATATATTGAGAAAATACATTGAAAAAAATTAAAATAGATTGTCCCAGTCTCACCATTCGGTAAAAACGTTTTCAATGGGCTGTAAACGAGAAGAGTAATTTGCCTGTTTCCCGCCACCTGGGACTATGTCCCAGAGACAAAGCTACCCTAAATAAAATATAGTTTAACTCATTGTACTTAATTTTGTTCTCTATCTGACGGCAGCACCTGCGGTGAATTCTGCATTGATTTGTGTCAAGATCCGCTTTCAAGAGATGGTATACAAACAATAGTAAACGGGGCATTGACTATTGAGGGTAGTCAAGACACAAGTATCACCTGTTGCAGACAATGAGGAAGTAGACTATATATATTCCATTTTAAATTCAGTCCTTCAGAAAAACACTGTGCATTCAAGTCGAGCAAATATACAACCATAGTGTTGCAAATTCCTTAAAAGGAAGACGATGCTTAGGTGGCAAAAATTCTGAATTCCCAATATTTTTTCCTTGTAATGCAAGTAGTTAAATTGCGTGAAATTGTAGATGCAAGCTAGAATGCTGGAATTCTGATCGATAAAAAGTATTTCTCTGTTTGGCTGTTTACAACTCAGCCAGAGTCGTTTTACTTTTGGTGTGTGCATAATTAGTTTACATTAACTTAAGTTCCGTCTCAAGCCAGTCAAGGGTATTTCACACAGGCTTAAGAATACCCAAGCTCTTAGATATGCAAAGCCCCCTGAAATCGGCTTTGCATGCCTCTCAGAGAGCTTTGGTCTTTGAGACAGAATGTTTGTTCAGTTTATAATATTCCACAATTGCTTTGTGTACTTCTTCATGAAATACCTCATCATTTAGTTCTGTGCTCTTCAGTTACTCCCTATTGAACCCCCGGGGTAGGAGCAGGGTTCTCCAGTACAATGACAGGCTAGTGGTCAGATATTGTTTTAGGCAGAACATTAATGTCCCATGCCAGTGGTATCAATTGCCAGGAGATTTCCCACATATCTACAAGAGAGCACATGTCATGGACTGGAGAAGAAAAATGTTAATTCAGCCATATCTGGTAGTGTAGAGCACTCTATGCATCTATTAGATCATAACGCTGCATAATATGAGTGAGTACCATACCGGTCGTAGGGGGAGGTCTGTGCTTCACAGATGTCCTATGTAGTCCAGCAGATAGGCTAAGATTAAAATCACCCCTTGACCAGATGAGCCACTCTCTGTATTTGCTACATTTGGACAGATCATCATTATAGAAATCAGGGCAATCCGTATTAGGGCCCTGTAGCTTTACCATTAAAAACTGATGTTCATTCAGCATGCCTGCCACAATTGCAACCCATTCTGCAATATCTGAGATATATTCCACTAATCTAAAATTCAGAGACTTCCTGAAAATAGTGACTATCCCCCCGGGAGTAAGCTGAATATGAAGAGAAGTATCTGTGCTGATCCCAATATGGAGCAAACGTGTCTGGTCTAGCATTGAGCAGTGTATTTCCTGTAGCATTGCAGTGTCTATTTCATGTCTATTCTACATTTGTCTTTTGAGGGTTAATAAAGCCATGTATGTTCCAAACTGAGTGCATTCTCCGTTCAGCATGCATAAGGTGTATTAAGCTTTATATATATAAGTTATGAGTTTGGGCGTCACCACCCACCCTAGTGAAGATACAGATGCTAAAATCTGGGTACAAGATGTTTTTATTCTTGCTGTGATGAACTAAAGAACAATAACATGTATAACAATTGTTACCGAATTCTACAAACCTATCAAACAGTAAGGGTAATCCTGTACAACAATGTGCTTATGCACCATAGTTGTGCTCCGTGTGTGAGATGCCAAGGGACATGGCCATGCTCGGGGCACTAAAGTACTATGAAAGATCTCCATTTGCCAGACATGGAACGAGCCACCCTTTCATCCACAGACCTCCCTATCTCTTCCAGAGTTTCAAAACTACCTGAAGACCTGGCTAGTCAACTAATCAACTGGACCCTGCCAGTGCCTGGATACCCTCACAGGTGACAAGTAGAGCTCTACAAATCTACTGATTGATTGATTTGCCAACTACATAACATAGAGATCAACAATGCTTGCCTTGATATAAAACAGACACATGTCTATCATGCATGCAAATATCTGTTTGCCAATCTGAAAGCAGAAGGAAATGTATTGGCAACATGTAAGTGGTGCACAGCATAATAATACAAAGTGACCAACACTGAGCCGCAGGCAAAAGTGTTCAAGGCTCCGCAGTAGACCATAGTCAGCAAGTGGGTGAGCATCAGGGCCAACATTAATCAGTCTGCACACCTGATGCGGGGACATAGCAACAAACATAACCTAGGCGTTGTCACTGAAAGGTGAAGTGCCATGTTGGTGGTGGATACTGGTAGAGGCAGGGCTGCAAGAGCCCAATTCGGAATTACTGCAATGTTTTTGATGAAGCTCTATGAATCCCAGCACTGATGCCAGCTGGGTAAAGAAAAACATTTTACCATTATGTTCCAGCTGAAGTCTTGAAGGAAAAAGCATGGAGTTTTTGACAGAATCTGTTTTTTCTTATCCTTTGTAAATGATTTCCTGGCCTCCTGAACCATTAGTATAAAATCTGGCTTGAAGTAGATGAAGGGACCATCGTATTGTAAATCAGGATTGTCTCTATTGAGATGCAAAATCTGGTGCCTAGCCTGTAGTTTAGGAATTTGCTATAATCATCCCATGGGCACAACCTGCGAACCAGGGAGTGATGGGCCTGCTCCATTATAAACGCTTCAAAAAATCCACTGTGATCAATCAAGGAGCCCAGTAAGCCATCACCTAAGTGTTACATTTTGTCAATTTTAGCCAATTCAGGGACCCCCTATAATTCTGACATTAGTGCAGCAGGATCTGTCTTCTAGATCTTCATTTTTTGCCTTTAACACCTTGAGTTCACATATGAGCATAGTAAGGGAGGTCACAGATTGATGTGAAGCCTATATGCCTGATATTCTCGCTTCTGCTTGCATGAGTCTGGATTCATGCTAATCAACATGGTCCTGGTCCTGGCTATTGACCATCTGGATGAGTCATGGCCTGCTTTCTATCAATGTGTTGCTTTTTCCTGTTTGCCGTCTCCCTTTCCCATAATAACCACTGTTTAAGCGCTCCAAATGTCTTGTGATGGAAGATCCCCGCACCAGCCAATATCACACAGTGCTCCTCTGCCTCTCCTCAAATCAGTTCCTAGAAGTTCCCAAGGTCTGCTCATTATAGACTGTATTTGTAGGCATAGACAGTAGAAATCTGTGGAGAGGAGCAGCCCTCAAGGGGGAATCATCCACTATCCAAGTCAGGGCAGCTCTCAGAATGCAGCATGGGGCAGATGAGTACTGCAATTCCACCTCACTATGGACAGGGCCACTAAGTGGCTACTCACAGAGTTGCAAATTGCAACAAGAGGTATGGTTTATTACCTTTTTCACTCCCAGTATATATTGCCAGTATAATGTCACAGAGAGTCCAGCCCATTTTCAGGCCGGTGACACCGCAAGTGGTACAACAGGAGAGGCTAGGGGAAACAAACTGCAAAGCATTCATTTGTGTGTCAAAGGTCTCTGCAAGCCATACAATTGCCCCCAGCAGCCCCATGTAGGCCATCCCCTTTGCATGGCACCAACCGCAGCCCAGTCTCAGAGTCTCAGAGTCTGAGTCTCAGTCTCTGCTCTGGGCCAGTCACTCTGCTTCTAAGCACACAGGGCAGATAGCAGCTGACACACACCCCAGTTATGAAGCAGAGGTGGAAACCTCCAAAGTGGAATGGTGGCACTCCAGCCACCCTCAAAGCTCTGCCACTCAACCGTGGAACAGTCCCAAATGACCCCTAGAAGTGCACCTGCTACACCATACCAGGCACTAGGCAGCAGCATTACCCACTCGGCAAGGCAGCAGGCTTATTCACAGTGGCCACCATATTCAGTCCAGAAGTACAACTGTGCGACTTCAGATGACAATTATTTATTTGCAGCTCAGTCACATCATTGAAGGCAGCTGATGTGAAGCTGTATAAACAGCAGGCTGCCAGCCCTCAGGCAGCCATCTTCATTGCTGGGCCTCGGGCACCCAATCCACTAGTTATTTAACACTGAGATAAGAAAGCTTTTAAAGAGGCATTGAACCATGCACTCTTATTTTCAGGAATGTCCCTAGCCAAGTCATACTGGTAGTGGCAGATAGACTGTGGCCCAGAGCCAATGTTGGGCTGGTTCAACTTGTGTGGATCAATGTCCCTCCCTATACTCAAAAACAAACTTTAAATGTGTGGGTGCACGTGTGGGTGCATGTGTGTGTATGTGTGTCCTGTAACAATCAATGCACTCTACTTGTTCCAAAGAAGTCTCTAGCATTCCATGCAGCGGTAAATGTAAAAATCAGTTTATTAAGCAATTTGTCAGATTAATTCCAACTGATAATTTGATGAGTTGCCCAATAAATTAACTGCCAGGCAATCATAGCTCACACTCGAATGCAATGTTTATGACCTTGCTATAATAATATAAAAAGATAACTGCACAGAAGACCACAGAAGACTGTAATAAAACATCAAGGCATAAATAAACCAGTACATGATAGCACACTCACAGCTCTCTGTCGAAGTGATTGGGATATTGTGATATGTAATCGCATCATTAAGATGATTTACAACATTCTAACTTCCTGCCAAAGTTAGCGTAATTGCACTCAGCCTTTTTAGGGTCGAGCCGGCGTGGCATGCGCTTGCGCATGCGTATCACAGCGAGACGCTTTAGGTATTAGAAAAGGGCTTGGAGCCCTGTCAACATCTCGTCAGTGTTTTTCATTGGTTCGTGGGCTTGCCTATTAAATCTGCTTGCTTTCATTAGTCGAAGGCATGCATACGTCATGCCTTTTCCGGTGGCTAGCCCTCCTCGAGCGCATCGACCAAGTACAGAAAACATGCGAGGCTCGCTGTTTTCTGTCCGGCTCGTGGACTACTTTTTCTCTATTTTCCTAGCGCGATTTCGCTTGGCAGAAGTCGAGCGCTTTACACAGTTAATTGCACTTTTTCGGGTTACGTAGATAAATGCACTTTTGCCGATAGGTGAAAAGTTGGGTTAGGAGTTTACAACGCTATCAGCTCTAACATGAGCAAACGCGAGACCCGTTGCATTGCAAATACTTTTTTTCTGTAGCTGTGACATGTTTCCTAAGAGAGTTAACATGGGAAATCAAACTTTTGGGACCCCCCTCTATTTTGATGGACCCCCCTCTATTTTGATGGATCACACAACAGCGTTTCTGGAAGGAACTCGGGTGTATGATTTTTGGGGTCACCACAATCCTGCACTACTCCTGAGGGTCTGGGAAAATGAATTCTGAAAAATGTGGGTTGAGTGCCTGTGGGTGTTGGCCGCTCGTGGGGGGTGCAGATGCATGGCCAGCCCGCAGACCATACCCTCCTCCCACCTCCACGTAATGCCTTTAGGCTGAATTATGGCTTTTTAGTATCTCATGGCTATTCTTCCTTTAATCATTTTTACTTGCGCATGTTTATGTTTTTATTACTAAGGTAACTCTTACAAAGTCTAAGCAGCACCCTAACACTCTAAAAGCCTGGTCTGCGCACTAGGAACGTTTATAAATAAAGACATAAAAGTTACATGTGCTGTTTCCTTAAAATCGTGCACTGTATAGATGGCCAGAATCATTTAGTTTTCCTCTGATGGTGCCCTGCGTGGATTCACGCTCAGGGGGCTAAGCAGAGAAATGCGGAACACTAACTCAAAATAAGCTCTGTGTAGCCAGCTTCAACATGCTGCCTTCTGTTGTTTATTTTTTTAAAGAACTTGTCAGCTTCCTTTGCATTCCTCACATCAGGTGAGCTATGAAGGAGAAGGGGAGCTCCTGCAGACTCTTTCCACGCCCCCCGGCCTCCCACCTCCGTACATATTATCCTCATAAATATAGTTCCCTGCGGATCCACCTTCGGATCTCACACAGAAAACCCATCCTAGACAAAACTGCCACTCGTCTTTACTTCCTGTAGGAAAGATGAAATGCTGAACCAAATTATGTCTAGCCCACAGGTAAATCTACAGATTTTGTAACAATCTGGTTCACTGAAATGCCATTAGGGTGAAAGAGCTGTTAATACCTGACTTTGGGCCGGGCCAGGCCCGCCCGCCATTCCCCCCTCCCCCCCCCGCCAGTTCAGAACTTTAAAGAGGATGTTTATTGCTGACAATGAAGGGCTAGCTGTAGGTACACTGGTCGCAAAATACCTAGTGACCTAAAAACGAATAGGTTATTTAGCAAATTACTGATTTGTAGTGGGTGGCAATTCGACCTACCTCATGAATATTAATTAGGTAGGTTGCAATTTGTGCCCCACCAGGATTCTGTGCATCACAGGGATAATGGCCTGCTGGGGTCAGCAGGCCAGCATGTCTGTAATTGCTTTCAAATATCACAATAATTTTTTAATGCAGCCCGTTTCCCTAAAAGGAAAACAACATTTAAAAATATAATATGTATTTTTAATTTCTGTTTTTATAGGAGTAGGCTGAAAAAAATATAAGTTTAAAGATTCTCAAAGTGGAAGGGGTCTCGAGCGGATGGGTTAATACCAACTTAGAGTTGGTGGTAAAGTACGGATGTTTTACAACAGCATTTTAGATGCAAAACATTAGCACATACCGCTATGATTTGGTATTAGGAAGGGGAGCCCTAAGCATGCCCCTTCCAAATACTGAATGGTTATTAGGCTGCAAACCCAAATTGTGATTCAGTAATGTGTTGCCAAATACATTTTGTGTTTGTAAACATCCTGATTCTTCAAATTAGACCTTTTGGGACTGCAAAAAGGCTTTGTACATCTACTTGTACCTTTCCAACATTTACTGACTGGTTTGCATTGAGCAGAGATCACAGAGATCATGGTGGCCAGAGCTCTGCCTACTATTGGGCGATTTGATCACATCATTGTGAAACTACAACTAAACCAGTTGCATTGCATAGTGTTTGATGAACATATCTTTTAAATCCTCATGTATAACACCTAAAAATTATTTCAAATGTTTTATACCCTAATATCCCTAGAAGAATATCGAGCACCAAAATATTGATAAGGCACACTGATAGACTTAAGTATAGGTTCACTTTACTTAGCTACATATGTACATACCTTTACTGTATGTATGTCTTTAAAGTACATAAATGTGCGTTAAGAAATAGGTAATCTACATGCACTTACCGTCTCAATATTTTGGTCCTCTATACTTTATCCCCAATAGTATGATAGAATGATTTTTTTAAATACCATTTTGACACACAACCTTGATTTAACACAGACGCCGTGGTCCGTCTTACTCAGTTTCTTTCCTGGCCCTTGCTTAGTTGAAAAAGAGACATTGGAAGGAAAGAACATTCTTGGAGTAGTAGTAGCTCTATGGAATTCCTTGGGAGGAAACATACTTCCCCTCAATTAATAGTGTATCATGCCAGCAGTGTGCAATACCGTTGATTTAGCGCCTGGGGATCATGCAAATGCTGGTAAAGAACTGTGCAAAGGTAGATGATGTAACGCAGCCAGGTTATTTCTTACCACTTTCATGGATGCGATCAGTACTGAAAGAATATAAGAGAATTTAAAAAGGGGGAATTCGGTCAAAGTCACTCGCATGGATCAAGCTAGTATTGTAGCTCAGGGAATTGAGACCAAATTGTTAAGTTCTGAGTCTGAAAGGCAGGTCACAGGTTTAAATCCCAACTAGACCAACTCAATGTTCTTTCCTTCTGAGTTTTATAAAATTAATACTAGTGAGGAAAAATCACACCCATCCTTTAAGCACCAAGTGATAGCTAGGTAATGTGCACTACTTAATGTTATAGACTATAATAAAACTCAATAATAATGTAGAAGAGACAGGAAATGTTCCAATTGTCACTTTTCCAAGAGAATTGGCCCTAATTTAATCATGCCTGATTCGGAGGCCAATGGTTATGAAGACTGTGCAGGGCGTTGCAAGGACAACCCAAAGGCTTCAGTAATATTTACAAGGCCACGCTAGGCCTGATTTGCCTGTGCTTGTATGGCTTTGCAAAGAACTATAACACAAGGCAGCTGCTTGCGCTGCGTTACATTACATTTCACCCTGGGAGGCATTCCATGGTTGGAGCATGTATGTCCCCATGCATTCACCCTTGGATTTTGGCACATTCCCAGACTTACAAAGACGTGTAAAATGCTTCACCTTCCCAAGTCAGGTGTAATGAGGAGAAATATATTTATTTCTACTTGATTGTTTCTCTTCCCATGTGTGCTGAATTCAGGGGCACACATAGAAAGAGGAAAATTCCTCCCCAGATTCTTTTTTTCCAGAAAGGTATAACTTCCTGCACAAAAACAATCCTGCCCGCTACATAGGCATCCTTGCACCATGGCGCAAGGGTAGCTGCTCTGGCGCCAGGCAGCATAAGGTGCGCCAGCACTAAGAGACAGCAGAAATTCTCAGTATCTTTGTAAATCTGAAGCATTTCTACTCTCTTCCTTTCATGCAACACAGCGCAGCAACTTTGCTTGCTGCCCTGCGTTGCATGAACATTTAGTAAATGTGCCCCACAGTGTGTTGGGGGTGGCAGTGAAGTTTGTCAACCACCACAAACTAAGGTGAGGCGGTGAGTTATTGTAGTCTCTTGGTCCTGTGTGTGTCTATCTGAGGGTGGAAGAAGTGCTAATTAACCAGCATGTCAAATCCATGCAGATTCATGCAGAGGGTCTGCATGGGGATGGTGAAGTGTGTAAATAAAGAATCCCAAGTAGCATCTCTAGACATTTTTGCAATAAACAGCAGTAGTGTTTCCAATGTTCTATTTGTGGTATTGTTGCAACTATATCCTGTCTTCCATTCAAAAAGTATCAATGGTTTCGGTGGTGAATCATTTTTTCTGGCAGCTTATTTTTTTTTCTGGCGATCTTTTTCGTCATAGGGAAAACAGTTCTTTGAAGAATAGTTAGACAAGCATTAACAAAGGTAATAGGATTAGCTTTTGGATTAGTGATACTGTCTGGTGAGGTGTAGGTATGTCTGGATG
Source organism: Pleurodeles waltl (assembly GCF_031143425.1). Lineage (NCBI taxonomy): Eukaryota > Metazoa > Chordata > Amphibia > Caudata > Salamandridae > Pleurodeles > Pleurodeles waltl. The sequence goes on from NC_090446.1 coordinate 998,981,477, forward strand.
AGAAAGGCCAATTGATACCAGATTTGTTTCACTGTTAGAATCATGATACACACTTTGGAGAGTTGTTGCAGTATTGTACTGTTTTTTTCGTGTTGGAATGTTGTAGCTGTACTGTTCAGGTTGTAGTGTTTTGGAGGGTTAATATTATTTAGTTCGGGATTTTGTGAAGTGCTGAATTTCCCTACTATGCTACTTCAGAGCACCAAGGGAGAGATAGGTAAACTATACCACCAAGGTGGTTTGTGCTTTAAGACAGGTTGTAGTGTTGTTGTGTTATATTTCCAGATGTGTAGTTCTGAAGGAAGAATATTGTTACATAACAGGGTTGTAGTGTAGTACTTTACTGTTGTAGTTTTATAGTATAGTATATTAGCTTTAACCTTGTACTATAGTGTAGGAATTTTGGTATTTTAATTAGGGGTGTACGAAATTTAGCAACTACACAAAATTACCATATACAAAATTACATGTAATTACTCAAAATTCGAATTACACAAAATTACAGGTATTTACTCAAAATTCGAATTCATCATTGACACCTATATTTTAACACTAAATGTATCCTAGCTAGTGAGCCAAAATGATGCCTGGGCACACACTAACCAATGGGATAAAAATTCCCAGGGACAACCTTACCCACGTTGCACATTTTCTAGAGGTGGGAGAACCAACAAATTAACAGGGCAAGCCGAGCCATGCCTGAGCCAAGGGTCCGGCTTGACTCTAAGTGCCCATGCATGAGCCAAGCTCTGAAAATGTTTGCCATGTAAGTCATACAACAAGCATCACATAAAATATGATAAAGTCTCATAACAATTCAAAAAAGTGAATTTCTTGAGCATGTGAAAACTTTCAAGTTAATACATCACGTCATAGCGCTGCCCAAAAAAGTACTCATTAAAAGTGATAGATTTTTTACATTAACTTCGAACCATTCCTACCCCGTCCCACCCTGGTGGTGTACTTACCCCGTCCCCAACCTCGCAGCAGGGCCCTTAGTGAACTAAGAGGCAAGACAGTGGTCATGTGAACCCTCTACGTGGTTCAGATACTTATAGCTATAGCAACATTATAGTCTAGTAAATCAAACACAATAGGTTTTTGTTCAGCTGATATTCTGTACTCATGTATCTCAAGGTGCTTTCAAATGTGATAGTGAAGAAAAAAGGAGATCTGTAGAAGAAAGGTTTTGCCTAGGATCACACAATTTGGTGAAGCTGTGATTAATCCACATTTTCTAGTTTCACTTTGTACAACTCAGTGGATAACTATTTGTTTCTCCCTTTTTTCCCTCAAATGTTAGTCCTTTGTTTATATCTCAGTGCTTTAGAGTGATGGCGAACCTCGAGCTAGGCCATAGCCAGGCTTCATGCTTGAGCCTGATTAAAGCTTTCAGCTGCTGCCCACCTCTAGCATTTTCAAGTTGGTGAAAGTCTTCAGCCGCACTACACTTGGGCTCTAGGGGGCTGGCCATGTGTGTGGGAAGTGTACTATGGTAATCTATAGCAGCCACTATACCCCCCATAAACTTGAAGACCGAAGACTGGTAGAACAAACATAGGGTTTTCCACAAACCAGACGGTGGATATACTGTTTTCGTATTCTGTTTGCTGCCTTTGAAGTGCACCTTAAAGTTTTAAATGTAAACTCAGCAGGATTTTACAATCAAACAGGATTGGACACTGTAATGTCAAAAGGAATGCTCACAGCTCCCACCATGCATATTTAGTGAGCTTCAGAGGAGTTATCTCTCCCCATTCAAGTTAGCCTATAGTTTGCAACTGGGATGCATTTCACACCTTTTTCATACCTATTGAAATGCTAATCCCCGACTGGGAGAAGTGTGATGCCAAATTGCAAATTAGCCTCTAGAATAGGGTGACCAAATTCTGAAAAGCAAAGACCAGGACAGACCAGAAATAAAAGTAGGACTACAGCCTTTAGTATTACACTGTCTGGCCTGTCCCGGTTTATGCGTAGCCATGTAATTGTGTAGACAAATATATGTATACATACGTGTGTGTACATATATATGTACATACATACATACATGTGTAAAAATAAGTGTATATATAACTATGTTTATGAAAGAAAAGATGTCCTGATCTGCGTGTTACGGCGCACTTAATTCTCCGGTGGTGCTGGTTTGAGGCAGGACAACCATATTTTCAAAAAACAAGATTCTCTTTCTGTTTTAGCAAGAGAAAACCGCACTCTGTCGTTGTGCCAAAAATACCTTAACTTTTAATACATTAGTGAGATCATAAACAAACAAACAGGAATCCCCTGACGCGTTTCGGTCTCACCAGACCTTGTTCACAGGTGTTTCCTGTGTGCTAATTTCGGCGCTTAAAATAAAGTACTCCAAAGTAACAGAAAAAATACTCAAGTTACACCACTTATCAAGGGTTACTCCATAACATCACTAAATATATATACTTTAACAAAGAAAAATTAAACGTTTTTCTATATACATATTTACCAAATTGTAACAGTGTTTTGACTACAATCCAAGGTGTTTTTCACTGAGTTCCACATTGCATTCTGGTATATGTAGTTTATAGCATTTCATTAAATCAAATTATTTTTAAATATATGTCATAAAATCTTGTTTCAGCGACTAATGGAGACTTCAAAACAATTTCTGAGGTGTGTTAACAAAATATAGGGGCCCTCATTAGTTTTTAATTTATATTCACATTGGATTCATATTCATGTATTGCATGTTACCTACAATAGCACAATCCCCAAAGTTTCTTTTAAACAAGGCCCTCGCTAAATCCTGCACCTCTGATGTAAGAAAATTAATGTTTGGGTATTATTCCTTCAGTCAATTTATATTGATAGCACCAAAATAGTATGTCTATCTGACAAATGACAACGGGAAAGAAAGCATCTTATCAATTGGTGGAAATGACATAAAATAAATGAATGGCAACATCTTATGAGCTATGACAACTCTTATAGGTGTACAAATAACTCCTCATCCTGGTTTAAACCTAGCGGGGTGAGAGATCGGATATCAAGTATATGTCTGGATTCTAGTTGACGCAATTTCTTTTCTCTGTCACCACCGCGTTCTGATTTTAGTACCTGATCAATTACATAGAATGTCATGAGTTCCCACTTGCTATCATGTTTCTGTTCCATATGTCTCGCTGTTGCATAGCTCCTATCTATATTGATAGTTGCTCGAATATGTTCTAAAATTCGCTTTTTAGTCTCACATATGGTACTGCCAACATATTTCAACCCACAAGGACATTCAATCACATATACTGTGAATCGACTTTTACAGTTCAAGTGCTTACGTATCACTCTCTCCATGCCACTATTTGTTGAGTACTCTTTCTTATTCACCCCAATTTTACATGCCTTACAGTTGCTGCACTTCCAAAAGCCAGTTTTCTGTAACCAGTTTGCTTTTGTAGTTTGGAAATGGCTGTGCGTTAATTTATCCCTTAAGTTTGCTGTTCTTCTGAAAGTCATTAATGGGTATTGTCCCATGATTTCCCCCACTATTGGGTCCATTTGTAAAATTGCCCAATGGTTTTCCAAGATTTTACGAACTTGTGTAGCACTCTGTGAGTATGTTGTTATGAACCTCAGCTGTTGTTGTTTGGCATATTTAATGGCTTGGTTTCCTCCATGAATTAGTTGTTCTCTTGATGATTGTTTCACACGTTTCTGTGCCAGAGCTAAACACTTTTTCGGATATTGTCTTGCCAGGAATCTCTCCTCCGCTAATTTCAAGTGCTTCTCACACTCTTCCGGCTCTGAGCAGATTTTCTTTATTCGTAGAAATTCACCATAGGGAATGTTCCACTTTGTTCGTGATGGGTGAAAACTGTTAGCATGTAATATGGAGTTCGTAGCTGTTATTTTCCTGTGCAATGAAGTCTGAATTGTCCCCTCTTTAACATAAATTTCTGTATCTAGAAATGTCACACGTGTTGCACTGATGTCGTAGGTGAAATTAAGTTTGGCTACATTAGAGTTCAAGATCTTAAAGTATTCATCAAATTCTGACTCAGTACCATCCCAGATAAGAAAAAGGTCATCAATAAACCTCAGCCAAGTCACTACTTTTTGTTGGTAAATCTCGTTTTCTTCTGCCCAAGCTATTCGTTGTTCAAACCATCCCATCGTCAGATTCGCAAAATTGGGAGAAAATGAAAAACCCATTGCCGTGCCCTTAATTTGCAGATACAGTTGTTGGTTAAACAAAAAATAATTATTTGTTAGACAAATGTTAATCATTTCCAGAAGCATCTCATTGTGTTGATAAAAACGTATATTCCTTTGGTTGAGAAAGAATTTGCATGCCTGGATTCCTATTTGATGTTCAATGTTCGTGTACAGCGAAACTACATCCATTGTTACTAATTTATAGGTGTCCTGCCAAGGTATCCCTTCCAATTGTAACAGTAAGTCTCCTGTATCACGTAAATAGGAGTTCAAATTTCTTGCCAAGGGTGCTAGAAAGAAATCTATGTATTCTGACATAGGTTCTAATAGAGATGCTTTGGCTGATATTATAGGTCTACCTGGTGGATGTTGCAAATTTTTATGAATTTTAGGGAGGAAGTATATTGTTGGAGTTACAGGATGTTCCACCAACAAATATTTTGCCTCTACTTGATCAATGAGGCCTTGATCTTCCCACCTTAAGATACACGAATTTATCTCCTCCTTCAGTTTTATTACTGGGTTCCCAGTAGCAAGTGCATAACAGGTTTTATCCGACAATTGCCGCATCGCTTCTTTCACATAATCCTGTTTATTTTGTATTACAATGTTTCCACCTTTGTCCGCAGGTTTGATTTCAACCATTGTTTCCATCTGAAGTCTGTGCAACGCCTGTTTCTCTGGTATGGTTAAGTTCTCCTCTTTCTTATTCCAATACTTTATATAAAGATCATGAATGACCATCTCCGCAAATAAATCTATTTTATTCCCTGCTGGTAGTGCTGGGTAAAACTTGGAAGGTGGTCTTTTATCTGTCAGGCCCGCCCCAAGGGGTTTAACTATTTCAGTAACTTCCAATGGTTTGTTTCCCAGATCTAAATTCACCAGAGTCATCAACGTCTCTTTATCTCCCACAGTAAGATCATACTCCTGTGTTGGTGGATCATTTTTCTCTTTCATTTTAGTTTCCGCAAAGGTTTTGGCAAGTTTGATTTTGCGTATATACTTATAAAAGTCTATGCGTGTTTGTACTAAATCCAAATCTGTAGAGGGACAGAATTGTAGCCCCTTTTTTAGGACAGATTCCTCCGATTGGGACATTTCTCTGGTGGAAAGATTAATAATATTTAGCTCTTGAAAGTTGCCGCTGTTTGAGCCCTGGTTTTTCTTTGTCTTCCCTCTTTGTCCCCTTCGTGTGGGTTTATTCCTTTTGTGCCTCGTCCTCTTCCTCTCCCTCTTGTTTTGACTTGCTGATCTTTGGATTGTTGTTGGAGGGCGAGGCGCATCTCGTTTAACAAAGTTAATTTTACTCCCTGTGTATTTGTTGAGGTTGATTCTCCTTCACTGGATTCATTATCAGTTGACCTTGATTCATTACTTGATTTATCCGATTTTTCAAATTGGGATACATCTATTTGTTCCTTCAACTTTGCATATTGAAATCTCCTTGCAAAGGTGAAAATTCTCCCCTCTTCATAGTCACTTTTGTCCCTTTGAAATTTAGTTTGTTTGCGTGTTTTCACAGTCTCCTCATGTTGTTGAATTTTTGAAGCCATTTCACTCCTGATTTTACTTTCTTCTTCAGTTAATTTTATGCCCGCAATTTCTTGTTCTAAAGCCTTCAATTCAATCTGAATTTTATTCAATGCTATTTCCACATGTTTGATTAATATCAAAACTAATCCCTTTGATGAATCCAAGATATGTGCACCCCATTCTTCCAACAGTGCACTGCTTGCATCTTGGTGACTGGGCATGATACCAATTCTCAGGCCTCTTGGGATTCTGTTCACTATGTTTATATATACACATATGTGTACTTATATATATTTATACACACACCCACTCTTACAAGGCTACGTTTATTAACATTAGCTAGGGTAAGACCTCCACCATAACCTCCCCTGCCCCCCCCCCCACTCTGTCTCCAATCTGCTGGGAGCATGCAGCCAAGCTGGGCTGCAGGAAATAATCAGATAAATGATCTCAGACATTAGAGACGCCCAATGGAAAGAAGAGCATAGATTTCTATTCTGCTTTGCAGAATGACTTAACCTTTGTTCCAAAAACAAAGACATGTATTTAAAATTAAGAAAAGCATCGGGACACTGGGACAGTCCTTTGAAAACTGGGACTGTCTGGGGAAATCTATGACGTCTGGTCACCCCACTCTAGGAGCTCCAGGCAGGGAAAAGTAACTTTCTAAAAGTTAGTTTACTCTAATATTTATTAAAAATCCACCTTCACCATAGATTTTGATTTCTAATTACTATTAAATAGCAGTTTCATTATTTTTCTAGCTATTCTCATTCCTGAGATACAGTATGAGAACTGTATTCTGTACTCTGATTTTCTACATAAGACAGTTACCACAGTTAAAGGTAACCTTTGCATGCTAGTCACTGTAAGGGCACGTTAAAGTTACATTTCCACATGCCCTACTTTAGCATGCACCATGCCTTGTGGACTACGAGGCCTAAATAGGGATAACATTAATAATTCAAATAGAGGATTTGACCTGCTAAAAGGATTTATTTTGACTGGTTGAATTGCATTATTTAAACTTGCACTATAGTGATAGACCCAGACCCATGTTTGCACTGTTGCTGATGTGGACGCCACAATAGATGCTGCAGTCCATTAGTGGCATTTAACTTCCCAGCCCTGGGTACATTTTATACCATACACTAGGGAATTATAGGCAAGTTAAATTTACCAACTGGGAGTATGCCAGTTCAACCATGTTAAAAGGAGAAGCACGGGCACTTTTCTTTTGGTTAACAAAGGTAAAGTGCACAGAATTCTATACCTGCTAAAATTTAGGGCTAAGCAAGAGGTGGAAAATCAGGGGTGATCATGCAGAAAGGCTGGATTTCACATGGCAACATTTAAAAGGTAACCTGACTGGATTCTGGTTTCCTTTTGGCGGAAAGAGGACAAGTAAAGGTATGAAAAATGGAAGAGATAACACACTATCCTTGCCCCACAATGACATCATAGAAAGTGACATTGCATGATATATGCCCAGGAAGGCAGACCATTATATGATTCAGGTAAACAATAATGGTGGGTGGAGATTAATCCACAGTAACTGTTGATAGGCACTTGCTACCATTCCACGAAACTAAAAAAAGCTGATTATAAGCTTGGCTACATCACCAGGGCTGTTATTTACTGAAGTTTGCATAGGGGCTAAAGAAAACACAGTATAATTTTGTGCTGCACAAGAAATGATGGATTTTCACAATGTCACTTAGTGACATGTTCCTTCTTGCTTTGATAGTTCCACTACTGACATCTCTGGAAGCCGTTTAATCCTCATTGATATCCTTTTCCATGTTGGAACGCCTTAACACGCACCACCTGATATGCTTTGACAATAATAAAATTCAATGGTTCACTAATAACCAGCTATTTCAATGTTATGGCGAGCTCCTAAACATGAGGCGAAAATCTACTTTAACATATGATAAACTTGAAACATTTCCTGAAAAAATGCACAGATCACAAATTGCCCTAAAGCCCATTTGAGTGGAAATCCCTTCATAATCAAAAGAAACTGCTGAAGTGCAAACATCAGAGGGGTTTATGTGAAGCCATAAAAAATAAATGCTTATAACACTTCAGGAATGAAGCTCCTTCGAAAAGGTGGTGATTGGATAAATTATTAATCTGGTCTTAATATGTTTTGACTAAAATTTAAGGAACAGTTTTTTGGGCTGTGTGTCTGGGGATTTCCTGCTACCTCTTAATGGGTTAGACCGAAAGTACCTTCTGTGTTTTGCTTCCTCTTCCATCCAGTCAAGCTTTTTGTCTCTGGGAACTCAGTTACCTACTAAAATAACTGTCCCGCCTAACGCCAGGGAGTGGGGAAAGGAATTGCCACGCTTCATGTTGTCCTCTATACCCAGACTGCTTTCCTTTCTGTTAGGTGGTCAGCAGATTATAGCTCTACTTTTAAATATGACCATGGCCACCACTGGACAGTTAGCAAAATGTGTAAATTGGGGAGCATCCACTTATTGTGGTTTTCACTGCCTGGTTGGGTTGGAGACCTTTGATTGAAACCACTAGAGGTGAGCGACGCTCTGAAAGCTTGAGCCAGGCTTGGGCCTGGCTGAGCTCAGCTCAGTGTCCTGTTGGAACACCATGGCCAAAATGAGCCGAGATTTCGTATGGTTTCCAGACCTGCCAACTTGAACAAAACTCTCATCATGGAAGGTGTGGGCTAGGCCTTGGAGGGGCGAGGCCTAGTGCAGAGAAATACGCAAGAGGCACTTTTGCCCCCACCCCAAATCTCCCTCCTCCCTGGACAAAAAGCTTGCTGAGGCTGTTGCTGATGCCCTGAGATGTTTTCATGCCCATTAATAGATGTTGGTAGTTCAAAGCCTCCAAAAACGAGCTGAAAACCATTTTTTACAGTGGTTTTGATCTTGTTTTCTCTGCCACTGTGTGATATAGGCTCCTCACAGGATGACCGTGTAATGGGAGCTGATATTGTGTGTCACACGATGACACTGCATGAATTGGCAGGTCTGAGATTCTGCCTGTCTCCCTCCCTCTACCCTCATGCACGAAGAGGTAAAAGCAAAACATTAACATCTCAGGTAAAAGGACAAATAGATGCCGATTTAGTGACTGATTTGTGATCAATTGAAACCGAAAAAAACCTGCATCAATTGCAGCTTCACTGCTTAACCAAATTGTAATAGGCCATAATGATCCTCCATGTTTAAGAATCTGGGCCATCGAGAGTGTTCATGTGATGACTGTCTTGCCCGGTAGTACACCAGTGGCACTGTCACCGGGATGGGGGGCCGGAACAGAGGGATTCTAAGTTCATGTTTAAAACTATCACTTTTAATAATTACTTCTCTGTGCAGTGATATATTATGACATATTGTCAAAGCTTCCACATATCAAATAACTACACTTTTTTTAAATTTTGAATAGGCGTCATAATGTTTTACATGATTTTAGTTGTATGACTTACATGAAGGCATTTTCAGGGCTTGGCTCGTGCAAGGGCTGTAAGATCCGAGACAGAAACAGTCAGTCAGTCAAAGAATATCTGGATGCTGATTGCGGCATTGTACACTCAGGTTTTTTTCCAAACTGCTTAAACATGTTGGGTTAAAAGTTGTACGGACAGAAGAAGGAACAGTGACGGTCCTGTTGGTCTTCATTTACAATATTGTATTTCATTTTGGTTCCTGAAAATGAGGAGGGAAAAGAGTGAATTGAAAGGTTGTAAGTTGCCCATATGAGTGTGTGAGTTGTGAAGAGTGCTTCACCCATGATGTTTTCTTTAGAGACTACCAAAGAGCAGGTAGATTCTATTAACCTGGATAGGTATCAGAAAAAAAGGAACACGTACCCCTATGTAAAAAAAAAATGGCCCAAAGCATTTGGAAATACAGGTTTTAATATACAGGCACGCACGTGTTACAGGTAAGCAATAAGTAGCATTGTAAAAATAATGCAGTGGAGGGCAAGTTTCACCAAAAAAACTTCTATCTATCTATCTATCTATCTATCTATCTATCTATCTATCTATCTATCTATCTATCTATCTATCTATCTATCTATCTATCTGTCTATCTATCTATCGTTCGTCTGTCTATCCTCTCTGCACTTATTCATAAATGCACATATGCCCTTTTCTTGTCACAACGGTGCCCGGGACTCACTGGAGGCTGTCCGGAGTTAGAGCAGCACTTTGTGTGCACTGGGAACCCCATGAAGTGTTGCTGGATGCTGCACCCCGCACATTGTTGAGCGTCCTCATGGCATAGGCTGCACTGATAATACTGTGACTGTAGTTGTTCCACAGACAGTTGGAGGCCTTTGCAGGGAGTGTGGCAGTGGGAAAAGGACGACAAACTTGGTCCTCTACCACACATGTTTGGTGGTACCATGATTCTGAAAGAAGAGGTGCAGTAAAGCCTATGAACTGTCCTACACAAAGATGATGGTAGATTGTTCAGAGGACACTACTAAAAGTTCCCAATCCAAGAAGAAGTATGTATGTCAGTTCCTGTTTAAATCATATGTGAAGGAGGAAATCAAGAAAGGAAGATATGATGCAAATCATTTATTCCTTGATTTTCATTGTACTTATCATTCACTCTTTCTCTAGTTTCGTCCTGATTGTTTGCTTCGTTTGAGCTGTTTTCCTTTTGGCTTCTTTTCCTGGCTTCTTTGTCTGGGGTTTTCTCTCATATTGAAGTCAGGGAGAGTTTGGTGCATGGCCTATCTTCTGAAACATTGGCTACTGGACAAGGTTGCCCTTTCCTCAAATAATCAAGAAGGAAACTGAACAGACCTTCACTGTATCCATTCCTTAATACCACTGTTGGAGGTATAAAGCAGAAGGTTATTTCTGACTTAATGAAGTGACATGATTGGGTGTTGAAAAGTTGTATTTTCATATTTTTTTCTTGAGAGAAGAATATTAATTTCCCCCGGATATGGGAGCAATCTATTCCACAATTAAGAAATCTGAAAGCTAAAAGATCTGCCACCCTATTTTGACTGTCTAACTTGGAATAAAGAAAGAAATAGGGATATCAACTGAAGAACCAAGATTATGAAAGTGTGGGGATGTGCTTGGCATATTTGTGAGCTAGTACCAAATAGTAAACACTATGCATAGGACAGGCTACGTTGAAGGAAAATGTGTATTCCAAGCGTCAACTAAAATAGTTATGACCTTTACACAGAACTAAGGGTGAAAGAAGCAGGCCTGAGAAACAACTATAATTTGAGCAATCGTATAACTTTGTATCCATTTTTAAACCTACGTTTGTGACCACACCAATGGATGAAATTCAAATACTTGAATTTTAAAGCTGGAAAAATTTCTGTTCTGGAAAATTACAGATTTAGAAGGGCTACAATTACACAGTTGATATTCATTCACTATTGCACAATATCAAGAGCAACAGGGAGTGCGGGTCTCAAATTCTTCTTACGCTGCAAGCTAAAAAGAGTCTATGTATCATGCGCATACATGTAAAAGACAAGACCCAGTCCATGCGACAGAAGAGCAGAAGGGGCGAGGGACAGAAAATTAATGGTGATGGGGCATATTGATTATCCTTGAGCGACAACTAAGGCATTGACATTTGTACTCAAGAAAAAGAACCCCGCTGAACGACCTGGCCTTTACCTGACAAGAATGAGAATGTTCAGACAATAGCTGGTCCTCGAATATGAAAATCAGTTTTGTCAAAGAGGCATATCTACAGAGGAGACCCACACCATTAAAGGCTGCTAGGTAAAAAATTTTATTCAAGATTGAGCTGAAAACAACGTCTGTTTCCAAACCTGGACACAAAGAAGTTTGTGAAAGAAGAAGCAATACGCTTCTTTTGGCAAAATACTTTAATTTGGTAGTGAATACAGTACAATTTAGCTGAGGAGGGAAGCAAAGATATGGGCCAGAGTCTTGATGTGCTTTTATTCAGCATAGGGTTTGCCCGGAAACGGTGTACAGTGGCTGATTCTAATTGATTAAGTAGGTGGCCTTAGGCTGAAGAACAGTTAACAATCACTGTTAGTAGGAGGGTTCACCAGCTGCACAAGGGCGGTGATGTTCAGGAAGGTTTTCTCACTGGAAGAAACTTTCTGAAGCTTCTGAGGACAGATTAAAATATTTCAACATTAGAGGCATCAATTCAAGAAACATAATCAGCTGATGAGGGGGGACGCAGCAAATCCAGAGCAAAATGGAAGCTCAGTGAAAGAGCTCTGCTGAACTCAGCCAATTACTCTCACCTTTGATCTGCTTTCCATCGATGTATTAGGACCTTGGTTGGGGATGAAAGCGCAAATCCAACAGTGACATCATCAGATGCCATTGGAAGCAATGGAGTGGCGACCTGGTGGTGTGTCAGGGGCATATAAATTTAAGAAGGGGCGGTAGAAGCAATCCAATAGATTCACTCAGCTTCCTTTCGTAAGTACCGGTAATCAGAAAAAGTGAACCGCAGTGTCTTCATGTTGAGGGCCCTTCCACAGTAGACCCTCACCCATTTATTCAACCCTCAAAATTCTGTATTATCGCTAGGGAATGGTGTCCTGGGTAGTATCATCATAGGGTCCTATTCTCCAAGTTATTATCTCCTTCTACCAGGAGACAGTAGTGAAAGGTAATTTAAAATTACCTCCTATCCTATGAAATATTTATTAATACCAATAAAAAGGATATGGATAAGGCTAAAAACAAAGTGATGTTGTGAGGACAAGTAATAGATCTTACACATCTAGTGATTCGGTCAACATGTTTCAGCCTTGTATGGCCACTATGGGTCATAATAGACCTAATTGAGTGGAACCCGTGATTTTCAGGTGATCCCAGAAAGTATATTAACTCACAACTCGTTTTCTAGGCTGTGATAGCTTTAAGGATGCACCAACACTAGAGGCACTAGTCAAAAGCCTTATTGAAAGAACTAGTGCTATCCCATAGTGTTAACCACCTCCATTTTTGTGGGTGAGCCAACCACTACAATACAGAACATCTTTCCTGTGCCGTTTAGTTCAATTGGTTCATGAGGGGCACCAAAAACAAACTCACTACAGCTGCTCCCTCAGGAGCCCTGGACTTTGGGTCCTATGACGGCCTTTCAAGCGGTGAGGCGTGTGCATGCAGATGGGTGCTGGTGATGCTTGGGGACATGCCATCACTTCCTGTAAGCACTTCATTTGTGTTGTGTGGCCGTCATCTGTCCTTGGCCTGGGACAGGCAGGGAAACAGATGAAAACATTTCTTCCAAAAGCAGGGAGCTGCTATTTAAAGCAGCTCCCTGCTTGCGGCAGCAATGCCGGCTCCCGCAGGACGTGAGAAACCAGCTAGAACTGCGGGAGCCTACAGGCTCCCCTGCGGTCCTGTCACTCGCTTTCTTCCATCCCATACAGGGATGGATGAGAGAGAGATTGTTATTGCAATGATCTCTCCACACAATGACTTCAAAGAGTCAGACTAGCAAGATGTTTAGAAAGAATGTTATAGTTACGTTTGGATGCAGAGCAGCACAGAGTCACTTCTGACCTAATGGGCAAGGTCTTGTGCTGTCACTCAGTAGGCTGAAGGTTCAAATCCTAGTATCGCTTGGCAATGTGTCTGTGTATTTTCCAGTGTTTTCACTGTTAAACATTTAAACATTCCTAGTGATGATACATTGAAGTAGTTTTCCCCTCAAAATATGCGGGTTGAATGTAATAGCTAAGTCTGGACACTGCACAGTAAGGAGTCACCTCTGGCCTAGTGGTTAAGGTCTCAGACATGAAAACTAAAGGTTAAGGGTTCTTGTCTAGGTGAGTCTGTGGTCATTTCCTGCTTTAGTTTCTTTTTAACTATAAATATTTAAGTTACATACTGAAAGGAGATCTCACTCTTTTTAATTGACAAAAACATTTTTCTTTTCAATTTGTCCAGAAATATCTAATTTTAAGTATACCATTCTTCGAAGCCTGAGTCACTCTGTCTTCAATCTCTCACTTTCTCTCTCACTCTCTCTCTCTCTCTCTCTCTGTCAAGGTTGGGTAGTTAGGAGGGTTGGCTGCAGGGACTGGCTACAGGCCCTTCAGCCAACTCCACTGCACATGGCCGAAGGTCGTGCACGGCGCAAGGTTGGGTGGTTATAGGGGTGGGCCGCAGGCCTGGCCCTGCGGCCAACTGCCAATGTGCACAGCCAAAGGCCATGTGCTGCATTGGTTGGATTAACATATAGTAATGAATATTACTGTATGTTAAAAAAAAACATAGAAATTCACTAAAAAAAACAAGGTTATAGTTAGGAAATAGAATTGAAAAAACATAGAAATTCGCTTAAAACAAAGGTTACAGGGACGTTATAGTTAGGCTCACATTGTAAACGTACAAAACCTTAGAAATTCACCTGTTATAGTTAGAGTTATCTCAAGTAACCATAACTTGTACCCTAAGGTAACTAAACCTCACACCCTCGCCATGCACTGATAATTACACCACAAATTACGGCACTCATGACATCTTTGATAACAACATTGATAATATCAATGTAATATTTGCAGTCAAACTTTTGATGAGAAATCTGCATGGCGAGGGTGTGAGTTATAGTTACCTTAAGGCACGAGTTATAGTTACTTGAGATAACTCTAACTATAGTGGGTGAATTTCTATGGTTTTGTATCCTGTAACCTTTGGGGTTTTTTTAATGAAAAAAAAAAATATATATATATATATATGCTTTTTGCCGAAACGCATAGGCCAGTTTTTTTTGTGGCACCTCGCACTTTGTACTTTATTGAATGAAATAATAAATCTCTTTGAAAAGTAACTGAGTCGAACTGGATTTGTGACGTCTCTTGGAATTGCCCAAAGAACAGTGTACAGATTGGCACAGTCTTCCTGGGAGAGAAATATATATATATATATATATATATATATATATATATATATATATATATATATATGGTTGGGTTCTTAGAACACACAAACATCTTAAATGAAATGATGAATATATGTCTCAGTGACAATATTTCCATATTTGTGGACAGTCTTTACAAATAAATTAGAGAAACTGTGATGGGCACCTGCTTCTCCCCTGATATGCAAATCTTTTTATGAGCTGGTGAGAAGAGCAAGTGTCCAGAGACCAAAACCTGGAGAATTTTATGAGCAAGGTCAGTGTATTGTAATGCTACCTGGATGATCTGGTTTTGATTTGCATAGGAGAAACAAATAAACTAGAGGAATTTTTCCACCTAAATAAAAATCACATCTTTAGGTACTTTCATTGCAGAAAATCCAGGGGTATAAGAATCCATATTTTACAGTCAACTTTGAAATATGGAAAATATATCATAGTTGCCTGTGAAATACAGATTTCATCACCATAATGACTGCCTCCAGCCCAGTGCACAAAGCTTTAACATTGTCTGGGCTTCTAGGTCGATGTGGCATGAAATAACAATTTATATAGCAAGGCTTCTATAATTATGCAGCAAACAATGAGAATTATATGGCTCATTCTTTGGAATCATTATTTTCATCCATTTTAGTTAAAGCATACATTTTTGTGAAATCTGCAAACTTTGAAAATTATGTGGTAATGCAGTAAATCCATAATTATGTGGCAAACACTAAATTGCATAAATCATCTAGCCCTTACTATGGTTCATAGTTTAGCAACAATTTATTCAAAAAAGGTTAATCCTAAATATTCAAATTGCAATCAGTGCACACGTTTAGCAGCAGTTGGAAGAAAAGAGCCTTTCTAAGATAACTGCCACACAATAAACATGTAATATAAAAATACATAATGAGCAACTGTGGTAATATGGTCTAATATTGTCTTTGAAGGACTCTGGTGACATTTAAAAAAACACTTGGCCTTTAGCCTTGTGGTTTCTGGTGAGGTTAGGCTCTGCGTGTGAAAATCACGCCATTTCAGGCAAATATGAGCCACCTTGGTTCAAGACCAGTCATTAATAAAGGGCCCGTGTGCAGTCTCTCCTCTGTTTGTGCGAGGACCACACTGGAAATAATGTAATGCAACCTCACAAGGATCATGTGATCCTTCATTTCCTTATGTAGTGAAAGTTGTCCCATCATCCAAGAATCATGTAGGAAGCTGCCGAAACTTCAAGTAAAAGGGCTAAACTTTTATCACAACTTGGGTCTTGAATGGAGATGTAGAAGTAATTTTGAAAACACTAAAAGAGTGCTAAGCAGTGATCAGCTAACTTCTTGTTTGACAAATGTCAATCAAAGTGGCAAGAAGCAATACACACAGGCTTTCACTTTGTAAATATCTTTGTAGGACAGTCGTTCCCACTGTAAGTAATGTAAAGTATCAGTTTCAGAGGAGTGACCTAGACTGTCCTGAGCAGAGTCAAAAAGCAGAAATCTTTCAGCTTGATCGAAAGTGCTAGGGTGAACGAGAAAACTGAAAAAGGCGAAGACAATGGGCGCACTTAGAAACATTCTTGCTTGGTGACAACATTTTTCCAGCGCACTAAATATGACAGGTTCAACGTGACATTCATAGAGATACAGGTATGAACCTCTGAAGAGTCTATTAACAATGTACACAACCGGATCTCGTTATTATCGAGTATTTTCATATTCACAGCAGAAAATAGTAGGTCTTACATTTTCCATTTTGGAATGAAGACCTCGGTTCTCATTTTTGAAAGGATAAATGTGGGATACTACAGAGTCGCAACATAACAAGGTTCCCTCTAGCAAGGGGTTCCACTGGGATGGGAGAGAAGCAGCAAACTACTGTATATTTTCCTTTTTTTCTGCTGGAAAATGTGATTTATTTGCAACATCCTGCTCTTCTCACTCTGTAGAAAATTTTCAACCTGTAGCACGACTCTGCTTCCTTTGTTTTTTTTGCCTTGGAGATCTAAATGGGATTGTTAAACTATTTAACAATAAGAACAGCGCTTTGTGCGTTATTGGCGCACATAATAGCAAAACACACCGGAAAACAACATTAAAATCAATCAATCAATCAATCAATCAAACATTTGTAAAGCGCGCTACTCACCCACAGTGAGCTAAAACTGCTCAGGGAGATGGCATGCTTAGAACAGAACTGCCAAAACTAGTCCCTTGAAGTGGATATCTTCAATACAAAAGGAATGGATCTTCATCATGTAGAGAGTACTAGGCAGGGACACTGGAATTATGCGGGAAGCAAGGAACAAATTATGCCGCAAGAAAAGGAAAATTATGCGCTTTAATGAGGCTCATTTTTTGGCAGTGTAACTTCAGTATTTTGTCTGTTTTACAATGTTAACATTGTCTTGCCAGAGATTGTACCGCATTCTTATCAGTTTAGCACATAAATGCAGCAATCATCAAAGGGAAAGTGACCTTTCACTGCGAGATAAAGGACTACCACTGTGCAGCAACACATGTGGCAGTCTTTGTAGTAACTATTGATGCGTGTGCGCTATAAGGTTTTTTTCTGCTAAAATATGCACATTATGCAGAAGCTGATGAATTGTGTGGCAAATCCACAACTATACGGAAAACGACACAGATGCAGAGTTACATAATTCCTGTGGCCCTGTAAATGGGCTTTAACGTTATCCAGACCCTAACTGTGGGGAAAAAAGGCCGCATAAGGGAACTATAATGTGTAGCTTTTTTAATTTTTAAAATTTCTTTATTGGCATTTATACATAAAATATCACATATTAGCCAGAATGCGGCAAAAGGTATGATCAAGGATTAAAGAATCAAACATGGTCTTCTTCACATATAAAGACATTGCTCTGTCAGCAAATCACACAATGAAAGACAAGGCATGTTGCATATAAGGCAGTTAGGATAATAAACCAGGTTACCTTAGTGCAGTGGTTCCCAACCTTTTGACTTCTGTGGGCCCCCACTTTATCATTACTGGAACCCTAGGACTCCCACTGAATCATTATTGGAATCCGGGGAACCCCCCCTGAGTCATTACTAAAAGCTGTGGACCTAATCTGTTAATAATATTAAATTTTCTAAGCAGTTGCAGACCCCCTGAGGAGACTTTACAGACCCGCAGGGGTCCACGGACCACAGGGTGGGAACCACTGCCTTAGTGCATCCAGTCCTGTAGAGGAACAATCATAATACCTGTAATAGAATAGAGCAAACTAACAAGTAAAAATTAACAAAAAAACCTTCTGCTGATGCCGCTCTGCGCAACTTCCAGGAGAGCGGTGGGAGGCATGTCAGGAACTCGATGCCAGCACACTGCACTGACCCAACCTCACTTGGGGACAGGGGGAGAGATTTCAGAGGGGGAGGGGGAATGCATCGTCATGCAGGTCCCACCCAGGATAGGGAAGGGCCTCAATACGAACCAGTGTGTATGTATGCGTGTTGAAGTCTGTGGTCGCCAGGTCCCCTTACAACCTTAACAAGCATTTGCAATGCAATAGGTCTCACATTTTCTTGAGTTAGAGTTACTGGCATTGTAAAATTTATAACTGGTCTTTTCTTGCCACATAAATTGGTCAACCCTGCCTCATAATTTTGTCTTTTCCTGCCATAAAATTCCAGTTGCCCAGCATTTAACCAAAGCACTTCCATTTACCTTCTTCCTCCATCTTAAAACATATAAAATGATCCTATATATACCGTTATCAGAAATAAACTATTGGCTTTAGATAGTAATGCTCAACACACCATAACAAAAAATAACAAAAATATCATTTGGGACGGATTGGAGGGTGAAAGGAAAGAGGGAGTCGGGAGTAAAGATGGAGAGGATAAGTGGCTTAGTAACGGTGTCATGGCCCTGGAGTAAGAAAGGAAAATGTCTGACTTCAATTTCAGTAGGAAAATACAGCAGTAATTAGAGGTGAGTGAGGTTCATAGGTCTCTGTGCCCTGATGCCACTGCACCTGTTGCTCCATTGATAACTAGGCCTCAGGAGAGAAAACGGATGGGGCAGAAAAAGAAAAGTGAAAGGAATACAACAGACAAAAGGAAGAAAGAGAAGGGGGTCAGTCACAAAGAAATAAAAGAAAAAAGGGAAAGAAAGAACGAGAAAATGAAAACACAACTAAGAGTAGAAATAGAGCAAATGTGATACAAAAGAAAAAAGGCAAAGGAAGCTGGTGAATGAAAGATACAGAGGAAAAAATAATGAAAGAAGTGTGAAAAGAAAGAGAAAAATGAACATAAGGAAAAAAAGAGAGATGGTGAGAGAAACAAGCACATTTCCCACAGGCACCAAATGGGAAAACCATTTTGACACTTCGAGTCCCAACAAGTAACTTGTGGCTTCCACATACAGATGGGAAAAAAAGGGAATTATAGTAAAACGTGACGTGAAAGATAAAGATAATAAAAACACCAGAAAAAGGAAGGAAGAAAGATCTAAAAACATACTGAGTCAAAGGAAAGCGCAAATAAAAAAGACAAAAGAAATAATGAAGGTAAGAGAAAAAAATAGTGAAAGAAAGAACATCTGATGAAGAAAAACAAGAGGATCGAAATAAATAAATAAATAACCAAGTTTTTGGGAGTTTGAAATAGGAGGTAGCAAGAGAAAGAGGGAAGGAAAAAAAAGGGAGAGAAGTAGAAATAAACAGTTGAAACAAAGAGCACAACTGTTAATGTGTGGAATTTAAGAGCTGGAAAGAGGAAAAGTGGGGGAGAAAGAAAACATTGAGAGTAAACAGAGTAAAGAAAAGAACAGCGTGAGATAGGTGAAACAGACCCTCTCAAATAAAGATGGCAGCTAAGAATAGATTTAATTGGCTCCCCCATGTCCGGAAACAGAAGTCAGAGGGCCTGATTCAGACCTTGGCGGACGGCGGAGGCCGTCCGCCAAGGTCCCGCCGACAAATGACGCACCGCGGTCAAAAGACCGCAGCGGCCATTCAAACATTTCCGCTGGGCCGGCGGGCGCTCTCCAAAAGAGCGCCCGCCAGCCCAGCGGAAATGCCCCTGCAACGTGGACGCCGGCTCAGAATTGAGCCGGCGTAGTTGCAGGGGTGCGACGGGTGCAGTTGCACCCGTCGCGTATTTCAGTGTCTGCAAAGCAGACACTGAAATACTTTGTGGGGTCCTCTTACGGGGGCCCCTGCAGTGCCCATGCCATTGGCATGGGCACTGCAGGGGCCCCCAGGGACCCCGCGGCACCCCCTACCGCCATCCTGTTCATGGCGGGTTTCCCGCCATGAACAGGATGGCGGTAGGGGGTGTCTGAATCCCCATGGCGGCGGAGCGTGCTCCGCCGCCATGGAGGATTCAATCGGGCAGCGGTAAACCGGCGGGAGACTGCCGGTTTACCCTTTCTGACCGCGGCTGAACCGCCGCGGTCAGAATGCCCTTGGGAGCACCGCCAGCCTGTTGGCGGTGCTCCCGTGGTCGGTGACCCTGGCGGTCACCGGCCGCCAGGGTCAGAATGACCCCCAGAGTCTGGAACAACGTGGGGCACTGCTGAACAGCAGGAGGTGCATTAGCAGAGTTGTATGTGAACCCCAATACAGCAATATTGGGGCGCTTCAGATCAGGATTGGGGGGTATAAACAGAGCTGTGTCCTGACCCAATGCTGGAATAACAGAAAGGCCGCGGGTGAGGAATGAGAAACAAAGCGCTGTGTAATGCCTGGTATTGGAATAATGGGACATTTCAGGTTAGGGTTGAGTGCACTGACAGAATTGTATGTGGGCTTCAGTACTGGAACAGAACCGGGCACACAAAGTCAGAAGTGAGGTATGTTAATGGAGCTATGTGTGAAACCTAGTATTGGTGTGCCGGTGTTGCTGAGTGTTAGCTTGGAGGTACCCTGGTGAAGCTGCGAGGGGGGCCCCGTATGGGAGTGGCATTGCCTCTGAACTACAGAAGCGAGGAGTCCTGAAGAGGCTGTGTGTTAGCCCTAGTACTGAGAAGGAATGTGCACTGAATGTTAGAATTGATGGATTCTGTCGGAGCTGTGGTGGTTCCCGTCAACAGTGGAGTTGGATGTCAGACTTGAGGCGCACTGACTGAAATGGGTTTTGCTCTTTTGGGTCCAGTATTGGCTTGGCATTGGGACTGAAAATTAGAATTGAGTTGCTGTAATGGAACTGTATGTGAGTGGGGTCCCAGTATAGGAAAGGAAATGACCTCACCGGGGTAGAACTGAGGTGCACTGATGGAGATGCGCCCGAGGTCCCTGTACTGGAACACCAGAGTGTACTGACTGCAGGAACTGAGGTGCTGTGGCTGACAGTGTGTGTGGGGTTACTGACATGGCTGAGGGCTTGGAGGGTGTGAACTGAGGTGCACTGATGGAGCTCATCCTGAGGTCCCAGTACTGGAGCAGCATAGTGTACTGACTGCAAGAACTGAGCTGCTGTGGCAGAAACTGTGTGTGGGGTTTCTGGCACTGATATGGCTGAGGGCTTGGAGTGTGTGATCTGAGGTGCACTGATGGATCTTCGATTGGGATCTCAATATGGATCATAAGTAGGCACTGTCTCTAAGGATTGCAGAGCCCTGGTAGATCTGGGTAGCCTAGGCTATAAGCAATTACAAGTGATCCTCTGCCCTTGTTCTCAGCACACAGACAGGCACACTTGGTAAAGAAAATCCAAGCCAAGGAAGGGGGAGCCAGGCAGCTGAGAGAGGGAGCAGAGAGCCCACAAAGACCACGTGACCAAGATAACAGCCTGATTTATATCCTTGTTTACAGCTACGCTCAGAGGAAGAATGCTCTGCAAATGAAAAGGGAAGCTTCCCTGGACAAAAGCAGGAAACAAAGTAAAAAAATGCCCCTACAGACCAGATAAACAGGACAAAGTGTAATCATACAGTAGTTGGTCCCTGCTCCCACACAGAAGAAGGAGGGACAAAGGGGCATGAATGACCACTAGCAAACAAGAATTTTTGAATAACACTGAAACTAACAAATGAAATAGCTGGAAGCCCACAGAAGAAGTATACTTAAAAGTATACAAGAGGTCAGACGCTTACGCTCAACCTAAAAATTGCAATACTGAAGAATCTGTCACCTAGGTCGATGAGACTTGTGTTGTCTTTCAACCAATTTGAGTACACAAGTGTCCCAAAGCATGGCTGCACCACCACCTCCTTCCAGCCGGTGATCATGTGTCATGGTGTCCGCCTCCCCCAGTGCTCATTTATGAATCACCTTGAGCCAACATCTAAGCGTGGGTGGGTGTGGGGCCTTCCAAGCCATAGCAGTTAAGCATTTAAAGAGGACTAACACCAGGTACACCAGTTTTAGATCGTGTTTATTGTGCTTGATGCACTTTGGGATCCCCAGAAGACAGCGGAATGGGTCTAGTGGTAACTGCACATCAATTACTGTCGACACCTGTTCCAGCATGTGAGTCCAGATATGCAACAACAGAGGGCACTTCCACACCATGTGCATAAACGTGGCATCCACATGCACACAGTGGGGGCAGGCCTGAGACACCCTTGTGAACATTCTGTGGAGGTGGTGATGTGTAAGATAGGTTTGGTGAAGATAATTGAATTGTGTAAATTTCAGGTGGGCATTGCGTGAAATACATTTCACTCGCTCCAAGGCCATGGTCCACTGCTTGGCCATCAGGACTGTGCCTAAGCACTCATCCCATTTGGGCTTATCTTACAGTAGGAGATCAGTGTGACCTGCTTGCAGTGGAGAGTTTAACGCCGACACGCCTGATGGCCCAATCCATTAAGAACAATTGCAATCCCGAATGTAGGGGCGGCTCGGCTTGTCCCGGTGACCATATATCCCCGATCGCAGCCATGATGGCATAGTGAGGCAGAAAAGAGGCAGGTCCTAGTCGATAGAGTTTCCTCAGGCCCTGGAAGGAGAGCGGAACACCCTCATTCTATAAGTCCCCCAATCAGGTAATCCCCACGTCTCGCCAAAGGGAAGGTTTGTTGGCCTCAAGCAAGGTTTTGTGTGCAGGCACTCTCAAGAGGGGTAACTGCAGTACATAAGAAACTAGTGTGTGACGAGGTTGCATGTAACAGGCCCAAATCAGTTTGGCCACACGCGGGAACCTACCCATTCCTTTAGCTGGGCCTCTCAGTGAGAGCAGCTAATCTAATATATTCACATCTCTCAAGTCCGCCCGAACATATCCCCCCTCCCCAGTCTCATTTCCAGGCAGCCACGGCATGTGCCACTGCATTTGGGCTGCTGCAAAGTATAGCTCCAGGTTAGGAACCCTGAGCCCTCTTTCGAGCATAGGGCGCTGAAGTATTGGGAGCGGGCAGATGAGCTCAGACTCCACAGTCCATAAAGCATCAAAAAAAGATCCTGGTGGACTCACTGACAATGCATCAAAAAACTATAGGAGCCTCGGAATAATGAGCATTTTCGTTATTGATGCCCTATCTATGTGTGAGGGGGGCAGCCACATCCAAAATTGCAAGGATTGGTGGAGCAAAGTCAGGGTCTTGACACAATTTCTGAAAAGCAAGTCTTTGTCCGCGTGATATACGTTCAGCTCTAAGTAACAAAAGGTTTCAAAGCTCCAGGAGAGTTGCTCACTACTAGTGCCATGTGATGTTCAGTTTTGACCCAGCACAATGGAAAAATACAGGATTTGTCCCAGTTAACCCTGAGGCCTGTCATGTCACCAAAATGATTGAGCACATCATAGAGGGCTAGAAGGGTAAGTGTATGGTCCCCTAAATGCAAGACATCATCCGCATACAAAGGCATGCTGTGCCAGTCCATCTCCACTCTAATGCCCCATGATGACTTCTGGTGTGCAACCGATTAGCCAGTGGTTCCATGGCTAGCACCAAGAGCAATGGGGATAGAGATCACCCCTGTCTGGCCCCCCTCCCTATGGGGAAAGAACGCAAGATCTGGCAGCCAGTGCGGATCCTCACTTGTGGGGCCGTGTACAGTATCTTGACCCATCATTGGAGGCTAGCACCCCTTCCAAATACTGCCAACACTTGTAGCAAGTAGGACCAACTTAGAGTGTTTCAAAATCCTGGGAAACTGCCAGCCGAGGATCAGCCCCACTGGAAATAGCATCTTTAACATGGCAGAGATGCCAAATATTGAAGTATGTTACCAATTGTGGCACAAACCAACACTGGTCTGAGTGGTCCAAAGGGCCAAGCGCCGGAATCAGTCTGTTGGTGAGGACCTTGCTGAGTGTTTTGTGGTCAATGTTTAACATTGACAGCGGGCGAGAAGAACTCTCCTCAAGAGGTACCCTGCCTGGTTTCGGAAACACCACAATTAGGGCCTCGCAAAGAGTCCCTGGAAGAGTGCCTTGGTCGTGCGCCTCCTGATAAATCCCTAGCAGTCAAGGGGCCAGGGACTCCTTCTAAGTAGCCTAGTACTCCACAGGGAACCTGTCAGTATCTGGGGTCTTGTCACGACCCATCTGAGCATTGGCTAGATTAATTTCCTCTACCTGTAAGTTTTGTTATAGCTCTAAAAGCTATAACGGGGACAAACGGGGAAGTACTACGATATAGCGGTAGTCCTGTAGCTGCGCTGTATTCCTGCTGACTTCATGTTTGCACTAATATCACGTGTGTGCCAGCATGCGTTTTTTCTACCCATTTCTTTCGACTGGCTAATAATACTTTCACTCTTTTTCTTCAGTCTTTGAATTTACCCAGGAGTGGTAAAATGTTTCTTGCTAATTTCACTTATGGCCTTATCACACCTTGATACTTTTATGATCTCAGCACTTGGCCTCAATTGGGAGTTTGTCATGGACCCCATCACCTAAATCACAGATTTCACCAAGAAGGAGCAAAATTTGCTCAGCATGACCTGCATGGAAAGCAATACCATAATTTGTTATTATCATTACTTACTATGTGACTCTTATTATACATACATATCTCTTTTACAGCCTTGAAAAAGCCCCCGCTTACCCGCATAAGGGGCGAAACACGTGTTGGCTGTGGCTGTCCCGTCACTGAATTGTGCCCTTTGATTTGATTTTTTTCTTACCTGGCTGCTTCGTTATTAAAGCAATTTTTTGTTCACATGAGACTTTTTCAACCTTAGTACTGGTTGATTGGACTATTGAACTGTTGGTCTCTGGATCTTATCTTCTGTCTAATGACTGTCATACAATAACAAGTATTATAATTTCATGGAACTGTTCCTTTTTCTTTCATTGTTTTGGATGCAAATAAATTATCATTGAGGCATTGTGCTTTTTATCAATGATTCCCTAAGTGAGAACTCACCACCTTTTTTCCCAGTATTTCAAGTTTTGGGAGGCGCAGGGTCCAGGCCTCCTGGTCTGGAGTTCTCACAACCCTTCCATTAATTCGGCATTTAAAGGAAGTCAATCTGGCTGGACCCCTCTCCTTGTTTTCCAGTTGCAATTCTGTAGCTGCGCTGGAGTTTGCCCCAGAGGGGGGAAGTATAGCCATTCATAATATTGTGTGAATAATTCATTGATGTAAGTCTGTGTATTCACCACATGGTCCGCGTTGTCCCGTACGGCGCTGATTAGGGATATAGGGATCACCATGCAAGCGTGCGCCCCGGCTTATCAACATCAGCATGGTGGCGGGCTAAAGAGGTCTTATAATAAAGAGTGCACAACCATCCAACCTCCTTTTGATATTGACGACTGAGGGACACAAGTCAGGGCGGGCAGCAGGTGCCATCACCTCCTCCATGTCAACCATTTGCCGACGCGTCTCTATATCCAGTACAGTGCGTGTGAGAGTTGTCCAAGCTCCCAATGTTGTATTGATACAGTGGTCCATTTTAAGGCATTCCATTCAAGCCCTTGGGAGTCCATAGATACTGTATAGTTGGCGAAATACTGGGTGTTGTGCATGGCGATGGTGTCCCTGTACACCACATCTTGTAGTCCTTCCGTGTGGAGTCACCAAGTCGGGATAGTGGCTTTTACCCCCCTTCCCCCCACTGGAAAGTAATCCTCAGGGGACTGTGGTTGGACAAAGTCCTGCCTAAATATTCAGAGTGGTGGATAAGGGGCCAGAAGTTGGTGTTGCAAAACAAAGAATCTAGTCTAGTATGAACAGGGTGCCCTGCGGCATAGCAAGAGTATAGATATTTTGACCACTTTAAGTAGAACAATAAAGTCCAGTTAGTCCATATCGTCACATGATCATCTTCTTTTTGTAGTTATCCTTGCACATAAAAACACATCAGCCAACGTGTTTCATCCTTAACAAAGGACTTCTTCAAGGCTGAAATATGATAAAGAAAATATCCTAAATATATTTACAAAGATACATACATAACATGGAAGCTACTTATGAATACAGAGTGCGCATTAAAAGCATGACAAAAAAGACTACATAAAGGACTGAAAGAAGTGTCCAAAACAAAAAGGGCCGGCAACGCTTGCCAGTGGATTGTGCCTAGCGATGAGACGAATCATCCGAAGATGGATGTATACTTTTACACCCATGTTAAAAACAAATGTAGACAGTCCAAAAAGTAATACTACCATGTTTAAATACCACCAATTATTAATAAGAAAGTATCTGAAAAGTGAATATTAAGGAATTGATTAAATCCTAGTGTAATAAGGGACTTTTACTTTAATCCTATATGTGAATTGACCAGAAAAAATATGAATCAGAAGCTCATACCTTATGTATAAGAAATCTCTCATGCTGAATACTGAGTTCATTGATGCCATCATAACGTAATGCAAGAGTAGCAAACTACCAATGAAGAAAATAGAGTTTATAGAAGTCATTAGAAACTCGCATGCGGAAAAGATCAATATTATGATCTGTTCCTTGAGGGACAAATTCCGAACCAGGTCTTAGGCCACTATTAACAAATGTATTCTCCTCAATGCCCAGATCCTTCCTTAATGAATCAATATCAAAATGGTCATTTTCAGTGAGTGACATAACTAGTTGTAAGTCGTAGAGGTCGGAAACAGAGTGGGATAATGTAGGGGATGCATCAACTGACGGGGTAGCTGGTGTATATAATGAGCTAAAGTGGTCCTTTAATTTGAGTAGGCGTGTGAATTTAAACAGGTCAATGAAAACATCAGTGGGATCATTCATTTGTATGGGACAAAAACCCAATCCTTTACTTAGGATTCTGCATTCATCTTTATTTAGCACATGATTCGTCAGGTTGACAATCATCACTTTTTCTTGCTGTATTGTGGAGTCAATAGCTGGAGATGGCATAGGTGTGATGGCATTTACCAAATCATGGGTGGCTAGTTTCTTTTGGAACGTGTTTGTATCCCCTGGTCATCTGGACCTGTGTTTTTGCCTCCATCTTTTACCACCCCTTCTGATCTTTCTTTTCGTTCCAATTTGTTCCCCAGCCTTAGCCTTTCTATTTCTACTAAAAAAGGTGATGGATTCCGGGATGGAAGTGCTGATGTTGATGCTTCATTTGATGCTGCACTTTCAAGGGAGCACATAGAGCCTGAACTGGCTGAATCAGCGTCCGTAATTTCCATGCATGTTCTTTTGTTAGCCGAAGGTGTTCTCAAATTGTCATATTTACATGCAAAGGTATAAATCCTTCCTTCTTTGTAATCCATGTCATCCCTTTTAATTTTGCGTAATTTCTTTCTGCGTAGATATAGTTGGTGATCTTCCAATATTCTTTTCAGAATCTCATAGTTCTTTTTAGCAGCATCCTTTAGATTCATGCATTCAATGCTTTTCTCAATTTTATCGACCTCAACCTGTAGTTTGGTAGTTTTTTTCTCAGAATGTTTGATTAATATGCGCATCATTGTAAAGGAGGCACTCTGTAGATTTTCCTCCCATTCTGTCAATGATTCCTCATCCAAGTCTTCAAAGGTTGGGAAAATGAGAATTCTCAGGCTTCGTGGGATATTTTTGTTTTCAAGATATTTTTGTAGTGTGATACCTTCCCACCGCCTGGCCATCTCCTGTTTCTTAAGTCGCTCAAGTTTTTGAAATCTGGTCTTTAGACTTTCTTGGCCTATCGAACTAGTGTTGGTTCCATCCTGTGGAACCTGATTGGAAAAAAGGTCCCTTGCCATTTCCTTGCGTCTATCTCTGAAATGTGATATATTGGAAAAGTAGAAGTAGAAGTGTTGTATATGGTGGGATAGTGCAAACAAAAAACCCTGAATAAGGAAACTATTGATAGGCTTGGCAGCGGGTTCACAATGAAAATCACCCTACTTGGATATAAGCTTTGTAAGGAAACAAGAAGCAAGTATTTATCAATCCATGTGTGCTCAAATCACAGCACCTGCCACCAAGGTGCTATCTCAAGAGAGATACAATAATAGATATTTTGATAGTGCACCACTTTGAGTAGAACAATAAAGTCCAGTTAGTCCATATCGTCACATGATCATCTTCTTTTTATTTAGTTATCCTTGCACATAAAAACACATCAGCCAACGCGTTTCGTCCTTAACAAAGGACTTCTTCAGGGCTGAAATATGATAAAGAAAAAATCCTAAATATATTTACAAAGATACATACATAACATGGAAGCTACTTATGAATATAGAGTGCGCATTAAAAGCATAACTAAAATGTTTGATTAATTTATACGATATGCAGACAAGGGACAACCTAAACGGAAAGTGCTGAATTTAAAGAGCAAACAAGAAAAAATATAAACAATATAAACAACATGAATTATTGGACTAAAGATTGAAACAAAAATGCACATAAAGAATATATATAAATAACCAAAATAGGACAATGTGATTAGTTAACAAGAGGTTAATACAGATAAAAACACAATTACAATGAATAAACATGAACTACCACTACGTACATGTGTAGCATCCAAAAAAGACTATATAAAGGACTGAAAGAAGTGTCCAAAACAAAAACAGCCGGCGACGCTTTCCAGTGGTTCGTGCCTAGCGATGAGGCGAATCCTCCAAAGATGGATGCATACTTTTACTCCCATGTTAAAAACAAATGTAGATAGTCCAAAAAATAATACCACCATGTGTAAATACCACCAATTATTAATAAGAAAGTATCTGAAAAGTGAATATTAAGGAACTCAATAAATCCTAGTGTAATAAGGGACTTTTAGTTTATTCCTATATGTGAATTGACCAGAAAAAATATGAATCAGAAGCTCCTACCTTATGTATAAGTAGTCTCTCATGCTGAATACTGAGGTCATTGATGCCATCATAACGTAATGGAAGAGTAGCAAACTACCAATGAAGAAAAAAGCGTCACAAAAACAAAACACAGCACGTCACGGAAAGAGTGGTAAGTATTGAATGAACAAGCAAATGTAAAGAACACAGAAAGGTAAAAGGGTCCTAGTGATAATGAAGAAATGGTAGAGTAAAGTGCCCCATAGAAAGCTGTGAAATATTCAACTCGTTTTGTTACAGAACGGTGGAATAAATGATAAGAATAGTAAGAGTACTCTGTTTCCCTGGGGTGTGCCCCAGGCACCAAACATCATGCATTTTGAGGGACCTGGACTATTGCCAAAAATGTTTTGTTGCCTGTATACCTTGTGTGTCTGGGAGCAAGGTGATGGAGCAGTCTAAATCTGTATCATGTATGCAGTTAAAGTCACAACTCAATAGCCCCAGAGCCTGAGGGTCAAGCAGTAGAGTCGGGGAAATGGAGTCCAGATCTCACCCTGTGAGGTGTTGGGTGCATAGAGAGATACCACGAAAAATGGACGCTCATCCAGGGTTCCCTCCAGGGTCACATAACGGCCTTCCTTGTCAATGAGGAGCCTGTGTTTCATGAACTGTACCTCTGGGGCAACCCAAACCAGAAACTCTAGGCCATAGACTGAGTATCCCTTGCCATGTACCTGACCAATCCATCATTTACTGACTTTGTCTAGCTCCCCCGCAGTCAAGTGAGTCTCCTGGAGAGAGACAAACTGAATATGTCTGCGCGGAAGATTGAGGGGGGGAGGATAAGGGAGCTCACCAGTACTGAAGGCAGTCCAGGGCCATCACTGAAGGTGTCAGATGTGGGATGGACACAGGATTAAAGACACTGGGCCTAATTAGAAGCAGAGTTCCTACACTATGCGTCTTATCCCAGCATCATCTTGGCCATGCCTCTTAATGTTTATCTATACTTGTATTATGAGGGGTCAAGAATAGGATTTCCCATGGGTAGTACAATATTTAATAATTTTTAGGCTTGTCTATGCCTACACAGATGTGGACCAACCATGTCCAACTTGCTCTTACAGTGTCACAAACGGAATTGT
Organism: Pleurodeles waltl; assembly: GCF_031143425.1. Lineage (NCBI taxonomy): Eukaryota > Metazoa > Chordata > Amphibia > Caudata > Salamandridae > Pleurodeles > Pleurodeles waltl. Next base: position 999,011,321 of record NC_090446.1, read on the forward strand.
TCAGCCAAATTGCTAGGCCAAATCTTCCTAGCATGTAAAACAGGCAACACAATACGTGTTTCTGTCTTATTTTGTATACATCTCTTCCAAGGTGTACTCTGTAACACAATAAACAAGCATTGGCAAAGACAATATGGTTGGCTTGTATTTCGAATCCTGACTAAAACATTAAAGAAAGTACTGATGTAGTGAAAAAACAAAACAAAATGCCTTCTGTTAAGAGTGAATATATGTGATGAAGAATTTAACTTGTGAGGATTCATTGTTCTTTTGAGATGTAAAATATTTCCTTGTGCATTATAATGCAAGCTCTCTATAGCATATTAAATGACATACCAAACAGCTGATAACGTGTATATATAAAATACATTTTAATAACAGATTTTGCAGACAACTGTCTTGTCAAGACACACCTAAAAAATGCTGGAAATCCTTGTTGGGTCTTAATCACAGCAGATTTTTCTGGGTGACATTTAATGCTATCATTTTAACTCACAATGCCATTGCAGAAGAAGACTAATCATATGCAAATCGGTATTGGCCTTCATCAAAAGCAGCGGAAACTCCAGGACTGTTAAGCTAGGTGTCATATGCACTCACACACAAGTAATTCCAGATATATTTACTTATAGTAATGTTCAGTGGTCAACAAGCATTGCTTAAATTCAGACCATTTGTGCTCTCCATTCGATACCCTTTAATGCAGGAAATGAGAGAGGCTCTTGTCTTAGTTAGAAAGTAAATGAAAGTGTGTGAACTGCAACAGAAAGGTGAAGGGCAAAGGGAGTCGATGGGCAACCTAACAGCCATTATAGAAGTAATATCTCCACTTCAGCCACTGATTGTCAGCCTAAAGTCCGGTCTTCCTCTGTCTGCCAAATACGGCCAGCTTGGTTTTCCTTGAAGATGATTTGAATGAGTTGCTTCTCCACCAGACTGCAAGGTCTAAAGTGCCACTGAACAGGTGTGGTGGGGCGGGGTGGGGGGTAAAAAAAATAAAACAGAAAAAAACACTTACCTGCTCCGAACGGAAGTGGGTTTGTCTCCTCTGTCCTCCTCTGGAAGCACACAGGCTCCCAGACTCCCCTCAGCCAATCACGACGCCACTGTCACCAGCATGACAGCAGTGTTGTGATTGGTGTGAGAGGCCTGCTTCAGCACCAACACAGGGAGTGGGAGCCTGTGCACTTTCTCCTGAGAGGCCACATCCGGGAGGAGAAATACAAAGTGAGCGTGTCTGTGGCTAAACAAACATGAGCACTTACGGTGCACTCACCACTCCTCCTCCAGCCCCCGCCCCGCCCTAAGCTGGCTCATCTAAAAATAAAATGGTAATAGCGTTCCTTTTATTACCTTTTTATTTTTCCTTCTGCTGCAAGCAGTGGGGCGATGCTCCTCTGCCTTGGCCGCTGTGTGAGAGCAATCAGATTTCAGAATAAATTGCTCAACAATTGACTATATAGCTGTAGCTTGTATGTAAAACAAAACAACCAATGCATTGCCTTCATAGAATTTTTAACCCCTTTGATCTCGAGGTTTCTTCATTACTTTGAGAAAAATTGGCACGATTGGGAATTCCGCAAACTCTGCTGAAACTAGTAATTGCTTTGCACTCTTCAAATTGGTGTAAAGCATTTTTGGGAAGAGATAGAGGGCTCCCCACATAATTCAAATTGAGAAATTGCTAAAGCAAGGCTACATTTTAGCTCCCCTCATTTTTGTTCCTCATTTATGATATTTGCCCAATCATTTTTTTTAATTATAATTTTTCTGGAAACTTAGGACATTTTAGGTGCTATTTACTTGTATATGCCATTGATTTAATCCCATGTGATTTAACACCTATTGTAATTCAAAAAATGTAAACTCTTTGTTTGTGTAATTATACTGTTAATGTTTCTCAAAATCAACATGCAGAAAACTAACATTGTAATATTTGACGTCAGTAAGAAAAGGAGAACATATTGTTGGGACCTGGATAATGACATAATTGAACGAGAAATAATGTATCTCTGGTTAGAATCTTTTTTACAAAACAGAGTCAAACCCCTCCCCGCCCACTGTTGCATTTGACTTCAAAGGCTCTAAACCCCAGTGGAGCAATTAACTAATTTTATAATTCTGTTGGGAAAAGGCATTTTAAGCATGTTATGTCAATATATACGTGGTGATTTCACCTACTATGTCATATGGAAGTGACTATTACCCCCCTCAGAAAGTTTGGATTTTAATTTAAAAATTACAGGGTACTTTTTACTCACATACTTCTCTAGATTGCCTAGGACACCCGTACATGCACTACGATTAAAGTTAGAAATTCCCAGTGAGTATATTCTGTTTTGTGCCGATGTAGTGTCATGGGTTTTTAAATTATTACCATTCACTAGTTTGAAACTTTACAGAGTCTATCTGTTTATGGCAGTTTGTCATTGGATCAGAAAAACGACATTTCTATTAAGGAGGGACCAATTACCTATCCAAGCAGTCAGACACGCCTCGAGAGGCGCTCCTGCAGAAGACTCTATATGTTCATTATGTTCAAAAGGAGTAATGGATTTTGATCACATCTTTTTTAAGTGTTCGTGCAATATCAATCTAAATTTTAGATCCTTCCTTAAATAACCTGAAATTGTTCAATGAAAGTGATTTAATGGGCCTAATACTATCTCTGACAAATGAAAGGCTATGTTATTGTGTTTTTAGATGTTTAAAATACTTTAAAGATATTTATTAAGTTTCGATTTGGTTATTTAATCAATTCTAATTCTCTGTTTTTATCTTATATTGTGAATATATTGTTGTCCTCAGACGAAGGCTAAATCAGCGAAGATAACTGAACTTACTAACATCTTCCTTTGCAGGATGCATTCGTAAAATACATGGTTATGTGGTGTCTGTCACAATAATTTGCCATTGCAATGCCTGAATGCAGAGGCGCCTTGCTTACAAGGGAGATGCCCCATGAGATTTCAAAAGCATTTAGAGGCTCGACTCGCTTGTATAAATCCTGACCTGTGTTCGCTTGTATGGGCGTCTGACTATAGATTACAGGATGCTCGAGTGGAACCACTCTGACAGCAGGAGAGATACCCTTCCTTGACAGCACACACATATGAAGGGTGACAAGGGACTCTTTCTTACCTTATGGAGGTGTGCATGGCCCTATTAAAGCAAAGAATTTAACATGTGTTAAAAAAATTACAATTCATCCCAGATGATTTCATGTCATTTATCCCAGTGTTGGGAAACAGTGCGCTGCAGTGGGGCCCTTGGCACTTAGTAGAAAGCACCAGTAACACACAAAACATGTTTTTGTTAATTATTTTCATATACCAAAGGATGGTCTCCTGGCGCTTTAAAAGCCAGGAAATGCCCACATTGCGGTGGGTGTCGACGGCTATTAAATGGAGCAGCTGTGATCAAGTGACTACATAGCCAGCTGTTTAACCATGGTCTCAATTCTGCTCCGGACTGCACCACTCCAACAAACGGTGTCATCCAGGACAATGCACTTCATCTCTTCATTTGTCAAAAAGTCGGAAGTGCTCTGTATCGGGCGATAACTCCGAAATAAATGTTGCATACGAAGCATCTGAACTCCAAATCTGCACAGGATACAGAAACCACTGAGTTTTGTGATCAATACTCAGAAAAAGAGAAAATAATTTGTTTGCAACTGTTCTTATTAAATTGTGTTGCAGAGTGAAATAAACTATATTCTGGAGTAAGGACTGAAAAAAGTGGTCTGCCATGACAGACGCTTGCAGTACCATTGGATGCAGACCGTTTATTGTTTAACACTGTTATTGAAAAGTTGTCATTCTTTTAATTTAAGAAGTTATGTAGTGTGACTGGCCAGACTTGGCGTTCATATTGAGCAGGGTGCTTGTTTCTAAAAAAAAACACACAAACAGGCACACAGCAGCAAGTACTGAGCATGACAGGGTTAATATGTAGACCACGAAGGGGCAGCGTTTGAGGAGAAGTTAGAAAATGTGTAGACTGGATCAGATCTTGGTCCTTAATTCACATCACAGTCAACATATGAAGCACTGCTGAAAGAATGTTGGCTGTTTCTGGATTTTATGGTGTTTGCCTTGTAGCGCACCCGCTGTCGGAGTCGAATGTACATCACAATGAGTGTAAGAGCATGGGTCATGCATCTATGCTGGCTATTATATGTTCTGTCTGAGACCCTTTTGGGTGCAATTCATTCTCAGACGTTTCTCTCCCATCTCCATCGATAATCACAATATGTATTACAGTGACACCCTCTGACAAAGAAACAAACTGCAGGTGTCTTCTGGTAAATCGATGAGTGCCATAGTCTGACTGACCACTAAGGGTCAGTGCTGCACTAATGCCTTATCACTGGAAGCTTTCATTAGCTCTGTTAATGCTGTGATAGCACCAACCTCTAACCCCAAAAGCTCCAACCTAGGAGGAAGATTAAAGGTTTGTTATCTTGCTTGGCAGCCACCACTATTTATCAGGCACTGAATGGTATATTGGCTATAGCTTCTACACAGCCTCAGCATGGGTAGATTACATAATGTTGACACAGGGTTAAATCTTCAAAACCCCTATGCACACACACTGTGCCAACACTGGGAAGTTGTGAAGGCAAACATTTGGAGGACACAGAAGAGGATAGCTTAATTCGATTGGAACTGATGCTTGACATCTGAATGACTGCCCCAGTCCTTCAGGCCTTTCAGAGCACCAGCTTGTCAAGAACTCCGTCGCCCTGTTGTCTACAATTTCCTCTAATTTTCTCTGCTTTCAATACCCCCCCCCCCCACTGACCCAGGCTCAGCTGAACTCCTAGCTAATAGTGACAAATGATCAGAAAGTATGAACATTGTTTTGGATTACAGAATTTACACAGTGCTTCAAACTGAAATTGCAGGGAGGAATGTGCATTATTAGATGGTTAATGTGCTACAGTATGGGAGAGTTCTTGGTTGGAATAGCGCTGTATTTCTTGGGGTACTATGTGAAAAGCATTTTGTTGTGCTTGTGAGACCAGAGAAGTCCGCTTATCTTGTCTTGGTGCTCTGCAGGAAAAAGTGAGAGAAATATACACACAAAGTATAATTGTGATTAGCTGTAGATTATGGTTTAATTTGCAAGGCCTGTGATACCTTTATGGTTTTCATTGTATTCCAATACATTTTTTATGCTGACTGTAGCTGTTTTGTTGGCCGCTCTGCAAAATCTTGTAAGTCTGGGAGGGACCAGCAGGTGGAGGGAGGTAGAAAAGTGAAAGAGGCAGAGATCTACTTGGATGGTCTGCATTTCTGTCATCCTTTATGTGAGAAAGAGAGTGGTTGATTAAAGCAAGTGGATATATAATTCCTTATGATACAGTATGTGGTGAAAGTAGTTCTATTTTTATGTGAGTGCTTCCTAAGGATGTCGTGTTGTGTAGTTGTTTTTGAGCCTTGAATATAGTCAGCTAGAATATGGAAATTAACAAATAGGCAGTGGGCACCATATAGTTTTCTCTCCAAAGAATCCATCTAGGATTGACAGAGAGCAATTAATGGCTTACCCTGGATTCAAGCCATAATGGCAGATGCTCTATATGATTTCTAGAGTGAAAAAGGAGCAGTCGGTGGCAAGCACTGGAGATAATTCTCTGAAGTGACAGAGATGTGCCGATGGCTTGCACTCAGTGCAGCCAGTCTTGGCAAATATTCTGGAGGGACATAGGAGCTACAAACTAGCGTTAGCTGTCCACATGCAATGTGCAATAAGCTGCCTCATATATGGGCAGGAGAAACATAGTCATATAAAATGCTCCTTAGGACTACCCAGGAGCAAAAGAGAAGCAACCCACAGCAGTTTATAGGCCACAGGCACCCAGGATAAGTGGTATATTGGTATATCCATGAGCGACCGAGGAGCAGCATATGGCATGCACTGGTGACAGGATGCTTAGTAGTGTCCATCTAAAAGTGACAGAAAAGTAGCCTTAGTGCACTGGCTAAAGGCAAGCAACTTAAAAACTAATGAGTGTTATCTTCCAAGACACAAAGAGGAGAATGTAGCCATGCTGAATTCTCTTTTGAGTCTTCCCAGGAATGATAGACAGAGCAGTTCTTGAGCTTTCCCTGGTAACCTGTAAACAGCCTTCTAAGTTCACAATCATGTGTGTGATCCTATAAAGAAAGATATCTGGCAACAGGAGACAAACAAACACGATAATTTACAAATTGAAGCAACCATGTCTGACCATCTCATGACACTTTACCATGGAGGATAGTTGTACTGGGCACATTTCTGATGTTACTTGCTGGGGTCCATCAGGAGCAGGGGGGAGTGGTTAGAATTTGGATGGTGGAGATTTATTCAGTAGTTACAGAGGGAGGGTTCTAGTGCTGAAGGAGAGGACTACATACAGGTGATCAAAGTCAAAACGAAACGATCTCCAGAAATTCTGGTCCCATCATTTAGCCCATGCTTCTGATTCAGATTATCTGGGTGTGGTATTGTGTGTGGAATGAGAGGACAATCCATGTATGCTGCCTGCGCCTTTGGCTGGCCTTTAATGTTTCTAAATCTGCAGTTTTTGTCCCATAATCAGAGGACAGATAACTCCAAAAACGTTATCCCCTGCCACTTTTGTTGCCTCGCGTCTTTCTTTGACATGGTAGAATATTGGTGGTTATGTCCCAAGGGAATGAAAGCATGTTGTGATGTGCTCCCTCTAGTGGCAGAAGGAACTGCATTCAGTTAGATGAAAGTGAGGCCTATTGTTGAGGCCTGAAGGAAGCAGAGCAAGAAAGAGGAGGCCAGCAATCATCATCACCTGCCTGTAATCTCCAAAAGGCCAACATGTGCTAGCAAAATGATAGACGAAGAACTAATTTTACAAGCTAAACTTCAGGCCTTTCTAGGCCCATACGCAGTGATTTCATAGTAACTACCATCCAGCCTGGCAGGATACGGTGTACTGTGCTATACAGATGTGGACAGTACTATGGACGAAATGGGTCACTCCATTATAGGCAGAGTCTGTGAAAGGTCCGCAGGGCAAGAAAAGAGCAGTCTGTGACATATCCGGCACGAGTGAGCATGTGACTGGGTCTGCCCTGTGCTTCTGGCATTTTAGAGGCCAGATCTTGTCAGGAAAGTCTAGATTCCTAAAATACATTTCTCAAAAATGTATCTGTGAGTTTTCCTACCAACTTCCTTAATATGTTGACCACACCGAGCAAAGTGAATTTTCCCTTGCAGCTAAGCTATGTAAGGAGTTACACTTTCTACTTCAAATGTACTTGTATTGTACGGAAAGGATGACCAGCTGAGTTGGTCTTAATTGTTGTATAAAGATGTGTGCAGTGGCTCTCTGTCTGTGACCCTCCTTCTGGTCAAATATATGTAGAAGGTGAAACTTAACATCCTTATTAGCATGGTGCTCACACCTGATTGACCAACTCGCTGCTTTTATTACATGCCTTACCTGGAACAGCTTGTCGACGTGGACTAGCAACACTTTTGCTCACCTGTAGGGAGTCAGCTTATATTACCAGGTTGTACACTGAATAGACATCACCAGATAAAAACTCCCTCGAATCTAGTAGGGCTCCTGTTGAGGGTCTGTTGATGCTCTCTTCAAGTACTCTGTAACTTCATGCATTCTTGCAATCCCAGAATGCCCAGTGCTCTGTTAACTACTTTTGACACTCATCTCCCACATGGTTTGGAATGGTAGCCGTTGTGTGTTGCCTCTGCTCACTTACAGTAGGGTGGAGGGAAAGGCCCCACGGGCAAGTCGACCTATGGGGATAAAATCGCAAGCGGCACCCTGAGTTCGTTTCCCACCCAATTGCACAGTGTTGTAAGTTGTAAATGAGGATGGTTCACAAACAGACCAAGCTGCCTCCTGCCACAAGTGTTCAACATATAGAGAATCACCCCACACATTCTCCTTCATCCCCCTCCTCGAGCTACCCCCCCTAGCCTAGCTTTCTTCAGGCTGCATGTCCAGCCAGTATGCATCCCAACTGTGGCTTAAATATCCTTGTCGGCACATCAATGTCAGTGCATGTTTCTAGTGATGCATTTAAAGCTGCCCAGAGCTTCTGCCAGGATGACTTGATGGCCCTCTCCCAGCTACACCCAGGTCAATTGTTCACTGTCTGGGGCCAATTCATATTCCTGATGGGGAAGATATTTACAGGACAAGGCAGCTGGAAACTCCTAGAAGGTCTCAGAAAGTTTAGGGCAGGAAAATGCCAACTGTCTAAAAGTACTGAATTGGGGTGTTGGGCCTAATTATTTAGCACAATTGGGCTACTTGAAAATCAAACAACAATAAATACTTATGCTGTTAATTATTTTGTCCACAACGTTTTTGAGAGTGATCAAGTTTTTAATTTTCTTGACCTCATAGTTATTTAGTTAAACCTTTAGTTGTTTTAAACAACACCTTTATACACTTTCCATATTCTTAAGACAAACACCACACTTTTGACAATATTTAAGCCCTCAAACTCAATAAACAAAGGACATAAACCATATATCATACATCTCACCAATAACAAATCACACATTCTATGAACACAGTTACATTATAGAAGTCATTAATTCAAGAAGTGAATGGAGTTGTCCTACACTATTTTTACACACACTCCTTATTTAAACACATTTAGGGGGGTTGTGCCACCATTTTGTTTGGATAGAGCAAGTCATCCAATGTTCCTTTTTGGATTGCCTTTGTGTGGTTATTAATTGTCTCTAATTCCCTTGCGCAACACAGCCAACTCCTTTCAAATTCCCCTAATTATGGGTTATCTTCAAGACCAAGACTGGTTTCTAGACCGATGCTGGTGGTGAATTCTCTTTTTAAAGGGATGTTATGTCCAATTATTGCATTCAGTACTTCAAGCCATCCGTGGGCTTTTTTCCTTTGTTACTTTACATTAGTTCAGAATTTTAGTTTGCAGTCAGAGTTTTTAAACTTTGCTGTGCCACTGTGTTAATTATTAATTTCCACCTTAAATTAAATTGCCTCTCTGGTTAAGTGCAGCCTTTCCCAACTTCAATCTGTAGCTCAATGCTGGGTGTTCAGTTAATGAAAATGTTCTCGTCTTCTCTGCAGTTGAGCTCCTTAGCTGCAGTGTTCTCTGCCTTGTGGTCATGTAGTTAATTACATTCAGGTTTTAAATGCAATGCACCCTGCCTTGCAGGCTGTTTAGGTCCTATGTTAGGGGTGACATATGTATTAAAAATGGGTTATTTTACCATGTCGAATTGACCGTTTAAAACTGCTCACTGGCCTGCAACATCTTGTAAAGGGCTACTAAAGTGAGCGGCACAATAAGTGCTGTAGCTCCACTAGTAACACTTAAGTTACAGTCCCTGGGTACAGGCTGTACCACTTCACTAGGAACTTGTAAGTAAATTAAATGTGCCAATCAGGTGTAGGCCAATTGTACAATGTCTTAAGGAGTGAGCACAAGCACCTTAGCAATAGTTAGCAGTGGCAAAGTGGACAGAGTCCTAAAGCCAACAAAAATGAATTTCAGGAGGAGTGAACAGGAAGAGTGAACGCAAAAATAATTGTGGGAAGACCTTCCTAAAGCTAACAGGTCTTCCATCTACATTGCTCTTTCCTATCAATTTCCATATATGTATGTTTGTTTCTATTTATGTATTACAGAACTGGCTAGACTGACTCTATAGCTATGGTTCAGATGTGTTTTGATTTGTGAAAGAATACGTTTGAGCCTATCAGACAGTACATACTGTCTGGTTGCAAAAGACTTAGGGCCTGATTTAGAGTCTGGCGAAGGGAGTTACCCTATCATAAACATGACAGATATCCCGTCCGCCGTATTACAATTCCATTATAGCATGTGCATGGGATATCCGCCATGTTTATGACGAGTAACCCCTCTGCCAGACTCTAAATCAGGTCCTAAGTGCTGGATTACCAAAGAGTTACATGGGTGTACTCCCTGCCCATTGCTTACCATTGGTTGGCTTTATTATCACTGTCATGGTCTTGATTCTTTTTCTATGTCACAGCTTATCTATCTTGTGTGTGTCCCTTGGCTGGAGCATAGCCCCTTTACCATCTCTCTGATTGGCGTCCTTTTATCCTTACAATTCTCACTTTCTGGAAACTTATTATTTTCTTTTTGCTAAGCACTCCATCTGTTGTACTGGTCTCTTCCTTGTAAACTTCTCTTCCACACCAAACGCTCAGTGTTGCTGGAACAGTTTTCAGAGTGGGGGTGCTGCCATCAATATTACATCATGGAAGTCATAGTGATTGTGACACACAAAGAACAAGTCTAGCAAATGAGCCATGCCCATTCAGAATGTCAAGGATATGGTATGTAGTCCGCACTGCATTTTGTTGCATATTGCTGCAAACATACTACTCAATTATAGTGTGGTACTCTACTGTCAATTACAGAAAGCACACTTTCCATTGAAATGGTCTATAAATTTACACAGATGTGCACTTTTACTGATAAAACAATATAGCCCACAAAGGCTAATGTGTGGATGTTGGGCTTCAGCAAATATTTATAATATTCACATCATCAAGTAATGTGTCTGATTTGTTTTGGTCCATTTAGAATCTTTTTTCCATCACACTTAAGAATTACAGAAAATTGGGCTTCATTTGTGCTTTCGGAATTGTAATTGTAATTTATCTATATATCTCTTATTACCCTTGACGAAGCGTTGAATCGTTTTTGGCAAGTGGCATGTTACTCTGGAACCCAAAAGTGGATTAGTGGTGGACTAGTAAGGGGGGAATATAAATTGTTACTGAGAGTGGTGGGAGTAGCAGTCATCTCAGTCTGTTAGTTGAATGAATAGGATAGAGGAGGGAAAGGTTTAGAAAGGATAATTTGGAGTTCATAGTTGTAATAGAGGTTTAGGATGAGTCAGAGAGCCTGTTAGTTGGATAAATAGAATGAAGGATGGACTGAGGATTGACGAGTTTGGAAAGAGTTCTTTGGGAGTTCATAGTAGAAAAAGAGGTTTGGGATGAGTCGGAGAGTATAACTAGGGTATATTTTGAAAGAGAAATAGAATGAGTCAGAGAGCAGTGATCAGAAAAGATTTGAACAGATTTGTTCTTTTTTCTTCTGCAGTAGGAGGAAAATATTTAAATCCATAGATACATGGGATATATATTTATAGATATTTTAACATGATATGCATATAGAACACAAATAAGGAGATATAAAATTGTCCTGGATAAAGTCCCAAAGGCACTTCCATGAATAAATAGTTACACACTCAGGCTCTCCATTTTTGCTGTAAGTTAACATTTTTTTTTAATTATTTATTATTATTTTTTATTATTTTTTTTTATATTTGACCCCCAGTATTTCAGTAGTGAAGCATTTATTGATACAAATGCTACAATCATATTTACACTTTGTGAGAGATATGTGTTGTTATAGGAAAGTAAACCCATAAGCATACATTCATCATCGTATATGTTTTTGATGTATTGATCTACATATATTTGTGGTTATAATAATAAAGTTATATATGTTTGTGTATAATATTTTTTATTTTCAAAAATATCTATTTATTTGTATTCCTCAAATAAGTATAAAATATACATAGAGATACATACCCAGATTATGTTTTGTTTGGGATTTTTCATTACTCAATTAGAATTATTAGTTTTTATCATTTATTTTTATTTGTGTATTAATGATTTGTTTAAGTAATAATACATTGAATAGTTAACACACATTCATTTTGTATAATCATATGTATATATTGTTGTATATGTTGTTATATGAGTGATCTTAATAAATAGAGCTCCATATGAATGTAGTGAAATACTTATATGGTATGTATGTAATGACCTACACACATTTTAAGCACAAATATAAGGAGTGTATATATTTTAATCATAAGTACTACAAACATTTATTAAGTGATAAATGTAAGAGAGTATATATTTCTATTCATATGTAATATTTGCATTTGTACAAAGAAAACACATGCATATGATCAAAGTATACATGCTTACAAACATTTATGCACCAATGGTGTTTTATGCATACTATTGCTCTACATTTGTACTTTGAATATGGTGGTCATGTAGGGAAGAGCCAGCTCTTGAGAAATATTCTGAAGATAAGATGATTATCTGTGGATCTTATGTTTGGGGGTAATTAATCCCATAGTTTGGCTGCTTAAACAGAGAAGGATGTTCCATCCATGCTTTTGTTTTGTATGCTGAAAGTTTGAGGCAGGCAGCAAAACTTGAGCGGAGATTTCTTTTTTGTATGTATTTTGTGACTTTATTTCTGATTAAAAGTTTTCGTGTTCCTTGTATTGGGTTGTGGGCTATACAAAGCAGCTTGAAAGTGGGTCTTCTGGCAAATAGTAACCGATGTAGGCCCCTTACAGGAGCAGAGATGTAGGTCTGTGGCTTTAAACATAGGAGTAGCCCGCAGCAGAGTTTTGAATTTGCTGTAGTCTTTTCATAGTTGATAGAAGTGATCCATGGTCGAGTCCATTGGCTAATCAAGTTTAGATAGTACAAGTGAAATAATATCTTGGACCTTGTGTGGAAACCCTAGGAAGATGCAATGCAGAGTCTTCATAGTATTGAAGCTTGATCTTGCAAACTAATCCACATGGGTTTTCATTGATAGTTTAGAGTCCATGGTAATTCCAAGGTTTTTTACTTACATGGATACTTTGGGAGGTGGTCCGAGATCATCAGGCAGAGTGGGTCATAATTTTTACATTCACTACAGGTAAGTAATTAAGTTTTCGGTGCATTCAGTTTGAGATAGCTCCATGCCACCCACTGATCAATGGCTTGGAGGTAACTGAAGATTTTTGAGTTTCCATTGTTTCTGGGGCTTTCCAGTTTAAGATGTATTTGAATGTCATCTGGTAAATACAGCAGGTAAGCTGAAGGTAATTGGTCTTTGCCTGTCAAGACTTGGGTGAAATGAGAGATCCTTGAGGGACCTCTGCTTTTATAATGTAGGGTTTGGATGAAAATGGAGGAGAATGGATTACATCTGTTCTGTTGATAAGATGTGATCCAGTCAAGAGCTGGCTTTGAGGAGTATTTGAATTAGAGTGTCATGATCAACTGTGTTGAAGGCAGAAGAAAGGTCTAAGACCAGTAGTGCAGTGACCCTGTTGTGGTCTACTGTGTTTTTAAGGTCATCCCAAATGGTGATTAGGGTAGATTCTCTGTCTCTTGCTTAAGGGAATCCTGTATCGAAGTTGGAAATTATGGAGTTATCTTCAGTACATTGAGCCATCTGGGTGAATGCTGCTCTTTCAATTGGTTTGCTGAGGAGTGGTCCATTTGTAATAGGTCTGTAGTTGTTTGGATGTTGGCGGTCCAAGTTTGTTTTCTATAATAGACTTGTTATGTCTTTTCTAAGTCTTCTGGTAAAAACTTCTGTTGTAAAGGAATGACTAACTGGGGTGGCAGTAGAGGTTGTTAAAAGGATATTCTTGAAGATTTGTGGTGGCGAAGGATCAGAGATGCAAGATACATACATTCAGTTTCTCATAGTTGTTTGAAGGAATTCAGATACTGGGGTAACCTACCTTTGGGGGTGTTGTTGGAGAAGAGCTGGTGCTAGTAGTTTTCTTTTGTTTTAACAAGGAATCCAACATGTCTGCTTTGATTGTGTAATAATCTGTGAGTTTGTAATGTAAATTCTTTGGAAAACGAATGGTTTATTTCTGTGCATTTAGGTTTACGAAATTAAGTGAGAATTTTATACAAGTCTTTAGTTGCATATTTTGCATTCTGAGTTTGTTTGAATAGTAGCTTTGTTTAGCTTTTTTGATAGGTGACTTGTATATTCTGTTGTGTTTGTGTAGGTGGTTTGTCTTCAGTGTTGTTTGTCTTAGGCCCAGTGCATTGAAGCTTTTCAATTTGTCGTTTTTTTATTTGTTAGTTCTGCATTCATCCAAAGTGCTTGTTTTCTTTTTGCATTTTTTTTCTTTTTCACCGAATTGGGATATCAAAAGCTTCATAAAGTTTTTGACTGATTTTATTGAATTCAGATCAGTTGTTGGATGCTAGTTGTGTTTGTAGGTCATCAAAATTCATTTTTTTGAAGGTCAATATGAGCTTGCTGGTAAGGTGGCCTTGGCCTGGAGAGCTGTGGTGGCTTGTGTTGGAAACCTACCAGATGGTGGTCAGACCACATGAGTGAGTGAGTGTTCCTTTAGAGAGTGACTAGTTTTGGATTGGCAAAAATGACATCTAGGATGTGTCCAGCAAAGTGTGTGTGTCTGGGTATTATCTGATGTAGGTTCAGCGTGTCTAGGTTAGTGATGATAGTTCTGAGATGGGCCATATTAGGTTTACTAAATCATATCTTTAGGTCAACTAGCATGGGTTGTAGTGTCAAAAGGTTAGAGGTCTAGAAATTTGTCTGGGAATGTTGCAACTAGTGATAAGGGCCTCACAACATTGTGTAGGAATGTTCCCAGCTTTGATGAGATTTAATGTTTCTTTGAAAATAACAGCTAGTCCACCTCATCTTTTGCATATTCAATTATGAGTGAGTTTTGATAGCCTGGATGAATTCATGATATATTTGTACAGTTCATTCACAGGTGTCTAAATGTTGTGTGTTAGAAAAAATGACATCCTACATCCTTTCTCTTCAGACTTCCTGTACCGCAGCAGAATTGTCACATAGTTCAATTTACGATATCCTCACACTTTGTAGTCAGAGAAAGGAAATTAAGCACCAGTCTCCATTTTACAAGAATAAGCAGCATTTAGTCAGAAGGCATAGCATGATTTGACCTCTGCATTTGAACTCACACTGAATGCAACAAGATAAAAACAAAATATAAAGGCATCTTATGGTTCATTTACCTTTTTGAACTCCAGCATGATTTTTCTACGGGATGGGGGAGAAAGTTGCTTCAGCACCCCTGCACACTTACTTCCAGCACATATGCGCAAGCTCCGCTCTAACTAGTGTATTTCTTTCCCCTGTCTGTGTTATTCTCCCTAGTGTGCTGCTTCCTCTCTCCCACTTACTTTCTGTTCCTTCCATCTACCCACTTCGCCATTGCCCCACATACCCATTTTATGTTTTTTAAAAGAAATCTTTTTTTTTTGTTTGGAGGGGTAGGATTTTGCCTCTCTACCTTACGTCTTAAAAAAGTGTTTTAGCGCTACTTCTTTTTTCTTTAATTTATCCATCTACCTCAGATCAGTAAATTTAAAAAATGGTTTACGGGTCATTTTGTAGACATATATGCATTAAGGCGCAGGTGTGCACACATGCCATTCATGTGCATGGCAAAAAAAGATGCCACCACTGTGGCTGTTTGATCACACCTTTTTTGGAGGTTTTTGTCTTCTGGCCAAGCTGCTCTGCATCTTGCAGATGCTGTACATCATCGCCAAAGGCTTCTGAAAAGCCAGTAGGTCCCAAAGACGAAATCTTTTGGCTTTGTCAATGCTTATTTAGTTGCTACTAATTTTGACATTAGCTGACAAAACTCCACAAATATAGCTATATTGTTATGTATACACACACAGACAGACATGTCCACCCACGAATATGCTGGATAGGTAGTGGTAACTTCTCTTCCTGTTTGGAAGGGATAAATATTTTGTAGGACTTAGGACATTCTAGGGTCAAGGTTGACTTAGTGTAATCCTTACAAAGACGGATTTAAGTTTAGTAAACAGTCAAATTCCAGTCACTGGATGTACTTTGGTGCTAACAACATTCAGTAAGCTTGCAACTGGCACTACTCTCTTTTTCAATTCTTCTAATTAACGGAAGTATAACTTGCAGTGCAGTAGATTTCAAACATCATCAGAGATGTAATATGTGTGGTCATAAGCAGTGCATTATAGCGGTGCAAGTTATACTTATGTCAGTTACATATACCTGGTGATTTTCAGTGTTGTTTTGTTTTTTAAACATTCACTTTTTTATCATTGGAAGACCTATGTATCAGTCCACTTTAACTTTTCATTTTTCATTGAAGTTCTAAGTACAATTTGAATGGAAGTTAAAATCTTACTACCTTACTCATGTATAACTCCAGTTTAACCTTTGTTTTTTAAGTGTATTTCAATGTTTTTTTTTAAATGTTAACTAATAACATATTATAATACATCTGTGCTCAAACCTCCCCCCCCAATCAGTGGCCAATCACTCACGGTGCCTGGACTCCCACCCTGCAGTCTTCTTTAGGTCTCTCACAGGAGCGCAAGGGCCTGTGGAACCACATGTGGGCCTATACTGGGTCCTGCGGGAGCATGTCAAGCAAAAAAACTTTTTTTTTTATTTTGACCCCTTGGCAGTTTTTACTGAGACCCCGCCTACCCCACAAAGGTGTAGATCAGGGTATCCCCACCCTACCTCCTTCTATCTGTTTTTGATTTATTTTTCAGGACTCGCTGACCGAGTCCCTGTGTCCTGTGATGGTGGCCGCAACATTTTTCTACATGTTGCAGTCAGCCAATCACAGCTCTGGCCCTGCGGGACCATTAAGTGTCCTGCAGGCTCAGTCAATCAAAATACTTTTTGGGCTTTTTTCCCCAGCGGCCACAGATATTGCCATTTTTGCAACCTTAATTTCTCTAGAATGGTTTAACATATTTACAGCAAATTAGAACAAGCATTTGCAATGCAATAGGTCTAGCATTTGCTTGAGTTAGAGCTACTGGCATTGTAAATGCAAAACTGGACTTTTCTTGCCACATAAATTGATCATCAATAACTTTCGACACAACAGAATTGCCAAAACCCTAAAAGGAACACAACACTTGAAGGAGCTCAGCAATATAGTTTGGTCATCAGGACATAAATTTACACAAAAAATGGCAGTGAACTGCATGAAATATGTACAGTAAGAAGCTATTAACAGTGCAAAGCAGTCATTTATATCCTGTGAGCTACAGGAGTAGATACAGACACCAAAAGAGATCTAGCATGCATAACCTTAGTTACCATAAGTTAAAGTCACAAAATACCTCCACTAGTTAAATAGACAACCAAATAAAGTGATGTAGAAATTTTTTGTGTTTTAAATTGTTTGGTAGACTACTGCAAGTTAGTGAAGAGGTATTGTTGACACACAGGTTAACTTAGGAGCAGACACGAAATCACACAACATTTACATGTCAACAACAACAACAACAAAAATGATTTTATGCAAGCGTTGGCAAAGTCAATTAGTCTTATGTTTCGTTTTTTGCCACAGCTGATCTAGTGGGGATTTTGCCCAATGAAGATAATCATCAACAAACAGACAAAAAAATGGTTATAGCCAATGCCCAATGGCGAAAAAGGTACAATAATGCAAGAGCATGCATAAATTATCACACATGTGTCATGATGGTACGGCAGCCACTGCGGGACAACATACACATGGTAGCATCACGTGTTATAATGCGTATGTCGTTTTTTTCAATTTACAGTTTCAAGATTACGGGCTTGGGTATATTGGGAAAAAAAGAAAGGATGAATAGGGACAGGGGATGCAATGGAATACCATAGGGGAGGGTGCACCAACAGGGAGCAAGGACATGCATGCACTTACGCACATGCACTGCTAAAAGAAAAAGAAACAGGGAACAGTCAATTTAAAAAGTAGAATATTATGTAACATTAATCATGGTGCCGAACTGCATGGAGAAGGAATCGAAGCTGGGATTAAAGGCAAAACCGAAACCAGATTGGAGGAGGGGCCATTACATGCTGTAAAAAGAGGTAGCATGAACGTGTGTGAACGTACTGTGATGGCTAACAAAAAATATTGTCTTATTGAAATCGTCTGGGAATGAACTAAGCCCACAAATGAGGGACATTTAGAAAAATGCAGCAATAAGAAGGAAGCATTTAAGACAAGCACAACAACGAATGAATGGGAAGAGTGGGCATGGTTAAAGCCCATAGCCTGAATACAACATGTGTTGCAGACAGAACTGCGTGCTGCCTAGGCTCAACCTAAAAGGGACTCTCTCTGAGTAAAGATCTAGCTTTCTGCCAAATCTGGTGTAATACTGTTCACCCATTTTTTTTACATCATTGTCTAACTTTGCCTATGGAAACTGCATGGTAAAAAAGTGTTTTGGGACCCTCCTTTTTCTCCCCTCTCAGCTTGAAAGAGTACTTTCCAAGAAGGAGTTGAGACGGCTGAACTTTTGTTGGGAAAGTTTCATGAAGATTCGGCAAACAGCAGCAAAGTTATTAACAAAACAAAAGTGTTTTTCCTATGGAAGCTCTGCCTCTTGTATAACAACACAGTGGCAACTTGTTCAGATATGTATATTTACACTAAGTCCTTAAGTGTTTGATGCAATAATAATCAATAAGTGCCACCTTTTACAAGTGTTTGAGGAATAACATGAAGATTAAGGTGCTTACTGCACCAAAATCTGCATATTCTGGTAATTATTTGGCATCTTTCCAGTGTGATATTCTAGCAGATTTGACCTGCCAAATTTAAACTCCTGTATCACTCTCAGCAATTACCGACTGAAATAAAGTGTGCTGTCTTGATAATCTTGAACCCTGTGCAAACAGGGAATTCCACATGGTTTTGGAAGTTTACAGGCTACTCATAACGAGGGCCTAATTGTTACATCGAGTGTAATGTGCTAGTTGCATGCAAGGTTATGCTATTTTGACTGACTTTATTAAGCCCCCATTTGTAATGTTTCATGGCATGTAGACAAAGCAACATCACTAGCCATACAACTACGAATTAATTTGCAAATTCATCACCATGAGCATCCCCACATACCTGGCTAACAAGTTCACAATTTCTAGTGGATTTCTGCACACCCCCCAGCCAGGTACAAACTCAGACTGAAGGCTAAGAAATGTTAAAAGGAAAAATCAAGGTAACAGGCCTTCTCCGTTAATACACCCAAGTTCTGAAACAACATCCATGGTGGTTATGAAGGACTTCAGAAATAGTTTGTTATGTGCCATGAAACGGAGCGTATTATTTGAAAACCTTAGTCCAGATCTACATTTTTGCTAACAGTATTTACCTATTGAAAGTTGTATTTATTTTTATGTTATAGTTATCAGGAGCTGAATACTTAATTAGGCTCACAGCAGCCCCGAATATCAGAGAGATCAGGATAAGTAATAGTTCATGAAAAATAGAACTTAAGTTTACCTAAAAAACAGTACTTTTCATAGTTCTGTAGAACCTTCACTTGATCTCTCCTCATGAACACAAAACAGGGCTCAGCCCTCGAGTTGCAGGCAGCTATATAGACAGTTGAGGAATGCCACCAGGGCCTGCCGTTCTGTCAAATTTGCCATGTAGTGCAAAATAAGAGATCCTTTCCACTGAGAAGACAGTGAGAGAAATTGCTTGGGTCCTAAACATGTATGCCCAATTTCTGACTGCACTTCTCAGCTATCAACTTATAATTGCAGTTACGGGTCTTAAGATGGATAGAGGCTTTCTTTTTGTATATGGAAAGCTGCCCAGAGCTAAATTACACAATATTAGGATCATCATATTCCATTATCTTTGAATAACGGGCCCGACCATAACTCTGTCCATACTGTCCAGACGGACCCTGTCGCCATTGTCACCCTTCCCCCCCCTCGCTCTCCCACTTCTGTATCTCCTACATCACAATTCCCATACTTTGATTCTGCACCAAGATTACTGCCTCCACCTTCCTTCATTCTTCTTTGCACTAATTGGTATCTATAGTGACAGCCAGATGAGCCAATACCAAACGCGCAAGCATCAAAAAAACGGAGAGCCCGCGGAGTGACAGTACAAATAGGCGACGCCGTCCTGGTAAAAGACCGCCACCCTGGAGGGAAATTCCGTCTCCCATTCGAGGTATGGCCATGGACCGTGACTGCAAGGAGAGGCACCATGATAACAGCCCGGCGAGGACCAGAGACGGTAACACGCAACGCAGTATTCTTCAAACGAGTACCCCAGGCAACACCAGATGAAGGAGATGCCGTGAGCACCGACGGTTGGGCAGACTTAGAGGCGGGCACCGAAATCCCCGAGCCAATGAGCGGACCAGTGACAGAGCAAAGGCAAACACAACCCACCGGAGCGACAACACCCGACGAGAGGACAGAAGAGACCCAAGGATCAGACAGGACAAGGAATGGAAGATACATGCTAAGGCACAACCCGGGCCCCTCCCGACGATACGAGGACTACGCCTGTAATTGACTAAAATGGAAAATACCCTTCAAGGGAGAGGAGAACCGTTCTACTGAAAAGAGCCACATGGCCAAGTAAACGCGTTACCCGTTTTTATTTCTTTTGATTCCAGTTAAATCATTCCCTTCCCCGTTGGGGAGGGATGTAGTGTCGTCACCGGTGCTGGACGACACCACCAGGCAGAGACGGAAGTGGTGAGTGGAAAGTTACCCCTACGATCGGGGCAGAATGGACTGCACCGGGACAAGTGGGAGGAGGGGATAAATAGAAGGGAGAAAGGGCGCGAGCCAGGTAGGAAGTGAGAGTTCAATAAAGAAGGTTACTTAACTGCCCCCTGTCTACGCGTGTCATTTGAGCTCAGACACGCAACATAACAGTATCCTCTCCCTTCGACCCCCTCTTGTTGCCCCACCACTTCTTCAGATAGCTTCTTGCGAGTGCTTCTGTGACTTTATTTTACCTGTTTTATAGGCACAAAGTGTGGGAATAAAAGCTACTTTGCATTCAGTTCCGTCCTCTTTCTGTCTGTATGTCAAGGCAATGTCGATAGCAATAGAGCCTCCATTATAGTCCTTCTTTTATTTCTATTGCACAGAAACTAAAGAAGCACACTAAATTGAGTCGCCTTTGTCATCTGTCTGCAGACTGTCAAAATAACAAAAGTGGGGAGGCAAGGAGCTTCTAATAGTGTCCATTTCGTATCTCGTTTTGACTTGCTGTAAAGTGCTTATGCTGAATGTGTTAAACATTAATCCCAAAGCTATCACCTGTATTTTGACCTGCAAAGCTTGAAGGCTTCCGTAGCACAAACACACCGGGCCACTTCCTAATTCTCTTCATTTGCCCGGTGTCCTTGCTTTAGCTTTTGACTGATCCCCAGCTCAGATTGCCTAAATGTCCTGTACACTTGTTTTATCCCTTTGTGCATACCTGTTCACAATTTGTGTACAACCTTTCAGTAGTGTGGTTAGCCCAAATGTTACTTTATAATTAATCACTAGTATTGTTTTGCCTCTTTTACAGACTCCTCTGTAATAGCCGTATAACTGCAGCGTGGTGGGCCTGATCTGTTACGAGCGAAGTAACTACTTAATCATGGAGGCTCTGTGCTTGCAAGAGGTGCAAACAGAGTGGACTGAAAACATTATCTTGCCTTTTAGTCAGTGTAATTGGAACTATGGTGAGCATGACACATCTCCGACCTTGTTGTATGAATGACTTGACCTGTTTGACCCACAGTCACGTTGCGTGGACATTTGATTTGACGTGTGTAGTCTTGTTATGCAATTGTTTGTTATTACTAAGTTCAAATTTTGTTATTCACACAACTCATCTTTCTCAATCCCTCAACAATTTCACTGAAAGACATGTAGGCGGTATGACTGACTGGCTGATAGGCGGACAACAGACTGAACTACTGACTATGGATTGACTGACCTACCTACCATCCAGCCGACCGAATAAATGACTGACTGGCAGACTCACTATTATGAATTTCTTATGAGTACGTGGGCTTTTTTTTTTATTTTTTTTTTTTTACAAGAAACTGTAAGCTGATGAAGGTGGGGTGGAGAGCTCCCTGGAAGTTACTCTAACTCAGCAGAAGAGGAAATTCACGAGGCCCCAAGAGACTTGTGAAGTTCACAAGCTCATCAGCTCAGACAGCGAGAAGCCGATAATTTAACCTGTCACATCCATCAAGCGAACCTTCAGAATGTGCAGTCTTTTTTAAAGAAAGTTTTAAAAAAGACACACAGAAATTGCAAAGTGCCCCAGCTGTCATCGACAAGTCATTCTCACCACCTGTCTACCTTGTGGTTGGAAAGGCTCTGACATCACCTGTGTTTATCTACTGTTTTAGAAACCAGGTTGGAGCGGTTGCTCCTGCTGTCAATGTCATATTTTTTCACTTTAAACATGAAGCTTCTGCCTGTATCTCCTGAGATGGTATGAAGAGATACAGTTGCATACTTCAGCATCCAGCCTTTTAACAGAATGTAACTAATATTTTTGCAGTGCTGATTGTAAGAAGTAACAAATGTTTTGTTACCTAATTAAATTCTACTCATTTTTATTGAACTCTGAACTGTAAACAGTGGAGTTAATATGCTGTATTCATACAAGTGGTTCATGAACACACCATGCTACCTTATTAGTTTATGGCATCTTGAGTTTGGAAATCAAGGATTTAACGCTACAAAGCCCAACATTGTTTGCTATTGGATAGCTGTCAATCCTGTGAGCCCTCTAACTGTTCTCCCTATTTCAGGTTAGTGGGTTGTCTTGTGTTATTGAATATGTTGCTGTAGGCGCTTGTTTGGTTTGCTTCTGCTCTTTGCTGATTGTGAAAAGACAAATATTTTAACTTTTTTCTGCACTGGACAGTATTTTGTTCTCCCTGGTATATGAGTGTAAACGTGTTGCATAATTTGGGATCTTGTACAACACTAATGGTGTCCCGTTGTTTCTGTCGCCTTTGGCTCTAGATTTCTTTTTTTCGAAGTATATGAATTTGTGTTTTTCCCCTCCTATGATTTTCTTTGCGCTGGAGGCTCATTTATTTTCAGTCAGGAGGTTGTTAGGTTTTTTGAGTAGTTTCATGTAAATGTTCCTGCACTGACTTGTTTTATTTGCTAATCTGTGAAATGCAATTGAAACAGATTATGGAATGACATGACCCTGTTTAGTTCCATCGTCTTTCTAAACTCAGGCTCTCCAATTCCGCTCTATACACTGCGTACATCTCTTCAGTCAATAAGTAAAGGGAATTACAAAAGTGAAGTTTGTTGCATTAAATCGCATTTCTTTGCATTGTCCATAAAGTGTGTGGCATTGGTCCTTAAAAAGAAAATATTTCTGTATAGTTTGGCTAAAGTGGAAATATGCATCTACGTACAGTGATACACGATAAAGTACTAGCTGTTTGCCTATGAGGTGTGATGCAATCAACTGAAGCAGCATTGTATATAAGTGAAACATGGCGCAGGGTTGCACCACCAGTAATGTAGTGTAACTTCTGCAAGCACGTTATCTGTGTGCTAACATGCATTGTATGCCGAATGTGTGTAACAATGCCAACACCAGCACATAACTTATAGAGTACTGCCAGTAACCGTTTTCGGTAATGTGACAATTCGTGCCGTGTTTTTCTTTGGGGGTTGCTGCCTGAAAGGGGCATTGCTGGCTGGTACTAATAAAGCTGGTGAAACTTACCTGCCTCTTCGGATCTTTACTTGCATGTTACATTTGTTGCATATCCATATACTTTTGAATGCTGTGCCATCATTTACCTAACTTTTCTATTAAATAAATTGAAATATAATACAAATAAACCTATATTTTCTGATGTTCCAATCTGTCCTATGTTGTTCCTTACTGATGTATGATTTTGTTTGGACTCCTCTTGGAGGGACTACATAGTGAATTTAATACATTAAATGTGGATGGTATACAGAGTTTTATATCTGACTGTGCACTTTAATAGATCTGGCTTGGCATGGAATCCTTGGGGTATTTATTTACTCTGTTTCTTCCCTGTTACACCCACTTTGCATAGATAAGCTGGGTTTTGCATCATGTGCTGCTAAGGTGTTTGGCACTGTACTCGTGTCTACTTTTGGTGCACACATTTCATATTCATGTAAAAGTTTATTGTCACTGCCATTTGATGTAGCTGATCTGTTGCCGGAAAGGGCATTTTGTAGCTTGTTGTACCCCTGTTGTTTTAACAAAGGTTCAGACTTATGACCCTTGGAGTCCACCTCTTTGGGAACAAGAGAAGAAGCACATTCAGTCCTCTAGGCTCTTCTCATGTCTCAGAGAGCAGGTTCAGTCCTCTTCTGATTTTTCGCAGGTCCAGGTGTGTTCTTTAATGGGTGCATTGAAGTGCCACATTTATGCCTGGCAAAAGCTAGTGAGTGGGAATGACTCCTGAGCACACCGTAACCACTGGGGTAAATGTTCCTACCCTACCCTCTTTGGGCATTTTTTACAAGGCAAGTCTTTAGCCACACTGAAATTGGGTTCTGGGGGCTGGTAGTGTGCGAGGAGTGTAATATGGTAATTATAGTGCCATCCAACATCTAACACCAACATCCAGTTTGAAACTGCCACAGTACCCAATTAACCCAGAGACAGAAATCTGTAGAACAAAAATTAGGGATTTTGGCAAACAGACACTGGATTTGCAAGAACTATTTTGCAATCCTGTCTTCGCTCTTTGATGTGCACCCCAAGTGTTCTATGAAAATCCCAGCAGGCATGTCAACCAGAATTCAACATTTAAGTATGATTTGACATTGTAGTGTCAAACTGAGGCCCATTGTGATTGGAGTCTGTCGGACTGGGGGCAAGACTACAGGCCCAGATACCATTTCATTTTCCTGGGTATCGAGATTGACACTGTGAATGGCTTCTGTTGTCTGTCTTCTTAAAACGTTACTGCATTCAAGGCATCAATAAGGCTTTGTCTGGGGTTATGGAAGGCTACTTTGCATCAGCTCTAGTTTATTGATTGGGCTGCTGAATTTTAATCTCCATATCATCTAAAAAGACTGTACCTTTTCAAGATCAATTGCAGAAAAGCCATGTCAGACATGAAGGCCAAACATCATAAAACCAGAATTTCCACTAAAGTCAAGACCTACTGATACACTCTTCATTTTGATAGCTTTTACAATAGTATGGTGTGGCCTACTCCCAGTGCATCATGTCGGTGCTTAGCTTGTACACTTGATGTAGAAGTAAGTGTAGGTTTGGTTGCCATCCTGAGGGCTTGGTAGTGTGCCCAAACATGTCTATCTAAGTGGTCTGAGTCAGCTCTGGTTGGAAATGATACATTTATGGTACTGTTTCCCATCCTGGTGGCTCTCCAGTTCTGGACTGATTGCTTCCATGATCAGTCTGTGTTGTTTTTGTCTGAACATATATACATTGTTCAGTCAATGAACTTGCAGCATGCTAAGTGTTGGAGGGTAACAAGGCTGTGGAAGGATGTGGTGTGTATTTGCCTGAACATAACATCCTGCTTAAGTATATGCATGTTCCTGATGAAAATAATAATGCCACCCATGCTTTTCTTGTTTTTTCACAATAATGGAATTCTGATGCTTCCACATAGGTGCAGGAGAAGAACCTGGGGGCCACAGATGAAGCCACCTCAAGGACGTTATGAAGGGACATTTCAGTGCTATTCAGTTTTTTGGGAGGTGGCCACAAGGGTTGGGGTATTTTTTACTTGAATCATAAGTCATTTTTCGCATGCTTTTGCGGGATCAGGGAAGGTCAGCAGTGTATGGTAGGAGGCATATTACAGATTTCAATTTCCTTGCCATTGTGACTAGGGTACAGCATTGTGCCAATTTTCATCTCTAGAAGACTTTAAGGAGCTGAGAGAGGTTTGAGGGCAGTAGTTATGATTCCAGGACTTGGGCAAATTAGTCAAGATTGTGCCTTGCCTCCGGAATATTTGCAACTTCACATATTAGATGGCTCTTTTCAATGCAGCATTATGTCTGGTATTTTATAGAGCTCTTAAGTTTTGTAAGCTTGTGGGCACTTTCAAATTGGACTTGTGTGGGTGGTTGCAATTTGCCAATGTACGATGGCTTGGTGATTCTGTATCCCTCTCCCTTTCCCTCTTTAAGACTGACCACCTTGAGAAGGGAGACCATATAATCCTGGGAAAAGCAGCAGGTCATTATTGTTGTCCTGTGACCTTGCTGGTATAATTTGTTTGCCTGTGAGGTACGTGTCAGGCCACTACAGTTTGCGCATCCCAATAGAGTGTCTCACTTCAAATTCAAGTTCAGCAAAATATTATCAATGACCCTAGAGGTGGGGGGATCAATGTTTCTAAATAAAAGTGGAAACAATCCCTGTTCTTTTCTGTCTACCAAGTGGAATTGGGCCTGATCCGCTGCTTTGTGGGAGGAAAAACAAAACTCAATAGTACAACTGCTTTTTAAAGCGCTGTAAGAGGTTGGCCAATATGTTTACATTAAAGCAAACTGCAGTAAGATAACTATATTGCCCAGAATCTTAACAGTGTACTTTAGTGCAGCTTCCCTAGCAGGGTAGTCTGTGTGTTGCGCCGGCCTCCAGTTTCTTCCGGGCAGGCAGGAGCCACATTTGTGCTGTGAAAGTTTCTTTAAAGAGTTCAGTTGGGGGAGCGACCATTGTAGTTAGACTAATGTAATTACTATTAAGTTCATTACAATGGCCTGCCCCTCACCATGACAAGTGACACAAGAAGTTCTGGTTCCTTGCACTCCTTAACGCCCAGAATGAGGAATTCTTGTTTTGCGGAGCATTTCGCCAACATAATTTTCTTTTTCCAATCAAGGGCCGGTGGATGTGGAACAGCAAAATTGCCAACAGTTTTGCATCCACTGATGAGCAAAAGGGAATTAACTTCAAGTTCACATTCTTATAAGAGAGGTGCCACCATTTCTGCCTCTGACAAGATCTGGAGAAGCACAGCAGGAGGAAGATCCTTCTCCTACCTAGCAGCCTGGACATGGAGCTCACTACCTCTCAAGCTCAGGCAGACCGCATCACTGAAGCAGTTCAAGAAGGACCTCAAGACCTGGCTCTTCCACTGAGCAGCACGCCCACTTACAGAGCCTTGAGTCCCTATGGGTGATTAGCCGCGCTAAACTAATTCTTGATTGATTGACTGGGTGGGAGTTGGAACTAGGTCAGGTACAGAGGTTTGGAAAAATGAGGTCTACTTATTGTAATTGCTAAGTGCACTCAAATTTGACTTCTGACTGCTGCTTAGGGCACGAAGGAACAGGGTTCCCTTATTAATACTGTGCAAGTTATGCTGTTTCGTTCTGCTTTGAATTCAATGGCCTAGGCAACACTTGAGTTTTTGGTCACTCTTATGTCCTGCAGGCACTGGCTACTTTTCATGCTGGTGACTTTAGACGGTGAACACTGGAGGATGGTTTCAGAATGCAGTGGGTCAATGCCAGTGGTTTCTGAGTAGGTCTGATGGGGCATGTTGTGGAGAAGGCTCTGGGCTTTGGGTTACTTTATCTGTGTGGATAGTTTTTCACATTGGCTTGTATCAACATAGCGAAGGGATTTTATTTAGCACTTGACAGCAGACATTCTGTGGATAGCTCGAACAGGTCCTGGGGCAGTTATTGCTTTGTCATATGTTATCCCTAAGAGTATCTGAAGGCATGGTTCCTCAGTGAGAGGCCAGGATACGTTTGTAACATTTTCAACAGTTCTATGTAAAAAGCTTGTGATTAAGAGTTGTTTATCATGTTTGCCTGGGAGTAGAAGAATTTTCCCATAGTAACAGTCTCCTCTTATCTCAACTGGACAATATGTTTTTCATATATTCCTTAATTTTCTTTGCAGCTCAGCAACTAGCCTCGGGTGGGGGGTGGGGGTAGAGGGGAAGGGGCAAATAGTAGGTGAACCATGGTCGACCTGCCATGGCATAGGCTCATGACTGGCATTGATACAGGTAGAGACACCTTTGCTTCCCACATCAAATCCTATAATAAAATGATTGTCTTTACCAAAAGGTGTGGGATTTGGAGCTTTCTTGGTGCCAGGGGCAGTGCAGAATGGGGTACATACGCCGCTGTTTCTAGACCTTTGATGGGTTCACTTTTTTATTGACCATGGGGGTAAGGGAAATGGGCTTGGGCCAGGGAATTCATGTATAGCTCCAGGGCCCAAGAACATCTCTCAGACAAGGATGCTTCTGGCATGCCTTTCAGATCTGCATCAGAGCTACCCGTGCTCCTTGACAGGGAAGCTGAGAGTTTATTATTCTGAATTCTGGCTCTGCCTTGGTTTGATCAAGGTACTAGAGTATTCGATTTGGGATACACATATTGGGTGGCCAACCCTGAGCCTACTAAATGTTTTTGATAACGGGTCAGATATAAAAAAAAAAGTTAATGTTTTGGATTGCACTGTAAATATACTATTCTCACACTGTGTTTTATGATCTTTAATTAATATGAAAAGTGTGATGATGATGTTGTTGTAAGTATGGCCTGGTATGTTTTGGCAAACCGCAAAATATGGTGTCATTTATTTTTGTGTGGCCCCTGTTCTGCTCCCTGAGTCCCCCTTTTATGCATTAAAAGGCAATTCAGTTTGCTGGGTGCTGCTGATAGAAGTGGCCATCATGGTGAGGGGCTATCCTGGTAATGGCTGCCAAGGCATTTCTAGGGTGCAGGGGTGTGGGAAAGGGGTGAGTCTTTGTGGAAGCTGCTTAGGGTGCATGTGGGTTGAGGCCAGTAGGAGGCCTTGTCTGTCCTTTAAAGTCGCAGGCCAAGGGTCAGGTAGACCTCTTTTTCCTTCTTGGCCTGTAGCCGTTTTCTGCCTTGGCATTTTCCACTTAGGATTCCTTTCTTTTCCCGACCCTCCCAGCCATAAATAAATATTATTATGAAGCAGGTACAAGTGTGTTTCTTCAGTGACCTCGCTTTTATCACATTTGGGGTTTTATGCAGGGCAGGCGCATGATTGGCATGGGAACGTTTGCATCCTCTATCATGTGTTTATCCCAGCTTCGAAGCTTTCTTGGTGCCCTGGTGCTTGGTGGCAGAGGAGAGGAGGTGTTTGTGGGACTGTTTCTAGCTCTTTGCTGGACACTCCATCTTACTATGTGGCACAAGGGGAGATGGGCTTGAACTAGCGGACTAATTTACAATTATCTCAGAAGAGTGTCAGGGGGAGCCAAAAGGAGGACTCTGGCATAGTTTTCGAGTCTGCTTTATAACTGGCCGTGCTGCAAGCTGTTGGAGCTGAGAGTATTTTCTCAATTCTGGGTGAGCCCCTGGTTTGACAAATTGTCAGAGCACTTGGTGCAGGAAAAAACTATTGACTGGCTATCCAGGACTCCACTAAATGTTTTGGAAAATGAGATAAAATCTTAATGTTTTGGATTCCATTGCAAAAATGATATTATTACGCTGTCTTTTATGATGTGTAATTAGTATGAAACGTGTGATGTTGTTATTGTAATAATTTGGGTCATTTCATTGTGTGGTCCTTATTCAGAGGCCCTTGCAGCTCGCCAATTGCCCCTCCTATAGAAGTTTGCCTTCCAGTTTCTGATTGCCATATTTGGCTGCTAAACCGGTACCAGTGAGGTGAAATATTTACTGACACAGTATTTGTGTGACGAAACAGCAAAATTATTCTGCCATAGGATGTGCCACGTTAGGCTGCATAATTTGCCCTATTTTACTGCATAATTTCTCTCCAGTGGCAGTACTTGGAAGCAGTCAGGGCGAGGAGGGCCTGGGAATGGGTTGGATCCGTAGGATTCACCTCCTGTAGACCAAACGGATAGCCAGGCTGAAGACTGGCCGGTGTATCTCACAGAAATACTCTGTGTTCCATGGCACACAGCAGGGGTGCCCCCTCTTTCTGCTCCTATTCACAATTTGGCTGCAGTGTGTACGGTGGAGGGCAAGGGGAGGGGTATACTACTGGGAGAGATTGCACACTTTATATTATTATATGCGGGTGGACTGTTGTTACATGTTAGAGACGGGGATACTGATTTGCCACCTATGCTACAGTTATTGGTGGAATTTAGAACTGTATAAGGACTTAAAATTAATACATCTATAACATGTCTTTTCAAGGTATCACCAATAGGGAGGTTAATGGAGACTAGCGAAATGGGACTAAGGTGGGCTCCACACATTTTTTAATAGCTTGGGGTGCAGGTCTAGCATAAATTGGGTGACCTTGGGGAAGGAAACCTTCAATGAGCAATGAGGTCTCTCAAATGTGGCGTATCCTTTTGGCACTCACTGTGGCTACCGATTATGGCACGTGTGGTCCTGACCAAAATGGTAGCTTACCCAGACTACTTTATTTTTCACTATTTCACTTCTGGGGGTTCTGACTTCCTGGTTTAAGTTAAACTCTCTAATTAGAGAATTGTTATGGAATGATGGTTGCCAATCTGTCTCACTGGAAGCACTAAAGAGACCAATCTTAGATGTTGGCCTGGGAGCACCAGATTACAAACTACACTATTTAGCAGCCCAGCTACAATGGATTGCGAAGTGGCAAATGGGGACACCATTGATGAGATGTGCCAGATCGATTAGGAAACTAACCAGAGCATCTTCTTTGCACTTCTGATGCAGGCTAAAATTAAAACAGGCAAACAGCCGCTACTAACTATGGCTTTAAAAAACTGGAAGAGGTGTCTTCGAAGGAAATTGAAATGTCCCCCATTTGCCCATGTATTGCCATTAATTGGGCACCCACTTGGAGACTACTCCATGTTTTTCGCTATGCACCAGTTTGCACATTGGACTGAAGCCAAGGTGTGCTTCAGTTGAGGACTGTTACTCAGCATGGGCAATTATTCCGTTAAGCATCTTTGTTGAGGAATATTGGCTACCGCCTGGGCAGTTTTTGGCACATAGAGCCTTTAGTCATTTATTTGAGGCATTCTGGGGGTTGGGTATGGAGAAACCCTAACCACACAATGTTTTGCATTTACTAATGATGATGGGATCTGGGCACCACCAAGAAACATGGTTCTTTCTATAAGGCATTAAATTAGACGATATGCAGAAATTCAGATAGAAGTAAGGAAAGGTGGGAAATGATCTTGGGAATTAAATTGGTGAGATGGAGTGGCATAAGACACTCTCTTATCCCCAGAAAGTTTCCATGAATACAAGTTTAAAGTTTATTCAGTTTAACTATATCCACCAGACTTACCTCACACCCCACAAGATAACTGAGATATATAGTGAGGATACCAAGGTGTAATTTAATGGCTGCAGTCCTCATCCACATGGTCTGCACATGCCCACCTATGGGGGTTTATTGATCCCATGTTGCCAACTAACTGTGCTTCAGCCTGGACAAGGAGGCGGCGTGTTCTCTGGGTGCATGCCTCCTTGGAAGCTTCCCCAGACCTAAACCTAAAGAAGTGGGAAATAGATTTATCAACTAACCGTTTTCATCCAAACAACTGCTATTTACTGGAAAAGTGCATGGGGGGCTGTGTATCAACTGTGGAGAAAATATGTGGTGCAGTGGGTAAGGGGGAGGAGGAGGCACTACTTAGGGAACTAGCTGAAAGTCACTACTGTTGCTGGCTATTCCAGAGTTAAACTTCTGTATATTAGCTTGTACTTTTAAAAGCTGTACGGGTCTGATATACAGTGTATACGTTTGTTTGGATACGTTTGTTGTATTGGGAAGTTTCCAAATGCTTTAAATTGTGAGACAGTCATATATGAAAAGAACTACGCCACTTGTACAAAGAGATGGCATGCTTATGAATAATTTAAATAAAAATATATTTAAAAACCCTGCGACATAACCTGGTCCTCCATTGTTGCATGACTGTAGTGTCCTGCTGGACACATTCTAGGGTTTCCACCAGCCACTCGGGTGAGGGCTGGCTTCCACGCTCACCTCACACCCATCCATCACAGTGGTCACCAGTCAGGTGACCCTGCTAATAAAAGGGGGCGGGCGCACGTGCCCTGGGCCAGATACCAGTAACCCTACCACGTGCCTGCGTCCATTATTTATACAGTATGAGGGCCTAGGGTCCACGACTTTACAATGACTAACGAAAACAACGCCAGTTTTGCATCACTAGCAGTGTGATCCAGAGTAACTGGTGCAGCGCAGCATTTCTTTTATCCATGTCGCAGTAGAAGTGAATTGCCTCTGTACCTACTTGCAGTGCATTATAACGTCGGGTTTGGACACTTGTGCACTCCGATGCCGTGTAGGCCAAAGCGAACGCTCAGTACAAAAGCGGTATTAAACGCGCGTGCACTGTACCGCAGCGTTAAGTGGGACTATAACTATTTTCAGCGAAATGTAGACTACCAGTAATACTCGTCTTTGTCCAAAGTGATGCAGTGTATCTGCAGTGGCATTGCAGGGCAACACGAACTTGACACTGCTATTGTTATTAGAAAGCTTGGTCAGCCTGTGTCTGGGAGCCCAGGCCTCGCTCTCCGGCGATGGGAACCGGTCTCGCTTACTTTAGAAAGGCACAATTACTCACCCAGGCTGGAGCCATTAAGAGGAAGTGACTCACCGCCAATAAACGAGAAGTCCTCGGGCTGCGCCGACAGCACCTGCTCGAGACTCGGTTACCTATTAACAGATTACTTACCTGTGTGTCTTAGAACAAAACACTTGCCTGGATGGCTGCAGGCGAGGCGGGCGTGTGTGAACCCACAGCTTCCATCTTCGGAATTTCATGTAAACAGCAACATTGAACTTGGGAGAAAATACCAGTGAACTGTTCACCTTTCTTTACACCCCCCTCCCCTAAAAAAAAAAACGCCCCAGAAATACGATAATACTACACCTACAAAAATGTGATACAACGTCGCACAACACGCCCCACCTAATACAAAGTGACATCAAAACAGCATAATATAACACATCTTAACGCACATAGCAGTCCAGCAACACATGATATAACACAGAATGTCACAGAATACAGCATTAAATAATGTAACCTACCATAACACAGCTTAATTTAGCATCGCGTGTCTTTATATACCTATAGCAACATAACATAGCATAGTACATAGTATGGTGTGTCATCACATGGTATTGTGTACCGCAGCATGCCTTGATATGATATTGCATAGTACCTCGTGATATAGCATGACATAAAATTACAAACTATTTGCATAACACAAAATGACGTTACATCACACTGTAAAGCACATTATAACATACTTTGAACAGGGCAGTATGAAGTCACATCACATATGATTGAATAACACAGGGTCATACGATATAATAACATGATATAGCATAGGGTAACAATCTCACATTGCACAATACAATTTGACATAACATATTGCAAGGGACAGCGCAATATAGCATTACAACGTACTCTGGTGCCATTTGTGACCTATAAGAACTACATTATTGTAAATTGAACTAAATCAGCCAGGAATGCCTACTGAGCAGCACATTCAAGTCCTACTCGTTTTTGTCTCACCCCATGAAGGGGAGAAGACTCAGGTCTCACTCTTATTGCGTGATTTCTCTTAGAACAGAGAGCTTCAGTGGACTTATTGATTGTATTGATGTCTCACCGCAGGTTCATTCATTATTTATTCTAATATAATTATAACTTGTGGCCCGCAATCCTCTTTTCTATGACATTGCACTCTTGAATCTTGAGATCTCTGTACACCCAGTACTACTCTGCAAAGTAATTGCAGTGCCATTTCAGCACTGCATGTGCTATGCTCCCCCTGCCCCTTCTGCACACTGAGGGCCGGAGGCACTGGTAACTTGCGCAGTGGCCAGTAGGAAGTAGAAATATTAGCAATATTAAATCTAGTCTGTCTGATTTGACATTTTTCCACGGAGAGCTAGGCGATGTTAGGAAAAATATTTCTGCTGTGCAATTTCTCCTTTAAGAATCAGTCCTAAACTAGCAGTCATTTTACGCTTTACACATATACCAACAAAGTTTGTTTGGTTATAAGTGCTCTTGAGGGGGCAGTTGCGGTTCTGCAATTTAGAAATACTATAATGAGATTAATACCAGGGCGTTAACTAAGTAATTAAAAGCCAAATTTGAAATGAGTCCCACTCCGGCTCTATGTTCATGCCCTTTACTTTCTGGCAAAAAGAGTGATTGACTTTTAAACAATGGCTCTAAACCTCTTAAATTATATGTGGACCTGTGTTGTGTAGTGCTTTGTATGTGTGGGCAAGGAGGTTGAACTGACTGTGCCTTTTTATAGGGAGCCAGTATAGTTCCCTAAGTTGTGGTGTTTTGTGAGACCAGTGTGGGAGTTTGAGGGCCAGTCTGGTTGCTGTGCTGTGGATGCTCTGGGGTCCTTCTGTGAATGTGTTGGTGATTCATGTGAAGAGAGTCATCCCATAGTCCAGTCTGCTGATGATTGGTTAATGATCTTCCTGATGTTGATGGGTCACAACTTGAATATCTTTTTCAGTATACTCAGGGTGTGGAAGCAGGCTGTGGAAGCAGCATGGTGTGGGTGGACATCTCCAGCCTGCTATCAGTAATGACCCTCAGGTTTCTTGCTTGAGCTGTGGGTTCGAGGTCCACAGGCCACCAGGCAGTGTTCCCAGTCGAGACCTCTTTTCCGAAGATCAACACTTTGGCCTTTTCTGTGATGAGTTTAAGGCTGTTGACTTCATCCTGATTGCCATTTCAGTCATTCACATGTTGAAGTTGTTCCTTGTGTTGCGTGTTTTGTCCTAGAGGGCAATATCACTTGTGCTTCAGCAGTGTAGCTGAGCATATTAATGTGTGTGCCTGAACTACATCTACCACTGTAGTCATGTAGATGTTGCAGTGTTGGGCTGAGCAAGGAACCCTGAGGACTTCGCAAATGTGTTTTGGGCTTCTGAGGAGTATGGTTTCATGCTGGCTGGTTTGTATCCATCCGGTAAGAAGGGTGCAGATCCATTGCAGGGTGGGTCCTTCGGGCCCAGCCTTGTGAAGATATCTGATGGAGAGCTGATGGGAGACTGTGTTGAGGGCTGCAGAGAGATCGATTATTATGAGGGCTGTGCTTTTGCCTCCGTGTAGGGTCATCCAGATTTCATCTGTTGCAGTGATAAGGGCTGTCTCTGTACTGTGGTTTGGTCTGAAGCCGGATTGCCTGGTGTCAAGGAGCCGAGGGTTGGTGAAGTGGTTGGTGAAGTGCCTTTTGATGGCTTTTTCTAGGACCTTGGCCAGGTATGGTAAAAGGGAGATCTGCCAGTAGTTTATGAGTTTGGCTGAGTCTGGTAAGGGCTTCTTCAGCAGGGAGGAGAGGGCTGCATAATTCCAGGGTTTCTGGAAAGTAGCTGTGTCAATGGAGGTGTTGAGGGCTTTGCTGACGGGTTTAGAACCTTTGCGGAAGGTGTGGTGGGAATAAGGGTGGATGGTCTTCATACTTTTTGTGGTTTCCTCTATGGTGATAGGGTTCAATGGTGTCAGAATGTTGCCTGTATCCGATACCAGAAGACATATTGCAAGGTTGATAGGGTCTGGTTGTGAGTCAAAGTTGGTGTAGATGTCTGTACTTTGTTGCAAAAGAAGTCTGAGTGGTCATTGCACAGTTCTTGGTTTTGGGGTGATGTTGATGATGGTTGCTGCTGGTGTGGTGAAATCCTTGATGATAGAGAAAACGTCTTTGCTGCTGTTGGAACTGTTGTCAATGCGTTCGGCTAAGCCCTTCCTTTTGGTTTCCCAGGATTTGACACTGGTAGCATCTCTGGGTGGCTTTAATACTTCCTTGTCCAATTCTGGTTGGTTAGTTCTCCACCTCCAATTGAGATTAAGTTGAGGATAAAGGCATGAGTTTCACAGTCGATACCGGGGTTTAATAAAGATGCTCAGACTATATGCACATCCAATTGTTGGCCTTTCTGAAAACTACACAGTGCAATAGTCGTATAAGGTCCTGTGTTAATTGTGGAAAAGTGTTAGATATGCAGGTGGAGGGTTTCAAAAGTATGTGGAGAGAAACAGGGGGGTTAGTGTCTAGCACAGCGAGAGAATGAAGAAAACAGTGGTGTGAACTGTGTGTGCTACTACCACTTCCACACAACTCAGTAATGTTTAACTCAGTCTCATATTTCCAAACTGAAACATTTTCAATTCTAATTATTCCCAAGCAAGCCATTGTTGTTATCCATCTATCTCATACAGGTCTGGCTTGTTTTAAATATGTGTCCATTGTCGTGTGACATGTCTGGATGCAACTTCATCTTGAAGTACCCAAATGCTGATTAGGTAGCACACTGTCTGAGGCACTAGATCTTAGCTTTATTTTTTTAAGTCGCACCCTTCATTACACAGGCCATGTTTCTTGGTAAACATTTCAAGTTACACTTCCCCAACCAGCCCCACCTTACAGACCTCCAAACTTTTTATTCCTACCTAAAGCACTGGTTGATACCATATTCAATAATCGTGACCATCGTTTGTTGTCATTTAAGTTATGGGTGGTGTTTATTTCCATCTTAGTGGTACTCGATTTACAAACTTGTGAAAGAGGAAATGGCTACGTGGTGGTACTTGAACTTGTGATATTAAGGTTAAATATAGATTTCTGCAGCAATCAGATATCTTGCTGGCAAAAATGTGCTTGTGGTTATCGGCTGGATTGTTAAAGTGACACATCTATAACAGTCCTGTGCATATATATCCCAACCTCTGCCGGATATTGTTTTGGCATCAAACAACGTTATAAAGCATTGTTTGCAACAGAGGCAAAAATATGGTAAATCCCTCGATTTTCAGTTGAGTATATGTGCAACTGGCTGGATGGAATTAATTGTGGGTGAAAGGTCAGTGAGACATCTGGATCCGCCCCAGCCACCGCACAAGCTAGTAAAAGCTGTGCATGAAGGATGAGCAATGATCCCATGCCCAGGTGATTTGAGGGTGGTGAGTAACGTCTACATATCAGAGAATTTGAGTATGGAAATACCCTGTATCTGGGATGTCGGTGTCTTTGCCTCGGGCGCTGCAGTTAGAGCAAAATGTGCTTTGTTATGCTGGTTTACGCAACCCTGAGTTCACCACGAAGCACTGAGAGAGGATAGCAGTAATGAAAAATATGGACTAAGAGAACTGAAAAGATGAGGAAGGAAAAGGGCAATGGGAAGTGTAGAAAAGTACCATCTTGCCTGGCATGTTACCCCCATATTTCACTGTATATATGTTGTTTTAGTCTATGTGTCACTGGGACCCTGCCGGGCAGGGCCCCAGTGCTCATAAGTATGTGCCCTGTATGTGTTCCCTGTGTGATGCCTAACTGTCTCACTGAGGCTCTGCTAACCAGAACCTCAGTGGTTATGCTCTCTCTGCTTTCCAAATTTGTCACTAACAGGCTAGTGACAAAATTTACCAATTTACATTGGCATACTGGTACACCCATATAATTCCCTAGTATATGGTACTGAGGTACCAAGGGTATTGGGGTTTCAGGAGATCCCTATGGGCTGCAGCATTTCTTTTGCCACCCATAGGGAGCTCAGACAATTCTTACACAGGCCTGCCAGTGCAGCCTGAGTGAAATAACGTCCACGTTATTTCACAGCCATTTACCACTGCACTTAAGTAACTTATAAGTCACCTATATGTCTACCCTTCACCTGGTGAAGGTTGGGTGCAAAGTTACTTAGTGTGTGGGCACCCTGGCACTAGCCAAGGTACCCCCACATTGTTCAGGGCAAATTCCCCAGACTTTGTGAGTGCGGGGACACCATTACACGTGTGCACTATACACAGGTCACTACCTATGTATAGCGTGACAATGGTAACTCCAAACATGGCAATGTAACATATCTAAGATCATAGAATTGTCACGCCAATTGGGGGGACAATTCCATGATCCTCCGGGTCTCTAGCATAGTACCTGGGTACTGCCAAACTGCCTTTCAGGTGTCTCCACTGCAGCTGCTGCTGCCAACCCCTCAGACAGGTTTCTGCCCTCCTGGGGTCCAGGCAGCCCTGGCCCAGGAAGGCAGAACAAAGCATTTCCTCTGAGAGAGGGTGTAACACCCTCTCCCTTTGGAAATAGGTGTGATGGCTGGGGAGGAGTAGCCTCCCCCAGCCTCTGGAAATGCTTTGATGGGCACAAATGGTGCCCATCTCTGCATAAGCCAGTCTACACCGATTCAGGGATCCCCCAGCCCTGCTCTGGCGCGAAACTGGACAAAGGAAAGGGGAGTGACCACTCCCCTGACCTGCACCTCCAAGGGGAGGTGCCCAGAGCTCCTCCAGTGTGTCCCAGACCTCTGCCATCTTGGAAACAGAGGTGTTGGGGGCACACTGGACTGCTCTGGGTGGCCAGTGTCAGCAGGTGACGTCAGAGGCTCCTTCTGATAGGCTCTTACCTCTCTTGGTAGCCAATCCTCCTTCCTTGGTAGCCAAACCTCCTTTTCTGGCTATTTAGGGTCTCTGCTTTGGGGAATTCTTTAGATAACGAATGCAAGAGCTCACCAGAGTTCCTCTGCATCTCCCCCTTCACCTTCTACCAAAGTATCGACCGCTGACTGCTCAGGACGCCAGCAAAACCGCAACAAAGTAGCAAGACGACTACTAGCAACCTTGTATCGCCTCATCCTGCTGGCTTTCTCGACTGTTTCCAGGTGGTGCATGCTCTGGGGGTAGCCTGCCTCCTCCCTGCACCAGGATCTCTGAAGAAATCTCCCGTGGGTCGACGGAATCTTCCCCCTTCTAACGCAGGCACCAAAAGACTGCATCACTGGTCCTCTGGGTCCCCTCTCAGCCTGACGAGCGTGGTCCCTGGAACTCAGCAACTCTGTCCAAGTGACTCTGACAGTCCAGTGACTCTTCAGTCCGAGTTTGGTGGAGGTAAGTCCTTGCCTCCCCACGCTAGACTGCAATGCTGGGTACCGCATGATTTGCAGCTGCTCCGGCTCCTGTGCACTCTTCCAGGATTTCCTTCGTGCACATCCAAGCCTGGGTCCCCGACACTCCTTCCTGCGGTGCACAACCTTCTGAGTTGTCCTCCGGCATCGTGGGACTCCCTTTTGTGACTTCACATGGACTCCGGTTCAATTTACTTCCAAGTGCCTGTTCAGGTACTTCTGCTGGTGCTGCCCACTTCTGCAAGGGCTCCCTGAGTTGCTGGGTACCCCCTATGTCTCCTCCTCCAAGTGGCAACATCCTGGTCCCTCCTGAGCCACAGCAGCATCCTAAAACCTCTACCACGGCCCTTGCAGCTAGCAAAGCTTGTTTGCAGTCTTTCTGCATGGGAACACCTCTGCAAGCTTCATCACGACGTGGGACACCCATCTCCCAAAGGAGAGGTCCCTAGCCCTCTTCTTTCTTGCAGAACTCCAAGCTTCTTCCATCTAGTAGCAGCTTCCTTGCACCCTCAGCTGGCATTTCCTGGGCTCCTGCCCACTCTCGACACTGTCGCGACTATTGGACTTGGTCCCCTTGTCTTACAGGTACTCCGGTCCAGAAATCCACTGTTGTTGCATTGCTGGTGTTTGTTCTTCCTGCAGAATCCCCCTATCATGACTTCTGTGCTCTCTGGGAGTAGTAGGTGCACTTTACACCTACCTTTCAGGGTCTTGGGGTGGGCTATTTTTCTAACCCTCACTGTTTTCTTACAGACCCAGCGACCCTCTACAAGCTCACATAGGTTTGGGGTCCATTTGTGGTTCGCATTCCACTTTTGGAGTATATGGTTTGTGTTGCCCCTATACCTATGTGCTCCTATTGCAATCTACTGTAATTCTACACTGTTTGCATTACTTTTCTTGCTATTACTTACCCAAGTTTGGTTTGTGTACATATATCTTGTGTATATATCTTATCCTCGTACTGAGGGTACTCACTGAGATACTTTTGGCATACTGTCATAAACATAAAGTACCTTTATTTTTAGTACTTCTGTGTATTGCTTTTTCTTATTATATTGTGCATATGACACCAGTGGTATAGTAGGAGCTTTACATGTCTCCTAGTTCAGCCTAAGCTGATTTGCCATAGCTACCTTCTATCAGCCTAAGCTGCTAGAAACACCTCTTCTACACTAATAAGGGATAACTGGACCTGGCACAAGGTGTAAGTACCTCTGGTACCCACTACAAGCCAGGCCAGCCTCCTACAGAAAGGAGCTACATGCATATAAAGGTGCACCTCAAAATGACGGAATATCATTTTACACAGTGACTTTGGTAGTCGAACTTCTGACCATCTTCTCAAAATGGCAGACAACTAGCGGTAATGTGGGCAGGTGTGAAGGAAAGGGCACATGGAAATTTGAGAGGGAGGAGGTAGACGACGGGAGGGGTGAATTGTGACAGTGAGTAGAAGACAGGCATGGTAGAGCAAACGTTCATTGGGTCAATATTGAAGAGGTACGAGGGAGGCCGCAGAGAGCACCTGCAAGGGCTGAAGTCTGCCACCTGCCCATTTTCTCCACAGTGTCCGCAGTCACTTACCTAAATCCACCTCTCCATAAAATACATATTCACCTGTGTGCCCAGCAGAAGGGAGAGCTGCTTGAAGGATGAGCTAAAGGGTACCCATTTCAATTAGTGTTTCAGATTCTCAGGGGACATGGAAAATAGTTGGAGAAGGAGGGCCTACAGGGAGCATTTTCAGCCCAGTGGGATGCAGTGTGTTATCAGCATGCAACACCTTAACCCTCGATAGGTGGGCAGTCTGAGCTGATGATTAGCCGATGGGCCAGGCTACATTAAAGGCTTGGGGGAATGACATTGCTTATTCTGGGCTGCTTCACTGCAGCTGTTCACCTGCCTCCTTACCAGTATCTCTAAAGGTAAAAACGTGTTATTAAAGCTGTGATAAACAGACACCTTCTGTGTTGCATCTCCTCCCCTCAATTATTTTGTAAACAAACCCTGGCTCTTCACATGCAGTTTTGCACAGCTCCTGTTGGCAGAGTACAGAGACATCCAAGTGATCTGCCATTCAACCTGGGACACTTACAGCTTCCCATTCCACTGCTGCTAGGCATATTGGGCTGTTCTGAAGAAGCTTCTGGGACTTTCGCTTAGTGAAAACTGAAGCCCATTTTTTGGACACGTTAAGGAGTTTTAGAAGGTGGCAATTCACTAAATCTGTACATTTTACTCTAGAATTTTTGGGACAACCTCAAGAAGACATATTTACAGGACTTCAAGGAATCCTAGTTGAAGAAAAGTTTCAAAAAGATGTCAGTCTTGCACTTGTTTACTCCATTCACCTTCAATGGAGGGTCTTTCTTGTGATAAAAACATAAAAACATACAAATATCCATCTTCATTGCCCACATTTACTGACGAGCTGATGTTTAAAAATTACAGAATAACGATACCACGTGCCAAAGGGTGACAAACATGACCAGGGCCTTCCAGTCACTGTGGCTCTCCATCAAGCACGGAAGAACAAAGGGTCTATGAAATATATCTACTTTTTCAGATGTAATGTAACTGGTGCTCATGCAAAGCACTCCAATACCTACAGGTCGAGTTCGCACACCATAAATCTGCAAGAAAATAAATAATGGACACACTCTCAATGAAACATT
The DNA here is from genome assembly GCF_031143425.1 of Pleurodeles waltl. NCBI lineage: Eukaryota > Metazoa > Chordata > Amphibia > Caudata > Salamandridae > Pleurodeles > Pleurodeles waltl. Next base: position 999,052,546 of record NC_090446.1, read on the forward strand.
TCTTGTTCTTTCAGGAAGTAATGTGGGATGTTCTTTAATCACCATTTATCGTTAGTGAACTTGCCAATTTTGACATTTAACCATTGCACAACCATATTCAATGCATGAAACTGTCCACCTTGAGCCTCTACTTCTGTGAATCATGTTTGGCCAGGAGATGAATGTAACACAGCTTCACTCCTAATGCAGGTAAAATTAAAGGAAGTTATCAGTTTGTTTTCCTGTTTTAGCTAACTAAGGTCACACAACCTAAGCGAAAATTACATAATTCTGGGGTATCGACCCTCCTTGGTGCTATATCACAGGTACTGTAGATGTTAATTTGAATAGCAAGTTGCCAACGCCAGTCCAGCTTAATGACACTTTCAATGAAGTTAGTTGACTCCTTTCATCAGGCTTCTTGAGCCATGCAGCTGCTCATACCACAAAAATGACTAAAAACCACTTGGGCTAAAAGTTGATTAAGCAATAATGCATATGCAGCTGGAAATAATGAGAATTACAAATTTAAATACAACCAACAGTACTGAAGCACATTCCGCAAAGCACATAAAGCAAAAAGTCTTACACTGTCCAGTCCTCTGAATGTGACACATCACAAAACCAGCCGGACTGCTTCCTTTTCCTAAGCTGATTGGAAGTAGCCTGCTACTTGTCTGTACCTAATACCTTTAAAAGAGAAAGTGTGATGATGTGAACTCATCCTCAGGAAAAATGATGGGTGCAATGTGTGTTGGCCCACACCATTAAAATGCAAACAGCACAGATAACCTGTGCCAAATGTAGGCATGTCCTCAGTTGTCCTGGAGAGGGTGAATATCTGGAGACTTCCTCACTTTTACAAGGTTGATAGAACTCTGTTGTAGCCCTTCTAAATCTAAAAGACCATTTGAATGATAAGAGCAAAGCCCACCTTAAATTAATAAGTTATCTTGAGATACACATGCAACACAGTAGTCTGATGATAAGGTCATCTTTTCTATGTGAACTGACTACTTAACATCTGGTAGGGCACCTTACAATCTTTCTTGGCAGAACAGCACCTATTCTTCCCAAAACCTTGGGAATAGTTCAATGGCACCTCATGATTTACCACAAAATAGTATTGTGCCGAAATACCTATCTGAGTGTGCTACTGAACAACCCTCCAGTTACACATGAGACATATTTGAATCCCCAAATTATGATGAAATAATGGTAAGTGGAACATTCATGCTACAACAAGGAATGGAAGGACTTACATCACCTCTTAGTAATTGCACTTCCTGAAGCTGTGATGAGGTGGAGTATGCTCAGGCACCAAGACCTCAAGATTTAAAAAATAGAAATCTGCCATGTTATCTGATGGAGTTGGAGGGTCCACTCTAAACGTTTGCATCTTAAGGAGACAAAGGATCAGAATCGTTTTTAGAACAGTAGGAACTGTACCCCCAAATATGATACCAGCTTTCAAGAAGATCACAGCAATTGTCTCCACAAGTCTCAGTTACTTTCGCATGAGCAGGAATTAATAATGGTGTCAACCACTGACATGATGCCCTACCCAAAAATCACTGAAGGCATCTCAAAGCAAGGCACACAAAATGTATACTTTGCCACAATTGCGAAAAGCTAAAAAAAAAAACTTCACTTTACTCTGAAACAATCTACTCTATGCCACTGCACTCTATGCCACTCTACTCCACTCTTTGCCACTCCACTCTATGCCATTGCACTCTATATCACTCTACTCTTAACCACCTCACTTTACGCCAATGCACTCTACACAAATGCACTCTACTCTGCATCACTGTACTCTAACCATTGCTCTCTACACCACTCTACTTCTTTGTACACAAAGCACTCTGACAGTCTACTCTGCAACACTGCACTCGTTGTCACTGAACTCTATGTCACGCTACTTTGTACTTCTCCATTCTACACTGCTCAACTCGATGTCACTGCACTATATGCCACTGCACTCTACGGCACTATACTCTTCACCACTTAATGCCACTGCTCTCTGTGCCACTGGACTCTTCTCTGCACTCCCCACCAGTGCACTCAATGCCACTTGACTCTACTCTGAGCCACTGCCCTCTGCATCCTTCAACTCTACACCACTCCACTCTGCAGCACTGCACTCTGTCACTGAACTTTATATTACTTTACACCATTACAGTCTATGCTACTCTACGCAACTGCACTCTACCCTGCACCAATCCACTCTGTCACTTCACTCTACTCTGAAACAATCTACTCTATGCCACTGCTCTCTATGCCACTCTACTCCACTCTTTGCCACTCCACTTTATGGCACTGCACTCTGCGTCACTCTACTCTTAACCACCTCACTTTATGCCAGTGCATTTTACACAACTGCACTCTGTCACTCCACTGTACACCACTGCACTCCACTTGGCATCATTGTACTCTAAATAGTGCTCTCTACCCCACTCCACTTCATTGTACACCAATGCACTCTGACCCTCCACTCTGCAGCACTGCACTCTTCTCCACTGAACTCTAAGACACTACTTTGTACTACTGCACTCTACACTGCTCAACTCTATGGCACTGTACTCTACTGCACTATACACAACTCTATGCCACTGCACTCAGTGCCACTGGACTTTACTCTGCACTCCACACCACTACACTACATGCTACTTGACTCTACTCTGTGCCACTGCCCTCCGCATCACTCAAGTCTACACCACTCCACTCTGCACCACTGCAGTCTTATGTCACTCTACTCTACTCTGCACCACTCCACTCTGCTCCACTCTACTCTGTGCCACTGCACTCTGTGCTACTGCATTCTGCACCACTGCACTCTACTATCACCACACTAATCTAAACCACTGAATTCTAAAATGCTGCATTGGACGCCACTGAATCCAATGACACTGCACTCAATGCCATTGCACTCTACTCCAGTACGCTCTGCTACACTAGGTGCCAATGCACCCTACACCAGTCTACTGTACTCTATGCCACTCCAGTGTATGGCACTCTACGCAACTCAACTCTATGCCTCTCCAATGCACAACACTCTCTGCCACTACACTCTACAACACTCTGCATCACTCTTCACCATTCCATTCTATGACACTCCACACCTCTCTCCTCTATGTCACTAACTTTTATCCATGCTGAACATCAGCCACGCTGGTGTACAACATGGCTAAAACACATTGGCCACGCCAATAGCTCTTGCATAGGCAAGACATATTGGATTTGCCAGTGCTTGCCTGTTTTCCTGCTTTGTGGCCCGCTTGCTGGGCCCTAACCTGCTCCTTCCCACCACCCTCATCTCTCTTTCACAACTCGCCTTGGACGCCTCCAGCCCTGCCCATGCCCTGAGATTTTCTTCCGCTGCATTACCTTCTTAATAGCGTATGCTGCACTGTCGCACAGTGGATGTGGGCCGCAGGTGTGAAGAGTGTGTGTCAAAGGCAAGCCCATCTGTGCCAGTCCTTGCCCAGCCCATGCCTAACACCAGGACCTCTGGTCCTCTACCACCCCAGCATAGAACAAGATATTACCTCACCTCATTCTTCTGCTCCCTGAACCTGAGATACATCTCCCTGCAGTGTTGCAGGACTGCCCTGACCAACACTGACAATTTGATTTCCTCTGCCAGCTTCTGCTTCTCCTGCAAGTCATCCAGCAACCCTGCCTCTACACTACTCTCTCACTCCCACCTGACAAAACTGACACACTCTGCAAACATCAGCTCACTCATATGCTCCCTACTGATGCCCGCTCTCTCACAAAACATGCTGTCATAATCTGGAACCTCCTTCACAAACTCTTCCTGGATCTGCTCATCTCCACAGAGATCTGGCTCAAATCTATTTTAGACCTGACATTATGACTGCCACTCCCCTGTGATACAAAATCACCAGACAAGACAGGCCCAGCAAACCCAGAGGAGAAACCACAATTATCTACAAGGAACAGATTCACTGCACCCTCACATATGTCAATGCCGGGGACAAACTGGGATTCCTGGCCTTCAAATTCAACATCTTCAATACCACCACCCTGGGAGGAACCCTGCTATCTTGACCATCAGGACCAAGAGCTGAATTTGGAAACTCCACCACAGAATTCATTGCCTCCTCATACTCAAGTCCTGCTCCTTCATCCTGGTCGGTGACAACTATTTCCACCATGAGGACCTCACTGACCTAAACACCACCAGTCTCCTGGAGAGCCTGAACACATTCAGACTCTCAATGAATAAAAGACCTCACCCACCTCAATGACCTTCTGCTGAATCCTATCTTCACTCATTTCAATACGATTTTGGTTGACAAACCCATGTCCTTCACCTGGATTGACCACTCGCTCGTCCTTTTTGACCTACACTTCAACCACCACTGAAGAAGCACCTCCCACATAATTGGAACACCATCCCCAAACAAACCTGGAACACAGAATTGCAAAACTGCAGCCCCCAGCACCAAGACAACCTCGCCCACTCGGTTGGCAACGTCAGCTCATGGAACACCACTTCCATGGACCACTTGGCCATCCTCAAAACCAGGACCTCTGTCATGACCACACCACACCACATGCGAGCTGGTACAATGATGGCCTGTGATGCTCCAAGTGGCACTGCAAGCAGCTCTAGCATCGATGGAGATTCACCCACAACAACAGTGACAAACAGACCTACAAATCAGTCCTCCCACATTACCAGCATCAACTGAAAGCCACTAAGCGTGCAGCCCTAGCAGAATGGTTAAAGAACAACACCAACAGAACCAAGGAGCTCTTGTCCATCCTAAAACAATTCAGCATGCCAGCAACCAGCACCACCACCAATGTGCCCTCTCTCAGGGACATTGCTCCCAGCATGCACTTTTCTTCCACAACAAGATTAAAGCCTTTATGGCTGCTGGCACAATCTTAGAATTCAGAAAAAATATAAAACACGGCTCTTCACATAGGACCCAGACAGAGCGCTCAGCAGCACTCCTTGCTCTTTAGCACCAGGATAACCTCCCAGGTGAGAAGTGCATTATACAAGTACACATAACCTAAACTAACATAACATTTCAGTACTTATATGGTGTTTACCGTCAAAGGCATATAGATGTGACTCTCTGTAAATAAAACAAGAAATTATTCAGTCTATGTAATAGTGAACATGGTACTGCATTAGATTACTGAAGTTTAACTGCGGTAAAATAAGTATGACCTTGCCATTTTTGCATGTATGTCAGCTAGTGCTTAACTTAGGATAAAATAAGTACAGTGGCACCATGTTTTTCTCAGGAACCCACTGCTGATGCTGCCTAGTGCCAGTGGTACCAATCATCAAATATGTAAGTTATTCCTTTTTGATCAGATATAGTTTGTCTTACTGGTGAAATGCCAGTATATTATTCAGATGTATTTAACCACTTACATTATAGGTTCTAGTGTTTGTGCGAACCTCATATGACAAGGGAGAGCTTGAACAGGCTGGAGTAATAAGCCAATCTTTTTTTATATGCATGGGGAAGGGTTTATTAAGTTATTCTAATGTGTTACCTGGGTGTACTGTATGTGAGCTAATTAAGTGCATTGTCCAGCATGCAAGCAAATATCTGAAGGGCTAATTCCCTGAAGTCACATTCCTACATTTCACTGATCGCCATTTCCCCTGCAAAAAAAAAACTAATATAGTTTCCACCTACCTTAAACCTCCTCGAATTAATCTCGTCCGTTTTTTAATTTATTTTTTATCTCCCTCTTTGACAGCTCAAATGTAGGCATGAGTCAATGCTACCGAGAATCTTTTTAGAATTCTACAAGACCTTGTCAGTTCTTGTAGTGTCTCCAGGGACCAAGGGCCAGATGTATCAATTGGCTCCACCCACTTTGTGTCTATGGGAATTTGGCTCCAAGTGTGAGCATTATGTATTTGCAACGGCAACTGAACTACGTGTCTGCATAAATCTAGGTTCCTTTCAGACCTGGATGGGATGAGATTCAGCAACCCACGGAGACTTGAACTCAGGCCTGTATCTCTGCGTCTACTGTGGTTTTTTTTCAGTGTCAAAAATTGTTACAACTGTCCTACAAAACAGAGCATAACTGTAAGAATATTTGACTCGTGAGCACCGGTGACGCCAATGCCATGGCCGGTACTTTATGACTAGAGAGTGGTATCAACGCACTTAGGGGCCCAGATCTCATATGCTGCAAGTCCTTCGTTTGACAGCCCCAGGACTTCAGGATGAGGAGGTGGGAATCCGGGTGCAGTCCTTCTCGGAAACGCTTTGAAGCGCCGCGCGGAGCCATGCAGGTGAAGTGTCGGCAGCCTTTCTGATCAGCCTGCCCGATAACCGATCGGCCGACCTAGCACCCGGGCTCTGATGATTCCGCGTTTATGGAGATGAATTGCCTCTCTGCGCGCGCCGTACCACAGCAGCTTCAAAGGCAGCGAGGGTGCGCCACCGCGCCCTGCGTAAACAGGGCCAGCCTTAGGCTCCTGGCGTGTGTTTGTGATGGGTCTGTCGCATCTCTGCTCCTGCTGAGCAAACATCCTACCTCGGCCTTTAACTGTGAAACTCCTGTCTGATGGGAAGTCATTGTAAATAGTCCTCGACCTTTGAGATCTGTTAAAAACCTAGTTCTTGGTGCCGGCTTGATTGTGCTTCTAGAAGTGGCACCCCAGCTCAGATAAACCGAAAACAGGCGGTGCTCCGAGGTGGAGAAAAACCTTGATTTGCAACTTTCAGAACCTACGTTGTATGAAATGCGTAGGATCTGTGTGCGATCTCGGCCGCAGGGAAGATATCTTGCAGGGAGAATAACAGGTAGACTAAAAACACGAGCTGGGGCACCGAAAGATTTGTTTTTAAATGGGCCAGCAAATATGTACAAATATGTAGACACATATCAAAACAGGTTATTAAACTCAGTCGTGGACGTCATTTTTCCGAAATGCGTGGGATAGCAGACAGTGCCATCACATGCCCTCTGACCTCCACCTTCACTCACACATACGCACAAATTCCCACTTACATACTCTCCCTTGAATAAACACACTCTCACTCGCAAGCCAGCACATAACATGCATTAAAAACCAATTTTACTTACCTTATCTGCCATGGAAGAGCATATTCCAGGTAAATTTACTCCATTTCTATTTCACTAATAGTGAATAATAAATCTTCGCTATTAGTGTAATAAAAAATTGACAGAAACCAAAGTGAGCAGAGCCCCAACTGACATCCATACGGACAAGCTGCCACTGTGTTCCTGAATTTACCACCTATGAGGCCAGGGGTCTTGAAGGCAGTGCCCAGGGGTCGCACGGGGCAACCCAGGGGTTGCAGGTGCGAACCCTGGCGACCCCTAAATGACGTCCATGTGCACCATGCTTCATTTGAGTACATTAGGTCAGTGGTTCTCAACATTTTGAATTCTGTGGACCCCCATTTTATCATTAATAGAACCCGGGAACCCTCACTGAATCATTATTGGAATCCGGGTCCCCCACTGAGTCATTACTGAAAGCTGGGGACCTATAATCTGTTATTATTATTTAGTTTGCTAAGCAGTTGGGGACCCCCTGAGGAGGCTTCGCAGACCACCAGTTGTCCCCGGACCACAGGTTGGGAACCACTGCATTAGGGTATATCACTGCATTATGTCTAAAATAATAGTTTTAAAACTTGAACTTTTCACAACCTCCAGTCCTCTAAGTTACTGTTATGAGTAAATCAAGCGAGGTCATATTCTCTCTGTGCCCTATAATGTTATCTAAAGAACACCATTATTTTTTTATTAAACCATACACCTATTCTTTATATATTACACCCTTTAAACTCAACTTTTGGAAGTGCTGTCGGTCACGCAGTTAGATCAAGTGGGGAAGCCAGGATTTGAACTCGGTTTCCCGGCTATCCACTATACAATTCAGGCACTGGATAAATATCTCCTGATTTTTAATCACCAAATTATGCTTCCTTTTCAATTATTGAAAGGCCTAAATTAGCACACTATGTTTCGTAAGTGCAAGCAAAGTATATGCATAAAATGTCAAAATGCCTCTTAAAAAAAAAAAAAAAAAAAGTACAGAGTTAAGCATAAGGGAAGGCACAGGTCTGTTTTGTGTTCATATCACTGTCTTCCCTGACCTTAGCAAACGGAGGAGTGAAGGAGAAGGTCAGCACCTCAATGAGCCGGTTATGTTGCACCCACCCATATCTAAATATATATATATATATATATATATATAGAGAGAGAGAGAGAGAGAGAGAGAGAGAGAGAGAGAGAGAGAGAGTAAGAGACACACACATTCTCTCTCTCTCTCTCTCTCTCTCTCTCTCTCTCTCTATATATATATATATATATATATATATATTTTGGACTCAGTTGCTATGTGGTTAGCAGGGGTTTGTTATTAAAAATTGAAAAAGGGAAGAAAAAGGGCAGTGCCTGAGATGCATAAGCAGACTTCGGAACTTCAGACCATGCCCTTGTCTGTCATCTTATCAGCTGCAATGTTTTTTCGGCCGGTGCCCCCGCAGTCTACTGGAACTCACTCAATAGACCCCTACATGCAGCAGTCCTTCTGTTGAAAGATCTCTGACAGAATCATACAGAGTCTTCGATAATACTGCTCGCTCCCTTTGCCCCTTCAAATAAATTCAAGAGCTGCTGCATCATCTACAAGGACGTGAAGGACGTCAGTTAAGGCACCCCACCATAGTTTGCAGCCACGATTATGATCTCTAGTGTTACTCACAAGACATGCAACCAGAAAACGCAGGAAATGCATGAATAATATAGACCTTTGAATGCTGTTCTGCGTGGGTGTGGAACGCCATGCCAGTGCACATCTGCCAAGCCTCATTCCTATGCCACTAACCGAAAAAGGTGAAAGCATATGTCTTCAAGCAACACTTCATTCCAGCAGGGAAGCCAACTTCCACATTTCCTTGGAAGGTCTTGAGATAAAAAGTAGGATCTTTGACTTAAGTGATATTGCCAGAAGTGATGTCACCTGAAGGGATACTGTAGTGAGTTATTCACATTAGACGGCACTAAGAAAGATACCGGATATATATAAAAGGGATGTTTAAAGGATTATACCACTATCCTAATATTCCTACAACACAAACTGAATTCATGTATGCACTGTAAGGAAGCTATAGCATGTATTTCTGACTTCAGAAAAAACCTTTGCTAGAAGAACTACTAAACAAGGAACCTCTGCAGTTATTTGATCCTGAACCAGTAGGGGACAAGCCATAAAGTATTTTGTATTAGTCAAGTTGAAAATGGCCTACTGGAGCAAGGCAAATCAAGAATGCTAAATGCACAAGATAAAACAAGTTGATAAAATAGGTAAATAAACCAACATTTTAATGCAGGACCGGTTGCTCTAAAGCTTGTAATATTCTCGCTGTAGATCATTGTGGTGAGAAGAATGTGATACTGAATCGCTCCTCCTGTAATATGTAGTTTGCGATGGGTTCCAGTCCAATGTTCTCATCCTACACTTATTCGCAACTTTTAAATGTATTCTTAGTGCTCCTAATCTTGTCAAAAATGGGAGCAAATAAACAAACTAAAAACTAGGAGCCCAAGATTGCATAATTTGGTCACAATGCAAAGACGGGATTGTAGATAATGCTCCTAGTTGCACAGTTTCTAAAGTGCCTATTAGACCACAGCTGAAGTGTGACTGGTTCTGATATACCACGGCTCAGGGACTGCCCTCCACAGAAAAATGCCACTGTGTTGCTTCCCTGCCCACACTTTTAAAGAGTTTATTGCTAGCATATTTTTCGAAAGTGTACAACTGGGCTTACCTGTCAAGTCTTCTTGTCACATGGCAAAAATATTACTACCCTACCACATCTAGTGATGTGGGAGGTGATTTCTGCCCACTGTAATGAATTACCCAATGCCCACCATGTTGGTGAGTCCTTTAAAGATTGTTTTTTCGTAGCACCCATTACCTGAATTGAGACTGTTTTAAGAGTACCCAGTATTTTTATATGTTTGCAGTCAGAGTGCTCTCAGCTGGAACATTTTGTGTTGCTAGAATAAATGAAGTGAGCACTCGTGTTGGGAGCCAGAATGAGTCAAGTCTGGAACAGCCTGCTATCCTAAAAACACACAACATGGTGAGCCGCTCATAGAGGAAGGAAGTCTGCCTCTGTCAGTCCTTGTCTTCATTAGTGGTCCTCATAACAAACTTCTTGAGCTCTCTCCTTATTCACCTGGCAGCTGAATAACTCAATGCTTCTGCCCTTTCTAGGGGAGATATGGAGAGGATGTGGAGAGCACCTCTAGCAGCAGTCTTGGGATGTGCAGAACAATGCCATACGTTTCTGATCTTGCACAATGCTTCAGAGCAACAAAAATTCTCGCCCCTGCATATAGAGAAGATGGACTTATAGGTCTGGGTTGAAAAAGATTATTTACTGGACATCAGGCAGTCTTCCTCATTTTTATTCAAGTCTCAACAATAGCAGGTCATTTTCTCTGTCGAGGGAGACAACCTTGCATCCGACCTCCAAAACAGTCCTTTCCCCTTTGCTGGTGCACAGATCTCCTTAAAGTCAAAGGGTGCACTTGCACACCTGACTTATAGGGTCAGCTTACATGCACAGAAGTGACATATTGACCTGATATATTGATCTGCCCATTAGCCCCTTATATACAAAACTGCAGTGGAAATTTTGGAGGGGTCAAGTCAATACCAAGTAAATCCTAGTGTTGGTACAGTTCAGTCTGTAGAAGCCTGCATTCAGAAATATATAGCTACTGGTCTGTGAACGATGGCAGACATTCTCTAATGTCCACTGGACTTGTGTATCTGATCCAAAACATTCTATCAGTGTATGAGTGGCTATAGGTGTCTTTTTCAGATTTGGAATCAGGAGGCAAAAGATGGGCAGTTCATCCAGATCCTCTGATTTGATATTTGGCAGTAGCTATACCCTTCAACTCTGGCAAATATTTATGCATTCTCTCTTTCAGGCAGCAGGGTATCTGCTGGAAGTGGCTTGATATAGGGAGGTGAACAGAAAGGAAGCTTTGTAAGAAATTAGAGTATTAGTTGGGGGGGTGAAAACCCATCTCAAATAATGACAATCCTTGTCATGGTTAACCTTTAAAGTCACTAAATAAACCTGTGCTTAGCCCTCAGGTAGGTTGGCACAAAACAATCATACATCACCTAGAGGCAATGTGTAAATAATATATACAGTACTCAAACAGTCATAAAGTCAAAACCCAACACAGGAAAAAAATCCCATACCAATTTAGAAAAGTAGAGAGTATTTTAATGAATACATTTACACCAAAATGACAAAAATATAAAAAAGTAGAAACAGGGATATACATTTTTAATGTTTGAATTAAAAATAGCACCAAAAAGCACAAAGTTCCAACTGTGTTTATCTGGTCATCCTAGACCAGGTAAAAGCCAAAAGTGAACACCAACTGCAATGGATACAGGGACTAGGAGTGTCTTGGTGGAAAGTTTACCTTTGAACTTAGAAGAAACATTTATGAAGAAAAAGTGATTGTCAACGAATCTTCAGCGGGACTAGCTGCAAGCTGGACCCGAAGCAGGGCTCAGTGATGAAGAATGGGGGGGTGGTATAGTCAGCAAGGAAGGTGGAAAAGCTCTGCATGGACTAAGTCTGAATTCTATGCCCAGGAAGGCCTTGATGCCGATCGTGTGCTGCAAACCATCAGTCTCGATAAAGCCCTCTACATTCAGACTTAGAGTTTTTTGGGGAAGTCAGAACTCCTTCTGTGGAGAAAACCAGCAATCTGATTCCAAACAGCAATTTGATGTTGACAGATGCAGCCTCAAAGATGATCCAAGTGTCCTTCAGTTCTCCAGGCAAAAAGTTGGCTAGTCCAACTTCTGGCAGTTTGAAGACAGGAGGAATACCCACTAAAACCAGCCAAGGCCCAGGACCTGAGGGGCACGGCTTAGGGTAAGGACTCACTCCAGCAGAGGCCAGCAGCAGGGTCCAGGGCAGGTCCAGTTGGAAGTGATCAACTGGGTGGTTGCTGGAAGATAGGCCTCTAGAGGTGTATTCTGTCTCTGTAGCTCAAACAAGGAGGTAGGCCAACCAACCTCTGGATTCATTTCTGGGGTCCTGAGTTCAGGGTAAGCAGGGCCACTCTTTCTTCAGACAGCAGGACAGTCCTTCTGATTCTTCACTGGTCCAGGAGTGTTCTGAGAAGTGGTCTGCGAGGTCAACTTTTATGTCCAGCGCCAGCCTATGGGTGGAGGGCTAGCCTTTGTCCTCCTCATAACCAAGTTCTGGTCATTTCCTCCTCTCTAGCCTGACTAGAGAGACAACATGGAGCCAGGCCTATGTGTTGGCTCCATCTGCCAGTGACAAAGTAGATATCCTTTGAAGTTTAGGAAGGGGATGGGCTCGAGGAAACAAAACACTTCTTGGTACCTAGGCCCTTTGTCCACTGTCTGGTAGCAGTCTGCATCTCACTACCATGGGAGCCATCGTGCGGCAGGTGACATCCGGACACTGGCAGGAAAGCCTTTTGGTTTTAGGCAGAAAATGTTCTAAAGGTGTAACTTCTAAAACAGTAATATAACATCCAACTTGAACATTAAGTTGGCTTTTTAAAATTACTATTAAAATGAGCCCTTGAACCATTTTCTAGCTATTCACAACCTGGATGTAGCACTTATTAAAGGTAATAGTGTAAACCAATGTTAACCTATGGGAGTGCAAGCCTTGCCACAGTAAACACAACTTTGGAGGTTGTTCACTGCCAGCACATGTAAAACATTAAATGAACATGTCCTAATTTTCAAATATCATGCACCCTACCATATGGACTTTTAAGCCTATCTTAGTGGGGACTTACAAGTATTGAAAAGGAGGTTCTAGGCCTTGCAGCAGGTTTATTTTGCCAAGCTGAAATGATAGGTTAAAACCGCACACCCATTCTGTAGTGGCTAGCCTAGAGACAGGTTTTGTACTGCTATTGTAGTCAGTGGCACAGTTAGTACTGTTGTCCACTACTAGCATTTAACTTACATGACCTGGGTACAGGTTGTACCATATATTAGGGACGTATAAATAAATTAAATAATGCAAATTAAAGGTATGCCTATTCTAAAATGTTTAGAGAGGAGAGCACAAGCACTTTACCACTGGTTAGGAGTAAAGAGTGCAGAATCCTATGGCCAGCAAAAACAGGTTCAGAAAAAGAAGGTAACATTTTGGGGGAGTACTTAAAGGATGGTCATTTTCAACAATCACCCTCCTCAATGGAGGTGGATGAGGATTCAGAGTCAGGCACACAACACTTGACAAGCATTGGCTAATGAGGGGATGAGAGAAGAGAGCATTGTAGGGGGGTGTACAGTCTGACTACCACTATCCATATGAGCCACGCTACAAACCTGCAACTCCAGATGCATGAAGATCACATATCGATATACTCATCCATCATATAACTAAGCACTCCTCATTCATACATCTCATACTATGAGACATTGAGGGTCCAATCATGACAAACTGAATGAAGGTTACTAGGGAGATCTAGGAGGAAACCACCTTTGGGGTGCAGATAAAAAGGCCTGGACTGCATGACTATAAACACATTTCTATCAGTCATGTCATGAGTACCAGGGATGTACAAAATCGAAAATTTTGTGAAATTACGATTTTAATGTGAAAGGGTTTGCCAGTATCTCACATGACTTTTCCACTCGAGGGCACCCCCTGAGAAAAGTGTCTGGCAAGAGTACAGTTCGAGTAGCAAATATCTCTCAGAGAAACATTTCTGCATGGTCTAGCCTCCTGCTAGCAAAAATTATGAAAGAATGACTAAAGTGAAAATTGTTGGCGTAATTAAAACTTCTTATGGGCACACAACAATGTCATAATTCAATGAAAAGACCCCATTTTCTGAAGGCCTCTTGCTCAGCCTTCCCTCCCTTTACCTCAACAAGATTTCGAATCTTTTAGGCCTTGTGCAAAACGTTATTATTAAAGGGGAGGTCCACAGCACCCCCCTCCATCACCACTTGCAATCAAGGATCATGACCCCCAAATTATACTTTCCCTCTGCATCTGTAAAGTGGAATGTGAATATCATTTGTTGTATGAGTCCTCTCAGTGCAGATGTAAGGAGCTCTCATCACAGCGATTCAGCAACAGCAATTAACCTCTCCGCAGCCAGGAGCAGGTGGAGAGAGCGAGCAAGCAGGTTAGGGGTAGGAACATTTGAAAATGCCCTCGATTCCAACATCAATGCAGCACTCGCTGCTCCTGCACCTGTGCAGGCTGGGCTGCAAGCAGTGACAATGCAGAGGGGAAAACGGCAAAGTGATTGAAAGGAGATATATTACATGAACCTGAAAGACTGCGGAGGTCACTGCGCCCACGGGGACTCGTAATGAAGCAATACGTCCGGGCTGCCAGATAATAGTGCACCTGAGATAACTAGCACGTGCCGTGGCACTTTCCAGGTGTGCAGTTAACTACCTGCGGGCACCTTGGTACAATTCTGCTGCCAAGCATCTTTCAGATGTTAAATATCATTAGTGGCCTAATTTAGAGACCGACTGCACAAAGGTCTGGTACACGTTTATGGAAACCTTTGGCCCATAGGCTGCAGGTGTTTCAGATTCAAAGTTACATGTACAGTGTTCCAAATGCAATCCTTTGTGTTCACTTAACCAGTCATTCAACCAACTGAACCAACACACTTGAGAATGATTTGTAAAAGAGATGCCCAGGAATTGTACCGTGTACATTGGTGAACCAGGGCCATCTAGCAGTCATAACAACTGGTTAATGCTGCAGTAGGATTGTGCAGAACTGCTAAATTCAGGAAGCATTTGTTTTCGAAACTTCGCAACATTTTTGAAGTTCTGCAAAGATTGTGGAATCGCGATGGACAACAATGATGTAAACTTAAGTTATGCTGGCGAAACCTTGCCAAATCCCACTTACTGCTAGAACCCTCTAAAAATGGCTTCTGTCAAAATTCTTCCTTTAACACTTTTTTTTCTGGAAATTTCGCTTGTATGGAAAATCCGGAAAAAAGACGCTGCAAGAGAAATTAAAATGAAATTGAGTGCTACCAAGTTATGAGTACCGGTGCTCACTACCTTAACTCCGCACTTATTGGAGAGCTGCAACCCTGTTCCACAATCTACTAATATCGCAGGACTAAACTGTTTACAAGGCAGCTAAAATGCGCCACGCCAATAGAAGGCGCCAGATACAATGTTTTCTATCTTGAGAAAACGGTGTGCTCTGATTTACTAGGTGGAACCAGAACCCATAAAGGAATGGGCGTCATTTAGGGGTCGCAGCTGCGCCCCCTGGCTTGTCTCTTGCGACCCCTGACACTGCATTTGCGACCTTTGACTCCAGAGGTGGCAAAATCAGTGCCAGGAAAGCTGGTCCTTATGGCCTCCAATTTCATTATTGTTTTCACTGTTTATATTACAGCCATGGTGAATAATGGTATTCACTGTCATTATAATAAAAAATGAAATCCAGTTAGCTGGAATGTGGCCCTCACTGGCAGCTGAGGTAAGTTACAAATGGTGTTAAATCTATGTCGTGTGCATGTGTGCAGGTGAGAGCTCAATTTATGTGAGAGAGTATGTGTATGTGGGATCGTGAGTGTGAGTGAATGTAAAGGTCGTATGGCGTGTGATGTCACTTGTCACCTGTTCTTCTGGTGAATTGACGTTCATGCATAAAGCCCCCCGCATTTTTTCCCACCAGAACCTCACTAAAGTTTCAAGTGAAAATGGGACCATTTTGGGATCCAGGGGTACCACAGAACAGCCGTAGTATTGGACCATCCAGGCTTTCAGAGTTTAAAAACATGGCGGCTACGGTCTCAGGTTCCCCCATTCAGAACCACAAAGTCCTCGGGTGAGTACATGCAAAGGCTGCACTTTAGTGAATCCAATCTCCTTCGGTCGGTGAATAAGTTGGTGAGCCAGCGATTTCTGTTTTTGTAGGGCTGCCCCTGAAGGCTGACCCAAATAAGCGAAAAGCCCACGTTAATGAGAAACGGGACTTCTGCCTGCAATAACTAACTGTAGGTGTGCTGAATCTTAAGTAAACAGGCCGAGCCTGGATGGGCTGGTGCCGTTCCACGTGGAATAACAGTTTTCTTTTCGCATAGTGCTCCCCGTCTTTACCACACTCAATGCGAGGCCTTTCATGTTTTAACACCTTGGGCTTCTGAAGAAGGCCAGCTTGCCTTTCCCCTTTCCCATGAGGCTGAGGCGCATGACTTTGCTCTGTGTTCGGACGTTGGTGGTAATTAAGGGGGCGGAATGCGCCTCATATTTAGACTGCGTGACTTGCCTGGACGTGTTCATTACTCCACGCGCCGCCTGGCGCTGGGACTGCAGTCATGGCGCCCACGTGCCATTTTTTTCAGGGGTCTAATTCTTTGGCAAAAGAATGAGGTGCAGAGCATTTGGGTGGGAAAAAAGGCCATAACCATGCCAGAGACTGGACCACTTAGTGCATCCAAACACCATTCTGACTAGGTGACCGATCGGTTCGTCTCAAATTGGATGAGGTGTCTCAGTCAGGTCAATGCTATAACACAAGAAGAAAAAAAATAAAGAGTGGCGCAAATACATTTTATTAGGTGTAAGTGAATTATGATAAAAAAAAATTGAAAGTATCAATCCAAAGTCTAATTCACCAATCAAAAATCCAAAGTACTGTAAATTTACATAATTTTATTTTTTTGCTAATAATTTGACAATATCCGTTCACATGGTCACCAGAAATTCCTCTAAATCAAATGGAATTAGGATTGGTCACCCCACCTTCTAACTGGCCATTTAACATCCGAAATGTGAAAGTTTTGTTGTTGTTGTTGCAGTCAGTTCAAGTGAACTGGGAGTTCTGATCAGCCACGGCTCGCAGGAGGGAAAAGGGGTGGCGCAGAGCGTAGGGGGGACGACGACAAAAGAAATATCCACCCCGGTCTTGCATTGCAGACACAGGCTCTCAGCCTGCCCTGCGTCCAATCCAATCGCTGCTTTCATGCTGCTTGCAGCATCAAAGCAACGTTAGGATTGGAAGGAGCACCCAGCAAGAGCGCTCTGAGGCAGAGTGGGGGCCTCTGCCTGCTCTCTCCAACTCGGCATTGCGTTGCTCGGTTGGAGAGAGCCTAGTGCGCATGTATGTTTGGTCGGCCCGTGCCGCCCGGTCAAATATACATGCGCACTCAGGGGGAGTGTTTGTGCACTCCCCCTCTGTTCCTGTCACACCCATGATACACCAAAGTTTATTATGTTTTTACTGTTTTACTGTAAATGCTTTGCAGCTACTGCTCTGGCGGGGGGCAGAGGAGGGAGAGTGAGGGCAAGGCTCCTGGTTCTGATCAGCAATTAACCAATCAGAAGAGTTTTGCATTGCTAATAAAAACATTTGATTGTCAACTGACTCAGAATGAACACAATAACATTCATGAACACTCACAATGCAGACTGAGCAATTAGAGTTTATGAACCTGAATATCCGAAATCATTCAGATGTCTGAATGAATACGAATCCTTCAATACTTAGTTATTAGAGAAAATAGGTTCAAGGTGGGAATCCTGCAAGGACCGTTTTCATAAAAATTATAATATGGACTTCTTTCACAGTCATTTTTTATCATATCAACTCTTGTCTTTCTCATTCACAAGACACGACATGCTTTTAGAAGCTTCTATTTCTTGTGGTTGGTGCTTGGAAGTTGGGTAGATATCTACATTCATGACAAGAAATGGCGAGAGTAGTCCTTCCTGGCTCTGAGTTAGGTAACAATGGCCTAGATCTACAAAGTCCCTTTGCGGTCATGAATCATGTGATTTACAAAATTACACAAGGTGTAGCTCCAAACATATTTTCTTAATGTACACAAGACCTATTAAGAGTCAGAAAAATCTTTTCTGGCTCATAAAAGGACTTTTGAAATCCTTTCCCAAACGCAAATAGGAGGAGACATTTCCACCCACCCCAGTTCACAGTACAGGGCAATGGGTCCGCCTCCTTCAGTGTGAATGACAGCATTTAGCTACTTTACTTTTCGCTTTGTATAACGAAAACTCAAATACTAACCCATTAAGTAGTCCCTTTCAATATACCCTTAACTCACTGTACACCACTCTCAGTGGGCACTCCCCTCTACTTACCTGTGTGCTTAATCGAGTGCAGTGTTCATAGGGTTGTGAGGCTGTTGATTGCACACAATAGCCTCACTGCAAACAGGTGAAGAGACGTGAAAAGCACCTTCTGAGGCATTCCCCACTTCCATGTGCCGATTGGCCTACACGCGTCAAACGTTTATTTCTAGGCCTTTATCTCGTTCCTCGTTCTCATCTATGCCGTTAGGAGCTTCTGTGCCCTGGGTGTTTGACCTCCCTGAGCAACAGTCGGTCCTCGACATGAAGCCGGCATAAGCACACCAGGTATAGAACCAAGAACAGAAGCTCTGGCCGCGGTGTAGTGTATGAGCACAGGCATAATTTAGTAGTTTCTCATCTCTTGAGTGTTCACTGCTATTTATAAGCTGCTTTCTCTAATCCTGCCGTACATCTGTATAACTTATTTTTCTGGAGAACATGTCCGATGTACATCACCTCTTCAAACCTTCTGCAGTGACGGAATCCACGAAGGATGGTAATGCAGTAGCTGGCCCTAGTGGACGTATGTGCCAGTAGACATAAAAGGAAGATTACTGAGCACAAACGTGGAGAGAAATTGGACAGCCACGAAGGTCCTGGATAGTCTTTTCAGCACAAATCATTCCAGAAACCTCAGAAAAGAGTTCTTTGAAATACCATTCCATTAGTTTTATTACACTTTATAATTTGTGTAGGTCAAAGAGAATTGCTTACTAAGGTATTGATCTACAGAATATTTTACTCTTATGTAATATAAATATTTACAATTTTAATATATTACATAGGCAGGTGTTATTAACAGTGGTTAATTTGTACATAAAAACATGGCGGTGCTCAAAGCTTGCTTCTGAAACTCACGGCTTCTGCAATTAAATGTGTGAGCACAGAATACTAAGGCAGTGTAATCCTAAAGCCATCTCGGGCCTCTTTATTCTATTAACAGCTACTCCCTGCTCCTTCAGCTCACTCTTGCAGCTTTCTGCTTTCTCCCTTTGGGACACTTTTCTGTCTTTTTCTTCCTCCTTATTTCTCATTACTGTGTTTTACTTGCAGTAAATGCCTGATGCAAAAACCACCGGCTCAAATTAAGCACTGCTTCTTAACCTTTTTTCTGCTGCAGATGTGAAAGGACTAAACATAAGCAGACTTTTGTTGTGAAAAAGGGAAGCATTCAACCTCTTTGAGTGTTTATAGAAACTGTGGGATGTATTCATGGGGAAGTCGTCATGCTGGGCTGCCCTACGCTTATGTGAAATAGCAGGAATGTACTGTATTGATGCAATACAGAGCATTCCTATCTTTTCCCCCTGCCCTGGCACACAATTGGCTGCCTAGCGCCAACACAGACACCCTTGCACAATGGTGTTGCATGCAGGATTGTTTTTGTGCATGAAGGGGTACCTTCCTGTACAAAAACAATCCTGAGAGGAGTTTTCATCTTTCTATGTGTGTTGCAGCACTCTTTCATAGAAAGAGGTAGGAAATGTGGAGAAATACAAATATTACTCCTCATTATGCCTTCCCTGGGTAGGCGTAAATGTTTTAGTGCTTCCCCAGGTTTATGTGATTAAGTAAATATGGGGCAGCATCAAAACCCATGGGTGTTGCACAGGAAAACCCACGGAACGCCTCCCTGGTGCAGAGTAAGGCAATGCAGCGTCGCGCGCTGGTTTATTCTACTCCATATCTTTGAGGCCATTCAAAGCCACAGAAAGTGGGGGTTTGTGGCCTCATAGATATGGTTGAGAGGTTTGCGCTGCTCGAGCATCATAAAAAGTGACGCTCCGGCGGCGCACACCTCTCTTAAATAAGCCTCTGTATCTCAGACAAGCGCTCTGTTTGTGCTCATTCTTGTCACTCAGCGAAAACTGTTAGAGGACCGGTTTAATTGAAGCTAACTGCATCCTCATGTATCATGTGCACAGTTTTGTTTTTATAGTGGCAAGCCTTGCTTCGAGCACTCTGCTGAATAGTATTTCTGCCTGAAGGCAGAATTAAAATGTTTTCCACGTTCCACAACCAAACATTTTTTTTGTTGACTTTGATGTAAAGCCGTTGGGTAGGGTATTAGTTGCAGAGACGTGTAAATCCTGAAAGTTGCAAGTTTGAATCGGAAACAGGATTTGTTAAGTAGGTTATTTAGCATTTATGGTGCCTAATTCTGACGATGGAAGAAAAGGTCTACCCAGCTAGTACCAATTGCATTTTTGTTTGCCAACAGCTGCAACACCAGAGCAACATGTGCAGAATTCCTCTGCGATGCAAATTGACAACATTTAGGGTCACATGTACGCATATTTGGAATTGAGATTCCCTAATTGCGATTCCATTTGAATCACAATTAGGGAATCGCAATTTTAAATGTAAGAAACTACGTTGAGGTTCTTTTGCAATTCCCGGTGGGTCGCAAATAGACCTATCACATTAATTTGCGAGCCACCGGCAATTGCAAAAATCACAGGGATGGTGGCCTGCTGGTGTTAGCAGACCACCATGTCTGTGATTGCTTCTAAATAAAGCAATCTTCTTTTTTTAAATGCAGCCTGTTTTCAAGGGAAAACAGGCTGCGTTCAAAAAAGAAAACAAATGAAACATTTCAGTTTCATTTTTTAAGAGTAGACAATGTTTTCACATGCATTCACACAGGGAAAGGGGTCCCCCCCCCTTTGCGAATGCGTTAGCACCAAGTTGAAATTGGTGCTAACTGCGATTGTTTTGCAACCGCATTCACGGTCACAAAACAATCATACATACCATTTAGATTAAGTATTAGGCAAGGGCCCCCTGAACATGCCCCTTCCTAATGCCGAATCGCAAAACCCAAATTGCGATTCGGTAATGAGTTACCGAATCGCAGTTTGGGCTTTGCACATCCCAAAAAGCATTTTTCTAGTTGCAAACGGGCCGATTCTGCAAATCAGCCCGTTTGTGACTAGAAAAATGCTTTGTACATGTGGCCCTCAATGTGTACTTTATCATATTTGGGAATGTTGAACATCTTCAAAAGTTTTTCCAGTTCAGGAACTGCAGTAGTCATGTAGGTTTTGCAGGTGGAACATCGTGGGCGCTGGTTGCAAGATCTCTTTACAAGGCGCAGCACTGGCCACGTTGTGTTCTCCAAGGGCAAGTTTATAGAAAATCTCCTTGTTAAGTTGCAGCATGTGAACTTCTTCTTTTTCCAGTAGGTGTAGAAGCCCACTTCTGACATGTGACTTATGTCACTTTGGCATGTGACACGTCACAGCATGTCACAGATTTCTGACATTCTATTTCATGTTTATGTGTGCCAAAAACGTTCAAGGCCGAGCCAATGTGTGATTTCCAAAGAGATCCACTTTTACGTGGTGATGATGCTGTGACATGCTATGGCATGTGTCAGAGTGGGGCTCCAAGCCCTTCTTACTTTTTCTGCACTTTTAGGGCAGGCACTTGTTCATTGCTGGCTTGGGACTTAAAATAGCCCTTTGTCAGCAAGGATTCCCAGATCGCAATAGGTCAGATCCTTCCATTTATATTGTACCCTATCTCTCTGTCTGACCCGTATTTCTCAGTGAAAAGGTAGCAACTTCTGCTGAGGACCACCAAAATGTTTCCAATACATTTTGTTAGGCATCTAAACCGAGTCCTTGTATCGTGCCTAGTGGGCCCTGTCACAAAACCTCAATCCAGAAATGTGTGGGCTCTTCCTTTGCCTAGCCCAAGTACCCTCTAAAGAGCCCACTTTGACACCTGAGTTGCCCTAGGAGACAGGGTGAGGACATGCTTAGCTTTTCAAAGCTTTACTGACTCCTGGGCTTGTCCCCTTTGTAGGCTAGCCTTACTACTTTTTGTTTAAAAAAATGTGTTTTGGAGCCGTGCAAGCTTCTTGTAAAACAATAGTAACTGTGACAGAGTAAGGAGTAGATTTTTTTTCCTGTGCACAAAACCCTAGTGATTGTGCTAAGTATTTCCATTAACACACACTGATAGCATGCATAAAGTATAGAGTTCCATGAGGCCCAGCTCGAAGGTCAAGTTGCTTCGAAATATTGTAAAATATCAGGAATGATAGGCAGATTAGTTTATAAACAATGGGGAAAAAAAAGGACTCTTTGCACATTTTTAGCACAAGAGAGCTTCGGTCAATGTCAAAATAAGAATTCCTTCTTAGTTCCCTTGCAGTATACACGCACACTGTTTTCCTTAACTATCTTTAGAGTCAAAAACTGAAAACTAAAAAACATGTAAAGGTTTGGGAAAAATCTACATTGTTTTTGGAGTTTTCTAATTCTAGTGCTCTGAAACCGATACCTTTACTCACTCTCTCCTAATGGGTTTTGGACAGAAGTCCCACAATCTCTCAACTTGTTTCTCTTACAGATAGCTTTCTTCTAGAATATTCAGGAATGAAGTACTAATAATATGCATCGGCTGTGAGAACATGTTGGTGGACACAAGTTCTGTTTTTAATGGGTATGTTTTATACAGTGTATGTCTGTGAGTAAACCTGACTTACTTCTGAAAAAAAGTCCTATTTACTCACAGATAAAAAGCTTTGTGTGTCTGGCTTGGTGTGAGGTAGTTTGTGACAGTACATACGAGCTGATTGATTGTGTTAATCGAATGCTTTTAATAAAGTGGCACACTAATTTTTAGAATTTGAGGATAGAGATGTACGTTTCAAGTATCCATCGTTCTGTCCTGTTTGTGTCACTTGTGTGTAAGATGGAAAAGTTTTGCGTGTTATGTCTGGGCCCCATTTCTTATTGCCCAGGTTGCAGTTATGCATGGTACTAGTACCACAAGTTTAGGGATCAAAAACACCAGCACCACAACCACATGGAATAAAAAACGTGGGCACAGTCTAGAAGCACACAGAAAACGTTTGCGAAAAAACATGGCACAAATAGCTTGTAAGCAAGCATGCCTTAATCTGCATGTATTTGCACGAGAGCCAAACTTTTTGGCTTTATCAAACAGTAGCCAAGATGTTTTGTTTTTATGTGTTTCCCACAAAAAAAATGCAGACGTATGGGATCTTTCCTGTTCAGATTGTGCGTCCACCCTCCACAAGAGAAGGCAGTGGGTCAGCTGTTGTCAACATTTGGCTCTCCATACTGTGAGTGATATAATTTTGCTGGAGCACAATGTCCACGTGTGCCTAAAAGTAGTCTCCTCCAGTGCCAGGAACTTGTGTGACAATGCATCAGTTAAAAAAAATATATTATTTGAATTTTTTTCTCTTTTGTGAGGGCCTCACAGCATCACGGACACTGCAACAGGTACCTTATCGCCGCCTGCAGTGTGCTACATCCCAGGCAGGCACCTGTACACACACACACATACTGATGGCCACCTTTGAGTAGTTTTGTAATGCTTCATTTAAAACCAGTCAACGTAGGCCACCCATGTGTGCATGCATGAAAAGGCAACCCACTTCAAATGTTTTTTTAAATATTTTTTTAAAAACATTCAAAGATGTCCACCCATGCCTGTGTACAAACAAATGGATGGTCGTTTTTTAATGCTTTTGGTAATGGTTTAGTAAATACTTTAAAGATGGCCACCTATGCACATGCATGCTTTGGCACAACTGGGCAGCCATCTTAAAATATTTTTTGACAATATATATCAAATACCATTGCAAGATTACTGTCTGTGGGGCCACACAGATGCAAGGGTTTGTTATCTTTGAATGGCCTTTGGTACACTTTGGACTTTAGTATACTTTACTACAAATCATTCTAAGGAAACAAAGCAGCAAAACCAATAGCTCATAATCTAATCCAGACTGACTGGCCAGCCAATGCGTGTTATCCCATGATAGAAATTGGGTTTCTGGTTGGCTAGGGTATGCACCTCAGCCAGGCAGAACCCACCACTCTACTCAGGGTGAGTCGGTTACACACCAAAGATAGAATGTGCTCACCCTCAGTAGCTTGGCACAGAGCAGTCAGGTTTATCCCAGGAGCAGTTGCGTAACACACTCACACCAGTGATACAATAAATACACCACAAAAGAGAATTCACACAGACTTGTAGAAAATAAATCAAATAACTTTGCATATGTAATGCCATCACTGTAGGAGGACCCTGTATTCGGTAATGTAATATAACAGCATCATAAGAACAGTAATTGCTGGGGTCCTGGAAACACAGGAAGCATATAGTTAGTACACATGATGCTAGTGACCAGCTCACAGGATGAAACCCTTGACTAGTGTCATGCAAGCATCCACCTGGTGGCAGCCAGTCATGAAACGTATATAATTAGCGTAGGTGCTGCAAGTCAAAAGATAACCAATGTGCAACTTAGGCCAGAGTAAAACACATGGGTCACCACCAATCCTCAAAGGCACATAGGGCATAGTGCACCTAATACTGTACTCTGAATACCCTCAGCAGTGCCCCCCGATCCACAGCCTCTGCCCACAACCTCATGAGGGGATCGCACTGGTAGCTCCAGCGGGGTCGAAGAAGGGGGCACACACACACTGCAAGTTATAGAGGTGGACCTCCCATGGTCTCCCCCGCTTGCTGAATTATCCTGGCAGCTGCCCACGGTGGCTGCTGACCCAGTACCTGGTGTCCTGGCTGGGACCGGACTGGTGGTTCTACATCGGTAGGGCCAGCTCCACTCAGAGCCTCAGGGAGATGATGGAGGCTCTTTGAACAGTCGCAGAGCCAACGTCGCAAGTTTGGGGCAGCTGGGGAAGCACTCTGGCATTCCACGCTTGGTCTCTATGAGGCAGCAAACTCGAGGTAAGGCTGGCTTACTCCTCTTTGCTGGAGGAGTGGGCCCCTATTAGGGGGATCCTTTCCTGACAATGTTGTTGCTCATGGTAGGGAGGGCGATTCTGTGGGACAGCATTTGCCTATCTCAATGCTGCACGTCGTGGCCCCCTCACCAGACGGGCTGTCCTGGGAGATCCAGCCACTGCTGCTTGGTGGCAATCATGGAGCGCCTAATGCGCACTTATTTTTAAATAACCCAAGTTAAGAACCTATCCAGGACCTTGGTGGCCAGGTTCAGGAATTTTTAAAAATCAATGCTTACCACACGCTGAACTTGAAAAGCCTCGGGCTGTGATCTGCTGGAATTGTTAATTCTGGACCCTCCATATCTTCATGCATAACTTGTAAGTGGGGTGTTAGTCTCAGCACCATTTATTGAAGGATACTGGTTTTCCACATTGTGCTTTAGTGATAAGTCACCTCTGTGTTAGACCTGGCCCTTTGTCTCTTGCGTTCATCGGATGAATTGCATTCTGGACGTATAACTGCCCAACAGACTGTAGCTCATTGTCGTGCAGTGTTTCAGTTTCACTGTTGGATTTTTGCAAATATACCTAGTTACTCATCCAATTGGTTTGCTTTCTGTATTTCGGTTAACTTCTGGCCATCAATATGCATCTGTACATTCCTGTAGCCTGAGGTAAGCAGTGGGTTTGTATTGGCTTTCTTCTGTCTTCGCCTGCATTTCAAGTTCCTCGCTTTTATTTACAACAGGCCTAACATTGCTACCTAAACAGATCCTGGATTCCCTTTTCTGTTATTCTGTTGTGTGATGTTTCAGTACCCACAGTTCTTTTCTCCTTCCTGTCACTCTCCTTCGACGCATCAGACCACTCCATTGCTTCGAAGTTTTCCTGCAGAAGGGGTGATGGCTACAGAGGACTCCATAGGAGCTGAAGCATTATTAAAGAAGAGGGTTAGCCTCCCATCCAAGCCAGGGTTTACTGCCTGTGTGTGCATTTGGCTTGGGCGAGGCCTCCTCGTCCTTGACAGCGTTTAAGGAGGCAGCAGTCAGGAATGATATGTATGGGTAAGATGGATGGAAAATGGAGTGTTTACCTATATGATGAACAAAGAAGTCACTCTTGAAATGATGGCAAGTATATGGTATTAACTTCAGTCTGCACGCATTCCATAAACGGTGCTGTCACGTAGGATTATAATACAACTAATCTGCTTGGCCGGAAGTAAGGCTTGTATTGGCAATGAAAGCTAATGTTCCCTGCCAAGTGATTGGCTGCCAAGATTGAAACATTCCAAAGCGTTCACCAATTAGATAAAGACTCAACGTCAAAGACTTACCTATTGTGTGGGCCAGTTTCACAATGACATTAACACTTTGATAAATAATGTCCTTTTTCATTACCCCTCTGGTTTCTGTATTCAGACATTGACTTGCTCCCAGGCTAAAAACATAAGCCTTAGTGAGTTAGAGAAGTTACGTGTGTCCACTCTACACTCAATTCTACTATCTAATGAGAAAACCCACATCGTTTGTAATTTCTTAGGTGGCTCTTTCCATACAATATCTCTGTAATTGTCCGTCCTTTCTGATGATATCATAGGTAGTGGAAGCCAATCCAAAAGATCAAATACACTTATGATGTTTATGTGATAGTGGATTTGCTATCCTTAAGTGGAGTGTTTATCCATTTATTATCATTTAATTTTTATTTACTTCTAAGATAAAAACCTCATTGAAATACACTTCAAAAGGAGTGTTGCAATGTGGTAAAGTTGCCACAAACATTCCACACATTTATCTATTTACTTGAGCGCACTTAAACACAAAGTGCTTGCCTTAGTTTATCAACTTCTACCCACAATGTAGAGTATTGTAAGAGAACACGCTGTTGAAGAAGATTTGGAGATGTTATAAGTCATGTCAGGTAACCTGACATGTCTTTGACCCTCCCAAGCTCCAGTGGCATTTAAGAAGCCCCATACGTCTGGCCATATGTGTTGATATGTAAAATTAGTCCCATATTTGTTGGTCTCTGACAAGTCATTAAACATGGAAGCCAGAAGTGTACTTCTCCTGACTTACTGTGTTGTACTGTATTTTGATTTTAGAATGAATTTATAGTTGAATCCCAAATTGCTTCTGTAATTAATTTTCCCACTGTTTGTTTGCAGGTTTCTGCAGGATAACGTATGGATAACCTACTGAAGGCTCTGCCTGATGACCAGGAGGAACAATGATGCAGTGCTCGCACAACCATATCATTTCTAGAACTGTGTTTATCTTTTACACTTTTCTAAAACTGAAAGCTTTGGTTCCTATTTTCTGGGATGGTTTGACATCACCCTCCATATCACCGACCGTTAATAAAACACACATCTTCACAGCTTCTCACAAACAGCGAGTGACTTGGTGTCTGCGAACCAACATGTTAAACAATGGTGTCTGTCAAAGGATTATCTAGAACACTGAATGGAATGCTTTCTCTTCCAGCCCATCCCACTCCCCAAGGAGCATCTTGGATTTAAAAGAAGTCTCAGCTCTTCTTCAGAAAGGGTGCTTTGAGGGAATCGCATGGCTACCAGATCAAACATTCTGATGTTGCATGTTGATGGGGCAGAAAAAGCTCACCTTGATGTTTTTGCAAGGGTGTAAGAAAATATGTCAGTACTATTTTCACCTCTACTAAATGAAGACTAAGGCCCGTATTTATACTTTTTTAGCGCCGCATCTGCGCCGCTTTTTGACGCAAAAGCGGCGCAAACTTACAAAATACAATTGTATTTTGTAAGTTTGCGCCGCTATTGCGTCAAAAACTGACGCAAATGTGGCACTAAAAAAGTATAAATATGGGCCTAAATTTGGTGAACCGTTTGAATCAAACAGGTTTGCATGCAGTTTGTGATAATTTAATTTAATTTCTGATGCCCCATAATACTGATTATGCTAATGTGTGGCACGTCTCCATTACATCATGCCTATCTCTTCATTGGTATACTGTTTCCTGTCTAGAACAACACACATTTTTTATCGCAATCATCAGGACATTGCTAGTGTATTTTTGTTGTTATTCAGGAATGAGCAATGCATGACCTTTGTGATTTTTAATAATCATAAGGGGAATTCCTCTCATCTGGTCACGTTGCAAGAATCATGAAAGCACAGAAGCAGCCCATTTACATCATGCTGGGACACACTACAATCTCCAGCAGGGTTCGAGGGACAGCAACATCAAGAAGCCCATCCTACCTCCCTGACTTATGCATTGTACCCTCTGAAAGTTCCCGGAGCAACTTGAACTGTCGTTTTGTGGTTAAGCAATAAAAGTGGTTCCTTGCGTTTACATTTTGTTGCAAACTCCTATTGTACTTGCAGTAACCTGGACTTGATTAGTGGCCAATCAAACGACTAATAAATGACCAGAAAAAAATAAAACATGGGCCAGCAAAGTGCCTGCTTATGTGTAATAGCTTACATTTGCCATGGGGATATTTGTGGTCCTTAGTATCATATCTTTGTTTAGTGAAGCCTAGTAAGGTAGTTAACTTTAACTAACAGGACCTTTTTCATTTGCTTTCTCTATGCTTATGATACCCACTTCTCATACACACATACTTACACTGACACACGTCCGGCTTTTTCACATTAATGTCCACCTGCCATATTCCATAATTGTTCAATCATAGAGACGGAAAGACTTCGATGCAATTAGCAGCAAGCTACCACTTTTCTCTTAGCATCTGGTAAATGTGAATTTTAATAGTTGCATCCATGAGTCACTGGTACAGAGTAAACAGCGACCACTTTCTCTCTCTGTGAAGGCTTCCCAGCTCACTCAAGAATCACTAGTACAACACAGAAGACCAGACCCAACCTCAAGCTAACGCCTTACCTCCATCCCAGCCCCTGCCCCCAAAGGCTGTCAAAGCTGCAGCACACAATCTCTGACAGTTTTCAAGACACAGTCTTGCACCAATACAGGTCAGGTCCGACCACTTTATTCAGAAAACTGTGCTAGTCACCCATCTGTGGAGGTGAGCAGTGCCACCCTACAGACCAGCCCCTTTTGCTTGGAAGCAGTGATCCTATGATTTGCTCCCACCACAAACTGAATGATGCTCAATCACACTTTAGCATCCTCCATAGTGGCTATCAGCCGTATCATTATCCCACATGTCAAACTGTATCATTTTGGGATGCATTATCAACCATGATGCTAGTCAGAGGCCACTTTTGATTCACTTTTCCATGAAAAATGGTATTATGTACAGCATACCTACCTGTAAAATGCTGCCGGGCTCAGTGACCCTTTGAATTAGTGGCTTTTTGACTGTTGCTACCTGCCTAGATCTGCCCATGGTATGGCGGCCACCCCCACCACTGCCCTACTGTGCCAGGCCAAGTTATTCATGGTTGTTTTCACTTAAAAAAGCTTTAGCTCTCTTATGTTGAAGAACTTTTGGTAATATAATGAATATAATGCTGAGGATTACTATGACAGCTCATTTTATAAGTCATTCTTCTGACCTTCAGAAGAATCACTCTTCTGTATGTTGCATGTGACATGGAAAGAAGAGAATACATGGTTTAGATTGAAAATCTTAGTAATAAACAAGAAGAAGCATGTTCCTATATTTTTTTTATGGACAGCTGGTGAAACAGTTGCCAAAACCACATTTTCTTGAAACGCCCATTGAACTGTGAGGCGGTTGTATTAGACTGTATTATAACGTTTGTATGGGGCTTACATGTGGTGCATTGGGATATGCAAGTAAGCAGACAAACCTAGCATGTTCATGTCCTTGCCTAAGTCAAAACAGTAGAGCCTGCTTACTATCTTGCCATGTGTTGGTTCGTTTACTCTATAAGTGGTTTGACTGCCTGTGACAACCAATGTCATGATTAGGACTGTAAAATGTCTTTTGTCGCAGTTATTGCCAAGGCACATGTTCATATTTATTTTGTAACACACACACACACCAGTACCTGTTTAACTTAGGTATAATTCACTCCGTTTCTGTTGCCATGCAGAGGTACCTCAGATTATCTACCACACAATATTGTGCTACAAGAATATCGTAGCAAGAACAGTAACAGCCAAATATTGTGTAGATAAACGTATATAGGTAAATATAGATTTGCTATTCTAAACTTCATATCTCCATGCCTTAAATATATTTATTGTTAAGGGGCATAAACGTGGAATTGTGTATAGTAAATCAATAACTACCTACTTTAAATTACGTTCATAATATTTTTGCTGTTGATATTTTTGCTACGCTATTTTTGTATCACAATATTTAGGATGTGATATTCTGACAGTAAACCGCGATGCAGGCTGGATATAACACAAAAGCCAAGAATCAACCAGTGTAAATTATTGGAGCAGGCTTAACTCTGGCATTAGCTGAAACACATCCCCTAAGACATACAGCCAGTCACACTGCCAGCTCGTTGACACATGCTCCACACAAACACGTAGTTAATACCCCGAATGCCAGGTTCTACGTGCTCCTGAGTCTGAGTATTTCTCCACTCAGCTTACCTAATACAGGTTAGGCAGAGTCAATCACCCGCAACAACTCTGCAATGAACTCTGTAAAATCAACCGTGATATGGGGTTGGATCTCAGTTTGCATGAGCCACTGCCACTTGCAGCTCAAGCGTTAAGGTTGTCCAATGGGCACTCTTCTGGGGTATCCTCTGAGGGAAGAACAGGCTGAAGACACAAAGTTCTGCATCTAAAAGCTCTATGAGGCCAAGTAATTGGCGGGTGCGCCCTATATTACAACATAATAATGCAAGGGTGTGCTAAGACAGAGTTTTCCACCCTCTCTATTGTTCTCCAGAGGTGACAGGGTTTGCACGTTTCCAAAGTAGTCCTTGGGGAACTATTGTCCTCTGTCCCGCCAACTGATGACTTTACTTCATATCTTGCTTTAAATATTCACTCATTATAGTAACAAAAACCCATCTGATAGAACAGACAGAAAGGTAAAAAAAACACATTTAAAAAATACACAACCTCAAAAGAAAACTTCGAGGCTGTGCAATATTTATTCGTGGGCTGCAAATCTCCATACCTCATTCCTACTTTGAAAATATTATTTTGTAATCCCACTTCCTTTATGCACATCTTTAGCTACTTGGCATAGTTCACCTTCGCTAGTAGGGACAGAAGGCAGCCAGTCACATGACCCTGCCCTTCACCCAGACAAGCGAGAGTTAATGTGCTTGCTGGACTGGACACGTATCCCTCTATTTTGAAGCATTTTGGAAAGCAGTGCTAGCTTTTGTGGCCAGCAGGAGAGGACATGCCTCCAAGGAGCATAGGCCACCATGTTATTTTTGGATTTAGCTTGCCTGCGAATTAAAGTTATATAAAAATGTGAACTGCTTAAACGTCAAAATCGATGTTAGTTTAGTTTCCCTTTCCTCTCATAATATTTGTATTATGCAAAAGAGATGAAGGTAGACGTCTCCAGACCGGACCAGTCCAAGACAGTGCAGAATCTTCTTTTTTGGGATTTATTTACCATTTTTTTTCCCATCCCGTGAGTCCGACCTTGTCTCCTTGCCAAGGCTGCCTGTGCTGCTTTGCATGAAGAGGGAGTCCAGAGAGCGATTGCCAGTGACTCTTTCATCAGATAATCAGTTTTTTATCGACTATCGGCCTCATTACAAACAGGCTTTAAAATGGTAGGGGATCCTATTACATATAGTGCCTGAGTGGCAGGATGGTCATTCACGCCCGCTTTGTGCACCACCGGGGCACTTTGGTATCACAGAAGAGGTAATGATAGCGCTGGCGCAAATGTAGCGCTAGTGCTATCTTTAAGGGGCTTTCCCTCATTTGCATGGGGGCGTGATCCTACGCAAATAAGGTAATCTCTTTGCCTCCACACCGTATTATGGACGTGGGTGCAAAGGCAAAGAAGCCATCAGGAGGCTCATTCACCATGCTCCCCAAAAAGTTAGCACTCTGTCAGTGCACCCTCTAAGGCAGGGGTGTAGGAGACAATACATTTCTGGGGGGGACAGGGACAGCCTTGGGGGACTTTCAATCAACCCTATACAAATCGCCCGTTGTTTACGAACTGCAGGCTCCGATAAATATACACAATCATATATATATATATATATATATATATATATATATATTGGAAGTGAAATAGGGAGAAAGGAAGGCATGTTTTCACAGTCTGAAAGTATCTTTTATTGTTATTTACATTCACAAAGTAATTAGCTCAAATGTGAAAATAACATGTTGATTAACCTTGCATCTTCATGCACCAAGCAAATAAAGGTAGGAGGGTAAAAAGGAAGAACATACTCTTTGCGCCCCACACCCATCATGCCCTTCGCCTCATGCCAATCGGAACCGCACTGGAGAGATCAAAAGCGATTAGTTACAACAGTTGTAAACTGTGCTCGGAAACCATAGTTCTAATAACACTTCTGCTCCTTTGTGTGATCTTGGGAAGCTCAGCTCCACATCAATCATAACTAGGAGCATTTCAACTGCAGAAGCTCTTGGAGTTACAGGCTATATAAACATGGATTCTCTAATCTCTGTATAAACTACACTCACTAATTTCTTTAGAAACGGCTGTTTGTGATGCACCAAGTCACTGCGTGTAAAGAAAAGACATTCACTGATTATAAAGAAAAGACATCAGAAAATGACTATGATAGGGTTATTACAGTCGAATTCTGACATTACATTGTCTTCTGCCAGAGCTAGTAGCCAAGGTAAAAGGCAGATCAGGTCACAGAGCATAATTAATGCAGCTGTTTAAAGCAAAAAAATTGAATGTTGCTTTTCTTTCTTCTGCTGTACTTTAATAGCTTGGAATGACAGAAGCTATGCACTAGGGTTTTAAGTGGTTTGTGGGAAAGTTGGTGGTGTGACCATGTATTATATGGGGTAAAATACCCCCTGTGTACATAAGGATATTGCAAGTCACCTTAAAGTTCATACCTTATAAACAAGCATTGGCATAGCCAATAGGTGTCGCCTATACAAGTTATATTGCCTTTGCCAATGTGTTTTAGCCATGCTGTACACTAGTGAGACTACTATTCAGCATGGCTGAAAGTTAATGGCATAAAGGAGAATGATGTGTCACCGACTGGTGTGGCGTAGTATCATGGAGTAAGTAGAGTGTCCTAGAATGGAGCAGTAAACTAACTTTAAAGGAACAGGGGTCCCTTGAATAAAATGCAACACCACTCCCATAAACAATGATATTAAAGTAGTATGCAAATGGAATGTTTTATGCATTTATTCAATCAAAATATAAAAGATCAAATGTAGTGGGAAAACATCAACAGGGGAAATCGAGAAAGACTGGTATTCGGGCATTACACAAGTTATCTGGATGACCCAATGTCACCAATTACAAGAAAAATGTAAAAAGTAACCTATATAGTACAGTGGTATGGGGGAGGCTGGCCTGGTTTGTAGTGGGTACCTATGGTACTTACACCTTTATACCATGTCCATATATCCCTTATTAGTGACATGTAGGCAGTGTCTAGACGCCAGGCTCTCTAGGGGTAGCTGTAGCTAAGGCTTATCTAGGAGACATGCAAAGCTCATGCAATACCACTGTAGTTACACAGTACTCACACACATGAAAGAAAATACTAAGTGTTACAAAAATAAAGGTACTTTATTTTAGTGACACAAATGCCAAAAATACCATAGAGACTATACTCCCTTAGAAGGTAAGTAATACACCAATTATATACACTAGTATGCAGCAATAGCAATAAAAACAGTTAGAAAACAGTGCAATTAGTGAAAATCACAATGGTTAGAAATGGGCCTAGGGGAAACACAAACCATATACTAAGAAAGTGGAATGCGAATGCCGGTTTCCCACCTAGGCAAGTGTGGTGTGTACAGGGGCGCTGGGAGTATTAGAAAACACCAAAGGTAAGTAATAGAACCCACCTCAGAGCCCAGGAAAGCAGAAGTAAATCACAGTAACTTTCCTAGAACACACAAGAACACGAGAAAGAAGATAATGCAAGAACCAGAAGATACTTCAAGACACAAAGGGTGGATTCCTGGACCTAAAGACCTGTGGAAGAATGGGACTAAGTCCAAGAAGCACAGAAGAGTCCAGGGAGGACAGGAGCCCCTGCTAACCCGAATCAAGGTGCAAAAGAAGAACCACTGGTGAAGAACAACAGTCAGTACTGCACCCAAGAAGATGGATGTGGGTTCGTGGTTGGTGCACATGATAACCCACACCGGATAGATGATTGCAGTCTAGTTTGCATCGCTGGATTCCACCAACAAGCCTTGGCACAGGCAAAGCTCATGGTTAGCGGAAAATGGCCACCCAGGAGGAGGAGTCAGAGGGGGCTCTCAGCAACTCAGAGAGCCCACGGAATACCAGGCAGCGCACATAGGAGTCCCCAGCATGGGGACAAAGGAGTTGCAAAAGGAGGCCCACGCAGCACAAAAACAAAGGATCCCACGCCGCCAGAGAACGACTCAGGAAGCTGTGCATCTCAGGAAGGAGTTCTGGGGGCCGAAGGTACACGGTACACAAAGAACTTCATAGAAGGATGCCAACAAGCCTTGGCAACTGAAAAACACGTGGTGCACAGGAGTACTGTCTTGCGTGGGAAGGCAAGCTCTTACCTCCACCAAAGTTGGACAGTAGGACGTCAGGACCATCAGGACCACTTCAGTCCACCACCCGTGATGCAGGATCCATGCAACTCGTCAGGAGAGGGGACCCATGCAGATGGTCATCGTTGCAGAGAGGTGCCTGCTGAAGCAGGGGAGTGACTCCTTCACTCCAAGGTAGATTCGTTCATTCTTCTGGTGCAGACTAAAGACAGGCTGTCTTCTGAGGATGCATAACCGGGAAACAGTTGCATTTGCTGGCAAGAGCTGGAGATACAATGTTGCAGAAGTCGTCTTTGCTTCGTTGTTGCAGTTTGTGGAGTTCCTGGAGGGTCCAGATGCAGTTTCTTAGGTGAGAAAGTGAAGTAAAGGATGCAGAGTCTTGCAATCTGAATCTGAAGAACCTCTCAAAGGAGAGACCCTAAATAGCCCTGAAAGGGGGATTGGTCAGCTAAACAGGTAAGCACCTATCAGGGGACGGCTCTGACACCACCTGCTGGCACTGGCCACTCAGATGCTCCCAGAGTTTGCTGCCAACTTGGAATCCAAGATGGCAAAACCCAGGGACCCTCTGGAGGAGCTCTGAGCAGCACACCTGGGGTGGTGGTCCAGTTTCGTGCCAGAGCAGGGACTGGGGGTACCTGAACCGGTGTAGACTGAATTATGTAAGAAGGACACCAAATGTGCCCTTCAAAGCATTTCCAGTGGCCTGGGGAAGGAAGCTACCCCTTCCAAACCTATTTCCAAAGGGAGAGGGTGTAACACCCCTCTATCAAAGGAAAT
The DNA here is from genome assembly GCF_031143425.1 of Pleurodeles waltl. Lineage (NCBI taxonomy): Eukaryota > Metazoa > Chordata > Amphibia > Caudata > Salamandridae > Pleurodeles > Pleurodeles waltl. Next base: position 999,087,868 of record NC_090446.1, read on the forward strand.
CCTTTATTCTGCCTTCCTGGGCTTGAGCTTCTCAACCAACAGGAGGGCAGAAACCTGTCTGAGAGGTGGCAGCAGCTGGGGCTGCCTGGAAAAGCTCAGAAGGCTGGAATGGCAATACTGGGGGTCCTCTAAGGAGCCCCCAGAGTGCATGGAATCATACAACCAATGCTTGCAAAAGCCTTGGGGTATGATCCCAACATGTTTGATACCAAACATACCTATGTTCGGAGATACCATTATGTAGCTGGGAATAGATAGTGACCTATTTCCATTACACGTGTAAAATGGCATCCCCACACTCCTGAAGTCTGGGAAAATGGTCCTGGAGGTCGTGGGGGCACCTCTGCTAGTGCAGGGGTGCCCTCACACACAGGTACTCTGCACCCTGCCCTCAGGGCTGGAGGGCCTGCTATAGGGGTGACTTATAAGTGACCTGGTGCGGTGTAACTGCCAGTGAAAGGGTGCATGCACCTTTTCACGCAGGCTGCAATGGCAGTTCCGTAGAAGCCATTGCATGGGCTCCCTATGGGTGGCAAAACAAATGCTGCAGCCCCTAGGGATCTCCTGGAACCCCAATGCCCTGGGTACCTAAGTACCATATACTAGGGAATTATAAGGGGGCACCAGTATGCCAATCTTGGGTGAAATACTGGGTTACCAGTATGCAACAACCATAATTTAAGGGAGAGAGCATAACTACTGGGGTCCTGATTAGCAGGATCCCAGTAGACACACTCAAACACACTGGCAAACAGGTCAAATGTTGGGTTAACCAAGCTAGAAAGAGGCTACTTTCCTACAAGGTTAGCATCCACAATAGTGATTTACACGCTGTTATACACCCACTTTTACATGAATGATTCAAATAGTGAATCAAGAAGTCATTAGCTCATAGTACCTATGCTTATGCCAACTTATGTACAATATCACAAATTCAAGTCAAGGTACTTTGGCCAACGATATTTCGATCCCCTAGACAGGTATCAAGATCATCCTAAGCCTTCGTTAAGCTTGAGTTAAAAGGGTTACATAGTGCTTGTAACCAAAACGGCGAAGATAAATCTGACTCACGTCTCATATGAGTGACAAGGCAATCAATGGAGATCTGAATCTCTAATCAAGCGCCAATGCCATAAAGTAGTAGTAGAGTGGAGTAGTGTCACAGTGTAATAGAGTGGAGTGGCAGAGTGTCGTAGAGTGGAAAGGCATAAATAAGAGTGAACTGGAATAGAGTGAAGTAAAGTAACATGAACTAGCATAGAGAAAGTTGGGTAGAGTGTTGTTGAGCATAGTACATTGTTGAATAGTGGAGTGGCATAGAGGACTGTGCAGTGGCGTTGAGTAGAGTATCGTAGATTGAAGTGGCATAGAGTGGTGTGGAGTGGCATAGAGTGGAGTAAAGTGGAATGGAGTGGCGTACAGGGAGTTGTGTAGGGAGTTACAGAGTGGAGAAAGTGTTAGAGTTTAATGGAATAGAGTGTCAGAGTCTAGTATCATGGAGTGTAATGTCAGAGTGAAGTGTCATAGAGTGGAGTTGGGTGGTCTAGAGTGAAATGGCATAGAGTACAGTGGTGCAAAGTAGATTGGCGTAGAGTGTGGTGGTATAGAGTGCGTTGGTTTTAAGTAAAGTGGTGTAGAGTGCATTGATGAAGACAGCACTGGTTTAGCATACAGTGCAGTAGCGTAGAGTGGTGAAGAGTAGAGGGGAGCAGAGTGGAGTGGCACAGCATAGATTGCAGTGGTTCAGAGTGCTGTGTCATAGCGTGATACGTTGCATGGTAGAGTGGAGTGGTGCAAGGTAGAGTAGACTGGTGTAGAGTGCAGTGGTGGAGTCAAGTGATGCAGAGTAGAGTGGCATAGAGTGCAGTGGCATATAGTACACTGGTGTAGAGTGCAGTAGAGTGGCATATAGTTGAGTGGTGCAGAGTAGAGTGCTGTGGTGCAGAGTAGAGAGTAGTATAGTTCAATGGCAGAGTGCAGTGTTGCAGAGTAGAGTGTCATAAAGGGCAGTTGTGTAGAGTAGAGTGTCATAGAATGCATTGGTGTAGAGTAGAGTGGCATAGAGTGCATTGGTGTAGAGTGCAGTCATGTAGAGTGATACAGAGTAGAGAAGAGTGGCTTAGAGTACAGTGGTGCTGAGTAGAATAGAGTGGCATAGAGTGCAGTGGCATGGAGTAGATTGCTGCAGAGTAAAATATAGAGGTGAAGAGTAGATTGTTGCAGAGTGGAGCATAGTGATGTAGAGTGCAGTAGCATAGAGCGGTGCAGAGCAGATTGGAGTGGCACAGGGTACATTGGAGTGGTGCAGTGTAGATTAGACTAGCATAGCATAGAGTGGAGTTGCGTAGATTGCAGTCGCATAGAGGAGATGATTTCATCAGAAGTAGAGTGAAGAGCCTACAGTGGAGTGGAGTAGAGTAGATTAGAGTGCAGTGGTGCAGAAAAGAGTGCAGTGGGACAGAGTACAGTGGCATTGAATGCAGTGGTGCAGAGTAGAGTGGCGTGGAGTTCAGTGGCAGAGTGCAATGTTGCAGATTAGAGGGTCGCAGAGTACAGAGGTATATTGTAGAGTGGCATAGAGTGCAGTCACCTAGAGTGCTGTGGCGCAGAGTACAGTGGCATTGAAAGCAGTGGAATAGAGTGCTGTGGTGCAGAGTAGATTGGCATAGAGTGCAGTGGCATAGAATGCATTGGATTAGAGTAAAGTGGTGAAGAGTGTAGGGGTGTATTGTGCAATGGTTAGAGTAGAATAGCATAGATTGCAGTGGCGTAGTGTAGGGTGCTGCAGAGTAGAGTGGTGTAGAGTAGAGTGGTACAGCATAGATTGCAGTGGCGTAGAGTAGCACAGAGTGGAGAAAAGCGGTGTAGGGTGCAGTGGAATAGGGTAGATTGTTTCAGAGTACAGTGAAGAAAAGATAGAGAAAAGATAATATACTTCAATATGCTGAAGTATGCAACGATAACAACATAAATAATAACGCTAGACATAACGGCCCAAAATGAAATATGGCTTCTCCCTGTTAGCCACTCTATAATCAAACCCATTTATTACCTAGATAACAAAACATTAAACATAAATGTTAGAAAAATATACCCTTCTAATAGCTAAATTGTTGTGTGAAAAGGTAAAATCTGGGCCCAATCTCGACTTCACTGTTTCACCAACTGGTGTGATCTTAGGCAAATACAAGCATTGTGTTTCACAGAGTCTCCTTTCTAGCCTGCAGGTGTCAGGCTGAGTGGGACTCTGTTATCTCTTTAGATCTTGCTCAATGTCTTGCAGCTCCTCTTGAAGGCATCCTGCAGTGTTCCTCTTTAAGGCAGCAGGTGATGCAGACAGTAATCATCCAAAACTCTTTTCTCCTCCTCGTGCCCTTTATTCTTATGAGCACCCTTAATGCTCACAGGTGTGAACAGGACAAACAAAAGAGCAGAGGGCGCAGGGGGCCTCCTGACTCACCTTCATTCTGTTACCATCAGATTGGAGGATGGTCGGTACAGGGCTGTTATAAGTAGCGCTTTTGTGCGCTAATGGCCCTCTGAATAATAGACGTGAGAGGGGAAATTATTGTGTCCCCTTGTCCCCCCCACCTTCGTCCCCCGTGTCCCCCACCCTCCAAAATCTGGGGGGGATACATCCCCCGCGTCCCCCACACTTCCTACGCCCATGCTCTAAGGGCTCCCCTCTGGTGGGGGCTAAGGAAGTCCCATGGATTCCCCCAGACATACTCCTGCAGGTGTGCACAGTCACTAACTGCACCTACCTGCTGGGGATCTCTGTCCCCTCTCAAAAGTGTGCTTGGGCTCCGCCTGCACAGTGAAACATGGAGCAGCTTATTAAAGCAGCTGCTTCATAACTCACTGAATGACTGCCCCAGGGCAGCCCCGAGTTCACACCTGTCTTGAGGGCAGTGTATTCATTGTAATCTGGTGCACTGTTCATGTTTGCACCCGCACACCTGTTCTGTGGTGCAAACATAAACAATGCACCTGATACGTGATACAGCCCCACGTGTTTTCACCATCTGGAGTTACCAATAACAGTGGAATCGATAATTCTGTAAGGGGGAGAAGAATAATAACATGGTATTTTGAAAGGTACTTTGAGGGCGCCCTAAAAATGGAGCATTGCTAGGGAAATCAGGATTAGTGCACCAAACTCCCCAGGCAATTCCATATTTTGCCATTGAATTTCAGCATCCGGAAAGTCGGGTAAAACATGAGGTATGCATATTTACAGCAAGTCAGTGAATGTCTCTGAGATATGGGAGACCCTTTATCACACTCTGCAGGAGGACTCATCATTTTGTTTTTATAATGCCTGGGTTTGTCGTAAGACTCCTACTCACTCCCTATATGTTTGACTCATCTCAGACACATACACAAAAATATACTTCTACAAATGTAGATTACAACCTTATGTCAGAAGTGGGTGCAGTGAAGAACAGTTATTAAAAATGATAGCAAAAAATACAGCCAATCAAATATAGGTGCAGAGTAACAAAACAGTAGAAATGTCAGGTAATGACTTGCATTCCAAATATAAACAGTACAAGAAAGTATAGTTTGGAACAAGCAATGAGACTGCCATCATATGCAGTATGTAGCACTGGAGGATAGGAGCTAACAAAAAGGAAGTAATGGGAACACTAATCGAATCTTCATCCTTCTTATATTCAAAATAAACTTCCATTGGATGTAATGAACTGATTGGATGTGTTACTCTAGATTTGAACTGTGAAAAGCAAGACATGAACTAACCAACTTTTGTATGGGTTTACCTACATCTTGTTGTTTCACTTCATATACCGAGGTCACCTTATAAGGGGTCCAGACCTCCTTGGTAACCCATATTGTTTACATTGGGGCATTAAGTAAGAGAGTGCTGGGCCCTTTCTGAAATATTCACATTGAGAATGCTGCCTTTGGAGTTCGGCCCCAATCCGAGGCAGTGGCCTGTGCCTCTTCGGGGGAGACCCACCGGAGGAACCGGGGAGGCCTCGTTCTTGTGGAGACGTCCCAGTAAGTGGTGCCTCAAGGTCTCCCGACCCAGAGGAGGCCCACAGTAGGAAACGAACATCGATCGCAACTGTTCCACCTGGGGAGCCCATCATAGTACCATCGTACTGGAAAATGGAGGACTTTGGTAACAAATAAATGTTTATTTTGGGGGAGTGGGTGGGTGGAGTTTAAGAGGGGGGTCGCGTATTGACCTACAGTTTAAATTTTGGGCTGATAGGCACTCTGCAACGTTGAGGGGGTGGGTAGTTCTAGATCTGCATTGCAGAGAGGCAGGGTTGGGAGGGCTTTATTAAGGGTAATGTTAGTTGTTTGACTTTGTTTTGTTCACAGCAAGCCTTTCATAAGATATGGCCACTGATGTGGGTAACTCAATCTCTACGTCGACTTCTGGCTACCTCACTGATTGGGATATGGGGGGGAGGTTGGATGCACACCTACATGTCATACTCAAATATAGCTTGTATGACACAAAATGCTGTCATACGCCTATTGACTTGGAATGTCAATGGCCTTGTGGACAAAATCAAAAGAGGGGTAGTCCTGCAACATATATAAGGGGGCAATCTCCAGATGCTGATCTTCTAGTGGAGATGCACCTCATGGGCAATGCCCATAGGGCTTTAGATCGGTGTGTTTATAAAATGGCTGCACACGCAGGATAAACCACCAGTTCTAGGGGAGTGGGGATTCTATTCAAAAAGTTGTTCAGTTTATCATACAACACAGATGGACAGATGTGGTGGGGCGTTAGGTAGCCTTAACAGGCACCTGGGAAGACCTCACTGTAAACATCATATCCGTCTATGCCCCACGACTCCAGAACATCCTTCCTCCTGATTTGAGTGCTGCCCTGCCTAACTTGTCTTAGGGGGAAGTACTGCTGGGAAGGGATTTTAACATGATACTATGTGACAAAAAGGATAGATGGCTCCCATGACAGACAACCTCCCCGCTGCGCCCACCTCAGGACTTTTTATTGGCCCTGGGTTTGGTAAATGTATGGTGCACACTTTATCCCATATCCAAGCAATTCACATTTTACTCAGGGGCTCATGGTAATCTATTGTGTACTGATTACATCCCAATCCTAGCTAACCAACACCCATGATTTTGCGAGGCCCGACAACTGGTCAGAGGTATCACAGAACATTCTCCTCTCTGGCCCGTGTACGAGTCTTGTAACAGACATGAATGCCTTGTGTATCACGCCCAACCCATGGTATTCTTGTATCCCTAAGATTAAGGATGGCCTCCTGGAGGCCACGGAGAACTATTTTAAGGAGAACGAGTCCTCAGTGGACTCTGCACTGATCTTGTGGGAAGCCTAAAAGGCAGTTGTTAAGGGGCAGGGACCCCAATTGATAGCTGGACAAAAGAAAGACACCAGGGCTAAAATTTAGGCGATTGAACATGAAATCTTAGACCTTGAAAATACCCTTATGGATCAGGACTCCGTGGAAGTGAGGCACACACTGAGCCTTAAACAACAAGAATATAAAGATATAGCCTTGGAGGTTGCCAGGGTGAAGTACACTGCAACACAACGCCCACTTTACGAGGTTAGTGTCACGGCTAGGCAATTGATTGTTTGGCTAAATGGGAAGGACCGGGCGGGCCGGTGGGTGGTAGAAATTCAAACAGAAGATGGTGGATGTGAAAAAGGCAGACAGAGTGCGGATGCTTTTGCTTCCTCTTGTACATAGTATACTTGGCTACTGGGGCATCCACAGCAGAGGACTCTCGAGAACGTCTAACTGATATGCCACTTCCAGTCCTCAATAGTGATGAGAAACAACTCTTAGACGCAGATCTTACTGAAGAGGAGATGATTAGAGCTATTTGAGACTTAAACCTATGTAAAGCCATTGGCCCTAATGGAGTTCCCATAGAACTTTATAAACTAGCAGCATTCCAACTCGCCCCTCACCTCCTGTGGAGGTACAAAGAGGACAGAGATAAGGGGGTTCTCCCAGAAGATCAAAGACTGACCTCCGTTGTAGTTACACATAAGGAGGGCAAACCCCTTAGAACTGTGCCTCTTAGAGATCCATTTCACTCCTCAATTCAAAAATTAAAATGCTGGCCAAGGTGCTGGCCAGTTGGCTCATTTCCATTATTACTACACTGGTCCACCCAGATCAATCTGGTTTTCTGTCGGGGAGCAATATAGCACGTAATATTCAATGCCTGCATGAATTGCTGGGCCACCAAGTAGTTTGAGGGAGGATGCTCTGGTGCTCTCCATTGATGCTTGAATGGGCTTCAACACAATCAAATGGCCTTACCTTTTTGAAGTGTTACCCAGAATGGACTTTGGACAGCAATCCATTATGTGGATACACCTTCTCTATGCTGAGCCCTTGGTGCGGATCACAACTAATGAGGGGGTTTCTCGGGTATTTAAACTCCAATGTGGACCACAACAAAGATGCCCACTTTCACCCCTAATATTTGCGCTCATTCTGGACCCCCTTTAGTTCCGGATCAGGGGAGACTCACTGATTAGAAATCTCCAGTGAACTGATGGTTGGGAGGATAGAATATCATTTTATGCAGATGACATACTATTGTACATGGCAGATACAGCTCTCACCATAGACAGAATAATGCATATACTCACACAATTTGGAAACTACTCTGGATATACTATTAATTGGGCCATATCTACAATATATATCCTGAATGGACAGTCTCCCCGACTGCCTCAGTGGTGCAAGACTGGCCTCACTCTCAACGGATTTTGCTCCCTCAGTGTTCTTGTTACCTCTGGCTCTGTTTTATTGTACCATAAGAACTACTTCCACCGCTTACTCATCTAAAACAAGATGTCCAGCATTGGCAGGCCCTGACGCTATCTCTTTTGGGCAGGGCAACTATTTTAAAGATGATGGCCCTGCCCCGTTTTCTTTATGCCTTGCACAATACACACTATCTGGTCCCGGTGACTTACTTCAAGGCTATCAACAGTGAGATTAGGATGCTTCTGTGGGATGGGAGTCCGGCACGCATAGCTCTTAATAAGTGGACTACAGGATGGTATGATGAATGGATTTCTCTCCCAGACATCCAAGTGTTTTACTGGGCAGCACAACTCACCACCATAAATTATTGGACACATGACAGCAGTGATGACCCAGTGTTTCAGACAGATAGACACTGCATGCAACCAGGGGGTTACCTCTGAGCCTTGTATGCACATCTTCGACGAGGCTGCCTCAATGATCCAATGGCCCTGACAATTGGAATTTGGCACAAAGTGCTATGTGCTGTTGGCTAGAATGACTGGGTCACTCAGGCCACTCCTTTGTGGGACTCAGCGATGCTGGGAACACAGCCCGGATTTGAAAAGTGGGCTTGATAGAACTTTCCAGGGTAGGAGATCTGCTAAAACACTGAGAGATTATTTCCTTTTCAGATTTGCAGCAAGAATACCAATTAGTCCTGCCCTGACTTTCTGGTACCTGAAAGTTAGTCATGCACTTCGGTCTGTGCTACCCAAAGAAGAAGACATTCCTGAATTCCTCCCCTGTGCACTGTCAGGTGATCTCCCTTACATATAAAAACCTGATTCATAACCTGCCGCACATGCTCCAGAGGTTGCATGAGCAATGGGACCAAGACCTGGGGGGCTGTTTGGAGGATGATGAATGGCGGGAGGCCTTGGCTTCCCCAACTGAAGTGGCCATAAAGTCAGGCATCTACCTTGTGCATCTAAAGATTCTTCACAGGTCTTATTTTGCGTGCACAACCATGGTAAATATGTGGCGAGCATTTGATGCTAGCTGCGGATGATAGCGCGGCCACCAAGGCTCATTCATTCACATTATATGGCATTGCCCTGATATACAACATTTTTGGAAGGCGGTGATCAAATGCATGAATGATCTGTGCGGGAGCACAATGGCAACTTCAGATAAATGGTGCTTACTTAATACCTGGGACTCTACTGACTTAATTCGCTTGCAGCAGACTTGGATTACCTTGGATCTGGCTGTAACCAAGGCTGTGGGGGAGGAGGGAGGCGTCGCTGGCACTCAAGGTGAGAAACTTGAAGCGGACATGGATTGATGCATGTTGGCTGAAAAAATGACATATGAGAGCTGTGGGTTTCCGCACAAATGGGCGAAGGTATGGGAGATGTGGAATGTCTACAGAGGGGGTATCACTGGTTCCTATTTGGATACTGAATGGTTGGCGTATCCATCTCATCCAATAGTTGTGTCTTGCACAATGGAGAGACAGGAAGAGAGGGAGATGGGAAAGCTTTAATGTTATGTTCTTAAACTATGTTAAGCCATGTCTAAACATAGATATATTCGACCTGTTTATTTACTTACTGCTTGCTATGTTTCTAATACAAAGATACATTAAAAAATATTGCCTCTCGTTGCCTTGCTTTATTCTATTTTTGCTGCTTGTGATTTGTGCTTTTCCTCAGTCCCTGTAACATTTGCCTTATGCTCTCCCTCCTTTTGTCATCTCCCCCGGTCATTAGAGGAGCATCTCACCTGTTCGCTAGTCCTGAGCTTGATGTGTACCTCCTCCTATTATATTTGGCAGCCTATCATAGTGAAAACTTAGCATAAAGAAGCTGTGTTGCTCTTCATTGCTGAATTACCAGAGATCAAGGTGCCCTGATTGTCCAGTGCCCAAACCATACATCATAGTCCATAACAGGTGGCGATGGGATATTTATTGCAACAGGATATCTGAATTACAGAGCCAAAGGAGAGTGAAGCTTACACGTTTCTGAATTCCTCTCTGCACTCCAGACGTATATGAGAAAAATTAGTAGTTTATTCCCCATGTTTTTTATTAGCAGTAAATGTCGTATGTATGTGGTCACACAGTTTTCCATAAGTACTATGAAAAAGAGATGCAAAGTTTTTTTTTCCCCTGAGTGAAGTTTCAAATAGTTCCTGACTATTGGCCTAGACGAAGGGTGCGGACTAAACCTTAGTCCGATCTCTGTTTCAAGTTGTCTTTTTCTCACAAGAACTGTGAAACAGTGTCAGGCTTGTAACTCGTGAGCATTCACATTTGAATGGCATATCTTGATTAGCTTTTTACGTATGTGTAACAACATTGAAAAAATATTTGAATGCAAAATATTGAAAATTAGAAGTATAGAATATGAAAGCATCCGAAATGTATAATTTCTGCGCGAAAGCCCGATTTGCACAGAACGTCAAGGCTGTAATGGTTTTTCTAAGTTTTTCTGATAAATTCATAGTTAAAAGAAAAAACCTTGCAACTTCACAGAATACTAGTTTAAACAAAAATATCAAGTTAGCAGTTTAGTTTACCCTGACAGTGTACATACATACCTGTGGAATTCTGAGCAAATCTTAGTGAATGCGGACCTGAGATCCAGGCCAGATGCATCTTTTCATCTGTAACGAATCTTGGCACGGTTCTTGAAATCACAATTTTGTAAATGGAGGACTTGTGAAAACCGTCTTTTTGTAGTTTGCTGCCCAGCAAAATGCACATGCTATCAATTCTTAGTCTCAACTATCCCTATATGGTACTTTCAGTTGTAGGGTACATGTATTTTTTCTAAATCACATATGAGTGTTTGAAAATGCCCTCTCAATAGTAGCACAGATAGGAGCATATAGGTAGCATGTGCACATGGCATGCGTCCGTCTCTAAGAATTTTCAGTGTTATAATTTTTAAGCAGTGATCATCGAGACAGCCTCTTTAAAATATTTACCATAATGCAGAATGTGCAATGATACTGAGATGCGTGGCTGACAAACGTCATTGATTAGTGTGCAGAAGAAAGGGAATACACAAATCGAACATCTGGCATTTTCATCTTAAATTCCCAAGTATGTGCTGCTCTCTCTAAATGCTCTGCTCACAGGTTTTACAATAGGTCAATTTTCTTTGGAACGTTTCTACCATTCATAATCCTCGCCTTTCTCTTGGTAGCCAATTCCTCTCCCATGGTAGAAGAACAGCTGTAGCCGCACTTCTAATTCCTGTCTGCAACCTGACATCTCCTTCTTTTTTCTTCCATCTTCTATTTAGTCTGATTCCTCGCCCACATACTACTTCTTGTCGTCCTTTCTGTTCTCCCAGAAGATTCTCTTCCACTTTGGCTCCTGACAGAGATTACATTCTCTACACTGATTCCTGAAAATGTAAGCTCTAGGACACTGTAACCACAACACCTGACCTTTATGAGCTATTTGACACCCTCCAGCCTCAGAAATCCAAGGATGCCACATGACTTTCCCTCACCATATGAGATTTTTTATATTTTCCTAATTAACTCCTTGATGGATGGGAAAAATCTGTCAACAGTGTGACTGTCTTCTAGGATGCTCTCACACATCTCAATTTCTAGTGGTGGGACCTCCAATGCAAATGACCCTGGTGACCGACCAATGGTTTAGTCACCTTCAACATCAACAAACCTGCTATCTCCTTCTCGCACCTCATCTGCCATTATTAAAGTCTAACAAAGTTTTATGTTCTCTATCTCTTTTATGAATGTTGGGGCTGCTGTTCTGTTACCGTGGTGCTGCTCCGAGCATTCCAGCCAGATCGGTTGGAAAGCATGGAGCGGTGGTTTCCGAGATGATCTTAAAGAAAATAAACACTTATTCGTAAGTGATACGGTGTTCCTCATTTCTCTTCACTGGATCACAACAGCATTGCTTGGCGACGAGTTGACGGGCGGAACCACCACTAACAACCTGTGCGGTGTCTCCTGCTGGCGGAGGTTCACGCAGTGCAGTGGCGCTGGTGAACGAACTTGAAGCAGTGAGCAACCCCTCATTGCCCCTTAGCATCGCCTGCTACATTGGCAGTTTGGGTGAGCCTGCACGATGCCGTTGATGCAGTAGAAAAGGATCCCATTATACCTCTTGCCCATGCACTTTTTGCCTGCAACATCTACACCATTGACTTTTTTACCATACAAGTGGTTACGGATGCCATCTTGGGTATGCTCCACGTACACACATGCTGAGGAGTCATCCAGGTGTTTTAATGCAAAACACTTGCGAAGCAGATATTGAGAAGTTATCTGCTGATACTACGTTGTACAGGATTTTGTTTCTGGATGTACAATCGTTGAACAGAGCTTGGCTGTACTCGTATATACACTGTGCATCTCAGAGGTGATGGCACGTTTTGCATACATAGATCTAGGTTTAAAAAAGTTGTGTGTTATTATTTAAATTGCTCAATTTTTTACAATTTTCCATTTTTTTTTTGTCGCTTTATTTGACTTTTGTTTGTCAAACATGCAATCTATAAATTCACCGCCACCTTTCTTAGAGACACCAGGTATGTCACCCATCCTTTGGAAACAATGGTTTGATGGATTTGAGACCTACCTGGGGGAGATTGGTGCGGCTCGCTTCAGACCAGAAAGGAAAAAACAAATATTGCTACATTCGTTGGGTTATGAAGGCAGATAAATCTTTAAACATCTACCAGATCCACTACAGGAAGAAGGAGACTTGGATGACTATCAAGTTGCTATAAAATAATTAGTTACAAGGTTTGATGTGCAGCCCAGTCTGGTGGTATTGAGGCACAAATTCTTCAAATGTACACAAATGCACAATGAAAATGTGGATGTGTACATTAGTGCACTGAGGAAGTTATCTTCGCAATGTGAGTTTTGTGATTTCCAAGTCTGATAAGGGATCAATTCATTGGTCATTGTGTGGATAAACACATTCAACAAAAACTCCTGAGCATGGGCAATCCAATGTTGGAGGAGGTTAAACTAGCACAAATATTGCTGAAATTCCAAACATTGTCATTAGAAATTGATTTTTACAATTTGACTATTTTTCTAAATTTTTCCTGCTATGGCCTTGTGTAAGTCCCTGTAAGCTTTTCTTTTAGAGTTTTTAAAAGTTTAGATTTAAGTTCTAGAAGTAGTTTTTAGATTCTTAAAAAGTAATCCCAACTTTTTGCTTGATAATGCCTAGCACAGATGAGATGGTGGTGGAACTCAACCTCACCCCTTACCTGCATCTAGGGATGTCAGAGTTAAGAACTCTCTGAAAGCTAAAAAGATAAAAACTGGGTCCAACCCTACCAAGGTAAAGCTCCAGGAGCTCTTGGCAGAGTCGACAAGGGACCACCCCTCTGAGTTAGAGGATACTCCTTCAGATGGGGAAATTAGTGAACAGGAGGAAGAACTCACCCCTCCTGTCCTAATTAGGGAAGACAGGGTTCCCAAAAACCTGGCTCCACAAATCATTGTCAGAGAGCCTGGTTCTTCCATGGGGGAGACCAGTACCTCTGGAAGCATTGAGGGCAGCCTCAATGAAGAGGACCTCCTGTTAGCCAGGATGGCCAAGAGATTGGCTTTGAAGAAGCAGCTCCTAGCCATAGAAAGGGAAAGAAAAGAAATAGGCTTAAGTCCCATAAATGGTGGCAGCAACTTAAATAGGGTCAGAGAGAATACTGACATCCTAAAAATCCCCAAAGGGATTGTAACTAAATATGAAGATGGTAATGATATCACCAAGTGGTTCACAGCTTTTGAGAGGGCTTGTGCAACCAGAAAAGTAAGCAGATCTCGCTGGGGAGCTCTCCTTTGGGAAATGTTCACTGGAAAGTGTAGGGATAGACTCCTCACACTCTCTGGTAAAGATGCAGAAACCTATGACCTCATGAAGGCTACCCTGATTGAGGGCTTTGGATTCTCAACTGAGGAGTATAGGATTAGGTTCAGGGGTGCTTAGAAAACCTCGAGCCAGACCTGGGTTGATTTTGTAGACTACTCAGTGAAAACACTGGATGGTTGGGTAACTGGAAATTAAGTGAAAGACTATAATGGGATTTATAATTTGTCTATGAAGGAACACATTTTAAGTAACTGCTTCATTGAAAAGTTGCATCAATATCTGGTAGACCTAGGCCCAATTCCTCCCCAAGAATTGGGAAAGAAGGCAGACCACTGGGTCAAGAATAGGGTAACCAAAACTTCCACTGCGCGTGATCAAAAGAAAGGGGTTACAAAGCCTCCCCAGGACAAACTGAGTGACACTAGAAATAAAGAAAAAGAGTCCTCTGTAGGCCCCCAAAAACCTGTCCAGGTGGGTGGGCCCCAAGACACAACCCAAAACAAACGTAGGTACCAGGGTAAGAACTCGGATGTCACTAAGGCATGGTGCCAAAACTGTTGACAGACAGGGCACCACACCAAGGACACTTCTTGTCCCAAAAACAAACCCCCTAGCAAAATCCCAGGGGTGACCAGTGTAGCCATTGGGGATGACTCCTCAGATGAGGAGCCGTTCATAGCCTTCAACTGGAAAAAGGGCCCAACAGGTGAGTTAGAGATTCCAGAGGGAAGTAGACACTTCCACCACCTACTGATTAATATAATCCCAGCCACTGCCCTGAGAGACACTTGTGCCAGTCACACTGTTGTGCATGACATGCTGGTGTTCTCAAACCAGTACATCCCAGGTCAGACTGTCAGAGTAAGAGTTAGCCCAGACAAGGTCACTGATAGGCCTGTGCCCCTAGAAGTGGGTGGGACTTTTAGCTGGAGAAGGGTAGTAGTCAGTACATACCTCCCCCTTGATTGTCTCCTTGGAAATGACTACCCAGAGGTTAGTCAGGGCCCAAGAGAGGAACTGGTCCAGGGCCAGTCCTCTCCCAAGGATTCTGGTGGTGCTGCCCCTGCAGTAACTGCAAGTAGGCCCCAGAAGAAAAAGAAAACAGTGCAGGAAAGGCGGACAACCTTTAGCCAAGAATCCAGCAAGCCAAGGAGATTCTGCTCTAGTAGAGGAGAACTCCAAAAGTGGCACTGGAAAAGTCCAACCTGACCCACAAGAGGTCCTGGCTAGTCGGGCAACTGTTAAGCCTGAGTGGGTGGCTCCTCAGCTAACAGAAGAAAGAGTGGAAGAAGGGTGTTCACTACAAGATGTAGTAACCCCCCACTCTAACACTGAACCCAAAGAAGCCTGTAACTTAATCCCTTCCCTTGTAGGTGAAGAGCTAAAGGTGTGGCTCTGGGCACTGACAGCTGTCTGTGGCCTCTGCTGGGTGTTAGCCTTTATGGCTGCACTGTCCTTGGCATGGTGGTCTGACCCCATGACAAATAGCAAGTTAGGCCCCCTGACCCTGTTGGTCATGGTGGGGTTACTCCAGGTATGGGTAACCTCTTTGGGTAAGCTAGGGGTGACCCTGGCTAAGATAAGGTTAGCAGAGGTGAATACCTCTGACCCCCAAATAGAGAGAATGGGTGAAGACATTAAAAACACAGACAAGAGGCAATTCAGACTAGGTCCTATCACTGTGGAAGTAGGTCAGTTCCCCAGAGGGAATGACCTGAACAGGAGGATGTAAGGCAAAGTAGGCCCTGCAGCAAACCAGCCTGTTTTTCCTACTCTTCCTCGCATGACAGACTAGGAAGTCTCTCCCACCTTTGGATGAGTCTCCTGGCCTGTGGGCTGGGGGGGAGGGGGCTTGTGTAGGAAAATGGCTCCCTGTTGGAGTTACCCCCCACTTTTTGCCTGATATTGATGCTGACTTGACTGAGAAGTGTGCTGGGACCCTGCTAACCAGGCCCCAGCACCAGTGTTCTTTCACTAAAAATGTACCATTGTTTCCACAATTGGAACACCCCTGGCACAAAGATAAGTCCCTTGTAAAAGGTACCAGTGGTACCAAGGGCCCTGTGACCAGGGAAGGCCCCCAAGGGCTGCAGCATGTTGTGCCACCCCTCACCTAACACATGCACACTGCTATTGCAGATTGTGTGTGTTGGTGGGGAGAAAAAGGCAAAGTCGACATGGCATCCCCCTCAGGATCACATGCACACAAAATACTGCCTGTGGCATAGGTAAGTCACTCCTCTGGCAGGCCTTACAGCCCTAAGGCAGGGTGCACTATACTACAGGTGAGGGCATAGCTGCATGAGCAATATGCCCCTACAGTGTCTAAGTCTATTCTTAGACATTGTAAGCACAGTGTGGCCATACTAAGTATATGGTCTGAGAGTTTGTCAAAAACGAACTCCACAGCTCCATAATGGCTACTCGGAAGTTTGGTAACAAACTTCTCAGAATAATAAACCCACACTGATGCCAGTGTTGGGTTTATTACAAAATGCACACATTTTAGAAGATGCCCTCTGTATTTTACCCAATCCTTCAGTGCAGGACTGACTGCTCTGTGCCAGCCTGCCACTGAGACGAGTTTCTGACCCCCAGGGGTGAAAGCCTGCACTGTGCTTAACAGCTCCTCCCTGCAGGAACTGTAACACCTAGCAGTGAGCCTCAAAGGCTCAGGCTTCGTGTTACAATGCCCCAGGGCACTCCAGCTGGTGGAGATGCCCGCCCCCTGGACACAGCCCCCACTTTTGGCGGCAAGTCCAGAGGAAATAATGAGAAAAACAAGGAGGAGTCACCTACCACTGAGGACAGCCCCTAAGGTGCCCTGAGCTGAGGTGACCCCTGCCTTTAGAAATCCTCCATCTTGGTTTTGGAGGACTCCCCCAATAGGAATAGGGATGTGTCCCCCTCCCCCTCAGGGAGGAGGCACAAGGAGGGTGTAGCCACCCTCAAGGGCAGTAGCCATTGGCTACTGCCCCCCAGACCTAAACACACCCCTAAATTCAGTATTTTAGGGGTGACCCTAAACCCAGGAAATCAGATTCCTGCAACCTGAAGAAAGAAGAAGGACTACTGACCTGAAAGCCCCACAGAGACGACGGAGACATCAACTGACTTGGCCCCAGCCCACTGGCAGCGAGGCATCCGACGGGGACCAGCAACCTCTGAGGACTCAGAGGACTGCCCTGAACCTGAAGGACCAAGAAACTCCTGAGAACAGTGGCACTGTACAGAACCTGCAATATCTTTGCAACAACTTTTAAAGAGACTCTCCCTTCCCGTCGGAAGCGTGAGACTTCAAACTCTGCACCCGACGCACCCGGCTCGAGTTCAGGAGAAACAACACTGCAGAGAGGACTCCCATGCTACTCCAGTGATGTGGACACCCTGAGATGACCTCCCTGCACCCCCACAGCGACGCCTGCATAGAGGATCCAGAGGCTCCTCCTGACCGCAACTGCCTGGTAACAAAGAAACCCGCAGCCCGAGGACCGAGAGGAACCACCTAACAGTGCAGGAGTGACCAGCAGGCGGCCCTCATCCTAGCCCAGTCTGTGGCTGGCCCGAGAAGCCCCCCTGTGCCCTGCCTGCATCGCCTAAGTGACCCCCAGGCCCCTCCATTGCTTTCAATAGCAAACCCGACGCCTACTTTGTCCACTGCACCCAGCCGCCCCTGTGCCGCTGAGGGTGTGTTTTGTGGGCTTGTGTGTGCGTCCCCCCCCAGTTCTCTACAAAAAACCCCTGGTCTGCTCCCCGAGGACGTAGGTACTTACCTGTAAGCAGACTAGGACCGGAACACCCCTGTTCTTCATAGGCGCCTATGTGTTTTAGGCCCTCCTTTGACCTCTGCACCTGACAGGCCTGGTGTTGCTGGTGGTGGCTTTGGGGTTGCCTGAACCCCCAACGGTGGGCTGCCTATGCCCACAAGACTGACTGTGAAAGTGCTTTACTTACCGGAGAAACCTAACCAAACTTACCTCCCCCAGAAACTGTTGATTTTTGCACTGTGTCCACTTTTAAAATGTGGGTACTACTGTTTTAAATCAAAGTTCTATACTTACCTGTGTGAAGTGCCTTCCAGTTTACAGGGAGTGCAGAATTATTAGGCAAATGAGTATTTTGACCACATCATCCTCTTTATGCATGTTGTCTTACTCCAAGCTGTATAGGCTCGAAAGCCTACTACCAATTAAGCATATTAGGTGATGTGCATCTCTGTAATGAGAAGGGGTGTGGTCTAATGACATCAACACCCTATATCAGGTGTGCATAATTATTAAGCAACTTCCTTTCCTTTGGCAAAATGGGTCAAAAGAAGGACTTGACAGACTCAGAAAAGTCAAAAATAGTGAGATATCTTGCAGAGGGATGCAGCACTCTTAAAATTGCAAAGCTTCTGAAGCGTGATCATCGAACAATCAAGCGTTTCATTCAAAATAGTCAACAGGGTCGCAAGAAGCGTGTGGAAAAACCAAGGCGCAAAATAACTGCCCATGAACTGAGAAAAGTCAAGCGTGCAGCTGCCACGATGCCACTTGCCACCAGTTTGGCCATATTTCAGAGCTGCAACATCACTGGAGTGCCCAAAAGCACAAGGTGTGCAATACTTAGAGACATGGCCAAGGTAAGAAAGGCTGAAAGACGACCACCACTGAACAAGACACACAAGCAGAAACGTCAAGACTGGGCCAAGAAATATCTCAAGACTGATTTTTCTAAGGTTTTATGGACTGATGAAATGAGAGTGAGTCTTGATGGGCCAGATGGATGGGCCCGTGGCTGGATTGGTAAAGGGCAGAGAGCTCCAGTCCGACTCAGACGCCAGCAAGGTGGAGGTGGAGTACTGGTTTGGGCTGGTATCATCAAAGATGAGCTTGTGGGGCCTTTTCGGGTTGAGGATGGAGTCAAGCTCAACTCCCAGTCCTACTGCCAGTTCCTGGAAGACACCTTCTTCAAGCAGTGGTACAGGAAGAAGTCTGCATCCTTCAAGAAAAACATGATTTTCATGCAGGACAATGCTCCATCACACGCGTCCAAGTACTCCACAGCGTGGCTGGCAAGAAAGGGTATAAAAGAAGGAAATCTAATGACATGGCCTCCTTGTTCACCTGATCTGAACCCCATTGAGAACCTGTGGTCCATCATCAAATGTGAGATTTACAAGGAGGGAAAACAGTACACCTCTCTGAACAGTGTCTGGGAGGCTGTGGTTGCTGCTGCACGCAATGTTGATGGTGAACAGATCAAAACACTGACAGAATCCATGGATGGCAGGCTTTTGAGTGTCCTTGCAAAGAAAGGTGGCTATATTGGTCACTGATTTGTTTTTGTTTTGTTTTTGAATGTCAGAAATGTATATTTGTGAATGTTGAGATGTTATATTGGTTTCACTGGTAATAATAAATAATTGAAATGGGTATATATTTTTTTTTGTTAAGTTGCCTAATAATTATGCACAGTGATAGTCACCTGCACACACAGATATCCCCCTAACATAGCTAAAACTAAAAACAAACTAAAAACTACTTCCAAAAATATTCAGCTTTGATATTAATGAGTTTTTTGGGTTCATTGAGAACATGGTTGTTGTTCAATAATAAAATTAATCCTCAAAAATACAACTTGCCTAATAATTCTGCACTCCCTGTATGTACTTACCGCAAATCTTGAGTCTTGTGGTTCTGAAATAAATTAAGAAAATATATTTTTCTATATAAAAACTATTGGCCTGGAGTTAAGTCTTTGAGTGTGTGTTCCTCATTTATTGCCTGTGTATGTACAGCAAATGCTTAACAATACCCTCTGATAAGCCTACTGTTCGACCACAGTACCACAAAATTGATCATTAGCATTATCTAATTTTGCCACTATCAACCTCTAAGGGAAACCCTTGGACGCTGTGCACACTATCTCTCACTTTTAGATAGTATATACATAGCCAACTTCCTACAGATAGCGAATGTCAAGATACCTTTGACAGTGTCAAACAGGAGTTGGACAATGCTAGATCATTGAGTCCTTGTGACCCTGGAAGAGAGTGTATCATTACAGTGGATGCCAGTAAATATGGTTTGGGTGCTGTTTTGTCTCAGGAATTAAATGAAGATGAGAAAATCATTAGTTATGCGTCAAGAGTATTGCGTGAATCTGAGCTTAATTACTCTGTATTTGAAAAGGAATTACTTGCTTGTTACTGGGTGAGTGAGAAGTTCAGAAGTTATGTTTGGGGAAGGAATTTTGTTATACAGACAGATCATAAGCCGCTGGTCTATATATTCTGAGGGGTGATAAAATTAATTACACTACTCCACGTATTGCACGTCTTACTACGAAACTATTACAGTATAATTTCTAGGTAAGGTATATTCCAGGAAAGGAAAATTTTACGGCAGACTTTTTGTCACGTTTACCTATTTCTGAACAGGATGGTATTGATATTGATGAAGACACGGAAGATTGTTTTATAGCTGCCATTGATGTAGATGAATCTAAGGTTTGCTCTGAAACAGTTTGGAAGGATGCTGACAGCAAGGATGTTGTGCGTAACAGAGTTAAAGAGTATATTGTCAATGGTTGGCCCAAGGAAAGGTGTTTAAGTACTGAGATTCAATCTTACGCTAAGGTCTGTGAAGAACTGTCTTTTGAGGATGGTGTGGTGTTGAGGAATGAAGTGTGTTCCCCCAGGTGACATCCGTTCTATGTTGGTAAATCATGCACATGAAGGCCATTTAGGCTCTACCATGATGAAGAGACAGTTGAGAGCTCATTATTGGTGGCCCTCTATGGACAAAGATGTGGAAATGATGGTTAATAAGTGTGTGGTCTGTAGTAGAGTTGAGAAGAGGTATTAAGTTGTGATGCCCCCCTTACAACCTATACTTGTGCCTGAAAAAGCTTGGATGAAGGTCGGTATTGACATGGTCGGACCATTTCATTCTCTCCCATATCACTTACGGTATGCTTTTGTTTTGATGGACTATCACAGTAAATGGCCGGAGGTTAGTTTTGTTTCTAATCCCACGGCTGGCAGTGCCATACAATTTCTGAAAGACATTTTTATGAGGGAAGGGTTTCCAGAGTACATTGTGTCTGATAATGATGTCCAATTTGTTAACCATGAAATCGAAGTCTTTTTGGAGGGGGCTGGAGGGGAGCAGTTGAAAAGTTCCCTCTATCATCCTCAAACCAATGGTTTGGTAGAACGGATGAACAGAGTGGTGGTGGAATGTATCAAGCGGGCTAAAACTAATGGGTATGATGTCAACGAAGCAGTGAAATCTATGCAATGGTTCTATCCTACTACTCTGCATTCGCTCTCAAAGGGTTCCCCTTTGAACTTTTTAAGGGAAGACAGGCTACGTCTAAACTGTGTCCTGCCTGGTCAGCCAGTGCAGTAGAGGGCAAACTCACTGGTAAGTTGGACCGAGCAAAATGTTGGGGGAAGTAAAGGAAACACATGAAAAAATGAAGAATATGTAAGATTTTAAAAAATCAACTAAAGTCCAGGTATTTTCACCTGGAGATGTAGTACGTGTCAAGTCTCAAACTTTTGTCAAAAAAAGGAAATGCTAGTTTTGGTGAACCTGTTGTGGTGAAGAAAGTGTGTGGCAATGCTGTTATGATGGAGGGGGAGCATTGGTGGAATGTTGGGAAAGTTATTAAGGTTAAAGGATTTGAGGTTGTTGAGTCCATTGTTGATGTGAATGAGTCCAGAACCAGGAAAAATTGGTTTTCCAGTCATGCCATTGAGGAGAACAATGTGTCAAATTTTATAGACATGGAACAACAACATATTCCACAAAGGTCTGCTCATTTGAAACATGTGCCTTGGTAACTCAAGGATTGTTATAGATATTAGGTAGATGCTTTTGTTGTGACACAGATATGCATTGTGATCATCATACCGTTCCATTTTCTGAAGTAGAGTGTGCAGTGTTGAAAGTTATTGATTTAATGTCATTGTTTTGTTTTAGTTTAAGTTGTTATAGTATGGGGTAAAGATTTTGTGGTAGGTCGGATGTTCTCATTTTCATTTTATGTACAGATTAGAAGTCTCATAAATTAGTTTTTTTTTAAAAGGGGGGAAAGGTAATATGTTATGTTCTCTGTCTCGTTTACGAATGTTGGGGCTGCTGTTCTGTTAACGTGGTGCTGCTCTGAGCCAGATCGGTTGGAGAGCAGGGAGCAGTGGTTTCTGAGAGGATCCTAAAGAAAATAAACACTTTCTCGCTAGTGATCCGGTGTTCCTCATTTCCCTTCACTGGATCACAACACAAAGTTATCCAAAAACTGCTGAAGATAAAGCCAGGTGGCTAACTCTAAGAATGTAAATTGTTCTCCTCATTAAAGTGTGATTTTGGAATTCTGCATACAAAAGAGCACACACACTAAACTGTACTATTAGATGACCGACAAGTTAGTGCTGCAGAGTGCTGGAGTGCACATGGTCTTTCTCCCGACTCGGATTCAGAAGCCGCATGTGCCTTGGTTAGACGCAATAACTTGTCCCACCTACACTAGAGGTCGACTAGATCTTTGGACTCAATGAGGAGTGTGGTAATCAAATTCAATCAACATAAATCAATAACATGAGAAACACAAACAGTTTTAAACACCATGACCAATTTGGTCACAGAATCAAAACTCCAAACTGAATTAAGTTTTAAAGCTTTATCCCAACCACAAAGTCAATGCAACATAAATAGTGCGCAAAAGTAAGGCTGACCAAAACGTCTAAAGAGAGTAAACCTACGTAACACTTCATGAGAATAACACAAATTAACAGAACTATAATATGCACATCAAAATCAGGTTTCAAAGCAGATGATGGTGACATCAGTAACTCATCAAACTCAATTAATAACAATCAGTTTTCAGGTTGGGCTCTTGTTATCCCTAGTTTGAATTTGGACTTGCACGTATGGGGACAGACTAACACATGTGGGCAAAAACTAGAGAAGAGACAAAAATCATTTGAAAAATCATTTAACTATGATAACTCACTGTACAAATACAGTGGTGTAATCATATAAGATGAAAATAAATAAGAAGAACTACAATTCAGATTATATACCTTTCCTCATGGGACAGCAGACAGGAAGGATTTGTCAGTCAGAATGCTCACAGCTTCTCAGCATCAGTAGACAGTAGAATCAGGGGCAGTGCAGAACAAGAACTGCACACGGGGAAGGTCAGCAGTTTAGAATTTATTGGGCATTGTAGTACTGAACAGCGTAAGTAAAAGGGGCAAATATAAAGGATGACTTGGATTCTTCAGAAGACATCTAAGGGTTGTGGGGATTCACGAGATGAGAGAGTAGCATTGCAGTAATCGGTCATAAGCAAGACTGACTAAAAGTTTCAAAAGTCTCTACCTAACTAGAGATGTCCAAAGAGTTCTGATTGGTTCTCAGAGTGGACTCATCTTGTGCAAATGGATCATTATCCATAAAAAATTACTGATGCCCAACAAGTTTGCAACTATTCTGGACTTTTTCAGGAAAGGTGCGAAATCATCTCAATGAGTTCATAGAGCTTCCCCAAACTATAACATTTAATGAAAGTTTAAAACATTGGGTTCCTTTTCCAGGCTTTTACAAGACGATTCTAATAGTTCTCATGTGAATTCAATAGTGCTTTCTGTGTTGTTGACAGCTAGAACAAATACTGTTACAATTGATATTAGTTAAAACATAGTTTCTGTCTTCAATACAATGTGACATTCTCTTACACATTAGCACCCTAGGAAATAATTCAGGTCACCGGGAACAGAATACATTAGCACTTTTCCACTAATGCTGCAAAAATGAATCCTCAGGCCTAGTCTGCCTAAGTAAGCCTAAATACATATTTGAATGAAATTAATACATATAAATCCTATTGTGCATCTTAAAAATTAAATCAAATATGCAAAGCAAATTATTTAATTGCAAACATTATTTATGCATGACATTAGAAACAGTTTAAACGTGCATTTATTTTTCTGCACACATGTAACATGTTAAAAAAGTCATTTAAACCAATATAAGTACGATTAATTCATGTTCATTTAATATTCATAACATATTTTTCATTTCTATTGTTTCTCTAAAATAATACTTTAAATAATAATTCATATCAGTAGTTCATTAGAATGTAAATGCACAACATATTACTGGGAAAACTTGATGTTGACAACAAATGGAGGTCACAATGTCCGCATTGATTCAAACATGGACATTTTTACATTTCATGTTAATTTCTGTGTTAGGCTTTTAAATTAAGATTTATAAATTATCATATGCTAACTTCTGTGCCATTAATGTTTTAGTAAAATTTGATCTCTATTAGTCTCTCTGCTGATGGCAATTTCTGCCGTCACAAAAGGACACTCATTTATGAGACAACTCAAAGCCTTGAAGTATGATAACTCATAGGTCTAGATCTGCGGTCATTTTCAAATTTCGTCAGGTTCTTGAAGTATCTGTTTCTCATATTCTCCATTTCAATATCTTCCCTCCTCTGTTTATTCTTTGCTCTTTGCATCTTTGTATCTTTCAAAAATTGCAAGTGCACACATTATGCACACAATCAATAAAGGTTTCAGGATAATTCTCACAAATCCATTCCCTACATTTCCAAATGAAGATCCTACTCTAGAGAATCCTTCACCTATTGTCTCCCAATTATTTGTCTGTTTTAAATCATTCAACTCATTTTTCAAACTTGTCAGTTTTGAAATGTATCTCCTTACTGTTGTCAGGTATGTAAGTATAACAATGTTGCACCTTTAAAACTCAACAGACTCTGCCTTCTTTTGATAAAGGGATGTCCATCGCAAGGTGATTCTGCAAAACCATTGCTCTTACTGCAATCATTTCCCGTGCCCATTAGGAGCACTGCACCTGCAAAATCAGTTGACATTTTATCTACTACGGTTGATAACTTCCTTATCTTAATGTCATTTAAGATCACACCTTCTGATGGAATAAAAACTCCAAAAATATCTCCCTTAATCTCTGAACTACTTGTTCCTCTTTTCGTCCTCATCTAAGGTCTCTCATTCCACACTGGGTTGTCAATATTGTCTACTTGATACATTTTTGGAAGAAAACACCCCTAAATAGCATGTGCCATACCAACCTTTTGGTAACTTGTAATAAGCGTTCTTCCCACAAATATAATATACACCAGACACAGCCGGGTCTTGTCCATTTAACATAAAATCCCATACACTCTTAAACAAAAACACATCTGCACTCACTAGTCCCTACAAACCTATTGCCAGTTTTTGACTATGGACTATATATACAAACCTCCCCTACATGTTGCCAATCTAAAGCTAAGCATCCCTGTGTATCAGGTACGTTGTGAGCTGATTTATTGTTGTAATCATGTGAAACTATGCCCTTTTCTATCTTTTCTTTCATTGCTTTCCTTCTGTCATCTACTTGTGTACTAATAAACTCTTTCTCTACTTTTGTGAGAATACATGTTGAATTGTTTCTGTGTGCGTATGCTGTGCCAAAAGTTAGTGTAGGTTCAAAGAATCCTCCAACTTCATCTATGTTCTTAGCCGTTGCAGTGCTGCTCAAATGCTGATTAATGGGAACAAAAGAGAAAAACAGGTCAAACGTTGAGTAAAATTACTGAATGTACTTTTGATTGTACAAATGTGTTAACAGTAAGCTGTAACTAATTTAATAAATCAGTGGTAAGCTGTGATATGTGATCCCTTCTTGTAGGGATGAGGAATCTGTGTGCACACATAACAGTTATGTACATTCCTTGTATCCACATACTCATACAGCAGACTATAATAAACATTAGAAGACAAATCTCCCTTTGCTTTGTCTAAATAAAGCAATCTCTCATCCTTATGAAACTTCTCCAGCTTAGATGGTGTTATTCCCTGCACTGGAGTTGCTGTGCTTTGCATATTTTCTTTCACTGAAACACTCAGTCCTGCAATAAATAAAATGCACACAATCATACATACTATAACTAAACTAATGCACACATATTTACATTTACTATGTTACCCTGTTCTGGATTCATGGCTTCTGTAGAATCAGAGAGGGAAAAGAAAAGAAAAAATTCAAAAGCAAGCAAAAAATCTAAATTCAAAGCGACTATTTAAAAATCTTTTTATGCTTATATACAACAGTTCTTTATTTTCTAGAAAGTTCATCAAGTTTCAACTAAAGGTTCTCAGAATAGTTCAAAAAGGTTCGTCTTTAATAAATCACAGTCTGATGATCATTTGTTGTCACTTCCAGTGTGTATGGTCTCTGTTGATCAATTGGCAAGGTTATTTTAAAATTCAGTTCAAATAAGATCTCAAGTTCCAGAATGTTTAACTGGCTTCTCACTGTCAAAACAAAAGGCAATAAGCTTGTTCTCCCATTCATTTGCGTCAAGATAGGTCCATTCAGGTGAAAAGTATTTGTGGCTTGGCACTCTTTTCCTTTTTGGTCTCCTCATAGCACACATTTTGCTTTCACTTTGATTCAATTCTTCAGCTCCTTCTGTTATAGTTGGGAGCTTATCAGCAACTGGGTCAGATGTGGAAGCAGGCCATTGATCTCTTTTTATAGTTCTCTTTTTAGGTGCAACTGGATTCTCAACATTTGCTATGCTGGCAGGAGTCTGTTGGCTTTGACTTTGTTCTCCTGCATCTTTATCTGCATTTAGAATGCTTGCATTTTCAACACCTTGCACAAGTTCTGCTTCAGCCACTTATCCGGTCCTCACAGCTTGATCAATCTGACACTGGTCGCCTTCTGCATTTACTCCTAGAGGACCAGACTCTGTATCTTCAAGAGGACATGGAACTTGGCATGTGTGGTTTGCATGAATCCAGTTCAGAAGACAAGCACTCTTCATAGCTGTTGTCGTCACTAAGATGACTTGATAAGGTCCTTTCCCCTTGGTTCTAGGGAAGTCTTCCTCACGTGCTTCTTGACAAGAACCCATTCACCAGCCTTCAGGCTGTGAAACTGCTCTTGAGCTCTTTGAACTGTTGCTGCTTCAACCTGATGAGATAAAGAGCGAACCACATCAGCCAGACCTTTGCAGTAATCCAGCACTAAGTCATCTGTTATGCTCACAAGTGCATTGGCAGGTACTGCTGGTAACCTCATTGCGTACCCCATAAAGATTTCTTGCAGTGACAATGTTACCTTCCTGTCACGAGTGATACGCATGCTCATCAGGACAAGTGGTAATGCATCAGGCCATTTCAGAGTTGTAGAGGCGCAAACCGTTGCCAATCAAGCTTTCAGCGTTCCATTCATTTTCTCCACCATTCCAGATGCCACTGGTCTGTAACTGCAGTGCACTTTTGGCTCATTGTTCAATGCTGTACATAACAATTTTATGATCTTGATATTAAAATTAGTTCTTCTATCTGATTCCAAAGAAGTCAGGAAGCCGAACCTAGGTATCAGTTCCCTGAGCAGAAGCTTGGCTACAGTAAGACTTATTCCTGAATGTTGGATAACCATCTATCCAATGTAAAAACACAGACACAATCACCAGCACATACTTTAATCCATTACAGGCAGGCATTTCAACGAAAGCAAGTTGCATTCTTTTAAATGGACCTCCTGATCTGCCTATGGGGCTTAAATTAACAACAGTGTGTTTTCCTACATTCATTTGTTGATATATAACACAGCTGTGATATACTGCTTCTGCAACTAACCTAAATCTAGGGTTGTACCATGTCTGTTTAAATGTGCAAACGTAGCTCCTCAATGGGTGGGAAAGATCTGCCAACAGTTTAACTATCTTCTAACATGCTCCCACACATCTCAATTTCTAGTGATGGGACCTCCAATGCGATACACTGTGGTAACCTAACAATGGTTTACTCACCTTCAAATTAAAAAATCCTGCTATCTCCTTCTTTTTTTATGTAAGGATACGCCCCTCATCTGCCATTATGTAAGTCTAACAAAGTTATCTGAAAGCTGCTGTATATAAAGCCAGGTGGCTAACTCTAAAAATGTAAATTGTTCTACTCATTAGAGAGTGAAGTTGGAATTATGTATACAAAATAACACACACCACTAAACTGTACTATTAGATGACAGACAAGTTAGTGCTGCAGAGCCTCCATTTTACACTATAATTAAAGCTCTTCTGTATGCAATTGTGTTTTAACATGCCAACTCTTGGGAAAGCCATCTATTTTCAGCTTGGATGCTAGCCCAAATACCACTTTGCCTTCTATGTGTTTTGAAGCAAATCTCCCCTGTTTAGTGGAGAATTAAACAAGGTAGCAGACAAAATGCCAATAAGTCTCTGTTTTCTCAATTATGTGGATAAATACCAAAGTCAAACCATAAATATATGTCCCCAATGATTCAGACAATATGAGCTATCAGTTGTGCATATGCATCATTTACAAATCCTTCACAGCCACCACCCCACTTATCTTCCAGACAAGCTCAGCATCAGTGGTGGCTCTTGGCACACTTGCAGGAAGGACACCATCAGATTGGGAACTAGCAAGTGTAAAACAGAACAAAACAGCAGGGATTTTTGATCTATGCACCCAGCATTTGGACAATATCCCCATATTCACTGTTCCGTTTTTTCTCATGTTGACTCCAGGACCTTACCCTTAATTAGTGCAGCAGGAGCACTGGCACTGTGGTCCTGTGGTTTTCGAGGTCCATTCCAAATCAAGCTGTCATTTTACTAGGCATCACCAGAGGCACTTTTCTTTGCTTTCATTAGAGACCATGTCACCCTACGAATCCATATTGACTGCATCGCAGATTTTCTGGAAGTGTGGGAATTTGGGGGAGGAAAAAAGTAATACACTCTATTGTATCTGGCACCTAAAGTGCTTGTGTTATGAACAGCCATGTGTAGTGTTCTTAATCACTACATGCTTGTGGGCCAAATACTTCTACCTTGCATTTTTCGAAAAAACTGTCTGCTCATTATATTTCATCAAAGTCATCGGAGTCGATAATTTACATTTGCCGAAAAGAAGGAAAAACTATTCTCTTTCTTCATTTTAAAATTTGTGTATCACAGTCCTGATTCATATATATGTGGTTTTCCTTCTAATCGTTTTGCAAGTATGCCACGGTTCTATCCTCTTTACCTTTCAGAGTTGGACTCCTTCTTCAGGATGTAATCTAATTTGTCATACAGATCCCACATTAAGAGTAACAGATCTAGTAAACCTGAAGTAGCAACATTGTGCAAACATACTATTTCACGTTTTTAGCTATATTTTCTTATCAAAAGTTCCCAGCCTTTTTTTTAAAGACCTTGATGTACTTACCACATAAGGGGTACTTACTGATTTACCTGACATCCTCACACAGACTATGTGCCCATCGTGTATCTTTAGTATCATTAAAAAGTGTCCACTGCTGGTCTTCTCTTCTCTTTTCTATTCTGCAGTATTCATTCAGCCTAACCCTAGTTGATTTCTAGTTATTGCTGTTGATAATCACAATGTGTTTCATTTAACACTCTTCATTTACATTTTATCCATTGTCTAAGGACTCATCTCTACTCGTTATAAACGCCTGTTTGTCTTGAGCCCATCAAAACTGAAGTTCATTTAAAAATGTTTTTTTTTTTTACAAACTTTGAGTACAGAATAATGCTATGCTCCTTCCCAGTAATCTAATTTGCACCTCCTCGTTCTGCTATAAATTGTCTCAGGATAATACCTCAGGCATCAATTTATGAGGTACAAGGATGCTTGTCTTCCCTGTGAAATTGCCTTGTTTTCTCTAGGGGCTATGTTTTTTTGCCCCTATATAAGCTTAAACAAATATGTTTGTATAGGTCAGGTAAACAATAGAAAGTTAATATCTGAGAGAAGGTACTAGTCATCATGAAGAAGGGTCTCTACCAATGCAAAAGAGATTGGGCACGTGTCAGGACAGGACTGCTACACCCACCTTCCGTAGGTATCTACTGCCACTTCCACTGTTCAGTCTAAGTTAGTGTGAGTGCCAAGCTAAATAATAATCAGGGAAATATCAGACACACCTAGTGGTGGCTGGACTTAGAAGGGTGCTAGGAAACAGGAAACGGGTGTTGTGGAAACTGTTACAAACAAAGCTGGGCTTCAGTTCTGCACCTTGTAGTAAGAGCACAACGTCGAGGGAAAATCAAATAGGTGCATGGATGACTGGTTACATCTAACGTGGAACCTGAAAGAATGATAATAATTGCTTGCTCTTCGATTTCGCTTCATGGCACATGTCTTCTATCTGTTGAACCCGTCTGGCACCTTGAAGGCCCTGATGTGGATGGAGATCAACCAAATACAACGCATATACCGACCTAATAGTGATGAAAATACGAGTAACGGGTGATAAATCTGTTGACATTTATTACAAAAGTGGTATAAAGTCAGGCCAATGAAAGGTTTAGGAAACCCAGTGCTTAATTTGTGCTTGTTGTTTCTGGTGCTGAGGACCGACACTTATTTTTGAGGGCCGGCGCTTAGTCTGCCTCAAGCAAAAGTCACATTTGGGAAAGACGGAGGAAGAGAAAACCGAAAAAGCGTCACAAAGAGAGAAAGCAGAAAGCTGCAAGACTGAGCTGAAGGGGCAGAGAGTGGCTTTAAATGGATTGAAGAGGCCCGAGATGGCTTCAGGATTAAGCTGCCTCAGTATTCTGTGCTCGTACATTTAATTGCAGCAGCCGCGTGTTTAAGATGAGGGCTTTGGGCACCAGCACCTTTTTATTTACAAATTAAGCACTGAGGAATCCCTCCTCTAAGCTTTCTTTTTTGGGGGACAGGGTTGCTGAATACAATCTCTACAGTTACGCCAGCAACCTTGTCTGCCGTTTTGCTTCTGTAAGAACAGGCAGAAAATGACATCTTAGTTTCCTACACATATATTTTACAAAGTATTAATAAGTGACTGAATAATGGTTATTTTGAGACAACTTCTTCAAGTAATGTTGCGTTTGTTTATAACTCCTATTGCAGGCATTACAAACATGATACAAAAAGAAAAATCGAGAAAACATACCACTATCTACATGTGGAGGATATGCTTGCAATAATCATCTTAAACCAAAAAAAGGATAAGAATTGCATATAATTTTATGGGAAGAGTATGGAGCTTCCAAGCAGGCAGGTGTACGATGTTTAAGTATTTTTACTTTCAATGTACATCACAGGAAAACCTGATTTATTCTGGTGTAATAAAATGGTACGTGTTAGAAATTGTGTCTCTAGTTGGCAGAGGTATGCACCCTGTCCAAGTAGGCACCACAATCCTAGACAGGGTAAGTCAGATACACACCCTAAATTAACCTGTGCACACCCTCTGGTAGATTGGCACAGAACAGTCAGGCTTAAGAGGCAATGTGTGAAGTAATTATGCAACACTAAAGCACAGTAACACAGTGAAAACACCACAAGACAATTACACACCAGTGTAGAAAAATAGAGATTATTGGTCTATTTAAAATAAGACAAAAACAACAAAAATCCAATTACATTTGCATAAATTATCATGTTTCAAGCGTAGTATTGAAAATCCCAGTGCTCAAAAAGATGCAGGAGCATCCTTTATGGGAATTACAGTAAGGTCTCTTTAGTGGAGTGCTGGAAAACCATTCGCTATTATAGTTCCGATACGGTCTCTCAACAAAAATGATTTACAGGGAATCTCGGCTACTCCAGCCCCTTGGCATCGGGTAGTGATGCAGGGCAGAAACACACAAGAGTCAGCCCACAGTCGTAGCACCGGGCCCGATGGACATGTGCATGCACGGAGGCTGAGAGGCATGCACTGCTTCACCACTCTCAATACCTTGTTGGTGTCTGGATGGGTGTGTGAAGGTGCCCTCAGTCTTGGTGGCTGGACACTGCACTGACTTGTAAACCGCTGGAAAGCGCTCAACATGCACTGGGCTGGTAATCTGCAGAAGTGCTCACATATGTTGATATGTAGAAATGTTGAGAAGCGCTCGACTTGCGCTGGGATGGTAAACAAAGACGTGCTCACACACACTGACTTGTAAAATGCTGAAAAATGCTCGACACGCAGTGGCCGAATGGAGCGTGTCACGCACATGGAGCAGTCAGGCACATGGCTCCTTGCTGAAATGAGCTGCTGCCAGACTCGCAAGAGAGTCCCTCAGCAGTGGTGTGCAGTTGAAATCTTTGATGGACCTGAGATTTCCAAAAAGGGGCAAGCCAACAAGCCCTTGGAGTCCCTTGAAATGTCCTTTGAAGTTGAACAGTAGGAGTAGCCCTTTTCAGTGCAAGAGGCAGCAGGTCAAAACAGAAGAGCAAGTTGCAAAGTGGCAGTCCCTCCTAGCAGCACAGTGTTCAGCAGGCTAACACAGCAGAGCAGTTAGCAAAGTGTCAGTCTCTCCTAGCAGCACAACTCCTCTTCTTGGCAGAGTCTTCTCAGGACATATAGGTGAACTGATTTGGTAGGGTTTAGGGATCCAGTACTTATATCAAAATGTGTCTTTGGAGTGCCTGTGATTTCAAAAGTGGAGTTTGAAGATCACAAGGTCCCTTCCCTTCCTTCCCTGGCTCCAGATACTATACAGGGGGGTATGCAGCCTTTTACGTGAGGAGAGGCACAGCCCTACTCAGGTGCAGGTGTCTGCTCCTCCTTCCTATTTAGCCCAGGAAGACCGATCATCCAGGGGAAGGGCCATCAGGATGCAAATGTCACATCCTAGCTCGCTTTGTGTGCGACTGTCTGGAGGGTATGCACCAAGCTCAAATGTCATCTACCCCAGATGTGTATTCAGAGACAGGCAGGGGCACAGAATGGTTAAAGTAAGAAAATGGCAACTTTCTAAAAGTGGCATTTTCAGACTTACAATTTAAAATCCAAATTCACCATACATTGTGATTTTAAATTGTGAGTCCAGAGACACCAAACTCCATATTTCTATCTCTTCTCAATTGAAAATTATATTTAACAGATGTTTTGAGGCAATTCCCATGTTAATCTTTAAGAGAGATAGAATTGCAGCAGTAAAAATCGAATTTAAGAGTGGCTTACTACCAAGACATATTAAACTAAAAGATACATATCCAAAGTTTCGAATATACTGCACCCTTCCATTTGGGCTGGCCAGGGCCTACCTTAGGGCTGATAAATGTAATACAAAGGAAGGTTTGGGCCTGGCAAGAGTGTTCACTTGCTAGTTCGAAATGGCATTTCAAAACAGTGGCAGGCCTGAGACAGGTTTGAAGGCTATTGAAGTGGGTGGCACAATCCGTGCTGCGGGCCCACTAGCAGCATTTAATTTACTGGCTCTGGGGATATATAGTGCATTTTACTAGCAGCTTACAAGTAAATTAGGTAGGCCAATTGTGGATATGTCAATGTTACCATGTTTTAGAGAACAAAGCATCTGCACTTTAGCACTGATCAGCAGTGGTAAAGTGCACAGAATCCTTGAACCCAGTAAAATTTAGTCAGAAAAACAGGAGATTAAGAACAAAATTAAGAGAAACCATGCCAAGGATGCCAGATGTAAAACATATCCCCCCACCCCAGCTGAAATTGAGGAGATCTACCCAACCCTCGGGAGTTCTCTTCACTAAAGTGGAAGAACCTGGAGAGACCATCAGCATTGGTGTGGTCAGTTCCAGGATAGTGGTTCACCATAAAGTCCATTCCCTCTAGGGAGTTGGACCACCTCAACAGTTTGGGATTCGCACCCCTCATCTGCATCTGAAGGTCCTGTGGTCTGTCTGAACCCAGAAGTGAGTGTCAAACAGGTATGGCCTTAGCTTCTTCAGCACTCAGGCAACAGCAAAGGCTTCCCTTTCAATTGCACTCCAACTCTGTTCCCTGGGAAGCAGCCTCTTACTGATTAAAGCTATGGGTTGATACAGGCCCTCTTCATTTAGCTGTGAAAGCACAGCCCCTATGCCATGCTCTGAAGCATCCGTCTGAACAACAACTTCATTGGAGAAATCTGGGGCCTTGAGCATGGGTGCAGTGCACATGGTTTTCTTTCAGGGTGTCAAAAGCTTTCTCGCATGCCTCGGTCCAGATCACCTGATGTGGCTGCTTTGTGGAAGTCAGCTTTGTCAAGGGGGCAACAATGGTGCCATACCCCTTGATGAATCTCCTGTAGTATCCAGTGATGCTTAGGAAGGCTCCCAGGTGGTAGGAGGGGTTCCCATGCCAGAATGGTGTCAATGTTTGGTTGCAAGAGCTGCACTTTGCCACTCCCTACTTGTTTTCCCAAGTAGACCACATAACCCTGCCCTATCTGGCACTTACTGACCTTGATAGTTAGGCCTGCCCTCTGCAGAGTCTGAAGCACATCAATCAGGTATCACAGGTGGCCCTCCCAGCTACAGCTGAAGACTTCAATGTCATCTAGGTAGGCAGCAATGAACTTGTCCAGTTCACCTAGTACCTGATTTACCAATCTCTGGAAGGTGGCAGGGGCATTCTTCAACCTGAAGGGCATGACTTGAAACTGAAACTGCCCTTTTGTGTAGAGAATGCAGACCTCTCTTTGGCCCGATCAGTCAAGGCAATCTACCAGTACCCAGATGTTAGGTCAAACGCGCTGAGGAACTTGGCAGCTCCAAGCCGATCTATGAGCTCATAAGCTTTGGGGATTGGGTGTGCATCAGTCTGGTGACTACATTGAGCCGACGGTAGTCCACACATAACCGAAGTTCAGGTGGTAACACGCACCACTGGTGCTGCTTTGCCAGTGTTTGTTTTCTTTTCATTCCTTAATCTTTTATATTTTTTTAGCTATCTTTATTTTTTTAATGACATCTTCAGGTTAGGTTACAATAATTCACAGGCAATAGTACCATTAGAGCTGGCATTTTTGGCATGGTTTTCCCTAACTTTTTGCATCTGACCTCCTGCTTTTCATTTTTGCTGGCTGTTAGGATTCTGTGCCCTTTACCACTGCTGATCAGTGCCAGTGCTAACATGCAGGTGCTGTGTGCTCTAGATCTTGGTAATACTGGCTTATCCACAACTGGCCTACTTAATTTACTTGTAAGTCACTAGTAAAATGCACTACATGTGCCCAGGGCCTTTACATCAAATGCTACCAGTGGGCCTGCGGCAGGGATTGTGCCACCCACTACAGTAGCCTTCAAACCTGTCTCTGTCCTGCCACTGTAGAGCCTGTGTGTGCAGATTTGAACTGCCATTTTGCCCTGGCAAGTGTACACACTTGCCAGGCCCAAACCTTCCTTTTTATTACATATAAGAAACCCCTTTGGTAGGCCCTGGTTAGCCCCAAGGGCATTGTGCAGTGCATTCAAAAAGTTGGGCATGTACTTTTTGGTTTAAGTGATGCACTTCTGTCTCTCGCATAGGTTAACATTGGAATTGCCTTAAAATATCTCTTACGTGCAATTTCCAATTGGGAAGAGATAGACATATGGAGTTTGGTGTCTCTAGACTCACAATGTAAAATCACAACTTATGGTGAAGTTGGATTTTAAATTGTAAGTCTTAAAATGCCACTCTTAGAAAGTTGGTATTTTCTTACTTTAACAATTCTGTGCCTTTGCCTGTCTCTGAATACACATCTGGGGTAGATGACAGTTGGGCGTTGGGCATTCCCTCTAGACAGTCACACACAAAGAGAGTTTGGGTGTGACATTTGCATCCAAAAGGCCCAACACATGGCTGATGGGTTTTCCTGGGGTAGATGGGAGGGAGGAGCTGACACCTACACCTGAATAGGGATGTACCTCTCCTCACACAAAGAGCTTCAAATCCCTCCTCCCCCCCCCCCCACTGCAGAGTTTCTGGAGCCAGGAAAGGAAGGGACCTTATGATCTTCAAAAGCTGCTTTTCAAGTCACCCCCACTAAAAAACACATTTACTGGACTTCAAACTCCACCAAATCAGTTCACTGTTGGGTCCTGAGGATACTCTGCCAAGAAGAGGAGCTGTGCTGCCAGAAGGGACTGTCACTATCCTAACTGCTCTGTTGTATTAGCCTGCTGAACAGTGTGCTGCTAGGAGGGATTACCACTTTTCAGCTTACTCTTCTGTGTTGGCCTGATACCTCTTGCAGTGAGAAGGACTATTCCTACCCTGCAACCTCAAAAGACATTGGAAATCTCAGGTCCATAACATATGTCATCTGTGCACCACTGCCATAGGACTCTGTCTCTTGTGAGTCCGCAGCAGCAAGTGTCAATGAAGAGCTGTGTGCCTGACATGCACCATTTGCCCAGCGTGTGTTGAGCGCTTTTTGGAATTTTACAATTCAGCGTGTGTGAGCATTCTTCAGTCACGTGCGCATCGCATGGCAAGCACTTCTGAGCATCTACAAATCAGCGTATGTGAGTGCTTCTATGGATTATAAGCCCAGCGTATGTTGAGTGCTTTCTAGCAGTTTAAAAGTCAGCACTGTGCTCAGCTCGGCCACCAAGACTATGGGCACCTTCCCACAGCTGTCCAGACACCGAGAAGGTACTGTGAGGGGGGGAGCAGTGCATGTGTCTCAGCCTCCGTGCGTGCATATGCCCAGCAGGGACCAACGAAGCAGCTCTGGATTGCCTGTTGTGTGTTTCTGCCTCGCATTGGCTACCTGTTCCTGAAGGGTCGGGGAAGTCGAGGTCCCCAGTAAATCATTTCAATCGGGAGACCGCATCAGAACTATAATAGTAACTATAATAGCAAATGCTTTTCCTGCACTCCTCTAAAGAGACCTTACCGTAACTCCTGTAAACGGAGCGCCTGCATCTTTTTGAGCACTAATTTTTAATACTATTTTTGAAACATAATAACTTATGCAAGTGCAACTGGGTTTTGCCATTTATGCCTTTGTAGTGTTGCCACTGTGTTACTGTATGTATGTTTTGCACAATTACTTCACACCTTGCCTCTTAAGTTAAGCCTGACTGCTCTGTGCCAAGCTATCAGAGGGTGAGCACAGGTTACGTTATGGTGTGTATCTGACATACCCTGACTAGATCTGTGGTCCCTACTTGGAGAGGGTGCATACCTCTGCCAACTAGAGAGACAATTTTTAACATTGGTGATTAGCGGTGAGGGTAGGGCTGATGTTTGTGGAATACCTTACAGTAATTTGGTGTACACTACTATGCACATTTAGACCAATTTGAATCAATTGTCTTGTGGCATATTTTATTTCCTACCCTCTTCAAATGGCACTTTATTTTTCAATTCTCCCTGACTGGCATTTTTGCTTTTTTATTCTAAATCATGTCTCTGTCTGGAGGTCCCATAACTGCATCTGCACCTGCAAAACTGGAGTTTGAGTTGTCCAAATTGGAGAAGCACACAGTGGAACAACTCAAGGATGTTTGAAAGGAGTTAGGGGTTTCCAACAAAGGCTTCACCAAGAAGGTGGAGCTGCAAAAGGCGCTGAGGGCCTGGTTGAAATCAAGGGATGTGGCAAATAAGACTCCAGAGGAGGATAATATGGAGATAGAGGATGATAACGAGCTGGACCAGGAATCAGGGAGAGTCTGGGACTGCCTGTGGAACTGGGGATAACCTGCCTGCATGAGATGGTTCCACCCAGGGCAGGAAGCAGTGTGTCCCCTAAAAGCCTGACCCCAGAAGAGCTGGAGGACAGGAGGTAGGAGAGGAAACTAAAATTGGAGTTGGCTACGCTCAGAGTGGAGAAAGAAAAGTCCTTGAGAAAGGAGACAGGCCTTGGAGGAGAAACAATTGGCAATGGACGAGAAAAAGATGTTGTTGGCTCAGGAGCTGAGCTTGAAGGAACTGGACACATAGGTCAGACAGGTTGAGTCCAGCAGTGATGGTGGCCCTATCAGGGTGTGACAGGATGAGGAATCCCCCCCCATGAAGGAGGCCCTAATCAAAAGGTTTGCTATGACCCCAGAGAAATGTAGACAGAAATTCAAGGATAATCAGAAGATTTCCCAACAGACCTGGGTGTATTGTGTGGATTCTTTTTGCAAGGCACTGGATAGTTCGCCGAAGGGCAGTGACGTAAATGTTTACCAGGGGTTGCATAGTTTGTTTACAACACAGCACCTGTTCAATGTTTGCTTTCCAGATCTGCGCCAACACCTTGTGGACAGTAAGTTCACTGATCCCAGAGAGCTTGCTAAGGAGGCGGACTGCTGGGTTAACACCTGGGTCCCCAAGAAGGTACCTGGGGGGGGGGGGCGGGATCACAACAAGGGTGGGCAGGGTCCTCACCAGAAGAAGGACAGGGATAAAATGAGTAAGGAGGAGTCTAAAGAGCCCCAAACTAGTTCTGTGGGACATGGTTCCCTTCCTCTCTCTGAGAAAAAGAAGAAGTGCTTACCTGAGAACAAGTCTGCAGGGAAAGCTCCTGTGAAGTGCTATGAGTGTCAGCAAGAAGGGCATTACAAGGGAGATGCTAATTATCCCAAGGGGGCATAGCCCTTCACTGGTGAGCAGACACCAGGCCTTGCTAGTGTAGTGCTTGGGGAGGAGATGTCCCTTGATAGTGGCGGGGAGAGAACGCAGTCAACCATAGTATCTCTGGGTGATGGAAAGATGGTACAAATAACCCACATGCCTGACAATACTAAGAAATTCAGTCAGTGGGTGTCCATCAATGAGCAGAGGGTGGAGGCTCTGAAAGACACAGGAGCTACTATGACAACTGTCGGGTGTCATCTGATGTCTTCAGAGTAGGTAGTCCCTAACACGTTCCACCTAGTTATTGTGGCTGACAATCATCAGAGCTATTGGCCAGTGGCTATGGTTCCCCTTGAGTGGGGAAGGGTGGGTCTCAGGTCTGCTGAAGTTAGCTGTGAGTCCATCCATGCCAGTGAATTGTCTGCTGGGCAATGACCTAGAGCACACCATCTCGGTTACACTTGGAGATGATGGGCTTATCTGAGTGGGTGTGACTGGCCACACAGTCCATGGCAGCTCCAGAGGGTGTTCAGAAGGACCTAGAGCCTGGAACAAAGGCCCAGAGTCCTTTTAGAAAGAAAAAGCGGCAATGAACATGGGAAACCTGCTACTGAGATTCCCATGGTCCGGGAGGAGGCTGAACCTGAGGAGGAGGCACCAGTACCTACTGGGGAAGACATAGCTTAACTGGGGAACCTACCAGATCAGTCCAACTGGTAGCAGGAAGGGGGTCCCACCAGTGAAGAATTCTGCAAGGTGCAGAGAGAGTGTCCTACTCTTGTGCATCTTCCGCAGCACGCTGAAGCCCAGGCAGCTGGTGATGCCTATGGCAAGCACCTGTTTTCCTAAGCAAATGATTTCCTGTATACTGAGCCTATGGATCCTGAGCTTGGTGCAACACATGTGTTGATGGTCCCCCAGTGTTACAGATCCTTCCTTCTGGGTCTGGCTCATGATGTGCCACTGGCCGATTAGTTGTGGCAGGACAAGACCTTTGACAGGCTAGTTACCCACTTTAAATGGCCTCGAATGAGGAAGGCCTCAGCTGCATACTGTATGTCCTGTCAGTCCTGCCAGGCAAGTGGCAAGTCAGGAGGGTGGTGCAAAGCCCCCCAGCAGACCTTACTGGTCATTAGCACCCTTTCTGTACTGGGTGGCATCGACATTGTGGGGCCGCTGGATCCCAAGACAGCTGTGGGACACAGATTCATTCTAGTCTTGATGGGCCATGCCACCCGGTACACTGAAGCTATTCCCCTGAGGACATTGACTGCACCTGTGGTGGCAAGAGCACTGATGGGGCTATTTACTCAGATAGGTTTCCCCAAGGAGCTGGTATCTGACTGGGGCACCAACCTCATGTCCAACTACATGAAGGCCATGTTGAAGGACTGTAGGGTGACCTATAAGTGCACCACTCGTGACCACCCGTAAATGAATGGGTTATTTGAGAGGTTCAACTATCCACTAAAAGCATGATTATGGGACTACCCAAACCCATGAGGCGGAAGTGGAACATCTCCTGCCAAGCCTGTTGTTTGCCTACAGGGAGGTACCTCAGAAGGGGGTTGGCTACAGCCCCTTGAACTTCTGTATAGGCACCCCATGAGAGGGCCTCTCACTCTGGTGAAGGAAGGCTGGGAGCAAGCTTCCAGAAGATCACCCTCCCCCCCAGGATGAGGTCAGCTACAGGCTGAACCTCTGCAACCAGGAAGCTCACCCAAGAGAACCTAGAAGGCAGCAAGGAGGACATGAAATGCCGGTATCACCAGAATGTCACTTTGGTGGAGTTTCAGCCTGGCCAAAAAAGTGTGGGTCATGGAGCCCTTGGAGCCCATGCTATACAGGACCACTGGTCTGGGCCATATGAGGTCAAGGAGTGTAAGAACAGTGTCACCTACTTGGTGGACCTCAAAACTCCTAGGAACCCCTTGAGGGTTCTACATGTGAACTGCCTCAAGCCCCACTTTGAGAGGTCTGAGGTGACCATGTTCTTGTTAACTGATGATGGGGTTGAAGAGGAGTGTGAACCTCTTCCGGACCTACTATCTTCCAAAGAGCAGGATGGATCAGTGGAGGGAATCAGCCTCTCCCCTACACTGACCCTGGATCAACAGAGAGACTGGCACCAGTTGTTGGTGCAGTTTGCCTCTTTATTCTACCCTAGGGTTCACTACATATTGACTGGGGACAGTTTACCTGTAAAGAATACAATTTACAGGTTGTCTGATAAGTTGAGTGCTAACATTAAGGAGGAGGTTTCCAATATATTGGCACTTGGGGTTATTGAGCCCTCCAACAGCCCTCAGTCCAGCCCAGTGGTGCCAACGGGACCAATTTTTGACAGTCCTGGCACTGAAGCGCACCTCCGTTTAGTTGGATATGAAAATGTGATCTAGCAAAATGCCTGCACTGACAGTTCAAGAGTTATTGGCTTGAATAGGTTGACTAATTGTCTCATTCTGTAGTGGGTGGAAGCAAAATTTGAGTGACAGCTAAACCGAACAATGGATGTAGAGTGCTGACCTAAAGTTCCTCTATGTTTGTATATATGAATATATTACATGAGGCTAGTGAGTCAACTAAAGATGCCTCTAGACCACACCTAAAAACAATACTGAGTCAGCCACCAAAAGGGGCTGGAGCACACATACACATACACACATACAGTCACAGCTGTGACATCAATCATAAACTCAGAACCATTGCAGGGACCAAGACAGTAGCTTGCTCACCTTCATAACATGCATTGCCACCACAAATTGCCACCACTCCTTGTGGAAGGACCTTTAGCACTCCAGAAAAAAATTGTATTCTCCAGTGTGGATGTTTTCTTTCTTCCAGCAAGAAAGATTTCATTGGCCCCCATTTTGGCACTCTGCAGCCATGTTATGACCATTCGTGATGACACACGAAGGCAGCTGTCAGGAGAGGCTTTACGGTGGCATTAGCCCTGATTACATAATTTCCTGCTCTGGGCATACATTGGCCAGCTGGGACACTGCAACCAGCACTAACATTACTTGCATGTTGTAAGTGCCATGCTCCACATCCATGTTTAGGTGAGCCAGTAGATCAATGTTCGCTTAAGGTTTGATTGCAGAAAAAGGTCTAAGACTGAAGAGCAGCATTGTTATCTGGCGGGCAGCATGATACAGCAGGTAGCAGTATAACAAGCTGATGCTGCAGGTGAGTGACATAAACACCGAGGTAGTGTCTATCCAGTACAGCATGTTGGCTATATTGCGCAGCACAAGACACATGCTCTTTCGGAAGCAGAATACACTGGCCTTTGACTCATTGAGGTCTTATATAGTCAACATCAGCATCCAGTAGTGATTAGGAGAAGCTCCTGTTGGTGCCAAAGCTGCCTGGACAATCCTCAATCTAGATGAATTTATGAGTTCTGTGTGTCTGGGAAATTTCGACCCCCAACAAAACCAATTGAGGCAGCTGGAAAGGTCCCCAATCACCAGGACCATGTGAATTTGTATTCTTCAAAATAGAAAAATGTGCATGCTTTGATAAATCTTCCCGTGTCATGAACCTGCCGACACATTGAGTCATGCATGCTATTAGCGGTATGGGTGCAGTTTGTGTGTTACAATGATAATAGGGGGAATTCTCTGTAAATGTGTGAAGTGTCTCTGTGTATGGAAATACAACAAGCTCATGTACGTTATGTCCCTGCAAAGAGGGTGACACTCATGGTGGGGCTATTACAAAACCATTGTGAAACTGAGCTGACACAGACAATGAGCGATTAGAGTATAGGGTTCATTTGGGAAGCACAACCTAAGGAAAATGTTGAAAAACGTGGTAAAAATGCCCTTTGTGTCATGAAAAATGTTTTTATAATATTGCATTATGTTTGATGGATACAGTGGATATTATGTTACTCAGACACATAAGTATACAGAGTAGGGATGGCAAGCTGGTAGTCAAGCAAGATGCAAAATTGTTATCACCTGGGACATATCGTTTGGGGTCAAGGGCAACAAGCTTTCATGTTTGTTTTGTCCTTGGGACAAGAAGGCCCAACCCCCTGCAGCACAAACCCTTTGGCTGCCAGTTTACAGAGAAAGGAACTTTCCGCAGTTGAGGTAATATGTGTATCTGTAGATTAATGCTGATCGAACTTGTATTTATGGTTCATTAATGAAAAGCCTTCATTATTAGGATGAGCGCTGTAAATAAACGTTTTAAGGTCACACTGCACTACTGACAGTAGAAAAAAAAATTGTACACACATCTGAAAAGTTTAACAATATGATGCTACCAGGATGCTCTCTGATTAGTTGCAAATGTTTGCAAAAGCTTGTAAGCAAGAGTGATGATTCTTTGCTTTCAAAATAAAATGTTCAGAAAAAAATGCAAATAGAAACAGGAACGTTTCGCTATTATGACATTTTAGGTGCTATTTCTTTGAACCCGTCATTTAGTAAAATGTGTTGATGCCTGCTAGTATTTCATAAAATATTCCTAATGTAAAATCAGTGTAACCATTTTCAACAAGATTATGGCACACATGAAAATAAACAAGCACTGGCACAGCTAACCACTCTGACATTTTTTGTGAGTCTTTTGGTTTCGTCAATGTGTGTCTTGCTTTCATATGGCATTTGTAACACTTTATTGTTGTGGGAGCTGCCAGGTCCTCACCATTGTAGCAAACACTGGCAAAAAGAAAAAAAAATTTTTTTTGGTCTCAAAAAGCACACACTGCAACTACTGGCATAACAAAGGCCCTGGGGGACCCTCTCCAGGGGCCCCTCTCAGCACAGCACCTGCCTTGAGCGAGTCCGGAAGGGGGGGGGCCTCCATGTTCTTTGCAGGAGGTCTCCTCCAGTTTCGTTATGCCACTGAT
The DNA here is from genome assembly GCF_031143425.1 of Pleurodeles waltl. Lineage (NCBI taxonomy): Eukaryota > Metazoa > Chordata > Amphibia > Caudata > Salamandridae > Pleurodeles > Pleurodeles waltl. The sequence continues at coordinate 999,130,696 of NC_090446.1, forward strand.
TGCCACAGTAGTTCCTGGCACTGAACACAACTTCTTTGTGTGCCAATATGCTCCTTCTCAAAGAGCAGAATGTGATCACTAACAGTAAAGCCAGCCTATAGATAGAGAGAGAACTAGAAGTGTAAAAAAAAAGAAAAAATGTCTTTGTCAACGCCAGACCTAGTTAGGGACCAAGGCCCAGATTTATACTCTGTTTGCTCTGAATTAGCATTATCTTTTTTTTACGCTAATTCAGCGCAAACTTAACTCCATATTTATATTTTGGCGCTATACTAAAATATTGGAGTTAAAGTCATTTTTGGATGCGTGAACCTACCTTGTGTCAATGAGATGTAAGGTAGGTGTTCCCATCCAAAAAAATGACTCTAAGGCCCTAGCGCCTTATATATCCTCCTGTGCAAAAATGGTGCACGGGGAGAGGCGGGCCTAAATAATATACGCTAAGCCTGCTTAGCGCCATTATTTAACAACTGGGTCAGGGCAGGCATTAGGGGACCTGTTGACCCATCTCCATGGTTAACACAATGGAAAGAGCCCACAAGTTCCCTCCTCAAGCCCCAGGCGCACCCATACCAGAGGGACACCACAGGATGGGGGACCCCATCCCAGATAAGTATAGGTAAGTCGAGGTAAGTATTTTCAAACTTTTTTTAAAGTGCCATTGGGGGCCCTGAAATGGGCCACCTACATGGCACTGGGTGCAATGGCCTTGCCCAGGGGACCCTCGTCCTCTGTGCTGGCCATTGGGGTTGTGGGAATGACTCCTGTCTTTTACGAGACAGGAGTCATGTGGTATGGATGGTTTTACGTCAAGCAATGACGCTAGGCTGGTTAGAGTAATCTTTTTTTACTCTAACCAGCCTAACCTAATTCTTTGGTGCAAAACACCATTCTCCCAGACTGCCACCACCACCCGTCTAACGTCATTTTCCAAGACGTTAGCCCACCCTTTGCGCCGGCTTGCACCATTCAATTAATTTGGCACCCGGATGGCGTCCTGGAATGGCGCAAGCCATCGCTATACTTTTTGACACAAAACTTAAATCTGTGCCTCAATTTCTTAAAGAAAGTCACAAAATTGTACCCATGGTATATGTCTGTGAATTAGTTGCTTTCATGAATTCACAATAAATTACAGAAGTAGACCAGGAAATCGTACTCCTAGAAAATATTTGTGAACTGTATTTTATCACGAGCAAATATGCATGTGTATATTTGCTCATGTGAATATTTGTTGAGCGTTTACAAGTTCGCTTTCCCTCCAACCACTTTTTTCCCAACCCTGGAAGAACATTGTCAGGAGTTAATTTCCAACCTTTCTCATTATGGGAAAAGATTAGAGAAGAGCTGGTGAAAATCTTTAAAACATGCAAGTAAAGTCTGCAGACTCAAAGGCATTCCAGCCCTGGAACTATTGCTTACTGCTTCCTCCAGCCACAGTATATAGAGCTCCGGAAAGGTGGCAAAATAAGGAAATTGCTATAGTAGGGATTGAAATTGGAAGTATTCAAGCCCTACTGTAGTAGAAACCCTGGCATGATCAGAGAGGATATTATCAGAGCTCTTACATAATGAGATTGCTGCCATATTTCGTCACCACACTACATGGCACCAAAGGGACAAGTAGAGTTTTTTTACAGGACAAGTAAATTTAAGAAGCAGCCTGTCCCATGGACAAGTAGATATTTTATTAAATTCCACACCCCTAAAGATGGGACAGTACATGTCAGGCAACATATGCAGGAGCGGCTTGCAGTGCTAATTAGGGGCGTAGAGGCACGCGTGTTGGAATTAATAATAATAATTTTTTTTTAACTTACCTGAATCATCGCTGCCGCTGTCACCTCCGTGCTGCTCCTATCCTGTGCAGACAGGCTGCAGAAATAGGCTCCCAGCCTGCCCTGCGGCCAATCCTGATGCTGCTCAGAACAGTGTCAGGTTTGTCTGGTAGCGCCCTGCCAGGGCACTCCCAGGCAGTACTGGGAGCCTGTGATTGATCTCTCCAGCCTGGCAACACAGTGCCGGGACTGGAGAGAGCCTACTGTGCATGTGCGTTTGGCCGGCCCGAGACGGCCGGCCAAACATGTATGCGCAGTGAGGGGGAGCGCTCTGCACTCCCCCTCAGTGTACGTCACAGCTTGTGGCCACGCCGCTTTTACCAAAAAACAATAAGAAACATAGTTTATTATTGTTTTTTGGTAAAAGTTTGCAGCTGCTCCTGCTGGCGGGGGGGGGCAACGCTCCTCCGTCCTAGCAGAGGAGCCGCCCCTGAACATGTCTGAGCATTGTTGGGTGTTGTTGACGAGATATGCATGTCACAGGTAACTATATCTGCAGCTCTGTGGGGCTGAGTGCCTACTGATGGAAAGGTAACTGTTTTCCGGAAGCAAATGGCTGTTCTCCTTCTGGGATTGCATCCTTCCAGAAGTGCAGCTATCAGCAGAACTCTTTCTGGAGATTGGCAAGCATTTAGGGGCATATTTATGAGAAGTTTGCACCACCTCTATGTCACTTTTAGTGATGCACCTGTGGCGCAACCTCTCAACCATATCTATGAGGCCATGCAAAGCCACTTTGAGTGACTTTGAATTGCCTCATAGATATAGAGTAAAGCAGCACAAATTTGTGTGTTGCCTTAATCTGCACCAGGGAAGTGTTCCATGGGTGTTGCGGTGGGTTTTCTCAGACATTACACATGGATTTTCATGCATGCCCATATCTACAAGAGCCTGTAAACGTGGGGAAGCACCAAAACCTTACACCTCCCCAAAGGAGGTGCAAAGAGGAGAAATATCTTTATTTGTCCTTGTTTTTTGCACTTTCTATTTGTGATGCATTCTGCAGCACACATAGAGAGAGGTAAAAGTCTCCCAGTATTATGTTTATGCAGGAAGGTACCCTTTCCTGCACAAAAAAAATCTTGCCTACAATGCGGACACTCTATCACCATGATAACTTGCATTTTGGTTATCAGGTGTACATTGATGCTGTGTATGCAGCACGGGATGATATACATTGGTAGGCTGTTAAGCAAGACCATATATGGGCTTCTATTGTTTTGGGCATCCCATACATTGCCTGAAAGGCCTGTTTATTGATGTGCTTCTGAGGTATGAGCAAAATTTAAATTACACTGATATAATAAGCGTAATTTTGAGTAATGCTTATTAAGCAAAATTCCTGAAATCACCCTACATTCAAAGCAAAATCGTAGGGCTGGAATACGAACAACCACAACACAAGTGGTTGTTGTTTACGGCTTTTTTTAAAGTGCAAAATGTATCCTTGCGTGAAAAATGGGAGTGAGGGCACATTTTGTACTAAAATCTAGTGCTGAATGCCAATTTTGCATTCCACATAATTATGCAGAATTTCACAAAACTTTCCCGAAATACTACAATATTACACAAAAGCTAATTACTGTAATTTTGCACACCCCTAGTGCTGTTCCGCCCATCATTAAAGGCAGGGGTACATGAGCTCACTGTTGTATGGCTATGGCTTTCACCACTTTATCAAATATGGTAGTTCATGAAGAATAAGATAATGCAGAGCATTGCATTGCTCTGAACTGGAACCTGACACTTGCCTATAAGTGGACTGCGTTGCCAGTTTTATAATCAGTGGCATTGCCTGGTCCCTACAGATGATGAGCGTTATTGCTCCACTATTTTTCAAATCACGTAAAGTATTCAAATTGAAACCTATATTGGGTATACAACTTCTCAAAAATATTACATGTGTTTGTAAGCAGCCCATGTATCACATCTTGTGCACCCTCGTTTCCTGACATGCTCTGGTATGTTGCTTTTGCTAAATGAATGAGTACTGGATTTATGCTTTTGTGCATTAATGGTGTTCATCTTCTTGATGATACAAATTATATGCACAATTCGCTAATATGGTAGACAAGAGATTGGCACCCTATTAAAGGTTCAAAGCAGAGACAAAAATGTAATAGTGGGTACCCTGTGGTAGCGGAGCAAACTTTAAAGAATATGTAATTTCCTGAAACGATTCTACTTACTAAGCTGTTGTGATGGGGCATAGGATGGGGATAAAGGGATGCAGCTGGAACCCTCGGCCCTCCTTGCTACAGTCCTTTCCTGATAATGCCACTAGCCTAAAGATAGAACTAGAATTAACTTGTTTTTTTCCCAATCATCGTTCAATGTCAGAAAACCTACAGTCCCGCAACTGGAGCCAGCATACACAGTTTGTAAGTGGCCACCTTGAATTATAGCCTGGGGTTTGAAACATCACAGAGGTGGCATCAACACTTATTTTAGAATATGCTCACTACAAGACAACACAAAACATAGGGCCACATTATGAGTGCTCCTATATATTTCTGATATGTGCAGTAACCACCCACATCCGAATTATGAGTTCTGGTGATTTTATAGTATTCAGTAAATACCGGGTGTGATAACACCCACATCTCCTGGACAAACTTCAGCAGGTTTAATCTGCTGAAATTTGTCAGGGAAATTATGCCTGAAGAATACCGGGGCCCATACTTTTCAATATTTTGTGCAACACAACGCAGCAACTACCTTGCTGCGCTGCGTGAAAGGGACCAGGCAGGGAAACGCCATATTTATTGTTATACCGCACATTCCTGCTGTCTGCCTGCGCTGGTGCACAAACTGCTGCCTAGTACCAACATAGTCACCCTCACATTAGGCAAGATTGTTTTTGTGCAGGAGGGGACACCTTCCTGCACAAAAATAATCCTTTGAGGTATTTTCCTCTTTCTAAATGTGCTTCACAATGCAGCACACGTAGAAAGAGGAAACAAGAAGTCTCTGGTGGCGAGGCATAAAATTATCGCATAGGATACCGCGGCACTCATAAGTAGGCCTATAGTATGGACTCTTTTACACCAGTTGATGCAAAATACAAACAGAGAAAAAGTTAAAGAATTGTTCATATGGAGTCACTGGGAAGATGTTAAATTGTGCTTTACTAAGATTAAAACGCATTTGTCATATTTCGCGTATTGAGAGCGAGGCAGTGACACCGCATGAATAGTGGAAGCAACTACGTTTTGCCTATAAAAGCAGAAAACACACGGTTACCACAAGTTAGACTTCACTCATGTTTACAAAAGCAAAAATCTTAATTATACCACCGACTCAGTGCTCGGCAAACGTATTATTGAATCACAGCGTTACCTCAGCTTTAGCACGCCAATCTAAACGAGTGCAAAGAAATATAGGTATATATATAAATACAGTTTAAGATTAGTAACTTCTGTTTGCTTCCAAGAAGTGTTTGCTTTGCATGCTCACCGTCTCGGCGCAGGCTGCCTCGCTTGGAAAACAAACATGAGAAGCGGACGTTGAAAGGGAAACAGGGCGTGGTGACCCTATTGGTGTTTACTCGTGTGACTAAGAAAAGAAAATCACCTATCACTTTGTTAATAAATAAGAACTGGAAGCAAGGGGGGAAACGGCTGGGATTTATGAGTGTGCTTTACGAAAGGCAAATATTAATTGTTACTAGCCTCAGTTCTTGATTTTGTGCCTTTGTGTGCCCACTGCCGCCTGGCGCCTTGGACTCCGGATAAGAGTGCGCAGTAGGTTATCGGCCCTTACTCAAGAATTTCTTTGAATTTCTCTTACCTAGCTATGTTGGCAGAGGGCCAAGGAATGGCGGCTGCCGTCGCGAGAAGCACAGGTGTTGTGAGCCAGTTGCAAACTCGTCGTGGTAGGGGAAGAAGCCGGTGTTGCATGCGACTGCATCCCAGTTTCTCACTTCATAGCACTTGCGCAACTGTCCCTACGTGGTCTAGTTGAGAGCAAGACCAGTATCCCCACTGTTTACATGGATGACTGTGAGCGGGAGATGGAGCAACAAGTGAGAGCCATCCACTAAACTCAGGTTTATCAGCACTTGTGTTACGGAATCCTAGGAAGCACACCATTGTCTTTGAATACAGTGCTCTTGACCAAGTGGTGTAAAAGGGAGGGGTATTGATCCCATGTAGTGCAGAATTCCTATTTGGCCGTGAAGCAGCCATGGAGGACCTGATACCGCTGGTCGATGGGGCCGTAGTCCGAAGGCACGAAAGGCAAGTACCATCCTTAAACAAAAAATGACTACCTCTCTGAATATTATCAGGTCACATCTTTCCAGTCCTGCACTTTTCATTTAGAAATCATAGTTATAAGTGGGCTTGTTAGGCCTATTGGATGGACAAAAACTACAGCTGCAACTCCCAGCAAGCACCTAGTGAAAAGTCACAAATTAAAACATTGGGGTCTATTTACTACAAACCAACCTGCCAATGTTTTGCGCCGAAATAAATGAGCTTTGTCAGCGCTAGCGTACAGCATAAACTTTGCACCAAATTTACTATACAAACGTACGTGAAGGCACCCCAGCGCAAAAATTTGCATTGTGACGCAATGCAAAATAATGTTGCGCCACGTAACTATAGCCCTGGCTTCCTTGTTGTGGCTTTACTTGAAACTTCTAGCTTCCAAGCCTCCCTTGTTGCCAAACAATTTCTGTATCTGCTCTTACGGCTATGCAAAGCAACCATTGCCAGCCAGTGCAAAAGTGGCATGTGCCCCCTCCATCCCAACATGATACTATTTGCCTTTACCATTAAGCACATTTACCCTACCTGTAAGTCCCCTGTAAAGTGGCACAACCAACACCCAGGCCCTGTAAATCTATCACAACGAATGTGGTGGATACACTGATTGGAACCCCCACATAAGTAGAACATCAAACATGTCTTAGGCATGCCTGTGTGTGGAGTCCTAAAATGACAGTTTAAATATGCAAATGAAAACTAGGATACGCACAAACCTGTCTTCCACATCAGCGATCTCTGAAACATACCATAAATACTAATCACTTGGTCTGCAAGTTAAGCCTGAATGCTCTGTGCCAACCAGCTTGAGCGTTGATAGCAGGTATATGAAAGGTTGACTTGCACTTCACCATGACAATGATTGTTGTTGCTGCTTCCCCAAAACCCACACCCTAGTCAACCAGCAACCCATTTTACTCACCGACTCATCATATTGTAACGGGCAAAAATAAGAGACAGATGTTGAGCAACATATAAGGAAACAATGTTATATAGAAAGTGTTATATGTCAAACCTGCTGCTCCATACATGTCCACTATGCTGTGATGTTGCATTGTAAATGTAGCTTTGATAGTAGACACATTACATACTTTTACTCAGGCTGTAGGTGTTTACATGTTAAAGAACTTAATTATGTTTTATCTCCTTCCTTGTGTAGCAATTCCCACTGTGCCTCACCAATCACAAAATGAAGAGCCCGGAAAATGAGGATTTATGTGGCAACATGGCTCCCAAAGATGACAATACTCTGTTCACCATATTAAATGACGTATAAAGTCCATCCTGGCAGACAGTTGCCTAAACTAACGGTGCTGGAATCACATAGGATGAAATGCAACCCAGTCCACAAAGGACAATAAGGACAAGCAGACAGACATCCAACAGAACATCAGAAGTGGCAGGATTTGAAGAAAAAAATACACTAAACACAGCATCAAACACATCAAGCAGTGCTGGAAGGATTCTAAAATTACATGATGTTGTCAAGGATATGATAGATTGTCTAAATCCAAACAAGTCATTGCCTGAAAAAATAGAGGGTATGTATTCTCCTTCTTCAGTGGTATGGACAATTCCCTCATAGACATACAAGAAGAATTATTGTCAATAAATAAAAAATAATGGTTGTCAACAGTAAAAAAAAAACATGCTAGATCCATCTACATCTCCATCAAGCAGCAATGATGCGTTGAAATTGACTTCACAATTCAACCACATAATAACCAAACCTGTAGATACAGTGATAGGCCTGAGAGAAGATGTCAAAACAATCTTAGCCCTAAATGCAAAAATGGTAAAAATTAATATAAAAATATCGTCTGCACTGAATAGAATAGCTGCAGCCCAAAAAGCTAGAGTGCAGACAAATTCTGGGGCATGTGCTTCACATTCAACACCTATACCCCAAACTACACATCCTGTTTGCTCTAAACAATCACATGTTGACACATAAGAAGTAATTTGTCGAAAAATCCAACGGTAGGACAACTGTAACGTATCAGTCTTGATGATTACATAGATTAACTTGGTTGTTGAAATAGTGATTGACCAAATGTGTTTGCCTAAGATGGAACTGTATGCAAATGTACAAATCTAACTACCATCCAAAAGTGAATAGCAAGACACCTTAGATATGTGATGGTATGTGTAGAGGTAGGGGTCATGTACTGTCAAAAATGACTTATACATATACTTATGATGTTGTGTGACATACTGGACTCTGTAAAAAATATTGCTCCATAGTCATGTACAGCACCAAACCTGTTGCTTCAACAAAGCACAACAGTGATAAAATGTACCTGTTCACAAAATACATACACCCAAGGATTGTGGGCTAGAAAGACAATCTCCCAAACAACAGAAAAATGTTTGGTCTATGATCCTCCTCACAAATGGCTCATATCAAATAATCAACTTCAAACAAGTTGGAGTGTGTAGGAACATACATACGTATGTTAATAAAAGGATAGACAAGAAACAATGATTGTAGCTAAGATTTTTAATTGTAGTCAATAAAACTCCTGTTATAGAACATCTGTCACAACATTTAAATAAAACAAACATGAACAAAGCACAAATGTTATAACAGGTAACTGTAACTCAACATCAGCATAAAGTGTCCACAGTTATTTCTTTGACTTTACAAATTTCAACAGAGTCTTCCGCATCACCCTGACTTCCTTCAATTACTGTGTTAGCAGGAATTTATTGTGCCTGAATGACCTACAGGCTGAGGATGTAGGGATCACAGTACTTGAGTCTGCACTGCCACCTACATCAATAGTAGTACCATGGTTTCTCGAAGCAGCCCTAGACCTTTATCCTTTGTGAGTGTTTTTTGATTGGTGTCCTGAGACCTTCTGAGCCTACTGGCCCTTAGCACTCTTTCACTCACTGTGAAGTTCTATCACACACTGGAAATGTGATACCACGTCCTCCATGTGTTGGAACCACTTCTTGAGTTTTCTTATCTGGGGCTGTGCAGCACTATCCATGTCTGCTAAGAATATATCAGATTACATGAATCATTTTCCATGCTTACTCACAAATTAAGAGAAATAACAGCATGGCATTGTGTCAGTTTATACCATCAATCAGTGTCCAATTTTTTATTTACATTGGTCACAGCCTTGATTGATATCCATAAATGGAGTCAGGTCAGTCACTTTACATACTGACAATAAACTGTGAGCTACCACTTCCAAATCAGCGTGCTTAGGGTGGAAACAAAATGGGAACAAATGTACTCACATATTAGCCAACATAACACCAATTTAGTTTATTGTAATTAATGTCATCACTTGTACACTATCTGTGATGACAACCAGGGTTAAAAGAAACCTTAAAGAACAGGAAGAACTTCACAAATGGCATGTGTTAGATGTCAACTACTAAGATGATTATGGTTACCAGACAACTCTTCTGGGTGCAGGTGGAGGTGTGAACTGGCCCACAGCCAAAGCCACATTTCAACAAATGGCCTGATAGTCCACAACACCACATCAGGTGTCTGACCCAGACACAGCCAAAGAACTGCACCCATTGTTGCCATGGATGACATCTGCATGACCCACATCCTCCAGGACCTCCCTGCAGCAATTCCAATTAAATGTATTCAGAGGGATTGGCTGGCACCCGCGTACAAATACCCACTTGTTCAGAATGACAGTATGCGCCTCTGACTCACACTGTGACATTTGAGTACTTTTCCAAGGTTCCTCCCTGAGATCCACACTCTTCAGTATGTGTAGATTATCAACCTAGACTTCAACATCCGCTCTTAAAACAGCAACATCCTGCCCTCCATCAACAATTTATAAGTTGTCATCTCAATCACTGACTGGGCACACAATACCCAGAATACATTCAATACCTGCATGTCTGAAATTGCCAGCGGGATGGAGTACAACTGTTTAAAGTACGACATGGCCAAGCCAGTTAAATAATTTCTTGGGATGAGATAATGAACATCATACAACACCTGGTGGATATCAAAGCTTGGGCCAACAACCACTATTACAGCGCACATCAACAACAGTAATCAACACATCTCAAGCCTACGTAACGTTGTACCCGCCTCATGCTTCCAGACTCAGACAATGTTGGGCAAGCTCTTCATTTGCAAAGGTGCACAATCAGAAGCCACAACATCATCACTAAGGAATGTCCATGTACACTGTGCTTGAAATGACTCTCACGAGAAGGCTGTTGCCAGCTCAGTCATTCCCTACATGATACACCCTCATCCTCCTACATCACACTCACACCACACCTGGTGGCTTGGCCATGGCTTCCTACTCACAATAGCTCACTGTTCAAATTTCTTAGACAATCTTTCAAGGCACCTCAGTATACTGGCACAGCATCACTTTTCACACACTGCCCGGACACCTCTCCTCATCTCGATTTCTACTTTCACACATCCCATGCATAAGTGTAGTGTCAACATCTACATCTCGCTTAAGGTGTATAAGTACCAGATGCTACACACTGGAGTCACCTCTTCAGTTCTCATATACCAGGAGCAGACAAAGGTCTGGCTTATCAAGTAGACCCCGCAAGGACTCACCTTTGGCTAGGCTCACACCTGCTCAGCGCCAAGATGCCATCCACTGTGAGAGTGAGCTCTAAATATATGCATGAATTCACCCTACATGTCCACATTTTCACTACAATTTCTGGACAAGATAGGCTATTGATCATCACCCACCTTCATCTGCACCTTCAGTGAATTCCTTTGGGTGAATGGGCTGTGGTCCTCCTGCCATGATGAGATTAACTGTTTTAGAAGATGCACATAATATTCATGTTCACACTTTTTTACATGTACCAAAGCATACACTTATCAGCTTGTCTACATGCACTTCAAAAAGTGAATGGCTAATCCCCTTTTGTCAAATGTTAGGGAGTCAATAGGTTTATCTTTTGATGTCTGTCTGAGCATTACATACCAAGGCCAAGACATGTGAATGAGACTTACAGGCTCAGATTGATAAATATGTTTATACACTGACAATAAACTATATCTACTTACTTCAGTGATTTTTTTAAAAATAGGTACCTTATGCATTAGAAAGTGAGAGGCAGGTGTACTGATTGACTCATGCAACACAGTGCACTCAAAGGTTGCACTGCACTGCTTTGTTTGAGAATGAGGGTACAGGTGTGGGACTTATTTTCTGACAAATGCCACTCTCCTCTCCACTGCCTAGAACAAGGGCACAATCAGCAAGCCAAGTGTCAGGCACACACTTTCGCACCATAGTGCAAGGGTGTCTGCGTGATTCAAGCATGAGATTGGTACTGGAACTATACTGTTCCTGTACAATATGCAATGGTTAGGCCAACGTCTTACTTTTCCCCACTTGGTATGTGTGATGTCCAGTGCAGGACACATTCGAAGTTGGATTTGAATGGCAACATGTAAGCATGTCTTGGAGGTCGGTCCTCTATGTAATGTGTGACAAAAGTTTATGCACAACATTGGCTACTTCTTGGGTACATTTGTCTTTGGCACCACTATCCCAGGATGGATGTTTGGGAAGGGCTATGCCCCAACCATGGAACACCCTGTTAGTGCTAAGAAATGCACTGCAGCAGTATGCCCAGTATTGCAGTACTTCCAAAAGATTTGTATGTGCACACAGGGTGGTAGATTTACAAGCACTTTCTGTGGTGTTAGTGTCACAACAGTGATGACAACCATGATAGACTTGTATTTTTGCAATGTCAGTGCCCAGTGCAAAATTTGGTTTGCACAAGTAAGTAGCCTAGAAGTAACGGTCAGCTGTGCAACACACAGCTTTGTGTTATTTAGAGCCAAGGGGGCCTTACATGGATGGTACATGGGCATCCCCATTCAATTGTCCATGCCTATTGACACAAAACCCTATCTACAAGCATTAACAGATTGGCATTAGTGCCACGAGGGTACGCCATTTGTAGGGAGGCATCAGAGGGAGGAATGTATTAGTTTCTCCAAACTTTTCCTACTGTGTGTGCAGCACTCATACAATGTACGCAAAGTTCAAAAGTGTGTCTAAGTATATTATATTGTAACGGAAGGGTACACTTCCAGTACAAAGCCTTAGGTCGAAACACACACACACACACACACACACACACACACACACACACACACACACACACACACACACACACACACACACATATATATTTACACATGCACTGTGGCACAAAGGTGTGTGCATGGTGCACAGCAGATAATCCCAGCACAAGCCTAGGTAGATAGGAGGAGAGAAACATATGTCTATAGATATTATGCTCCCCAGCTCCCCTCTTATCACACAAAGCAATGCAGCAAATCTGACTGCTGCACTGCATACCGTCTCTGTGTGTAAAATCTGGGCCTAAGTCGTATGCAGGACACTGAAGGGGTGAAAAATCATTAAAACAAGAGTATGCATCACTTTCTTGATGTACACACAGCACCAGATCACAGTGTTTACACCCTGATATCAAAAAATTACAACTTACCAAATGGTCCATTTACCTCGACCCTGGGGTGGTGCAGTAGGTCCTGCTGCCTCGCCACTATGCCAGCCCAGCGATGTTGCACATGGTGCATAGATCGATGAATGCCACTGCTATGCTTTACACAATAGGCAACCTGGCATCATTGGCTACAGTGCTCATGTAAAGGGTACTCCTGACCAACACGTCCACCTTCTTGCAGCATGTTGGGCAGGTAGCGCATGACATAATGGACTAACACACCCAACTCCTCAGCACTGAAGATGGCTTGTGTTGTTGGCCCCCCCGCACTAACATCACTCTTCTGGCTTGCCTTTGGCATTTTCGTCATGATGACTGACACCTACAAATAATATGTACATCATTATGACACAACATGTAAAGTCAACATTGATATCATCATACAGAAATATTGTCAGGCTCAAGTCCAACACACTCGTTGGTGTTACTCACCAAATATCCACAGGTATTTTTAAACAGCTCCTTGTTGTATGGCCTCCACTCTTTCCAACCAGGGAGATGATGTTGACTGAGCAGCAGATATCAGGAAATGGAGCCACACATCACGGTTTGATGTCATGCATCTGTGTGACTTTGCATGTTTTAAAATGGTTTGTATTGCTTAGCGTGAATAATTTCACACATAAAATTCTGAAGATATTTGCGGTTTCATACCCAGTTACTTAGATTCAGGTGGTATTTGTGGTGTTCCACCCCTTCAAAAAAACTGTATGTTTGTGATAGACAGGTGCTTTCAGTGGGGTATGGTGGGGTGTCTGTCGTATTTCACAAGGAAATATTACACACACTTTCTCCCTCTGTTTTTTTTTTTACTAAACTTCAACGAGGTAGATTACTTCACAAATTAATGTGTTGTACTCTGAACAATCCGCATCCCTCTACCAGCCCTCTGCCCCTTAAGCCCCTCTTGTGCACCCTGCTTGTGTATAATATTTGTAATTTTATGTGCCAGCCTAACAGTTGGGAAAGCTCACCCACCCCATCCTACTGACCAAGCTACACCTCTGTTCATACCATGTTCGAAGTTTGCAGAATCAGAGGCGCGCTACGTGCCCCTAGTATTGTGACAAGATAGGTCATGCTACATTACTGATTGGCCACACACAATCTTCCTTGAACGGTTCATTCATATTATAAATAGTGTCATTGTTTTTTTCTGTGCTGTGTAACTGAAATCAGGGCGGACAGGTGACCAAGCGTTCCTACCAGGGTGCCTGCTTCCATGGAAGATACGCAAGTGTGAGCAACAAGTGGAAGCTGCAAAATTAAAGAGCAATATAATTGTGTTACATATATTTGGTAGGTGGTACTGGCTTGCACTGAGTCAGTCACTCAAAGCTCTGTGTTGACGAAGATTGATCTGGGTTGGGAGGGCAGTGAGTGAACAACTGAGCTGTGAAGTGGCTGCTTCTGATTTATTTTTTGATACTGTGGCACCTTTTTCCACTGACATGTTGAACAGCCAGTTATGTTCATAAAATTGCATTACTTACAGTCTTGGTATGATCATAGTATTTATGTTTCAGAAGCAGCATCTGATCTTGACCACTTGTCCACATTTATTAGCAGTCTTACTTCTACTGTTTGTTATTCCATTTGAAAAGAATGACTTATATAATCACAGTGCTTTTTTTACACGGGCTGTGAACTTGTACTACTAATAATATACAAGTACATTTGCTCCATAGGAGTTTACGCTCTGTGGCGCTCTGTTTACACACATACTGCAGTGCCTTACCTAATGAAGCTACCAAATAGGCCTACAGTGCATTTCCAACAGAGAAGACTACATTATATATAGTGCTCTTTCTCGTGTGACTATTTTATTTTGCAGCTATCTGATGCTGAAGTTCTGATTACATCAGGTCATTTGTTGTTCGTTCATGAAAACAAGTGAGCTACAATTCTATTCTTTCTGAGATGTCCCTCATGTGAATCCAGTTCTTCATTTGGTACTTCATCAATATTTGGCATGGTGGGATAATTATTTGCAGGATAAGTTTAGTCAAAATTGTCCAGTTTTCCTCTGATTGCTATGTTGTATATTATGCATCATACTACAACCATGTTGAAGACTCTGGTTGGCCAGTACAATAAACATCCACCAGATAAATCAGAGCATCGAAATCTATTTTTCAATATCCCAAAACAATGTTCAGTGATTCCTCGTGTCCTGCTGTGGGCCATGTTATATGCTTCTTCAGCATGATTGTTTGGATGCTTAAGTGGAGTACTAGTCATGGCCTGAGAGCATATCCCTGATCACCTGGAACAAACAAGTTGAATTACATAACTGATAACTGATAACAATGTTTGACTTTGACACTTCATACAAAGTACACTTTTAGTTTGAACATGTGTGTTACATGAAGAGATGTAGGTGACTACTTCTCATACAACAAAACAGTTTTGACAGACCTAGTTAATTTATTTGACTTTATGAAATGTATGACACATTACTCAGATTGCAGACACACATGCACTGGCATAGTGATACCATATTGTTTGTGATGCTACAGGCACCGGGACTCCACTATAATTGTAGTTGATTTCACTATGGCTTTGTCTCTATGTATTTCTGTGGTACAAACCACATTAAGGAAAAACAGACCTGTTTATTACTTTCTACTACTTTATCTGTCAATTCTCACACACATACACGCCTTGTCCACACATTTACTCTCAAATTGTTCATTGATCCTAGAGTGGCGAAATATGTTGGAGCTGTGCAGAGCAAGGATATTTGGCAACTACATTGGTGAAACAGTATTTGTCATCACAAATGGCCTGTACATTGACTGAGTACGCTTGTTTGCGATTTCTGTACAGATGTGCTGTTCCAGATGGTGGGAGCAGGTTGACATGGGTGCAGTCTATTGCACCAACGACATGTGGAAAATGAGCTCCTTGGTAGAAGCCTTGCCTCACTTTTTGTAATTCAGAACCAGGTTTGGGGAAGCAGATGTACTGTGGTGTAAGCCTCAATATAGCTCCCAGACCTCTTGGCAGAAAGGCAGATAAGGCATCCTGTGACACACCTGCCACAGCAGCTATTGTATTCTGGAAGGATCCAGCAGCTAAGAGATGTAGCACTGACATATGTTTCTCATGTGCTGGTATGGCATGTGATTTGGTGGCTGCTGGTTCACGTGCTGAGCAAATTGTTGGAGCAGGCATACAATCATGTACTGGCTTAGTCTGCATTTCTTGATTTTTTTCCTTGCTCTGGTCAAACAAGGATACTCTTTGAAGAATTTCTCCTTGCACTGGCTCCTTCCTCCTTGCGCAATTTCACGACACCTATGTCTTGCCATGGCAATCTCCAATTGACTTGCCTTAAGTCTATTCTTGCTGTGTTATTCCTGTCTCAGTCTCTCCTGGTTATGGGAACCTGAACCTACTTTTGTCCCTGCTTTGTGTGTGTGCTGTTTTTCTCACGTGAGTGTGTTAAGAAATCTTTCTGTTGTGTGAGTGTGGTAGGAGACAGCTCTCCCCCTTGTTAAGCCAGAGTGGCCCATCCTGACAGCATTTAGTCTCTCTTCGGCTCACTGTCTACACCTAGTCATGTGACCCAGGATACAACCTGGAGACCCCAAATGGTTGGGACAAGAAAAGACCAACTTTCTAAAAGTGACATTTTCAGCATTGTGACCTAAAATCCAACTTTACCATTAAAAAATGCATTATTTTACAATTCATTACACACCAAACTCAAGATTACTATTGACTCCCAATTGAAAGTTATCATTTAAGAAATGTAACAATTTAACCCACTGTTATCCTATGAAAAAGGCAGCCCTTGCTGTAGTGAATAACAAATCTAAGTGCTTTTCACTACCAGGACATGAAAAATGTAAAGGTACATGTCCAATTTTTTAAATACACTGAACCCTGCCCTCTGGGCTGTTTAGGGCCCACCTTACGGGTGACTTATATGTATTAAAAAGGAAACTTTACACCTGGCAAAAAGGTTTATCTTGCCAAGCCAAAATGGTGGTTTAGAACTGCACATATAGGCTGCAATGGCAGGCCTGAGACATTTTTAAAGGGGAACTTGAGTGGGTGGAACAGTCAGCGCTACAGGTTCACTAGTAGCATTAAATGAAAGGCCTTGGATACATGTAGTACCACTTTACTAGCAACTTACAAGTGCATTAAATATGTCAACTGGGTGTCAGCCCATTTCACCATGTTTAAGGGAGCTATTACAGGTACGTTAGGATTGGTTAGCAGCGGTTATGGGTGCAGAGTCCTAAAAATCAACAAAAACTGGTTCAGCAAAAAGGAGGATGAAGGCAAAAATTTTGAGGGTTGACCCTGCAAAAAGAGCCAAGTCCATTAACCACTAACAATGGACTCATTTCAGTGAATACAGCAGTCAGCATCTACAGCGATCTTACGGAGAACCTGTGTTTTCTCTTTTTTAATAATCCTCATACTTCTTTGATGTAAGCATACTGAAGCATAATATCCATTGAGAATTTTTAATTGAATCAGCCTTAATTGGCCTGATATCCCTAATTCACAGCCAGTTATCACCCTCCACTCTGCCCTCATCCTTCACCCATTGAGTTTCAAGTTATCCAAAAGAGTCACAAGTATCAATTATCATAGAATCCTGTATTCTTGAGGCCCCTTTTTCCCTTGTGGTTTGATCATTTTGGCCTCTAAGGGACTATATTCAGAGAACATTTCTAGTTCAACGTGGTATATGGCTAGTAAGTGTTACAACTGTTAGGCCCATATTTATACTTTTTGACGCAAAACTGCGCCAACGCAGTTTTGCGTCAAAAAAATTAGCGCTGGCTAACGCCATTCTGAAGCACCATGCGGGCGCCGTATTTATTGAATGACGTTAGCCGGCGTTAGCCGCCGGCGCTGTCTGGTGTGCGTTAAAAAAAACGACGTACACCAGGCAGCGCCGGCGTAGGGGGAAAATGGCGTATGGGCGTCCAGAAATGGTGCAAGTCAGGCTGAGGCAAAAAAATCACCACAACCCGATTTGCGCCATTTTTTTACGACGCCCATCCCCCATTGAAATGACTCCTGTCTTAGCAAAGACAGGAGTCATGCCCCCTTGCCCAATGGCCATGCCCAGGGGACTTCTGTCCCCTGGGCATGGTCATTGGGCATAGTGGCATGTAGGGGGGCACAAATCAGGCCCCCCTATGCCACAAAAAAAATATAAAAAAAAATACTTACCTGGACTTACCTTAATGTCCCTGGGGTGGGTCCCTCCATCCTTGGGTGTCCTCCTGGGGTGAGCAAGGGTGGCAGGGGGTGTCCCTGGGGGCAGGGGAGGGCACCTCTGGGCTCATTCTGAGCCCACAGGTCCCTTAACGCCTGCCCTGACCCAGGCGCTAAAATCCGGCGCAAATGCGGGTTTTTTAGTCCCGCCTACTCCCGGGCGTCATTTTTGCCCGGGAGTATAAATATGATGCATATGCATCGCAGTCATTTTTTAAGACGGGAACGCCTACCTTGCATATCATTAACGCAAGGAAGGTGTTCACGCAAAAAAATGACGCTAACTCCATGAAGTTTGGCGCTAGACGCGTCTAACGCCAAAGTATAAATATGGAGTTAGTTTTGCGTCAAATTTGCGCCAAAAAAAACGACGCAAATTCGGCGCAAACGGAGTATAAATATGCCCCTTAATATCTGAAGAATTGGGTCCTAAGTAGCCAAATTCTTTTAAGATTAACTGTTTCCCATATGTCAACAGGTTTGTACACCCTATTTAGATCCCATTGGTGTAAACCATAGAATGTGGTCACCTGGGTAAGTTACTTACTGTGCCTCAGTGGTCTTTCATATGATCATTTCTGTCTACAGTCAATCCGACACAATGTGTCTCTCCAACCAAGCAGATCCACCTTAGGGTAGGGAGCAAGGGATCTGTGGACCGTAAAGGAAATTGATTGGTGCCCATCCCTCAAATAAATCTAGCTCAAGTCTCATGGCCAGGTCATCTCTGGTGCGAATAAGCTGTTCATATATAAGTGGTACAAGGATGCCCAGTAGTAAAGATGCGCATCTGGCACTCACAGACCTCTGACTTAAGGGGACTGGCTGCTTTTGTTCCAGAAGGTCTGTGGCATCTTGCGGCACCATATTCATGTACTCATAATTGCCTTGACTGCTTTGAAGAATTGCTCAGGGATAATGAAATGTAAGCAATGTAGGCACTTTGAGGACAGCCACCCATTCCAGATGCATTAACACGCTCTATCATGGCCATGCCAAAAATGCAATTGTTTTTTTACATATGCTTTTCAAAATGAGAAAGTCAGGCCTGCCTTTGTGATAGCATTTCATAATAATTATACTATTCCCAATGAATCAATCAGACCTCAAACCTTTATCATTTGCTTATCTCTATATTCGACTAAAGCCTACTGTGGTAAGCATAAGTGTTTCCACACAAGGCAGATATCAGGTATATAGTCATAAAACTGAAAATATGTACACAATTTGTACAAAAATGTGGCAAAACAATGTACAGTCCCTCGTAAGAGGGGCTGATAATGACTGTCATGGTGCAAGTTTTATACCCCCATGACTTTCAAAGGGAGTAATGAACACCAAAACCCTTACCTAATATATCAGTTTGTAAAATGTCATGAAATTAAATGCCTGTCCACAAGAGTTAGCACAGTGTAATCATGGGAGCCAAACCCCAATAATTTACTGTACCCTGATTTTTGCCTCAGGTAATCTTGCTCCGCAACTCTTGTTGATCTAGCAGCAAGAGACAATCCTCCCCATTATTAAGCCCAATAATTAACAGAGTAGAATTCTAATACAAAGTGGGACCAATCAATAACTGAGTTCTAGATCAAAATTATGGGGCAGATTTATGGAAAGTGTTGCTCCTGAGCAGGTGGTAAAAGTGCAGTAAAAAATGGCTCATAGATTTCCTTACGCCATTTTTCTGGCTTCCCTAACGGGGGAACACCCCCTTTGCATATATTATGCCTGGCACAGGCATAATGTAGTGCAAGGGGTTACAGAGTGGCACAATGCATGCATTCCGCCACCCTGTAAATACGGTGCGGGTATTTCGGCCTCATTGGGCCACATCAACATAAAAAATAATGACATTAATGTGGCGCAAGGTGGCGCTAGGGCATTATAAATATACCCCTAAGTTTAAAAGATTATAGAAGAATATGATACAGAAAAAAAATAATAGTTGCCATGAAGGCTCAGATACATAACACAGAATTATAAAATCATAGTAAAATCCCGCTTTACGCAGTTACATCTCTCCAGATTCTATGTGTCAAACCCTTAAAGAGTTCTGACAATGTTCTAAGTGAGGAGAAGAAAGTCTCAAAATAATCGGACAGAGTCTCAGAGGAAAATGAGAAGTCGCTCCCGAACTTTTAAAACAAGAGGGTTTTTGTTTACAAATTTTATGCATAAACAGTCAGCAAAACTTCAGAATCAGCATGACATGACCATGGGTAAGTTGCATAGGCAAATCAGAAGCAGCTTTGAATAATCCATGGTTAAAGGTCAACAATCTTTAACATATGTTTTTCACAAGAAATAAGCCAGGGTACTGTCTTTTTTCATAACATTTTACTAGAAATTGCTCAGCCTTGAACATTGGCTTGTCATCATTATCAACTCACTCTTATTGTACAGAGTATATGCTTTCCCACAATGTAAAAGGTGCATCATGAGCTGAAGGTTTGGTACACAAGCCACCATCAAACACAAACACTGCCCACTTTAGACAATTGGGCCAGTCCAAGGAATGCATGCGCACCTCAATCAGTATGTTGTTGTTTTTGGAACCACTGGTGCCCCTCACCGGTAGCACCTCCAGCACACGCTATGCTGTTCAAAACAGGGTGAATCACAGTGATGTTGCAGGTGCTCCACCTTAATCATGCCAACCTCTAGGCCGAGGATGGGCTCAGGAAAAGGAGTGCCATCATACTGCTTTTCCTTTCTCAGGGTCTTTAAGACACATTCAGCTGCTGCATCTTGCTTCTACAAGGAAACTTAGTGTTAGACCATAAGCAGTGAGATGGCCACATCTTCTTCTTAAAGGCCATCTCTTCCCTCTCACCCACTGCGTTATTTAACCATTGATTGTCTACAACAGAAAAGACAGAAAGTTAGGAGCTATATTTGATGGATCACTGACAGAGTATCGGAAGCACAAATATTGTGTTGGGACAATGTCATGTCAAATAAATTGAGGACCAAAATTTCCAGAAGATAAATGCAAATAGGTAAGTATAGATTTACTATTGTTAACTCCAAATCTATGTACCTTGTATATATATATATATATATATATATATATATATATATATATATATATATTACCTATTGGCGGTCGCCTCTAGGTAGTTATAGTTAGGACCTAGTTTCTATATAAAAAGCATTTTTTTACTTGCCTATATTTTTGGCGCCGCTTGCTGAATCTTCACAAATCTTTCCAAAAAACTTTGCTAGCCATTTCAGCTGCTGTTTGGAAAGTTTTGGGGTGATCCATCCGGGGGGGGGCGGAGAAAAAGGGGGGTTCCAAAATACTTTTTGCACATTAATTTTTCAATAGGGATTTTGAATAGCAATAGCGCAGAAACTAATAGATGGAATTACACCAAATTTGGCAGAAAGGTAGGTCCTGGTCCGGAAGGAAATATTTTTTTGTTGTGGTGTAAATCCGTTCAGTAGTTTTAGAGAAATTAAGCAGAAAAAATTGCACATCTAGGGACTCAAAGGATTTGCAACCCCTCCTGATCTCGTGCTGAGATCTAATAGGCTGTCAACACTTCAATCAGGAAGTGTTGGCAGGCATCTTGGGACTCGGCAGCTGAGTCCCAGAAAAAAAAGTTTAAAAAAAGAAAAGGGGCCAGGGTAGAGTCACCCTGACCCCTTACCTCTGGTGGTGAGCTCCAGAGGGACCCTGCACCCCTGTCAGGGCTAAAATAGATTATTGTTTTTGCCACGATTCACGGCGGATCTGGCAATGTTTTAAAAAAAAACAGAAGCCCGCACTTCTTGCTTTTTAAGCACCTGGTTGGACCAAGTCCCGGGGCATTCTTTATATGAGAGTGTGGGGGATGCCTCCCCCCGCAGCACAGGGAACCACCACCTTCGCTGGGCGATTTTTATGATATATGTGGAAGGGCGGTGGCCCCACCATCCCTGAGGACCAGAACTTCCCCGAGGCAATTGTTAAATGTGTTGTGGGGGGGTCTGTGCCCCCCCAACAGCCCCAGGGATCCCCACCTCCCCGGGGCTATGATTGTTAGTGCGCCCCCCCCCACTGAGCCACTGATAGACCTGGGGACCGCCACTCCCCTAGGGCCGGCTCCTGCTATGTCCCATGCTGCCCCCCACCCACGTTAGTCCAACCCCGCCATATTAAGCCTTCGACCGTGCACTGCAGGCGTTGGTAGCAGGGCTTAGACTACAGCAAGGCCTTGCAGCAAAGCCCTTATAACCACCTAACCCCGTGCCACGCACGACCTTTGGCCGTGTGCAGCGCAGGTTGGCCACATGGTCTGTCTCTGTCAATGGATCTATGAGTAGGTCTGAAAGTGGGTGTGTGAGTCTGTGTAGGTGCATGAGTGTCTCAGTGAGTGTGTGAGTGAGCGCCTGAGTCTCTGAGTGCATGTATGAGTGTATAAATGAGTCTGTGATTTTTCTTTTAAGTTTTTAATGTTTACGAATATTTTATTTATATATATATATATATATATATATATATATATATATATATATATATATGTGTATATATATATATATATATATATATATATATATTATTAAGGTACATATATGTGGAGTTATATACAGTACAACTTTGTTACCTATAGAAACTTACATTCTCAGTGTTTTTGTCCTCAATATTATTCACACAATATTTTATCCACACAATGGCCCTCATTCTGACCTTGGCGGGCGGCGGAGGCCGCCCGCCAAAGTCCCGCCGTCAGGTTACCGTTCCGCGGTCGAAAGACCGCGGCGGTAATTCTGACTTTCCCACTGGGCTGGCGGGCGGTCGCCTTCAGACCGCCAGCCAGCCCAGCGGGAAAGAGGCTTCCACGATGAAGCCGGCTCGGAATCGAGCCGGCGGAGTGGAAGCTGTGCGACGGGTGCAGTTGCACCCGTCGCGTATTTCACTGTCTGCGCAGCAGACAGTGAAATACATGTAGGGGCCCTCTTACGGGGGCCCCTGCAATGCCCATGCCAGTGGCATGGGCACTGCAGGGGCCCCCAGGGGCCCCGCGACCCCCCCTACCGCCATCCGGATCTCGGCGGTCCGACCGCCGGGATCTGGATGGCGGTAGGGGGGGTCGGAATCCCCGCGGCGGTGCAGCAAGCTGCGCCGCCGCGGAGGATTCAATGGGGCCGCGGTACACTGGCGGGAGCCCGCCAGTGGTGCCGGTCCGACCGCGGCTTTACCACCGCGGTCGGAATCCCCATTGGAGCACCGCCGGCCTGTCGGCGGTGCTCCCGCGGTCCTCCGCCCTGGCGGTCAAAGACCGCCAGGGTCAGAATGACCACCAATATTTTTTGTGCGATATTTTGTCTGCACACCAAATTTGATTTTGCATTTCATAATGCTGCAAAGTGAAACTGTGACTTTATAACATCAGCCTTTCATGGCTTTGCAGCTGCCAGCATGCTGTGGTATGTGGCTTATATTTTTGCTTTTAGCACAGTCATTATGGGTCAGAACATAAGCAGGCAACATTCTGTGGACTAAAATGCTAGAATTGGCTGACGGTGTTATGCATGACATTGAAATAATTGTCATCTATGTTTTAAAATTGTACAAAGTTGTCTAGTCTATTTAAGAATAGCTTGTTTCACATGTAAAACTTAGAGTAAATGCTCACAATGTTTTTTAGGGGTCCCTCTTTCATCCATATCATGCATTAAAACAAGGTCTGACAATGCAAATCATTTTTTGTGTTTCTGAAGGTTTTATGTGAAGCTATGTAACATAATAAAAGTACAGCATAGGCAGCAGCAGTACAAACTTAACTGACCGTATGGCTAAGTAGAGATCATGTGGTGGAACATCACGCAGTTCCCCCACACATTCAGAACATGTACAATACAGGTAGCTAGTATACTAAAAGAGAGTGAGAGGAGTGAAAAGTCTGTTGTATGCTCTCCTAAAACAGATATAAACAAAGAAGAAGTGCAACACTCCTAGAAGAAATAGCTGAACTACTAATTACCGTGCATTCAAGTGCTCACATAGGATGATAAACCCTCTCCTACCCAGTGTGGTATGCATCATTAATGGGTTCCAGATCTACCCCTGGAAATCTTCCTAGAATACTACTGTTCACTGGTTGTACTGCCTCCTATTAATGGACTCTTTAGTGTGGATGAGGTTATGTTCCTTATGTCCAGCGGTGGTTCCTCAATAGGAGAGGAGGAGCATCACCACCCTCTCACACTGCTGCGCAGAAAGCATGATAAATAAAATGTTAATAAAATCATTTTATTGACATTTCATTTTTTACTTTTACTTTCTGCCAGCAGACAGAGTGTGAGGGCAGGGCCAGTGCATCACTGCTGCTATTTGGCAGCAGTGAGGAGTGGACACTTCAATATGAAGTGCGCATGTTAGTTTGGCCTGCTACCTTATTACAGCTAGACTGACATGCGCAATTCAAACTACTCCAACCTTGCTGTCTAAGACAGCAAGGTTGGAGAGCAGGCACAGGCCTCCAGTGCTTTTCGTAGCGCTGAGGCAGTCTACTTCAGCCAATCCAGACGCTTCACTCGTGCTACTGAGCAGCATGAGAGCTGCATCTTGATTGGATAAAGGAGTTGGCTGTGAGACAGTGGACCTCATGCTCGGACTGGAGTCTGGCGTCAGCTACATCAAAGACGTGATGCAGAACATCGTGAGTGTAAGGTAAGTTAAACATTTTTTCTTTATTTAAAATGCGCTCCTCCTTTTAATATCACACCAACTGCCACTGCTTATGTCAACATTTATGTTCTCCCTTTGTTAAACTGTCAGACCTATTTTACAATTGTGCAGGGACAAGCTAAAACTGTTTTTATGTTTGCCTCTCTATGACAAGATTTAAAACAATTCAAGCTACAGACCCTGCTTCTCTTTTCTGTTAATACATTTCAGCACTCAAATGTTGCCTTTACAAGATTAGGGGCCAGATGTATCAAAGAGTTTTACCCATTCTGTGCCTATGGGAAAATGTGTTCGTACATATGCCTCTAGGTCTCAATATCTCACATAAATAATGTGCAACAGCCCCTGGTTAATACAGCATGTTACACAGGTGTTTTTCATAAGATTGGACGACAACGTTGAAAACACACTTCTTCATAGAACAAATGCACCTTGGGCAAAAACAGAGCAAGTGTCCCTCCTTTCAAGGACAGGTACAGCTAGGGCAGCATCATTTCACGCTTTGCCCATCACAGGACATGTACAAATTGAGCAACAGCAGTGCAAGTTTTTCTTCCTTACAGAACAGGTACAGCATGGCAGTAGCAAAGCAAGATTCTTACATAAGACAGCAAATGTAGGCTTCTATGCTCCACAGAACAGATTCAACGGGCAGACTATTAAAGCCTTTCATTGCTCACAGAACATGTACTGTTAAGGTATGATTGAAATGGAGGTCACAAAAAGGTCTCTGGACAGGGTGATTACCTCACTGTGAGGAATGTATTGGTATATGAGTTAGCGAATATGCACATTCTAACACCGTTCTCACTTAGGTAATACTCACTCTGAGGCCTGCAGTCACTGCTATAACTCCTGCTGTCATGTCCTGCAGGTTTGTTACTCTGACTTCCTGTAGATGCAACTGCTGACATCCAAAAGCACATATGTCAATGATCCTTAGGTGTCAAGGACTTTGAGGCATATTTACAAGCCCCTAGTGCTGCCGAAGTGTCATTTTTATGAGCGAGTGCAAAGCGCTCCGTCCCATTCTGTAATCTCTCTTTGGACTTCCAACCATGCCCATGTCACATCAGTCACTTACATTGGTTTGTGAGCTTGCCTTTTAAAATCTGCTTGCTTTCCTTTGTGAAAGGCATGCATTCGTCATGCCTTTTCTGGTGTTTAGCCCACCTACTCAGCACCGGTAAACTACTAAAAACATACGAGGCTCGATGTTTTCAGCATGGTGTCCGGACTACTTTATCTGTTTATTTTCCACGCAGCGCAATTGCGCTGCATTTTACATAGTGCGATCGCGCTGCATATTTTATTCTTTACAACGCTAATAGCTCTAACTCGACCAAATGCGAGACCTGCTGCATTGAAAATGCTTGTTTTGTTATGCTTGGGTGGCACAGAGTGCAGACCCATATCTATAAGGCCATGCAAAGCCACTTTGTGTGGCTTTTTATGGCTTCATAAAGATGGTTTAAGGCAACACAACACAAGTTCCCGCATTGCCTTGCACTGCATCGTGGGGGGCGTTCCATGGGCGTTGCTGTAGGATTTCCCATTCCCAGCTTTATAAGGACATGTAAACTTGAAAATGCATCAAAATCTTCTTCTCCACAGAGGAAGTGTATTGAGGAGAAATATTTTAATTTCTCCTCGTTTTTTCCTCTTTCTATGTGTGCTGCACAATACAGCTCACATAGAAAGAGGAAAAACCCTCCATGGATTGTTTATGTGCAGGTAGGTGCCCTGTCCTGCACAAAAACAGTCCTGCCAACAATGCAGACACCCTTGCATCATGGTCAAAGGGTGCCTGTGTTGGCACGAGGCACAAACTTGTGCGCCAGTGCTGGCTGAAAGGACAGGAATGCACTGCACCTCGTAAATACGGTACATTACTTCCCTTTCAAATTGGCGTAGGGCAGTGCAGCAAAAAGACTTGTGGCGCTGCCCTATGACAATTTTGTGTAAATATGCCCCTGGGTCCTTACTACATCAATAAAGCTAGACTATTTCTGCTTGTCGGAATGAGATAAGAGTGGGCACTAGGACCACAAACACACACTGCCCACTGACCCGACTGGGAAGAGGGGATCAGTCACCCGACACCACTTGGGGAGGGATAGATAAACACTGGGCATGTCGAGAGGAAGGCGATATACTGCCTGTACGGGGACCCAGAGGAGGGAATAAAAAGAGGGTGTGCTTGCACCCTTACCGGCCTCCGTGTGGTTTGTTTGTGGGCTGGGATCGGGACGCCCCGACACTGCTCATGGTGTCTTTTCCTATATTCCCACTCACTATGACTCAATATGCCCCTTCTCTTGCTCTCTCTTTCTCTCTCTCTCTACCCAGTCTCTCCCTCTAATCATTCTCTCATTCATTCGTCTTTTTCACCCACTGAACCTCCCTTACACTTCTTAGCCTTCTCTTGCTCATGTCCCTCTCTTTCTCGCCTCCTGTTTCTCATAAGCACTCTCACTTTGTTACTCTCTCCCTCACACAGACGTGCATGCCCAAGGATGGCTGTTTGCATGCTCTCTATCACAAGTGCAAATGTTAAATGAACATTTCTTTAAAGATGCTGGTGAAAACCAACCTTTGTTTCATAAATAGTCAATATCGACTTAGTGTTTCATGTCAGGCTTCAATGTCGGGTTGTAGACTTTAATGGAAGTAGAGATGATTTGAAGAAAAAACATAAATATTTATTTGTGAAAATGAGGCATAATGAAGGTTTGGAACATTCCCAAATTGCTAGAATATGTGTTGATTCTCTAGTTTTGCACGTAGTAAGAAGTAAGCGTAACCTACTATGTCATGCCTATTTGGAGCAGCCCAGCCACAGCTTAAGTAACTATGCTCTGGATAGGCACACAGGTTCAACTTCTTCGAAAAGGTTCTGAATGCACGTGCACCAGGCACTGTGCAGTCCCATCCTCGATGTTGCAACTGTTTAAAGTGTTGAGCGCAGTCACTGTTTTGAACCTTACCAGTCTCACTGGAGCATTCATATACAACATCAAGGAAATATGGCCATAGCTGGTAGTCTGTGTTTGACAAAAAAGGGCAGCAGTTAATGGCCAGAGACTGACTATGGTTTAAGGTAAATAAGGTACACCATCTAACTCCTCACCCTAAGAGCTGAAATAAAATTGGAAACACTCCTGCAAAAGCCTATTGGCCTCAATGTTTCAACAAATTTAATCCATTGGCAGCTCTGGCCACCGGCACACGACTTCCAAGTTCCCACCAATACCTGCACACAGCGGCCTTTTAACTCTAGGTTGGCATTATGCGAACCCAGGATAGATTTGAAGTAGCATCCTACCAAACCAGTTCGGAGACCTGGTCTCCTCAAGGGAGTCTACTTTAGGAACCTCCTGCTGAAACAGTGAATTCGTGTGAGGAACTTCTGCAACCAACATCTTTCAAAATGCAGCTCTCCTCAGCAGCTCAAACTTTGATCTGGATTGTGGCGTTTTGTGTGCACCCTCTCCCCTTCCCGGAACCCTGTTGAAACGTCGATGTCACAGTGAGCTTACTCTTCTGATGCCTGTTCGACAAGTGCATTTCTTTTGATTTTCTTCGTCAGTGGGCTGCATGATAAAATGTAGCTCTGGAATCAGGAATGCAAAAATCATGCTCCTCATTTCAGCACATGACATCATACGTAGACACGTAGAAAGTCAGTAGAAAACAGGAGGTACTGTGGCACAAGATGTGCTGATGTTCATGCTATTGAACCCTGGGAGGAAAATACCTAACTCCCAGGAAAGAACTCCTTCATATAAGTGATAAGCAAAAAATTCGCAAAATCTGCCTGGGGTAAGAATTCCCGAGGCCAAACAATTTTCGGTCTTTTCTTAGAGTTTATTCTGCTGGGCATCTTCAGGAATGTTTCAGTTTTTATGCACGTTTTGGGGACTTTCTGCCTCCCCACCCACACATGAACTGGCAAGCCAGGGTAAACCAGCAGTAAATGCCCCCCAAAGTGAGAAAAAAGTAGATTATTTCATTATTTGCTTCCACATTTAGCAAAAACCGCCCTACATCCTGTACGCAAAGCATTGTTCAACCCTCTCACATTCTCTCATCAGCCTCCGTGTCACTCATCTTCTCACCTGTTGTGCCTCATTTGCTACTCTCCAAGTCTTCCCAAAGACTTGTCACAGGCATTTAGATCAGTCCTTAAGACCCAATATAGCAATGATTTTCAAGAGTCAAGGTGCATGTAAACCACTACATGCGTATTGATAACATTCATTTCACACTCAGTGCCAATGAACACACCTTGAGCACAGCCTCATTCTATTGCAAAAATCCTTGCAGCAAGGTATTTTTTCAGACACTAATTTGAGCCACTATTTGGCAATATTGTCATTTGGGCTCAGATAAAACACTCCTTTCCCATAACCCTACATAATGAACTGTAAGAGTCAATCTCCTCAACCCAGGTAATTATTTCTATGTGAACTATCCAACAGAGAGTCTCTTCTTACACCCAAATGACATCTGTAGCACTTTCTAATATCGATGTGATAATCACCCGGCACAATAAAACCCAGCGTTGGGTTCACACAGGCAAATGACAACATACTTCATCAAAAGTTCCACGAAAAAAGCCGTTTTAATTTGATCCGTCCCCCATGTCTGTGTTCCCTGGCACAATTATTTGTTGACTTTGAAATGGAAGGGAACGGTGAAGTTTTTAACATGTTGGTTCTCTTGCCCCACCTCTGGCTCTGCCCATCACTCAGCAGTCTCAGATTCGGTCCATACGCAGCATGATGAAAGACTGCCGACCCACAATGCGTAGCGCTGAAAGAAAGGAAAAAAAGACGAGCGAGAAAGGAAGGCCAGCGAAGATGAAAGGGAAAAGACCTCTCTTTCTCTCCTTTCTTTGGTTCTTTGCAAGCTCTTGAGAATGACTCCACTGGCATTGCTTTTGTCTTGAGCAGAATGGCCTCACTCGTGTTTCCGCGGCCCCAGCAGGTAGCTTATTGTAAAAGATTTTGCTGGTTGAACAAGAAACATAAATCAGCATTTTTCACGTTCCCCTATTTTGTTCACCGCCAGACAAAAGGTAGCTATTGAGAAAAAGAAACAACATAAGCTTCTGAAAAAGTAAACTATGAAACCTAATGAAATAGTGTGAAGTGGTTTAGCTATGGGCCAGTTTTGGGCCACTCTTTGCCTTGTCAGCTGAAAGGCCATAATGGGCTTTCCCTGATGCTACAAGCATGTCTGTAGCCAATAAGAGAAGGGACGAGATTAATCCAGAGCTGGAAAAGAGGGCGATCCAGCCGTATTCCAGATAAGTGAAATCCCTGTTGGCTCCAATGTAATGTGTTACCTTTGACTGTTTCACAGAGCAGTTTGCTGACAACAGGACACATTCAGCGACAATGGAACGTGCATGTGCAAAATGGCATGTTGTATTTAGAGCACCAACCTGCAGAGATTTAGGGGGTCATTCTGACCCTGGCGGTCGGTGATAAAGCGGCGGCCAACCCGCAAACAGGCTGGCGGCCCAAAAAATGGAATTCTAACCCTGGCGGGTACCGCCAACACAGGCCGCCACTTTAACACTCCGACCGCCACGGCGGGGCCGACAAACAGCGCGGCGGTCACCGCCAACAGGCAGGCGGCAAACAATGTACCGCCCACCCTATCACAACTCACCAATCCGCCACCTTTTCCGGGGCGGGAGCCCCGCCGATAAAAACACGGCGGAAACAGACTACGAACGGGAAAACGCTCACCTCTACACACTCCACGAGGAAGGAGGACAGCATGGAGCACGGATTACACATCCTACCAGCTATTGTCTACCTGCTCATCTACCAGGAGTACGAACGCCGGCGCAGACGACAACGGTGAGTACTGCACCTACGACACAGGCGAGGGGGGAGGAGGAAAGCTTACGGGCACACACATGCGCCATACACCCACCCCCCCACCACAAATACCTACACCCCAATGCCGAGCAACAAGTCAGAGTGACACCACACAAACCCCCCGGAATAATGCAAAGACACAATTTAAATGATCTATAAAATATATGTATAAATAGCTCCATTGAAGGAATGGCAAATATGCCATATAAAAGATACAAAAATAATGAATGAACATAGTCAACAATATATCCTTGGTCAAAAAGTCCTGCACATTCCGTCAAAGTTCCATAGTCCGTGGGCCAATGTGCACAAACACATGAGCAAAGCCCACACAGGAGACCAGATACCATTGGAGAGAACACTGCAGGGGCATCAGATGATAAAACTACAGGCACCTCAGGGGGAAGGGAAGGGGGGGCACCTCAGCCACATGAGTCCACGACGCCAGATCCACGAGGGGCCTCCATGCCCACTGTCCCATCCTGGGGAGTGCAAAGCCACAGTCTCACAAGTCCCTACAGTGGGAGGCTAGCCCACTGTCCCATCCTGGGGAGTGCAAAGCCACAGTCTCACAAGTCCCTACAGTGGGAGGCTTGCCCACTGTACCATCCTGGGGAGTGCAATGCCACAGTCCATCAGATGGATTACCGACTCCACTGTTATTGGAGGAGGCATGGTGCCCAGAGTGCTTCCTGAAGCCCTGCTCGACACAGAACCGGCACTGTCAATGGGCCAGCGGTGCTTGAGATGAAGGGCCCAGCGGAGCGGTGCTTGACAGGAAGGGCCCAGCGGTGCGGTGCTTGAGATGAAGGGCCCAGCGGAGCGGGGCTTGACAGGAAGGGCCCAGCGGAGCGGTGCTTGAGATGAAGGGCCCAGCGGAGCGGTGCTTGAGACGGCGGGGCCCAGCGGAGCAGTGCTTGAGATGAAGGGCCCAGCGGAGCGGTGCTTGAGATGAAGGGCCCAGCGGAGCGGTGCTTGACAGGAAGGGCCCAGCGGAGCGGTGCTTGAGATGAAGGGCCCAGCGGAGCGGTGCTTGACAGGAAGGGCCCAGCGGAGCGGTGCTTGAGATGAAGGGCCCAGCGGAGCGGGGCTTGACAGGAAGGGCCCAGCGGAGCGGTGCTTGAGATGAAGGGCCCAGCGGAGCGGTGCTTGACAGGAAGGTCCCAGCGGAGCGGTGCTTGAGACGGCGGGGCCCAGCAGAGCGGTGCTTGAGATGAAGGGCCCAGCGGAGCGGTGCTTGACAGGAAGGGCCCAGCGGAGCGGTGCTTGAGACGGCGGGGCCCAGCGGAGCGGTGCTTGAGATGAAGGGCCCAGCGGTGCGGTGCTTGAGACGGCGGGGACCAGCGGAGCAGTGCTTGAGACGGCGGGGCCCAGCGGTGCGGTGCTTGAGATGAAGGGCCCAGCGGAGCGGTGCTTGAGATGGCGGGGCCCAGCGGAGCGGTGCTTGAGATGAAGGGCCCAGCGGAGCGGTGCTTGACAGGAAGGGCCCAGCGGAGCAGTGCTTGAGATGAAGGGCCCAGCGGAGCGGTGCTTGAGACGGCAGGGCCCAGCGGTGCGGTGCTTGAGATGAAGGGCCCAGCGGAGCGGTGCTTGACAGGAAGGTCCCAGCGGAGCGGTGCTTGAGACAGCGGGGCCCAGCGGAGCGGTGCTTGAGATGAAGGGCCCAGAGGAGCGGTGCTTGACAGGAAGGGCCCAGCGGAGCGGTGCTTGACAGGAAGGGCCCAGCGGTGCCGTGCTTGACAGGAAGGGCCCAGCGGAGCGGTGCTTGACAGGAAGGGCCCAGCGGTGCCGTGCTTGACAGGAAGGGTCCAGCGGTGCGGTGCTTGAGATGAAGGGCCCAGCGGAGCGGGGCTTGACAGGAAGGGCCCAGCGGAGCGGTGCTTGAGATGAAGGGCCCAGCGGAGCGGTGCTTGAGACGGCGGGGCCCAGCGGAGCGGTGCTTGAGATGAAGGGCCCAGCGGAGCGGTGCTTGACAGGAAGGGCCCAGCGGAGCGGTGCTTGAGATGAAGGGCCCAGCGGAGCGGTGCTTGACAGGAAGGGCCCAGCGGAGCGGTGCTTGAGATGAAGGGCCCAGCGGAGCGGGGCTTGACAGGAAGGGCCCAGCGGAGCGGGGCTTGACAGGAAGGGCCCAGCGGAGCGGTGCTTGAGATGAAGGGCCCAGCGGAGCGGTGCTTGACAGGAAGGTCCCAGCGGAGCGGTGCTTGAGATGGCGGGGCCCAGCGGAGCGGTGCTTGAGATGAAGGGCCCAGCGGAGCGGTGCTTGACAAGAAGGGCCCAGCGGAGCGGTGCTTGAGACGGCGGGGCCCAGCGGTGCGGTGCTTGAGATGAAGGGCCCAGCGGTGCGGTGCTTGAGACGGCGGGGCCCAGCGGAGCAGTGCTTGAGACGGCGGGGCCCAGCGGTGCGGTGCTTGAGATGAAGGGCCCAGCGGAGCGGTGCTTGAGATGGCGGGGCCCAGCGGAGCGGTGCTTGAGATGAAGGGCCCAGCGGAGCGGTGCTTGACAGGAAGGGCCCAGCGGAGCGGTGCTTGAGATGAAGGGCCCAGCGGAGCGGTGCTTGAGACGGCGGGGCCCAGCGGTGCGGTGCTTGAGATGAAGGGCCCAGGGGAGCGGTGCTTGACAGGAAGGTCCCAGCGGAGCGGTGCTTGAGACAGCGGGGCCCAGCGGAGCGGTGCTTGAGATGAAGGGCCCAGCGGAGCGGTGCTTGACAGGAAGGGCCCAGCGGAGCGGTGCTTGACAGGAAGGGCCCAGCGGTGCCGTGCTTGACAGGAAGGGCCCAGCGGAGCGGTGCTTGACAGGAAGGGCCCAGCGGTGCCGTGCTTGACAGGAAGGGTCCAGCGGTGCGGTTCTTGTCCCGCCGGGGCCCTGTTCAGCGGTTCTTGTCCCGGCGGGGCCCTGTTCAGTGGTGCTCCTCCCGGCGGGCCCTGTTCAGCGGTGCTCCTCCCGGCGGGGCCCTGTTCAGCGGTGCTCCTCCCGGCGGGCCCTGTTCAGCGGTTCTTGTCCCGGCGGGGCCCTGTTCAGCGGTGCTCCTCCCGGCGGGGCCCTGTTCAGCGGTGCTTGTCCTGTGTGTCTAGGGAGCCAGACCTGGGTAAGACTTCCCGCTCATTCACCATCCGAACTTGCGGTCGCGGCGCCCTCCTGTGATGGAGTCCTGGGCCTGTGGGTGTCGTCCGTCACACCCGGAATGGGGCTGGTGACTGCACGTGGGGACGTGTAAATGGCAGTGGGGGTGGTGACTGCACATGTGCGGACTGTAATGGAGGGTGTGCTGGTGATGGAAGTACTGGCTGATGGTGGTGTGCATGCAGGTGTGAGTGGAGACGTCACAGGGAGGGAGGAGGGAGATGAGGAGGTGGGGGACACAGAGGTGGTAGTGACTGTTGGCATGTCTGCATCTGGATGTTGCTTGGGTGAATGCTTGTGGGATCTGTGGTGCTTATGTCTGGATGAGCTGGCCTTGGGTGTAGAGGTGTGTGCAGGCTGGTCTGATGGTGTGGATGGGATAGGCAGAGGAACAGGAGACTGGGACTGGGACTGGGTGGAGGGAGTCAGAAGAGGGAGGCTGGAGACAGGGACAATGGCTGCCGTCAGTGCTGAGGCCAGAGCGTTGAACGATCGCTGATGGGCAGCCTGACCCGAATGAATGCCCTCCAGGTATGCATTCCTCCGATGCACCTCCCTTTCTACACCCTGGATGAGGAGGTCAATGACCTCCTCACTGAGGGCAGCAGGGGTAACTGGGGCAGGGCCTGAGGTGCCTGGGGCGAAGGAGATGCCCGCCTTCCTGGGCGAGCGGGCACGGAGCGAAGGCTGAGGGGCTGCTGGGAGGGCGGGGCTGGTGCGCTGGGTGGCGGCTGTACCTGTTGTGGCGGTGGGCACGGATGTTGCCGCCACCGCTAGGGAGCTCCCTTCCGAGGACGTGTCGGTGTCGCTGACGTCTCCACGGGTCCCCGTTGTGGAGCTCCACTCGCCCTCCGTCTCACTGGTGTACTCGGAGTCTGTTGTATGGCCCTCCGGGGCCATGTGAGATGCAGCTCCCTCGTGCGCCGATGCCACTTCTCCTCCGCCTGATGATGCTAATGCACACATGAACAGGAAGACAAAGAAAATGGGGGGGGGGAGAAATGAAGACAGGTTGAGTGCATGCATTGGCAACACCGTTGGCGGAGAGGACAGACACAGAAGCCCCCTGAACTAGGCCGCGCAATGGGGGTACACTATTCAGTTATTGTGACTAGGCCTACGGGTCTATGGACGACAAATGCACACATGGGTGGGGCCGGACCATGGCTAGCTGTACTTGGCACCCTACAGAGGTGGGGGGCGGGGGCACAGGGCCGTGTCTAACAGAGGGGCCTAGCCTACAGAATGCGCCCTGGCCTGGAGATAGCCACAGCCCTCCTCCCCCACCCAGACACCTTCACTGCGCGCAAAGATAGCAGAATGTGCTGATACTCACCCCCTTGTGTCTGCAGTGATGTCCTCACGCGCCCATCCAAATCGGGGTAGGCCACCGCCAGGATCCGGGACATCAGGGGGGTCAATTGCCGGCTGGCACCCCTCCTACGTTGGGAGGCCATCCCCAGCAGAGACTCGGCGGTCTTTCTGGTCCCGCGGCGGATGTCCTCCCACCTCTTTCGGCAGTGGGTGCCCCGTCTGTTGTGGACCCCCAGGGCCCGGACGTCCTTGGCGATGGCACACCAAATGTTGATCTTCTGATGGGCGCTGACCTATGTGACATGTACAGGGTGGTAAAGGAAATTGCATCAGTTTTCTGCCTGGTCAATGTGAGTGGCCCCCCCTTCCCAACCTTGCCATGTGGCACATGCTCTCATCTTTCGTGCGTTGCACTCCTCATTCGCTCCCCTCCCCACCATCTTACATACACCCCACTCAACACAGGCATAGCCCATTCAACGTGCACCCTGTGTACTAACCTGTTGGTCTGGAGGACCGTAGAGTAGCGCATACTGGGGGAGGACCCCATCAACAAGTTTCTCCAATTCTTCGGCAGTGAAGGCAGGGGCCCTTTCCCCAGTCGCAGCAGCCATTGTATCTCCCAGACCGAGGTCACAGCAGCACTTGCAGTATAGGTCCTCTCCTGTGGATGATCAGGTCTCGAGTGATTAATCAGATAGAAAATGGTGGCCACGCCCGCGGCGGTGCGTACCACGGCGGTGCGTACCGCGACCGCCGGCGCACATCGTCATTGGCTCCTGAGACCCATAGGGTTCAAGGTTAACCAATGCTGCTTTGCGCCGCGGTCTTCGACCGCCTACCGCCACGGTGTGCCACGCCAGCGCAGTGACCTCACATCCCACTGTCACACTTCACAGGTCAGGCAGCCGCCATTTCAAGGGCCCACATGGCATGTTTTCTACTGCGTCACACAGGCCTAGGCCTTGCATTGCCACTCATACAAGCCGTTCCATGCATAGCGATTCGTGTACTGTGCAAGCTGTGTGAACTAACCTGTGGGTTGCTTGACTCTGTGCTCCATGTTGTCCTTCCTAGGCACCGTCCGCTGGGACTTGCGAGGAGAAGGATGAATCCTCCCGTGTACCGACCGCTGGTGGACCTGTCGACAATGGAAGAACGACATATCATACTTACATACCGGCTTGACAGAGAAACTATACATGAACTATGTGCCCAGCTGGAGCCAGACCTGATGTCCCCCATCCGCCAACCCACAGGGATTCCCCCTCTGGTGCAGGTTCTGTCAGTACTCCATTTTTTTGCAAGTGGGTCTTTCCAGACAACAGTGGCCATATCATCTGGGATGTCTCAGCCTATGTTTTCTAAGGTTTTGTCCAGAGTGTTGTCTGCCCTGATGAAATACATGCGGAGCTACATTATTTTCCCTGAGGTGGGCGAATTGGCTACAGTGAAGGGTGATTTCTATGCCCTTGGACATATCCCCAACATCATTGGTGCAATTGATGGGACCCATGTGGCTTTGGTTCCCCCCAAAGAAAGTGAGCAGGTGTACCGAAACAGAAAAAGTTATCATTCGATGAATGTCCAGGTGGTCTGTTTGGCTGACCAGTACATCTCCCATGTAAATGCCAAGTTCCCTGGGTCAGTGCATGACGCGTATGTCATGCGAAATAGCAGCATCCCTTATGTGATGGAACAGCTACAGAGACACCGTGTGTGGCTAATTGGTGACTCTGGTTACCCCAACCTGTCGTGGCTACTGACCCCAGTGAGGAATCCGCGGACCAGGGCAGAGGAACGGTACAATGAGGCCCATGGGCGATCTAGGAGGATCATAGAAAGGACCTTCGGGGTCCTGAAGGCCAGGTTTAGGTGCCTGCATATGACAGGGGGATCCCTCATGTACTCACCAAAGAAGGTGTGCCAGATCATCGTGGCCTGCTGTATGCTTCACAATCTTGCATTGCGACGCCAGGTGCCTTTTCTGCAGGAGGATGGTCCAGATGGTGGTGTTGTTGCAGCTGTGGAGCCTGTGGAGAGTGAAGAGGAGGAAGACGACGGGGACGACACGGACAACAGGGATACAGTCATACAACAATACTTTTAGTAGCACACAGGTAAGAAACAGCCACCCCAATTTACATTTACTTGAGGCCTCATGCATATCCACTGTCTGTGTTTCCCCCCAGTTCCTGTTGACTGATTCGTGACTTTCCCTTCCCTTTTCAGAGCTGTATGACCCACTGCCTGACTTCAGCTTTGTTTGCCCATGGACTAAAGCTTATTGGAAATTGGTATGTTGTCATCACAAAGTAACTGGACATTATTGAACCGTTATGTGTAATACATTTGTTAAGAATGCAAGCAGACTCCTGATTATTTAAGTGGAATAAGTGATTTATTTTAAGTGCTACATATAGGTAAATGATTGGGAAGCGGGGATGGGTGGGGGTGGAGTAATGTCCATGGCAGAGTCCAGTTCTCAGTCGCACAGGTGCATTGTCCATATGCCTGTGGAAGGATGGAGCAGGGGCAGTTCAAGGTTGGACAGGGTGACAATGTGGGACAGTGGGATGA
Source organism: Pleurodeles waltl (assembly GCF_031143425.1). NCBI lineage: Eukaryota > Metazoa > Chordata > Amphibia > Caudata > Salamandridae > Pleurodeles > Pleurodeles waltl. The sequence continues at coordinate 999,168,152 of NC_090446.1, forward strand.
CATCAGGGGGTCTTGCAATCCTACTCTGTCTTCTTGTGAGATCTCAGGTTCCGCTTGCAGGGTGGTTCTTCTTCTGCAGGAGGTGGGGTTCTGGTGGCCTGTCGTTGTGTGGGGGCCTCCTGTCCACTAGCGCCGGCGGAGGTGGTAGGCTGTTCCTGGCCTGGGCTAGTGACAGGGGCCCTTTGGGGTGCCACATGGTCCCGCAATGTGGTGACGATCTGGGTAAGGGCCAGGACGATGGTCCCCATTGCGGAATCGATGTTCCTCAGTTCCTCCCTGAACCCCAAGTACCGTTCCTCCTGCAGTTCCTGGATCTCCTGGAACCGGGCCAGTACCGTCGCCATCGTCTCCTGGGAGCGGTGGTATGCTCCCATGATGGAGGAGAGGGCCTCTTGGAGAGTCGGTTCCCCGGGCCTGTCCCCCCCCTGTCGCACAGCAGCCCTCCCAGTTCCCCTGTGTTCCTGGGCCTCTGTCCCCTGGACGGTGTGCCCACTACCACTGCCCCCAGGTCCCTGTTGTTGTTGGGGTGGTGGGTCAACCTGGGTGCCCTGTAGTTGTGGACACACCGCTGATTTACGTGCCCTGGAGACAGAGGCATGGGCCCGCTGGGTGGGAGCTGTGCTGGTGTTCCCAGAGGGGGTTGGGTCTGGTGTAGCCTGTGGCTGTCTGTGGGGAACCGACTGTCCAGAGGTCCCCGATGGGCCGGGCTGGTCGTCTGGGTCCAGGGAGACAGAGCTGCTGTCATCGCTGGGGGCCTCTTCTGGGGGTGGGATGGACATCTCTGGACCCTCCGTGGCGGTGTGGTGGCGTTCGGGTCCTGCAGGGGTATAAAGGTATGGTTATTGCTTCTGTGTGTGGCATTTCGTGTGATGGGTGGGTGTCCGTGTACCCATGTGCAGGCATTTCCTTGTGGGGGCTTTTGTGAGGGTGGCTTGTGGGGGTGATGTGTGTGTGCAGTGGGCATGCTTTGGTGATGGGTGTCCATGCTTTGGGGTCGCATGCAGGGCTTGGTGTTGGGATGGGTGGGTTGTGATGGTGAGCCTTTTGCTAGGGGTTGGTGTGATGGGGGAGGGGGTGAGGGTGGGGGTATGATTTGGCATGCAGGTGGGGTGGGGGTGGGAAGCAGTAGTGAAGATTTGCCTTACCAGAGTCCATTCCTCCGCCTACTCCTGCGAGGCCCTCAGGATGCAGGATGTGCAAGACTTCCTCCTCCCACGCGGTAAATTCGGGGGGAGTAGGTGGGGGTCCGCCGCCAGTCTTCTGCACCGCAATGTTGTGCCTTGATACCATGGAACGCACCTTCCCCCATAGGTCGTTCCATCTCTTCCTGATGTCCTCCCGATTGCGTGGATGCTGTCCCACCGCGTTAACCCTGTCCACTATCCTTTGCCATAGCTCCATCTTCCTGGCAATGGTGGTGTGCTGCACCTGTGCCCCGAAGAGCTGGGGCTCTACACAGACTATTTCCTCCACCATGACCCTGAGTTCGGCGTCACTGAACCTGGGGTATCTTTGGGGGGCCATGGGGTGGTGTGGTTGAGGTGTGGGGTGGCGTTTGTGGTGATGAGTGTGGTGCGTGTGGTGGTGTGTGGTGTTTGGTGCGTGGATTCTGTGTGGGTGATGGTGTTGTGCCTCTGTGTTGTGGGATTCTCTATTCTGTGCTCTCTCTCTAGCCTTCGTCAATGATTTCGGGTCGTAGGGGCTTGTGGGTGATGTGGGTGTGTGTTTTATATTGTGTTGGGTGTGTGGGAGTGGTGTTAGTATGTGTATCAGGTGTGTGTATTTCGAACTGACCAATGTGGCTGAGTTTTCTATGGGTGTGTGTATTTTGACCGCGGCGGTGTGTACCGCCAATGGAATACCGCGTTTGAAAGACCGCTGCGTGGATTTGTGGGTCGGAATGGTATGGGCGTATTTCTGTTGGCGTGACGGTGGAGGTTTGGTCAGCGCCTTTTTTTCGCTGACCTTTGGTGTGGCGGATTTTTGAGGATGTCGGGTTTTTGGCGGTTTGCCAGTTGCGGGTCAGAATGACCGTGGTGGTTTACCGCGGCGGTGTTATGGCGGCCTTCTGGCCGGCGGTAAGCGACTTTTACCGCCGAGGTCAGAATGACCCCCTTAGTGAGGCCTCTTATTTTCAGTTTCAGCTAAGCCCAACACAACTGCCTTACTTAAGGGGCTATCAACATCCTTTTGTAGAGTGTCATCCTGGATAGGAGCAAGCTGGAGCTTAGCACCTTGATGACAAAGCCATGTAGTTAATAGACACCCAGCTTGTTGTCACTTCACAAGTGCTTAAGAAATAAACTATGATGTGCAGGCAGGTGTTTCACTGTCAAAGCTCTGAATTTAGGAGAAAGTCATGTACTGTAAGAATGTCAGATGCATTTGTCCCTATGAGTAATTACAGTGATTTCCTTTTATAATGCACTTACTAATATGTTCTTATTTCTAATAAAAGGAAGAAATCACCAACAATAAAAGAACGAAATATTGAGAAAAAAAGAAAGGTTTTAAACGCATGCCTTGCAGTTTGCCTTCACCTCCTTCTTGCAGGTTCATAACTCACTAAGCCATACTGTAAGGATCTCATGTAGCACAAGGATCTCTGAAGCATAATAGTTAACCCATTGAGATTGCTACATAAAATACAACAATATGACCTGCATGGTACAGGCTATGCGTTGTAACAGGCACATTAACCCTCTATGCTATTTTATGATGAGACAAACCAAATATAAGATTACAGACAGATCTTTGCAGCATGTTCATTAACCACTAGAATAGGTTTAGTGCTACTAAACGCTGAAATTAGCTGGGTTAATAAAGGCCTCTTCAAACTTCATATGATATTCTAAAAATCAACCTGGTAATGACCATTTAAGTAAGCCAGACAAAAACACTGTCATATTTGTCCTTGTTGTCAGTTTCTTTGGGGGGCATTGTTTTTCTTTATATAAGCGTATAAATTGACTGTCAGACTCTGCTCTTGGTGGCCCCTTCTCTCGTGACTCTGCACCCTTCTACTGCCACACCCTGACATCCAATTTATGGGAGTCCTGAGTTAGGTTGTATTTCCATTTCCATCACTTGGTGGAACTTTAGTATAAACTATTGACCTTAGGTGCGTGTGATCTTAGTAATTTGTTGATAGGGTGATACAGTAAAGCAAAATCAACCCTGGGAAAAATATTAAAATCAGCCCCATCCTGAACAAGGCAGTGGCTAGAATTGAGTAAAGGGGCATTGTTCGGTCATGGAAGTCCATCCTCCTCCAAAAAAAGCCTCCTGGCTCTGTTGTGCATCAGGAAACTACCAGAGTGTCAGAATTGCCAGTCCAGACTTACTTGTGGAATGTCACAAGATCATTTCTATAGAATGTGGACCAATACATTGATTGCATTGGGGAAAAGAGGAGCAATTGAGTTAAGAAAAGTGAAGAAAGAGACACTAATATTGTATTATAACTGTGTTTATATACCGATTTATACCCCATTGTGAGGGCACCAAAGTGCAATATAGGTCATCTCGCATTGTCATACAGTGGGAGAGTGCTTTGCGGGATGAGTGTTGGACTCTCATCTTGCCACACTCGTCGGTATGCTTGAGGAATGAGGTACACTGCTCGTAATAGGATTATAATTAACTGTCTAGTATAATTAATACTGCAGGCCCTGTGTTGTTTGTGGTGGCTGCAGAAAAACGCATTTTCTTTATTCCATTAGACCACCACCTGTGCCGTGATTAGGCCACCAACTCTGTAAGTCCTGAGGTGGAGAGTTGCGTAAAGTGGGGACAGTGAGAGGATAGAGCTCCGATTGGATGGCCGTAGTACAGTCATGTACTGGGCGTTTGCTTTTAATTATGATGATGAATGTCAGGCCTGCAGGTTTTGGACAACATTAATGTCCCTGAGATACCAGCTACACGTGTCAGTTCTCTTTAGTAATTGGTAGTCATAGATTCGGTTTAAGTAGGCTAAAAGTGCTTTTTTGACAGTATAATCTTGTTTTCTGGTACTTTGTGGCTACTTTGCTAACATGCAGTCGAGCTAGAGGTACTTTATTAAGACTTCCAGGAATGTATAATTTTATTCGACCAATAATGGTTACAGTAGGCCTTGCTACAATTCAACCATGGAGATTCCTATGGTATCTCGGTGCCTCTTTGTTCCAGCCTGCACTAAATACCATCAGTCAATCTAATAATCCTGCTGTAGCATTCCAGTAACGTTTGAGCACTGTTGAACAGGGTAGGTTATTCGGTTTAAAAGTCTGGGTCATCAACTCGAGAATAGCTAGGCTTTTACAGTACGTTTTGGTGGGATTCTGTGTCACTATCAACACTTCCTAAAGTCTGCATTGTGTAGAAGTTGCCCATCTTAAAAGCATTAACAAGTGAGTTCAAGGATACGTTTGAGTCCATGATAAAGCCAATGTTCTTTCTTCCCTTGATGTTACTGGTCTAGCTCCCAGTTCTTTGTGCCATATTGTTGTAGGTTGCTGTTTTTTCCATTTCTTACAGCCATTCTCTTGGGTTTATGGATGTGAGATTAAGATGGTTAGTCATCATCCAGTCCTCAATAGCAGAGAGGTGCTTGTCAGTCTGAATGTATTCATGTTCATAGAGTTTTTTTCGTTTTAGAATATTCTGTATGTCAGCTGTATTGTAACATGTGAAACTGAATGATCTAATGAGGTTTTCATTTTAGGTGACACGGAAAGAAACCCATTCCCAAAATATTTCAAGCTTTGCCAAGGGTTTCTGCATGGTTAGCTGGAACATGTTTTCCAGTTGTCACCCACCTCCCTCGAAAGTTAGTTAAACTGAATATGGGAAAGGGACTGAACAAAAAACTTGGGCCCGTATTTATACTTTTTTTGCGCCGCATTTGCGTCATTTTTTCATGTAAAAGCGGTGCAAACACAAAATCTAATTGTATTTTGTAAGTTTGTGCTGCTTTTGCATCAAAAAGTGACGCAAATGCGGCGCAAAAAAAGTATAAATATGGGCCTTGGTGCACAGTAATTTAACAACATTTAGAGAGAGATTGTTTGCTGTTAATACAGGTGCAGGTAAGTGCTCTCACAATTTTACAAGAATCAATAGTTTTTCCTCTTTTTGCATGTGCATTATTTTAATCTGTAGTGAAGTACATATCACTGATTTGGCTTTATGAAAGATTTTGCTTGCTCAATTTGCTTTTATTTTTAACACACTTATGTACGGTTCAATCGTTTTTTTTCTTAATATTTGAAGAAAATGTATTACTGGATACATTCTGCCCTGATTTTAATCTAAAAAATGCACTCACATAACAGTGAAAGCATTCGCTTTTTAATATAAAGATTACATTTAAGTCGATACATTCCTGCACCTCAGACTGCCACATAGCCCTCAATACTATCCCCTCCTCTCACAGCATGCATAGACCCCGGTATATCATGGTGCAGAATCCTGGATGCATAGCCTCTACAACTCTGTATATTCCCCTTAGGGTGAGTAACTCCCTCAGAGTGCAGTGGTCTCCTTGTACCATAGTGCAAAATCCCTTCCTTTCATCGAGCACAGCACCCTTAGTACGCATAACTAAAAATTCAAAAGTAAATAAATACTATGGGGGTCATTCTGACCTTGGCGGTCCATGACCGCCATGGCGGAGGGCGGCGGAAGCACCGCCAACAGGTTGGCGGTGCTTCCTGGGCGATTCTGACTGCGGCGGTAAAGCCGCGGTCAGAAAAGGGGAGCCGGCGGTTTCCCGCCGATTTCCCGCTGGCCCAGGGAATCCGCCATGGCGGCGCTGCTTGCAGCACCGCCATGGGGATTCCGAACGCCTTCCCGCCAGCCTGTTTCTGGCGGTGTCCACCGCCGGAACCAGGATGGCGGGAACGGCTGCCGTGGGGCCCCTGGGGGCCCCTGCACTGCCCATGCCACTGGCATGGGCAGTGCAGGGGCCCCCTAACAGGGCCCCACAAAGATTTTCACTGTCTGCTGTGCAGACAGTGAAAATCGCGACGGGTGCCACTGCACCCGTCGCACCCCTTCAACTCCGCCGGCTCCATTCCGAGCCGGCTTCATTGTTGAAGGGGCTGTCCCGCTGGGCCGGCCGGCGGTCTTCTGGTGTTCGCCCGCCGGCCCAGCGGGAAAGCCGGAATGGCCGCCGCGGTCTTTTGACTGCGGAGCGGTCTTTCGGCGGGAACCGCTTGGCGGGCGGCGACCGCCGACCGCCGCGGTCAGAATGACCGCCTATATGTGCACTGAAGCTCCTTCCCCATACTGCATAAGTACTTCTATTCTTGGAGAATAGCCCTTCACAGTGCATAAGTCTCCCTTTCAGGTTTAAAGGGAATAGCAAGGACGGTATATATAGGAAATAGAACAAAAACAGAAGAAATTCACTAAAAAAGCCAAAGGTTACAGGGGTGTTATTGTTAGAAAATACAATTAAAAAAACATAGAAATTCACTACAAAACCAAAGGTTACAGGGACGTTTTAGTTAGGTTCACATTTTAAACATACAAAACCATAGAAATGCACCTGTTAGAGTTATCTCAAGTAACTATAACTCATGCCCTAATGTAACTATAACTCATGCCCTTTCCGTGTATTGCTAATTACCCAACAAGTTACAGCACTCATGACATCTTTCATAACATCATTGATAATATCAATGTAATATTTGCAGCAAACTCTTGTTGACGAAAAAAGTGTGCATGGCGGGGGCACGAGTTATAGTTACTTGAGCTATCTCTAACTTTAACAGGTGAATTTCTATGATTTTGTGCATTTAAAATGTGAACCTAACTATAGCGTCTCTGTAACCTTTAGTTTTTTTTTTGTGAAAATATATATATATATATATACATATATATATATATATATAGAGAGAGAGAGAGAGAGAGCAGTCACTACAGGGTAGTTAAAGTTAGGTCAGCTGTTATGTAGAAAACACATTTTTTGTGATGTTAATATCTTTTTTCCCATTTGACAAATCTCCATAAAACTTTCCAAAAAGGTGGTACCTTTTGACTAGTTTGTGCAGAGAAAGTTTTGGGGTGATCCATCAAGCGGGGGCCTAGAAAAAGTGTCCCAAAATGCAAAATCCCCATGCGTTTTCCATAGACTTTTAAGAAGGGCTACAGCAAAAGCTGCTGAACGTAATAATGCCAAATTTGGTAGGAAACTAGATGTTGGTCCACAGATTGTGATTTTTGTTATTTTGGTTTAAATCCCTTCAATATTTTTTTCGTTTTAGAAATTATGGGTCAAAACATTTGTATTTGTGGAAGGTCTGATTGGCAGCCTGCAACATGAGAAAAATGTTGCTGCCAGCCATTATAGGACTCAGTGACTTGGCCCCCTGTCCTGTAGGTAAAAAAAATAACATAAGGGGCCAGAGTAGGAATACCATGCCTCCCCCCAGTTCCTAACAGGGGGACTACGAGGGAACCTCTTAGGGGAAAATTTGAAAAAAATTGAAAAATTTGGCCGCAATCCCATGGGACTCACAGTGGATCTAAAAAAAAAAAAATGGCGGCCGGGCAGCATTTTTCAGTTATAGGTTCCGGGGAGCCTTCCCTCGGGCCCGAAAAGTGTGGAAAAGGGGAGGGGGTGCTTCTAGTGCTGCTGAAGAACGTGCAAATTTGCTTTCCAAAAAAATGTCTGCACTCCCGTGAGTTGCTGAGTTTTAGAACGTTTCTCTTATATCATGTACTTGTGCACAGTATAGTCTTTTAATTAAACAGTTTCGATGCCAATCTGTATACAAATGTGACAAACCGAGTCTAAAACAGTGTTGTACAGCATCTCATTTTGGACCCAGCATTCTGGGTGTTGGAGGGAATAGATCCTTCACTCTAGATATAAAACTTACCCAGCTGCTTCAGCTACCTGTGCCAGCGTTTCTTGCAACACTTCACTGCGTGACTTTCAACGCGGTCTAACTGGGCTGGCTGCTGCATGCCTTGTGGTGGAAAGCTTTATGAAAAGATCGAGGAGAGCTCGGATTACCTTCAGTACATTATATACACAATTTTAATTTAAACCTGTATTTTATTTTCAGTTGATTAATAGTAAATAATTGGTTTATTATGCTTTACTGCTTATTTGTCTTGGCCTACGTAGTGGGCCCTCACATGTCCAGGTGAGTGAGAACCTGGATCTGTTCCTGTTGTGGTTAATCCCAGGTATCCAGCCAGTGATCTCCTTGCACAGGTGAGACACTCTTATCCTGTCACACTCAGGTACAAGTCAGATGCAAGTTTTACCCCATTCCTCGGCCACATATTGACCCGCAGCTACATTCAGGGTTGCGAAAAGTCTCTGGAAGTGCTACGACAGAAAAATGGAGGCCTAAACAGTATGTCCTGTTTTCCAAGATGATTATGATGATGATAATAATAATAATAATAATAATAATAATTAATACATAAAACATCAAACGTGGTACAAAATTAGGGTTTCCCTCGGTCTCTGATTTTAGGGACTAGAACCACTTTTAAACATAGGTTGTCAAAATATTATTATGATTATTAAGATTATTATTATTGTTATTATTATTATTATTTGATATACTACTACTATTAACACCAATATCAATAGTCATATTCCTACACAGAGTAACATTACCACAAATATACATATATGCTTCTTATTATTATCATGATAATAGTCATAGTTATAGCAATACTACTACCACCACTACTAATAATAATTATGCCACTAATAATAATTGAAATGCTAAACATATTAATTGTTTATATAGAGAATACACCACATCTTGAATTGTGCCTTGAAGTTAAATAAAAAGTGTCTTTAATATCTGCATCTACCTATAAAGCATGAAAGGATGATTCGGCCCTGTCAGAATTTCCACCGAGACCTCTACAGCAGGATTTCAACCCACTCTGCTATCCTAATGTCGTGTAGTGCTTTCAGTGCCTGTGCCTGTGTCTGCACAAGCCCAACGGTTCACCTTTGCCATTTCTACCACAGAAGATTAGTGCGTGGACTCGGCTAGTCAGAACTATTTTGCAAGTTCTTTGAGCCGAAATCCTAGATTAATCCAAACAGGAATTCCAACCGGCTCGGGGGCGCTAGGGTTTCAACATAAGAGATTCCTCACGGGATGAGGCTTGGCCGAATTATGCAGCTAAGGCTCGGGGGAACTGAGGGGCTTGTAGCTGATCCCATATTTTTTCCTTTGCAAGAATAATAAGTCAAAAACAAAAAATAGATGCTCTCCTGCAAGGCTCTGAACTCGGATAACACTGAAAAAGTCGCCAAGAATATAAAAAAATTGATTTGCAAGTCTTATATGAGAATTATCTTTGGTTTTAGTTTCCAAAATTTTACAGAGAATCCACAGAACTGAATAACATTTGCCACTTTGAATGACTAAACAAATGAGCATGTAATCAATATAGAGAGCTGTGGAGCCAATCTGCTTCGCAGCACTTTTATCTTCTCATGGATTGGCCTGGCCAGATAGATACATAACTATTGGTCACAATGCATTACTAAATATTATGGCTGTAAGAGGCTTAAGTAGGTTGCAGCAGATGCAGTGATCTAATAAAGGGACCGCGTGCATTTGTTCTATCTCTGAAAGATGCATAATGCTTGATCTGGCAGATGTACAATGGTTTGTCCACGTGAATCCATCAATTCCACATCTCAACAAGTATCACGGTCAAATACAAGGGAAAACCCTATATTTATCAACAGCATGCTGCAGTCTAAATCCTAACATGGTGCAAACTACTATAACCCCTACCGCAGCACACAAGGGGGGGTCAATATGAGTCTGGCGGACGGAAAAGGACGTCTGCCAAACTCCCGCGGTCAGGTTTCCACCAGTGCGGCGGCATTCCCGCGGGCCCCATTAGGAGTTTCCCGCTGAGCCCAGCCAAAAACAGCCTACAACATTGACGCTGGCTCATAATTGAGCCAGCAGCAATACTGCAGTGCATTAGGTGCACCATCACCTGCAGCGCTGTTCACTGTCTGCAAAGCAGACTGGCCATGGGGGCCCCTGCACTGCCCCTGGGACCCCTGCACCATGTCTTCGTCAGCCTTTACATGGTGGTGCTACCACCAGCCACAAGGGACCGACAGAGAAAATCAAATCTGCACTGGAGAGGCATGTAATTCCACCATGAGGAGGTGCTAGCCCTACGGTCCCTTCCAGGGGCAAGATGGTGCCTTGGAACCATGGAATTAAGGGAGGAATAGGAAGTAGGCAACAGAGGAAAGAAGGGACACTGGGAAGTTATGTGCTATGTGGAGCATAGCGAGAAAAAGTTGGATACACTAGGGCAATCAGGTCAGCACTTAGAGTATACCTGGAAGTAACAGAAAGCATGGCAGGAGGAGGGAGCCCCTGGGACTGCACTGTCATGTGAGTGTTAAAAATAAAACACAAAATGTTGGGAAGCCTAAGGTCCAACCAGCATTCAAAGGCAACTTAGCAATATATATATATATATATATATATATAGCAGGTGTCAGGATCTTCTCCCTGAGGAAGTCCTGCAGGAGAAGACAGCATTGTACTTTATTGCTAGTCTCATTATTCCCCTAAATCCCACTTTCACTTGCCAAGTTCGAAATTAAGGGGGGGCGTGGCCTGCAGCCGATGAAGCTGCACGCCTAGCGCAGCGCTCCGGGGCCGAGAACAGGGCCTGGTCAAATCCCAGCTTCAAACAAGCCCAGACAGCCCTAACAATGGCGGTCCCAACTTCGGAAGACCTCAGAGCAAAAGTGGGAGCAGTTTCAACAGCACCGACCGGACAAGCGAGGAGAAAATAGCAAGCGATTTCCATGACCCCAGAGACCCAAGAGGGCGGCCGCATCGGAAAGTCAGCCCTGCTGAGGTGAGATGACGGGGCGCCCCGACTAGGAGTCCCGTGTCAGAGAGCACAACACCACTTCACCACTTTCCAGCTAAAAGGGGGTGGGAGCACTGCACCCCGGCCGCCGACCTGGGGAAGAGAAAAATGACAGGGGTGCGAACACAGGACCCAAACGAAGACGAGACACGCTGCAGATAAAAATAGCAGAGCGACAAACAGTCACCGGAGCTGCAGAACACAACTTACGCGAGGCCCGTAGACCCAGACCCAGCAAGGTGAGGAGCCGCGACAATTCCTGGAACTCCCCGTTGGGCGCAGCGCGGAGTTCGTAGTCACAGCGGGGAGTTCTTAGCTGTAACTACAGCAAGAACTAAAAGGGGGAACACTGAGAGCCCTTCGTCTGAGAACGGGGCACCGCTATCCCATCTGAGGGGCAAAGGGAACCCGGGGTGCCCGACACTCACCTCGGTGGAAGGAGGGTGACGGGAGCAAGCGCGGAGGACACCGGCAACTAGGGGCAAAACGAAGCGGTCAACCAACACTGGAGCCACGGGAAGTGACTGAAACTGATATCATCAGGCCCCGATGAGTGTTCCCCGCAGGGATCTCTCAGGGGAATTTTTAGTCAGAAACCACAAAGCCGAAGTGACATAAACAAACACCCAGTATCGTGTACTGGGCCTCACCTTACCAAAATAAACCCATCTAAGAGGCCCGCGACCAGGATAACCACCCCCACTAGGCCGAGAGGAAAGATGCAGACCCCAATCGCACGCTGATTACTGTCCCCTGGCCCACCAAGGTACCGTGCGCTGATAGGAGTCTACCTCAGAACTTTGAAACCTGATGTCACTTATATCCCCGGCAGAAACCACTGCTGCCTTAACCGGCAAACTGGGAGCTGAACCCCCTACTCGATAATAACTTTTCCCCTAATCAGACGCTCAACGTAAAGTCGCAAAATACGCAAAGTGATCTACCCTGCCGTGGCACCTGAATTCTAGAACACCCGATCACTACAATTGAAGCCCTCTACCTCATCCAGCCCTCAACGAGCTTCAAAGAATGGGCAAACCCAAAAATGTGATGGGCAGGACCAAGACGATTTGATGGCCAGCAAAATGCCTGGACAACCTCCACACTTGACATCCCAGAACGCACCAACAAAGCAAGAAACAACTCTAAATACAGTCCTCCAGGCCATTAGCGAATCCCGTGACAGTGGACTTATCACTGCTGCGAGAAGACCATCGTAACCTCACGGAAAGAGTAGGGGCAATGGAAAAAAACATAGATCTGGTGACATCTACACAGAAAACATCATCTATCCAAACTGCTGAACTAACATCCTGAATCAAAGCACTGGAGGCCAGAGCAGAAGACGCAGAAAACAGCTCCCGCAGGAGCAACCTGAGACTAGTCGGAGTACCGGAAGGTGCGGAGTCGTCTGCGGCAAATATGGAATTATTTCTGGAGAGCTGGCTCAAAGACATAGTTCCTCCTGAAGGCCTCTCAGCATTTTTTGCGATAGAAAGAGCCCATTGAGTTCCCGGCAGACCTCCCCCACCAGGATCCAGACCGCGACCGATAGTGGCAAAACTATTGCACTTCAAAGATAGGGGCTATATCCTCTCGCAAACTCGCATAAGAGGTGAAATCACATTAAACAACCAACGTATCATGATATTCCCTGACTTCACCAAAGGTACCCAAACCCAGAGAGCCTCCTATAATAACTATAAACGTACTCTACGTGAAAAAGGCATAAAATACGCAATGCTCTTCCCAGCCAAACTCAGAATAGAACACGAGGGCAAGACGCTATTTCTTTCAACCCCACAGCTTGTGGGAGACTGGCTGGAGACCCTAAACCTTACACCTATGGATTCCCGGATCAGAACCAGCGCCTCCTAGACATCAATCGCTACAAGAAATGCGCGAGGCAGTGGATGCAGCGGCGGCCTTGAGCGGAGGGACCCTCCGCCTCTCGTAAACCTCAGGAGATGCCTTGGACCACGACTCAAGTTGTGGGAGTTCCTCAATTTCATCACGGGACACTTGTACTACCCTGCCAAAAGTAACTCCCAGAACAGCAGAGGAAATCATTTAACTCCTCATGGGCAGAACAGAGAATACCCGATTAACCCCTCGAACATTAGCTACATATAACACTTGCCAGAGAAAAGCACCACGTAACCGCCAGGAACAGCAAATTTCGAATGCACCACCATGGGCAGCATATATGTGTCTGCCGGGTCCCTGGAACGGCGTGGAGTGTAGGCTCTCGGTTCTGACGCGCCACCCACCAATAGGATTTAAGATAACTTATAATGGTTTGGACGGGAAATGTTTTGGTATTCGGTCCTGGGGAGAGGGAGTTGGGAGAAGTTCTTGTTAAGTTTAGAAAAGGGATAATTCATGCACATGCCATCACTAAAGTTGATGGGTCTCAAACTAGACCTTTACCATTAATCCGGACTTCTAATATCGAAAAGCACAAACTTAACCCTGTCAATACTGTTAAGAAAAACCAAGATAATGACTACACAGTATAAAATAATAACCTGGAACGTAAGAGGCTTAAATAATATGTTCAAACGATACAAAGTGCACAACTATCTTAAACGCAGAGGGATACATATAGGTCTCTTACAAGAAACGCATCTGGTAGAGCAAGAAGTCAAAGCCCTCAATAAAAGATGGAGAGGCCAAATAATTGCTACTAATTACTCACCTTACGCTAGGGGAGTGCTGGTGTGGGTTCATCCCGGAGTCCCTTTCCAGATACTCCACAAGATCATTGACAAGGAAGGAAGATACGTGGTGATAAACGGAAGACTAAAGGGGAGAGAAGTAACCATAGGCGGTATATATGCACCGAACCATGACCAAGTGAAATTCTTCGATAGACTATCTCTAGAAATAGGCCCACTCTTAGTAGGCGTAAATATAATTGGTGGGGACTTCAACTGTATAGCAAGCAACACCCTAGACAGGTCACACCCACCAGTGTCACAATCCCAATCCTTAAAAAACGCTAAATTGTTCACGGAATGGCAACACCACTGGCAACTAATAGATAGCTGGAGAACAACCAACCCACACTCAAGAGATTATTCATATTATTAGCCCGTGCATGAGTTACATGTCAGGCTTGATACCTTCTTAGTATCCCCCGAAATTCAAAATGACATGATAACAGCTGAATATCTCAGCCATACAATATCCGATCACAATCCTCTGATGTCGTCCTTATCTTGGGGCAGGGAGAGACCGACAATCCCAAACTGGCGCCTCAGAGCCGAAATGCTCGAAGATGAAGCATTTAAACACCACTTTACATACAGCTATAGCTGAAATGTTTTAACACAACAAGGGAACTATCGAATGGGAAACTTTTAAAACAGTAATTCGGGGCAAATGCATCACCGAAAATATAGGTGTCTGGAAACCAATAGAAACAGAACTCCAACAATTGGAAGACTCCCTTAGAGACCTGGAGAGAAGACGCCCTACACAGCCTGACTTACATTCCATTCTGGCGGAAACCAGAACGAAAATACACGAGGCTAGCAACAAACTAGCACGCTTCGATTACAAGCAATACTTAACTAGACAACACTCGGAAGGTGACAAAACCAGCGCCTTACTAGCTTAGCTCGCGCAACCCCCCAAAAAACAAACTGTTGTAGTCGAAGTCGAAGACTCTCAGGGCAAAAATGTATGCACCCAAAAAGAGATAAACTCTGTCTTCCATAAATACTATGCAAAATTATATGCACCTCCCACCAAAACACTGAGTACTACCCAGATACGGGAGTTAGAGGCCCTCACTCTCCCCAACCAGAAACCAGAAGAGAACGCAGCCCTAGCATCACCAATTTCGATCGCAGAAATAAAAACAGCAATCCAAAGCATGGCAAGAGGCAAGGTCCCAGGGGCGGATGGGCTCCCATTAGAGTTTTACCACCAGTACCAAGACTTACTAGCTCCCCACCTTAGCACACTATACGCGGAAGCCAGGAGTAGAAATACCCTCCCCCAAACAACCAATGTAGCTATCATGATCCCCCTGCTGAAACCTGATAGGCCTGCTACAGATGTTCGCCCCTACCGCCCTCTCTCCATGCTTAATATTGACTATAAAATACTGAGCCGGATCCTTGCTAATAGATTACTCCCCCATATGCCTTCATTGATACACCAAGACCAATCAGGCTTCATACCTAAACGCAGCACATCCCAAAATATTAGGCGCCTAATATCAGTACTCCACTCTTTGCCCCTGACTCTGTCACAAGCGGCTATCATCTCGGTCGATATAGAGAAAGCATTCGACAGCCTAAGACGGGACTACTTAGAGCAGTCCATGCTGAAACTGGGATTGGGGGAAGGGTTTGTGAGATGGAATAAACTACTATATGCCAATCCCACTGCAAGAGTAAGAACAGGCAATACCATATCTGCCCCGTTCCAGGTTGGAAGGGGCACCAGACAAGGATGCCCACTATCCCCCCTACATTTTGCAATCGCAGTAGAACCCCTAGCTCAAATGGCTAGAACCGGTCTACACTTTAGGGGTATCTCACTCTACAGTTGGACCCACCACATCGCTTTATACGCGGACGATATGCTGCTCTTCCTACAAAATCTAGAGACAGATCAACCGGGGGCTATGAAGATGCTGGAGAATTACGGAGCAGCCTCCGGACTCCAGATCAACTGGAGGAAGTCCTCCATTTTCCCGCTGCTTAAGGACACCCCTGAGCCTAATAACACAAAGGGTCTGCTCTGGTCCCCAAGTACTTTAAATACTTGGGAGTAAAGATTTACCACGAAATGGATGACTTGCTAGAAGGGAATATACAGGGAGCACTCAGAGGGATTAGAGCTAATATGCGCTTCTGGGAGACTTTACCCCTGACGGTCACAGGAAGAATTGCCCTACTTAAGATGATAGTACTGCCCAGATTGCTATACTATTTTTCAACCATCCCACTCATAATCCCGAAAACGACATTCAAAGAGATAGAGTCCATGTCTACGAATTTCATATGGGGATCGAGCAGACATAGAATAGCATTACGCTCCCTTCAAAGACCCACGACCGAGGGAGGCCTAGCCGCCCCAGACATGGAAATGTATTATTGGGCAGGGCAACTGCAATGAATTGCAAAATTAATTAGCAGCCCTCCAATCGCAGCTGAACTACGCCTCCCCTTAAACTGCCCAACGGATAGAATAATGGGTATGCTACTGAACCCCCGAAAACCTAAACAACAGTTACCAATAGAATGGGAATCGTCCAGATACTGCTGGGACCAATACCTAAAACGCTCTCACACTAAAACTCCATATGCACCAGAGGCTCCTTTGTCCTGTCTGAAACACATTTCGGGGAATCAAACACTCCCAGGTATTAATAAACTGATAACACACAATATTACAAAACTGTGAGACCTACACAGCAGAGGGAAACTTTACACCTACACCGAACTACAAACTCAATACGATCTCCCTCCCGGTTTATTCATTACCCACAACGCCATTATTAGGGTCGCTCAAAAATCATGGGGAACTGGAACTCTTGAACCCCCCACCCATAATAGCTGTAATACTATCTGCTCAATTAAGGATCAGAAAGGAGTGGTTTCAGGAATATATAAAGCACTGCTAGCTAGCATACGCTTGCCCTTAACAAAACTTAAAACCAAATGGCAATCGGAATTAGATATTACATTTGAAGAAGCTCAATGGGACCAGATCACCTCCCATGTCTACTCAGTATCCATAAATGCCAGATTCAAACTAATAAACCTATATATCTACCACAGGGCCTATCTAACCCCGCAAATGGTAGCCAAAATCTACAACACAAACACCACAGGCTGCCCCCGATGTGCTGAATCTGTAGCAGGCCTTGAGTTGCCCCCAGCTTAACTCATACTGGGAAGAGATACTCGAAAAAATCTCAACCTGTACCGATAGAACACTGAGCAAGTCCCCAACAATAGCCCTATTGGGGGACTTTCCACGTCCTGCCGCCCTTAAAATATCCAACAAGTTCATAGACCTTGCTCTGATCCTTGCCAGAAGAGAAATCACCTCAAATTGGAAGGCCCCAGCAGGTCCACAAGTAAACAGATGGCAAAATGTATTGGAGAAATGGGCAGACATAGAAGGAGTAGTATTGCTGCCAGAAGCACTACGAGGGCAAAGACCCAGAGACAATGCCACACAGTGGGACTCAATACTTGAGAAGCTGAAGACACAAAAAACATCCGCAGCAGAAGAGAACACACCCACCTCGGACTCCAAAGCGGAGCCAGACTCTACACCCGAAACCTAATGCCTTGCGAAGAGAGAACGTAAAAATTGACCTAATCAGACTTGTCAACTATGAATCATATCATAAAAATGTAAATGCATGTGGGGAGGGAGAGGGGTATGGGTGAACAGTTGAAGAATTTACCATATCAATGTTACTGATAAGTTCAAAACTATAATAAAAAAATAAAAAAAATAAAAAAAAGTTCGGAATGAAGGTTTCCTCTTTATAAAAAGTGCAAATGTTCAACTCAGAGCCTTTTGGCTTCTGTGCCTATTGAGCAATAAAAATTAACAAACATATTGAATATCACAGAAAGCTTCAAAGTACTATAAAATGACATTCATCTATGATTCTGAACATGTAAATAACACTGTAGTACTATACAAACATCATATGATATGAACATAGTACAAGAAGCATTTAAGTTTTTAGAGTTTTCACATGAGCAAAACTTTTTACTGGGGTACGTTTTGAGAATCCCAAACCTTAATTTACACTCCTCAAAAGAACCACGGATAAGATACGTTTATCTTAGGTACAAAATGTTTTTAAAATCAGGTACATTCTTGACTGTTCAATTGCAGTATTTGTTTTCTTGAGTAAACATGGATGTCATGGTGAATGAAGGAATAAGACCTGATTTAGAGGTGGATGGTCATCCATCCATCGCTTGCATCCCTTTCTCGTTGAGAGGTCTGGGAAGGTCAGTTTTCCAAAACGAGGAGTTCTACCATAGGGAAAACTGATGGAGCAGCTTGGCCACCTGTAGACATGGTGTTGGGTGACCTGTTCTATATAGGTTGTGTCTTCTTGCATAATGTCCACAAGCTTTTTTTTTGCTGTCTGGAACTGCCATGCACACCATGGTAGTTCTGGGCAGCAAAACTATAAAAAACAAAGTTCCCCACATGCTCGAAAGGAACTACTGGGACATCTGATTTTCATTTTCTACGGACAGAAAGGACAAACATTACATGACAAACGTCGATGTAGCTTTGGCAAAAATTGTGTCACAAAACTTTCAATATGGAGGGCAGTTGCAGTTTGTATATTGCAGTGCTGTGGCGACCAGCCTAACTCAAAATTAGACAGGTGCAATGTTTCAGCAAAATTACATTATAGCTCATAAACATTTGGTGAAATTATGTAGAATTACTCTTTTAGAACAAAAGGTGTCCTGCTGGTTTCTTGCAAAACTTAATTTTATACCTGCCACCATTTCACTTAAAAAAATCTTATTAGGCAATGCTAAGAGTCTAGTTTAAGCAGAAAACATCTCGTGGCAAGATATTGTATATGTGAATAAGTACAAGAACTATGCAAAATTGTGCAAAGCAAAATTTTAAAGAACTTCATATATTTTGTGAAACACTAAATTCAGAAATTACCTGAATTTCGAGTAGTAATTAACATTTCTCTCAGGCCTGCTCAAAATAATTCCCTTAATCTTTTTATTTCAGTTGCGGTGTAGTCAGCAGTGCTTGTGCACTTTTGATACTGTACGGGAAACAGGGAAATCGTGCCTGAATCTAGCCTGGCGCCCCTGTGTTCGATACTTTGGTAATGTTTCTTTTATTTGATCAGATTTTATCTTTCATTTGCTCAACGGTAATGCTAAATGATTAAGGGATATCCGCTCATTTCTAATCGCTGTGCTGCTCAGCTGTTAGCTCTTGTTCTTCAAACACATTTTGTATACCTGTTTAAGGTCGTATTACGGTTTTCCATATCATACACTTCAAACTAAAAAATAATTTTAGATGAAAAGAGAGATCACACTCCCTCTTGTCCAACAGAGTAGAACTGAAGGATCAGTGACGTTAGAAGAAGGGTGCCTAGAAAGTCTGGACCCAGGCCAGATTTTCATGATACCCACTGGCAAGTTAAATGATACGTTGCATGTAGATGTATCTTATGTGGCTGGTCTAAAAACCTTGCTTGGGTTCGAACACCCGTTCTTTATAAAAGATTAGTTCTCAAATGTTGACTGAATAGAGTGCAACAACAATACTGATCTTCATCCAAAACATAAACATCTGTCCGAGACTCCACAACGGGTTTGCGACGCCTCCATATTTAACTGATAATGAATAATATTATTTTCCAGCTAGCCACTGTTGCTAATCACTTCACGAGCCTTCAGTTGCAAGGTGAATTCCAATAACTGAGACTGAAACTACCCACTCTATTTTCTAAGAGGAATGACAGTCTTCAGATCATATAGATTTTCATTTGGAGACTTAGGCCCATATTTATACTTTTTAGCGCCGCATTTGCATCATTTTTTGACGCAAAAGCGGCGCAAACTTGCAAAATACAATTGTATTTTGTAAGTTTGCGCCGTTTTTGCGTCAAAAAGCGGCGCAAATGCGGCGCTAAAAAAGTATAAATATAGGCCTTAGTAGCTTCACAGGAGAGTTCTCAGGTCACACAGTGAGCAAGGCCATAAACCGCAGGGTCTCGGGCAGTTCCTAGTGCTCACCTCTGCTTTGAAGAAAAGGAAACTGGCCAGCTGGGAGCGCTGTAATGTTTAGCCCATTGCACCAATATGATAACTTTGTTGTCATCCATAGAAAGGAATGTGTTGCAAAGTGATGCAACAGAGGTGAGCAAAAGTTACATTGCTAAACGGGACTTCGGAACATGCTCAGGAATTTCTCCACATCTGTGCCCCTCATTTACGTTCATTTGTTTTGCTTCCTCTAAAGTTGTGCTTTTCTTTTCTCCATAGGTCTGATCATCCATGCTCCATCTCCAGTCCCAGAGCAGTGGTTTGGGGGAAATTGTAGGCCTTTTCAGAGTTATGTCTCCCAAGGGCCTCTTTACGGCTCGTCTGCTTCAAGGCCTTTTGATGGTGCTTCCAGACGATGGCCCCCAGGCTTCTATGCTGCAGACCTTATGGTATAGCATTTCTTTACACAGCACTGTATCTCTTGTTGCAGGTGTGAATGCTTCATCTGACCATGGTCAAGCCTGTGCAGACAATGTAGCACTGGGAATTCTAAAAGACAATTGTTATTCATTTTAAGTATTTTGTTGAAGAACAGGCTTGGATTAGGATCGTGGCAGACACCAGTTTTGTAATCAAATTAAATTCATACTAGACTCATCTTTGAGTAGCAGTGCACTGCACTTAGTGATGAGCTGTTCTATCATTTATCAAAAGGGTCAGTCTAGTTTCAGATGTACACATTTGGCACTGGGCAAATAAAGCCATTTGCAAGGCTTCACTTTAAGTGGTTGCCTGCTGTGGACAAAAGACATCTGTCATTGCAACATATTCCACAACATGGGCTCCATGTAGAGAGACGTATTGTGATGGGAGCGTCATACTTCCTGGTAATATGTGGCACAAGGGAACAGGCAGTAGTCTCAATGGGATGGGAGGGATAGGTCCAGGAGGAGCTGCTGCTCAGCCCACCCATTGCTCCAGCCGCCAATCACAGAAACCTGTTGTGCACAATTGAAGGGCTAGTACCCATTGCACTCCACTCAATCTGCCTACTATATGTGTTGTTGGGGTACTGTCACCAGCCCCACGTGCATAATGGGTATTTTGATTTTGAAGAAGGCTTTGCACCATTCATTAAGCAGGGCCCGGGCCTGCCAGTGATTGGATTTCTGAGTTTTCCATCCTGAGCACTGGCAGAGCTCCTGCCACGGCTCCGGGGCCCTCCTCTGCTCGGCATTGGCTAGTCTCTGTTACAATAAACCAATGACCGCGAATAACTCGAAACTAGTCCCTGCCTTTCCCAAGCAAAGGTGGAGCCCCTGACAGGATTAGCCAATGAAAAGGAAGTGTGTAACGGGCACTCTTCCTCGTCATTGTAAGGCTGGAAGCAGGGCCGAAAGAGAGCCTGGTCTCCTCCTCCTTGCACTAATGCAGGTCATAGATTTCCAGCAGAGGGTAGAAGACTAACTTACTTAAAACAATAGGTCAGCACGCTGTGCAATGCTGGTGGACAAACTAGCTTTAGAATCATTCACTTTTCCAGGCAGAAGGCTGAAAGCTCAGCTGAACAAACAAGGCCTGCTTAAACCGATGACAGTTGGCAATGCTGTGACGCATTCAAAGTATCCTCAAACTAGATTATCATAGTCTTAAACATTTAACCTGCTTTTAGTTTGTAAATATGTTTGAAACAGTTGAATACATTCCAGTTTTTAATTGCTTTTTAACATGGCTGCCAAGAGCTGAAGAGCATGAAGACAGTGTGGTGACTTTTAGAATGTGTGTTTATGAAATACAGTGGTGTGTAATTAAACTGGTTAAAATCCATGTATAGGCAAGCAAATCCAAACGACAGTTATAATTGGACTAGCTAAAACCCATGCATAAGCAGCGAACCCCGATAACAGTTATAATTAAAGGGAAATAACGCTGACTAAAAAGAGCCTTGAGAAAACTCTGATGTACAGGTATGCTCCACAGCAACTAATTAAGGATGGACAGTCAACATTGAGCATCCCCGTCAAGGAGGAGCCTGTTCTAGGTGTTAAAAGGTGAGGACCAAGAGGCCCCTAAACTAAAGTGCAAGGTGCAAAGTAGGAGTGAGCTTCCCAGGGGCCAATAGGGCATAAAGGAGAGGCACTCCTTTGATGATCACCCTCCTATGGTGACCAATGCCTAGCAATCCCCCCTCTCAGTCACAGCAAAACCGTCCTCGTGTTTACAGTACCTCTGATCTCAGCAAGGCTGTCCCCTTGGAAGTTGTCATTCCCCTCATTTACGGGGCGTGGTCGGCACTTTCATAAAGGCACAGTTCACAATGCTATGAGGCAGCTTTTTGCCCACTTTCAGGATAAATCTAACAAATTTACGGTTCTCATGGGGGTCCATAGCAGGCCAGCACCGCCTTCTTCCACATGCGTATGCACCTTTGATTGAAAGCAGCTTTTAACATCTGTCTCCCTTTGTCCCACAATGCTTCGCAGGAGCATATCAAGTGGAGCAAGTTGCCATCCCCCAAGTTATATAATCGAATTGTGTCAGGTTATTCCTCCCGTAGCCAAGGGGGGAGATGAGATTTTAGGGGAAGCAACCTCAGCCGGTACCGTAGAAACTGCTCCTTTACAAAAGCTCAGTAGTCAGTGTTGAAATATTTTAGTGGCCCAAGGGTCTTGTAGTTATTCAATGTCATTCATCTATGGGCCCTGCACAACAATAGGGATTTATCATCATCAAGCAAGCCGATTTTTAATGATTTCCAGACTATTTATTTGAAGGCCTAATCACTGGTAGGTGCCTCACAAAGCTATGTATCATAATATGTGGGTGTGGCCCCCTAATAAAACAGGCAGTGAAATGGGTTGAAGAGGGAGGCATCCTCTGCAGGAGACACAGTACAACAGAAATGGCCCATGGTAGATGTAAGGGAGTCACCAGTACAGCCACACACCACAGTAAATCCAAATATCCAACCTGCAAAAAGATTATGACAGAGACAACCATCAGGCTTGTAGGTATGGTACTACACAAGGCACATATGCAGAACATAGTTGTCCTGTCTAGTGGAGATAGCCATTTAAACAGGGCACAACAGATATCACTTCCACATCACCAGTCTCAGGTAATACATCACAAAACACTCTTGTGCCATCTGTATTGTGCCAAACTCAACTCTGTGAGCAGTAAACAAAGGCTAATAAACATGAATGGATCAAGTAATAGGTAGGAGTGCCAAGAATTAACAGGACACGGTCACTTGCTGGAATGACATGAGAACAGGAGAATGCAGGACATACACCACAATATAGGGCTGTCCATAGGAGATGTCAATCTTGCAACCTGCAGAGAATGTACACGTGGTATAGAAAATACATATTCAGTCAGCAGCTTACATGCATTCAGTCATCTCACACAACACACACATAGGGATAGGAACACTTCACACCACCACTAATAATCCAAATCAGGAGGACCATTGACAGCAATGTATGTTGAAATAGTTCACATGCAAATACACGCTCAGCACACCTGTATATTACTGGAAGTACTGAATGATGAGATCTGACCTGGACTCAGCTGCATCTTCCTCATCTGCCTCCTCATCACTTTCCACTTCTGCATCACCAGCCACTGGTCCAGCTGCCTCCTCATCATCAGCTAGTCAGGATATCTGACATCTCAGGGCCAGAGTCAGGAGCATGCAGCAGGCAACTATGATCTTGCATGCCTTCTGGGGACTGTAGAGGAGGGCAGTTCCAGAGACGTGCAGGCACCTGAATCTGGCCTTCAGGAGGCCAAATGTTCTTTCTATTACAAGCCTCATCCTGCCATGGGCCTCATTAAAATGGAGTTCCCCTTCAGTGGCAGGGTACCTCAGGGAAGGGAAGGTTAGGATAGTCAGAGTCACCTATGTGCACAGAGGTAGGGCCTGTCACAATACAGGTCCAGACACAGGGAAGATTGAGATGACAGGTGTCATTAGAGAGACACACATCCAATTGCATACATACCAATGAGCCAATCTCCCTCTCTCTCTCTCTCTCTCCCTCTCTCTCTCCCTCTCTCTCTGTAGTCATGCCATCATGTGGGGGACATTGCTGTTCCTCAAACTGTAGGAGTCATGCACAGATCCAGAAAACTTGGCTGTCACTTGGGTGATGTATTGGTCTGCCACATACACCACCTGAACATTGATGGAGTGGTAGTTTTTCCTGTTCCTATGGACCTGTTCATTGGTACTGGGAGGGACCAAGGCTACAAGGATGCCATCTATGGCCCCTATCACATGAGGAATGGGCCCCACATCAAAGAAGTCTGCCTTCACATAGGGACCCCCTCGTTGGGGGAACCTGATGTAGCTGTCCATGTGTTTCAATAATGCACACAGTACATCCTTCAGCACAAGACTGAACATGGGCTGTGACATCCCTGCTTCCAAGCCCACTGTAATCTGAAAGGAGCCTGAGGCAAGAAAGTGTAGCACTGACAGAACTTAAACTATGGGAGGGATGGCATCAGGATTACGTATGGCAGGTAATAGATCAGGCTCCAACTGGATACATAGATCCACGATGGTCTGACGATTCAGATGATAGGTCTAAATTATTTGCCTCTCCTTCAGGGTTTCAAGGTCCAGGGTGCATGTCTTAATATCCTCATGACATGGTATCTAGGATAGAAAGGAGATATTGTACAATGTGATATTCCCTCCACACAAGTTAGCACTACATATCATTGTTGCACACACCTAACACTGTTGACATACCAGCCATATGAGGCAACTGTGTCATGCATGTCACATGTATGAGCCAAACCAAGATGGCACAACATAGTCCTACTCCGCATTCAGCTGTTGAAAGTGTGTGGTACACTTATTTAGCTATATCAACGCATGAAATGTGCAGAAAGTGGAAGCAGTCTGTCCTGCAGCACTAGACAGATGGAAGTGACATAAGTCCGCCGGCGTATGTCATCATGGTGGTCGCAACGGGCGTGCTACTTCTCATTGGTTAACATTTCTGCCTATGGGGGACTGGGGCCAATGGTGATCACCGCCGGCAGTGTCGGTCCTGTACATGGCGGCCGTGACCACCATAATCTGCAACCTTGCTCACTTAACTCCTAACACTCCTGCAAGCAAGACCTTCATTACATGAGCCACTGTGGACTGTCTCTGGGAGCCATCATGCCATGTCCTGCAGGTGATAGGGCCCCAGCCTTCACCCAAGAAACGATAGAAAACTGGTGGAAGGGGTCCTGACCCTGTATGGACAGCTGTATGGAGCACCAGAGGTGCAGGTGAGCCCAATGCCATAGTCTGTGTGATTGTGGTGTGTGTGAGGGTGAATGGCATGCGTGATCGAGTCAGGGGGTAAACGCATGCAGGGGGCATGGAATTAATGCATGTGATGCGTTAGGATGGGTATGTGTAGGCATTTGGTGGGTTTGATCTCTATAGTCCACTGCAGTTGGTATGGTGCCTGTCTACATGACTTTCTCCTTCTGTCTGTGTCAACCGTGCAGGCCAACGCCCATCAGAAGAAGGAGATCTGGCATGCCATCGCCAAGCAAGTGGACCCGGAAGACCACAGCGGTCCAGATGGGCATGTCCTCCAAATGAGGGAGGGGTGCCCGTCGGACCCCGACCATCCTAATGGCCCGCATTTTGGCAGTGGCCTACCCTGAGCTGGATGGGTGTTTGAGGGCAGCACAGCAGCCACAAAGGGGTGAGTAATCAATATATCCTGGGGCTTGCCTGGCCTTAAATGGGATTGGGTGCCTCATTCCTAGCAGATTCGCATTGTAGTACATGCTACATGTATATAAACATTAGGAAATGGTAAATTGGCACTCTGGCAGAGTATATTATGTAGATGTGCCTCCATGCTTAACAGTCATTGGATGTAAATCTACCATTTCCATGCCTCTCCATGCCAGGAATGCAGTGATGCACTAATGACATAGGCACATGTCTGACTCATTCCTTGCCATACAATGGATGTGAGTGTCAGTATCACCCTGAGCATTGTGTATGAACAGCTCCTGCCATCTGCGGCTGTGGCTCTGAGGTGTCAGTCCACTGCCATCTGTGTGGCCTACCTGCAAATGTGACTCTCCTTTATCACCGGGACTTAATAAATTATGTACTGGTTCTGGATATTGCCAGATTGAGGACATGGCATTACAGTTCCTCCACAAAACTGTCCTTCATGGGACAGGATTATTGGCCTGATGGCTTACTGGGCATATATAGGTGATCTGCTAGCTGTAGGGAATGTGTAGGTAGGCAATGTGGTATTCTGAAACATGTTGAAATGATGAAGCCTGATTACACAGAAAATGCATTAATAAGAGTAATACTTGTGGGGATGTGGCCTTCCAAACAATGGTTTACTATTTGATGTTGTAAGTGCCCTGGACGGACCTTTATGTGTCACCATGCTGACAAAGCCCTAGCTAGTCCTATGCTGCATTGCTGACTGACTGCCTAGTTCATGTGAACATGGATATCTGGGGGCACTTCTGATGGCATGTGACTCTTACAGCCTGCCTTGGCTATTAGGTAGTGGCAGATTAAGAGTGGTTTGGGTATTGCATGACACATGGTGTGTTGAGGTGAAGGTGATCTTGTATTCTGTCTCCTCAGGCTGCTTAAGTGTTAGTGGGATGTGTATTAGGTGTACTGGCCATGAGTGCCTACTGCATGCAAGTATTTACCCCATGTGATGTGTGGTGTCTGGGCTCAGTGACAGGTTTTGCCATTTGTAGAATGGTGTGTTTGAGGCTGGAGTTGCCATGGTGGCTAGTCCAGCTGGTGTACCTGCATGTGTGGTGGCATGGGAAGTGGTCCATGTTGTGGTACGTGTATTCCAGAGGTTCATCTGTTTTGACACTGCACTGGGTGTGTTAGGACGGTGAACATGATGCACATGGCCCATTGCAGATGCTCTTGCCCATACACTGAGTAGTGATATATGTATTTTGTGTCAGCAGCTCTGACTCTGTGATAGGGTCTGACTACTCACATGCTTATACCACAGATTTACATAGTACACATCTGATGTGAAGTATTTGGGTGTCTGACTGGTACTGGCTAAATCTGAGTTGTCCTCCATAATGGCATCAATATATTGAGTGGGCAGCCATGTCTGAGGATAGATAGGTGGTGTGTGGATTGTGAGTAGAGTTGTCTTCACTGTAATGGACATGTTACAGAGGACATGGACTAATCAGGTGTTGTCACTGTAGAGGCCTGCTGTGTTATGTTGTGTCAGCTGCACATCCAATGGGTGATAGGAGTTTGGAGAGGTAAGATGTGTATTCAGGCATTGTGCTGATACTGCATCCAGGGCATGCTGTGCCAGCTTCAAAGGACATTGGTTAGTGTCCGGGGGATGGGTGTAGTAGCGCTGTCCGACTTAGGTGTTGCTGTAGGTGTGAGGGTTGACAGACAGGTGTGGGGAGTGGTGACATGTCATGATGTAATGTAGGTTATGTGTATTGGCAAATGCGATTGCCTAGTCATGATATGTATTGTGACGGATGTACATGTTTACCTGTGTCAATGGGAGGTTTATGTTAAACATTTTGCCCCTAACCTCTCTCTCTCTCCCTAACCCTCTCTCTCTCCTTGTGTGCATCAGCATCATCTGGCGAAGGGGAAGGGGCACAGGTGAGTGGGGAAGCAGCAGCAGTCCCTGGGACCCAGGAAGCTGGCACCCGTGACCCAGTGGGACGGAGGGTGAGGGGAGTGCCACGGGGGAGACCAGATCTGCCACCTCTTCATCAGAATCCTCCTCCAGTGGATACTCCCTGGCGGTGGTGGACCCATCTGGGACCACTCCAGCACCAACTTTGTCTGCCACTCCACTTACTACCATGCCCTCTCTCTTGCTCCCCACCCAGTTGTCTGTGCCTACTCACCCAGAAAGGTGGGTGTCTCCTTCATCACAGGCACCTCTGCCCCTGCCCCGGTCAACCCTGCTGCCCTCAGTGAGGAGGCTATTGACCTCCTGAGGTCCATCTTTGTGGGTCAGTCAACCATCTTGAATTCCATCCAAGGACTGGCAACTCAAGTACAACAGAGCAATGCATTCCTGGAGGGCATTCACTGTGCCATGGCTGGCCTACAGAGATCCTTTCAGGCTCTGGCCTCCACTCTGACGTCCCCCCTCCAACTATCTCTTCCCAAACCCCTCTCCCCATTCCCATCCAAAGCACACGCTCACACAGGCGTGCATCCACCTCAACAGACAAGGTTTCAACAGACAAACATAAGCACCACAAAACCCACCACTGGCATGCACACAAGCAACAGCCACCTGCAGACACAACAACATCCACTCCCTGCACTGACTCCCCAGTCACCTCCTCCCTTACAGACACTACACCAGGCACACCTGCAGCAACCACAGCATCATTGACGGATCGAGCCACCAGTCACATTTTACCCACAGTCAGCACAATATCAGACCCGCAGACATCCACCCCAGCTACCACATCCGCACCCACCACAACTACCGACACCCCCACATGCAGCACATGTACCATACCTGCAGGCACCACCCCAACAGACAGTCAACCATCCACCACAGCATCTCCCAGCACCTCTTCCCCACCTCCTCCCAAAACACCTAAACGCCCGTACTCACTCACCCAAAAGACATCCAGCACACACTGTCATTGCACACACACACCTGACACATTGGACAACCACTCCCAAACCCTTTTGCCATGACCGCCCCGGGTGTCAAAGAAACATTTCCTCTCTGAGTTTTCCCTTTTCTCTACCCCTCTCCCAGCACATGAGACCCCAAGCACTCTGGCCCTGATTTATACTTTTTTTGCACCGCATTAGCGTCATTTTTCGACGCAAAAGTGGTGCAAACGTACAAATACAATTGCATTTTGTAAGTTTGTGCAGCTATTGCGTCAATAAATGACGCTAATACGGCGCAAAAAAAGTATAAATGAGGGCCTCTGTGTCCCTCCTCAAGTCCAGCCCTTCCACATCCATGTCCCCTCCCCCACCCCTCTGGTGGTGACCATGCCGCTCCCACTGCCAAGAAGTCTGCCCTTCACGAGGCCTAGGACACCCTTCCCAAGCCCAGACCCCCTCTTCTGCCCCTCTCAAACCCTGAGGTGCCTGCCTGCCCCGTTAATGCCCCTACCCCGTGGAGGTCATTTTGCAGTCAGGAGTCAAGTAGGGGCACAGTGCAGTGTCATTTGTGCCTTTGTAGGCATGGACTTTGGACTGGCCATTGGCCTTATGTTCGTATATAGTTGGACATTTTTATCCATTTCACATTTTGAATACATATGGGCCAACAGGTTGTTGGATTCAATGTAACATGATTGTCCTGCCTTTGTTTCTACATGGCTGATGGTGTATGTGGGCTTTGGTTTGTGTGTGTGTGTGTGACTTGAGTGTGTGTTGGTTGCTTGCTGTTGTGCCTGGACTGCATGTGTGTGTGTGTGTGGCCCTGCCATTGGTCCTGCTGTAATAGCTGTGTTGTGTGTGTTGGATATGTTTGTGTTTGTTCCATGCATGTGTGGAGGCAAAATGTGTACAGTAATTGTTGGCATGTGTGATGGTGCTGTTGTGTGTCCTTGTGTGGTTGTGTGTGCGTGCATGTGTGGTGTTGGTTATGTCCCATGCATTGTGTGTGGTGTGGGCGTGGTGTATAGAATTGTTCATTGAGTGGCAGTGTGATTGTGTTGATTGGTATTGTGGGGTTGTTACATGTTGTTGTATGCATGTGTTGACATGTGGAGGTGTGTAGTGAGAGTGCTGTGCAAAACATTTTTGTAGTTGTGGTTGTGATGTGGTTGTGTGAGGCGGTGGAGTTGTGTATGATTGTGTTGAACAGTGGCGGTGCTGTGTACGGGTTTATATGTGTATGGCATGTGCGTGTTGGCCGTGGTGTGTGTTGTTTGGGTGTACGTGTGTGTAGTATGTGTGTGCGTGTGTGTTTGTAGGTGTGTGTGTGTTCATATGGGTGTGTGGTTACGTGTGTGTGTGTCCGTCGCAAGCTGTCCAGGATGTGTGTGTTGTGTGTGCGTGTGTAGTAATACCTTTCCCTCCAGTGTCTGTTAGGTGTGTACTTACGGCTGTTGGCTTCGTCTCCGGTTCCGGAGTTCTTGTGCATGCAGGAGCAGTGGGAGGACTTTGAGTTCTTGCTCTATGGCAGGTCAGGGCACGTCTGAGGAACCAGGAAAGATTAGTCCCCCACCCGGGGTCCTCTTCCCAGCGGTGGAGGGACACCCTTTATGTCCTCAGGGTCAATTTAGCAGAGAGTTCACAAATCAGACGGAGTCACCAACTGGAGGAATAAAGAGAAGTTTATTACATGGATTATAGCTCGAGCTAATGCAGAGTCCCAGGACAGTCAAGTGACTATCCTACGGAGGCTGCCCCTTCACTCTGGGGCACCCAACCTTATATACAAAACTGCTTAGTCAGAGGACAACTCCACCCCTATCGTATTCAAGGTCCTCTGCGCTCTTCAGAATATTTCAGGGATACACGTGTGGTGGGAGAAGGTACAGATGCAGCTGGCAGGAGGTGGCAACGACCTGTACAAACTTGTTCTGGCAGTTACTGATTAAGCACGACTATTCTCAGAACTGTAATTGGAAAAAGTAATATGGCAGCGATAAGCAGATTGCAGCCCAAGGCTGTGAGCACCAGGTCAATCATCAAAGTTCAGGAGGTTTGTTGAGCACATTGCAACATAATAAAGATAAACAGATGCCTAGCAGCTATGGTGTATGATTAACTTTATGTACATTTTCTCAATCCCTCCTGTTGCCATTGTGAGGCAAGTTTGAACATCATTCAGTGTCTATGTTAATGGACATAAGGTCTTTTATCTCCTGCTCAAGGGACAGCATAGTCGTGTGTTGAGGAGGGCGAACAGGACAGGGGGCAAGGGATGCCATACAGCAACCGCACAAAGCAGGTAGGCACTGTACACAAAGACAACAGGTGAGGAATACAGCAGCAAGCACTAAAAGGAATATTAGTATCTTCCAGCCCCATTGGGAAATCAAGCCCCAAAACCAGTCGGTCAAGGACCATGTTCCTTCGTCTTGGTGTACTGTGGAAGCTATCATATGCAACCTTTGAATAGCTTTGTACACTGAAGGTGCATTGTCTGGTATATAAATGCAGCAGCTCGATCCGATCAAAGTACAAACTCCACCACGGTCTGCCAAGATAATGTCAAGAACCATTCTGTTTTGAAGAGTAACAAGGCGGTCAGCACCGAGCTCTGCAGTGATTTTACTCAGAGCTCCTGCTGTTTCATTTATTGTTGCTTCCACAACTCGTGTGAGATGTCTGATATCCCTACTGTTCATCATAGGGCCCCAAAATGGAAGGACTCCTTTAAAGTAGTCCAGTGCTTCTTGTGCTGAGGTATCTTCTGCAGATATTACCCCTCCCGAGTCCTGTGGTATTGAGGGCCAGCTGTGTAAGTTGGTGGTAGTAACCAAGCAATGTAACACGTGCCGGTCCAGGTGGGTACCAAGGAGGTGTAGGCATTATTACCACAAACAAAATACGAGTCTTGTGATGGTATCACGGTAGGCCAATTAGTTCCATTCAATATTACTGTAGCATTACAGCTACTGGTACCTACACTTCTATTACCACTTTTCTGAAAACAAAGTGGAGCCTTGACCAGTGTTACAAAAAATCTTCGGCCAATCCAGGGTGTGGTATTAAAGGATAAAAAATATATGTCAGTAGACCTATTTCGTCGGTCAGCATATTCTGACTTTTCTTCCTTTGTTCCATAAACTCTCGTTCCAGTGGGCCAGCATAACCGGTATAGGTGGGTGACCAATAGTCCGGAATTAGTAGCATCCATTGAGGTAGCCCAAATGGCTGATAGTTCATACCAGGCGCTGTAGGAGCCATCAAAAGAAAAAGGGAATGCAATATATGGCAACCTTCTTTGCACGGAACTCAGTAGCAAGCCAAATATCCAACAATTTGTTCTATTTACAGCCAGCTGATGTTGATGTAACATAGATATGAAGGTATTGTTTTCATATTCCTTACGTCGTCCTTCCTCATGGGGTGATAAGGAAACATGGCTGTGTTCTGGAGGCAGTGGCGTAGTTGGTGAGACCTCTGAGTCAGAATCATGTATTACCCACCCAATGCAAGACAGAAGTACCAAAAATAGTATTGTTATGGTGAGACAAGCGATACGTGGGCCTAATAGTCTTTTTAAATTACTTATTTTCTTCTTTTTCCTCTTGTCTTCTTCTATAACACCCATTTCTCTTTATTGCTTGTCCCACTAGCAGTTCAGTCCAACCTAGGTGCTGCCTGTGACTGGTGGTTGCTTCACTGTGGGGTGATTCCAGCAGTCCTATTGACACACTCTGGTCCGCCCCGACAGTCAAAATCACGGCCCTGCAGCTATCATCAGACTTAATACAGGGGATAAGCAATCAGTTCATTGTTCATTTTCTTATTTTCATGGGAGGAAATCGTATCTTGTGGACTGTGGTATGGTATGGTCAGGAAACAATTGTTCAGTGTGACCAAAATCTGAGGGAACCTCCTGCAGCACACTGTCGTTCTGTTTTTTATCACTCCACATAGTGTTGTTGAAATGGTCCTCAGTCGTCGGGTGGTCACCACTTTTTATTTCATCAGAGGGTACAAGTAGGGGTACTTTCTTACAGTGGGATGCATGTATCCAATTCTTAGCTCCCTCGACTTTAACTGCTGTTCAAGAAGCAAGGAGGACTTGTCGCGGACCTTTCCATCGAGGTTCGAGACTCTTTTTCCGCTGACAATTCTTTCTGAGGACCCAGTCTCCAGGTAGTATCTTGTGGCCTGGATCAGTGGATAAAGATGGGAGTGCTTCACGCACCTGTTGGTGAATAGAACACAAAGAATTAGTGAGTTCATTTAAATAGTCCATCAAAACAGGATGTTCTAGTTCTGATTACTTGTGAGGTCGAGGGACCCCCCAGACATTTGCTGGCCTACCCATCACTATCTCATGGGGTGACAACCCTGATCTAGAGTGAGGCGTCATCCTGACAGACATTAAAGCCAGGGGCAACGCGTCCGGCCACCGTATACTGTGTTCTGCACATATTTTTGACATCTTCAATTTAAGTGTGCCATTATATTTTTCAACTAGTTCTGCTGACTGGGGGTGGTTAGCTGCATGAAACTTCTGGCGGAGGCCCAACCCTTCACACACCCTTTTCATCACCTGCCCTACAAAATTACTCCCATTATCTGACCAGACACACCTTGGGACCCCAATTCGTGGGAAGAACTCCTTCAGAAGTACCTTTGCGGTGGTAAGGGCAGTATTATCTTTAGTAGGGTAAGTTTCTACCCACTTACTAAACATACAGACCACAACTAGGACATATTTCAAGTTGTTACACCTTTCCATCTCAATATAATCCATTTGTAGTACTTCAAAGGGATACGTTGGTGGGGAAAAATGCCCAGCGGGGACTGAGGCACCCTTCCCTATGTTATGTTGTAAACAAATCATGCAGGATTGAACCAGTTGGTCAGCTACTCTTCTGATATTTTTATTAGACCAAACCGGATCAAGCAAATCACAAATGCTTTTCGAACTAACGTGTGCAGGACCATGGGCCATAGTCACTACAGGCAGCACAAATGCATCTGGTAACATCCACCTTTCCCTCTGTGACAGATCTGTCCAGCACAGCGTATTTTCATCTAACTTGGCCTTCCCTTCTTCCCATTCCTTTCTCTCCTGTTCAGTTGCCTCATCCTGTATCTTCCTGACACTCTCTACTGTGTTCCCAAATATTTCATGGGGAAGAACCTTCTCTGTACTATCTACCACATACATGTGTCCTGTCTTTGCATACGCTGTATCTTTTGCTGTCTGATCGGCTAGGGCGTTGCCCCGTCCAATTTCATCTGTCACCTTTTTGTGTGCACTACACTTCATGATAGCCATTGTTTTGGGCAACGCCAGGGCAGAAAGTAAGTTAGTTATAAGGGTCCCATGTTGAATACGTGTCCCATGTGATGTGAGGAATCCTCGTTCTGCCCACAAGCGACCAAAATTGTGGCTACGCCAAATGCATACTGACTGTCCGTGTAAACATTCACATTAAGTCCTTTACTTAAGTCACAGGCTCGTGTTAGAGCTATTAATTCTGCGTCCTGAGCAGAGTTGTGTGGTATTCTAGCTGTTTCAACTACAGTGGTAGCTGTTGTAACTGCATAGGCTGCAGAGGTAGTGCCAATGGGTAGCTTGATGCATGAACCATCTACGTATAAAATGCCATCAGGGTCTCTCAGTGGAGTGTCCTGTAAGTCCACTCTCCCTTTTGTTTCATCCTCCGTCCGGAGAATGCAGTCATGTATGTCATCATAAGAATCTTCAGTTTTTTCAGTAATTGGCAATAAAGTGGCAGGATTGAGCGTGTTGCACCTTTTTAATGTTATATGACTAGCTAAAAGTGTCAGTTCATAAGTAGTTAATTGTGCATTAGTAAGATGCTGTGTTTTTGTTTTGTTTAATAGTGCATCAACAGTGTGTGGGACCAACAGGGTGAGGGGTGAATCCATGACTATCCCGGCTGACTGGCGCACTGCGACCGCTGCAGCGGCTACTGCCCGTAGACAGCTTGGGAGTGCACGGGCCACTGGATCCAGTAGGGCCAAAAAATAAGCACCGGGGCGATGTTTGCCGCCATGCTCTTGGGTTAACACTGATAGTGAACATCCATTTCTCTCGCTCACATATAACTGAAAATCTTTACGATAATCAGGCGTACCTAGTACAGGTGCTGTGCAGAGTGTATTTTTCAATTCATCAAAACCAGACTGAAAATCATCATTCCATTCAATCTTTTCAGGACAATCTTTGTGGGTGAGATGCAAAAATGGTTTTATCAAAAGAGAATAATTATGAATCCATTGACGACAGAAGGAGGTAATACCTATAAAGGCCCTAACCTCTCTCTGTGTCCTTGGAACCGGTATGTCTCGTATAGCTTGTATTCTCTCAGCCGTTAACGTACGTCCCTCCTTAGACAGGAGGTGTCCTAGGTATATAACCTCCTGTCTACAATATTGCAATTTGGAGAGGGAGACCTTATGGTGATGGTGTGCTAGATGTTTCAATAAGGCTACAGTATCTGTTTTACAATTTTGTTCTGAAGTGGATGCTATTAAAAGGTCATCCACATATTGAACCAGCGTCGAGGAGCAAGGAAAAACAAGGGCATCTAATTGACGCATGAGGGCCTGGCTAAAAATGGTAGGCGATTCAGTATAGCCTTGTGGAGCGCAACAGAACCTTAAACTGCGACCACCCAGTGAAAACCCAAAGATGTGTCTACTGTCTGGATGAATGGGAATGCTAAAGAATGCATTCTTAAGATCGATAACAGAGAACCAAGTAGCGGAGGCAGGTATCATTGTTAATAATGTCGTAATGCCAGGAACAACAGGGAACTGGGGTATTACAATCTTATTGACCGCCCGTAAACCAATAACAAATCGGAGTCCTGGAGACGCTGTGCCATCAGATAATTTTTTATGAACAGGAAGGACAGGACTGTTACAATAATTACCACGCGTTTCTTCAATGACACCCAAATCAATCAACTGGGTCACAATATTATTGAGTTGTTGTTCAATGTGTTGGGATAATTTGTATTGGGGAAGTCGAGGCAATTTGGCATTGGCTTTCAAGCGTATGACATACAGTGGTATGTCCAGATATCCAACATTGTCCTTATGTGTGGCCCATAAAATGTCTGGCAAATCTCGAAGTTCGGGTGGAAGTGGTTTTGACAAAAATTGTGATGGGAAATATTTGGACCTAAAGTGACATGAACTCCATCCGGAGAGCAATAAATGGTGGCGTACAATTTCTTTAATAAGTCCAAACCCAATAAATTCTCACTACAGGCCGAAGTAAGAATGAGAGGGGAGCTAATGGTGTAAGGACCTATAGCAACATGCAGCGGCTGGGAGACGGGGTTAGCCACCGGAACACCAGAAAAACCCATAGAGACGTTTATATTGCCAGACAGAGGGACCCCTTGGACCTCTTCCTGTTTAACAGAACTTTTGGTGGCCCCAGTATCTACCCAAAAATCATGTGGAGTACCGTCTAATTGTACCTCAACGTGAGGGCCATTCTGCCTAACAGGAATAGAAACTGGTCCCACCCCCCTCTGTCGAAGGCTGTTCTAGTCAAAGGAGGACCGCTGACCTTCATACGCATCATAGTCATCATTAAAATATTGACGCTGGGATGAAGCGTCAAAATAATTCGGGGGGGGGGTACTGTGGGACCGCGGAGGGGCCTGCTGGTGGGGTCTGTCTGCAAGACCAGACCTACTGCGTGGTCTGTTGTCCTGTTGCAGTGGGGGCATGGGGCGGCCTGTAGAGTTGTCCTTATTGGGACAGTCATTCTTCCAGTGGCCCTCCTGCTTGCAATAGGCGCACTGATTGTAGGAGAGGGAAGAACGGGGAGGGCGTTGGGACTGCCTTCTGTCATTGGGAGGTCCTTGTGACCTTGATCTGGACTGCTGTTGACGGGGCTGAGGGTAGGCCTGCTGAAATAACACCTTTGTTTTCAACTCCTTCATTTTTTTCTTGTTCTTTTCTTGTTCTTCTATCTCCCTGTTCTCATAATATTGGGCTATTGTCAGTATTCCAGTGGCAGTAGAGACTGGCCACGTACTTTCACACAAT
Organism: Pleurodeles waltl; assembly: GCF_031143425.1. Lineage (NCBI taxonomy): Eukaryota > Metazoa > Chordata > Amphibia > Caudata > Salamandridae > Pleurodeles > Pleurodeles waltl. Next base: position 999,204,521 of record NC_090446.1, read on the forward strand.
TTCAATTTTCCCTTTATGTCTGGTAATAAATTGTCCACTAATTTTTCAACAAAGAGTCTTATCCCCCCTTCAGTGGTCATGTCTTGGCCGCTGTAATCAGAAAAGACACCCTCAAACCTTGTATAAAAGTCTGAAACACCCTCGTCCTTTTTCTGTTTACAGGCGGACAATTTATCCCTATTTATCCTGTGTGGTGCAAGTATGGTCTTCATTAAATCCAAAATACGCAGTGGGAGAGCCAATATAAGTGGGTCGGGTTTCGCTCCCCCAACCCTGTCTCTTTCTGCTGCTTGCAATTGGTCCCACGTGCCCCCTAGTTCAGCATGGTCGTGCCTCCGTACTTTTGAACATACTTCCTGCGGGACTACTGCTGCCATTAACATGTCAATATCGGACAACGTCATAGTACATGATTCAAGAATTTGTTGCAATTCTTTATAATATCCTGCAGGGTTCTTACGGGGTCAGGTAAGGCGGCTTTTAGGGTATATGTTTCAGATCTTTTCCATGGGGTGTGTACTCACATTTGTTGAAAATGCCCTGCGGTAATAACTTGGCCAGCGTCATCCGTCACCAGTTCTCGCCAAACCGGCGGAACCTCTCTCATGGGAAACATGGATGCCCTTATAGAAGGGCTACATGTCCACAGGCGGTCCCTATATACAAGAAGAGTAACAACATAATCATGTAGACCAGAACCAAACGGCAGTCCAGTAGAGGCGCGTTTTCGGAGGTCCACCAGTCCCGCGGGAACTGAGGAACCATCATCCTCATATTCTTGTATTATAATGTTGCACATAAGGGTGGCTGCATGTAACTGAACTAAACTATCCCATTGTTTCATAGTGTGGACAATGTCCCTGACCCCATAGTCATTCCAATTAGTCATCCACCTCCGTGTCATTTCTTCAATGACATCTTCCTCTTATGAATTAGAGAACAAGTGTCCGCGCAGGGTGCGCTTTCGGGGTATGTGTGGTGTCTAAACAGGAGTCAGGGGTGGGCCAAACGGGGGCCAGTCGAGGGGTGAGTACAGTCGGGCGGGGTGTATCCTCTATAGGTCCGGTGACAGGAGGGGTCGTGGTGGGTGGCGGAGCACTCGCCTGAGATCCAACCAGGGGTGGCACAATAGGGTCACCTGGTGCAGGTTGAGGATGTAGTGTAGGATATATTGGTGGAGTATATAACGGGGGTTTATCTAACATATTGTTTAAAAGGGGGTCTTCCTCTTGTGGCTTATCCACTACTGTCCTGGAAGGGTAACACTTATCAGTTTGTAAGTGAAGCCTTCGGTCATGTTCTAAAATTTTCTGTTGATGTTCAGCTACGTCAGAGTCATATACCTTTTCAGTCACCGTCCTGGTCTTATTTCTCTGTAATTCTTTCTCTGCCTTCCTACGTCTTTGGTCTGCTTCTTTCTGCCAAGTCTGTAGTGAATCAAACATCCCTGGTCTACTTTTTGTTACAAACAAACGTTCCTGTAAATAGTCTAATTTATCTTTATCAAATGTCCCATGAATAGGCCATTGCAAATCAGAACTACCTTTGGTTCTTTTTCTCCATATATCAGACCAAATAATCGGACCTATGCCATATTTAACATATATATCATGATTCGGAGTCCCGGCCGGAGGAGCGGGGCATGTTTCCTCCAGACGGGAGTCCCTACTGCAAAGACAACAACACAATTTCCTGAAACAACTGAACGCTGGCATTCTTTCAGTATTTTTTGAAAAAAAGAATTCTTACACCAGTGGTTTGAATACACCAAATGAGTGGCAAATATGCCTTTTGCTTCCTATATACTTAAATGACAACTGAGGTCAGTCTTACCACTGACATCGATCTTTGCAAAGAGCGATAGAAACCGTACAATACTCACAGACCTATTTTAGACAGGAATCTTTCAATTCCCGTCCTTACCTGACACTTCTGTTATAGTCCAACCGTTGGGGACTCCAGTAGTTCACAGAAAACAGAGACCCGAATTCAGACAGCACCAGGAGAAGTCGAGCCAGCTGGAAGACACACAGTGGAGATCCGCAGGTCCACAACAGAGAACGAAGCTCAGAATCTGGTGTGGGGCGCCTCCCTTGGAAATCCAATCGTGAGTCCTCCGTCACCTGGTCGGTCCCCTGGATGCCTGACTCGGGTCCCTGCCAACTGAGGAACCAGGAAAGATTAGACCCCCACCCGGGGTCTCCTTCCCAGCGGTGGAGGGACACCCTTTATGTCCTCAGGGTCAATTTAGCAGAGAGTTCACAAATCAGACAGAGTCACCAACTGGAGGAATAAAGAGAAGTTTATTACATGGATTATAGCTCGAGCTAATACAGAGTCCCAGGACAGTCAAGTGACTATCCTACGGAGGCTGCCCCTTCACTCTGGGGCACCCAAACTTATATACACACAAAACTGCTTAGTCAGAGGACAACTCCACCCCTATCGTATTCAAGGTCCTCTGCGGTCTTCAGAATATTTTAGGGATACACGTGTGGTGGGAGAAGGTACAGATGCAGCTGGCAGGAGGTGGCAATGACCTGTACAAACTTGTTCTGGCAGTTACTGATTAAGCACAACTATTCTCGGAACTGTAATTGGAAAAAGTAATATGGCAGCGATAAGCAGATTGCAGCCCAAGGCTGCGAGCACAAGGTCAATCATCAAAGTTCAGGAGGTTTGTCGAGCACATGGCAACATAATAAAGATAAACAGATGCCTAGCAGCTATGGTGTATGATTAACTTTATGTACATTTTCTCACGTCTATGTTCCTGAAGGTGGGTGATTCCGTTATAGAGTTGGTTTCCGCCAGGGTTTTTGTGGCGGTGCGACAGCTCGTAATGTGTACAGTGGAAACATGCCCCCCCTGGTCTGAAGGCGCCTACCGCTGTCTGCGGCAGCCTGACCGCACTTGCAGTACTGGCGGTAGTTTGGCTGTGTTCTGTTGGGAACACCGCCATGGTCATAATGTGGCGGTCCTCACCATCAGGCCGTTGGCGGTATGACCACCACCGCCAAACTCGTAATGACCCTTAAAGTGTTCAGGATCCTCCAGCAGTCGCCTTTCAAATTTGTTTGGAACCTGCCTTCCACCAGGACATCCGAGAGTGTGGACGGAGTCATTATGGTGTAGCTCAAGGAACAGCCCACTAAGTTCAGTTTAAAGTCCCCGGCCATGACAAAGTGAGAGGTTCCCCACCCCTCTGTAATCCTCAGAATATCTTGTACCAGATGCCTTGCTTCCTTTGATTTCCTTTTCGGGTGGAAATATGTGTTGATGAGAACCACCTTAAGTTCTTCATTGTTAGCTGAGATGGCAAACTTAATTGCACTGAGATCAGGAGATTTATCACCAAAAGCTGTGGCGGAGGCTATGCTCGCTACAGAGACGTACGTTGCCAGCCCACCCAAGAGGTGGCCATGTGTGGCCCTTTTCACAGCTGGCCCGAAAAAGATCATAAAGCCTTCAATGTATACCGGATTGACAAGCCAGATCTCCTGAAGGAGAATGATGTCAAACGTTCACAAGTAGTCCAGAAATCATGGATTGTTTAATTTGGTGACTAGGCCATTAATGTTCCAGGAGCAAAGGTGCACCGGACATTGTCTGATGCCTGCTGATGGCCCCTGAACTGGGTTATGTAATCTGTTCATAGGTGCGAAAGTGGTTGTTCTTAGAGTCTAACTCTCACCCACGTTTGATGCGTTGGTTTCCTATCCTGCAGATTCCCTTGATGCAGGGCCCCTTGCTCCCCTGAGCACAGAGAGAGTTGATTTATGCATCCCAGCTCTTCCTCTTGGTAGACTTGAAGAGAGAAGGGGTAAGGTATATTCTGGGTTGTATCGTCAAGAGATCTTTATACTGCAACTCTCAAAGGTGAGCTGCTCCAAGAGCACTCTCTCAGTAATTTCAGTCGAGGACCAAGTGACCTTAGTTGCTTGTCCACCAGGACCTTCATCAGTCTACACAAACTCAATTGTCACAATATCCCTTGACCTCAAGTCAGAGAGTTTTGGGATTGATGATAAGAGCTGAAGGACATTACCCCTCCTCAGAGTGTCATGATTTCCCCTGGAGTTTTAATCCAGAACTAGATTTAGTACTTTGGTGCTGACCTGATGATGCTGCTGGGTATTGGTTAGATTCCCATATCCCCACAGCCCTTGGTGAGGTGATAAAGCGCTCCCTTGTTGGGTTGGTCCAAAAGCCTCCATTCTGGACATAATCCTGGCTGCCTCACTCTGCTCCGTTTTTGCACCTGTGCTTGGTTCTATTATGGGCTCTGTGCCTCTTGTTGGTGAGTTGGACTCATTTCCTGTCTGCTGCATCTGGTTGCCCCTTGTCGAGATGTTGTTTACTGGGGCTGCCTCCATTATTTTCCCACATACGCTTCTTTGATGAGGGTGAGGGAGATCAGTGTGGCACTTTGTGGCATCTGCTAGCACCATTGAAAGTTCCCTTGTTATTCTGAGGTCAGTGACAGTCAAAAGTAATTGTCGAGTACAGCTGGGGAGTTAGACTCTGGAGGTCCGGTGCTGACTTCTCCTGTAAACTGGTCTTCTGCTGAGTGGAGAGTTTGTTCATTGTCTTGGAGGGCTCGAGGGGCCGACACATTTTGTTTTGAGGCAGTAATAAATAAGGGGTATACTCCTTCTTGGGTGGCTAATTTTGGGTTTTGTTCCTTCCTCCTTTGTGCTTGTCTGAGCTTGGCGTTATTTCTTGGATTTGCAGCAAATGTCCGTGCAAGAGGGCCGGTCAGCTTAGCCTGCTGTATACTTGAGTGTGGCTTAGTCCAGTGATTACCGCATGTTGTCGATACTCAGGTCCACAGGGCTTTTGGAGCACACCCTTTCCCTGTTGCTAGGCAAATTGTTCCCACTGCACCCTCCAGCAGTTGGGGGAGTGCAAATGTGCCCTTGTCGGACTGATGAATTGGGGTGTGTTGGTCGTAACTCAAGCAGTGAAACCCCTTGTGAAGTTAAGTTTTGAAGTCTGTTATAAGGTTGTTTAGCACCACAGGGAGGGTTGCTAGCTTGTTGATAGTTTGTCTATGATGTTGGCACAGGAACAGCTTGTTTGTGTGACTGAGGTGTCTGTACACGTTTAATGAGGTAATTGAGTTCTCCTAGCTTGTCATCAATGCCGGACACAAAAATGGCCAGGGTATTGAGAAGTGAGAGCTGAATGTCAATCTTGTTTGATTGATACTGCAAAACCTCAATGGATAGCTGTGCTGTGTTCAGAAGGGACTGAGGCTCAGTAGTTTGGGGAGTTTCACACCCCGCAGTGCAGGTGAGTGCAAAAAATACTCCCATCTTTATTGCTGCTGAGGCCACTAGTGCTGTCAGATGGAGGCCCAGACATGGCTGGATAAGGGAAGCATACGAGTGGCCCTGGGCTCCCACCTGGGCAGTTTGCTAAGGACTTGGTAGAGGGTTTACACTATGGTTGAGGAGCTTAAGGGCTGCTGAAACTGACCTGTAGTCCCCTCTGTGATGTTGATTGACACCACTGGTGGTAGACGTAGCAGGGAAATCAGTAGGCCCATAAGCCCTTTTTTGCTTGAAAACAGGACTGAGTCAACATCCTTCGGAAAACTTAACTTCGAATAAATTTTGGACTGTTTTGTGCAACTGATTGGTTTATCGGGAGTGGGTCCCAAAGAGGTGGCTGGACACCTCCCTGGCTTCTTTTGCTTCGCCTCTGTTTCCAGGCCCATAAGGTTTAATAAGGGATTTTCTGTAGAGTGTGTTTTGGGATTATTAATTTATTTATAACATTTGTAGAGCACAACTGTCATCAAACTGGTATCCTGGCACTAGTGAACAAGGAGAACTGACTTGTTGGGAGAAATGCGCAGGCACAGTGTACGGCCGTGGCCAGGTTACTTCGGGAAGAGTCAAGTCTTCAAGGCTTTTCTGAATTGTAGCAGCTCCGTTGAAGCTCTTAGTGAGGGAGGAAGCTCATTCAACACCTGGGCTGCCTTGACTGAGAAGGCCTGGTCCCCTTGTCTTGACCTCCGATAAATATGGGTACAAACTAGATTTGCCCTACAAGAGCTGAGATGTCTTGCAGCGATGTATCTTTTAAAACTGTATTGCAGTGGCACCGGGCCTTTCTGCTGTAAGACCTTAAACACAATGCACATGGCTTTGAACATGATCGTTTGCTTTATAAGAAGCCAGTACAGTTCCTTCGAGGTGTCCTGCGCCGAGGACCTACGGGGTCTGCTTAGTGTCAGCTTTGCTGGTGCCACTTGCACTCTCTTCAGACGCTTAATCAAATAGTCAGGTGCTCTGAGTAGTAACACATTGCAATAATCTAGCTTAGTGAGTATGACACTCCGCACCACCAAGGATTTGGAATGTGAGGCAACAGTGGGAGAACTTCCTTAGCCCATGGAGTAGTGCAAAACATGTGCCTGCTACGTGTGTCATGTGGCTTTCCAGGGACAGTTTATTGTCAAACACAACCCCAAGATTACAAACTGTGTCTAATGACTGGGGTGCCTTTGTTGAGTGGGACCAAAAGTTTTGGGGAAGTGTCATGACCATCCTGCCTGTTGGACAGCATAGAAACTCAATGTGGTCCTTATTTAGTTTCAAGGAGTTACTATTCATCCTCTCACTGATTTCTGGAATGCATCTTTGAAAGGCCGTGAGTGTCTCATCCTGGTTGTTAGTAAGGGACAGTATCAGTTGCATATCATCCGCATACTTTACCAACTCAAAGCCATATTCCTTTATGAGTGATATAAGGGGATTCATATAGACAGTGAACAGGACAGCGCTGAATGTCGATCCCTGGAAGACTCCCTCATACAGGTATTTGTATTCAGATCCATTAGGTGGCAAAGCAACGGCCTGACTGCTACCTGCCAGATATGATTCCACCCATTTCAGCACTGAGCCCTCCACTCCAATTGCCGCTAATATTTCCAGGAGGATTATGTGGCTGGCGGTGTCAAAGGCAACCCACAAATCAAGCATAATCAGGACTGTCGACTGACCTCTGCACACCCTCATCTGCAGCTCATCCAATGCAGTAATTAGGGCTGACTCTGCCCTGGTCGCAACCCAAGCTGTGTATCCTTGAGGAAGGAGTGGGCCTCTGAGAAGTGAGATAGCTTCGTGCTCACATATCGCTCTAATATTTTCACAGGGAAAGGAAGGAGCAATATGGGCCTGTAGTTACTCAGGATCAATGTATCCACTGAGGGTTTCTTTAAACAAGGAGTACCTATTGCCTTATTCGAGGCAAATGGTACAACCCCTGACTCCAAGGACTGATTGCAAATTTGCAGAGGCGGGGGAGCAAACTCATCTTCCAGCTCTTTCCATACCCCAGTAGGAAGGGGATTTAATAGTGATCCAGAGGTGGTAGAGCTTTCAATGAGTCAAAAACACTCCATCGAGATAGGTTCAAAGTGATCAAACCTATTTGACTAGCATTCTGGTACCTCTGAACTCTTATGAACCATGTTGGGTGTGGTTTGAGTGCGGGTACTGATATCTTCCAATATCTTTTTAATCTTTTTATCAGATAAATCCGCCAGGTTATCACACAGTTCCTGCAAAGGAGTGACTGTCTTTTTAATACAGTTGAGGTTCAATAATTGCTGGAGGATCTTGAAAACCTTTTTCGTGCCATTTGAGGTAACCAACATTTCTTTAGAAAAATATTCTGCTTTAGTTTTGCTGACCTCTCTTTTGTAATTGTCTAGTGAGGCCTTTAGGCACTTCTTATCGACTTTCCCCACCGTTTCCTTTCCAGCTTCTTTCATGCTAATTTGACCTTTTGAAAGACTCATTGTACCAGGGTGCAGAGTGTCTGCGCTGAGGTTTAGAGCTAATAACCGGGATTATTTTATCCAAGGTTTCGATGATCCCCCACTCTTAAATAGAGCAGGTAACATCTACAGAGTCCTCAGGGTTGAGAGTGATGGGGAGCCTGGGGGAGTCAAAAAGGGACATCTCATCTAACCTCCTCAGCTTGTTCCATGTTCTTCTAATCCTTGCTGGCAAGGGAGCTGGTTTTGGGAATTTAAGGCCTTATTTATAATTTTTGGTGCAAAATTGCACCAACACAGTTTTGCACCAAAATGTTTTGCACCGGCTTGCACCATTTTTTAGCACCAGCTGGGTACCATATTTATGGTATGGTGCAAGCCGGTGCAAAGGGTAGGCTAGCGTAAAAAAAAATGACGTTAGGCAGGTTAGAGTCAAAATTAATTACTGTAACCAGATTAGCGTCATTTTTTTACGCTAAGGGCATATTTATACTCTGTTTGCACTGAATTAGCTTAATTTTTTTTTACTCTAATTCGGTGCAAAACTAACTCCATATTTATAGTTTGGTGCTAGACCCGTCTAGCGCCAAATTTATGGAGTTAAAGTCATTTTTTGGAAGTGGAAACCTACCTTGCCTTAATGAGATGCAAGGTAGGCGTTCCGGTGCAAAAAATGACGGAGGACGGAGTATATGCCCCTTAGTCTATTGTCTTGCTTGTTCCTTCTCCTGACCAGGCAGGCTGTTTCCTCTCCATTGTTTCCTCCTTATCAGTGCTGGGGGGGCACCCCCTAACTTTCCCGGGCCTCTTGAGGGATTGTCTGGATTGAAGGCGGTGGAAGCCCACTTCACTGATGTCCATGAGGTTGCTCAACTAGCACGGTGCATAAAGCTCTCAGCAATGCTGCCTTGTCAAGTCCCAACAGAGAATCTTGGGCTCAGTTGCCCTCCCCGGGAGATTGGTGCAGGGGAATATGATAACCCCTGAACTTGAAAAGTTGTGTCACTCATTTTGTGGTGAGTGCAAAGTGCTGTCAATAAAATACGCACAGAAAATACTGCCACAGCATGTTGCTGTATTACCCCTTTGCAGGTGCACTGGGTGAGTTGTGCATATTTCAGACCTTCGCGTGCAGTTTAATTCTTACCAGGGCAAGACGTGCAGTGCGAATGTGGTGAGCTTGATTTGGGTGTTGATAAGCATAAGGCATACATGGAAACTTGGAGTGAAAATATAATTTGGAATTTATCAACTACCAGACATGGTCATTTAGAGAACCAGTGCCCCCTGCGTCCTATCCCAACCCAACAGGTCATCATATATTTTTTGCCAACTTTAACTTTGATTAGCTCTAAACTTTTAACTGAGACATTGACTTACTTCTTTTATGAAGTAACTATAGAACCCCATAGAACCAGGTAGAACCCTAAGAATCAAGACCTGAAATGTGGTAGAGTTTAGTGTTGAGTCCTCTGAGTGCAGAGTTAATGACTGAGTATTCCTTGAGATACCCAGTGGGCACTTCTATAGACTCGGATACAAATTTCCAGCACTCTGGGAACCTATGGAGCATTCAAAGGAGATGAAATTCCTAAGAATAACATTGACCATTTGAATTCTCCAAGAGGTGCTTTACACTGGTCCGACAATTGTGAGCCAGTGCCCAAACCACCCTGGGAACTGCTGACATGGACCTTGTAAAAGCTATTTGGGGTTGTAAATTTATAAGGCTTAGTTCAAGAAATATTGGACTATCACCACCCTTTCTGATTTTGACTACTGTATCCTTCAAATACATTTATTAAAGAGCTATCGTGTATTATAAAATTTAGGTAATTAACTGGAAAGCTTGGAAGCCACACTCAAATAATAACCACAGAGCTTGTGAGGGTGAACTACAAAAATAACTAAACAAACTTGTACTTTTGACAGTCTACATAAGAGCTATCAGCCTTATGTTAGCAGTCATTTCTTGATGAGAAGAGGTCCCTTTGCAGTCAGAAGTAGACCCAAACATCTGTATCTTCACCTTTTCTTTGGGAGGAGTACACTGATGCTAGCAAGTGTCTGAGACCTCCTGGGGTCAGGACTCACTCCAACAAAGGATAGCAGTAAGGCTTAGGCGGGTCCACTCAGGTCCAGTTAGGGCAGTCAGTTGGACAGTTGCAAAACAAGCCTCTAGAAGTTTGTTGTGTCCCAGTAGCTCAAAGAGGAAGACAGCCAATAGACTCTTAGAATCACTTCTGGGGAGTATTCTCAAGGTAAGCAGGTCCAATCTTCCTCCTTCAGACAGCACAGCAGTCCTTCTTCTGAATCCTCCATAGGCCTAGGAGTGTTCTGATGAGAGGTTCTGAAGGTGCCACCTTTAGCCCATGTACCACCCTATGGGTGGGGATGACCTTTTGTCTAGCCTTCCACCTTTCCCCGTTTTGGCCATAAACTGTATAGGGTAATAAAGAGCAGGTAGGCCTAGGCGTGAACTGCATTTGTCAGTGGCAGGGCAGACAATCCTTAGAAGTCAGGAAGGTGATGGGCAAGCCCTTAGGATATGCCTTTGAAACACAGAAAGGGTGAGTACAACCCCCCAGGGCATCCAGCTCAGCAGCGCAACACCCTGCATCACATACCCAAGGCCCTTTTGTTCTAGAAGGAATACACACATAAAAACACAGGAGAGCCATTCACGGTCATGTGTCCATGGACACAGGCAGAAAGGTGCTTCCCAAAAGTGACATTTTCAGAATAGTAACATAAGATCGGACTTTACCGTTAGATAGGATTTAAAATTGCAATTCCAATTCATTTAAGTGCACACAGCATTTCTTTATCTGGAAGTTATCACATATTAAGTGTAATAAGGTAACCCAGTATTAGTGTATGGAAAAGATAGCGTTACAGCAGTGAAAAAATTACTTTAGGATTTTGTCACTGTCGGGACAGCTAAACTTGAACATTTATATCCTACTTTATAAATAATATGCACCCTGCCCTATGAGTGACTTGTAAGTAATAAAAAGGAAGTTTAAGGCCTGGCAAAAGAGTTATTGTGCCAAGTCAAAGTGGCAGTTTAAACCTGCACTACAGGATGCAGTGGCAGGCCTGAGACATGTTTTAAAAGGCTAATTTAGTGGGTGGCACAATGAGTGGTGCAGCCCACTAGTTGTACTTAATTTATAGTTAGGACATAACAGGCCCAGGCAACAGCTTTGCAGTATTCAAATTGCAAGCCTCTTCAAGAACTTACATTAATTAAGATTTTCAGAGGCCCTTTTATTGACAAGAAAGGCCGAAACACCCTACACAGGGATTCAGACGAATATTGTGTAAATACAAATGTTGCTTTTCATGTGGGAATGGTGGTCAGCATAGAATGTACATATTTTTCCTCATCAGAACAGAGTCAAAACTCAAAAGGTGGAAATAAGATGGAAGAGAAAAAGTGACAAATGGAGAAAGCAGTAATGAAAAAGAACCTGCAAGTGTAAGATACAGAGCTAGCTTTGGTATTCTTCAACCATGACATTCAATAGCACTTGGTCCCGATATTTTTACTTTTAGAAATTAAGCACCACAATCCTAACTTGCCGACACAGCCTTTAACCCTCTGAAATGTACAAAATGAGCTCAGTGGATTTGGGCAAAAGTGTAACTTTATTTACAAGCCCCTTGTGCCACCATGCGTCACCCTAGAGTCATTTGTTTTTGCTAAGGCAGCACTAAGGTGGCCTTTACCCCCACACCAAATTTACAAAGTGGCATAATGCTTACATTGTGCCACTTTGTAAACCCTGGCGCCACATTATGCCTGCATCAGGCATAATGTATGCAAGGAGGGCATTCCGATGCAGGGACACCCGAAAAAATGGCACAGCAAGCTGCACAACATTTCACTGAACCATTTTTTACATCATTTTTAATGCTTGCTCAAGGCATGTGTTAAAATGATGCACCCATAGTAACCCATGGGCCCCCTGTGCTTTGCTGCTATAGCGTCAAAATTTTTGACGCTGGTGCAACAACGCGCAACAATAGCATAAAAACTGTTTACGTTATTGTGCTAACAACTGGCATGGTGCACCGTATTATAAATACAGCGCAACCATGGTGTCATTAGATGGCGGTAGGGGGTCGCAAGAAAAGTGGCCCATCGGGACCGATGTGCCACTTTCTTAAAAATCTGCCCCTATGTGCTTTAATGCACCAGTAGGGTTTAAGCTGTATGAAGAAAACAAGTTGCTATTCTAGTTGTAACTAAATTACTGTGTAATTTCTGATCTTTAAATTTGTTCTCCAAATTAGGATAGAGTTAAAAAAACTGAGGCAAAAGAAATCGGTGCATGTTATCGATTATATTGGAAATGGTGTGCTAGGGGTATTTTACACACATTGCACTTGCTTTTGGTTAGCTGTGCAGAACATGCTTCACACACATCCATCCATGTATCCATCCACCCATCCGTCCTGGTCTGGTTTCTAAATAGAAGCCACCAGGTGTTTTCATAACTGTAGCTGGAAGGAAAATTATACCTGACGGTTGAATTTTACGTTGTCCTCAAAGATGAAAAGATTATTCAGGTTTTCACTCTGGCACGGGACTTTTCTATAAGTCAAGCGCTTTGATGTCACTTCAACAGGATGTCAGGAGCACCGTAAAACTGTAATCCCTAGACTTTTCAACAATTTTCCGTGTTCTATGAGTCTTTCGGCATTTTCTCAGATCTATTATTTTTGTCCAGAGAAATAATGGCTCTCATTTCTCATTTAAATTTCTTTGCAAGGCCGAGGAGCTGCCTGCAGCACACGGAGGGTGGTAGTGACCTTTGAAGGAGCTGTATGTTCTCACATCCAACAAGGGGTGAAGACTCACCAAAAGATCAGGATTTACAGACCCAGAGAACTGTTTAGCTAGTGGTTTATGTATCTGTTTTTGATGTATTGTAATGACAAGGCTGGGGCACCACCTTCAGAGCTATGCCCTCTCCTCCTTTCACCCTAGTGACAGTCCAGATAAATGAGGTTTAAGCATCCCCAAGGCAGGAGTCCTGTCTGCATACTAACATCTACAACACAATCCTTCCACTGTTTACCTACAATAAGAACTATAAACCCAAACCCTGTTGTCCAGATAAAGGTTTGCGCAAGGCCTTTGTGCAGAACAAAGTGGCACGAAAATAATATCCATCAAGTTTAAAAGTTTAAAAAGAGTACTTTGCTTTCAGTGACGTCAGGAGCTGGGACCAATGACTTTGGGACTGATTTAGATGTTGGCAGAGGGGAATTCTCTGTTACAAACGTGATGGATATCACGTCCGCAGTATTATGATCCCATTATTGGTCACATTTGTGACGGAGTATTCCCTCCCCCGAGATCTAAATCAGGCTCTTTGTATTTCATAGCGAGAAACCCCAAAGAATAAACACAATGAGAGATTTCCATTATGGGAATTGCACAAAAAAGGACAGTAGGCAATACAAGTCCCTAGTAGTATTCAGTGCTTGAAATGGAAAAAATAAAGTGCAGGTACTCTGTGCCAGAGTACCTGCTTGTTTCTGAGAAGTGCTGGTACTCTCCAATTAAAAGTATTACGTTTTTCTTGAGATGTGCCGGTACTCTCCCTCTCAAAATAAAAAAGTGCTGGTACTCAGTACCGGACAGTACCGGCCCATTTAAAGCACTGGTAGTATTGTCACGCAAAGTAGCACGAGCTAGTGTGGCACCGAATGCTAGTTCCAAATGAGAAGAGGTGTGAAAAAATGGGCAAACGTTTGGGTGGGGAGACATTGCACGATGTTTTTCAACCTTTCATGTCTGTACCCTTGGGCGGTCGACTGCGTAAAGACAATTGTACTCGTGGGTAGATGACGAGCACAAAAGTCATGAAACATACTACTCGCCAATGTTTGCATTGTAGTGCAATGTTAACCCTGATTTAGCGCCACTCGACTATGGTGTTATTTGTGTTTGCTTTTCTGATGATGTCACTGGCAAATGATCTATCGTAAATAAGATGTTGGGCAATGTTTGTCCATTCATGCAATAAAACACAGCTAATGTTCACGCAGCATTGCACTGCACGAATCTTAGTAAATCGAACGCTTTTTGTTTCTTCCTGTTCCATATGAATTGTTTAGGCGTTCAGTCTAGTAATAGAGCTAACCTTTTTGTACTTTTTTCGTTACAGTAGACCTTCTGTGTTTCTTGTCAACTGCCTCCTCTTCATTGTGGAGGCTCAGGTGGGAAGCAGCACCTGGGATCATTGGCCTTTAACTTTTACAGGCTTTTCCTTAAATGCAATGAGCATTGTTGATGCTGGCATTTCGTGGCTGTGTTCACCTTCTTCTTGGTTCAGACACATTGTGGATGGTGAAAGCCCAACACTTGACCGTTGACCATTAATAATGATAACACAGGCCACTCCTTTAGCTTCGGATCAGGATCTTCTGCTTCCAGGTGGTCGGATTCCGAAAGTAAAACGGTGGTGGGGCGGTGCAGGTTACTTAAACTATGATGTCCCATTGGAGGGCTACTCAATTTCCCTTCACAATCTACATTTTGGAGATTGTGATTCTGCTCAGTGTGTTACTTCCCGGGTGACAAGGCTGTTAGTTGAAGCACTGAAGGAGAAGCGGCATTCACAGACCTGTAATCTCCATCCTTTCGAAGGCATTACCCTTGCTGATCTGTGAGTGGTGCCATGACTCTAAAGAAAGCATAGGTGGTGTAGGTAGAACTCTCATTTGAACCCGGTCAAAGTACAACTCTGTCGTGGCTACCTCTGTGCCTGAGTGACATGGCACTCTACCCCTTATTTAATGCTTTTGGGAAACCTTTAGCTCCCATGATGGCTAGTCTATTAACTGAACTATTATAAGCCATTGTACAGTCTGTGACGCCTTCTTTTTCTTCCTTTCTGTTAGTCTAAAATGTTGGAGGTTACATCTTTTCCATCACTGTGGAAGAAGATGAGGAGGAGGACACTGCGGCTCATTTCTCTGGAAAATTAATCTGTGAAGAGGTTTTGACTGAGGTCTCGAGTCCCATTAAAGAAAATCTCGGAATCCAGGGAGTCCTTCAAGCTTCAGCTTTTTCTTCTTCCTCCGAGCCAGAAATGGATGGTGCCATATAAGGTCCTGGTTTGCTTCTGTAGAATAACATCCATTTGTTAATTGTAAAGAAATCAGTAGATCTGGGGAAAATTGATGTCCATTGTTGCATGGCAGCAGTTATATACATTGATGGATTTTGATAACGATACCATGGAACCCTGAAACCTCTTTGGTAAAGGAATGTGGGTTTAAATGGCTTGCTTCTTCGAGCCCTGTTGATAATAAGTTGAGAGCTTTGCCTGATCTGGTGACTGTGTCTGCTGTAGAGGCTCACTGACAATATTGGATGTGATTTTGGAAGAGTGATAGCTCACACAATTCTCACATCTCAAACTTCCTTTCTTACCATGCTGGTCCAACTCTTGTGGGGGAAGGGGTAGAAGAAGTAGAGTGGCACTCCTGGCTCTAAAAAGGAAATATGAGGACGGGCCTGGAGGATCTGAGCTTTGATGTATACAATTACGTCACACAGTTGTAGTATGTGGCGCAATGGCTGGTGCCGGAAGACAATTGAGAGAAGTGCCTATTAGTGGGCAGGGTCCCAGTAGGGAGACTACCCAAAGTCCTAATGGAGAGGGCAGGTACTCCCTCCATGATCACCCAGCTGGTACAGACCACAGTGACTGTCTGGCAACGGTTTGCACAAAAGATCCTGTGAAGGGTCCCATTTCATAGGAATCTTCCTATCTTAATACTACATCCATTACGGCAACTCATGGAGAAAGTTTATTTTCAGGACTGGAAGGAGGGAGGGTGTGACACATCAGGAGATGTATATCCTGGGGAAAAATGTATCACCTTTGAGGAGGCCTGCACCACATTCGAACTAGGACAGGGAAATTTCTTGCATCATGCGGGGTTGTCTAACATTGCGAAAATTGCGTGGCCCACCTTCCCTGATGCGCCAAGCAAGTCACACATGTTGCGGGTTATTTTGTCGCTTGGGTCAGGCTATCACCTAATTGCCTTACTGTACAAAGCCATGAGGCAGGACAGAGTAGCACACATCCTTAGCTCCAGAGCGGCCAGAGAAAACGACTTAGAGGACCGGCTAGGGGAAGTAGACTGGTCACGCATTAATTCCCTCACACGTAAGGTGTCCAGCAATGTGCGTTTCAAACTAGTGCACTTTAATTTTCTACACTGGACATACCTAACCCCCAGAGACCTCCACAAATTCTCTGCCTCGCATCAGGACAGTTGCCCATGGTATGGGACGGACAGCGCTAGGTTCATACTTTTGGCATGGGACAGTGCAGTACAGGACTATTGGCAACAAGTGACTACTCGAATGAATAGCAAAGTAGGCATCCCGGTCGACGAACACTAGCCAATTGCCTCCTAGGGAACGTCAGGGCTTCGAAGGGCAAAAAAATTACATACAAACTTGTGCAATTAGCGCTAGTACTAGCAAAAAAGGAGAGTCGCCATTTCATGAATGGGCACGACTGCACCTACATTAACATGATGACTGGGGGGTGTGAGGGAATGGGCACTAGCAGAAGAAATACACATTGAGTTGACCAGACCAGACACAAGGCGGGGAGGGAGCTAAACACCTGGCACATGCTCAGGGAGTGACTCCTTAATCCAGAGGCCTTCGATGAGGAAACCACGGCTCAGGAATGAGAGGGCCAACATGGTCACAGCCCGGGGGCTTGCCACTACAGAAAAATACCGTATGGCAGAGAGTGCTGTCCCCTAATGGCGCAGTTTTTATTGCGATGACGGGATATCTCTTCCCCGGAACATCTTCTGTGTAAACCCATGGGTGGACAAGCATGAATACTGAAGTACTGTACATAGCTGTGTGTGTTTTTTTGTAACACTGAAAAATAAAGTTTGTAAAAAAAAAAAATTGGGTTCATGGGCCACAGATGTTTTAGTTAGAAGATGGTGAAAATGAAAAAGCAGCTTGTGGAGGGCACAAAATTAATTGTGTCCCTTTGGTCTATCCCTCAAACAATGGCATGAATGAGACCTGCACTATGTTCCCCTGTCTTCTCCTCCATTCATGTTCTATGGTCACTGTTCCTCTATGGTTAGAGGGTGTACTAGGGAATCCTACCAGAATTTCAGAGGTCTTTCTTGTTCTACCCTGGTACCGAAGTCCTCATGGCTATATGGTCTTCCCTCTCGAGATACCTCCCAGTCTCCCTTTCTAGTGGGGGTCATCTACCACCTTCAAAGGGAAATTTGGAGGGAGCATCGTTAGGCAGCACAAATAGCCCAAGACAGACATTTCCTGCACTTCTCTGACATTCTGCCAAACTTGAGGATGCAACCTTCCAATTTCCAGTGCATCTTCTTTTCTCCACTACAAGCTCATTCAATATGCTATTAGCAACACTTTCAATTCTGAATCTTTCCCTTTGAGTTGAAGTCATGTCTGAGGGATTTCACAAATATGCTGGTTCTTTTGGTGTGTCTTCTGCTCTGATGAGATATTCATGTACACCAACACCATGACAATTGGTTAGTATTTTCTCCTTTGGTTCAGTGGGTTCAAGTCACATGGCCCTGAATTAGTCTCTTCCAAAATCATTTGCCTGGATTTTGAATCTAAGAACATCAATCTGGTGCACTGGTAACAGAGGGAGGTAATCAGTGTTTTGTTCAACACCTCTGCCGTCATGTACCTCTCCCTCTGTCAAGGCTGACAATCTGTAAACTTGCTTATGGGTTCTCCTGGCTTGCAGGATGGCTTCTATTTGCCTCTGCATGTTCATGGTGCATGTCCACGGTTGCACATGCATTCACAGAAGATTAGGCGGGCTACATTTGAGGCTACGTTTGAGGCTACTTGTGAAATATTTTTGTCTTACTGGGACCAAAGTCTTGGGATTGCTAATGTATCATCCTGGTTCCTTTCATCTACAAGTAGATCTTTGGTGGTTGAAACATATGTTTGGGGTGCTTGAGCTTCATCCTCCTCAGCACTTTGCCAGGCTGCTGTCTTAAGACTGGCGGGAGCTGGCAACTGTTTGGATGGCATTTCTCTTTCTTTTCTGTACAGCTCCAAGACAGGGTCTTCTTGCTTTGGAAGTGCAACAAGTTTACAAAGCCATTTATCAAATAGGGGACATTTGAGGCCAATGTCCTCTGTCATGTATTTCTGTATTTGTTATGTTTTTCTCAGTCCTAAGATGTTCTAGAAGTTCATGGACTGATTGGAGGGATCATGGTTGGGCATGGTTGTCTCTTGACAAGATAGTTGCTGCTGAGGTTTTGCTCGATGAGTAAGGCGAATGCCCATCGGAGGCTGACCTTTTGTTCAATCGGTCTTGGGGTTGTATTTGCCCTTGTGCCTTCATCTCTGATTTGGAAAGTGCTCCAAAAGATCCATAAAGAAGGAGTCATGATGATTCTGGTGCCTCCCTTTTACCTATAAAGGTTTTTCCCCCACTGCGTCAATGGGAAGTCCAATCATAATGGTTGCTACCTCTTTATTTGTCCCTTCTTTATCGGTGTTGACCTTCTCTCATTTGTCTCAGTTGAGTTTGATGACATGGAGGTTGAACATATGGGGCTCATATCTTTCAGGATGTCCCTCTAGGGTGGTGCAGATGTGTCAACACTCTTCCAACATAAGCAGCTCCGGAGGAATGTTGGTGCAAAGTTGTGAATTTTAAGCTGTATGCCCTTCATTGCGACCTTTTATGCATTTTAGCCTTTTTCCATGATAGGTTTGAGCTGTGTTTTGTGAACCATGGGAGAGTTTGAATTCTATCATCTTCTCAGAGGATGTTAACTTGACCCTCCTAGGGTTATACCAGTGGCGGTTCCTTAGGACCACAATCCAGTGCACCAAGGGTTGATAATTGTCTTTTTCTAGCCATTAGAAAAAGGTCACTCTTAAATTTCTGACTGCAGAGGTGGCCTTTCTAGTGAGCATTACATGGGCAAAGAGATTGGGGGACCCCTATTTGTGATTGCTTCTGGAAAGATATGTTTCACAGTCTTCTTCATCCTTTAAGCCAAAACTATCCTCCTTGCACAGGATATTAGGAAGAGTCCTAATGCATTTGGCCCAGCTAGGCTGAATTAAAATGTCTATGGCGGCACAAGGGTATTGTTCTCAGAAAAAGGCATCTTTCAAGATAGATGTACTATTTTCTGTGGACAAGACCGTATGGGAGTAAGACGTCATCAGTTGTATGGCCATTACTTTAGTTTAGACTGTCTCTGGGTCCTCCTTCATATTTCTCTGAATGAGCATTAAATTAGAAGGAGCGCTCCCTCCTGAGCAGGGTAAGGGATGTTATCAATGTCTGATATTTCCAAAGCTGCGACTTGTACTTCCCTGAATACTTTTCTATTACACGATCATTTGGATTTTTGTTTTGCTTCCATTGTGTTCCTGTTGGTACTGTTGCTCTGAGTGTATTTGCTGCTCCTGTACTTAGTGTGGCTTTCCATCTAGCATTTGACTGATATGGAGAGCCTGTAATGTTGGACTTATTACAGAATGTGTTTAGTATCACGGCCCCATACATAGATCAATGGCAAAAGGGGGCACGCTGAATACCAAAAATATTATTGGACATACTAGACACAAGTCCTACGGAGGTATAAACAGTGCTTTAAATGGGCAGGTATAGTCTGGTACTCAGAACCTGCACTTCCTTAATTTGGGAGGGATAGTACCAACACTTCTCAGACCTGCTTGACATCTTTTAATTGGAGAGTACCAGCAGTTCTCAGCAGCACACAGGTACTCTGGGACAGGGAGTACAGGCACGCCTCTATTTCCACCTCAAGCACTGGGTAAAACCTGTTTTATCAGGATTGTGAGGAAGACGAGAAGGATTTGATATAATGACGACACCTGGAGGATAATCTAGGCATTCTACATCAGACACTGTCACATTCCACAAAAGCATTCATTTACAGAAACACTCTCATACTTTTCACACTCACTTCAAAAACAGTATGTAACCTGCAAGCACATCTTACAATCTTGGCATGGACGACTCTGCCTTTTGTTCTTCACAAGGTAATAATGCCCAATAATGCCTATTCAGTGGCAAAACATGTAGTTGAGTACTATATAAATGGAGAATTACACCGGGGATCTTTGGAGACGTCTGGCAGTTCCTTGAGAGGGAGTGCCCATTTAGTTTTTTCAAAGTCTTTTTTGCCTCATATCTATATCCGAAT
The DNA here is from genome assembly GCF_031143425.1 of Pleurodeles waltl. Taxonomy (NCBI): domain Eukaryota; kingdom Metazoa; phylum Chordata; class Amphibia; order Caudata; family Salamandridae; genus Pleurodeles; species Pleurodeles waltl. Next base: position 999,224,580 of record NC_090446.1, read on the forward strand.
CTTGCCTCTTGACTTGACATAGGTGTTAGACCTGACAGCCTTAGGATGGCCACCCCTAACTTTTTGCCTGCCTCTCTCCACTTTGTGGACAATGTTTTTGCTGGTTTTTAGACTCTGCGCACTTTACCATTGCTAACCAGTGCTGCAGTGCATATGCTCTCTCCCTTTAAACATGGTAACATTGGATCATACCCAATTGGACTATTTAATTTACTTATAAGTCCCTAGTAGAAGGCACTATATGTGCCCAGGGCTTGTAGATTAAATGCTACTAGTGGGCCTGCAGCACTGATTGTGTTAAGTAGCCCCTTAACCTTGTCTCAGGCCTGCCATTGCAAGGCCTGTGTGTGTAGTTTCACTGTCAATTCGACTTGGCATTTAAAAGTACTTGCCAAGCCTAAAACTCCCCCTTTTCTACAAATAAGTCACCCCTAAGGTGTGCCCTAGGTACCCCTAGGGCAGGGTGCTGTGTAGGTAAAAGGCAGGACATGTACCTGTGTATTTTACATGTCCTGGTAGTGTAAAACTCCTAAATTCGTTTTTACACTACTGCGAGGCCTGCTCCCTTCATAGGCTAACATTGGGGCTGCCCTCATATATTGTTGGTGTGGTAGCTGCTGATCTGAAAGGAGTAGGAAGGTCATATTTAGTATGGCCAGAATGGTAATACAAAATCCTGCTGACTGGTGAAGTTGGATTTAATATTACTATTTTAGAAATTCCACTTTTCGAAAGTGAGCATTTCTCTGCACTTAAATCTTTCTGTGCCTTACAATCCACGTCTGGCTAGGTTTTGTTGACAGCCCCTTGTGCATTCAACTCAGACACACCCCAAACACAGAACACTCAGCCTCACTTGCATACATCTGCATTTTGAATGGGTCTTCCTGGGCTGGGAGGGTGGAGGGCCTGCTCTCACACAAATGACTGCCACACCCCCTACTGGGACTCTGGCAGACAGGATTGAACTGAAAGGGGACCTGGTGCACTTCTAAGCCACTCTTTGAAGTCTCCCCCACTTCAAAGGCACATTTGGGTATACAATCAGGGCCTCTGCCCTACCACCTCAGACACTTCCTGGAGAAGAAACTTGTAACCAAAACCTACATCCTGCCAAGAAGAACTGCCTAGCTGCCCAAAGAACTCACCTGACTGCTTTCTCTGAAGGACTGCTGCCTTGCTGTTGCCCTGCTGCCTGGCTTCCCCTGGCTGTGGTGAAGAAGTGCTCTCCAAGGGCTTGGATAGAGCTTGCCTCCTGTTCCCTGAAGTCTCAGGACCAAAAAAGACTTCTCTCTTGCAACTGGACTCCTTGTGCGCCGAAAATTAGATGCACAGCTTGCTAAAAACGACGCACAGCCTGTTCCGCTGTGAAAAATTCACCGCACACCGAACTGGGACAACGCCACTCGACTTCGCAAGGAAAAGATCGACGCAGCGCCTGTGGTGCGACCGGAACTTCGCCGCACGGCCCACCAGATCGACGCACAGCCGACCTGGGACGACGACACCCGACTTCCAGAGGGGAAATCGATGCAGCGCCTGCCAAGAGGGAGAAATTTCCCCCGCACCACCCACTGGAACAACGCAGAGCTTGTCAACAAGCCCAGTATTCCACGCACAGACCCCGCGGCGTCTGAGAACCCCGCAACCCAAAGAGGATCCACGACCGAGCGCCAGAAATCGATGCCCAGCGGTCCCTGCGTGGAAACTAAACGACGCATTGACCGTGTGTGGCCCGAGAAATCGACGCACACCCCTTTGTTTCCACGCTTCTCCTCCTCTGCGGCCCTTTGCAGAGATTTTTCACTCAAACCAGGTACTTTGTGCTTGAAAGGGACTTTGTTTGCTTTTAAAAGACTTAAGACACATTTCACTTTTCAGTGATATCTTTACATTTTCTTATTGCATCTTTGATTGTTTTTGGCCTTCAAATATCCAGATAAATATTATATATTTTTCTAAACACTGTGTGGTGTATTTTTGTGGTGCTATATGGTGTTATTGTATGATTTATTTCACAAATACTTTACACATTGCCTTCTAAGTTAAGCCTGAGTGCTCAGTGCCAAGCTACCAGAGGATGGGCACAGGATAATTTTGATTGTGTGTGACTTACCCTGACTAGAATGAGGGTCCTTGCTTGGACAGGGGGTAAACTGACTGCCAACCAAAGACCCCATTTCTAACAATAGGCAAATGGCTTCATCCCCTTGCACATCAGTTTCCATATCTGCCAAAATTATATTGCATAGGAAACGGGCTAGACGCTTTGAACCAAGCACATCTATGTACAAAAACATCAAAAGCTGGACATTATTTCTTTTAAACTTTTATAGCGGGAAGGCACCACATCAAACGATCATAGCCCTATTTAAGAACCAAAAAATAACACAATAAAAGCAGGAAAGACTAGGAAGAAAATAAAAGATGTAAGCTGTCAACTGCTCACCTGACGCCTTGTCACCGCCCAGAGGGTGAAGCACTTGGTACATGTGTGTACCAGAAGAGGACTTCAAAAGTCCCTTAAATACAAGCATACATCCAGTGAAGTCAGCTATGAAAGTCCTACTCTGAATCCCAGTTCACCTGCAAGGGAAGTCATCGAGTTCAAAGAGAGACTATTCTTACCAAAATATTGATCTCCGCCGTCTTGGAGACACTATTTTACACCTCCGTGAGCATTGCTTGGAACTTCAAACATGTGCCCATTCGGCCTTGGAGGTCTCAGAAGGACAACTCATCTGAGGCTGACAAGCTTGACATGCTCCTTCCTGTGGCAGCAGCATTTCACTGATAAGAATCTGTATTGTAGGAGGTGGGATAAAGGGCGGGAGAGGTGCAGAAAGGAAGAGGGAGCAGGCGAAAGAAGAGAAACAAGACTGTGAGCCTAGAAGGACCGTGCCCCGCACCAGTACTGAATTCTCAGAATCAAAATGGAGCCAGTTGTTAGCAAAACCTGTCCCACCTCACATTGCTCTATCAGCTATGGCCCTGACTGCAGATCTAGATATCAGCAAACCAGGCTTGTGGAAGCATGGCTTCCTGTCCATTTACTACCAGCTGCCACACGAAACAAATTAATTGTTCAGAATGCTGTGCAGGAGAGGTCTCCAACTCACCGCAGAACACTGGTGTATTACCGTCTTGTGTTAGGCTTATATGAAGCTTTCAGTGCTTAGCATACTTACCTGTAATCTTCATTTATTTAATTCTCCTGACAAGTCACATAGCGCTCACTGCTGGAGGCATAGATGGGAAGAGATTGTAACTGTAGTTCACGGAAGGGGCTGTGAGCTTCAGATTTTAGAGCTGATCTAGGGATTTCCGCTTGGCCAAGAATTGTAATACTGGGCAAATTACTTGACCTTTCTTGGCCTCAAGTCTGTTAGGTACATCACAGTGGCGAGTACTCTCCACCAGGCTATCCAGTAAAACTGAGTATAAAAAAACAACAAAGGAAAGAACAGATGTTACATTCTCAGTTTGCAGAACTGCGGTGATATTATAGTATTAATCCGAGGACAAAAACGCCGACTGGAATTGTTCAATTAGAAGATGACAGGTGCGTCAATTACCGTGTCACGTCTCAGGGAGGAAACAATTCCAGTGGTGGCCTTTCACAGTGTTTCAATCAAAAATGCCCATCAAATATCCCGGCTCTCTAAAAACACGCAAAGGTTCTTAACATAGTCCAGCGGTTTACTAGGCCATACATGATGCAAAATAGCAAATTAATAACATTTTAGACAACTCGCATTAAAGACAGGATTCCAAAAGGTGGATGTCCTCTCTCTGGCAAATAGACCACATGGTGTTGAGGATTCTCTTAGTGAGTACCGCTGTCACAGCACTGGAGTCGGAATTACTGCTACCAGTGCTTAACTTGAGCAGGTGGTTGCAGGTACGGTCCCCGTCACTCCTTTTAATGTATTGGGACTTATGTTCCCTCATCACACTTTGACCAAAAAAAAGGGGAAAAGGCAAAAAATGGGGAAAGACGGAGGATGAGAAAGACAAGAAAACAGCCGCAAAAGGGAAAAAAAGGGCTGAAAAAGAAGCTGCAACAGTGAGATAAAAGGGCAGGAAATATAGAGGGGTGGAAGACCATAGTATTTGGTAACACTGAGATTCAGCATCACCGGCTGTGGGCTTCCAATAAAAACTTTGGGCCTTTGCACTTATTCGTTTACAAATTAAGCATTGATTGCTACTGCAGATTGCCGGTCTACGGCTAATGTACTTAAGAGAGGAAATTGACCTTAAATTGCAAGCCATACCTGACCTCTACTCAGACAGTCCTGGGAGGTTTGATCTGCGTAGACATAATTGTACACATTGCCCGCTAGCATCAAGCAGAAGAATACAGGACCAGTGAGGGCGATTAGGATGTGACCAATCAATATGGAACACGCACAATTTAAATTTGTCATGTGGCTGGATTGGATGCAGCCATAAGGCTCTGGCATGGAAAGGTGCACAGGTGACATTCATGAAAAATTACTTTAATGCATATCTTATGAGCAATTTTAACACTAAATACACAACATCAGAGCTGTTTTAAGCACTGCATATTTTTTTCTGCAGTGTGCTTACATTGCACATGTGTGAAAACTCTATTAGTACATGGGTAACATTTATTAGTGCATGCTCAGAAAGTATAAGCACTAGAACTCGTGTGGAATTATGCTAGTACAAAAGTCTTGTTAGCACAATTTCACATTAGCTTTAATAATTGTTGTGCACATGTACATTCTATGTGGCACTCATGAAAGAAATGTAAAGAGCATTGCAACAATATCATCAAAATGAGTTGTGCATATCCAGACAGATTTTTTGCTCAGCACCTGGTATGCAAAGGGTAGGACAGATGCCTCTAAGATAAGTAGAAAATCTATTTGCCTATACACACCTTATTTCTACGGTATTGTCAAAATACTGTTTACTTTCAGGGTGCAGACATTTTTCCAGATCCTTAAAACAGAAAAGAGCCCGGGGATGACTGCAACAGTAGGCCACTCTTAGTAGATATGGCTCTGCTCTGTTCCACCCTTGCACAAGGCAGCATAGCAAATTTGGTGGCTGCACTGCATTGCAAGAAAAAATATTCATTCTAACTCTTCATGTGCTCCTGGATGCTGAAAAGGTCTGTTAAGTTTCGTACTTGATTGCACATGTTCGTGCTTCTCCTCCCATTGGCCACAGTGCCTCTCTATCCAAATTAGTTCATGTGAAAGGTGTCAAGTGCCTACTGAAAGTCCACAAAGGGCAAAAAACTCCAAGATAATCTTGTAGTTCCTGAAAGGAGATGGGGATTATTGCAGATGTTATTAGCAGGGCACCAATCTTTCCCTGACACCAGGGAAGTTGAAAAGGCCAGGCTTTTAAGAGTTCCATGAACAGACCACTAGCTTGGAAAGGGCAGTACATAGGGCTTGCCCATGGACCTTTTCTGTAACTAACTGCATGTGAAGGCCAAATTGATATAATTTGCTCATTGTAGAACTCTACATTCCTCTCACCACCTTTACCATCTGACCCTCCCCCCTGATCACAGAGGCCCCTTCAGGTGATGCTGACCGTGGTGTGGAAAGACCAGTGCAGAAGAAGCTGTGAGGACATCCAGACACACACCAAGACACATGCCATATTTTTGCCACTGCCAAATTATGTGAAGCACTTAGCATAGATGTAACAATTCCTTACTGTCCACAAAGCTGTCTATTCTATTGGATCGGTGAAGGAGATAAACAGTTGTAAATTGTAGAGCAGTCAACATTGAAAAGAACTGTGCTGGCCTCATACTTCAAGCACAAACTGTTAACAATTGAGTGTTAATAATAGACTTTTTCGTTATCAACATCCATAAGTTGTGTTTTGTGAACCTTCTGGGTATTTCTCCTTTGTATGGCTCCTGTTCCACACTTCTTTCATAGAAATTAATGGATCAATGTTATACTAACGAGTTCTAGCGCAATGAAGATCTCCAGAGCTGTCTGGAGTGCTGGAATATTTCAACTTTATCATCAATGGAGGTATCCATGAGGTGTCTCCGAGGCAATACTCAGACGTTGGTGGTGGAATATATCCATGGGAAGATCAGTACAAATTCTCCACCTAAAGCCTTGACTCTTCACTTTTTATTTCGAGAAATTAGCTCCTCAAAATCTAAAATTCACAGTTAATGAAAATTGGACTAAAACATAATTACCTAATAAAGTTTTAGGTAATTTCCATTTCTGCAGCTCATGATAAGATGTTTGCATTGCTCGTGAGATACATAGACTACTGGGAACAATATCACAATGTTTGCAGGTACTAGTTCAGATATTCTGGTCTTGGCGCTATGTAGAATGTATGAAATGTGCATAATTTCACTTTGCCTAGTTATGTGAAATGTTGCCATAATTACGTGAAATTATGCGTAATTATGCAACATGCAATTCCGTCCTTTTGCTCTTTATTTTAGTGCTACGAAGTGGTATTATATGTGCTACTGGTAGTGACAAACACAGATGGGTGCGACCCTAGTGAGGGCATGCACAAGACAAGTGACACTGGTGATACTAGACAGCTCGGTATGGTACTTGTTAATGCTTATATGCGTGAAGACTAGTAAAGGTAGCGCAGGTGAATTCAACCATAGTGAAGGCCCATACAAATAGATATCGCGCTCGTGAAAGATGCACAGACGCTTATGCCTTTAGCAAAGTCCTGCACAAGTGCATGGTACACCAGTGAAAACCCACATAGGTGTATGTGAGTGTGATGAATCCATATGAAATGGCATTGGTGAAGGCAAGCAGGTCATAGTCTCCATGCTAAAAGCCCCACGGGAAAGGCAGTGCATGTGGATGTTATGCTGGTGAATGTTAAACGAGTTACAGTGCATGGTGTCTACTCGCTTAGGTGTGATGTATTGAGTCTCAGCTCCTCGTGCCCTGGCGTGCTGCTATGAGGTATCATGGAAGTCTTTGGGACTCAGCAAAAGAGCCTGAGGGGAACTTCAGGTAATTACTGTTTGTGTCTCTTAAAAGAAAGCAGCTGTGTGTGTGAGGAGAAAGAGGACCAAGCTTAGCTCTCTAATCCACTGTTGTTACTCGAGACATTATCATTTTACTTAATAATTACTGAGGGTAACACCTCAGGATACAGTCGCGGCCTTCCAGTGATTCCTTCGGGCAGGAGACACATTGTATAAGTTCTTCACGAAGATGGTTTAAATCAAATAATGCACCTTGCTGTAAAGGATGTTAAAAAAAGACTGAAAGTGGCGCACTTTGAGAAATATATATTAATGAGTGTCCTTTTGTGCAAACTGTGGGTCTCATATTCATATCCTTGTGGAAACGGCTTAGGCAAGTGGCAAAAATCTTGTTTATTTATATACGTGTGTGTAGCTATATATATATATATTCACTGAAAGAAACAAAGGTTACATGGATGTTATGGTTCGGTTCTGACTTTGCTCGTACAAAACCATAGAAATTCAGCAGTTATAGTTAGAGTTCTTTCAAGTAACTAAAACTTATGCCCTAAGGTAACTATAACTCACACTTTCGCTATGCACATTTGTCTCCTCAATAAGTTTATTGCAAATGTTGCATTGAGAGTAGGAAAGATGGCAAAGAATATGTCAGCAATGATATAATATGTAGAGTAATTGGCTGTGCATGGTGAAGGGGGAAGTTATAGTTACCTTGGGGCACGAATTCTTGTTACTTTAAAGAACTCTAATTATAATTGCTAAATTTCTATGGTGTTGTATGAGTAAATTCACAACCTAACTATAATGTCCCCGTAACCTTTCTTTTTTCAGTGAATTTCTATGATTTTTTTTAATGTATAGTAATTTTAATTGTTATACGTGAATCCAACCACCGCCGTGCACGGCCTTTGGCCCCTTGCACATGCACGGCAGTAGTTAGCCACGTCCTCTGTGGGTGTGAAAATTGGTGTGAGAGGCTGTATCTGGGGGTAAGAGTGGCTGCCAGAGTGTCTGTCTGGGTGTGAGTGTGCGTACATCAGTGTTTTAGTGGGTGCATCAATATGTGCTCGGGTATGTGAGTGGGTGCATCAGGGTGTCAGTGGGTGTGTGAGTGGGTGTGTGATGGTCTGATTGAGTGTGTGAGTGAGTGCATAACTGTCTGAGTGGGTCTGAGTGGGTGCATGAGAGTGTGATGGACTGTGAGTGAGTACACAAGGGCCTGAATAGATCTGTGAGTGGGTCCATGACTGTCTGAATGGGTCTGTGAGTGGGTGCGTGAGTGTCTGAGTGGGTCTGTGAGCGGGTGCATAAGTGTCTCAGTGGGTGTGTGAGAGACAGAGAGAGAGAAAGCAAACGAGAGGGAAAGAGATAGAATTTTTTAGGCTTTGATGTTTGATATACTTAGAATGAGTTATTTGTCTCCAATTTAAAATAAAAATTTGTATTTGTCTTTTTTTAATATAATAATTTTTTTAAATAAAAAACAAATTGGAAATGAGTCCAGCTGGACTCGAACCCCCGTAGCTCAATGTGAAGTTGTGCGACCTTCACACTGAGCTAAGGGGGTCTATTTTTTTTTTTTTTTCTAGCCCTTTATTGGCTTTCATATTATTTCTTTCAAATACAAACAAAATTCAAAAGCCCTTTACAGGCCATCTGGCACTGCAGGGGAAGCATTAAGAGCTCCCTGCGGTCCCTATATATATTTTTTATTGAATTATTTAAAAAAAACTAAATAAATATTTAAAAAACGCCCATTACTGGCTACCTGGCACTGGGGGAGCCTTAAGGCTTCCCTTGCAGTGCCATTGCTGCAGCAAGCACGAAGCTGCTTTGACAGCAGCTCCTTGTTTGTTGAAGCATTTCATCTGGGACAGAGACAAAACTTCGGATTTTGACAGTGGGACCTGCTTTAAAGGTCCTGCTGTCAAAACCCAAAGCATCTGGTGTGGCTTGGCTGCAGCGCTGCAGCCAAGCCACAGAAAACAGTTACATCCTGGGGTGGGCACCCTCGGGACATAGCAGGAGCTGGCCCTGGTGGATGGTGGTCCCCAGGGCCATCTGCGGCTCCATGAGGGGTGCTGCGCAGCCCACCTTCAACCAGAATAGTCCCAGGGGGTGGTGGTGCCTGGGGCTTTCTGTTTTTTTTTTACACTTTGTCATAGAGGGTGGTGGTCCCTGGAGTGTGGGGGGCGCACGGGCCTCCCCACATGTATTTAATAAGAAGCCCTAGTGGTGACGGTCCCCAAGGCAGCGGGGGCCGTGGGCCCCCTGCATATATTTAAAAAAAAAGCCCTGGTGAGGTGGTGGTCCCCAGGGCAGCAGGGGGGGCATGGGCCCCCCAGCATTAATAAAAATGGAAGCCCTGAGGAGGTGGTGGTCCCCAAGGCAGCAGGGAGTTCCACAGACCCCACGCATATAATAAAATAAAAGCTCCGCGGGGTGATGGCCCCCGGAGCTGGGGAGGCCAGGAGCCCCCCCTCCACACCAAATTTGTAATTCCCTGGGACCTGGTCCATCAGGGGGGCCTATAAAAAAAACACACAAGGGAGTCTGCCCTTGTTTTTCTTTATATTCTTTTGCCACAAATTTGTGAATTTCACCATCTTGCAGCAAAAAAATAATTTTTTGTTTTTGTTTTTTCTGGTGGGCCCTCTGGGACCCTCCCCCCACCATTGCTAAGGGGTCAGGGTGTCCCAACACTGGCCATTTTTATTTTATTTTTACTTTTTTTGTGGGACTCAGCTCATGCCAAGTCCCAAGATGGCTGCCAACACTTCCTGTTTTGAAGTGTTGGCATCCAATCAGAGCTGTGCATTTCCCTGCACAAGCTCATCTTTATTCACGAATACTCCACGGCCTGAGATATACAAATTTGAAATTCCCTAAATTTCTCAAAAACGAATGAACGGATTTACTCCAAATAAGCAAAGCGTGATCTGCGTACCGACAGCTAGCTTTCAGCCAAATTTGGTGTGATTCCTTCCAGTGGTTCGGCCTGTAGTCGTGGCTAATGAATCCTATGGAAGTTAACATGGGTAACAAAATGTTTTTTCAGCCCCCTTTTTCTCGGCCCCCGCTTGACGGATCACCCCAAAACTTTCCATGCGCAGCAAGAATCACTGCAACACTTCTTGGGGGGAAATTTTGTGAAGATTTGTCAAATGGTGCCAAAGATATAGGGAAGTAAAAAAGCGCTTTTCCTATGGAAACATGGTCCTAACTATAACTACCTACTGCCGACTGCCAGTAGGTGATATATATATATATATATATATATATATATATATATATATATATATATATATATATGTACACACACACACTTACCTGAGATATACTTACCATTTCATTGTTAATGCATGCGTGGTAAAGGCATATGTGTGGTTAAGATAGATTGAGGGGCAGGCATGCAACATAGTTTACCGTATGATATATTTACTAGCCCAAGGATTGTGAGAACTTGATTTTAATTTAATTAGGTGATTTGGTTCAGTGAATTCTTAAGATAAAGGTTGATTTATTGTACGCACCATGAGATAAATAATTCACAAAAGGTCTACAATGGTAAAATGACTATGGATAATAAAAGTGTTGTGGGACAGCATTCAGTGATCAAGGGCCTGGAGACCGAAAGCACTGGAAGTGCTAGTAATGCTTGTAAGCTGATTTCACTTGTTTGCAATAAACAAGATTTTTGCCACTTGGGAGTGCGTCTTTCATCCTTTTCTCTCTGTACGGAGAGGATCATTGCAAATATATATTCGCTTAAGAAACAAAAGTTACAGAGACGTTATAGTTAGACTCACATTTTAAACATAAAAAGCCATAGAAATTCACCAGTTAGAGTTATCTCAAGTAACTATAACTTGTGCCCTAAGGTAACTATAATTTGCACTCCTGCCATGCACAGTTTTTTGTCACACATTTTCCTGCAATTATTACATTGATATTATCAATGATGTTATCAAACATGTCATGAGTGCCATAATTTGTGAGGTAAGTAGCATTGCATGGGGAGGGCACGAGTTATAGTTACGTTAAGGCAGGAGCTATAATTATAGTTAAATACACATTTTGTGAATCAAAAATAGCACTTAAACACAAGTGGCGCAAGAAACAGCCACTCTCATTCTAGCCATTCAAGTTATTCCAATGTGCACATGGTAATGTTTTACTGTGAAGAGTGCATAATTCATAAATAGAAAAACAAGGGAACCAATGGGTATCCAGGAACCTTGGGTAAAGTATCTTTTGAGGAACAGTGGTTCCTAAGGAAAGAAAACTTTTAAATTATAATAATCAGAATTACAATAAAATTCATGATGGGTTTTCAAAAAACAATGTAAACAATAACATGTGTTTATTGAGTCACAGAGAGCACAAAATGGTGGGAAACAAAGTACGTTAAGGGGCCATTGGAACCAACGACATCAGGCACATTCACTGTGACATGACAGTAATATATGAATTAAGTCACACTCATGCTTTAATCATGCTCATAACTCAAATTAAATTATTTACAACCCAGCGAGTCATGGTACAATGTTCGGCAACGTTTCGATCACTTACAAATTACCGGGATCATCATCAGGATATAAGAACCTGCCTGAGAGGCCTATAGGATTACTACTTAAGTCACCAAGGCCTGCTGTAGGAAAAGAAGAAGAAAGAACAGGATGAGGAAAAAGAAGAGATTCGAAATTAGGTGTGACCATAATGATCAAAAACAGACGCACGAAAAAATTATAGAATTTCACCCAATGTGCATATCAAACCAGACCCACACAATTAGGCAAACTTGCAATTATCCACCGTAGTTCACCATGTGGAAATGGACCTAGTAACTGTTAATGTGCAACTAAAGAATGTGGAAAACACACCATCGTGGCTACTTAGGTCATCGTATATGCACAAGAAAAGAACACACAGTGAGTTGTGCATAGCGACAATTAAAACCAGTGACCACGGATCTGGTCTTCATGCAAGGGAACTGACCTAAGGCAAATCAATAAACCGGAAGGCGCTGCATACCCCGTGTAACCAATCCAAGGAACAAGAAGATTAACTAAAAAGGAGAAGAGAACAATTGTTACTACGTCCGATTTAAAACGCGGAACCAAAGAGTGACTGAAGTTAGAATCTTACCAGGGACCCACAATGGTCCGCGATCTATGAGAATATTAGCGCGGGTGGCGTCCCATCTGTTACAGCTCTGTCGAGACAAAAATTGCAGATTGGTAACTAAAGCATAGTGTAACTGGTCATGTCAGCGGAGCCTATTGGGACAGAGACTCCGACACCCTTCTTTAGTGTAAAAGGCCATTTATTAGGACAGGCTTGCTCAAAGATCATAACATGTAAAATACAAACAGAACTTTATTAGAACCTTCATACCTTTATTTTAACCTTGTAATTTCCTTTCGTCCATTCGCGTTTCAAACCTCCACTTATCCTTTGCATCTCACAAGTCCACTTCTACTGTATTTCCACGCATCTCCCTTTCCCCTTTTACCCCTTGCCTGACTCTGACCTCCCCACCGTCTGTCATCCTTCCTCTGCTTCTTTCTCCCCCCCTGGAAGGGTGGACAAGCCCGCATCTGACTCTCCACCCTCCCCCATCCACTGCCCGTAACGAACAACCTGCCCCAAAACTGGCAAAAGCAATGCCCCCTTTCACCACCCCCATCCTACTTCTCTTCTTCACACTCCTTGAAACTTGCATCCAACCTTTCCTTAGTGCAGGGCAGGCAGGTGGCCAATTTCTGCACAGCGTGACAATGCTGGCGCCGAAAGAGGCCGATCCCTCCCAACCCCCCCTTTTATACCTTCCCCTAAGTCCCACCCCGCACAGCAAGCCACCTATTGTCTCCCAGGCCGTCTACTTCCGGCCCGAGAGCTCCCCTGAATAGACTGGACTGCGTCCAGCTATTCACGGGGCCCTATCGGGACAGAGACTCCAACACCCTTCTTTAGTGTAAAAGGCCATTTATTAGGACAGGCTTGCTCAAAGATCATAACATGTAAAATACAAACATAACTTTATAAGAACCTTTATACCTTTATTTTAACCTTGTAATTCCCTTTCGTCCATTTGCGTTTCAAACCTCCACTTATCCTTCGCATCTCACAAGTCCACTTCTATTTCCACGAATCTCCCTTTCCCCTTTCACCCCTTCCCTGACTATGACCTCCCCACCATCTGTCATCCTTCCTCTGCTTCTTTCTCCCCCCCTGGAAGGGTGGACAAGCCCTCATCTGACTCTCCACCCTCCCCCATCCACTGCCAGTCAGCAAAACCCACTTGGCGTTTTGGTGCCCCACCAGCGAACCCATTGCAACTCATGTTTCACCCTTCATGGTCCCCACCAAAAACTTTTGCCCCACAAATTTGTGAGCAAAAAACACAGCTCCATCAAATAATGGGCATTCCCCATATCGGAGAGGTGCAAGCCGTCACTCCTGAAAAGCACCTGCTCATCCTCCTTCAAGCCTTCATGTCTCAAAACCTTAATGTCATGTTCTCCACAAAAAACTTGCATTGCCCTGTTTAGCTTTCTCCTCGCCCTCTCAATTGCCCTATGCTTTTGTGCCCTATGCCATATCCTTCATGGCACGAACTCTGCCACACCAAGCAAGTCCCATGCATGTTGCGCCTCATCATGACCAGATCTCGCTGCATGTGTTGCAGTAGGGTGAGCCCTGAAAGACGTACCAAATCATTTCCCCCGAGGTGTATGACCATCATATCCGGAAATCCCCAAGTCGGCAACAAGGAAGTGATAAAAGGAAGCAGATTACCCCACCTCATGCCGCTCTTCCCCCACCACAGCACTTCATCCCGGCTACTCGGTAGTCCCAAAGATCGTCCGTAGATCTGTTTTTCCGCATACTTGGCCGCCCAGTGAATGAAAGAGTGTCCCACCAGCCACTTGATTGACTTTATAAGTTCCGGGCCCTTCACACAACCTGAAACGAGAAACAAAATTAGCCTTCCTGCACATAAACCCCCTGCCCCCGTTCACTGCCCCAGCTTGCTAAAAAACCACACTCTTCCCTGAACGAACTAGGTTCTGACATAACGTTCGCAGCACTTTGATCGCCATCGTCCAATGCACCTGATCTTATCCCAGTCCCAACCCAACCTGGCTGCCTCATTTGCTGCCCCTATTCAAAAAGAGTGTGTGCCAAAATTACACGCCTGCCTTCCCAGTCGCCTCCAAGCCATCCTCAAAACACACAGCAACTGAAAAGCTGTAACCTTGGTGCCATTCCTATGCTGGAAAACCCACTACCCCTGAAACTCACAGCATGCCACGAACTTGTCCCATTCTCGCACCGGGCAGGCTTCCAATATACCCCCTGCTTCCAGCCAAATCCACTTACCCTTGCCCAACTGATCTGTTTTTGAGCGCCTCAGCCATATCCCCAATCTGTCTCCCGTGCGCCGCACCTCACCTCTTCTTACCCCGCATGCTGTGCCCATCCCCAACAATTCAGACACTCGAAACGCCCCAAAAAACATCCATATCATACATAGCCTGGATTGTGCCACCTCATTTGCATTAAAACAACACACCGGCAGAACATGCAGAATTTCTAACAGCAAATCGAAAGTAATAGCTTCCCGAACCGAAACTGAACTAGAGCGAACTCTCCCCCAACCCTTCAGCATTTTCCCCAGAATATAATTCTTAGCCGGATCCCAACCAAAAAACAACTTCCCATAAAAAGACACTCCTGCCAGCTCGCCCCCAATCGTAATAGGCGATAAACCTTTGCGAATCAGAAACAGAGCAAAACGCATGACTTGCGCCTCCAATACCTCCCGCTCCTGGCTCCAAAAATGCCCCTTATACACTTCAAAATCCTGAAACTCCAACCACGCCAGGCGGTAACTCCTAAGGGTGGATTCTTCCAGTGACCTCTCCACCAGTCTCCTTACTATCACGACCCCCACTCCCAAATGTCCGCCGGGACTGCTGGCTTGAATTAGTCTGCGCCGGGTGCCAAATGTCAGAAACGTTGCCACTGCAAACGAGATAAAGAATCTGCGATGGAGTTGTTTACCCCAGGAATGTGTGCTGCCTTAAATATTATTTTCAGAGTCAAACATCGCAACATAAAGATTCTAAGCAATTTCAGTACTCTCACATCCCTTGCTTTCTGATTGTTGACCAAATCCACCACTGTCAAATTATCCACATGAAAAATCACTGTCCTGTTTGCCAATTCATTGCCCCAAGCTGCCAGTGCCACCAGCAGAGGAGAAAATTCCAAGAAAGCAATGCTCCTACCTTGACTGAGCCATTGCACCGGCCATGACTCCACACACCAGCGCCCATCCCAGAAGAGACCAAAACCAACTGCCCCAGCCGCATCCCAAAAAATCTGCACCTGCCACACAGTGTCCTCCTCTCGGAAAGCCATGAAGACCCCATTGAATTGTCTCAAAAAGATTTCCCAAATCCTGATGTCCTACCGCAATCCAAATGTCAACCTTGCGGCCCCCGACATCGCTAGGCCCATGCGCCTACAGAAAATCCTGCCACCACGGACAACCTGACATGCAAAATTTAGGTAACCCAGCAGTTGTTGTGCCACTCGAAGCTCAACTTTGCACCTCACCCTGACCTCCCTTTAGAAAGACAGCATCTCCCCCACCTTATCTGTCGTCAAACAAGCCATGAAGACCGTTGTGTCTAATTCAGTCCCCAAGAAGGTCAACACACAACTGGGTCCCTCCGTTTTCTCTGGCGCCAGAGGTACACCGAAATCCTGAGCCATCTGTTCAAACAACCTAAGAGCCCTGCCACAAGAACCTGACTGCGCTGTTCCCACAAAAAGGAAATCATCCAGGTAGTGTGACACCGTCCGGTGCCCACTGCAAGAACATACTGAAGGCTTCGAAAAGGGCACATGAAATCGCACACGCCATAGGAAGGACTCTATCCACATATATCGCCCCCCTCCATTTGCATTCCTAGCAAAGAGAAATCCTCTGGATGGATCGGGAGCAACCGAAAAGCTGCTTTGATGTCACATTTTGCCATTTCTGCCTACCTTCCACACCCCCGGATGATCCGGATGGCATCTTCCACTGTGGCGTATACCACCTTGGTATCCTCTGATGCGATGAAGTCATTCACCAACGCCCCCTCAGGCCAAGACAAATGGTGTATCAGCCTAAATTCCCCCTTGCTCTTTTTTGGCACTACTCCCAAAGGTGAGATCATAAGGTTCTCCAATGGCCACCCGTAAAAGGGGCCCGCCAATCCTACCTTCCGCTACCTCCTTCTGCAATTTCTCTGACACTACCTCCGGCATAGCTTTTGGTGACTGTAGGTTCTCTGCCCATCTCTTCTGCCGCGGACCCTGGTAACCCACTCAAAACCCCTCTCTAAAACCCCATTCCAATTTGAGCGCTGTGTCCGTGTCAGGGGTACACGCGCAGCCAGTGCAATAATGCCTCACGTCTAATTGGAGTAGGTGCCCTTTGGTGCAGTAGCGCCCTGGCTCCCTCTACCCCTTGCCGGTCTCCACTGTTCTGCAGGACTATTGAGAGCGAAACACTGCGTGACTGGATGCTTTCCCCCACATTTAGAACACTCGTGCTGAAACCTACAAGGGTGCCTAGAGCAGAATCCCTTGTTGAAATTCCAACAGGCTCCCGATGTAACTCCCTGCATTCTCTGAGGTACTCTCGCCCCTCCCTGAGCGGGATGCTGCTGAAAAGGCTTATACACTACTGGGAGACCACTAGCAGTATGTGTTGATGCCGCCGAATGCGACGATGCCATCCATTGCATCCATAACTCAGAGTCCACATCTCCCCACGGCTTCTCCGGGTTAATACTAACTCTGGCTCGGAACTCCTCGTCGTAGTTCAACCAGGCAAACCCCCCAAAATGTAGTTGAGCTTTCCTGATTATGTCCATATATTTAAATATGGCAATTGCCCGGTCAAGGTATCTCTCACAATATATAGTGGCATAAATGAGAAAGGCCGAAGTCCAATTGTCCATGGTCATCAGAACTCTGGGCCTCCGTGCCAATTCCCATTCTTCCTCCTTGGAACCCTCCTTGGCCTGTATATCCCTATGCAAGAGTTTGAAAACATCGACATACTCATGCTTCCAAATTCTTGCCTTCGTCTTTTCGGCCACATGAGACCCTAACGGCATCGCAAGACCCATGTAAGGTAACCTCTTCTTGTGTCCAGCCACACCTTTTTCTTCATCTTCTTTCCTGCCCTCCCCCCCTCTGTCCTCATCCTCCTCTTTAGTTGCCTCTACTTTGTCCGTCCCTTTATCTGCTCCACTTGCAACACCGCTTCCTGCCTCCACACAAGGGTGCACTGAGTCCTACCCCTACTGACTTATATCGGGCTGCGCACCCTTGACCCTTCTTGGCCTCCCATGGTGCCCACCATTCTCCTTTACCTTGTAGCCCCCGAACCGTCGCTCCAACGTCCATTGCCAGCTTGCCTCTGCCGCCCTCCTTGCGTGACACCACGTGTCCTTGCCCCGACGTAGGCACCTGTAAAACAGAAACAGCAGAGGGGGTTGGGCCGCTCTTGCGCCCTTTCCCCTTCCCTTGTACCCCGCTCACCTCTTTTTCCTGAATTTCGCCTTCCTCCCAATCATCCAGCTCCACCTCGTAATAGAGCTCAAGCACCACTTCTCCATCCATCCCCATACCTTCATTTACTCCACACACTTCCTCCATGCAGTATTCAGCCCCCGCACTTAGACCCCTCTGGCGCAAACCAGTCATGTCCTTCTTGCGTTCCCACGGTGTAGAGAAAGCCGCCGGGGACCCCTCTATTGCTTCTGACCAAAGTCCCGGAGCCGTAGGGCACCCCGTTGGCTTAGCCACCTTTCTGCCTGCCTCTGATGCAGGCATCAACTCTCTCCGCCGCGACTGGCTGTGTGTTCATTACCCTTTTGGTGCAACATTATCAATTACAGAAAATTATGAAATTATGCCTGCTCATGTAACTAAGAGTAATTTTTTTGGGGGGGGATCCTACTGCAAGAGCACAGGAACAATACAATTACATAGCATGAGTGGGTGCTGGCTTCTGCTATTCATGTTCTGTTGCTTTTAACACTATTTTCTTAGTTCTAAATGCATCCTCAAGTCCATTATGGATGCAAGGATGCATGTTGCACTAAGTTAATAGTGCTAAATTCAGGATCTCACTCCTTGTGTAAATATGCATAATTCCACGTACTTTTATAGAAATTAATACCACAGCACAGGTACATGAGTTATGCCTACCCCGCACTAGAAAGTAATATCTAATATTTACTGACAACTTAAGAAAAGTAATGCTTTTAATGATTTAAAGGTCACCTAGGTTGAGTGACATGACTTACTCTGATTTAGTCTACAGGACTTTCATAAGTAGTGATCAGTAAGAGTCTCTCAGAATTCACTATTGGCAGGACCCCCTTCTCGAAAAATAACTTGTTTAAGTACCTATTTTCTTTGCAATCAGTGTAAGAGATGAGGGAGGTACCAAGCGGATCAGTCAGCTAATATTGAGCCAGATTGAGGTTCTAGCCCCACTCTAGTGAAATATGGAGAATCTGTCCTGCTATACTTTTCTGACACCATGACACATTCAGCAACACCCATACATTGTCTGCTCTCCAGGGCACAACCTGCAGGAGAAGAGAGAGGTTTCTTATTTTGATTTTTAACTGACTCCAACACAAAAGCCTCACATAAAGCACAATCAGCCATAATGTTGTTGGAGTCCTAGGTTGACGGAGCCATCTTGAGCCTAACACCAAGGTGCCAATGCAATGGAGAGAAATAAAGGTACTCAGCTTATCACTTGACAAGTGCTTAATTTGAGTTTTAGACAGGTTTTTCACTTTGTTGTGTGTTTTACATCACACACACAAACCTCACAGACACAATAAACCATACAAGTGTGTAAATCAATGTACAGGAAATATGAACTAAGACAATAAGGGTTAAAAGGTGTAGTAGTCACATAGCATCCTTTTAGTAGGTATTATGGGCCTGATTCTAACTTTGGAGGACGGTGTTAAACCGTCCCAAAAGTGGCGGATATACCACCTACCGTATTACGAGTTCCATAGGATATAATGGACTCGTAATACGGTAGGTGGTATATCCGCCACTTTTGGGACGGTTTAACACCGTCCTCCAAAGTTAGAATCAGGCCCTATATGTTGAGAGTGCTTGATCGTGAGAAACACAAAGGTGGTCATTCTGACCTCGGCGGTAAAAGGCGCCTACCGCCGGTCAGAAATCCTCCATAATCCCGCCGCGGTCGCGGAAACCCGCCACGGTCATTCTGACCCGCAGAAGGCAAACCTCCGAAAATCCGACCGCCACAACAGACCGCCAGACCAGCGGTCGGCGGAAAGGTGGAGGTGACAAAACCTCCACCGTCACGCCAACAGAAATACGCCCATGCCATTACGACCCACGAATCCACGCGGCGGTCATTCAAACGCGGTATTCCATTGGCGGGACACACCGCCGCGGTCAGAATACACACAAACGAACAAAACTCTGCCACATTGGACGATTTGAATCCCACACACCTGATACACATACACACACCACTCCCACACACACAATACAATATAAAACACACACCCACATCACCCACAAACCCCTACGCTAAAAAATTCGTAACGAAGGCAAGAGCGAGACACCAGCATCCAATAAATAACAGCCACAGCCACTCAACACCATCACCCACACACTATCCACACACAAAACAACACACACCACCACACTCAACTCACTTAAATACACATACTCCACCCCACACATCATACACACCACCCCATGGCATCCCAAAGACAACCCCGCTTCACAGACGAAGAACTCAGGGTCATGGTGGAGGAAATCGTTCGGGTAGAGCCCCAGCTGTTCGGCACACAGATACAATACACCAGCATTGCCCGGAGGACGGAGCTATGGCAGAGGATTGTCGACAGGGTGAACGCAGTGGGACAGCACCCCAGAAATCGGGAAGACATCAGGAAGCGATGGAACGACCTACGGGGGAAGGTGCGTTCCATGGTATCCAGGCACAACATCGCCGTGCAGAAGACTGGCGGAGGACCCCCACCTCAACCCCCACAATTCACATCATGGGAGGAGGAAGTCTTGAACATCCTGCATCCTGACGGCCTCGCAGGAGTCGGCGGAGGAATGGATACTGGTAAGTTGAAGCTTCAATACTGCTTCCCCCCCACCTGCATGCCAAATCAGACCCCAACCCTCACCCCCATCCTCGAACCCCACCCTCACCCCCACCCCCATCCTCACCCCCACCCTCACCCCCACCACCATCCTCACCCCCACCCCCAGCACACCTATTCCCCGCCAATGTCTCACCATCACAACCCACACATCCCAAAACCTAGGCCTGCATGCATCCACTAAGCATGGACACCCATCACCAAAGCATGCCCAATGCATATACACATCCCCCCCACAAGCCACCCTCACCAAAGCCCCCACACACGAATGCCAGCACTTGGGGACACGAGAACCCACAGATACACCCATATGCCACACATTGAAACTATAACCATACCTCTATACCCCTGCAGGACCCGACCGTCAACACACCGCGGCGGAGGGGCCAGAATTATCCACACCCCCCACCCAAGAGGCCGTCAGCGATGACAGCAGCTCTGTCGACCTGGACACCGATGACCAGCCCGGACCATCGGGGACCTCTGGACAGTCGGTTCCCCTCACACAGGCCCAGGCCACTACAGACCCTAACCCCTCTGGGAACACCAGCACAGCTCCCACCCAGCGGGCCCATGCCTCTGTCTCCAGGGCGCGTCAATCTGCGGTGTGTCTACCACTACAGGGCACCCAGGATAACCCACCACCCCAACAACAACAGGGACCTGGGGGCAGTGGTAGTGGGCACACCGGCCAGGGGGCAGAGGCCCAGGGAAACAGGGGAACTCGGAGGGCAGCTGTGCGACAGGGGGGGGAGGAGAGGCCCAGGGAACCCACTCTCCACAAGGTCCTCACCACCATCATGGGAGCATACAACCGCTCCCAGGAGACGATGGCGACGGTACTGGCCCGGTTCCAGGAGATCCAGGCACTGCAGGAGGAACACTATCGGGGGTACAGGGAGGACATCAGAGCCATCAACACCACCCTGGTTGCCATGGTAGGGCTGCTGCAGGACCTCGTAAACACCAGGGCGGACACTGAACAACACCCAAGGGCCCCTGCCACTAGCCTGGACCAAGAACAGCCAACCACCTCCGCCGGCGCTAGTGGACAGGAGGCCCCCGCACAGCAGCAGCCCACCAGACCCCCACCTCCTGCAGGAGAAGAACCACCCCGCAAGAAGGCCCTGAGATCTCGCAAGAAGACAGAGTAGGATGTCAAGACCCCCGCCAGCAATGGATACCACCTGATGTCATCCCACTGTCCCACATTGTCACCCTGTCCATCCTTGAACTGCCCATGCTCCATCTCTCCACAGGCCTCTGGACAATGCACCTGTGTGACTGTTACTCTGGACTCTGCCATGGACATTCCTTCACCATAGCCCCCACCCACTTGAAACCACCCATCCCATTTTGAGCACTTCAATAAACACCTATTTTGCACCAAAATATCTGGAGTCTGGCTGTGATTTCAATAGATTGTAATTGACATGACAGTGCAAATATGTCCTTGTACATGGTGAAGTCAACAAACAGCTGCCACAAAGCTGTAGTCCATGGGGAAACGAAGCACAGGACTCGTAGTGGGGACCCCAGATCTGAAATAGGGAGGGAAAAGCCACAACTCAGTCATCATACACTGGGGCAAATAGACAGGCAGCAGAGATGCTGGAGAGTAGTTAACATTTACTAAATTATCTTTGAAATGTTACCTGTGTCCTATTGGAAGTACTGTTCAATGATTCTGTCCCTGTTGTCTGTTTCAGCCCCGTCGTCTTCCTCCTCGTCACTCTCCTCAGGTTCCACCGCTGCCACAACACCACCGTCTCAACCATCCTCCTGCAGGAAAGGCACCTGGCGGCGCAAAGCCAGGTTGTGAAGCATGCAGCAGGCCACGATGATGTGACACACCTTCTTAGATGAGTACATTAGGGATCCACCTGTCATATGCAGGCACCTAAACCTGGCCTTTAGGAGGCCAAAGGTGCGTTCGATCACCCTTCTAGTACGCCCATGGGCCTCATTGTACCGTTCCTCTGCCCTGGTCCGGGGATTCCTTACTGGGGTCAGTAGCCACGACAGGTTGGGGTACCCAGAGTCCCCCACTAGCCATACACGGTGTCTCTGTAGCTGTTCCATCACGTAAGGGATGCTGCTATTCCTTAGGATGTAGGCGTCATGCACTGACCCTGGGAATTTGGCATTTACATGCGAGATGTACTGGTCAGCCAAACACACCACCTGGATGTTCATTGAATGGTAATTTTTTCTGTTCCTGTACACCTGCTCCCTGTCTCTTGGGGGAACCAAAGCCACATGGGTCCCATCAATGGCACCAATTACGTTGGGAATATGTCCAAGGGTGTAGAAATCACCCTTCACTGTAGCCAATTCGCCCACCTCAGGGAAAATGATGTAGCTCCTCACGGATTTCATCAGGGCAGACAACACTCTGGATAACACCTTCGAAAACATGGGCTGAGACATCCCAGAAGCAATTCCCACGGTTGTCTGAAATGACCCACTTGCCAAGAAATGGAGTACTGACATGACCTGCACCAGAGGGGGAATCCCTGTGGGTTGGCGGATGGGGGACATCAGGTCGGGCTCCAGCTGGGCACACAGTTCATGGATAGTGGCACGGTTAAGACGGTAGGTCAGGATAATGTGGCGTTCTTCCATTGTCGACAGGTCCACCAGCGGTCGGTACACGGGAGGATTCATCCGTCTCCTCGCCCAACCCAGCGGACGGTGCCTAGGAAGGACAACATGGAGCACACAGTCAAGCAACCCACAGGTACGTACTCACAGCTAGCACAGTATACGATTCTCTATGCAGTGAATGGCGTGTCTGAGTGGCTATGCAAGGCCTAGGCCTGTGTGACGCAGTTGAAATTGAGCCATGTGGGCCCTGGAAATGGCGGCTGCCTGACCTGTGAAGTGTGACAATGGGATGTGAGGTCAATGCGCTGGCGTGGCACACCGCGGCGGGCGGCGGGCGAAGACCGCGGCGCAAAGCCGCATTGGTTAACATTGAAGCCTATGGGTTTCAGGAGCCAATGGCGAAGGGCGCCGGCGGTGGCGGGACGCACCGCCGCGGTACGCACCGCCATTTTCTATCTACTTATCCACTTGCGACTTGAACTTTCACAGGAGAGGACCTATACTGCAAGTGTTGCTGTGACCTCGGTCTGGAAGGGACAATGGCTGCTGCACCTGGGGAAAGGGCCCCTGCCTTCACTGGAGAGGAGTTGGAGAAACTCGTGGATGGGGTCCTCCCCCAGTATGCGCTACTCTACGGTCCTCCAGACCAACAAGTGAGTTTAATTCAATCTGGATTTGGGGACACTGGCTGGCTTGGGGGCCTGGCGGGGGGCCTGGCGGGGATGGGGGGCATGTTGGGCCTGGCGGGGGGCATGGCGGGGATGGGGGGCATGTTGGGCCTGGCGGCGGGCATGGCGGGGGGCCTGGCGGGGATGGGGGGCATGTTGGGCCTGGCGGGGGGCATGGCGGGGATGGGGGGCATGTTGGGCCTGGCGGGGGGCATGGCGGGGGGCCTGGCGGGGATGGGGGGCATGTTGGGCCTGGCGGGGGGCATGGCGGGGATGGGGGGCATGTTGGGCCTGGCGGGGGGCATGGCGGGGGGCCTGGCGGGGATGGGGGGCATGTTGGGCCTGGCGGGGGGCATGGCGGGGATGGGGGGCATGTTGGGCCTGGCGGGGGGCCTGGCGGGGATGGGGGGCATGTTGGGCCTGGCGGGGGGCATGGCGGGGATGGGGGGCATGTTGGGCCTGGCGGGGGGCATGGCGGGGGGCCTGGCGGGGATGGGGGGCATGTTGGGCATGGCGGGGGGGCCTGGCGGGGATGGGGGGCGTTGGGCCACTGGAAAGGAAAATGCTGACAAACTTGAACGTGGTATTTCTCCCTCCCTGTACGTGTCACATAGGTCCGCGCCCATGAGAAGATCGGGATTTGGCGTGCCATCGCCAAGGAAGTCCGGACCCTGGGGGTCCACCATCGACGGGGCACCCACTGCCGCAAGAGGTGGGAGGACATCCGCCGCGGGACCAAGAAGACCGCCGAGTCTCTGCTGGGGATGGCCTCCCAACGTAGGCGGGGTGCCTGCCGTCAACTGAGCCCCCTGATGTTCCGGATCCTGGCGGTGGCCTACCCTGATTTGGATGGGCGCGTGAGGGCAGCACAGCAGACACAAGGGGGTGAGTACAAGCATTATCTACTCTGTTGTCGCGCAGTGGAGGTGTCTGGGTGGGGGAGGAGGGCTGGGGGTCCCCCTAGGCCAGGGCGATATCTGTAGGCTGGGCACCCCCGTAAGCCCCTGTGTCCCCAGCCACCACCCTCAGTAGTTTGTCAGTACAGCCATCCCTGGGCCGTGTCATCCATGGGTGCAGTTGTCAACTCTAGGCGTGTAGGGCATGTTCCACGGAATGCGTAGCGGACCCCAAGTGCGCAACTTAGTGCAGGGGGCATCTGTGTCTGTCATGTCCGCTAACTGTACCGGAGATCCATGTACTCAATATCCCTTTATTTCTCTCTCCCCCCCCTTTTTTGTTTGTCTTTCTGTGCTTGTGTGCATCAGCATCATCAGGCGGAGGAGAAGTGGCATCGGGGCAGGAGGGAGCTGCATCTCACATGGCCCAGGAGGGCCATGCCACAGAGTCAGACTGGACCAGTGAGACGGAGGGCGAGGGGAGCTCCACGACGGGGACGACTGGACCCTGCAGCGACACGGACACGTCCTCGGAAGGGGGCTCCCTTGCGGGGGTGGCACCATCCGTGCCCCCCGCCATTACAGGTACAGCCGCCACCCAGCGCACCATCTCCGCCCTCCCAGCAGCCCCTCAGCGTTCGCCCCGTGCCCGCTCTGCCAGGAAGCCGGGCATCTCCTTCGCCCCAGGCACCTCAGGCCCTGCCCCTGTTACCCCCGCTGCCCTCAGTGAGGAGGTCATTGACCTCCTCCGAACGCTCATTGTTGGGCAGACTACCCTTTTGAATGCCATCCAGGGGGTGGAGAGGGAGGTTCATCGCAGCAATGCGTACCTGGAGGGCATTCATTCGGGTCAGGCTGCCCATCAGCGATCGTTCCAGGCTCTGGCCTCAGCACTGACGGCAGCCATTGTCCCTGTCTCCTGCCTGCCTCTACTAACTCCCTCCTCCCAGTCTCCTGTTCCTCTGCCTGTCCCACCCACACCATCAGACCAGCCTGCACACACCTCAACACCCAAGAGAAGCTCATCCAAACATAAGCACCACAGATCACGCAGACATTCACACACGCAACATTCCGATGCAGACATGCCAACAGTCATTACCACCTCTGTGACCCCCACCTCCTCGTCTCCCTCCTCCCTCCCTGTGACGTCTACACTCACACCTCCATTCACCTCACCATCAGCCAGTGTTTCCATCACCAGCACACCCTCCACTCCAGTCCGCACACGTGCAGTCACCACCCCCACTGCCATTTACACGTCCCCTGTGTCCTCTCCCACTGTGTCTGTCACCCCCTCTTCCACATCACACAAACGCAGCCACCCACCCACCCAACAGCCATCCACCTCACGACAGCCTATCCCTCCTGCACCTGCACCCAAAGACAGCAAACGTGACTCACCTACAACCACATCCTCTCCCTCCACTCCCATTCCCACTGTACCTACCACTCTCCATTGTCCCAAGAAGCTCTTCCTCGCCACTACTAACTTCTTTCCTGACCCTGAGCCCCCCCCTCCTTCTCGTCGGGGTAAGAAGAGCACCTCAGCCACCACCAGCCCTGCAGCCCCCTTGACAAGGGTGCAGGGGTATTGGAGCCCGCCAGCCCGCATGTCTGGATCTTCGCCCAGCAGCAAGGGGACAGCCAGCCCACCCCCTGGGAAGAGGAGCAGAAGGCGGAATGGGCGCCGCAGGAGCCCGCCTTCTACATCCCCCCCGGACACCACCCAGAGACAGTCACCAGCCACAGCTCCAAAGGGAGGAAAGGGCCACAGGTCCGTGACTAAGGAGGGCAAGGGCAGCAAGTCGGAGAGGTCAGGCAGCAGGCCTGCTGCCCAGGAGGAGCCCACAACCCCCATAGCCGCTGCCCCGGGAGGAACCGGCACAGCTGCCCCGGGAGAGCCCACCACCCCCATAGCCGCTGCCCAGGGAGGACCCAGCCCAGCTGGCCAGGAGGGCCCCACCACCCACAGCCCAGGTGGGCATTGAAGGAGCACCATCCCCGCTGCCCAGGAGGGCACCACCAGGCAATGAGCAGTTGGCCATAGACCGTCCGCCGTCTCCAGAACCGCTGAACTGGGCCCCGCCGTCTCAAGAACCGCTCCGCTGGGCCCCGCCGTCTCAAGCACCGCTGAACTGGGCCCCGCCGTCTCAAGCACCGCTCCGCTGGGCCCCGCCGTCTCAAGCACCGCTGAACTGGGCCCCGCCGTCTCAAGAACCGCTCCGCTGGGCCCCGCCGTCTCAAGCACCGCTGAACTGGGCCCCGCCGTCTCAAGAACCGCTCCGCTGGGCCCCGCCGTCTCAAGCACTGCTGAACTGGGCCCTTCAAGGCAAGGAGCGCTGAACTGGGCCCCGCCGTCTCAAGCACCGCTCCGCTGGGCCCCGCCGTCTCAAGCACCGCTGAACTGGGCCCCGCCGTCTCAAGAACCGCTCCGCTGGGCCCCGCCGTCTCCAGCACCGCTGAACTGGGCCCTTCAAGGCAAGGAGCGCTGAACTGGGCCCCGCCGTCTCAAGCACCGCTCCGCTGGGCCCCGCCGTCTCAAGCACCGCTGAACTGGGCCCCGCCGTCTCAAGAACCGCTCCGCTGGGCCCCGCCGTCTCAAGCACCGCTGAACTGGGCCCCGCCGTCTCAAGAACCGCTCCGCTGGGCCCCGCCGTCTCAAGCACCGCTGAACTGGGCCCCGCCGTCTCAAGAACCGCTCCGCTGGGCCCCGCCGTCTCAAGCACCGCTGAACTGGGCCCTTCAAGGCAAGGAGCGCTGAACTGGGCCCCGCCGTCTCAAGCACCGCTCCGCTGGGCCCCGCCGTCTCAAGCACCGCTGAACTGGGCCCCGCCGTCTCAAGAACCGCTCCGCTGGGCCCCGCCGTCTCAAGCACCGCTGAACTGGGCCCCGCCGTCTCAAGCACCGCTCCGCTGGGCCCCGCCGTCTCAAGAACCGCTCCGCTGGGCCCCGCCGTCTCAAGCACCGCTGAACTGGGCCCTTCAAGGCAAGGAGCGCTGAACTGGGCCCCGCCGTCTCAGGAACCGCTGAACTGGGCCCTTCAAGGCAAGAACCGCTGGCCCTTTGGCAGACGTGGCAGGGCAGGATCTATCTCGGGCAGGGCTGCAGGATGTCCTCTGGCCAACTTGCCTCCTCCAGTGGCAGTGGGGTCTGTTATGGACTGTATGGACTGTGGCTTTGCTCTCCCCAGGATGGCCCAGTGGGCAGGCCACCCACTGTATGGACTGTATGGACTGTGGCTTTGCTCTCCCCAGGATGGCCCAGTGGGCAGGCCACCCACTGTATGGACTGTATGGACTGTGGCTTTGCTCTCCCCAGGATGGCCCAGTGGGCAGGCCACCCACTGTATGGACTGTATGGACTGTGGCTTTGCTCTCCCCAGGATGGCCCAGTGGGCAGGCCACCCACTGTATGGACTGTATGGACTGTGGCTTTGCTCTCCCCAGGATGGCCCAGTGGGCAGGCCACCCACTGTATGGACTGTTTGGACTGTGGCTTTGCTCTCCCCAGGATGGGCCAGTGGTCATGGAGTCCCCTCGTGGATCTGGCGTCGTGTACTCAAGTGGCTGAGGTGCCCCCCCTTCCCTTCCCCCTGAGGTGCCTGTCCGATTTTCTTTCTGATGCCCCTGCAGTGTTCTCTCCGTGGAGTTCTTGTCGTGGGACTGGGCCTTGCCCCTTTGCACAGGAACCCTGTGATCCACGGACAGTGGTTGGACTACATTTAGTAGCTGTATATATTTTGTATATAGTTTATTTATTTATTGCGATTACTGGTGTCCATATTTCAATATATCTGCCCGTTTATGATCTCTTCTTTTGGTCTTTGCATTATTTCGGAGGGGGGTGGTTTGTGGGTTGTGACAGTGATCTGTGGGAATGCATTGATGTGTGTGTTGTAGTGGGTGTGGGTGGGTGGGTGTGTGCCGGTAATCTTTTCCCTCCCCTGTGTCGTAGGTGCAGTACTCACCGATGTCTTCCGCGCCGCCGGGCGTGCTCCTGGTATATGAGCAGGAATAGGAGTGCGGGGATGACCTGCAACTCTGGTTCCATGCTGCCGGAATCTCGCGTGGAGTGCGTAGAGGTGAGCGTTTTCCCGTTCGTAGTCTGTTTCCGCCGTGTTCTTATCGGCGGTGCTCCCGCCCCGGAAAAGGTGGCAGATTGGTGGGTCGTAATAGGGTGGGCGGTACATTGTCTGCCGCCTGGCTGTTGGCGGGAACCGCCGCGCTGTTTGTTTGTACCGCTGTGGCGGGCGGAGTGTTAAGTTGGCGGGCTGTGTTGGCGGTTCCCGCCAGGGTCAGAATTGCATATTTTAGACCGCCGGCCTGTTGGCGGCTTGGCCGCCGCTTTATCACCGACCGCCAGGGTCAGAATGAGGGCCAAAGTCAGGATTTAAAACGTAACTCAGTGGATAGGGTCATCTTGCCAAATACAAATTTAGTTCTTCCCATCTGGAGCCTTTTTAGCAATCTTGAGCAAGATATAATACGTTTCTAGATGTATACCTTGCAGGTTGCATGCAGCTCCTTGATGTTAGTTTACAGCTCACTGTTCTATATTCTAAGGATGTAAACTTATGAATTGCAAATAACAATAGGATCTGTGTGACAAAACCAGTAACCCACTCACCTATCCCCATGAAATACAAATCTGTGATTTGAAAGTTACATGTTGTGGTATAAAGCAAACACATTTTTTATGTTGGTTATTTGTTTCTCTTTTCTTGCATTTTCTTCGTCACATTCAAACACTGGTCTAGCTTTTTATCCCACGCCTTCACCTGGTTGTATCTTATCAGTCATCCTACTCTATTTTGCTTGAGTTATGTCCTGAATGCTCTGAGGTTTTATAGACAATGTCTCACTCGCTAAGGGTAGGAGGCTGGCCTGGCTTATAGTGGGTACCTTGTGGTACTTACACCTTGTGCCAGGTCCAGTTATCCCATATTAGTAGAATAGAGGTGTTTCTAGCAGCTTAGGCTGTTAGAGGTAGCTATGGCAAAGCAGCTTAGGCTGAACTAGGAGACATGCAAAGCTCCTACTATACCACTTATATAATTTAGCACAATATCATAAGAAAACACAATACCCAGAGTTACTAAAAATAAAGGTACTTCATTTTAGTGACAATATGCCAAAAGTATCTCAGAGGATACCCTCACTTAGGAGGTAAGTAATATACACAAATTATATGTACACAAACCCAAAACAGGTAAGTAACAGTAAGAAAAGTCCAAACAATGTAGACTCACAATAGGATGCAATTGGTAGACATGGGCCCAGGGGCAACACAAACCATATACTCCAAAAGTGGAATGCGAATCAGGAATGGACCCCAGGCCTATGGGAGATTGTAGAGGGTCGCTGGGACTGTGAGAAAACAGTAAGGGTGTCCAAAATACCCCACCCCAAGACCCTGAAAAGTAGGAGTAACGTTACCCTACTGCCCCAGAAAGACAGAATAGTCGTGATAGGGGATTCTGCAAGAACCACAAGCACCAGCAAAACACTGAAGACGGATTCCTGAACCTGAGGACCTGCAAAGGAAAGGGACCAAGTCCAAGAGTCACGAAAAAGTCCAGGGGGGGCAGGAGCCCACTAAACCCCAGATGAAGGTGCAAAAGGTCTGCCTCTGGGTGGAAGAAGCAGAAGATTCTGCAACAACAAAAAGGGCTAGGAACTTCTCCTTTGGATGGAAAATGTCCCACGGTGTGCTGGAGGTTGCAGAAGTGTTTCCAGGCAGAAATACTGCAAACAAGCCTTGCTAGCTGCAAGAGTTGTGGTTAAAGATTTTGGGTGCTGCTGGGGACCAGGAAGGACCATGTGTCGCCCCTTGGAGGAGGAGACAGAGGGGGCACTCAGCAACTCAGAGAGCCCCTGCAGAAGCAGGCAGCACCTGCAGAAGTACTGGAACAGGCACCTAGAAGATCTGAGGACAGCAGTCAACTCAGAATCACAAAGGAGGGTCCCACGACGTCAGAGTCCAACTCAGCGAGTTGGGCAGTGCAGGACGGAGAGCTGGGGACCCAGGCTAGGCTGTGCACAAAGGAATACTTGGAAAAGTGCACAGAAGCTGGAGCAGCAGCAGATCACGCAGTACACAGGATTACTGTCTGGTGTGGGGAGACAAGGACTTACCTCCACCAAATTTGGACAGAAGGGCCACTGGACTGTGGGAGACACTTGGACCCAGCTCCTGTGTTCCAGGGACCACGCTTGTCAGGATGAGAGGGGACCCAGAGGACTGGTGATGCAGTAATTTGGTGCCTGCGTTGGCAGGGGGAAGATTCCGTCGACCCACAGGAAATTTTTTCTTGGCTTCCAGTGCAGGATGAAGGCAGTCAGCCCTCAGAGCATGCACCACCAGGAAACAGTCGAGAAAGCCGGCAGGATGAGGCACTACAATGTTGCTGATAGTCGTCTTGCTACTTTGTTGCGGTTTTGCAGGCATCCTGGAGCAGTCAGTGGTCGATCCTTGGCAGAAGTCGAAGATGGAAGTGCAGAGGAACTCTGGTGAGCTCTTGCATTCGTTATCTGAGGAATATCCCAGAGGAGAGACCCTAAATAGCCAGAAAAGGAGGTTGGCTACCAAGAAAGGAGGCTTGGCTACTGAAAGAGGTAAGCACCTATCAGGAGGGGACTCTGACGTCACCTGCTGGCACTGGCCACTCAGAGCTGTCCATTGTGCCCCAACACCTCTGAATCCAAGATGGCAGAGGTCTGGGACACACTGGAGGAGCTCTGGGCAGCAGGTCAGGGGAGTGGTCACTCCCCTTTCCTTTGTCCAGTTTCGTGCCAGAGCACGGCTGGGGGATCCCTGAACCGGTGTAGACTGGCTTATGCAGAGATGGGCACCATCTGTGCCCATAAAAGCATTTCCAGAGGCTGGGGGAGGCTGCTCCTCCTCAACCCTTTACACCTATTTCCAAAGGGAGAGGGTGTAACACCCTCTCTCAGAGGAAATCCTTTGTTCTGCCTTCCTGGGACTGGGCTACCCAGACCCCAGGGGGGCAGAAACCTGTCTGAGGGGTTGGCAGCAGCAGCAGCTGCAGTGGAAACCCAGGAAAAGCAGTTTGGCAGTACCCGGGTTCTGTGCTAGAGACCCGGGGATGCATGGAATTGTCCCCCCAATACCAGAATGGTATTGGGGGGACAATTCCATGATCCTAGACATGTTACATGGTCATGTTCGGAGTTACCATTGTGACGCTACATATAGGTAGTGACCTATATGTAGTGCACACGTGTAATGGTGTCCCCACACTCACAAAGTCCGGGGAATTTGCCCTGAACAATGTGGGGGAACCTTGGCTAGTGCCAGGGTGCCACACACTAAGTAACTTGGCACCTAACCTTCACCAAGTTAGGATTGGACATATAGGTGACTTATAAGTTTCTTATGTGCAGTGAAAATGGCTGTGAAATAATGTGGACATTATTTCACTCAGGCTGCAGTGGCAGTCCTGTGTAAGAATTGTCTGAGCTCCCTATGGATGGCAAAAGAAATGCTGCAGCCCATAGGGATCTCCTGTAATCCCAATACCCTGGGTACCTAGGTACCATATACGAGGGAATTATAAGGGTGTTCCAGTGTGCCAATGAGAATTGGTAAAATTGGTCACTAGCCTGCAGTGAAATTTTAAAGCAAAAAGAGAGCATAAACACTGAGGTTCTGGTAAGCAGAGCCTCAGTGATACAGTTAGGCACCACACACGGAACACATATAGGCCACAAACTTATGAGCACTGGGGTCCTAGCTAGCAGGATCCCAGTGACACATATCAAACACACTGACAACATAGGGTTTTCACTATGAGCACTGGGCCCTGGCTAGCAGGATCCAAGTGAGACAGTAAAAACACCCTGACATACACTCACAAACAGGCCAAAAGTGGGGGTAACAAGGCTAGAAAGAGGCTACCTTCCTACATAACCCCCCCAAACGAAGGACAATAAGGCTAACCTTGGCCAGTTGAGCCTTTATTGTCTAAGTGGTAATAAGTGGAGAGTAGCTCTGCAATAGATTGGTTACTCCCTTTATCATCCACTATATGGTTACTTCCCTGTGGGGATGCAAACCACCCTGTTTGAAGTTTGTTAGCTAGCCAACAATGTGAAATTATATTCTCAGAGTTCCTATTAGTATGTTTTAGTTTAGAGCAGTGGGAATTGTTCACTGGACCTATATCAAATGATGAGAATGCCAGACAGGGATGCTGTCTCAGTAAAGCCATAGCTGGGCAAAAACTTTGTCCATATGGCTGTAAGAGAGAACAGGGATGCTGTTTCTTTTGAGTTGGAGCAGGGCAGGGATGCTGTCCTATGAGCTCCACACTAGGGCAGGGCTGCTGTCCTAAGTGTTGTGAGGCAGGGCTGCTGCACTAAAGTTTCTCTGGGAGGGTTGGAGGGATGCTCCATGTCAACTAAAATGGTGCACTTTTTCTCACCAATATTAGATATCCCACAGAGAGGTACTTCTACCTCAGGGAGTTCAGCTGTGCTAGCTGATGGTTCCCTTGGTACAGGTGCCACCCCAGGAGAGGTTTCTCCCTCCACAGGAATTGTATCCTGAATGGCAGGGTGGGTAGGGAATACTTTGATGCCCTTTCTACCTGTTGTTGGAGAAGGATCTTGAGTTTTCAGGCCTTTTTCTCTCCTTTGCTTTTTCATTTCAGCTGAAATGAGAGGAAGCAATTCCTCAGGGATACCTAGCATGGCTGCATGGGTATTAAACTCTACCTAAGCCCAACCTGAGCCCTCTAGGTCATTACCTAAGAGACAGTCTACAGGTAAGCTAGGTGATACTACCACCTGCTTAGGGCCAGTAACTCCACCCCAACTAAACTGGATTATAGCTAAGGGAAGAAACTTAGGGCCTCATTATGACCCTGGCGGTACAGAACCGCCAGGGCCAACGGGGGCGGGAGCACCGCCGACAGGCCGGCGGTGCTCCCTTGGGCATTCCGACCGCGGCGGTAACGCCGCGGTCGGACCGGGACAACTGGCGGTCTCCCGCCAGTTTCCCGCTGCCCAAATGAATCCTCCAAGGCGGCGAATCATGTTGCGCCGCCTTGGGGATTCTGACACCCCCTACCGCCATCCTGTTCCTGGCGGTTCGCCCGCCAGGAACAGGATGGCGGTAGGGGGTGTCGCGGGGCCCCTGGGGGCCCCTGCAGTCCCATGCCAATGGCATGGGCACTGCAGGGGCCCCCGTAAGAGGGCCCCGCTAGTATTTCACTGTCTGCATAGCAGACAGTGAAATACGCGACGGGTGCAGTAGCACCCGTCGCACCTTCCCACTCCGCCGGCTCGATTACGAGCCAGCTTCATGGTGGGAACGTCGTTTTCCCCTGGGCTGGCGGGCGGCCTTTCGGCGGCCGCCCGTCAGCCCAGGGGAAAAGTCAAAATACCCGCCGCGGTCTTGCGACCGCGGTACGGTATTTTGACGGCGGGACTTTGGCGGGCGGCCTCCGCCGCCCGCCAAGGTCCGAATGAGGGCCTTAGTGGAGTTATGGACATCAATAATCTTGTACTGTTGTCCAATGATGTGTTGTTCAGGAGACACTGGGTTTTCAGTCACCAAAGTAATACTGGCACCTGTGTCCCTGTAGGCCTGAGCCTCAACACCATTTATTGAAACTGTCTGCCTGTACTTATCCATTGTAAGGGGACAAGCAGCCAGTGTGGCAAGGCCAATGCCACCAGGTGTGACAGAACTGTCTTGGGACTGACTACCTCAGTTTCTATGATGGACCCATAAGTGAACCCAACTACACCCTTACTTTGACTGTTGCCAGCAGTCCCACTCCTATTACCACTACTGCTAGGGGCACTAGAGTTTGATGTATCAGTGGTGGTAGGCTCAGGGGATTTACCTGGGCAGGAATTACCCCCTGGCCTGTGGCCTTTATTTTTACACACATAGCACCAAGGCTTTTTAATGTGTGTGGGTTGTGAAGATGAGCAACGCGTTGATTTATCCCCACCCCCTGAAGAGTATTTAGGATTTGAAGAAGGATCTTTAGTTTTACCTTTATTCCCAGGCTTATCCTGAGATTTCTCACCATCTTTCTTCTTGCCATCCTTGTCACCCCCTGTATGAACTTTTCTGTTAACTCTTGTTCTGACCCATTTGTCTGCCTTCTTTCCCAATTCTTGGGGAGAGGTCAGATATGAGCCTACCAAGTACTGGTGCAACAAATCAGACACACAATTATTAAGAATATGCTCTCTCAGGATCAGATTATACAGGCTTTCATAGTCAGGCCTTCCTGAACAGGGCCTTCAATCATGGTAACTCCGAACATGACCATGTAACATGTCTAGGATCATGGAATTATCCCCCCAATACCATTTTGGTATTGGGGGGACAATTCCATGCATCCCCGGGTCTCTAGCACAGAACCCGGGTACTGCCAAACTGCTTTTCCTGGGTTTCCACTGCAGCTGCCAACCCCTCAGACAGGTTTCTGCTCCCCTGGGGTCTGGGTAGCCCAGTCCCAGGAAGGCAGAACAAAGGATTTCCTCTGAGAGAGGGTGTTACACCCTCTCCCTTTGGAAATAGGTGTGAAGGGTTGAGGAGGAGCAGCCTCCCCCAGCCTCTGGAAATGCTTTTATGGGCACAGATGGTGCCCATCTCTGCATAAGCCAGTCTACACCTGAGGACCTGTAAAGGAAGGAGACCAAGTCCAAGAGTCACGAAAGTGTCCAGGGGGGCAGGAGCCCACTAAACCCCGGATGAAGGTGCAAAAGGGCTGCCTCCGGGTGGAAGAAGCCAAAGATTCTGCAACAACAAAAAGGGCTAGGAACTGTTCCTTTGGATGGAAGATGTCCCAAGGCATGCTGGAGGTTGCAGAAGTGTTTCCAGGCAGAAATACGGCAAACAAGCCTTGCTAGCTGCAAGAGTCGTGGTTAAGGACTTTGGGTGCTGCTGGGGACCAGGAAGGACCAGGATGTCACCCCTTGGAGGAGGAGTTGGAGGGGGTGCTCAGCAACTCAGTGAGCCCCTGCAGAAGCAGACAGCATCCGTAGAAGTACCGGAACAGGCACTTAGAAGATCTGAGGACAATGGTCAACTCAGAGTCACAAAGGAGGGTCCCACGAGGTCAGAGTCCAACTCAGCAAGTTGGGCAGTGCAGGACAGAGTGCTGGGGACCCAGGCTACGGTGTGCACAAAGGAATACTTGGAAAAGTGCACAGAATCTGGATCAGCAGCAGATCACGCAATACACAGGATTACTGTCTGGCGTGGGGATGCAAGGACTTACCTCCACCAAATTTGAACAGAAGGGCCACTGCACTGAGTGACACACTTGAAACCAGCTCTTGTGTTCCAGGGACCATGCTCGTCAGGATGAGAGGGGACCCAGAGGACCGGTGATGCAGTAATTTGGTGCCTGCGTTGACAGGGGGAAGATTCTGTCAACCCACGGGAGATTTCTTCTTGGCTTCCAGTGCAGGGTGAAGGCAGACAGCCCTCAGAGCATGCACCACCAGGAAACAGTTGAGAAAGCCGGCAGGATGAGGCGCTACAATGTTGCTGGTAGTCGTCTTGCTACTTTGTTGCGGTTTTGCAGGTGTCCTGGAGCAGTCAGCGGTTGATCCTTGGCAGAAGTTGAAGAGGGAAGTGCAGAGGAACTCTGGTGAGCTCTTGCATTCGTTATCTGAGGAATAGCCCAGAGGAGAGACCCTAAATAGCCAGAAAAGGAGGTTTGGCTACTGAAAGAGGTAAGCACCCATCAGGGGGGTCTCTGACGTCACCTGCTGGCACTGGCCACTCAGAGCTGTCTATTGTGCCCCAACACCTCTGAATCCAAGATGGCAGAGGTCTGGGACACACTGGAGGAGCTCTGGGCACCTCCCCTGGGAGGTGCAGGTCAGGGGAGTGGTCACTCCCCTTTCCTTTGTCCAGTTTTGCACCAGAGCACGGCTGGGGGATCCCTGAACCGGTGTAGACTGGCTTATGCACAGCTGGGCACCATCTGTGCCCATCAAAGCATTTCCAGAGGCTGGGGGAGGCTACTCCTCCCCAGCCCTTCACACCTATTTCCAAAGGGAGAGGGTTTAACACCCTCTCTCAGAGGAAATCCTTTGTTCTGCCTTCCTGGGACTGGGCTGCCCAGACCCCAAGGGGGTAGAAACCTGTCTGAGGGGTTGGCAGCAGCAGCAGCTGCAGTGGAAACCCCAGAAAGGCAGCTTGGCAGTAGCCGGGTTCTGTGCTAGAGACCCGGGATGCATGGAATTGTCCCCCCCAATACCAGAATGGTATTGGGGTGACAATTCCATGATCCTAGACATGTTACATGGCCTTGTTCAGAGTTACCGTTGTGATGCTACATATAGGTAGTGACCTATATGTAGTGCACACGTGTAATGGTGTCCCCGCACTCACAAAGTGCCGAGCATTTGCCCTGAACAATGTGGGGGGCACCTTGGCTAGTGTCAGGGTGCCCACACACTAATTAACTTGGCACCTAACCTTCACCAAGTGAGGGTTGGACATATAGGTGACTTATAAGTTACTTATGTGCAGTGAAAATGGATGTGAAATAGTGTGGACGTTATTTCACTCAGGCTGCAGTGGCAGTCCTGTGTAAGAATTGTCTGAGCTCCCTATGGATGGCAAAAGAAATGCTGCAGCCCATAGGATCTCCTGGAATCCCAATACCCTGGGTACCTAGGTACCATATACAAGGGAATTATAAGGGTGTTCCAGTGTGCCAGTGTGCCAATGAGAATTGGTCAAATTGGTCACTAGCCTACAGTGACAATTTTAAAGCAAAAAGAGCACTGGACCCTGGCTAAAAACACCCTGGGTAAAAACACCCTGACATACACTCACAAACAGACCAAAAGTGGGGGTAACAAGGCTAGAAAGAGGCTACCTTCCTACACTAAGCACACCAACCATCAGATGCATGGCATGTTGTTGGCTTTTTTCCTTCAATCATAATTGCCTGTATTCATATCTATATGCCAGCACCATGTTCCTCCTCCGGTCTGGATCCTTTGCTAGAGGAAATCAGGTTTTATTAAGAAACCTCTGGTGACGTGAATCTGTACACACTTGGAGAAATAACTAATAAGCATACCGAGACTCCTGAACTCACTGGGTATCTTTTTTACTGTAACTAATGGCCTCA
Organism: Pleurodeles waltl; assembly: GCF_031143425.1. NCBI lineage: Eukaryota > Metazoa > Chordata > Amphibia > Caudata > Salamandridae > Pleurodeles > Pleurodeles waltl. Next base: position 999,262,133 of record NC_090446.1, read on the forward strand.
ACTATTTTCACAATGGGAATTAGTGACCCGTCGTAACAGCAAATCATTTCATAAACTAGATTACTTGTTCTCTTCACCTTACAGCCTTGAGAAAGCCCCAGGTTTTCAACCATGTAAGGGGTGAAACACATGTCTGCTGTCTCTCTCAACTTTTACATTAAAGGAATTTTGGAAGAACAATATGACTACGATCATGCTTTGAATATTCTTGAACATCTGAACTGTTCAAATTGCTTCTAAACGTTTTGTCCAAGAACAATATGAACATCTAAATTTGGGTGATCTCACCTACTTTTTCATAGTACCAGCAGGCACATTAATCTGCTATGCTAATGGGAGCCACAGAATAGCTCTGTCCATATTATTAACTCAGGATTAGTGGACCAGGCACCAAGAAGGAAAAGGCTCAATGGATGTAACTGAACAAGAATGTTTTTTAATCAATTAATATCATACAAATATATGCAGACCACATGTAAACCTGATGCTACTCTTGTATGCCAATCAACGCAGTCAATCTATGAGCTAGGCTTAACAAATGAACCACTCACCCAACAATTCTTAGTTTACTTAAGTGTCTTGTATCATATGCACATGTTGCTTTACAGCACTCAGAAGCTGCTGTGCAGTGACATGGTGGCAGCTAGTCATGTCAGGAGACTCTAGGTGCACTGCGTAGCCCATTAATCACCAGTGCTGGTCTTCAATGCATTTTGTTGACTCTATTTGATGGCTGTGTGATCATTTTGTTTACTGAATTTTTGCAAGGGGTTCTGCAACCTGCTCCCGCTGTACCTGCTGCGAATAGGACAGGTGCTGGCTTAGTGAGAGTGAGTTAATCCATACAGCTCGGCAATCATATCTTGTGGCATTTCCAACGTTCTGAAATACCCAATTTGATAACCGAGTAGTCCGAAGCCTTGGATATCTGAACCGGGGGTTGAGCAGCGACTAACGCAGTGCTTTATTTTACCCAAAGTTTGGCATCCTCTGTGATTTCACATTCAGTACCAGTGGGTAGTGGGTCTCAGTTAAATGCGACTCGTCAAAGTGTGAACAAGAGAGGCATACAAATGGTTGATACAGAAATTCACAGTTTCTCCAACAAATTTGATCAATTCTGGGTGTAGCCCAGGGCCGGCTCTAGGGCGGTGTGACAGGTGCCACCGCACTGGGTGCTGTCTTTTGCAAGTATATAACAGTTTTAAAAGCCCCTACTGCAGCATTCCAGGCCTCCAGCAATTTTCAGACAATAATAAAAATGTCAAGATAACTGTGGTGATTAATATTCTGCCTGGAGAGAGTTTGGAGTTTTCTCTATTGGAAGTTTTAATATAGCACAGGAGGTTAAAATGCCTCCTGCAAAGAACATGTACCATGCAGATCACAAAGTGCATTTAAAGCAAAAAGGTTAGTCGGTTACTGCTTTTGTCAAAGATGTCCTTTCGTTACTTACAGTTTATAAGTTAAAATCCTAATATAGAACAGTAAGCTATTAACTGTTATCAAATAACTGCTTGCATTTTACAACGTATAGATTAGAGCTTTATTATTTGTTTCTCTACTCTTTATTTATAATAATGTTGCTAAGAGAGTTCAATTGGGTATAAATCAAGTATTATTATTATAATAAATTGAACCCCCAAACATGGTGTTACATTTTAAATTCTGAGTTTGTGCTTCTCCAGATCAAGCACTCTTAAACTATACAGCCAACCAGTTAGGATGATATGTGACTCCTACATCTTATAGTCCTCTTTCTTATGTAACATGTCTTATACACTGATTTACACACTTATGATTGATCATCTCTGTGTAGTGTGGGTGCGATGTCAAGAGCTCTGACACCCTCCATTGGAATGAGTGGTGCTACAAAACTAATTAAATGCATCTGAGAGAGAGTGATTTTGGAAACTTGAGGGGCACTGTTAAAGGGTGGTAGTGAGGTAATCTGTGGCAGAGGTGGTCATTGGGGGGCACCAACGAACATTGTCGCAGAGGGCACCTCCAGGGCAAAGGCCAGCTCTGGTGTAGCCACTTTGTAATTCTCTACATTTCGTGCCTAAAACTAGATTAATTTATTCCTGAAGAATGTCCTATCAGTCCTAATGGAAAAGTTAGCCAGCAATCAATAGTACAAGTACAAAGTTGGTCAAAGGCGTGTCCACTAAAAGCTTCTTAAAAATAATAATGCAGTCCTTTTCCTGTCAACTTGCATGTCATGACCCACTGTTACCCAACCACACCCCAGCATGGTATGCTGGACTCCTCCACTGTATTTATATCCCAAATGTATTAAATTATCTACATTGGACCTTCACTCTTTAGTTGCACATGGCAGCTCTTCATTTCCCTTTGACCCGGTCTTTTAAATGGGTCGGTACTGAGTACCGTCACTTGATAATTTTCTCATTTGAGTACCGGAACTTCTCCTCTGCTGAACAGAGTACCAGTATTCATAGGGTGGGTTCAGTGGAGTTGGTATGTCCAGCAGGTGTGCTCAACTGCTACTGATGAGGTTGGCATACTAGAACGTTTATGCGAGCCACTCTAACAGCCAAGGGCGAGTGCAGCTCAATAGACTGTAATTGGGTGACACATCTTAACTGCTGCTCTCCCTCTGTAGATGCCCCCACCAATCCGGTCATTAGTGCTGACAAAATGTGTGAAGTAAATTGCATCTTCTGCAGGCAATAATGATAGAGAAAGTGTGTCTGCTGAAGAAAATGCATCAAAACTGTATCCCTTGTAGACTCAACAGTGTAGGTGCCTGGTACTTTTTCTACTAACAGGGCCTGCTACCTCGGAAGAGGGTCTGTAGTGCAGAACAGACCAGCGCCAGCAGTAAGCTAGGACTTCAGCTCAATTCAGGAATTATCAGGGCGTGGAGGTGCATGAGATGGGCTGGCCAGGTGGGCTGTAATCAGCCTTTGCAGAGTGAGAGCCCTGGGAGATTCACAGAAGCGGCCCAGCTATGTCTGGGTGCAGCTTGTGGAACCCTAGCGAGACCCTCTCATGTCCCACCTGGGGGCTCCCAAGAATGTTCTCCACTCCCAAGACATTAGGACCTTCATTGGACAGAATCCACCAATGTCACCGTAGTATCTTTGAAACTCTGAATCTCTGAGCAGAGAGCTCTCACCCTCTATGTGTATAAGCAACAGTTTTTTTTACATCTTCGGGAGTAGCATCATATATTACCAGCAATCTTCACTGGTGCCGACCCCCGCCGTGAATCGTCTAAGCAACTAATTTAGCAGGCAAGAGTAATGTGATCTGGCAAGTCCCAGGGGGCCCCACATGGGAGAAAAAAAAGGCTACCAAAAAGAGCGAGGCAAAGTTTTCCGGCGAACATATCCGTAACATATTCAGGCATCCTGACAAACAAAGGAAAACAGCTCATGGAAGAGCTGGAAAATTACATTGAAGTGCCACCAGCAAAAAAAGAGGGGTACAAAAGAACAGACATTCTAACGATCCGGCACCAAAGGCCGCAGGACTCAACAGAGACATCTAGAGGGGAGAACTTCGAGCATGACCAAATTGGGGCTGTTTCCCTCAGACCCAAAATCATCAAACAGCAAGAGCCCAAGCAGTCAGACCCTACCCACAATCAAAAAGCACAATTCCCCCCTACATCTGGGAGCAGGAAGGCTGAAACTGATAGCGCCGATCTCTCCATTTTCTCTTTGGACTTCAGCTGTTGGGAGAACCCATCCCCAAGCCCACAAGCAAGGAACGATTCAGGACAGCTGGATCTCTCTGGCCCTCACAACCACCCCCTAATAGATCTCCTCAACATGGACTCCTTTGCAGAAGATGCCATCACCTTGCAGGAGAAGAAAGGCTCACCCCTTCCACTCCAGCTTGACTGAAAGGATGAAGAGGAAATGACAAACACTGCAGTTACCTTAAGCCCCTTCCAGGACTACACACAAAATTCTTGATTCCAAACAGAGGTACCAGCCAGCATGTGGGGCTCACTTCTATCGACACTAGACGTTATGTCAGTGGCAATAAAGCATCAGGCCGATAAACAAGACATCCAAGTTGATTTACTTAACCCCTTCTGTGCCCAGGACGTAATGGTTACGTCCTGAGGCACAGTGCTGCTGTGCCCAGGACGTAACCATTACGTCCTGTGCACAGAGCCCAGGGGTTCCCCCCCACCCCCCCAAGTCAGGGATGGAAGGGGAAGCCCTTCCCCTCCCACCCCCGACCCCCCCAACCCCCCCTGTGACGTCAGCGCGCGAGCGCGCGCTGATTAGTCACAGGGTCTCCCCCATCGCGCTGGAAGCAGAGCTTCCAGCGCGATTGAAAAAGAAATGCTTTTGCATTTCTTTTTCAATCCCATGGGGGAGGCCCCGAGAGGCTTCAAAGGGAAGGAAATGTATTTCCTTCCCTTTGAAGTCTCTCACAGGTTTCAAAAGCCGGATTGCTTGCAATCCGGCTTTTGAAACCCCACTAGACACCAGGGATTTTTTTTTTTTCCCTTGAAATTGGCAAAAGGGAGCGACCCCTTGGGCAAGGGTCGCTCCCAGGGGGGCATTTTTTTAGGAAGGCCTTTTCTGCCCCCCCTGGGGGAAGATTGGCCTATTATTAGGCCGATCTGCCCCCAGGGGTGGCAGAAACCTCTAGGCACCAGGGACCTTTTTTTTTTTTTTGTGATGATTTCTTTTTTTTTAGGTGGGGAGCGATCCCTTAGGCAAGGGTCGCTCCCCTACGGGGCAATATATATTTAGGCCATTTCTGCCCCCCTTGGGGGCAGATTGGCCTATTTTGATAAGGCCAATCTGCCCCCAAGGGGGGCAGAAACCATTAGACACCAGGGAGTTTGTTTTTGCGCGCGTATGTCATGCAACAAAGCGACCCCTTTGGCAAGGGTCGCTCCCAGGGGGGGCAATTTTTTGGGAAGGCCGTTTCTGCCCCCCCTGGGGACAGATCGGCCTATTATTAGGCCGATCTGCCCCCAGGGGGGGCAGAAACCTCTAGGCACCAGGGATCTTTTTTTTTTGTTTTTCTTTTTGTTATGTTTTCTTTTTTTTTTAGGTGGGGAGCGACCCCTTAGGCAAGGGTCGCTCCCCTAGGGTGCAAATTATATTTAGGCCATTTCTGCCCCCCTTGGGGGCAGATTGGCCTATTTTGATGAGGCCAATCTGCCCCCAAGGGGGGCAGAAACCATTAGACACCAGGGAGTTGTTTTTTTTTGCGTGAATTTCACGCAAGGGGAGCGACCCCTTAGGCAAGGGTCGCTCCCTGGGGGGGGTGCGGGGGGGATTATTTTAGGCCATTTCTGCCCCCCTGGGGGGGGGTAGATCAGCCTATTTTGATTCGGCTGATCTGCCCCCAAGGGGGGCAGAAACCACTAGGCACCAGGGATTTTTTTTTTTTCTGTTTTACAGATGGGGAGCGACCCCCTTGGACAAGGGTCGCTCCCCTGGAGGGGCAAAATGTATTTAGGCCATTTCTGCCCGCTTTGGGGGCAGATCGGCCGATTTTAGGTCAATCTGCCCCCAAGGGGGGCAGAAACCACTAGGCATCTTTTTTTTGCGCCGTCACACAAGGAGAGCGACCTTGTAGTCAAGGGTCGCTCCCCGGGGGGGGGGGTAGGGGTGGGGGGGGCAAAATTATTTTAGGCCATCTCTGCCCCCCTGGGTTTTGGTATTAGGCCGGTCTACCCCCAGGGGGGGCAGAAACCTCTAGGCGCCAGGGCAAATTTTTTTTATTGGTTTGGTGTTTTTTTTAGAGAAGGGGAGCGACCCATCAGGCAAGGGTCGCTCCCCTGTGGGGCAAATTGTGTTTAGCCCATTTCTGCCCCCCCTTGGGGGCAGATTGGTCGATTTTAGGTCAATCTGCCCCAAGGGGGCAGAAACCACTAGGCACCGGGGATTTGTTTTTTGGCGCCAATGTCACGCAGGGGGAGCGACCCCGTAGGCAATGGTCGCTCCGGGGGGGGGGTGGGGGTTCAGGGGGCAAATTTATTTTAGGCCATTTCTGCCCCCCCTGGGGGAGGATCGGCCTATTATTAGGCCGATCTGCCCCCAGCGGAGGCAGAAACCTCTTGTTGCCAGGGCAAAAAAAAATGTGTGTTTTTTTTTTGTTTGTTTGGTTTTTTTTAGAGATGGGGAGCCGACCCATCGGCCTATTATTAGGCCGATCTGCCCCCAGGGGGGGCAGAAACCTCTTGTTGCCAGGGCAAATTATTTTTTTGTGTTTTTGTTTTTGTTTGTTTGGGTTTTTTTAGAGATGGGGAGCGACCCATCAGGCAAGGGTCGCTCCCCTGGGGGGTAAATTGTGTTTAGACCATTTCTGCCCCCCTTGGGGGCAGATTGGTAGATTTTAGGTCAATCTGCCCCAAGGGGGCAGAAACCACTAGGCACCGGGGATTTGTTTTTTGGCGCCAATGTCACGCAGGGGGAGCGACCCCGTAGGCAAGGGTCCCTCCGGGGGGGGGGGGGAGTGGGTGTTCGGGGGCAAATTTATTTTAGGCCATTTCTGCCCCCCCTGGGGGCAGATCGGCCTATTATTAGGCCGATCTGCCCCCAGGGGGGGCAGAAACCTCTTGTTGCCAGGGCAAATTTTTTTTGTGTGTTTTTTTTTTTGTTTGTTTGGTTTTTTTTAGAGATGGGCAGCGACCCATCAGGCAAGGGTCGCTCCCCTGGGGGGCAAATTGTGTTTAGACCATTTCTACCCCCCTTGGGGGCAGATTGGTAGATTTTAGGTCAATCTGCCCCAAGGGGGCAGAAACCACTAGGCACCGGGGATTTGTTTTTTGGCGCCAATGTCACGCAGGGGGAGCGACCCCATAGGCAAGGGTCGCTCCGGGGGCGGGGGGTGGATGTTCGGGGAGCAAATTTATTTTAGGCCATTTCTGCCCCCCCTGGGGGCAGATCGGCCTATTATTAGGCCGATCTGCCACCAGGGGGGGGCAGAAACCTCTAGGCGCCAGGGCAAATTTTTTTGGGGTGTTTTTTTTTTTTGTATGTTTGTTTTTTTAGAGATGGGGAGCGACCCATCAGGCAAGGGTCGCTCCCCTGGGGGGCAAACTGTGTTTAGACCATTTCTGCCCCCCTTGGGGGCAGATTGGTAGATTTTAGGTCAATCTGCCCCAAGGGGGCAGAAACCACTAGGCACCGGGAATTTGTTTTTTGGCGCCAATGTCACGCAGGGGTAGCGACCCCGTAGGCAAGGGTCGCACCTGGGCAGGGGGGGTTTGGGGGGGTGGGGGGTCAAATTTATTTTAGGGCATTTCCCCCTCCCCCCCCCCCGGGGCCGGCTGAGCTAGAAGCCAAAATCCACAGGTAGGCACTTTGCAAAAAAAAACTCTGTTTTCTGTGAAAAAATATGTTGTGTTTTGGGCCATTTCCTTTTGTGGGCGCTAGGCCTACCCACACAAGTGAGGTACCATTTTTATGGAGAGACTTAGGGGAACGCTGGGTGGAAGGAAATTTGTGGCTCCTCTCAGATTCCAGAACTTTCTGTCACCGAAATGAGAGGAAAAAGTGTTTTTTAGCCAGATTTTGATGTTTGCAAAGAATTCTGGGTAACAGAACCTGGTCAGAGCCCCGCAAATCACCCCATTTTGGATTCCCCTAGGTCTCTAGTTTTCAAAAATGCGCTGGTTTGCTAGGTTTCCCCAGGTGCCGGCTGAGCTAGAGGCCAAAATCCACACGTAGGCACTGTTTTCTATGAAAAAATGTGATGTGTCCACGTTGTGTTTTGGGCCATTTCCTGTCGCGAGCGCTAGGCCTACCCACACAAGTGAGGTATCATTTTTATCGGGAGACGTGGGGGAACGCTGGGTGGAAGGAAATTTGTGGCTCCTCTCAGATTGTAGAACTTTCTGCCACAGAAATGTGAGGAACATGTGTTTTTTTAGCCAAATTTTGAGGTTTGCAAAGGATTCTGGGTAACAGAACCTGGTCCGAGCCACACAAGTCACCCCATCTTGGATTCCCCTAGGTCTCTAGTTTTCAGAAATGCACAGGTTCGGTAGGTTTCCCTAGGTGGCGGCTGAGCTACAGGCCAAAATCTACAGGTAGGCACTTTGCTAAAAACAGGTCTGTTTTCTGTGATGTGTCCACGTTGCGCTTTGGGGTGTTTCCTGTCGCCGGCGCTAGGCCTACCCACGCAAGTGAGGTATCATTTTTATCGGGAGACTTGGGGGAACGCTGGGTGGAAGGAAATTTGTAGCTCCTCTCAGATTCCAGAACTTTCTGCCACAAAAATGTGAGGGACATGTGTTTTTTTAGCCAAATTTTGAGGTTTGCAAAGGATTCTGGGTAACAGAACCTGGTCCGAGCTCCGTAAGTCACCCCTCCTTGGATTCCCCTAGGTCTCTAGTTTTCAGAAATGCACAGGTTTGGTAGGTTTCCCTAGGTGCCGGCTGAGCTAGAGGCCAAAATCTACAGGTAGGCACTTCGCAAAAAACACCTCTGTTTTTTTCCAAAATTTAGGATGTGTCCACGTTGCGCTTTGGGGTGTTTCCTGTCACTGGCGCTAGGCCTACCCACGCAAGTGAGGTATCATTTTTATCGGGAGACTTGGGGGAACGCTGGGTGGAAGGAAATTTGTAGCTCCTCTCAGATTCCAGAACTTTCTGCCACAGAAATGTGAGGGACATGTGTTTTTTTAGCCAAATTTTGAGGTTTGCAAAGGATTCTGGGTAACAGAACCTGGTCCGAGCCCCGCAAGTCACCCCTCCTTGGATTCCCCTACGTCTCTAGTTTTCAGAAATGCACAGGTTTGGTAGGTTTCCCTAGGTGCCGGCTGAGCTAGAGGCCAAAATCTACAGGTAGGCACTTCGCAAAAAACACCTCTGTTTTTTTCCAAAATTTAGGATGTGTCCACGTTGCGCTTTGGGGTGTTTCCTGTTGCCGGCGCTAGGCCTACCCACGCAAGTGAGGTGTCATTTTTATCGGGAGACTTGGGGGAACGCTGGGTGGAAGGAAATTTGTAGCTCCTCTCAGATTCCAGAACTTTCTGCCACAGAAATGTGAGGGACATGTGTTTTTTTAGCCAAATTTTGAGGTTTGCAAAGGATTCTGGGTAACAGAACCTGGTCCGAGCCCCGCAAGTCACCCCTCCTTGGATTCCCCTAGGTCTCTAGTTTTCAGAAATGCACAGGTTTGGTAGGTTTCCCTAGGTGCCGGCTGAGCTAGAGGCCAAAATCTACAGGTAGGCACTTCGCAAAAAACACCTCTGTTTTTTTCCAAAATTTAGGAAGTGTCCACGTTGCGCTTTGGGGTGTTTCCTGTCGCCGGCGCTAGGCCTACCCACGCAAGTGAGGTATCATTTTTATCGGGAGACTTGGGGGAACGCTGGGTGGAAGGAAATTTGTAGCTCCTCTCAGATTCCAGAACTTTCTGCCACAAAAATGTGAGGGACATGTGTTTTTTTAGCCAAATTTTGAGGTTTGCAAAGGATTCTGGGTAACAGAACCTTGTCCGAGCCCCGCAAGTCACCCCTCCTTGGATTCCCCTAGGTCTCTAGTTTTCAGAAATGCACATGTTTGGTAGGTTTCCCTAGGTGCCGGCTGAGCTAGAGGCCAAAATCTACAGGTAGGCACTTCGCAAAAAACACCTCTGTTTTTTTCAAAAATTTAGGATGTGTCCACGTTGCGCTTTGGGGTGTTTCCTGTCGCCGGCGCTAGGCCTACCCGCGCAAGTGAGGTATCATTTTTATCGGGAGACTTGGGGGAACGCTGAGTGGAAGGAAATTTGTAGCTCCTCTCAGATTCCAGAACTTTCTGCCACAGAAATGTGAGGGACATGTGTTTTTTTAGCCAAATTTTGAGGTTTGCAAAGGATTCTGGGTAACAGAACCTGGTCCGAGCCCCGCAAGTCACCCCTCCTTGGATTCCCCTAAGTCTCTAGTTTTCAGAAATGCACAGGTTTGGTAGGTTTCCCTAGGTGCCGGCTGAGCTAGAGGCCAAAATCTACAGGTAGGCACTTCGCAAAAAACACCTCTGTTTTTTCCCAAAATTTAGGATGTGTCCACGTTGCGCTTTGGGGTGTTTCCTGTCGCCGGCGCTAGGCCTACCCACGCAAGTGAGGTATCATTTTTATCGGGAGACTTGGGGGAACGCTGGGTGGAAGGAAATTTGTAGCTCCTCTCAGATTCCAGAACTTTCTGCCACAGAAATGTGAGGGACATGTGTTTTTTTAACCAAATTTTGAGGTTTGCAAAGGATTCTGGGTAACAGAACCTGGTCCGAGCCCCGCAAGTCACCCCTCCTTGGATTCCCCTAGGTCTCTAGTTTTCAGAAATGCACAGGTTTGGTAGGTTTCCCTAGGTGCCGGCTAAGCTAGAGGCCAAATCTACAGGTAGGCACTTCGCAAAAAACACCTCTGTTTTTTTCCAAAATTTAGGATGTGTCCACGTTGCGCTTTGGGGTGTTTCCTGTCTCCGGCGCTAGGCCTACCCACGCAAGTGAGGTATCATTTTTATCGGGAGACTTGGGGGAACGCTGGGTGGAAGGAAATTTGTAGCTCCTCTCAGATTCCAGAACTTTCTGCCACAAAAATGTGAGGGACATGTGTTTTTTTAGCCAAATTTTGAGGTTTGCAAAGGATTCTGGGTAATGGAACCTGGTCCGAGCCCCGTAAGTCACCCCTCCTTGGATTCCCCTAGGTCTCTAGTTTTCAGAAATGCACAGGTTTGGTAGGTTTCCCTAGGTGCCGGCTGAGCTAGAGGCCAAAATCTACAGGTAGGCACTTCGCAAAAAAACACCTCTGTTTTTTTCCAAAATTTAGGATGTGTCCACGTTGCGCTTTGGGGTGTTTCCTGTCGCCGGCGCTAGGCCTACCCACGCAAGTGAGGTATCATTTTTATCGGGAGACGTGGGGGAACGCTGGGTGGAAGGAAATTTGTAGCTCCTCTCAGATTCCAGAACTTTCTGCCACAGAAATGTGAGGGACATGTGTTTTTTTAGCCAAATTTTGAGGTTTGCAAAGGATTCTGGGTAACAGAACCTGGTCCGAGCCCCGCAAGTCACCCCTCCTTGGATTCCCCTAGGTCTCTAGTTTTCAGAAATGCACAGGTTTGGTAGGTTTCCCTAGGTGCCGGCTGAGCTAGAGGCCAAAATCTACAGGTAGGCACTTCGCAAAAAACACCTCTGTTATTTTCCAAAATTTAGGATGTGTCCACGTTGCGCTTTGGGGTGTTTCCTGTCGCCGGCGCTAGGCCTACAAACGCAAGTGAGGTGTCATTTTTATCGGGAGACTTGGGGGAACGCTGGGTGGAAGGAAATTTGTAGCTCCTCTCAGATTCCAGAACTTTCTGCCACAGAAATGTGAGGGACATGTGTTTTTTTAGCCAAATTTTGAGGTTTGCAAAGGATTCTGGGTAACAGAACCTGGTCCGAGCCCCGCAAGTCACCCCTCCTTGGATTCCCCTATGTCTCTAGTTTTCAGAAATGCACAGGTTTGGTAGGTTTCCCTAGGTGCCGGCTGAGCTAGAGGCCAAAATCTACAGGTAGGCACTTCGCAAAAAACACCTCTGTTTTTTTCCAAAATTTAGGATGTGTCCACGTTGCGCTTTGGGGTGTTTCCTGTCGCCGGCGCTAGGCCTACCCACGCAAGTGAGGTATCATTTTTATCGGGAGACTTGGGGGAACGCTGGGTGGAAGGAAATTTGTAGCGCCTCTCAGATTCCAGAACTTTCTGCCACAAAAATGTGAGGGACATGTGTTTTTTTAGCCAAATTTTGAGGTTTGCAAAGGATTCTGGGTAACAGAACCTGGTCCGAGCCCCGCAAGTCACCCCTCCTTGGATTCCCCTAGGTCTCTAGTTTTCAGAAATGCACAGGTTTGGTAGGTTTCCCTAGGTGCCGGCTGAGCTAGAGGCCAAAATCTACAGGTAGGCACTTCGCAAAAAACACCTCTGTTTTTTTCAAAAATTTAGGATGTGTCCACGTTGCGCTTTGGGGTGTTTCCTGTCGCCGGCGCTAGGCCTACCCACGCAAGTGAGGTGTCATTTTTATCGGGAGACTTGGGGGAACGCTGGTTGGAAGGAAATTTGTAGCTCCTCTCAGATTCCAGAACTTTCTGCCACAGAAATGTGAGGGACATGTGTTTTTTTAGCCAAATTTTGAGGTTTGCAAAGGATTCTGGGTAACAGAACCTGGTCCGAGCCCCGCAAGTCACCCCTCCTTGGATTCCCCTAGGTCTCTAGTTTTCAGAAATGCACAGGTTTGGTAGGTTTCCCTAGGTGCTGGCTGAGCTAGAGGCCAAAATCTACAGGTAGGCACTTCGCAAAAAACACCTCTGTTTTTTCCCAAAATTTAGGATGTGTCCACGTTGCGCTTTGGGGTGTTTCCTGTCACCGGCACTAGGCCTACCCACGCAAGTGAGGTATCATTTTTATTGGGAGACTTGGGGGAACGCTGGGTGGAAGGAAATTTGTAGCTCCTCTCAGATTCCAGAACTTTCTGCCACAGAAATGTGAGGGACATGTGTTTTTTTAGCCAAATTTTGAGGTTTGCAAAGGAATCTGGGTAACAGAACCTGGTCCGAGCCCCGCAAGTCACCCCTCCTTGGATTCTCCTAGGTCTCTAGTTTTCAGAAATGCACAGGTTTGGTAGGTTTCCCTAGGTGCCGGCTAAGCTAGAGGTCAAAATCTACAGGTAGGCACTTCGCAAAAAACACCTCTGTTTTTTTCCAAAATTTAGGATGTGTCCACGTTGCGCTTTGGGGTGTTTCCTGTCTCCGGCTCTAGGCCTACCCACGCAAGTGAGGTATCATTTTTATCGGGAGACTTGGGGGAACGCTGGGTGGAAGGAAATTTGTAGCTCCTCTCAGATTCCAGAACTTTCTGCCACAAAAATGTGAGGGACATGTGTTTTTTTAGCCAAATTTTGAGGTTTGCAAAGGATTCTGGGTAATAGAACCAGGTCCGAGCCCCGCAAGTCACCCCTCCTTGGATTCCCCTAGGTCTCTAGTTTTCAGAAATGCACAGGTTTGGTAGGTTTCCCTAGGTGCCGGCTGAGCTAGAGGCCAAAATCTACAGGTAGGCACTTCGCAAAAAACACCTCTGTTTTTTTCCAAAATTTAGGATGTGTCCACGTTGCGCTTTGGGGTGTATCCTGTCGCCGGCCCTAGGCCTACCCACGCAAGTGAGGTATCATTTTTATCGGGAGACGTGGGGGAACGCTGGGTGGAAGGAAATTTGTAGCTCCTCTCAGATTCCAGAACTTTCTGCCACAGAAATGTGAGGGACATGTGTTTTTTTAGCCAAATTTTGAGGTTTGCAAAGGATTCTGGGTAACAGAACCTGGTCCGAGCCCCGCAAGTCACCCCTCCTTGGATTCCCCTAGGTCTCTAGTTTTCAGAAATGCACAGGTTTGGTAGGTTTCCCTAGGTGCCGGCTGAGCTAGAGGCCAAAATCTACAGGTAGGCACTTCGCAAAAAACACCTCTGTTTTTTTCCAAAATTTAGGATGTGTCCACGTTGCGCTTTGGGGTGTTTCCTGTCGCCGGCGCTAGGCCTACCCACGCAAGTGAGGTGTCATTTTTATCGGGAGACTTGGGGGAACGCTGGGTGGAAGGAAATTTGTAGCTCCTCTCAGATTCCAGAACTTTCTGCCACAGAAATGTGAGGGACATGTGTTTTCTTAGCCAAATTTTGAGGTTTGCAAAGGATTCTGGGTAACAGAACCTGGTCCGAGCCCCGCAAGTCACCCCTCCTTAGATTCCCCTAGGTATCTAGTTTTCAGAAATGCACAGGTTTGGTAGGTTTCCCTAGGTGCCGGCTGAGCTAGAGGCCAAAATCTACAGGTAGGCACTTCGCAAAAAACACCTCGGTTTTTTTCCAAAATTTAGGATGTGTCCACGTTGCGCTTTGGGGTGTTTCCTGTCGCCGGCACTAGGCTTACCCACGCAAGTGAGGTATCATTTTTATCGGGAGACTTGGGGGAACGCTGGGCGGGAGGAAATTTGTAGCTCCTCTCAGATTCCAGAACTTTCTGCCACAAAAATGTGAGGGACATGTGTTTTTTTAGCCACATTTTGAGGTTTGCAAAGGATTCTGGGTAACAGAACCTGGTCCGAGCCCCGCAAGTCACCCCTCCTTGGATTCCCCTAGGTCTCTAGTTTTCAGAAATGCACAGGTTTGGTAGGTTTCCCTAGGTGCCGGCTGAGCTAGAGGCCAAAATCTACAGGTAGGCACTTCGCAAAAAACACCTCTGTTTTTTTCCAAAATTTAGGATGTGTCCACGTTGCGCTTTGGGGTGTTTCCTGTCGCCGGCGCTAGGCCTACCCACGCAAGTGAGGTATCATTTTTATCGGGAGACTTGGGGGAACGCTGGGTGGAAGGAAATTTGTAGCTCCTCTCAGATTCCAGAACTTGCTGCCACAGAAATGTGAGGAACATGTGTTTTTTTAGCCAAATTTTGAGGTTTGCAAAGGATTCTGGGTAACAGAACCTGGTCCGAGCCCCGCAAGTCACCCCTCCTTGGATTCCCCTAGGTCTCTAGTTTTCAGAAATGCACAGGTTTGGTAGGTTTCCATAGGTGCCGGCTGAGCTAGAGGCCAAAATCTACAGGTAGGCACTTCGCAAAAAACACCTCTGTTTTCTTCCAAAAATTTGGATGTGTCCACGTTGCGCTTTGGGGCGTTTCCTGTCGCGGGCGCTAGGCCTACCCACACAAGTGAGGTATCTTTTTTATCGGGAGACTTGGGGGAACATAGATTAGCAAAACAAGTGTTATTGCCCCTTGTCTTTCCCTACATTTTTTCCTTCCAAATATAGGAGAGTGTGTAAAAAAGACATCTATTTGAGAAATGCCCTGTAATTCACATGCTAGTTTGGTCACCCCGGAATTCAGATATGTGCAAATAACCACTGCTCCTCAACACCTTATCTTGTGCCCTTTTTGGAAATACAAAGGTTTTCTTGATAGCAATTTTTTACTCTTTATATTTCAGCAAATGAATTGCTTTATACCCGGTATAGATTGAAAACGCACGTCAGGGTGCAGTTCATTTATTGGCTCTGGGTTCCTTGGGTTCTTGATGAACCTACAAGCCCTATATATCCCCGCAACCAGAGGAGTCCAGCAGACGTAACGGTATATTGCTTTCGATAATCTGACATTGCAGGGAAAAGTTACAGAGTAAAACGTAGAGAAACATTTATGTTTTTTTCACCTCAATTTCAATATTTTTCTTTTTCAGTTGTTATTTTCTGTAGGAAACCCTTGTAGGATCTACACAAATGACCCCTTGCTGAATTCAGAATTTTGTCTACTTTTCAGAAATGTTTAGGTTTCTGGGATCCAGCATTGGTTTCATGCCCATTTCTGTCACTGACTGGAAGGAGGCTGAAAGCACAAAAAACTGCAAAAATGGGGTATGCCCCAGTAAAATGCCAAAATTGTGTTGAAAAAATGGGTTTTCTGATTCAAGTCTGCCTGTTCCTGAAAGCTGGGAAGCTGCTGAGTTTAGCACCGCAAACCCTTTGTTGATGCCATTTTCAGGGGACAAACCACAAGCCTTTTTCTGCAGCCACTTTTTCCAATTTTTTTGAAAAAAACGAAATTTTCACTGTATTTTGGCCAATTTCTTGGCCTCCTTCAAGGGAACCCACAAAGTCTGGGTACCTCTAGAATCCCTAGGATGTTGTAAAAAAAGGACGCAAATTTGGCTTGGTTAGCTTATGTGGACAAAAAGTTATGAGGGCCTAAGCGCGAACTGCCCCAAATAGGCAAAAAAAGGCCCGGCACTGGAGGGGGAAAAGGCCTGGCAGCGAAGGGGTTAACATTATTGCCGAGTATATTGTGGGTATTGACTCAAAGTTACAAACCCTCAACGACCTAATTCACCGAGCCCAAAAGCACACTTACGTGAAGTATGCTGTTTGTAATTCCACCACCACAGGGGATAAGCCGGATGTCATCTCTTCTGTCCTCAATGAAATACTGTTGAAAGGCAGGGCCCAGGCAGTAAATACAAGGAAAAGGTTTTGGCTCTTAGAATCAGAAGAATGAGGAGAAAAAAACGTGATCATGAAAACATCACTAAGGGAACCATCATTGCCAATTTCCCTGCAAAAAAGAGGGCATGTATAGCCCAGAAGGCCATTGATCCCTCTACAAGAAGAGGCTTGTAATGTCGCGGAAACCTCACGAGTTCAGGCAATACCATAGCAATGGAAGGGAACACCTTTCATAGCGCCCCACAAAGTCTGGTGCCCCCAAAGAACAAAAGGGAAAAGAAGAAGCAAGGAAAAGCATGGCAAAAAATAAAGTACTTCCCAGCAGAAAAATATATTGAAACTCTACACAACGAAAACAGCTGTCCTCGCCAAACACCAGTAAAGAGATCCTGGTTCCATCCACATCTTCAGACCTTAAGCAGGTTTCAACAGGAGAGAAATGGCCCAATCCAAGTTTAAGCTCTCAAAGACTAATTCCTTCTCCTGCAGACGAGGGTCGGAGAAGTCAGAAACAAAGAACCATCTTTGGACAACTCATAAAGGGAAATAGCAAAGAGGGGAAAGAGGCAATCTTGATCAGTAAGCTGGGTACTACAAAGTAAGTTCCCACAGAAAATACACAGGTGCGTATTTCCAGAACAATTGAGTCTTGTAACTCATCAGGATACTTAACTCAAAACAACAAAGTGGAGGCCACAGACCAAAGAGGGAAAGAGTGGAGCATGTCTAGCATCAGTGTGCAGTCAAATTATTTGCCTCAACACTGCCAAGAAGTAGGATTTGAGGGGCCCGACTAAACCAACGAAGTGAAAAGAAATAAAAGGTTCTGCGGGTGGCTAAGCTTCCAGGGGTGTATAAACTGCTCCTCATTCCACATTACAAATTAGAGGGAAGTTTCAATACTCTCAACAGAGGAAACATTTTTAAATTGTCAGGAGAAATAAGAAAACGTTCCTATTTGTCGTTGGCATATCTAATCTCCATTGAATTTAAACCTCATCCCTTAAGGAGCGATCAAGACCTCACAGTAACTACATGGACTACGCAGGCCTAGTACCTCAACTAGTCTCCCATTCTGATATCTTTGACTTATGGGGCATTGAGCTGCAACATGTAAAATTTTCTTGATACCCAGGTCCGCTGCAGGCCCATAAGACCCGTAATAAATCAGTACTAAGAGGGGTGACAGGAGCTGAATCAAATCTAGTGGATATGGAAAACTATTGGTCGTGAAGCAAGCTGGCAAGACAGGCATAGGCCAAATCTACAGGGGCCTTAAAGAGCATCAGCCCCCTAAATCACAAAAAAACGCTCCTGACAACATTGAAAAGCCTAGGGACTCAGGGTTTAGTGAGGCTGTATGTTAACATCTGATCATGGAATGTCCATGGAATCGCGTCAACACTACAAGACCCAGGACAGCGGTCCTTCCTCCAGGAACAGGACATTATTTTAATTCAGGAAACCTGGAGTCCATGGCCGATTTCGGTGTCCAGGTACGCAGTCATGCATATTCCAGTGAGGAGCTCCTGTAAATTCGGCCATGCAAATATTGGGTCTGGCAACCTTGATTTCTATGACACTTATAGGACATAAAGTCACAGTCGACACTGGGTCAAGTTGGATCCAGGCAACCAAGCTTACAATCGGTGTGACCCAAAGTAATCAAACAGAACTAATTCTTATAAATGTTTACATCAACCCAAACAAGTACATAAAGGGAGCAATGTGGAAGCGATGGGTGAATTAATCAAGATCTTACAAAGGCAGCATAATGAGACCATATTCATCATTACCGGTGATTTCAATCTTAATCTGCTGCCCACAAATGGGGGAAATGCAAATAATCAAGCTGCAAGAGCACATAGGAAACACCTGGAAAATGTAGGCCTAACATTGTTAAATGGGAACTGTAAGAAGGACACCCCAGCACCCATAAATTTTGCAAGTGGCAAAACTTGCTCTATTATTGATTATACTTTGATATACAACTCTGCGATTCCCCTGGTGCATAATTTTCAAATCAAATGCAGAGGTGAGAGTGATCACTTCCCACAAACATTGGAACTGGTATCCAAAGTTGAGCTGCTGCAAACCTCGAGCAGCTTAATCGCACCCCCTTCTGTGCCCAACCTCAAAAGAATAAAATGGTGTCAGCAAGGAATAGCTGCTGTGATGGATGAGGTGTATCGCAGGGCAGGGTCCCTAGAGCTGAGAACAAACCTAGCTGCCTTGCAAGAAAAAGAACCCACTTTTAAAGGCGATTGGAACGAGGATTGGGCTGAGTTACTTCGCTGTCTGCTCTCAAAATTTCCAGCCACCTCTAATTCAACAATTCAGTGACAGGCTTTGATGCAAAGAGGGGTCGAGACCATCAGCCCTGGTTTAACAAGGCCTTGCACACTCAGGAATTACAAATTGTTCAACAGTCAAGGAAACTGGTAAAATCAGCCCTCTGGTTTGAGGGAGGAGACAAACTCACCCTGCGGGCCATGAAAAAAGTACTGCATTGACTGTTGGGCCGCACAGAAAGGTTTTCAAGAAACCTCATGGTCAAAATTACTCTGGGCAAGTAAAACACCAAACAGTAAGTGCTTCTGGGAATTGGTGAACGAGCTGGCGCTTGGCAAAAACAGACACCATAGCTTTGGGATTCACTCAACTTCTTGGGAGAGTCATATCTTCACCTTGAATGGTTTAACAGATGGTGGAAAAACACCAGTTAAGTCTTCATCTCAGTTGCTGGAGACCCAGCCACACCTAGGAAACAACCAGCTCCAAAGTTCCCAAGAAGTAGGGAAGCTCTTTGGCCACATTGGTGAGGGCAGATGTCGATAAAGTCTGGGAGCCAGACCAATTAGCTGGCCTGATTAGGAAAAAAAAGTCAGAAGGGACCGCAGGAACGAACAACCTCCCAAATGCAATTTTTAAAGGAGATCCAATTTTTAAAGGGCACAGTACTTTTCACCACTTTTTAACACCATTACTCACGCTAAACGGATCCCAGAGTCGGGGAGAGACGGCATCATGCACACAATTTAGAAAAGTGGAAATTCGGCTCTGTCTTCAAACTACAGGCTAATTGCTCTAATCGATATGGAAGCCAAACTGTGTGCATCCTGTCTGTTACAGCACCTCCAAACCTGGGCAGATGAAAATAAGCTACTCCTGAGATTCCAAATAGGTTTCAGGGCAGGTATGGGAACAACAACAAATTTGATAGCTCTTTCCCTTATTGTAGAAAAGGCAAGCCATAGGAAGTTGAGCCTCTATGCCTCAATGATAAATCTTAAGTCCACTTTCAACCGGGTTCCCAGGGAAAGAATTTTGGTCCAAACTGGCCAAATGGGGAATCCCAAAAAATCTGTTAAGGGCCATTATAGATCTTTATATGGACACCTGGGTTCAGGTTAAAATTGGAGATGGCACCAGACTAACAAAAAGGATACCTGCAAACAATCAGTTTAAAGCAAGGCTATGTCTTGGCTCTAATCCTGTTTAATTTATATCTGCTCAAGAAAAGGTTGGACTGTCCTAATCTGTCTCACCCTCCTAAAAGTCATGCCAGCTCAGTTGCTTTATGCCATTTCCTACGGGATTGAAGTATTACAGGGCCGGGAGATCCTTTTATTAAACACTAGCCAAGTTAAAGTGTATAAGGCTGTTCTTCACATTCCGAAAAGTCCCTCCCTGGCCCAGGTTAGGCTGGAGTTGGGCCTAAAAAAATCAGATCTTTCAGTGTAAGGGAGTTTCCTTAAAGCATCTTGGAGGCTACGGATCGTGGAGAATACCTGCATAAATTATTCCTGCTGGCATGAAGTGCAGGCGCAACAAATCAGTAATAGAAAAGGAACTTGGGGAAGCTACCTAAACCAAGTTATCCAAGGCTTGGGCATGGATGAAGCATGGAAGTGTAGCATGGGGAAGTCTGCATTTAACAAGTTAGTTAACATCTCTGTCCACTCCCTATCGCTTATCAAAGACAAAGCCTCACTGTCCAAAACATGGCACACTTGGGCAGTTCAAGGGTCTTACTCGACTTTGCCCCCACAAGGATACCTTGCAGAACACTTTTCTATCCACATAAAACATCAGTTCTTGTTATATTGTATGGGGTTCTTTGACACAAAAGATGCTCGCCCCTCTTGGAAAAAACAGTATCCTGACCAAAGTTCATGTGGCTATAATCGAGAAACATTGTTGCACGCCCTCTGTACCTGCCCATCTCTAAACCCGGAAAGAAGAAATCTGTTAAAAAAGCATTTTTTGTCTCACAATGTCCGCTCTTGCAGATTGGCTGTAATAAATTGTCTTAAGGGCGAGTTGATTCCATTTTGTTGCAGGAGGGTGACGTTTTTACAGCTGTTTCATAAGAAGCAGGCAATGGTTGATGCCGGGTAATTGTTGAGTAGCAGTAACCAGTATGAAAAGTGCCCCGGTTGGTGATTCATAAATGATAGACCACGTTTAAGGCAACATCACCTCTTCATTGAATCATTTTTTTTTTATGTGCTCATGTTTTTGCATATGATTGTTTATTATTTTTTCTTCCTTTTAATAGGGTGGAATATGAAGGTGTATCAATTTCTATTCCCTCAGTACGTGTTTTAAGGTCTTAACTTTTTGACTTTTGTAGCTGGATTCATTAGTCCAAGACTGGCATTTTAGTATGTACCATATTGCAATGTTTTTTATTAATCGAGCAATAAAGATTATCTATCTGTGAAGTCTTGTGTAGGGGTGTTTCAAAAGACCTGACGGTCCTTCTCCTGTAATATATGCATAGTCCAGTCCTTTCTTGGGAGAGGAAAGGCATTTAAGACAGGGCAAAAGATGAGCACCATGAGGAATGATGGAAAAGGAGCGGGGTAACAGTGTTGGGAATATTGAAAAGGAGAATAGAGAGACATGGAAATGGAGAAAGCTGTCGACAGGAAGGAGAGAAATGAGAAACTGGGGAATGAGTTGAAGGTGTAAGGCAGAAGACAGGAGGGGAGAGGGATAGAAAAGGACAAGAGAGAAAGGCAACTAAGGAAAAGATCAACGGTTATAGAATAGCGATAAGGGAAAAGAGAAGAAACAAAGGCAAAACAATAGAGAAATGGAAAGGAGAGAGGAGAGAGACAAAGAGAAAGAGAAAGGGAAAGAAGGAAGTGGTACGAGAGAAAAGGGGAAAATAAAGAGGTGTAGGAATTAGTGGAGAGAAATATGTAGTGGAGTTAAAGGACCAAAAAAAAACAGGAAAAGGCCTTGGAGAAAAAAGAGTGGAATGGGAAAGACATAACGGGAAGGGGACAGAAATCATGTATCTTATTATAAAACGAGATGAAGAGGAGGACCGAGAAAGAAGATTCATTAAATGCCTGTCTCCTCGCTCTGCCCGTAGACCTGCCCCTTGGCCCCATATCCACTCCACAGCTCAGTAAAGTGAGTGCCTGCTCTTATTTTTTATCCATTTGAAGCACTGTTTAGACCTTTCATCATATAGGCTGTTCTCTTCTTGACCGGGAAGAGGCCTTTTCAGTTGAGACCTGTGTTCAGCTGGTCAACAGGAAACTCTTCTGTGGACAGAGCGGCCATGGGCTATTGTTGGAAGAGAGCGAGCGGTAGCCGTGGGCTTCTGGACATCACCTGGCTGCAGGAGCAGAAACTTGGCTGCGTCGTCACAGGGAAAGAAAATTAGAGCAAGACCCTGGGAAAGCCAGACCCGCAGCGTGGAACACCTCACCATGGATGATTCAAAACAGGAACTGTTCTCAAGAAAGCAGCTGTACAGACAGTGTAATATTAGAATGTGCCTTGTAGCTAAATTAAGAAAACGTGGCTAAAAATGCTATTTTTCCTAAGGAACGTTAGCCAGACAACCCGCCTTTAAAGCGAGACATAAAGCAGCGATCTGGATGTTGTAAAACTCTGGGACAGGTTTACAAACACCAAATAAGATAGAAGGGGTGAGAAATTGCTTGTAAAATATGCAATGTTGATGGCTTTTGCGCCCAGTGGTGAAGTGGCTGGTGGGGAACTGGGGGGTTTCCAGAGAGGCTGGTGCCTATCTGAGGCAGAACCAGTCACTTATGGGGATAAGAGATGGAGTGCATTGTACTACAATTGAGCCCGCCGTGCAACTCAACTACATAACTGTTATCTCCCACAGCATATGTCAAACCCACCACAGGCAAATGTTCTGCATGTCGATCTACACATGTGTGTATGCATGTGTGCACTTCTGAAGCGCAGAGTAGCATAATGATGTCCACAGCATGGGAATGGATATCAGGGAGTGTGAAGGAAGTGTAGCTTGCTTAAAAGTTGGAGAAGCGTCCTAGAGGTGAATGAAGGCTAGTTACTTGTGGACAAGATGTTCCTTGACGGGGTGGGTCTTCAGCTCCTTTTAGAAATAGGAACGAGAAGGAGCTTTTCAGACCTGTGTTGGGTTGTAGTTACAGATCATTGGGGCACAGCAGGAGAAAGCTTGACACCCAGGCCCAGATTTATTGATCCTTTACATTGTCCTTGTATTGTTGAATGTGAGACAATGCAGCCCAACGGATTAAGTATGATTAATAAAGTCATGCAAGGGACAATTGGCTCCACCTTGCGTGACTTCGTAAAAGAAAAGCTCAGTGGCTTCCACGTCATTGCATTATATTTCGTAGTGGTAGATGTTTCATAGACAGAGCATGGGCATGCCCATGCACCCACCTATGGAATTTGGAGCAATCCCAGATTTACTGAAATCAGTAAGCCTGGGATTGCACCCAAATTGTACTCCACAATTGTGGAACGAGGAGAAATAAGAAGAAATTGCTTCTTAGGATTGTTTTTGTGCAGTAAGGCACCCTTTTATTCACAAAAATAGTTCTGTGCATAACTCAGGCAGCCTTTCACAAGTGGTGCACAAGTGGTGCACAAGTGTCTGTGTTGGTGCTAGGCAGCCTCATGTGCACCAGTGCAGGTAGAGAGCTGAAGAGTGTCATATCTGTGTGCATATTGCACTGTTCAGCTCTCTCCTGTTCACGAAATGCAGTGTTGCAACTTTGCTTCCTGCTCTGTGTTGGAGGAACCTTTAGTAAATGTGCCCCCTGGTCTTCTCCTTATACTTCCCATTCCTTATCCTATTGATTTCAACGCTGACGGTGTTGAGAATACCACCAAAGATTTCATTTTGCTTTTAAGGTAAGGTAGTGCGTCATTGGTCACAGTCTTGAAAGTGCCACAAAAAACACTAACTATGATGCATGTGGTCAGAGCAATGGAAATCATGAATTCAGCTGAGAACTTGAAACTAGGTAGAATGTTCAGTGTTGCACCACGATGTTCAATGGAGATGCAAGCTGCAGCAAACATTCCTCGGGCAAACATTCCTTGGTAACATTTAACGTTTATTTGATTCCTTCCAAATGGAGTCCTGTTTGGGCAACAAAGACAAATGAGTAAGAAATGGCTCCCACATGACTCTCATTGTTTAAAGAGACAGACACCACAACAGCATCCTGGTCAAATGTAGAATGGGAAGATGTCAGGAATACTGTGGCTCAAATATTTTTTCCGTATCATTTACTTCTTTATTGGTCTCTGTCACTTTCAATCGGATATAAAAAACTTTTCTATGCTCCTGTCCCTCCCAAACCTTTCTAGCATACTGTCAGATCTAAAAAAAAATGCAAAAATGCTTTCGTTTGCGAGCCACAAAAGAAACGAGTGCGCCTTTGCTCATTTTTAATTTAACTCAATATATTCACATAGTACAAAAAAAATGACAGACTTATTACTTTTGACAAAATATAAAGAATCCCCAAAGAAGAGGCTCTTCAAAGAGTAAGACAACATTGCCCACTAAGGATCCCATTTGAGATGTGTTCCCATGGCTTTCATGTGAGTAATGTGTGTCAGGAGGGAATTTAACCTGGTGAGAGTAGTAGGCATAGGGGCTGGTGGATCAGAAGGGTAAACTAGGCACTCCAAAGAGAGCCTGATTCATGACTAACATGGATGTGGTTTGGGGTGTAGTGTCAGATGGCAGATTTCTAAACACATTAGACAAGTGATATTAGTCATACCTTTGCGTATTTATAGAATAACCTGTAGGGAGCTTGGAGTGGCTTCCCAAAGGATTTATCACAAACATAGAGCCAAATGTTCCATTTGTAAACACAATTAGGATTGCAACATTTGTCAAAGCCGAGTCGGTTTTAAAAATGTATTTTACAGGATGGACCTAAACAATTGCCTCCTCCCTGCTGCTGCTCATTAACTTTCAAAGACCTGGGGTCTCGGAGGAGCAAAAAGGGTACATTTTGCAAATTGCCTTTCAAGCAAATAGCATACCTGTTAGGGGTAGTCTGTGTGGGGGGCTTTGACAGTCTGAAATATTTGGGTCTGTTGCTAATGAGGTGTCAAGTAGGCCACCGGGTATGAGGAACCAGGAAAGATTAGACCCCCACCCAGGGTCTCCTTCCCAGCGGTGGAGGGACACCCTTGTCCTCAGGGTCAGTTTAGCAGAGAGTTCACAAATCAGACAGAGTCACCAACTGGAAGAATGAAGAGAAGTTTATTACATGAATTATAGCTCGAGCTAATACAGAGTCCCAGGATAGTCAAGTGACTATCCTACGGAGGCTGCCCCTTCACTCTGGGGCACCCAACCTTATATACACACAAAACTGCTTAGTCACAGGACAACTCCACCCCTATCGTATTCAAGGTCCTCTGCGGCCTTCAGAATATTTCAGGGATACACGTGTGGTGGGAGAAGGTACAGATGCAGCTGGCAGGAGGTGGCAACGGCCTGTACAAACTTGTTCTGGCCGTTACTGATTAAGCACGACAATTCTCAGAACTGTAATTGGAAAAAGTAATATGGCAGCGATAAGCAGATTGCAGCCCAAGGCTGCGAGCACAAGATCAATCATCAAAGTTCAGGAGGTTTGTCGAGCACATGGCAACATGATAAAGATAAACAGATGCCTAGCCGCTATGGTGTATGATTAACTTTATGTACATTTTCTCAATCCCTCCTTTTGCCATTGTGAGGCAAGTTTGAACGTCATTCAGTGTCTATGTTAATGGACATAAGGTCTTTTATCTCCTGCTCAAGGGACAGCATAGCCGTGTGTTGAGGAGGGTGAACAGGCCAGGGGCAAAGGATGCCATACAGCAACCGCACAAAGCAGGTAGGCACTGTACACAAAGACAACAGGTGAGGAATACAGCAGCAAGCACAAAAAGGAATATTAGTATCTTCCAGCCCCATTGGGAAATCAAGCCCCAAAACCAGTCGGTCAAGGACCATGTTCCTTCGTCTTGGTGTATTGTGGAAGCTATCATATGCAACCTTTGATCAAAGTACACACTCCACCACGGTCTTCCAAGATAATGTCAAGAGCCATTCTGTTTTGAAGAGTAACAAGGCGGTCAGCAGCAAGCTCTGCAGTGATGTTACTCAGAGCTCCTGCTGTTTCATTTATTGTTGCTTCCACGTGTGAGATGTCTGATATCCCTTCTGTTCATCATAGGGCCCCAAAATGGAAGGATTCCTTTACAGTAGTCCAATGCTTCTTGTGCTGAGGTATCTTCTGCAGATATTACCCCTCTCCGAGTCCTGTGGTGTTGAGGGCCAGCTGTGTAATTTGGTGGTAATAACCAAGCAATGTAACACGTGCCGGTCCAGGTGGGTACCAAGGAGGTGTAGGCATTATTACCACAAACAAAATACGAGTTTCGTGATGGTATCATGGTAGGCCAATTAGTTCCATTCAATATTACTGTAGCATTACAGTTACTGGCACCTACACTTCTATTACCACTTTTCTGAAAACACAGTGGAGCCTTGACCTGTGTTACAAAAAATCTTCGGCCAATCCGGGGTGTGGTATTAAAGGATAAAAAATATATGTCAGTGGACCTATTTCGTCGGTCAGCATATTCTGACTTTTCTTCCTTTGTTCCATAAACTCTCGTTCCAGTGGGCCAGCATAACTGGTATAGGTGGGTGACCAATAGTCCGGAATTAGTACCATCCATTGAGGTAGCCCAAATGGCTGATAGTTCATACCAGGCGCTGCAGGAGCCATCAAAAGAAAAAGGGAATGCAATATATGGCAACCTTCTTTGCACGGAACTCGGTAGCCAGCCACATATCCAACAATTTGTTCTATTTACAGCCAGCTGATGTAGATGTAACATAGATATGAAGGTATTGTTTTCATATTCCTTACGTCGTCCTTCCTCATGGGGTGGTAAGTAAACATGGCTGTGTTCTGGAGGCAGTGGCGTAGTTGGTGAGACCTCTGAGTCAGAATCATGTATTACCCACCCAATGCAAGACAGAAGTACCAAAAATAGTATTGTTATGGTGAGACAAGCGATACGTGGGCCTAATAGTCTTTTTAAATTACTTATTTTCTTCTTTTTCCTCTTGTCTTTTTGTATAACATCCATTTCTCTTTATTTGCTTGTCCCACTAGCAGTTCAGCCCAACCTAGGTGCTGCCTGTGACTGGTGGTTGCTTCACTGTGGGGTGATTCCAGCAGTCCTATTGACACACTCTGGTCCGCCCCGACAGTCAAAATCACGGCCCTGCAGCTATCGTCAGACTTAATACAGGGGACAAGCAATCAGTTCATTGTTCTTTTTCTTATTTTCGTGGGCGGAAATCGTATCTTGTGGACTGTGGTATGGTATGGTCAGGAAACAATTGTTCAGTGTGACCAAAATCTGAGGGAACCTCCTGCAGCGCACTGTCGTTCTGTTTTTTATCACTCCGCGTAGTGTTGCTGAAATGGTCCTCAGTCGTCGGGTGGTCACCACTTTTTATTTCATCAGAGGGTACGAGTAGGGGTACTTTCTTACAGTGGGATGCATGTATCCAATTCTTAGCTCCCTCGACTTTAACTGCTGTTCGAGTAGCAAGGAGGACTTGTCGCGGACCTTTCCATCGAGGTTCGAGACTCTTTTTCCGCTTGAAATTCTTTGTGAGGACCCAGTCTCCAGGTAGTATCTTGTGGCCTGGATCAGTGGATACAGATGGGAGTGCTTCACGCACCTGTTGGTCAATAGAACGCAAAGAATTAGTGAGTTCATTTAAATAGTCCATCAAAACAGGATGTTCTAGTTCTGCGTACTTGTGATGTCGAGGGACCCCCCAGACATTTGCTGGCCTACCCATCACTATTTCATGGGGTGACAACCCTGATCTAGAGTGAGGCGTCATCCTGACAGACATTAAAGCCAGGGGCAACGTGTCCGGCCACCGTATACCGCGTTCTGCGCATATTTTTGACATCTTCAATTTAAGTGTTCCATTATATTTTTCAACGAGTCCTGCTGACTGGGGGTGGTTAGCTGCATGAAACTTCTGGCGGAGTCCCAACCCTTCACACACCCTTTTCATTACCTGCCCTACAAAATGACTGCCATTATCTGACCAGACACCCCTTGGGACCCCAAACCGTGGGAAGAACTCCTTCAGAAGTACCTTTGCGGTGGTAAGGGTAGTGTTATCTTTAGTAGGGTAAGCTTCTACCCACTTACTAAACATACAGACCACAACTAGGACATATTTCAAGTTGTTACACCTTTCCATCTCAATATAATCCATTTGTAGTACTTCAAAGGGATACGTTGGTGGGGAAAAATGCCCAGCGGGGACTGAGGCACCCTTCCCTATGTTATGTTGTAAACAAATCATGCAGGATTGAACCAGTTGGTCAGCTACTCTTCTGATATTTTTATTAGACCAAACCGGATCAAGCAAATCACAAATGCTTTTCGCACTAACGTGTGCAGGACCATGGGCCATAGTCACTACTGGCAGAACGAATGCATCGGGTAACATCCATCTTTCCCTCTGTGACAGATCTGTCCAGCACAGCGTATTTTCATCTAACTTGGCCTTCCCTTCTTCCCATTCCTTTCTCTCCTGTTCAGTTGCCTCATCCTGTATCTTCCTGACACTCTCTACCGTGTTCCCAAATATTTCATGGGGATGAACCTTCTCTGTACTATCTACCACATACATGTGTCCTGTCTTTGCATACGCTGTATCTTTTGCTGTCTGATCGGCTAGGGCGTTGCCCTGTCCAGTTTCATCTGTCACCTTTTTGTGTGCACTACACTTCATGATAGCCATTGTTTTGGGCAACGCCAGGGCAGAAAGTAAGTTAGTTATAAGGGTCCCATGTTGAATACGTGTCCCATGTGAAGTGAGGAATCCTCGTTCTGCCCACAAGCGACCAAAATTGTGTGCTACGCCAAATGCATACTGACTGTCTGTGTAAACATTCACATTAAGGTGGTCATTCTGACCCTGGCGGTCTTTGACCGCCAGGGCGGAGGACCGCGGGAGCACCGCCGACAGGCCGGCGGTGCTCCAATGGGGATTCCGACCGCGACGGTAAAGCCGCGGTCGGACCGGCACCACTGGCGGGGTCCCGCCAGTGTACCGCCGCCCCATTGAATCCTCCGCGGCGGCGCAGCTTGCTGCACCGCCGCGGGGATTCCGACCCCCCCTACCGCCATCCAGATCCCGGCGGTCGGACCGCCGGGATCCGGATGGCGGTAGGGGGGGTCGCGGGGCCCCTGGGGGCCCCTGCAGTGCCCATGCCACTGGCATGGGCATTGCAGGGGCCCCCGTAAGAGGGCCCCTACATGTATTTCACTGTCTGCTGCGCAGACAGTGAAATACGCGACGGGTGCAACTGCACCCGTCGCACAGCTTCCACTCCGCCGGCTCGATTCCGAGCCGGCTTCATCGTGGAAGCCTCTTTCCCGCTGGGCTGGCGGGCGGTCTGAAGGCGACCGCCCGCCAGCCCAGCGGGAAAGTCAGAATTACCGCCGCGGTCTTTCGACCGCGGAACGGTAATCTGACGGCGGGACTTTGGCGGGCGGCCTCCGCCGCCCGCCAAGGTCAGAATGAGGGCCTAAGTCCTTTACTTAACTCACAGGCTCTTGTAAGAGCTATTAATTCTGCGGCCTGAGCAGAGTTATGTGGTATTCTAGCTGTTTCAACTACAGTGGTAGCTGTTGTAACTGCATAGGCTGCAGAGGTAGTGCCATCGGGTAGCTTGATGCATGAGCCATCTACGTATAATATGCCATCAGGGTCTTTCAGTGGAGTGTCCTGTAAGTCCACTCTCCCTTTTGTTTCATTCTCCGTCCGGAGAATGCAGTCATGTATGTCATCATAAGAATCTTCAGTTTTTTCAGTAATTGGCAATAAAGTGGCAGGATTGAGCGTGTTGCACCTTTTTAATGTTATATGACTAGCTAAAAGTGTCAGTTCATAAGTAGTTAATCGTGCAATAGTTAGATGCTCTGTTTTTGTTTTGTTTTGTTTAATAGTGCATCAACAGTGTGTGGGACCAACAGGGTGAGGGGTGAATCCATGACTATCCCAGCCGACTGGCGCACTGCGACCGCTGCAGCGGCTACTGCCCGTAGACAGCTCGGGAGTGCATGGGCCACTGGATCCAGTAGGGCCGAAAAATAAGCACAGGGGCGTTGTTTGCCGCCATGCTCTTGGGTTAACACTGATAGTGAACATCCATTTCTCTCACTCACATATAACTGAAAATCTTTGCGATAATCAGGCATACCCAGTACAGGTGCTGTGCAGAGTGTATTTTTCAATTCATCAAAACCAGACTGAAAATCATCATTCCATTGAATCTTTTCAGGACAATCTTTGTGGGTGAGATGCAAAAATGGTTTTATCAAAAGAGAATAATTAGGAATCCATTGACGACAGAAGGAGGTAATACCTATAAACGCCCTAACGTCTCTCTGTGTCCTTGGAACCGGTATGTCTCGTATAGCTTGCATTCTCTCAGCCGTTAACGTACGTCCCTCCTTAGACAGGAGGTGTCTTAGGTATATAACCTCCTGTCTACAATATTGCAATTTGGAGAGGGAGACCTTATGGTGATGGTGTGCTAAATGTTTCAATAAGGCTACAGTATCTGTTTTAGTGGATGCTATTAAAAGGTCATCCACATATTGAACCAGTGTTGAGGAGCAAGGAAAAACAAGGGCATCTAATTGACCCTTGAGAGCCTGGCTAAAAATGCTAGGCGATTCAGTATAGCCTTGTGGAGCGCGACAGAACCGGAAACTGCGACCACCCAGTGAAAACCCAAAGATGTGTCTACTATCTGGATGAATGGGAATGCTAAAGAATGCATTCTTAAGATCGATAACAGAGAACCAAGTAGCGGAGGCAGGTATCATTGTTAATAATGTCGTAATGTCAGGAACAACAGGGAACTGGGGTATTACAATCTTATTGACCGCCCGTAAATCAATAACAAATCGGAGTCCTGGAGACGCGGTGCCATCAGATAATTTTTGATGAACAGGAAGGACAGGACTGTTACAATCATTACGACGCGTTTCTTCAATGACACACAAATCAATCAACTGGGTCACAATATTTTTGAGTTGTTGTTCAATGTGTTGGGATAATTTGTATTGGGGAAGACGAGGTAATTTGGCATTGGCTTTCAAGCGTATGACATACGGTGGTATGTCCAGACATCCAACATCGTCCTTATGTGTGGCCCATAAAATGTCTGGCAAATCTCGAAGTTCGGGTGGAAGTGGTTTTGACAAAAATTGTGACGGGGAAATATTTGGACCTAGAGTGACATGAACTCCATCCAGAGAGCAATAAATGGTGGCGTACAATTTCTTTAATAAGTCCAAACCCAATAAATTCTCACTACAGGCCGAAGTAAGAATGAGAGGGGAGCTAATGGTGTAAGGACCTATAGCAACATGCAGCGGCTGGGAGACGGGGTTAGCCACCGGAACACCAGAAAAACCCATAGAGACGTTAATATTGCCAGACAGAGGGACCCCTTGGACCTCTTCCTGTTTAACAGAACTTTTGGTGGCCCCAGTATCTACCAAAAAATCATGTGGAGTACTGTCTAATTGTACCTAAACATGAGGGCCATTCTGCCTAACAGGAATAGAAACTGGTCCCACCCCCCTCTGTCGAAGGCTGTCCTAGTCAAAGGAGGACCCCTGACCTTCATACGCATCATAGTCGTCATTAAAATATTGACGATGGGATGAAGCATCAAAATAATTCGGGCGGGGGGTACTGGGGGACCGTGAAGGGGCCTGCTGGCGGGGTCTGTCTGAAGGACCAGCCTACCGCGTGGTCTGTAGTCCTGTTGCGGTGGGGGCATGGGGCGGCCTGTGGAGTTGTCCTTATTGGGGCAGTCATTCTTCCAGTGGCCCTCCTGCTTGCAATAGGTGCACTGATTGTAGGAGAGGGAAGAACGGGGAGGGCGTTGGGACTGCCTTCTGTCATTGGGAGGTCCTTGTGACCTTGATCTGGACTGCTGTTGACGGGACTGAGGGTAGGCCTGCTGAAATAACACCTTTGTTTTCAACTCCTTCGTTTTTTTCTCGTTTTTTTCTTGTTCTTCTATCTCCCTGTTCTCATAATATTGGGCCATTGTCAGTATTTCAGTGGCAGTAGAGACTGGCCACGTACTTTCACACAATTTAAATTTTCCCTTTATGTCTGGTAATAAATTGTCCACAAATTTGTCAACAAAGAGTCTTATACCCCCTTCAGTAGTCATGTCTTGGCCGCTGTAATCAGAAAAGACACCCTCAAACCTTGTATAAAAGTCTGAAACACCCTCGTCCTTTTTCTGTTTACAGGCGGCAAATTTATCCCAATTTATCCTGTGTGGTGCAAGTATGGTCTTCATTAAATCCAAAATATGCAGTGGGAGAGCCAATATAAGTGGGTCTGGTTTCGCTCCCCCAACCCTGTCTCTTTCTGCTGCTTGCAATTGGTCCCCCGTGCCCCCTAGTTCAGCATGGTCGTGCCTCCGTATTTTTGACCATACTTCCTGCGGGACTACTGCTGCCATTAACATGTCAATATCGGACAACGTCATAGTACATGATTCAAGAATTTGTTGCAATTCTTTATAATATCCTGCAGGGTTCTTACGGGGTCAGGTAAGGCGGCTTTTAGGGTATATGTTTCAGATATTTTCCATGGGGTGTGTACCCACATTTGTTGAAAATGCCCTGCGGTAATAACTTGGCCAGCGTCACCCGTCACCGGTTCTCGCCAAACCGGCGGAACCTCTCTCATGGGAAACATGGATGCCCTTATAGAAGGGCTACATGTCCACAGGCGGTCCCTATATACAAGAAGAGTAACAACATAATAATGTAGACCAGAACCAAACGGCAGCCCAGTAGAGGCGCGTTTTCAGAGGTCCACCAGTCCCGGGGGAACTGAGGAACCATCATCCTCATATTCTTGTATTATAATGTTGCACATAAGGGTGGCTGCATGTAACTGAACTAAACTATCCCATTGTTTCATAGTGTGGACAATGTCCCTGACCCCATAGTCATTCCAATTAGTCATCCACCTCCGTGTCATTTCTTCAATGACATCTTCCTCTTGTGAATTAGAGAACAAGTGTCCGCACCGGGTGCGCTTTCGCGGGGTCATGGGGCGGGGGTATGTGTGGTGTCTAAACAGGAGTCAGGGGTGGGCCAAACGGGGGCCAGTCGAGGGGTGGGTACAGTCGGGCGGGGTGTATCCTCTATAGGTCTGGTGACAGGAGGGGTGGTGGTGGGTGGCGGAACACTTGCCTGAGATCCAACCGGGGGTGGCACAATAGGGTCACCTGGTGCAGGTTGAGGATGTAGTGTAGGATATATTGGTGGAGTATATAACGGGGGTTTATCTAACATATCATTTAAAAGGGGGTCTTCCTCTTGTGGCTTATCCACTACTGTCCTGGAAGGGTAACACTTATCAGTTTGTAAGTGAAGCCTTCGGTCATGTTCTAAAATTTTCTGTTGATGTTCAGCTATGTCAGAGTCATATACCTTTTCAGTCACCGTCCTGGTCTTATGTCTCTGTAATTCTTTCTCTGCCTTCCTACGTCTTTGGTCTGCTTCTTTCTGCCAAGTCCGTAGTGAATCAAACATCCCTGGACTACTTTTTGTCACAAACAAACATTCCTGTAAATAGTCTAATTTATCTTTATCAAATGTCCCGTGAATAGGCCATTGTAAATCAGAACTACCTTTGGTTCTTTTTCTCCATATATCAGACCAGATAATCGGACCTATGCCATATTTAACATATATATCATAATTCGGAGTCCCGGCCGGAGGAGCGGGGCATGTTTCCTCCAGGCGGGAGTCCCTACTGCAAAGACAACAACACAATTTCCTGAAACAACTGAACGCTGGCATTCTTCCAGTATATTTTTTTTTAGTGGTTTGAATACACCAAATGAGTGGCAAATATGCCTTTTGCTTCCTATATACTTAAATGACAACTGAGGTCAGTCTTACCACTGACGTCGGTCTTTGCAAAGAGCGATAGAAACCGTTCAATACTCACAGACCTATTTTTAGACAGGAATATTTCAACTCCCGTCCTTACCTGACACTTCTGTTATAGTCCAACAGTTGGGGATTCCAGTAGTTCACGGAAAACAGAGACCTGAATTCAGACAGCGCCAGGAGAATTCGAGCTGGCTGGAAGACACACAGGTGAGATCCGCAGGTCTACGACAGAGAACGAAGCTCAGAATCTGGTGTGGGGCGCCTCCCTTGGAAATCCAATCGTGAGTCCTCCGTCACCTGGTCGGTCCCTTGGATGCCTGACTCGGGTCCCTGTTCGGGCGCCAACTGAGGAACCAGGAAAGATTAGACCCCCACCCAGGGTCTTCTTCCCAGCAGTGGGGGGACACCCTTGTCCTCAGGGTCAGTTTAGCAGAGAGTTCACAAATCAGACGGAGTCACCAACTGGAGGAATAAAGAGAAGTTTATTACATGAATTATAGCTCGAGCTAATACAGAGTCCCAGGACAGTCAAGTGACTATCCTACGGAGGCTGCCCCTTCACTCTGGGGCACCCAACCTTATATACACACAAAACTGCTTAGTCACAGGACAACTCCACCCCTATCGTATTCAAGGTCCTCTGCGGCCTTCAGAATATTTCAGGGATACACGTGTGGTGGGAGAAGGTACAGATGCAGCTGGCAGGAGGTGGCAACGACCTGTACAAACTTGTTCTGGCCGTTACTGATTAAGCACGACAATTCTCAGAACTGTAATTGGAAAAAGTAATATGGCAGCGATAAGCAGATTGCAGCCCAAGGCTGCGAGCACAAGGTCAATCATCAAAGTTCAGGAGGTTTGTCGAGCACATGGCAACATAATAAAGATAAACAGATGCCTAGCAGCTATGGTGTATGATTAACTTTATGTACATTTTCTCAGGTACACCATTGCCATTTGTCACCAACTACATACCTCTTCCACCTTCCATGAGTGAAGCTCAACTTTTTAATACTGCAAAGTTCCTTCAAAGTACTAGTAACTATGCAAAATAAATTAATAAAAGACTTTCGGAAAGCTGTTAAATTGAGGAACACACTGGCTGCCTCAGACGGGTGCTCATAAGATACCAGAGAATCAACGCTGTAGGTATTGGTCATTAGAAAAGCAATTAACAGTACACATTTCTCCTTCCAGGGCCTTTCAATACTCTCAAATGGGGAGCTATGTTTGATATTGTAAGTGGGAAAAGTAAATACTCTTTAAGCTATCAAGAGGATCTGAAGGACTCAAGACATGGTTGTGGGGAGGAGGAGAATAGGAAGTGATAGGGTATGTACAGGGATTGGATTACTCTGAGATCATATTATAGTAACTATAATAATAATGCTTTATATCATCTTTTAGCTCATACCTGATGGTGATCAGATGAATTAGTGGTTACAAGAAGAGAAGTGAGCCTGTGCATCATAAGGCTGCCAGGTAGTGGAATTGTTGACCTGTTTCTTAAAGATACGCACACAGAAGACCTCGGTTGGTGGGAGATCCTTCGCCTACCTCGCAACAAACACCCCGACCCTGCACCCCAGGCAGCCACCATGCATACCCCCAATTCAGGAAGGACCTTAAAACCTGGCTCTTCGACTGAAGCTCAGAGGACAAACTCCCTTAGCACCTTGAGACCCTTACGGTGAGTAGTTGCTCTTTGTAAGCCTTGATTTGATTTAATTTGATTTGAAAGATAGTTAACTTTTGAGGTGTGGGAAATTTCTACAGATATCTATTGCTGAAGGTGAGAATTCTGCTGGGGAGGGGAGCCACATTAATCAAAATAAGAGCTTTGCACTCTTTATATTTGAGATGAAGAAGTAACAGCTTATAAAATATGGGCTCAAGAGGCAGGATAGATTACCACTATGTGAGAGTTTGCAGCTCAGTCAGAACAGTAACTGTTCCCTTAGCTAAGGGTTTACCAGTAATTTTTTCAGATGTAAAATACATGAGGTGACATGGTGATACAATTTAAATGAGCTGAGGATTAGTTTGGGATACCTCTGAATCAAAGAATATAACCACTTAAGAGCTTGGATATATGAGATTGTCCCTCGGAGGTGGCCATAAAAGATGGAAGTTTCATGTGAAGTGAGGAAATCATTCATTTATGTTATTTTATTTATACAATTAAAATCACTCAGTTATATTATTTTATTTATATAATTATTCAGTGGTTAATTTGTAAAATAATAAATTGTGCTCAGTAGCCCGTGGCTAGTGCTGTCTGATGTCAGGGGTGCTGAATACCAAGGCTGTCACTTTATCTCACTCTTTCAGGTTATTTTTCATCTCTGCTTTCTCCCTTTGTCAATGTTTTTCCTCTTTATTTCTCCCTTTTATGTTTTTCTCTCTTTTGATCTGGGTGAAATTCTGATGAGGAAAAGTAAGTGCTGGTCCCCCAAAACAAGTGTTGGCTCAAATTAAGCACTGTTTATTGTAATTGTAATTGTATTTACATAGCGCTTACTACTCCTGGTGAGGCATCAAATTGTTTTCGGCTAGTAGCACCTACTCTGGAACCCAAGAGGATTAGTGGTGGATTAGTATAGGGAAATATGAGTACAATATTAGTATCAGTATAGGGAGGTATGAGTTAATTTGAGTGGGGGACATGTGAGTCTGTTCGTTGGATTGAATGGAATAATGGAGGGATACAGGAGGGAAGAATCCAGGAGTGTTACTTGGGAGATCATAGTGGTAAAATGAGGTTTGGGATGAGTAAAGGAGAGATGGAGGATGGAAGAGTGTGTAGAAATGAATTAGGGAGATCATAGTATTAAAATGAGGTTTTGGATGAGTCAAAGGAGAGATAAATGACCACGAATTTAGTAGGGTTGTTTGGAAGATCATGGTAGCAAACTGAGGTTTGGGGTGAGCTGGGGAGTAGAGGACAGAAGAGTCTAGGAAGGGTTCTTTTGGAGATCACAATAGTAGAATGGGTTTGGGATGAGTCAGAGAGTGGAGATAGAGGATAGATTGATAGAGGTATAGGGTGAATGGTGAGACAGAGTAAAGCTTATGGGAGAGTAATTGTTTTTCCTCTTGTACAGTAGGACTAAAGTAGTAAATATATAGAGACATGATCAACCAATCAAGGAGTTTGTAAAGCGCACTACTCACCCGTGAGGGTCTCAAGGTGCTGGAGGGGTGGGCTGGGGGTGCTGCTACTGCTCGAACAGCCAGGTCTTGAGAAGTCTCCTAAAGGTAAGGAGGTCTTTGGTCTGATGCAGGTGGGTGGGAAGAGTGTCCCACGTCTTGGCGGCGAGGTGCGAGAATGATCTGCCGCCAGTCGTAGTTCTGCCGATGCATGGGACCATTGCGAGGCCGGCGGAGCGGAGTTACCGGGTCGGGGTGTAGAAGGAGAGACGTCTGTTGAGGTATTCTGGTCTGGTTTTCTGCAATGCTTTGTGAGCGTGGGTGAGGAGTTTGAAGGTGATTCTCTTGTCAACACGGAGCCAGTGCAAGTCTCTCAGATGGCCTGTGATGTGGCAGTGGCGGGGATGTCCAGGATGAGGCATGTGGAGGCATTCTGGATGTGTTGCAGCCTTTTTCTGGAGTTTGGCCGTGGTTCCTGCGTAGACGGCATTGCTGTAGTCCAGTTTGCTGCTTATGAGGGCTTGGGTGACTGTTCTTCTGGTTTTGGTGAAGATCTATTTGTAGATCTTTCAGAGCATGCGGAGGGGGTTGAAGCAGGAGGAGAAGATGGCGTTGACTTGCTGGGTCATGTATAATGAGGAGTCCAGGATGAATCCTAGGTTGCATGCATGGTCGGTGGGAGTCGGAGCGGATCCGAGGTGGCAGTAAGGGAATGCATGTGTAAGGAATATAATATATTGTGATTTAAAGTTGTATCGTATAAACACAGATACTCACTCTATCAATATCTTATGCATTAGTCAATACACGTATGATGGTAAGCATATCTCATAAACAGAAAGTGAACTTCGTCTAGTGTCTGTACGATTGAAGCACTGGTACCTAAGTGTGTTTTGGTGTCAGGTGGTCAGCAGACCAAACACCTTCTTCAGGGCACACACAGATGGATCAAGCAAAGAATAAAACCTAAAAGGTGGGGGAGGGGCATCCCCACTAATTCTCTGCACGAGAAGGAGAGCCACACAAATTTACAAAAATAACAAGTATCTTTATTTATATTTAGGCACCAGAATCAATATAATCAGGTAAGTACATTTTTCAAGAGAAATACTTTCAGGTTTCAAAAGTCGACACAGTGCAGCCCCACCAATTTTCTGCACGATAAGGAGAGCCACACAAATTTACAAAAATAACCAGTATCTTTATATATATTTAGGCACCAGAATCAATATGATCAGGTAAGTATGGTTTTCAAGAGAAATACGTTCAGGTTTCAAAAGTGGACACAGTACATTTGCTGGCTACTGACAAAGAGAGGACTATGAAATGTTAAGAGAATGTGGAGGTCAGAAATGGAGAAATCAATGATAGTGAAATTGAGTGATATGCAGCTAAGAGTATGGAAGTTGAATGGTTGAGACATTAACTGATGTTGAGTTCAGTGACAGAGATTTTGAGCAGTGAAAAAATAATTGCTGTGCTGCTCAGTTGGGAAGATGCTGAATGGTTGTGAAATTAACTGGTGGTGAGTTCATTGGTGAAGTTGAATGTTGATAAAGATGACTGCTTGACAGCTCAGAAATAAAGAGGTTAAATAATTGAGAAGCTGTGTGGTGTATTCTTTTGCGAGAAAGCAGTGGAGAGGGCAGACGTTGCGGCTGCAGAAGTTGAGGACTGAGAAAGTTAACTTTCAGAGATACAAAGTCAATTTATGAAAACTGTTTCTTATGAAGCAGAATAAAATGTTTATTTAAACATGTATGTTAAGTATTTGTACAACTCAAACCCAGCTAGAAAGTAACACAGATTTGCAGCAGGCAAACATCTCAATCAATCAATTAATCATGGGGATTTGTAGAGCGCAAGCTTGTCACCCCGGGAGGCCTCCAGTCGCTGGGGGGAACCTGCAAGCCTTGGCCAGCTGTTGATGGAGGTTGAAGAGCCATGTCTTGAGCTGTCTTCTGAAGTCTTCCAGGGAAGGAGAGGTGCACAGGTGAAAGTTGTTCCAGGACTTGGGGGCAAGGTGGGAGAAGGAGCGGCCTCCGAGGTGTTCCAATGAATGCGGAGGATGTAGGCCAGGGCGAGGTTGGCTCAGCGAAGTTCTCTGGTAGGCTGGTAGAATAGGATGCATTTGTTGATATAGGCAGGTAGAGCGCCGTGGAGGGGCTTGTAGGTGCGTGTGAGGAGGTTGAAGTGGCACCTTTTTATACTGAAAGTCAGTGGAGGGCCTTGAGGTGGGGAGAGATGCTGGTTCTTCTGGGGAGGTCGAGGACGAGTCTCACTGCTGCGTTCTGGATGGTCTGGAGGCGGTTCATGAGCTACTTTGTGGTTCCGGCGTAGAGTGCGTTGCTGTAGTTCAG
Source organism: Pleurodeles waltl (assembly GCF_031143425.1). Taxonomy (NCBI): domain Eukaryota; kingdom Metazoa; phylum Chordata; class Amphibia; order Caudata; family Salamandridae; genus Pleurodeles; species Pleurodeles waltl. Next base: position 999,300,914 of record NC_090446.1, read on the forward strand.
ACAGCTGGAGATGAGGGACTGGGTGACTGTTTTCCTGGTAGCGAAGGGGATCCATCGGAAGTTCTTGCAGAGCCTGCAAAGGATGTGGAAGGAGGCAGAGGAGACAGTGTTGGTCTGTTGTTTCATGGTTAGTTGGGTGTCCAGGATAATGCCTAGGTTGTGTGCATGGTTGGTACGGGTGGGAGGGGGGCCTAGGGCGGCAGGCCACGATGTTTCGTCCCAGGTGGTGGGCTTGTTCTTGAAGATGAGGATCTCTATCTTGTTCGAATTTAGCTTGAGGCAGCAATCCTTGCTTTACAGAAATTTTGGATGACAATTATTGATTCTGTGCAGCTCGGGACAGTTTTTCCTATTTTTTTTTTTTGTGGTGCATATCTCAAAATGCATCATCCTCTGCTTCTATGGCTGTGCGTTTGTCTACGCTGCAACACAACAAAACAGCTTCTAAATCCACTCATCACTGTCTGCAGGTAACATGCAAAAATCCTCCAATCCCACGTGCCAGACGCAGCATGGGGAAGCCACAGCTAATGAACAGCTGTCAAGATTCAGGCACATGTGCTGCTGTGAGGGCCCTGCAAGTTATTGCATGCAAAAAATCAGTGCTTTATCTCTGTGCTGCGATTACATTTTATTTGTTTATTACAGGGTTTTGGAGCAGCGCAGAGTTTCCCACGGTCCTGCTGGGCCCGTCAGGTGTACCCTTCCCCCAGTCCCGAAATTACATATTATTACTGTAGGCAAGCAAGCTACATATTAGGTTGAGTTCCATGCCAACGATAAAGTGTGCCATGTCAGATCTTACTGGGGCGGTGCTTAGTTACCTTAAAGGAATGTGCATTCTGTACCAAACTTGTTGGAAGCCGACTCTGCCAACTGAAAAAACGGAAAAAAGACATATTTTGTGACTACACCAGCACGCGCTTGCAGACTAGTGCGTCAGGCAAGAGCTAACAAGGCGTTTGAGCTTCCTGTCCAGCAAAAAACAAATGATCCTGATTGTGTTCATGCTCAGAAGTACCTCTCCTATCACCCCAAGGTCATAAGGTCGAGCTGAGGGATAATATATATTTTTTTTCGTACGTGGCTCGGGCAGCTGTCTGGGAGCTGAGGAAAGATTCTGCTGTGAGGTGCAATACGCAATTGCTGAGTTAAACTGCACTTTACGCAGTCTGCTTTTCCGAGCATTTAGGTAAAAACATGTTTTCAAACAACATCAACATTACACATCTATGTCATTTAAGAGAGCTTTGAGGCACTGCGGGCATACAGAACTACTGAAATTCAACACTGCTGGTGAAGACAGGCAAACAAATGCAGCAAACAAATTGAGCACCGTGCACCAAATGCAACGCCTGGAGGTCATGCGCCATGTTGGTCTCTTGTATAACTATAAAGTAAGAACACAAAAGACCTTCACACACTATTGCAGAACTCAAGGCCCTCAGCTTTTATCTGGAAGTTCAAAGGGATGTAGTGCATGTGAAACATCAGCCCTTACGTATTAATGCCTTTCCCAGCGCACATTGAATGGGTAAAAAATAATTTGATACACCATGCCCCAAGTTTCATTCACCTTAACCGCGTTTTCACATTGGACGTCTGGTTTTTGCGTGGTTCTCCTTGTAGGAGTTGGAAATTCGTATGTGCAGCATTCGCCTTCTCAAGTGTGGCTAATCCTTCCTTTCTCATTGGGCGAGCCTTTGCTCATTGCCTCATGCCCATGCTGGATTGTTGCTCTGCAAGTTCTCCTGCCGAACAAAAGCAAGAATGCACCAGGCCTTCCCACAGTGTCATCCCCTGTCCCTCTCGTCATAGACCTAAAATGATTCTGCTTTCACCAATTGTTATTAATTTCTTGGTTAAATGGGCCACCTTTCTTTTATTTTCTATTTTTGTAACACTGTATAAATGTCTGGTACCCCATTTCAAAGCACATTACCATGGAACCGGCGCAACAACAAAGTCTTAAAGGGGTTGTGATTCCAGCTCTACCTTCGGAGAATGAATGCTGGGAGTTCTAGATCCTTATGAAGAAGTTCCACCTCTCTACCTTTCCCCTCACTTCCTTTCCCATTTTTCAGGCTCCGTTTCTGATTCGGGTCGGTCTGGAATGCTATGTCATGCAGGTTGTGAGTGTCAGTGTGGGGCAGATGGACATTCTTGGGTATTTCATTTATGGACACAGCATGAGGGTGGGGTGAAGCAAAAAACAAGGATCTATCAGTGGGAAGGGAAAACATAGCAAACGCATTACTGCTTTTTCCCATTCCTCGTCTCATTGCTTACACCAAGAGGAGAACATTCTATCTCTTTTCCCACTGCTCTTGCAAACGCTTTTTACGATTTTGCAAAAGAGAAGCTCCCTGTACAGGCAATGTCCATAAAGAACATAAGTTTCCAGACAACTTCCTGTTTGTTACCTGTGCCTGCCCTTGGTCGGGCCTCCTGGTGCTGGCAGGTTCTACCCTGTAGAGACATCTTTGGTCCTTGACAGATAGATCATGTTTACTAGACGACCAATGTCTTTGGTCTTGTAAATCCAGTCCTGCAGCAGGGAGGAGTGCTGGTTTCTTCGGCGCTCCTTATCTCTTCAGACCTCTCTCTTATCAGTGAGGATTGTATATGGCTGCTGCTGGAGAGGTCATTACTTGCCATGGGTGTGGGACTTCATAATGTTGACCCCATTGTCTATCTGTTCGCTGATGTGCTTCTTTAAGGTTGCCTTGTCTGCAGACTATATGGATGAGGTGCCTCAAAAAAGCTAACAGGGATAAAAGCTTGTGTCTCTTAAACTTGCACATCCTACTTATTTTGAAGATCATTCAGTTTCAGAACCGTTTACTTATTCTGAGGTTAATTTGTTGGTAGCTGTGGTCTTTTCATTTGTGATGTCATTGGCTGTTGTTTTCTTTGATTTGTGTGCCACTGACTGCTTCTATCTTTTTGTGCTTGGATGTCTATGGTGTAACATATGACAATTCAAGGATTTGTTCACAGGCATAAGACGCTTTTTGGATAGTTGAGTAATTGGACATCACTGTACTTGGCAGAGGTAGGGCCTTGAAACCTTTTTATCGTCTAGGTGGTTTGATGTGGCTACGTTAATTATGAGCATGGGTCACTTTTGCTTGAGCATGGGCCACTTTTGCTGATTACATTTTGTGACACTGAATGATGCTCTTCACAGACAGGGTGGTTCAATCTGTAAAGTGTTCCCCTCGCTCATCTCTGGATAATGAGTTTGAATCCTCACAAGGTCCCCTCAAATTTTTGTTCTCATCCTACAGAGACTACGCTTCAGCCATTGGAACTGGGAAGAAATCTGTTTGGGTTTAAAGGCACTAATAATGCCAAAGGTTTTCAAATCATGTTTGTGGGGTAGGGCTTTGCCCTTTTGGTCTTTCGAGGGGGCGAAGTGTAAGCTGACCTCTGTTGGGTATAGTCAATGCTAATAGTCCAGAAACTCAGGGACCTATTGTGGCTGTCACCAGTTTTCCTCCCAGCGGTGCTAGGTTTGGGATGCCAGCGGGTTTTGGCATGTCTGGTTATTTTGAGGAGTCATAGTCATCATTTTTTGCAAAGCATGCTGGTAACAGTTTAACTTAATTGTGTCTTTGATGGCCGGTCTAGATCTCTGGCTCTCCCATTGTTCCTTGCTGATTACTTTGGTGTGGGTTTAGCGAGCTTGTGCCCAATCAAGAGATGATTGAGCAGTACATTAGGATATAATAAGAGGAAGGGGGTGCTGTCCTACTAGCAGACATCAGGTAACATGACATATTTAATTTCCCCAATATGACGTTACCTTTCTTTAGGAATTGAATTCACAAAGGTCTGTAGTGAGGTCAGCAGACAGTACTCCAGATGCTGCACCTACCCTCTCTACACTGGCAATTCTTCTTAGCACTGCAAAATATTAGTTGAAGAAAAATTCACACTGAGCTTCTTTTATCAGGATATTCAGAGTCTAAGGGTCATCTCCAGAAATGGTCCTCAGAACACATTCTTCTGTTTCCCTCTCTTTGCTCTCTAGTGTCTGTGGTTTGCTCCCACTTTTGTTTGAGCATGTTCAATTGGGTTCTCCCATTCACCATGTGCTGTTTTTGTATGGTTCCTAATGCCAATGGTGCAAGTCCTTACTGGGACCCTGTTTTACATTCCCTATTTTCTTCCACCTGCTGTTGGTTGATATATCCCTTTCCTACTTTGCCTCTTGATTATGGAGAGTGTGTGTGCTCCTCAGATTGGATGGCTTCTGTATAACATATTCTCTGTCTTCTTATTTGGGGGTGTTTTTTTTGCTATGAGATTTATCTTGATTGACTAGCGTGAGCCATTGTGCTCAATGTTGGAGTATATACAAGGATCTCTGTTGTTTTTAGTTCTGCTGCTGATTTTTCTTGCTGATGCTTCTTGAAAATGGTGGTTCTGTCTTGGCATGTGGAGCATATGGCACCTTGGAACTGGGCAACAGTCTTTTCTGAGTTTCCTTGTTGCTCTCTTTTTGATTATATGTCCTAGGATATGGGTTGAGCGTGTATCCCTGCGACTTTGCACTGGCTGTCCTGCTGGGGGTTTACATCAGGGATCCCTAAGCTGCTGTGGTGGCACCGATCATTTTACTCAGAGTGGTTCCCTGTGAATTAGGAAGTGATATCCCGCCTGTTTTCGTGTGAATGGGTTAAGGACTTGCCTATCCTGGGTGTCCATTATTGTGTTACCTTCTGTGGTTAGGGAGTACAGTTATTGGTTCTGCAGTGTTCTAAGTTATATTGGAGATATAGCCTTCTCACTGAGTAAGTACTGGGAGTAGGAAGGGAAAAGTGAAGTAATGAAGATTACTGGGATGCAATCCAGACATTCGGGAGCAGAGCAATTCCTCTGAAAATAATCTTCCACCAAGCTGACTGAGGTTGCCTTAACCCTCCCTTTTAGCAGCAGAGATGCTGGAAAATTTGGAGACTCCCCCCACTGGCATTTCTCCCTACATAGAATATCAGGGAGGTACTCGTCACCACTTGTCAGGGCAGTTGCATAAAATTGATGGTGCAGACCACAAAGAAAGTCAACAGCGGAGCAGGTACTTGACAATTGAATTATCTCAACCAGAGGTTTGAGCACTACTGTGGCTAAAGAAAACATCTGTCAGATAAAGCACATGGTGGTTACAATGAGGACTATAGTGGCAGCAGACACATTTACCATCATTTAGAAACTCTGCATAACATAACACAGCACGGTACAACATGCATTAACAATGCAATGAATGCATTAACATCACAAGCCAAAACAATTCAATTCAGTGATGCGATTCGACTCGATGTAGAGTAAAAGCTTTTGCTATGATAACATCCAAGTATGATAACATGGAACATTCTTCAAAGGTTAGGTACCTTACTATTCAAAACTGAAAAGAAAGAAACAAATGAACGTGACATTGTGAGGAATGCTTGGAGAAAAAGCCCCAATGGGCTCCATCCGCGGTAACGTCACAGACGCAGAAGATCCTTTCACTCAACAAGAACACAAGTCAGTGTTAGGTGGGGCCATGTAACATACCTTCCGGGCAAGGGCCAGAGGGCCTGAGCCTATAATCTGATTAGAGGCAGAGGGGCCGCCATTTCTGAGAGCGGCACATGCTGGGTTTAGCAGGTGCCAGGCAGTGCATGCGACCCTGGGACCTCCAGGAAGAGGGAGGGAAGCTCTGCTTGGCTGAGGTCTTTGTGCTGGTTTGTTGGAAGGGTAACATCCGCGGCATACTCCTCCGCTGTTACTGGGGTGTAAAATGCATTCTTTAGTAACAAGTCAGGTACACATGCTTTCAGTTGGGTAATGTGAAGTGTCTGTCATCTGGGGTTTTTATATATGACAAAAACACACACTCTCTGTCATCTATGCACTGGAAGTCTTGAAAATGTTGATTATTTTGAAAAATATTCAGTTTTAAGTACACCTAACAATCCGCACTCCTCTCTATTTCCACTGCCACTTAAGCCTTCCTTATGTCCTGCTTCTCATATAATGTGTTTTAACAAAATGTCCCAGCATGATTGTTGGGAAATCTGAAGCTTAAACCCACCCAAATCATACTGACCAAGCTACGCCCTGGTTCTGTGGCTGGTAAAGGAGGTTGCTTCAACTGCCTGCTTCATAGAGGCGCACAGCTTACATCATTCTATACACTTACCTTACAAAGAAACGTTTTTTCAAGTGGTTCTCTCACACATTCCCCTTTCATCCAGATTTGTTTTTCTAATAGAATAGGAAAAAGGTTTTGTATTTTTCCAAATATCATATTTTTAAGGTAACGTATGTTTTTACCTATACTTATTGCACCCTCTCCCGTTGTGCAGTTGTCACCGTTGAAAAAAGGCACAAGGGCCACCAAGATTGAATGATGTTCTAACCTTTCAAACTGCCTGGAATCTGGTTTACCCAAACAGCGATTTAATGTCTGAAAGAAGATATTCATCCATGAACTATCACTGACCTCTAACTAGAAATTGTCATAATAACATGTTTTACTTGTACAGCTTCGTTCTACACTGCCATTTCTAAGCATTGTAGAGAACTGGTGCTCATGTTACCCAACTTAATGGTACTTCGTTTATCAACCTCGGAAGGGTGAAAGACTAATCAACGGTGATCGGATTTGAACATGTAACGTACAGAACACCAAATATCTCCTAAATTACATCTATGTTTAACTAGCTGTGAAGACATATAATTTCATATGAGAAAGACGAGTAAGGAGAAACATAACGTGTGCACAAAACTTCTCTTTGAATTATTATTATGCATGTTCCTAATGTTATGAGGCACAAATGGCTCTCATTTGAACATAGAGAAAACACAGGGATCGGAATTACGAGTTGGGTGAAAATGGTAATTATCACGTGTGTTAAATACAGCCACCCAAATCTCACAAGTTCGTAATGAGGGCCTAAGTCTTTACAAAAAGCAAAAACAACTTTTTTATCCTAAGGGCAACTGAACCATATTTCACAAAATAGCTGCCAATGGAATGAAGCGTTGACTATTGTAAAACTTGGTGCTTCCAACCTGAGACTGTGGCTTCCTGCTTGCAGACGTGCACACATTGTAGATAATCAATATCTGATCAAGGTAACTGTGAAGGCTTCTCAAAAGGAGAATGATGTGAGTGGTACCCCGCAGACAATACCACAAGTGTGAACGAGGCATGAAAAAAAAAAAACAGTAAGAGGAGTTAGTTTGACAGACCCATATACCTAGTAGTAGTATCAAGAACTGTATAAAGTACCTGGAGTCTGCTGTTGGCAGACGGCACAATATTTTCTTTGGCATTTATAGTCAGTGTGTGACAGATATAGGGGGTGATTCTGACTGTGGCGGACGGCGGTCGCCGCCCGCCAAGCGGTTCCCGCCGAAAGACCGCAGCGGTCATTCTGGCTTTCCCACTGGGCTGGCGGGTGACCGCCGAAAGTCCGCCCGCCAGCCCAGCGGGAAACACCCTTCCCACGAGGAAGCCAGCTCAGAATGGAGCCGGCGGAGTGGGAAGGTGCGACGGGTGCAGTTGCACCCGTCGCGAATTTCAGTGTCTGCAAAGCAGACACTGAAAGTCTTTGTGGGGCCCTCTTACGGGGGCCCCTGCAGTGCCCATGCCATTGGCATGGGCACTGCAGGGGCCCCCAGGGGCCCCACGACACACCATACCGCCATCCTGTTCCTGGCGGGTGAACCGCCAGGAACAGGATGGCGGTATGGGCTGTCAGAATCCCCATGGCGGCGCAGCAAGCTGCGCCGCCATGGCGGATTCCCATGGGCAGCGGAAAGTCGCCGGTACACCGCCGGCTTTCCGCTTCTGGCCGCGGCTGTACCGCCGCGGTCAGAATGCCCGGCGGAGCACCGCCAGCCTGTTGGCGGTGCTACCGCCAACCTCCGCCATGGCGGTAATTACCGCCAGGGTCAGAATGACCCCCATAATGAGGACCTGGACGTAATGTTTCACTGCCCAGCAAAAATCATTAATAAAATCCAAATATTTCTGCAGCACACATAGAAATAGGAAAACACCTCTTGTGATTGTTTTTGTGCGGGAAGGTGCCCCTTCTTGCACAAGAACAATCACGCATGTAACATGGGCACCCTTGCTCCAAGGTGCATGGGTGCCTGCATTAGGGCTATGCAGCCAATTGTGAGCAAGCGCAGTGGGAAAGGACAGGAGTGCACCGTATTTCATAAATATGGTGCATTCCTGCCTTTTCAAATTGGCACAGGGCAGCACAGCAAGGAGACTTGCAGCGCTGCCCTACACCAATTCTTCATAAATATGGGGCCAGTTCTCCAGTCCTTTCCCTCTCCTAGAGACGTTAAAACAATCGGAGTCAACTGGGCCAAGGGATACTACTCAGGGGCGGCTCCTCCGCTATGGTGGAGGAGCTCCGCACCCCCCCCCCCCCACCAGCAGGTGCAAAACGTTTACAATAAAACCATAATAAACCATGTTTATTATGGTTTTATCGTAAAAGAGGCAGGGCCACTGGCGATGAAAGGGATGGAGGGGGAGTGTGCAGCTCTCCCCCTCAGTACGCATGTATGTTTGGCCGGCTTTCTCAGGCCAGCCAAACACACATGCGCATTATACTCTCTCCAACCCAGCACTTGGTTGCTGGGATGCAAAGAGCAGGCACAGGCTCCCACTCTGCCTCGGAGTGCCAATTCAGGGCGTTCCGTCCAATCCTAACGCTGCTTTCATGCTGCCAGATTTCTTTTGAATCACAGTAGGATTATGTGTGAGGTGGATGGGTCTTGCCTCCATCTTCTTTCTCCCATTATGAGATGTCTTCTCTCTTCAGTTAGTTCTTTGTGGAAACAAAAGCAGGAGGGGTTATTTCTAAAGTCTATTGAGTTTTAATGGTGTGACTTCATTGAGTATGTGAGTCATGGTTGCATTGTATTGTGAGGTGAGATCATCGAAAATGTAAGGATCGTCAGAAGTTTGAGGAGAAAAGATGATTTTCAATGATAGCTCATTGGTTTTGATTTGCTTTTGTTTCTGATACAGACCTGTATGTTTGTCTTTTGCTAGATGTTCAGAGGTGAGGTGGAAGAAGATAATATGTTGGTCATACCAGCCCACAGGTTGAATACAATTCATAACTGTTAGAAATGGGGTTTTTGGTTGGCAGTCAGGTTACCCCTTGTCCAAGCAAAAGCCCTCACTCTAGTCAGGGTAAGTCACACACAATCCAAGATTATCCTGTGCCCACCCTCTGGTAGCTTGGCACGAGCAGTCAGGCTTAAATTAGAAGGCAATGTGTAAAGTATTTGTGCAATAAATCATACAATACCACCATATAGCACCACAAAAATACACCACACAGTGTTTAGAAAAATATATAATATTTATCAGGATAATTGTAGGTCAAAAAGAATAAAGTTGCAATGGAAAATTGTAGAGATATCACTGAAAATTGATATAAAGTGTCTTAAGTCTTTAGAATATAAACAAAGTCTCTTTCAAGCACAAGTACCTGGTTTAGCGTGGAAAAATCTCCTTAGAGGGCCACAAAAGAAGAGGTGCGTGGAAAAAGGGTGTGTGCGTCGATTTCTCCTCAGCACACACGGACTTGCGTTGTTATTTTCCACGCGGGGAAGTCGTGCGTCGTTTTCCGGTGCGCGGACAGTCTCTTTCTGTGGATCGCGGGGATTACCAGATGTCCCGGGTCTGTGCGTGGATTTTCCTGCTTGTTTTCCGGCTGCGCGTCGTTCTGCGGGGCTGCGCGTTGAAATTACGATCTCACGGCAGGCGTCGCGTCGATTTCTCCTCTAGAGGTCGGGCGGCGTTGTCCTTGCGAAGCCGTGCGTCGGATTTCCGGTTGTCCCCAGAGCGTCGCGTTGATCAGCCTCGGTGTGCGACGTTTTTCTCGCCGCGGCACAAGCTGTGCGTCGAAATTTTCAGCGCACGGAGCGTCCAAGTGAAAAAGGGAAGTCTTTTTGGTCCTGAGACTTCAGGGAACAGGAGGCAAGCTCTATCCAAGCCCTTGGAGAGCACTTTCACAGCCAGACAAGAGTTCAGCAAGGCAGCAGGTCAACAGCAAGGCAGCAGTCCTTTGTAGAAAGCAGACAGGTGAGTCCTTTGAGCAGCCAGGCAGTTCTTCTTGGCAGGATGTAGTTTCTGGTTCAGGTTTCTTCTCCAGCAAGTGTCTGATGAGGTAGGGCAGAGGCCCTGTTTTATACCCAAATGTGCCTTTGAAGTGGGGGAGACTTCAAAGAGTGGCTAAGAAGTGCACCAGGTCCCCTTTCAGTTCAATCCTGTCTGCCAGGGTCCCAGTAGGGGGTGTGGCAGTCCTTTGTGTGAGAGCAGGCCCTCCACCCTCCCAGCCCAGGAAGACCCATTCAAAATGCAGATGTATGCAAGTGAGGCTGAGTACCCTGTGTTTGGGGTGTGTCTGAGTGAATTCACAAGGAGCTGTCAACCAAGCCCAGCCAGACGTGGATTGTAAGGCACAGAAGGATTTAAGTGCAAAGAAATGCTCACTTTCTAAAAGTGGCATTTCTAGAATAGTAATATTAAATCCAACTTCACCAGTCATCAGGATTTTGTATTACCATTCTGGCCATACTAAATATGACCTTCCTGTTCCTTTCAGATCATCAGCTGCCACTTCAACAGTGTATGAGGGCAGCCCCAATGTTAGCCTATGAAGGGAGCAGGCCTCACAGTAGTGTAACAACGTATTTAGGAGTTTTACACTACCAGGACATATAACTACACAGGTACATGTCCTGCCTTTTACCCACACAGCACCCTGCTCTAGGGGTTACCTAGGGCACACATTAAGGGTGACTTATATGTAGAAAAAGGGGAGTTCTAGGCTTGGCAAGTACTTTTAAATGCCAAGTCGAGGTGGCAGTGAAACTGCACCCACAGGCCTTGCAATGGCAGGCCTGAGACAAGGAAAAGGGGCTACTTAAGTGGGTGGCACAACCAGTGCTGCTGGCCCACTAGTAGTATTTAATTTACCAGCCCTATGCACATAAAGTGCACCTTACTAGGGACTTATAAGTAAATTAATAGTCCAATCAGGTATGATTCAAGGTTACCATGTTTTAAGGGAGAGAGCATATGCACTTTAGCACTGGTTAGCAGTGGTAAAGTGCGCAGAGTCTAAAAACCAGCAAAAACAGTGTCCACAAAGTGGAGGGAGGCAGGCAAAAAGTTAGGGGTGACTACCCTAAGGCTGTCAGGTCTAACAATAACTATGGAGTCCCTATTGGATATGTGGAGGTTGAGAGTGGCCTCCATCATGTGCGTTGGGCCAGCACAAAATTGTGTCAGTGGTTTTTAGAAAATCTCTAAGATGTTCAAGCAGAGGATTGCTGGAGTCATTTCAATATCTGTTGGAATCACCAAAAAGATGTTGTTTGTGGATAGGAGGGATTGTTGCACAATGAGATATATAGTATCTTTTCCCAGAAGAGTTGGTTGGCACCTGGTATGTGGCAGGTGACATGAAATTTAGTTGGCTTCAAGCCAGGAAATAGGATATCAACCCCCCCAAGACACCCAAAGCAGGAATATTTCTTGATATAAACCTGTTCATTCATAGAGTGTGTCTGTAGGTGACAGTCACACCACCCCCATTATGACCCTCCCGGCCTAGGCACTTTATAGAGAAATTAGGAGGATTCAGAAGGTTGATAAAAGGTGAGGACAGACTATTCAGCTAGGTTTCGGCGAGAAATATAAATCTCATAAGACATGGTTGTTTCAGTTATTTCTGCACGCCTGCAGTTGTGCAGCATGCATTTAAGGCTTGCTTTTGATTCATAGCTTTTCAATCTGAAGTGACAACGATATTGATTTTGCAGTTCAGGTCAGTAAAGGCATGGTTTTTGGTTGTTGGGTTGCTTAATCACCAGTTTCTTCTGTGTATTCTAGAGTGAACAATTTGTGCTGGTTGAATTGTAGGACTTTAAGAGTGAATCAGTGCATTCTGTGTTAGCTTATTGAGAGTCCTCTTAGGTTGGCAGTTGTTGTAGTGTAAGAGGATAGCAGGCCAGGGCAATTTGTGAGGGAATGAGGTGAGGTAAAAATCCGGGAGGGGCTTCAAGATTTTGCTAAGTTTATGGACTGTTTGTGTATTGAAGATAAGGTTTTTTGAGATACAGTCAATTTCCTCAAGTTTCACAATTTATTTTCTATATTAAGGAGAATAGAGAAAAGTTGAGATGGGGAGAAGAAGACAGGGTGAGTGGGTCTCATTCTGATGTTCCAGGGTGGTGGAGCAGATAAAGGAGATGGGTGGAGCAGGGATTGTCAGAGGGAGAGATAGGGATGACCAGGGAAATTAGTGGGGATGAGGAGGGCATTTGGTTTCAGATATAGTTTGTTGATGGGGGGGGGGGAGGGTCAAGGATTTTCCAGGTACGTTTTGGGATGTAGAGAACAAAGCACTGAAGAATTCTAATAGATAGTGAAAATCAGTAGAAATGGGCTTGTCAGTGCAGAGAAAGAGATGTCAGGTGCATGGACAGGACAGGTGCTTCTTGGGTATACGTGGAATAGTGTTCTGGATTCCTCGAATATAGGGCCTTATTTAGAACTCAGCTGATGAAATACTTCATCACAATTATGACGAATATCCTGCCCGCTGTATTACGATCTCCATAGGATATAATGGGATCATAATACGGCGGCTGGGATATCTGTCACATTTGTGAGAGAGTATTCCCCTCCACCAAGTTCTACATCAGGCCCATAGTGATTATCAGTACAGGTTGGATTGTCAGTGAGAGTGGAATGATAATGGGCAGTACAGGGAAAGATGAGGGAATGGGGTACTGGATATAGTGAGTAGGAAGTGGAGGCCAAGGACCGAGGAAGGATGTCTTGGAATATAGAGGGCATAGGTCTTTAAATTTATAAGAGTGGTGGAAGATGTAGATAGAAAGCATAGTCTAGTAGATTCGGGAGAAGGCTGGGGAGAGGTAGGTAGAAAGGTACAGGACTTGGGAATACAGGATGGTGGGTTCAGACAAGTGTCTGACTTGGGGACCAGGGATTGGTCAGATAGCCAGCAAGAAGGGAGGGAAGGCAAAGTATGGGTTGACATAATTCTGTGTGTAAATGGGGACGTGGTCTCGTCTCGCAGTTAGCAAGAAGAAAGGCTAGAGAAAGCAAGGACTAGAAAATGTGTTGGGTCAAAGGAGTGGGTTAGGAACAGGGTTGAGAGTGGAAACTACAAAAGGGATGAATTCAGAAGATAGACTGACTTGATGATGGTGGGGAAGAGGTCAAGATTAGCAGTCAGCAGGAAACAAGGATTGGGATAGTAGTGGTTGGCACGGGTCAGTATGTCAGTGGAAAGCAAGGGAAGGTGCATCAGGAAGAGGTGGGTGGTGTAAGAAAGTTGGCTGGGGAGTGGTGTAGGGCAGAGGGGTAGAAGGCATAGGAGGTACTGAGTAAGGGTAGCAGAATGGAGGGTTTGAGAATCAGGAGGGAACAGACCATCAGGATTAGAGAAGGAAGTCAGATTGAAGTTAGGTTGGATAGGGTGATTCAGGGAGCGCTGTAAGAAGTGAGGGAGTTAAGGGGAGGATCTCAAAAGAATGGGGAAAGAGACGGAACTAGGTTATGAGTTTGCCTAGGAATTAAGAGATTTAAGAAGTGGAGAGCAAACATTTTAAGGTTACGCTCAGCAACTTGAATCAGGATATTGCCATTTTTATATATGGGTATTGAGAATTCACCTCTGAAGTTCGGTGAAGGTGAGCTAGTGAGTTTAAGGCCATATGGGATTTTAGTTGAGTTAGAGTTAGACACATGGAGGTGATTCACAAACAGCTCTTTCCATCTCAAGGTATGGTATACATAGAATATGAGGTAAATGTTTTGGTATTTCTCTCATTATACCAATGAGGCTCCTGGATTTGGGCAGCAGCATCACCTGAATTGTGGGGAACTGATTCCAATCCCACACAATGTGACAACTGTCAGCCTAATCCATTTCTGGGCAGTTAGCAGCGCCTCACCTTGGCCCAAGAGAAGGGATGATTTGTGGCAACTGGGTGCATAACATTGTGACTTCTCAGGGAAATCATGGTTAATTAGATCTAATTCTTTCCTCTCAGGTACATTCATCTCCCACATGCAAAGACAAACAGATGCAGGAAATGGTTCAATAAGACTTATTGAATCAGCTGCGTCTTAGATAAAATAACATTAAATGCAATAATTAGAATGGTGAAACATCCTAGAATCAAAATGGTGACAAGAAAAGTGAAACACAAGAAAATCCCCACCATAACTATACTGTCACTATGCAAGATATATGATTCCTACCTAAGCTACTAATGTTATATGTTAGAGCACAGCAGGATAAGACCTAATCTGCCCTTCAGGATCCACCGGGAAGACATCATCCTCCATACCTGAGTATGACAGTAGTGGAGAAGCCTGTTGCCTATAGAGCCACAATCCCCATATATGCCAGGGAATCGGTAGTCTCAGTGAGCAGCTATAATGAAGTCAGACAGCATGCAGTCGTGGTCATCTGGCTGGAACCTCCTTCTAATGTGCATGGGACAGAGAAATGATTTTATAATAAAACAAATAGTGTTCTGACAAAAGTGTCCCCATGTAGAAATATGTATGTTTCTGTGAAATGCTAGAGACGGAGTGTACCACTTGTGGTGACAATCCTATTTTGCTGCAGCCTTGAAGAAAGCACAGATTAAAAGAATGTCATGCTAAGAAATGTAAATGCTTTCCTAGTTGAAAGGACAGCAAGATAAAGGAGAATAAAACATCATCACAAAATGTGGTTGTTTCTAAAAGAATAAAATAAAATGAAACAATACTAGTCTAAAGGGCACACTCAACAGGCCTAGTTGCTAAAATCACATGCCCACAGACATCAGTAAAATGGCTCTATAACAGTAGAAATCCAAGATAAGAGTATCACAGAATTCTTTAAGAAGTCTGTCCTATGGTTTTTGGGGGCATTTTAGAGAGATTCTGTGGGTTTATGGTTTTCAAGGGATTGGGCCAATTTTTGTTATCCTTTTTCAAGTAAAGGGGTTCATTGAGTAGTTGTAGGGGCCAGGTCTAGGGAGTATTGCTATGCAGGGGCTTCACAAGTTTGCAAAGTGTAACAGTTAGTGTGAAGGATCAGCTCCACTGGAAAGATAGAGTTGAGAATAAGTGCAATAGCTCATATACAGCATGGTGCACCTCAACATGAGACACAGATCTACAAGGGAGACCCGAAATGAGTTTCCCATATAATCTTGGCAGCATCAACCGTGGTTGGAATCAGCACAAGCTAAGATAGGCCTATATCACCATAATTAGCTTTGTGTTAAATCAGTTATCCATAGTTATCCATAGTGATCAGGAAGGCTTCAGATCAAGCAGACATTATATTTATATTTAAATACATATGCATATAAAATAGAATATATGGCTTGAGTCAGTTTTATGTAGTATATAAGGCTCTTTAGCTACTTAAAGCACATGATCCAATAGGAAAGGCACAGGTCCAGGAGACACAGGTTAGGAAATGGTAGTAGAGAAGGGGTGTAGTCAGCTCATGCAATGTTGCCCTATCACTCTAAGGGTCATATGTACAAACACTTTTTTCCATAGACACAGAATAGGTAAAAACGTTTGCTATATCTGGCCCTAAGTTACTTACTCGTACCATTGCCTCATTCATTCACTCACAGAACCCCTTCTGTGCCCCACCTTCTTACAATGTACAGCTGGGGGTGGGGTGGTCTGGCATGCAGGCAGGCCTTGCCTCTAAACTGTCATGTCCATCCAACATCTTCTGCAAACAAAAAGCACAAATATATAGAAAACAAGATTGGTGCATTAGAAGGAGCTAGTTAACTCTCAGCGGTATTAAAGGTTGGAGTCGCTGAAGGGGGGTGTTTGCTATGGCTTTTAAAACATACATGGATCCCAAGGAAGACCAAATAACAGTTTGCATTGCCTTTTGCCACGTGCAGCGAAGCTAGGAGTCCAGCCCAACCAACTCTCGGCATCAAACCACTGCCTCTGCCTGGCACTGCTGACAACTTGCCACGGCTGTCCAAATGAGCTGTGTGGGCGTTGGGCTTACGTCCAGCCTGCAGTGATCAGTACACAGCCAATGTTGGGCACAAGACTTTACCCTTTTTTAACAACTGCCTGAAATATACAAGTCAGCAGAGAACTTATGAGACAGGCACAAAACAGCGGTTGAATCAAAAAACTAAAATGGCTGCTTGCAAGCTTGTGAATCAGTTCTGACTCATGAGCCATGAGCTGTTTTCATTGTTTTTTCTCTGGAGTGTTTTGCACCCGTCTGAATATCCCTGGCCACAGCTCTGGGGTCATTCACCTTTGGGGTTGGCCCTCTATAGATGACCATTACAGTGTCAAACTTGACATGCCGAAACTTAGCTACCAAGTAGATTGCCACGTTTTATGCAGATCTGTCCACGGAGTCCAAAGTAATAGTCAAATTAAAAAAAGCATTTTCAGTAGCAACAGCGTCTGAACCACTGCTACACAGCAGTGACCATGTTTCTTAAATACTTATTAGATTGCTGATAGTGGCCAACCAGATACAGAAGAAAATCAACTTACATGTGGGACTGAGGTTAGTCAACTTCATTACAAGAAAGGGGAAAAACATGTTTCAGAAAGTGCATGCATGTTAGCCCTTTGTACGTTCCAGTGGAAAGACATTCTTATACTTAGGGGCTCACTACTGGGAAGGTACTGCTGCCCAGTGTAATGTGGGATACACCTCACTTTGAAAAAATGTGTTCATGCTGAGCACCTCCGCTTACCCCACAGGCTACAGGAAAAAATGTTTTGACTAATAACCAGTGCCCATGCTGTACACAGCAATCAGCGGACACCTAGGACAACTAATAGTCAAAATCAGTGACTGGATATTTTAGGTTTCGTTTGCTTGAATAAGAGATGCCCATCTTTTATTCTAAAAATAAAAATAAAAACAGGCATTTACAAAGAGAAGTTATATATGAACTTCCTGTCTGACACCAATTTAGCAGGGAGAAAGCCAAGAACCAGTGTGCATCTTGGGTGATTGTTCCTGGTAGCAGTGCATTCTTTTGCAGCAGTGACTACGTGACAGGTTGGTTGGCGGTAATGGCGGCAGTTGGCGTTTGCCTCGGAGGAGAGTTTAAAGCAAATATCTCTCAGCTCAACGACATGTGCTGGAGCTTTACTATCCTTTCTGATTGGAAACAAAGTGAGCCCCGGCTAATGCGCGGCCCATTGTGGAGTTGTACTTGAGCGTACTTGCCAGCACTGGAGAGCTGTGAAGGAGAGCAGGACAAAGGGGACGGGCCTTAATCTTCCATTGAAGTGCGCTGAAGCAGATGCCGAGTACATAAAACAGGAACGGTGCATCGGAAGGAGCTGGTTAACTCTCAGCAGTATTAAAGGTGTGGTAAGGTATCGCCTGTGGGGAGTGTTTGCTCTCAGTTTCAAAATATATATGGATCTGAGCGACACCAAATAACAGTTTAAATTGCAATATCCAGTCTCTAGTGTGCTACGAGCGTTTATTGCTATTGTAATCCCTTTCAAAACATGCGGTAGTGAGCCTACTTAAGGTGCTTAAAGTATGACGCTGTTGATTTAAATGTATACACATTATATGAAGCTCTCTTTAATTTCTTAGAGCAATGCAGGCACCGGGTGTAAGAGAAGATGAGTGTTTTTTATGTGCAGACATTTACACCCTACTGTGCACTCTCAGGTATGGAAAGCATCGCAGTGCAGGACGGGAGGTTGTTCACTTTGCGGTCACCGTACCTGCATCTATCATGACAAGGCGTATTTATTTTGTTTGAGGTTTGGCATGTGTGATGACACGGTCGCCAACTAGCCAGGAATCATGGTTATGAAAAGAGCTCTACAATTCGAGGACACGATGCGAAATATAAAAATCTGTAAAAGACAACTTCAGTTATTGGATTGAGAAATTTCTGTTTCACAATGTTTCCGGAAGAGGGGACAGAAATTACAGTAAAATCTAATGGTGCCACTAGATCTGAGGGTGGGATGAAGGGACAAGTCATGTCAACAAGAGCATTTTCAGGACTGCCTTTCTTTAATACATAACAGTGCTTCAGCTGCACATACTCAACACACTGCATTAAGGTGATGTAAACTGCAGAAACATTATACAAACTCCAACAAGTTACAGATAGTTATTTTTTCCTCCTACAAAGTTTCACCGATAATACTGGTGCAATGTGCAGTCAAAAGGACCATTTGTAGATTCTCTGTTGAAAAAACACATTAGGGCGAATCCTCAACTCCTCCTCTAAAGTAGGACGTATATCCTACAAATATTTCACTGGTTACTAAAAAAAGTCTGAAAAAAAAGTCTTGAAGGCTAACTCTCAAACACTATGGGGAGTACTCTTTGTACCCCACAATGTTTTGGCTAGTGTTACTGGCCTAATGTGCATGGCACTGTAAAGAATCTGCCACACAATTTAGGAACTATGGAAAACAATCACTGGTAAAGCCAATAGCTCTGGAATTGACTGCAAGCCTTTTGACTTTGTCGATGCTTGTTTCATTCACTCATGTCTTTTAAATAAAATCTTTATTGTTGGGAAAACTGCCAGGCCCTTGCAAGTTTGAAAACAAGAAAGCGTTGACCAAAAGCAAAAAAAAAAACTTAAAGAACACACATTGCCATGGTAGTCCCTGACACTGAAGGCAACACTTTGTTTGTGGATGTGCTCCTTGTAGGCTGATATATTGCCCCATGATCTATGTTGGTAGTGACTGGGATTAAAATGTGATTGATACGTCAACAGAATAATGAATGAAGAGGGATAACTGAAAGTCCATATAAACAGGTACATCATATGCATGATTTTACTATAGAATGCTAAAGCAAGAGAAAACAGTAAACAGAAAACAACGAAAGCATGGCTTGCTACAGGTACTCAGCACCTAGTGTTATCCTCCAAGTACCAGGTCTACCTCCACCCTGAAGGTAAATGTTTTTATCATCGTTTGCACTTCTGAAACTCCTGATGTATTGGTCATGCAAAAGGCTGAGAGCACTAAAGAGACTTTTCCTCACTACTTGCCCTCGTTGTGGTGCAGCTGGTCACCCTAGCTAAGCTGTCTTTCAGTTCCCTGTTCAGGGTGTGATTTCCAACCAGGGGACAGATGGATCAAGTAGTTTTACCCATTCTCTGTCTATGGGGAAATGCATTGATGCATGAGGGTCCAGATTACTACACAGCATGCAAGATTAGAACATCCAGTCAGGGGCCACAAAGCCTTGTCAAGGTAGCCCAAATATATTTATCTGCACACCCAGCAACACCAGACAACCTTTCATTTAATTCAAAGACTGCCCTGTTTCTCCACTTCAGATATGACCATGGCGTACTTCACTTTGATGCAACAAGAGTCTGGGTTTAGGGAACAAATGAAATACTGATAATCCTAAATCTCTGGCAATGAACTTCCGTGCATCCCTGATCTTTCACTTCCACCTTTTTTCTCCGTCACATGCATTACATGCTAAAGCCCTCTGACAGTTCCTCCCTATTCTAGCTTCTGCTTTTATTTTAATCCATGTACTTTCATGCCCTTCCCTGTCTCAACGCCGCCCTCCTGATTTAAAGTAATTAAATCAAAGCACACTAGATGCCATGTTCATGTCTTCCATCTTCCTTACCCCTTATGTGTCATCCGCCCAACACCATTTAAGGAACGAAAGTAGAGAGACATAATCTTGGCATGACTCATTCATTCATTTATCTCTCTTTCTCTCTCTCTCTCTCTCTCTCTCTCTCTCTCTCTCTCTCTCTCTCTCTCTCTCTCTCTCTTTCATTTCACCTTCTTTCCTTTAAGGGAATAGAGCAGAGGAGCACAAACATAGATTGTGACACCAGAAAACCACCAACTTTAATATTTCTGAATGAAAAAATAATATACCAGTGATCTTGTATTGCTCAACACTCCAATTTAACATCACAGCTGCATTGATTGCAAAATTGCCATGCCCATTTGCTATGCAGAAGAATTACCAATCAAGCAATCAACAGTGAGTAACAAAAAAATCAAAGCCGACGTTGTTGAACTGCTTATTTCCAATTAATGGTACATTTGCTATCTGAAGGCTGCCATTTGTCTACAAGAACCACCTCATGGTATCAGAGGAAAGGAAAGCCTACTATGGAATGCATCTTAATCACCAGTATCATCATCCACCAGCTTAATTAAGAAATGCGATTCATCTATCATCTTTCTATTGCTGCCAAAATAAAAATAAAATAGACTATGTTGTCCAAAAACCTGACCTATATCCAAAATACCAAAGCTGATTTTCTTAGTTCCAGCCCCTACAGCTCCTGAGAAAATTGACTGCCAGATCAAACAGGAACAACCACTTTCTGGTCCAGGTGAAAAGGCATCAGTGGTTTTAGAACAATGTCATTGAAAAAATCCGAATAAAAGTATTTCTTGAAAAACAGCTTTTTTTTGCAAAGGAATGAACCTAAATCTCCAGATTTTCCCCGTGAATGCCACTGCCACAAAGACCTTAAAAGTGAAAGGTCCCAAGGGAGTGTCTTCTAGAGGCTTAAATGTTAGTTTCTGTAGAACAAAAACCCTTTGGTGCTTTGAGCACCAAATGTTCCATTGTGATGAGCCACCCGCACAGTTCATAAAAAGATGTACTACTGTCAAGTTCCTAATGATGACTATAAACAGACTAGAGGATGTCTTCTTTCAGTTGCTTCTTGGGTGAATGAAAACCATTTAAAGCTCAACACTGATAGGAAGGGATTAATTGTAGTTGAGAAAAACGCACATCGCTGGAAGAACCTTTGGAGGCTGCCAGAATTTGCCCCACACCCTTACCCAATGAAAGCCTTCAGGAACCTGGGTGTGAAATTTTCTGGTCAGCTCACCTATAAACAGCAGTTTTTACCACTCACATCTACCTGTTTTAGGCTACTTAAAATTATTTGTAAGGCTTTGGACTTTATTCTTCTTAAGACTAGAAAGATTGTGATATGTGGCATAATAACCCCCCGGCTGGACTATTCAAATGCCTTATACTTAAGCCTTCCAAAAACCCACCAATAAACTGTAGAAGATTCAGAATTTGGCAGCCAGACTGCTGATTCTTCTCCCAGACACCATTCTGTCATCCAAATGAAAGGATCTTCATTGGATGCCAATAGAAAAGAGGGTTTCATTCTAGATCTTGTCTCATACACATAGCGTAGTTTACTAGTCGGGGCCTATAGTCTTTAGATACTGTTTAAATATCATACTCCTGCAAGACTGCTCCCATCCTGTAGCTCTGTTCAGATTTTGCCCCCCAAAATCAATGCCATTAGGAGAGAAAGATGCTTTGCAGCAGTTGCTGGAACCAAACGTTGGAACACACTTCTCTTAACTCTCTGTTATGAAACTGACGGAGGGAATTGGTAAATAATCTGAAAAAAACATTTTTTAAAATAATTAGCTTTCCTGTTTTCTACTTTCACCCATATTGATTAGCATTCCTTCCCTTATTAGTATTTTGGAATTGTAACACATTGAAGCTCTGTTTGAGAGTAAGCTGGGCAGCAGTACCTTCCCAGTGGACACCTTGATAACTACAAGTTTCTGACATTTCTCTCCACAAACTGTGTTTTTACAGCTTTGACCTTTCAGTCTCTAAACTGAAAGTAAGGGGAATGTCAGCCGGTGCCTGACACACAGAAGTCAAGCAACTACAGAAATGTCGATGTTACATTGCCTAGCACCTTGATGTTAACCACTATAACCAATGTTTAATCAGCCGTGGCATATTGCTGGATCCATGCTGTCAGAAATACTATGGCTTGAGAATGCATGTTCAATCGTGGCTCAGGTGTGCCTCAGCAGAAGTATTGGCTGCATAGAATAATACCACTTTCCACACAATCAAAGTTGCAAATACCAGCAGGCCCTGTATACCTCACATCCGCCTATCTCCGGTGCTCTGTGTTCTGTCATGGCTATGTTCCCAGGGCTTCTTGTGAACCCAGTGTCACTCCAACTCTTTACATGGACGTATGTAATGAGAATATGTAGTAATAGAAGAGCACACCACATTCACCACAGAACCATTCCATCGTTGGACCAGTTTCTGTAACTCCCGAAGAAGATGGCTCAATACATCTACAATATGTTCAGTGTTTTGAGTTTCTGAAAACCAGGTAAATGTGTACAAGTATCTTGATATGGAACATGGGCCAAGTACCAAAAGAGTTGCTGACATATGGCAGTTTATTTTTAAACCACTCTCCCTTGATATTCACTTTTGTCCACAGAATTAATGAATCCTATTGTCTGGATTGACAACTGTCCAAAATTTATTTGAGAATGTCACTTCTATGAAGTCCAACAAAAGAGGTTAAAGCAGATGATGCTTTTGTGTCTCATTAACTACCGTGATGGACCAGGTGGTACACAGATTTGAATTTCCTTGGTTGACTGACAGATTGACCGTGGAGATATAAATCAGACACTGAAAGGTAAGTGTACATATATTGGCACAGATATGTGGAGTTAGGTACAGAAAATCCATACATAATTTTTTTAAAATATTTTCTCACTCTATATTTTGTCCATGATACCAGTGTCTTACAATAACCTGGTCTCAGTATTCAGAACCGCATCATCAAAAATGCCAGGATGTGGGTGCAAACATGAGGGTTCATCTTCAGACTGAATGGAAGAATGATGAATTATAAATGCGAAATTCAGGTGGTTGGCTGGAGAAATCTCTAGTAATGTTGCAGGATTGGTAAGTGGTGACACAAAGATTATGTAGTAAAATCTGTCCCTCAAATTGTAGGGAGGTACCAGTATAGCTCCCTATTAGTACAACTCTTCCAGGTTACATTTTCCAGAGCTGCATTGAGATTCATCTTCATGAGCCAAGTGGTGGTACAACCCATGATTCTAAATGAAAGGTAAAAATTCATTCTGATACTTGCTTACAACGTGTCTGCTCCAGTGTGCAGGGAAAGATGACATAGCATACGATTTCAACAAATATATGACTTGCCGTACTGGCTCGCAGACAGGTGCGTACTAGCTATAGAATGGCTAGGTCCAGAGGCACAGTACTGTAGTATGCAATGAAGCTTTGTCTCTGAAAGAATGCTGTGAGATGCTTACATTTTGGCCGTGATGTGCTGTTTAACCATATGTAGTAGCACTTGATGATATCTTGGTCATGCAAAATCATGCTAGACCAGTGGTTCCCAACCTGTGGTCCGGGGACCCCTGGGGGTCCGCAGTCCATGTACTTATAATGTTCTCTTTTGTTACAATAGCCTACTATGCATCTCCTACTGTAAATCACACCCAAATGCATACACTATAACATCCTTCCACAAACCAGAACAGAAGAAATATTTCTCAAACATCTGCAAACTAAACAATGTAGTAACTAATAAATGTTTCTTGTGCACGTGGCAAGTGCATATTTGAAAGCAGGAGACCTGCTGTTGGTCTACTCAGTGTGCCATGCATGGCCAATAAGTGACTCCCAATCATGAACGACCCCACACAATCTTAGCAGGTCTACTGCCACCACTATGTTCTAAAATTGTGTATCTCCTGGATATGTTTGCACTTACTCCCAAATTCTGCCTAGTGTTTCCCAGTCATGCCTGCACATTCTCTCAGGGAGTCCAGGCTCCAGAGACTTGGCACTAGTTACACTCTGGCAACCAGAATAGGAAGTAAGAGAAGACTAGGGTCACACATACTGGTCACATCATGAATCACCTCACGAGGCACAGCCACTGTAGCAGTTAATGGAGAGGTACAGCAAGCATTAGCTCCTTCCATGACTGGGTGCACAAACACATCAATAGAGGTGGTTGACCAAACAATCCTCCTTGGAGACTCAGAGAGGGAGACTCGGCAGAGTTGACCATTTACTGATATGCACTTGCACTAATCCGGCAGATGGCTCAGGGGAGTTTTGTTCACCCAATCTATACCTTCCCTCAAGTGTGTTCTGTGCGTTTGACTTTGCAGCGTTGCATATTTTTAAAACATTGCTAGTTTTGTGAAGGAGGCAACACTTCATTTTCCAACATTTGTGAAAGCATGCTGCTGCCCATTTCTCACCTATTAGCACTTCCAGTTGGCAGGGAACGGATGGACCCAAGCTTCATTCCCTGCCCTCGGGTGGGAAGGTCTTGAATGACAAAAGTGCCTATTCCATCATTTCTCCACTGTCAATGGAATGGAAAACACTTGTCAATGGTCAGTTTATAACCTGTAGTTTGACATCTCACCCTTCTTGGGCAGCCTCCATGGCCCTGGGAATTGGAGCCAGAAGAGCTAACGTTAGCCTTTGGTGAACCTGGGTGAAGTTGCCCAGTACTCCTTCAGTGTGCCAAAGGTAGGAGCAGGTGAATTACATATTTTCCCATGCAGGTGATTTCAGAATACTTTCCCCACCTGCAAACATTCCTAAAGTTCACCAACTATGTCTGTCTTCACCTGAGTGAAACTTGTATTATCCAACAGCTCCGCTCAGCAGTCAAATGTGCAGGTCCTCTTGTACAGGACGTCAGGATCTGTGAAATTGTTTCCCCCCTTTAAAATTCAGCGCTAACTATAGCCTGCGTGGCTGCTTAGAAACACAATGGCTGCTGCATTGCAGCCACTTGTTATGGTTCCCCGCTGTTGGAAGTCCACTCTTGAATTTCCAGCAGCATTGAATAGGATGTAGGCAGAGATGGTAAGTAGCTGCTGAGGGTTGCATGCTCAGCCCTAAGAGGCAGGCAGGGCATCCCCTCTGTTGCGAAGGGCCTTCTTCAGCTTCTCATTTCGTGAATCTGTTGTGATGCATTTAGCTTCATATCTTAATAAAAGCATGCTTATAGTTGGTTGTATGTCATAATACCAAATACAGAAATATTGTCTCCTCTGTATAATTTACAAAAATATCATCCCATTGACTTTGGATTTTCAGTTACTTACTCCAAGTGGGTAATATTTTGCACACAATATATTTATGTCACACAATATATTAATGTCACCCTGACAATCATATTTGGTACCAAACCTTGCAGGTTGCCTATGTTGGTTGTAGACCCTGTACAAGGAAGCAGCAGGGCATTTTTGAGATAGCACCACTGATGGCTAAAAGGAGACATGGAATGGTGAAAGGCACCGGAAAGAGGAGGAAAGCAGGTAAAAAGAATGGAAACATTTACATAGGCTGCAGCATGAAACTGCAGTAGAAACTTCATCAATGATTTTGAATACCACATATAGGGAAAGAGGGCTGAGCTAGAATTTGGCAGGGAGAGTGCTCCATTGCAACAGCAACGTAGTACCCTCTCCACCACACTGAACATTCTCTTGATCTGATTTTACAGTGGGACAGACCTTAAGTATGACAACGACAGAGCCAGCTCTGAGGGCCTGACAGAGTATTGGTTGTCGAAAGAACACAATTTAAAACAGTGGTGTCAAATTAGCTTGGAAGGTGTTATCTCTCTTTTTTAGGGGCAGGCGCAAAGCGGTCCGTCCCCTGCTGTAATCTCTCTTTGGGCTTCTAACCAGGCCCATGCCACATCAGTCACTTTCATTGGTTCGTAGGCTTACCTTTTAAAATCCACTTGCTTTCATTTGTGAAAGGCATGCATACGTCATGCCTTTTCCGGTGTTTAGCTAACCTACACAGCACCGGTAAACTACTATAAACGTATGAGGCTTGATGTTTTTATCATGGTTTCCAGACTGCTTTATCTTTTTATTTTCCATGCAGCGCGATCATATGGGGTTTACGTAGCGCGATCGCGTTAGATTTTTCCGTTTTCAATTTCAGCACGATTGTGCTGCATTTTATACAGCGCGATTGCGCTGTGTTTTTTCCCTCTTAATTTATGTCCGGTTAGGAGTTTACAACACTAGTAGCTCTGACTCAAGCAAATGTGAGACGGTTTGCATTGCAAATGCTTGTTTCCGTTTGTCACTGCCAGATAAAACCGAAAAAAATAATAATGACCTACCACCAGGGAAGGCACACCCCCCCATGGTGTGGGGGCCATTAAAAAAAAAACTTTTTACAAAAGTAAACTACCTCTTAGGAAGTTAGTCTTTGAAAAGCGTTGAATGCTGTAAAAGTTTGTCATGTGTCGTCATGTTTGACAAAACTGTCTGGCAAGCTATTATAACATTGCCAGAAACCATCATAACAGCGGTTCCTGTCGATGTTTAGAGCTTGGTGGGCGGGGGATCCTAGGAATGGTGGTAGTAAAGTACACCATCAAGCCAATGAAGTTACCTCCGCCTGCCAAACTGTAAATCAGCACTGTCCATTAACTTGCTTAGCACTTCCAACTTGCTCTTCATCATTGTAAAAGCTGAGGGCTTTTATCAAACGAAAGTCCAAAATGGTATTGCAAGTGCCATGGTCAATGGATCTTTTGCTCTGGTTAAACTCATTTGGAGATCAGCTGAAAACCAGTATAAGTTGCTTCTGTCAAAGCTCAAAACCACAAAAGCAGAGGCAGAAATCCAGCACCCTGAGGGAGAAATGTCCTTCGCCAAGGCTTGAGAGACACTCATTGATTTTGTAAGAAATGTCTGTACTTTAATGCACGCTGTTGCAGGGTGGACCATTTTGCCCTTGGGTTTGCTCAGTCAAAGTTGGAAACTGCCTAGTCACCAGAGGGTAAAGTTGCAGCCCTTTACTAGAGCACCGGCCCTGATTCCAGTGGCTGAAACCTTGGAAAACAGGTTCAGAGCAGTGCTCCACCATCATCAGGACGAATCTTGAACTCCGTCCAGGCCACAGATGCAAGGACCCGGGAAGTGCTGCGGGCAGGACTCAAGGCGCGCCCGTCGTGAACTCATGGCCTCCGCTTCCAAGTGCCTACGTGCGCTTCGTATGCAGAATAATTAATATCGCCGTCTGTGGAAGCAAGAGTCATCCCAATTATGATGGGGAAACAGCTTGTCATGGCAAGTTGGGCTTCCGAAGAGATATATGTATGCACATTCCGCACCGACTTATCTCTGCCGCTGTGGCTGCAAGAGAAGCAAAGCTCTGGTCGTCACGTTGCAGTTGGTACAACAGATTTCAATTTGCAATAATAAACATGCCTCACTGAGCGCTTTGCGGTTCCGGCATATATGTAAGGACGGAAAGGGGTCGTCCTATCCAGTTTCTGGTGCATGTGAAATCTCAGAAACCAATTTATATGCATTGCATATGGCCCCTTCAGTATCTACCAGTGAAATGCACGTGGTTAAAAACTCTCAGACCAACTCAAGAGCTGAACCAAAGAAAGTCATTGTTAATTGAATAGATTTACACAGTGCCCATAATGCACTTTATGTCAGTGTATTTGTTTTCCAGCTGCCTCCCTTGCACACTCTCTCCACTGTGCTCACCTGTGTTGCTGCTAGCTTTCTGCTTCTCCCTTGCCCTCCTCTGTGATGCCCTTGTGTGCCTATCTCCTCTGTTGCTATTTTACCTGTGTTTCTCCCCTCAGCTCTGCATTGTGCTTGGCTCGTCTGTTTGCACACGCCCACCTTCCTATCCCTTCGTTTGCCTTTCATAGCTGCACACTCCGAGTTCCTTCCCCCATCCATGTCCTCATCGTCCTCCCACCAGCCACACCCCCATACTGCTTCAACCCCCACTCTTATGTTGCTTCCTTATCCCTCTCCGATTCCACATACCCTTTGTCCGTGGTGCTTCCCCCACAGCACTACTTTATTTTTTCTTTTTGGTTTACGATCCAACTCCGATAGGCAAGTCCAAAGAAAAATAAAACACTCCCCTCATTTAGTTGACGTGCATGTTTGATGTGCATGCCTACAACATGACATGGCCAGTTCCATCAGATTATGTTTTCTTTTTTAGAAAGCCATGCTGCACAGCATGGAGGATGAACCAATCGGGCCCAAAGGCGAGACCTATTGACTTTGCCAATGTTTGTTGTGCATGCAAACTCTACTTTAAAACTCATCAGGCTTTTATTTGTTTTCTTCCCTGTTAAACAGGGACATAATCCTTGCTTAGAAGCGACGAATTACTAAGTAACACCTTAGGCTAGTGGCTCTTAACCGTTTGACCTTGGTTGACTTCCACTTTATCATTACTGGAACCTGGGTACCCCAAATGAATAATTATTGGAATCCGGGGAACCCCCCACTGAGTCACAGCTGAAGCTGGAGAACCCAGTCTAAACATTGTCGATGATTTGACCTGCAAAATAATACACAAAAAATACAGAAACAAACATTCATCAAATGCATACACAATTGCTTGCCCCTTTTATTTAATTTGCAAACAAATATAAATAAATAAATAAAATGTAATTTTAATAGGAACGTTGGAGCTTCTCCAAATTCAATTGAAGCCACACATCTTCCATACTATATTCTGGTTGATGCACTTGCACTGCGCTAGTCGGTGAGGCCATTCTTAAATTCGGGCCTCTGTATTTTAAGATTGAAAAACATGAGCACCATTGAATTAAGTGTTAATAACATGTTATATATTTAGAAGTAAATTAAAGCTTGAGGTTCACTGTACTATGTAATTTAGCGACCACTATTGGTATGTTTCTATGAATAATGTTTTAACTTTCATGGAGTATTTTGAAAGTTTGAACAAAAATTACTTAGAGAGTGACTTGAATATCTCTTAATGCAACTAGAGGCACGGGGCGTTGAGTTTGGTGAAAGGGACACTTGTCACAAACGTGACGAATATCCCGTCCGCCTTATTACAATTGCATTATATCCTGTAGCACTTGTAATATGGAGGACAGGATAATCGTCACGTTTGTGACGGAGTATCCCATCTGTCAAATTATAAATCAGGCCTGTGATATTTTTAAGAAGGCAAAACGATATACAATCTTGTATTCTTCTATAGAAATTAGTTTTTATTTGGTTATTAGAAATATGCAGGCGAATGACCAGTACCAAAATGAATACGTGCTCAATGAAATCTGATCACACAGTGCAAAGGCAAACACGTTTAGCCAGATGTGTATCTAGCACACCAGTACAAGACCAGTTAGACTACAGAGTATGCAGCAAGGAGCTAAGATTTCTAGTGAGTAGTCAGTTTCTAGACTCATTAGTAGGAATGGTCAATGGAGGTTCAACCCCTGCGCGATTATAGGATCATCAGCGTTGTTGTGCATGATATTTAAGGCCCAGGTTTCGTAAAGGGTTACAGGTCTGCTCCTCTTTCTGCAGACCTTGTTATGTTGTTGCCATCTATTTACAGTCTAGAATAGCATCAATACGGTATAATATCAGTACTGCCCATTGAGCACGATTCCTGGTTGATGTTTTGCATGCTATGCTCTGATCTGTTTGTAAGACTGTGGGGTATCTCCTGCACGGTTTTAGGCTGGGGACTCACGGATATGCAGAATGATCATCTGTGATCCTATTTGATGATTGAGTGGCAAAGTTCTTTTTTTTGAGCTTCAGTTGTATGAAATTCATGTCGGAATATGTGGCCTGAGAGTTTACCCATTGCACAATGTTGGCAGTAAGAGACAGGCTGCTCTTGGTATTCATCTTTGTGTGGTGTGTATGAGGTGTCCTGATAGTGAGTGTGTGTGGTGTGCCAACTCCAGTCCCCTTTATATTTGTGTTGCAGATATTTCCTTAGTGGTTAGTGCTGCCTGCTGTGTTTTTTATCTTTTTGTAGTATCTTGCATGAAACCCTCACCCACTCCTTTACTGTAGCTCTCATATGTGATACACAGTTTTAATCTGCTGGTTGCAGAGACGTTTTAAGAAGCAGACCTTCAACACGCTGAGTTTTCTTATTTGCTTTGGCCATGGCTGACATTCCAAACATCAGGGTGCATCAATTGGTGAAGTCCATGGTGTTCTGATACTGGGGCAGTCCAAATAGATGGGGGGCTGCTGGCTACTTTGCATCCGCTAGAAGCCTGTATGTCACGACAAATACTTTGGCTCTGTTGACTCAACATTAGTCAGCTTGTACACTGTGACCAGAGGGAAAGGAGAACTCTGAGAATGGATTGCACCTAATATGTAATTTGTGCTGAGAGCAGTGAAGTGGAATTTCACACTCCTGCAAGTTGTGTTCATTAATCATTCCTGAGAAATGAGACAGCACATGATGGTATTTCTTTTTAAGGCTGTATGGGGGATTTCCAGCCATTGTCAGGACGACCGACCTGACACTTACTCTTAAGTACTATGTGGGCGCTGATTTGGCGTGGTGCAGTGCATTATGACATAGGGGAAATGGCACTCAGCCAAAGAAAGGCTGATGTTTATTTCAAGGGCTAGGTAGGATATTTGGCAATGGAAAAGTCTAAGGCCTTGAAGTGCAAACACATCAGTTTGCGGAAAAAATGTGAATTGCAAATGACGAATTACAAGTTGATAAACACTAACATACCATGATATCCGATAGTCATTAAATTGCTATTCCAACACAGTGAATCGGAATTCATGATTCTGCACCAGTCGCAAATTGTGAATATCAGACCAGGGTTGCCAGTGATATCAGCAAATTAGGAAATAAGCCTAGTGAATCCAACAAGTCAGGAAACTAGTTTAAAAGAGTGCGGCAAATCACAAGAGATGACCGCTGCAGAACTTTGGCACAGTAATCCACTGTAGTTTGGCTAAAGTCAGGAGCCACAGGATAATGAGGGAAGAAAAGGCATAATCAATTTTGTTGACCAGGAAACCGTTACTTGTAAAGGTCTCACTTACAGTTCTAGAGTCAACCAAAAGGCAAATATGGGCCAGACTCCCACAGAGGATAAATGCAGTTGTAGGGGCAAATAAAAGGGGTGTAGATGATATAGATAACACTAGTACGACCTCTGGTCTTGAACAAAGGAAAGAATTGCTACCAGGCGATAGGAGGATGCTGTAGCAGGAGGTGAAGCAACTAGAGAACCCCAACCGACAGTCATGGAGGTGCACAGTGTTGTCATCAATGATGTCATTTGGGATGTTACATTGATGTTATCAATGATGTCATACAACATATCATTATGTCATACAACATGTAATATGTGAGGTAATTAGCAGTGAATGGCGAGAGTTATAGTTACTTTACGACAGTAGTTGGAGTTACTTGAGATAGCTGTAACTATTGAATTTCAGTGGTTTTGTTCCTTTAAAACAGTGTATTTTAACTGACATTTCCACCTAACTTTAACCTTTGGTTTTTTCGTGAATGCCTAAGGTTTCTTTTGAATACCTAACTATAACTGTCACTTTAACATTTTGTTTTTTTCATTGAAGTTCTAGGGTTTTTTAATGGACTTCACTACCAATATATAAAAAATATTGGTTTTGTCAAAAGGTCATTGCAAGGTCTGTAATTTAAGTAAATCATTTATACCAAAAGCAACATTAGGAGGAGAGTCAGAATTTTCCTTTTACAATCTTTAACCCACATAATGCAGCAGTAAGACCAACCACAAGGGTCATTGTTTTCCTAGGCTGAAGGGCAAAAGCTGCTCTGAGAATGCTTACAAATTGTGAAATCTTTCTGGGGTCGTGTCCTATAGCCCTCAGGAAACATTGGGTTAATTTGTTTACAGTATTTCTAGGGGCTGCTATACTCCCTGCAGTCACCACAACACTTAAACAAAATATGCTGGCGGTTCCCCTGCCCGTATTGGGGCACCAGCATGAATCCTAATATATTTAAATTAGACTACAAAGGACATAAGGGGATTATTTTTGTTGTTGTTGGGGTTTGTGGGGGAGTCCCAGGGACCCCTTGCAGCCCCTCCCAGTCCCTGGCCAGCACCTATTGTCACTTTTGTTTTTGAGGGTGCCCAAGTGCCCACCCAGGGTACCCACATCGCTTCAATTTTTTTCTTTACTGTAAAGTGTGGGGGTGAATTGTCAAGCAGAGGCCAAGAAATTAGGAGAGGCTCAAAACACATTTTTCCCATGCAATTTCCCATTGGAAGTTTGAACAGCACCACAAGCAGAACAGGTGAAAAGAATTACACCGAGTTTGGCAGAAAGCTAGAGCCTACTCCAGAAAGTGTGCTTTGTGTGATTTGGTCTAAATCTGTTCAATCGTTTTTTGAGAAATTAAGGTTCAAAATGTTTATATATTTCAGGCCGCTGACCCTTTGTGCTAGTACCGCCATACTGCGAGCTCAAAACATGAGATCTGATTGTCTAGTCACAACAGGAAGTGAAAGTTACAGTCACCATTTTATGACTTAGTGACTTGGTCCTCATGTCATTGAAAATAAACCAACACAAGGGATAACCGGGTATGGTAGGGGTACTCTGACCCCATGTACCTTCCTGGGAAATCTCAAAAGGACACCCTAGGGATCAGTTTAAAAACATTTTTTGTGGTGCTGCAGTACCATGGTACTACTGCGAGGCTCGATGTGGACGCCACGCAAATTTGAGGGAGTACCACAGTATGCAAAAAAAAAGGGATGCATTGGGAGTTGCAAGGGCACCGGGTTACTTGCTTGTATAGAGTTGGGTGCAGAGCTTGGCTGCAGACTAGGCCCTGCACCCACCAGTACACTGTGCATGGCTGAAGGCTGTGCGTAGTGCAGGGATGACCTAGTTAGGTATGGTAAAAAACATATTAATTCACATTTTTAAAAAAACCTAGAAATTCACTGAAAACTTTTAAAGCAAAGTTATAGTTAGGTGAAAAAGTCAGTTATCACTTAGCATTTTAAACTAACTTCTGAATTTCAGTGTATTTCGTTTTTAAACGCTAGTGTTTAATAGTTCAACACCTAAAAATAACATCACTTAAACCTTTAGTTTTTGCAGTGACTTTCTGGTTCTATTCTTAACGTACACTAAAATCTGATTATCATATCTAATTATAAGGTCACTTTGACCTTTGTTTATTTCAATGATTTATTTTTATTCCTCATATTCAGCCAACACTCCTGCTGTTCTACTCTGCAGTTACAGTTAGGACATAATTACAATAGGACATTTATT
The DNA here is from genome assembly GCF_031143425.1 of Pleurodeles waltl. Lineage (NCBI taxonomy): Eukaryota > Metazoa > Chordata > Amphibia > Caudata > Salamandridae > Pleurodeles > Pleurodeles waltl. The sequence goes on from NC_090446.1 coordinate 999,333,942, forward strand.
TTTTTGGTTTGCAAATAACTGGCATCATTTGACAAATGTTCATGAAACTTTCACAAGTTCTTTTTTGCCCATCTCCGTTCCTTCCTGGAAAGTTTGAGGGTGATCTGCCAAAGGGGGGCTGAGAAAGAAGAGGGGGTCCTAAAACTTCAACTCCTCTTTCATTTTACCTTAGGAAAATTGAACAGTGACACAGTGAAAGCAGCTGAACAGTATTACACCAAATGTAGCAGAATGTTAGACCTTAGTCCAGAAAGTGTGCTTTTTGTGATTTGGCCTGTTCAGTTGTTTTGGGAAAATTAAGGTTTAAAAGCTTTATATATCTGGGCGGTTAGGTTGCAGGACACTTGCAAGAGTCCGGAGATTATGTAACTATAATAAAATAGAGCAATCTGATTGGCTGAAGGCTTTTTTCCCCATTAGTCACCCATCTCCTGCAGGAGTGATGACTCCAATGGGAGCTCGCACTTTGATTGGCTGGCCGCATCTGCCCTGTCATGAAAAAGATTAAAAGAAAATAATATAAGGGAGCAGGGGTTTTATATATATTTATATATATATTCATATATATATATATATATATACATATATATATATGAATATATATGAATATTTATATATATATATATATATATATATATATATATATATATATATATATATATATATATATATATATATATATATATATATATAAATACCTATTGGCGATAACCTATGCAGAAAGTTGTGGCCACCAAACGGTCTTGTTCACAACGCAAATATATAGGAACAAGAATATGTAACAACTCCTTTACAGAGCGTTACGGCTTCACGGGCCAGAAGCAGTACTGTGATTGGGTGGCTGCAACCTGTGCAGAAAGCTGCAGCTGCCATTTTATATACAATATATATATTGCAGACTTCGTTCCATTGTCTCCCGCTCCACAATTCTCCCAGTCGAGCGTGGAAGTGAAACCAGTGACACAGCTCCAGTTAAAACTATCTTTTATTGCAAAATTAACTTTATATAGGAAAAAACATAGACCAACGCATTTCGGTCGTAGCCTTTAACAAGGCCATAAAGTGCCTGTGTCTACATTGCCTTATTTAAAGGGACCACCCCACACATTGCCATGTACCATATAAAAACATCTAGGCTGCTGACCTCCTATTATAAATACTGGAACAATTAATCCGCCATTTTCACATTTAAACAGCAACAAAGCCCATCAGTGACCGGTTCTAGAGTATTCTACCGATTATTGCATTTCCAGCATTACATCACTCTGTATATATTCATATTTGATTTTCATGTTCCAAGTACCTCATTTTATTTGAATTTACATTTTCTCAAGTTTTCTCTCAATTACTTTGTTATCTAATTCGGAACATTTACTTTTTTCACATGCTCAAGCTTTTCACAGGACATATTTTTGCAACCTAATGGTATAATAATGTCCATTTCAACATATCAACGCATCATATAGTGGTCATAACTCCTGGGTTTATCTCTAAAGCACAATCTATCACATTGAGGGCAAATTGCTCCATTGATGTCTTACTATGGCTTTTATGCTATGAAGTATGGACAACCGATATCAGTCCTAAAAGGACTAAAGTTCTAAGTGTAAAGTACAGAATTGCATAACACCTGTGCAAATTAGAGCAAGCTCCCAATTCCTCACTGACTGCTTTTATGCTAGGAAGTATGGACACCCCATATCGGTCCTAATTCTTTTTTTATGTTCCTGCTACCTTGGGTGCTTATATATATATATATATATATACACACTGAAAAAAAAAGGTTACAGGGTCATTATAGTTAGGACGTTATGGTTAGGTTCTGAATTTACTTGTACAAAACCATAGAAATTCAGCAGTTAGAGTTATTCAAGTAACTATAGCTAGCGCCCTAAGGTAACTATAACTTGCACCCCCGCCATGCACAGTTTGTTCTTCATTAATTTGACTGCTAATACTTCATTTATATTTTTAATAACGTTATAGAAAGTGTCATGAGTGCTGTGATATCTGGGGTAATTAGCAGTGCATGGTGGGGGCATGAGCTATAGTTATCTGCGTGGCCCCCCCTCCGCAGGCCTAGCTCAGGCCCAGGGACCCCATCCACTGGCCTTATCACTGATTTTTTTTTTAGGGGAGGGGGGCCACGCTTCCCCTCTTCCCAGGCCAATCTTGACCCTGGCACCCCCCATATCCTGTGGCCTGGACTTAACATTGCATTTTTTGGGGGGTGTACAAGGTGGGCTGCACAACCCCCTCCCCAGGCAGATATTGGCCCCGGGGACCCCATCCCCTAGGGCCCAGCCTTAACATTGTTTTTTGAGGAGGGGCTGCATTATCTCCCTCCCTCTGCCGATCCTGGCCCCGGGGATCCCAACCCCTGGGGCCCATCCTAAACATTTAGGGCCTAATTACGAGTCTGCCGGTCACTAGCCCGCCTGACTTGCAGTGGCAGTCTGGACCACTGCTGCTGTGGCGGTCCAATCGTTACATTACAACCATGGTGGCCCGACTGCCAGGGTACCGCTGCCTCCGCTGGGATTGGTGCAGGTTGCAATCAGCCAGTGCGGCACTGCGCGCAGTGTTGCCCTGCTGATTACAACCTGGTTCTTCGCCAGCCTATCCATAAAAAGATTGGCAGTGAACAGGTGCAGGGGCCACATGGGGGGGTCCTCTGCACTGCCCGTGGCATGGGCAGGTCAGAGGTCCCCCTTTCCAGCGCCTTCGTAATGCGCACTCTCTACTGTGCAGAGAGTGCGCATTAAGAGGGTGCTGGTGGCCCCTGCGGCGACAGGATTGCTGGTGGCTCAATTATGAGCCGATGAAAATGCTGTTGACACTTTCCTGCTGAGCTGCCCAGCAGGAAAGTCATAATGGGGCTGGTGGGTAGGTTGCCACTGTATGTGGCGGCCACCCTGTCGGGAGTTTGGTGGACGGGTGAGCCCGCCCGCCAAACTCATAACTAGGCCCTTCATTTTTTGGGGGGGGGAGAGAGGCCGCACAGCCCCCCTCCGTGGGCCAATCTCAGCCTCGTGGACACCATCCCCCAGGGCACGGCCATTTCACCTGGATGTCCCCCAGAGCACACAGTCACCACCGTTAGGGACCACAGGGAGAGCCTGAATGCTCCCTTGAACTTAGCCGGCTCTCCGCCTCCTGCGGGAGCTGGCATTGCTGTCATAGACAGGGAGCTGCTAAACATGCAGCTCTCTCTCTTTGAGAGCAATAGTTTCCTCTGTTTCCCTTCCCGCATCTCTGCAGGCAGGGAAATAGAGAAAACCTCTGATTCCAGTAAGCAAGAGCTGTTTGACAGCTCTGACTTGCTGGAACTGGAGTGCTTGCTCTGACTTGGCGGGAGCAAGTCAGAGCAAACAACTATGTCCCAGGGGCTCTACTGCATGTAATTGAGTGTTTTCCCCAGAGAGGTGGCAGTCCTTTGTGCTGGGGGGGATGGGTGGGGAGGAGGTGCCAGTAGGTAGCTATAGTTAGGACCATTATTTCCCCATAGACAGAGCATTTTATTGTTTTGCCAATATATATATATTTTCAATATGGTTTTATTAGCATTTTCAAACTGTGCAATCTGCCGATCGTGGCACTTAAAGTACATAAATCAACAATTTAACAAACAAGATCATTTCTACATACAATCGGGTAACATATACATCACTATTATCCATGTCATTAAGCCACACGTATGATGTATAATTTCCAAAATCATACACATACTTCTACAGTGACTTAAGTACCGGATAACGTGCCTTACCCTTCTCCTAATTCTCCTCACCTGTTACTTCACTCAATGTTTGACTATCTCTTGCTTCAAAATCATTTACCACTGTGCCCCAGGTTTGTATGTCTTTGTTTGCTTTCTCATCTGTCGTTTATGGCGTACTTCCTCCGCCACCACCCATTCCAGTATGTCCCTTCTCCATTGCTCCATGCTCGGCCCTCAAGGGCACAGCCAAGTGATAGCTACCCTTCGTTTGGCTAAGAGAAGTGCCAACTGGGTAAAGTTATACTCCATCTTTTTCATTTTTTGAAATGTTATGTCTCCTAGGAATCCAGCCCTAGGGTCACAATCTATGTGGATCCCAGACAATTCCTCCAGGTATGTTACCACTGCTTCTCAGTATATCTTAACCTGTGGACAACACCATACCAGACAAAGGAAGGTCTCGGTGCTCTCTGGGCACCAGTGGCACTATTCCAATTTCAAGGATCCATTTTGTGTAGCAATATTGGCGTTACATATGTATGGTGTAAATTATTAAAGTGGGCCAATTTAAACATTGCATTACACAACACCGTATGCACCAGTTAACACATTCTATTCCAGTGTAAGTCTTCAATCTGTTCCCCTAGCTCTTCTTCCCATGCGGTTTTCGACCTAAGCTGAAGTTTTGCCTTGTCAGCAGGCAGAGCTTTATACGTTTAAGTGATGTGTACCTCCCAGTTCCAATAGCGCCTGAAGTAGGAACAATGTCACTGGAGTGTTCAGGTAGTCTGGCCAAATTCCTTTAATTATATTTGCTATATTTGTGTGTAGTAGCAACAGGCCTTCCCCCACAGAGAACTTGTCTTGTGCTGCTTCAAAGGAGATGAAAGTATCTGCGTAGTTAGTCTCCTAGTGTTTCGCATCCTCCCTTCCTCCACGCCGTTGTATCAACGGCGTTCGCCAGGAGACGGAAAGCAGGTAAATCCCAGAAGGGTAGTTCTCTAGCAAATGGCGCTCTCCTCAACATCACTTTCACTGTGCGTTCCCACAGGGCTGCCATATGTGTAATGAGATAGGGGACCTCATCCATGTTTCTGCTGCCAGACTTTAACAACTGTGGTAATGTATTTATCCTGCTCCCTTCTGCTAGGAGTGATCTCTCCCATTTCTCCTCCTCCATATACCAGTGTGGCACATGTTGGAGTTGAGATACTAGGTAGTACATCTCCAAATTCGGTAGGGACAGACCACCCTCCCTTGTAGACAGATGTAAGTATTCCCTCACCACCCTGCATCTACCGCTCTTCCAAATAAGTGTGGTAAACAATGAATGCAATCGCCGGAAGGTTGCCATAGGGAGAGTATCAAATGAATGTTGGAGCATGTATATGCAGCGGAGCAGAAGACCATTCTCGTCACTGCAATTCGACCAATCATTGATAGTGGGAGTGTGTGCCAGAATTGTATTGAGGCTCTAAGTTCCTCTATCACTCTGTCTATGTGGTGTTGCTGTCGTTTCTGTTGTGTCCTGCTATCATCACCCCTAAGTACCTGAATCTGTCCTTCTCCCTTCACAGTGGGAGGGGCAGCAACACCCTCAGCTCCATAATCCCCAACCAACCCAATGGGAACACCAGTGCCTTTCCCACATTGATTCGAAGGCCAGTGATTTCCCCAAAGGCATCCAAGTAGTGGAACAATAAAGGTAACGATTCCCTAGGGTATTTAAGGTAAAATAGCATGTCATCTGCATATAGTGACACCAAATGCGTGGTGTCGCCCACCCTAATCCCCCATCTCATTAATCTCATTAATGCCTGTCTAATTTGGATTGCAAGAGGTTTCAGGGTCAGTGTGACAAGTAGGGGTGACAGCAGACAACCTTGCCGTGTCCCTCTACCCACAATCCAAGGAGCTGAGCGCAGTCGCCCCACTCTCACTTTAACAATCGGTTCCGTATACAGTAACTGTACCCATGCCCGGAACCGAGGGCCAAACCCCATTGCCTCCAAAACAGTCATAAGGTACGGCCAGTCTGCCGTGATAAAGGCTTTAGCAATATCCATGGATACTACTACCATCTCCTCCGGAGAGTCTGCTGTCTCATGCATCACGTGCATTAGGTGTCGCAAATTCATGGTGGTGCTCCTGCCAGATATGAATCCGCAATGGTCAACATGTACCATAGACGGAATGCTAGCAATTTGCAAAGTATCTCCATATCTGTAATAATCATTGTAAGAGGTTGATAAGAAGAGGGATCCAAGAGGTCTGAGCCTTGCTTTAATATCATGGTGATACACCCTTCTCTCATTTTGGGGTCAAAATCCCTGTTGATTGTGCCTCGAAGTAGACCTCCAGAAGCCGTTGGTTGACCTCTACTGCATAAGTAAGATTGAACTCGGCTAGGAAACCATCGCTCTCCGGCACATTCCGCCCAGCAGAAGTGTAAGTGCGTGCCCAACTTCCTCAAGCCTAATATCAGCATCCAAGTCCTGCGTCGCCTGCTCTCCAACTTGCAGTAGTGCAAGAGACTCCAAAAACTCCAACACCTGTTCATGGTTCCTCTCGTTGGGTGTAGAATATACTTGTTTCAAGTGGTTTTGAAATTAGTCTATTATAGCAGTTTGCATGTAGTTGTCAGCCCCAGTAGAGGTCCTAAGATGCACAATGGGGGGCGTGGTGTCTCTCAGCGCAATATCCAAGCTAATAGGGGTCCCGAGCTAGCTCCCTCTCTATGCAACAGTTGGCGGCTGGATTTCAAATTATACCTCTCACGTCTCTCCCTCACTGTCAGCACCTTTCGCTGTAAAGCTGTTTCCGCCTCCCTTTCCTTCTCATCTTCCGGTGGTAACTGTTGACAGGCCCCAATTCCCCCTCCCCATTAAGGAGTTCAGCCTGAAGAGACTTTCGCACCCCACACACCAATCCCACACACCAACCCCTAAGGACTGCCTTCATTGCTTCAAATGCTGTGGCGCGACTTTGTGTACTTAACCAGTTATCTGCAAAGTAATGTTGCAATGTTTCGGCCAATGTTTCCCTCCTGTGGATGTCTTGTAGGATGTCAGTTGGGATCCTCCACTTGTTTGAGAACCTATCACTAACACCCCAGTCAAATGTGCATACCACTGGAGCATGGTCAGACAAATATCAAGAAATATGTGTCGCAGTCAGAGCGCCTGGGACGATATGATCAGATATCAATTTACAATCTAATCCACTATATGTACTGTATGTCTGGGAGTGGCGTGTGTATTACCGCTGCCCGGAGTGTACCTCTCTCCATATGTCTCTCAGTCCCAGCTGTACCCTCACACCTCTGAGTTGTGTTGTCATCGTAGGTTTAGTATTTTGCAGAGGAGGGTGGCGATCCAGGTCTCCATCCAGTACACAATTAAAGTCTCCCACCCAGAACACTTTGACATCTATTGCTGGTGTGACTACTGCCCTAACTGTGCCATAAAAGAAGCCATCATCCACATTCGGCCCGTATGTGTTTACCAAGGCAATGTCTATTCCATCTAGTCTACCCTTCACAGAGCCCTCTCGACGCTTTTGTCTTCTTCCCAGGGAGGATCTTCCACCCTCTCAGGACCCTCGATCCTCCTGCTTTGACCATGGTTCCCCCGCAGGCCTTCTGGCTCCGTCTCCAGATAACCGGAGAGGAGGCCCACTCTGTGCTGCAGCAGGCCTGAAAGCCCACCCGGGAGTGCTGCCAACGCCCAGACGGGCCGAGACTGGCCAGAGGGGCTCCAGTCAGTCACAGCCTTCTCCGCCTCCAAGCTACAGGCTCAGTCTGCTGCGGGCAGCCAAGTCTCCACTAGCGGCTGATCATCAGGTTGGGGCAAGAGACAGCCCACGCCGCCCACTCAGGAAGGAATTAGGAGTGCACTGCAATCATTCCGAGTGCTGGTACATGCAGGATAATGCAGTATACAGAGGTCATTTAGCGGAGCTCCCTAGGAGCGCATCCCGCTGGCCATGTTGCTGGCCACGCCCCCCTTGCCAATAACTTTTGCGCCGCTTGACAAATCTTCACAAAATTTTCAAAACGTATATATTAGTTGGTTCGATTCCTTTGTTGAAAGTTTTGGGGTGATCCGTCAAAGGGGGGACAGAGGAAAAAGAGGCTTCCCAAAGCACTTTTCCCCCATTCTATGTCAATAGGATTTTTAACATGAGTACAGCCTGAACCGCTGGATTCACCAAATTTGGCAAAAAGCTAGGTCTTGGTCAAGAAAGAACGCTTTTTGTGATTTGGTGTAAATCTCTTCAGTAGTTTTAGAGATATTAAATGGCAAAAAATATAGATATCTGGGCATGCGGATACTCCAAGGATCCAACTGGCTAATGCTGATATTTGATTGGCTGCCAACAATTCAATGCACAAAACCATAGAAATTCATCAGTCATAGTTAGTTATTTTAAGTAACTATAACTCGCGGCCTAAGGTAACTATAACAAGCGCCCTCAACATGCACTGCTAATTATCCCAGATATTACAGCATGACAACTTTTGTAATGTCAATACAAATATTAATGAAACATTAGTAATCAAATTATTGTGCATGGCGGGGTGCAAGTTATTGCTACCTTAACCCGTATCGCAGAAGACGATGGCCAAGTGATGACACATTGAAGATTGAAAGCTAGGTTCCCTACTCTACATGAGGTCACAAAGAAGACATAGGGGATAGCACATTGAAACCTTAAAGGAAGATTAATAGTAGTGTTGTGTGAAATTTGCATAATGTGCTTTTGTGTAATTATGTGAAATTTTAGAAAATTAAGTGATAGTATGTGTAATTACTAAAAATGTAAAGATGGCACTGAGCGCTATATTTTAGTGTGAAACGCTTTCTTGCATCCATTTTGGACACGAAATGCAGTCCACGGTGAAAACAAGCAATAAAGTCTCTAGTAGCCCAAGCAGCTACCTCATGCGTTTTGGTCATTCACATTGTTCCCTTGCCCCATACTATAATTTGGCACCAAGTGAGACATAATTATACAAAATGGCACTTAACAGGAATTTTGCCTAACGAACAAAATTAGAATTTCCTGAATTTAAGTGATTACATTAGCATAGTTAAATTTCAAGCTGGCCTAATTAATATTCTGAGGTTGTAGTTTGCTTATGGTTTCATTAATGTTTGCTCTAAAGAAGCTTTTTAGCTACATAAACAAGGTATCGTCTCTAAATGTCTATGCAGGTGCATGACTTCAGCTAACGTGAACTCCTCCTTTCAGGCCATTACAGACACTTTTTCCAGTCCTGGAGTTTAGTGTGATACCCTAGTACATTTTGGGTGTTGTAGTCTTGTTTTGCTTCCATCGAGTTATAGGTGAAAAGTGTTCGATTTGCGGCAGTGTCTGTAGTGACCTGAAGTCAGGTGGTCACCCTAACATCATCCTTCCATAAAAAGTACTCTAGGCTCGGGTGTGTGTATTTTAGGGGATAGAAGGAGACAGGCAAGGATTAGAAACCAGTCTCTCCCGGTGATAAATCCAGCACGCACAGTAGTAAAAAAAAACACAAACAATTTTGTAATTGGAGACCTTATAAGGCAAGCATAAGGAATGCTCAGCTGTGGGGGCAACAGACATTGTTCCCATCTTCTCAACTTAGACATTGAGTTCCCTAGACATGGCACAATGCTTGCCTAAACGGTTTTGCTAAGCTTGTAGAGCAGATGACCCACTAAGAATTGAGAAGGATTCTTGCTAGGTTCACCGCATCTCCACGCAGTACTCTAGTGAGCAGTCACAAAATTTCCCAATGAGAACAGACTGGTGTAGCTGTAATCCGCCAGAGCTCGGGGCCACGCCCACTCCCAACATGACAGCTTCCTTTTCTTTGAATGGTACTAACATTCTTGTGCTGTTGTTGAACCTGGAAGGAATGCCTACCTCTTGTCACCTGGCAACCCCGGTATTTGTTTCTATTATGCTTAATGACCTCTTGAGGAAAAAAACAACCACTATGTCCTTAACCCAGTGTAGTATCTGTTATCAAAGTACAGTGTTTTGTTGCTTCCTTAAGATGGGACCTGATTTGCCAGAAGAAAAAAGCTTTTCTGACTTGCTCCGGGGATGCAGGAGGAACATCATAAGGATATGTCAACATAGAGTAAAGTGGTGAGACTTATCTGTAGTGATTTTTTTAAGCCATTTTGCCATCGACGTCACTGACTTGAGTTAGCGCCACAGTATTCATAAAGCGTACAGAGGTTGAAGCCTGATGCATCAAAGGGTTTCCCCATTCTGTGTAAATGGGGAAAGGTGATGATACATAAGGGACTAAGTTCTACACTGTCTACCAAAATTAAACCTGAGGAACATTGTTGTGCCATAAATTACGGAGTTGTAAATTCGCTGACTTTGCACTGAAAAGCAAAACTGACCCTTTGACACAAATCTTAACAACTGTAACCAGAGCTTTTTTTACGATTCATAGAATCAGGCCGTTTGCTACCACAAATAATATTTTTCTTATGCACAAACCCCAAATTGCTTTCTGGCAACTTGTTACCGAATCACAATTTGGTTTTAAGATTCGGTATTTGGAAGCAGCGTGTTGAGAGCATCCCTTCCTAATACTGATTCTGTGCTGGCAAAATATTTGCAATTTACTGCCAACTCAAAGGTAGAGGTAATCCATTCGCAAATGGGAAGGGGCTCCCAAAAGACCCATTCCCTTTGAGAATGGTTGGAAAAATATTTTCTAGGAGCAGGCAGTAGCTGCGATATTCTATTAAGGAAAATGGTCTGTGTTTATAAAAAAAAGATTGCTTTATTTAAACTCAATCACAGACATGGTAGTCTGCTGACCCTGGCAGGCCACCATCCCTATGATGGCAATGAATCCCAATGTATCCCAAATTGCGACCTACCTAATTAATATTCATTGGGTAGGTCTATTTGTGACCCTCTATAAATTGCTAATGAAACTTATAAGCATTTCACACATTAGGAATAGTGATTCCCTAATTTTGAGTCTCAAAAATTCACAATTATGTAATCGCGACTACTATTTTTGTACACCTGGCTCAAAATTATTTACTTTATAACAAGCTTCTGAATGTTTCTTTTTTTTGTCAAGATGTCACTGTGTTTCTTGTGCCCCAGACAAAAGTAAAGTGGCATTTTTAAGATGCCTTCAAACATTGTAGCTTTTTTTGCAGAAGACAGTGGACAAAAATCAGAACCAGTAGGCCGCTGGACCTATTTCTGTACTTCTGTCATTGCAGGATGCATCACTGAGAAGCAAGAAAACTAACAATTTGGGAAAGGAAGACTCACCCCATATTTCATAAAGTGGCTGGAGAAGGGTGAAATGTTCTAGGGTATCAAATGTGGATAATAAAGAAAGTTAAATCAACATAGGAACTCGTGGTTGGCAGTTTCTTGGAGATCACCCAACACTGCCCACCGTCATTGTGATTTGGGTTGAGGGCATGATTAAGCCCCGACTAAAAGGGCGCAAAGCGATTGTGTTTAGACAGAAAAGTTTGAAAATGTTTGTCCAATAATTATGCATTGAAGTTTGAGGTGATTTCCAGAGATGTGATGGCATCAAGGTCCTCATTTACCAAAGTTTTGTGTGCAACACAGTGTAATGTTAAAGATGGAATCAATGTACTTACCATTTTAAAGGCCCGGGTGCACAGCTATAAATGTGATGTATCATGCAATCGTTTATGCAAACTTCGGTAAATTGGGGCCTCATTTTATTGCAAGAAATGGTGCACAGGATGCCTAGATTTTTGAGTATATAAGTTTAACTCGGAATGAGGGTGTATAGTTATCAAAATTCTTGAAGAATAAATTGCCCCTGTTTCAGTTCAGAAAGCAAAGAAGGAAAAAATAATACAGTGTTAATATTCTTAAAATCATTCTCTTTGCTTACCACTACAGTCATTTCCTATAGACATCATGAGTGTGTGATAAAGTCTCTCATAAAGTACCTGGAAAAGTGGTGAACGCTGCATGGAAAAGGTAATATACAACTGGGCATTTATTTCGCATATTTCCACAGGGTTGCTACAAACCACGCACAGTCACTCTGGCCAGATTTATCAAAGTATTGTACAACGCAATGCAGCAAACAGCTTGCTTTGCTGCGTGTTAGGGAGACAGCAGGAGTGCGCCACATATATTAAAAGATGATGCATTCCTGCTCTCTCCCTGTGCCTAGCGCCATCACAGGGACCCTTGCGCCATGATGCACGGGTACTTGTGTTACAGGCTGGATTGTTTTTTAGCAGGAAGGGACACCGTCCTGCACAAAAACAATCCAACTAAATAAGGATATTTCTCCTTGTTATGCCTCTGTTGGGAAGGTGTACCAGTTTGATGCAATCCCAGGTTTACTGACCTTAGTAAATCTAGAATTGCGTGAGAACCCATGGGTGGATGCATGGAAATGTTCATGCTCCACCCATAGGACGCATCCCCAGCACAGAGTAACACAAAGCAGTTATTTGCTCTGCCTTGCCTTATTCTGTATTTACTAATCCGTGCAGAGCCTCGCAAGGTGGCTTGCGAGGCTTAGTAAATCTAACTTAAGCCCTTGTGTTGCCTTGTGTCACCTTGCAGTTTTAGTAAATCTGGCCCTCCATGTTGCATTAATCCTAGAAGCAACACTGAAACTTTTTCAGATTTCACTTCTAGATTCTGGATAGGGTGGGTTAGACCAACCTTCCTTTTGCATGCAGAGAGAATGCATACAGAAAGATTTCCCCTAATCAATTTGCAAAGCTGATAAGGGCATGCTATAGCCTGTCAGCAAAATATAAGGGGTTGTTGAAAAGATAATTACCAAGGCAAAAAAATACCCAAATGTTACTCTAAAAATCAACAGTTCCCTAGAGTGATTATTCGCAGAGTTCAGCAGCCATAAGAATAATATATGGTCAAATGTTAACATTATTTCTGGGACCTCCCATTTCTCCAGCAGCTCCCCTCACTGGGCTTGGCTGGGGATTTGCTGTGCCTCTGCATTGCCAGGCTGAGTAATTTGGGAAGTGAGGGATGAGAGGGCGAACACACAACACAGCTGGAGGTGGAATTAACAGCTCTGCAAACATGGTGTATATTTAAATCAAGACCACCTGCTGACGGATTATGTGATTTAATTTTAAGAAATCCCAACACCACCAGCTAAGGATACATGGCAGGGTTGCAGTGCTGCTCGCCGCTGGGAACCTAGGTTACAAAGCTACTTTTAAAGGGACAGAGCTCCACAATGGAGCACCAGACTTTCATGCTGAGCTCTGCCTGAGAATACTTTGATTGCATTTTGTCAAGTTCATTGCTTTGTATTTTCTCTTTTAGTTGCAAAAGCATGCCCACCTTCTGCGTGCTACCACAGATTTTGTGTTGTCACCTCATTTCACACAGTCATACAGCCCTCTCACAATGAAAGAGCGGCCAAAGGGCCTCATGTTATGTGTGATGCCTTAGGCGGCCCCGGCTTTTTAGCCAACAGCAGCTTGCATGCTGGAGTCATCTAGCTCATACTACCAAGGTTAAAAAACAAACGAATATACAAATCCCATCATGCAGTGGTCTGTTGTCTCAGGAGACTGGGGTGGCTTAAGGTGTTTCACAAAGAGAACTTGACAGCTAGGCATTTTTATTTGTACAGAGCATTAAACCCAACGAGTATGTAAGTGCTAGATGTGTTAAAAAAAAAAACACAGTGAAACAATCCCTTCCAAGAAACAACTAATCTGTCCTGAATAACCAGGTTTTGACTGCCCTGTGAAATACCAAATAAGAATCTATCCTTCTGATGTCCATCGGCAGCAAACAACAGAGCCTGGCTGCTGCCACAGAAAATGCTCTTTCCCCCCAATCTGGCCTTCCTAAATCGAGGGACATTTAGGCCCAGATTTATACTTGCTGTGTGCAGAATTTGCATAATTTTTTTGGCGCAAATTCATCGCAAACCAAACTCCATATTAATACTTTGGCGCTAGACCCTTTGGAGTTAAAGTCATTTTTTGCATGCAGGAAACTACCTTGCGTCAGTGAGATGCAAGGTAGGCGTTCCCTTGCAAAAATTGACGATATGGCCTTAGTGCCATATTTATCCCCGTGCTAAAATTAAGGGGGGAAGAGGGCCTTAAATAATGGCCCTTAGCTTGCTTAATGCCATTATTTAATGCCTGGGTCAGGGCAGGCGCTAGGGGACCTGTGGGCCTATTTCCATGGCCAGAGACCATGTAAAGGTCCCACAGGTGCCCTTCCCTATCCCCAGGGACACCCCCACCCACACCAGAGGGACGAGGATGAGGGGCCCCATCCCAGGTGAGTAAGGTAAGCACAGGTGAGTATTTTATTTTATTTTTAGAGTGCCATAAGGGGCCAAACGTGGGACCCCCTGCATGGCACTGGGCCCAAAGGCCATGCCCAGGGGATATATGTCCCCTGGGAATGGCCATTGGGGTATTGGGCATGACTCCTGTCTTTACTAAGGCAGGAGTCATGTCCATGGGGGTTGTGCATTAAAGGATGACGCTAGTGTGGTTAGAGGCATTCTCATGCCTCTACCCAGACTAGCGTCATCTTTTGACACACAACCTACTGCTCCCCCTACACCTTCCCCACCAGGCTAGCGTCCTTTTTCAGGACACTAGCCGGGCCTTACCGCCGGCTACCGTCATTCCATAGATATGACGCCGGCCAGGGTCTTGGAATGGCGCTAGCCGGCGGTATACTTTTTCACGCAAAACTGCATTCGCTCAGTTCTGTGTGAAAAAGTGCAAATCAGGGCCTAACGTTCTTAATACCTGTCGATCTTAAAGATCTACTAGGGGCATGCCAGGTCAAGACTGACCTCAGGTATCCAGAGCCGGTCTGATGCAGTGCCTATCATGAAATGGGGCGACTTGGCAGCTGTGATACTTCACCTCCCACAGATAATCACGGACCAATACTTATCAATGTTTAATAGAGGAAAGCATACTCATCTTTTACACTGTATTGAGAGACTACTCACTTGAATCCGGATCCAGGATGAGTTCCTTACATTGGGTATCAGTTGCAATGTATTAACACATGCACACCTCCATTTCAGGCAAATATAGGCTTTCTTGCACTCACTGAGGTCCCCCATGGTACCCCTTGTAATTTTATGAAAGTATTTATTTTATTACAATTGTACTACATGGCATAGAGCAGGCCAAAATAGCATCATAATGCTAAAAAAGGACTGCAGGAATATATTTATGCAATCTTTCCAGAACGCAAACAAGTGTTGTTATTATAGTTACAAAAACATCTTGCTTGCAATTATAAAGGACACGACTTACAGTTCACAGAACAGAATTCAGTGCAGGCACTATCCAGAGGGTGTAAAACTTGGACTACATCATCATTGCCACACACCATTGCCAGGAATGGAGATTGTCTTGAGAATGTTTAAGGAGTATTTTTTAGAATAAAAAGATACACTAGAATCATGTAGAGGCTCGGCAATCCTCACCAAACCTGATCGTAGAGGAGCCTTCCATTTTTAGGTCGCAGCCTACCAGACAGCTCATCTGTCTGGTTTGCTAAAGACATCCTGGGGACATTCAGAAAGCTGACCTAGGAAAGCATTCTGCCCGTTGCTTGCCATTGGCTTTGTGGTTTGTAACTCACATTTTCTTTCTTTCCATTGCTGGTTTTATTTGTTTTAGGCTGCCCAGCGTGAGTTTGTACCTTGTCTTGCCCAAACCTTACTTACAGTATACGTTTGACTGCTCCCTTTCTGTAAACAACTCTGTAAATGTTGTTCTTATCTAACCACATTTGATGTGCATTCAAAGACCAAGATCAAATGTCAGGTGCTGTCTTCTGAGGGCATTTTGTTTACTTTTCTTTCTCTGACTTCAAAGTGAGAGATTTATGTGACAATCTTGCTTTATACTGAGGGTAGGAAATAATTTGTTTGTAGCACACAGCAACATTTAAAGAAATTGTGCAAGTATTTCTGAATATATCTGCTGTAGGAACATAAATTAAACATTTTCTTGTTATTTCTGAAGTGTGTTTGAAACAAATACTTTAATATGATCAAAACAAATTGTTACACTAGGTGATGCAATTTACAAACATTTTAGTCTGTGCACTGTATAGTTTATTTAGTAAAACTGTAGGTCTGTGTAAATGTAATGGTCATTTCAATTGAAAATGTGTTGTCTGTAATGGTAGTGTGCTACCCCACCATGAATTCTCCACTCTACGCCACTCCACTCTACTCTGCACCACTCCACACCAGTGTTCTCTACTCTGCACCATTCCACTTTATACCACTCCATGCCACTGCCCTCTGCATCACACCACTCTACTCCACTGCACTCTATGCCACTTCATGCTATGCCTTTCTTCTCTACCCTCTACCACTCTACTCTGTGCCAATGCACTTTTCACCACTCTACTCTACACCACTGCAGTCTAGGCCACACCAATCTATTCTGCAGATCTCCACTCCAGACAGCTGTACTCTATGCCACTCTACAACACTGCACTCTGCTCCACTGCACTCTATGCTAATGCACTACACCAGTGCAGTTTTACTCTGTAACACTCAACTCTATGCCCCTCCACTCTATGCCAATCCACTGTATGCCACTCTAATCTACCTTGCACCACTGCACTCTATGCCACTGCATTCAACGCCACTTTATGCCACTATGTTCTATGCCACTCTAAGCAACTGCACTCAACACTGCACCACTCCACTCTACTCTGTAACAATCTACTTGATGCCACTGCACTCTATGCCACTGTATTCCACTCTATGCCACTCCACTCTATGCCACTGCACTCTGCACCACACTACTCTTAACCACTGCACTTTACATCAGTGCACTCTACACAACTGCACTCAGTCACTGCACTGTACGCCACTGCTCTCTACTCTGCATCGCTTTACTCTACACCAATGCTCCCTACACCGCTCTACTCCACTCTTCACCACTGCACTCTGATGCTCTACTCTGCAAACACTGCACTCTCTGCCACTGAACTCTACACCACTCTATGTTACTCTACACCTCTGCACTCAATGTAGCTCAACTCTACTCTGTGCCACTGTGCTCTGCACCACTTCACTTTGCGCCACTCCACTCTGCACCACTGCACTCTGTACCACTGCACTCTACTATACACCACTCTAATCTATGCCACTACATTCTACTACACTGTATTTTACGCCACTGAATTCAATGCCACTGCACTCTATGCCACTGTATTCTGCAACACTCTACACCAATGCACTCTACACCAGTCCACTCTACTCTGTGCCACTCCAGTGTATGCCATTCTGTGCCACTCCACACTATACCACTCCAATACACGACACTCTCTGCCACTCCACTTTACAAAACTGTGCTCCACTCTTCGCCATTCCCCTGTACAAAACTCCATGCCACTCTCCTCAATGCCACTAACTGTTAGCCATACTGAACAGCAGCCACACTGGTGTACAACATGGCTAAAAGACATTGGCAAAGCCAATAGCTCTTGCATAGGCAGGAGCTATTGTCTTTGCCATTGCTAATTTAAGGATGAAAGCTAGGGACGAACAGAAAACAGCCTTCCAGACCAAATCAAGACCATTTTGACTATGGGGTTATGCCCTCTAGGCTAAGAAACTCTCCTACAGTGTTCCTTCGATTCATGGATAGTGTATTTTCTGAATTTAGAATCATTCATGTGATCATTTATGTGGATGATATCTTGGGTTTTTCCAAGTCCATCAAAGATCATTGCAATTATGGAGTGTTACAGTGACTAAGGCATAATTATTTGACCTGCAAACATGAAAAGCGTGATTTCGAACAATCAGAGTTGGAATATTTAGGATTCATTTTATCACCTCAAAGTCTGTCCATGGACCCACAGAAAATTGGGCCTTGAATTGGCTGTGACTCTTTCAATGAAAGAAGCCCAAACGTTCTTTGAATTTGCTAACTTTTACCAACAGTTCATCCAAATTGTTTCTGAGAATTCTTGTAATATCTTGGGACTTTTAAAGAAAGAGGATCTTAAATCAGGATTTATTTAAATGGCTGAAAGTTCTTTTACAGCCTTGAAGAAAGTGTCTGCCTCTGCACCAGTCCTCAGACAGTCAGATCCAACACAAATTTTATTTTGTCATGACAGACACTTTTGTAAAAGCCATGGAAGCAGGTTTGCTACAACTTCAACACGATCCTGACTTGGAGCATCCCATCTTTTGCTACTCCATAACTTTATCCCCATCAGAACGAAATTGATCAAGAGCTATTCATTATGAAGGAAGCCTTGGTGGAGTGGATACATCTGTTACAAGGGTCAAAGAATCTTGTTGACATCAGGACAGGCCACTGGAACTTATAAGTATTACAGAATTTCCAATGCAGAAATAGTCATCAGGCTCGATGGGCCTATTTCTTCTCAGAATATCAATTAGCAATCACCTATATTCCGTGATCTGATAACTTCTTATCAGGTGACTTGTACTTGGAGAAATACTCCCAAACAGATAATAGCTTCATAGCACATCATTTAGCAAGTCTCTTTTTTATCGGTCAAGTAAAGAAAGCATTTACTGACATGAATCAGAAGAAGCTGGAAGTAATCTGCCTAAATTTAAAATTAAGAAACTCTACTACTTATGTTTTTTCAAGAAAAATCTATTTGCTTCTTCTCTGGATCTGCAAAAAACAATGATACAAAATCTCTGTCATGATTCTCCTTGTGCTGGCCATAGGGGTGAAAGGAATACTTTAGATCTCTTTCTACAGTAATTTTGGTGGCCAAGGGTAACTAAGAATGTTTCATCCTGTACTATTTGTGCTAAATTATAGTCATCATCTTCCAACCCCTGTGGTATACTTCATCCCGTAACTATAGCATCTAGTCCATGGCGTACCATTTCAACAGATTTTACTGTGGAATGTCTTTCTTCTGAAGGTACACTACCGTTATGATCACAGTGGACACGTTTTCCAAAATGGCACTTTTTTCTTCCTTCAAGAAAATACCTTTCACCCAAGATATGGCCTGACGTTTTATCAAATATATTTTTCACCTGCATGGATTGCCATCAATTATCACAGGTCCACAGTACATCTCTTAAGCTTTGGGAATATCTCGAGCCTTATCTTCTCAATTCCATCCCCTGACCAATGGGTTGGCTGAACACACCAATCAGACCTTGGAGTACTTTTTATGATGTTTTTGAAATGCTACTTGTAAGGACTGGGCATCTTTATTGCCTTCTGCTGAGTGTGTTTACAGCAATAGGGTACACAGTGCAATCAGCATCTCAACTTTCTTCTGAGCCCAGGGATTTCATACCAGGATAAGTTCAGAGATTTACACCGACTCAGAGGTACCTGCAGCATTTGAAGTTTTGCAACATTTAGTAAGTGTCCAGAGAAGGATCCAATAAACTATGGAGGAGGCCAGGAGAAGGTTAAAAAAACAGGTGAATAAGACAAGCGCTCTGAACCCAGTTACATGTTGGGAGACAAGTTTAGCTATCTTCCCATTTTTTGCCTCTTAAAGGGAAACATCCTAGACTAGGCCCACTGTTTCTTGGCCTATTTTTGGTCACTAAGATTATCAACCTAGTGGCTGTTCATTTACAGTTGCATATTTTCTTGCAAGTACATCCTGTTTTCCATGTTTCACAATAAAACATTTTGTTCTTGACCCTTTTTCCTGGACCTTCCACACTATCCACATACAATCAATTCTGGAATTTGAGGTTTCGGATATTTGTGATTCTCGCCATTTCTGTGGTTAGCTTCAGGTTTTGATTTGTTAAAAGTGTTATCTCATTAGTGAACAGTACTTGAACGCAGCATCTGCAGTCCGTGCCTCAAGGTTGGTCAAAAAAAGTTTCACCTACACCCTAGCCAGGTGCTTCAGGGAGAAGGTATACTATCACAATTCCTTGCGGACGTACTCAGTGGCATTTCTTAAAGGGCTATCAGCTCTGGCATTCCTTTGGTATGTGTGGGAGTGTCTGTGGCTAAGATGGATGCCCAGATAGTGCTTTGCTCATCTGAATCTTTTCTCCACTGTGGTGGATGGGATTTATGTTTTCCAGTCCATCATAGCTGCCATCCTCCTGCTTGTGGGCTGTTTCTGACCAATCCAAGATAGTGTTTTTAATATCCAAGGTCATAACATCTTTTCCGGGTCAGGGCTAGCTATTTAAATCCTGTCATTCATCTTTTGATTGCGTCACAATACTCCCAGGTTTAGGCTTGGTTTTATTGCTCTTATTTTCCTGTAATTACTCTTTTTGTGTCCCTCGAGCTCAGTTTGAGTACTCTATTGTCACCTGCGCTCTCTGGAAGGTTTTTTTCAGCTGCTGACATTTTTTCCTCCTGGGGTTTTTCTTCAGAGGGCAATGCTTCAGTTTGGTGTTTCCTATTCAGTGGCTGGCACAGAGGCTTCAACAGAAGATTGCCCCACTTTCAAGTTTAGAGCATTTTGACAGAAGAAGCGCTTTACACAACCCATACTTGAGAGGAACATCATAGGTCCGAGGAGGGGCAGAGGAACAACCATGGGTCTGGCCATTGTTGATTTCAGTGGGGGAACCTGCTGATCATCAGAATGGTAAGAGAAGGGGAGGAAGAAACAAGCAATCCATGATCAAGTAGCTACAAGGATGAGTCACGCGAACGTTAGGCATCAGAGGCAACTTACTGAGTTTAACAATTACCTTTAGGCTGTAAAGCAGAGATGTAAGGGGCAGGTGCTTACCCCTACCCTGCCATTGTCAGAAATGCTACCCATGAAACCACCGTCATTGGATAAAGGCAGGTCCGAAAGTGGTGGGTGTGGTTTGAATATCACATCTAAGTCATGCATGATCATTGGAGTGGTATGCAGACAAGAGATGAATCAAGGAGAATGGGGGAGGGGGAGAGGAGAGAGGTAGAGAGAGAGCGAGAAAGAGAGAGGGAGAGCGTGAGAGAGGTAAATGAGCAACTGACAGGATGAGGAGTCAAGCAGTTAGAAAGTGAAGAGAACTGCCACGTCACTGTGAGTGCAGAGGAGAGAAGCAAGCAATCTGTTAATGGGAAATGGTGGGAAAATGGAGAAGCCTAGTGTGAACGTGAGGCTGGGTAGGGCCTTTGAAGTTACTCCATTACAATACCATGGAATACAGCAAAAGGGAGGATATGACAAGTAGTTGGGAAACCAGAAGCACAGCCTTTCACTTAGGGAAGCGTGCATGTTGCTAAATCATCAGAATAGAGTTGGGTCTACCATGGAGAGAGAAGGGTATCAGGTGGTACTGCAGTGGCAAGGAATTAGGTGTATGCCAGATAATAGGGCATGGAAAATGAGTGTAGAGATGCGTGGAAAGACAGGTCAGTCATGATCCAAAAAAGATAGGGATGCTGTAAACACAAATGGTATCAAATTAGAGTCCAGCGACTGCACTTAACCCCATAAGTGCGGGCGTCGGCCACTGGCGATGCCCGCACTACTTCCCTGGTGCGGGTCACGACCAGTGGCAGACACCAGGGAGGGGGTTAAATATCCTCCAGTGCAATGCACCGGAGGATTTTATTTTTTTTTCCCGTTGGAGACGCAGAAAAACTTCTGCGTCTCCCCCCCTCCCCCCCTCCCGCCCCTTTGTGACGCCGCGCTGACGTCACCTTTTTCCCCACCGGAGCAGAAGCGGAGCAGGTAAGCGTCCTCTTCTACTCCGGTGGGGAAAAAAAGGCCAAAACGGCCTCCCCAGATGCCAGAGAGGCATTGATGGAAAGGGGAGACTCTCCCCTTTCTATCAATGCCTCCCTGGGACTGTTTCCTGGCCATGGATCGCAGCGCGGCTGCGATCCATGGCCAGGAAACACCCCTAGACACCAGGGATCTTCTTTGGGGGGGGAGGCCCCCTGGTAAAAGGGCCGCCCCGCCCCTTAGGGGCACCATTTTATAAAAAATAACTGTTTTGGGGGCGATCGCGCACCCAGATAAAAATAAAATTAAAAAAATTAAAAACAAAATGGTGGGGTCGGCCCTCCGAACATGGGCCGACCCCTGGGGGATAAAAAAATAATCTAGTTTTCCCTGGGGGAGCCCGATCGCCCCCCCCCCCAGGGAAAACTAGATTATATTTTAAAAAAAAAAATGTTGGGGGTCAGCCTTTAGGGTGACCCTCTATGGGGCCATTTTTGTTTTATACATGAGTGCTTTGCCAAGAGAAAGCACACATGTATATAAAAAAAAAAAGTTATGTAGAGAGTTAGGGGGTCATTACAATCCTGGTGGACGGTGTTAAAGCGGCAGTAAAAAAATGGGAATTATGACCGTGGTGGAAACCGCCAACAAAGACAGCCACTTTAACACTCTGACCGCCACGGCGGTACAAACAAACAGCGCGCGGTCACCGCCAACAGACAGGCGGAAGACAAAGTACCGCCCACAGTATCACAACCTACCAATGCGCCACCTTTTCCGGGGCGGATTCACTGCGGATAAAAACACGGCGGAAACAGCCATTTCAAAGGGAAAACGCTCACCTCTACACACTCCACGAGGAAGGAGTGCACCATGGAGCCTGAACTCCATATTCTTCCTGCACTAGTCTTCCTGCTCCTATACGACGATCATCAACGCCGGCGGCGAAGACAGCGGTAAGTACTGCACCTACGACATAGGGGAGGGGGAGGCAAAAGACAGGGACACACACACACGCAACACCCCCACCCTGACCCTCACCCACTACAACACACACACCAATGCATATCCAAACATTACAGTAACAACCCCCAACCCACCCTCCCCCGGAAGAATGCAAAGACCAAAGGAAATGAGTGGAACCATTGTAATATATCAAAATACAGTAACCAAATACCTACATATATATATATATATATAAATATATATATATATACACATTCAACAAAATATACACCACGATTAGTAGTGCAGGTAATGCACAAGCCACTGTCCGTGGACCACTAGCCCCAAAATGCATGGGCGAGGCCCACACAAGATACCTGATCAAAACGGAGAGAACACTGCTGGGGCATCAGATACAAATACAACAGGCACCTCAGGGGGAAAGGAAGGGGGGGCACCTCAGCCGGATGAGTGCACCACGCCAGATCCACGAGGGGGCTCCATGCCCATTGATGTATCCTGGGGACTGCAAAGCCACAGTCTCTCAAGTCTCTACAGTGGGTGGGTTGCCCACTGTACCATCCTGGGGAGTGCAAAGCCACAGTCTCTCAAGTCTCTACAGTGGGTGGTTTGCCCACTGTACCATCCTGGGGAGTGCAAAGCCACAGTCTCTCAAGTCTCTACAGTGGGTGGTTTGCCCACCGTACCATCCTGGGGAGTGCAAAGCCACAGTCTCTCAAGTGGATAACAGTCTCCACTGGTTCTGGAGGGGGACTGGTGCCCAGAGTGCTTCATCCTGTGCAGGACAGAGGTAGTGGATGCATGTCTCCACTGGTTCTAGAGGGGGCTTTGTGCCCAGAGTGCTTCATCCTGTGCAGGACAGACGGAGTGGATGCATGTCTCCACTGGTTCTGGAGGGGGACTGGTGCCCAGAGTGCTTCATCCCGTGCAGGACAGAGGTAGTGGATGTGATACTCCACTGGTTCTGGAGGGGGTTTTGTGCCCAGAGTCCTTCATCCTGCCAAGGACTGAGGTAGTGGATGCATGTCTCCACTGGTTCTGGAGGGGGACTGGTGCCCAGAGTGCTTCATCCTGTGCAGGACAGACAGAGTGGATGCATGTCTTCACTGGTTCTGGAGGGGGCTTTGTGCCCAGAGTGCTTCATCCTGTGCAGGACAGAGGTAGTGGATGTGATACTCCACTGGTTCTGGAGGGGGCTTTGTGCCCAGAGTGCTTCATCCTGTGCAGGACAGAGGTAGTGGATGCATGTCTCCACTGGTTCTGGAGGGGGCTTTGTGCCCAGAGTGCTTCATCCTGTGCAGGACAGATGGAGTGGATGCATGTCTCCACTGGTTCTGGAGGGGGACTGGTGCCCAGAGTGCTTCATCCTGTGCAGGACAGACGGAGTGGATGCATGTCTCCACTGGTT
Source organism: Pleurodeles waltl (assembly GCF_031143425.1). Lineage (NCBI taxonomy): Eukaryota > Metazoa > Chordata > Amphibia > Caudata > Salamandridae > Pleurodeles > Pleurodeles waltl. The sequence goes on from NC_090446.1 coordinate 999,357,725, forward strand.
CTGGAGGGGGCTTTGTGCCCAGAGTGCTTCATCCTGTGCAGGACAGAGGTAGTGGATGCATGTCTCCACTGGTTCTGGAGGGGGACTGGTGCCCAGAGTGCTTCATCCTGTGCAGGACAGACAGAGTGGATGCATGTCTCCACTGGTTCTGGAGGGGGACTGGTGCCCAGAGTGCATCACTATCCCCGTGACGGTCCCAGTTGCGTCACTGCCCCTGCCGCTCATGGGCTAGCGGTGCTTGAGTTGGCGGTCCTTGCCCTGTTCGGCGGTGCTTTAGTTTGCAGTTTCTGACCTGTTCAGAGGTGCTTGCCATGGCGGTCTTTGCCCTGTTCAGCGGTGCTTGCCATGGCGGTCTTTGCCCTGTTCAGCGGTGCTTGAGTTTGCAGTTTCTGACCTGTTCAGCGGTGCTTGCCATGGCGGTCTTTGCCCTGTTCAGCGGTGCTTGCCCTGTTCAGCGGTGCTTGCCATGGGGGTCTTTGCCCTGTTCAGCGGTGCTTGAGTTTGCAGTTTCTGACCTGTTCAGCGGTGCTTGCCATGGCAGTCCTTCATTGCCCAGCTGGGCTGGGGCTGGCGGTCCTTCATTGGGCAGCTGGGCTGTGGCTGCCGGGGCCCTCCTGGGCAGCTGGGCTGTGGCTGGCGGTGGCCTCCTGGCCACTGACGATCGGGCTGCCCTCCTGGGCACTGACTCTGGCGGTGGCCTCCTGGCCACTGACTCTGGCGGTGGCCTCCTGGCCAGTGACGATCGGGCTGCCCTCCTGGGCACTGACTCTGGCGGTGGCCTCCTGGCCAGTGACGATTGGGCTGGCGGTGGCCTCCTGGGCAGCGGGGATGATGGCGGTCTTCTCTGCCGTGCTGCTCCTCCCAGACTTTGGCGATTTCTTCTGCCCCTTCCCCACCTTGGGAGGAGTCACAGCTGAGTGGACACTCCCCCCGGGAGCCTTGTGAGCGGCTTTGCTGGCTGGAGTCTTCCCCCTCTCCCCGCCGGGCACTGTCCAACTTCTGGTGCTTCACAGGGAGGGGACTGGCTGTGCTGTGGCTCCGTGTCACACTGGCTGCCCTGGTGCCCGGTGCACTCCACATACCTCTAACAACAGGCACCACTGGTCCCGGAGATGTTTTGGCTGAGGTGCTAGTACGGGACCTATGAATTGGAGGGGGGGGTGGGAAAGAGGTCAAGCTTGGTCAGGAAAAGTTTCTTAGGAACACTGGGACGGGTAGCTGGAGGGGGTCTGGGAGTGGAGGAAGAGGAGGTGGTTGTAGGAGGTGTAACTTTTGTGGCTTTGGGTGCAGGTGCATGCGCTGGAGGCTGTCGTGAGGTGGATGTATGTTGGGTGGGTGTGTGCCTGCGTTGGTGTACTTTGGGAGGGGGCGTCACAGGCACACTGGGAGAGGACACAGGGGACGTGTAAATGGTAGTGGGGGTGGTGACTGCACGTGAGCGGGGTATGGTGGTGGGTGTGCTGGTGCGGGACCTAGTGGCTGTAGTGGTAGTGCATGCAGGTGAGAGTGTAGACGAGACTGGGAGGGAGGAGGGAGACGACGACGAGGGGGACACAGTGGAGGCAGTGAATGTTGCTGTGTCTGTATGTGTGTGATGCTTGCATGAGTGCCTGTGGGATGTGTGGTGCTTATGTTTGCCTGAGCTTCCCTTGTGTGGTGAGGTGTGTGCATGCTGGTCTGATGGTGTGCTTGGGATAGGCTGGGGTACAGGGGATTGGGTCTGGGTGGAGGAAGTTGGAGGGGGGAGGCTAGACACAGGGACAATGGCTGCCATCAGTGCTGAGGCCAGAGTTTGCAGGGTTCGGTGAAGGGCAGCCTGACCCGAATGAATGCCCTCCAGGAATGCATTTGTGTGTTGCAATTCCCTTTCTACACCCTGGATGGCATTCAAAATGGTAGACTGCCCAACAGTGAGGGACCTGAGGAGGTCAATGGCCTCCTCACTGAGGGCAGCAGAGGTGACAGGGGCAGGGGCTGAGGTGCCTGGGGCGAAGGTGATGCCCACCCTCCTGGGTGAGCGGGCACGGGGCGAAGGCTGAGGGGCTGCTGGGAGGGCGGTGCTGATAGGGGGGGTGGCGGCTGTACCTGTAGAAGTGTGGGGCACAGATTTTGCCGCCACCACAAAGGAGCTCCCATCGGAGGACAAGTCCGTGTCGCTGGTTGCAGATCCTGTGACCGCCGTGAAGCTCCCCTCGCCCTCCGTCCCACTGGTGTATTCAGAGTCCGTGGTGTGGCCCTCCATGGCCATGTGGGATGCAGCTCCCTCGTGCTCCGGTGCCACTGTACCTCCGCCGGATGATGCTGATTCACACAAGAACAGGGAGACCACAAAAAGGGGGCGACGACAGAAGAAAGACAGGTTGAGTGCATGGCTTACTGCTACCGTTGGCGGACAATACAGACGCAGCAGCCCCCTGCACTACGCCGCGCTGTTGGGCTCTACAGATGCAGTTCCTGGGATATGGCCTACATGGCTATGGTCGACATCTGCACACATAGATGACACAGGGGCATGTATACCTGTACTTGGCACTCTACAGAGGTGGGGTGGAGTGCCACATGGCCTGCATTACGGAGGGGCCTAGCCTACGGAACTCGCCCTGGCCTTGGGGAACCCACAGCCCTCCTCCCCCACCCAGACACCTTCACTGCACGCAAAGTCCGCAGAATGATGTTGTACTCACCCCCTTGTGTCTGCTGTGATGCCCTCAAGCGCCCATCCAACTCAGGGTAGGCCACCGCCAGGATCCGGAACATCAGGGGGGTCATGGTGCGACGGGCACCCCTCCCATGTTGGGAGGCCATCCCCAGCTGAGCCTCCGCCGTCTTCTTGCTCCAGCAGCGAATGTCCTCCCATCTTTTACGGCAGTGGGTTCTCCGTCTGTGGAGGACCCCCAGGGTCCGGACGTCCTTGGCGATGGCACGCCAAATATCCTTCTTCTGGTGGGCGCTGACCTAAATGAAATGTACAGGGGAAGAAGAGAAGTCATTAGCAACTGCACCGTCGAAGTGAGTGGCCCACATCCCTACCCTTGCCATGTGGCACATGTATTCACAGTCCTTCATGCACGCAGAACTGTGGCCCCTTCCTTCTTACAACCAGCCCTCTCCACTCAGGCATAGCCCATACAACGTGCTCCCTGTGTACTTACCTGTTGGTCTGGAGGACCGTAGAGTAGCGTGTACTGGGGGAGGACCCCGTCCACGAGCTTCTCCAACTCCTGTGCAGTGAAGGCAGGGGCCCTTTCCCCAGACGCATGAGCCATTGTCTCTTCCAGACCGAGGTCACAGCAGCACTTGCAGTGTAGGTCCTCTCCTGTCGAAGATCAGTTATCGAGTGATTGAACAGATAGAAAATGGCGGTCACGTCCACGGCGGTGCGTATCATCACCGCCGGCGCACTTCATCATTGGCTCCTGGGACCCATAGGGTCCAATGTTAACCAATGCAGCATTGCGCCGCAGTCTTCGACCGCCTACCGCGACGGTGTACAACGCCAGCGCAGTTACCTCACATCCCATTGTCCCAGTTTAGAGGTCAGGCAGCCGCCATTTCAGGGGCCCACATGGGTTCATTTTTAAGTGTGTCACGCATACCTAGGCCTAGACTCAAGACACATACAGGCAACTTTTTGGATTATGTTTCGTGTTCTGTGTAGACTGTGGGTACATACCTCTGAGTTGTTTGACTCTTTGCTCGCTGTTGTCCTTCCTAGGCACCGTCCGCTGGGACATGTGAGGAGATGGCACAATCCTCCGGTGTACCGACCGCTGGTGGACCTGTTGCCAATGGAGGAGCAACATTTAATCATCACCTACAGGTTTGACCGTGCCACAATCTAGGAACTGTGTACCCAGTTGGAGCCTGACCTGATGTCAGCAATCCGCCATCCCAAAGGAATCCCCCCTCAAGTGCAGGTGCTATCAGTGCTCCATTTCCTTGCAAGTGGGTCATTTCAAACAACAGTGGCCATGGCATCAGGGATGTCCCAGCCTATGTTTTCCAACGTGTTGTCCAGAGTGTTGTCTCCCCTGCTGAAACACATGCGGAGCTACATCGTTTTCCCTCAGGTGGAGGATTTGCCTACAGTGAAAAGTGACTTCTATGCCCTTGGACATATCCCTAACATCATAGGTGCCATTGATGGGACCCATGTAGCTCTGGTCCCCCCCACAGGAGTGAACAGGTGTACAGGAACCGGAAGAGTTATCATTCGATGAATGTACAGATGGTATGTTTGGCAGACCAGTACATCTCCCAGGTAAATGCTATGTTCCCTGGCTCAGTGCATGACGCCTACATCCTACGGAATAGCAGCATCCCTTATGTGATGGGTCAACTCCAGAGGCACTGGGTGTGGCTATTAGGGGACTCTGGTTACCCCAACCTGTCATGGCTACTGACCCCAGTGAGGAATCCCAGGACCAGGGCAGAGGAACGCTACAATGAGGCCCATGGGCAGACTAGGAGGGTGATCGAACGCACCTTCGGCCTCCTGAAGGCCAGGTTCAGGTGCCTCCATATGACAGGTGGTTCCCTATTCTACTCACCAAGGAAGGTGTGCCAGATCATCATGGCCTGCTGTATGCTTCACAATTTGGCTTTGCGACGACAGGTGCCTTTTCTGCAGGAGGATGATCCAGATGACGGTGTTGTGGCAGCTGTGGAGCCTGTGGACAGTGATGAGGAGGAAGCAGAGGAAGAAGACATTGACAACAGGGACTCAGTTAACCAGCAATATTTCCAGTGACACACAGGTGAGAATACATTCCTGCCTACTACAAGTACTTTCACACTTCTACCTCTATCCTGTCTGTTGATTTCAACCAGTATATGGCAACTGAGTTGTACATTTCCATTACGGTTTCACAGGTGTGGTTTCCAACGTGTGTCATCTGCTTAGATTCCTCATGGACTTGAGATGTGTGACATATGTATTTTGACATTACATTTGAGAACGCATTTTGTCACTGTCATTGCTAATATACATTTTCTAAATCACAGACTGACTCCAGGTTGTTTTGTGCTTCAAGGGTGTTTATTGCAGTGCTAAATATTGGAGGGGGGTTGTAAAATGGTGAGGGGTAATGGTGGAGGAATGTCCATGGCAGAGTCCAGTCTATTAGTCTCACAGGTGCATTGCCCATATGGGCATAGGAAGTGGAGCTGGGGCAGTTCCAATATGGACAGGGTTACAAAGTGGGACAGTAGGATGACAATCAGGGTGGTCTTATTTCTTGGCTGGGGTCTTGGCATTGTGCTCTGTCTTGTTCCTGGTTCTCAGGGACCGCTTGTGGGGTGGTTCTCCCTCTGCAGGGGGCGGGGTGCTGGTGTGGTGGTCCTGTGGCGGTGCCTCCTGTCCAGTAGCGCCGGCGGAGGTGGTGGGCAGTTCATCGTCCAGGCTAGTGTCAGTGGCCCCTTGGAGTGCCACAGTGTCCCTCCTGGTGTTCAGTATCTCCTTCAGCACCCCTACGATGGTGCCCAGGGCGGTGCTGATGGTTCTGAGTTCCTCCCTGAAGCCCAAATACTGTTCCTCCTGCAGGCGCTGGGTCTCCTGAAACTTGGCCAGTACCGTTGCCATCGTCTCCTGGGAGTGGTGGTATGCTCCCATGATGGAGGAAAGGGCCTCGTGGAGAGTGGGTTCCCTAGGCCTGTCCGCCCCCTGTCGCACGGCAGCCCTCCCAGTTCCCCTGTGTTCCTGTGCCTCCGTCCCCTGGACCGTGTGCCCACTACCACTGCCCCCAGGTCCCTGTTGTTGTTGGGGTGGTGGGTTATCCTGGGTTCCCTGTAGTGGTGAACACACAGCTGATTGACGTGTCCTGGGGACGGAGGTATGGGCCCGCTGGGTGGGTGCTGTGCTGGTGTTACCAGAGGGTGGAAGGTCTGTGGTGGGCTGTGCCTGTGTGAGGGGAACCGACTGTCCTGAGGCCCACGATGGTCGGGGTGGTCATCTAGATCCAGGTGGACAGAGCTGCTGTCATCACTGTGGGCCTGTTCTATGGGTGGGGTGGAGATGTCTGGACCCTCCTGTCTGGTGACGTTGGGTAGTGGTCCTGCAGGGGTGGAAAGGCATGATTATTGCATCTGTGTGTTTCATGGTGTGCAATGGGTGGGTGACCGTGTACCCCAGTGCTAGCATTCCTGTGTGTGGGCTTGTGTGATGATGGTAGAAGGGGGTGTTATGGGTATGTGCAGTGGGCATGCTTTAGTGATGGGTGTCCATGCTTTGTTTTTGCATGCAGGGCTTGGTGTTGGGATGGGTGGTTTGTGATATTGGTACATTTGTGAGGAGTTGGAGTGATAGGGGTGGGGGCGAGGGTGGGGTATGTGATAGCATGCAGGTAGGGTGGGGGACATGATAGTTAAGATTTGACTTACCAGAGTCCATTCCTCCACCGACTCCTGCGAGGCCCTCAGGAAGCAGAATAGTCAAGACTTGCTCCTCCCATGTTGTTAGTTGTGGGGAAGAGGTGGGGGTCCGCCGCCAGTCCGCTGTACCGCGATGTTGTGTCTGGAGACCACGGAACGCACCTTCCCCCGTAGGTCGTTCCACCTCTTCCTGATGTCATCCCTATTTCTTGGGTGCTCTCCCACTGCGTTGACCCTGTCGACTATTCTTCTCCATAGCTCCATCTTCCTAGCAATGGAGGTGTGCTGCATCTGTGAGCCAAATAGCTGTGGCTCTACCCGTACGATTTCCTCCACCATGACCCTGAGCTCCTCCTCAGAGAACCTGGGGTGTCTTTGTCGTGCCATGGGGTGGTGTAGGTGATGTGTGGGGTGGTGTATGTGGTGATAAGTGTGGTGATATGTAGTGGTGTGTGGTGTTTTGTGCGTGGAAGTAGTGTGGGTGATGGTGTTGAGTGTCTGTGGCTGCTAGTTTGTGGATGGTGGTGTCTCTCTGTGCTTCGTTCTCAATTGTTGTCGTAGGGGTTTGTGGGTGATGTGGGTGTGTGTTTTATATTGTATTGAGTGTGTGGGAGTGGTGGGAGTATGTGTCTCAGGTGTGTGTCTTTCGAATTGTCCAATGTGGTGGTGTTTTGTAGGAGTGTGTGTATTTTGAGCGTGGCGGTGTGTACCGCCAATGGAATACCGCGGTTGAAAGACCGCTGCGTGGATTCGTGGGTCGTGATAGCATGGGCGTATTTCTGTTGGCGTGACGGTGGAGGTTTTGTTTTCGCCAGTTTATCACTGACCTTTGGTGTGGCGGACTTGTGTGGGTGTCTGAATTTTGTCGGATTTCGGGATGTGGGTCATAATAGCTGTGGCGGATTTCAGCGGCCACGGCGGTGTGTTGGCGGTCTTCTGCACGGCGGTAAGCGGCTTTTACCGCCAATGTTGTAATGACCCCCTTAGTGTCTTGCTTTCTCTCTCTCTCTCTCTCTATATATATATATATATATATACATATATATATATATATATTTTTTTTTTTTTTTTTTTTTTTTTCTTTTGTGTTTTGTTTTCCGGGAGTCACAATTGGCCACCCAGGGAAACCACACATATACATATGTGCAACACAAATTGGTCAAAAGATTGTTGCATGGCGCACTCCACTGCCGGTGCTCGGTGACGGAGGAGACTAACCTCGAAAATATTTTGTGAACAAGAATCTCACCGCACTCCACGAGGTTCAAATTGACATGTTTTATTGCAAGTATAAAAAATTCAAGAAAAGAGGGACTCATTTACCGTGATCAAGACTCCTTGAGAGTCGAAACACGTAGGTGGCTGTTGCTTGCAATAAAACATGTCAATTTGAACCTCGTGGAGTGCGGTGAGATTCTTGTTCACAGAATATATATATATATGCACGCCTGTATGTCTTTTCTCTAGTGGCAGTTGCCATGAAAGTAGTGCAGATGGTTTATTGTCCTGCTGCAAAGGATATACATTTATATGTATTTAGCTGAGTGGATTAGTAAAGGCAAGCGTTACCTGCGCTTTAAAACAAATGTTATGCGAGGGGGACTACGGAGATATAAGCGGCACTTTTGCTGGGTGGTACTGAGGGAATTAGAAGAGGAGGTAATGGGAGGCAGAGCACCAAAAATGACTGTCGCACTGGGTGCCACCAGCGCTGAAGGCTGTGATGATGGGTATTTGGTAAGGTGAAGTAATACATTCTTTTTTGTTTTTTCAGTGTTTTCAGAGAATCTGCCGAATTGGAGAAGAAGCGAAGGTAGGGTGACGACATTTCCTATTGTACACATCATACCCACGAGCAATTTTGTGACTATCTGCCTTCTACGTAGGCTAGTAATTTAGAGGGACAGTTTAACCAGTAGCAGAGATGGCGTCTCGTTGGATGACTGCTGATCAAGCCCTATCTTGGGTTATAGAGGACAGTTCTGATGTAGGCTCAGAGACTGAGACAGCAGATACTGAGACAGCATCTGAGGGAGAGGACAATGTGGCAGAATCTGGGAGTGATTTTTCAGTCGGCGGAGTCCCATCCGACGACACCTCTTCCAGTGAGTCTGAAGGAGACAATGACGACAGCCGTGCTGTCCCTTCGCAAGCACATTCTGTGCAGCGGGTCAACATTGGGTTAGCTGAACCCAGAGAGCAGGTGCTTGCGGCCGCAAGCACAGAGAGAGTGCTCTCTTGGCAGCCCCCGTTTAGTTCAGCGCAAACTTCCACCTTTTATTGGTGACACTGAATGTAAAGTCGATACAGCTAACTTTTTGCCAGTCGACTACATCCATCTATTTTTGGATGTTGACTTCCTTCAGAAAATTGTGCAGCAAACAAATTAGCGTGCAGGCCAATTTCTGAGGGAGCGTGGAGGCATTCTAGGGCCCCGTTCTAGTGCACGCCAGTGGACTCCCACTTCGCTGGCAGAGTTGAAGATATTTTTGGGCCTTACGCTCAAAATGGGGTTAGTGCAGAAACCCACCTTGCAGTCCTACTGGACGACTCGCACGGTTTGGGTAACCCCCATCTTCGCACCATACATGAGCAGAGATCGTTTTTTGCTACTGCAGTGCATGCTGCATTTCAAAGACAATTCTGCTGCATTGCCCGTGACCATCCAGACCATGACAGGTTGTTCAAAATTCGGCCTGTCATGGGACATTTGTCTGCCAGGTTTCCAGAGATCTATACTCCTGGAAAGAATATAGCAGTCGATGAGTCCTTGATCCTGTACAAAGGACGGCTGCTTTTCAGACAGTACATTGCGAGCAAAAGAGCTAGCTATGGCATAAAGCTGTACATGCTGTGTGAGAGCTCTTCTGGCTATGTGTACAGCCTGAGAGTGTATACAGGGAAGGATTCTACCCTAAACCCTGTAGGTTGCCCTCCCGCGTTAGGGGTCACAGGTAAGATTGTATGGGAACATCTCCAGCCACTTCTTTACAAAGGTTATAACCTTTATGTGGACAATTTCTATACAGGAGTGGAGCTGTTCAGTGAGCTCTACAAAGCTGGCACTGTGGCCTGCGGTACAGTTCGTTGTAACTGCAAAGGATTCCCGCAGGAACTTGTTTGCAAGAAGCTCCAGAAATCAGAGAGTACTGCATTGCGTTCTAACGAACTGCTCGCAGTCAAGTTCTTGGATAGGCGTGATGTATACGTGCTCACTACAATTCATGATGAGAGCACTTCTCCCATCACGGTTTGGGGTCAGATGGCCGAAGTCCACAAGCCCATCTGTATACTTGATTACAATAAGTACATGGGCGGAGTGGACAAGAACGACCAGGTTCTTCAACCATACAATGCGTGTCCTAAAACTCGCACTTGGTACAAGAAACTGTTTACCCACCTGATTCAGATGGCAACATATAATGCATTTGTTGTTTACCGTCAGACAACCACAGGAAGACTCATGACTTTCCTTGACTTCCAGTTGTCTGTAATTGAAAGCCTCACTGCTGTTACAGAAGCAGCAGCAGCCTCCACCTCATATGTTCTGGAGGATGTGGCAAGGCTGCAGGAGCGACACTTTGCTGATCGAATTCCGAAAACACCCAAAAAGGATCGTCCATGTCGTCGCTGTAAAGTGTGCTCGAAGCATGGAAAGCGGCAGGAGAGTCGGTATTACTGTCTCCAGTGTCCATCACAACCAGGCCTCTGTATCCCTACTTGCTTTACGTTGTATCATACTAAAGCAAGGTTCTGGGAAATCGACTGAGGTTGAGCTGCCGTTGGGTAATCCTTTCAGTGGCAGTGCATGGATACCGAACGTCCATGGGCCACTGCTTTGTTAGGCAAAGAGCCACAGGATTTTACTTCATCTACTTCATCATGGACTTCCTTTTGGACTGCTTGAGAGCTAAATCCACCGTCAGAACGTGGTCGGTGTTATGTTCAATTAACATGCATTATATTCCCCCTACTGCATATACTAGTGGACAGAACATATGCCACATTGTCACGGAGTACCCTTTCTTCACCAGCATGTCTACCTTACTTTCAACTGTAGATATGCTCTCTCAGTTTGAGGAATCACTTTGTTCGGCATACTTGGAAACCCCCAACTTGCATCCACAAACTAGTATAGGTTCACTTGGCAATTATACAGGATTAGACAGGACTCTGATGAGAACAGAGACATGAATGGGTAAGGAAAGCTTATGGTTGGTGTGCATTCACAGGGTTATTGCACAGGTAGAAGGCAGATAGTAAAGGTGGTACAGATGTACATCATCTACACCTATGGATTCAAACCCATTGGTGCCATCCCAGCACTGAAGGAGAATGACTTGCATAGGTCAGTGTTTGACCTGATTTTCACGTTCATCCTCCATCAGAACTTAGTAGATGTTCAGTTTGCTGTATAAGTGCATTACAGTCACATCACTGCACATAATGTTGGCTGGGACATATGCTACGTTCTCATGGACTCCCCTGTGTGCCAAACACTACCCTTTTTCATAGCCTATGACCTTCTATTTAGGGAACATCATGAGAAATCCCCAGCATGTCTCCCTTAGTTTCAAAGGTAGATATGCTCACTCAGTTCGAGGAATCGCTTTGTACGGCATACTCGGACACCCCCAACTTGCATCCACAAACTGGAAGGAGTTGGATTTAGCACAGAGAGTGCATTAAAGGCGCATGAAAAACATGTCTTCCTGAGCCTCAGGCGGCTGTCACAGGAGTCATTAGTAAAGGTTCGTTACGCATGCATTTGGTAATGTTAAGGAAGAAGGAGGCAGTTAGCCTATGACCTTCTCTTTAGGGAACATCATGAGAAATCGCCAGCATGTCTCCCTTAGTTTCAAAGTTAGATATGCTCACTCAGTTCGAGGAATCGATTTGTACGGCATACTCGGACACCCCCAACTTGCATCCACAAACTGGAAGGAGTTGGATTTAGCACAGAGTACGTTAAAGGCGCATTAAAAACATGTCTTCCTGAGCCTCAGGTGGCTGTCACAGAAGTCATTAGAAAAGGTTCGTTACGCATGCATTTGGTAATGTTAAGGAAGAAGGAGGCAGTTACTTGACAGGTGGTAAAATGTAGTCAAACGTATTCCGTTCTGTGGCGTGTGAATGTGATGGGCCCTTGTCTGGCAGCGGTAAGTTAATGTGAGTGCAGTGATTGGTTGGATTGGGCCCGTGGCCGGCGATACGAAAGGGTTGTTTGTTGTGCGTGAATGGTGTGTAAATGGACCATAAAGAGGTTGGTGCCTGGACGCAGGTTTATGGCCCACCTTCAGAAGGCTTGGTTTCAGTATTCAGATACTTTGATAAGTATTCATGCTTTGAAGCCATCATTTCTGGAGGTGCTAAAACCAACCAGTTTGAGTGGTGGGTTAACTTTAACAAACTAGTACCAGGGGAGTCCAAGGGTGCAGGACTTGCGTGGCTCTCACCAGTTTTCCTTCACCCAGAATAACCTTGAAATCACAAAATGTGCTTAAAAAACACATTTGCTTTGCATTCCAGTGAGCAGAAGTCCAGGGATCTGTAGGGAGCCACAAGTTCCACTAAGTCTCCAGCGAAAAACTGCCTCACTTTAGTGAGTGGGCAAGTGACCACAACAGGGAAGTACCCAAAACGGATTGTGGAGACATTAAAATTACCTACCACAAAACAGCCTTGTTTTTTAAGACAGTCACCTAGGTATTTGGTCCTGGGCTCAGCAGCCATATAGGGAAACCTACCAAACTCAGACATTTCTGAAAACTAGAAACCCAAGGCAGCCCACTTAAATATGGCGTGTTTGGATTTAACAAAGTTTTCTTACCAAGAATACCCTGCAAAAGTGAAACGTTGATTAAAACCACTATTTTTCCTTTCTTTTTTATCACAGAAACTACAGGAATGTGCAGGGATCCTCAAAATTCCTACCGCCCAGTGTTTCCCCACTTGTCCTGATAAAAACACAACCCCGCTTGTGTGCCTGCGCCTAGTGCCTGCTTCAGGAATGGATCACTCCAGGGTTAACTGTAGCCCTCATGCAAGGACTACCATTGACCCTTGTGTGATCCATTCCTGTTGCGGGCACTAGGCCTACCCACACAAGTGAGGTACCATTTTTATCGGGACACTTGGGGGAACGCTGGGTGGAAGGAAATTTGTGGCTCCTCTCAGATTCCAGAACTCTCTGTCACCGAAATGTGAGGAAAAAGTGTTTTTTTAGCCAAATTTTGAGGTTTGCAAAAGATTCTGGGTAACAGAACCTGGTGAGAGCACCACAAGTCACCTCATCTTGGATTCCCCTAGGTCTCTAGTTTTCAAAAATGCACTGGTTTGGTAGGTTTCCCTAGGTGCCGGCTGAGCTAGAGGCCAAAATCCACAGGTAGGCACTTTGCAAAAAACACCTCTGTTTTCTTTGAGAAAATGTGATATGTCCACTTTGTGTTTTGGGGCATTTCCTGTCTCGGGCACTAGGCCTACCCACACAAGTGAGGTACCATTTTTATCGGGACACTTGTGGGAACGCTGGGTGGAAGGAAATTTGGGGCTCCTCTCAGATTCCGGAACTCTCTGTCACCGAAATGTGAGGAAAAAGTGTTTTTTAGCCAATTTTTGAGGTTTGCAAAGTATTCTGGGTAACAAAACCTGGTGAGAGCCCCACAAGTCACCTCATCTTGGATTCCCCTAGGTCTCTAGTTTTAAAAAATGCACAGGTTTGGTAGGTTTCCCTAGGTGCCGGCTGAGCTGGAGGCCAAAATCCACAGGTAGGCACTTTGCAAAAAACACCTCTGTTTTCTTTGAGAACATGTAATGTGTCCACTTTGTGTTTTGGGGCATTTCCTGTCGCGGGCACTAGGCCTACCCACACAAGTGAGGTACCATTTTTATCCGGACCCTTGGGGGAACGCTGGGTGGAAGGAAATTTGTGGCTCCTCTCAGATTCCAGAACTCTCTGTCAACGAAATGTGAGGAAAAGGTGTTTTTTTAGCCAAATTTTGAGGTTTGCAAAGGATTCTGGGTAACAGAACCTGGTGAGAGCCCCACAAGTCACCCCATCTTGGATTCCCCTAGGTCTCTAGTTTTCAAAAATGCACATGTTTGGTAGGTTTCCCTAGGTGCCGGCTGATCAAAAGGCCAAATTCCACAGGTAGGCACTTTGCAAAAAACACCTCTGTTTTCTTTGGGAAAATGTGATGTGTCCACTTTGTGTTTTGGGGCATTTCCTGTCGCGGGCACTAGGCCTACCCACACAAGAGAGGTACCATTTTTATCCAGACACTTGGGGGAACGCTGGGTGGAAGGAAATTTGTGGCTCCTCTCAGATTCCAGAACTCTCTGTCACCGAAATGTGAGGAAAAAGTGTTTTTTTAGCCACATTTTGAGGTTTGCAAAGGATTCTGGGTAACAGAACCTGGTGAGAGCCCCACAAGTCACCCCATCTAGGATTCCCCTAGGTCTCTAGTTTTCAAAAATGCACAGGTTTGGTAGGTTTCCCTAGGTGCCGGCTGATCTAGAGGCCAAAATCCACAGGTAGGCTCTTTGCAAAAAACACCTCTGTTTTCTTTGAGAAAATGTGATGTGTCCACTTTGTGTTTTGGGGCATTTCCTGTCGCGGGTACTAGGCCTACCCACACAAGTGAGGTACCATTTTTATCGGGATACTTGGTGGAGCATAGAATAGCAAAATAAGTGTTATTGTCCCTTGTCTTTCTGTACATTTTTTCCTTCCAAATGTAAGAGAGTGTGTAAAAAAGACATCTATTTGAGAAATGCCCTGTAATTCACATGCTAGTATGGGCACCCCGGAATTCAGAGATGTGCAAATAACCACTGCTCCTCAACACCTTATCTTGTGCCCATTTTGGAAATATAAAGGTTTTCTTGATACCTATTTTTCACTCTTTATATTTCAGCAAATGAATTGCTGTATACCCGGTATAGAATGAAAACCCACTGCAGGGTGCAGCTCATTTATTGGCTCTGTGTACCTAGGGTTCTTGATGAACCTACAAGCCCTATATATCCCCGCAACCAGAAGAGTCCAGCAGACATAACGGTACATTGCTTTAAAAAATCTGACATTGCAGGAAAAAGTTACAGAGTAAAACATAAAGAAAAATGGCTGTTGTTTTCAGCTCAATTTCAATATTTTTTATTTCAGCTGTTATTTTCTGTAGGAAAACCTTGTAGGATCTACACAAATGAACCTTTGCTGAATTCAAAAGTTTGTTTATTTTTCAAAAATATTTAGCTTTCTGGGATCCAGCATTGGTTTCACACGCATTTCTGTCACTAACTGGAAGGAGGCTCAAAGCACAAAAAATAGTAAAAATGGGGTATGTCTCAGAAAAATGCCAAAATTGTGTTGAAAAATGTGGTTCTCTGATTCAAGTCTGCCTTTTCCTGAAAGCTGGGAAGCTGGTGATTTTAGCACAGCAAACCCTTTGTTGATGCCATTTTCAGGGGGAAAACCACAAGGCTTCTTCGGCTGCCCTTTTTTCCTATTTCTTTTTTTAAAAAAAGAAATTTTTGCTCTATTTTAGCTAATTTCTTGGTCTCTCCAAGGGGAAACCACTAACTCTGGGTACCCTTAGAATCCCTAGGAAGTTGGGGAAAAAAGACACAAATTTGGCATGGATAGCTTATGTGGACAAAAAGTTTTGAAGGCCTAAGCGTGAACTACCCCAAATAGCCAAAAAAGGGCTCAGCACTGGGGGGGGGACAACGGCCCAGCAGGTAAGAGGTTAATATTTAGGACTCTATTGTAAGTCAAATGTAAACAAAGTAGGACGTGCTGTTTTGGTATGTGAGCTGTCCATTGAACATAAACTAATGTTTGAAGATTGCTGACAGCAGAAATCTGCTGCCCAGTCCCAGGACGCACTATATCAAATTGGGCAATAGGCTGAAACACTTTGAACTAAATTAAACTCCTTTGATACGAAATTCAAAACATCAAATCTTGCATATTTGAGCAATAAATCCCTCTTGTGATGTATACGCTATTTGAAGAACCATAATTTATTGCAAAATTATTTCAGCCTTGGGCTAATTTGACAGGATGCGTCTTGGGACTTGACAGCAGATTTCTGCAGTCAGCAATCTTCTAGTAAATAAAGTTGGTATCATAAACAATCAGGGTGACAGTGTAGGGATGTATCAATACAACAAAAACCTTGAACAGTCACATTGTGGGGAGAGTCTACTTTACAAAGTGGTAGAGTTACAGTTGCATTAAGTCTTCAGAGGGAGGAATTTCTTGAAAGACAACCAATTTAGGGGGTGATTCTGACCCCGGCGGTTCCTTACCGCCGGGGCCAGGGTTGGCGGGAGCACCGCCAACAGGCTGGCGGTGCCCCACAGGGCATTCTGACCGCGGCGGTTTTGCCGCGGTCAGAAGTGGAAAACCGGCGGTCTCCCGCCGGTTTTCCGCTGCCCTGGGAATCCCCCATGGCGGCGCAGCTTGCTGCGCCGCCATGGGGGATTCTGACAGCCCATACCGCCATCCTGTTCCTGGCGGTTCTCCCGCCAGGAACAGGATGGCGGTATGGGTTGTCGTGGGGCCCCTGGGGGCCCCTGCAGTGCCCATGCCAATGGCATGGGCACTGCAGGGGCCCCCGTAAGAGGGCCCCACATTGTATTTCAGTGTCTGCATTGCAGACACTGAAATACGAGACGGTGCCACTGCACCCGTCGCACCTTCCCACTCCGCCGGCTCAATTCTGAGCCGGCGTCCTCGTGGGAAGGCTCTTTTGCACTGGGCTGGCGGGCGGCCTTTTGGCGGCCGCCCGCCAGCCCAGTGCAAAAGCCAGAATCACCGCAGCGGTCTTATGACCGCGGAGCGGTGTTCTGGAGGGGGGAACTCTGGCGGGCGGCCTCCGCCGCCCGTCAGGGTCAGAATGACCCCCTTAGTTCTCTATATAATGAACGAAAGGGTACCGAGCAGTACAGAGGGTACAGACTTCCAAATCTTAGTGACAATGCCAAAAGATGGGTTGATTTAAAGTGTTGCCTCTCATGTATAGGGATCCACAAGTGAAGGGTCTTTTTACACAGGAGGAACTGTGATTAGGAGACGGTGTAGTGAGATGAGAAATTGTTCATAGGGTCAAAGCCAAAGATGCCCCAAATCAGACTTGCTGTGCCTACTGTCCAACCTTCAGTTTGGTGTCTGCAAAAACGAAGTCTCCCTAGTCGAAACTTTGCAATCTTATTTACACTTCACAAGCTTCACAAAGTTCGTAACTAGGGGTCAGATGTACCAAAAAAGCATTTAGTGATTCGCTATTAGGAAATCACAAGCTGCGATGTACGACAGTGTGTTTGACACTGTTAACGATTTGCAGTGGGTCATAAATGGACATGCCTCATCAATATTCATGAGGCAGGTCACAATTTGCGACCCATTGGGAATGGCTACAATCACAGGGATGGTAGCCTGCTGGGGTCAGCAGACCACCCTGTCTGATACTGCATTTAAATAAAGCAATCTTTTTTTTTAAATAAGGCAGCCCGTATTCCTTAAAGGAAAATGGCATGCTTTGGAAAAAGAAAACTGCAAAGTTTTATTTTCATTTTTTAAGAGTAGACAGTGATCTATGGGTGGTAACTGGGATTGTTTTGCAACCACATTCCCAGTCGCAAAAACAATCATACATGGCCCTGTGAGTCTCTATTGGGAAGGGACGCCCTTGGCATGCCCCTTCCTAATAGCGAGTCGCAATCCCTATTTTATGAGTCGGTAACAGGTTACTGACTCGCAAAATAGGGATGGTACATGGCAAAAAGCCTTTTACCTGTCGCAAACAGCCTTGTGGGTAAAAGAGCTTCATACATTTGGCCCTAGGTGTCTACATTCCTGAATTGTGAAACTTACTCCTACAACAGTTGTTTTAGGAGCCATTGCAAGATACCTGATAAAGAAGCTGTAATTGCTTTCAATGTAGTGATTAGCCAGGCTAAAACATACCCCTGAGACACTCTAAGGCTTCACTTGAAGCCACTTCTTGCCTTAATATGAACCTTATAATCAAAGATTCATTCATGTCAAAGTGCTAAAAAAGCATAACATGAGAAGGAGTAAGATACTGGGGTAGATTTTCAAAAATGTTATCCTAGGTTTGTGTCACAAAATTGACACAAACCAAAGCACAATGTTTATTTTGAATTAATTTCCAGTTCTGAAAAGGTGCCTGAAAGTAACACATTACTTTGCACCAGGGGGGTGTTCCATGAGTGATACATGGGCATTCCCATCCAACTACCCATAGGTTTTGACAAAAAGCTCCCTTTAGTAATAATGGTAGACAAGGTTATGCCCCAAAAAATTAGAGTTGTGTTAACTTAGAGAAATGCTTTTATTTTACCAAGCTTTTCTGACTTTGCATGTGTGCAGTACAATGCAGCAGAGGGGAACAGTTTTACGAGTTATCTAGGCATAGTATTTGGTGCGGGATGGTAATCCTTTCAGCAATAAACCTATGCTAGACACTACGCACATGCGGTGCAAGGGTGTGTGCATTATGCTAGGCAGCCTGATTGTACTCCGGCACTAGGAAAAGAGCAGGACAGTGCCATATCTTTCGAGATATGTCACTGTCCTGCTCTATCCGCCTCGTGCAATGCAGTGCAGTTACTTAGGTCACTACTTTGCATCGGTATTTAGTAAATACCCCCTCTGTTTTGAAGAAATACTTTTCTTGGGCATTATGAAAGACTGCGTGGTAGAGTAGTGTTTCGTTAGTTTCGGCTAGGGTAAAAATGGTTCCATGTACTGGCTGTCCTATTCAGAATTGCCCCCAGAAAGTAACCTTGTATTTTTTCATTTTTTTATCTAGGATGAGCCCCCCCCTGGTCGAAGTGATACCATATTGCAAATACAGTGTGACTTCTGGAATAGGGAGACCCTACATCTATCTTCTCATCTCGTAGTTCTTCAAAGGGGAACTTCTATTGATCGCTTACACTAGGTTGTGGATGATGGCAGCTTAACTTCTCCCTGCCGTAGCAAATTTTTCTTGCAAACTCTGGCACCAAGGCAAGTGTGTTTTTCAAATGATAATTTTGATAATTATTAAGTATTATCATGATTGTAATGCTGATCGCATATATTGGAATAAATGCTACTGGAAAATGGTCTTAATCAGCTTCATTAGACCTTTCGCTAGCTGATACCAATCATATTTTTGTATAAATTATAATGTGATTCATTTGGCGGTTCTACCAGGGGATCGCAGCTACTCATGTACCCAGGAGACAGACCGGAGAACAGTACTTCTTCTATCGAGGATGTACCATCCTCTGCGACAAAGTGCACATCTTTGTGTGGGACACACATGGAGTGCTGAAGGAGGGATGGAGCACCCACTGGTCAGCCAGATCAGCCAAATCAGCCCTAGTGGTCAATGGGGTGACAGATTCGCAGATCACCTTCACATCCTTGTATAAAATGTGATTTGATAAGGATGAATGTTGTCTATAGGAAAAAAACAAGCTCAGCACATCCCCCAATTCTTTCTCCTTAAAGACAGTCTGAGAGGATTTCACATGGTTTCTTACTAAAGCATTCCTCCTTTGATTATCCTTTGTTGAGTGGCACAAAGCCACCAGTGTGTACAATGCATGCTGAAAATATGTGCAGTAGAAGGCATTTTCAGGATTCATCCCTGATCTACACCCTCAGTCTTTGAGGGAGAGTCAGGCTCCTTGGACAGGTGCGCATGGTGCAATGAGTGACGTCATTAATTTTTGTGCAAGGGCTGTTTTTTGTTTCTTGTCCAGGCTTGGCCTCACTACAGTCTAGCCAGTGCAAACCCACTAGAGCTGAGAAAACATGAGTAAAACAAAGGAGACCGATGGTAGGTAATGGAAAGCCAGAGTCGAACTGTGCTAATGTGCAACGCAGCGATTAACAACTGGGTGAATCATTAGTCTACACCAGTGTGTCAACTAGTGATGCAGTCTAGGCTTAATGATTAAATGGTTTTGAAGTTAGTATCACGGCTTTCAATGGGTTAGGTAGAGAATGCTTCTTATGACTAAGAATGTTAGGTAAATCCCACCTTGAGGAAAACTTAGAAAATATTCCAACCGAAAGCCTTTCAGCATCATGACTCACCTGATTGACCTCCTGATGGTCGGTGGGAAATGTCTCTTAGTATCACATACGAAACATTAATGAGCTCCTGAGGACCGGAGCGAGCCATGCATGCCATGATGTCACAACACTGCAATTCACAATCTACAATTACTTCCTTGACCCCAAATCATTAGAGCCATCAAACCACACAGCTATGACTGTTTCCTAACATAGAGGTTAGCGACTGGCACATGTCCCTCATCAGCTGTCTTCGGTGATATCATATCAAGGTTTAATGTTTTGCAAACGGAAAACAGTCAATTGGGAAGAAAGGTCTAAATCTTCCATGTACATGGTCAGAAGAGGCTCCTGTAAAGCTGCAATAACTAAGGAAATTTTAGTTTTCATGCCGATTTATGCAGTTTTCACCAAATTCCGCACACATTTCCGCATTCACTTTTTACTATCTGAGAGAGTTATGAAACTCAGAAAAGATCATAATCCAGATGCGACTGAAAGCTCTATTTTTCCCCCAAGCCTGGATTTTCTTGTGTGTTAGGAAGGAGCTTAAAGGTGATCAAGAGTGTAAAGGAAAACATGCTTCTCTCAGGGTTGATATATTTTTCAGATGCATTTTGTTTATTTCACAAGAGCACATCTTGTGAAGGAAATTAGAGCTATTCTCTCGTTTTACCAAAACTATGGTGGGGATGTCTGACTTGACAGTGTGGGCTTCGCATGTGTGAATGCTTTCTGATGTTTGTGGTAATGTGTATTAAGGCTTCATGAATTTATGAAATGTGACTTTTTGGAGAAGCTGGGCAAAAACATAAATCAATGAGATATCAATCTCAGTCTCCCCTAAGATCTCTTTATATGTATAGATAACATGTTTTTAATTCTTTTATGTTGCAGTGTAACAGACTTTTTCAGTTGCCACAAATATTTTGTTGGTGAAGCTGTAGGGGAGCAGGATGGTTATGTATAGAAGATCCAAGTGATAAAGGTGCTTCTAAACCAGTTGTGCTAGACTGGTGGACAGGACCTGTAGAGACCTTGTCCTGTTCCTGGCTAGGGTGGCAGAGCCTCTGGAGCAGACCAAAGTAATTTTCAGCTGTCCTTCTGGAGTTTTAACTGTTGTAATTTGTACACTCCTTGTTGTACATAGCATTTTAGCTTACTCATTTACTCATCTTAGTCAAGTGGGTTTGAGTTCCTGGTAGCCCAGGCACTCAGAAAAGTACAGTGCACAAAACGAACAGCTTTAACTATTCCAGTAAAACAATAGGCCAGAGGGCTTCCGAAGCAGTTTAGATTGAGGCCATTTCCATAATTTAGGAGCGTGCACACCACATCTCTGAACCAGAATTATTAAAATTAGCAACTGCAGGCTCCAATAACGATTCCTCATTTTAGTGAAGAGCTGCTGGTATTGTTTTATCAAATCAGGTGTACATTTATTTTATACTTTTCAAGCCGTTCTAGTCTTTAGGTATTCACTCGTTCCTGGAATTTCCATCAAGAATGGTCTGGTCAACCACAGAGCACAAAGACTGGATAGCTGAGCTAAAGTGGGCAGGCAAAATGCTTTAATCAAAGAGTTGATCCTGCCTCTCTTTTTAGGTCTTGCGTGACAGCACAGCGGTCTGCACAACTTAATGTTATTAGTACATGCATAGGTTTAAGCTCTGCTCCCACATGAATATTACCATCTCACACCGTGCTGTTGACTGATGATCCCATCTTCTATGGAGTTTTTACATTGCAGTGCTCGGGGGATTATTTTACATTTCAAAAGTCGACTAAATCATCACACAGTAAATTATTTTATCATTGAGCAGAAAAAATTATTTTTGTTTTGTTTTTCACACTGCAGCAGACTTTCGAAAAATATTTTAGTAACAACTCAAAATGTAAGCCAAACCTAATGGCTTTGATAGAGCTTGTTTTAGTCAGTTGCTGCTTGCTATTTTATATATAATAAAATAAAGTGCATGTACAACTTTCTCTCTCTCTCTCTCACACACACACACACACACACAAACAACATGACATGTAATGAAGTGTGTATTTACTATTCTAACTCCATGCACGCTTTTATAGTAGGGAAGGTTATAAAGTGGACCGAGGCAAATATAAATGCACTGTTCCTTATTTGATGCACTTGCTCTAAACTACCTAAACACACTACAGGGACCGGTCCTCCTAATGCACCGGTCCTCACAAGGACAGTGTTTGTCTGGAACTGACAGTGTTTACCCATGCTATGAGGACCGAACCGGTCCTCACAGCGTGGGCTATCCTTTCCAAAACACATAAACACACACAGTTGTTTACATTTCACAATTTCAGAATCATCAGGAAGGTGTGGAGTAGGCCAGGTTGCCCACTCACAATGAGACTGAAAGCTTTGTCCTGCAGTCCCCAGAATTCTATTTGTAGCTCAGAGGCTGCTGAGGTTTTAGACTTTGGTATATATCTTCAAGACTGGTGGTGGACTACGTGACCTGCATTTCCCAGCAACAGCTTGGACTGGTGAATGTGATACCTGTGACTTACTAGAAGCCAGAACCTCTTTATATTGGCTTCCAGTAAGCCACAGGTATGTATCACTCTCTGGGGCATATTTACAACACCCCTGCTGCACAATAACGCCGCTGGAGCATCACTTTTCTGATGCTCTAGCGGCACCGTGTGCCCGCAATATTTACAAGGCCACGTTTCATGCATAACTCTGGGTGAAAGGAGTGTTCCATTGGTGTTGCTGTGGGTGTTCCCATGCAACACCCATGAAATCTGACGCATTGCCAGATTTACAAGCTTTCGTAAGCCTGGGAATGTGTCATATTCTTTTGCGCCACCTCAGGGGTGGCGTAAAAGTGGTGCAACAAGCAGAAATACCTGGCTTGCGGCGCCACGCAGCATAATTTTCTTGTAAATTCGGGCCTCTCTCTTTCAAGTCACCTGAGGTGCCTTTCTGAGGGTCCCCTTGCAGTTCTAGATTCATGGATGAAGTTTGGTCTGGTGGGAAAAGATACAGAAGTAGATTGGCAAGTTTTGTTTGGATAGGTTGGATTTGTGACGTAGAAACAGTTTTGGTAGAACAAGGGTAGCAGTTATTTTGAATCTTCACCAGGAAGGTTATAACCATACCTCAGTCTGATTGGAGGGATGAAGGAGGGAAGGCTCATGGGGAAATTGTGCCCAGAGCTGGAGACCATACTTTAAAGACTGAGATGGGGAAAAGTAGGTGCAAACCTTCCTGCCTTATTGCCTTTACCTTTCACCTCAGCCTTCATCCTATGGCTAGAGGTTATCAAGAGTGACAAGCCCATATCTTCAGGAGAACACATTGCTCTTTTCCTCACATATGCTTACCTCACCAGTGATGGAGTCAGTGTAAGACACTGACCACAATGTGTGGACTGTGCCTACTGCACGAGCTTGCTTGAGAACAGACACAGCTACCTAATTGTTTAGAGCAGTGGTTCTCAAAGTATGACCCATGGGCAGATGGCTAGCTGGCAGTCTTGTGGCCTACGGGTGTTCCTCTGGGAAACCCTTGGTAAGCAGAGAGTTGCAGTAGAGAAAACAGCCTTGGTGTTTTTTTGTTGCCTGTGTTAGCTAAGCGACTTTGGGGGTCATTCCAACCCTGGCGGTCGGTGTTAAAGCGGCGGCAAAAAAAATGCAATTCCGACCCTGGCGGAAACCGCCAACAGAGACCGCCACTTTAACACACCGACTGCCACGGCGGGACAAACAAACAGTGCGGCGGTCACCGCCAACAGACAGGTGGGAGACAATGTCCCGCCCACCCTATCACAACCCACCAATCCGCCACCTTTTCCGGGGCGGTAGCCCCGCCGATAAAAACACGGCGGAAACAGCCATTTCAAACGGAAAACGCTCACCTCCATACACTCCACGAGGAATCTGGACAGCATGGAACCCGAACTCCACATCCTCCCAGCCATTGTCTTCCTGCTCCTCTACCAGGAGCACGAACGCCGGCGCAGAAGACAACGGTGAGTACTGCACCTACGACACAGGGGAGGGGGGAGGCAAAAAATTACGGGGACACACATATGCGACACACCCACCCTCACCCTCACCTACTACAACTCACACATCAATGCATAGCAACACATCACAGTTACCCCCACAAACCCCCTGGAAGAATGCAAAGACAAAAGAAATGAATATAAAATTAGAATTATATTGTAAGACTGAGTATAAAATATATCACACATCTATAACTTTATATACATAAATTGTCCAGTCCGATATGTGTATCAGCCATTGTTCGTGGGCCACTGGGCCAAAACACATGGGCAAAGCCCACACAGGATACCTGCCTCCAACGGAGAGAACACTGCAGGGGCATCAGATAGGAAAACTACAGGCACCTCAGGGGGAAGGGAAGGGGGGGCACCTCAGCCAGATGAGTCCACGACGCCAGATCCACGAGGGGCCTCCATGGCCACTGTGCCATCCTGGAGTGTGCAAAGCCACAGTCTCTCAAGTCTCTACAGTGGGTGGCTTGCCCACTGTGCCATCCTGGGGAGTGCAAAGCCACAGTCTCTCAAGTCTCTACAGTGGGTGGGGTGCCCACTGTGGCATCCTGGGGAGTGCAAAGCCACAGTCTCTCAAGTCTCTACAGTGGGTGGGTTGCCCACTGTGCCATCCTGGGGAGTGCAAAGCCACAGTCTCACAAGTGGATGACAGTCTCCACTGGTACTGGAGGGGGACTAGTGCCCAGAGTGCTTCGTGCAGCCCTGCCCGACACAGATGCGGGCCTGCCCCTTCCGCCAATGGGCCAGCGGTGCTTGAGATGAAGGGCCCAGCGGAGCGGTGCTTGAGATGAAGGGCCCTGTTCAGCGGTGCTTGAGAAGAAGGGCCCAGTTCAGCGGTTCTTGAGACGGCAGTGCCCAGCGGAGCGGTGCTTGAGATGAAGGGCCCAGTTCAGCGGTTCTTGAGACAGCGGTGCCCAGCGGAGCGGTGCTTGAGATGAAGGGCCCAGTTCAGCGGTTCTTGAGATGAAGGGCCCAGCGGAGCGGTGCTTGAGATGAAGGGCCCTGTTCAGTGGTTCTTGAGAAGAAGGGCCCAGTTCAGCGGTGCTTGAGAGGGCGGTGCCCAGCGGAGCGGTGCTTGAGATGAAGGGCCCAGTTCAGCGGTTCTTGAGATGAAGGGCCCAGCGGAGCGGTGCTTGAGATGAAGGGCCCAGTTCAGCGGTTCTTGAGATGAAGGGCCCTGTTCAGCGGTTCTTGAGAAGGCGGCGCCCAGCGGAGCGGTGCTTGAGATGAAGGGCCCAGCGGAGCGGTGCTTGAGATGAAGGGCCCAGTTCAGCGGTTCTTGAGATGAAGGGCCCTGTTCAGCGGTTCTTGAGACAGCGGTGCCCAGTGGAGCGGTGCTTGAGATGAAGGGCCCTGTTCAGCGGTGCTTGAGACGGCAATGCCCAGCGGAGCGGTGCTTGAGATGAAGGGCCCAGTTCAGCGGTTCTTGAGATGAAGGGCCCAGCGGAGCGGTGCTTGAGATGAAGGGCCCAGTTCAGCGGTTCTTGAGATGAAGGGCCCTGTTCAGCGGTTCTTGAGACGGCGGTGCCCAGCGGAGCGGTGCTTGAGATGAAGGGCCCAGTTCAGCGGTTCTTGAGACGGCGGTGCCCAGCGGAGCGGTGCTTGAGATGAAGGGCCCAGTTCAGCGGTTCTTGAGATGAAGGGCCCAGCGGAGCGGTGCTTGAGATGAAGGGCCCAGTTAAGCGGTTCTTGAGATGAAGGGCCCAGCGGAGCGGTGCTTGAGATGAAGGGCCCAGTTCAGCGGTTCTTGAGATGAAGGGCCCTGTTCAGCGGTTCTTGAGACGGCGGTGCCCAGCGGAGCGGTGCTTGAGATGATGGGCCCTGTTCAGCGGTGCTTGAGAAGAAGGGCCCAGTTCAGCGGTTCTTGAGACGGTGGTGCCCTGCTCAGCGGTGCATGAGACGGTGGTGCCCTGTTCAGCGGTGCTTGAGAAGAGTGTCCCGGCCAGCGGATCCGGCCATGGCATGGATGTCACTCGCCACCTGACATGTGGCTGGCGGGGCCTTCCTGCCCATCTGTCTGGTTCTTTGCGGGGCCCTCCTGGGCTGCAGTACCGGGCCTGTGGGTGTCCTCCTGCACACCTGGGATGTGGCTTGCGGGGCCCTCCTGGGCTGCAGTACCGGGCGTCCTCCTGCACACCTGGGATGGGGCTGGTGGGGCCCTCCTGGGCTGCAGTACCGGGCCTGTGGGTGTCCTCCTGCACACCTGGGATGGGGCTGGTGGGGCCCTCCTGGCCAGCTGGCCTGCTGCCGGACTTGTCGGGCGTGCTGCCCTTCCCACCCTTCCCTGTTCGCCTGTGGCCCTTTCCCACCTTTGGCGGTGTGCCAGGTGGCACCCGACTTCCTGCCGGAGCCAATGAAGGGATTTTTGTCCCTGGTGTCTTTGGTCTTTCGCGCCGGGCACTGGCAATCTTCGGATGCTTTTCCGGGGGTGGGCTGGCCGTGCCTTGGCTCCTAGCTGAACTGGCTGCCCTTGAGGTTTGGGGACTCCACAGTCCATGGCAAACAGTCTTTACAGGTCCCGGTTTTGTGGTGACTGAGGTGCTGATTGGAGTCTTATGAGATGGACGGGGTGAGGGAGTTGTTGGAAAGAGGTCAAATTTGGAAAAGAAAAGCAATTTGGCAATTTGGGACGAGTAGGTGTAGTGGGTATGGGAGTGGAGGAAGAGGATGTGGTTGTAGGAGTGTGAAGTCTGGTGTCTTTGGGTGCAGGTGCTTGGGCTGGAGTCTGTCGTGAGGTGGATGGCTGTTGGGTGGGTGGCTGCCTGCGTTTGTGTAGTTTGGAAGAGGGGGTGACAGACACACTGGGAGAGGATACAGGGGACGTGTAAATGGTAGTGGGGGTGGTGACTGCACGTGTGCGGAGTGTTCTGGTGGGTGTGCTGGTGATGGACGTAGTGGCTGAAGATGTTGTGCATGCAAGTGTGAGTGGAGACGTCACAGGGAGGGAGGAGGGAGACGAGGAGGAGGGGGACACAGTGGAGGCAGTGGGTGTTTGTATGTCTGCATGTGGATGTTGCTTGTGTGAATGCTTGTGTGATGTGTGGTGCTTATGTCTGGATGAGCTTCCCTTGGGTGTTGAGGTGTGTGCAGGCTGATGGTGTGTCTGGGATAGGCAGAGGTACAGGGGATTGGGTCTGGGTGGAGGAAGTTGGAGGGGGGAGGCTAGAGACAGGGACAATGGCTGCCGTCAGTGCTGAGGCCAGAGCGTTGAACGATCGCTGATGGGCAGCCTGACCAGAATGAATGCCCTCCAGGTATGCATTACTCTGGTGCACCTCCCTTTCTACACCCTGGATGGCATTTAAAAGGGTAGACTGCCCAACAATGATGGTCCTCAGGAGGTCAATGACCTCCTCACTGAGGGCAGCAGGGGTGACAGGGGCAGGGCCTAAGGTGCCTGGGGCGAAGGAGATGCCCACCTTCCTGGGTGAGCGGGCACAGGGCAAACGCTGAGGGGCTGGTGGGAGGGCGGGGCTGGTGCGCTGGGTGGCGGCTGTACCTGTTGTTGCGGGGGGCACGGATGTTGCCGCCACCACAAGGGAGCTCCCTTCAGAGGACGAGTCGCTGTCACTGACATCAGCACGAGTCCCCGCTGTGGAGCTCCCCTCGCCCTCCGTCCCACTGGTGTATTCGGACTCCGTTGCATGGCCCTACAGGGCCATGTGGGATGCAGCTCCCTCGTGCTCCGATGCCACTTCTCCTCCGCCTGATGATGCTAATGCACACATGAACAGGAAGACCACAAAAAAGGGGGGGTGGAGAAATAAAGACATGTTGAGTGCATGCATTGGCGACACCTTTGGCGGAGAGGACAGACACAGAAGCCCCCTGCACTACGCCGCGCACTTGGGGTCCACTACGCAATCCGTGGGACATGGCCTACAAGCTTATGGACGACAACTGCACACATAGATGACACAGGGCCATGGATACCTGTACTTGGCACCCTACAGAGGTGGGGGGCGGGGGCACAGGGCCATGCCTTACAGAGGGGCCTAGCCTACAAAAATTGCCCTGGCCTAGGGATACCCACAGCCCTCCTCCCCCACCCAGACACCTCCACTGCGCGCAAAGTCAGCAGAATGTATTTGTACTCACCCCCTTGTGTCTGCTGTGATGTCCTCACGTGCCCATCCAAATCGGGGTAGGCCACCGCCAGGATCCGGGACATCAGGGGGTCAAACTACGACTGGCACCCCTTCTACGTTGGTAGGCCATCCCCAGCTGAGCCTCCGCCGTCTTCCTGCTGCAGCGTCGGATGTCCTCCCACCTCTTCCGGCAGTGGGTGCCCCGTCTGTTGTGGACCCCCAGGGTCCGGACGTCCTTGGCGATGGCACGCCAAATGTCGATTTTCTGGTGGGCGCTGACCTATGTGACATGTACAGGGAGAGAAAAATTGTCATCACCTTCTGCATGCTCGATGTGAGTGGCCCCCCATCCCCACCCTTGCCATGTGGCACATGCTCTCTTCTGTCGTTTGATGCATGCCTCAATCGCTCCCCTCCCCACCATCTTTCATCCACCCAACTCAACCCAGGCATTGCCCACTAAGCATGGTCCCTGTGTACTTACCTGCTGGTCTGGAGGACCGTAGAGTAGCGCATACTGGGGGAGGACCCCATCCACAAGTTTCTCCAACTCCTCCGCAGTGAAGGCAGGGGCCCTTTCCCCAGTCGCATGAGCCATTGTTTCTTCCAGACCGAGGTCACAGCAGCACTTGCAGTGTAGGTCCTCTCCTGTGGAAGATCAGGTATCGAGTGATTAAGCAGATAGAAAATGGCGGTCACGCCCGCGGCGGTGCGTACCGCGGCGGTGTGTACCGCGACCGCCTGCGCACATCGTCATTGGCTCCTGAAACCCATAGGGTTCAATGTTAACCAATGCGGCTTTGCGCCTCGGTCTTCGACCGCCTACCGCCACGGTGTGCCACGCCAGCGCATTGACCTCTCATCCCACTGTCACACTTCACAGGTCAGGCAGCTGCCATTTCAAGGGCCCACATGGCTTAATTTCTACTGCGTCACACATACCTAGGCCTTGCATCAACACTCATACAAGCCATTCAATGCATTGGGAATCGTGTTATGTGCAAGCTGTGGTTACGTACTTGTGGGTTGATTGACTCTGTGCTCGCTGTTGTCCTTCATAGGCACCGTCCGCTGGGACATGAGAGGAGATGGAGGAATCTTCCCGTGTACAGACCGCTGGTGGACCTCACGACAATGGAGGAACGACATGTCATACTGACATACAGGCTTGACCAAGCCACTATACAGGAACTGTGTGCCCAGCTGGAGCCAGACCTGATGTCACCCATCCGCCAACCCACAGGGATCCCCCCTCTAGTGCAGGTGCTGTCAGTACTCCATTTCTTAGCAAGTGGGTCTTTTCAAACAACAGTGGCCATATCATCAGGGATGTCCCAGCCCATGTTTTCCAAGGTGTTGTCCAGAGTGTTGTCTGCCCTGCTCAAACACATGAGGAGCTACATCATTTTCCCTGAGGTGGGGGATTTGGTTACAGTGAAAGGAGACTTATATGCCCTTGGACATATTCCCAGCATCATTGGTGCCATTGATGGGACCCATGTTGCTTTGGTCCCCCCCAGCAGGAGTGAACAGGTGTACAGGAACCGGAAGAGTTATCATTCCATGAATGTACAGATGGTGTGTTTGGCTGACCAGTACATCTCCCATGTTAATGCCAAGTTCCCTGGGTCAGTGCATGACGCCTACATCATGCGGAATAGCAGCATCCCGTATGTGATGGGTCAACTCCAGAGGCACCGGGTGTGGCTATTAGGGGACTCTGGTTACCCCAACCTGTCATGGCTATTGACCCCAGTGAGGAATCCCAGGACAAGGGCAGAGGAACGGTACAATGAGGCCCATGGGCGGACTAGGAGGGTGATCGAACGAACCTTCGGCCTCCTGAAGGCCAGGTTCAGGTGCCTCCATATGACTGGTGGATCCCTAATGTACTCACCAAAGAAGGTGTGCCAGATCATCGTGGCCTGCTGTATGCTTCACAACCTGGCTTTGCGACGCCAGGTGCCTTTTCTGCAGGAGGATGGTGCAGATGGTGGTGTTGTAGCAGCTGTGGAGCCTGTGGAGAGTGAAGAGGAGGAAGGCGAAGAGGACGACATAGAGAACAGGAACACAGTAATACAGCAGTATTTTCAATGACACACAGGTAAGCGTACACACCGGCATATTACATTTACTTAAAGACTCCTACCTCTCTACTGTCTGACTTTTTCCCCCAGTGTATGGTAACTGTGTTGTGACTTTCCCTTCTGTTTTCAGAGATGTGGGCCCCACTCCGTGACATCTGCTTTGTTTCCCCATGGACTACAGCTGTGTGACAGCGGTTTGTTGGCATCACAATGTGAATGAACATTTTGGCACGGTCATGTCTAATACATTTGTACAAAATCACAGCCAGACTCCAGATTGTTTTGTGCAATAAGTGTGTTTATTCAAGTGCTCTAAATTGGATGGGTGGTTGCTAATCGGTGATGGGTGATGGTGGAGGATTGTCCATGGCAGAGTCCAGACTATCACTATCACAGGTGCATTGTCCAAATGCCTGTGGAAAGTGGAGCAGGGGCAGTTTAAGGTTGGACAGGGTGACAATGTGGGACAGTGGGATTACAATCAGGGCGGTATCCTTTGCTGGCGGGGGTCTTGATATCTTACTCTGTCTTCTTCCTGGATCTCAGGGCCCGCTTGCGGGGTGGTTCTCCTTCTGCAGGGGGTGGGGTTCTCCTTCTGCAGGGGGTGGGGTTCTGGTGGCCTGTTGGTCTTCTGTCGGGGCCTCCTGTCCGCTAGCGCCGGCGGAGGTGGTAGGCAGTTCTTGGTCCATGCTAGTGTCAGGGGCCCTTTGAGGTGCCACAGTGTCCCGCAATGTGGTGACTACCTGATTCAGGGCCACTACGATGGTACCCATGGCGGAACTGATGTTTCTTAGTTCCTCCCTGAACCCCATATACTGTTGCTCCTGCAGAAGCTGGATCTCCTGAAACCTGGCCAGCACCGACGCCATCGGCTCCTGGGAGTGGTGGTATGCTCCCATGATGGAGGAGAGGGCCTCGTGGAGAGTGGGTTCCCTGGGCCTGCCCCCCGTCATACAGCAGCCCTCCCAGTTCCCCTGTTTCCATGGGCCTCTGTCCCCTGGACCGTGTGCCCACTTCCACTGCCCCCAGGTCCCTGTTGTTGTTGGGGTGTAGGGTTGGCCTGGGTTCCCTGTAGTGGTGGACACACCGCTGATTGACGTGTCCTGGGGACAGGAATGGGCCTGCTGGGTGGGTGCTGTGCTGGTGGTTCCAGAGGGGGGAAGGTCTGCTGTGGCCTGTGGCTGTGTGAGGGGAACCGACTGTCCAGAGGTCCCTGATGGACCGGGCTGGTCATCTAGATCCAGGGAGACAGAGCTGCTGTCCTCACTGTGGGCCTCTTCTGGGGGTGGAGTGGACATTTGTGGACCCTCCTGCGCGGTGACCTGGCGTTCGGGTCCTGCAGGGGTATAAAAGTATGGTTAGTGCTTCTGTGTGTGCCATAGCGTGCAATGGGTGGGTGCCCGTGTACCCCAGTGCTGGCATTCCTTTGTGGGGGCTGTTGTGACGGTGGTTTCGGGGGGGGGGGGTTGTATGTGTATGTGCAGTGGGCATGCTTTGGTGATGGGTGTCCATGCTTTGTGGACTCATGCAGGGCTAGGTGTTGGGATGGGTGGGTTGTAATGGTGACACATTTGCAAGGAGTAGGTGTGATAGGGGTGGGGGTGAGGGTGGGGGTGGGGGTATGAGTCGGCATGCAGGTGCAGTGGGGGGGATGAAGTAGTGAAGATGAGACTTACCAGAGTCCATTCCTCCGCCTACTCCTGTGAGGCCATCAGGATGCAGGATGTTCAAGACCTGCTCCTCCCATGTTGTAAATTCTGGGGGTCCGCCACCAGTCCGCTGCACCGCGATGTTGTGCCTGGATACCATGGAACGCACCTTCCCCCGTAGGTCATTCCACCTCTTCCTGATGTCGTCCCGATTTCTTGGATGCTGTCCCACAGCGTTGACCCTGTCCACTATTCTGCTCCATAGCTCCATCTTCCTGGCAATGGTGGCATGCTGCACCTGTGCCCCGAACAGCTGTGGCTCTACTCGTACAATTTCCTCCACCATGACCCTGAGTTCATCATCAGAGAATCTGGGGTGTCTTTGCGGTGCCATGGGGTGGTGTGGGTGATGTGTAGGGTGAAGTGTGGTGATGTGTATTGTTGTGTTGTGTGAAGTGCGTGCAAATATTGCTGGGTGACAGTGAATTGGCCGTCTGGGTGCTCGGATGTCTTTTCTCGGTGCGTGTTCACGAATCTCTAGGAGTGGAGGTTTGTGGGTGATGTGGGTGTGTGTTTTATATTGTAATGGGTGTGTGGGAGTGGTGTGTGTTTGTGTATCAGGTGTGTGTATTTTGAATTGTCCAATGTGGTAGTGTTTTGTACAAGTGTGTGTATTTGGAGCGCGGCGGTGTGTACCGCCAATGGAATACCGCGGTTGAAAGACCGCCGCGTGTATTCGTGTGTCGTGATAGTGTGGGCGTATTTCTGTTGGCGTGGCGGTGGAGGTTTGGTCATCGCCAGTTTCTCGCTGCCCTTTGGTGTGGCGGACTTTTGTGGAGGTCTGTATTTTGGCGGTTTGCCTGTTGTGGGTCAGAATGACCGTTGCGGTTTACCGCGGCCGCGGCGGTGTTATGGCGGTCTTCTGAACGGCGGTAAGCGCCTTTTACCGCCGAGGTTGGAATGACCACCTTTGTTTGTTGATTTTAGGTTTACTTTCTTTAGTCAGTATAGCTTGTTTTATGAGCAGGGCTGACCTGCTCAAATAGCAGGCTGAAATGACGGCAAAAACAAAGTTGAGAAACAAACAAAACACGGTGTGGTAACTAGGTTTTTGTATTATTTTACTAATGGGCTTTGTTTTTACAGCCAGTCTAGCTCGTACTTTCTGCAAGGCAGCCCTGCTCAAACCAGAAAAGTGAATGAAAAAGTATGGGAACTGTGATTGTGAGTATGATGGGGCAGGATCAGTGAGGTAGCTAAAAAGAAACAAAAAAATCTGTAGCTAAAACATGGTCTTTAACCCACATGTAACTGTATATAAAATGTGATACAGTTGCGCTAACTAAATAAGAATTAGCAAAGCCATTAATCCTCATGTGTGATACCTTTTGACTTTGGCAATGAATTTAGCCATGGGTTACAGCAGCACAGCTGCTACGTAAAATGGCTGAAACAAATAATTTTAAAAGGTAGTATGACATGACAATTGCGCCATTTTGTCGGCACACACATAACGTGAATGTTTGTGGCTACAAAATCAGGTGATTTGTTTTTTTTAGCACTTATTTGATACAGCTTTTATGCGCTTTTTTGATACAGCCCTAATGCATCTTTTTCTGGAAAAAAACAAACAGGTGAGTGAGTTGGGCATGGGGAGTGCCACTGCATAGGAGTGGACCTTGGGCACAACCCAAACTGTATTTTGGCTTCCAAGAAAATGTTTGTGAGAACCCATGGTTTAGAGGTACTTAGGCTTGATTTTGGGGATGGAGTGAAAGGAGGCACAACTTCAGGCCACTAGCTTGCCATACACATTCTGATAGTGAAAAGAGTACCACCCCATGGCCACATAGGCAAAATACTGGCCAGTCCAAAGAAAAGCTTTAGGAGACTAGATGATTGAGAGAAATGTGTTGTGCATTTCCAGAGACTGAAACTTCAAATTCTGCAAATGCAACTGAGGTATTGCCTAACTATATAGAAAAACTGTTTGTACTATTGCACATTCTTGCAGAGACAGTCTCATTTTGAGAAGGGTTTAGCCTATTGAAATCCAATAACGGTAGCAGACTGCGCGATTAGGACCGTGTTAGTTGTTCATAGATTCTATTCCTTCATTGCTACAACAGTTGCCATTAGGTCTGCAGTCCCATGCTCCCCCATTTTATAGCATCACTGTAGGAGGCTCAGTCATGAGGACCTCTAGAACCTGAGTTGGTCAACCCTGTTTTAGCTTCTATTTACAAGATCATATTTTATTAACTTTAGTAAGGCTGCTTTTAGCACTTATTTTTACATATTTTTATCAGCTTGCTTTAATTCTAGGATGGCAAGGAACAAGCTGCTTGTTTTGCACAACAGGTAATCATTACTTTCTGTCCAAGGCTAAAGAACACTGTACACGATATGCTAGTCTGTGTTACCCATTTAGGAGACAGCTTCTAACACCTAGACACAGCATTGCACCAGAACTGTACTTCCAAGAGTATGGTTTATTATATAAACAGTGAACTGACCCAGAGAGAGCAGAGGGCAACCTGGCCACGACTATACTGGAACGCATGTTGTGCAATATGCAGTTTGGCTGGTGCTGATCTACTAGCCTCCTAAGATCTACATCACCAACCTACTCTTGACACTATTTCCAGGTATGGGGTTGGGGCTAATCCTTTAGATTGGGCTAGACTGAACCATGGGCCATAGCGATACACCCGCTATGCTGTCAGTGCAGATGAGGTTACGTAGGAAAGTCTAGAACATCTAGAACTACATAGATGGTGGTTGGATTGTTCATCTTTTTCACCATGTTTGTAATGCTGATTATCTTGCTTTGTTTCATCTCCCTATTTATTGACCTCACTCTTTGTATGCCATATTGCAATTGTTTCAATAACTGTATTCAATCAATCAATCAGGGAATTTGTAAAGCACACTACTCACCAGTGAGGGTCTCAAGGCGCTGAGAACATATCTCACACTTTTTGTGTCTTGCCTTGGCATACATGAATAATAATATGAACGGGGTAGGATCTGTTTCCAGTTTTCCCTGGGGAGTCAGAGTGCCATGCTCAGGTTGCCACAATCACCTTCAACTCTGGTAGGTTTGGTGGTTTGGGTAAGGCACTGAGAGCTAGCAAGGAGTCAGGTTGACAGTTACTAATGGTGTGGGTGAAGTCAATCTCCCACACTCTACCATTATGCTGTTCTAAGTACGCAGTCTTATTATCTGAGGTAGAGCTGCATACAATGGTGCTACCAAAGTATGAAGGTCAGGTACTTATTTAACAGATTTCCTGAGTAGTTTTGTATGCCTAAGGTGCCCTATTCACCTCTATATGGAGATGTCCATGCTGTTGGGGAACCATCCTTCTCAGCAGTATACATAGCACCTATATTTGTCTGTAGGTTGTTCAAGCTTGAACATTTAAAAGGATATTGCACTTAGTGTTTCCTTCTCTGATTTTCATTATAAAATTGGCTAATCCAGTAGTTATTTCAATAAAATGTAGGTATGCAGTCACACAACATTTACTTCAAAATCGGCTTCCTAATTGGGGTGGAGATATTACGTTTCTGGTAGGGGCCCACAATGCATACAAAACTGAAACATTTTATTCATGGGCCAACTTTCTTGCAGTTGATGCCAACATATATACAGTTCATACATACACAGTATCAAACATTCCACAACAATCCAGAGCATACTATTATCTTGAAATACCTTCGACATATCAGGAACATTAAAATTGGTTCCAAGGTGCCCTACCACATGTTTTTGAACACATTAGATTGGGTCCTTTCAGCAATGATGGGGCCACATAGCCAGTTATAGCTGCCTACACACTATATCCAAATATACATAATTTAGCAGAACCTGATCTGTGCCCATTATGAAATAATCTAGTCAGATTAGTTGAACGCTTAACATAACTTGTAATGCGAACATCAAATACTGCCTCAGCAAGGGCTGCTCCTGCTGTCCAAAGACAATTGGCTACACCTGGGATTAATCCAGTGACTATTAAGGCTATTAGGGGTGAGGTATCAACCTAATGGGAGGAAATTCCCTTTTGGATTGCTCAAAAAACAAATGATCTGGAAGGAGTGTTTCCTATACGGGACCCCAAGATAAACATGTAATTTTCACAATGTGCTTGCCACTTGGGATGGTACCCTATATTGATGATTGTGCTATTTGGGGCACAGTTTTTGCAGCAACATACACCATAACTCATGGTACACCATCTCTTGTTGTTTTACCAGAGGTGTTAAAACACATACAAAACTAATACAGGGCTGCCCCTGCCCTGCACTTGGGGATGAAATTAATTGGCAATTTTGCCCTAATGTCCTCAATTATTTTAGGAAACATAAAAGAGGAAGCAACAGCGGTGGTGGCACGCCAACATCTTGCACAAGTACCTTTAATCGATCACGAGTGAAAGTTACCAAAAATAATTGCCAAGACCTATACATGTATAGGTTGCGATAATTTGGAGTGCCAGACCAAATAAGTCAAACCTTAAAGGTAACCCTGAGAAGGATAATGCCAAGCAAGCACAGGAGTCTTCTTAGAAATGATGGGACAAACAAAAAATCAAATAAAGACAAAGTGAAATCACAGGGAGAATATGCACAGCCGGAGATCTCTGAAAAATGTTATAATTTATGTAACTGTGATAATTTGAAACAACCTACAGGTATCAGTACACTGATACACACCCTTCTCGTTCCTTTCAGGACCCATCAGACAAACGGTCGGAGAGTGCGGGGAGGTCAGAATGCAGACAAGAAGAGTACGTGAAACCAACAAAAGACACACAATGCTTGTCTGACTCATCAAATGTTACTGCAAAGTAGAACATGGAAAGTGGCTGTGCTAGACACCGCAGAAAGGGTCACGATAGTTCATCAGAATCTTCAACAGTTTCTGATTGCGAGAACAACTGATGACTACATAGAAGTAAAAATCCCAGATAGGCGAGTTGTCCCTCCAGACTGAGTCTATAAATTTAACATACCAATTGAGGGGGACACAATGCGCACAAAATAAATTTCTAGAAAAGATTAACGCTTAGATGTGACATTCTCTTGGCTGAAAAACATTGGCCACTGGAGTTTGTTAGAACACTCCGACAAGTCTAAGATGTGATTTTACCGTCTTTCTCAGCCGTCAGTGTGGAGCAAGTAAAGATTGGGGTCTTGCACAAGCCCTGTCGCTATACCGCAATCATGTGTGCTGGGATAGGGATTATATTATCATGTGATACCCTTAAGGTCCAGCCAGCAAGTGCAGTCAGAATACCTCATAAAACATGAAGCAAAAGCTCTTGTGAGGGGGATTCTCTCATGGCTCGATTACCAGGGAGCAATTGAACCCTGTATATCTCCAATGAACAAACGCTTGTTCCCACTAGTTAAGCCGGATCATTCCTATTGAATAGTCTTTGATTAGGGACATTTAAATAGTCACATACTCACATTTGCAATACAGAATTCACACAGTACGGCATAAATTAACCGTATTGTCCGCAAAAAATGCAAAACAACCTTGTATATTTCCAATGGGTTTTTCTGCCTAAACATAGCACCTGAAAGCAGGGATCTAACCGCTTTTCCATGTTCACTCAGCACCGATTTGGCCAACTTCCCCAAGGGTATAAGTACAGGCTATGGCTGCTCTCTGCTCGGGTAACACCAATATTGTATGATACTGATCCAGAAGCATTGTCCTGTGTCAATGACATATATCTGATTGATGATGACTTAAACACACATTTAGCCAGGGTAAATCACATTGTTTTGGGATTTGCTGAACACGGCTACAAATTAAATTTTAAGAAAACAAAAATTGTGTTTCTCAATGTCCTATTTTTGGGATATGAGCTTTCAAATGAGCTGAAGAAACGGGCACCACACTTCCTAGAGAAGTGTGCACAGTTACAACTACCAAACACCATCAAGAGAATACCATCCTTGTTAGGATTTTTTTAATTTTGGCAGTTCCAACATACCAGATTATGCACAATGCATAAAACCACTTTAAAAATTAATTCATCCACTTTTTACAACAAACATTGGACAGCAGAATACACACAAATACTCAGATTGTTATAGGCTGACATGCTTGAAGCAAAACATCTGCACAAGAGAAAACAAACAAATCTGGTCATCTGGATAATTCTGGGTGCCATTGGCTTTACGTATGTCATATTCAATGAAGGTGACACAGTGCTGATTGCATTTTATACTCCAATACTGTCATTTATTTTGTGCTGAAAAAATACCTTTACCTCTTACTTGTATGCCTACACAAGACAAGGAAGAAAACCTGAGGCACAGTGGAGAAGGTCCTGGGTGTTCAGAATTTGAAGCCCCTCTTAAGCATACACTGGTGAATCTTCAAGAGTAAGGGGACACATATCAATAGATGAAGGTGTGTGTTATTCCCTATGAAACTCTCACCTTAAAATACCACTAGATGTCTACCTGGAGGTAAGTGAGGCACACATACAGGCACACCTGGTGGGAAGCTGGTTTGATGTCGACAGCGGATTCTGTATCCGCCCAGGAAGGTGAGTTTCTAACACACAAATCAAACACTCAAGGTAAGTGTCATACCCACCTTCATGGGCTACCTGATAAAAAAGAGACATATAAATATTGACCTAGTGACAAATGCTGTGATGCAGTAGACAATCTCTTGTATCCAATTCACACAGGGGGGTCATTATGAGTTTGGCTGATGGAAAAGCCCGTCTGCCAAATTCCCATGGTCAGGTTGCCGCCAGTGCGGCCCCCATCCCGCGGGACCCATTATGAGTTCCCCACTGGGTCAGTGGCGGAAACGGTGTTTCCATCCACTGGCCCAGCGGGGAACAGCCCACAGCATTGACGCCGGCTCATCATTGAGCCGGTGTCAATTTTGCGGTGCGGAGGGTGCAACAGCACCTGTTGCGCCTTTCACTGTCTGCAATGCAGTCAGTGAAGAGCGCAATGGGGCTGGCCAAGGGGGCCCCTACACTGCCCATGCTAAATGCATCCCATCTCTGCAAGTCTTTCCATAGCGGTGGAACCGCCATGTAAAAGCTGTCGGAGAGGGGGGTCATAATCCCCAGGGCTGCACTGCATGCAGCTCTGCCCTGGCGGATTAGGTCCGCAAGCTCCGCCTGTCCCTCCAGTGAGGGGAAACTGGAGCTGCTACCGGTCCAACTGTGATGCAGCCACCACTGTTGTAATTGGCGGTCAGACCGCCACCAAAGCGGTGTAACCACTGCTTTGGCAGGGGTCAGACCGCCACCATGACCCTGGTGGTCTAATGACAACCACAATGTCTGAGGGAAAAAGAGAATGTTGTTACACTCTCCCAAACTAAGGTAGTCAAAGGGTGGTTGTCAGTTGCAAATTCTTTAGTACTGTGAAGGTGGGAACTTCCTGTGCCTTGCAATAGTAGAATTTTGCAGGTGCTGGTATGCTAGTCATTAGTAAAGGTAAAACAGCATAAAGGAATAACAGAGCCTTGCTTACGTTATGATCTATAGCAATGTCCTTTCATCACTGGGCTTTGCATGCACTTTTTATTATGGCAACAGTCTTGCATGCGCTACAGTCCTGGAATTCATAAATCAAGCATGTTACTCAGTGAAAGTGTCCTGCATTCACGGAATACTTTATCACGCTCCTCTGCGTATATCACTCTGAGTTCAAGTACAGGCACCTTCACACCAGTGTTGATCCCTTATTCATCAACAAAGTGACTGAGGTCAGGTTTCCGTGTAGCAATGAGGCAGGGTCCAGTAAAAAAGAAAGATGGCAAGTCTCTCAAGGGTCCCTGGAGATGAGAAGCTACTTCTGCTACAGTCAATATGGCAAAGTGCCGTCTGGAATGCATATGAACTTTGAATGTCATATTCAGCGCACCGCATGGAGGAAGACACTTTAGTTTTCTGAGATCGAATGAGGACTTTGCAACCCAGGAACTAGACTGTAAACCGCACTTCCTTATGCCATAACTTAGAGCAGTATCTCGTCCAATCGGAAAGGACTATACAACTTGGGGCTGAGATCTGTTAATCATCCATATCATTATTCCCACAATGCAGCAAAGAGTAGTATACACACATGCATTCTCTACATTAAAGTGGTGTATAATAATGTTTACCCCTTCCCTCATTACCTGGCTATTAGAGGGTGGTGCTAGATAGCACAACGAGAACATGGCCCAAACCATGACATCCAGCCTTAGAGGCTCTCACAAAGGCTAGTGTTCCAGATGCAAAAACCTTATATCCTAGATGGAGACAATGTGCTAATTCCTTGACTGCCACTGATGTAGACTATGTATTTGACCCTAAATTGCAAACTCAAGAGTTTCTCCAGTACGACTGCCAACTAACATTATGCCTCTTGAGCAGTGTAAATATAATACTTACACTGAGGGTTCAGCTCAACCTACTGTAGGTACCAAACATCAGTACTTTATGGTTTGTGCAGCTGTTCATGGAGTAATGAGGGATGGAAAATTCCCCTCTCAACAAACCTTTACACAGTCCCTTGTGGATTTCACTGCACACCTAGCAGAGCTTAAAACATTGATTTTGGCACTGGAACATGTGAATCCCAAATTCCTGACACTTATATTGTGTGATTCATAGTACTGTGACCAGTCAATTAAAATCTGCATTACGGTGCCTCAATTGATCATAGACTCTAACGGAAATACTATCAAACATAATGTGCGTTGGGGAAGGGGGGCAGAACTCAAAGTCAACCTGCCATGGGCTCATGTAATACATACATTGTGTCATCAACGTATTGGAATACATATTGTGGGGAATTAATTGGCTGATGAAGCAGCCATATCTGCAGACATTACTGCAATTGTAGCTACAACTACTCATTCCCATACGAGGGTGGATGAAGAAATACTGGCTGTTGTGAGCGTCTCGGCTGATGGGACCTCTTTACCAAAAGCATATCCAGCAAAATATTCCTACCTTTTAAGTTATCAAAACATTCCTTATGTAACTATTTCAGGAGTGGGTGATCACATGATCCCCAACAAAGACCGCAGGCTCGAACTGATTCAAGCAGTGCATGAGGGTGTTGCTTCTGCCCATGCTGGTGTGGCTGCTACAATTTCTTTGTTACAAAAACACTATTGATGGCATGGTCTGTACAAACAGACAAAACAGTATGTCCTTATTTGTGACATTTGCCAGCAAATCAAAGACGCCCACAGCAGACACCTCTTTTAGTCTCAAACAAGCCTATGCAGTGTGTGTACCTGGACCATTGTGGTCCCTTAAATTTGGATGGTGCATACAAATACATACTACTTGCTGTGGATTCTTGATCTAGATTGCTTTGGGTGTGGCCACAATTATCAGCTGCTTCTCACATTGCTATTAAAGATTTGCAAGTTTTTATTGGGACATATGCAGTAGCTGCATTCCGCTTGGAATAGGGCCCTGCCTTTGCCTCCAAAGCACAACAGGGATACGATGGAAACCCTTTGTGTAGTTGTGCATTATTCTTCCACCTATCATCACAAGGAAAATTCGACAGTGGAGGGAAAGAACTGAGTCTTAAATCAATCCTTAACAGCTAGAGCATTAGGTTCAAGTTGTAGCTGGCTCAGTCACTTTTTGGGGGCCCAGAGAGCATTTAATAATCTGCCTAGAAGATCTTTGGGTGGCTGTATCCCATATGAAGCCCTGTTTTGTATCCCGATGTATGTCTCAGATCTTGATGGTCCTGGTGCAGTGCCGGCAGAAACTCCTTTTGACATAAATGAACATCTCACTGTCTTACAGGAACTCCAATACCTACGAGATGAGTTTCTACTACACATACTGCTGCTGCTGTGGATGGAGGGATACATCAGCATCTGCAGATTGGATTCTAAACGTTGGGGATCTAGTCAGAGAAAATAATTCAACCCATCATACCTTGCACCGGTGCCAATCCTTGGCATTCAGTGTACTAGAACTGTGACCTTGCCACCGCTTGCTGGTTGTAAAGAAAAACACCTTGTCTCCATTGATCCAATCAAATTGCATCATGTGGCCGATCCTACACATTAGGCCTCGAGGACTCCTGGGTAGTTCTCTTTCCCCTCTCACTACCATAGAGGAAATACCTCTTCAAGCATTAAACAATGCTAAAATGATTTCCCCTAGGTTGAAAAGGGCAGCAAATTCACTTTTGTTGATTCCAGTTACCTCTACAAGCACCAGAAACGCACTAGATGTAAGTCTACAGTCTTCAACTACTTCTCAAAACAATTGAGTATTTTATGATGAACCACCCTTAGAGCTGTCTACCAGTTCCCTTTCAGCTGCAGTGGCTCCTGTCTTCACACAGGCTGCTTCTGGGTACTTTGTCGTCATTGACAACTTCTCTTCAGACTCTACTGAAGCTTCTTTTCATGTATACATATGCTTTTTTACTGGCTTAAACAAACTTATCTGATCCGTTCCTGGTCCTATCTGTGGATCACACTCACCTTGCTTGCTCTCTTTTTGTGGACTGGATTTGTGATTGTCTCCTTCTTCCTTAAAATGGGCATTATCTTCCTGAACTCTCTGCTGTTGAATTGGTAAATGAGGTACTGAAGGTTCAATTGTCTTCCCACAAAGTGTGAAGAGACTTGTCCCTAGTGAACATTTCTGCTGTTCGAAACCCTGATGGGATTGTTTGAGATAAGGTTTTATATGATATTTTTGGTCCTACAGAAAATATTCTGATTCCTTGTGTTTTTAAAATTTCTATGGACAATATCATAACACCCACTGTTATGTCTGATGATTAGGATGCGAAAGCAGTTTCTTCAATGCTTTCTGAGCTTGACTATGGTACTGTATTTCAAAATGAGGATGTATATGAACTCAGTGAATTATGGAGTAATGTTTTGTGATCACCATTATGTGCATAATTGCCTACATAGAGTGAGTACAATTTTTAATTACATGTACAATTTTTAATACACACAATGGGAACATTGTTCACCTCCACTAGTGGTAAGTTCTAAAACAAAATCAGACAAATTCACATATTTTATTTGGCATGATGTTACTGATTCTGTATTGTATTACTTCAAATTACCGTCAACTAAAGCAAGAAAACATTTCCTGACTCCTACTAAATTATTTAATTCAAATTCTTTAACTTCCCAACTAGCCATTAAGGGTTATGAATATTGGAAATATACAATTGATTTAAAAGCAGTTTGGGGAACAAAAGATTGGTAAGTACAAGTTTCCATTGCAGATGATTTTTCTTAATGACACTATTCAGAAGACAATCTATCTAGGTTTAGCAAATATTAAAGACATGAATGTGCCCAATAGCCTTTCAATTACAAAGTTTGACAGTTGGCAAAGTCTGGTAAATTTCACAGATCAGTTCAACAGTATAGTCTGAAATGGTACTTTTCATTCAACACGTTCAGGCCCAACGAATGGTTATTGTGGCCAGTGGACACAAATGGTTGTCATGCATGTTTTAGTAACTCAAGCAGACTGGACCCTCATTAAATCGAGGCACAACATGCAGGGATTGTCACTACATACAGCGTAGGAAAGTTATGTCAGAAATGATTGCAACTTTCTACCTTGACAGCTGTAAAAGAGCACCTCTCTCTCCTCTCTGATGACATGGATTGGCAAGATTTCTTGTTTGGTCCTAGATCACCGCACTTTAAGAGATTCTTGTATGCAATATACAATGAAGTATGGAGTGTTTCTCAAATGGAAGCTGCTGCACGTTTAAGGCAAATAGAAAAAGCAAATTTAGAGACAGCATTAGCCATTGTTGATAATGGGATGAATACACTGTCCACTCACATTTACACTCTTAACAACATTGTGTCATCTGCAATTGATTTTATACAAAATGACATGTAGTTTTTACAAT
Organism: Pleurodeles waltl; assembly: GCF_031143425.1. Lineage (NCBI taxonomy): Eukaryota > Metazoa > Chordata > Amphibia > Caudata > Salamandridae > Pleurodeles > Pleurodeles waltl. The sequence continues at coordinate 999,400,988 of NC_090446.1, forward strand.
ACGGACAGAGTCAGCTTAGATCCATAGTGTAGTTGAGATGGACGTTGCAGGCCCTGGAAGCACATGAACTTGAAAGAGTTATTCTTGCCCTTCAATCTAACATGCAAACAACAGATAATGGCAAATAAGGATGCAACAACATACACAATGCTTAATATAGAAAGATTAGAAAAGCTGCCTATCACAGTGGCTGAGACTCCATCAGCAGTGTGTTTAGTACATGGATTTAACACCCTGCCTATCGCCATATTTCAATTCACATCCTGTTTGAAACGTTTCCAATAGGCAGATTTGAAGCTTCAGGGGAGAGATTTTTTTATATGAGGTGTGGAACTGCCTTTTGATTATAGTGGGGAAAAGACAACTTTCTCAGTGGTAGTGATTGTGAACCTCTGTAAGCCATTCAATGATTTGTAAACAGGTGACATAGAATGGCCTATGTAATGTGCCAGTGGCTAATTTGCTAATTTAGCTTCTTACTTGAAGGAAGTTCCTGTTCCCTTGATTCGCGTAATGTTTCATTTACTTTTGAATGGGAGTTACTTAATGTTGAGTGATCAAGGCTGCTGTGGGATGAGAGCAGGTATCCCGTATGTGATTTCTGTTTTTCAAATAGTGACCTGCTGTGGTAATGTGTTATTTTCCCCCACACAGGAGATTATGGTAGCAAGTTTGTGGCCTTCCATTCCTACTTTTAATATTAATTTTGTCAAGCTGAGCTGACAAAAGCATTATTGTTTCAGAAACACGTGGTGCTTACATCTGCCAATGAAACATTTGAATTGCAAGTGGCGAGGTCATCTGCTGAGATACAGTCACTTTAAAGTCTAATTTTCCAAGGCACTTCAGTAAAATTGTGAGCCACATTTTTAATGCCTCCAACACTGTTGTGGCCCTCATTCTGACCTTGGCGGTCTTTTCGCAAGACCGCTGAGTTACCGCCGCGGTGAAGACCGCCGACCGCGGCGGTGTGCCGCTGTGCGCATTCTGACCGCTGGGAGCGTTCCGCCGGAAAACCGCCAGCAGCCACACTGGCGGTCGGCGGGAAAGTGGAGACTGGTCAACCTCCACCGCCACGCCAGCAGAACACCGCCCACAGAATTACGACCCACATTTCCGTGTGGCGGTCTTCTGTTGGCGGTCTTCTGTTGGCGGTCACGTCCCTATGGCTCCCGTCGCCTCCCGGAGGACCAACGCACAAGGTAAGTTGATCGTCCGTGAGGGGAGGGGGTGGGGGGGTGTTGTGTGATGTGGGCGTGCATGGGGGTGTGCGTGTGAGTGTGTAGAGGGGGTGTGTGAGTGCGTGCATGCGGGCGGGGGGTGCTGCTGTGTCTATGGGTAATGTGTGCTGTTCGGCAGGTGCGCATGTCGGCATGTATGTGTGCGGGTATGTGTCCCCGTTGTGTATGTGTGTGTAGGGGGTGTGTATATGTGCATGTTGGGGGTGTGTGCATGTCGGGGTACATGTATGTGCATGTCGGGGTGGGGAGGGGGTTCGTACCACCTCTGGGGGGTGGCAGGGGGGTGGAGGGTGTGGGGGGAGGACTCGGGTGGGTAGTGGGGGGTGGGGGAGACCCCTATCAGTGCCAGGGAAGGAATTCCCTGGCCCCGATAGTGCTTACCGCCATGGTTCGCACGGCGGTTCCCGCCCGCAAGAAACCGCGGCGGTAGGCAGGGTCATAATACCCTTGGCGGTCTTGGGACGACCGCCGGGCCGGAGTGCGCAAACTCCAACCCCGCGGTCATGACCGCCGCGGCGGTCGGAGTGGAGAAGTAGCGGTCGGTCGCGGCGGGGACCGCCGCGGTCAGAATGCCATTTTTAATACCGCCGGTCTGTTCGCGGTCCGACCGCCGTCTCTCCGCCGACCGCCAGGGTCAGAATGAGGGCCTGTGTGTGTTGTGTACTTTTTAAAGCGATTGGGTACAGTTTTGTCAGAACTTTCCAGACTGTCTTTGGAGTAATTCCATCATTTATATACTTCTTTTTTTTAGTGTTTTTGGAGGCATACCGCTTTTATTGGCATTAATCTGTGGTATTTTACTACTATTTTCTTTGCTCCGAGATGGATGTTCCATTTCAAAGCCGAATGATGGTGGAACTACTGAATGTTTAGCTGTGTCGTGAACGTATGGTACAGCACTTTGGAATATCTTTGTTGGAGGCACTAAACGACAACTGGTCTTGGTCTTTTCAACTAGTATGGTTCTACTGCATGACGCCTGTGTTCCGTTGTCTCTGGTGCCCTTTTGAGTGTGCACTGGATGTGTGTATTGCACAACAATTGGTATTATCTACAGACATGAATCTTGTGATGTTCTTGTTGAGGGTTTATTTCTAGGGGTGGGCGGAATATTTAATTCCGCTGGAAGAATTGGAGGAATTTAGTAATTCTGTCTTACATTTGTAAAGCAATATTATTACTAATAAATTCTGCCACTGCACTCCACTGGCGGAATTAATTATTCAGCAGTGGTTATGTGAGTCAAAGTAAGGACTAGGTGACCTGTTCCAACTTGGCTGTGACAACCATTCAGCTCTGTGTCAGTCATTCAGACTCCACTGTAGTTTCTGGTCTTTGTATTCAATGTGGAGTCAAGGGACTGTGGACTTTGTTTCAACATGGACTTCGCCAGATCTTTTGATAAATAGGGGCCCGACGTTTTGGGAAGGTGGTGGGTTCAGCGAGAGTGCACGCAGAAATACTGCCCCGGTGCAGGAAGAGTTTGTGCAGCAGTCGGAACACCCCAAGCACTGAGAGCAGTAGCTCCCCCCTCCTGTTCATGGAGCTGCACAGTAGAAAAACATGGGTGAAGGGATGTTTCCAAGCCCTCTGTGCCCCCATACCAGGGCTTACTTCCTGTGAGCTGAGCATGAAGGATCAGGCGGGGAGCAGAGATCTTGGGGTTCTGAGCCCAAAACCGTCAAGCCACGCCCAAGCCCCACAGAAAGGTAAGACTGTTCTAATCTCCACACAGTCCTTCACATTAACCGCTACTTTTGCACCGCTACTCTTGTTCATGAGTGTGCACCGTCTGACTCATAGTTTGTACATTGTGCAACCTACCCCCTGACTCTTAAACCTTTCTCATTCTGCTGTAGGTGCAGCCTCTAGTTCCATCCTATGTATTGTCTCTGACTTGTTGCTTCTGAGGATAGAAATATGAAACATGCACTAAACCAGCTTATCTTCCAATGCACATTTGAAGCTTTTCGAAATCGGAAACAGAATCATCAATGTGTTCAACAAATCTAGCGACTGAAGAGTATTAACAATGTTAACAAACTTCATATTGCGCTCTGTTGTCTATGTAGTAATATATATACTTGCTGATATTTTACAACAAAATAAATTGTTTATAGATATTAATATTTGAGGGTTTGTATAGACACATGTGTGCAAAAGCAGCTTACAGCAAGCAATATAAATATGTATATTTTTATTTGATTGGTCATTTTTCTTTTTGGAGCAGGAGAGAAATGAAAATGTGTGTGTGTAAGAAGCTGCCTCTGTATATACCATATCAAAATGAGATAGTGTGCAAAACGTCCAGGGGTTCCCCAGAGGCTTAACAGAGACTAAAGTAGATAATACTAATGCTCTCTTTTCTGGTAGTGTGGTCGAGCAGTTAGGTTTATCAGAGGGTAGTGGAAAGCATTTATTGTAAACACACACAGTCAATAAGTGAGGCACAAACTCAATGACTAACTCCAGGCCAATATATTTATATTGGAAAAATATATTTTGTTACTTTATTTCTAGAACCAAAAGGATCTTGTTGCAAGTAAGTACATTTGCAAGTAAGTATCAAGCATATATCTCAAAGGCAGTTTGTTTAGATTTGACAAATAAAACAGTTTACAGGCAAGTAACACTTTTCACTTTCAAAAGTTGACACTGCAATTTTCAGAATAGTCCTGGGGGGGGGAGTGTAAGTGCAGTTTTGAGGTAAGTACTCGGCTTACAGTTTGAGTCTCCAGGGGTTAGGATGTCCATCGGTCGGGATTCAAGATGACCCCAAACATACACCACCAGCACTGGGCTAGTTGGGTACAGAGGTCAAAGTTGGTGCTGGATTTAGAATGGGATCCTATGGAGACTGGAGGCACTCAGAAACATATCTGCTGGCAGGTAAGCACCCGTGACTTCAGAGGATAGACAAAGGGGTTTAGGTGAGCACCAGGGGGGCCACAGGTCAGCACCAAACACACATCCTCAGCGGCACTGAGGCGGCTGGGTGCAGGGTGCAAACACAGTGTCGGGCTCCCAGTGCTTTACAATAGGGGGATTTAATATATTGGATGAAGTTGAAGATAAGAAACAAGGCTGCCCCTAAGATTGAAAGGTACTGGATGATCAGTTGTTTATTTTTCGTATAAAAAAGTAGTAATACAATTTATGTATATTTTCATATATGAGTATATCAATGGTATGTACTATTTTACAGTTGTGTCCCCATTTTACAATTGTTTGTTGTTTGAGATTGAATCCTGGGCATTTATGTTCAGGAAAGTAAGAAATATTGTTCTACAATATGTGTATGACTGGACCACCTGAGGAGAGAGGGTGATTTTTGACACCTTTATTTTTTAATAATCCAGTAATGAGTAACAGTACTTACCCAGGACAGGTCCCAGAAAAAAATCCCAATAGAAGACTTGTTTTGTTAAATTTGAGAAACATGAGTCAGATGATAAAGTTGTACAAATAATGGGGTAGATTTAAAAACATTTTGCACTGTTAGCATCACAAACGTGACTCAAACCAACACAAATGTTTTTTTCCTATTTTACTTTCCAATGCAAAGCTTGTTTTGCACTGGAAAGTGCCGTAAAAGTAACACGAAGCACTGCTTTGCTTTACTTAGCGTCAAGGGGCGATAGATGGGTGGTACATGGGCTTTCCCATGCAACCACCCATACCTTTTGACGCAAAATCCTACAACTCTATCTGCAAACAATAGTAGACAGGGTTTTGTGCCAAAAGTTAACACTATTTGAAAGAAGGCTTTGCAGCACACATACAAAGTAGGAAAGGTTTTAAATGAAGTCCAACCATAGTAGTTTGTACTGCAAGGGCACCCTTCCATCTGCTAGACTGACACACCACCCTTGCAGTATGGCTGAAAGGCGAGCGTATGGCACTTGGCAGCTAAAATCTACACTGGCATTAGGGAGAAGAGAACTATATCTCTGTAGATATGGCACTCTCCTGCTCCCTTCCTTTGGTGCAATGCAGCACAGCATCTTTAGGTGCTGTGCTGCGTAGCCTTGCATCTTTGTAAATCTGGCCCAGCATGTGTACATTGGTTTACGTTCTGTGCATCCAAGAATGGGATGAGCAATATTGTATTTATTTTACTACCCCAGGTCCCTTCAGTGCTCGCCCCATTCCTTACTAGTGGAAATTTCAATCTCCACTACGGAAAAAAAAGAACGTAAGGAATGCTGTCCCATACCTGCCTCCTACCCCCAGCCCCTTGGAGTACATAACGTGTACTTACCCAGAATTCCTTTTGTTCTCTTTTTCTGTCACTGACAGAATGTCGTGAGGACTGGAGGGAGCTGCTCCTGTGGCATCTGTTCTTTCTTTTTCCTCCTGCTGGGCCTGGAAGTAATGTTGCTGGCCTGGGCTTCCCTATCTGCTGGGCTCCTGGGAGGGCCAGGGGATCCTCTGGACTGGCAGGCAGCTGGTCAGGCCTTTCTGTCTCCGGGAGCATCCTCTGGGGTTTCCTGGTGGGCCCACCTCCTGGGCTGATGTGGAGGCTCGGGCGGTTTGGGAGCAGTGAGGCCTGCCAGGATTCCGTTTGTGGACGGAAGTCTCTTGTGGGCATGAATGGCAGTGGAGGCTTTGCCAGCTGCAGTTTTCTGCCTGTTTCTTCTCACTTTTCTTCTGTTAGATGATGGGGGGCCCGGGGGTACGCATAGAGGAGTTTTTGTGGATAACTCTTTTGCTTTGTGCATTTGATTTCCTTGCTTGGTGGTGGCATTTTCTGTCCAGGATGGGGAAGCACAGCCATAAACAACGTCATGTGGAGCCTGAGGCTTCAGTTTCCACTTCACTCCTCTGCCTCTTCTCCTCCTCCATCTAAGCGGAGGATAGAGTCTGATGATGCCCATATAAAATGCCTCATTAAGGAGACCCTGCTGGAGATGGGGGATAATAGCAGGCCTAAGTTTGCTGTTCCTGAGATAGTTTCCCTTTCTTCCGGTTCTGGGGAGGAGATGTCCCCTGAGTACCTGAATAGGAAATCCATTTAAAAGGACATGTTGTCTGGCCTTTTCTGTCATGTTACGGAAAATGTGGTGTTTCTAGAGGATGAGGTTCCTGAGACATCTTCTGGTTCCCAATTGCACCAGTTTCAGTGTTCTACTCCTGTAGATGTTCCTGTCCACCCTTGCATTCAAGAGGTTCTTAAGAGGGGGTGGAAGTATCCCGATAAGACAGTGATGCCCAGATTTATGGCAAAGTGATATCCCTCACAGGATATGCTTAGGGACTTGCTGGGCTCCATTCCGTTTAGTCCTTTGGGGCCAGCTTGGTGGAGTGCACTTCTCTGGCTGAGGTTGCTGTCATCAGGGATGTTGAGGATATGAAAGTGGATGTTGCCCTGAAAAAGGTGTACCCAGGGGCCCATCTGGTTCTTTGGGCTGGGATTTATGGCACATTTGTAGCGCAGTCTCTGATTTCTGATTTCACTTCACTTTATCGTGCCCTTGTTGAGTCCTCTGATATGGGGTATTGGAGCTCATTGAGCGTCAGGTGGAGTTTCTTTTGAATGTGTCTTTTGATGTCATGAAGGCCTCTGCACTCTCTGGAGGGGCTTGTGTGGCAGCTAGGTGGAATCTGATTCTGCGTGATTGGAAGACAGATGCAGCGCAGAGATCCTCCGCCCTCTGGATGTCTTTCCAGGGGTTGGTTTTGTTTGGCACCAAACTGGAGAAGAAGCTTCATAGACTTTTTAAAGAAGAGAAACATTCCTCCTCTTTTAGGTCCCTGCCTGGGGATCGTCAGCATTCCAAACGCAAGTGTCTGCTGTGTTAGCCTTCCAGGTGCCAGTTTGTTCAATCCCTGGGGCAGTTTTCAGCTGGAGGGGGTCAGGACAGAAGCCTCACTACGGACTATATGGTGGACCCAGATGTCGGCCTGTTAGGTCATCTGTAGCATTTATTGGAGGCATGGAGGGGGTTTACTTCCAATGCCTAGGTTTTGGACCTCGTTCATTCGGGTTACAAGATCGAGTTTGGGGTGTTTCCTCCTCCATCTGTGGTGAGGCCGATCCCTTGGCCTGCCAATCTTGTAAAATGCACTGCCCTAGCCCACGGGATTCACTCTCTTCTGGCCGGACTGGCGATCCTGGAGATGCCTTTCTTGGAGAGGGGGAACAGGTTTTTTCTCAGTCATTTTTCTTTTAGCAAAATCCACTGAGGGATTCAGGCTGGTTTTGGACTTCAAGGCCTTAAACAAGTTTGTGGCTCATTTCCCTTCAAAATGGAGACGCTGCAGCGGATCGTTCCGTTGGTGATCAATTGGTATCTAATGTGCACGCTGGACTTGCAGGACGCTTACTATCATGTCCCAATTCATCCTCTCTCAGAGCAGTTTCTGAGATTCTCTCTCAGCGGTTCCCACCTTCAGTGCAGGGTGCTTCCGTTTGGTCTCTGGTCTGCCCCAAGAGAGTTTACCAAGGTAGTTGCTCCTCTGGGGGCCTGCCTGCATCTTCAGGGGATTCACCTGCACCTCCTACTTGGATGACTGGCTGATTCATGCCCCGTCCAGGGACCTGGTTTTTTGGGATGTCCAGTCAGTGTGTTCTGTTCTCCAGGCCCATGGATTTCTGATCAAGTGGGAGAAGTGTCAGCTAGTTCCTGCCCAGGATCTGACATTTATAGAGGCTCGGTTCTATATGGATCTCAACTGGGTGTTTCTGGGTCCTCCCTGGGTGGTGGCTCTGAAGTCCTTGGCTCTGGAGGTCTTGAGTCTGTCTGCTATGCAGGTCCGCACTTGGCTTCACCTCTTTGGGTACATGGCAGCAGCAGGGTTCACTGTTCAGTGGGCTCGCTTCCATCTCCGGCCCCTCTGGATTCATTTTCTGTCACTTTGGGACCTTCGCTCAAGAGAATTGGATATGGTGGTTCTGGTGTCTCTTGCAGTGGGTCCTGTCTTGGAATGGTGCTCTCTGCAGGACAATCTCTTGAGGGGGGTTCCTCTGCAACCAGATCCTCCTTTGATCATTACCACGGATGCCAGCTGTTTTGGTTAGGGGGCCACTCTGGAGGTAACAGTGTCTTCAGGCCCGGTGGTCTCTTCAGGAGAGCCGCCGTTCATCCAATTGGCGGGAACTGATGGCAGTGTTCAGGGCTATCATAGGTTTCCAGAGCTTTCTGGTGGGTCATCTGTTGGTGATGTAGTCTGACAACCAGGTAACAGTTGCCTATCTCAACAACCAGGGGGTATCAAGTCTCACTCCCTGCATGCTGTGGCACGGTCCTTGTTCCAGTGTGTGGAGGGCAATCTGCAGTCTCTGGTGCCTACTTTTGTTTAAGGGGTGGACAATGAAGTAGCGGATGATATCAGTCGCTTCTTCCTTCTGTCTTATGAACTCCCTCTCTATTGGGAGTGTTTCTCTAAGTGTGTGAGAAGTTTAGGTTTAGTGTACCTTACCCGGATCTCTTTGCTTCCCAGCTAAATTCTCAGGTGCCCCGGTTTTGTGTCTGATTTCGGCAGAGGGTGCATGCAGTCCCTTGGCCCAATCAACTGTTGTATGCCTTCCCGCCTGTTGCTCTGGCTCCCAGGTTTCTGGTCCAGTTGCTCCCAGGTTTCTGGTCCAGTTGCAGCGAGAACCCAGGGTGGTGCTTATGGTGGTCCCCTTGTAGCCTCAGAGGTCTTGGTTTCCCACTCTTCAGCGGTTCGCCATTCAGAGCCCTTGGTTGATTCATTGCTTCCCTTCCCCTTTATGGTCTGTTCCTCCTCTGGATCTCCGTCACCTGCAATTGTAGGTTTGGAAGTTGAGAGGAGGGGTGTGCAGCGTAAGGGCCTTTCCCACCACTTAGCTCTGGCCATCCAGCTTAAAACTGGACATCGTGTTTACAATTTGAAGCAATCTGGTGTAATTATTGTAGGTACCAGTGATCAATAAAATATCACATAGCTTTCACAGGCCTGGAAGAAGAGCTATACGGCTGAGTAGTAAAGAAATACATGCGATATTACCCTCATACCTCATAGTTTTTTGTTTATTGGCGATAACCCCGAGTCCTTTCCCTCTTCCCCCATGAGAGACAACACAGCACGCCCCTGCAGCCCCGCCCCCTCCCCTTTTTCAGTGGGACCTCCTCTCTTAGCCGAAAGCCTACAAATATCTGTGCGATATCGAAGTTTTAAGGTCCCCCCCCCCCCCCTCCCACCCTCCCACAGCATTTTGCAGGGCATGGGGCTACACCACACCCAAGGGCTTTTTTAATATACCGACGACGATGTTCTTTAAGGTAAAACAGTCACGTTTCTTTAAAACGAGCACCGGAAACTTATTTGAGCGGAAAGGGGGCCAGGTAGACATGAAAGCACTGGAGCTCTGTTTGGGAAAACATACTTTACAGGCCTCCGATCTACGTGAGTGGAGGCATGAAGGGCTGCGATAACTGAACTGCGGGTGACCCTCCCGGGGCCTAATTAAGTTCATCAAAACTATTCTTCTTTGCACTTGAGTCGCACAAAAACCCCGCGTTTCCTCCTGATGCACCATCAGATAAGGCGAAGGAATGATTATGAAAGAGATGAAGATGTTTGGATAAGCTGCTAAAGTAAACCTGCCAGGCGGGTTCAGGCCTGACCGAAAGTCAAGCCACTGGGAAGCGCTCCGAGCTGCCGGCGGGGCCTGTGGGGGATAAGGTAAGGCAAAAGTGGAGAGGGAACGCTAAGTGGAACGCCATATCGCCCTGGTGATGACTGATAGGGGAAGATTGTGTGCATTGCTAATTCGCATTAAATGATGCAGCACCTCCAAGTGGGCACTGCTCCTGCGGTAAAGTTTGCATGAGGGTGGAAGCTGGTATGGACAACATTGTATGCTGGTTCTCGTGTTTTTACAGGGTGGCTGTCTCTACAGAGATTTGGGGGATCAGAGGTTAGGATGACTGTACAGGTCGCAGTTGAAAGCACGGGCATGCAACATTCCATTTCAGTGACCAAACTCAGGAATTGTTTGGGTGCTGAGTGAGCGGGTTTCAGGGGGGAGGGTGTCGAACTCACAATTCATAGCGTAGTGCTCGGCCCCTGTTCTTGACACCAGCAGTGATGGGTGACATTGCTGAGTGCCACCCAAAGAAGTCAGTGTCTCCGACTTGAGAGTGCAGTGAGTACAGCCAGTGCTGGGCAAGCGCAAATTAATCTTAGAAGGAAATCTTCACAGTAAAACATGGATTTAGTTACGAAGGACTCACGGTATGCTTTTCTCACTCGTTGGTATGTGCATTTTTAAAGCGCTCTGTCACCCCCAAGGGTATCTTGGTGCTGAGCAGGTGTGTGTGTCTAGCCTTTTCTATGGTAGCTTGGTTAATTAAAAAGTCAGATCTTCAGCTTCTTGTGGCATTCAAGAAGAGAGGAGGCTCTGAAGTGGAGTGGGAGATCCTTCCACACTTTAGGAGTGATGCAAGAGAACACTTGTCCTCTTGAACTGGAATTCCCCCTTATATTGATATCCTCAATTGTTATATGATACCCTATCCACTGGGAGATGCTGACTCTGAGTACAGGGCTGAGCTGTTGGCCAAAACATTTTGGTTGATGGATGGGGCACAACACACTGTCATTTTCTTATTGTGTGGTTTTCCTACTGTCTCTAAGGCATTCACATACTGAATGACATTCTTACTGAATGGCTTCCACCAAATACCAATCTCAATTAACAGATCAGCTTCACTCGTGGGGTCTCACACTTACTGGAATGTACCCATTCGCTGTTTAGTTCTTCTACTTTATACAAGACTCCAACAGTTGGATGATACTCAAGGGCCCAGCGATTCGGATGCCTAGTAATTTTATTAGACATTTACTGCAAAAACTCCTCCCACTTGAGTAATTTCCTGAAAAATATTTAGATCACTGGGTGATTGCCATCTTATAATGTTTTCCTTCCACTGAATTCCATCCTTGCTCACTGAATGTTTCCAGAAACTCAGTGTGTTTTTTTACTGACTACAAAGACTTCACCTTCTGGGTTGCACATTTACTCAGTGAAAGGAACCCAATTACTTATTTTTCTGCAACCTGTTCCTCACAGGGCAGAAATCTTACTGACAAAAAGGCTTCTGCTTGATTGTAGTTTGGTAGACACCAGCAACTGAACAGAATTTATACTCACTGGGCATCACTGTTCATCAATGAATGCCCTCACTGCTTCATTCACTGTTAGTCAATGAAAGGGTTTCACATCCTGGACACCACACTTCATACTACAAGGACTTCGCTTACTGGATAGCCCTCTTACTTAGTGAGAGGGTTCAAACTGAAACAACTAAATGTCACTTATACTCACTGAATTCAAATTTTACTCATATCAAGGGTTCTCTTGATGTGGCTGGCTTTTTAGATGATAGAGGTGTGCACATCCAAATGAAGCTTTATCGCTGGAATAGAGTGCCATGCCCTAGCTTTCATTACAAAATCAACTCCATTATCTTCAATTTTGCTGCTTGCATTCATATCCAGTCAATCAATCAATCAGTATTTGTAAAGCGCAGCTACTCACTAAGGCGCTGGGTAGGGAAGGAGAGGGGCCTCATTCGAAGAGCCACATCTTGAGGTTCTTCCTGAAGATGGTGAGCGACGGGCTTTATCTGAGGTGCAGGGGGAGGTTGTTCCAGCTCCTATCTGCAGTGTAGGAGGAGGATCGTCCTTCGGCGGTGGTTTTGCAGATGCGAGGGATGGTGGCCAGGGCCATCTGGGTGGAGCGGAGGGATCTGGCAGGGGTGTGGAAGGAGATGCAGTGGTTCAGATAGGCTGGTCCTGCGTTGTGTATGGCCTTGTTCGTGTGAGTGAGAAGCTTGAAGGTGATTTGCTTCTCTACCGGTAGCCAGTGGAGGGTCCTCAGGTGTTGGGAGATGTGTTTTTGGTGAGGGAGGTCCAGAATGAGTCTGGCGGCGGTGTTCTGGATGAGTTGTAGTTTTTTGATGTTCTTGGTTGAGGTGCCGGCATAGAGGGCATTGCTGTAGTCAAACTTGCTTGTGACTAAGGCATGGGTGACTGTCCTGCGACAGTCTGCTGGGATCCATCTGAAGATCTTTCGAAGTTTGCGGAGTGTGTGCCAGCAGGAGGAGCACCAGAGTTTACCCGGTGGGTCATGGATAGGGAGGAGTCAAGGATAATTCTTAAGTTGCAGGCATGTTCAGTCGGTGCAGGGGGGGGCGCCGAGGGATGTTGGCCACCAGGAGTCATCCCAAGCTGAGGTGTTTTTTTTCAAAGGTGATGAGCTCAGTCTTGTCAGAGTTGAGCTTGAGGCAGCTTTCTCTCATTCAGGTGGCGACAGCTTCTATTCCTGAGTGGATGTTCCTTTTGGCCATGTCTGGGTCTACGGCGAGGGAAATGATGAGTGTCATTAGTATATGACACGATGTTTACCGTGGCTTCTGACGATGGCAGTGAGAGGGGCCATGTATACGTTGAACAGTGTGGGACTCAGTGAGGGTCCTTTGGGACCTCTGCAGTTGCCTTCTGTGGGTCTGGAAGTGTAGGGTGGGAGTCTGACTCTGTGTGGCTTCCCAGAGAGGAAGGAGAGTGGATCCATTCCAGGGCTCTTCCGTGGAGTCTGGTGTGCATAATGCTGTGGGAGACCATGTCGAATGCTGCTGTGCGGTCAAGGAATATGAGCTGCGGTGTGGCCATGGTTATGAGTAATCTGATGTCGTTGGTGGCAGCCAGGAGGGCTGTCTCTGTGCTGTGGTTGCTGCGGAAGCTGGGCTGGTAGCTGTCCAGGGAGTTGTTGGCCTCGATAAGATTACATAGTTTTGCGTTGATTGCTTTCTCCAGTATTTTGGTGGGGTAGGGTAGCAGCAAGATGGGCCAGAAATGCTTTAGTTCTGATGGGTCGGCCGAAGGTTTCTTCAGGAGAGAGCATATTTCGGCATATTTCCAGTTCCCGGGCAAAGTGCCTGTGTTGGATGGAGCAGTGGATTGTGTTCTGGAGTTAAAGGTGAGAAAATGTACATAAAGTTAATCATACACCATAGCTGCTAGGCATCTGTTTATCTTTATTATGTTGCCATGTGCTCGACAAACCTCCTGAACTTTGATGATTGACCTTGTGCTCACAGCCTTGGGCTGTAATCTGCTTATCGCTGCCATATTGCTTTTTCCAATTACAGTTCCGAGAATTGTCGTGCTTAATCAGTAACTGCCAGAACAAGTTTATACAGGTCGTTGCCACCTCCTGCCAGCTGCATCTGTACCTTCTCCCACCACACGTGTATCCCTGAAATATTCTGAAGACCGCAGAGGACCTTGAATACGATAGGGGTGGAGTTGTCCTCTGACTAAGCAGTTTTGTGTGTATATAAGGTTGGGTGCCCCAGAGTGAAGGGGCAGCCTCCGTAGGATAGTCACTTGACTGTCCTGGGACTCTGTATTAGCTCGAGCTATAATCCATGTAATAAACTTCTCTTTATTCCTCCAGTTGGTGACTCCGTCTGATTTGTGAACTCTCTGCTAAATTGACCCTGAGGACATAAAGGATGTCCCTCCACCGCTGGGAAGGAGACCGCGGGTGGGGGTCAAATCTTTCCTGGTTCCTCAAAGGCGATGGATGCGCTGGCTCTCATGTATATGTGGTGCTGGCAGGGGTCTGAGGGGGCTCCGGAGGGGGTGCTGTTCATGATATTGACTGTTTCCTCTGTGGTGAGCGTGGACCAGCTGTGGATGGTCTGGGTGGGTTCTAGGAGGGTGGGTAGGTCACAGGTTCCCGGTATAGGATTTTCCGGGAGGAAGCTGTGGCAGATGTCATGGATCTTGTGGTGGAAAAAGGAGGTGAGTTTGTGAGGTCCTGTGATAGGGATGCTGGTGGCTTCGGAGGGGGCATCTGTGAACTCGTTGATGACTGAGAAGAGTTCCTTAGAGTTCTTCTGTGCAGAGGAGTTAATGCGCTCTCTGAGCGCATATTTTCCAGCATTCTTGATTTTTCATCTGTGGGCGACGATTGCGGCTCTGAATGAGGTGAGGTATTCGCTAGTTTGGCTGTTCCTCTATATTTTCTCCAAACGTCTGCAGGTTTGCGTTAATTCTTGGAGTTCGGTGATGAACCAGCTGGCTTTCTTGGGTACGCTTTTGGCCGATGTCAGGTGGAAAGGGGCTCGAGTGTCAGCGCATTGGGTGATCCATGCGTTGAGTTTGCGTGCTGCTATGTTGGCGTGTTTGGAGGGAGGAGGGAGGGATTTGGCAAGCGATGAGGAGAGTTGCTCATTGGTGATTTTGTTCCATTACCTATGGGGGGGTCCTGGAGGTACCAGTGAGGCTGCTGGGTGCAGTGATTGTGAGGTGTATGCATCGGTGGTTGGTCCAGTCTGAGGTGGAGATGGTCTTGATGGTGATCCTGTTGCTTGAGGTGACTATGGGGTCCAATTTGTGTCCTGTGATGTGTATGAGTGCGAAGACCAGCTGTCTGAGGCCGAGGGTGGCGAGGTTGTCAAGTAGAGTGTTGATGTTTGGGTTGATGCGCTCCTTGAGGTGGAAATTCAGGTCGCTGTGGAGGAGGTAGTCGGCTGACACCAGAGCCTGGGGGGTAGCGATGTTTAGGATGTCGTCTATGAAAGCTGGACAGGGGCCGGGTGGCCTGTACACCAGGGTGCAGCAGATGGAGGAGTTGTGTTTGGAGTGGACCAGGAAGTGAAGGTGTTCCATGGTGGTGCAGTGTTCTTCTGGGATGGCCTTCACACGTAGTGAGGACTTGTGTATGATGGCAAGTCCTCTGCCCAGGCAGGAGGGCTGGTCCCTCCTTAGGATGCTGTAACCGTTGGGAATGGCGATGATGATGACTGGACCCGAGGTTGTGTTGGTGCAGGTCTCGGTAAGGAAGGCGATGTCCGGTCGGGCGGTGTCGATCAAGTCCCAGCGTTCGGTGGCGTGTTTGTGGTGGGAACAGATGTTCAGGAGAAGGCAGTTGATGGGGTTGTGGAGGTTGCTGGTATTTTTGTGTCCGCTTGTTGAGGCTGCCGCTGAACTTGCAGTTCCTGAAGGTGACAGGTCTGTGTGTGTCCTTGGGGGAGATGGTGCAGCAGTTGCTGAGATGTCTGTCATTGAGGTGTCGGAGGGTATCAGAGTCGTTACAGAGGCAGTCCAGGGGGTGGTTTGACTGTGATCAAGGGTTCCTGGTGCTGGGCGCAATTCAGGCATGGATGCGGTCAGACTGGCTTGCCTTTGGCGTGCCAGCGGCGGACCTGCTGCGCATGGCCACCATTAAGAAGGGGAGGGGGTGGGGAGAGCGGTCCGCTGGGAGGCAGAAAGGCGGGAAAGGTGCTTCAGAGGGAGGAGGGGGCAGAGGAAAGAGAAGAGAAAGGCAAAAGGAAAAAAAGGAGAAACAAACAAAATAGACAGAAAAAGCAAGAGTGATAGAGCAACAGAGAGAAAGAGATACTTACATGTGATGGCCACTAGGCCACCAGGGATGAGGCACAGGGATGAGCCTGCGGGTGAAGGAGTGCCTTGAACTGAGAGTCAGGACACTCTCAATTCGTCCCACCAAAAGGCAAAGGCAGCAGCAGCAACCAGAGGAGCTGAGGAGGGCAGCAGACTCTGACCAGGAGGTCAGTGCAGTTGCCCTCACACAGCACTGTCAATCACAATGGAATTCATAATTATCAGCCTTATGCTAGCCATAGGGTCTGCATTTTTATAAGGTGACCATAGACACTTGTGAGGTATGCTGGAGGGTTCATGCCATTTTTATGTATGAAAGGTCCAAATCCATTACACATTTTTGTCTTTGAAATCCCAAAGTAGGCTGAAGACATCAGAGAATTGCCGTCTGGATATCATCGATCATCAGCAAAGATGGAACAGCAATTTAGAAAGATCAAAACCGGGTATATAGCTCTGTCTTCTCCATTTTCTTTGCCTTAATAAGAACATTAAAGATTCAGCATTGATGATGGGGCAGCTATGTCTGAGTAGCTAGAGTTATAATCTACAGTGTTGATTTTGGAAATATTATTGTGCTGAAGGTGGCCCTTATGCTAGTGCTAGAAAAAGATACCCTAAAACACTCCTTGATCTACTTTATATTGAACAATTACCCTACTGAGAAGTGGCTAGTGAGACACTAGAGGGCACTGAGCATGTATGTGCATTTATTTAATTTCTATGGAGTACAGCTATGGCATAGTTGTAGTTGGAGCTATTGAGCAATTAAGAGTGGTACAAGGAATCATATAGGAGGAAACCATTAAGGCCCACATACATGGTTTGGTGGAGTAATGTTGCATCTTGGCCCCGTTTTAAAAAGCAAAGAGGTTTCTTATCAATATTTGATGAGGTGCTCCTTCAGGAGATCAGTCTTTAGCTCTTTTTCTGAATTGTACAGTCAAGATGCAGTGTCATCTGTCTTTTTTTTAGGTCTGGAATTAGCTGTTTTCAGCTCGCTAACTACATAACAGTAACTATAACATGCCACCCTGCCATGCACTGTGTTCTCAGAACTGATGGGATTTCATATGTCATAATTGTTGTTATAAATGCTATGATTTCAATTGATATAAATGTTGTAATATAAAGGGGTAATAAGCAGGGCATGGTAGTGTGGTGAATTAGAGTTATTGTTGTGTGCTTAGCGAGCTGAAAACAGTGTCTGTGGAGGAGTGCTAGTTATAATAATGTGAAGGTGATGCATAAATTATAAATTTAAGGTACAACTGCAGCTTTTACATTTTTGTATACTTTGTATAGACAAAAGAAATAAGGTTATAGTAATTTAAATGTGGTGTGTGCATTAGAAATGTAAGGTATAACTATAACTTATATAATATAATGTTTGTGTCATTTAAGTTTGGGAGAAACTGCATTAAAAGAATAAATAAAGTTTTCCTAACTATAAATAACTTTTTACCATTGTTTTTTCATTGAATTTAATTTTTTAAAATTTTTAATAAAAATATGTTTCAAATCATAGAGACCAGTGTCGTCAAATGTCATACAGTACAGTGGAGGACCCTGCCGTACAGTGTAGTGCCATAGAGTGGAGTGGAGTAGGGGGCGTGGCCAAGCTGCCAAACATGGCAGACGTGAGCTTTTAGAGCTCCGCACCGCGTCCGGATAATCCGACTCAAATCAAGGTGGGCAGGGGGGCATCCCACTCCCCGAGTCTCGAAATGGAACAGGTGAGGCTCGACGAACCGAACGCGCTGTGAACGGACCCTCGGCGCTCTGCAGAGGTGAATCGGCGCTGCAGCCACGAAGGCCGCGCTGGAGGCCGGAGCCCCGGGCCCTGGGCCGTGGCACTGGAGGAGCGAGGAACTCTTTAAATAGGTACAGAAGTGGCCTTGTGACCCCCCGAGCCACACCTGACCCCTGAACTGTGAACTGGAGCGGCTACGAGAGGGAGGAGACGCGGGACACAGGACCCCTCTGACCGCACGGACTCCGTCCGGAGCCTGGGAGTAAGAACGGGCCCTGCGGATCTGGAGTGCTGGACATGCCGGCGGTGGATTCCCTGGCGCTTTACAATAGTTGGATAGCGCTACACCCTCGGGGGTCAGAAGAAGAAGGAAAAACCAAAGCGTCCCTTACCGGGCTATGACTAGACCCTAAGCCGTGAGTCGACCGCGAGGACAACGCACGAGGGCCCGAGATCGGAGTGGAGCTACAAGGTTAAAAAGAACAGAAACCTGAGGGCCTGCAGCGGGGCAACGATATTCCGCCTCTGAGGACCACACTTCAGGCGAGTGGTTCGGATGCTTGAGGAACTGGTGGCCTCCTAGGATAAAAAAAGGCACCTGAACCGGCTTTGTGTCCGCGTGGGCTGTGACCGGTTTACAAGACACAGTGGCTTCCAGGTGAGAGGCAGCACGAGCTGAGTGAATGAACGTGTCCGCACGGGCTGCGATCTGATGTTGGGAGTTGGAGCGAGACACCTGGGGAAGAGGGGGCATTAGGAGCGGCCTGGGCGTCCTGGTCCTGAGCTGAGGACCACCCCAAACTGCGCGTGAGAGGCAGATGCAAGCTTGGGCAATCCGTAGGGATGAGCGGCCCATCACAAAATCACCATATAAATGGACTAGACCGTGAAGCATGCCAAGCCAAAGGTGAAAACAAGCAATGCAGTCCTGGGCCAGAATATAGGCCTAAATCCCACCGGGAAACCCCCCCTGGGGACCAGTGAAATTGACATAGAGGGAGGTGGCAACACCCACCTGGCAATCAAGTAAGAAAAAGAACAAACGCACCCTGTGCTGCCAGCACCTCGCGCAAAAGAAGATCCTTCCCCTCAGGCGCCCAGGCCCCTCAAAGTGATAAATAAGCAAAATCTTCTGAGAACTCGAGGGAGTCATTCGAACCACCTAACCGGGCTGCTCGTGCTGTCGCAGGGGGGTTGTCATCCCCTAGACAAGCGGGCCCGTCTACGCCCTTCCAGCATCCGGTGAACAGAAAATCCACCAAAGATCAAGTGCAAACTAACGAACAAGG
This sequence comes from Pleurodeles waltl, assembly GCF_031143425.1. Lineage (NCBI taxonomy): Eukaryota > Metazoa > Chordata > Amphibia > Caudata > Salamandridae > Pleurodeles > Pleurodeles waltl. The sequence continues at coordinate 999,419,653 of NC_090446.1, forward strand.
ATGCGCAAACCTCTATGTTGGAAGTGTCACAAACTGCGATTCCTTACTAGGTAGGCCACTAGGGGAGAATATTATCACGGAGCGGTGGTGAACGCTGGAGACGCGACTTGTAACAGATCTGTGTGGTCCCGTGGGCAAACTACTCACCTAACCCCCCCCCCTTGTCAGCCTAGATGAAACTAAACCAGAGCGCAAAGCTTATACGATATCCGACAAAACGGACATCAACGACCTGAGACTAAGCAGTACTCTCACTCCTCCCTCCCCAAATAAGCAGGACCATGGCCGGAACGGGTCGACTGCGCTCGGGAGCAGGAACTGGGAAAATACAAGACTCACCAAACCAAGACAGCCAAAAACTTGACGCAGTGCTGGCAGCAGTGGAACGTATCGGAGACTCACTGGAACGTGCCCGTACGTCACTGGAAGCCAAAATTGATAAAGTAGCGGACGACCTTGTCCTTCTCCACGCGGATCATCGCAATCTCACAGATAGAACCAAAGAGATTGAAGCCACAGTAAACAAATTAATACCCACGACCACCCAACTGACGACAGGAATGGAAGACATGCAAGCCAGGGTCACAGCTCTAGAACGACGAGTCGAAGACGCAGAAGGCCGCTCTAGAAGAAACAACATTCGAGTAGTGAATCTACCAGAAGGCATTGAAGACCACGACCCTGTGACCTACTCCGAAAACTGGTTGCGGGGATTGGTACCGGAGGGCGAACTGACTCCTTTCTTCTCTGTGGAACGTGCGCATCGCATCCCGGCCCGGCCAAGACCACCGGGCAACACTCCACTTCATCATTCGCCTACTCCACTACGCAGATAGGGACATTATACTAAGAGCGGTGAGATCCGGCCCTCCCCCCCAAATAGACAACGTGCAGATCTTGCTATTTCCTGATTATACCCGAGCGGTACAAAGAGATAGAGCCTCCTACTTACCCTTGAAGCACAAGCTGCGCTCCCTAGACCTGACTTACTCTCTGTTATTTCCAGCCAAGCTACGTGTTGTGACAGGAGGAAAAACACACTTCTTCTCCACCCCTGAGGCAGCATGGAAATGGCTTGAGACATCTGGGCTGTCATCTGGTGGAGCGTCAGATCGAGCGGGACCACCATCTAGGCCCAAGCGCAGCCGCATCAGGAGGGATCGGAGGAGAAACTCGACCCGCACTGACTTAACGAAATGCGCTCCAGATTTAGAACAACTAATTCAGGAGAGAAGAGAAGCGATTCATACAGCAGCAACAATAAGTGCATCACCCCAGCCTTCGGGATCTGACACAGAACTTTCTCAACCAAACAGTGACCGCCCCCACACGCTGGAACAGCTACTGGAGCCAGATCACACGGGAGGCCCCTCTGTAACACCGGCAACTGCCGACGAAGTCTTCTAAAAAAATAAAGAGGGGGGGAAAAAAAAAAGAAGAAGAAACTTAGAACAATGCTTAGAAACTATGTGCAGCAGGAGTCACCAGGTCAATGACATTCATACTGGCGTAATTTAAGAGATGTGAGACATTTGACCTACTTCCTGTGCGCACACAATAGCCAGCAATCAATAATATAAGCGTCGGGTCCCTGGCCTCTGGCCCCTGGACACTGTACCCAGGGGGGAGGGGGGGAGCCCCCCTTACATGCCCCCTATCTTTTCACCTTTAACTGCCTCATCCGGACCGGATAAGGTGCACGCCCAAGACACTCCCCCCTCTCCTCCTTTTGCTCTAACCTTGACCTACCCCCAAGCTCCTACCAATGGAGACAAATAATGTACAGGTGTGTGTTGACACATTGTCGTTTCTGTTGGTTGATTTGGGCGGTGACCTGTTGTCTATCTGCTCCAATGGCATTAGTTATGTTTTGGTCTTGCCGGCTGACACTTACTGAATCCTTTACACCTATCAGAAAAAGGGAAAACAATGACGAGTTCCGACTCGAAAGGGCAGGGCAGGGAGTTATATCAAATAATCCAAAGTTTCCAGTATGGCTACATACACAACAATCACCTGGAACGTGAGAGGTATTCACACCCCTAAAAACGACGATACGCTATTTACTCCTACCTCAAACGTCACTCTGTTCACATAGCTCTCTTACAGGAGACACACATAACGAGCCTCGAGGTCCCCCGACTACGTCGGCGCTGGAGAGGACAATTATATGCAACAGGGCACTCAGCATACGCTAAAGGTGCGCTAATTTGGATTAGAGCTGGCACCCCTTTAAGGTAGAGGAGCAGATTGTAGACCCACAGGGCAGATTTGTGCTAGTTAGAGGAAAACTTGCAGGTCATATGGTTGTACTAGGATCAATATACGCCCCAAACACAGACCAAACCACTTTCCTTCACGGGCTTTCCCACCAATTGGCGGGTTGGAGTGGCCTTCCATGGCTTCTCGGAGGGGATTACAATAGTGTAATTGATGTGACAATGGACCGCTCGTACCCCCGCTACATCGCCAGTGGTAGCGGCCTCAAAGGTCCTAGTGAACTGGACCCAACAATGGCAACTGGTAGATGTGTGGAGAGAGCGACATAAGTTGGACAGGGTTTACTCCTTCTACTCTGCAACACACTCCCTGCACGTACGACTAGACAGAATATTCTGCGCCATGAATCACGCCACAATAGTGACAGATTCGGAATACCTAGGGCGCACGCACTCTGATCACAATCCCCTAATTGCACGTTTGTGCTGGGGTTCCCCCTGTGCGGCTATTCCCACCTGGAGGTTGAGGCCGTAGTTACTGGAAGACTCTGCTTTCCGAGCTTCGTTAAGCGCTGTAATTCCAGAATTTTTTTAACAAAATGACGGCACGGCCGCCTCGGGTTTGATAGAATGGGACGCATTTAAGGTTTTCATACGTGGACACTGCCTGGGCACTTAATGCAGCCTGCACCGCTCAGTTGAACGGGAACTGACTAAAATAGAGCGGGATCTAATACAACCAGAGAGGGAAGCAACCAACAACCAGCCTGATCACCCGAGACTGCCAGCAATGCGCGCTGAGCATCTAGCACTACTAGAGCATCTGCATTGTTTGAATTACTCCGCACACTCTGCAAGAACACACACATCTGCAGATAAAGCAGGCAAGCTCCTGGCCTGGCTGATTCGACAGGACTGCGAGAGGAAACCAATATTGGAAATCCTCTCGCAAACAGGGGAATTACTATATACGCCACAGGAGATACAATCCAAATTTACAAGTCACTACTTGGCACTCTATGCCTCGAGGGCAACCTCGGACAACAACCCCAGCCTGGACTTCCTCACCGTAGTAGTACTACCATGCATGGAGTATGAACAAGCAGAAGCCCTTGAAGCACCACTAGAACTGGAAGAAATTTGAACTAGTACTCGTGAGCTCGCATCTGGCAAAACACCAGGCCCAGACGGACTCCCAGTTGACTTCTATAAAGCCTTTGCTGTGCATATAGCACCCAAATTACTCGATCTCTACAAGACAGCTGAGCGAGAAGGCCATCTCTCAGCCACTCAGAGAGAGGCACTGCTGGTCTCCCTTCCTAAACCTGGAGGTAACCCAGTAGATATGGGTTCATATAGACCATTGGCAATGTTGAATACTGATTATAAAATATTAGCCAAATTACTGGCAACACGCCTTGCACCGGCTGTACCAGGCCTGTTACACTCGGACCAAAATGGCTTCGTCCCGGCCAGAGATACCTCCCACAACATTAGAAGGTTATTCAGAGTTATGCAATATGCAAAACGGGACTGGCCATGAGCGGGCTGTCTCGTTTTAGACCTGGAAAAGGCCTTTGACTCCTTGGAATGGCCATACCTGTTCGGAGTCCTTCGACAATTCGGTGCGGGACCATTCTTCACTCGCCTGACTAAGTTATTATATACCAGACCACTAATCCGAGTGAAACTGGGGTCTGAAATATCGGAACCAATTCGAGTGGGCAGAGGTACGAGACAGGGTTGCCCCCTTTCACCACTGCTGTTCTCACTCGCTATGGAACCTCTGGCAATAGCCATGCGCAGAGCGGGAGATGGCTGGGGTATCCCGTTAGGAGATGATACTCACATAATCTCACTATATGCTGATAACCTTCTTTTATATTTCCGAGACATCACGCGAATCCCTCCTGAGGCTGGGTTGCTCCTACAACAATTCGCCCTCTCATCTGGCCTGAGAGTCAACTGGTCTAAATCCTGCCTCTTCCCATTCGACCCGGGTCTCCCTGACCCGAGACTTATTATTTCCGGAAACCCCCTCCCATGGCAACCCCATACATTCAGATACTTGGGTATACGAATATACCACCGTGAGGAAGACATATTTGAGGGCAATCTTGTAAGAGCAGTGTCCTCGGTTAAATCCCAAATGGTCTTCTGGAAAACACTACCGTTGTCAGTAGCAGGCAGGATAGCACTCCTGAAAATGGTGGTCCTACCCCGACTTCTATATTTCTTCACTAATCTCCTGCACTATGTTCCTTCTGGTTTCTTGAGGGCTCTGGAGTCGGGACTGAGGGAATTCATTTGGAACGATGGCCGCTGTAGGGTCGCCTTAAGAAACTGTACTTGCCACCAGATAGCAGTTCCTAACTTGGAACAATACTACCTAGCGGCTCAACTTCAATGGATAGCCAGATGGTTGGCAGATCTTCAGCGTGTAGACACGGCATCAGAAAGCAGACCCTGGACACTCCCACAGATAAAACATTTATTTCACCCACTCACGCAGGCACAAACACCCCGGCAACTCTATCTCAGGGTGGCTCACAAATGCTTTTGTCGCTCACTTCGCCTTACAAATACGCAGCTTCCTTTTGCACGGCCTTGGCGATATTAGGCACACCAAGAGGTTCCCGAATCACGTCAGAATCAGAACTGCACGCATGGTATGAGATAGAAATAGACACACTGGGAGACCTGTACGAAGACTCCCGACTGCTCCCCTTTGCCAGGCTTCAAGAAATGGGGCTACCACCAGGCCAATTCTTATTGCACCGCTCCCTGATAGAGGCAATGAGAACCAAATGGGGCGACATCTCTGTGGCTCCTCCCACTCACTTACTTATTCAATACATACAGGTGATAGGCCGAGGGCATCATTTAATTAGCTGGCTAGCAGATGCTTTGAGATCCCAAACTGCTCTTGACAACGAAGCGCTGCGTATGGCATGGGAAACAGACTCAGGCGAGACAATCACAATACCACGATGGAAAACTGCCCTTTCAGGCCATCTTAACATACCCCGCAATTCCCGATTCCAATACTACATAGTGAATAGAGCATACCTCACACCGGCTCGAGTGAATAGATACTTTGCTCGCACAGATGCAGCCTGCCCCAGATGCCAGGTAATCGGAGCAGACTTACTACACATGCTCTGGTCCTGTCCTACCTTGAGCTCCTACTGGAGAGCAGTAAAGGAAAGCATATCCGACTGTATAGCGCTACAAATACCTTTTACATGGGAGGCATACATATTGGGTTTATTTCCCAGAAGCAAGCAACATAGAGCAGATGTACGCTTCGCAGACCTGGGACTTATAGTAGCAAAACGATTAGTGACCCGCAGATGGAAATCACCTGACCCGCCACCGACACAGGCCTGGAAACGTTCTTTCGAGGTTTGGGTGGGAGCTAAAGGCATAGCACTGGCGCGGGAGGAGGTTTTGGGGCTGAGACAGTTTCCATTGTCTGCTAGCTGGGAGGGAATGCTACTGCGGCTGCAAGATGTGGGAATGCACCCATCAGAAGAGGAAGTGGAGTAACACAGGAAGACGCCCTCCTGACAAGAAAACACAATGCATGGGGGAACTGAATAAGAAAAGTTAGCCAGATATACCTTGACACTGGAATTAAAAATGACAATGCTTATTTAACCTGACACCTGACCCAACCCTCCTATTAATAAACTACTCCGCAACAATATAATCCCATTCAGACTGGAAATAATCACATAAGTGTATTCCACATAAATGTCCATTGCCGGCAAATGTTGAATGTTAATCTTTTTCTCCCTTGTTGTTTTGCACCTCCCCTCAATTTTAAATTAGCATATATACGAAGCTCATGATTCCTTTCCTTTTCTCCTCTTTGTATCTAATCAGACCACTCCAATTGAACACACATACTAGAATTAAATTTAAATCAACATACACTGTATAAGCATGCTGATAAACATCAGAAACCCTATGGGGCCCCCACTCCTGCAAATCTATAAGGGGTTGATAAAGTTAAAGCACAGCAAGTAACAGGTACAACACGATGTGATAACCTTGGATGTCGTAACAACAGAAATGTATAACTGAATAACTACAAATGTATACCAAGTGGTATGTTGCAGCAATGCATATTATATACAATGTCAGTTGTGTAATGATTTAAGAACACATGCCATGTTGTATGAAGCGTAAACAAATGTAGAAACATGAAGCAAAGTAAAGTTGAAAAATGCCAATAAACAAATTTGTGAAAAAAATAGAGTGGAGTGGAGTACTCTTGAGTGGCACAGTGCATAGTGAAGTAAAGTGTCATGTAGTGGAATGACATCTCCTAGAGTACAGTAACATGGAGTGCAGTAGAGTTGAGTGGCATAGTGTAGAGTCGAGTATAGTGTCATAAATTGGAGTGGGGTCTCGTGGGGTATAGTGGAGTGCTGTGTCATAACATGTTGGGAAGGCTTGTAGAATGGAGTGGAGTACAGCCTAGTGCAATGAAGTGTCCCAGGATAGTGTGAAGTTCAGAGTTGTAGAGTGGAGTTGCATAGCGTGGAAGAGAGTACTGTAGAGTGGAGCAGTATAGAGTGAAGTGTCAAACAGTGGCATACAGTGGAGTATAGTATAGTGGAGTACAGTGAAGTTGAGTTGAGTGGAGTCACTTTAGATAGAGTGGAGTTAATTGTTGACTAGTGAAGTGTTATGTTGTTGAGCAAAGTGGTGTGGAGAAGAGTAGAGTGGCCTAGCATAGTATACAGTGGAATGAATTGTCATACAGTGGAGTGATGTGTTGTACAATAGAGTGCTCTGGCATGTTGTACAGTCTTGGAAAGTGTCACAGAATGGAGTACAGTGGAGTGCCACAGAGTGGATTACATTGTTATGGATTGGAGTAGCGGGGAGTAGAGTGGAGTGTGTTACAGTCTGGTAGAGTGGAGCCTTATAAAGTACAGGTAAGTGGCACAGAGTAGTGTAGAGTGGAGCAGTGTAGAGTGGAGTAGTGAAAAGTACAGCAGAGTGGAGTAGTTTGTGGAGTGTAGTAAGGTGGGGTGGAGTGGCACAGAGGGAGTTGCTTAAAATGTCATACAGTGGAGTAAAGTATGGTAGAGTGCCATACACTAATTTAGAGTGCAGTGAACTGGCATTACCAGGAGTACATTGTTGTACAGTGGAGTGCTATAGAGTGGAGTATAGGGTGGTAGAATGGAGGGATGTAGACTGCTGTTCAGTGGAGTACAGTGTTGTTGAGCGGAGTACAGTTGAATTGTGTGCAGTGGAGTTGGATAGGGTGGAGTGGCCTACACTGTAATAGTGTAGAGCGGAGTGGTGTAGAGTGGGCTAGCATACAGTGGAATGGCAGACACTGGAGTGGGATAGATTGGAGTGACATAGAGTGGAGTTGCTTAAACTGGAATAACGTGCACTGAAGTGGCATAGGGCGGAGTTGCATTGAGTGGAGCTGCAAAGATGGTGTCAATATCTTCCTTTCAAGCCTTAGATTTTGGCTTATCCAACATACCTAAGTTCATTTTATTTTCCGAACAACCAAAGGCTCTTATAAGAGCCACCCTATATTATGCATAAAATAATTTAATATGGTGATTTTTTAAATTTTACTGGTACCACTGTGATTCCTAGAAACTGCTGCAGTACTACTGTGGTAGTCCATAAAATGTTAAAAAAAAAAAAATATATATATATATATTAAATGGCAAGGCCCTACCACTTCTACCTAATGTGGGCTTTCTTAAGCCTACTTACAGTACATTTATACCCACATTATTTTTTATATTAATATACAGAGCACAGCCAAACACCTTTTGCTAATCTAACATGACTGCTTTTCCACTGTGGACTATCTGCCAGTAGCCAGTTATATTTTGTGATGTCACCACTATGTACCACGGTAATACCGTAGTACTACTGCAACAACAGATATCACTTAGTTGTTTTGTCATATATCCTAACAATCACTACAACTATTTAATTACCCTTTGAAAAGATACTCTACATCATAAAATATCTGTGCTGTCATTTTGGTGCTAATTCCAGTACAAAACGTCTATGCAAAATGCATTGGGGTCCAAACCTGTTTTGCGACCCTTTTTTTTCTTTACAGTCCCTTGACCAAACACTGCCAAACATTCCATCATCTGCCAGTGTACAGTGAGGATTAGTTCTGGAACATTTCGGGGAGATTTGTCAAACTGGTGCAAAGTTATTAAGGGGCAACAATTAGAGGAACTCTTATCTCTGGTAACCCTAACTCTAACTATAGAGTGGCTTATGCCACTCTGCAATATATATAACATACTACTTATCAATTATTTCAGCCAGCCCTGTTGTGTTGTTGTGACATCACATTTTGTGTCTGCACACTACAGCATTGGGCATGGGACAGTTAGGCAGCCCACTTCAGCTATTTGATAACTTCACTGACGGCATTTTTCTCTATCACAAGGATCACATCCTTACATAAAGTAGGTCCCTTTAGTGCCAGGAACCACGTTTTGTCTTTTTGAGGCCAAAAATATTTTTGCTATTAGACAATTTCTCTTTTTATTTGCAAGTTTCCGGCTGCTCCCCCAACAATACATTTTTACAAAAACCTTAACTAAACAAGCATTTTCAAAGCCAAAAGGCTGGCAAATAATGCCAAATGTACTGGCATTGTCAATGTATATTATTTTGATTTTCAATCTCAGAAGTGTTGACGCTCCTTGCTTCACATTGGCTTTCTAAGATGGTGTGTTTCTTAGACAGGATAGAACTGTACTGCATGTCTTTGAAGATGATGTGAACCTCGACCAGGATCTGATGATGGTTTTGTGATAATGATGAATTTATTTAACACTTTGATGACCTTGATGGTGATCTGAAAGACATTCTTTTCGGGGTTCCTGGGATTTCTGTGAGCAGAATGTTGTCACAATCCATGTGGATGAGAACCACAACTTGGGATGTATCTTCTGACCTTTTGTTCTGGAATTTATGGTTAGATCTTGTGGAGGAGTGACAGCTGGTACCAGGCTGTTTGGATTTTCTTGGTGATGCATATCCTAAAGGAGAAGTTATTTTCCAAGAATTTGACTTCTGTGGCATATCGTTGGGTGAACTGCTCTAAATTCATTTTCAAGAGTCATTGTAGTATTTTGTTTTTTTTTGTGTCACTGACGAAGTAAAAGGTTAAGTATCAGCTGTGAGTCCAACGCCCATGCTTGGATAACTGAGAAGTGCTATCTGAGTCATTGTCTGCATTTCAGTAACACAGTTCATCATGTAGAGATGGGTTTCTTCAGTATATTAGTATATTTTAATTGTATTGTTACCTAGCATGTCTCCCAGTATTTATTTTTGCATGTGTGAGTGCACTAAGAAAAATTGCAAGTGCATTTCAATTGGATGCAGAACCTGGCCTGTTGTACAACTAGATGAGGTGTTCATAGGAATTACTAGCAGTGAGAATGATCCACTTTGTGAAGGGTTAGGATGTAAAACCTCCCCTGCATTGTTGCAGAACTGACCCGCCCATGGGTGGACTATGCTATATAAAAATTCACTTATTTTGCTTCCTTAGAATTAATTAAAATACACAGACTATACTTCATCTCTACATTGGAAAAGTAAGTTAGTGAGACTAATATCTTTATTCATTATATGAATTTATGAATATGTCAAGGTTAAAAAGAGTATATTTTACAGCATAGTTCATTGTTAATAGTTTCTAAGCAAGTCTTAACAGTTAGTCATAATACATTTTTAACCTAGGCCACTAATGACAAATCAAGTAAAATATGTGCTCGGTGGTGCATTCTTCAACTAAAGCCTACAGATATTATTGCTGAGTGCTTTTTCAGCCACTACGTTAGCACAGGAGAGAAAATAAATGCATTTTTTACTCGTTTTCAGGCCTACATGTTATTTCTATGTTTAATTCTATACCTAGTAATTTGTTAATTAAAAACACTCTTCCAATCCCAATCCCCTATATGATGGTTTGGAACCATCACATAATTACATTCACAGATATATTCACAGTTCACCCTCATCTTCTACTGAGTCTCTCCTTTTCCTTTTCAGATTTTCTTTTTCTTTAATCTATTATTTTCTGTATTAATATTCCCATTTAATACTATAACTTCATTCTTCTATTCATTTCTATACTTCTCTTCTTTATTAATAGCATTTTTTGTGTCCTGTGAATTACTAATGTAGATAGAAAACCAATAACTACTATTAATACAGGAACTAAAATAGCCTATAGGGTTCCTTCTCCTGCTGCTTCTATCCAGTTGCCTATTGAAGAAATTCCCTTAGTAAACTTTGTAATTTGCAATGATTTTAAAAGGTTCTAAGTCAAGCTTTAAGTAAAAATATTCTTTGCATAGTCTATAATTTTCTGACGATGCAAAGAATATTTGTCTGGGATGTATGTACACTAGTTTTCAATCTTCAGCATCTTGCAGACTCTACTTCTTTCTGCAAGTAAAATGTATGAAGCAAAACCATTTTGAAGTACTATTGAATTAATCACAAATAATTCTGTGTTTTCAACTAATGAATATTCTAGTCGCTAGTTTGTCTACTACTGTTGAAAGCGTTCCAATCTTTTCATCATTTAATACTACTCACACTGCTGGAATTGTAGCTTCAAATATGTCTTTCACTAATTGTGTTCCCTCATTCACACTTTGTGAATATCTATATGCAAGTATCTTTGTTAGTGCATTTAGACTCTGTATGTGATACAGCTTTGAGAAAAGCAAACCTAAATAGCAAATTCCTTCCCCGTCAACTGGCAATCTGAAATTGGCATTCTCTCTACACGTAAAATATACCCCAGGTTTAATTGGATCATCCTCCTGCAAAGTTTTCCATGTTCCTTCTGATAACTCAAAAATATATTCACAATTACTATTCTCTACTGGTGTCTTTCTTCCATGAATTTTTATTTTAAACACACATCATTTACCTTTATGTCTCTTCTCTCAGTTTAATTTTGGACGGGCATCTTTTTACTTAAGTCTTTTTATATGCATTTCATGTAAACTGTGAGTTTCTATCCTCTAGCATTAAAATAAAATCTTTTTCTAGTGGGTCCATTTAGCATATTAGGTTATTTTCATGAGCTTTAACAGTGCTTCCAGGAAGAAAAGGTCTAAGACAATACCAAGCTGTCTCCATTTTTATAGGTTGTGGATGTAGATTCATGCTTTTCAGTAGTGGAACCTTTGAAAGGACCATGTCAAAATCTGAAAAGTAGTATTCCAAGTGTCTGTCTATATACTATAAAAAGACATATATTGTATGAGATAGTGTGAGGATTTGGTGTAGTATATGCTGTGGCTCGGTAGGCTTATCGTACAGTACACTCACAAATACCATCTTGGGTCCTGCCAGATACATTTAATTAAGCTTAAGCTCAACCTTTGGTAGCTGTGGCTGTGAACAGTAAGGCTTAGCAAAGGTACAAAGGCCCTCATTACAACCCTGGCGGTTGGTGATAAAGCGGCGGTAACACCGCCAACAGGCCGGCGGTAAAAAAAATGAAATCATGACCACGGTGGAAACCACCAACACAAACAGCCACTTTAACACACTGACCGCCACGGCGGTAGAAACAAACACCACAGAGGTAACCGCCAACAGCCAGGCAGAAGACAATGTACCGCCACTGCATTACAACACACCTATCCGCCACCTTTTCCAGGGCGGTACCAACGCCATCAAAAGCAGAGCGGAAACAGAACACTGAAGGGAAACGACTCACCTCTTGACACTCAACGCCATGGAGCCCAAGCTGCACTTTTTCCCATTGCTGGCGTACCTTCTCATACACCAGGAACATGAATGCCGGCGAAGACGACCACAGTGAGTACTGCACCTAGAACACAAGGAATGGGGGAGGAAAAAGAAAGTGACACACACACACACAACACACAACACGCAACACCCCCACCCCCAACACCATAAGCACAAACAGATGCAATAACATTACATATACACCCCGTAACCCTCAGGAATAACGCAAGGACAAAAGAAATGGAGTAAAATGAGTGTAATAGTACAGTTTTAGATATATACGTCCTTAAACAATAAACAGTATGTACAATATATACAAAAGGAGGGACAATGCCCACTCCAAAATGTCCGTGGCCCACTGGGCCATTACACTTAGGCCAAGGCCGCACTTGACTCCTGCCTCAATAAGGAGAGAACACTGCAGGGGCATCAGGTCGAAAACACACAGGTTCCTCAGGAGGACGGTGAATGAGGGGGGCACCTCAGCCGGAAGATGGTACAACGCCACTGGCCTGGAGGGGGCTCCATGCCCACTGCTTGGTCCTGGGTAGTGCAAAGCCACAGTCTCTCTAGTGGGTGGTCGGCCCACTGCTTGGTCCTGGGGAGTGCAAAGCCACAGTCTCTCTAGTGGGTGGTCTGCCCACTGCTTGGTCCTTGGGAGTGCAAAGCCACAGTCTCTCAAGTGGGTGGTCTGTCCACTGCTTGGTCCTGGGGAGTGCAAAGCCACAGTGTCTCTCTAGTGGGTGGTCTGCCCACTGCTTGGTCCTGGGGAGTGCAAAGCCCCAGTCTCTCTAGTGGGTGGTCTGCCCACTGGTTCTGGAGGGGGCCTTGTGCCCAGTGTGCTTCATCCTGGCAAGGAGGGGCTGAGTGGATGCCTTCTACCACTCATTCTGGAGGGGGCTTTGTGCCCAGTGTGCTAATGCTTCATCCTGGCAAGGAGGGTCTGAGTGGATGCCTTCTTCCACTGGTTCTGGAGGGGGCCTTGTGCCCACTGTGCTTCATCTGGGCAAGGAGGGGCTGAGTGAATGCCTTCTTCCACTGGTTCTGGAGGGGACCTGGTGCCCAGTGTGCTTCATCCTGGATGGGGCAAGGTCACAGTCTCTCATCTGGGTGTCACACCGACAGTTGTTGCAGGGGCCAGGATACACTGCAGCCCATGTACTCACCACTACACACAGCTCGCCAGCGGTGACAGCTGCTCAGTGGATGCCAGTTGTGCTGCAGGTGGCGGTGCTATCCTCCAGGCCTTCATCTGCAGCCTCGGACGGCTTCCCACTGGGGCTGCTGCTGCTGGCAGTGGTGCTGCTGGTGGAGGTGCATGTGGCGGTGCTGGCTGCGGTGCTGGTGGACTTGCTGGCCGTGGTGCATGTGGCAGTGCTGGCAGTGGTAGTGGTAGCCTCCAGTCCTTCACCTGTAGCCTCAGATGACTGAAGTGCCATGGCTGGTGTTGTGTGCCCCTTCCTGCCCTTGCCAGACGGTGGTGCCTCCTTACTTCTGCCAGCTGGTGTATTTTTCTTGCCCTTGCTGGCTGGTGGTGCCTCCTTCCCCTTGCTGGCTGGTGTCCCCATCTTGCCCTTGCTAGGTGGCGGACCCTTCTTGGCCTTGGCATGTGGTGCTGGCACACTGGCTGGGCTGACGGGTGCATCCTTGAAGCCTCACACAGTTGCTGCAGAAACCACAGTGGCTGTGGACTGGGTGGCTGAGGTGATTGGCTGGGTTCTGGCCACCCTTGCCTGAGGTGAAGGATGGGGGAGGGGGAAGGGAATAGGTTAATGTTGGCAAGGAAAAGCTTCTTAGGGACACTGGGGCAGGAAGAGGGTGAAGGTTTGGGTGTGGAGGAAGAGGGAGTGGTTGTAGGAGGTGTCAGTCTGCTGTGTTTGGGTGCAGGTGCATGGGCTGGATGCTGTTGTGAGGTGGATGGCTGTTGGGTGTCTGAGTGTTTGCGTTTGTGTACTTTGGGAGGAGGGTCACAGACACAGTAGGAGAGGACTCAGGGGACGTGTGCATGGATGAGGGGGTGGTGACTGGCAGTGAGGGGCGTGTAGTGATAGGCGTGCTGGTGATGGAGGTAGTGGATGAGGATGTAGTGTATGCAGGTGTGAGTGGAGACGCTACTGGGATGGAGGTGGAGGAGGAGGGGGACACAGTGGAGGCAGTGGATGTTGGTGTGTCTGCATGTTTATGGTGCTTGTGTGAGTGCCTGTGAGATGAAGTGTGGTGCTTGTGTTTGCCAGAGCCACTTCTGTCTGTTGATTTGGGTGAATGCTGGTCTGAAGGTGTGCTTGGGATAGGCTGGGGTTGAGGGGATTGGGACTGGGTAGAGGAAGTTGGACGGGGGAGGCTGGAGACAGGGACAATGGCTGCCTTCAGTGTGTTGGCCAGAGCCTGGAATGCTCTCTGTTGGGCCGCCATGCCAGAGTGAATGCCCTCCAGGTATGCAATTGTTTTTTTGCAAATGCCCTGCTACACCCTGGATGGCATTCAGTATGGTTGACTGCCCAGCATAAAGGGATTTCAGGAGGTCAATAGCCTCCTCACTGAGGGCAGCAGGGCTGACTGGGGCAGGACCTGAGGTGCCTGGGGCGAAGGAGATGCCCACCCTCCTGGGTGAGCGGGCACGGGAAACATGCTGAGGGGCTGCTGGGAGGGTGGTGCTGGTACGGTGGTGGCGGCTGTACCTGTAGTTGGGGTGGGCACAGAGGTGTCTGCCACCGCCAGGGAGCTGCCATCAGAGGAGGTGCCACTGTCGGTAGTGTCCCCTCCTGTCTCCGTCGTGGTGCTCCCCTCATCCTCCGTCCCACTGGTGCCCTCACCGTTGGTGTATTCGGCCTCCAGGTCCATGTTGGATGCAGCTCCCTCAGTCTCCGGTGCCTCTGCTCTTCCACCAGATGATGCTAATGCACACAAGGACAGGGTGACACAACAAAAAGGTGGGGAGAGACAGAGGATACACTTGGTCAATGCCAGCAACAACACTTCCGTTGGCGTACCCAACTCACAGGGAACAGCCCTATGCACTATTCCATGCACTACCTCAGCATGCTAGTTACCAGCCCATGGGGTACAAAGCCTAACGCCATTAGCTGCACACCTGAAACCCACAGGACCCTGCAAAGTAGTAGATGCCCACTAACATTATTGGGGTTGGAGTACATCTGAGCTTGCCCATCATTGAACATACCCTGCCAAGTTCGCCCTGGCCTAGGGGCACCCACAGCCCACATCCCCCACCCAGGTAGTACCTTAACGCGCACAAAGTCATGATTCTGAATCTGTACTCACCCCCTTGTGGCTGTTGTGATGCCTTCAAGCGCCTATCGAACTCCGGATAGGCCACTGCCAGGATGCAGAACATCAGGGGGGGTCAGGGTACGACGGGCACCCCTTCCTCGTTGGGAGGCCAGCCCCAGCTGGGCCTCCGCCGTCTTCCTTGCCCAGCGGCGCAGGTACTCCCACTGTTTGCAGCAGTGGGTGTCAAAGACCCCCAGGATCCGCACCTCCTTGTCGATGGCATGCCAAATACCCTTTTTCTGATGGGTGCTGACCTACAGAAAAAATACAGCAGAAAAGGTATTAGTCATACCGTCCGGACTGTTATACTCATGGCCCAACATATTCCCCCCGTCCCCTTATGCACATACATTGACCACCATACATACAACACTCTGCCCAGGACCTCTCAGACCCCTCTACACAAGGCTTACACACACACCAATCCATACATTCATGCCCTATGCATCATGCTCACAGTGTAATCACCTGTTTGTCTGGAGGACCATAGAGTAAAGGGTACTGGGGTAGGACCCCATCCACCAGTCTCTCCAACTCCCCCGAAGTGAAGGCAGGGCCTTTTTCAAGCCATTGTCGCTTCCAGACACAGGTCACAGCAGCACTTGCAGTGTAGGTCCTCTCCTGTTGAAGGTCAGGTAGCAAGTGAGTGCACTGATAGAAAATGGCGGTCATGTCCGCGGCGGTGCGTACCGTCACCGCCGGCATACATCGCCATCGCCATTGCCTCCTGGAACCCACAGCCCCCAATGATAACCAATGCGGTGTTGCACGGTGGTTATCGACCGCCTACCGCAACAGCGCACAACGACAGCGGAATTACCTCATTTCCACATGTCCCTCCTCACAGGTGTGGCAGCCGCCATTTCAGGTGGGCACAGGCCATGGCACCTAACTGCATCACAGCAGACATTGGCACTTCAGCTGACTTACGAGTTCACATACTGTGTCTGTAAAGCAAAAATTGCATATAAATGTTGAAAAATGTGTGAATATGACTTTCTGCTCACCGTTTTTTACCCTAGAGTTCAACCACAGAGGATGAATAGGAGATGGAGACATCCCCCCGAGTACAGATCCCTGGTGGACCTGGCGACAATGAAGGACAGGAACATTTTCCTGACCTACAGACTTGATAGGGCCACAATCCAAGAACAGTGTGCCCAATTGAAGCCAGACCTGATCTCAGCTATCCGCCACCCCACAGGTATCCCCCATCTAGTGCAGGTCCTGTCAATGCTGCATTTCCTGGCACGTGGTTCCTTCCAAGCGACAGTGGCCATGCCATCAGGGATGTCACAGCCTATGTTCTCAAACGTGCTGACCAGAGTATTGTCTGACCTGTTGAAACACATGCTCAGCTACATTGTATTCCCCCAGGTGGAGGATTTGGCCACAGTGAAGGCTGACTTCTATGCACTAGGACATATCCCCAACATCATTGGTGCCATTGATGATACACATATTACATTTCTCCCCCCCGGAGAAATGAACAAATGTTCAGAAATAGAAAAAGCTTTCACTCTCTGCATGTGTGTTTGGTGGCCCAGTACATCTCCCATGTAAATGCCAAGTATCCTGGATCTGTGCATGATGCCTTTATCTTGAGGAACAGCAGCATCCCATATGTGATGTCTCAACTCCAGAGGCACCGGGTGTGGCTAATAGGTGAGCCCATGGTCCCCACACAGTTGATGTAGGTATATGGGTGTGGGTTTGGCCCTAAGGGTGAGTGTGTGGGCTAACAGGTATCCCTCGATATTTGCAGGTGACTCTGGTTGCCCCAACCTCTCATGGCTACTGACCCCACTGAGGAATGCCAGGACAAGGGCAGAGGAACGTTACAATGAGGCACAGGGGCAAACAAGGAGGATCATTGAGCGAACCTTTTGCCTCCTGAAGGTCAGATTCCGGTGCCTCCATCTGACAGGTGGATCCCTGTACTACTCACTCAAGAGGGTGTGCCAGATCATCGTTGCATGTTGCACAACCTTGCCTTGAGACGCCAGGTGCCTTTTCTGCAGGAGGATGAGCCTGGGGATGGTCATGTTGCAGCGGTGGAGCCTGTGGACAGTGACGAAGAGGAGGCAGAGGAAGAAGTTGTGGACAACAGAACTACACTAATTCAACAGTACTTCCAGTGACACACAGGTAATGCACTGTAACTTCACCTTCCATTGCAGTTTTGTGTTTGACATTTAACATGCCAGCCTGATTTCCCTATTTTCATGGCCACTTACTGTACCCTTTGGCATCTCTATTTTCAGATCTCTGTGCCCCACTCTGGCTCCTGGTGTGTTTACTGCTGCCCACTACAGGTCATACCTATGTAAATATTACAGTACATTTGAATTGCAATGTTTACAGTTTGTGAAACTAATACATATGTCAAACAATTGACAGACTCCATACTTGAATTTGTTCAAAGGGTGTTTATTTAGGTGCTAATAAGTACAAGGGGTTTTGCAATGGGCTGGATTGCTGATGGAGGAAAGTCCAGGGTAGACTCCAGTCTATTTGTATTACAGGTGCATTGCCCAAGAGGGCATAGGAAGGGGAGCAATGGCAGTTCAAAGTGGACAGGGTGACAGAGTGGGAAACATGGGTGACAATCAGGAGAGTCTTATTTCCTGGCGGGGGTCTTGGCAATGTTCTCTGGCTTGTGCCTGTATCGCAGGGACCGTTTGCAGGGTGGTTCTCCTTCAAGAGGGGGTGGGGTGCTGGTGGCCTGTTGTTCCTGTGGCGGGGCCTCCTGTCCACTAGCTTCGGCGGAGGTAGAGGGCTGTTCTTCGGTGTGGCTAGTGTCAGGGGCCCATTGGTGTGTCACTGCGTCCTTCAAGGTGTTGGCCCTGTCAGACAGCACCCCTAGAATGGTGACCAGGGTGGTGTGGATGTCCCTCAGGTCCTCCCTGATCCCCAGGTACTTCCCCTTCTGCAGCCTCTGGGTCTCCTGCAACTTGGCCAGTATCTGGCCCATGGTCTCCTGGGAATGGTGATATGCTCCCAGGATGTTGGTGAGTGCCTCATGGAGAGTCAGTTCCCTGGGCCTGTCCTCCCCCTGTTGCACAGCAGTCCTCTCAGCTTCCCTGTTGTCCTGTGCCTCTGTCCCCTGAACCGTGTGCCCACTGCCACTGACCCCAGGTCCCTGATCGTCCTGTGTTTGTGGGGTTGCATGGAGTCCCTGTAATGGTGGACACACTGCTGATTGACGTGTCCTGGGGACAGAAGAATGGGCCCGCTGGGTGGGTGGTGTGCTGGTGTTTCCTGAGGGGGGAGGCTCTGTGGTGGGTTGGGACTGTGCCTGGGTAACCGACTGTCCAGAGGTCCCAGATGGGCCAGGTTGGTCATCGTAACCCAGGCGTGCAGAGCTGCTGTCATCACTGTGGGCCTCTTCTGGGGGGGGGGCTCGATGTGGCTGGCACATCCTCTCCAGTGACGTTGAGTGGGGGTCCTGTGGGGATGTAAATGCAGTGTTATTGTTTCTGCGTGTGCCATCTTTTGCATGTGTTTGTTTCCCTCTATGGTTGTTATTAGCAAGGCAGCTTTGGCTTGTGTGAGTTGTGATTGGTTTGGCTAAGTGATTGTCACTAGTGTGCATGCTGTGGTGATGGGTGTCCATGCAGGTCTGTGATGGGGGTCCATGCATTGTTGTTGCATGCAGGGCTTGGTATTGGGATGGGTGTGTTGTGATGGTGGGTTCTATGTGAGGTGGTGGGGTGATGGGGGTGAGGGTAGGGGTTGTTGTTTGTGATGGCATGCAGGTAGGGTGTGGGATAAAGTAGTAAGGATTTGACTTACCAGAGTCCACTCCTCCTGCTACTCCTGCCAGGCCCTCGGGATGCATGATCGCCAAGACTTGCTCCTCCCATGTTGTTAGTTGTGGGGGAGGAGGTGGGGTCCACCACCAGTCCTCTGTACAGCTATCTGGTGTCTTGCAACCACAGAACGTACCTTCCCCCGTAGGTCATTTCCCCTCTTCCTGATGTCATCCCTTGTTCTTGGGTGCTGTCCCACAGCATTGACCCTGTCCACGACTCTCTGCCATAGCTCCAACTTCCTTGCAATAGATGTCTGCTGCAAGTGTGATCCGAATAGCTGTGAATCTACACGGATGATTTCCTCCACCATGACCCTTAGCTCCTCCTCTAAGAACCTGGGGTGTCTTTGTGGTGCCATGGGTGTAGTGTGAGTGGTGTGTGTGAGGGTGTGTGTGGTGATGTGTTGGGGTGTGTGCTGTGAGGTGCGTGGATGGTGTATGGGTGATGGTGTTTTGTGGCTCAGATTCAGTGGGTGCTCCTGGCTTGTCTCTCTCTCAGTTGTCAAAATCTTTGGGTCATAAAGGGTTGTGGGTAGTGTGTGTGTGTTTTATAT
Source organism: Pleurodeles waltl (assembly GCF_031143425.1). Classification (NCBI taxonomy): domain Eukaryota; kingdom Metazoa; phylum Chordata; class Amphibia; order Caudata; family Salamandridae; genus Pleurodeles; species Pleurodeles waltl. The sequence continues at coordinate 999,439,329 of NC_090446.1, forward strand.
TGGTGTGGGTGTGGTGTGTGTCAGTTGTGTGTAGTTTGAATTGTCCAATGTGGTGTAGTTTTGTTAGTGTGTGTGTGTGTGTGTGTGTATTTTGAGCGCGACGGTGTGTACCGCCAATGGTTTACCGCGGTTGAATGTCCGCCGCGGTGATTCATGGGTCATGATGCTGTGGGCGTATTTCTGTTAGCGTAACGGTGAGGGTTTTGGTACCGCCATTTTATCACTGACATTTGGCCTGGCAGACTTGTGTGTGTGACTGTATAGTGGCGGATTTCTATGTGTGGGTCATATTACGTGTAGCGGTATACCACCACGGTCGCGGTATGTTGGCGGCAGTCAGCATGGCCGTAAGCGGCACTTACCGCCAATGTTGTAATGAGGGCCAAAGTGTAAAGCATTTTACAGCACCAAGCAATGAAATAATGAAATAAGAAAGTCACACTACATGAAAGAAGCAAGACACCAGTTTATTAAAATAGAGCTTATTTTAATAAATTTTTAGAAACCTTAATCATCAAAATCCAATGGAGGGTTCCAACGATACAGATTTTAAAAGCAAAAAATAACTTTTAAATCAATCACAAACAAGCATTGGCTAGCAAAACATTTGGAAACTTTTGATGAGTTTGAAACAGTTAGTTTGACAGCTCTGAACTGAGTTGGGTATCCAAGTCCAGCAGGACAAAGGTATAGGGGGCCAGAATGGACACTTTGGACAGTTACCTGGCCACCACAGCATTTTTAAAGCAAGATCCAAACTTTACAGGATGACCCCCATAGGTGACAATGGAGTGGTCTTGATGCTGAGGTTTGCAGTCTTAAAGATGTTCAAAGATACCCTGGATGCTGTGTGGTCCACAGGGTGAAGTCCAGTCAAGCCCTCGTTTCACAGGTGACGGGGCAACTCTGTCCACAGATCTCAGGGTCCTACAAAGTCCTCTTTGCAGGGTTCCAAAGGCTGCTGATGCAGAACTTGCACTTTTGCAATACAATGGTCAAATTGCAAATCATTGGTGGAAGCTGGTGTCTGCATTGGGTGACAAATCTGGTTACAACCAACACTCACGAGTCCAGCAGACAAGGGTGCACCTTTTGGCTATCTATGAATTGTCCTTTGGGGTGCCTGGCATTCAGTAGCAGCAAACCTTCTGCAGTGGCTATGAGAGACGCGACTTGACCCTTTCAGCTGTTATCTCACCAGTGCCATTCCCGGGCAGCCAACTAACCCTTGGTAACTCTGCACTGGACTGGAGCTGGAAATCAACTCTTTCTATGAGCCAGATTCTATTAGCCAGTCACTCAGAACAGGGTAAAAACTCTGCTAGCCCAAAGCGCAGCAGGTGCAGTTGCTTCAGTGTCATAGCATCTCTTTGTGTGCTTCCAGTGGGTGCAAAGTGGTCTTCTTCTCATTCTCCTTCCAAGTCTGGTGAATGCTGAGGGTCAGCGTGCAAGGGGTGCCATATTTATTCTAGGAAAGTGCCCGAGGGGACAACGTGATCATTAGCTGGTTGGTTACTGGGTCCCCTCCTACCAGCGACAAAGTTCCTGTGATGTGTTGCTTCTGGCTATCCCAGAATCCCCATTATTACCCCTTTCAAGATGCCACAATCCTTCCTCATTCGTGAGGAGCAAGGTAGTGCACCCCCATTAGAAGAGGTGAGGGTGCATTTGTATGAGGATCTATTGTTGGCTGTCCATCCAGCCGCTGAACAGCAATCTTACATTCAGCCCATAAATCATTCAGAACAACAAAAATGTCAAAGAACATTTTCAAATCTGTGCACAACAGCGTTTAAATTTTAACAAACCTTTCAACCTGTGTGTACCACTGCATAGGGTTCTCTCTCAATTTTGGAAACTTGTTCATAAATGATGCAAGTTCTCCTGTACTCCAAGGCACATACCCTCCACTTGGAATTTTTCTTAAATGGTAAGCTGTAGCTCCCTCAATATCTGGGCGATCAGGAGGTGTTTTTCGTTTTGCTCCTATTGCCGCTGATTATTTCTTTTAGTCATGTTTTCCTTCCCATTTTTTTTCAAATTTATCAATGCAGGCACATTTCTGTAATTCAATAATGTGAATTCTCATTCCTAAAGAACACGTTTTTCCATTGACTCATCATCTAAATTTACCCTGAAACCTTTCTGCGAAGGGATGCTATTTGAAATGTCGACATCATATTTATTAGCCAATTCTGTTAATTTGTCATGCACTGTTGCTGCTCTCTGTGTACATTTTTACGCACATAAAATCAATTATTGTTCTTGATAATGATGTACAGCATCAAATTCCAGCCATCCTCGGATTATTTCATCTAATTCAGTTTTTCATCAGGACTTAAACTAGTACTAGGTCTTTCTGCATCTTCAAATTTCATAAAATTTCAAGCCGCTTCTTCAAGCCATGGTAAAGAAATCTCAATCATCTAACAGATTCATTTCACCTTTTGTTGTTTGTATTGTAAAGACAATTTGTCTTCCCTCTCCTAATGTTTCCCCCACCTGCCCTTCCATTACAGCAACTGCCACCCCACCCTACCCGCATACAGGCACAGACACACACCCCGCATACACTCATTCACCAACACTTACATACATGCATTGATCAACACGCATACATACACTCATTCACTCACACGCATGCATACACTCGTTCATTTGCACCAACAGACATGCTTTCACACAAACATTCCAACACTCACTCACTTCAACAATCATACATGCATTCAAACACCCATACACACACACATACACACTTATATTCATACATGCAGACAACACCCACTCATACATGCACACGCAACACCTCCATCCTCCCACTCCTCTCCCCTGTCGGATAATCGACTTGCCTTGTCCGGCGAGGAGGTTGTCCGCCAGGTAACTGGAACAGGCGCTTCCACCATAGGCAGCACCCCGCCATCAGGACACTGCCACACCGTATTACTGCTCATAATATGGCGGGCGGCGTCTTTTTCACGTGGCGGTGACAGTGGTGGAACCGCCTCTTCGCCCCCGACTGCCAGCATGACTACTGGAGGATTTCCACCCAAATTGTGGTGGAAATCTTTCAGGACTTGTAATATGGCGGTCAGAAGACCACCAGCACCGGCGGTCTTCTGGCGCCTGCGGCTTTGGTGGCCTTAGGAAAAGACAGCTGAAGTCATAATGAGGGCCATAATCTAGTTTACCTCTAATATTTGTTTTCTCCATCTCTGTTTATATTCATCCCAAACTGCATCTGCATAATTTTGCATAGCTCTTTTAGCTCATCTTTGGTATATGTCTTTATCCCTATCTCTTGCTATTTTCTCCCAAGCGCTTAAGGCTTCAAATTGTGTTGGCCTGGGAAGTGGCTTAGTTTCACAAAGAATTTCTCATAACTTGTCTATATTCCTTAAATGATCTCCCTTCTAAGAAAGCTCAGTGGACCCTCTTTCGCAGTGATCTTGCACCATTGATGAAGCAATACACATGAACATAACCCTTCTTCAGTCATCGTATAATATGCAGGCGTGCCCTCAGGAGCTACCTCGTCACCCTCCTGAACAGCAATAGTCAACTGCAATAACAGTTCTAATAGCTTTGAAAAATGTCATGATTTCGAATCAATTTGACAAATGCCAAACAAAACAGAATACAAAGTTTCAATATTTTGATTTTGTTCCATATACATCAAGGTCAGAAGAGCCCTTCTTCCAGTCCCAGCGCGGCTTAGTAATCCAATCCACCAATGAATGCATGACTCTCTACACAGCTCAACCAATCACAGTGTAGCCTTTACACCAACTTTCCAATACCAGTGCACCACAATGCGATGCAACAACTCGCTTTTTGAAGCAGTTCACCCTCCTTTACATTATCTATGTACACACATAAAATCTCAATTCTGCAAAAGAAAATAGTCGAAGAATCAACAACAGGAATTTTAAAGGTTTTTACACCTTCCAACCAAAAGAGCTTTACACCCACAATGATGGCATTTCGACCAGTATGGAATCACCTAATCAGTGTACTGTCACCTTTGAGCATCAGGTTTCACCAACACAATCAATATTAATACAACCACAACAAATTGTTGTTTTCCCTATCCCAGTTATGCAGTCGACAATGTCAGTACTCAATTCATAAATCACAACGAATCATTACAATTATGACGCATAAAGCTATTTATACTCACACCTGAACTAGAATTCACCACTCTTCAGGAACCGCACTCTGTCAGCTTTTGAACCCAGGATTCGGGCAAATGGGCATTTATCTATCTTGGGCACTTTTAATGTTTGCAGCTTCTTTTCTCATTACCTAACCTTTCCTCTACTACCAACTTTATTAGAGCAGAAAATGCTGGTGTAAATAATGTAAAAGTTGTCTGCTTTGCCACTGCACCCTAGGCAATAGACCTTTGAGTTGTATTATGAGACAGGGAGAAGCTGCAAATCAAAAGATTACCACTTCTCAATTATCAGTAACATTTTATATGAGTCAATGATGAGAGTTTGAGGAAGGTTTAGTATTTTTACTATTGGTTTCTCATCATTATTGACGGAATCAATTTTATATATCAAAGGCCAATAAATCAATGTTAAACATAGGAATGTATAAATCGCTTTCCATACAAATTAATTTCCCTAGTCTAATTCTAAAGGATTGTTCTGTAAAAGTAAAGATAAAGAGTCAATCAGAAGAATTCATAAAGAGTTCATAAATTCAGAGATTTTAAAGCATTGAGAAACTCTGTAGAGTTTTAGAGCAAAATAAGTTTTAGGCAAGGAGACTCAGAATGAATCCAGCTGTCAAATTGAAAGGAGCTCAAAATGAGTCTTAGACGTATCTCAGAGAGTGTCTGCGAGAAGTCACAGAGTGCCAGAATGGGGAGTAGGACCAATGGTGAATGAGCCTAAACTCCTAACTTTCTATGCCCAAAGCTACACTGCTAAAAGTTTCCCAGGCCTCTCTCAAGCATCTCACATTAATCTAGGAACATGCATTTTAAAATCATATAATTTTGAAACTTGTAACTTCTGTGTTCGTCTCCACCACATGTTCGTCCAATTAAAACTCGATGTTTTCATGAGAACATGACAACTTCAGTTGACTAATCTTTCTAAACAAAGCAACAATTAAACATTTTATTTATAATGTTCTAATGTTGCAACTAAACTATCTACTGGATGCAGAGTCTCACCATTTCAAGAAACAAGAGAGAAATGTTCATGGCTAATATAATGTATATCTTGCAAATCACATTTCCTTTCCCATACATTCTTTTCTATACATCTAATGTGAAGGTTATAAAGAATATATTTTACAGCATAGTTCTTTGTTAAAAATTGGTAAGCAAGTTTTATCAGTTATTCATTATATATTTTTAACCAGGTTCACTAATGGTAAATCAAGTCAAATATGTGCTCAAAGGTGCATTCTTCAACCAAAGCCTACAGATATTGTTCCCTTGTGCATTTTCTGTTGCCAGGTTAGCACAGAAGAGAAAATAGATGCATTTCTTTCTCGTGTCCAGGCCCACATGTTATTTCTACACGTTTAATTATACACCCAATAATTTGCTAATTAGAAAATGCATTTCCACTCTCTTTCTAATGTGAAAGAAAGACGTGACTTTAGCAGAACTGAACTGGAATAGCATTCCAGATCGTGAGGGCAGAACAAAAAACTTTTTTTTCCTTCTTGCACCTTTTCTATTCTAGTCTTGCTACGCCTCTACTGTGCATTTTGTGTGACCACTATTAAAAAATAGTGGTATTTTTTATGGATTTATGATGCAGTATTTTTCTACTTGAGCACAACATACGAAGCACCATTTCTCCTGTAGCATCAATATCTGACTGATGTGCATCAACTGATTTTTTTTCAGGCTGAGAATTTTCTATCAGGCACATTAATGTACTTGGTTGAGTACAATATTTCATTAAAAGTCTTGAAGTGCTAAATTATTTTGCGAGCTTACCTTCAGAACTGACCTTTGAGCTTGTTTCGTGTAAGTATTACTATATAGAAACATGCGAGTGCTCTGTATGTTCCCATATTTGGGAGGAGTTGTTTTGTTTTCTTAAATTTGTCTTTGGAAGGATTTGGCTTGATCGCTATACTCATTTGCTCTGTGCACTATGTATCTTAAGCCTTGCCTTCTACTCAAAAACAAATGATCCTTCACATCCAAAAATACCATGTCCTGTGGTTAAATAATGAATGTGTATCTGCCTAGTTTGAACCTTAAAGTGTAATTTTCCTGGGAATACACAGGTTGATCTTTTGCAACTGCCTCTCCCATCTTGCTACACTCAGCTGTCACCCTGTTGGGAGGTCCATCTCTTCGAGAAGGAAATGTGACCGTATTCAAATGAGGACCATGGTGTTGAGGGAGGCAGGAGAAGCTGCTTTCATGTCCTACCTCATTTTACTGTGTTTGTTCACACTCCATGTAATTCATTTGTTACACTTTAAGAGAGCCAAGAAAGCTTGATACACACCATGACAACTTGGAAAGCGCCTTGAATCGCACAATATCAGTAATCACCCAATCTGGGAGTTCACCAGAGCTTCATTTTCTGACTCATCCCCATCAATCAGAAGCAATGACTCGGCCCATAATATTTTTGGACCCATTCCATCTGACAAGCTGCAAACATATTCTTGGCTTCCAGCCCCCACCTGCAGAGAATACCTATAAGTGAAAATGATATCCATACAAAAAGTTCTAACCGTGTACTCATTCAGAGAATGTCAGACTAGGACAGCGTGTTTCTGCAGTCGACAAACTTAATTGCAGGCTCTCAACAGGTTATTGTATGTGATTTCCTTCTCCACCCCAGTGCCTGCGGGTGCTTCTTGTGCATGGTAAAAGTCACAGAAAGGGGTGAGTGTAAGTCAGCAGTGTGGAAACAGGGGGAAAACATGCGAGAATGCAGTCAGTGGAGGTCAGGATTTTCCAGGACTCTAGTGTACTGAGATTATCGATTCTGATGGTCATGCTGTGCTCCCCCTCAGTTCATTTTAGGATCGGCATGAAGTGGAATGCCTGTTACGAATCTTGACACTAAGCTTTGGACTACAACTACCAAAGCAACCTTAAGTACAGTGATTAATTAAAAATAAAATATGAGTAATGGGCTCTAATTTTTTCACAGGAGGGTACCCTACCCCCACTACAACTGCTGGTGTGACTCATTCCCACCACAGCACCAGGGCACATATGTGTTTTCTTGTTCTACTAACGGTTGCACACCTGCCTATTTATGAATAAATGGCTGTACAGTTGGAGACTTTTATGGAAATACACCAAGATAAAATGGTAGGTGTTCAATTACATTGATGTGCTGGCTAGCAGTGGTTTATTACCTGTACAACTACTAAGTCACACTCTGGAAGGTTTGGTCTACTCCATGAATGCCTACATTTCCTGAGTTTATTTAACTAAGTGGGCCTAAAATAAATTTTGCCAACTCTTAGTTTTATGTACCAAATGATGGCTACTAGTGATTAAAATAAAACTAGAATTGTCAAAGTCAATAGGTCTCACCTTCATAATAAGAGTGCATAGCTATTGACTTTGGGATGGAGCAATATAGTAGCTGAGTTGGGTACAAGTTTGAAAAAGCATAATAAATAATAAAAAAGTAATACAATCTTAGCAGGCAAAAGGAATAGAAGATAGGCTGAGGGAGAAAGAGTTGCAACACAGAGCATGGGGGAAGCAATTGGAGGAAAACGCAGTGTATAAGGACAAGAACAAAGAAACACATGCACTCCCATGAAATGCTGAAAGAAAAAAAACTTTAATTGTTGAAGCCAATAGGCCTCACCTTGTAATGAGAATGGCAAGCCATTAGATTTTCCAAGACATGTTTCTTTTACTTTCAACATTCCATGTGTTTTTCTTACTGTCGCTCTCGTGTGTTGCTTCACCCTCAGATAGCTTCCCCACACTCCCTGTGTTACCACACTTGCTCCCTCAGCTTGTCAATTGCTTCCTGCACCCGGCTAATTATTTTTTTTTAAATCAAATTCAGTTTTTCCGTCTTTATAAATAAACATGATTTATGAGGAAATCCTGAACAGAATTTAAAAAGAAGGAGGTCATTTAAGAGTCCTAATTTATTTTCCACTGATTTCGAGCTGAAACAAGCTCCAGACATTTGGTACTCTGCAGTAGCCCAAGGAGCAGGATTTTAGACTTCCAGAAGAAAAGATATTCCTTTTCAGTCATGCTGTTTACATCTTCTGCCTCGAACATCAGTGCTATAAAAGTCTTTCTATACAAAAGCTTGAATTTTTCTGCAATTTTTCTGCATGTGGAATGCAGGTGATAAAACAGAAACAGTTTTTAAAGTCTGCTCTTTACTTATATCCTGTAAAAATATACCTGTTGCAGTGCTTTTACAGATACATTGGGATGGGTTGGGAACCTCACAGGAGGGAGAGAGCAAGAAAACATTTGCACTCTCATGGAATTCTTAACCAAAAAGAAAAACATTAGTCCCCAAAAAGTGAAAAGTTGAAGGATACAACCAGCCAGTGAAAAGGATGGTAAAGAGGATATGCTGCAGGGAGGACAAACAGAAGTAGAGGAAAGCAAGCCATTAAAGAAGAAGCACGCAAACAAGAGGGACAATAGACCCAGCCAATGGTAAGCAATGGGTAGGCTCTAAGTCAACAATAACTTTGTGGTGTTATCCACAAGAAGCTTTCACCTGCAGTTAGTTGAAAATTAAAAACTGTCTTGTAGGTGAGGCCAATCAAAATGGTGGTAAAGAAACTATGCTTTACGGGAAGCACAAACACAAGAAAAGAAAGGAAAATCATCAAGTAAGAAGCACGAAAATGAGATTGGCATGAGAGTTGAACCAATGATAAGCAATAGGCTTAAACGAATCCCACTCAATGTGCATGAATAATGCATAACAGCTGTCTGTAGGCGAGACCTAAATAAATGAGATTGTCACAGGTTAAGCCCCTGACCTCACATGGCAGATGCAAATTTCTCTCATATGATGGTGACCAGCTCTACTGGGATTGGGTCACATCTGGCCTAACCCAGACCACAGGCCCAAAACTCTCTGGAGACTTGTGTGTTGGATTTATACTCATATCCTAAAATTAATAAACCAATTGGTAGGTTTGTGTGTTTGTCTTTCTTCTTAGCTTAACATACTATAACTATGAACTGAAAAAATAGTTTTCCACATCTACTGTAAACTGGCATACAGCGACAAATAAATGATTTTTTTTTTAAATATATTTTTATTAACATTAACATTTTACTGTCATACACAAACTGTTCATGGCCTGACGGACACCGGCCACCGTTCTGTTCACCCTCATCCTTGTAGACATCTTATCACTTTCTTGTATATTCTATTAATTGTTTCGTTATACCTTCTAGCCGTGCTTCATGTTTAGTTTTACTACGTACTCGGTCTACTCGGGTCTCCTGATCATATATACATTTCGTGAATGCACCATATTGTCCTTTCTACTGCGATGTCTACATGACAGACTTTAACTAACAAAAAATAGTAACTTTACTTGATGGCGCCAGTGCTAGCGGGTGAGAGCAGCTGCAGGAAAGGATCCACTGGTATGTGGGGTGGGTCTCCCATACCTTCCCGACTGGTTCCCTGGGGGGAGGGTATCCGACCCGTTCAGCTCCTGCCTATCCCTCGTGTCTGTTCCATATCCCAAATTGTCTATTATTATTATTATTATTATTTTTTTTTTTTTTGTGGTTTGGGGTTCTCATCCTCGGCCTGTAGTCGCCCCTGTTTTAACCCACATGAGTAGCCTCAGGTCTTCCCTATACACTATACCCCAGCTGATATGACTTTGTTGCCATCTCTCTTATCCTACTCCTGTTCCTGTCATTTCTACATCCTCCCCTACTGTTGGATCGTCTACCATCACTATACGGTTCCATTTCATCAGTACTTCCTCCCATGGTGGCGCGATAGGAGTCTGTCGTAGGCCCCGCGCCTCCTCGCTAATCAGGACCTGCAGTTCTGCCCTCGCCCATTTCGTAACATCCTGTCTCCATACCTTCAGTAGAGGGCATCTGGGCGTTTTCCAGCCCAATGTGATCAACCTTCTATAAAGGGCCAGGGCTAGGTCCAGGAATCGACTACCCACCTTCCCACGTGGGAGTCCTGTTCCAAGACCCAGGAGGCACACCGTCGGGGCCAGGGACAGATCCACTTCAAATAATTTATTCAGGTCAGTCAGTACCGCTCCCCAACCCCGCTGGAGTTCTGGGCAACTCCACACCATATGGTCGAAGTCTGAATCTATGTCCTCGCATCTGGGGCATGACCTTGGGGGGCCACCATATATTAGGGACAAACGGTGTGGGGTAAGGTACGTTCTGTGAATATAATTGTATTGGATGTATCTTAGTCGTGTGTTTCGTGAGACCATCCGGGGGTACGCCAGTATTCTCTTTCATTCCGTGTCAGTTAGGTCCCTACTTACTGCCCTTTCCCATTTCTCCCTTTGTGTTTGGAGCGGGTCCAGGGCGTGCTCATTTTGGGCCCGGTATAGTCTAGTAATTAGGTGGGCCTCGCCCCCTGATACCAATAGTAGGTGCAATATCTGGTGGGTAGAGGGTTCCGCATTAACTGTTTCCAAGTGTTCCCTCAGACTGTGGAGCAACCTCTGGTATAGAAGGAGTTGCCCCTGTGGTACCCCATTACTCTCCACCAGGTCGGCAAAGGATCTCAGCACCCCATCCCTAAATAGGTCCCCCACTGTCTCCACGCCCGCTTTTTTCCATGCTCCCAACACGGGGCCCATCTGGCTTCTCTCCTCGACTCTCAGCATCAGCGCCGATAGTGGTAGGGCGGGGGAGTAGGGTGGACCCACTCCCACACGTCTTGTGCATTTCTTCCAGCACAATGCAGCGACTCTCGTCATGAGGCTGTTAATTTGGTGTGCCACCCGCCGGTTAATCAAGCGTGCAATAATCAGATCCATACCCTTCACTCTGCTGGAAGTGCATCTGTCCAGTTGACCCTCTCCGGTGAACCATCTGGAAACCCACTGCAGCTGGGATGCTAGGTAATAGGACTCAAAGTCTGGGGCTCCTAGGCCCCCCGACTGAGCCGGTCTACAAAGAATGGAAAGCGATGTGCGCCTACGGCCTCCGTCCCATATGAGCTCCCAAAGCAGGGTATTCAACTCACGGAACCATGCCGATGGGATCAACAGCGGCAAGTTAGCGAAATAATAAAGGAGACGGGGTAACATGATCATTTTGGCTAATGATATTCTGGCCATTATAGACAGTTTCAGGGAGCGCCAGAATCCGACAGATGCCCTCAAGGAGCGAAATACCCTCCCGATGTTACCGTCCCTGAGGTCCCCCATTTCATGATACACCTGAATGCCCAGGTACTTAAAGGTGCGAGGTGCCCACACCATGTCCTCTGGACACGTGGTGGGGCGCTCACACCATGGCAGAATGGGGAAGACAAATGTCTTGCGCCTGTTGAGGTGCAGTCCTGACAGGGTACCAAATTGTTCCAAGTTTCGCAGGGCCCAAGGGAGACCAGATTCTCCATCCCTGAGATAGATGAGAATGTCGTCAGCGTACAATGAGACGTATGCTCTGTTTGCCCCCACTCCACTCCTCTACCAACTCCGTCCATCCTCAACCTGGCGGCCAGAGGTTCAATGGCAAGGGCGAATAATAGTGGGGAGAGAGGACAACCTTGCCTGGTTCCCCTATAAATGGGGTAAGTCTCAAATACCATCCTACCCGTCTTGACCCTTGCCAACGGGGCACCATACAATAGGTCCACCCATTTTACCCAACCCTCTCCCAGGCCCATCCGCAGCATCACCGCCCTGAGGTAGTCCCAGCGGACCGAGTCAAAGGCTTTCTCAAAGTCCACCGCTAGTAACACTCCCGAAGTAGGTCTCTTGTCTATGGGCATGTGTAGGATGGCGATTAACCGCCTGAGATTCAGGGAGGTACTGCGGTTCGGAACAAATCCGTTCTGATCTGTGTGTACTAAAGCCATATACGTTGGAGTAAGCGGTTGGCCAGAATCTTACTAAGGATTTTGAAATCGCTATTCAGCATTGATAAGGGGTGAAAGTCAGTTACCGATGCTTCTTTAGATTTCAGTTTGGGTAGGGGGACCACCAGTGCTTTCCTGAGCGAGTCTGGCAACCTGCCGTGATGCAATGCCTCTGTGTACATCTCCACTAGTTGTAGGGTCAATAGGGTTGTACATTTTTTGTAAAAGTTCATTGGAAGGCCATCCGTCCCCGGCGTCTTCCCTGAGGCTAGTTGCGAGATGGCCTCCTGCACTTCTTCCGCTGTCACCGGCCCTCCCAGTCTGTCACTTTCCTCATGCGTCAGGGTGGTCAGGGGGAGTTGGCGTAAGAAACCGTCAAGTTCCTCTGTGTTGAGCTCACCTGGGTCCCTATACAGGTGGGTGTAGTATTCTTTAAAGGCGTCATTTATAGGGCCCGGTCTACATCTCCACCCCCCCTCACTGTCTCTTACACTCGTGATGGGTTCACTATCCCCTCCTGGTTGCACTAACCACGCCAGCATCCTACCCGATCTGCCCTCCTCGGATTGCAATGAGGCTAGGTATTTTTGCATATTATGGCAGCGTAGTTGTTCCTCAACCTGGGAGTGGGACCTCCTCACTCGTTCATATTCCTCTAGTTCTGGCCCCTCCCCGCCCCTTCTTCGTTCCTACTCGTGCAGATTCTTCTCGAGACAGGTCAACTCCCGCTCCAATGTACGTCTCACCCCCACCGTTTGTCCCATACAGTGACCTCTCGTTGCTATTTTAAGCGTTTCCCACTCCGTGGACCTAGAGGAGGTGGACCCCTTATTAATTTTAATATGGTCTGCCAGATATGAGCAGAGGTCATCCCTGTATGGTTGATCTTCTAGTGAAGCAGGGGACAGTCTCCACGTCGGGATGGGGGGCCTGTCTTCTGTTACTCTTCATGTAATCAGTAAAGGGCTGTGGTCAGATAGGGTACGACCAAGATATTCAGAGTGGGTCATTCCCCGTACCACGTTTGCTGTGCACACCACTCTGTCTATCTTGGTGTGCACCCGGTGGAGACCTGAATAATATGAGTAGTCTCTATCAGAGGGGTGTTGTTCTCGCAAAGCATCCACTAAGCCCCAGGAGTCCAACCACTCCCTCAGTCTCTTGGATACCTTGTGTGTTGCCGCCCCCGGCATCGGTGGGGTGGAGCGGTCCATGTCCACATCTAGTATACTGTTAAAGTCCCCACCTATTATCAGTTCTTCTGCCTGCTGCCGGGTGAGTTGTCTCGATAGGCGCGTCATGAAGGTGACCTGATCCTGATTGGGAACATAAATACTACCTAGGACAATCGAGGTACCATGTAGCTTCCCACTGACTATCACAAATCGGCCCTCACGGTCTATATTGGTTGATACTACCTCGAATGGTACCCCGGCCCGGACCCAAATCAGCACACCCCATGCGTACGCGGAGTATTCCGTGGCGAACACCTGCCCTCTCCACCTGCGTCTCAATTTCTCTGCTTCCCCTGTTGCCAAGTGGGTCTCCTGTAGCATCGCCACCTGGATACCCCTTCTTTTTAAATAGGACAATATTCTATGTCTTTTGGCTGGAGACCCCATCCCCCGTATGTTCCACGTTATGAAGTTATACTCTGCCATGTTGATGTGTCATAAGCATTGCCATTTTCCCATCCCACCCCGGTGGCCCGATCCCCCCGGATCTTATCGCATGCCATACACCGTCACACCACCGCCCCACAGGCACCATCTGAACTTGTAAGAATAAAACCCAACTCCCCCTCCACAGGGCGCCCCTCAAACAGTACGTTGCCCAAAGAACTGTGCAACAGTGCAACATATTCAACAGTTTAGTGCTAGTTCTCGCCAGACTGATGGATGGTCGAGAATCCGGTAGGGGGGCGTGCTCAGGGGTGCCCCAAGCTCATGTAACTCTCCTCACCTAGAGGCCGACTGTACCATTCAGTTATCCAAGTTCATCTGCCGTCTGCGGGGTCACTTTCGGGGCACGCGCCGAGCACCCTGAGCCCCCCACGGGGGACCCCGCTGTGTCATCTGATTCACCTCCTGATCCCTCAGGAGGGGACGCCTCTCCGCTCATGGAGGCCGCCGCTTCCAGGGCCGCTTTCTTTCCCAACTCCCTCTGTGCCTGTGTTGGTGCCGTGCGGTTGCGGTTTCTGCTCCGCCATCTCCTCAGGCCCCTGCGGGGACCGCCCTCAGCTCGTTCCTCCCTCGTGCGCTGCCCAGGCCAGCATCCGCGTGCTTCCAACCATTCCCACCCTCCTCGGGGGATTGGAAGAATGCAGTTTTGTCCTCAAGAGCTACCCTCAGCCTCGTTGGGAAGAGGAGTGAGTACTGTATTCCCTCATCTCTGAGGGCCCTCTTAACCGCCAGGAACGAGGCACGTTTGGACTGGACTTCGAGTGTGAAATCCGGGAACAGTGTCACTTCCCCATTCGCCACCTTAAAAGGGCCTGCTTTTCTGGCCCGCTGCAGCAAGGTATCCCTATCCCTGTAGTGTTACAGTCTAGCAACCAACACTCGAGGCGGTCTACCCGGCGCCAGGGGCCTCGAGGGCACCCGGTGCGCCCGTTCCAATGCAAAAAAGGGGGTCAGTCTGTCCGGTGCCACAACTGTGCGCAGCCACTCCTCGAGGAAATCCACCATATTCAAGCCCTCCGCTTCCTTTGGAAGTCCTACGACCCGTACATTGTTCCTACGGTTTCTCCCCTCCGCGTCTTCTGCTCTTTGTTCTAGCCGTGTCACTCTGTCTGTGAGGTTCATCACTGTAGCTGTTAGGTCTTTTTGTGCCGGTGCTATTACAGTCAGGGCGGATTCCGTTTCCTTGACTCTGTCGGCCAGCTTCTGGTGATCCGCCCTCAGGAGGCCCACTTCAACTGCGACTTGATTAATATTGTGCTGCAACGCTGTTTTTGTGTCCTCAATTGCACTCAGGATTTTGTCCAGGGTATCCTGCACTTTAGATTGCGGTGGGTCCTGAGGCTCCCCACCACAGCATCCCACGGACGGGGTTCGATCCATGGTTTTACCCTTGTGCCTGTTCTTGGAAGACATCGGGGATATTGTGGGTCGCGTCCACAGGCTTAAAGCGAGGGCCTGCCTGCTATTTCAGCACCTCTCTGCTCCAGCGTTTTTGGTGACCACACCGCTCCACCTTCCCTTCCGCGTTAATGGGTTGTTCTCCCAAAGAGCGGCTATACCGTGCTCACCAGACCCCGTCCTAAGTAGGATGCGTGCCCAACAGGGCCATGAAGCTCACCCAAGCCATATCTCTCCCGTCCTCCAAGGCCCGTCGGATGGCCCGCGCCACCGCTTCCCTGTCTCTGCAGGGCGAGAGGCTATGTTCAGCTGGGTCTACCTCTGGTGTTTCTGGAGCTGCTCCGTTCCCTCCGTCCGTCTCCGCACCAGGCAGCTGCCCAATTTCTCCATTCTGTGTTCCCCTGGGGGTCGCAGTGGCAGTCCTGTGGTGGTTAGGGAGGGACTCGTCCTCCTTTATATGGGCAGCGTTATTGCCTCCTTATATTCATTATTTACTTTTTGTTCACCTTTCTTTAATTTATTATTTTCCTTATTTTATTTTACCTCCTTTCTTTTCCACTAATTCTACTTCAGGCCATGAACAGGGGTATTCCGTCTGTTCCAGTGTGGAGCTACTTCAAGCCTATGTGCGCTGTCCGAGTCGCAGCTGTTTGCACCCTTGTCCGTGTTACAGCGTGGCACAGCGCCTTCATTTTTCGCTTCCCCCGGGCTCCAGGGCTCAACCTTCCTTTACCGGGCCTCGACAGCGCAGCATGCGTGGGTTCTTCTCCCCCGTGGTGGGCTGCACTTGCAGCGCTCCTATCGCGCTGGACCTCCGACCTCACACCGGGTCCCCCGCTGTCTATCTTAGCGGGACTGGAGCACCTTCCCCCCGCGGTTGGTACGCCCGGTAGTCAGTCGCAACGCGCCCGGGCGCGCACGGCAACTTTGGTTCCCGGTCACGGGGTGGGGCGCTAGGCCGCTGTTGCCTCGTTCCTGTTTCACCTCCAATGAGCACCCTCGGGCGCTCAAGGACGCATGCCCGGCTCCTCGTCAGGTCCACTGCTCCACACCGGCAGCGGTGACGTCTGTGTTAAGGCGCTTCTCCCGATCTCCTGGGCTCAGTCTTTCTTTACCGGGCCTCGGCTGCGCCGCGTGCGGGAATTCTTCTTAGTTTCCTCACTTCGTGGTGAGTTGCACTTGCAACGTTCAGATCGCGCCGGACCTCCGACTACACTCCGGGTTCCCCACTGTTTATCTTAACGGGGATGGAGCAACTTCCCCCCGCGGTTGGCACGCCCGGCGGTCAGTCGCACCCCGCCCGGGCACGCACAGCAACTTTGGTCCCCGGCCTCAGGGTGGGGAGCCAGGCCGCCGGCTCCTCGCACCTGTTCCACTTCCAGCGAGCACCCTCGGGCGCTCAAGGCAGCGCGTCCGGTTCCCCGTCTGGTCAGCTGCTCCCCACCGGCAGCAGCAGCGTGGATGGCCCCTAGGTCGGGGTTATTTTTATCGGATAACTCGTGGGCCCCTCCACAGCAAAAGGTTTATGCGGCCGCCATCTTCGACTGCTCGGCCACGCCCCCGACAAATAAATGATTTAATGCAAAGAGTGTTCATCTGGACAGAGAAAAAAGGGCTCTCATCGGGAAATCTCATCTTTCAAAGCTGGGACACTATTCTTGGAGCTTTTAAATCCCACAATCAAAATGATGACCGACCACCATGATTCCTAGGACAAATAGCATACCTTCTTCATTAAGTCTAGTTACACCTTTAGTGTCCACCTGTGGCTCCTCTGCCATTTTACCATTAAGTGACACTTGCATACCAATTACAGTTCCACTAATGGACCGACCAGCCGACTGAGGGTAACATCTCAATATCGTAACCACAGCAGAATGTGACTTACACTAATCAGCCTACGGGTTGTGGGGGTGTATTAGAGCTTTTAAAATGTTAAGTTGATACAGAATCTACACACTTGTAAGTTAAATATAAATAATAAGGCTGGGTATCACCCTTGTACTAAAGTATACTTATTTATAGTGTAATAAGATTGTTGTCTCTGGTACCATGAGCATCTATATTTGTACTGTTTACTTTGATGATCCATTGACTTTACAGCCAATAACAACTGATTTAAAAAGAAAAAAAGAACACTCACACAACATGATTCAGGAACCTCTCTAATCGTCTGGAATTGGAAAGAGCATGAAAACTATTCCCCAACGTCTGCCCATCACCCTCCTCAGCCATTGATAGCAACATCATATAGTTTTGTAATACACCATGTACAAATGTACTGGCCTAGAGCCTCTCCACTGGAGATGTAGCAACATGGGCTACCCTGTCAACCTTACACTGAACAAGCCACATTCATTTTGTTATCTGCGATATGCATTTTTCCAGGAAGTAGTCCTTTCTTCTTACTTTTGTATCCCAACATTGGTAAAGCCTGTGTGTACATGCATGAAACATTAAATCATGACCTATCCTATTCACTGGTGCACCCAACAACATCACACTTCATTTCATCAGGGGATCTACTCTTTCCCCAATCCATACTCCTTGTATATATCATAATGCAAGGAAGGTAAGGCACGTTTCCTCCTGCTGAGAATGTTTCACTCATTTGACTCCATACCCTGAGTAATCTACTTCACTCTAAAGACAAGTTGATGAAGTTGATGCTAGAAAAACGCCCAAGAAATAATAATGATTATGAGAGTCAGGCAGTCTGATGAAATGCAATAAAAATATGATACAAAAAATATTTACCCTATCTCTTGAAAAAGTCAGTCTCAAAACTATGCCATCCAGTATAGCCCACATACTGTCCAGAAATGAGAGGGTTATGTTTTGGGGTGTGGCAGCTGTCCACCAGGGTGGCAGATGTCTCAATCTGTACCTCACTGGTGTATGACATTCCACCGTATTTAAAGATCTCTCCCTGGCTTGTGGAGTACTCTGATGGCACGGTAAGTTTGCTGAGCAGCTGCAATTTGTCATGCAGCTGCTCAGCAAACCTTTTGGTTTTTTTTTTAAAAAAAAAAAACCCCAAAGTGAGAATGTGTTTATGAAAAACAAAAACTGAATGGCCTTGACACTCTGGCATTCAAACCCTAGGAGAAACCTCCCAATTTGTTTTCTGGATTGCAAGTCTTCATTGTCAGGCTTCTCCTGGCTGTCACAGGCAGGATAAAAACTACATCAAACATCCATCCTAAATTCAACGTACAATCTGAGGTACTAGACCGATGGCCAGATGTATGTGGGGCTCTCGACCTAACGTTTCCAATGGTTTCCACAGCAGATACATGATAGTTTGTCTGATTGTATATACAAGGGGTGGACCCTCAGGGGCATATGTACAAGAAAGTGGTGCATCAACTGTGATGCACCACTTTTTTTGTGCCCCTCTAGCATCACCATGGTAGTGCCAAATTTATAATACAACACAGCATGGCACTGGTTAGCACAATGGCATCAACATTTTTTACGCTATTGTGGCGCATTAGTCGACTAGCGCCAAAAATGATGACGCTAGTCCAGTAATATGTGGGAGGTCCTTTGGAAACAATGGGAGCGTCACTGTAATGCCTGCCTTGGGCAGGCGTTAAAAATGACAGGAAAAATGGTGCAGTGAAATCTCATAAATTTCACCTCACCATTTTTCTGGGCCTCCCAATGGGGGAACTCCCCCCTTGAATACATTATGCCTGGCGCAGACATAATGTGGCACAAGGGGTTACAAAGTGGTGCAGTGCTTGCATTGCACCACTTTGTAAATCTGGTGTGGGGTAAAGGCCTCCTTGATGCTGCATTAGTGTAAAAAGATGCTAGGGTGGTGCAAAGAGGCGCTTGTAAATATGCCCCTCAGTTTGGCAGACATATTACTCTGGCATGTTTATATTGGAGTACCCTATCTGTCAAGCACGAAATAATGCACAAAGGGGCAGATTTAGGAAAAGATGCACTGCATCCAGTACATCGCCACTTTCCTTGCGCCCCTTAGTACCCCACTACCGCCACGATGTGTGTGCTGTATTTAAAATACAGTGCACCATGGCGCAGGGTTAGGGGGCAATAGTGTCAGAATTTTTGATGCTATTGATGTACTGTTCAGGGTAATTGCCAAAATGTTGGCACTAACCCTGAACCGTACATAGGGGCCCATTATAAATAATGGTGTGCCCCTTTTAACGCCTGCTCTGAGCAGGCGTTAAAAATGCAAAATAAAATGACTCAAAGAAATCTTTTAGATTTTTTTTGCGCTATTTTTTCGGCCCCCCTAATGGGGGAACGCCCCCCTTGCATATAACGTGGCACAAGGGGTTACAAAGTGGTGCAATGAATGCATTGCACTACTTGTAAATCTGGTGCAGCGTTTTTGGCCATCTAACGAAACATCGTAAAGAAAATGACACCAATGTGTCGTTAGATGGCACTAGGCCCTCTTAAATCTGGGTCAAAGTCTTATCTCAGTATTAGGCACCAGTCAAAGGTCACTGGGACACCTAGGCGGTCATTACAACATTGACCGTAAAAGGCACTTACCGCCGTGCAGAAGACCGCCAACACACCGCCGCGGCTGCTGAATTCCGCCACAGCTATTATGACCCACATCTCGGAATCCGCCAAAAGTCAGACACCCACACAAGTCCGCCACATCAAAGGTCAGTGATAAAATGGCGAAAACAAAACCTCCACCGTCACGCCAACAGAAATACGCCCACACTATCACGACACACGAATCCATGCGGCGGTCTTTCAACCGCGGTATTCCATTGGCGGTACACACCGCCGCGCTCAAAATACACACACTCTTACAAAACACAGCCACATTGGACAATTCAAAATACACACACCTGAGACACATACACACACCACTCCCACACACCCAATACAATATAAAACACACACCCACATCACCCACAAAACCCCACGACAAAAAATTCAGAAAGAAGGCCAGAGAGAGACACCACCAGCAAGAACAACAGCATCCACAGGCACACAACACCATCACCCACACAACTTCCACGCACCTCACACAACACACCACTACATATCACCACACTTATCACCACACACTCCACCCCACACATCACCTACACCACCCCATGGCACGGCAAAGACACCCCCGGTTCTCGGAGGAGGAGCTCACGGGTCATGGTGGAGGAAATCGTCCGGGTAGAGCCAAAGCTATTCGGAGCACAGGTGCAGCACACCTCCATAGCTAGGAAGATGGAGCTATCACAGAATAGTGGACAGGGTCAGCGCAGTGGGACAACACCCAAGAAATTGGGAGGACATCAGTCAGAGGTGGAACGACCTTCGGGGGAAGGTGCGTTCCGTGGTCTCAAGACACCACCTGGCGGTTCAGCGGACTGGGGGCAGACCCCCACCTCCTCCCCCACAACTAACAACATGGGAAGAGCAGGTCTTGGCAATTCTGCATCCTGAGGGCCTCGCAGGAGTAGGTGGAGGAATGGACTCTGGTAAGTCAAAGCTTTACTATTACATCCCCCACCCTACCTGCATGCTATCACATACCCCCACCCTCACCCCCAGCACCCCAACTCCTCACAAATGTCCCAACATCACAAACCACACATCCCAACACCAAGCCCTGCATGCAACAACAAAGCATGGACACCCATCACCAAAGCATGCCCACTGCACATACCCATACACCCCCCTAAACCATCATCACACAAGCTCCCACACAGGAATGCTAGCACTGGGGTACACGGTCACCCACCCATTGTACACCATTACACACACAGATTTAACAAACATCCTTTTATACCCCTGCAGGACCCCTACCCAACGTCACCGGACAGGAGGGTCCACACATGTCCACACCACCAACAGAAGAGGCCCACAGTGATGACAGCACCTCTGTCCAACTGGATCTAGATGACCAGCCCGGACCATCGGGGACCTCTGGACAGTCGGTTCCTCTCACACAGGCACAGGCCACCACAGACCTTCCCCCCTCTGGAAACACCAGCACAGTACCCACCCAGCGGGCCCATACCTCCGTCCCCAGGACACGTCAATCAGCTGTGTGTCCACCACTACAGGGAACCCAGGCTAACCCACCACCCCAACAGCAAGAGGGACCTGGGGGCAGTGGTAGTGGGCACACGGTCCAGGGGACGGAGGCACTGGAACACAGGGGAACTGGGAGGGCTGCCGTGCGACAGGGGGCGGATAGGCCAAGGGAACCCACTCTCCACGAGGCCCTCTCCTCCATCATGGGAGCATACCACCACTCCCAGGAGACGATGGCAACGGTACTGGCCAAGTTTCAGGAGACCCAGCGCATGCAGGAGGAACAGTATATGGGCTTCAGGGAGGAACTCAGAACCATCAGCTCCACCCTGGGCACCATCGTAGGGGTGCTGAAGGAACTACTCAACACCAGGAGGGACACTGTGGCACTACAAGGGGCCCCTGACACTAGCATGGATGATGAACTGCCCACCACCTCCGCCGGCGCTAGTGGACAGGACGCCCCACCACAGGACCACCACACCAGCACCCCACCCCCTGCAGAGGGAGAACCACCACGCAAACGGTCCCTAAGATCCAGGAACAAGACAGAGAACGATGCCAAGACCCCCGCCAAGAAATGAGACCACCCTGATTGTCATCCTACTGTCCCACTTTGTCACCCTGTCCATAATTAAACTGCCCCAGCTCCACTTCCTATGCCAATATATGGGCAATGCACCTGTGAGACTAATAGACTGGACTCTGCCATGGACACTCCTCCGCCATCACCCCTCACCATTTCACTACCCCCTCCAATGTTTAGCATTTAAATAAACACACCTAAAGCACAAAATGATCTGGAGTCTGTCTGTGATTTCGAAATAGTGTATTAGCAATTACAGTGACAAAATGTTTTTGAAATAGTAATGTCAACATACCTATGTCACACAGCTCTAGTCCATGAGGAATCTAAGCAGATGTCACACAGTGGGACCCACATCTGTGAAACCGTAAGGGAAAGTGACAACTCAGTGACCATACACTGGGTGAAAACGACAGACAGGAGAGAGGTAGTAGTGTTAAAGTACATGTAGTAGGCAGGATTGTATTCTTACTGTGTCTCACTGGAAATATTGCTGGATCACTGAGTCCTTGTTGTGCATGTCTTCTTCCTCTGCTTTCTCCTCATCACTGTCCACAGGCTCCACAGCTGCAACAACACCGCCATCTGGACCATCCTCCTGCAGAAAAGCCAAGTTGTGAAGCATACAGCAGGCCACGATGATCTGGCATACCTTCTTTGGTGAGTAGAATAGGGATCAACCTGTCATATGTAGGCACCTGAACCTGGCCTTCAGGAGGCCGAAGGTCCGCTCGATCACCCTCCTAGTTCGCCCATAGGCCTCATTGTAGCATTCCTCTGCCCTAGTCCTGGGATTCCTCACTGGGGTCAGTAGCCATGACAGGTTGGGGTAACCAGAGTCACCTGCAAATGGTGAGGGGCAACTGTTAGACACACACTAACCTGGAGGGATAACCCCAGACCCAGACAACCATTCCCACTGACTTGCTTCCAGGTGCTCCCCTAATAGCCACACACGGTGCCTCTGGAGTTGACCCATCACATAAGGGATGCTGCTATTCCACAGGATGTAGGCGTCATGCACTGAGCCAGGGAACATGGCATTCACATGGGAGATGTACTGGTCTGCCAAACATACCTTCTATACATTCATAGAATGATAACTCTTCCAGTTTCTATACACCTGTTCACTCCTGTGGGGGGGGCCAAAGCCACATGTGTCCCATCAATGGCACCTATGATGTTGGGGATATGTCCCTGGGCATAGAAATCCCCTTTCACTGTAGGCAAATCCTCCACCTGAGGGAAAATGATGTAGCTCTGCATGTGTTTCAGAAGAGCAGACAACACTCTGGACAATACGTTGGAAAACATAGACTGGGACATCCCTGATGCCATGGCCACAGTTGTTTGAAAAGAGCCACTTGCAAGGAAATGGAGCACTGACAGCACCTGCACTTGAGGGGGTATTCCTGTGGGATGGCGGATTGCTGACATCAGGTCTGGCTCCAACTGGGTACACAGTTCCTGGATTGTGGCACGGTCAAGCCTGTAGGTGATTATCAAATGTCGCTCCTCCATTGTCGACAGGTCCACCAACGGTCGGTACACCGGAGGATGCCGCCATCTCCTCACATGTCCCAGCGGACGGTGCCTATGAAGTACAACAGCAAGCACAGAGTCAAACAACTCAGAGGTACGTACCCACAGTTTACCCAGAACACCAATCATACACAAAAGGTGGCCTGCATGTGTGTTGAGACTAGGCCTAGGTATGTTTGACGCAGTTGAAAATGAAGCCATGTGGGCCCCTGAAATGGCGGCTGCCTGACCTGTAAAGTGGGACAATGGAATGTGAGGTAACTGCGCTGGTGTTGTACACCGTCACAGTAGGCGGTCGAAGACCGCAGCGCAATGCTGCATTGGTTAACATTGGACCCTATGGGTCCCAGGAGCCAATGACGATGTACGCCGGCGGTGACGGTACGCACTTCCGCGGACGTGACCGCCATTTTCTATCTGTTCAATCACTCGATACCTGATCTTCGACAGGAGAGGACCTACACTGCAACTACTGCTGTGACCTCGGTTTGGAAGAGACAATGGCTCGTGCGTCTGGGGAAAGGGCCCCTGCCTTCACATTGGAGGAGTTGGAGAAGCTCGTGGATGGGGTCCTCCCCAGTACACGCTACTCTACGGTCCTCCAGACAAACAGGTAAGTACACAGAGAGCATGTTGTATGGGCTATGCCTGTGTGGAGAGGGCTGGATGTAAGAAGGAAGGGGGCAGAGTGCTGCATGCATGAAAGACGGTGAATGCATGTGCCACATGGCAAGGGTAGGGATGGGGGCCAATCACTTTGACGGTGCAGTTGGTAATGACTTCTCTTCTTCCCCTGTACATTTCATGTAGGTCAGCGCCCACCAGAAGAAAGATATTTGGCATGCCATCGCCAAGGACGTCCGGACCCTGGGGGTCTACCACAGACGGAGCACCCACTGCCTGAAAAGATAGGAGGACATTCGCCACTGGAGCAAGAAGACGGCGGAGGCTCAGCTGGGGATGGCCTCCCAACGTGGGAGGGTTGCCCGTCACACCATGACCCCCCTGATGTTCAGGATCCTGGCGGTGGCGTACCCGGAGTTGGAGGGGCGCTTGAGGGCATCACAGCAGACACAAGGGGGTGAGTACACTCTCATTCTGCTGACTTTGCGCGCAGTGGAGTTGTCTGGGTGGGGGAGGAGGGCTGTGGGTTTCCCTAGGCCAGGGCGAGTTCCGTAGGCAAGGGCCCTTCGTAAGGCAGGCCATGTGGCACCCCAGCCCACCTCTGTAGACTGCCAAGTACAGCTATTCATGCCCCTGTGTCATCTATGTGTGCAGATGTCGTCCATAGCCTTGTAGGCCATTTCCCAGGAATTGAACAGTGGAGCCCAAGAGCGCGGCGTAGTGCAGGGGGCTTCTGTGTCTGTCGTGTCCGCCAACGGTAATCCATGCACTCAACATGTCTTTCTTCTGTCGTCCCCCCCCCTTTTTGTGGTCTCCCTGTTCTTGTGTGCATTAGCATAATCAGGCGGAGGAGCAGTGGCACCGGAGCAGGAGGGAGCTGCATCCCACATAGCCCTGGAGGGCGAGAATTCGGACTCGGAATTCACCAGTGGGACGGAGGGCGAGGGGAGCTTCACGGTGGGGACAGGAGCTGAGACCAGTGACACGGACACGTCCTCTGATGGGAGCTCCCTTGTGGTGGCGGCAACATCTGTGCCCCCCCCGCATCTACAGGTACAGCCGCCACTCCCCCTACCAGCACCGCCCTCCCAGCAGCCCCTCAGCCTTCGCCCGTGCCCGCTCACCCAGGAGGGTGGGCATCACCTTTGCCCCAGGCACCTCAGGCCCTGCCCCAGTCACCCCTGCGGCCCTCAGTGAGGAGGCCATTGACCTCCTCAGGTCCCTCACTGTTGGGCAGTCTACCCTTTTGAATGCCATCCAGGGTGTAGAAAGGCAGTTGCAACAAACGAATGCATTCCTGGAGGGCATTCATTCTGGTCAGGCGGCCCTTCACCGAGCTTTTCAAACTCTGGCCTCAGCACTGATGGCAGCCATTGTCCCCGTCTCTAGCCTTCCCCCTCAAACTTCCTCCACCCAGACCCATTTCCCTGTACCTCTGCCTATCCCAAGTACACCATCAGACCAGCCTGCACACACGTCAACACACAAGGGAAGCTCAGGCAAACATAAGCACCACACATCCCACAGGCACTCACGCAAGCAACACACACATGCAGACACACCAACATCCACTGCCTCCACTGTGCCCCCCTCCCCGTCGTCTCCCTCCTCCCTCCCAGTCTCGTCTACACTCACACCTGCATGCACTACCTCTACAGCCACTACGTCCCTCACCAGCACACCCACCAGCACACCCCGCTCACATGCAGCCCAGCTGCCCAGGAGGCCACCGCCAGCCCCAGCCCAGTTGCCCAGGAGGCCACCGCCAGCCCAGCTGCCCAGGAGGCCACCGCCAGCCCAGCTGCCCAGGAGGCCACCGCCAGCCCCAGCACAGCTGCCCAGGAGGCCACCACCAGCACCAGCACAGCTGCCCAGGAGGCCACCGCCAGCACCAGCCCCGCTGATCCATGAAGGACCGCCAGCACCAGCCCCGCTGGGCCATGAAGGACCGCCAGCACCAGCCCCGCTGGGCCATGAAGGACCGCCAGCACAAGCCCCGCTGGGCCATGAAGGACCGCCAGCACCAGCCCCGCTGGGCCATGAAGGACCGCCAGCACAAGCCCCGCTGCGCCATGAAGGACCGCCAGCACCAGCCCCGCTGGGCCATGAAGGACCGCCAGCACCAGCCCCGCTGGGCCATGAAGGACCGCCAGCACAAGCACCGCTGGGCCATGAAGGACCGCCAGCACAAGCACCGCTGAACAGGGCACTGCCAACTCAAGCACCGCTTAACAGGGCACCGCCAACTCAAGCACAGCTGAACAGGGCACTGCCAACTCAAGCACCGCTAGCCCATGAGCGGCAGGGGCACTGACGCAACTGGGTCCGTCACGGGGTGAGTGATGCACTCTGGGCACCAGTCCCCCTCCAGAACCAGTGGAGACATCCATCCACTACCTCTGTCCTTCACAGGATGAAGCACTCTGGGCACCAGTCCCCCTCCAGAACCAGTGGAGACATCCATCCACTACCTCTGTCCTTCACAGGATGAAGCACTCTGGGCACCAGTCCCCCTCCAGAACCAGTGGAGACTGTTATCCACTTGAGAGACTGTGGCTTTGCACTCCCCAGGATATGGCAGTGGGTAACCCACCCACTGTAGTGAATTGAGAGACTGTGGCTTTGCACTCCCCAGGATTGAACAGTGGGCAACCCACCCACTGTAGAGACTTGAGAGACTGTGGCTTTGCACTCCCCAGGATTGAACAGTGGGCAACCCACCCACTGTAGAGACTTGAGAGACTGTGGCTTTGCACTCCCCAGGATGCAGCAGTGGGCAACCCACACACTGTAGAGACTTGAGAGACTGTGGCTTTGCACTACCCAGGATTGAACAGTGGGCAACCCACCCACTGTAGAGACTGTGGCTTTGCACTCCCCATGATTGAACAGTGGACAAACCACCCACTGTAGAGACTTGAGAGACTGTGGCTTTACACTCCCCATGATTGAACAGTGGGCATGTGGCCCTCTCGTGGATTTGGCGTCGTGCACTCAAGCGGCTGAGGTGCCCCCCCTTTCCCTCCCCCTGAGGCGCCTGTTTTCTTGCTCTCTGATGCCCCTGCAGTGTTCTCTCCGTCATGGTCGGGGATCTTGTGTGGGCCTCGCCCATACCGTGTGGTCCCAGTGTTCCACGGACTTTCTTTGTGCAGTACCTGGACTACTATGCCTGGTATATATTTTGTACAAGGTGTATATATATATTTCTGCCTACTTGTTTGTAATATATTCTGATGGTTACACTCATTTTCTTTGGTCTTCGCATTCTTCCGGGGGGGTTTGGGGGGCTGTAACTGTGATGTATTGATATCCATTAGTGTGTGTGTTGTAGTGGGTGAGGGTGGGGGTGGAGTGTTGCGTGTGTGTGTCCCTGTTTTTTGCCTCCCCCCTCCCCTGTGTCATAGGTGCACTACTCACCGTGGTCTTCGCCGCCGGCGTTCGTGCTCCTGGTAGAGGAGCAGGAAGACTATCGCAGGTAGAATTTGGAGTTCCGGTTCCATGGTGTCCTCGTTCCTCGTGGAGTGAGAAGAGGTGAGCGTTTTCCCTTCGAAATTCCTGTTTCCGCCGTTTTTTTATCCGCGGTGAATCCGCCCCGGAAAAGGTGGCGGATTGGCCTGTCATAATAGTGTGGGTGGTACATTGTCTCCCGCCTGTCTGTTGGCGGTGACCGCCGCGCTGTTTGTTTGTACCGCCATTGCGGTCGGAGTGTTAAAGTGGCTGTCTTTGTTGGCGGTTTCCGCCACGGTGTAATTGTTATTTTTTTACCGCCGGCCTGTTGGCGGTCTTACTGCCGCTTTAACACCGTCCGCCAGGGTTGTAATGACCACCCTAGTCTTTAAGCAGACACTACAGTATGATGCACGCTAGTCACATGACTGGCACAGCCAGATTATGGGTTCAAGGATGGGGGTTGGTTGTTATATTTTATGGCATCTTTATATTTTACATAGTTTGAGGCACCATGTTATGCTTTTGGGTGTGGTACCATTATGTTACTTTCTTGTAGAGGATGGGTGAGCAGATGTACATGTGTTGCTGCTATGGGAAACAGACAGCTTTATGGTTTGGAGCCGTGTTGGGTGATTGATGATGCCAGGAGTTGTACGGTTGTTAAAATGTGAAGTATGAAAATATTTCATATTGAATGTACTGTTAAGGCAAACGCTATACCAGTACATTCAACATTCAGAACACCAAACTAGTAACCTCCTTCATTACTAGTAGAGGTGTTGTGAACATGATAGTGGCAGGGTGTGCTTATTGTGTGTTATTGGTGTAGGAGAAGCATAAATAAAACTTCACAGTGAAGTGCTGTTGAGGTGGCAAAAACTTAGCTAGCTATATGGCTTTGAGGATTTGTGTCTTATCTGCATTCGTGGTGTTGGGTTTATGTAGGGAAGTTCTTGAGGACTGATTGATGTCAGTATTTTTTTATTTATCTGCTTAATATTTATTTATAGGTTTCAGGTATCATACAGTTGCAACAACAAAACATTATCTAGGAATAATTCTTTAACTAACTGTTAAAGATGTTGAAAAATAACAATTTAGAGATGAAAACAATGGGGGGAGGATACATTGTATTTGTGGACTCGAGGGATACTAAAGAGCTAACAAAGGTACGAGGAGAACATATGTGTGCAGATAAAAAACATTGTCCTAGATTTGTGCAGTTCGTGTTTTATCATTCTTGTACATGGTCATAATGCCGCAAAGCTCTGTGAAAAATATGAGCCTAAGTATGTTGAAGATTGAAGTGACAGCAGTCATCTCCTCCACTTGTGAAAAAGAGAGAGAGAATGTGTGTGTGTGTGGGGGGGGAGGAGAGGGGAGGGGTCACCAGCTGGAGGGTGGTTATCCTGACCTAACATCACCCAAACTGCCCATACTCGACAATTTAGGCTTTACTGGTGAAAATGTGGATAACCTGGCATAATAATGGCAAATACTTGCCATATTGTGTGTCGTTTTGGTGACATTCTTGCCATTCACTTCATATTAGCGGCCCAGTTTTAACATGTTAGGAGCGTTCTTGGCAATATTCTGGATCTCCATGATGCAACAGTAACACATCCTTAACATAGGCATCTAATCTAGTAAAAATAAGAGGAAACCATAGAGCCGGGCCAGACTATGGGATTAGTGCTTGTTTTTCAGCTCAGACACCTGTAACAAACAAAGCCAGTGATGTGAACCTGTCTCCCATATGTTAACTATTTATTATCAGTTTATACATATTTTCCTAATGGACTATAGATTTAGGCTTAGGAGGTTATAAAGGTTATATTTACAGTTGTAGATTAGTGAAGATGATAGAAAGGTGAGGTATTTTTGTTTTTTCAATTCTTAATCAATATCTCTTTAAAGGCTTTAAAAACTGACAATGTTAATTTGAAAATGCCAATTATGTACAACAATACACATTTAGCTAAAAAGTTTAATAAAATGGGAACTGCATGCTGGGGCCACAAAATACTATTTTACCCTGGATATCTATAAAGATGATATAAAGTAGTCTATGTACAGTGCCCTTACATGGCCTTTTTGGACATACAGGGAGTGCAGAATTATTAGGCAAATGAGTATTTTGACCACATCATCCTCTTTATGCATGTTGTCTTACTCCAAGCTGTATAGGCTCGAAAGCCTACTACCAATTAAGCATATTAGGTGATGTGCATCTCTGTAATGAGAAGGGGTGTGGTCTAATGACATCAACACCCTATATCAGGTGTGCATAATTATTAGGCAACTTCCTTTCCTTTGGCAAAATGGGTCAAAAGAAGGACTTGACAGGCTCAGAAAAGTCAAAAATAGTGAGATATCTTGCAGAGGGATGCAGCACTCTTAAAATTGCAAAGCTTCTGAAGCGTGATCATCGAACAATCAAGCGTTTCATTCAAAATAGTCAACAGGGTCGCAAGAAGCGTGTGGAAAAACCAAGGCGCAAAATAACTGCCCATGAACTGAGAAAAGTCAAGCGTGCAGCTGCCACGATGCCACTTGCCACCAGTTTGGCCATATTTCAGAGCTGCAACATCACTGGAGTGCCCAAAAGCACAAGGTGTGCAATACTCAGAGACATGGCCAAGGTAAGAAAGGCTGAAAGACGACCACCACTGAACAAGACACACAAGATGAAACGTCAAGACTGGGCCAAGAAATATCTCAAGACTGATTTTTCTAAGGTTTTATGGACTGATGAAATGAGAGTGAGTCTTGATGGGCCAGATGGATGGGCCCGTGGCTGGATTGGTAAAGGGCAGAGAGCTCCAGTCCGACTCAGACGCCAGCAAGGTGGAGGTGGAGTACTGGTTTGGGCTGGTATCATCAAAGATGAGCTTGTGGGGCCTTTTCGGGTTGAGGATGGAGTCAAGCTCAACTCCCAGTCCTACTGCCAGTTCCTGGAAGACACCTTCTTCAAGCAGTGGTACAGGAAGAAGTCTGCATCCTTCAAGAAAAACATGATTTTCATGCAGGACAATGCTCCATCACACGCGTCCAAGTACTCCACAGCGTGGCTGGCAAGAAAGGGTATAAAAGAAGGAAATCTAATGACATGGCCTCCTTGTTCACCTGATCTGAACCCCATTGAGAACCTGTGGTCCATCATCAAATGTGAGATTTACAAGGAGGGAAAACAGTACACCTCTCTGAACAGTGTCTGGGAGGCTGTGGTTGCTGATGCACGCAATGTTGATGGTGAACAGATCAAAACACTGACAGAATCCATGGATGGCAGGCTTTTGAGTGTCCTTGCAAAGAAAGGTGGCTATATTGGTCACTGATTTTTTTTTGTTTTGTTTTTGAATGTCAGAAATGTATATTTGTGAATGTTGAGATGTTATATTGGTTTCACTGGTAATAATAAATAATTGAAATGGGTATATATTTTTTTTTGTTGAGTTGCCTAATAATTATGCACAGTAATAGTCACCTGCACACACAGATATCCCCCTAACATAGCTAAAACTAAAAACAAACTAAAAACTACTTCCAATAATATTCAGCTTTGATATTAATGAGTTTTTTGGGTTCATTGAGAACATGGTTGTTGTTCAATAATACAATTAATCCTCAAAAATACAACTTGCCTAATAATTCTGCACTCCCTGTATTATAATTAGTGCAAAGTCCAATATCACCTTTCAAAGACAGAATGTATGTATTTATTTATTTATTTATTTATGTATGTATTTATTTATTTGTTGATATAGCAGTGCTTAATCCCAAAGGATTGACCAGCGCTTTACATATTTGCAGTTCTGGTTTTACACTTATAATTACAAGGGACTGACGAGAATATAGCACACACATTGATGAGAAAATAAAGCAAAGATGCACTGACCAAGAAAAGAGGGTTAGGCTGGATTGCCAGTACATTATACTTCTGTTTAAAGTTGCTGGTGCAGAAGGTGATGTTTTATTTCAGCCTTGAAGATATTTAAGGAGGATGCAAGTGTAATGAGTGACGGTAAGGAATTCAAGTTTTCGGGGCATGTCCTGAGAAGCAGCGTTTATCTGAAACGTGTGCTTTTAAAAGGTAGAAAGGGTGTACTTCTGAGTATTCTGTTACATTCAGCTTTTTCAATTTTTTTGTCAGCTATGCTAGTGTGTTAAAGCGAGGGCATGAGGTAAGCCTCTTTTTAGAGAGTCCTGAATGTAGAGGGAGCCAGTTAAGAGAAGCTAAGACAGCTGAGATCATATTAATTTTTTCGATATTCGTAATTTCACTTGTGGCATCATCTAGACAGCCTCAATAAACGGAATCAAATTTAGCTACAAGGGCCTTGGTTCATGTAACTTAATGTGCTTACCTCTGGATACCTGAAGCTACAGAAGAGGATAGGGCACACCCAAAATGGTACACACCACTGTATTGACCCCTGCAATCACGCAACCGTTACTTATTCACATTAAACCACAGGGCCCATGATCCCTTTTGGGAAATTCACCTCCAGAAATGTTAGCGACACGGAGGTGATTACTAGAGGCTCGGACTACCCACTTAGGAAATGTGAAAATAAGAAGAGAGAGAGAGACTAGAAGAAAGTAGAAAAAAATAATGAAAGAATGAAAAAGAGAGATTGACAAATAAATACTGTACAGAGAATAATGGAAAGAATGACACAAAGCAAGAAAATGGACTGAATGAAGCAAATATGAAACTGAAAATGACAGAAAACAATAGATAACAATGAACAACAGACAAAAAGAGGTAAATAACGATAAAAAAAACAGGAAAGTCAGAAGAGAAGGAAAAGGATTTAAGACAAAAGGGTGGAATGAGAACGAAAACATAAAAGGCATTGGAAAATCACCATTAGGTCTGGCCTTGGTAAAATGGTGTGATGGTCACATTTATTTCTTCCATGCATATGCCACAAAGAGAAAAAGAAAAAAAAAAGCCTGACCGCCTAAACAAGGTGACCATATGCACGTGATAAAACTCTTGTATTTTTTAAAATAACATTGGGTATAATTTTAATAGAAGAGTAAGCATGCTTGGTAACAAGCGGGTGTACTTAGAACAGGTACAGAAATGCTTTTTAATTTTAACACACACACTAGAAAATATGGTCCTTATTGGCACAAACAAAAGGTCCAATTGATCATGTATTACTACAACATAAAGAAATAGTGTAAGCACATTGTTCTTTAGGCTACATAGACATTTCCCAAGCCAGGAGGTGGTGAGGCAGGCAAGCTGAAATAAAATGGTTCATCCAGCATCTTACCCTCTCAGTGAATGAGCTTAGAAGCGCTTAGAGGGCCTTTTAGGTTGAATAAACACTTTAATTTTAAATTATTTAAACCGCTGTGGCAACGGTGAACAGAAGACCGCCATTGGCAGTGAATAGAAACCCGCCATATAATGATACAAAAAACAAAAACAGCCAAAAACTCAGCTTCCACCAGCCACCACCAGGGCCTTATTGGCGGAAAGGCTACACATCCCACCCCGCCAAGCAGACAAATCCCCCACCCTCCAAATAATGATGCACAAATCACTGCGGCGGACAGTGGATGTCAAACGACCATTGGCGGTACAGACCGCCACGGCCAGCAATGGGACCCAACAGCAAGAAATGCACACATTGGCAAGTTTGAAACCCACACACCTGACACACATCCACAACACTATAAAACACTCACAGACACACCCCACAATCCTTTGCATCACCAATAGTACAACTGAGACTGACAACACAACACACAGACACAGAACGCAACATCGTACAATTCACACACCCAACCACACAACAGCACCTCACCAATATCCCCAGACACACCATGGCACCCCCTAAGCACCCACGCTTCACAGATAGGGAGCTAAGAACAAAGGTGGCTGAAATACTCAAGGTCAAGCCACAAATCTTCGGGGCACAGGTCCAGCACACACCCATCGTCAGGAAGATGGAGTTATGGCAGATGACTGTCAACAAGGTCAACACAGTAGGAAACCATCCACGCATGAGGGACGACATCTGCAAGAGATGGAACGACCTGCGTGGGAAGGTGAGGTCCATGGAATCGAGGCACAACATTGGTGGTCCGGAAGACTGTTGGAGGACCCCCACCTACACCCTCTGACTACACCGACTGGGAGGAAAAGGTACTGGCCATCATGCACCCTGAGGGCCTCACTGGACTCACTGGAGGAATGGACTCTGGTAAGTCATCTACAATTACCCTATATCCACCACACCTGTAATGAATGCACCACCCCACCCCTACAACTACCACCAGGACCACTACCCCACCCAGGCCACAATCACCACATCCTGTCACTGTTCATGCCCACAAACCCACTAACAGGCTCACATCCTTCCCACTGTGCACAGCCACCTACCCCTGCAAGGAATCACAGTGGCACTACATCACCCACAATGCACCTCCATATCCCATGAAAAATATAATGGCAACCCCACAAAAGGTCCCTGCATGGCTCAACAGGGGAAGAAACTGCACAAAATAGGCCAGAGCTGTGCATCCTCATCCGAATTAGGAAATGTAACATACATGTCCATTTTCCCCCACAGGCACCGCCACCCATGCCACCCTGGCGGAAAGGCCAAGGAGTGCCAGGGTCCCACATGGAGACAGAGGCCCCACTCAGCATACTGGAGAGGGAAGTGTGGACAGTGAGGAGTACCCTGGCCCGTCACACAGTCCTGGACTGTCACCCTCCAGCAGCCCCACCCAGGGCACCACTGACACCCCTACCACCCCTACCACCCAGCCACCAACATCAGCTATGGTCAAACCTCCCCACACCAGTGTATCCAGGCCTCAGACTGGTGGTACACAAGTACAGAGGCCAGAGTCTCCACCTACTAACAGGCAGGATTGCGATGGCCCCAGTACAAGTGGTACTGCCAGACCTGTGCAGGGGACACAGGCACGGGGGCTAGGCCCAGTGCATCAGTGGCCCAGGGGGGAGGCCAAAGAATGGATGCTGCAGCCCGGGAGGTGATCTCTGAGGTCCTGGGAGCATACCACTATACACAAGACAGGATGGGCCAGATCCTGGCCACCCTGGAACAGAGTAAATGGTTTCAGATAGCCCAACATCAAGAGACCATGGAGCAGTGGAAACAACTCAATGCCACCATGGGCACTATAGCAGGGGTGTTCCAGCACCACTACCCAACCCAGCCTGAGACCCCCACAAACCTGGAAGCCCTACCACTGCCCAGGACACAGACCTGCTCTCAACATCAGCAGCAGCACTGGACTGGTGGCACTGGCAAAGGACACACAGGAGTCCAGCACCCCTATCCGTGCAGCCGAGCACCAGACACTCAAACAGTCCCTCAGACCCAGATATGGCACAGGTACACCTGCCAAGACCAAGGCCCCGACCAAGAAGTAACTATGACATGGTCTGACTCCCAAGTATGCCACTGTGCCACCATCCTAACCCGTCAATAGCGACACAACAACTTGCAAGGTTCAGATGGACCTATACTCACTGGCACCAATCGCCCAGCCCGTGTACCTACAATGGACATCCACCATTAGCCCACTCCTTATCTCTGTACTGCGCATCAATGCGTTTGTGACACCAAATAAAATACATGTACACCAAATCGTATGTCCCCTGTCATATTGATGAATCAATTGAAAATGTGAATGCATTATCCTGTCAATACCATTATCAAACCTTTATTGCAGAAATGGCACCCCACGCGCAACATTGTGTGGAGTAAACAGAATGTACACCATGTTTGTCTCAAAGGCACATGCAACTTTAATATTCAGGTAGTATTGTCAATGAGTACAGACCCCACATCCCAATAGTGAATACGTCAGACAGATAATATGCATTGCAGACAATATCATCAGTGAACAGTACCTCATAATTACTGGAAGTAAAGTTGGATCAGCTGGTTCGTAGAGTGAACAACTCCCCCCTCTTCAACCTCACTATCACTCTCATCCCCTCTTAGATGATGCAGATCTGGATATATAGCACCCTCCTTCTCCAGTAGGGGGATAGCTTTCCTCACAGCCACGATGTGTAGCATGCAGCAGGCCACCACTATTCTACACACCTTCTCAGGGATATAGCACAGGGATCCCCCAAAGAGATAAAGGCAACGGAATCTAGCCTTCAGGAAAACTATAGTGCGCTCTATCACCCTCTTGGTACGTCCATGGCCCTCATTGTAGTTCCTCTCTGTATCTGTCCTAGGATTTTTCACAGGTGTCAGGAGCCAATGCATGTTGGGATAGCCAGAATCACCTTCAAAAGTGGTTGAAACAGGACTTTAACAGACTGCCATTACTTGCAGACAGCCTGGCTGTTTGCTATGTACAGAACCAGTGTCATAGACACTCACCTATGAGCCATCCTCTGTCTCCTTGTAGTTGATCCATCATGTGTGGTACACTGTGTTCCTCAGGACAAATGAATCAGGGACTGATCCTGGAAACATGGCATTCACATCTGAAATGTACTGGTCTGCAGTACACACTAATTGTATGTTCATTGAGTGGAAGTTCTTCCTGTTTCTGTACACCTGTTCATTTACTCTTGGGGGGATGAGAGCTATGTGGGTGCCATCTATGGCACCAATCACATGGGGAATGTTACCAAAGGAATAAAAGTCAGACTTGATGGTAGGGAGATCAGCCCTTTGTGGAAACTTCACATATGTCTGCATGTGTAGTACAAATGCATACTTGAATTTGGATAGAATGAGGTTAAACATTGGCTGTGAGAACCCTGCACCCTTTGTCCACTGTCACCTGAAATGAGCCAGTGTCCAGAAAATGAAGTACAGAGAGCACTTGCACTTCTGTAGGGATGGCATGCTGATTCTGATTAGCCGGTCTCAGTACTGGATCCATTAATGCACATAGCTCATGGATTGTAGCACGTGTGAGTCTGTAGTTGATAATGATGTGACGTTCCACCATGGTCTCCAAATCAACAAGAGGTCTGTACACAGATGGGGCCCTCCCTCGCCCCATGGTCCTGTACCTAGGAGGAGTGGAGAACACTTGTGAGGGACACACATACATAAACAGAATATGTTGTGTATAAATAACTGCTGTACATTATGTAGGTTACACACAAGCATTGTATGATGTACAACTGTAGGGACATGTGATATGTCTGGACTGTTGTGGGCAGAAATGAGTCATGTGGGCATGCGACTAAGGGCTGTGTTCCATAGGGCCTGCATGGGGCCCATGACCAGGAAATATCTGCATAGTACCAGCAAAATGGCAGCCCCCTGCCATCCAGATATGTAGCAGTGGAAGTGACCTCATTCCGCTGGCGGTTGTTGTTATGGCGTAAGGTGGTGTTCACCGCCGTGCACCCATTCATTGGTTAACATGGTTGTCAATGGGGAATCTGGGCCTATCATGATCGCCGCTGCGGAGCGTACGCCATGTCGTCACCCCAGGTTCACTTGACTCCCAGATCCCGTGCATGGAAGTACTCCACTGAGTGTGCTGCTGTGTCCTGACTCTGGTTACTCAAATGGCACGAGTCACAGGGGAAAGGGCCTCGACCTTCACCACGGAGGAGCTGGAGAAGCTGGTGTACGGGGTCCTACCCCTGTATGCCAAGTTATATGGGCGACCAGAGGTGCAGGTGAATAGGCGGTTGACGTGCATGGATGTGTGTGATGGTAGCGGATGCCTGTATGCATGTGTGGTCGGTATGTACCTGCACAGGTGTAGAATGTTTGGCAAGTACCGTGAGTGAGGTGGTGGGATGATGTTGTGAATTGTCCATCCCATAGGGGACGTATAGACAGCGGTGTCACATGGCCATTTTCTGAACTCTGTGTTTCTATTCTGTGTGTCCCCTAGAGGTCAGCGCCCATCAGAATAGGGCACTCTGGCAGACCATCGCTAGGGAGGTGTAGACCCTGGGTGTCTACAACCGGCAGAGCACCCACTGCAGGAAGTGGTGGGAGGACATGTGGCACTGGGCCAGGAAGACCTGCGAGGCCCAGCTAGGGAAGTCCTCCCAATGAGGAAGGGGTGCCCATCGGGTCCTGACCCCCCAATGCGCCGCATTCTGGCGGTGGCATTTGCAGACTTGGATGGGCGCTTGAAGGCTGCACAACAGCCACAAGGGGGTGAGTACCAACACCATTTCATGGCTCTTTGATGGATGTCTGAGGGTGCTGTAGGATTTATGCTGTCTAGTGCCAGGCACTCTGACAGCTGTCTTACAGCAATCCGGCCCCCATGGGCACTGAGATGATTAGGGGCAGGTCTGCAGTTCATCAGGTCCTTGTGTCATGTGGTAGATGAGGGGTATGCTAGGGTTGTGGCCACTAGTCAGGGGCATTGGCATTACTATAGCTGTAGCAGCTGCATGTTTGTGTATATGCTGGGTGGGAGTATGAGTGAATCAAATATGTACATCTATTCAGGTATTTCTCTACTGTTTTGTCTCCCCACCCCTGTACTCTTGTGTTGTCTGAGTACATCAGCATCATCTGGTGGGGGAGCAGTGGCACTGGCGAGTGGGGATGCAGCGGCCCACAGTTCCAAGGAGTCAGAGTCTACCGATGCCAAGGGGACCAGTGGGTTGGAGGGCGAGGGGAGTACCACGGGGAGGCAACTACCACTGGCGGTAGTGACTCTGATACCTCCTCTGATGGGAGCTCCCTGGTGGTGGCGTGACCGCTCACCCAGAAGGGTGGGCGTCTCCTTTGCCCCAGGCACCTCATCCCCTGCCAGAGTCAGCCCTGCTACCCTCACGGAGGAAGCTATTGATCTCCTGAGGACCATCTCTGTAGGGCAGACAACCATCGTGAATGACATCCAGGGGCTAGCATCCCAGATGCAGCAGTGCAATGCATACCTGGAAGGCATTCACGGTGCCATGTCTGGACTACAGAGATCTTTTCAGGATCTGGCCTCCTCTTTGATGGCAGCCAGTGTCCCTGGCCTTTCCGTCCCCCCTCCAACAACCTCTACTCCTTCCAGCACCTGACTTCCTTTACCCATCCCAAGCACACGTTCAGACAGCCATGCACACACCTCAACACACAAAAAACATACACAGAAGCACAAGCACCACACATCCCACCACAGGCATACACACAACCAACATACAAAGGCACACACGACAACATCCACTTCCCCCAGTGTGTCCACCTCTCCCGCCTCCCTGTCTGTCACCTCTACATGCACACTCACATGCACTGCACCCTCATTCACTGTTGCTGACCCCATTCTTGCAGTCACCACAACATCAGACATCCAGTCATGCACCCCAGACACCACACCCTCACTCACCACAATGACATTCACTGACACTTGCAGCACACTCACCCCTAAATGTGCCCACCTCCTTGCCCTGTCCACTCCTTCCACGTCTAGGCCCGCCCCAGTCTGCCCTTCCCATTCCTTTGCCCCTTCCCCAGTGAGCAAGAAGCCCCGTGCTGGCCCTGGTCCATCTGCCACCCCCCCGGTCCAAGCCCGCTCCCCCACCTTCCAAGGCTAAACCCAAACACCTCCACCTCCCAAACGTAAGCCTAAGCCCCCCCCAGACGTAAGTTGCTGCCCCCTACCCCAGTTCCCTGAGGTGCCTGGCTGCCCCATTAATGTCCCTTTATGGTGGAGTACCATGTGCACAAGTGGGAGCCAAGTTCCGGCCATTTGGGCCCTTCAGCCTTTTTATGTTGGACTGGCCCATGGCCTTATTTGGACATTGAATTATCCACAATTATTAAAGTTTGAGTGCCCAGTGTTGCTGTTGGCACACTCTGGAGACGTGGCTCATCATTTCATTGTGGGGGTATGGTGTGCACATGTGTGTACTTTGGACAGGTTGTATTGGCCTTGTGTCGGGTAAGTACCTCTTGTTCTGGTGTGTATGGCTTGTGATGGTGTGAGGGGGTGGGGGTGCATTGCATGGTGTGGTGGGGTGGGTGGTTGTGTAACTGTGCCCTTTCTTCCCTTGTTTAGTAGGTTGCGGTACTTACCGTTATCGTCTTCGTCGGCGGTCACAGTCGTGGAGGTATATGGCAAGGAGCAGGACTGGCATGATTTCCAACTCTCTCTTCATGTCTGCTTCGGCATGTTCTGTGTGCCTACTGTGAGTGTTTCCTTTTATATTGCTAGTTTCTGCCAGGCTTTGCATGGCGGTGGTTCCCGCCCTGGAACTGATGGCGGTCTTGTGCTTCATTATTTGTTGGTGGGGCCGTTCCGTCAACCTGTGGGCGTACTCTTCCGTCGATGTCGGCACTCCTCTTCTGGCGGTGAGTGGTTTTCACGCTGGCTGTTTTTTATGTCCTTCATTATTTGGCGGTCCAGACTGCCGGCCTGTTGGGGGAGTTACCGCTGGCGGTGTGGACTTTCCCGCCATATTCATAATGAGGGCTGTGGTACCTCCTACTACTATTGGCCAAAATATTTAGTACGCCCTGCATAACAATAATCTCAGCAGAGCCCTCCATCACAGAAGAGTGCAGAAATCTTCTCATGTTAGCGTACCTATTGTAATTGCATTTTACCTCTGATAAGGCTTACCTCTGCTGAGGCTCCGAGTTGCGTCTGCGGATAGGTAGCATGTTACT
The DNA here is from genome assembly GCF_031143425.1 of Pleurodeles waltl. Lineage (NCBI taxonomy): Eukaryota > Metazoa > Chordata > Amphibia > Caudata > Salamandridae > Pleurodeles > Pleurodeles waltl. The sequence goes on from NC_090446.1 coordinate 999,479,284, forward strand.
CTGTGCCAGTGTTTTGGATAGAAGTGCCTTTGTTTCTAATGTGGGATGTATGTATAGTAGTTTATTGTTGCATATGAAAATCAAATGTGTGTTCCTAACATATTTTGTTGCTGCCCTTTTGTGTGAATTAAAAGGTGAGAAGGACTAAGAAGGATGTAGTCCTTATATGTTAGAGTGTGGATGTATAGAAACTGTGTGATACTGTGCGGCCAAGTAGGCAAGTGATTGTCAGGTATACTGACCACTGAGCAGTTCATGGATAGGTGGGTAGAAAGAATAGGCCTGTTTGTTTTTATCTGAAGTTCAATTATAGGTTTTGCTTCTTAGCACTGTAAGTAACAGGAGTAATTCATCTATTTTACCAATGTCAAAATGTTGAAAGAATGATTCCATGCTATTAAAATTTGAACCTGTGGTCTGTGGACCTAGATTCCTCCTTCTAGACCATATTAAAGATATTGATAGCCAGGAACCATGCCTTGGTGGTGTGCAGGCTAGATGTGTGCTGGTTTCCTGCTGGAGGCCTTGCTGTGTCTGGTTTAGAGGATGCTCTTCATTGACTTGCTACATCATGGGGAGGATGCAATTAGGAGCCATAGCACTGTAAGGTCAGAGGCCTCAAACTTGAGGCTCATTCACGTGGGTCATATAGGTTTTGGAAGCGGCCATGTTATAAGTACCTAACGTATTGACTCGGCTCCTAACTTTCTATGCAGACCCTGGACAGGTGGTATATTTGTAATTCATTTCACCACGAAAGATCTAAAGGTAAGCAGAATTCACCATGCTGCACATTACCTCTCTTATAGTCCTGCAAGACATTCGATGAGGATGGATGCCCTGAATACAGTTTAGATACTATTGATGTAATACTCCGCACATATCTTTTTTAATGATCTGCTTATGAAACTACTTGTTTTTCTACTGGTACTTTAATGATGCCATCTTTGCATTTTTGTGTGTTTTCTGTTAATGGCTCTATGTGCTATGTAGTTGTGCATACACCAAATCGCATGCAAAACTGTTCCTTTGTAAACTGCTATGGCAGTTGAACCTTGTGGGTGCTATATAACAGTACACAAATAAAAGTATAAAGACTTTTACCTCAATTGCATTGACCTTCTGAGCTGTCTTACCAGCTCACAGCTAAGGGAACCTTTTTCACCTTTCCTTCTGTGGGGTAACCTTTTGACATTTTTTCCTACGTTTCTCAGACAAATATAAATCTTTTCCTTTTGCCAGAATTTGAACTATTGTGCTTGGAAATACCGAGGGACCGAGTTGCTGACATGTTTATAAGGCCGGAAAGGCCTATTAGCATCTGTTCAATGTGTGGCAGTTAAAAAAATGTTTATTTCTTCAAAAAAAAAAAAAAACAAGAGGGCCAAATGACCTCTGAGAAGCTTCAATTCACAACACTCGTTATTAGCGGTGAATGGGTCCAGCTCAGGGAAAGACGATGACATCACTTTCCAGCGGTCCTATTGGCTGACTGTCTCCTACGGCTGACATCACCCCCGCGCTCTCTTCCCAAACACTGCGCCCGCATGCACCCCCTACCAAGATGCTCTGGGTTCCCATGTCAACGACAGGTTTCCAAGCTTCCCCTGGCTCTCTACTGGAATGGCACTTCATTACTTCCCCTGGTTCTGGTAGGAGCTGGGGCGCCGGGCGGGGAAGTTGGGGGTAGTCAGCTAACAGACACAAGCTATTCTGTAGGCCAGGAAGGAGATGCATTTTATTTATTTAAGGGTTGTACTGTATTGACAAAGGAGTAGCAACGGCGATCTAGTCCCTAATACAAATCAAGGAAAATACCTCACATACGTTAGTTTAGTAGTAACAAAAACAGCTATAATTGTGGTGCATCGCCCCCCAAAGGTATCCAGGCTGCTGGTACCACTGCACCTACCGAATTTTTGAGAGCTTCGAACGGATTTTAGAGTGCTTAAGGGCACCTGTAAATTGACAATAATGCAAACCCAGTTTGATATACAGCTTGACACTACGTTTATGATAACAAATGCATGACAGGTTTAAGATTTCTTGGCTGGTAAGAACAAAACAGGAAAGAGGGATTGGTAGAAGAGATGTCAGGAAAACAGACCTTGCCTAAGTAATTGTAGAGGGCGCAGATTGTTATTTATAAAACTGCAATGAAAAACATGATTAGAACTACCAACCGGAGAATGTGTAAGTGCATTCATCTAAGACAGGCTACGGTGTCTTTATTTATTAGTAAAGGCTTTATTTAGAGTTTATCGAATGGGATAGTTCTTCAAAATGTGAGGATATCTTGTCAACTGTAGTGCACTTGCTATAGGTTATCATGCACTTGTAACGCAGAGGACGGAATATCCGCCATGTTTATGATGAAGTATCCACCCGCCCCAAGTAAGGGCCTACGTTTTATAGAGATTTATGGCTCTGCGAGGTTGCACTGAGTGCTGTACATGTGCAGAAGCCAAATGAGTTCTGCCATTATGAAACCTCACGCGAGGCGAATAGTCTAGTGACTCATGATGCCCACCCTCTCCCTAAAAAATGGTAATAAATAACATAATGTTGCTAGAGAAATGCATAATTGGTTATAAGTGGTTCAAGGCCCCAAACTGTTCATTGTTATTCATTGCAATTGCTTAGTGTATCATTGTTTATGCATGTAACTATATAACCATGTATTGCTTTTACATATTATGATAGTATGTTTTTGTTTCATATATTCAAATATGACGTTACAGAACCCACGTATGTTCCCTGTTGGAGGCCATTGAGAGCATGTGTGCTGGCATTTATATTTCAATTTGAGCCGCTGGGAATGTGGTCTAGAGATCTAGGTCTGTTTTTTTGCTAATTTTGCATATTGCAGAAGCAGTCCTGAACGAACGTCAAAAGGACCAAGGACTCTTCAAATGTTTGGAATGTAAACATTTCATAACGATCTCCTACAGTTTCTCATCCTCCTCCTGCAGCTGTAATTGATCATATCCTGGGTGGAAGACCCATAATTGCATTTAGTTTGCAAATGGAGGTTTAATTATTACTGTTTTGAATACCTGTTCCCAGATTCTACCCAAATGCCTGATCAGATAAGGATCATCCCTAAGCACATTTATCTTGTCATCAGCAAGTCTGCTAGAAGCATCCATTGTGCTTTCTCTTCAGTCATCTTTTCCCCTAGTTCGGTTCGGGGTCCAGCAATCGTGTGCTACAAGTATGCAGCCATATAGCCGAATTCTATATTTAGCCATTTCACGATCCCTTGTTTGCTCAGCTTTTCCGTAATATGTAGTTTTACTCTAGAGCATATTTCCAATCAAATCATCAAGAGCCGGTCTATAGATTTCCTTTTTTTGTTTCTGATCATTGAGTTATGCTGTTGTAATTGTACTGAGGTCAAATATGATCTGTGTGTTTGTGTGTTTGGTAATGATGTCTGTGGCTTGTGCACTGAGGTGGCCAGTCATGTACCAAACTACTGGATTCTTGTCAGAGATCCATGTTAAGGGAACATATATACATTGAAGGAAACCGGGTTGTAATAGGCTTACATGAAATCTGGAGGAAAATGTCAGTTGTCGCCAAAGTGCTATAGAACGGGCTTTGTACGTTTTCAGTTGTCTGTGGGGTTCTGTGGCCACGTCATTTCTCACTATATTAGGAGGCTGAACTATGCTTTTGGACATAGGTCTGCATTGGGTGCGATCAAGGGAGTAGCCAGAAAATTAAAATCCATTGCACTTCGAACAAAAGCTCTTATGGCACCAAGCAATGAAGCAAGTCATCACAACCATCCCCAGAAGAACTCTCATGTCTCTTCCGTCTAAACATCCATCTATTCATCTTTCCACCCATCTACTGATAGCCACTATATTGCCATTACATTTGTCACCCATTCATTCTTTCATCTATGATTCATTATTTCACCATTCCATAAGTCCACCCATCCATATCCAAACCTATCCATCCATCTTTAAACCTATCCATCCATCATCTATCTCTCCATCCACACTTTCATTCATCCATCTCTCCATCCACCCTTTCACTCATCCATCCACCCTTTCACTCATCCATCCATCCATCCTTTCACTCCATCCATCCTTGCACTCTGTCCACCCATCCTCCCTTTCATTCATCCATCCTTTCACTCAGCTATACAATCATCCATCCCTTCCCTCATCCTTCCACTCAACCACTCATCCATCCATCTATACTTTCGTGCATCCATCCACTCACTCATCCATCCATGCTTTCACCCATCTGTCCATCATCCACCATCCCTTTTACTCATCCATCCATTCTTTCACTCATCCATCATCCTTTCTTTCATCCACCCTCCTTCACTCATCCAATCTTTCACTCATCCATCCATCCATTCTTATATTCATCCATCCTTTCCCTCATCCATCCATCCTTTTGCTCATCCCTTCCCCCTTCACTCCATCCATCCTTTCACCCCATCAATCAATCTGTCCATCCTTCCTTACATTCATCTCATCCATCTATCAATCAATCCACCCTCCCTTTCACTCAGCCACCCTTTCACTCACTCCATCCATCTATCCTTTCTCTCATCATCCATCCACACTTTCACTCATCCATCCATCGATCCTACATTGCACTCATGCATCCATGTTTTCACTCATCCATGCATCCTTTCATCTATCCACCCACCCTTCCACTCATTCATCCTTACAACCACTTACAACCATCCTTTAAGTCATCCATCTATCGATCCTACATTGCACTCATCCATCCATCCTTTCACTCATCCATCCATCCTTTCACTCATCCATCCATCCTTTCATCTATCCACTCACCCTTCCACTCATTCATCCTTACAACCACTTACAACCATCCTTTCACTCATCCATCCATCCATCCTACAGTGCACTCATCCATCCATGTTTTCACTCATCCATCAATCCTTTCATCTATGCACCCACCCTTCCACTCATTCATCCTTACAACCACTTACAACCATCCTTTAAGTCATCCATCTATCTACCCATCCTTTGACCCACACATCCATGCATCCATCCTTTTACTCACTCACTCCCATTTGTCTGCTAAGTTGCATGCAGAAGAGACCCATCAAGAACTCCATCCCTCTGTAGCTTCTAAAGTTGGGGATTCACGACATCACAGCATCCATTCTTTCACTCATCCCTCCATCTATCCCTTTTTTACTTATCCATCTATTCAAACTTTCATTCCATCTATCTATTCACCCTTTAACTCCATTCACTCATCCATCCTTTAACCCCATTCACTCATCCATCCTTTCACTAATCATCCATCCCTTCTCGTCATCCATCCACCCCTTCACTGATCCAGCCACTCACCCTTTTGTCTATCCATCCATCCACCCTCCATCCATCCACACTTTTATCCATACACTCATCCAACCTACCGTTCACTCATCCATTCATTCTTTCACTCATCCTTCCTTACATCCATCTTTTCACTCATTCATCCATCCATCCACCTTTCACTCACTATCCACCCTTTCACTCACAAACCTATCCATCATTCTTTTCACTCAATCAATCAAGCAACCACCCACCCTTTCACGTTATTTATGAGCCTTTGTCTGCCAAGCTGTAGACAGAAGAGGCCCATCAAAGCTTAGCTGCTAAAGCAGTCGGTTCACAACTCCCGTGGGTGCAATTGTAGCATGCTCCAATTAACGAGCACCCGGGGACATGCAAAGGCTCTTCCTATTTGCTTTCTCTAATAGCTTGCAGAACACAGAGTTGGAATGAAAGAGAACTATGGCACTGCTGGTTATAGACGTCCTTACTTCCTTAAGGGCTTACAGGGTTGTGGTAAGACAGGAACATCAAGCTGTGAGGTAGCGGGAATGGCCCAACACCTACAATTCCAGATAGCTTCATGGCCTGACTCTGCTGATGCTGCTAATGTGTGTCTGCATTGGTGAAGCCCAGCTCTTGCTGGCTAAACCTATTCAGGATTTGGCATACCAGAGTAATGGTCTGCATGAGAGGTTGATAGGTGTGTGTAGTGGAACGAATGCATAAAGTGCTTCTATTTGATTCCAGCTTTTTTCAGGAAATTTGATGTCACAAACTAGAAATGCATTTATATTTCTTTATTTTATGTTCTTTGTAGTGTCTTCAAATAAACTTAAGATTTCAAACCTTATCCCAGAATATTTCTGTCATGTATAACTCCTCTCTTATGTTTGACCATCTCCTTGAGCTTTCCCACATCTTGAAGTTTAACTTCTATATAACAGAGAATCATAGGATCTTCTGCTGCACTCTTTTCGTCACCTTAATCTTTAACCCTGTCTCACACACTCTCCCCATCAGGTGTCACAGATGGAACTGCCATTCTCTTTCACCCTTCTTCAATCCAACTTGGAGCATTACAGTCCTGTCTTCATGTATTTCCTTTGAATGTCCTTTGTATGCTCTCACACTATTTCCTTTCTAATAATCTACAGAGCACCTGAGGCCTTCCCTTCTATTTACAGCAATCTCAACAACTTCAGTTTGACTGTTTCTCTTGCCATTACCCACTATTCAAACAGGAGATGTTAATTTGCATCTCACAACTGCTTTCACATGCATTCTGCCTTTACCCCTGTTGTTGGAACTGGCCCACTCTGCAGGGTCACCTCCAAACCTTTGGCCTTCAACCCTCCTGTTTTTCTGAACATCTTTTTATTGGCTTTTGGACTCTGCACACTTTACCACTGCTAACCAGGGCTAACGTGCTCACACTCTCTCCTTTAAACATGGTAAAATTGACTTAAACCCAATTGGCACATTTAATGTATGTATAGGTCCCTAGTAAAGCAGTATAACATATGCCCAGGGCTGGTAGATTGAATGCTAATAGTGGGCTGCAGCACTTATTGTACCACCCATTTAAGTAGGCACTTTAAATTTGTCTCAGATCTGCCATTGCAACCTGTCTGTGCAATTTTAAACTGCCATTTCAATCTAGCAAAATAAATCTTTTGTCAAGCCTAAACCTTCCGTTTTCATAGATATTGGCCACTCGTAAGGTAGGCCCTAAACAGCCCCTAGGGCAGGGTGCATTGGATTTAAAAAGGTAGACATGTACTTTTGAGTTCTACATATCCTGTTAGTGAAAATCCTGGGTTGCCATAATACATTTCATAGATCATAACTTTTGTTTGGGAGGGAATGGCATGTTTGGTGTCTGAGGAATTGTAATTCATTAGGTTGCCATATTACATTTCATAAGTCATAACTTTTGTTTGGGAGTAGGTAGGAATGTCATGTTTGTTGTTTGAGGAGCTGTAATTTAAAACACTCTTTAGCAGTAGTTGGATTTTAAGTACAATTATGAAAATGTCACTTTTATAAAGTTGGAATTTTTTGCCCTAACCATTTGTTGCCTGTGGCCTGTATCCTGGGTCAAATGACTTGGTGTGGTTAGCAGTTGGCCATTTTATATTCCTACCAGGCAGCCACACAATAGATGGTCAGGGGGTTGGCAGGATGGGCCATCCTGACTTAATGAGAGGGCGGAGCGCTCACCTCATATTTATACGTTTTTGTGCCTCATTTGCATCATTTTCTTACGCAAAAGCAGCGCAAACTTACAAAATATAATTGTATTTTGTAAGTCTGCGTCGCTTTTGTGTAAAAAAATGACACAAATGCGGCACTAAAAAGTATAAATATGGCCCTTAGAGTTCAAAGACTGCCTCACCTCACACATAAAGGATTGAACACTAGCCTACTGTGCCTGCACACAGACTGGGATCAGGGCAGGGAGGCAGGAAATTCCAGACACCTGTGTAGGGGCAAGATCCAAGACATTTCTTCCACTACAAAATAGGCACCAGGTATAAAGAGAGGACACTCAGACATATTCTTCAGTACACTCCTGGGCTTATGGATACTGCAGAAGAAACACTACCCAGCTGACCTGCTGCACTGTACCAGCCTGGACCTGCAACTGGAAATGCCTGAGGAATGCCCTGCTGTCTGAGAAGGAAGACTGGACCTGCACCCTTCATTCCAGGCTGAAGAGACTCCAAGGGGCAGCTGGTTGACCTCCTCTTCTTAGCTACAGGGCAGAAAAAGCTCCAGAGGAATCCCTGTAACTGCCCAGCTGACCTGCTGCACTGGACCTTCCTGGACCTGCAACTGGACCTGCCTGAGCCATGTTGGCCTCTGCTAGAGTGCATTCCTGATCTCCATGACGTGCCTCTCAGGTGCTGGATCGTTGGTGTGCTATCAGTTGAGCTCCTCTTTGAAGAAGAGGAGAAATCTTGAAGTTTTGGGCTTTTCACAACGGGCCAGTTTGCGCCAAGATCTTGACACCCGCCAACATGAAGATCTGGGAAATTCTACTCTTCATGCTACAGCAACCGCCAGCTACAACCAGCAATACGAGATCTGCAATTTGCACTTAGGCATTGACAGCCCGCGATAACCACCAATGCGAATCTCCAGTAACGACTTCCATGACACCTGACAGTATCATGGCACTACAGCAATGACCATTTATGATGCCCGGCCTGCTCTTTGCGCTATGACAATGACCATCCTTGACATTCTCCTGCTCCTCGTAGGTGCCTCCACTGTGAATGGAATTCTTTGTGCTGGACTTTAGAAAGTAACTTTATCTACAAGACTAACCTGGCCCCTGTATGCAACCCACACACATTGCGGTCAGCTTGAACTTGTTACTTTTACTCACTCTTGCATGACCAGATAACCACGAATGACGCTGTGTGATTTTTGTCACTGTGGTGTCAAATAAGTTATTACATTATACTCTATTTTTCTAAATTGGTGTGGGATTTTTTAGTGTTGTGTTTTCATCTTATTGCTGTTTGTGTGCTGCATAAATACTTTACACGTTGCTTCCAAGTCCAGCCTGAGTGCTTTTGTGCCAATCTACCAGAGGGTTTAGAACAAGTTAATTTAGTGACTTTTGTGGTTCACCCTGACAAGGTTTGTGACTGTTGCTTGAGAAGGACTCACACTCTACTCATCTAACAACCCAATTTATCACACCTATTTTTTAATTTTGGAGCTCATCTCTTTTTACTTCTCACAAATCTTCACTTTGCTCTATTGCCTTGTCTACACATCCCAAGACACCCTTTACCTGTCTCTGTACATTGTCTTCTTTCAATTACATTTTCTTACCGCTTACCATAGCCTTTCAGATATTCAGCAAATCTGCCATGATATATAGTATATCCTTTGCTGCCTTTACCGTTTCGATTTCTGGCAGTGATACCTCCAACACTCTTCTACTTTTCATTACCTGCATCTCACCTTTAGCCTTCTTGCTGATGATACTCCTCACTATGTCCACTGCCCATTCTCAGCCAAAGATACTCTCTCTCTTACCAACTTAACTCTGGCCCACATCATTGTCCACTTGTCTCAGCTAACTCCACTCATTACTCACTCTTTTATGTTAATCTTTCTGACTTCTATACCTCAGTACCAGACCACAGCAGAGCCAAACACTATTCATTGCATAATCTTGTAACCCAAAAAAAGGTCTGCTCTCTTTAACTAACACCTTATACCCCTCTTACTAAATTTCTGATACTGGTTTTCGCTCAGTTTCTGGCTTTGCCAGGTACAACATCATACAACATTCCATCTAGCATTTCTTTATTATCTCCCTTTTGAGTTATTTCAGAAATATAACTCATTGGTCACCTTCTCACCGTCTATCTTGTGACTCTTAGTCCTAATATATACCTTCACTCTTAGCATCTATCAGAGCCTTACTTAGGCGAACACTTCTCTCTGGCACTTTTTCTTACTCTCCGTCTTACAAGCACCCTGGGTTTGATAAGGAAAAACAAATCTTTCCTTTAAAAATGTATCCCTGCTGATCTTTTTCCTAATAGCCCTTCTCACTGGCTCATCTGAACTCCTAAAATACCTGGAGCCGTATTACGCACATGGCACACTTTCCTTGTTTGCACCTTTTAAAAGAAGCATCATGTGCAGACAGGGAAAGTGCACCCTTTTATACTGAATGTGCTACCCTCAGAGTAGCCATAAATACATGCCTGCCCTGGGGGCAGCACATTCAAGTGAAATATGGAGCAGCTATTTAAAATCTGCTTTGTGTTTTGCAGTGCAGACCTCAACCTGCGTGCACTTTCAAGAGGAGCTAGAACTCTCTTTGCAGGCGGGTGCAGTGATTCACTACACCTGCCTGCCGGGGGATATATGGGTGGTCCATGGGACCCTCTTTATCCTATCCAGAGGGCTGCCATCACGGGGAACAGTGACAGTGCACCACCTTTTTGTGGTGCACTTTCAGTGCACTTCCTGACAGCTTCTTTGCCTTTGCGCCTATGTCCATAATACAGCAAAGGCCTCATGCAAATGAGGGAATGCTTTCTTGAGAAAGCACTGGTGCTACATGTGCGCCAACAGTATTACAGAAAGGGCAGCAAGCACATGTGTTTGCAGACTCCTCTGTAATAGCAAAGTGCCCTAGGGTTGCAAAGAGTGGGGGCAACTGGCTGTAATGCCTCTAGGGCACTTTGTGTAATACAGTCCCGTCCATTTTCACCTTTCTTTTTCTTGATACAAATTCTGGAAATTATGCTTACTAGCAATACTTTTCAATAGAGGAAGACAAGAGTTACCTGGGGTGAGAAAAAAACAAAAAAAGAATGATGGACAGAGTGAAACTTTTCAAACACTCACCCCCAGTCACAGAACTGGGTTTAATCCATCATTCTTTTGCTACTCATGCCACCCCAGTTTGGATCCAGACATATGCAAATCAGCCTTGACCCTGCTCCCAACGGGAACAGTCCAGCCTGAACTGCCAGACCGTCTCCTGTCTGGACCAGAAACAAGCAACCTGGGACCAGTTTTGGGGTATCACTCATCATCAGCCAGGCTAGTTTGAATCCAGTGGCACAGTGAGCAAGGGACTCACATCTGGGCATAGAGGCAAGAGGCAGGTCTATTAAGTAATAGTGATGGGTGGTTCCAGGAACCTGTCATTGGCTCCTACATCTCCATGTCTGCCATGTTTGTAATTTTACATCTGAATTACATACCCGCAGGATTGCAGTACTTATAAGAGACAGGACTTGTACTTCTCGTTAGGGACAACACACTAGTAATGGACAGTATCAACACTTGTCAGCAAGGCTCTCATACTTGTAATAGACAGTACAACCACCTGTCAGTTCGCAGGGCTCTTACTCTGGTAATGGGCAGTACCCACACACTTGAGCATGTCTGCTTTACATTTAATCAATACTGCCACCATGGCACAGGAGAGCTGCTATACTTTTAGAGGTCATAACTAGCAGTCCTCAGAAGGTATGTTATACCTTTAGTGGGGAAGGACTAGCACTTTTCTGCCCGAATGTCATACTTTGAATATGGCTGTACCAGCATTCTTCTGCATGAAATTCACTCATCAGCTCCTAGGATGATCCATCATATGTTTGCCATCTTTAAATGTTGTATTTACAATTGATTGAATGAAACTAAAAACATAGGGGCATAGTTAAGAGCCCCAGGCACCATTCTAACGCCACATTAGCATCATTTTCTTATGTTAATGTGGCGTTAGAAGGCCAAAAAAGCAGTGCCATATTTACATAGTGGGGCAATGCATTCATTGCGCCACTCTGCAACCCTTTGTGCTACATTATGCCTGCGTGAGGCATAATGTATGCAAAGGGGGCATTCCCCCATTGGAGGGCAAAAAAATGGCGAAAATCTAACAGATTTCCTCTTGTCTTTTTTTCAGAACTTTTAATGCTTGCTCAGAGCATGCCATTGAATACAATGGCCCCTGTGTACTAGCATTAAAAGTGGGCATGCCGTTGAATACAATGGGCCCCTATGTAGTCTTCAGAAGTAGCGTCAAAATGTAGGCATTACTCTTGCAGAGTACATCAACAGTATAAAAATAAATTACGCAATTGCCCCCTAGCTTGCGCCATGGTGCACCACCTTTTAAATACGGCACACACATGGTGGCGGTAGGGGGTCGCTAAAGGGTCAAGAAAAGTGGCGCTGCACTCTGTGCAGCGCCACTTTTCTTAAATATGCCCCATATTTTTTAGCCAGTCTTTCTAAAACCAAATTAGTTTCATTCATACTTAATACATCTTCCAGAAAATAATCAGACTACACTGTGAGTTCACACTAGCTTTATACTGACGCTGCAATCTTCTGAAAACAAAAACAATGCATTTTCTAGTGATAATGCGATCCAGCATCAAGTTTAGTTAGTGTTTTTTGTAAATCTTAACATTGTCTATTTCCTGACCTCTTAGTGCTTTATTTTCTCAGTGGCAGACTGCAGTCTGTACTTTTGCAATGGGTAGTCTCTTACCAAAGGAAAGCTTGTTTTGATGTTGTGTATAAATTGAACGTTTTTCTGTGGTGGTGCTTCATAGGTGGTGTCTTGGTGTGGTGTAAAACAGGCAGCAGTACAGCTTAATCAGTATGAGAGTGAACTGCACTATGAATGAGTCTTTTCTTATGACCTTCTAAGGCTCATCAGCTCTGGTAGTCTTAGTTATTGCTCACGTCCAAGTGAGCCGCTGTACAGGTGATTGCCTTATACTCTTCCAAATGACCTATGTGGGTACAGGTTGGAATTTTCATAGGGTGATATTTTTGTATCGTTTTTATGTATAGTTTGCTTTGTTTCTGAACTACAGCTAATGTCACCATGGTGTCTTATTTTACTGGCTTCTTCCAGTTCAGTCTGGTCAATCCTCCTTGCCCTTGTTTCCTCCCCTGTGTCGTTCTACTATTCTCCAGTTCCTAGTTCCAGTACTTTAGCATCTAGTATATTCACTGTGTCAGAGTTAGGAGAGAGCGATAAATTCCGCTACACCGGTGGAGTTGGTGGAAGTTGGGCCACTCCACTTTAGGCATGTAGCGCAGAGTGCTGGTTAAATTCCACCAAATCCCATGTGGTGAAGTTTTTTCTCAAGCACGGCTCACCAATGGTGGATTTGGCATCCCCTGGTGTGAGTTTTAGTTGCTAGGAGGGCACCCGGCAAGCTTTCTCCAAGGCAGGTGGTTGCTGGCAGGTGCGACTGTTGGTGGTCATAAAGATGCCTCTCAGATATAAAATCTACTTGAGCAGCATCAAAATCAACTTGAAAATCTGGTGCACCATATGGTGCCATTTGCACAAGCTCCTGGTCCTAAAAATCAGCTGAGCAGTGCAGCATGCCTAATTCCGCCCATTCGCAGAACTCTGCAGAATCTCAGAGTTTTCATGTATCTCTGTGGAATTCCGTGGAGTGAAACTCTGCGAGTTCCATCCACCCCTAGCATCAGTGCCTACTAGTTTCTGATTTTTCCGCATTCAAGATTCATTGGGGGTCATTAAAACCCTGGCGGTCTTTGACAGCCAGGGCTGTTTTGGAGGAAGCACCGCCAACAGGCTGGCGGTGCTTCCAGGGGAATTACGACCGTGGCGGAAGCACCGCGGTCGCACCGCCGGGACCGGTGGTTTCCCACCACATTGGTCCCGGCGGTTTAAATCCCCCAGGGGATTACGCGTCCCCCTCCCGCCAGCCTTTTCATGGCGGTAAGGACCGCCATGAAAAGTCTGGCAGAAAGGGGAGTCGTGGGGCCACTGGGGGCCCCTGCACTGCCCATGCCACTGGTATGGGCAGTGCGTGGGGCCCCCTGCCACAGCCCCATGGAGCTTTTCACTGTCTGCTATGCAGACAGTGAAAAGCGCGACAAGTGCAACTGCACCCTTTGCACAGCTGCAACACTGCCGGCTCCATTTGGAGCCGGCTCCCGTGTTGCGGCCGAGATCCCCGCTGGGCTGGCAGGCAGAAACCAGGTTTCTGCCCACCGGCCCAGCAGGGATCTCATAATAGACCCCGCTGGAGTGTGGTTGCATTGGCGGCCGCCCGACGGTTCAACCTTGGCGGGCTGCGTTTGCCGCCCGCCAAGGTTGTAATGAGGGCTATTGTCTCTTAGGGTCCTTATCACAAAGTCTCTTTGCCCACTGAGATGTCCTGTACAAGGCCTTTCAGAATATAATATTGTCTAGAAACTCAACATAGAAATAAACATAGAAATGAAGTGGGATGTTTGTTCCTGGCGAAGCCGTATCTTTTATCATAGCAATATATGTAAATAAACACATATTTATCAACTGATGTCATTTTCATAGCAAAGATATAAGCACCATAGCATGTGGACTGTATTCTCTATCAAACAAGCATTGCGGAGCTAATGAAATAAACTGCATCAACTAGAAAAACGCTGATTGGCACCCAAGCAGCTGAACATTTTATCACAGTTCTAAGCATATTACTTCCTCTGGGCAGCATGCCAAGTGTGGATACTTCCTTCCTTCTTCGGCAATTGAGAAATGTTTCCAGGCCATATTTCCGAAATATTGCCAAGGGAACAGTAACAATATACGGGATCAACCCAGAAACCCAAAGAACCGGACTGAAGTATTGTATCAAAATACTGTGGTTCACTCGGGAGGAGTGAACCACAGTTTTTTGATACAATTTTGCAAAGTGGGCAGTTCACGAAGGATTGGCAGGAGAGTCACCATATTGCTCATTGATTCCTGGAAATGGCATCACGGATGCATAAGGAAAACCCAACCCCAAACACTTCTATTATTTTACTACTTACAACTTACTTTCACCCAGGATCCATCTTTCGTTTCCTTTTTTTTACCTAATGTCAGAATAAAAGCAGATTCCACGGTAAGGTTTTATCTAAAAGCTGAGCAAACATACAACAGCTAAACCTGTCCTGTTCCTCCTTTGACTCATCTGAACATTTCCTAAGCAGAATATACCACTCCTTCTATAATTCTACATTTTACATTCCATGCTTTACCAATAATTCAACACTCACCCAAATGGTTCTTGAACTGTACAAAAATTGAAACACATCACTGTGTGAAAATAAAGCATTTTCAAACATCACCGAATATACGTGTTTCCTCCACGTGATTACCAGTGGGTAGGAATTTGTGTTTTCACGAATCTCTCAGATCTAAGACTGACACCTCCTCAGCAGACTGTGTGCCTAGCACTAAGATTTATTTACACATGTGTGCCTGTCACAGCAGAAAAAAACAATCTGAACTATGGACATAGTCATGACTGACCGGAATAACTGGGTTGAGATATACTCACACTCACTCAAGGAACAGACAAATGCTCAGTACCTCTCTTACTGGCTCTTGTGACTCACACATGAGGTAATGTTACGATCTTTCTGTGCCTCATCATGGTCAGGTGTAATTTCTCATCCCTGTTAGTAATCACTCTAGAAGTGCCATGACCCAACTCTGGGGCCATAGACAGTCAACAGTGAGGCAGCATCAGAAGGTGTGGGTTAGTATGAGGCCCTTCCCTCCTAAGCACCCTATCAGGCCACCTAAAATGAGCTTGTCTAGGCCCCCTGGCTAGGAAGGATTTGGTATGCTGAATTGACCGTGGTTCACTGTCAGGGTCAAGGTGCAGTTTTAGACAATGGACCAGGGTTCCTTAAGTGCCCTAAGTAGCCTATTAACAAGGACTCACTGAGTGCCACCCAGTTATGAACTCAACAAAAGTAATCAGATCAAGAATAATCTAACTTCTCTTCAAATTATGTGCCTTATGCCAAGTGAAGATGAACTGCTGGGACATTTATTAATCTCAGTGAAACTCACCACATGGCATTGAGTAAGACTGGCCAGTCATTTAGTGCATGATCTTCTGATCCATTATGAAGGAGGGGGCCCAGTTGCTGTCAGGGTCTTTCTAAAGGGCGGAAGCATAGCCATGGCAGAGCGAGCATCTTTCCTGCAAGCTCCATACTCTCTCAGTCAGACTTCAGACTATCCCTGGTGGCTTACAAAGGATTTCTACTTACCCTCAGCAACCACTGCCCTGCAGGAGCCCCCAGAGTCACCTATGCAGAAATGAATTCAGCTAGGCATCCCATATTACTTCATCTAACCTTCCTGACAAGAAAAGGTTTATGCTTCCTTTTGGGTTCCTTGATTGAGTCGGTCCAGAAGCCATCACAAAATAGTTCCCACATTTCACACGCTCAGTAGGGACTACAGCCCTATATACAAATAATATAAGGCTACTTGAACAAAGATAGCATGAGATGATCAATGCATTGTTTAAAACTTTGGTTTCCATGGTAATGGTCAAGGTTTTTTTTAACATCCTGCTCTTGTAACTGATGTTTCACATCACCTTACAGTATATGTGTTATATAGTGTGCTGAGCATTCATCAAAAGCCTGATACGTCTTTAGTAGGATGAATAGGCATTTAGACCCTCCAGGACAAATATATGATGAACGTAAAAAAATAACAATAAATATTAAAAATATTCGCAATGATTGCAAAAAACATAAAAACCATCATAACTGACTGCAACACAAAACTAAAACAACATACATGGTAGAAAAAATAATTATAGTCATAGCAAAAATATTGATAATACTAAAAATGGGATTACCAATCACAACGCAAAGGAGAACAATGATATTGATGATACCAATAATAAAATCATTGCTATAAGAACTACTCGTCATTACTACTAAACGTATTACTACCAGTACTAGAATTAGTACTAGTACTACAAATAAGAGCACAGGTAGGAGTAAGCATAAACGTAAGGATAGGAGTTAGAATGCCAATGCTCCAAAGAATTATATATGGGTATTTTTCCCTCTAAGGAGTTACACCTGATATCACAGAAAGGAATTGCAAAAACTAGTTTGTGATGCCAGTTGGATCGCATAAAAACAAAACTTCTACGATTGTATGCTCTGTATTTCCCCTTCACAAACACACCCAGTTGTGATCTGATCCCATTGTTAGCTGTGTACCTAGAGAGAAGACATGGGGGTGAGGAGGGCACATAACATGACTTTTCTCAAGTCCTCATCTTTTTTATGCCTCCTTCAAAGTTTAGATTAATACCTGAAGCTGCTTCACCAACAGTGTTCACTGTCCCACACAGTGCCACGGTGTACCCTTAAAAGTGAGAGACTGCATCCACCTACAGGATCATTCCAGGTTCTTCCTTGGAACCCCATATCCACCTCACACAGACAGCTTTAGGGTGGCACACTAGCTGTATGTAGTTCACAGTCTTTATGTGGTGCCTCCTCTCTTTGCCTCCACACCGTGTCTGTTATATGACATGGGTACACAGGATTCTCTCAAGAGGGAACACCTCCTCGTAATCGCATAGGAACAAAATGAATGCAGGGACAATGCAATTTTAAGAATGGGCCACAGAAGCATCTGCATCCCCTTCTACAATACCCAAGTAACCGCGAGTGCAAGAAGTGGGCATAACCACTAATTTCTTCCCCGGGGCAGGACTGGCGGAGTTTGTACTGGCCTTGTTCTCTTCTGTGCCATGTCAGTTCTGAGTCACCTCAAGCCTTCTAACCTTCCAAGAGCGTGAAAGGCGTGGTTTTCAAGACATAGCTTAATTTTTGCTGAAATTAAAGAAGGCATTAATATATTAAAATGGTGAAAAGAGTTGCAAGACATAAAATACAAGATTGGTGTCGGAAGTTGAAGCTGACAGCAGGGCATCTTTTGGACCGAGTGCAGTGGAAGCAAAGGGACTTTCAGATTTCCAGTCCCCAATCCTTTGGGTCCTAAACTCTCCATTTCATCATCAGAATGCCAATTGACCAAAGCGTTCAATGTTCACGATATTTAGAAGTAATTGAGTTGTTATGAGACATTCTTACCCTGATAGAAGGGTGCACAAACTTAATGGGACACAATAAGAATTGAAAGGAGTAGGTTGAGGCAACAGAGCCTAAAGAAAGATGAGGATTTTTTCTGAAGGGCCAGTAGGGCCGAGATGGGGGTCAGTCATCCCTAATCTTCTTATATCTTTAAACAGCTTGTCTGTTGCCTGACACCTATAATCAGGAGCACACTAAACACCAGAAAAGGATCATTCTATCAGACACGAGTAAGGGATATATTGCCACTCTCCAAAAAATGGGTTTGATAAAGTCATTTAGTCTCCATTTCTCAGTATCTTATCTTGGGACTAATTGGTACGGAGGAATTTTCCAATAAAACATTAAACAGGGCTCGGAGGGAAGCAGGGAAACAACAACCTGGGGATTATGCAGCCTACAGGGATGGGGGACAAAATAAGGAGGGGGCAGTCATTTGTTTCTGTCGGCTTCATAATCCCACAGTAATTAATTTTCCTCTGAATTAATTAGTTCAATCAGTAATCTTGGAAACCGTAGTTGGGTGGGTTGCGGGTGGGAACGAGGGCTTGCCATGGCAACCGTGGTGTGATTATTTTGGCGGCTCTTTTGTGCACAGAAATCAGGTCGGACGTGAGACAAGCCTGTGTGAGCCCCTTAAAGGTTTCTCATCGCCCCTTACAATTTTTCGTAGGTTGCAACCCATTCACGCTGCTCCTTATAGTGTACTCACATCTCTTGTAAACATGAAGTGGAAAATGAAAAACAACTCACTCTGTTTGTGTCAGCTTTTATTTAATGCTGAAATGTTAGGTGTCAGATATTTATCAGGTTAAAATAATAAAAAATTGTATGACTGCGTGAACTAGATTCTCACCAGACACGTTATGAATATGCGTTATTTACTATCAAAACATTAATAACGGTGCTTATGTTATTCACCTCGGAACGACGAAGGCCCAACTTGGAAGTGTTGAGATTTGAACTTGTCTCTTTGAGGTTGCAGAAATATCGGCAGGAGTTCAAAGTGCTGAGCACTCTTACCAACTTACATAATAGTATAAAAAAATTAAGAAAATATATATATATATATATTTTTTAAACTAATGGAATAGTCACGAAAAATAAAAAATGAACATTTTAGTTATGGTAAGAAACTACACAGCAGTGCTTCTCCAAACTTCTAAAAAAATAACTAGGTAATCATTGTTATAATTGTTACAATATCGTTAATATTTCATTATTATTTGAGGTAGTTTAGTGTCGTTATTATTATTAGTACGTTAAAGGCATTGATAATTGCTAAGCAGTTAAAGAACATCTCCTGGCAGCTAATTCCTTTCCAATAGCCATCATCTCGCCGAATACGAGAGAGTCGAGAGGAGGGATTTACGGGGGCAGAGAGAGCAAGCTCTCGAGCATGGGAATCTGAAAGTCTTTTCAGCAGCAATTATCACAATCAATATGGGGCGAGATTGGAAGGGTGGCAGGGGGAGGAGGCGAAGGCTGATGCAGAACCCTTTCAGAAGACAGGGCGCAGCGTGGCTGGATTGCTGAGGATGACAACCGCCTGGAAACCATTGTTCCCCCATTGGCCACGCGCACTTGCGCCAATTGCGTGCACGTGTGGAAGCTTGGGCTCACTCATATGATGTGAGGCAGGCTGGCATACAGGAAGATTAAACTCATCTGCTAAAGACCATGCCAGCCACCAGTGCTTTAAATGGAAATGTCGAAGTGCTGGTTCTCACTCGCCTGAGTACCTGTTTGTTCTTGAAAAGTGCCTGCAGTCTCCCATTAAATGTATTGCAGCAGTGCTAAGAAGTGCAGGCACTCTCCCTTCCAAATTGAAGAAGTGCAGGTACTCAGTACAGGACAGTACCAGCCCATTTAAAGCACTGCCAGCTACCAAAAATGCTATTTCTTACCACTGTTGTTTTGAAATGGCCATGATTCACAAGAGGGGTAGCGTTTTGTGAGCGATGATAGTCCTTCCCTCCCTCGACAATGGTAATACTTTTGCTCAATAATACATGGTAGTGGGAGCAACTCTACTAAAAACACATATTTATGTCAAAGATCAAATTCAAGTTTACCGTGTAGAAAAATTGACAAGAGAGAAACACCTTTTATTGCCTCACATTATGCGTGCGTACAACCCACACTTTACACAGGAAAGCAGCTCTCCTAATAGATATATCTCTTCAGGGTGATTTTAACTTGTTCAAAAATATAACCACTGGCATTTTGCTTTTGGTCAAAAGCCGTATGTACGGATGTAGAGTTTAATATGCTATTTAACTATTGTTATGCTATCAACAACATTTTTGATGTAATCTGCAAATTTTGTAGATTATGTGGACAAAACAGTAAATCTATAATTATGCATTAAACGATCCAGCCACATAGCATAAATACACTGGCCTCACCACTTCCCATTGTTTTATGAACAACTTGTTTGTGAAAGTTGAACAAAGCCTATATATTTCATTGGCAATCAATGCCCATTGTTATTTGCACGTTCAAGAAAACAATGTTTTCAAGCTAACGACCCCATAATAAGCAGTTAATGTAAAAAATACATAATGTGTACCATGAGTAACATGGTTTTATATTGCCATCATGGGGTTCTGGTGACATTTACAAACCACTCTGTGTTGGCCTTATGGTTTATGGCTTCAAAAGAAAGTGTTGATAGCAATATTGGACTATTTCACAGTTACCCACTCTCTCTCCCTTTCTCTCTCTCAATCTCTCTCCCAGTACATATATATCCTACTCAGTGGCAGTTGCCACAGGGTGGTTATAGTTAGGTCTGCGATTCCATTGGGAATGCGTTGGGGTTGGCTGCCTATGGAAGGTTTAAATTAAACAAACCCTAAAATTCACCAGTTGTAGTTATCTTTAGTTACTATAACTTGTGCCCTGAAATTTTCACCTAACCATAACATGACCTTAACCTTTAGTTTTTTCAGTGAATGAATGTTCAATGAAAAAACTATACCTCAGATATAATTTATGGTTAGGGAAACCATATTTAGTCTTTCCAAACAAACCCAAATTAAACTAGACAAATAATAGACATTCTAAAGTTATAGTTACAACTTTAATTTATAATTTTCGCATAAACTTTAATTTAAAATGTTATGCACCTTTCTACTTAGTGTTGTCCCCTCTCTTATAGAGACTTATACCAAACCCTTTCTTTTTTCCATTGACTTTGTTTCAAATCATAGAGTTCTGTGTTGTTTATTACTGTGTCATTAGTTGGAGTGCCATGCGGTGGAATAGAGGAGAGTGTTGTGGAGTGGTAGAGTGGAGTATTATAATGTGTAATAATGTGCGATGGAGTAGAGTGGAGTCTGGTAGCATACAGTGCAGGAAGGTCTCTGTCAGTGGCGTAGAGAGGTGGATCATATAGTGGAGTGAATTATCACACAGTGGAGCGACATGTACAGTGGAGTGGCATGTCGTAGAGCAGAGCAAGGTGTCCTAGGTTGTTGTAGAGTCGAGTACAGTGTTGTAGAGAAGAGTTGCATAAAGTGAAGAAAGGTGCAGTAGAGAGTTCATTGGAGTACCATTGAGAGGAGCGTTGTAGAGTACAGTGGAGGACAGTGTTGTACAGTCGAGTGATCTATCATATAGTGAAGTGGCGAGTCATAGAGAGGAGTGGAGTGGCGTCTCATCGAATGTCGTACAGTGTACTCTAGTGGTATACAGTGGATGAGCGTGGAGAGGAGTAGAGTGTTATAGAGTAGATGAGAGTGTATTGTAGTGTGGTAGACTGGAGTTGCCTCCAGTGGAGTAGAGTGTTATAGAGTGTAGTATAGTGTTGTAGACTGGAGTTGCATCCAGTGGAGAAGAGTATTGGACAGTGAAGTGACATAAAGTGCAGCATGAAACAGTGGCATACAGTGGGATCACGTATATTAGAGAAGAGTATAGTGGAGAACACTTCAGCAGGGTAACACAGAGTAGAATAAACTGTCATAGAGTGTAGTGGCATGTTGTAGACTATAGTGGCATGGAGTGCATTATACTGGAGTGGTGCAGCATACAGTTGAATAAAGTATTATAAATTGGAGTATTGTTTTGTACAGTACATTGCAGTGGCGTGTTGTACAATATTGGAAAGTGTTGTAGACTACTACAGGAGAGTACAGTTGCTTACAGTGTAGTAACGTTTTCCAGGGTTGAGTGGCATGCTGCACAGTACAGTTTTGTAAAGTGTGTTAGAGTGGATTTGCATATAGCGTTATAGAGTAGAATTGCATAGAGTGGAGTAGTGAAATGTAGTGAAATAGAGTGAGTGTTGTGTCATAGAGTACAGTGGTGTAAGGTGTGGTGCAATGGGATAGAAAGCTGTGTACAGTGTTGTGTAGTGTACTAGAGTGTCATAAAGTGCATAGAGTGAAGTAGCAAGTTGTACTGTGACATACAGTATAGTTCAGTGTTATGTAGTGGAGTGCAAGGGCATAGAGTGTAGTAAAATGTCATAGAGTACCATACAGTGTAGTACAGTGGAGTTGCATACAGTACAGTAGTATGCCTTACAGTGGAGCTGGGTAGAGTGGATTGTTGTACAGTAGCATAAAGTGAGGTAAAGTTTTGTATAGTGGAGAAGAGTTGAGCGGAGTGTTGTACGGTAGTGCGTAGTAAAGTATAATAGAGTGTAAAGGCGTATCGTAGAGTACAGTGGAGTACAGTGTAGTAGTGTAGTGCTGATTTGAGCAAACTCTTCTAAATTTGAGTGGCGTCTCTAGAATAGAGTGCTGTGTCATAAAATATTCAAAAGTGTTGTATAGTGGAATAAAGTGTTGTACAATGAAGTGGACAGGCATAGTGTGGAGTCCATAGTTAGACAATGCAGGGTATGGAGGTAGAGTTCAGCAGAGTGTCGTAGAGTGCGATAAAGTGTAATAGATTTTTGTAGAAAAGAGTTATATAGAGTGGAGCAGAGTGTTGTACAGTAGGGTGGCATACAGTGGAGTGGCGTACAATGTGGTAGCGCACAGTGGAGTACCATACAGAGAGTAGCATACAGTTGAATAGTGTACAGTGTAATGCCGTACAGTGGAATAGAACCCACTGAAGTTTAGAAGAGTAGAGTGGCATAGAGTGGAATAGGGTACACTGCAGTGTCGTACAGTTAAGTGACATACAGCAGAAAAGTATAGAGTGGAGTGGAGTACAGTGGAATAGCAGATACTGGAGTACCATAAAGGCGTGTTACATACAGTGGAGTAGCATCCAACAGAATAGTATAGAATAGAGTGGCATAGAGAGGAGTGGCATACACCGGAGGGGCGTGTAGTGGAGTCGCGTAGACTGGAGTGGTGTACAGTGGAGTGGAGTGGAATGGAATACCATACAGTGAAGTAGCATAGAGTAGAGTTGCAAATAGTGTAATAGCTTAGAGTGGGGTGGCATAGAGTGGAGTGGTGAACACTGTAGTGGTGCACAGTGGAATGTGATAGAATGCAGTGGTATATAGTGGCGTGGCATACACTGGATTGGTACACAGAGTAGTAGCATACACTTGAGTGGTGTAGAGTGAAATACCATACAGTGGAGTGGCGCAGAGTGGAAGTGCATACTGTGGGATAATGTAGAGCGTAGCAGCATATAGTGGAGTGATGTGGAGTGGAGTGGCATATATTATAGTGACATAGAGTGGAATAGTTGATAGTGTAGTGACGTACAGTGGATTGGCAAAGAATGTAATGGTATAGATTGAAGTGGTGTGCAGTGGAGTGGTATAGAGTGGAATAGCATAGAGTGGAGTAGCGTAGAGTGGAGTGGGGTGGAATGGAGTGGCATACAGATGTGGATGAAATTAGGTAGGAATGTAGAATAGGGTGTGAAAGTTAACACAAGACAGTGATTTGCGATGCCTTGTGTTTACCGACCAATGCAGGGCCATGCAAGGTGGCCTTGTATTGCTTTATATTGCATTGGCCATGTGACACTGTGTGTAATGCAGCACAATATTAAACCTGGGAGTTAGTGATACATTGTACTGCTGTACTTCTGCGGTATACCATGGTACATGGCGATGGGAAGGCATTATCAAATTTTAACACACCTTGGCTGTATTTTGGGTCAGGGCCTTATGTATATCTAACTAGTAGATTTTCTTTTTTTTCCCTACCTAATATCACTTTATTACAGTGTTAATAGGTATAAAAATACTTTTTATTTTTCAATACATTTTTAAAACTATTATAGTGTAGTAAGCTAGTAGTTAGCAAGTGTCCTGCACCCCTAGGACCACCCCGAGGGCAATGACTGTAAATGTATGTGGGTGGCCTGTGTGGCCCCCAGACCCTGGGAGGACCCCCACCTCTCCCAGACAAATACAATATAAGGAGGGGTGCTGTTTGCTCCCCCCCCCCACTCTTGGAGCCATTTATGGCCTTGGCTTCTGCTACCTCCTGAGGTGCCAACCTTCAGGCGGTGGCTGTTTTCTTTTGTTGGTAAGAGCTGACAGCTCCTGCCAAGCAAAAGCAAACATACTCCACTTTCAGCTGGCGGGAGCAGTCAAACTGCAGAGTTTGACATACTTCTGCAGAGTTTTCATCTCTTTTCCTGCCCTCAGGCATGTGGTCAGGGAAAGAGATGAAATAATTGCCGCTGCAAGCAGGGAGCTTTTATTTAAAGCAGCTCCCTGCTTGCAGGAGCAATGTCAGCTTCCCTTAGGAGATGGGAGACAGCTGGGACCACAGGGCCCTTGAGGCCCATAAACACTTGCTTGTGCATAAAGTAGAATCATCCAAGTGTGTTTTCTCTGCTGTTACACCTTGTAAAGTTATCTGATGAAGACGCTCTCGGAACAATCACATTGGCAAAGTTATAGACACACAAGTTCACTGAAGACATTTCCTTGACATCTTTTATGCAGCGGTAGTGTAGGAGAAGCACTATATGTTTACCCAAAGAGATAGCACTTACTAATAAGCCAGTAGAAAGTATTCCAGTTGTGTAGACATTTTGCACAAAATGGTGGCTCTTCTTGGGTAAAAACACATGGCAGGATTCATTCGGGCACAATTCTCTTTTCACAGAAATTAAACCTCAATGGGAAGCACTTGCAGATATAAACAAAGCAGGTGGTCAAGTTGAAGCTCCACGTCTGTAAACCTTGATGAAGGTATTTGCATCCTTGCTTTTTTTGAGCGCAATATCTCATGTAGTGACTGTAACGAGTGGGATCTTTCTCATCAACTACTGCTAAGAACCAGCCCTCCTAGTCATGTGGGGTAGGGTGGTTGTAGGGTGTTGACCGCAGGGCCTGGCCTCAGGCTAGACCAAGCGGCCAACACCTGCGCACACAGCTGAAGGCCTTGAATGGTGCGGGGTTAGGTTGTTATGGAGGTTTGGCCGCAAGGTGCCATAATAGAACTATAACTTGCTCCCTCGCCATCCACTGCTAATTACCTCAGATGTTACAGCACTCAAGACATCTTTTATAACATCATTGATAATATAACTGTAACATTTGCTGTAAAAATATTCATTAAAAAACTGCATGGCGGGGGCACAGTTATAGTTACCTTAGTGCACAAGTTATAGTTAATCAAAATAATTCTAATAGGTGCATTTCTGTGATTTTTTTATGTTTAAAATGTGAGCCTAACTATACAGGGAGTGCAGAATTATTAGGCAAATGAGTATTTTGACCACATCATCCTCTTTATGCATGTTGTCTTACTCCAAGCTGTATAGGCTCGAAAGCCTACTACCAATTAAGCATATTAGGTGATGTGCATCTCTGTAATGAGAAGGGGTGTGGTCTAATGACATCAACACCCTATATCAGGTGTGCATAATTATTAGGCAACTTCCTTTCCTTTGGCAAAATGGGTCAAAAGAAGGACTTGACAGGCTCAGAAAAGTCAAAAATAGTGAGATATCTTGCAGAGGGATGCAGCACTCTTAAAATTGCAAAGCTTCTGAAGCGTGATCATCGAACAATCAAGCGTTTCATTCAAAATAGTCAACAGGGTCGCAAGAAGCGTGTGGAAAAACCAAGGCGCAAAATAACTGCCCATGAACTGAGAAAAGTCAAGCGTGCAGCTGCCACGATGCCACTTGCCACCAGTTTGGCCATATTTCAGAGCTGCAACATCACTGGAGTGCCCAAAAGCACAAGGTGTGCAATACTCAGAGACATGGCCAAGGTAAGAAAGGCTGAAAGACGACCACCACTGAACAAGACACACAAGCTGAAACGTCAAGACTGGGCCAAGAAATATCTCAAGACTGATTTTTCTAAGGTTTTATGGACTGATGAAATGAGAGTGAGTCTTGATGGGCCAGATGGATGGGCCCGTGGCTGGATTGGTAAAGGGCAGAGAGCTCCAGTCCGACTCAGACGCCAGCAAGGTGGAGGTGGAGTACTGGTTTGGGCTGTTATCATCAAAGATGAGCTTGTGGGGCCTTTTCGGGTTGAGGATGGAGTCAAGCTCAACTCCCAGTCCTACTGCCAGTTCCTGGAAGACACCTTCTTCAAGCAGTGGTACAGGAAGAAGTCTGCATCCTTCAAGAAAAACATGGTTTTCATGCAGGACAATGCTCCATCACACGCGTCCAAGTACTCCACAGCGTGGCTGGCAAGAAAGGGTATAAAAGAAGGAAATCTAATGACATGGCCTCCTTGTTCACCTGATCTGAACCCCATTGAGAACCTGTGGTCCATCATCAAATGTGAGATTTACAAGGAGGGAAAACAGTACACCTCTCTGAACAGTGTCTGGGAGGCTGTGGTTGCTGCTGCGCGCAATGTTGATGGTGAACAGATCAAAACACTGACAGAATCCATGGATGGCAGGCTTTTGAGTGTCCTTGCAAAGAAAGGTGGCTATATTGGTCACTGATTTGTTTTTGTTTTGTTTTTGAATGTCAGAAATGTATATTTGTGAATGTTGAGATATTATATTGGTTTCACTGGTAATAATAAATAATTGAAATGGGTATATATTTTTTTTTGTTAAGTTGCCTAATAATTATGCACAGTAATAGTCACCTGCACACACAGATATCCCCCTAACATAGCTAAAACTAAAAACAAACTAAAAACTACTTCCAAAAATATTCAGCTTTGATATTAATGAGTTTTTTGGGTTCATTGAGAACATGGTTGTTGTTCAATAATAAAATTAATCCTCAAAAATACAACTTGCCTAATAATTCTGCACTCCCTGTAAAGTCTCTGTAACCTATGAGTCTTTTAAGTTAAAAAATATATATGTATATATATATATCATCATTCACGAGAGATATCGTTAAGTTCCAGATATACCCTCACTCATGATGAATCCCATGCTACCTTCTATCATTCAGCTACTCTTCCTGCATCCGTTGTAAGGTCTCATTTACAAGCCTAGCAATTAGTTTCTTTCTCATCTTCCTCACTCTTCAATTGTGGCATTTTGCCATTTATTGCATCCCAAGCCTAATTCTGCACATCACCATTTTTTTTAAAAGAAAAAAGACAGTCACATAGCAAGAACTTTTCTTCCTGTGGTCGCCGACAAATTAAACGGTGCAGAAATATTAAAGAATCACTAATAATATTCACCAGGAGACGGTAAACTTGACGAATCAGGTAGAAATGGGTCTGAAAAGCAGCATGCGTTCGTAGTGCTCATGTGCACATTGCGTAGATTAACGTATCGCGTTGTTTACTTCCTCGCCTCGGCTGTTTGAAGAACGCTCATTAACTTCGCTGATTCTGAAGAGATTACCTGCATTGCTTTCACCTCACAATGCTGAAAGGCTGACTCAGATTTGAGAGATTAGAAATTGCTCCTGCGCACGTAGGGCAGACTTGTACCTCTCGGCACCGGAGGATAGGCACCTTCTGGGGATGTGAATGTGCTTCATGGCTTTGGGAACGAGCTGTAGAGATGACAGATCAGATTAAGGAAAAGTCTGTTGATGGATTGATAACAGGGATATCAAATTCTAGCATAAAATGGGGCTGCTGGAGTTGGGCAGTGAGCGCACAATGGGGAGTGTCAAAAAATGGCAGGTTGCTTTGCCCTTCACACAGCGCAAATATGAATAACACAGTTAGCATTATCCAACCAGAGGCTAGTTCGCTGATTTCCCAGGTGAACTACTACTTACATTTTATTAGGTTCTTTGTTTAGCAAACAGATAATCCCTTTACGAAGTTTACGAGGGTGTGTAGGTTAGAGGTTTGTACCGTTCTGTTGTGGCCAAAGTTGAAGAGGCCTTCAGGTGTGATTGTAGGCAGTGTGAGAGCGTATGGCATAAAGCGTGTTTCGACCATGGCTGGATTTTTGAAGGGTATTACGTTAACCTGGGCCTCTGTGGGTTAGAGCGTGAATCATTTTCAGTGTAGAGCATCTAGGTACTGAAACAGGAGGAGGAGTAAAGGGTTCAGTGAAGACCAAGTCACATTTAGGCCCTCATATATCTCGTTTCCCCAGAAACCTCAGCTGCTAACTGAGAACTTCCGTAACTCCGGTGCAAAACTTCTGAGACCTTGGCAGGACGACAGTTTGTAATTCGGCCTTCCCTTTCCCCTAGCAACAAGGTCTTTTTGCATTTGATGCAATCTGGTGCCCTCTTACAGCCATTTGTGGTGAAAGCCCAAGGCAGCTGACAGCAGTAGACTTCCTGCAATACCTTTCTTAAATTGTCAACAAAGTGAACGTCTCTGATGAAGCATTTAGATAGGCACACAAAGGGCTATTACACTTTGAAACAAACATTTAACTTTTTAAAGACCACAACTGAGACAGAATTACATTTAAAGGAAATGTACTTTAGGCTACATTTGAGATACTGTAGAACAGTGGTTCCCAACCTGTGGCCCGGGGACCCCTAGGGGTCGGCGAAGCCTCCCCAGGGGGTTCGTGGCTGCTCAGAAAATGTAATAATATTAACAGATTAGGTCCCTGGCTTTCAGTAATGATTCATTGGGTAGTCCCCAGATTCCAATAATGATTCACTGGGGGTCCCGAGATTCCAGTACTGATAAACTGGGGGTCCACAAAAGCCAAAAGGTTGGCCACTACTGCCGTAGAACAATGGTACTTGCATATTGCTAAAATAAAGGCCAACACTCAGGAAGCCAAAAATCTAAATTGCGTTTAATGCAAAAAATAGTAACACAACAAATAATCAAGAGACTGTTGTTATTTCAAGTGACTACAATTCTCACTAAATAAACTGCCTGTCAGAGCATGTAATGCTGAAATTCACTCAAAATTGAATGGTTTATATACATTTTGCTTCTGTAAAGTCAATGAGATGCAAACATGAGAGAAACTTGTTACACTCCAGAAACCTATTTAATGAACAGGTAGCAGGATTTTCTCAAGGAGAAAATATGAGACATGATTACTGGAAAATGTACAATACGTAAATACACTTCTCTCTCCATTAATTTGTTGAAATTACACTTCTTGTTGCCAGTAAGGAGAGCGAGGCTATGCTGTATTATGAGATACATTAAATATACAAATGTACTACTTTATATAAAATAGCTTCTAGTTCTACTTGTGAAACTTGGCAAGCATATTAAGGATAGAGGGCAGTTCAGGTGAATAAGAAAACAACATTCATATTGGATTATAAAATATATTGGTGCACATTTTGCTTTCAGGTGAAGAGAGACACAGTGACATTAAAGACATAGAAATAAAAGATTATGGGCCTGAATTGGAGTTTGGCAGAGGGGGGTTGCTCAGTCACAGACATGACGGATATCCCATCCACCATATTACCATTTCCATAGGCTGTAATGGAATTGTAATAAGGTGGACAGGATATCCGTCATTTTTGTGACAGAGTAAATCCGTCTGCCAAACTCTAAATCTGGCCATTTGTTTTCATAAATAACCCTTTTTGCTGTGAGGGAAAATGTATTTGAGCAATTTGATCACCTCAACTCATGCTTTCACATCTTCATTATCATTGTCCTCATGCTTGTCAAAGGTAACAAGCAGAAAATTATCGGCAGTGCCTTTATTAGCAAATGTTTGTTGGATTATGTTTATTATTTTTATACATATGGAATAACCAAATTTTAAAAAGTTGCAATTATTTCAAATATTTTCATTTCTCAATCTCCAAAAATGCCACCCTACCACATCCAGATGCCACTGAGATTATAATCTAGCTCTGTCTGCAATTTCTGTAGTTTCCTGGTGCTAGCCTTTTTGTGATCTACTTGTTCATGTATGCTGAGTGAGGTGTTGAGCAGATGAGTGCAGCATTCAGAACCTACCGTAACATACGCCCCTCTTTGCTGCTAAAATATAATATAATCCCATCATATTCTGAATCAGCATTTTATCATGGACATCTAATGAAACTAATACTAATTCTAACACTAAGGAAGAGCATTTAGCAATTTCATTCATGATCTCTACATTTCTTCTTACTTCATCATAAGCCTCTATTATTATATCATATATTGAAATTACAGCAGACAATATATTAGACGAATTAGAGGCAGCCTGCCTGTTCCTTCTCCTTTGCAAAGGGTGATCACCAAAGTACCTCATTGCAGGAATGAAATATCCCGGGTAACAAGTCTCAGTCCAATCTTAGGGAATCCATATCTAGGCTCAGGACCTAAAAACTAAGGATCTATAGCCCCTCTATTGGGAGTTTATACCTCTCCAGCAACAACATGTAGGAGTTGTTTGCTTATGTGGAGCACAAGCTCTGTTTGAGAACAGGATCAGTGTAGTTAGGCCTTGAAATTCTTCCCCTTTGTGCCACAATGGTGCACCAACCACTAGCCAGGCACACACAGAACAGTGGCAAAAATAGCAGGCCTGACTCACAGAGGGATCCAGTATCTTGGATGGCAGCTTCCTACCTTGGACGGAGGTGGTAACAATGAGAGGCTGCAGAGACAGCATCATGGCAGAACAGGCAGAAAACATTGACACAGAGGGCTTTCCCCAATGGCAGGTGGCAGGATATCAGCAGTGACAGTTCCAGCAGGAGGACTAAACCTATAGGAAGGCACAGGCCCAGTAGCAGAAGCAGGAATACTGTTGTTTGTAGGAGGAGTGCTTGTTTGCAAAGAGATGAATGGATCCAGGTTGCCAGACCACAGCATTTGATGGGTGTGTTGGTGATGGGCAGGACCTGATAGATTTGGTGCAGCAAAGCTGCCATGTGGTCTTCCTTTGGGGTAAATGTATGTACACTGAGTCACCAGGAAGGAGGGAGTGGAAGCCTTTAATTGGAAGGATACTAAGGTAGGGTTGTTTGAACATGAGAAGGGAAACCGTTAAGACATCAATAAGCTTTTTGCAATACTGCACAGCAGCATCATCGTTTGACTGTAATTGCAATTTAGCTGCTTAGACTGGGGGATTCAAGTCCATGGCTGTTTCATATGGGATCAATTTAGGGCCTGATTACGATCTTGGCGGATAGGATATTCCATCACAAACTTGACAGATATCCCGTCCGCCATATTACGATTTCTATAGGATACAATGGAACTTGTTATACGGCGGATGGGATATCCATCACGTTTGTGACTGAGCATTCCATCCGCCAAGATTGTAATCAGGCCCTTGGTCTTCCAGGAGGTTATTGCTCTGAGGGGCAGTAGGGCTAGCAGCATACCATCAGGCCATTTTAGTTACATCTCTGAACATATTTTGTTCTTAAGGATACCATTGCTTCTTTCACCTTGCCGGCTGACTCTGGGTGATAAGCACAATAGAAATGCTAAGCTCTTGATAAAGCCTTGCAAACGGCCTGCACTACTGCTGACATAAAGCATGTTCTGCAGTCCCCTGCAATCTGGTACTGAACTCTAAAACTGGCTGATGTTAAGAAAACCTTTTGAGTCCATAGTTAGTGAAAGCTGGGTATTACTTCAGATGCATACTTTGAGTCTGTGCACATGGTTAGAATCTTTTCCTTGGTTAAAATGCAGGCTCTGGGGAGAGATTTAAGTTCTGCAACTTGAGCAAATCTCATGTTTGGTAAGTGACAAATTTCTAAATTCTGATACATTGTACATACAGCAACCAGGACATCGTCATCGTTTACAAGGCAAGATCCATCAACAAAATATGTTAACTCACAGTCAAGGATGGGCACATCAGTTTGGTAATCTGTTAAGTCAACAGACGTTTGGGTTACAAGGGCAATGACAAAAATACAGCCATGGGGTTCCATCTCCTCAACAATGGGCATTAATGAGGCACTATTCAGGGCTCAGCACTGGGTCAAGTTAATATGAGAAACAGTGAACAGTAAAAATGGCATACTCGGACAATCCACCTCTAGAAATGTCTTGGAGTTTTGTAGTGGGGAGGAGCACAACTATAGAATGAGGCACAGCAACAGTTAAACCAATAGATGCCTACGCTTTTCCACCCCAGTGGTGAGCCATGTTTTGGTACACTTCGCACCTAGTGCTTCATTATTGTTTTCTGAAGGTACCCAGCGTTCATAGATTCCTGTGAGGGAAACTGAGAAAATAGCCAAAGTATATAAAAATGTTGTTCTTTTTTGGAAAAATGGGAAATGACATACATGTGTTTCACTAAAAATACCATCAACAAAAGCGTAACTGAGCTAAAATGCAGTTTATGGTGGAAACTGTCGTGAAACCCATGAATGAATCCTTAAAGCTAGACATTTTTGAAAACTAGACAATATTCTGAATTCAGCATAGGATCATTTGAGTAAATTGTTCATAGTGTTCCAAAATAAAATAATCATTGGATTAAAAAAGAATGAAATAAATAGGAAAAAATTGTATTTTTTGACTATATTCGTATCTGTGGTGATTTGTCTGCATTACTAATTTATAAAAGTAACATATTGTCATGTCCCTCAGACCCTTCTTGTCATAGGGATATATGGGTTTAGACTTACTAGATTCTCAAGCAGCGCAGTACAGCAGCCAAACAATCTGCACTGCACTGCGTGAGAAGGAGAGTGCAGGACAGCGCCATATTTACAGAAATATGGCACTCTTCTCCCTTCTTTTTAGAGCTGGAACAGAAATCTGCTGCCGTATGCCACGCACACACCTTTGCGCATAGTGCAAAGGTGTGTTCATGAGTCTAGCATAGGTTTTGTACAGGAAGCGTACCTTTCCAGTGCAAAATACTATGCGTAGACCCATTTAAAAACTTTTCCTATGGTGTATGTATGCTTCGCAGTGCAGCACACATGCAAAGTCGGAAAAGAAAGGAGAAGTTAAAACATTTCTCCTTTTAATGCCTGCTTTAACATGGCATTAACTTTTGGCGCAAACCCTTTCTACTATTGTTTGTAGATAGGGTTTTGCGTCAGAAGGCATTGGTGGTTTCATAGGAATGCCCATGTACCACCCATGTAACACCCCCTTTGGGCTAAGTAATGCAAAGCAGTGGTTTCTGCTGGGGTATTTTCCAGCGCAAAGCAAGTTTCATGCTGGAAAGTTAATAAGTAAAAAAAGGAGGTTGCTTCAATTTGCATCACCTTTGTGACCCAAACACGGCATAAAGTCTTAGTACATATACCCCATGGTGTTTGAACATGTGATACCCAGAGCCAGCAACTGAACTGCAGCTTGTAATGATTTTTATTTGTGTTCGGACTATGCAGCAATTCATATGGGGAAGTCTAATGAATGAAAAATGGATATGAAGGAACCATATTGAACCCTCCTGAAATTAATTTAGAAGTAGAGAATATTGGTAATGGTAATTTTTGTTAAGCGTGTGAATGTTCGAAGGCGTCTTGGCAATGAGGAGTCAGAGGTACTTGCTGTTACAGTGTAGAAAGGAAAAGATAGCTAGAATTGGGTAGTGAAAAGCCATGTTTGAGTAGGCGGTGGGCGGTGAGCTCGGCTCCACTGGTGGAATTAACAGAATTTTTGTCACTCTGCACTCTGCTTGGAGCGTGGAGTTCGGCTAAAAAAACTCTGCTAGCCCTGAGCGGAGCTCACCGCACTAGTCTGTTACGGGCCAATTGTCTACGCCTGTGCTGTGTGACCCATAACTACTCAGCAGCCCAGTTAGGGGCCACACAGTGCAACCAGCAGTTTAGTCTGCCGGTTGGTGTGCTGTGTGGAGCTGCTGCAAGCTGCTGCTGACGAGCTGCACCTGCGCCAGCTCCAGATCCAGACCTCTCTCCTTCCACTGTCCTCAGCTGCCTGGGAACGGAGGACAAAGGGAAGCAGAGAGGCAGGCCGCTGGCAAAGTGGATACTCCTGGATGCTGGCTGGATCAGTCACCCAGGTAAGACCGGCCTCATTTCACTTTCTCTTCTATGTTCACTCGGGCTGGCATTGGGCATGGACAGTATTTGCATATGAGGGGAGTCTGTATTTGGAAAAAAAAGGAAACATGCTGTTAGAGCTTCACCTGAAAACCTGTCTCTTGTTCCTAGAGTCCCTGGGGAAGGGGGTAGTGTTATGGGGTGCTGTGCAAAGACCAGCAGGGAGAGCTGGAGACCAGGGCAGCATCAGCTGCTGAGTGCTAGTCTGCCAGATAGAGATGTGTGTGGCTTGAGAGACTGCCTTAGAGCCCAGAGGCAAGCCAGGCTAGGCACTCTGTGAAAAACAAATAGCAGGCTTCTGGTGGTGAGCTGGTTTTCTGCTGCTAGTGCTGGGCCCTGAAGCAAGGGTGGTCTGAGGCTGTTTGCAGAGGAAGCAATTGCAATGCTGTTCCAAGACAAGGGGTGTGCTTGGCCCTCAGTAGCAAGTTTGTGAAGGAGGGCAGTTGGTGAAGGGAAGTGAGAAAGTGTGGAGACTTGCACCAGATCTCAGAAATGCTAAGCATTGTCAGGCCGCCCGATCGGGTGCATATTATCAGGCCAGAAAGGTGGCACTCCGCCACACGCGGAACTCAGCGGAATTCCACAGAGTTTTCAGCCAACTCCGCAGAATTCAGTGAGCTCCTTCCAGTCCCAGTTTTGAGGTATTTCCTGAACTAATCAGTGTGGTTTCTAATTTTAGGTGGAGAGTGAGGCTATTCCACAGTTTAGTAGTGCCACCGATGAAACTCCTGCCTCCCAATATGTACGTTTAAACTGGAGAACAGTAATGTATTTTGCTGAGCCTATGCTCAGTGCTCTAGTAGGGGTGTACCATTTGAGCTTTTTCTGAAATATTCAGGGCCTGAGCCATGTAGGGCCTTATGCGCGATGCAGAGGGCTTTAAAGGTGATTTTTGTGGTGAGCAAGTGCTTTGGACGCTGACTGGAACTTAGGGATGTCTAATAGCCATTGAGTGTTTGCATTCTGTAGAGTCTGCAGCTTTCTTCACAATTTTTGTTGCATACTGAGGTACAGAGCATTCCAGTAGTCTATCTTGGATAGGACCAGTGTGATCATTACTGTTTTGTTTTAGTTTCGTGGAGTATAAAGTATAAACGGGTGCATTTTTTTTTTTACCATTCTTAAGGTATTGAAGGCATATGAGGTGAGTGCATTCAACTGTCCTCGGAACGTCAAGTTTATCATAAAAAATTATCCACATGTTTCTGACCTTTTTAATGGGTTAGCAGTGTCCCCAGGCTCTCTAGCCACCAGGTGGGGAACCAGAAGTCAGGTTTGTTGCCAAAAGGGAGGACCTTGGTCTTGCCCAAGTTAATTTAAGGCAGTTTTCCTTCATCCACTTTTTGACTTCTTCCATCCAGTTGCGAAATCTATCTGTTGGTTCATTTATATTACTGTGTTATCGGTGGATCCTGTGAATTTGTGGTTACCTATACTATCATGTGGGTCGCAGGGCAATATGCAAAATATGTCCTTTCTGGCAAACTGGCTTATATTTGCAAGCCAGTAAGGGAGGGACATTTTAATTGATAATAGCATGTATATCATGTCATACTGTTCCCTGTTCTCACTCTTCTCCTGATAGA
Organism: Pleurodeles waltl; assembly: GCF_031143425.1. NCBI lineage: Eukaryota > Metazoa > Chordata > Amphibia > Caudata > Salamandridae > Pleurodeles > Pleurodeles waltl. The sequence continues at coordinate 999,514,874 of NC_090446.1, forward strand.
AACGCTATCCAACTTGTGTGGCTCGATCTAGTGCCGGTGACAGGGCTTGCCCCAAAACGCAAATTGGAAACATCAAGATTTCTTGTGAAAAATTACCTGATTTGTCATTGGGGTCGCTGCAGTGTTTCGACCCAGGCTCAGCCACCACCCAAGGAAGCCTACCAAACCATGACATTTTTTAAAGCTAGACACCGAAAAGAGTCCAGGGTATTATGCCTTGAATGGACCCATGAGGTTTTCTTACCATCAGTACCTTGCAACTTTCAAACCGTGCTTGAAATTACACATTTCCCTTAAATTTCTGTGACAGGCACTTCTGTAGTAAACACAGATCCACAACATTCCTACCACCGAGCATTCCCACACTTCCCCAGATAAAAACGGAATCCAAATAGGGTGCTTGGGCCTAGCAGCTGTGACAGGAAAGATACCAATATGCAACATGGATCAATTAACCAGATTCTTTTTTCTGCAATATGGGTAGCTGTGGATTTTGGGCCCAGCCTCATCTGCCACCAAAGGAAACCTGCCAAACTCAGACATTTATGAAAAGTAGGCATTCAGGGGAGTCAAATGTGGTGTACTTGAATTGATACCCTGGTGTTTTTTTGCCCACAATGTACTTTACATGTCATACTTTGACAAAAACTCCTCAAATTGATGTGAAAGTTCTGAAATCTCTGGGGATCCACAAACCTCATACCACCAAATATTTCCACCCTTGTCCCGATAAAACAGGAACCCACTTCAATGGGTAGGCAAGCACTTGTGGCGGGAAAGACACCAAAATGTAACTTGGACAGATCACATTTTTGCACTCAAAAGCAATCCTTTTTGTGCAATGTGGGAGGCTGGGAATTTTGGGTCTGGGAACTGCCATCACCCACATACACTTTTCTGAAATCTAGAAACTCAGGGGAGTGAGCATGATGTGCTCTTCATGGATCCTAGGAACTGTTCTTATTCACAATGCCCGATGAACTGCGCTCCGAACTACAAACCATAGCAAAAACATGCATTTTCTTCACATTTCTGTTAGAGAAAGTTCCAGAATCTTTGTGGACCCACAAGTTTCCTACTATCTAGCATTCACGTACTTGTCCTGATAAATACGGAACCCCAATTGTGTTGCTTGGCCTACAGCCCATGACAGAACAGACCCTAAAACACAACGTGGAGACATCAACAATTCCCATAAAAAATTTACCTGCTTCAGCAATGGAGATAGCTGCTGTGTTTGTACCTGGACTCAGTTCCTGCCCAGGGGAACCCACAAAATCTAGACATTTTTAAAGACTCAACACCCAGGTGAGAATAGGGTGATGTGCCTTACAAGCATCCCATGGGAACTAGCCCCACCCCAAGCGTTGGGAAGCTTTTTTATTGGGAGAAGTGTGGAAATGTTGGGTGGGAGGAGTTCTTTGTAGTGTGGTAGATTCCAGAAGTTTTAGCACCAAAATGTAAGAAAAAGTAGTTCTTTTGGACAGTGTTTGACGTTTGCAGATCATTTAGGGCATGAAAACATGTTTGGGTCCGTGCAAGGCACGCCACTGTGATCTTCCCTTGGTGTCTAATTTTCAGAAACTTCTGAGTTTACTAGGTTTCCCTGGGTGGCGGCAGAGACAGGGCCCAAACAGTACAGTTGACAAGTAAGAGGAAATTTGGATTAACCCATTCTGCCAGTGCAGATGCCAAAACTACACCCAAATGAATCAAACTTTATTCTTGCTTGCTACTGGGATGATTTGAACCCCAGGCGGGCAGAAAGAATGTTGGAGCTTCAGAGATAGGGGATATTCCCAAAGCCCTCCCACATCCCATGTGTTTTTTCCCTAACACAACAAACATCCCTGGTGTCTATGGGCTTTTTGCCCCTCTCCTGATGGTAAATTCTGGTAAACCACCAATCAACCCCCTTAGGGCCAGGAATAATGTTGGGCTTGTTCTGTGGTATCGGTATATCCTGATGCCTGGGTGACCTATCTCTACCTTTTCTTTATTTTGCAACCATTTTTTCCCTAGTGGTCTAATGGGCTTTCTGCCTTTCCCTTGGGGAGGCACAAATTAGGGTAAACTCCCCCAATCTGCCCCTCGAGTGAACAGAAAGACTGGCCAATAGTTAATTGATTAGTCTTTTTGTGCATCAGTTGTGATAGGTTTGTACTCTTGATTTCTTGTGCGTTTAGTCGAGTTTGGAGAATCTGGATATTACATTTACTAACAATAGGTACTAAAACCCCTTGCTTAATCAAATCGGCTACTACAGGTGCTGCGCTATTCTGGGTAGCTTCTTCTGAGGGTCAGCCTTCACCTTCTGTGATTCCATTGATGATATGAAACTCACATTGTTAGACCATATGGACTATAAAGTGGATGATACCAGTGAAAGTATCTCAGGTAAAGTAGGAAACATGTCTGTTTGAATTGCTTGGGCTATTTATGCTATGGCACATTTGTGCGAGCACTTTGTTTTCTTGTTCACAAGGTATATTTGAGAATTCCCTTCCAGAATACAAAACACAGTACGTCTCATTTTACAGCTTATGTCCCTGCTGAATAGATTTGTTGGGGGAGTTGAGCTGAGAAAAAAGAAATGCTTATCACTAATGAGCCAAGGCATCAAAAATATAAGGAAGACCTTATTGGTTAGAAATACCAACTGCGTCTATAGACATGTCAGAAAGAAAGAGAAAATGTGGAAGTTTTTAGAGACAAACAACTATGTCAATGAGACAAGTAGAACGTTTCCATTAATGACACATTCTATATTGGGGCCTTTCTGATCTACAGGGATAAAGGTACTGATGAAACAGTTGGAACCTTTTGGGCTGTCTCAAAATTCAGGATAAGAATTTTGAGTAACTTCATGAATTGATTGCTGTATTATATACAACACTGGGACAGATCAATTTCCAATACCTTAGCTAGCTACAGGTAAAAAATCCCCACTTAGCTCCCAGGGCATCTCCCTTACCCCTTGCATTGTTTCTTCCCTCTCCGAGCTCTCTCCATTTCCCCCTCCCCTTTCTTCTCTTTTTGCAGGGCTCCCCGTCCCACACCCTTGATCGTTCTCTGTATGTTATGAAACTTCAGTGACATTAGTTTTGACTCTACATCCTCTTTCTTTCGCTCTTGTGACACTATCCAATGATTAGTGACTGTCACTAATTTAGCCAGTTTCTCAGTCTGTCATTCCATATAGATAGTCATCAACTGACTAACATTCTGTAACAATCCCTGTACAAACTGTAGCACCTACATCTACCTTATTCATCGCTATAGGATGGGCTATTCACGAGAATCTCTCAAACACATCCTTAAGTTTGTCTAAATAATCAGCTGATGCTTTACCTGTAGTAGGCTTACAATTTGAGATTTTATTACAATCAGATTTTACTGGGCATACATCTGCTATTGCATTCAACAGTGGATCATTTGATGCACTAAACTCTCCCTCATTACCAGGGGCAACCCTCAGCCATGCTGACTTCTCCACCAATTTTCTTTCACTTTGGTGAGAACCACCAATCCCAACATCTGATTCACATCCACCCAGTTAGGTCTGTATACTTCAAACACACTCTCAGAAATAGTGGTGTTTGCCCTGATGTTAGGGAATTGTTTCTTAATGCTCATAAAATCAGAAGGGGGGTCAAGGGGCATGGACCATAATCCTACTTCCAACTACTAAGTAGTCCCTCAAGAGAAGAAGGGTGGAGGAGGAAGGGTCTTTATCATCAGCGACATTTGGGGGGGGGCTTTGGGGGTAATGCCTCAATAACAATTGTCCTGCGTTTTTTTCTTAAACGTTCAATGGTAATGGTAAGGATTTGTTCTCTGTGGTCTCTATGGTCTGGAAATTATGTGTCATCATCTTGGACTAATCTATAGTAGTGAAGTCATCCTTTGGTCAGCTTGCTCACACTCCTCTACTTGGTGCTTTACAATCAGTCAATTATATTGTGGCACTCTTGTACGTTAACTTCTTGTGCCACTTTTGTTGCTGTTTCCGAGTGCATTAGTGGCTGCAAGCCCATCTCCTTCAGCCTGCATAGGGAACCTATCCACCAGATCCTACACTCTCAGGTCCTTAAGCTCTTTCTGTTTACATTTTGGTTTAGTGAACTGGCAGAATAGATATGGAGTAGGAGGAGCAGTTGGCGCATAAACCCCAACTGTGCCTAATGCAACAGATTGGGTACTCTAATTTCCCCTTGTATTTCTCATACCTAGGACTGAACATTCATGGTTAAGCTTGTGTGCCTCGTCGTGCCACTGTTGCATGAGAGGCCATTGCTTTATACCTATTTGATTTTTAGGATCCATCACTTTCTTCTGTAAGGTTACAAATATCTTTATATCAAAGGTACCATGCCCAGCAAAGTACTTCTCATCCACATTATCGAGTCCTACCCACTCGGATAAGTACTTGCACTTGCCTTTATTGTATTGTTGTTACATAGTGTGAGCAGCAGTCCTTTTCGGTGGGTGCTTGCTACGTTTAGATTTCTCATCCTCCATCCCTGCTCCTTACTGCTCACTTGCAATTAAGTAACAAGAAAGGGGTCTGCCGGCTTTATGCCCACAGCTCATCCAGTGGAAGGAGATAAGAAAAGATAGGGAAAACGGGATAGATCTCCTGCAGTTGGATTTCTTCTAACTAATCTTGAGGAGGAAGGTGGGAAGGTATCACCTATACACACCCACAGAACCCTTTGTGTTTGATGAACCTCCAGTCAACACTCACGGGGGCTCCTGAAGTGGTCAGGTGGCCAGATAAGAGGGCCTCTTTCTCATGCACAGGCAACCTTCAAGGGTTGGTGCTTCAGGTCCTGGTGCTTCTGCCTTTCTTCCCTGTTGCATCATTTCTAGATCTTGCTTACTCTAAACCATCAGCTCACACTTGTCATGGTATTCCTTGTTTGCCTAACTCTAAATACCCCCCTTAGCCTGGCTGCCTAACGATATACCGAGGTTTTGTGCAACCCAGGGCTCGCTGAGCGGAGCAGGACCCTTGCATCAGGCTGCCCTACTTTACAGCAGTATGTTCACTGCACTTTGTTTAATTTCACTATTTCTTTATTTCATAGCCACACAATCACAGGGAGCTTTAGGATCTGCTCTCCCCAATGTTTTGTCACGTTCAATCTTGTGGCCAGACAAGATGGAGCTGTAGAGGGGTCAGATCTCTCACAGTTCTCGACTTTGATATTTGCGTACCCTTTCTGTCTCTTAACCTGCCGATCTGGATTCTTGTGCATGGCATGTTTGCAATGTTGACATGCACACCAGTTCAGTGAGTCTGCTAGCCCTACTGACGGCTGCCCCAGGCACCAAGTTAGTTCAAGGATGGCTCAGATCAAGGGGGCCCCGCGCATGCCGTCAGGATTTTTTGTGAATGATATGAAGGCGCGTTCTTGCCTCGGGACCACCTAAGTGCCAGCCTCTTCGCAGGGCTGCAGTCTTGCGGACACAGCACAGGCTCTGGGCCTGCTGCGCTGGGCTAGACAGCCATTAAAAAAAAATGCTGAAAACATTAGTTGAGGCCTAGTATTCCAAGATGTCCTGTGCAGAGAGGCACTGCGAAAAGTGAGACTCTAGAAGAACAATAATTATTAGAAGAATGAAAATCACGGAGCTTTCTTTCTCCCCCACAACGCCCTCTTGCCTGAATAATAGATGCTTTGTCTCGTTCTGAAATGTACTTGAAATCTATCCTTCGGGGAAAGCAATGCCACACGATTGTTATCTCGGAGCTTCTGAACAGTTCAGGTTCTGACTTTGTTGGAGATCTTGTAATTTAAACTTCAACCTGCTTATTAGACATGCGAGATAATGGCGAACTCATAACAAAGCAGAGGCAGATAAACTCTCGTTTTCTTGCCCGCGTTTTTTTCGTCCCAGGTTCCCATAGCTCTCAGCCAGGGAGCATAGCTGCAGCACATTGTCTGCGATTGCATTTATCCTTCCGAAATATCATCAGATTTTGTTTGTATTGCATAATGAAATGGATACCTGCCCCTTAGAGTGATGCCAAATAGTTATTGCAAGGAATTAAAATAAAATCACAAAGGCAGGTGTGGGGCGGGACATAAATTTATATTCACATAGGCGGTCATTTTTTCTGTAGAAAAACAGATTAATGGTTTTAAAACTGATTTCCATTGTACATTCATTTTATCATTCCCCATATCAGCTCTCTGTAGAACACACACAAGTAAACACTAATTAGTCCTTCAAAACAAAACTACCTACACCAGCATATTGAAAGATATTTGCTTATTTTTTGTTTGATTTGCATTTTTTCACAATCCTAAACATGGCCAAAGGGCGGCATGTATCCGGTAAGGCTGATTACAAGCATAATTCATACAAAATGTATAGTGAGACACTGGCAATTTTTAAAAATTGTTGGGAAAACGTCAGACCAGATTAGGAATGTAATATGAGTTTGAAGATAGTTCACAGCAACATTAATGAAAAGTGCAGATTATATGAATGTAAAAATCTATAATGAAAAGACTTGTTTTGAGATCATTCCCCCCCCCAGACATTTTTGATATGCTCATACCCACATTTGCCCTCACACTTAAGGTGCAAAAATGTGTAAATGTTCTTCATGTCATTTCTAGTGTGTTTAAAGTAATACAAGTTTAAAGTTCATCCTGTGGTATGCCGAGATGTAACGTTTTTCCTCTGAAAGTTTGTAACGCTTTTTCATAACACTTTGCTTTTTTTTTTAATCAAATGCAGAGAGGCCGTTTCTGGTAAAAATAGATTTATGGGAGAATCATTATGCAAAAATATTTATTTAGAAGGGTAATTAAGTTACAAGAGAATTATTTGGAAAAGAGGCCTTTCAAGAAAATACTCTTGCAAAAATGTTTGGCAAAATGCTTCTACTGCATGCAATGGCAGATAAGGTTGTTAAAAGCAGAAAGTTTCACACACTTTGTGAAATTTGCCCTTTTTGAAGGCAGCATTTAAAAGTTTACCCTCCTCTCAAATCTTTTTAATGTCTCCTGCTCACCAGCATGATTTTAATGGGTTTTTAAAGAAGCTGATTCTTACTTTTCTCTATGTTCTGAGGAGAATAATCCATAAATTACATTTCTGAAAAAATGAGGAAACAGGCAAAAGTCTACATTTGTTTCACATCAACACACATGATATGACTTCTTATTTTGAAGTAGATCAAAAGTTCCATTTGCAATAAGACCCTTAATAAATTCAACGCCTCGTTGGGGTGGTAAGCACTATATAAATGCAATTTCAGTAGGAATAACAGATATTTGTTAACTTGCTTTTAGGGCTCAGCTGAACTAAGGGGGGAGCTGATAGGAAAGATAGTAGAAGAGAAACATGGGCATTTGAGCTTAAAGCAGAAACAAAGAGAAACAACTGTGACAGCACCACAAAAGACTTCTTCAATTGCTTAGTAGGCATCCTTCAAGATTTGGATATTTAAGCAGTGGTGAGATGTTCCTTTATGGGTATTATTCAAATTTGTCCAGACATAGCCACCATTATTATGGCTTTGCAGCACATCCTTTAGTGAGTGCCTTTCCTTCGGGATCTGGGTGGAACCATCATTTGATAGTGCATGTGGTTTTGTTTAGTTCACTATTGATCTGCCACCATGATGTTCTGAAATTAAATATACTTGCTTTAAATGCAGATATACCACAGGACAGCGGGGTACCATTTGGGACAGTAAAGTTTTTGCAGTTACATTTAATCATGTACAGCGGGGGGTAACTTATTTTGCACACACGTAAGTGACAAACGAGTGCAAAAAGAGAAAATCTCATCCATGCGCTCACATCTTTCACATCAGGAAGTTGACTATGTAGATGGTAGAGCCAACTTATTGAGAGGACATCCTTAATTTTTAAAGCAGATTGCTAAAAAATGCACTGTTTTTGTTACTTTCCGCTATGCGTTGGATGCCTTTGTGCATCCCAGGTGCTGGGAAATGTATGTGGACGACTGTAGTCACATATAGCCCCATACCACCATGCAGCGGTACAGGTAGGTATGTTCATGTGGAAGTTATTTAACTTTTGGATTATATATATGCAATAACATGGAGGTATTGTAATTGGACAAAACAAAGTCATTACCATGTGTTTTAATGTGTTTTCTGACTTACACCAAACTAGGTATGAGATAGGCTCATCTCCGTCTCTGCAAACATGGCTCCTGGCTTTATAACTGCCCTTTTGTGTTTTGTTTCTTTATTGACACCGCACACAAAAAGTTGTGCACTGTTTATTTTGTAATTCATGTTGTTCTCGAACAACTGCCCAGTTGAAACCTTTTGCTACCTTCCAAGGCTCCTCCTAGCACACAGTATTACATTCATTCATGATTCTTTCCATTGTATACTGTATCAGTTTTGCTTCACCAACTCTGTTGACATTAGGTCCGAAAGAGTTTAATATATTCAAAATAGGGGATAGTGCTAACAAGGTTTATGTGATGTTTTAAAAATTGTACTGTAATTTGCTAAAACTTTTGCAGCATTTTTTATGGTGAAATTGTCTTCATAAACCCTTATAAACCCTTGAATTTAGGATAGAGACATACTTAGATTTCTACTAGGAATGCTGCCACAAACTCTATTGATATGCTCAACTTTTTAGACTTAGGTCCTGGTTTAGAGTTTGGCGGATGGGTTACTCTGCCACAAACGTGACGGATATCCCATCCACAGTATTACGATCTGCATAGGCAATAATGGGATCTTGATCTGGCAGACGGGATATCTGTCACATTTGTGGGAGGGAGTATTCCCCTCGGCCAAACTCTAAATCAGGCCTTAGACTATTCTTCTGATTTTGCTTATTATTTAATTATTCCACAGCCAGATTGGGCACCAGAACCATCCCCAGAAAGGTTTTTAGTATGAACATCATATTACACCGATAAACCAACCTTATCTGGGACTGCAGCAGTACAATGGTTGGGAGCATTCTTCCTCTGTTCAGTGGCTTAATGCAAATTATGGCGCCCCCTTCAGTATGTACGGTGGAGCCCCGGATTCTCCCATAGCTCACAGATATTCATTGTCTTTGGTCTGAGCCTCCTAAATTGTTAAGTGGGCTCCTGAAGGGTTGGGGGGTCCCCCTGCACAGCAGGAGCTGCAGCGGCTTGTCATACACCCCTGTCTCTGCAGCAAAATATCCCACCTACTCACAATAGCATTCTGTTATGTCTCCATCTTTTTCTATGTCTCAGTCAAACACTTTCTTCACCATTGCAGGACAATGAAGCACATAGTTCCGCCACTTCTCAAGTGTTTGGAATTGTAAGGTACTTTCCTAAGTTAGCTGGAAGGACTGAATTTCCCACAATGATTGGTCAAGAAGCAAACATTTAGAAAAATAAAGGAAAGATGAATGCCCATGTGCACTATAACTCTAGAAGGAATGCTGGGTATACACTCTACCCACCTGCAGGATCTTGTGCTCCAGAGAGCTGATCAGACCTCAAGATACCTTCTGCTTTGGCAGTTCCTGAAGTCTGCTGTGCCAACTAAGTACACATGATACCTTTGCCATTTCAATGCTCAGGAGCCTGAAAACCGAGAAAGCCTTGGCATTCGAAGTGTGTGTCTGAGCTTTGCCCTGCTGCTGACGTTGATAGGGTCAAGTGTGAGTGGGCCATGCACACAACAACCAAGCCACCTGGATTCGAGTTACATGGCATGTGTAGAAAGTAGCTTGATGTTGCATGATAAGGTTTGATTGTGTGATTGTTTGATTTGAGTGTGCACTGTACAGACACGGCTGAACAAAAAAAAATTAACTGGTGGGGAAAGTGAGTGGAGTGAGTAAACCAAACTAATCTTCAGTGGCGGCCGGTAATTTTAGGAGGGCGGGCAGCACACTCAAACTCACACTCATTCATTCACACATTCATGCACATCCATTCACAACACTCATCAACATTCAAACATATATGCACGCACCAAACATTCATTAAAAAAACAAACAAACTTACCTTCACACACACACACACACACACTTGCCTCGGAGGTCCCAGGAGGGTTGGCACTGCTGCAGTCCCAACTTCGTCACAGAGTGGGATGGGGTCAGTGAGACTGCTGACCCCTCCCCACTCTGTGACGAGGTGTCACTTATTGACACTAACCCTGGGCGTTTCAGGGATTAAACCTGAAGCGCCCAAGTTGAAGTCAATGGGTGACGCTTACCCTCGTCACTGAGGGGAAGGGCCTCAAGGCACCTTTGCTGAGCTGAGGAGGTCACGCCCATAGAAGCTGTGATCTCTTCAGCCCAGCAAAGTTCAACTCAGGCAGCCAGGAGTCTGTGCAAATCGCGCATGTCTCACTCCTGGCTGCCTGATCTGAACATGAAACGTGTCTATCAGGCTGACCTTTGCTCAGCCTGACAGGCACTCTTCATGAAGGGCAAAAGGTGGGAGAGTGCTGAAGCAGATATGTTAATTAAAATTATTAATGAGTGTTTATGCATTTTGAATAATAATAATACATTGTAGAGAAAATTAATGTAGAAAAATAACGCGCATGTTTGAAAATGTGCCCACGGAGAGTGGCTACCAAAATTCACGAATTATACTAAAATGACTAAAAATATGTGAAAATGTTGAAAATGCATAATAATAATGTCGTAATATGTCATATTGAGGTATATATAATGTATGTTTTGCATTATATTGTAGAGCTAACTTAGCCGAAGTTGTGGCCTAGTTTGCCAGGCCTCATGCAGAAGCTGAATAATCATGCAATGTAGAATAGCTGATGCATTGAACTGACCCTGAACTACTTGTGTTAATAAAATCTGCCTAGCTAGAATTTTCTGCAATGAACCGAAGGACAGGAGATGAGGACTAGAGTTTGTGTCCAATTCAGTGTAAAGCAGATGAGATGTACTTTCCCAGGACTTGAACAATAGAGACACTGACTGGAGAAGAAGATGCAACATTTTTGATACCTGATGAGCCAGATGATGAGGACATCGTACAGTGAACCAATCGACACCCTGAGAACGGCGTAATATTAGAATTCATAGATTTGTAAAATAAAAGTTATTGGATAGATTCATACTGTATATGGTGACTAGTTGACCATTTAGGATTTTGGGGATAGTCTGGTTAACTTTAATATAATGCTGTGACAGAGGAAAAAATCTTCAGAACTTAGTCCGAAATTGATGCGACATTGGGGGAGAAGAGATTTGAGATTCTGTCATTGGGCTCATGCTCTTGAGAGCCTGATGCATTGCTGATCGACTGATGACCTGAAGACGAAGACTGACTTTGTTGCTGATCCGTACCGTGGATAGGTAGCTATGACAATGTGACTGATTGACTTTTGTGCCTTTCTTTCTAGGTACCAACTGCACTGTTTTACAGTTTTTCTCCTAGTTAGATGTTTTTCCAAATTAATGTTCTAAACTGTTTTCACATGAAGTCTCACATGCCAATGCTAATCTGTGTTAGGTAGGGTTCTGATTCTGAGATGTTGACATATACAGTGACAAATGATTGATGGACCGATTTGCTGAACTCTGCTACTCATGTTAACATATTCATCATTATTAAGTTATGCTGAGGCATTAGAACATATGTTTTCTCAAGTTTTGATTAGATTATGTTATTGGTGGTCACTAATGAATTAATACTGAGTGGATTGAATAAAGTTTGAATTAGCCTTATGACTTAATATTGTAACTAATAAGGAAATAAAATTGATAAAACGTACAATTGAGTTGTGTTTTCCATGATTATTGACTAATGTTTGTTTTTTGGTTATTGGTTCGTGTATTGATTGTGATGCACATTGGTTACATCAAAGCTAGGATACTCCATGCGAACCAAAAGGTTAATCGACCTACACGCGTCCCCTTGTAAGTTTACTTACTAAGGACCAGTCACGCTAACAGTTTTTGGTAGCAGCTTGATGTTTAGTTTCCTTGGAGAACTAGTCATGTGGTGACCAATGGTTATGGTGGTAGTTTAAATTAGGGTTAGTTATTCATTTTATGAGGTTTGAATTTTTGTTTTCTGAAATGGCAGTTGTAGCAAAGATGATGTCCCCTTAAGCCGAGAAATGACTTTCCCAGGTCCTGGGTCCCGCTAATAAAGTTGGGTATGTTCTCGGTGTTCTAGTGATAGTGTGAACGTGGTAGGTTGCGCTTGCAAAGGCTTATGCAGACCGCAGGTGAGTTGTGAGGGAAGTAGGGAGTCGGCGTACTCCAGTTGAGGTTTAGTAGGAGTGTGCGTACTCCGCAGTACGAGAGCAGGGAAGCCGTTGAACTTGATATGTGTGTTGCGCTTTGTGCTCAAAAATTGTCCACGTGGTTGTTGGTGATGTACGGACCCTGCGTCGTCTAAGTCTCCAGAGTATATTGACAAGTGTAGGAGACACTTGGTTATAGGTTGTCATCTGTCTGGTTTAGTAGGTTGATCGGGCGTAGTCAACAAGTCGGTGTGTAAGTTAAGTGAGTAAGAGAAAATTTAGACTGAAATTTGGTGAGTCCTATGTGCAGCAGGACAGACCCATTGATCAGTTGAGAGTGAAATTTGCGTGTTGAATTTTGTTTGCGAATGTGGGAGACTGAGAAAGAGGAATAGCTGCATGAGCGAAAGGGCCATCAGTGAAAATCTGTAAGGTCTCTGAAGCGATTGTGTATCTTCCTGTAGCAAACCAGCTGATTTGTTTTGGTTATTGGTTTTTGGTTAGTGCTCGCAATACTTTTGCATTAGTTTTGTGTGAGTTGAAGATTAGGAGGACAAGCCGCAAGACGTTTTCAGCCGCAGTGTGTAAGTGTGACATCAGAGTGAGCCACGCCGGGATAGGTTGGTTAGTGAGAAGAGCTGCGAGCGGATTGGCAGCGTCCGTAAGAGGCAATTGGTTGAGAAAGCGGGTGAAGGCAATCTTGGGAGTAAAAGTCATTTCCTTATTAAATGGAATAAAAACAACAGAGAAAGATGACGTTTTTGAAAGCGTTCAGGAGTGCCGTGAAGGGTGATACATACATTAAGGCGACAGTAGGGGAGCCGACCCCACCAGAAAATTCTCCGGCTTATATTGTGATGGAAGAGTGAGGTGTCACACCATGTCTTTGGTTAAAGCAGTGGTGCAAATTAACAGAGAAAGATGGAGCTTTAGCGTTTCTGGAGCATGGAACATTTAATCTGAGAATTTTGGATCAGTTGCGAATTACATTGTATGAGACGAAGCCACTTCAGAGACCAGCACAGTTTGAGGCATTTGCGGTTTGGGAGCTCATGGCAAGACAACAGCAAGAAATGAAATTTCAGAGGAGAATAAGGAAGGTAGAGAAGTCTTTAGCAGAGGCAACATGGGATTGGGAACAAAAAAGGTGGAGAACTGAGACATTGCAGGGTGTTAAGTTGTTTCCTGCTAATACAGAGGGAGATGAGTCAGAAGAGAAAGAGGATACTAGCAAGAGTGATAAGAGTTCGTCAGGGGGTGAGAAGAAGAAAAAGACTTATGTGGAAGAAGAAGATTCAGATGTTGAGGATCTTATCACTAAGTTGTTGAGGGACCGATCTCCACCATATGCGATACATGAAGGGGGTCCAAGTACTAGTTCTGCTCCAACTGCCCCAGCTCAAGTGTCGGGGACAGTGGAACCAGTACAACCAGATAATGGACAGGTAAAAGGGGTAGTACAGAGTACTCCTAATGCAGTAACTACTTCGGTAGGCCAAGCGCAGATGCACCCATCACCAGCACAGAGAATGCATTCAGAGATACCAATTCTTGAGACAACTTTAAACTTAGTGGTGCTTACGGAGCAAGTGGTCCCGAGGCCGATCCTAGTTCAGACTGAACCGACTCCAATGTTGTTGCCTCAGGCACAGCCACAGGGTTTGCTGAAGTTCACACCAATGACAGGGGCACAGTCAGATGTGACACCAGTGATGAACCAGAGCATGGGAGTAGCCCTTCCACAAAATGCGGGTGTCAGAGAGGCACCAGATGCAATATCGTTGCCGATTACTGTTGGTCCAGCGGTACCATTGTTTGCGCAAAAGAAGCCTATTGCAGGTGAACAGGGTGAAATGTCACAGAGCCTCGTGAGGAGGGGGTGAGAGATCATGTGCAGGTAATTTCATCTATGGGTCAGACCTTTGATGGATCCAGGCTATTAATGGACCTTAGTCCAGTTGTTGCACTTCCAGCTGCCGTAAATGGTCTGAGTGTAAGTCAGAGCTTGAAGCTTTTGACACCCCAAACTCCAGGTGCAGTGGTACAACAGGTGCCATTGCCAAACGCAAGTAATATTTTCATTACAGGGATTAGCAGCACAGCAGTTAAATGAGTGGTTAGACAGTCTGAATTCCCCTCGAAATACATCCAAGGGTGAAGAGCAGATTAAATGTGTAAGGCTGACTACCGAAATAACCAAACTAGTTGAAGGGTCAATGGGAGTGAATAGGTTAGAATACTATACAGAAGAAGAGCTGAGATACTTGTGTCCGAGAATTATGAGAGAAGTGGGCAAGATACATCAGAAATTGGCAGATCTGGCAGACAAACATGACATAGAAATTGAGAAAACAAAGCACTTGAAATGAAGCTACAGGTTAGATTTTGAGGCAAAGGATTTTGAACACATGAGGTTATCTGGGATAAAAGTGCATCTCAAAGGATTATTGCAGAGCGCTCAGATTTGGGGTGTATTAGATAAGTGGGAAGGCAGATGGGCAAAGAAGAAGGATGAACAGAAACGAGATTCACAGGAAGGGTCTGAAAGTGTTCAGAAAGAAAAGGATCCAATAACGATTCTACCAATGAGGGAAATTCCAGGAGGGCAATTTGTTCATGTGCCCTGGCACAGACATGATATTCTGTCATTCACAAATGATTATCCAAAAGTGAGAGAGAAACCGGTTGAGTGGTACCAGCAGACAGATAGATTTGTGAAGCTTTCAAAATGTCTGTGGGAAGACTTGAATACTCTGTTGGAGATAGTGGTTCCAGCCGATTTGTGGGTTGACTGCAAGAGAGCAGTAGATTGGCCGACGAGTGAACCAGAAAGGGATAGAATTACAGGTGCACCATCACCTGAAGTGATGAAACATTATTATAAGGTGATTGAGTTCCTGAAGATGAGAATCTCGCCTAAAAATATTGATTGCCAGAGAATTGACAGGACAGTGCAGGAAGTAAAAGAGTCAATACACACTTATTATGAGAGGTTGTTGAAGGTGTTCAAGGAGTACAGTGGTAAGGAAGCGATTGAGCCGAAAGACATGTTGCACTTTGTGTTCAGGTTCGTAGAAAGATTGAGACTTGAAATAGGTTAGATGATTAAGAGTCATTTGATTTGTTGGCAAGCAAAGCCGATTGATGAGGTATTGCAGTATGCGAAATACTGTAGTGATGAGATTGAGTTGAAGCAGAAAAAGTTGAACTAGAAGGCGATGGTGATGCAAATCAAGGTAGCACAAACAGGAGTGTAGGGAGCTTTAGTGCAGCATATGCCGCAACAGTAGGCAACTGTTATGTTCCAACCCCAAGTGAGAGGTAGGGGTCATGGAATAAATATGAATCGTGGGCCGGATTTGAGTACCGTACTGGTTCAAAATGATGTGCAAGGGTTGAAAAAGATGTTGCCGTGTCATCTTTGCGGAAACGTGTGACACTGGAAGCGGGAGTGCCCGATGATGGTGCAGGATGGTGTTGTTCAGCAAAGTGGGGATGTCAATACATTTCAAACTGTGAAAGGTCCTAGAATGAGAGGAGTTAAAACGAATTTTCAGAATAACATGAATCAAGTGCAGAATTCTCAACCCATGTAGAAGATGCAAATGCCACGTGCACAAACAACACAGTTGCAACCAATGCAGCAGCAGGTTCCTATGGCACCTAGCCAGCAAATGCAGATACCTCAAGCCCTGATGGAACAGCAACAGATGATGCTTACTCAGCAGGTCACAGGTCAGAGACAAGACAGAAGCAGTGTCACAGTGCACCAATTCCCATTACATAGTGAGAATGGAATGAATGATGAATGGATGTGTGAAAGTTCAGATGAGGAGCCATGCATGCTTGCAGCGTCTCTAGAGGTAGATCAGAGAGGACCTTTTGTGAAAGGAAAGGTGATGGGTTAGAGTGTCTCATTTCTAGTGGACACAGGAGCTACGCACTCTACAGTGAGAAGTGCAGAAGTTCTGAACTTACCTCTTTCAGGAAGAACAGTACAGGTTGTAGGGGTAGCGAATAGACAGTCGATAAATCCGATCACAGATCCAGTACAGGTTGAGATTGGCAGTTTCCAGGGACTGCATAAATTTGTCGTTTGTGATTCAAGTCCAGCATCTCTACTGGGAAGGGACTTGTGCGAAACCAGATGTTCAATTAGCTGTTCGACTGCTGGAATAGAGGTTCAGACGAACTGTGATGATGAGGAGGAGCAAGCTCCTGAAACTGAGAATGAAACCATTAGTGAGGAGTACCCGTTGATTGAGTTTTTTCCGATGTTTACCGTGAAAGAATTGTATGCAGACTTGCAGGGAACAGTACAGAGGAACGTGTGGGACCTGACAGGTAAAGTAGTGGGTTTGATCAAGGGAGTGGAGCCAATTAAGATCACTTTGAAGCTGAATCTAGTGTTCCCGCAGCTTCCACAGTATAACATGGCACAGGATGTTCTGATGAAGGTGGCGCAGATAATTGGAGATTTTCTGAAACAAGGGGTTTTGAAGGAAGTGTTGAGCAGTCCATGTAATTCACCGATAATGGGCCTGAAGAAGACTTGTGGGAAAGTACGAATTGTGCAAGACTTGCGAAAAGTGAATGACCTGGTGGTCAAGAGTTGTCCTTTAGTGCAAAACCCAGCATTAATATTGTTTCAGATTTCATGCGATGCAGAGTGGTTCACAGTGGTTGATTTGTCACAAGCTTTCTTTTCTGTGCCTCTCCATGAGGATATTCAGTTTCTTTTTAGTTTCAAATTCCTAGACAGAGTCTACAGCTGGTGCAGGCTTCCTCAAGGCTATACGGAGTCACCGTCCTTGTTCAATCAGATTTTGAAAAATAATTTGGAGTCATTGGAACTGCCGTACCAATCGACTCTAGTGCAGTACATTGATGACTTACTGATTGCATCGAAAACAAGGGACGAGTGTAAGTACGCCTCGATTGCCCTGTTGAATCATTTGGGAAAGTTCGGACATAAAGTGTCACCTTTGAAATTACAGCATCGTCAGAAGTCAGTGAAATATCTGGGACACCAAATTGAGAAAGGGTCAAGGAGAATTTCCAGAGAAAGGATTACAATGATATTGCAGAGAAGTCCCCCAACTTCACAGAGAGATGTCAGAATGTTTCTGGGAATGGTAGGTTATTGTCATCAGTGGATTCCGAATTTTGCTGAAATTGCCAAACCATTTTAGCAGCTGACACATAAGGAAGTTACAGATCCCATTACTTTAGACCAGGGTCAGATGAAAGCGTTCACTGAGTTGAGAGAGAGTTTGTGTAGAGCTCCAGCGTTAGGAATGCCTGATTACACGAAGCCATTCATATTGTTTTGTCATGAACATGATGGTTGTTCTTTGTCTGTCTTGACACAGGTCCATGGAGGTGCTTATCGACCAGTAGCCTATTTTTCAGCTACCTTGGAACCAGTCGCAGCAGCCTTACCAGGTTGTTTGCGTGCAGTTGCCGCAGTTGGTCAAAGCCTATCACAGTGTGAGGGAGTGGTGACGGGAAACCCATTGACGGTAATGGTACCTCACTCTGTTGAGATCTTACTGACAAGGATGAAAACGCAGTATTTGACGGGTGCCAGACTGACAAGGTGTGAGATGAGCATTCTAGGTGCTCGAAATGTAACATTGAAAAGATGTACAGTGCTGAAACCGGCAACATTGCTTCCAAGTGATACTGTTGAAATTGAAAAAGAAGACGACATTGATCATGATTGTCTTGAGGTAACTGAATTATGCACAAAACCCAGACCAGATATCATAGATACCCGATTGGAAGAAAATGATCAAATTGTCTTTGTCGATGGCTCATGTCTTAGAGATGGTACAGGAACACCGAGAGCAGGATATGCTGTGTGCACGATTAAAGGTACATTAGAAGCTTCTTGGCTTCGAGGTGTATATTCTGCACAAGTAGCAGAATTGGTAGCTCTTAATAGAGCATGCCTCTGTGAAGTGTGCAGGACTCCCGAACTGGATACATGCGAGTCATACAAAGAAAGTGGCATGTCCACAGGATCATGAAGAAGTGTTGTTGAGAGCACCAACAACAGCGAAACAGGTTGCTTCACCTGAACTAGAAAAAGAACCAAGAGAGCCTGAAATTGAACAAGAGTTTGTGGAAGATGGTTCTATTACCCCTGTAAGATGAAGGTGAAGAACTGGAGAAGGGTGTGGAAGAATCAATTGCAACGGACACAGATGGAGAGCTTAGCGCAGCAGGGGTTCTCCCAGAAGCAGACGGTGCTGAGAAGCAGACAGAGCAAGTGCCAGACCAAGAGGGGGAAAGAGTTGAGACAGATCAAAGTCAAGGGGATCCGACTCCTCCTGAGCCCGTTGCAGGTCCATCAAGAGAAAACACCATAGA
Organism: Pleurodeles waltl; assembly: GCF_031143425.1. Taxonomy (NCBI): domain Eukaryota; kingdom Metazoa; phylum Chordata; class Amphibia; order Caudata; family Salamandridae; genus Pleurodeles; species Pleurodeles waltl. The sequence goes on from NC_090446.1 coordinate 999,533,472, forward strand.
GAAAGAGAAGGAGAAGAGTTCAATCCTGAGAAGAATACTGACAGATGGAGAAAAGGAGATAATTGGCCTGAGTCGCAAGTGGGAAAGAGGAAGGAATTGGTCATAAATGAAACAATAGAGGAAGAGGTAGATACTACGAGAAAAGAAGAATTGAGTGAAGGAGAAATAAGTGGTGATCAAAATTTGAAAAGAAAGAGAATAGCAAGTCGGCATTACGCAGGTCCTGAATGGGCATATGCATCTACAAATGAACGGCAACATAAGTTTATGTCCTTTTGTTTTGATAGAGAGGTTCTGAGTCTGTACTTTGATGTAACCTGAAGGTGATCAAGAAGCTGAATTGTTGAACCAATCTGAAATACCTTAAAGAAACTGTTGAAAATAAACTGAAAGAGGCATTGATGACCTGATTTGACATAAAACCGGATGTGACAAGCTGCTAATCGATTTTGACAAGGAGAAGGGTTCCTGGATGTGAAACTGAACTGTGAGAGAATAATTTTTCCTTATTTTTGATTTTTACTGCACTATATATGTAAGAGTTTCTTCTGCTTTCTGATTCTTTACAGACCATGGCTGAGTTAAATAATGAGGTTAGGAATGCTAGGCATTGTAAATATATGAGCATTGGATTGGCGATTATGTTGGGATTTTGTTTATAGTGGTGATTGTGGGTATGTCTGTTCTTGATGTGAAAGGACCCAATTGTGCTTCTGCTCCTTAAACTACTACACTAACAGCTTTAGAAAGGTTTAAATTAGATGAGAAGTATTTGCATGAAAATACTAATGCTCAAGGAGAGCTTTCTTCTAACGTTTTCTATCGCTTGTTGAGTGAGTATGTTGAGATGATAGATGCAAGGGATTGTCTTGTGTGTACCCAAATTCCTTCATCAGTAGAAGAAGGAGTTGCGTACCATAGTCTCCCGCTAACCTACGGAATAAGCTGTAGTTTCTCCTATTGTATTCTCCTGTTGACCTATTTTGGCCAGGTAACACACTCCCCGCGCACACAGCACCACCAAGCCGTGCCCGTGTCTCCCCCTCCACGCCCTCGCTGCTTCTAGGGATGGAGGCCCTCCGGGACCCGATCCGCTAGGGTGTCTCTCTGGGCTCTCTGCCTTTCTTCAGCCTTCACTATTTTGCCTTTTTTCAACCTTTGATTCTTTTGCCTTTTTCAACCTTTGACTCTTTTGCCTTTTTCAACCTTTGACTCTTTTGCCTCTTTCTCCTACTTTTCCCAATCTCGGGCCTTTTTGCCCTCTCTTGTTTTTGCGCCTTTTTTCCTGCCCCCCCTGTCCCCTGCACCCCTGTTCGCCTGCTCCTCCCGCCTACCAGCTGCTCCTCCCTCCCCCCTCCCTTCTTAATGGCGGTCACTGCGCTCTAAGGTGAGTGTCTCCTGACCTATTTTGGCCAGGTAACACACTCCCCGCACGCACAGCACCACCAAGCCGTGCCCGTGTCTCCCCTCCCCGCCCTCGCTGCTTCTAGAGATCGAGGCCCTCCGGGACCCGATCCGCTAGAGTGTCTCTCTGGTCTCTCTGCCTTTCTTCAGCCTTCACTCTTTTGCCTTTTTTCAACCTTTGATTCTTTTGCCTTTTTCAACCTTTGACTCTTTTGCCTTTTTCAACCTTTGACTCTTTTGCCTCTTTCTCCTACTTTTCCCAATCTGTGGCCTTTTTGCCCTCTGTTGTTTTTGCGCCTTTTTTCCAGCTACTTTTTTCTCGCTCCCCCTGCCTCCCGCACCCCCATTCGCCCGCTCCTCCCGCCTCCCAGCTGCTCCTCCCTCCCCCCTCCCTTCTTAATGACGGTCGCTGCGCGCTAAGGTGAGTGTCTCCTGACCTATTTTGGCCAGGTAACACACTCCCCACGCGCACAGCACCACCAAGCCGTGTCCGTGTCTCCCCTTCCCTGCCCTCGCTGCTTCTAGGGATTGAGGCCCTCCGGGACCCGATCCGCTAGAGTGTCTCTCTGGTCTCTCTGCCTTTCTTCAGCCTTCACTCTTTTGCATTTTTTCAACCTTTGATTCTTTTGCCTTTTTCAACCTTTGACTCTTTTGCCTTTTTCAACCTTTGACTCTTTTTCCTCTTTCTCCTACTTTTCCCAATCTTGGGCCTTTTTGCCCTCTCTTGTTTTTGCGCCTTTTTTCCGCTCCTTTTTTCCCGCTCCCCCCACCCTCCAGAGCCCCCATTCGCCTACTCCTCCCGCCTCCCAGCTGCTCCTCCCTCCCCCCTCCCTTCTTAATGGCGGTCGCTGTGCGACCGCGCGCAGCGGGCGCGCCAGAGGCAAGCCCGTCTGCACCCGTCCACGCCTGGACCGCGCTCAGCGCCAGAACCCCTGGACCCCGCAACAGCCACATCCCCAGCCTCCGCTATGACGCCGACACCCTACGCGCACTCAACACTGGCCGAGACACCACCTGCTTCCAGGCCTCTCCGAAGAGCACACACGGGCCTTTCTCCTGCCACAACTGCAGCTTCACCTGCACCAGAGCCCACAAACCTCCCAGGACCAAGACAAACCTCCTCTGCTGCATACTCCTCAACACCCGCTCAGCACGCAAGCACCCCATCGGGCTCTGGGACCTGCTCGACTCCACCATCCAGGACGTGGCCTTTCTAACCGAAACCTGGTGGAATGACTCCTCAGCACCTGACATCGCCATAGCCATTCCTGACGGGTACAAGGTCTCTCGCAGAGAACGCACCAACAGAACCAGAGGAGGCATAGCCATCATCCACAAAGCCACCCTCGAAGTCAAGACCCTCCTGGACGACTCCCTCAGCTCCGCCGAACTCCTGCACTTTCAAATCCACACCGACCCCAACACCACCCTCAGAGGAACGCTCATCTACAGACCTCCTGGACCCAGGGCACCGTTCAGCAACGCCATAGCAGCCCTTGCCAGCACCCACACACTCGCCTCCATGGACTACATCCTCCTCGGGGACCTGAACTTTCACCTCAAAAACAACATCAACTCCACCACCCTGACCGACAACCTCGCCAACCTCGGCTTCAGACAGCTCATCAACGCACCCACCCACTCAGGCGGTCACACTCTATACCCCATCTTCTCCACAAGCGACCACGTCACCTTCAATCACACCACCGAACTCAACTGGACCGACCACCACTGCATCCATTTCACCTTCAAGAAACAAACAGAACACCACTTCACCGAACAACCACCCCGCCGATGCTGGGGCAAAATCACCGAAGATCAACTAACCAACGCCCTAGCCCAGAAACCACCCACCAACCCCACCGACCCTGACATCGCCGCCCACAACCTCAATCTATGGATCAACGACTGCGCCACCGCCTTGCACCACTCAGGAAACCCTCCAACAACCAAGTCAACAAAAAAGCCACCTGGTTCACCAACTACCTCCAAGCCTCCAACCGCAACTGCCGGAAACTCAAGCAAAAATGGCTGCTCGAACGCACACTAAACAACCACACAGCACTCAAGGACGCCACACACAGCCATCACCAACTCATCAGGCTGGCAAAAAGATCCTCCTTCAAAACCCGCCTAGAAAACAACGCTCACGACTGCAAAGAACTTTTCAACATCGTAAAAGAACTCTCCAGCCCAAGCACCACCGTCAACGACATCACCCCCTCCCAAGAACTATGCGACGCCCTAGCCACCGCCTTGCACTGAAAAATCACAGACATCCACAACAGCTTCAACACCCCTCACACATTGGACACACCTACCGTGCCCTCCACGAATTCCACCCGCTCCAGCCGACTGACCTCCTGGACCAGCATCAGCGACAACAAAACTCGCAAGACCATGAATTCCATCCACTCCGGATCACCATCAGACCCCTGCCCACACCACATATTCAACAAAGCAGACTCAGCCATCGCACCACACCTACGGAAGGTCATCAACATCTCCTTCGAAACTGCAAGATTCCCGGAAAGCTGGAAACACGCCGAAATCAAAGTTCTACTCAAAAAACCAAAGGTGGACCCCAAAGACCTGAAGAACTTCCGGCCCATCTCCCTGCTCCCTTTCCCGGCGAAGGTCATTTAGAAAATCGTCAACACACAGCTCACCTGGTACCTCGAAGACAACAACATCCTCGACCCCTCCCAGTCTGGCTTCAGACAAAACCACAGCACCGAGACCGCCCTCCTAGCCGCCACAGATGACATCAGAGGCCATCTCGACAATGGAGAAACATCAACCCTCATCCTCCTAGACCTGTCGGCCGCCTTTGACACTCTGAAAATCCACCTCCTCGAAGCAGGAATCCAAGACCAGGCCCTCGACTGGACCACATCCTTCCTCTCCAGCAGAACCCAGAGAGTCCGCCTCCCACTGTTCCAATCCAAAGCCTCAAACATCATCTGCTGCGCACCCCAGGGCTCATCCCTTAGCCCGACGCTATTCAACATCTACATGGCCCCCCTCGCACAAGTGGCCCGTTAACACAACCTCAACATCATCTCCTACGCCGACGACACCCAACTCATCCTCTTCCTCACCAAGGACCCACACACCGCCAAAACCAACCTACACGAGGGACTGAAAGCCGTCACCGACTGGATGAGAGGCAGCCGGCTGAAACTGAACTCGGACAAAACAGAGGTTCTCATCCTTGGGCCCACCCCCTCCGTTTGGGACGACTCATGGTGGCCAGCCTCCGTGGGTCCCCCACCGACTCCAACCGACAACGTACGAAACCGCGGCTTCATCCTCGACTCATCCCTCTCCATGTCAAAGCAAGTCAACGCCGTCTCCTCTTCCTGCTACAACACCCTCTGCATGCTTCACAGAATCTACAAATGGATCCCAACCAAAACAATAAGAACAGGAGCTCAGGCCCTCGTCAGCAGCAGACTCGACTACGGCAACGTTCTCTACACTGGCATCCCGTCCAAACACCTGCAACGCCTCCAACGCATCCAAAACACCTCCGCCCGACTCATCCTCAACATCCCTCGCCACGGCCACATCACCCCCCACCTAAGAGACCTTCACTGGCTCCCCGTCAACAAGAGGATCACCTTCAAGCTCCTCACCCACTCACACAAAGCACTTAACAACCCCGTGGACCAACCTACCTGAACAGCAGACTCAGTTTCTATACCCCCACCCGGCAACTCTGCTCCACCAACCTCGCCCTCGCCTCCGTCCCCCGCATCCGGCGCAGATCCTCCGGTGGCAGATCTTTCTCTTACCTCGCCGCCAAGACTTGGAACACCCTCCCGTCGGACCTAAGACAGATCCAGGGCCTGCTCTCCTTCAGAAGACACCTCTTCGAGCAGTAGCAGCACCCCTCCAGCCCCTTGAAACCCTCTCGGGTATGCAGTGCGCTTTAGAAATAGACTGATTGATTGATTGATAGTTTGCTACTAACAAGGTTTTATAATCAAAAGTATATACAATATTTTTACTCTAATTACAACATGGTGTTTTAGTTTGTTCCTATTATTAGATATCTGAGTAGAGTAGCCAAGGAACATGATATAGTATTAGTTAGAGGATCCTTTGAGCCTACACTGACATTTGGAACCGCATATGCTCATAGAAATAATCTTACATGCTTGCTTACACCTTTAGAAAAGATCTTCATAGGGCATACTGATGACAGGAGAAAGACATTAAAAGAAAAATTAGAAAAAGGCTTAGAGAAAAGGACTTATAAGAATGATTATGCTTACACTGCAGTTAAGATGCGAGGGAAATTAGCACTAGATGCATTACATGTAGGAAAGCTTTGTATATATAGGCCAAAATCACGCATTGACACTTTTTTTGTGGGAACGAGTGGATGTAGGCATGTGTTTTTGTTTCAGAGTAAGTGGACCTTTATGTTGAATGGTCAGGATTCTGCGATTCCTGGTATCTATTATATTTGTGGACTTAATGCCTATTACCGTCTTCCAAACGGGTGGTATGGGACATGTTATTTGGGGATAGTTTTCCCAAAGATTTATCAGATAGATGACTTAAAGAAGTTTCCGAAATTGACTGAATTACATCACAAGCGACAGAGGAGGGAAACCTCTTCTGCTATTGTGGGAGATATATTTGGTGCAGTGATTCCTTCACTGAGAGATATCCTGAATTTGATCAAGATACGAAAGTTGTCTACTATTGTGGATAACATGCTGACAAATTTTACAGGGGCAATACTCCTGATAGATGCAGAATTAGCTGCGGATAGAGCTATGACGCTTCAGAATCACCTTGCTTTTTGACATCCGTGTGGCGAAGGATGGCGGAGTCTGTAAAATGATTACCTCTAGCCATTGTTGTTCGTATATCCCTAACAATAGTAAGGTGAGAAGAGACTTACTCAAGTAAGGATTTAAAAGAATTGAAGGAACCAGGTGTTTGGGAAAAGGTTGGAAAATGATTTGCTTCAGTGGGAAATTGGCTTAGTAACATTTGGAATGGGGTATTATTAAAAATCATACAGGGAATATTAATTGTGATTGTTTGCATATTAGGCATATGGGTTCATGTAAATTGTGTCAAAAGATTAAATTGAAAAGCTCTAAAAATGATCACAGGAGGGAAGAACAAAACAGGGAAAGAATTTATAGAGAAGATTTGAGAAGAAGAAAAAACACTGAGGAGGGTGAATTATGAGAATAATGATGGTAAAAGTAATGTGATGACATATTTAGTCATCAGAGGAGGGATTGTTGAAGCAGATATGTTAATTAAAATTATTAATGAGTGTTTATGCATTTTGAATCATAATAATAAATTGTAGAGGACGTTAATGTAGAAAAATAATATGCACGTTTGAAAATGTGCCCACAGAGAGTGGCTACCAAAATTCACACATTATACGAAAATGACTAAAAATATGTGAAAATGTTGAAAATGCATAATAATAATGTAGTAATATGTCATATTGAGATATATAACGTATGTTTTGCATTATATTGTAGAGTTAACTTAGCCGAAGTTGTGGCCTAGCTTTGCGAGACCTCACGCAGAAGCTGAATAATCATGCAATGTAGAAAAGCTGATGAGTTGAACTGACTCTGAACTACTTGTGTTAATAAAATCTGCTTAGCTAGAATATTCTGCAGTGAACCGACAGACAGGAGATGAGGACTAGCGTATGTATCCAATTCATTGTAAGGCAGACAAGATGTACTTTCCCAGGACTCGAACAATAGAGACACTGATTGGAGAAGAAGATGCAACATTTTTGATACCTGATGTCATCGTACAGTGGACCAATTGACACCCTGAGAAAAGCGTAATATTATAATTCATAGATTTGTAAAATAAAAGTTATTGGATAGCGTCTTGTATGGTGACTAATTGACCAATTAGGATTTTGGGGATAGTCTGGGTAACTCTAATATAATGCTGTGACAGAGTTAAAAATCTTCAGAACTTAGTCTGAAATTGATGCAACATTGGGGGAGAAGAGATTCGAGATTCTGTCATTGGGCTCATGCTCTTGAGAGCCTGATGCATTGCTGATCGATTGATGACCTGAAGATGAAGACTGACTTTGTTGCAGATCCATACCATCGATATTTAGCTATGACAATGTGACTGATTGACTTCTGTGCCTTTCTTTCTAGGTACCAACTGCGCTGTTTTATAGTTTTTCTCCTAGTTAGATGTTTTTCCAAATTCATGTTCTAAACAGTTATCGCTGAAGTCCCACATGCCAATGCTAATCTGTGTTAGGGTTCTGAGTCTGAGATGTTGACATATACAGTGACAAATGATTGATGGACTGATTTGGTGAACTCTGCTACTCATGTCAACATATTCATCATTATTAATTTATGCTGAGTCATTAGAACGTATGTTTTCTCAAGTTTTGGTTAGATTATGTAATTGGCGGTCATTAATGAATTAATACTGAGTGGATTGAATAAGGTTTGAATTAACCTTATGACAGTATTGTAACTAATAGGGAAATAAAATTGATAAAACGTACAATTGAGTTGTGTTTTTCATGATTATTGACTAATGTTTGTTTTTTGGTTATTGGTTCATGTATTGATTGTGATGCACAATGGTTACATCATAGCTAAGATACTCCATGCGAATCAAAAGGTTCATCGACTTATACGCGTCCCCTTGTAAGTTTACTTACTAAGGACCAGGCGCGCTAACAGGGGTGTGGCCCCTCCCCCTAAAGGACGTGCCGCGGCTGCTAATCTTTCTAAAAAATATATAACATCTTTCTACTTCCTTGAATTTTTCAATTCTGCCCTTTCCATTCTGTTTATGAGCCAAGCAGTATAACTGAGAATTGATATAAGGTAGGTTGGAAAATTGAAACTTATATTGAATTCACAATTTTAAGCCATATGCACCAGGGATAGGCAGACCTTATAGGCCCATAAAGTAGTGTTCTTCTTCAGGTCACAGCGAGCTTACAGGGTCAGATGCAGGCTAATACCCCAATTGCATAGACAAAGGATCATACTGCAGTAGTGATTAAATCATAAAAAGCTTCATCAAAATAGATAATCGAATCCTTCAACAGTCATTAGAAAGCCGTAGCAGTAAATGCTCTCTTAAAGCAACTTGCAGCCTCAGCAAAAATCTCTCAGACCCAGCATGAATTTACACTAAAACGTCAGATCTGAATATAACCCCAGCTTTTCAGTTTCTAAAAATATACAGATTTTCATTATTAAATTAAACTAAAACTATTTGTTTCGGCAAAATAAACTCAAATACTCCAAAACAGAGGTTTGTTCTTTTTTTTTTTTAAATAAAAAACTGTGTTTTTCGCCAAACACCATTTTTAGCAAATTTCACATTTGGTCCTCTTCACTATGGTCAGGAAAAAATAGTTTATGATGTGTAAAGTGGTGGTATCGGTACTGCAGCATGATCTAAAGTCAAATTGGTAGTTGTGCAGGAGAAGGTTAGCATTAAAGCGATCCTGGATTGAGCATTGACCGCTTTACCAGTGATCTTGCTAGTGAAGGGTAGGTGAGTGATGGGTCAGAAGTTGGTGAGGTTATCACGGTTTAGTCTAGATGTCTTTAGGAGCGGAGGTTTTTATCATTATTGATAGCTTCTGTGAAAAAAGCCTTGAGTAAGAAGGGTGTTGACAGTGGTGGGTAGGGGTAAGAGAGCTTCCCCGGTTTAGTGAAGGACAAGGGCAATACATAATCTCCACAGGAAATGGCATGAAGGGAGCTGAGTATGACAATGATATCTGCTAGATGTAGGGCTTTGGAGGATGACCACTGCAGGATTTTACGTGAAGGGGTGGGAGTAAAAGGAAAAACAGGTTTGATGCTGTATATATGCTGTGAGATGTTCTGACTTTTTACACTGAAGAACAGGTTGACAGCATTGCCTTTGTAGAGTGTGGGATGGAAAGGTTAGGTGGGAGTTGATGCAGTTCTTGATTGCTTTGGAGAATGTTCTGCTTATGTTGTTGCCTTCATAGATGGTGTTGATATTGTTATTTGTTTTGGATGATGAGTTGTCTGTTTGTTGTGTGGAGGATCTTCAGTACTATGAGGCCATGGGGAGGTATGATTTTTTCATTTGTTTTGTATACATAATTCATTTGCCAGGTTAGATGATTACATCATTTATCAGTCATTTTAAAATATAGTAACAGCCTGGCATATAATCTCACCCGGAGTCTCACATAATTTACATGGGTCCACTGAACTTTCATGGACACCTCTAAACACAAGGTCAGCATGTGGCAACTGATGATTTGGACCACCCCATATAAAAAGTAAAATGGTCTCATATTGAGTATTTGATGGATTTTTGTAAGAGGTCTGAAATCTCATCAGGTAGTGTCTGAGGGGTAGCCAAAAAGTCCCTGTCAAAGAGAAACAGCAAATGTATATTGGATGATGCAAAATGCTACATTATTTGAACAGAAACGGTGCCAAGACTCGAACAAAAATAGCAGAATACTTGCTCACATATGTCAAGAAGAGTGAAGTGTGGAAATTGAAGAGATGGCTGTTGCCTTCTGGACTAGAATCCTAGCCCTTTAGTATTTCATGTAATCCTGCAATGTTTGCTAGGGTTTCAAATTGTAACTGAGGGTTTGGAAGATGATGCAGGCTGTGTCCACCAGTGTGGCTTACTTTTCTTCAGATAAATCCATTTCAGACCTGCTCACCATGTCAACCTGCTTGGAACACTACAGGTGTTGGGGTGCCAAATAAACTACTGGTTGTCAGGAAACATTCTCAGGCTACACATCACATTGTTAACAAGCATACCTTCTATCTGTATGTCCATCCGTCGAGGTATTTAAGCATTAGTGACAAGCAAGCAGGCGATTTTACATTCTTGTGTCATCAAGACTATTGGAGCACTATTTCCCTCAATTTGTTCTTCTCTGAGCCTTATTTACATATTTTGGCTTGGTATATTAATGTACCGTCATAGCTTCTGGTATATAATTTATAAGCTTTTCCAGGACCTGATATTTATTTTCACCATGTGATCAATCCATCCTACGCCACTATTCTTAGAGATCTCAGGAGATCCTCTAATATCTTGGTGGCAGTGGCTAGATGTTTTTGAAACATGTGCATCACAAATTATACCGGAAAGGCAACATTTCTTTTTACTACATTGATTGGGGTTTTAAAGACAGAGGCAATTTCAAACATCTCCCAAATTTGGCCTTGCAGTATGTTAGGTACCTTAATATTGTCAAGGGATACTGAAGAAGTTAGGGAATTGTTTTTACATTCAGCCTCACTTAGTGGTGTTGAGGTGCAAGCTCTTCAGAAGAGTTCAGAGACAAATGGGGATTGTAAATGCTGATATAACATCTCTACCAAAGTTAGTTTCACAAAATCAGTTTATTGGCTATTGTCAAAACAAAACCATTCAAAAAAACGTTTTAACTATGGAAAATCTCACACAAGAAGTGACAATTAAGACTGTGAAAACCAGAGAGACCACACGTGGGTCAGAGAATTGAATGACTCTCATACTAAGGCCCTCATTATGACATTGGTGGTAAATCCCGCTTACCGCCACACAGACGGCCTCCAACTTACCGTGGTGGCAGCGGATATCCGTTCACCATATTATGACACACTCACACCAATCCAACAGAATACAGCCACAGACACAAATCCGCCAGTCCAAAGGTCAGTGATAAAGTGGCGGTATCAAAACCCACACCGTTGCGCCAACAGAACAACGTCCACCACATCATGACCCACGAATCACCACGGCGGACATTCAACGGCAGTAAACCATTGGCAGTACATACTGCCGCGCTCACAATGGACACCCACAGACAAAACAACACCACATTGGACAATTCAAACAACACACACCTGACTCCAATACACACACCACACCCATACACCCACACCACCATAAAACACCCACCCACATTACTTACAACACTTTACGATTACAACTCATTGGCACGAGGCCGACACCATTACCACTTCGACAAGTAGAGCCACACACCACTCACACCCATACATCACTCACAGACTCCACATCACACACCCCACCACATCATCCAACATACCCTCACCAACACACCTCACACAACACCTATGGCACCACAAAGACACCCCCGTATCACAGAGGAGGAGTTAAGGGTCATAGTGGAGGAAATTGTCAGGGTAGAGCCACAGCTCTTTGGAGCACAGGTGCAACAAATATCTATAGCTAGGAAGATGGAGCTATGGCGGAGAATCGTGGACAGGGTCAACGTTGTGGGACAACACCCCAGAAGAAGGGATAACATCAGGAAGAGGTGGAACGACTTACAGGGGAAGGTGCATAGCAGCAAGACACCAACTCGCTATCCAGAGGACTAGCGGTGGAACCTCACCTCCTCCCCCTCAACTCACAGCATGGGAGGAGCAAGTCTTGGCTATACTGCATCCTGAAGGCCTGGGTGGAGTCGGAGGAGGACTGGACACTGGTAAGTCAACTCTCTACTACTATCACCCCCCCTACCTGCATGCCATCACATACCCTCACCCTCGCTCACATCACCCCCCAACATCCCACACACTCCACCATCACATCTCACGAATCCTAATGCCAAGCACTGCATGCTGTACCAATGCATGGACACCCCTCACAGCCCTGCATGGACACCCTTCACCAAAGTATGCACAGCATAGGATCTAACAATCCCACCAAACACCAACATACACAAGTAAAAGCTGGCAGGGCAACACCAACCATAGAGGGGAAGCCAGGGATGTACAATATGTTATACACATAAACCATAACACATCATTTACATCCCCACAGGTACCCCAGCCAATGTCACTGGAGAGGAGGTGCCAGCACTATCCAGTCCCCCAACTGAAGAGGCCCACAGGGATGACAGTAACTCTGGTATTTAGGATCTGGACTATCTAGCTGGCCCATCAGGGACCACTGGACAGCTGGTTACCCAAGCCCAGTCACACACCACCACAGAGCCTTCCCCATCTAGAAACACCATCACAGCACCCAACCAGCGTACCCACACCTCTGTCCCCAGGACATGTCAATCAGCAGTGTGTCCACCTGTACAGGGACCCCAGGCCACACCTCGCACACAAGACAATCAGGGACCTGGGGTCAGTGGCAGTGGGCACACGGTTCAAGGGACAGAGACACAGGCCAACAGGGAAACTAGGAGGAGTGCTGTGCGCCAGGGGGAGGACAGGCCCAGGGAACCGACTCTCCAGAAGGCACTCTCCGAGATCCTGGGAGCCTACCAACATTCCCAGGACACGATGGGCCAGATCCTGGACAACATGCAGGAGAACAGGCGGGACAGTACCAAGGGATCAGGGAGGACTTGCAGGCCATCAACAACACCCTGATCTCCATAGCAGAGGAGCTTGCAGATATGGCCAACATTATGAGGGAGGCAGTCTCACACCAGCGGGCCCCTGCCACTAGCCAGACATCTGAACAGCCTTCCACTTCCGCTGCAGCTAGTGGCCAGGATGCCCCACCACAGGACTTGCAGGCCACCAGCACCCCTCCCCCTGCAGAGGGTGAACCACCCCGCAAACTTTGTCTGTGATCCAGACAGAAGCCAGAGAAACATGCCAAGATCCCTGCCAGGAAATGAGACTCTCCTGATTGTCCCCCTTGTGTCCCTCTCGGTCACCCTGTCCACCTTGAACTGCCATTTCTCCCCTTCCTATGTACCCTTGTACAATACACCTGTGTTACAAGCAGACTGGAACAATACCCTGGACTTTCCTCCATCATCACCCCATCCCATTACACTTCCCCCTATATGTTAGCACGTCAATAAACACCATTTGAAAAAAATCTATTTGGAGTATGTCATGTATATCAAATATGTATTTTTTGAAACAGGTACAAACATTGCAAATGGACTGTACATAGAATGAGCATAGATTAATGACCTGTAGCTGGCTGTAGTGATCACACCAGGAGTATTGATCAAATCACCAACATCTGCTAAATGAATTGCCAGAGGGAACAGTAAGTGGGCATAGAAGTGGGAAATATCAGCATGCCATTGCCACACAGATTACAACCAAAGTCATTGAAATGTAAATTTACACTGTCTTACCTGTGTGTTATTGGAAGTATTGACAGGTCACATATGTTCTGTTGTCCTCTTCCTCATCCTCTGCCTCCTCATCCTGACTGTCTACAGGGTCTTCTGCTGCCACAGGTGCATCTCCAGTCTCCTCCTCCTGCAGAAAAGGTACATGGCGTCTGAGGGCCAGGTTGTGCAACATGCAGCATGCCACTACTATCTGGCAGACCTTCTTGGGTGAGTAGCACAGGGATCCACCGGTTAGATGGAGGCACCGGAACCTAGTCTTCAGGAGGCCAAAGATTCTTTCAATTATCCTTCTGGTTTGCCCATGTGCCTCATTATAACGGTCTTCTGCCGTTGTCCTGACATTCCTCACAGAGGTCAGCAGCCATGATAAGTTTGGGTAACCAGAGTCACCTTCAAATATTGAGGGACAACATTTAGCCACACACTATCCTATATGGCCAACAGCATAAGCATACACCAACATCTAATGGGTGGGAACCAGGGCTCACCTATTAGCCACACCCTGTGCCTCTGTAGTTGGCCCATCATATTTGGGATGCTGCTATTCCTTAGGAGAAAGGCATCATGCACTGACCCATGATACTTAGCATTGACATGGGAGATGTACTGGTCCGCCAAGCACACCATCGGAACATTAATGGAGTGGAAACTCTTACGATTCCTGAACACCTGTTCACTCTGGCAGGGGGTGGGACAAATGCAATATGTGTTCCATCAATCGCCCCAATTATGTTGGGGATATGTCCCATTGCATAAAACTCGGCCTTCACTGTGGCCAAATCCTAAACCTGGGGGAAAGCAATGTAGCTGCACATGGGTTTTATCAGGGCAGACAAAACTCTTGTCAGCACTATTGAGAACATTGGCTGTGAGATTCCTTCTGCCAGACCCACTGTCACTTGGAAAGAACCAGTTGTGGGAAATGGAGTACAGATAGCACTTGCACAAGAGGGGGGATCCGAGTGGGCTGAGGGATAGCAGATATTAGGTCAGGCTCCAATTGAGCACACAGCTCTGTGATTGTGGCCCAGTCAAGTCTATAGGTGAGGATAATGTGCCGGTCCTTCAGTGTAGCCAAGTCCACCAGGGGTCTGTACACGGGGGTATGTCTTCATCTACTATTTATCAGCAGCGGTAGGAATCTATGGGACAAAAGAGTGAGGACCCTGTCCCAACCAATGGAGCCACAACAGTAGTTTGCATTCTGTAAACATGTAATGGGTCAGTGTGATTTGTCCAGTATGTGCACATTTCTCCTGTGACGCAGCATTATTCCATAGGGCTGTCCCCCTCTGAAATGTCATCCGCCTGTCCTGTGTGGAGGGACAGGTGGATGTGAGGCAATTCCCCTGACGTTGTGCGCCATGGAGGGAGGTGGTCGGAAACGCTGTGCAATTCCTCATTGGTTAAAATTGGGCCCTATGGGGTACAGTGGCCAATGGTGATCTACGCCGGCGGTGACGGTATGCACCGCCACAGACGTGACTGTCATTTTCTATCATATTCCTCACTTGCTACCTGACCTTCCATAGGAGAGGACCTACACTGCATGTGGTGCTGTGACCTGTGCCTTGAACCTACCATGGTCCGTGTGACTGGGGAAAGGGCCCCAACCTTCACTTCAGAGGAGTTGGAGAGACTGGTGGATGGGGTCCTACCCCAGTATGGACTCCTGTATGGGCCTCCTGACCAACAGGTGAGTACACTGTGGGCACGATGCATGTGGTATGCATGTATGGAGGTGTGTGTGATAGCTCCGTGTAAGGGGGAGGTATGTCCTCCTAGTTGGGTACACATTGAGTGCTGGGCTATGTGTGTTCCAATAGTGCTATAAACGGTTTGTGTGGTGGGCCATATGTGTAACTGGCTGGAGTGTTTGTCTTATGGTGTTCTCCTGTGTGTATTGCCTCTGCTGGTCAGCGTCCATCAAAATAAGGGTATATGGTGTGCCATTGCCAAGGACTTGTGGACCTTGGGGGTCTCTGGCAGGCAGAGCACCCACTGTGGCATACGGTGGGAGGACCTGAGACGCTGGGCACGGAAGACGGCGGAGGCCTAGCTGGGGATGGCCTCC
Organism: Pleurodeles waltl; assembly: GCF_031143425.1. Lineage (NCBI taxonomy): Eukaryota > Metazoa > Chordata > Amphibia > Caudata > Salamandridae > Pleurodeles > Pleurodeles waltl. The sequence goes on from NC_090446.1 coordinate 999,549,077, forward strand.
CAACGAGGAAGGGGTGCCCCTCAAACTCTTACCCCCGATGGCCGCATACTGACGGTGGCCTATCCAGAGCTGGATGGGTGCTTGAGGGCATCACAGCAGCCCCAAGGGGGTGAGTACAGTGGCTATCATTACAACTTATGGCTGGTAGGGTGGTATCTGGGTGGTGGTTGTGTGTCCTGGTGTGCCCCTAAGCCAGACCTGACACAGCAGAGTAGGTCCTCTGGTGGCTAGGGGTCTGAAGGGATGATTCTGCCTACCTAGCTTGTTAGCATCCACAACTGCCCAGGTCTGGGTGGGTCCCAGGTGTGCTGCAGTTAGGGGTGTGTGCCCCTCCTCATGCCTTGGTGGCTAGCAATATCAGTGGTGGTGCAATGCATAGTGTGTAGGCCTTTTCCCTGTGTGTGAGGGTTCTGTGTATTGCAACAGTGGTGTTGGTGCAGCCATTGAACCAGTGTATCATTTGTCTCTCCCCCCCTTTCTTGTTTCGTCATCCTGTCCTTATGTGCATTAGCATTATCTGGCAGAGGAGCAGAGGCACCGGCGACGGAGGGAGCTGCATCCCAAAAGACCCAGGAGGCAGAGTCCACTGACGATGAGGGCACCAGTTGGATGGAGGGTGAGGGGAGTACCACGGCGGTGACCACCCCAGCTACAGATACAGCCGCCACCCCCGTACCAGCACCACCCTCTCAGCAGCCCCTCAGCCAGTTGCCTGTGCCCGCTCACCCAGGAGGGTGGGCATCTCCTTCGCCCCAGGCACCTCAGGCCCTGCCCCAGTGAGCCCTGCTTCCCTGACTGAGTAGGCTATTGACCTCCTGAGATCCATCTGTGTAGAACAATCAGCCATTGTGAATGCCATCCAGAGGCGGGCAGCCCAGATGCAACAATCTAATACATTCCTGGAGGGCATGCACACTGGATTGGCGGCCCAGCAGAGATCGATCCAGACTCTGCACTCCTTTCTGATGGCAGCCATTGTCCCTGTTTATACCATCCATCCTCCAACTTCCACTTCCCAGTCCCATTCCCCTCAACCCCAACCCATCCCAAGCACACAGCCAGACGAGCATGCACACAGGACAACACCCAAGAGTGTCACAGGCAAACGCAAGCACCACACTTCATCCCACAGGCACTCACACAAGCATCATCCAGTTGCAGACACAACAACATCTACTATTTCCACTGTCTCCCCTCTCTTTCTCCTCCTCCACCTCCCACCTAGTTACATCCACACTCACACCTGCATGCACTACATCATCATCCACTACCTGCATCATCACCACACCAAGCAGAACACGCACCTCACTGACAGACACCTCCACAACATCCATGTACACGTCCCCTGTGTCCTCTCCCACTGTGTCTGTCCCCCCTCCTAAAGTACACAGACCCAAGCACTCAGACAACCAACAGCCATCCACCTCACTAAAGCATACAGCCCATGCACCTGCACCCAAATCCAGCAGACAGATACCTCCAATAACCACTCCCTCATCCTTCACTCCCATTACGTCTCTCTCTTCCCACCCCAATGTCCCTAAAAAGCTTTTCCTTTCCACCATTGACCTCTTCCCTACCCCTCCCCCCCAGTACTGCACTTATGGCTGGGGTATCAAGAACCCGGCCAAGCACCTCGGCCACACAGTCCACTGACCCAGTTCCATCCACACCTACTTGTGGTGGAAAGGATTCCAGGCCACATATACTGAAGGGGAAGGAGCCCGCACCAGCCAGACAAAGTGGGAAGGAGCCTGCACCAACAGGCAAGAAGGGGAAGGAGCCTGCACCTGCCGGAAAGAAGGGGAAGGAGCCTGCACTTGCTATCTGAAAGGGGAAGGAGCCTGCACCAGCAGGCAAGAAGATGAAGGAGCCTGCACCTGCCATCCAAAAAGGGGAAGGAGCCTGCACCAGCAGGTAAGAAGGGGAAGGAGCCTGCACCAGAAGGCAAGAAGGGGAAGGAGCCGGCACCAGTAAGCAAGAAGGGGAAGGAGCCTGTACCAGCAGCTGTCACAGAGCCCCCACCACCAACCGTGGTTGTGCAGACATCAGAGGGTGCAGGGGTTGTGCATGAGCCTCCCACCACCACTGCCACAGTGCAGCCATTGGAGGGTGCAGGGTCTGTGCAGGAGCCTACCACCACCACCACCGCAGTGCAGCCATCGGAGGGTGCAGGGGCTGTGCAGGAGCCTCCCACCACCTCCACCACAGTGCAGCCATTGGAGGGTGCAGGGGCTGAGCAAGAGCCTCCGACTACTACCACCACCACAATGCAGCCATCACCGCCGGCGGACGCACTGTGATCTTGCCTCCATGGGCTGCTGTGCGGCCTGTCCCCTCCAGAACCAGTGGAGAAGAAACCCACTCGAGAGACTGTGGCCTATCACTCCCCAGGACCAAGCACAGGGCATGATGCCCCCTCCAGAACCAGTGGGGAAGACACCCACTCGAGAGACTGTGGCCTTGCACTCCCCAGGACCAAGCACAGGACATGCTGCCCAATCCAGGACCAGTGGTCTTGTTTCCGCTTCCAGGCTGAGGTGCCCCCCCGAGGTGGCTGCCTATTTGCCAACTGATGCCCCTGCAGTGTTCTCTCCATATTCATATTGATGCAAGTGACAAGTGGGGCCTTGGACTTTGCCTTGTGGCCATGTGGATGTACATATCTGTAGCATTAGCAAAGTTATTATTTATACTGTGTTGATCTCATTACAATCACTTTAGTAAATTCCTGTTGTCCTTGCATTATTCAACCGATTTACGAGGATTAACTTGTTTTTTGGGCAGCTGGTTGTGTGTATTGTGTGTGTGTCTGGGGCGTGTATGGTGCATGTGTGTGTGTCACTCTTGTTTTCCTCCCCCCCTCCCTTATGTGCTAGGCGGCTGTACTCACCATCGTCGTCTTTGCCGGTGATGGTGTTCGTGGTGGAGCAGAATGTAGAATATCATCGGAAGCACTTGCAGTTCGTGTTCCATAGCGGTGTGGTTTTTCCCTGTGTCACCAATGGTGAGTCCTTTCACTTCTGTGCAGTGTTTCCACCAGGCTTTTGATGTCATTGGTACTGCCCTGGAAAGGGTGGCGGATTGTATAGTCATAATATGGTGGGCGGAACTTTGCCTTCCGCCTGGCTGTAGGCGGCTACCGCAGTGGTGGCTGTTGTTTCTGCCCTGGCAGCCGGTGTGGTGCATTGGCTGTTTTTCAGAGATCTTTCCACCTGTTGGCGGTATTACTGCCACTTCATCACCGACCGCCAGGGTCGTAGTGAGGGCCTAAGTCTTTACAGTGGTTCAACAAAAATTGATAAAGTACAAAGGGGAAAACAAGCTAGGTTAAAATGAGTTCTTTAAAAACATTAATAGATGCATTGAGTTTTTAAAGCCACGTGAAGGGTGGCAAACCTTTTTAGACATTTTGAAAAAGCGTGACAGAGTGCAACTTGGAGTGGGCAGAAAGCTGCAGTTGTAACACAAGAACAAGAGTTTGAACAGCTCTAAGTTGAGTTCCAGGACATGGTTTTGGTGGTTTCAATGATGGTATTAGGAGGGATGGTTCTTTAGAGTGTGTTACTCCCTTCATAAATGCATAATTAGGGGGCACGTCTTTACTTCTGTTAGTGGACTCAGGTGCAAGAATTGCTATGATAACCCAAGAGCTTTTTGTGAGCCCTTGGGGTGAAAGGGAGTTGCAGCCACTGGAAGAGGTACCAGTATCCCAATAAGGCTGTAAAATTGGCATTCTAGGTTTTTTTTAAAGACACTGTTAAATTTAAAGGTGGGAAGAGTCAAGGAAAAATATATTTTGGGTGAGGATCAGAAATATTGAAGACAGAATCTTGAAGGGTTACAATATTGTGACCACCATATCAAGGAACAAAATCTTGAAAGGTAAGTTTTTATATATTTTCTATCCCTAACTCCACACTCATCTGCCTTGCTGATATATATATCTCTTCGAGTTACGTGAGATGTGGAAATTATTTAATGATAAGAAGCCATGCAGCTTAAAGTGATCGATGGATGCTTGTCTGATTCATTCAGATGATGAATGCCGAGAGAATCTCTTAGTCTGGAGCAAGTGTTGATGGTTTCCAGAGCTGAGGAATGTGCTGAAAGGCATTCTGCCAACATGGAGGCCGGAGGTGCACACAGCAAGTCAGTCATGAGTGTGAAAAGTAATTTGAAACAAAAGACTAAATAACACAAAGTGATGTCTACACACAAAAATAAGTTATGTTTTAGATGTGAATGTGCGTCTCCACACAATGGAAAGTGTCCCGCCATACGCCAAATATGCAAAGGCTGTGGTACAGAGAACCATTTTGTGATGATGTGCAGAGCACAGGAAAACGTAAGAGTGTCATGGCATGAAGACAAAATGGGCTCCAGAACATTCAACGTGCACCCACAAGGCCAAGCAGTGACATCAGGTGGCGCAAATAGATACTAAATGAAGTTGATCATCATCTATGTCATGGTCAAACAGTCTTCCGCCTCAATAATAAGTGAAAGTGAAGAAAGTGATTGTGCCATGTCAATGCTTACCTCAGAAAAAAATGTGCATGTTAGACTGGTCACCTGTGAGGAGAAAGGTCAGTCAGAGAAAAGTCAACATGCCAAAGTTACAAAATCATGCAGACACAGTCCAAAGATTACATTAAAATAAATGGATGTTCAATACCTTTCCTTATAAATTGAAGAGAAGTACAATGGACTGCCTCCGTTACCATGGCTTACGTGGTCAAAGACCAAAGTGTAAAGCTGCATCTATACCCATAAAAAGTAAAGGTTCATTTGCAGCGACAGTGAAACATAAGAAAACAAAGTTATAAGCACTGATCCATGTGCTTCAAGGTACAGTGGTAAGTGCCTGCTTGCTCAGTTTCAACATCAACACAGCTGTTGACCTGGGACTGATTTCTGTGATTTACAACAAATGCTCATCATGAGAGGGTAAGTCAATTACCTTCAGTGTTTCATGGTTTAGGAAAGTTTAAAACTACAAAAGTAAAGCTGCATATTAATGAGGATGTCCGTCCTGTTGATCAAAGACATAGATGAGTTGCTTTTCATTTACAAGAAGCTGTTGACAAAGAACTTGAATCATTATTTAAGCATGACATAATTGAACGTTCCACTGGTCCAACGCCATGGGTTTTTCCCATAGTATTAGTGCCTAAAAAGTACTGTGAAGGAGATGTGCACATATGCATTAAGACGTGGCAGGCGAACACAACAATTGAACGAGAATGACATCCAGGACCGCACATTGCTGACATGAGAACACAAAGGAATGGTGCATAGTCTACCCTCAACTTAATTTAAATAAAGGTTATCATTAGTTAAAACTTGAAGAAAGCTGCAGATATGTTACAACCTTTTCTACACATGTTGGTCTGTTTAGATACAAGAGTGTTAGGGCCTAATTTAGATCTTGGTGGAGGGGAATACTCCGTCATAAACATGACTGATATCCTGGATCTCCTGTGGGGATTGTAATATGGTAGACAGGATATCCGTCATGTTTGTAACAGAGTATTTTATCCACCAATCTCTAAATCAGGCCCATAGTTTTGGTGAGTCATTAGCTGCAGAACTTTTCTAAGACACTGTTAGAAGTGGGGTCTCTAGTTGGCAGTCGGTTTGCACCCTGTCCAAGAAAGGACCCTCACTCTAGGCAGGATAAGGGAGATACCCACTCTGATAACCCCTGCTCACCCCCTTGGTAACTTGGCACAAGCAGTCAGGCTTATCTCAGAAGCAATGTGTAAACCATTTGCACATAACACACAGTAATAGGTGAAAACACTACAAAAGGACTCCACAACAGTTTTAGCAAAATAGCCAATATTTATCTGTGTAAAACAAGACCAAAACGATAAAAATCCAACATACAGTGTTAAAGATATGAATTTTGCAAGATTTACCCCAAAATACAGTTCCTTGAAGTCGATAGCTCCACCTGGGGCAATCACGGCGTCGTGATCAACGAAAGCAACAGTTCAGGCCGGCCGCGTCATTGCAGACCAGCTACGCTGTTGGGGAGACCCGCAAACAGTACCTTTGGAGGTGCAGGGTGTCATGATCCTCGTGATGAGCTCCAGAGAGCGGCGTTGCTGGTGTTGCAGTGTCGGTTCTGGAGTTGGTGCGGGGGTCATTGGGCCCTTGAAGTCACATGCATTGCAGATCGAACTCTGGGCTGATGAAGTCAGGAGCGCTAGCGTGGATGGAGTCGGGGCTGCGATGCGAAGCGGGACGATGCGATGTGCAGTGCCCACATGTCACGGTGCAGGCAGTGGCTTGGTGATGGCGTTCAGCGACGTCGTGAGACCAGGGCTGCGGTGTGAAGCGGGGCGGTGCGACGTGCAGTTTCACCAGGTCACGTGCAGGCAACATCATCATTGTTCCTGAAGCACTGTTGGGTATGCCCACGGGGGGACGGGACGATGCTTCGTGACCCTCGCGAGCAGTGTCCACAGGCCACGGTGCAGGCAGGGATGCCTGGTGATGACACTGGAGTTGATGGTGCTGCCATTGGCGGACCGGGGCTGCGGTGCGGGACGGGACGGTGCTTCGTGTGTCTCACAAGCGGTGTCCAGAGACCACGTGGAGGCAGCGGCGCGGTGTCAGCAGGAGCAGCGTCGTTGGGGATTCCCAGGCTGTGGAGTGAGCAGGCGATGCCCAAGTGCGGAGCCCACAGGTCGCAGTGCGATCAGTGGCTCGTTGAAGTCATCCGATGATGGTGCCGGTGAGACCAGGGTCGTGGAGCGTAGCGGGGCAGTGCAGTTCCATGCAGCGTCAGAATGTCATGGTGCAGGACAGCGGCGTCGTTGACGGCGTTGTTTTTTTTCCTTGAATAGCACAAAACACATGCCCTGATTTATACTTTTTTAGTGCTGCGTTTGCGTCAATTATATTTTGTACGTTTGCACCGCTTTTTCATATAAAGTAAAGAATAAATCAGGGATACACTTCCCAGTGCTGTAGGAAGGGGTAACGGAAGTCTTTGATATCCCTGAGACTTCCAACAGGAGGCAAGCTCTACTCCATGCCTTTGGAGAACTTTCTCAAGCATGACACACAGCAAAGTTCACCCCTTGCACTCTTTTCAGGCAGAAGCAGCAACTGCAGGCCAGTCCAGCAAAGCAACAAAGCAAAGGGACAGTACTCCTCCTCCACCTCTTCAGCTCTTCTCATGGGCAGAGGTTCCTCTTGATTCCAGAAAGATACTAAAATTCTGTGGTTTTGTGTCTTCTCCTTATACCCTGTTCTGCCTTTGAAGTTGGCAAACTTCAAAGCAAAGTCTCAAGTGTTTGCAAGATCCTTCCTTGCCCAGGCCAGGCCCCAGACACACACCAGGGGGTTGGAGACTGCATTGTGTGAGGGCTGGCACAGTCCTTTCAAGTGCAAGCGACCACTCCTCCCTCCACTCTAGCTCAGATGGCTCATCAAGCTATGCAGGCTACACCCCAGCTCCCTTTGTGTCACTGTCTAGAGGAGAGGTGTGAACAGCCCAACTGTCAAACTGACCCAGACGGGGAATCCACAAACAGGCAGAGTCACAGAATGGTTTAAGCAAGAAAATGCCAACTTTCTTAAAGTGGCATTTTCAAACTCACATCTAAAAACCAATTTCACCGGAAGATATATTTTTAAACTGTGAATTCAGAGACCCCAAACCCCATATTTCTATCTGCCCTCGAAAGGAATCTGTGCTTTGAAGTTATTTAAAGACAGCCCCCATGTTAACTTATGAGGGAGATAGGCCTTGGAGCAGTGAAACCTGAATTTGGCAGTATTTCACTGTTAGGACATGTAAAACACACCAGTACATATCCTACCTTGTACATACACTGCACCCTGCCCATGGGGCTACTTAGGTCCTACCTTTGGGGTGCCTTACATGTACCAAAAGGGAAGGTTTGGGCCCGGCAAGTGGGTACACTTGCCAGGTCGAATTGGCAGTTTAAAACTGCACACACAGACACTGCAGTGGCAGGTCTGAGACATGTTTAAAAGGCTACTAATGTGGGTGGCACATCCAGTGCTGCAGGTCCACTAGTAGCATTTGATTTACAGGCCTTAGGCACCTCTAGTGCATTTTACTAGGGGCTTACTAGTAAATCAAATATGCCAATCAGGAATAAACCAATCAGCAATACAATTTACACAAGGAGTATATGTCTTTAGCACTGATTATCAGTGATAAAGTGCCCAGAGTCCTAGAGCCAACAAAAACTGCAAAAAGGGCCAGGTGCAACAGACACCTTATGACGCATCATACAACCTGTTGTGAATGCATTCAGTTACAGTGATGACATATTAGTTTGTGGAGCTACACAGAAGGAGCACGATAGAACCCTCACACAAGTATGTAAATTACTCAGTGATGTAGGTTTAACCTTAAATGCAGACAAGTGTGAGTTCAACAAGACAAAACTTAAATTATTTGGCAATATCTTTTCTGATGGGGGTATGACGCCTGATCCTGCAAATGTACAAATTTCAAAAAATGCTGGACCTCCACAAGATGTTTCAATAGTACACTCTTTTCTCGGAATGGCCAGTTACTGCTTAAGATACATAAAAGACTTTGCCTCTGTTTGTGCTCCATTATGAGAGTTGACAAAGAATTTTTTTACTTTTCAATGGTCAAAATAATGTTAGAAAAGTTTAAAGAATCAAGCATGCCATTGAAAAGTGCTATGGAAATGGCGTCCTTCAATCAATCCAAAGCTTCATACAGAGATTGTGGCTGACACTAGCCCAGTTGAGTTAGGTGCTATACTTGTGTATAACCTCTATATAGGTGCTATAGGGGATGCCCAACGGGTATATTGTGGCCTATGCTAGTAGAAGTATGTCTCAAACAGCCAATGCTTACTTTCAACCTGCAGAAAGAAAGTTTGGCTGTAGTATGGGCTTGTGCATTTCCATGAATTCCTCTACGGAAGGCCATTTATGCTGGTGGCTGATCATCAACCTTTGCTGACAATCTTTGGCAATCCAAATGCCAAGATTCCTTCTTGAATTGAATGATGGGTACTATGATTGCAACAGTATGGTTATATAATCGTGCATCAACCAGGAAAGGTTCAGAATCCTAAAGACTAGTTTTTGAGAGTGCCTATACAAGGCCATAGTACTCCTTCCAAGACGGCCGAGGCCTACATCAATTTCATTGTCAACTACACCAGCAGCTGTGTCGTTAGCCCAGATTGTCACTGCCACAAGCCATGATAGTGACCGCATTAGTAGTGGAACAAACATATTCAACCTCTCAGTAATGATGGTGAGTATCAGAAGTACAAAAATGTCAAAGATCAATTGTCCATAAGTCTGGAAGGAGTTATATAGCGGGGATCGAGGATCCTGATTCCAGAGAGTCTACAACAAAAAGTGATTGAAGTGGCTCACAAAGGACATCTTTGTATTATTGCCACAAAGAGAGCTCTCCGAGACCAAGGGCCATATTTATACTTTTTGACGCAAAACTGCGCCGGCGCAGTTTTGCGTCACAAATAGTACCGCCGGCAAACGCCATTTTGGTGTGCCGTGCGGGTGTCAAATTTATACTTTGACGCACGGCGGCGCAAACCACAGATGGGAGTCATTATTTTTGACGCACACCGCAGCGTCAAGTCGTAAAGCAAAACGACGTTAACGTGGCGGAAATGACTGTGGGTCGATTTACGACCCCGCAAACCGGATATGCGCTGTTTTTTTACGCAATAGTGTAAAAAAAAAACACAAACACTGCCATTTCACCAGAGGAGAGCCAAAATGGATCCCAGATGCCACTACAGACCCCAGGAAGATGACAACAGACCAGGAACCAGCCAGGAGGACCCACACCAGAACCAGGACACTTATAAGAAGAAAATAAAGTTTCGCTTTAGTGCAGAGGAGCAGGAAATTCTGGTGAAAGAGGTGACGGAACACCAGCACCAACTGTTTGTCACCAAAAAGTTGCCAATCAGTAGGAGAGAGGCTATATGGCAACAAATTGTTGACAAGATTAACAGTGTGGCAGAAGTACGCAGAACAGTCATCGAGTGCAAGAAACGCTGGCATGACTGCAAGCGCAGGACTAAGGAAAAGATGGCCAGGAACAGGAAGGCAGCACTGCAGACTGGAGGTGGGAGTCCAGCACATCAGCAGGCCCTGGACCACATGGAGGAGATGGTCGCAGCCGTCATCCCTGAGGAGATCGTCACAGGGATTCAAGGACAGGACAGCGCAGACTACCAGGAGACAACGCACATGCAGGGTAAGTCGCATGGGGAATTAAAATGCAATAATGTAATCTACAACCGGGGGGGGATACCGACTACAAAATGCATGGAAGTCATCATATACATGGAGTGGCATGGGTAAAGGGGTATGGCATGGGGGCATGGCCTGCACAAACAGAAGCTGGAGCACACCATTACACTACACCAACAACAGTCCCATGGTGGCATGCTGCCACAAAGGGAAATCCACGCCAGGAGGGAAGGGCACAACGTCAATCTGACATCCCGGCACACATCAGCCACCATACCCTCCACAGTAACTAGGGCCCTATTAACAACCTCTAGCCATACCGACAACTGGAATGTAACTGCAACAACAGTTGCCACTACCACTTCTGCTCTGTGTGCAGCTCAAGTAGCTAATGGCAGTAACCTCCCCATGGATCATACACACCTAAATTAGGGGGTTGAGGATGACAACTTCAACAATCCCCTGAAACAAGACAAAGGCCCCAGTACTGTCATATGTCAATGCCCATAGTTGTTGCAAACATCAGCCAATGTAAACAACAATAGGAGCTACACACCACTAAGGACATACCCATGCTGCATATGTCAGGGTCCATCCTGTGCCTGGGTCACAATGTAACATCCCAAATGTCATACTGCTCAGACAACAGCATTAAGGGGGGACCACATGTAATCTGACACTGAAATACACCTGCACAGTCAGAGGAGGAAATAGGACACTGATACGACAATCAGGTCAATGCAATGTACCACACATTCCCCAACATCAGCAGTACACATTACCAATGCTGACATCCATATCGTGTCATAACATTGCTATGCATAGCATATGCCACATGTCAAATACATTTAAGTGGATGTGAAAGATCAGAGATTGGGGCAGGTCCAGATTGTTAGTTGTGCTGCCAGTGCCATCAGAGCACCCACAGCCATTGAAAGGTCTCACCATGAGAATGGATGTAGACGGAGGCTTGAGTAGGACAAGAAGGTGGCAATTCTCTATTTGGCCAAAACCAACACCTAGAAGAGATGATGCCGACAAGTCTAATAACTCAATAACATACATGTGACATGCAGGTGGGCCATAGGCCTGGGAGAATGCCCATCTGAAGGACTGGAGCAATGAACACGAAACAAGATCACAATGTGAATTCATCACGAGGCAGGCATGTCACATCACTCATGCCACAACACAGACACACTAATTGTACCCTGTTTCATTGCAGAGGAAGATGGATCTCCTGCGGATATGCCTGTCCCAGATTACCCTGATGACATGGATGACGAGCCGATAAACATTCCCCAGGAGTCTATCCAAAAGGTCCTTGAAACCCTCCAGACCCCACCTTCAGTCACAAGGAGGAGCACAGAACAAGCAGCCATCGCAGAGGATCCACCCACCACCCCAATTTTAAGACCTGCCAGCTCCAATACAGCTGAGGACTCATACGACACTGGTACCCGCTTTGAGAGAACTGTAGTTGGAGTACAGTGGGAGCTGGCCAAGGAGGTGTGGGTGGGGATGCAAACTATGGCAGCCAGCCTTGAGGAGGTGCGTTCGTGCATGATGTCATCTGCAGATCGGGCAGCAGCTATGCAAGCCCTAACATCTATCTTGCAGGAACAGCAAAAAACCCAGAAGGAAATCAGCACAGCTGCAATACAGTTGACCCAACACCTACAACAGCAATCCTGTCAACGCGTGCACGAATGCAACATTGAACCCCTCAGGGCCGACCTGGCTGCCTAACATCGTGATGTGGCTGCCATTCTCAAAAACCAGCAGATCCTCCTTGCTGCAGTACTGCCCTTAAGACCTTCACAGGTAGCAGCGACCGGGATGTCTGACTCCACGTCTTCTAACACTGAGGTGGGGTGTTGCCCCTTCACAACCACCACCACCAAGAACAGAGGAGGCAACACACACATCAGAAGAAGAAGACATGGAACAGATCACATTCACAACGAAAAGTACACGGAAGCACTAGTCCCTGCCACATGGTCAACTATTACCAAGGTCCTGCGTTTTGTAACATGCCAGTCTTGCAACAACTCTACTTAATGACTGTTCTGTTTACCACTGTATATCTTGTCAGCCTGCCCAGTGATTGTTTCTCTCCTACTCATTGGCAAATACAGTCACTCTGCACTGTCTGAAACATCAACCCCAGCATTTCAAAAGCATTTCCGTAACCCCTTGTGTACGATCACAATGTAAGATGTCACTATAATGGACTCACAATCATGGACAATGTACAGATAGCACTACAGCACTTTTCAATAAATAGCACTTACACAACAAATCTGTCTCTGTGTAAATGACATATCAACTGTGCAGTAGATAAATGAAATGTGCCTACTGTCAAATTACGTAGCTTGTCAATACAACTGTCCTGATATAATGTAGTCAGATAAATCTGCACAGTGCCCATGATTGCATCATACTCTGCCCATCCTGAGGGACAGATCTGATGAAGTGAGAAACCATACACCATCATGCTGTGTTGGACAGAATAATGCTTCCTCAAGGGATATCTAAGTCATCAAATAGTGGCCGCAAAATGTTGTCACCATGCAATACTAACACATATAACTGCACTAATCTAAGCAAACAGTACAAAAACGGCATACATGAAGGTGTCTGAGTTTACATCCAAATAGGTAATCATGCTGAACTGTGTCACAAATGATGTATGAGAGTCATGAAGACAAGAATACAAGAGTGCCTACGAGAACTCATCTTATAAGGGTGTCCTTGATCATCACACTGCAGTCAGACCTAAAACTGTTCCCCCAATGCCAAGTCTGGAAGCACTGTTTGTGACGTAGAAAACACACTTATCAACAGAAACACATTGTCATCCATATTAACTGTGATTGGTGGTTGCAACGAAGGGTGGACACTTTGCAAGGTAGCTCTGGCCTAGCTGCCAATCGTACAGCTCAGTTGGGATTTGTTTGTAGCATAGGACTCAAATGTAATCTACAAAATTCATGTACACTGATTCCAAACCCAGGATCAAGTACCATTTAACACATACTGTTAAGGGTTAACCAAATATTTATTAAATGCTAATCACAGAAGAGGAAACTGAGGGAAAAATCTTACCTACCCTAATCTACCCTGACTACTCATTACCCACAACTGTCCCTAGCTAACCTAAGCTACAGTTACTTATCACACGTAACAAAACGTTCTAAACATCCACCCCCCACCCCCACTTATGAGACGGGACACATGGTGGACAAACCATACTAACCTAAACACATACTATACTATCCTAAGCAAATATATATTTTTTTGTAATTTTGTTTTTTTTTGTATTAAACACACAAGAACCCCAACATAGAACCCACACACTTTATAAGTAAAAATAGAAGGAATGAGGACCCCCCCACCCACTAAGACTAACTAAACTAACAGCCTATACTAACCTAACACTAAGCCCCCCTAAGCCCACTAACTATAAAAACAAGTAAAGATGAGGGAGGGGAAGGAATCATGTCCATATAAAAAACAGTCTAGAGGTTAGCCCTGTGGAGGGTCCTCTTTATTGACTTCACACGCCGGTTAATGTGGGGCACATCCGGGCTCAGGTGGCTTAACTTGCGCAGCACACAGTCCATTTTCCGTTCCATGTTGTGGAAGGCTGCAGGGTCAACAGATGGAGCTGGGGCAGTCTGGGTACTGGTGGAGGAGGTCTGTGTGTGTGTGGAGCCAAGGCCAGTGGGCTGTCCTTCACCTGTACCAATGCTGGTGCCTGGAAGTCCAGCAGATGTAGGGATAACAGTCCCAGCTGTGGGTGGGGCCACCTGGCTTGAAGTGATGGTTGTGCTGGTGGTGGCTGTGGTGGGCAAAGTAGGGCCACCCTGTGGGAAGGCCCTCCATGCCCCGGAGGCCCGTTCATGGTGATATTGACGGGCCATCCTCCTGAACCCCGACTCCACCAGCAGGATGTGCTGGTATCTCATGGCCCGGCGCTGGAATTCACGGACCTGGTCTGGAGTCATGTTTGCAGCTGTGAAGACAAATGCAAATATTCTAAATTAGTAACTGCATTGTGTGAAATGGCACAAGAAGTTAATCAGACAATACATCTACTGTACTTGTAACAGCTCATATCACAATACAGATCATTGAATGTCCCTGAGGAAGTACATGGCAGGCCAGCCTACAAAGGTCACATCACACATAGCACATCCATAACCTACAAGATGGGTAACAACTGGCTTTGACCTGCCATCTGAGTGCTGCCAGTTATCAGCTAACAATCATGCTGCATATCCTCCGCCAAGACCTGGGCTACAAATGTCAGTGTACGGAATGCAAAACTAGAGCCACATGGTCTGCAAGTTGTAACTGGACTTGCCAGTATAGTACCAAGTGCCAAAGCTGAGTGTGTATACTAGGTTCCTACCAAACAGTCACTTATTCACATGTATGTGTAACATACTGGTAGCATCAGTACTAGGTACCCCATTCACAAACCCATGTCTGTGTTTGAGGGTGAGGGGGTGGATAAACAACTATCAATTTCCAACAACATGTACACCGAGGAGTGTATAGAAAACTCCACACGTGTTTGGCTCTACACACACACCACAGGTAAGGTCTATCAACAATGAGGAGTCAGCAAACCCTAGACCAATCATAGGGCCACACATGTCAGGAAACGCAGAACTTGGTACACAACATATACTTCCAGTAAGGCCTGACTTACATCAGACACAGAGTTGCAAGAACACCCATGATCATGATTAGCATGCATACCTAGGCCATTGCACTCAAGTTCCACATACTTGTAGCACTACATGTGGAACTACATGCTGCTAGGAGGTTCTACCTACAGTTTCATAAGTACCTTGGTAACTAGGGAAGCAGACGTCTATTGGAAAGCGATTTGCTGTACCAATCTTGGAGAATGTGGGTCTGACAGGCTGACTAAATCTGAGCTGACTTTCAGTGCGACTCTTGTTGATACAAGTGTCATCCACATGACTCACCCCAGTACTCACTGTGGGGCCTACAGGAATGGCCTACAATCCCTAGATAATACCATTGGATACGCATTGGCCAACTCAAAACATTTGAGAAACTGAAATCCCACTCATGGAACAAGACAAATGATTGCCCAACGCATCACACCTTGCTATGCGTTCAACACACAGGAGTCCATGACCACCAAAGCAACACATAACAGTCATATCAACACTTACTTGAGTGGTCGGGGTTCTCAAATGTCGCCACCTCTCCCACAGTGTAGGGTGCCGGTCCACCTGTAAGGCATGGAAGGAAGAAATGTGCTCAAAATCTGTGCACAGAGCAACAATTTCATAAACATATACAATGTGTAGGCTGAATAAGGAAATGGCAGCCATTCGGACATGATGATACTGCATCTGATATATCAAGGCCAACTTGTACATAGCATGGGTCTCCTGTGACAGTTACAATCATATCTGCACACATACATTGGCCCTAACTATCATGTGGTGGCAAACATGCCCCGTCATTGGTGACCAGAAATAAATATGGAGTGTAATCGTCTCATCATGTGCATCCAAGAGAGACATCCAAAGCCTGGTTACTTGAGGACTGCACTACCAGTCAAACATGCCTTGTGGCCATGAAACATTTATGACACGTAGGTACAATGTACAGAGGGAGGGGCAGGGACTTTTGTAAGCCCTCCTGTTGTTACATTTTATTCAATTGATGTGGCCCAGCTATGGTGATTTGCACCAACCATTGAGATGTGAACCCATGTGCATACCTTTGGACTGCCATGCATATTTGGAATGTGGCACAACTAACTCCAACAAACATTCTAAGATGTTAGCTGAGGGCACCTTACACCTTTTCACGATGTTTTCAAATCCAGATCTGACATGTATCTAAAAAGATGAAGGACCACAATAATCCCAAACATTCATAGTACTTCCGTGAACGCTTTCCTTCCACACTCACCAGACTCACATGAGACATATGTCTGAGCCACTTTGCTATAATCAATTGACGTGAAGCCAGCACTCATTTTCTGCATCATGTAGTGATTCTAAAGTCAGTCTAGCTATAGCGTCTACAAAGTTAGCCAATATGTTGGTACATCTTTACTTCTCTGGCAAAAGTGCCCTATATAGACATGATTGGCTCCTATTTTGTTTGGTTGTCTGACACAAAGGCTGCACCAATTTACTTCATGGAAAAGTATTCTGTACGTTTGCTGAGCACGTGCAACCTGACAGCTAACAATTGTGATCCTTACCATAGTGCATCAATTATCCCTGTATGTTTCCCCAGCATTACACACAGTCAGCAAGTTAGCTGGCAGACATAGTACAAATCATCTGATGTCACTACAGAGCATTTAATCGTGCACATTTACATGATTAGTACTCACCAACAGGGCCACCAATCACGATTCCCAGGTGGTCCAAGAGATCCTGCTCCCTGGTGATGCGGTCAGCCCACCGGTGCTTCAGCTGGTGGTCACTCCTCTGGCTGGCATACACACGCTGCAGGTGATGCAGCACCTTTCCCCACCGGATTCTGCACACCTCTGTGTGATACCCCTGTATCACTCTGCCCCCTGCCTCGATCATCAGTGGCAAGAAATGGCACACAAGCCAGATGAAGCCCCCCAACTTCTCTTCACCCATCCTGCCAAGACGTGGCCTACCAGACATATTAGAAATGTGAAAGGGAATAGGGGTAAAGAAATAGAAAGGGGAAAAGGGGGAAAGTAGAGGTACAAATACAGAAGAAAAGTAAACTTAACCACTAAAAGAGCCCAACTATCCCCAAACTACCACTACCCACACAGACTCCCACAAACAACAAAAACACTAGGTAAATGGACAAATGTACACAAAACACAGTAGGACAGTATACACCAACAATATTTATTTCACAAATTGACAACAGAGACAGCACACAGGACAAAAAAGCACAAAATCTTAGGACACCACTCCCTACACAGCCACACAGTCTAGAAGAATCATAGACTGCAAAGTGAAAGTGAAAGTACACCCACTGTACATAATCTGTAAACAGGATATCCTATTACATCACTTCCTGTATGAAATGTCCACCCTTTTTCGCGTTATGTGTCATTTTTTGACCACCAATACTGTATTTGTGTCATTTTTTTTTACGCACAGGAGTGAAAATTAGCCCGCATCCAAATAATAGTACATGGCTTGTACAAATATCTGGATGTGGCCAAATGTTCACTCCTGTGCGTCAAAAAAATTACGCAAATACAGTATTGGTGGGCAAAAAATTACGCATAGCGCTAGGAACGTCAACATTTCAGTGCATGAACTGGTTTTGGGCATTCTTTCTCTGTTTATGTTATGTTACTTGTGGGACACATCAGAGATAGGCTGATTGCACCCACTATGGCGTTGATGGTGTATGTTCACATGTGTGACATCATATTGCAGCGGTCCATGATCCACTACTCCCTTCACAGTATTTTTACAGTTGGCTGACGTAATAGATGGTCATAAGTGTGGCCTGCATATATGTGTTGCACAAATTGGGCATGTTTGGCATAAGGAGAGGATAGCAATGTGACGCACATATGTACAATACCTAAATGCCTTTGGCTCAAAGTGTGTGCTTTGGCAACTAATGTATTTGTTGACCAAGTGTGTGTGTATCACATGAAGCATTATTGCACATACGCTTGTATGAATGTGACGTCCATGTGTCCAATCCTTAGATGCAAGTCATTGTGGAACTGAGAGAGGGCATGTGTTAGTCATACATGTAGCAACATCCGTAATGTGGACTTCCAAGATTTAGGGTAACGTAGACACCACATGTGACAAACCATGCACCAGATAGATGGCAGACGCTTGTTCATGTCAATGGTCCACATTTTCAACATCCTATGTCCTAGAGTTTTGGTAACAGCTTCCTAGGCACTAGTTGGTGAATCCCACAGTGAGTCATACGCATGCATTGAGGAAGTGGGTACCATGTTGTTTGCCCAGACAGACAAGGGTGAATCACAAATGTATGATGACACCACAGTTGAGGTCATAGAAGTGAGCCACAACTCTCAAGTGGCTGGGGTGGACCAGCATACGAGGCAGCACGTGTCCACATATTTCCAGTGATCAATTGCACATAGGTGTCTTGTTCATGTGTGTGGTCCAATGATGATCCTGTATATTGTTTGGGGTGTAATTTGTCACAGTTCGGTCCAGGACTCATCATGAGTCAGTGGCAGCTATTCCTGTATCTACTGAGTATCCTTGGTTGATCAATGTGAGTAAAGTGGATGAGGCCATGAGAACCTACATGGGGATGGTCCCACCCTGTCACTAAAGACGTGTAATGAGACAGTCAACAGGGCAACCTTGGTGTGCTGAGTGAGATAATGTCTCAGGTGTCATGTTCCGGCAGATGTCATTACAACATTTGTACACAGGTTAGCCTCTGCAATTCCCACTGCATCTGGGAACATCATAGCCTCTGTGCTGATTATTCTCGCAGCTATTAACCACACACGGCCCATCAATATGTTGTGAGCACTGTGATTCTGTGTGTGAACTGTCAGGGTCCTGACATGTGTGGATTTTTCATGGACATTATCAGAGGTTGCTGGTTCTGCTGAAGGCCCCGTACCCAATCCCTGCATACGGCCCTGGGACACTGTCACATTTTGTCATTCATGCATAAATGAGACCCAGACAAGGGATGGGCCATGATTTTTGCTTTTCACAGAGGATTTAACTCAACTGGTACAGTTAAAAGGCAGATGATGCTATACAATGTATTTGGGTATGCATTAAAGAAGCCCATGCCCAATACTCCCTGATGAATGAGAGGTTTGCTAACGCAAGTGTGGTACATATGTAGACACAGGGATACTTTAGTGTGACGCACAGACAGATGCCAGTCAGGCTGACAGAATGCAGGGTGATTCAGGATCCAGCAGTTTGACAAGTTACATAATCAGTGGTCTGACTCAGACTGTTTGGAGGATGAACTAGACAGTTGACATGTCAAACTGTGTATGTCCTGTGTTTTTGAAGGTGACAAATGAACCCAATGGCTGTGTTACACGGCTTATGTAGTATAAATGCTTAACAGTGTATTTGACATAATGGCAACTCCTATGCTGTTCCAGGCATCAGCAAGGGCAGTGCTTGTTGAAATGGGTGGTGTGCTTGGAGGTGATCACAGGTATGGGCTGCATCTGCTTCTCACAAGTCCTGTAGGTGAGATTTGTATTCTAAGGGCCAACATACTTTTTCACACGGGAAGCAATCTGCAGGTGCAAACAGAGCTTAGAAACTAGAAGACAGTGTATAAATTGACCTGACGTCCATGCAGTCAGATGTTCTATGACAGTAGCACACTGGATTGCTATTGTTAGTCTGTGTGTGTAGAGGAGGGAATATCAGGGTACACATCTTAGTTTTCCAGGGACCTCTTCAGACAGGTAGGTTGTGATCAGGTGCATGGGTGTGTCAGGAGTTAGGAATTGGGCTGACATGTACATGGAATGTTATGTGTGCAATGCTGCTCATATGAGTGCCACTTGTGCTGTCTATGTTCTGCCTCTATGGAACTCTAGTCACAGATAGTCCTTGCAAATATTGGATGCAGTTGGACTTACTGCTGTCAAGTGTCTGGTCAGACATTCCTGTTACTGATGCAAAAGCACATCGACTGCCTCATGTATGAGGCTTGTTTTCCCCTTATTGAGTGATGGTGTCTTAGTTGTGTGCCATATGCTGCGTTGGACCTTGATTTCAACATGTATGTGTGAAATAGGTGTGGTCCTCTGCTATTGGCCTTCAAAGGAGAAATGTACATGATATATGTCATTTACAGTGTGTGTGTATGTGACCATTGTATGTTACGCATCACATTAGCTCTGGGATTTTCAGTGTCCTAATCAGTATATCAGCAATGCTCCATGAGGCAACACTCTTATTCTGATAAGTAGAGATGAAGGTGTGCAAAAATGATTAGCCAGACCATGAAATGGTGATTATTATAGGTGTTTATTTAAATTAGTTCATTAAAGTGGTGATGGTGATTATATTTAAAAGAAATTGTTGACGATATGTTGCCGCCTGCGTATACCAGCGGCCGTGTTCTGTAGTTCCCCCTCATGTTGCAGGCCACCATCCTCCTCTTCAGGCATGTGTGGCTCTGGTTCCAGGAGGGGAATTTTCCTTTTGATGCAAATGTTGTGCAATATTGCACATGTTAGGATGATCTTACAGACCATCTCCGGGGAATATAGGAGGCTACCACCAGTGATGTCGAGGCACCGGAACCTTGACTTGAGGATGCCGAAGGTCCTCTCGACTATGCTGCGTGTCCTCCTATGTGCGTCATTGTAGGCATGCTCTGCTGCAGTACTCGGGTTGCCAATAGGTGTCATTATCCATGGCTGGATGCCATACCCCTGATCAGCTGCAAAAGAAAATGAATGGGATCATGTTGATGTAGCTGGCCCTATTGAAATGACCTTTCATGGCAATAGTTGTCTTGTGTTGTCTGTGACTCTTTTGTGTTATAATGTTGCATCCTATGCTTGTAGGATGTACCATCTGCATTGTGTTGTTTCCTTGGCTGAACGAGTGTTTGTCTGCTGACCGTTTGTCAGCAGTATGTGTTGGGATTTGCAGTACAGTGTGCCCTCCCTAGCATTGTGACTTGTGATACAGGTGTCCCTGTGTCTTCACTGGGGGTGAGATGATAGTTCCATACACAGGTTAAAATTGACAGTGTTGTTAACACATTCATATAAATGTACCCTGGACATCCCATACCTTTAGAGTTATGCAATGGATTAATGTAAACATCATTGGGACACTTACATTTTGCAAGGTGACATTTAGGCAACCCACTCCACACGTTGTGATCATTGACCTCTTAACAATAGACTGTACACTCATTTCAGATGTGTGACAGGTTCACTGCAGACCTAAGAAACATAGCTAGTGATGTCACGACCTCAGTGTGTTCCTATTCACATGTTGCTGTTTTGGTGTATGTGTTGTGTGTCCTAGAGGGTTGCTGTGCAGTGTATATATAAGTAGGTTTTTGTACTTACCAACAAGTAGTCCATTTCCATACCGTCCATCCTGGAAGTGTTCATTGATGGTGCAGTGACGGAAGATGAATGAGTCATGGACACTCCCAGGATATTTTGCCACGATGTTGGTGATCAATCCCTGGTGATAGACAATGGCCTGCACATTGATGGAATGTGTGTGCTTCCTGTTGCGGTTTAGGTGTTCAGTTGCAGCAGGTGGCACAAGGCGTACATGTGTGCAGTCGATTGCACCAAGGACATGTGGGAAGCCACTAATGAGGTAGAACCCCTGTTGTGTTTCCTGCTGCTTCTGCAGTGTGTTAGGGAAGCAGATGTGGCGGGGTGTAAGTCCAATGATGGCATCCAGTACTTTGGGCAAAAAGGCAGAGAATGATGGTTGTGATATTCCGGCAACTAGGGCACCAGCTGATTGAAAAGAGCCACTTGCCAGCATGTGAAGTACGGCAAGCAGCTGGGTTTCTGTTGAGATGGTGCGGGGTGTCAGCAAAGTGGGTGCCAACTGTGGTTCAATGTTTCGCAGCAGCTGCTGAATGGCCTGCCAGTTCAACCTGTACCTCTGGATGATGTTGTGTTCCCTGAGGCCATGAAGGGTTGTTCTGGGGCGGAATATTCTCTCCTGCCTTCTGCGCTGCCTTTGTGATCCCTGCTGGTGTTGTTGTAGCTGCTGTTGTTGCTGCTGGGCTCTGCGTCTGCGTGCACGCTGGATAAGAATCACCTCCATGTCTCCCTTTTGCTGCTCTGCTGTTGCTTCTGTGTGTTCTGATTAAATACAGGTGTGTTTGCCCCATTTTAACGCCTGCCCTGACCCAGGCGTTAATTTTTTACGCAAATCGGGCTGTGCGTCATTTTCTGGCTCCGCCTCCCGGCCGTGCGTCATTTTTGGCCGAAAGCATAAATACGACGCACGGCCGTTTAAGTCATTTTTTGGGCGGGAACGCCTACCTTGCATATCATTAACGCAAGGCGGGTTGCCGCATCCAAACAATGACGCACACGGCGGAATTTTGTCATCCACGGGCTCAGGCGTCGAAGTTTAAATACGGGGCAACGTTTGCGCTGAATGTGCTTCAAAAAATTTTATGCACATTCGGCGCAGTTGAAGTATAAATATGCCCCCAAGTGTGGTTTCCATACTTAAATGAAAGAGTTGAAAAGGAACTCAAGGCCTGTCATGTGTGAAATTGACTGTTAAATAAAGTTACTCAGCATACTCTGAACATGTCAGAACCCCCCTAAATATGCCTAGGAGTCAACAGCTATTGATTTCAGGGGTCCACTTGATAGTAGACATCATTTAATGATGATTGCAGATGAATATTCACATTTTCCTTTGTTTGAAGATATTTTCTCCACAATACATGAATAATAGAAAAACTTGATGGCATCTTTGCAACATGGGGGATACCAGCCATTCTAAAGTTTGACAATGGTCCATCATTCAACAGTAAAGAATTCAAAGAATTTCTGGAGCATCTGAACATAAAGCATCAAAAGATCACACCCTTATGGCCATATGTCAGTGTACTTAATCAGTGTTTTATGTGTATGCTAAATAGAGCAGTACAGTGTGCAACTCTGGAGAAGCTCAGTTTGAAAGCAATATTGAATTCTACTTTATGAGCTTATCCTTCGACACCCCACTCAACCACAGTTGAAAGTCCTGTGATTTTGATGTTTGGGAAACCAACGGCAACCAAGTTACCTCAATAGACCACTGAAAGAGATAAAAGTGAAGACATGATTTGTACAAGGGACTTGGTACATAAACATTAATCATTCAGGAAAGGAGATTTGGTGATCGCTCAACAGTTACGGAAAAAAAAAATCTGATGCTGCTTAAGATACTGAGGCCCATATTTATACTTTTTTCAGCGCCGCATTTGTGTCGTTTTCGGTGCTAAAAAAGTATAAATATGGGCCTGAACCTTTCTAAGTAGTGTCTACAAAGGGCACATGGTGACTGCCCAGCACCCTGGGAAGTCTATGACCAGAGAATCTTCTCACTTCAGGCCTGTATTTCATTGGTCTTCGACTCGAGTTGGTGACAGAAAGACTGATTCTGAAAACTCAGTAACTCTTGCTATTTCTTCACCATCTTTAGCAATTTCCGACATTGAAGATGACAGTTCACAGCGTCCAGTAACCAGATTGGGTCTACTGACCAAAGTCCTGAGAAGATTAATTGAAGAGATATAGTTGTACATGATTCTATATATAGATATTTGTGTATGTCCAATGATTTGCTATTTTTTTTTCATTTTTCATTTAACAGAGGGAAAGATGTAGGCCCTCATTGCAACCCTAGCGGTAGGTGTTAGAGTGGTGGTAATACCACCAACAGGCTAGCGGTAACTACCGCCAAATTATGACCATGGTGGAAAGATCTCCGATAGACAGCCAATGTACCACACCGACCGCAAGGGCGGAAACAACAGCCACCACGGGGGTAACCGCCAACAGCCAGGTGGAAGTCAATGTTCCGCCCACCATGTTAAGACCCTGAAAACAGCCACCTTTTCCGTGGCGGTACCAATGACATCAAAAGCCTGGCAGAAACAGACTGCAGAAGGGAAAGGACTCACCGTTGGAGACACAGGGAACAACCACGCCACCATGGAGCCCGAACTGCATGTCTTCCCCATGATCTTCTACGTGCTGTTCCACCACGAACACCAATGCCGGTGAAGACGATGACAGTGAGTACAGACGCCTAGCACACAAGGGAGGGAGGGAAGAAAAAGAGAGTGAGACACACACGCACAATACACACACTCCCAACACCATACACACAATCAGCTGCATTACTAAAACATTTTTACACGGTAACTCGGATGAATAATGCAAGGGCAAAACGATTTTGAAAAAGTGAATGTAATGAGACCAACACATCAAGAAAAATAAGTTAGGCAAGAAAATAGATATATACATATGTACAGAAAAAGGGACACAGCCCAGTCCACAATGTTCGTAGGCACCATGGCCACAGGCCAAAGTT
Source organism: Pleurodeles waltl (assembly GCF_031143425.1). Taxonomy (NCBI): domain Eukaryota; kingdom Metazoa; phylum Chordata; class Amphibia; order Caudata; family Salamandridae; genus Pleurodeles; species Pleurodeles waltl. Next base: position 999,573,424 of record NC_090446.1, read on the forward strand.
CAAGGCCACACATGTCACCTTCATTAACACAGAGAGAACACTGCAGGGGCATCAGTTGGTAACTAGGCAGGCACCTCAGCGGGACAGGGGATGGGGGGCACCTCAGCCGGGAGATAGAACAAGACCACTGGTTCTGGAGGGGGCAACATGCCCTGTGCTTGGTACTGGGAAGTGCAAGGCCACAGTCCCTTGAATGGGTGACTTGCCCACTTGCTCTGAAGGGGGCAACATGCCCTGTGCTTGGTCCTGGGGAGTTCAAGGCCACAGTATCTCAAGTGAGTGACTTGCCCACTGGCTTTGGAGGGGGAAACATGCCCTGTGCTTGGTCCTGGGGAGTGCAAGGCCACAGTCTCTCGAGTGGGTGACTTGCCCACTGGTTCTGGAGGGGGGCATGTGCCCTGTGCTCTTGATCCTGGGGTGTCTTGACTAGGTGGGTGTCTTACCCACTGGTTCTGGATGGGGCTCTGTGCTCTTGATCCTGGGGAGTCTTGACTATGTGGGTGTCTTACCCACTGTTTCTGGAGGGGGCCTCATGCCATGTGCTCTTGAACCTCGGAAGTCTTAACTATGTGGGTGTCTTGCCCACTGGTTCTGGAGGGGACCTCTTACCCTGCGCTCTTGATCCTGGGGAGTCTTGACTATGTAGGTGTCTTGCCCACGGGTTCTGGAGGGGGCCTCGTGACCTGTGTTCTTGTCCTGGGGAGTCTTGACTATGTGGGTGTCTTGCCCACTGGTTCTGGAGGGGGCCTCGTGCCCTGCTCTCTTGATACTTGGGAGTCTTGACTATGTAGGTGTATTGCCCACTGGTTCTGGAGGGGGCCTCGTGCCCTGTGCTCTTGATCCTGGGGAGTCTTGACTATGTGGGTGTCTTACCTACTGGTTCTGGAGGGGACAACGTGCCCATGCTTGGTCCTGGGGAGTGCAAGGCCACAGTCTCTCGAGTGGGTGACTTGCCCACTTGCTCACGAGGGGGCAACATGCCCTGTGCTTGGTCCTGGGGAGTGTGAGGTCACAGTCTCTCAGGTGGGTCTCATACCCACTGGATTTGCAGGGGGCAGGCCGCACATCAGCCCATGGAGGCAGGATTACATACCGTCCGCCGGCGGTGATGGCTGCTCAGTGGAGGTGGTGGTGCAGCTGGTGGGGGGGAGGATCCTGCCCATCCCCTGCAACCTCGGACGGCTGCTCTCTAGAGATGGAGGTGCTGCTGGGGGGGGAGGCACCTGCCCATCCCCTGCAACCTCGGAGGGCTGCTCACTGGAGGTGGTGGTGGGGAGGGAGGCTCCTGCCCATCCCCTGCAACCTCGGACGGCTGCACAACTATGGTTGGTGGTGGGGGCTCCATCACAGTTCTGCCCCAGGCTCCTTGCTCTTCCTGCCCGCTGGTGCAGGCTCCTTAGTCTTCCTGGCAGCTGGGGCAGGCTCCTTTTCCTGCTTAGCAGCTGCTGCAGGCTCCTTTGCCTTCCTAGCAGCTGGGGCAGGCTCCTTTCCCTTTTTAGCAGCTGCTGCAGGCTCCTTTGTCTTCCTGGCAGCTGGGGTAGGCTCCTTGCTCTTACTGGCAGCTGGGGCAGGCTCCTTGGTCTTTTGGGCAGCTGTGGCAGGCTCCTTTGTCTTTCTGGCAGGTAGGGCAGGCTCCTTTCCCTTGAAGCTGCCTGGTGCAGGCTCCTTAACCTTCAGGGCATGTGGCCTGGATCCTTTTCCACCACGAGTGGGTGTGGTTGCAACTGGGCCCGTGGACTGGGTGGCTGTGGTGCTTGACTGGGTTCTTCCTACCTTGGCCATACGTGCAGGATGGGGTGAGGGGTAGGGAAGAGGTCAGTGGTGGATAGGAACAGTTTTTTAGGGACATTGGGGTGGGAAGAGGGAGAAGGAATGGGAGTGAGGAAGAGGGAGTGGTTGTTGGAGGTGTTTGTCTGCTGATTTTGGGTGCATGTGCATGGGCTGGATGCTGTTGTGAGGTGTTTGGCTTTTGGGTGTCTGAGTGCTTGGGTTTGTGTACCTTGGGGGGGGGGGGGACCGACACAGTGGGAGAGGACACAGGGGACGTGTGCATAACTGTTGTGGAGGTGTCTGCCAGTGAGGTGTGTGTTCTGCTTTGTGTGGTGATGATGCTGGTAGTGGATGATGATGTAGTGCATGCAGGTGTGAGTGTAGACCGAACTGGGAGGGAAGTGGAGGAGGAGGAGGAGGGGGGGACAGTGGAAATAGTGGATTTTGTGTATCCTCATCTGGATGGTGTTTGTGTGAGTGCCTGTGGGATGAAGTGTTGTGTTTGTGTTTGTCTGTACCACTTGTGTGTTGTCTTGGGTGCATGCTCGTCTGCCTGTGTGCTTGGGATGCGTTGGTGTTGAGGAGAATGGGACTGGGAAGAGGAAGTTGGAGGGTGGAAACAGGGGCAATGGCTGCCATCAGAGAGGAGGCCAGAGCCTGGATCGATCTCTGTTGGGACACCAATCCAGTGTGGATGGCCTCCAGGAATGCATTAATATGTTGCATCTGGGCTGCCAGCCCCTGGGTGGCATTCACAATGGTCGACTGCCCTACAGAGGTGGATCTCAGGAGGTCAATAGCCTCCTCACTCAGGGCAGCAGGGTTCACTGGGGGAGGGACTGAGGTGCCTGGGGCAAGGAGATGCCCACCCTCCTGGGTGAGCGGGCACGGGCAACTCGATGAGGGGCTGCTGGGAGGGCGGTGCTGGTACGGGGGTGGCGGGTGTACCTGTACCTGGGGTGGTCACAGAGGTGTCCGCCACCACCAGGGAGCTTCCATCAGATGAGGTATCTGTGTCAGAACTGTCCCCTCCAGTCTCCGCTGTGGTGCTCCCCTCACCCTCCGTCCCACTGGTGCCCTCAGCGTTGGTGGATTCTGCCTCCTGGGTCCTGTGGGATGCCGCTCCCTCCATCGCCGGTGCCTCTGCTCCTCAGCCAGATGATGCTAATACAAATAAGGACCGGGTGACAAAACAGTAAGGGGGGGAGAGACAAAGGATACACTTGGTCAGTGGCTTCACCAACACCACCATTGCCATACACAGCACGCTGTCACACACAGGCACTACCAGAGAAACAGTTAGCAGCCAAGGCATGGGGAGTGGCACACACCGCCAAATGCAGCACACCTGGGACCCACGCATCCCTGACCAGTAATGGATGCCTATGAGGTATGTTGCAAGATTTTCCCTTCTGAACCCTAGCCACCAGGGTACCTATGCTGCAATGTCAGGCCTAGCCTAGGAGCACCCTCTGACACACATCCCCCACCCGGGTACCACCCTACCACACGTAAGTTGTAATGATGGGCACTGTATTCACTCCCTTGTGGCTGCTGTGATGCCCTTAAGCAACCATCCAGATCAGGATAGGCCACCACCAGTATGCTGGCCATCGGGGGAGGTCAGGGTTTGATGGGCATCCCCTCCTCGTTGGGAGCCCATCCCCAGCTGGGCCTCCACCGTCTTCCATGCCCAGCGTCTCATGTCCTCCCACCGCATGCGTCAGTGGGTGCTCTGTCTGCCGTAGACCCCCAGGGTCCGCACGTCCTTGGTGATGGCATGCCATATACCCTTCTTTTGATGGGCGCTGACCTGCAGAGGCAATACACACAGGAAAATGGAATTAGTCAAACAGTCCTGACTGTTACACTTATGGCCCACCATACCCCTTAATATCACCATTTACACACACATGGCCCAGCACACAACCAATACGCAGCCCAGAGGACATCCACCCTTATGTGTGTATGTGTGAAGGCCTTATACGAGGCCTTCACACACACCACTCCATGCATTCATGCCACATGCATCGTGCCCACAGTGTACTCACCTGTTGGTTTGGAGGCCCATAGAGCAGTCCGTACTGGGGTAGGACACCATCAGTCTCTCCAACTCTGCCGAAGTGAAGGCTGGGGCTCTTTCCCCAGTCACATGGGCCATGGTAGGTTCCAGACACAGGTCACAGCAGCACATGCAGTGTAGGTCCGCTCCTGTTGAAGATTAGGTGGCAAGTGAGGGATGAGATAGAGAATGGCAGTCACGTCTGCGGCGGTGCATACCGTCACCGCCGGCGTAGATCACCATTGGCCACTGTAACTCATAGGGCCCAACGTTAACCAATGAGGAGTTGCACGGCGGTTCCCAACTGCCTCCCGCAATGGTGCGGAATTACCTCACTGCCCTCCGACCCTCCACACAATACAGGCGGACATCATTTCAGGCGTGGGGGGCAGGCCCTGGAAAGTTGCTTCGTCACTGGTGAAATTAGGACATACTGGACAAATCACACTTACCCATTACAAGTTAACAACATGCAAAGTTCTGTTGTATCTCCATTGTTCAGTTTGTGACTGGCTCCTCACTCTTTTGCCCCATAGATTGCTACCGCTGCGGATGAATAGGAGATGGAGACATACCCCTTGTACAGACCCCTGGTGGACTTGGCAACAATGGAGGAAAGGAACATTTTCCTCACCTGTAGACTTGACAGGGCCACAGTAAGAGAGCTGTGTGCCCGATTGGAGCCTGACCTGATATCTGCTATCCGTCCCCCCACTGGGATCCCCCCTTTTGTGTAAATTCTATCATTGCGCCATTTCCTGGCTACTGGTTCTTTCCAAGTGACAGTGGAATTGACGGCAGGAATGTCATAGCCAATGTTCTCAATAGTGCTGACAAGAGTGTTATCTGCCCTGATTAAACACATGTGCAGCTACATTGTATTTCCCTAGGTTGAAGATTTGGCCACAGTGAAGCCCGAGTTCTATGCAATGGGACATATCCCCAACATAATTGGGGCGATTGATGGAACACATATTGCATTTGTCCCCCCACGTCAGAATGAACAGGTGTTCAGAAATCATAAGTACAGATGGTGTGCTTGGCAGACCAGTACATCTCCCCCATCAATGCTAAGTATCCTGGGTTGGTGCATGATGCCTTTGTCCTGAGAAATAGCAGCATCTCAAATGTGATGGCCCAACTACAGAGGCACAGGGTCTGGCTAATAGGTGAGCCCTGGTTCCCACCCATTATATGTTGGTGTATGGGTATGGTGCGGGCCACATGGGATAGTGTGTGGCTAAATGTTGTCCCTCAAAATTTGCAGGTGATTCTGGTTACCCCACCCTATCATGGCTGCTGACCCCTGTGAGGAATGCCAGGAGAAGGGCAGAGGACCGTTATAATGAGGCACATGGGTGAACCAGAAGGATAATAGAAAGGACCTTCGGCCTCCTGAAGGCCAGGTTCCGGTGCCTCCATCTAACAGGTGGATCCCTGTGCTACTCACCCAAGAAGGTCTGCCAGATAGTAGTGGCATGCTGCATGTTGCACAACCTTGCCCTGAGATGCCATGTGCCTTTTCTTCAGGAGGAGGAGGCTGGAGATGCCGGTGTGGCAGCAGTGGACCCTGTGGACAGTGAGGATGAGGACAACAGAACTTAAGTGACCAGACAATACTTCCAATGACACACAGGTATGACAGTGTTACTTCACATTTCAATGACATTTGTTTGAATTTTCGTGGCTATGCCCACTTACAGTACCCTCTGACAATTCATTTTGCAGATGTTGGTGACCTCACATATGCTCCTGTTGTGATCACTGCAGCCAACTACAGGTCATTAATCTATGCTCATTTTCTGTACAGTTGAATTACAATGTTTGTACCTGTTTAAATGAATACATACTTGAAACATTTGACATACTTCAAAATTCTTTCTTTTCCAAGGGTGTTTATTGAAGTGCTAAAATATTGAGGGGCAAGTGCATGGGATGGGGTGATGATGGAGGAAAGTCCAGGGTATTGTTCCATTCTGTTTTTAGCATAGGTGCATTGTCCAAGGAGACATAGGAAGGGGAGCAATGGTAGTTCAAGGTGAACAGGGTAACAGAGTGGGACACAAGGGAGACAATCAGGAGAGTCTCATTTCCTGGTGGGGGTCTTAGCAAGTGTCTCTGGTTTCTGTATGGATCGCAGGGAACGTTTGCGGTGTGGTTCTTCTTCTGCAGGGGGAAGGGTGCTGGTGGCCTTGAGTCGTGTGGCGGGGCCACCTGTGCACTAGCGGCAGCGGAGGTGGAAGGCTGTTCAGATGTCTGGCTAGTGCAGGGGCCGCTGTTGTGTAACTGCCTCCCTCATGATGTTGGCCATGTCTGCCAGTACCCCTGCTATGGAGATCAGGGTGTTGTTGATGGCCTGCAAGTTCTCCATGATCCCCTGGTACTGTCCCTCTTGCAGCCGCCTGTTCTCCTGCACATTATCCAGGAACTGGACCATCGTATCCTGGGAATGTTGATATGCTCCCAGGATCTCTGCAAGTGCCTCATGGAGAGTTGGTTTCCTGGGACTATACTCCCCCTGGCGCACAGTAGTCCTCCCAGTGTCCCTGGTGGCCTGTGCCTCTGTCCTCTGTACCGTGTGCCAACTGACCCCAGATCCCATATTGTCTTGGGTATGAGGTGTGGCCTGGGGTCCCTGTAGTGTTGGACACACTGCTGATTGACGTGTCCTGGGGACAGAAGTATGGGTACGCTGGATGGATGCTGTGGTAGTGTTACTTGATGGGGGAGGCTCTGTGGTGGTGTGTGACTGGTCCTGGGTAACGGTGTGTCCAGAGGTCCCTGATGGGCCAGGTTGGTCATTCAGATTCTGAAGACCAGAGTTTCTGTCATCACTGTGGGCCTCTTCAGTTGGGGGACTGGATATTGCTGGCACCTCCTCTCTGCTGACATTGGCTGGGGTACCTGTGGGGATGTAAATGATGTGCTATGGTTTCTGTGTCTGACATATTGTGCATCCATGGCTTCCCCTCTTTGGTTGTATTTGCCAGGGAAGCTTTCACTTGTGTATGTTGATGTATGGTTGGATTGTTAGTTCTCCATGGTGTGCATGCTTTAGTGATGAGTGTCCATGCAGGGCTGTGAGTGGTGTCCATGCATTGTTAGAGCATGCAGGGCTTGGCATTAGGATGAGTGAGACGTGATGGTCGGGTGTGTGGGATGGAGTGGAGTGATGAGAGTGAGGGTGGGGGTATGTGATGGCATGCAGGTAGGGGGGTAGTAGTAGTGGAGAGTTGACTTACCAGAGTCCAGTCCTCCTCCTACTCCGAACAGGCCCTCAGGATGCAGCATTGCCAAGACTTGCTCCTCCTATGCTGGTCCACCGCCAGTCCTCTGTACAGCGAGCTGGTGTCTTGCTGCTATGGAACGATCCTTACCCCGTAGGTCGTTCCAACTCTTCCTGATGTCATCCCTAGTTCTTGGGTGCTGTCCCACGATGTTGACCCTGTCCACAATTCTCCGCCATAGCTCCATCTTGCTAGCTATCGATATCTAGTACATCTGTGCTCTAAATAGCTGTGGCTCTACCCTGATGATTTCCTTCACCATGAACCTTAGCTCCTCCTCTGTGAATCGGGGGTGTCTTTGTGGTGCCATGGGTGTTGTGTGAGGTGTGTAGGTGAGGGTGTGTTGGGTAATGTGTTGGGGTGTGTGATGTGTGATGCGTGAGTGGTGTATAGGTGTGAGTAGTGTGTGGCTCTGGTTGTGTATGTGGTCTTGTTGTCTCTCTGGTGGCAATGGTTTGGAATGGTAAAGGGTTGTGGGTAATGTGGGTGGGTGTTTTATAGTGGTGTGGGTGTGGTGTGTGTGTGGGTGTCAGGTGTGTGTTATTTGAATTGTCCACTGTGGTGTTGTTTTGTTTGTGTGTGTCCATTTTGAGTGCAGCAGTATGGTCCGCCAATGGTTTACAGTCGAATATCCGCCATGGTGATTCGTGGGTCATAATGTGATGGGCGTAGTTCTGTTGGCGTAACAGTGTGGGTTTCGATACCGCCAGTTTATCACTGACCTTTGGGCTGGCGCACTCGTGTGTGTGGCTGAATAGTGACAGATTGGTGTGTGCGTGCCATAATATGGTTAGCGGATATCCGCCGCTGTGGCGGTAAGTTGGCAGCAGTCATCGTGGCGGTAAGTGTTATTTACCGCCAATGTCATAATGAGGGCCGTAGTGTCTTGTCTGATTTAGAACAGACCCTTTCTGACTCCCTAAGGACTCTGTATCAGTGTGACGTAATTGCTAAAATATAAGGTAATGAAAGTTTGGTTTAGAATGTTGAAGTTCACAGATACATGCAGAGGAATAAAGACGTGTGATTTACAGTTCAGTGTGTGGCCTCGTCATTCAGAGGGTACCAGGATGGGGAAGACACTACAGTATCCTCCTCCAATAAGGAATGTGACATATTAGGTGTATTTTGAGGTGTGGAATAGTTTACAAAGTTTTATTTGACTTCTGCTTAGCACTAAGTGGTGTTGAAACAAAAATCTCAATATTTCTGCATACTATTCAGCTTCGCTTCCGTGCCCTCTGCTTTTCAGAGAACCATGTTCCACTTGCTCAAAAATGTTAAATGTATGGCAGATTTCCAAGATAGTGTGGTTGTCTATGCACATGAATGAGTGGAACATGACCACATTTTAGATTGTTTTGACCATCATTCAGGACCATGTGAAAGAACAGAGAAATGTCAGTTTCTGAAACAAAGGGTAGAATTCTTGGTTAATGTGGTTTTGAGAAAATGCAAAGGAGACACAATCAGGTTTGGTCACCAAAGGGCAAAAGAGGTTAAAGTCCTTTTTGGGAGTATGTCAATGTCAGGCAAAGTTTATTCTGCATTATGCAACACATATGAAGTGTCTGAGCAACATGTTGAAGCAGAATGCTACATTTCTCTGGGACCAACACTGACAATCAGCATTTGAATGGGTTAGTATGCAAACAACATATGCAAAGGCTTTTAATCCATTTAATATTTGCTTGCCCTGCACTATTACTGTTGATGCAAGCAAGTTTGGACTTGGGCGGTACTCACTCAGATATGGTTAAAAAGAATCACCAGTGGGTGTTGCTTCTCATTTGTGCTGGAATTACACTATTCTGTAATTGAGAAGGAACTGCTGGCATGGTGTGGCTCGTGGAGACGTTTCAAAGTTATGTGTGTGGTAGAAAATCAGTCTAGTGGGTAGAACAAATTATTGCAGTGTTGAAGATGTAGTTGGATCAGTGTTATACTTCTACCAAAAAACTATTCTGTCACTAAGCTGTCCGCTTCTGAATTGTTGTGAAGAAGACAGCTGTCTTCTAAATTGTTTCTTGAATGGATGGCCAAATGGTTAGAGTGAAAGTGAAGCCAGAGATTGTCTCAGGAAGAGTTCATGAGATTCAGGCCAAGCAGAAGCAACCCTATGATGTGAAGAAGTGAACCAGGGCTATAGAATTTAAGGGACTAGAAGCAAGGCTCTGTCAAAAAGGAGAACAGCAAATTTGGTGATCCTTTTATGATTAACAGATTCTGTAGTAATGAGTAATGCTGTAAGAGTTTTGGGACATAACTAGTGGAATTCTACAGAGGTTGTTAGAGTGACTCAGTAGGGAACTATTCGATCTGAGGGTGGAAGTGAAGAACTCAGGCTCACCTGTACATGAGAGCAAACCCCACAGAAGTGTGGCCTTCAGAATTTAAATGACCATCCATCTTCGTGCTGACACATCTTCTCCAGTGCTTACTGTCTGTTTGATGTACAAGGGTGTTACGTTACCAGATATCGTTTCACTTTTACATTCATGAAAATTCGAACTGTATATGTTTTCTATTTATCTAGTTGATGCAGGTTTCTACTTTTTCCTTGATGTCTTTTTTGATGTTATATGTTGCATTTTGAGTTGGAATCCTGGCCCTCTAGTGTTCCTTGGAATTCTACATTGTTTATTAGCTTTGAAATATTGTAACTGAAAGGCTGGGCGACTAAGCGGCCTGCGCTCACCGGGATGGCTTGCTATTTTTAGGAATTGAAATAATCACAATTTCAGACCTGCTCACTGTGGCAATTTTGTGAACCACCACACTGAACCCTCCATTTCCAGAAGGGGAGTCCAGGCATTGATTTGGTTAGCATCAGTGGCAAATTTTGACCTAAAAGAAATTAGTATACCTCATACCGTTTGGACAAATTCGTAGCGGGCACAGTGAGAGAAATCTATAGGTGTAGAGTCCGGTAGTGGAGGCAGAGAGACCACTGTCTGCCACTGGCATAGAAAGAAAGCTAATAATGTCATGTCTTTTGATACAGGAAGGATTTGTTGTTATTAAGTCCCAGTGTGCTCAGCGGCAGGACGGGAGAGGACTGCTGGCCCTACATTAAAAGTTTATCCCCTTTCCGAGCTCACGCTGCCAGCGAGGGAATTCTTCCCTTAATACGAAGCAGATTAGTCTTTGCAGCCTCCATAAGATTACCTATTAAAAAGGGATAAGGGAAAATGAAATCCACTCCTCCACTCCCACTTTCAGAGAGCACACAAAACAAGAGGTGGTGAAAAACACTGCAAGAAGGAGCACTTCAGAAGCCTCTGATTTCATTACATTGTCCACTTAAGTTGTCAACCTCTGCCTCTGACCACTTTTACGTAGGAACTTTTACGAAAGCGCTTGGGCCCATGGATTCTCTAGAGCAAGTGGCAGGACTATTACCATCTCATTTGGGTGTGCAATATTACAGCTTTGCCCACGAGGAGCATTCTGTAATTCTCATGTATAGCACAAATGCAACAGTTAGTGCACAACGTTTTCTACATGTGGATTTCCACATTTAAAGCAGGACTTTTGCTGAAGTTTGTAAGTTGTTTCCAGTAAAAAGAGATCACCGAAATTCATCTATTTTCAAATTTACGAGGGAAAATATTTGTAAAGCCATTGTCATTGCCGTCTTGGTACCATAGAGGACATTTTGCAAGTTTTCAGGGGAAAACTTTTTCGGGCATAGACGTAGGAAAATTAGTAACACCTGTGACCTAAGGATAGGCCAATAACCAGGACCTCTATGTGACTTTACCTACATAACCAAAACTTTGCAAATCCGGAAGCGTGGGGCATCTTATCTAGATCAAATATGAGATCATGCTGAGCAGGTTGTGCTTAGTTCAGCACTTCATAATTTTCCATCAAAGAGACAGAAGAATAGTCTTAGGGCCTGATTGTGACTTTGGTGAATGGGATACTCCATCACAAACGTGACGGATATCCCACCCACCGTTTTACAAGTTTCATAGGATATGATGGAACTTGTATGGAGCTTGTAACATAGCAGATGGGATATCTGTCACGCTTGTGATGGAGTATTCCATCCATCAAGGTCGTAATCAGGCCCTTAATTTTCAAGCATGCTGTCAGCTGTGCCCAATCCTTACCGGCAGAGAGGCTCTATCATACCCAACAGGTAATATCTGATGGAGAAGATGTTGGGGTAAAAAGCAAGCACCTCTATACTCTTACTAAACAGACAAGATGTCCCGTCACTGGTATCTAAGTGTTTAGTGAAATAAATAAGGTGTTTTCTACGAACCTGAGGTGTTTTAAATAAAATATCCATGACAAAGTGATAGATAGAAATACCCCAGCAAAGCAAAATAAGGGGAAGGTGTATCTTTTCATACTAAATGCAATTCACAAAATGTCAGCTTTTGCACCAACAAGTTATCTTTGTAAGTATTCATGGAATAATATTTTACTAGAAGTTATATTAAGGTTTCACTGCACATTGCACCAAAATATGTAGTTAAATAGAACAGTAAAAGCTCCGTCCAACATATTTCTTAGAGCATCAATGATGACATTATAACTTAAGTCGATTCAAAATTACATCACATGTAGAATCAATAGAGGCATCACTGATGACTTTATAGATTACCTCACCAAGGGCCAGATGTAGGAAAGGAATTGCAACTCGCAAACGGCAAAAACTGCCGTTTGCGAGTTGCAAATCACATTTTCCTATGCAGAAATGCATTCTGCGAGTCGGACCGACTCGCAAAATGCATTTCAGAATCGCAAATAGGAAGGGGTGTTCCCTTCCTATTTGCGATTCCTAGTGGTATGCAATACCATATGCGACCGCATATGCGGTCGCATATGGTGTTGCAGTTACCATCCACTTCAAGTGGATGGTAACCCACTCGCAAATTGGAAGGGGTCCCCATGGGACCCCTTCCAGTTTGTGACTGGACCCAAAAAAATTTTTTCAGGGCAGGGAGTGGTCCAAGAGACCACTCCCTGCCCTGAAAAAATACCGAAACTAAAGGTTTCGTTTTTTTTTTTAAGTGCAGCTCGTTTTCCTTTAAGGAAAACGGGCTACACTTAAAAAAAAAAAAACTGCTTTATTTAAAGCAGTCACGAACACGGAGGTCTGCTGACTACAGCAGGCCTCCATGTTTGCGAGTGCCCATAGTCGGTATGGGGCCGCAATTTGCGACCCACCTCATGAATATTCATGAGGTGGGTCATTGCGACCCCATACCGACTTGCAGACGGTGTCTGAGACACCGTTCTGCATAACATTTTGCGACTTGCAAACAGCGAGTCGCAATGACTCGCTATTTGCAAGTCGCAAAATGTTATTTTGCTACATCTGGCCCCAAGAGCGTAATTGTAATCATGAAGAGCGAGTTTGCAGCAGATGCACATCTGTGCAGCTTCACCACATCGGGTGCAACTTGGCATATAAATGATTGTGTTTCAGTCAATCAGATTGGCCATCCCACAAATAATTACACTTTCTCGGATATTTTCTAAATGCTTGCCTGATTTGCGACTGGCCTTGTCCCAGCCTCATTTAAAATATACAGGAACCACCTTGTTTGAAAAACTCCCTTCCTCTCTATAATTCATACCCTCTCTATTGCCATTGTTATTGAAATGCAGAGAAAACACAAAGAGTGCAGGAAAAGAGCTCCAAAAACAAAAATGTGTCTCGTATATCATCACCATCATAAACGATTTAGGGCCAGATGTAGCAAATATTTTTGCGATCCCGTTTGCGATCGCAGAAAAGCATTTTGGTATGTAATAAGTCCAATTTGCGATTCAGTAACTTTTTACCGAATCGCAAATTGGATTTGCGACTACATACCGATTCGGCATTGGGAAGGGACGTGTCAAGGGCGTCCCTTCCTAATACTGAATCGTAGAGGTATGTATGATTGTTTTGTGACCGTGAATGCAGTCGCAAAACAATCGCAGTTACCACCAATTTCAAATTGGTGGTAACCCATTCGCAAAGAGGAAGTGGTCCCCAAGTGACTCCTTCCCCTTTGTGAATGCATGCAAACACATTTCTTAAGAGTAGGCAGTGGTCCCAGGACCACTGCCTACTCTTAAAAAATGAAAAGAAAACTTTTCATTTTTCATTTTTAAACACATCCCGTTTTCCTTTAAGGAAAAAGGGCTGCATTAAAAAAAAAAAAAAAAAGATTGCTTTATTGGAAAGCAATCACAGACATGGTAGTCTGCTGAGCCCAGCAGGCCACCATCCCTGTGACTGTAGCAAATTGCAATGGCTAGAAAATTGCGACCAACCTCATGAATATTAATGAGGTGGGTCCATTTGCGAGCCATTGTGTATCGCAGTATGAAACTCGTGGAGTTTCATACATTCCAATAGCGATTACTTAATTGCGGTTCACTAAAAATCGCAATTAGGTAATCGCTATTGTGAAGAATGATACATCTGGCCCTTAGTGTGTAAAGCATTGTGCACACTGTGGTAAACCTAATGTCTGAAAGTGAACAGTCTATTGTTGACATATACCCAGTGGCAGCCCGTCCTTTAGGGCGGAGGGGCCACGCCCCCCCACCTTTTGCCCCCCATGAAGAGTGTCTGTCAGGCTGAACAAAGGTCAGCCTGACAGACACTCTTCATGTTCAGGTCAGGCAGCCAGGAGCAGACATGCATGATTTGCGCAGACTCCTGGCTGCCTGAGCTGAACTTTGCTGGGCTGAGGAGATCACAGCTCCTATGGGCGTGACCTCCTCAGGCCAGCAAAGGTGACTCGAGGCCCTCCCCTGGGTGACGAGGAAAACGTCACCAATTGACACTCTCCCTGGGCGCTTCAGTTTAAGCCCTGAAGTGCCCAGGGCAAGTGTCAATCAGTGACTCTTCGTCACAGAGTGGGGTGGGGTCAGCAGTCTCACTGTCCCCATCCCACTCTGTGACGAGGCTGGGACTGCTGCCTTCCCCTCATTGGCTGACCTAAGGTCAGCCAATGAGGGAAGGCAGCAGTCCCAACCCTCCTGGGACCTGGAGGCCGAAGGTGTGTGTGTGTGTGTTTGTGTGTATGTGTGTGATGTTTCAAATTGAATGTCTGGTGCATGCATGCATGTTTGAATGGTATGAATGTTGTTAATGGATGTGTGTGCGTGTGTGTGTGAAAGAATGAGTGTGTGTGATGTTTTAAAATGAATGTTTGGTGCGTGCGTGCATGTTTGAATGGTATGAGTGTTAATGGATGTGCGTGCGTGCGTGCGTGTCTGTGTGTGAAAGAATGTGTGTGTGTGTGTGTGTGTGTGTGCCCCGCCCGCCCCCTCCCTCCTAAAGCTGCCGGCCGCCACTGCATATACCTCTATTACAGATTGTTTAGATGTAATCTATCCAAGACCTACCACAATAAGCACCTCCAGGATGGATTTCATTATGGAGCAGTCAATTAAGTGCAATCAATTGCTGCTAATTGTGCAGTGGTTACTCCTTAAACAGTGACAGTGTGAGTTGGACAGCTCATAAACAGATGTATCTCATGCATAAATACATTTCATATGTCTGTAAAGCTCATTTGAAGACATATCTATAAATGTCTATGTGCACGTACTCAAATACCTATAGGTGTGTTACGCTAAATTAATTATGTGGCAATGTATGGTAGCAGGGAAGCATTTGGTGCAAACTCCTTTTCTAACGCCGAACTGTATAATGCAAATATTTTTTCATTCTTGGGTGGGGGAGTGTGTGTGCGTGTGGTGTGTGTGTTTGTATGGTACCCTTCTCCATCGCCCCTGCTCCACCATCTTAGATAAAAAAAAGACAACCTTGTCCCCTACTACATGTTCCTTAAAGGTTATTTTTGAGTAAATAGATTCTGTGCTCTATCTCCTCGTGTCATGCTGTGCAGATCCCAGGGGCAGACTGGTCCGAAGCATGCGATAAGAAAAAAAGAAAATATCCTTCTCATTTCCTCACAGAAAGAGTCAATTGGTGTGGTTTTGCTGACTGAGTTGCCTTCGCTTTTAGAACTGGGCTGTCCCTTTTCTAACCACTTAACAAGATGCCACCAGACTACTGACTTTATGCCTGTGAAAAGATGTCCTTATATTAACTAATACCCAGTGGATGAAAAGTGGCGAAGACCAACCTGTTCAAATATCACACCTTTAATAGATGAAGACACTAATCTGTTCAGGAAGCCAGTTGTCTCAAACTACTAACATGGAAGTCACAGAGTCATGTAAATTGACTTCATCTATAGTCCCTTTCTAGAATCTCAATGTAAGGGAGAAGGGCCCTTGTACGGCTGGGGAACTTGTGCAATCCAGCTCAATTGTACTTCTTCTAGCGTGATAGGTTTTTCTCTAGTGGACTTGGGACATTGTGAATCCGAGCGAAGGGGTCCATGTTTTTGCTGAAAAGAAAAAATTAACAGGATCACTAAGGATTTCCTGCTTAAAAGAGGCACCTAAACTACAACCTCACCTATGCATAAGCCTGCCTGCTACTTTCTTAATCAAACCCTGGCATGAAAACTATACAAGGGATTGGATGAAACTAACGACTGTGGGTTATCCTCTTTTGAGATAACTAGATTTTTGGAGCCATTTGCTGGCAGTAAGGTCACCTGATCTAAAACCCACTTAATTGTTTAGCTTTGCACCCACAACTGTTGGGAAACCTAGGTCGAAGACAACTTTAAGCATTATTACATTCTGACTGTCATTGACTGTCAGCTTTGTCTCACCACTGGCTGTTTGCAACCAGCCTCAAACCAAGAATTCATGAAGCACACAGAAACAATTATAGATTTCTCTTTCACTCAGTGCCAGGTGTCACAAGGGGCAAGCCAGGAGTCGCAGCTGTGACCCCTAAATTACGCCAATTCATGTAAATAAAGATCTTCTTGGTGTTGGCTGCCTTAGTAAATAGAAGGCTGCCACCAAATATGATCTACTTGTCGTGAGTTCAAATCCCAGACAGACAGAATGAGCCTTCCATGGTCCTGAGATCTGTAAACTGAGTATAATAAGTTGAGCTCTAGTAACATCTGTTATTTACACTCAGTCAGAAATGTGATATGAGGCGCCATATAAAAACAAGTCATTATTGTTAACATTATTGATGTTATGTAGTATAATTACATGTCATACAGTAGATGAGATCCACACCTTTGTGCACCTCGAGAAGCATGCCTTGATTCCTTATCATTAAGGGGACGCCCCAACATAGTAACTTTATTTAGTACACAAAGAAGGGAGTAATTAAATCTAAAATGTTTATGGAAGAACCCGCGGGCAAAACTGCACAGTCTAGAGCCTAATGGTGCTATGGCGGCCATCACGAAATGTTCATATAAATACACGCAGATGAGAGGATTCTCATGTCCATGGGGGTGGCACGTGCCACAGAAACGGAGAAAGGTGGAGGCATGTCACAAAATACGGTATAATGAAACATGACACATAAATACAATAAATACACTTGGTTGTCCAGTTAGAGAGCAGCCATATCCGAGGCAATAGGGCGATAGAGATAAATGGTAGCCACCCCACACTGCTCAATGGCCACCGACTAAATATTTCAAAGAATGTAAGCAGTGCTGGAAATGGAAAAAATGTAGACTAGGAAGAAACCTATAATTGGGGGTTCAGGTTGGTGGCAGAAATGGGCAGATTCATGGTGTAGCCATAATGGGGACGTCATGAAGAACAGAATCAATGACAGTCAGTCTATGCCCCAAAACAATTGGCAGCTAGGAGATTTCCTGCATACTTAATTGATGACAAACAAAAACAAGTTGTGTTTCGAGCTAAGGCAGGTAAGGCACTTGCTGCAACGAAGTATGTCCGTGGGCAAAGTTCATGGTGTGTTACTAATATGATCTGTTTGGTGGATAATTTATTTGCTGGAGAGGCCTGTATGCAATCTCTTCTCAAAGGTTTGAATCATCATTCAAGACCTCACTTGGTTAATGTGAATGATGCACAGCATTGCTTGCAACATGGAGGTTACAGATTTGTATTATAGGGACAGTAGGTCAGCCGGAAACGCCTTTGTTACAGAGATCTTTGAGGTACTTTCGGGTTGCACATGTCAGTCCTGGTAGAAGTGCTCAGTGAAGTTTATCACAATTAAAACAGAACCAGGAGACATGAAGAGCATACCTTTGAAACATTGCATGCTTTAAGTCAATATTTATTCACTTAAAATGGGCTACAATGAATAGTAACATGCACATAAGTGCCAAGCAGTTCAGGTTGTAGTATGTGCTAGACAAAATATTATTAGTGTACTTATACACATAGAAAGGTATCCTTCGTATTCCCTTTTGAGGCAAATTATCAAAACGATATTCTTGTTCCACCTTCAGTAATATGCTCGGCCAGTCCATTATTAGATGTTTATATTAATAATCAGGATCGGACTGGGCCATTAGGGCAAATGGGCAGTGCCCGATGGCTGATCTGACAGTAAGTGTGTGGTTCAGGCTTTTGGCTGCTTGGCTTCCTTGACACTAACACAAACATTACCTCTAGCAACTCAAGTCAATGCTGTGTTCCATATTTTGCAAAACACAATAGATATATTTATGATAATTTCAAAGAATGAAGTCTTGTGTTACAATTCGTACTCCTTCCCAATCCAAGATAGCCAAACCTTTTTCTTTAGAGTGACGTCATGCCCTATTATCTGCTGTAGAAGGGTTCCATTTTCAGGTCCATTTGCATCACAATTGTTTCTGCACCTTTTCTCACCTGGTGGGCCTTGCATTCTCTCCAGTTCCTGTGTTCTACACTTCTCGTCACCTTTCTTTTTGCACACATACCAGCATTTGTTTTTCAAAATCTCTCCCTTACCAGCATTTTGAATTTGGTAAGGAAGAATGTTTTTTAAAACAAATCGGGAAATTATTTTTCTCTGTTGACTTACATTGAGGAGGAGGAGATTTTAGGTGGAAAGCACCTAAAATAAGACATTGGGGGCTTAAACAATTGGAAGTCTCCTGCCTGAATTGGATCTTTTGATGTGTAGGTGTTGGCCTGGTCACTCTGAAGGGTTTTTGTGGCCGCCAGTATTTTCCCTTCTTGCTGAATTATTTTCTGTAGCATTGCTAGACTCCCTGTGCAATCTGGCACTGCCTCTGAGGAAAAGAGGCCCTTTCTTTGAACCAAGACAACATAACAAGAGTGACTGATGAGGCCTCTACTTGACAAAATATGGGGCACTTTTTTAGCTTTGTAATTCATTAATGTGTGCCAATTTTAATTTGGTGCCCAGGCCTATTTTCTGTTCGAGTCAACACTATTAATAATAAGACATATACTTCTACTTTGACGAACCTACCTTTTCCATGCCTATCAGTTCTGGAACATAGTTGAGCCAAATTGTTTTAGCTATATGTATATCACTATGGGCTGTCACAGCAGTTCTTTTTGTACTCTCTTCAACTTTCATATTACTCGCTGTATGTCAGTTCTTCATAAAACATATAGTGATGCCTTCATTCTGAGTTGACCAGAGTTGAGTCCCCCAAGCTGTTTCTGAGTAGCATTGATCAATAGGTCTGGTTATAACAGCAAAGATTTTACTGGGTGCAAAAAATGTGCCCACTTGAACTGGATTATAGGCAGTGAGCAGAGGCTCAGATCAAGCCCCACCTGACCCCTTCCGATAGAGCCAGGGAAACATACATACATCTCTTCCCTAGCAGTCCTGGACTCTAACCTGCCCCTCTCAAACCCTGCCTCCCAGACACCTTCCCTCCTCGTGCCTAATTTGAGCCACTGGTTGCAGGTGAAGCCCAATGGCGCTCATTTTTTGTTTTGATCCAATGGTTGCAGGTGGGGCCCACCAGCACTCATTTTTGGTGACCAGCATTACTTTTTCTACAATGCCTTTGATCCAGAACGAGAGAGAGAAAAACACAAGAATGGGAAAGAAGGTACTTTGAACACAGACCTACACATCTTACTGAGGCACAGACCCTGACCAAGTTTAAAGCCCTTTTTATATCAGTGTGAGATGATATTGATTATTTTAAAAAGAAACACTGTTTGTTTTATTAATTTTTTACATATGTTACTTGCTGGTTTTAATGATTCATATTTGTGTAATAATTATTTCTGCGCATTCAGCAGCAGTTGATTTCATATTCATTTTTGTGTAAAAGCATTAAAGTGCATAGTGTCCCAAGTGATGCTACTATATGTATTTCTTGAAATGTATTTCAGTTATAATACTGGATTTAGTACGTATCCGAAAATAATAACCAACAAACTTATAAAAGACATTTAAATTTCCTTTAAGTCTTGCCAACTTTTGAAATCACACAGCAGGATGCACTTGCTGGTGTTCACAAGAGTGTGTCAGGCGATCGAATGAAAATGCCTGAGGTCTAAATTACTGGGTATTAAAAACACTTGCAAATGCATTCCCTAAACTCTTTAGGAACATGTTGGGAACAACTGCATGGTAATTATTGTAATTTATCGGACCTTCAACAGCGCTTATATTAAAATCATTGAGTGTGAGTGTGTGAGCGAGACACTTGTTAAGGGAAACAGTTACCTTGGACATCAGTCCTAAAGACCCTCGGGAACCGGTGCGCTTGACAAGTATTTCACCACACTCTCACACCTTAGGGATCCCTCCAAGTGTAAGTGCTCTTGAAAGTGTGGCAAGTTACACCAATTCCTCCAGTTTTTATTTCCAGGGTTGTAAGCACCTATAGAAATTATAAATATATTGAGGGAAATACTTTAAATAGATCTGTGTAATTTTTCAATCCCCCCCCCAGATTTTCTATAAAATTATTCAATTCATACATAGGAGCTCATTTACAAGCCCCTTGCGGCGCCGCAGCTTTGTGTTTTTTTATGCTACGGCGGCGAAGAACAGTCTCCCACCCCATGCCATATTTACAAACTGGTGCACTGGGACAATCGTTCCAGTTTGTAAACCCTTGCGCCACATTATACCTGTGCCAGGTATAATATATGCAAGGTAGGCGTTCCCCTGCAAAAAGCCCCAAATTATGGTGCAGCGAAATCTACAAGATTTCACTGCACAAATCTGCACCGTCACAGCATCATGTTTCGTTAAAGTGACACTGTGCTGTTTTCAATGGGGCCCTCTTAGCATTGCTGGACTAGCGTCAACATTTTTGCCACTAGTCTAGCAATGCTAAGGTTTAGCTCCACAACTGCGTCAGAAAGACACTGTGCGCCATGGAGCGCTGAATGGTAAATACTGCGCTCCCATGGAGTCGTTAGGTCGGGTGCAGGGCCGCGAAAACAACTGCCGCATCGATCACGATGCACCAGTTTCTTGTAAATGAGGCCCATAGTGCTTGCAACTGTTTTAATGGATATCTTTTGTCTTTTCTAGGTGAGGGAATACCTCAGATAAAGAAGTTACTTGCAAAACCACCAGGAGACTGGTTTTAGGGGAGAGAGATAGTCCAGTGAGCATACACGTTAGTTACATACAGCACACCAGACAAGGTTGCTAATTGGCTTAATGTCTTCCATTCTGTGCTGCCTCACCTCAGCACAGCACGCATTCAGTGGCGTAGTCTGTGTCATGGGTCCAGTGCAAGGAGAGAAATGGATCCTCCTGGCTGTTGTTTGCATTGTGAAATACAACAATAACGAGGGTTCGGTCGGCTCCCTAGGCCTCTGGGCCCTGCTGCCACTGCACCTGCTGTACCAATTTCAAACTACGCCCCTGCGAGTATAAAATAACTGTATTCACTCTCACATTGCACTGTCAGACATGTTTCAATGCATGGAGGGACCACGGTTATTTCATTAAACAATATTTTGTAGTAAATATGTCTACCAACCTTTAATAGAGGATGGCACATGGCTGTATCAAGTCTCAAATAGGGGCCCTCGACGTTTCCTTTTAGATTACAGGCACATGTAAAGAAATATTTCTCAGGTGTAGTTCTTTCAGCTGTGTCGCAGAAACCCTTAGCTTAGGGATTCTAGTTTCATCATGTTTTTTCTTTGCTTGAAGTTTGGCTTTTAGCACTAAAAAATCTGGATTACTCGATTTAGAATGCAAACAAACCCGTTCTGATTCAGCGCGAAAAATGTGGCATCTCATTGTATTTTAACCTGTGGTTCAGTCCTTCTGAAACGTGACAAAGGGCATAGCCTCTAAAACACTAGTCGTTTTCTTGTGTTTTTTTTGTGGTTTAGTCCTTCATGGTGGGTTTTTTCTCCACACTAGTGCCTATCTGTCACATAAAAAGGTCAAATCACAAAAACTGCGAAAAGAGTATATTAACGAAGTAAGTACATGTAAGCCACTGTAACTCGTATGGAGGGAAAGGGTAAAAAGGTCCGAGAAATACAAAAATATGTTAAAGAGTCACAAAGCATAACATGTGATCGAATCAGTCTGTACAGTTAATATAGCCGTGCTGAGGGATTTGGAAATAATCCGCGCACATGTCACAGGGATCAGCCGTCAGGGAGGCCGTGCTGGTCGGTGGCTGTCCTTGAGGCCTGTGCTCTGAACGCCTGACTGCCTCGTAGACTAAAAACTACACTCTCTGCGCCAAGGGGGTTTCACAACTAATTAAGGTGCTCCTGTTTGTGGTCGAGCTTAAGGCCGTGTCCATCTCCTCACAGTGCCGGTCTGCCTGTCTGAACCAATTTCAAGCACCCCGTCAAAAGTCAGGTGGCCGGTGTGCAATGCCTTGTCGGTGTGACAGCACCACCAGCCACAAGACAGAGGTCGCTTTAGCACAGAGGGGATATTTTCAAGCACAGACTATTTATTCACAACCTAGTGAAGCTATTTACTGCTCAGGGTTAGATTGGGACCAAAAATAGGCCCGGGCAGCTCCACAAAAGTGACCCACATATGAGCAACCTTTCACAAAACAGTCTTTGGTTGGTATCAGGAGGCACATTTGTGGGTAAATGTGTGGTACATTTCGCATTTTGAAGCTTGTTCGGTCTGTAGCACCCGTGAAGACCGGAAACACTGAAGCTGTAAAAACTGAATACTTATTCCGGTCTCAACGCCTTGTGCAAGGGTGCAAGAATCCCGCTCCCAATCAACTAGGTCCTTGACCTTGATTATAACATCAATCAGAAATCTAGTACAAAGCCAGGGGGCGAAAGGGGTTAGGTCAGGATCCCTGGGAAAAGAACCTACAATGAAAAAATAAATTGAAAAAGTGGCTCTGAAATTCATCCTCTTGATAATTCACTACAGAGGGGCTTCATAGAGTTTTCAGTGGCACTTGCCCTTATTTCTGCACTACAAGTAATTAATAACCTATGGTTCACTAGTATAATGAAAACAAATATGTCCACCTTTGCTGCCGCCTGAGGCAGTAAATCAATCTGATGGCTGACAAAGGAACACAGAGGCACCTGCAACAACCATCAGAGGTATTGACCAGGACTAGCAAATATGTGATTCAGAGGCCAAAGTGTTTTGGATTTGCTGCATTTTCCACTTAATCCTTCCTGCATTGCACATTATGCATATTTTAAAGAAAAATATGTTTCTAGCTCAGTAGGTTTAAAATTTACTAAAAACTTGGCAACGTGTTCCTCCGCATTGGAAGGCCCTTCTCAAATGTTGACTGGTCATCAGTCAGTTGTTTATTGCTGTATTTGATTATTAAACTAATACTTTAACAGTGAAACATTTACCCAGACTGGGCTTCAGTGTTTAAAATTGACAAAATAATAAAGCAAACCCATCACAAAAGTTGCATAAGGTGTATTGTCTTGACCCAAAACGTAGTCAAACCTGCTGCATAATTTGGTCCTCCCCTGCTACATAATTCCAATAGCACTGATTATAACATATCAGCTGCAAGTAGCAAAAGGACCATGAAGCAATAACCCACTGACCTTTCTGCATAAAATACAAATCTGTGATCTGCAAGCCACACATTGTGATTTGCAGCAGAAACACAAACCCTCTCGGCTAACTTATGCTGAGTTAAAACTGACTAGACAAAACACAGACCTCTCCAGCATGTAGGTAAAAAACAGCATGTGCTGGGTATAGTACATAATGAAATTTGGACTGGCCAGGTCAAGGTGAAAAAGGCCACAACACCTGACCTGGCCTTCCAGTGAGGACTTTCAATCTTTGTGCACTCCCATATCCAATATCCCCTCCCACTATGACCTGGTGGAGGAGGGGTCGAGTTAAAGGTGAATGATATTTCTTCACTTCTGGGCCGGGCTGGCCCCGGGGTCAAGGTGAGATCTGACAACTATGTGAAAATGGCCAAGTTGCCACAGCAACACCTGGCCTCCTCACACTCTGCCCTCCCCTGCTCACCATGACCTCAGTGTGGTGGCTGGAGGAGTAGTGTTGGGGAAGAACACGGTTTCGGGACCAAGGTACCCTTCCAATGACGATGCTGCAAGCCCCCACATTCTTGCCCCTGCCCCCACAGTGCTATGTTTCTCTATCCTGTGTGCATCCCCAAAAAACAATGACCTTGGCATCTGGGCATGGCAGTGGTAGGGGAGGACAATAGAACACACCACTGGCAGTTGACAGAGGCCCAAAAAATGGCCCCGGCTGGCACTTAGGCTCCGGTCCATCAGCCTGTGACAGATTGCCGATTTTGCCAATCTGACCCTCTTACTGCTATGTTTCAGTAGAAAACAGCCTCCATGCCATCCACACACTATACATTTGTGTCTCCATATCCAGTGTAATCTCATTCTCCAAACTCTGCTTTTCATAAAGTTGCACCTTCATTGTGACCTTTGTATGAGTAGGCCTCACCACAAAGGGTCTCTTAAAGCTGAAATCTATGTTATGAGGATTTCTATACCACATGTATTACCCAAGGGCTATCCTGGCACTGGAGTAGGTCAACTGGTCTCCTAGTGGAAAACGCAGGTCTTCCAAAAATGCCTTCCTTGAGCAATGAGCAAAACGTCACAGGAATGTGAGATTATAGTAGAATTCTGTACACCTACCATACATGCACAGATAAAGTGTACTTTAGTATGGACTATCCATGACTCAGAATTCAAGTATTTCTTGTAACAAATGTTCAGTAAAGTAATTTAGCGAATTTTGCTCAGTACCAGCCATTACTTTAGTTGTTTGCAGAGGTACAAGGGGTAAAGAAAAAGAAAAGCAACAGTTCACAAATTTTGGAGAAGAAAGCATGAGAGTGCATCTGAATTGATATGCTCCTTGTAATAAGGTTAGTCAGAAAAATTCTTCATGTTGAAGGAACAAAGCTCCTACTCATCTATAACAAAAGTGGAAGATTCCTATAAGGGACGAAGGGCAGTCATTTTGATTTCAGAAGAATTATGTGGCTGTAGGCCAGGACTCGGGTCTGAGACACAGCTGAGATACCCCAGAAATGGGGACCGCTTCACCCAGCACCCAATGTTTATGTCTGCTATACACAATCCACAGAGCCCCTTTTTTAGGTTGAGCATAAGCGTACGACCTTGTGTATACTTTAGTACACATCTCTGTGGGCTTAAAGTTATCCCCCTACTTGTCAGTTGTTTGTTTCAGTGTCCGTTAGAAATACTTGCTTGCTAGTGGTCAGTCCTGTCTCTTTGTTCCTCCTTTTTCTCATTGGTCCTCCCACAGAGGACCAAGTACAGTATATTAATGCTGTGGTGCATTATATCTGGTTTCAGGGACTACTTTATTATTACTTTCCTGCTCCTATTTAGTCTGTGGGTGCTTCAGGCCCATAGCTGCTTGCTTCTTATTGCAGCATTTGTCCCTCTCACCTCTTAACAAGCTGTGAAAGACCAGCTGTAGTGCTCCGATCAGCGCTGCTGGTCGGTGAGTGTAGGTGCGCTCTGTCATGATAGGAGGGCAGAGCAGACGTGCATGCATCTTTCTCTTGGTTCCAGGCCATGCTTTTCCTTCTTCCTGTGGGCTTTGTTTAACTTACTGCCATGAGAAGGTGGAGCATGGTTGTATGACGGAGCCATGCATGTGTTTAGCATGCATGCCTTTACAACGTGGGCAATACACCAAATGCGTCATTACCACGTGTTCCTTTACCATGCAAGTTGCTGCAACAACTTGACTTAGCACTGGGCTTTGAATTAGTATAATTTACTATTCCATCTCCAGTCTGCGTAACAGTAGGGAAGGTGTTGGACTTAAAATCCATTACCAGTCCAACAACACATTCCTAAAAGCAAGTCGTTGTAACGACTCGCATGGTAAAGGAACACATGGTAAAAACACATTTATTGTATTGCCTGCATTGGAAAGGCACTGCATGGTTCTGGCTGTGTGGTAAAGACTGTCTCCCCTGGAGTGTGCACACGGGAAAGGAGGACTGGCCCATCATTTTTGTTGTCCCGGCTGCTGTAGAAGACTGTGCTGGTTACAGCTGGAGGGAGAGAGGAAATTCTCGCTGCACAGCACCCCCTAACCAGCTGCCACTAAACTCACCTACTGGACCCGCTCGCCATGTCTGGCCAGCTGTGTTTGAATGCCAGCTTTTCCAGTGAGAAGGTGCTCAGCAGCACGTTCCTGTCCCACTGTGCCTGCAGGGAGAGGGACGTACGCTATTTGTGCTCCCTATTGCAGCCAACTCCTGCCCCCGAGGATGCCACTGACCTGGACACCGAGGACTTCTTCTATGGTTGGACCCGATCCCCTAGGCTGCACGTTTTGGCAAGGTACTGGGCAAAAGCTGGTGCAATTTTTTTTCTTTATGTGGCATGGAGCGACTTGCTTCAGGTCTGGGGCGGGTTAGGCTTTTCTTTTTTAATGGATTTTAATGTTATCAACCTACTTGTGCTTCTGTTTTGTTTTATTTTGGTATCAAATACTCTTTTAAAACTTTAAACAATTTGTAATAACTGCCTCTTGGATTGAAACTTAAGTTTCCTTTTTCAAGGTGGCCTCTGTTCATTACAACTCTACCAAGAAGCACATCCTTGTCGTCTGTAAATACTGTGCTCATTTTGCACTCTCTTGGGGCCTGTACAGCCCCTCCTGGCTTGATTGGGAGCTCTGACTCCCCCTGCACCCTGGCTCCTGGTGGTGGCAGGGTGAAGACGAACAGCTTGGCAGGACCAAGAGCGTTACTGCTAATGCAGATGTGGTGTTAGTAGCCACCGCAGCTGGGTGGGAGGAGGAGGAGGAAGAAAGGAGTCGAAGCACACAGTAGAAGAGCACCGCGGCAGCCAGGCCGCAGCCAATGGCACCATGGCCATCCACAAGAAAGCCAACAAGAATCAGCCCTTGCTCAGCCATGAGTTTGTTATATAGAACCATGCAGACATTGTGTTGTGCCTGACTATGGCATTAGGGCTCATGTTCACAGTAAGCTGAGGGGAGTCCATAGACCCGCACCCATGGAGTGGGCAGTATGGGTGGTATTGGGACATAAGGGCAAGCAGTGGCGAATGACTCTCCTTAAATAAGAGGTGGATGTTAGCCCTGCAGCAGCGTGAGCACGACGCTAGTGCCCCACCTCACAAGGAAATGGGAAACATCCACCCTGAGTTTTCTTTGAATACATGTCTTTCTATAGAATGCCATTCTGAAGGCCAGAATAGAGGTAATTTAACAAGCCATCTGATGCCTCTAACCACAACACAGGATATGCTGACAGCACCATTTGGCAGTAGAATGTTAACTTTGTTGTTTGCCTATGTGAGTTCACAAGCCCAAAATGCACCAAGCAGTACTCTACTATTTTTACTTGATGCACATAAGGAGAGGGATGCTGTAATAATCTTTGCTCAGAAATCATTTGTTTCATTAGTGAGGGCCACTCCTCATATGTTAGTAACTTGTGCCCCATCCCAGCATGTCACGACTGTGACGCTGCCCATCCCTTGCGCAATCCGTTGTGCGCAGTGATAGGATTCTCAATTTAAGACAGTTTAGTAGAATAATGTGCCTGTTGCAGACATTTGTGTGAAACACGCACGTCTGGTTTCTACACCCAGAGATTCTGGCTTTCATGCTTCCAGTCTCAACAAACTGTGCAACACTGAATTGGGTGCACTAATGGATTTTATTTGTAGTGCCATGAAGCTGCAGGTCTGTGGCAGCGAGATCGGCAGAAATTAGAGTCACGAAACTCATGAATTTCAAAAAGTCACCTCTTTAAGAAAAAACAAATAAGGTGAGATTCCAGGTTCTTTGTTTGGAGGAGAGAGATGGAACTGTGAAAACAATTTGTGTTTATGCAATTGTACGCGGACAGTTTGAGCGCAGTCAACATATAGTGTTGGTGGTACTGCTGTTTGGTGGCAGTGTGAATAACATGTGCTACTATTACCCAACTCAATGTACCAACGTTAGCAGTATCGCAGGTCACGTCTGTCATATAGAGGTCATGCAGGTCTTTACAATGAGAGATGCGATCAATTTGCACATTGGGAAATGCGCTCAAGGCCGTATGGTCTGTGCACCCTGTAACACTGTATCATTTGTAATTCACCAGTGTGCCGTCCACTCTGCTCCATAACAGATGGGTCACAGACATTGACATTTACAACGACAATAGCTCTGATTATCGCAAAAGCGAAACCTATTGGCTTTGCCAATGCTTGTTCTGCACTGTGACCATCGTGACGAAGCAGATGGAGACGCAGTTGAAAAAGCTGCGCTGGATAAAGCTAGAAAGAGAGTAGATTTCAGATGGATTGGTTCTGCCAGATGGGGTTGAAGGGGAAAAATCGAGATATAGGGAGAATGAGGAGGAGGAAGAGGAAGAGAAGCAAAAAGAGAAAAAGAAATAGAGAAAGAGAAAGAGAGAGAGAGAGAGAGAGAGAAAAACGAAGAGAGATAGGACAACAGAGAGCCGCTTGGTCTTTCAGTAGGGCACTAGGCGCTAAAGAAATGCTGTGATTGATTGAGAAAGACAAATTTAATCTTCGAAGTAAGCTATGGCACACCAGCTAATGCTGAAGTGGTTATTGTTTAGAAAAGCCTCAATCAGCACAAGCCAAACTCAGTAGCGAATCTAAACGTGGGTCAACTGTCGGTTCTCAGTTTCTGTGGCTGAGCAAATCATCTCATACCAAAACTCACAATTTCAAAAATCCAAAGTAAGTGATCTTTATTGTTAAAATTCCATATTACATTCCAGGATGAAGCAGAGACATTTCACTCGAGTCCTCCAGCATGGCTTTGCCTGAGCTATGGATGGAGGTGCAAGACATTCTTTCTCACGTACCGACAAATACGCACTTGGACTGCCACTGGTTGCACGAACACGCAGAGTCTTTCAGGTTTGCAAAATTCGGTTGCTAGTAACACCATTGTGGTTGAAATGAGTTTCCCTTTGATAAGGTACTTGCAGGTTACAGTAAGAAGGGATGCTATTGCCTTTTGAATCAAACAAGCCCTCCTTGGTTGCGTGGCATCCATTTGATTGGTAAGATTGTTGAGAAGATTGCTCTTATCAAGTGGTGTGAGAGGTGGGTTTTTTCATGGATTATCTCTTGGGGAATGAATTCAGTGATTTGGGAATGTGGATGTAGAGCTAATAATTTCTGAGGTAGCCCATCAGCAGTGTTCCATGAGAAGTTCCTTTGGGACAAATGCCCTCTTAGAGAAGATGATATGGAGAATGGGGCTGACACGGCTGGGTCAGCTGACAAGTTAACAGTTGCCTACCGCACCTCAGGAAGGAGCTGCCAGGTGACAGACTTAGCAGTGTTTGACCTTAAGGCTCTCCTAGGTACAATAAGGGACTTTGCTTACTGGAGATCAGGATATTATTATAGAATTTGGTTGGGTGGTAAGAGAATGTACCAAGAGGCGATACACACTGTGCTTTTGTACAGCACATGCATGTAACAAGATAGAAATGTTTATGCACCTCCAAGTACACCATGTCGGATGAAGATCACATATGCCCGTGAGGTCAGAGTATTGGCTACCTAGGGTTTGGTGCTCAAGACTAACCAGATTAAACTACTTGGAGGATTGTCTGACCTTAGTTGTTTCCTAATGGAAAAGGGTAATGGGAGCCAATAATTTACTTCATCAACCTCAAAAGAGGGTTCAAGCAGTGCAATTTGGCATTTAATCTACCTCTTTTTTTGTTTTGCTCAGTGAGATGCCCGGAGATGGGAATGCCCATACATGGGTTTGCAATTAGCAATACCATGGGACTCCAGCTGCATCTATCAGTTCAGGCTGGACTGTCCCGACTGGAGCAGGCTTAGATGAATATAGATATATATAGTGATCACTTTTGTCAATGCCTGTGTGGTTTTCCTGGGGGCTGCGATCGGCCCCCTGGAAAATAACACCCACATATAAAAGTGATCTCTTTACATATATATATGTTTATATATATCGAAGAGCAAAGCGGTTCAATAAAAGGCGCTGCGCTCGAAAGTACCGGTGCAACCGCTCTGGGTGAACCAAACCCAAAAATAACTATTTCATCAAAAATTTAGCAGTGCACTCCACCAAGGTACGAATAATTCTTGATTTTATTTGAAGCAAGGAAACAGAACAACGCGTTTCGACCGTATGGTCTTTCTCGAGTTCAAACATCCAGTTCACACTGTAAATTTCTTTTATAGTGAAAAGTATTATACCAACATGATGCATGCTGCGGGTTATAGTTTCTAACATTCTGTAAAGAAATAGCCAAAAAACAAATTCACTTCATTTGTCATCTACAACTCAAATTCTGTTATTCTCACCATTAATTCAATTGACTTTATACTATCATTTTTTATATATAACCTACTTTTTCCAGCAGTGTTATAATGAATATGACTTTAATAAATAATCAAGATATTATTCCAAATTTAAATCTCGTGTGAATCAGGACTTCTTAAAAAAGAAAGAAAATTTCTATCCAATGCTCACAAGATAATTAAGACAATTATTAATTAATTAAAAGTCTTAACCGATCAAAACTTCACTTAACAATTCAGATTTATTATAAGTTTTATTTTGTTTATATATATATATATATATATATTTGCCACCAGTTCCTTGCAATTGCAGCTTACGTCTTCAAAGCAATGCATATAGTTCAACTGATGCATTTCAACTGTAGCTTTTAGACAGCAATAAAAAAGTCAAGTAACTCTTGTGATTATGTTTCTGCTACAAAAGGATCTGACTTTTGTCTAGTGGCAGTTTTGATGCCATAAAGTAGCGCAGAATGTTTATATGCCTACTGCAAAGATCAAATCTGTATTTTATGTAAATAGCTGAGTGGATTAGTAAAGGCAGCCATTACCTGCGTTATAATGCAAATTAAATGTATGTGCGAGGGGGGCTATGGAGAGAAGAAGGGCACTTTTGCTGGGTGGTAGTGAGAGAATCCGAGGAGGAGGTCATAGGAATGGGAGTACCAATAATGAATGTTGCACTGGGTGCCAGAGGCGCTAAAGACTGTGACGATTGGTATGTGACAAGGTGAAGTACTAGTGTGTCTTTTTTATTTTTTTGAGTGTCTTGAGAGAACGTGTTGATTGAGGGAAGAAGCGAAGCTAAAGTGACTGACCTTTACTGTTGCACGCATCACACACACCAGCAATTTTGTGATTGTCTACGTAGGCTAGTGTTTTAGAGCAACAGTTTAGCCAGTAGCAGAGATGGCGTCTCATTGGATGAGTGCTGCTCAAGCCCTAACTTGGGTTATAGAGGACAGCTCTGACGTAGGATCATAGACTGAGACAGCATCTGAGGGATAGGACAATGGCACAGACTCTGGGAGTGATTTCTCAGTCGGAGGAGTTACATCCAACAACTCTTCTTCCAGTGATTATGAGGGAGGTGATGAGGACAGTCCAACTGTCCATTCGCAAGCACAGTCTGTGCAGTGGGACAATAGCGGGTTAGCCCAACCCAGAGAACAGGTGCATGTGGCGGCAAGCACAAAGAGAGTGATCTCTTGGGAGCTATCCCATTTTGTTCAGCCCCAAATTCCACCACCCAAATCATACTGTGGTGACATCAACATTATCTATCACAATGCAACCTGGTTTTTTAAGGCAGGTGCCTGTGTTTTTGGTCCCAGGCTCGGCAGCCATATAGGGAAACATACCAAACACAGACATTTCTCGAAACTAGACACCCGGAAAAGTCCACAGAGGTTTGACTTGTGTGGATTCCCCTATATTTTCTTACCCAGAATACCCTTCAAAGGTGAAATGTTGAATAAAAATGTCTTCTTATTCCATTTCTGTCACACAAACTACAGGAATATGCTGGTATACACAAAATTTCTACCACCAAGTGTTTCCCCACCTGTCCTGATAAAAATGCTACCCCCACTTGAGTGCCTGTACCTAGTGCCTGCGTCAGGAATGGATAACCTCAAGGTCAACAGTTGCTCTCATGTAAAGACTAACATTGACCATTGTGTGATCCATTCCTGACGCGGGCACTAGGCCTACCCACACAAGTAAGGTAAAAATGTTATCAGGAGACTTGGGTGAATGCTGGGTGGAAGTAAATTTGTGGCTATTCTCAGATTTCAGAACTTTCTATCACCGAAATGTGAGGGAAAAGTGTTTTTTTAGGCCAACTTTTGAGGTTTTCAAAGGATTCTGGGTAACAGAACCTGGTGAGAGTGCCACAAGTTACCCCATCCTGGGTTCCCCTAGGTGTCTAGTTTTAAAAAATGCACAGGTTTGGTAGGCTTTCCTAGGTACCGGCTGAGCTAGAGACCAAAATCCACAGCTAGGCACTTTGTATAAAACAGGTCAGTTTTCAATGTGAAAATTTGATTTGTCCATGTTGCGTTTTGGGCATTTCCTGCTGCGGGTACTAGGCCTACCAACACAAGTGAGGTACCACTTTTATCAGGAGCCTTGGGGGAATGCTGGGTGGGAAGAAATTTGTGGTTCCTCTCAGATTCCAGAACTATCCATCACGGAAATGTGGGGAAAGTGTTTTTTGCCAAATTCTGAGGTTTGCAAAGGATTCTGGGTAACATAACCTAGTGAGAGCCCCACAAGTCACCCCATTCTGAATTCCCCTAGGTGTCTAGTTTCCATAAATATATAGGTTTGTTAGGTTTTCCTAGGTACTGGCTGAACTAGAGACCAAATTCCACAACTAGGCCCTTTGTAAAAAAAGGTCAGTTTTCAATGTAAAAATGCGATGTTTCCATGTAGCATTTTGGGGCGTTTCCTTTCGTGGGCACTAGGCCTACCAACACAAGTGAGGTACCACTTTTATCGTGAGACTTGGGGGAATGCTTTGTGGAAGGAAATTTGTGTCTCCTCTCAGATTCCAGAACTTTCTGTCACCGAAATGTGAGGAAAAGTGTTTTTTTAGGCCAAATTTTGAGGTATGCAAAGGATTCTGGGTAACAGAACCTGGTGAGAGCACCACAAGTTATCCCATCCTGGGTTCCCCTAGGTGTCTAGTTTTCAAAAATGCACAGGTTTGGTAGGTTTTCCTAGGCACAGGCTGAGGTAGAGAACAAAGTCCACAGCTAGGCACTTTCCAAAAAACAGGTCAGTTTTCTTTGGGAAAATGTGATGTGTCCACATTGTGTTTTGGGGCATTTCCTGTCATGGGCACTAGGCCTACCCACACAAGTGAGATACAATTTTTATCGTGAGACTTGGAGCAATGCTGAGTGGAAGGAAGTTTGTGGCTCCTCTGAGATTCCAGAACTTTGCAGCACCGAAATCTGAGGGAAAAGTGTTTTTTTTTGCCAAATTTTGCAAAGTTTTCTGGGTAACAGAACCTGGTGAGAGCCCCACAAGTCACACCATCCTGGATTTTCCTAGGTGTCTAGTTTTTAAAAATGCACAGGTTTGGTAGGTTTCCCGAGGTGCCAGCTGAGCTAGAGGCCAAAATCCACAGCTAGGCACTTTCCA
Source organism: Pleurodeles waltl (assembly GCF_031143425.1). Classification (NCBI taxonomy): domain Eukaryota; kingdom Metazoa; phylum Chordata; class Amphibia; order Caudata; family Salamandridae; genus Pleurodeles; species Pleurodeles waltl. The sequence goes on from NC_090446.1 coordinate 999,606,325, forward strand.
AAAAACATCAGATTTCCATATAAAAATTTGATGTGCGTTTCATGTCGCGGGCACTAGGCCTACACACACAAGTGAGGTACCATTTTTATAAGGAGACTTAGGAGAACACAGAATAGAAGAACAAGTGTTATTGCCCCTTGTCTTTCTCTACATTTTTACCTTCCAAATGTAAGACAGTGTGCAAAAAAGAAGCATTTTTGAGAAATGCCCTGTAATTCACATGCTAGTATGGGGACCCCTGAATTCAGAGATGTGCAAATAACCACTGCTTCTCAACACCTTATCTTGTGCCCATTGTGGAAATATAAAGATTTCCTTGATACCTATATTTAACTCTTTATATTTCATCGATGAATTGCTGTATACCCGGTATACAATGAAAACCCATTGCAATGTGCAGCTCATTTATTGGCTCTGGGTACCTAGGGTTTTTGATAAACCTACAAGTTCTATATATCTCGGCAACCAGAAGAGTCCAGCAGACGTAACGATGTGTTGCTTTTCAAAAATCTGCCACAGCTGGAAAAAGTTATAGAAGGAAACGTGGGCAGTAATGGCTCTTTTTTTCACCTCAATTTTAATATTTTTTATTTTAGCTGTTACTTTCTGTAGGAAAACCTTGAAGGATCTACCTAAATGAACACTTGCTGAATTCAGAATTTTGTCTACTTTTTAGAAATGTTTAGTTGTCCGGGATAGAGCATTGGCTTCACACACATTTCTGTCACTAACTCGAAGGAGGTTGAAAGCACAAAAAAAGTAAAAATGGGGTATGTCCCAGTAAAATGCAAAGTTGTGTTGAAAAATGTGGTTTTATGATTCAAGTCTGCCTGTTCCTGAAAGCTGGGAAGATGGTGATTTTAGCACTGCAAAGCCTTTGTTGATGCCATTTTCAGGGGAAAAACCACATGCTTTCTTCTGCAGCCCTTTTTTCAATTTTTCTCAAAAAAACACATTTTTTGCTGTATTTTGGCTAGGTTCGTGGTCTCCTCCAGGGGAACCCACAAGCTCTGGGTACCCTTAGAATCCCTAGGATGTTGAAAAAAAGGATGCAAATTTAGCGTGGATAGCTTATGTGGACAAAAAGTTATGAAGGCCTAAGCGTGAACTTCCCCTGGAAAGGCTCAGCAGCTAAGGGGTTAAGCATTCTTTTCATATGATATATCTGAAGTGACATAAAAACAGTACATTAAGAAACGATAACCCCTGGATCGCCCAATTTCGTCAAGTGTGGGCATTGGGATTAGGCCATATGTCTTCAGTGAAAAGCAAATTAATGCTATTCCGTACACTATTAATTTCATCACACCATTATCAACGATAGTAATTATACATATGCTATGTAAAATTACATATCGAAGTTATTTGTGATTTCTTTTTCGTTATTGTCTCCATTAATAGCTCTCTTTCAGGTTTCACTTCAACCAGCCATTTCTGTATTTCCAGACGACTCTTTAGTGAATAGCACCGTTTTAATTAACGTGTCATCAGACATTTCAAGTCTATTGTGTGCTATAAAATGTCCAATTTCATAAATTTTGAATATGCATTTGCTTCTGGAGGATAATACAGAATAGTTGATTTGTAGCGAGAAAAAAATATTGTTCTCCTTGTAATCTGTACCTTATAAGCAGCTAAAACAGTGCTATCGTTCATAGAGTGAGATCACCAGTTCTAAAAAGCCTTGTCTGTAGCCATTTTTATATTGTTTTGCAATCTGTCATCACGCAACACAGTTTCTCTTTTATGATGAGCCCCATCATACAGAAAGGAAACAGAGGAATACTCCAGCCAAAATCTTTTCAGAGTGTCTTGGCATCCCATATGCCAGGTATCTTTGAAAGTTGGGCCAAGGTAAACATGCATCTCCTGTTTCAGGAAATCTAAACCAGGGCACAAGTGTGTTCTAATTCCTGAGGATAAAGGTATGACAACGATTGGCGGGTAGCAGCCAATGATGCACCAGCATTCAACATTCTTAATCACTTTTGACAGGTAGCTACATACTGGCACATTTTTGAAGGGTCTTCTCATATGCAGGATGCATTCCGTTCCCAGTGTGAGGCTGCGCCTTGGCAGGCTTCCAGCCCTTATGTTAATGAATGGTCTTGTTGAATGTACAGAGAACCAGCAAAATCAAATGTTCACTAATCTCCCACCGTGATGCTCACATGCACTCTGTTCCTAGAGATTACTGTTATAGTAAATTAATATATTTTGAGGCATGTGATTGGTGGAGGTGTACTAGCCTATAATAATAAATGATGCAGTGGATCACGGTTTCCAAAATTCTGGTCAAACTAGGGTAGAGTAAGCCATGCTGCCGCCCTTCCAACATTTGAGGCATACCAGTCGATTTCGAAATCTACAAATGTCCTTGTAAGCTGATAGCCCTCTGTGGGGAAAAGGTGTTTAAGGGTGTGTGTTTAGGCAGCCAATTTGTGATTTTTTTTACTGTTATAGGGAGAATTTTGCATATTTCCTAAAGGATTGTGCATGCTTTCACACAGAATTTCTGATATAACTTTGAAATATTTTTTTTAATCTAAAAAAGTATGCAAGGTTTTAAAATGTTAATGGAGATTGGTGAATATCAATCATTTCTCAGTCTCTGCCTGCAGTTACACTGCTCGTTTGTAAAGCTACACATTTCACACAGGTTATCAAATCTGACGTAAAGACAAAATCACGAGGGGGCTGTGAAGACATGTCTAGAAACTGAGGGCCACATGTAAGAGACAATGACGGTGCGTGTCGCTGGGCCACATTTGGCAGTGTCAGGCACCGTCATTTTCACAGTGCAGGGATGCGCCGTATTTAACAGAATACGCCGCACCCCTGTGTTTCCCCCTGCTCTGAATTTGCTGCTGTGCTTCTACAAAGCAACCCTTGCACCATAGTGCACGAATGGCTGCGTTGAGAGGGAGATTGTTTTTGTGCAGGAAGGAATAGAGATTTTCTCTTTCTATGTGTGCTGCAAGATGGAGAATGGAAGCATTTCTCCTCCTTGCGCCATGCTAACACCACCCCTTGAGTGGCGTTAGATTTTGGCACTGCCTTAGGCTTACAAAAACTTGTAAATTTGGGGCAGTGTCAAAATGCAAAGGGTGTTCCTGTGGCATGCCCACAGCAACACCCGTTGCACAGCCCTTCCACCCAAAGAGCTGCGTGTGAAGGGGCCGTATTTACAAGGTGATGTTAAGCCATAAAAAGTTGCTTAACGCCACCTTGTAAATACGGTGCAGTGCATAGGGCCACTGGAGCATCACTAAAAGTGATGCTCCGGTGGTGCTACTGGCTCTTAAATATGCCCCTGAGTGTGAGAAATTGAGTTGTTGGTTGACAGTCAGTCAATCAGTAGATATGCAGTTTTAAAGATTTTTGTGAAAACAATGCCAAAAAGGACAAAGTGCCAACTGTGGCTACCTGGTCATTCCGGACCGGGACAAAGTCACAAGTTTGGTGGAGCTGCAGGGACCCAGTTGGGCTGCAAAGCTGCGATGCAGAGTCTGGTGTTGTTGCAGCTGCAATCGAAGGATGTGAGGTCCTGCAGAGAGAATGAGTCGCTCAGAGGCTGGTTCAATGGGTTGAAATGTGGGTCTTTGCAGCAGGTCCAATCCAAGCAGCAGTGACAATGCGTTGGTTCTCCTCTGGTTTGCACAGCACAGCAGAGGAGATGCGTTGGTTCCACTGGATCCACAGGGCAATGCAGAACAGCTTATGCCCACTTCCAAGGATCCAGGAGTGGGGTGGCACCACTTGGCAGGGTATACTCACAGATGGCAGAGTCCAGGTGCAGATATAAGGTTGTTGGAAGCCTGTTGTGTCCCTGAGGTTTCAGATCAAGGGGCCAGCCAACTATCCATTGGAGTCACTCTGAGGTTCTGGGTTCAAGAGATGCAGGTCCAGTCCTTCTCACCCAGGTAAGAGGGTGGCAGGCAGCAGGTCAGGGCAGCAGTCCATAAGAGCAGCAGTCCAGCAGAGTGGTAATCCTTTTAGCAAAACAGCATTCCTTCTTCCTAGAAGATTATCCTCAGGTTCACAAGTGTACTGAAGAGTTGGTGCCCAATATCAATACAAGTTGGGCCTTTGAAGTGGGGAGATGCTTCTAGAGACAGGCCTTTGAAGGGCATATGTGCCCTACCATCCTGACATGGATCTTCACTAACTGCAGCCCTTTGTATGGAGGCATGACACAACCTATTCAAGTGTAAGTGGGGCTGGGTCCATCTCCTCGCTCCCCTCATGATAGTGATGGTCCATCCAGGCACACCTAAGCTCCCTAATGTGTGTGGCGGTCTAGGAAGAATACACAAAGCCCCACTGTCAACTACCCCCAGTCTTAGCACATTGACAGACGGCAGACACCAAATGGCTAAGGCAGGAAATTACTAACTTCCAAAAGTGCATTTACAAAATTGTAACTGAAAACCTAAAATTCACCATAATGTATGATATTTTGTTACAGTTTCAAAGACACCAAACAGGAATGGCTTACCTGTTTCCATTTGGAATAAACAGCTCATTAAATGTAATTAGGTAACTTCATTGCTATGCTTTGAGAGAGGTAGGTCTTGTAGTAGTGAAAAACGAATTTAAGGATTTACCACTACCAGGACATATAAAACTTTTAAAATACATTTCACCCTGCCCTCGGGCTATCCAGGGCCTGCCCTAAATGTGACTTATATTTAATACAAATGGAAGGTTTGGGCCTGGTTTCATTTTGCCAAGTTGAAATGGCAGTTTAAAATTGCACACACAGAGGCTGCAATGGCAGGTCTGATCATGTTTAAAGTGCTATTTATGTGGGTGGCACAATCAGTACTGCAGGCCTACTACTAGTATTTAATTTACAGGCCCTGGGCACATCTAGTGCCACCTTACTAGAGACTTATAGGTATATTAAATGTACAAGCCAGTTCTACCACGTTTTAAGGGGAGAGCACAATCACTTTACCACTGGTAATCAGTTGTAAAGTGCACAGAGTCCTAAAAGCCAACAAAAACAGGTTCAGAAAGCAGGAGGGCAAAGGCAAAAGGTTTGGGGATTACCCCACAGAAGGGTCCAAGTCCAACACTGAGAAATTGCTTCACAGAGAAAGTCAGAAGTTTACTCCTGTAAGTCTCCTCCTACGTTACCAGTGCATTTATGACTTTTTTCACATTTACTTTAAAGTCTGGAGGTATGCCTGGGAAGTTGTCTATTCTCAGGAGTAGCCCTTAGAGTTTTTTTTGTGAATTCCTATTTAAGCCCATCTGTAAATGTTACACAGTAGTGCTGTTTCTACCTAATTTTAAAAATAAAGACTTTTTTTGCACAGAACTTGCATGTATTTTACCCACTCAAAGTAAACTCTCATTGGTATCCTGCTTTTATTTTTTCAGACATTATTATTACTTCCCTATTTGTATTTCTCCCCACAACCAGCCTCCACAACAAATGGGAACAGCACAATCATGCTTAACATACATGGAGCAACTGCAGTGTACAGCACAGGACAGGAGCTATGTTCCACCCACTAGACTCATGAAGCATATGGGGACAGATGGGTCAGACCTCTAATATGGAATAACAAGGTGGACATTATCCTTGCTATTACAAAGAGGCATAAATAGGCATAGCAGTAGTGAGGAAGGGTCTTTCTCAGTTTGGTCCTGAAGAAAGCCCATGGAGAAGTTGTACACCTTGCTAGGGCTGAAACATGTTGGCCCACAGGATTGTGAGGAAGGTGATATCATGTCTACCATGTTTATCTCACTCCTTTAGTTTTATAACTTGCATAAGGTAGAACTGATTAATGATAACAGTTCAACCTTAGGCAGAAACATGTTGCAATAAACAGATTTACATAAGGCTCTAAGAACTCTAAGACCCATATTTATACTTTTTTAGTGCCACATTTGCGCTGCTTTTTGACGCAAAAGCAGCGCAAACTTACAAAATACAATTGTATTTTGTACGTTTGCACCGCTTTTGGGTCAAAAAGTGGTGTAAATGCAGCACTAAAAAAGTATAAATATGGGCCTAAATGTGCTCACTTTGAACACTCCGATGTTTCTTTCAAAGGAGCAACCCCAAGGATGAAGCATGCTATGAGTAGTAAGTGAGGGATTGTATCCTTTTTTTAATTAGAAATCCCTACTATAAGAAACAAATGTTTAAATTTGTAATACAAGATCAATTATGCAAGTGGAATACCATGCGGTCTACAATAAACCGGAGCGTCACAGCCCACATGTTGTGCTTTTCATGCAGTCAGGGAGGAAGGACTGCTGGAGACTCATTAAACAGCCCTTGTCACTCCTTGCAGGTGTTCTCATCAATAAAATGTTTTCCTCAGATTGATCTGAAATTTGGATTATATAAACATGTTCCTGAATACATTTACAATAATTTGGCTTGGATTAGTTGAGTGAGTCCCTTGTTCCTTATTTTCAATCTTTTGGTTGTGTGGATGAATTTAATCAGCTTGCTTGTGTCGATCTGTGCTATAGGTAAGTTGGTGCATTGTCGGTGCTTGGTTTAGGTTGCCAGTGCTTGATCTCAAATGAAATAAATTGGATTGCTGGGATGAACACTGGTTAAACAAGCTGGATGAGTCCCCGAGAGTCATTGTAATAGCTATTTCCTGAATTACATTGGGCCGGAATTTGAAGGGGAATTTCCTTGAAATTCACAGAATTGTTTATTTTTGCACAAGTAAGAATATCTTTAATGAAACTATGATCATATTTACATTTTTGTTTGTATTACTGTGTAGTGCTATTTACTCCATTTGACAGGTTGGTGGTGTGCCAGGGTTCTTTTAATTTTCACTCCATGATCAACACCTTCAATGGTTTCTCTTCAGAAATGGAGTTAATAGTAGGTAAGCACAACTTATGCACAAGATAATGTTGCGGGTCAGAGATTCTTAATGCTCTTTCTCATTTAAGAACTTCGATAGTTCTCTGTGGTCACAGAGGACTCCATTCCTTAGGAATGTTTAAATCTGACTGGCAGCCTTTCAATAGGGATATTTCCTTGCTAACTTGATGACGTAGGTGCAAACCTTTTTTAAATGTTTGCTGTAAGCATAAAGTTCAATACTGGTTAGTAGACAGTTCATGTCCATCAATATTATTTAATTTGTAGGCTACCTATGCACCCATCTCTAAGGAAATGTGGTTCAACCATCCCTTGCACAGTGGTCTGCTGATGAGGTTGTAAATGCTCAGGTCTATAAGAATATTTGGTCTGTAATGGAACTAGATGTCAATGTAGGTATGGACACTTGAACCAGTTAAACAAGCATGGACATTTCAACCAGTTAGGCTGTAGCTCTTCCTGCAATTACAATGAAAGATGAAAATGAGGCCGCAGATAGAAGTTGCAGCCTTGGAATGCTTGGTTCTATAGGATGGAGAAAATCAGTGAAGCATCAGTAGTTTTTCTTGGCCATTGACTAGAATATTGGTTAAGAAAATTGTTGTTCCTTAATATTTCAGACAAAACATCACAGACAAAAGTGTTTAAAGGTAAGTGAATATAGAGAAGTATAGATTTACTATTCCTAACTCCATGTTTATGTACCTTGAAGATACATATATAGTCTAGGTACATATTTGAAGAGCTAGGAATTTAAAAAATGTATGCACGCTTACCTGTTTATATTTTTAGTACTCATTATTATATCTATAATAATATGGTTTAGTAAAATCCCCTGCTCAAGTATTCAGGAGACACATCATTTTGCCTATGTCATTAGTATTGTTATTATTATTAATATTATTATTATGGTGCAGTGTATTTTTCTTGCTTACACATTTGATAGATTGGCATTTATGTAGCACCTGCTTCAGTGTATGTCTGAGTAAAATTATAATTGCACTGATACATTTTTCAAAATTTGAAAATTTAATTTTGAGAAATGACAACGTTTGGCAACCTCGCACAACATCAGAGGCAAAAGCAAGTTTGGGAGAAATAAATAAAAAATCGCAGGAGATTGCACCATTAAAAATAATGTTTTTTGCTGCTTCCGAACCTACTATGTGTTGCAGAATTTTTATTTAACTTGTAACTTGTTCAATTTAGTAGTCCAGTTTTGTCGACGTCCTAAACGACAGCTTGTGGAAATTGATAATAAAAGAGGGTCAGGAAAGGTTGAAAGATCTGTGGAACATTAAAAGGGTCTAATAAGTACAATTTATCTCCAAGATCTTAGATGATGCCTTGCCAGTATGGAGCACAAGGCCTTCTTCATATGTTAAGCCATCCACAGAGGCACTCCCAGTCTCAGGCACTATAGTCTTTAGTTGGCACAAGAGCCATGTTCTCAACCATAGATAGTTTGTAAGTAAGCAGAAAGGGCATATCGAGGCCTGTATTTTCGGCAGTACGAGAGTCTATGCAAAGAGGGTAGGAAGAGGTTAACAGGTAACCTTCGTGTAGATTCCTTCCTGGCAGCCCGAAACAGCTAGTGTTCATTTGCATCTATGAGCTGATTACACCATAATCACTTTTTATAAAGGTCTCAGCATGCATAAAGGTTCTTGGACAGTAAACGATAAAAGATTACAAGTATAAATCACGTTCAAACGGGCAGACGCGGAATATGTAGAATTATTTCTCCATTTCAGAAACTGGATTACCACAGCTGGGCACAGAGACCACCCTGATTCTTCGGATTTTGGAGGGTGATCCTGGAAACACGTGTGAATGGTCTATGTTGTTCTTGATTGTGTCAAATTAAAGAGGTCGTGTTAGGTGTTAATCACCAATTGCACATGACACATACTACAGCAGCTCAGGACAGGCAGACGGAATTGCAAAAGGGACACATTTTTTGCATTCTTTCACGGTAGGATTAGGAAAGTAAGCGAGCGAGAAAAAACACTGGACTGACGTTTAGCCACTGAAGAGTAATTAGCTGCAGCAGCCAGGTTACATTGTACATCTTGACACAAACAGCCCTCCACTTAACATGCCGCTGTTGACCTGCTTTGCACCAGAACACTGCACAGTAAACTGGGTATCCCACTGTATACATACCCAATGAGGTTGTGCACACACTAACTTCTTTGCACCAGAAGACTGGGCGGTAACCCAGTGAAAGCCCAAGAAGCAGATGCACACTTTAACTTCTCTGCAATTGGAGACTGCCCAGTAAACCATGTATCCCACTGCACAACCCCGATAAGATGGCGCACACATTAACTTCTTTGCACCAGAAGACTGTGCAGTAACCCATGGATGCCACTGTACGTACCCCATGAGGCAATGCACACATTAACTTCATTTTATCAGGAGACTGCACTGCTGTCCATGCATCTCACTGCAGGACCATGATGAGGAATTGCTTTAACTCCTTTCTACTAGAAGACTGAAGTGTAGTTCATGTGCCCCTCTACACATACCCCATGCTGCAACTCATACTGTCCCTCTCGGAAAAGACCCCTGCACAAGAAGCATGTTTGCCACTTGCATGACTGAAGTCGCTACCTGGATGAAAGCCAACTGTCTCAAGCTCAACACCGACAAGACAAAGGTAGTGATCTGCTGCAAGAACAGCTCCCCATGGGACTCTAACTGGTGACCGTCCAAAGCAGGAACCACACCCAAAACCTATGCGAGGAACCTTGGAATAATCATCAACTGCAAACTGGGCATGACCACACAAGTCAACGCCATCAGTACATGCTGTTGCTACACCATGAAGATGCTGAGGGAGATCTTCAAATGGCTCCCAAGCAACTCTAGAAAAACTGTCGCTTGTGCCCTAGTCACCAGCAAGTTGGACTATTGAACACCTTCTACACCAAGATCACCAAGCAACTCACTAGAAGACTACAATCCATCCAGAACTCAGCATTGAGGCTCATCCTCAACCTCCAAACACCGAATCCACATCACACCGCAATAAACAAACAAGCTCAATCCAAACTCCTAACATACAAACACACATTCAAGGCACTACATAACTCAGGCCCTACCTACCTGTACAGTCGCATCTTCTAACACCAAGCACCCAGACACCTCCACCCTGAAGAACGTCTACTCACACACTTCCCAAGCATCTACAGAAGCAGACCAGGAGGACAGGTGTCCTCTGACATCACTCCTAAAGTGCGGAACAACTGCCTACTCCACGTTGGAGCCTTCCTCATCTCTTCATGAATTCCACAAGAAGCTGAAGACCTGGCTTTTCAATTAACCCAGCTACCATAAGTAGGGCTAGGCACACACACCTGCTCAGGAGCAGGATACTCTTGCAGGTGATAATGCACTTTACAAATACAAATAGCATAACATGACATGGTATGACATGGCATGACACGACATGACATAACATAACAAAAAACTGCAGAGTAATCCATGTACCCCACTGCACAAACGTAATGAAGTGGTGCACACATTCATTTCTGCATATCATGCCACTGAACAATCATGACGAGACAGAGCATATATTAACTTATTTGCAACAGAAAATGGCATGATAACCCATGTATCCCACTGCACAAATCTGATTAGGTGAGCACACATTGACTTCTTTGCACCAGAGGACTGCCCGGTAACCAATTTTTCGCACTGTACATACCTGATGAGGCGGTGCGCACATTAACTTCATTTCACTAGAAGACTGCACTGCAGTCCACTCATCTCACCGCACAAACCCAATAAGGAATTGCCCACATTGCTTCCTTTGCACCAGTAGAATACATTGCAGTTCATGTGATCATGTATACAAAACCAGTGATGCAAAGTATACTGTCCCTCTCGTAAAAGACCCCCAAAACTAGATGAAAGCCAACTATCTCAAGCTCAACACCAACAAGATAAAAGTAGTGATTTTTGGCAAGAACACCTCACCATAGCACTCCAACTGGTGGCTGGCTGAACTCGGACCGACACCCACACCCAAAATCCACACCAGGAACCTTAAAGTAATCATCGACTGAAAACTGAACTTGACCACACCACATAACTCAGGCCCCATCTACATGAACAGTTGCATCTCCTAACACCAACCACCCAGTCACCTCCGCTCTACAGAACTCCTACTTGCACACTTCCCAAGAATTTACAGAACCAGATCAGAAAGACAGGAGTTCTCTTACATAGCTCATAAATTGTGGAACAACCTCCCACTCCACATCAGAGCCTCCTAATCTCTTCTTGAATTCCACAAGAAGCTGAAGACCTGTCTTTACAATTAACCAACCTTCCATAGGTAGGGCTGGGCACACACCTGATTAGCACCAGGATACTCTTGAGGATGATAGTGCACTTTACAAATACACATAGCATAACACTGCATGGTAGCTAATGTATCTCAGTACACAAACATGAGGTGGTGGTCCATACATTATCTTCTGTGCACAAGGAGACTGTACAGAACCCTAAGTATGCCACTGTACAATTATGATAAGACAGTGCACATATTCACTTACTTGTACCAGAAGACTGCACAATAACCCAATAATTCCACTACACAAACCCAGTGAGGCAGTGCACACAATAATTTGTTTGTACCAGACCACAGTATGGCAGCCCATATAACCAACATGGCTTCTATGCACTGAAGACTGCATGGAAAAACATGAATCCGACTGCACAAACCCAGAGAGACAGTGCGTATAATAAAGCCTTAGTAACAGATGACTACACGATGATACACATAATTTGTAAAATATTAAGTGCCAGAGTTCAGGAGGCCACTGTAGCTTGTACCACGTGTGATCACTACCAGCGCTGCCAAATACCACAGTAATGCCTCCTCCTTCCCATTACAATACATTACATTAGGTGTGACAATTTGGACTGTACAAAGTGACCCATAACTGTATGAATGGCGTGAGCCCCCTGGTATTATAATTATTTAATTGTACATTTAATTTTTAAACACTTTGCCCATGTGTGTTTCTTTTTAAATAGACTGACAGTGCCGCCATTTGGTGCGCTGTCATTAATACGTGCACAAATTAATGACTGCATATTCCACCTCACAAACCATATGAGGCAGTGCACACATTAACTTGTTTGCACGAAATACTGCATGGCAAGCCAAATATTCGATTGCACATATCCAGTCAAACATGGCACGCTTTTACTTCTAGGTCTGCGGGAGAGTTGGCCTTCTAGATTCAAGGTGACAATGCTAAACAAATTTCCCAAAATCCTCTCTCTTACCTGTTCAACGATGTAGTGTTTAACTCATCTGATTTGTTGGGGGAGATTGAGTCTCATGTTTAATTTTTTAACTGGTCAATCAAATGACCTGATCCAAATGCACTTTTTCAAAGAAAGCACAGCATGAACTTAAAATAGAACATGAAATTAAAGTTCTTGTAGGTAGACAAGGCAAGCCATCCTTATGTACAAAACAATACCTCCTTTTTTATGATTTTCCTAAAACACAGCTCCTGCTCTGTCTGTTTGCAAGACCTATTGTCAGCTTACAGTGAATTTCGAGCCCACCCACTGCTTTCAATTGGCTGGCTTAATTTTCACTTTCATTTGCTGCCTCTTTATTAGCTTGTGAGGGCTTTTATTCCTATTTTTATGTTTATCCCTCGTCTGGAATTTGGACACATTACTTGTGCCTTCCACTACTCACTCACTTTTCAAGTGCTACATTTTTCTCTCTCCATGAGAATGTATGGCCCAGATTTATACTTTTTCACACAAAACTGCGCTAACGCAGTTTTGCGTGAAAAAGTTTACTGCCAGCTAGCGCCATTCCAAGACGCCGGCAGGGTGTCATATTTATGGAATGACGGTAGCCGGTGGTAAGGCCCAGCTAGTGTCATAAAAAAGGACACTAGCCGAGTGGGGGTGGCGTAAGGGGAACAGGAGGTTGTGCGTCAAAGGATGACGCTAGTCTGGTTAGAGGCATAAAAATGCCACTAATCAGACTAGTGTCATTTTTTTACGTACAACCTCCATGGACAAGACTCCTATCTTGGTAAAGGCAGGAGTCATGGTAACCACCCCAATGGCCATGCCCAGGGGACATATGTCCCCTGGGCATGGCCATTGGGCCCAGTGCCATGAGGGGGGGCCAAGTTAGGCCCCCCATGGCACTTTAAAAAAAAAATGAAATTACTTACCTTACTTACCTGGGGTGGTGTCCCCCCATCCTCTGGTGTCCCTCTGGTGTGGGTTGGGGTGTCCCTGGGGCTAGGGAAGGGCACCTGTGGGCCCATTCCATGGTCTCTAACCTGGGAACGTCTACCTTGCATCTCATTGATGCATGGTAGTTTCCCACAAGCAAAAAATGATGCTAACTCAAAAATGTTAGCACTAGACGAATCTAGTAGCAAAGTATAAATATGGAGTTAAGTTTATGCTGAATTTGTGTAAAAAAATGATGCAAATTCGGCCCAAACAGAGTATAAATCTGGGCCTATGTGTTTCCAGCTGTGTTTCCAGCTGTCTCCCTCTTGTACTTCCCACCTCCCGTGTTGCTTCTCCCCACCCCCAACCCATGTGGCTTCCCCATCCGCCTGTTGCTTCCCAGGCCCCTACGACCATAACTCCGCCCTCTCTCTGTTTTGCTTTTACCTTCCGCTAGTTTTTTTATTTTTGTTTTAACGATCCAACTCGGATCAATATAAAAAAGAAAAACTAATGTGCATTCATCATTTTGTAGGGATCGAATGCTTGGTGCTTGAATCTACAAAATGGCATGGTTGACAGCATCACAGTTTTTTTTCTTCTTTTATAGCTATGCTGAACAGCATTGGGTATGCCGAACAGCATGGCTAAAACTGTTGGCAAATCCAATAGGTCACAAAGGTGAAACTTATTGGCTTTGTCAATGCTTATTTAATTTGGCCTCTGGAGCAGTGGTCCTTCCTGTTCAGCTTTCTCTTTTCATCCCACTAATTGTGGCCTAACAGCTTCTGCGACTCTTCCCCTTTATACATTTGAATTTCCACTCCCAGAAGATTAGCAAGGATGCTTTAGTGCAAGCAAGCAACAATGGGTGTACCTACCTCATGGCTGGGCCGCAAAGTACAATCATACTTGTGCAGCGGTCACATGGCAACCCTGGGCCCTGGTGCCACAGCCTCTTCTGTAGACCTGATAGCTTTTCTGCCTATCTCAACATAATGAAGGCGTAATACAGAAGCACATGATCACTCACACATGCACACCGGCACCCACAAACCCAGGACCAGGTTACTACATTCCTTCCTAGTAATAACCAAACAGTAATCAATACAATAAGGAACAATGAAAAATACAGCCAAATTCCAACGCCACAACACAAATTTCAACGCAAAAAACTGAATTTCCCACACTTTATGGTCACCCAAACAGCTTGCTCTTTATACTGAAGTAAGAAAACGAAGCAGGTAAAGTAAAAGTATTGCTCCACATTAATTAAAACCAGGGGAGCTTGCATTATGTAGTAGAAGTAGTAATGTACTCTCAAAGTTGAAGACTGAAGACAGAAGTAAAGGGCACCCTGAACCATATAGTAATTAGAAGCAACCCACAATGCACCATCAGCATGACACAATAAAAGTAAGTACCACTCTACCCCGAGGGGGACCGAAGGCAGTCATTCTGCATACTTTGGGTCCGGATAGACATTTAAAACTATGTCTGAGCTCACTTTTTCTGTTTACAAACATTCCCAGAAGTATACATGAGGAGCTGTGCCAGACATACTGTCATTCCACCTGAGCAAAGCTCTCCATAGCAGAGAACACTGCACAGGAACAGGAAGAATGAAGATTCATCTGCAAATGCACTTTTTTTCTCTACAGGTAAAATATTTTTCTCATGGGGAAGTACCAACCCTACACTCCTAACATATCCTAAGGTGATACAGTCCCTTCCGTTTCAGCAAGTGGAGTCACATATTTGACCATTTCCAAAGTGGAAAACGGATGGCAAGACGTTTGGACATGTCAACAAATGTACATGTTTGTGGGTGTTCCTAAACGTCCAAGGCAGACCACCAAACCAAGATACTCTTTCAGCTTTTCAATGGGAGTTACGTGTGTGGATTTCTCCATACCTGTGGCAAAGACACTCACAAACACCATTTATGCCTGCCAGGAATCCTTTTGTGAAATTCTGGAAGGCATTAAAAAGGTAAATTCAGTTGTAAACTTACATTCATGATGGAATGGGAGCAACAAGGGGCAATGTCGCTTCTTTGAGGACCAGCGCCTATTTTTCCTCACCAGACATCTCGTGAGACCAAAGTAAGGAAAAACAGACGAAGAGGAAAGAAGGAGTAAAAGACAGTTAATCCCTCACAAATAGCGAGAGCCGGAGCCTGCAAGAGGCTGAGATAAAGCGGCACAAAGCGTCTGGTAATGGATCAAAGAGGCATGAGATGGACTCTAGACTATGTGGATTCGTTATTGGGGGTGACTAAATTTAATAGTGCCAGCCTCTGGGCAGATCTTTGGGCCCGCAATAATTCTTTTAGCAAAATAAACACTGGACTCCTGTATCTTAACACACATACAGAACTGGACTCTCAATCCTGAGGAAGATTGGAGACACTGAGGCAGCACACTGTGTGCCAAATAAAATAAGTGCTGTCCCCGTCCAACTCTGAGCAAGAGATTGGGCCATGATTGAGTGCGCTCCACAACATGTAACAATGTATTAAGGAACTTGGGGGTGGAAACTGTACACTCAAAACTCACACTTTAGTTGAATAGTTCTTAGTATACAGCACAAACAGCAACAAGGAGAAGGTTAGGAGGCACGTGATGCAGCAGCAGCAAGAGGAAATAGGCTCACAACTTCTACCACTACACAAACCATGTTCCACTCAACAGAGACAATTGAAAGGTATCTAAGGAATACAAATACAGCAATAAATGAGGTTTTTCTGCCCAACATCCTCAAACCATGTGTCTAATAGCTCCTAGTTCCTCATGAGAAATGAGCTCTTTTCTGAGCTATATTGTATTTTGCATAAAGCAATGATGCTCCAAATTCACTACTGACTTCAATTTTGAGATTTGAGATGGAATATCGAGATAATACAAGCCATTATCCAGCAGTTTTGCTTCTCTCCTACGAACTCAGATAATGGATTCACACTTACGAACCGACAGTCTCACATCACAGGTCTGCTTGTAAAAGTAACATCAGAGGAATTGCAGCAGATACAACCCAGTTCACAACGTCCCCACCTCCTGAAAGGCTTTTACTACTGTTTTGCCTCTGGGAGGGAATATGAACCCTGAATCAGAATGCACAGCATCAGCTTAGTCCTTCGTTGCTTTTGTTGGCCCGTGCTTACACCACACAATCACAGCAATCACTTTTTTTTTTGTTTTACGACACTATGCTATAGTGAAGGTCCCATGGAAGTGGCCATGCACAACAGCAACTGCGGTCCTGCCACACCTGTAGTGCTGCTCACTGAAAAGAGAAACGTAGTGTGTCACGTCAAAGTGTGGAGACACAGGCGGTCATTCTGACCGCGGCGGTCGGCGGTCGCCGCCCGCCTAGCGGTTCCCGCAGAAAGACCGCTCCGCGGTCAAAAGACCGCGGCGGCCATTCCGGCTTTCCCGCTGGGCCGGCGGGTGACCGCCAGAAGACCGCCAGCCGACCCAGCGGGAAAGCCCCTTCAACAATGAAGCCGGCTCGGAATGGAGCCGGCGGAGTTGCAGGGGTGCGACGGGTGCAGTGGCACCCGTCGCGATTTTCACTGTCTGCAAAGCAGACAGTGAAAATCTTTGTGGGGCCCTGTTAGGGGGCCCCTGCACTGCCCATGCCAGTGGCATGGGCAGTGCAGGGGCCCCCAGGGGCCCCACGGCACCCGTTCCCGCCATCCTGGTAACAGGCTGGCGGGAGGGCAGTCAGAATCCCCATGGCGGTGCTGCAAGCAGCGCCGCCATGGCGGATTCCCTGGGCCAGCGGGAAACCGCCGGCTCCCCTTTTCTGACCGCGGCGTCAGAATCGCCCAGGAAGCACCGCCAGCCTGTTGGCGGTGCTTCCGCCACCCTCCGCCATGGCGGTCATGGACCGCCAGGGTCAGAATGACCCCCACAGTGTCAGTTAAGAAACTCATTGGTAAACGTGTACAAAACACACTTAACAACAGATGTGAAAAGCAACTCTTGGACCCACACACATAGCGTGACAGGATGGCTGTCTAACATACAGTAAATGTTTGTTTACCTCAAATAAATTACACTGATTTCCTAGACCACACATAGGACTCTTCATCACAGTCTCACAGGTGCAGTAGTATGGGCATAACATCACCAGACGTTCCTATCACAGGTTGCTGTAGAGCATCAGGAAACAACAAGAGTTCCCAATGAAGATGTGAACAACTCTAGTCCACCCTGTTCACTACACAGTGTAAGTACAGCACAGCAAAGAAAGTTTTCCACACAGAAGTCAATAGTTTAGTCCTTTTCCACCCATATCCAGCAGGTGGGTGAAGCAGGCCAGACGTTCATCAAACCAAGAAAGAAAGGCAGCGTGCAGACTTTCCACAGCACCTTCTGTACCCTCCTTTGGAGACTTTTGGCCTGACAAATAGACTTAGAGTCAGTCTCACTAGACGATCAGGCGAGTGGTGACCATAGATAGCTTCAGTATGCATAGGGATGCTTGCTTGTTGTTAGTGTCAATTCTTGTCTTGTCTTGCAAGTAAATCATGCAGTGTATTATGTAGTTCGAAACAGGAGCTCTTCTTTATTAGGATCATGTTATAAGTATGTAAGAGACATAGGGGACTACTCTAGAAGCAGCATAACCTCTATTCTCATATTCCCATCTGCCCCCAAGCAGCTCCTCTGACATCTCCACATCCCTCAACAGAATCTGCCCTCAGCAAGTAGGGGTGGAGGGTGGAGTGGGGGGTACACACTCACAAGCATGCATGTATACACATACAGACAGGTACACATACATATGCACACAAACGTGCTCATGCACACAAGATGCAGAGATGATCCACCTATACCAGTATGTAGTGAAGATTAACACGAGTAGTGACTCACTGCAGTTCCACTACTCACTGTGTTTCCACAGAAGATACCTGACATTATTCATAAAAACGAAGAGAGAACATGAAAACTATAACAGTGAGGCCGGAAGTACTTACAAACCAAGAACACATGGTGTTGAGAATTCACCCAGTGGAACGACACTGGGGAGAGACGTTAGCACCAAAGACAGAGATTATGCTGTTCATGGTGCTGAACTACCATACGATAACATTTCATCATGACTTAACACTGATCGCCATGGCATAATTTGGTCTCATTATTTTTCATGGGAATGTTTATGGTAAGAGTATTTCGATTTTCTGTTCGCTTTCCGGTAATGCGTGTTTTTTAGGTTTATGACGAATTTATCAGACATCTTGGCACTGTGAGTTGCTTGGCTTGTGAAATTCACTGGGTAATTGTATGTGCCTACAGTACCGAAACGGGAGTTTTTTCTATGTTTTTGTCCTCAATTCTTGATGCTCTGCGTAACGATGTCTCTCAAAGATAATTGTGTTTTATAGGGGGCAATGCCTTCTTTGCCATCCTACATGACATGGGAAACCACCAACAACCACCAACAAACTTAGATTGGTTCACCATAACACACCAGTTGTTTAATTGTAAACACGTTTTTCCTGTAAAAAGGCTATCTATGAATTGAAGAATTATTTGGGTGTAGTTTTGCCCTTGGTCCCTTCAGGTAAAGAAACAAGCTAACATCTGAAGCTTCTGTGGGCCAGATCCAAGTATAAAAGCCTCACTAAGAATTAGTCAGCCTATAGGGATTGAATGAAACCCAACTTGGAATAATCCAGTAGCTTTCTGGGACCCAATAGTTCAGCTGCGAAGGATCAGCAGTGCTCATGGAGTGACCAACAGTAAAATCAATTTGACTGCTTCTTCACCTTTAGAGTACTTATCCTTGACAATTACAGGGGGGTAGGAACAAATAGGGGTCATTTTGGAAGGTGCTGTTAATTTCGCTCTCAATGTTTTTGGGGTGATTTGTTGCTGCCTTTTTTCTGCGAAAGCTAAATAATTCCCTATGTCTGCCCAGTTATTGTATTTTAGAAACTTTACAGCTGACTGGATTTAATTGGTCTGGGAGATGAAGCACCAGTACGACTGTTGCTGATCACAGCACAATAGGCTTCTAAGTAATATCTCATTTGCATATGCACCGACGCTCCCTCCTTCTCCCCCCGTTTACAAGGCTGAACAGCTACTACAGCTGGGCAGGGGAAAGGAAGCTGCTGATAGCAGTTCATGACAAGGTCCTCATGAGGATAATGCTTCCATTGAGCCCGGGCAGTGGAGATGGAGGTCGTGAAGGGCTTGCCTCTTCACAGCTGTGGTGTAACAAGTCTTCACTTCACAAGGGGTTAGCTGATGATAGCAATTTCAAAAAGAGCGAAGACCCATTAATCTCCCCCATCCATGCCTCCTACCTCTGTTGGGAGTGATAAGTAAAGGGCTACATTTTGTGTAGGCACTTTGTGTAGGCACCTAGCCTGCCACTTGCCTGTGGCATCCAGTTCCTACATGTTCCAGACTGATCCAGTTGCCACCGTTTGACCAAGTGACACTGCAACTGCCTGGGTTTCCCTGCTTGGATTTTCCCACTCACTGTTCTTCCTGCCAACAGAAGTCTCGCCCACCCCAGGACCTACTAAATGCATGCCACTGCGCAACCGCAATAGTAGTCACCTGAGCACCTAGCCTTCCACTTGCCTGTGGCCTTCTGTTCCTGCTAGTTCCCGCCTGATCCAGTTGCTGCCATTTGACAAAGTGACACTGCCACTGCCTGGGTTTTCCTACCTGGGTTTTCCTGCTCACTGTTCTTCGCCACCAACAGAAGCCCCGTCCACTCCAGAGCCTATTTAATGGAGGCTGCAGTGTGACTGCGCAGTGAACGTATACAGCTGGTGCACCCTTGGCACACTGAAGGCACACCAAAGGCAAGTCTGTCTGCGGTGCTCTGTGCCTGGACCATGGCCAGTGCCAAGAAATCTGGCCCCATGACCATCCAGTGCAAAACCACAGCTCAACCAGAGCTAATGAATGCCACCACTACTCCTCCAACTTCTTTCATGACCTCAACAACACACACTGGCAAACACACTGCTGCCACGCATCCCCCATCACCACAGTAGGACCTTTCTTCTGCACCCCTTGCGATTTCACTTGTGGCACCTCAGATGCGACACCACTACCACCAATCAACAGATACGGGCCACCACCACCCCACACCAACTGTCCGCCATGCAGCTAAACATCCGATCCCTCAGGAAGCACTCCACCAAAATCTGGGACCTCTTCAACAGCAACACACCCAACCTCCATTTCCTGACCCAAACATGGATCAATCCAGCCTCCAACCCAGACATAATCGCAGCCATCCTATCCACCTACAAAATCATACACCAGGAATGAACCCATAAACCGTGCTGAGGATACGTGATCATCCACAAAATTATGAGTGACTGCATCACCTCCTCAGATTTAGACACCAATCTCATGGAACACCTCCACTTCAAAATACGGAAGGACTACATCACCCTTAAAGGAACCATCACCTACCGTCGCAAGGGTGGAATTCTGCAACCACATCACAGACTTTATCACTCCCCTCTCCATTATATCAACCAACTTCATCCACCTATAAGACTTCAATCTTCAACTGGAAGGTACCACAGACCCCAACTCCACAGCCCACCTCAAAAACCTCGCCAACCATTGACTCACCCAGCTCATCCAAGAACAAACCCAGAGAGCAGGCCACACCGTTGACCCTATTTTCTCCAGCAACAACAGGATCACCATCACCCACATGACCCCATTCATATGGTCCGACCACAAAATCATATATTTTAAGATACCCACCCATGAAACCACCCCAACAGAAAAACCCAAAGCACCATCAAGACACAGGGCAAAATATCCGAAGAAAACTGGACCAAGACCCTGCAGGAATGCCTACCTAACCACGTCGGAAACCTCAATGTTGACACCAAGCTCTTCAATAAATGGCTCACTTACTGCACCAACTGCACTGCTCTCAGCAGGAACAACAAAATGACCCAGCTGGTACACAAACTACCTCAGAGAGTCCAAGCACTTCTGCAAATAACGTAAGATAAAAGGGAGATTTGATAAAAACACCATTGCAAGATCCACATACACAACTACCCTCAACCTCTACACCAACAATTACGGGATGCAAAAAAAAGCCCTTACTCTCAGACTCAGAGGCAGCCCTAACAACGTCAAAGAACTCTTCACCATCGTCAAGGAGTTCTCCAACCCCCCAGCTCCCAATAATGACATCACCCCATCCCAGGCACTCTTCAACAACCTCTCGAACTTCTTCCTACAGAAGATTGGCAAGATCTACAAGATTCGACCCACAGCATACCAATATGAACATTCAGCAGAACACCACTCTCTTTATAAAACAGCCGCAATGCAACTGGACTCCCCACATGAATGAAGAAACCACCGTCCTGATGAATACCATCCACCCAGGAGCCCTTCAGATGCATGGCCCCAGTTCATGTACAACCTTGTAAGAACCATCATCTCCCCCCACTCGCCGCTATCATCAACACCTCCATAGCCACCCACCACCTTCCTGTTTTCCTGGGAAAATGCAAAATTCAACACTCTATTGAAGAAACCAACAGTGAACCCCAACACCCCCAGTAACTACAGACCCATCTTGCTCCTGCCTTTTCCAGCTAAAGTCATGGAGAAAGCCATCATTACATAAATCGCAAACCAACTAGAATTCCAGCAACTCCTAGACAGCTCTCAATCTGACTTTTACACCAACCACAGCATAGAAACAGGCCTCATTGAGGCCACTAATGACATCTGAAGCATCCTTGACTGAGGAGAAAGGTCCACACTCATCCTTCTAGAACTCTCCACAGCTTTTGATACAGTCTCCTACAATTCACTCATCAGAAAGCTTCAGCAATGGGTATCTGTAGAGTGGCCCTCAAGTTGATAGCCTCCTTCCTCAAGAGCAGAATTTAGACTTCTCCCCCTACACCTCATAGCCCACAAAACTCACCTGCAGAGTCCCTCAAGTATCGTCGTTCAGCCAAACACACTTCATCGTCTACATGATGCTGCATCAACACAGGATGCTATGCAGATGACACACAGATCATTCTCTCCTTTACTAACTCAACCAGCGCCACCAGAGAAAAGCAAACTTAGCTAACTGTGTAAGCAACATCACTGCTTGGATGCAAAAACACTGCCTCCAGCTCAACACAGACAAAACTATAGTCCTTATCTTCAGCAATAACCACTCCCCTACAATGCCTTTTGGTGGCACTCTGAACTTGGCATCCGCACCTACCCCTACGGATTATATCAAGAACTTTGGGATCATTCTGGACACCAGCCTCTCCACGAACAGACAGAATGCTGTCTCCTCATCATGCTTCCATATCTTACGAATGCTCTGCAAGATTTTTAAGTGGATCCCACTTAACACCAGATGAACAGTCACCCAGACTTTTATCACAAGTAGACTTGTCTACGGAAAATCCCTCTATTTCAGAATCCCAGCCCATGTTGTACAGTGACTCCAAACCACCCTGAACGCTGCTGTCAGACTCATTCTAAACATCCCACGAAATAACCACATCTCTCCACACCTTCGCAATCCCCACTGGCTCCCAGTCAAGGAAAGATGCAAGTTCAAGGTACTCATCCACGCCTACAAAGCTCTCCACAACACCAGCCCAGTGTAACTCAACCACCGCCTCAACTTCTACCAACCTGCCAACCAGACACTTTTGATCTGCGTCTCAGGCTAGATCAAACCTCTCTTGCAGCAAGAAGGCCAGAAGCAGAGGATGCTACATCTTGTACCTTGCAGCCAAGACCTGGAACAACCTCCCACAACACCTCAGAACCTCCCTATCCCTCATGGACTTCTGAAGGAACCTCAAGACATGGCTATTTCAGATGAAACAGACATGATCTCCTACTCTCCTCTCAGAACTGCCCTACTCAGCACGTGGATACCCTCATGAGTGATTAGCCGTGCTCTCCAAATTCACAAAACATAACGTAACAGTGATATATCTATGCCAAGTATGAAGGATTTAAATAGGTTTTCCCTGAATGATTTTACCCATAAAATATTGGGTCAAAACTGTCTTTTGGTCCAAAATATATTTTTCTTTCTTTTCTTTTTTATTTCTTTTACACTGTGTATGTACGTCTCAGTTTGCTCACCTATTTCTCTGCTACCTGCAACACAACTCACTGATCTTGAATAGGTCATTTGAAACTAGTCTTAGCCAGTATGAACCTCTTTCTCTCTGCTGCTGCCAGTAAGATACTCCCTGTCTCATCTCTGTTGTAAAGTACACACCTCAAATTGATTCTGCTACTCAATCCTGATTCAGTGGTGCTTCTATCCCTATGCCATGACCTTGAGCCATCTTATCTTTCTTCAACTAGCATCAGGTTTGTGGAATGCATGAGATGGTGTGGGTGGTCTCTGCTGTCAGCCACTTTAACCTGCACAGGCTGCAAATGGGAGTGAGCAAGTCCTAATGGTTTATATATGTCCATCACTTGGTAGACTGCTAATATTTTGGTCATTTTTGAATGTCTCATTTATTATGGTTTAAATATAGATTGCAGTGTATTAAATCTTTACAATGGGTCCATTGTTTCAAACATTGTATAGGTAATCTGGTTCTCTTGATTGCTATAATATTTGTAAATAAAGATTTATCACAGTGTTTCCCAAACTTTTTAGAACCAGGACCTAATTGTTATGGAACAATTCTCTTTATTAAGTTGTCATTATAGAAGCATAACTGCCTCCTCCAACAGTACACAGCTTATCGCCTACAACCCATTTGCCTGGCTGCGTGGAATTGTAAATCAAAATGGAACATATAACACAGTCATATGCCTACAACCCTGTGGCCGGCGGCGGTGAAGAGGCCTCAATCAAAACGTTAAACATGTTAAAGGAAGGAACCCCCAACTCTCCAACTCCCCTTTCCTATCATATATATAGCTGACATAGCTGCAGACATGCTGTGAGTGGTATCTGGCTGCCAAGTGGAGTCGCTGCTTTACCTTTGTTTCTTCAGCTGTCTTCCCTGTGGAGCATGCGGGGCAAGCTTAAGACTCTATGGTATGATGGGCAGGTCAGATCTAGGAATTCCTGTTAGAGGAGGTTGATAAAGGGGGCCAACAAATCCGTGTACCTAGTAGGGTCATGCTCAGTGGCTAAAGACAGTTTTTCCATGCCCAGGACTGTGCAGTCATCGGGTATGGTTGGGTGTGTGGACCGTACCCCAGTGTAATAATATGACCTGGTGAGCAGCATTTAGAGCTAGGGCCATCTGCCTTCCCTTGTGTGAGTGTAGAGGGTATGTTAAGTGTCAGAAATAGGGTCTTTGGTTGGCAGTCAGGTTACCCTCTGTCCAAGCAAGGACCCTCACTCTAGTCAGGGTAAATCACACACAATCCAAATTATCCTGTGCCCACACTCTGGTAGCTTGGCAGTGAGCAGTCAGGCTCAACTTAGAAGGCAATGTGTAAAGTATTGGTGCAATAAATCATGCAATAAACACCACAAAAATACACCACACAGGTTTAGAAAAATATAGAATATTCATCTCAGTAGATTAAGGTCAAAACGATCAAGATTTGATCAATTCAAGTTGAAATATCACTTTTATAATGATAAGACGAGTTTTAAGTCCTTGAAAGCAATAATGGTCTCTTGCAAACACAAAGTACCCGGTTTGAATCAAAATTACATGCACGAAGACTGCAGAGGAGGAGCTAGGTTAAAAAAGGTAGGTGTGCTCGGATTTCCGGGCACACACAGATGATGCTTTGATTCTTTTCCATGCAGCAAGGGCTTTGCGTCGAATTCCGGCGTGCAAGCTTGAATCCTCTTTGCGATGCGTGGTCTTTTGATGCCCAGGGACGATGTGTGGAAATCCGGGACGCACAGGACGAAGTCACAGGTGCTGCGTTGATCTGGTGGGTGTTGAGTCTAAGTTTCTGTTGCACGGCAGGTGCTACGTCGATTCCTCTCGCTGGAAGTCGGGCTGCGTCGTTACGGCTCAGCGATGTGCCGATCCAGTGGGCTGTGCGTCAAAGTTCCAGCCGCAATGCTGGCACTGCATCGATCTCAACTCATGGAGCTGCGCTGCGTCATTCTGGTTATGCGTGGATTCTTTCCCCGCTAAGCAGGCTGTGCCTCAATTTTTCACCGCACAAGGAGTTGTTTGCAGAGATGAAGTCTTTTTGGCCCTGAGACTTCAGGAAACAGGAGGAAAGCTCAATCCAAGGCCTTGGAGAGCACTTATCAGCATCGTCAGAGGCAACAGCAAGGCAGCGGCCCTTTACAGCAAAGCCATCCAGGTGAGTCCTTTGGGAAGCCAGGCAGCTTCTCTTGGTAGATTGCATGCTCTGGTTCAGAGTTTCTTTCCCAGGAAGTGTCTGAATTGGTAGGGTGAGGGACCCAGTTTATAGAACCAAATGTGCCTTTGAAGTGAGGGAGACTTCAAAGAGTGGCTTAGAAGTGCACAAGGTCCCCTTCCAGTACAATCCTGTCTGCCAGGGTCCCAGTAGGGGGTTTGGCAGTCCATTGTGTGAGGCAGGCTACTGTCCTTGAAATGGAAGTGTCATGCCCTACACCCTTCCAGCCCAGGAAGACCCATTCAGTATGCAGATATGTGCAGGTGTGACTGAGCATTCTGTTTTTGTCGTTGTCTGGGTGAAATGCACAAGGTAGCTGGCAACCAGCTCAGCTCAGACATGCATTTTAAGGCACAGAAGGATTTAAGTGCAGTGAAATGCTCACTTTCTAAAAGTGGCATTTCTAAAATAGTAATACAAAATCCAACTTCATCAGTCAACAGGATTTTGTATTACTATTCTGGCCATACTAAATATGATATGTTTACCTCTTTCTAATCAGAATCTACCACTCAAATAGTTTATGAGGGTACCCTTAATGTTAGCCTATGAAAGGAGCAGGCCTCATAGCAGTGAAAAATGAATTTAGGAGTTTTCTACTACCAGGACATATAAAACACACATATTTATGCCCTGCCTTTTACCCACACAGCCCCCTGCCCTCTGGGTTACCTAGGGCCTACCTTAGGGGTGACCTATATATAGAAAAAGGGGACTTTAAGGTTTGGCAAGTACTTTTAAATGCCAAATCAAAGTGGCAGTGAAACTGCACACACAGGACAGCAATGGCAGGCCTGAGACAGGGTTAAGGGGCTACATATGTGGGTGGCACAACCAGTGCTGCAGGCCCACTAGTAGCATTTAATCTACAGGCCCAGGGGACATGTAGTGCACTTTACTAGGGACTTACCAGTAGATAAAATATGCCAATTCGGTATGAACCAATGTTACCATGATTTAAGGGAGAGAGCATATGCACTTTTTTTTTTTATAAAGATTTTTTATTCATTTTATCTGAATGGAACAGCATAAACACGTTACAACAGTAAAAGACTAAGGAAAAAAAAAAAAAAATTTAAATAAATAATCAACAGTTACCGACAAATCGACACAATCTTTGAGATATACCATCTTCTGCATATTAAGTGTTCCTCTTAGTGGTCTAAATGACTTTAATCATCTTAATGGCCCTGTCCAGTTCCTTTTGGTCTTGGATGTGGATTATAATCTGGGTTTGGTCCCACCACTCGAGTGCGGGGGGTTGCAGTCTTCGCTGCCACCTTATTTGTTAGGGATCCACTTCGTCATCACGCCACCCTTTGTGGGTTTGGTCCCTCTTTTATCACTAATCGGGGTTTGTAGCCAGCTATGTCCCTTCTCCCAGGGTTAAATGGTTTGCCCAGGGAATCTCTGGGGGTTCTGCTCTAATAAGTTATTCAACTGACTAGTTGACTGTCCCAGTTCCCCCATATTTTGTTGTATTTGTCTGGGCATCCCCTCACTTCATATATCAGTTTTTCACATCTTGCGCACCAGTCCATTCCTCTTCTCCATTTGGCGAGGGTCGGAGCTTTTGCTGCCTTCCATTCTGACATGATGTCCCTCTTCGCCACCAAACAGGCTCTCCCTAGGAAAGTGCGGTTCGCTCTGCCCAGCCCCATTCCGTCCATGGCCCCCAACAAAATTGGGATCGGGGATGCCTCTATCCTAGATTGTAGGGTTTCGGAGATCTCTCCCAGGACTATCCCCCAGTATGACTCTATAACTGGACAGGCCCAGATCATATGGAAGAAGTCAGCACCTGTCTGAAGGCAGCAGAGGCACTCATCTGTGGGGCGGAGGTTAGCTTGATGGAGCCTTTTAGGGGTAAGGTAGGCTGTGTGTAAGTAGAGGGTTTGTAGCGCTTGAAATCGTGTAGATATGGCCAGTGTTCTTCCAAGGGGCCCACCCAACCCTCCCATTTCCGGCGAAGCTTCTCAAGGGGGGGAGAGGTGTTTGTTAGGATGACCCGATATATTTGGGAGATCCCTCCTTTATTTATGTGTCCCATCATTACCTTTGCTTCGAGAGGGCTATGTTCTGGAATGTTGTCCCCCGGTTGCAGGTGTACTGATAGGGCGTGCCTTAGTTGAAGGTACTTGTGGAATTGGGTTTTATTCAGATCATGTGACCTCTGAAGTTCCTCAAAAGTTCGGATTTGTGAGTCTCCCCAGACATCCCCCAGCGTGGATATCCCTATGTTGTCCCACTTCCGGAATCCCGCCAGTGTGGAAACCTCCCTCAGCCACCTCCCCTGCCAGAGAGGTGTTTGTTGCGTTAGTCGGGACCACCACCCCATGGTCTTCTGTGCCGTTCTCCACCCCTTCAACACCATCCCAGTGACTTCAGGGATAGTTTGTGGTATCGTTCCCCCATATAGCGCGTCAAGAACCCCATTGTAGCCCAGTGCTTGGAGCTCTAATCTATATGCGGGGTCCGTCCAGCCCCCCGATAACCAATCATTGATCACCTGCATGCGCATGGCTAGATAATAAAAATAAATGTTGGACATCCCTAGGCCCCCTTCACATGTGTCCCTTTGACACGTGGCAAGGGATAATTTGGTTCGGGAGCCGTACCATAGGTATTGACGCGAAGTCGTCTCGACTTCGCTAAACCACTTCCGGGGGATTGGGTGTGGGAAGTTCTGTAGTTGGTATAAAAAACTAGGGAGAATCATCATCTTAAACAATGCGGTTCTTCCCAGTATGTTGAGTGGTAAAATCTCGCCAGCGTTGAAGATCCTTTTTGTTTTTTTAAAGAAGTGGTGTGATATTAAGCTCCCACGCTAGTTCGGGAAGCAGCGCTATATGGACTCCTAGATATTTGAAACTGTTACGACGGATTGGGATGTTTTCCTGCCAGTTTATGCAATCTCTAGAGGGGTGTAGGGGGATCAGCAAGGATTTACTAGGATTTAGGGTTAGACCCGATGCTTGTGAGAAGAGTTCCAGGAGTTCCAAGACACAGGGGCCACTCCTCGCTGGGTTGGAGAGGTAGAGGAGAACGTCATCAGTGTACAATGCTATACGGTCTTCCGGGCTCTCTGGCCATGTCCAGCCCGTCACCAGTGGGTCCTCTCTGACCATTGTGGCCAACGGTTCGATTGCTAGGGCGAAGAGCAGCGGGGACAGCGGGCATCCTTGCCGTGTCCCTCGCCGGATGGGGAACGGATCGGAGGTCACACCGTTTATCTGAATACGGGCGGTTGGATTGGAGTAAAGTAGTTTAACAAGGCCACGAAACCTGGGTCCCAATCCGTTTTTTATGAGGACTTGCTCTAAATACGACCAGTCCACCGTATCGAAGGCTTTTTCAAAGTCTATCAGGAGGAGAGCAAGGGGGGATCCAGTTAGGGTGCCGCGTTGAGCCAGCGCGACATGCAGTCTCCTTATGCAATGTCTCGTGCTGCGGGAGGGCATGAAGCCGCACTGATCTGGGTGTATCAGTGTGGGAAGCACCGCCTTCAGCCTTGTGGCAAGTATTGTTGATAGCACTTTGATCTCCGCATTTAACAGGGAGATTGGTCTGTAGACCGATCTATTGGGTGATGGCGGTTGCGACTTTGGGATCACCACTATTGTGCCTTGGTCTATCTCAGTGGGGAAGCGGCCCGTCTTCTCTGCTTCATCAAACATGCTAAGTAAGTGGGGGGCTAGGATATCTCCGCATCTTTTATAGAGTTCAGCCGGAAAGCCGTCCGGTCCGGGTGTTTTACCCGATGTCAGGGCAGCTATGGCCGTTGTGATTTCGGCTAGGTTTATGGCTTCATCTAGGCTCATCCTGGTCGTATGCGAGATACTAGGGAGAGTGATATCGCTCAAGAGCGGCGACTCCCTTTCAGCTAGCGGGCGATGACGCACTGCATATAACTTAGCGTAATAGGAGGCAAAGCTCCTCGCAATTCCACTAGGGGTTCTCTCAACCAAGCCTGTCTCATCCACCACCTCAGGGACAACTCTGTTGGCCAAGGGGCTCGAGGCCAGCCAATGCAGGAGTTTGCCATTTTTATCACCCCATCCATAGACACGGGCCGCCGATGCCCTCCAAGTGTGTTTCGCGGCTTCAAGTACCGTCTGCTTTATTTCCTCCCTAGTTGCCGTTAGGCGTCTCAGAACTGACGCCGACGTGGCAGTGGTCATAGATCTTTCCAGAGCAAGGGCCCTTATCTCAAGGACTGTCAGTCGCTGGTCCCGAGCTCTCTCTCGGGCGCGAATGCGATGCTTCGCGTAGCCTCTAAGTGTGGCTTTACATGCCACCCAGATCGTGCCCACATTGTGCCCACATTGTGATCAAAATATTGGGTAAGGTGTTCCCTTATTTCGGAGGTGTAATCCTCGTCCTGCAAATACCATGCATTCGTGCGCCATGTAGGGCGCTGATTGGAGGTGGCGCTCCCCAATCGGATGCGTATTGAGGAGTGATCTGAGACTCCTCGGGCCAATATCTCTGCGCCAGTGACTCTAGAGATGTCCAGTGCGGGCATGAACACCATGTCAATTCTTGCCTGAGAGTGGTGAGCCGCCGAGGTGTGGGTGTATTGTCTTGTCCTAGGGTGCCATGTCCTCCATACCTCACATAGTCCCAGTTTAGTAGCCCATCCGTTTAAACTGGATGCTCTCCCAGTTCTCACAGAGGAGACGGGACCAGAAACATCTAGGTTGGGGTCTAAGACAGAGTTAAAATCTCCCCCTATGAGTGTGAGTCCCTGCGGGAGCTCAGTGAGCGTCCGGCGTAGTTTTAACAAGAAGCTGTCAAAGCCAACTGGGGGGGCGTATGTACAGACGAAGTGAATTGTAGACCCGTGTAGTGTTCCAGTCACATTTACGAATCTACCCTGTGGGTCTGACGTGGTAGAGGTGATTACTATTGGAAGTGAGCGATGAAGTAGGATGGCCACCCCCCTGGAACCTCTAGTGAATCCTGCATGGAAAACCTTGTCAAAACCCCCTCGCGCTAGGAAGGGGCATTTGGTTCCAAGCAGGTGGGTCTCCTGCAGAAGGACCACCTTAGGGGCGTATCTGCGCAGCGTGCTATACACTGCAGATCTTTTGATCCTATCTAGAAGGCCGTTAACATTCCAAGATAGGATCTGTGTCAGTGGGGGACCGGTTTGTGCCATATCTGCGTGTTGGGGTTTAGAGGACTTGACCTGGGATCCAGAGATGGGCATATTGACTGAGGAGAGTTTATACAATAGGTGTCGGTGTTGTTACGGTAACTTATCTTAACCACTTTGCTAAGCCCTAACGTGAGCTTTAAACATCCCAACCTCCCCCCACCCCATACTTCTACCCTTGAAGCATCTGTCGCCCTAGAGCCCAACTGGGGCAATACAGTTGTATAGACTGCCATTGAGTGGAGTGGTGGACCCCTCCTGTGTGTCGGATCAGTTGCAATTAGTTAGTGCGAAACCCCCACCTTTGGTAAAGTGTCTAGGGTGTACAACAAGTTTGGAAAATTTGTGTCACCTTGTCTCACTGATGTGGGCCGGCATCCGAGGCTACCGGTAGGTCCAAGTGAGCCGGAGCTCGGTACGCGTGGGGGCACCATCAGCCAAGTTCAGGGGACTGGCTCAAACGATCCTCCAGTTTGTCCTCTCCCCTAGTTCGGTCTCTTGGGCAGTCCGCCGGGTCTCCCTCTGGCGAGGGATTTCGGTTAAAATGGGGTTCCTCTTCTACTCGGTGGCTGGGGCTTCCGCCTGGACCTGGTTCGCTTCCGACCCTTTCTTGTGTTCATCCGGGTAATCGGTTGTGTCCCATCCGGATTCCTGGGCGGGCCGGTTGGGCCCCGTCGGTTTCCCAAGCCCTCCTCCGTCAGCCAGTCCCATGCCTGCTCGGGTGACTCGAAGAAGTGCGCCCTGCCCGCTAGGATTACCTTCAGGCGCGCCGGGAAGAGGATGATGTATGTGCGCTGCATCGCTCTCAGTTTCTGTTTCACTTGTTCATATGAGCGGCGTTTAGTTTGGACTTCACGGGTGTAGTCCGGGAAGACCATGATTCTCTGGTTGTCCCAAAGGAGGTTGGGGGTGCGTCTGGCTTCTCTGAGGATGGCATCTCGATCTTTAAAGTTGAAGAAGCGTGCAATCATTGGTCTTCGGGGGCCCCCCAGTGGGGGTTTAGGGGCCAAGGCCCTGTGTGCTCGCTCTATCGCAAACCAGGGCGAGAGAGAGTTCTCCGGCATCCAGGATTTAATCCATGCTTCTAGGAATTCGGCCGGCTTGCCATCCTCCGCTCCCTCTTGTACGCCTACGAAGCGCAGGTTGTTGCGTCTGGAGCGGTTCTCGGCATCTTCGGCTCTGCGGTGGAGTTCTCCAGTTCGCGTCTGCAACTGTGCCACTTTAGTTCTTAGATCCGCCAGGTCGTCTTCGGTTTGCGAGACACGGGCCTCCACCTCTGTGATGCGGCCCACAGCATTTCTAAGGTCTTGCCTCACAAGTCCCATCTCTTCTCTCACCTCTCCAATTTTGGATTCCACTGCCCGCTGTGAGGTTAGAATCGCAAGTAGGATGGTGCTGACCCCTTCTGTGGCCTGGTCAGAGGGCGCGGTGTCACCTCCGATCAGGGGAGCCGCCGGCGTGGTAAATTGGTCTATTTTCTGTTGGGATGCTTGCGTTTGCTTGGAGGCTCTGTCTTTCCCCATGTTGCCTATTCTGTGCAGCTACGTCTTTATGTGGGTGAAGTTCAGTTGTCACGAGGGTTTTCGCGCCTCTTCTTTTCGGGGCCGCTTCGGGTCTATGTGATCACCTGTGGCGGGGACTTGGTCGGCAGGGGGTTCCATCCAGGACTGCCCGGCGGCCCCCAGACCAGGCTGGGTGGTGGGGGGGGGGAGTTCCGTCCTCCCTCCTCGATTGGAATTCAAGGGTCCTGGCGTTCTTTTGGTCTTCTTGAGCACCTCGGACTGTCCTTGGCCAGCCCTCTAGTTATCTTCGTGCCTCCAGGGGGTAGCGCCCCGCAGCCAGCCCCAGGCGCTTGACGTCCCACTCGGTGCAGGCCACGAGGCAGGCCCCTCCGGCCTCTTCCTCCCTGTCCCCGCTTGGGAGGGCACGGGTCCTCTCGTGACTTTCTGTTTCTTCCCCGCTATCCCACGGCGGTTGGGGCTCGCCCGTCCGCACAGCCGGGTCTCCTTTGGTTTCCAGGACATTTTACATTTGTGTGGTCCCTTGCGGTGGGCCTCAAACATTTCCTCTCCTCCCCTTCACTTGCTGCAGGTTCTCTGTACGATCGCCTGCCTCTATTAGTCCCTCAGTCAATGTCCCGGGACTTGTGAGCACTCCGTTCTTCGGACCGCACCCGCCCGGGCCTGTAACTCTGCTCCCACCGGTCTCTCCTCAGCTTTAGGGGTCCCGGCCCGGGGCTCTTCCGCTCTTACCTCCTGGTCACTGGATCTTCTTCTACCGCCTCCAGCGGCGCTCCGCTGCCTCTAGAGTGGGGCATCGGGCGCCCATTCCTCCGAGCCTTAAGCTCGCGCCCGTTCTCAGGCGCTCCGACCACGGAGCTCCGCGGCACGTCGCGGCTGTCTTCTTTTGCGGATCCTCTCGGCCTCCGACAGCCGCGGCTCCCACTGGTCACGCTGGAGGGGGAGGGTACCTCTATCCTCGTCGCTCCGTCGGTCCCGGAACTCCCAGCTGGCAATGCTCGTCCGCCCGCGAGGGCGTGCTCCAGTCCGGAGCGTCAGACGCCTCCTCTGCCGCGCGGCCCGGGGTCCACGTCAGCCTCTTCCCCCGCGCTGATCCGGCGTCCTCGGGTCTCGGATCCGGACCCACAGGCGTCGGGAAGGTCCCTCACCACCCCCGAATCTCGGTTGAAGACTCGCGGGGTCGATTATGGTGGCAGGATTCGGGCGGATGACGGAGGGGTCCTGAGCACTCTTAGAGTGCGACTGCCATCTTGACGCCCGTGGCCACGCCCCGCATATGCACTTTAGCAGTGGTAAAGTGTGCAGAGTCCTAAAACCAGCAAAAACAGTGTCAAAAAGTGGGGAGAGGGAGGCAAAAAGTTAGGGATGACCACCCTAAGGCTGTCAGGCCTAACATTAAGACATTAGGGAGACCCAATATAGTGTAGGCCACAAACCGCTGTATAGAGGCCACAAAAGCGCTGCCAATGTCATCAAGAACTTGATTCCAGAAGCGGGAGAGCCTGGGGCAATGCCACAGCAAATGTAGTAAGGTGCCAGGTTTGCCGCAGCCCCTCCAGCATTCCGGTGATTCATGTGTTACCCACTTCTGTAGTCTCTTCAGAGTGAGGAACCAGAGTGAGGCAATCTTATAGGCAGTTGCAGTTCCTGCAATACAATACGCTGTGTGGTGTACCTTATAGAATATATCGGTCCAGTCTTTGGTGGAGAGGGATCTACCTAATTCCACTTCCCATCGAAGCTGGCTTTTGGTCTAAGGCAGAGGTTGGTCCCCACCCAGTAAGTTGTGTAAGTCAGAAACCAGGCACCCAGTCATCAGTTTTAAGGATTAGCCACCTTTAAATGGTAATAGAGCTTGCCCTCCCCTGGTTTGGGTCACATGTCCCAGTGCCCAGTGGCGCAACTGAAGATACTAAACATAGTCAGTGTTACAACGGGAGAAGTCCGCCTTGAGTTGTTCAAAGGGAATAAATCCATCTGTGCTAAATAGGGGGCCGGGCATTTACATCCGGCTTCACACCAGCATTTAAAGTTTTTGAGGTGCAGTCCAGGGGTGAAGTCGCGGTTGGCTACGATCCATGTCATGGGACGGTTGTGAATCCGGCCCTTGTTACTTCGGCATACCAGACGCACATTGTTGCGTCTGTAGTAGGTGAAGAATAGATCCTCTGAGATCTGTGTTGTCATGGCAACCAAATCTCCTTCCAAATATGAGTGACGGAGTGTTCCATGAAGGTCCAATGTTTCTCCAACATTGGTCGGTTCCACTCGACTACGTAGTGGAGTTGGGCCGCTTGGTAGTATCTCAGGATCTGAGGGACTGCTAGGCCTCCCTGTGCCTTGTGGTGATACATCAGATGTTTAGGCAGGCATGGTTTCTTACCTTCCCACATGAATTTATTTGTGGCCAGTTGCAAACCCTGTAGTGTATTTGGTGGTGGGGTGAAGTGGGGGGTCTGGAATATGTATAGGATACACAGGAGTATGGTCATCTTGATCACCGCAACCTGGCCCATCCAAGACAAGTGGAGATGACCTTATGCTTTCATACCCTGGTGCATCTTTGGGAGGAGGCTAAAATAGTTTATCGTCACTGTCTTATGTGCAGTGCGAGCTAGCGTGATGCCCAAGTAGGGCAGGGAGTCCTGCACCCATTCAAACAGGTACATAGATTGTAAAGTTGTTTCATTAGTGGCGGATACCATGAGGTTGAGGAACTGTGATTTTTGGATGTTGATTTTAATTCCAGCCACCTCGCCAAACATGCAGAATTTTTCATTGAGGGCAGGGAGGGATCCCAGAGGATCCGTGATGTGAAGAATGACATCCTCCACATACAAGCTAATCAGATGTTGCGCAACGCCTTGGACGTTGGGATTGCTCCTCAACTGCTGTGCCAGGGGCTCCATATAGAGCGCGAAAAAGGAGGGGAGAGAGGGGGCAGCTCTGTCTCGTTCCCCTCTGGATCGGATGGGGCTTTGACAATGTTCCATTGACTTTGACAGATGCTCTAGGGGCACTATATGTACTCTCTATCCATCTGCAAAAGCAAGCCCCGAGGTTGTGAAGGATGGTGAAAAGATAGTGCCAATGTACGCAGTCAAATAGCTTTTTCCACCTTAATGTATAGTAAAAGAGCTTTGCATCAATATTGAGCAAAGAGATTTGGCGGTAAGATCCGCACAGGTTATGGTCTTTGCCAGGCTTTGGTAGCACGTAAATGGTGGCCTGCTGCATGGTGTCCGTAATTGAGCCGGTGTCGGTAAAGGAGTTGTAGAGCCAGGACAGCAGTGGTGCAAGTTTATGGCAGAAGGTTTTATAAAATTGAGAGGTAAAGCCATCTGGGCCATGAGCTTTCATTGGCTTCAGGCGAGCAATGGCGGTGATGACCTCTTCTATGCGGATTGGGTCATCTGAAGCAGCCGCCTCAGTGTCAGGTAGTAGGGTGAGAGCAATGCCCTCAAGATACTTCAAGTTGTGTCCGCCCAGAGTGTCTGCTGAGGCATAGAGAGTGCTAGATAAAGCTCTGAATATTTCTGCTGCATCTGTCTCCTTCTCCGTCTCGGTAGAGGGCCCAGTAGGATAATTTTCACTGCCCCAGTGTGGGTTTGACTGTGCAACTGGAGCACAAGAATGTGTCCTCTGCGATTATTGTTTAAGTAAAATCTATGCTTCAGGTGTAGTATCGCGTATTCGGCCTGGTCCTGATTAAGGCGCTGGAGGAGGGGTCGGGTCTTTTCTAGGTCCTTCCACACCTTCTGAGCACCAGTACATTTGTAGACAGTCTTTAAGTCTGCCACCTCTTTCTCCAGGGCTGCCCGCTTCACATTACAACAACGGTTTCCTTCTGCTGCTATCGCAATCAACTCCCCTGGACTACTAATTTCAAAGCTTCCTGAACAGAAGCAAGTGGTGTGTCCCAGGTGTCATTAATTTGTAAGTATGACGTTAGTAGTTTTTTAAGTAAAGCAACATTAGCCTGGGAATGTAAGAGATTATCCCGTAGCCACCAGGAAGAGTTTGTCATTCAGCCTACGGGGAGCCGTATCGACAGGTGTAGTGGGGCATGGTCCAGTAAGCAATGTGGTGCGATGGTAGTGTCAATTATCAGTCCCAGAAGGGAGGAGGTGGCAAAAAAGTAATCAAGACGTCTGTATGTTTTGTGTGTGGCCGAATAATAAGTACAGTCACAGGTCATGGGATAGAAACCACTCTACACATTATGTAATCCACAGTCATCGAGCCATTGCTGCCCCACATTAGCTAGGGCTTCCATTTGATAAAACCGTTGCCCTGACATGTCTTAGTTTGAAGCCATTACTAGATTAAAGTTGTCCCTATCAATGTAGCTGTGTCTGGCATCTGAAGAATCAGAGCAAGGGAGGAGGTCCTCCGCGGGCTCCTCACGCTAAGGCAGAGTGCGTCCAGATGGCCGCCCTCCGAGGCCGGCCATCTGGCCTCACCAAGAACTCTGGGCATCTGGTCGCCCTCCGCGTGGGTTGCTATGGCGCGTCCAGATGGCCGGGCTGCCCCGGAAGTCCTGATGAGGTCTCATTTGCTTCCTCGTGCCCAGCCAGGGCTCTAGGAGGTAGGGTGCGTTCTCGCCGACGGTCCCCTCTGTCACTTGGTGCGCACTAACTCCCAGGAAACGCCTATACCTTCCTCCGGATTACTAGGGATAGTGTACGCCGGATCCCCTTGTAGTCCAGTGATTCTCGACCGGGCGCCACCAGGGCCTGGGTTGCGCGGCCGCCTCGCAGCCCTGTCCGATTGGTCTCTCCTCTGAACCTGGCTGCCCAGAGAGCAAACCGCCGTCCCCACCCACGGGTCCAGCCAGCACCGTACACCGATCGATTGGGCACACTTGGTCCGTTTGGGGATGGACTGCTTGGCCAGCCTCAGCTGTTGTTTCAAACAAAGAGCTTCCACCCCGCCAGGGACCGTCCGACTCGCGGGCCTGCCATTTCTCAGAGGCCCTTCCCAGCAGAGCGAAGGCCAAGCAGCCCAGCAGCTTGCACCCCATCCAGCGGTCCGACCAAAGTGGAGAGGGGTTGAGTGGCGCCAGGTCCCGGTAACCCGCCCCTGGCAGTCCGGGTACCCGAGTGCTGTCACCCGCCTCCTCCTCCACCCAGCGCATTTCCCCAGCAGCTCGGAATGACCGTTCCGTGGGGTGTCCCTGCCAGTCCCGGCCGGCAGGCACCCCTGCGTCCCCTGCTCAGGCTGCGCCTCGGCCCGGCCGCCTCCCTCCGGCGGAGGCGGCCGGTGCCCGCCGGTTCCAGTGTGAACGCCCTGTCCTCCCCCTCCGGTGGGGTGCAAAGGACGGTCCGAGACGGGCACGCAGCTACCCCCTCCCCTCAGCAGGTGCGGCTACCTGGTTGATCCTGCCAGTAACATATGCTTGTCTCAAAGATTAAGCCCTGCACGTGTAAGTACACACAGCCGGTACAGTGAAACTGCGAATGGCTCATTAAATCAGTTATGGTTCCTTTGATCGCTCCATCTGTTACTTGGATAATTGTGGTAATTCTAGAGCTAATACATGCTGACGAGCGCTGACCTCCCGGGATGCGTGCATTTATCAGACCAAGACCAATCCAGGCTCGCCCGGCCGCTTTGGTGACTCTAGATAACCTCGGGCCGGTAGCCCTGGATCTCTCTCGTGGTTGACAGGATTTCCCTGTTAAACCCTTGTGAAAAAAGTATGGCCACCTGACCTTTCTAAGAGGGACCTGAGGATGAGAGCTGTCTGGGGAATCGACTGAAATGCATTCTATGAACATCCTTTGGGAGCAGATGAGTCTCCTGGAGGAGGCAGATGTCTGCCTCTAATTACTCCAAGAGAGAGAGAGAGGACGGACAGCCACTTACAAAGATTATTAAGTCCTTTTACATTAACGATTCTCAGATCCATGGTTCACAGGAACAAGATATGGGTGCATATGGTGACCACTCTACTTGATCTTGTTTCTCAGTTAGGCCTAGCCTATTGACTATTGGTCGCCCATTCATGACGCAGTTGAACAAGAAGTAGCACGGGAATAGGATTTTAACACACACCCTAAACACACTAAACCAACATAACCAATTCAACCCTTCAAACAAGCCACAAACAATGGCAAAGTCAATGAGATGTGACCCTACTTGGCCTTGAGGGCCAACTTTATCTGTCTCTCGTAGACAGAGTACCATCCTGTAAGGGAAGTTGAGTCAAGCACAGTTCCTCGTTTAGTCCCTCTCTTTCCCCACATTCACTCACCCTACACTCTCATAGAAGGTCAACCAGCAAAGAGCCCTGATGAAGGTGTAGCTGCATGTGTAGAGTCACCAGTCAGTGTAGCCGGCATTGCTTTTCATTCCAGTGCCATGGCGGCCGGGTCCAGTCTATGTGCAGCTAGAGGCTTCTGGGATTTCTGTTTACTGTGATGCTTTGTGTGTCCTTGCGGGTTGAGGTTTCATTGGATCTCCCCTGTTTCGGGTTCCGTGATGCTGAGCACCGTGCAGGCATCCCACAGGGACTGCGGCTGTTGGCGTTTACTAACGAGGTGGAAGATGATGTGGAAGGGTTGGCCTCATGAGTATTAGATGCCAACGTTCTGCAAGTGGGCTGTCAGAGATTGAAAGTGTGTTTATTTCTGGAGAGTGATGGCAGCAAGGTCCTGGTAGAGAAGGGTTGCGTGGTTCCCAAAGTGGAGGGGATGGAACTCTCAAGCTCCGTAGAGAATGCTTTCTTTGAGCCCAAAGTCATGCACACAGACTAAGATATCAGCAGGAGGGTTTAGGGGCTGGCGTGGCAGGCCCACTCTGTGAGGGCGATCAAGT
This sequence comes from Pleurodeles waltl, assembly GCF_031143425.1. NCBI lineage: Eukaryota > Metazoa > Chordata > Amphibia > Caudata > Salamandridae > Pleurodeles > Pleurodeles waltl. Next base: position 999,645,271 of record NC_090446.1, read on the forward strand.
TTCATGGCCGGGAGCCAGGTCCCCCAGGATATAGCTGAAGAGGGCCTTCAAATAGGCTTCCAAGTCTGTTCCCTCCATGGCAGTAGGGCCTCCCCATGTGCAAATATTATTCCGCCTGGAGCAGTCCTCCAGATCTTCTGTGTCGGACTGGAGCTCAATTTGATGGTGTTGGAAGTAGAAGGTTTCTTGTTGCGGCCACCTTAACTCATCATTTCATTCATCACCCATGCGTTCCAGAGTCGTAATTCTTTCTCCCCCGCCATCCTGGTCCCTGCGCACCTCCTTTAAGTTTGAAGAGAGGTCTCTTTTGATTGCTTACAGGTCTTCCCACAGTGAGATAAACAGGGTCTCCAGATAGGAATGCGTGACTGGGCCTTCAGATTCTTCTACGTCTATGAGGTGGTCCGCCTCTTCTCACCCACCTCTGGGACCCCCAGTAGCCTTTGTTGACATATCCCACAGGGACCATTCTTTCTTGCTATTAGGCATTATGTTCCCAGGTGCTTGTCGTCGTGGGCCTTACCAAACCCTGCAGATGATTACAGAGTATCATCCAGGAGAGCTCAGGGATACAGATGGGCCCTCGCTCACATGCCTCCATCAGGGACGTGGTCTACCTGGCTCTCGGTTTCTTATCGCAGAGCTCATCTCTGTCCACGGCTCAGACCCCCGCCTGCAGTCCAATAGACAGAGGAGGACCCTGTGTTCTCTGCAATTAAGCTCCTCCAGAGTTGGCTAATGCCCCCATAACAGTCTCGGGTGATGAGGCACGATCAGGGTCAGTAGGGTATTGTTGCTTCTTTCGGGGGGCCCATTGGGCCTTGTTGTTGCCAGTAGGTGAATGAGGGAAGTCCAATTTCTGTGAGGTTTGGAGGGTGTATGGCCCAAGCTGGTATGCAAGGGCCCAGCGGTGTGCGAGGTAGGATGGCTGTAGCTGTTCCAGTGGTGGTTTCATGCCCCTTCTCAAACTAGCAGTCAATGGAGGCTCATTGAGGTTGGCTGGGGCTGCGGGGCTCCAGGCACCTATGATCAACTGCAGTAGGGGAGTAGAAAGTCCACTGTTGGCTCCACTCATCTGCTGGCCTTGTATCAATAGCTGCATGGTAGTGGGAGTACTCGTTTGCAGGTGCTGTCCAGTTCTCTCTCAGGAATAGTGTGAGCAAGCTGGGGGTGAGTGGGCCTGCAAGTGATGGAGGCCCACTGCACTAGGAGAGGCTGCGGAGCACCAGGCGCGTATGTGTAATTGCAGTGGGTGGTATATTGACCTCCGTTGGCCCCTCTCACCTGCTAGGCTTGTGTCATGTGGATGTGTGTCACTGGAGATGCCCGCTTGCATGCGCGGGCCAGTTCACTCCCAAGAACAGTGTGGGCCAGCAGGAGAGGGCTGCTTCTGGAGCCCCAACCTGGGCAAGGCTGCAGCACGGGGGCACAGCTGCAGAGATGCACAGAGGGCCCCAGGGCCATCACGCATCTCTGGCTGCCGTGCCCGGCCCGGCCATCTGCGTCCGCCATGCTCAGGCCCGTGGGGTATGTGCATTGTGATGCTCTGTCTGCATGGTGCAGGCCCAGCTGCAGCAGCCCAGTGTCAGAGACACTAGTGGCATTTGCACTACCTTCAGAACGGCACCTCTAGGTCCTCAGCCCTTCCTGGTCTCTTCTCCCTCAGGGCTGGCGCTATTCCGGCAGCAGGCAGGGCACTCTCCATAGCTGTAGAGTGATGGGGACTGAGAGACTGTAACATTCGTCCCACCCATCGGCCATCTTGGCCACACCTCATGATCTAATTTTTAGAATGACAAACTTTCACCACCCACCTAGCCTTATTGGATGAGTCAGAGCGATATTTAAATACAATAACTATAATTGTTTGTAAATATCACACCTTTGACCACTCCCTTCAATATAGGATTGTGGCCAAGATGTTGATCTCCCCATAAAAGGGGAATATGGTGAACTCACTGGAGTCTGGAGATGGAACACCTTTCAGAGTTGGGTTCTGACCTGTGGCATTCGTTCACTTACATTGCAAGGTATCTGAAAAATCTTGGTGTTGATACCAGTGATTTTAGCAAACTTGAAAAACCCCTTCTGCAGCAGAGTATGGGGTAAGGCCTTACATTCACTTTTGTTTTGAAAAATACCACATTGATGCACTTTGGATTCTCTCTATGTGTTATGTTATATTGATTTCTATAGCACACAAATCACCTGAGTGTCGCGCCGCTGCGCACGTCTCGAGCCGAACATTCACAAGACGCGCCGCACCCCTAGATTGATCTGCATTCTCCGAGTCCCCAAATTTGGCATGGGGCCTCGTTTTCATTTCCTACACCGCGCTTACAGGCAGGTCTGACCCCCCCACTCACCTGTCCTCTTCTTTTCTTTTCTGCTTTTTCTGGCTATTCTATGTATCTTTTCCCTATCTAAGATGGTGTACTTGTACTTCCTGTTGGTCGCTTCCTGTTTGTTGGTATTTAAGAGCTGTGATTCTTTCTCTCCATGCGCTGCAACACTTTCTGTTTGGATGATGTCTTCGCTCCTGTTTCTTTGCCTTCCTGTGCTGGTTCTCGTCGGTTCCAGTGTATTTCCTGTATTTTTGCCTTTGTTGATTCCTGTTCTTTTGTTCCTGTTTCAGGAATCTATCTGTTTGGAGATTTTTTCCCCTTTTTAGTTTTTTTTTCTCGCTCTGGTGCTACTTCTGAGGGGCACGGTCTGCTCTTGGCGTTTCCATTGCCTACAGCACCGTGGCTACCAGAAAGAGTCGCCCCTACCTGGGGCAAGGCCGAACATTCAAGACCCACGCCACTCGATCTGCGGACTCCAGGTGTAAGCAGCATGTTAGTTGTGACAGATTGCAGCGCCAAATTCTCCCGACGTCATCTAACACCATGAATGATACAGTGGCGGCTGCTGCAGATCCTAATCCATCTCTTCTGGCAACTATTCAGCAACAGGCTCAGGAACTGCAACAATTACGCAATGAGAATGCTGCTTTACGACAGGCTTTGGCTTTCCGCAGTGGCGATGTTCTGACTGTCTCCACATCTACTCCTCGTTTCTCCGGTGAACCAACTAAACTGCGTGAATTCCTCGATGCATTAACTGTGTATTTCGCCTTCCGACCTACCCAATTCTCCCATGACAGGACAAAGGTGGGATATCTTATCAATGCGTTATCCGGTCCTGCCTTGGCCTGGGCAACCCCGATGGTATCATCAAATGACCCGGTATTGTCGGACTATTCCGCCTTCGTGAATCGGTTTAAACAAATGTTTAGTTGTCCAGGATTGGAGGCCTCTGCGGAAGAAGCCTTATGTGACATCCAACAAGGCTCACAAGATGTCCTTCAATATATTACTCGCTTTCGAAAGCTAGTGGCTGAGACCACCTGGGTGGAACGAACTCTGGTGACTTTATTCCGTAGAGGACTTAAAGAAGAAATAAAAGATGAGTTAGTACACTCCACCCGAGTTGAAGATCTTTGTGGTCTGATGGATCAAGCCCTTTCCATCGAATACCGTCTCCAAGAACGACGATTGGAGAAGAGAAAGAACAGAGGATCTTCCCAGCCAAGCACTTCACGTGTTTTTCTGCATCGTTTTGAGGAATCTCGTCCTCCCGCCAGAGACATAGAGGGTGAACCTATGCAAGTGGATACCACTCGAGGCCCACTTTCCGTTAGCGAGCGGGAAGACAGATGCTTTATACCTGCCCTGTTCGTCCTCAAAGGCCATAAGGGAAACGCCACTTCACATCCTCTGTAAGAAGGGAGGGGACGGGATCATCGGCTATACCTTCCATAAGTTCATTCAAGGACAATGCCACGACTTTGTTCATGCTACCTGTGATGTTACAGCTACCGGACGGCCGTCAAGAAAGAACAATGGCTTTACTTGATTGTGGTGCTAGTGGCATATACATGGATAAGACTTGGGCCACTACTCAACAAATACCAACACGACCCAAAGAAATTCCAGAACAAGTACACACAGTGGATGGATCCTTAATATCTTCTGGTCCAGTTGATACTACCACCCTGACACTAAGTTTACAATTTGGTAACCACCAAGAACACATCTCCTTTGATCTCATATCATCCCCCAACCATACTATCATTTTAGGAATTCCGTGGTTCATAAGACATAACCCTTATGTAAATTGGGAAACCCGGACTATTTCCTTGTCCTCACAGTTTTGTCATGAGAACTGCTTTGCTTCAGACACATATTGGTCACCTAAGACATTGATGCCTACTGAAATTACTACCGGATGTTCCATCAATACAGTCCAAAGAGTCCCTGAACACTATTTAGAATTTCAAGATGTGTTCCAAAAACCATCCAGACCTGTGTTACCCCCACATCGAGATTATGATTGTACTATTCCCTTGGAACCTGGAACTATCGTTCCCTTTGGGAGGATGTATTCACTCACAGAACCCGAAAGGAAAGTTCTAAAGGAGTATCTGGAAGAAAACTTACAGAGCGGTCTTATTGTACCATCGTCCTGTCCGGCAGGGGCTCCCCTCTTTTTTGTACCCAAGAAGATGAAGGATCTTCGTCCCTGCCTGGATTTTCGAGGCCTAAATAAGATAACTATAAAAAGACCGTTATCCTTTGCCCCTCATCAAGGATATATTAGAGGCAGTCAGAGGGGCTCAACGATTTACCAAACTGGATCTATGGGGAGCCTACCACCTTTTACGTATTAAAGAAGGAGACGAGTGGAAGACAGCTTTCAGGACCCCATTTGGTCACTATGAGCACAGAGTTATGCCTTTTGGTCTCACTAATGCCCCCTCCATTTTCCAAAGATTTATGGACTCTGTGTTTTCTGATCTTTTGAACCAAACGGTTGTCATCTACTTAGACGATATCCTTATTTATTCTAGACGTCCTGAACTGCATTCCTCTCACGTGAAACAAGTCCTCCAAAGACTCCGGGAACATCAACTATCTTGTAAACCAGAAAAGTGTGAGTTTGACAAGACTGAAGTCAAATATCTGGGTTATCATCTAAGTCCCACTGGCATAGCTATGGACCAAGAAAAGGTACAAGCCATCCTAGATTGGCCTTCTCCTTCTTCTATTAAAGAAACACAATGTTTTCTAGGATTGGCTAATTTTTATCTGCAGTTTATATTAGACTTTGCAAAACAAACCAGCCACATAACTCAAACATTAAAGAAGGAAAATATAAAGAAAGGCTTTGTTTGGACTAGGGCGGCTGAAACAGATTTTCAAGGTCTAAAGAAGGCTTTCGCTCAAGCTCCTAAATTGAGACACCCAGATACCAACAAACAATTTATTGTTGTTACCGATGCTTTCGAAAGAGCCATCGGAGCTGCCTTACTCCAACAACAAGAAGATGACGGTCTTGAACATCCTGTTTTCTATTTGTCCCATGTACTCTCTGCGTCGGAACAACATTACTCAGTACTAGAAAGGGAGTTATTAGCTCTGACAACAGCCTGCCTAGAGTGGAGACAGTTTTCTTATGGGTTCCAAAGAGCCTTTCGAGGTGAGAACAGACCATCGTAATCTACAATGTTTACGTAATTTTTTATGCCAGAATAGTCATCAGGCTCGTTGGGCCTTTTTCTTCAGTCAGTATGACTTTTACGTCACCTATATTCCTGGATCCCAAAACATTCTGGCTGATGCTCTGTCTCGCCGTTATCCAGATTGTACTCCGACGCATCACAGTATCTACTTGAGCCTAGTAAGGTTATCGGAGTAGCTCAGTCTTTCCTGGATGAGGTACAACTGGAATATTCCAACCTGTCTGATCAAGAAGTAAAGAAACTAAACCCCCTTATATGTAAAAGGCAAGGATATTATTATTATCAGAACCTGTTGTTCCTCCCTACTAATGGAATAAGAGAAAAAGCACTACAAATGTGCCATGATTCACCGGTTGCTGGTCATAGAGGCATCAAGGCCACACAAGAACTTCTCTCGCGATCTTTCTGGTGGCCTACCTGGAAGTCGGATGTCAAAAGATACGTTCAGGCTTGTCCCATATGTGCTCAAGTAAAGATTCCCCGTACCAGACCTGCAGGATTACTACAACCATTACCTGTTCCACCAGCTCCCTGGCACACCATTTCCACTCATTTCATGTTTTCGCTCCCTCCATCAGCAGGAAACCGGGTTATCATGGTCACCATAGATTCCTTTACTAAGATGGCTCACTTCACTGCCCTGAAAAAGTTACCTACGTCCCAAGAACTAATTCAGATATTTATCCAACATATTTTCCATCTCTATGGACTTCCACATACCATTGTAACATCTCCCGGTTTTGGAAACATTTTTGTAGAGCACTGAATATCAATATAGCACTATCCTCGGGTTTCCATCCTCAAACCAATGGACAGACTGAGCGTCTCAACCAAGGATTGGAGCAGTACTTTCGCTGTTTTTGTAATTCTACCCAGAGCAACTGGAACACTTACCTTCCTATCGCTGAATTCTTCTGTTCACTCACCTCTTCTGATTCGCCATTTTCACCGCTTGTTTCCTCACAAACCTGGACCTTCGGGGGGGACCTACTGTTGCGCCGCCGCGCGCGTCTCAAGCCGAACATTCGGCTCGGGACGCTGCACGCGGCACGCGGCCACAAGATGCGCCCCCCCTAGATTGATCTGCATTCTCCGAGGCCTGCATTGGCATGGGGCCACGTTTTCCTTTCCTACACCGCGCTTACAGGCAGGTCTGACCCCCCCACTCACCTGTTCTCTTCTTTTCTTTTCTGCTTTTTCTGGCTATCTGGTTGTGCCTTCCTTTATGTTTTTTCTTCCTTCCCATATCTCCCTTTTTTTCCCAACATTCCTTGTTCCCTGCTCTCTATGGCTCCTAGTTTATTCTATTCTATGTATCTTTTCCCTATCTAAGATGGTGTCCTTGTACTTCCTGTTGGTCGCTTCCTGTTTGTTGGTATTTAATGGCTGTGATTCTTTCTCTCCATGCGCTGCAACACTTTCTGTTTGGATGGTGTCTTCGCTCCTGTTTCTTTGCCTTCCTGTGCTGGTTCTCATCGGTTCCAGTGTATTTCCTGTATTTTTGCCTTTGTTGATTCCTGTTCTTTTGTTCCTGTTTCAGTAATCTATCTGTTTGGAGGTTTTTTCCCCTTTTTAGGTTTTTTTTCCCTCTGGCGCTACTTCTGAGGGGCACGGTCTGCTCTTGGCGTTTCCATTGCCTACAGGTCCGTGGCTACCAGAAAGAGTCGCCCCTACCTGGGCCAAGGCCGAACATTCAAGACCCACGCCACTTGATCTGCGGACTCAAGGTGTAAGCAGCACGTAAGTCGTGACACTGAACGGTTATTCAGGCACTTGGACATGTGTATAGTTTTGTGGTCCCCATGGTGCTTATCTGAAGAGCCAAGTCTTCGGCTTGTTGCTGAACTCAGGAAGTGAGGAGACGGCTCTGATGTGTGAGATTGAGGCAGAGAGTAGGTGTCTGGTGGGTCGGTGAAAGTGTTTGCAGCTTTTCATGTATTCTGGTGCTGTGTTGTGCAGAGCTTTGTATCTGCATGAGAAGTTTCAATATATATATTGCAGTTTTATATAGTGCAATCAGCCTACAGGCATTGGAGCACTTTAGATGAGTTCAAGAGATATTTACACAAGGTCAAATTCTTTATATTTTAAGCATGAAAGATTAAAGCCCTCATTACAACTTTGGCAGGTGGCAACCGCTGCCTGCCAAGTTGTAACCGCCGCGTGGCCGCCAATGTGGCTGCAACTTCCATGGTGGCCATTTCAACATCCCCACTGGGCCGGCTGGTGGAAACCGAGTTTCCGCCGGCCGGCCCAGTGGGGATGTCAGCCGCAACACGGGAGCCGGCTCCAAATGGAGCTGGCGGTGTTGCGGCGTTGCGACGGGTGCAGTTGCACCCGTCGTGCTTTTCACTGTCTGCAATGCAGACAGTGAAAAGCTCCATGGGGCCGTGGCAGGGGCCCCCAGGGGTCCCACGACTCTCCTTTCCGCCAGCCTTTTCATGGTGGTTCCTACCGCCATGAAAAGGCTGGCGGGAGGGGGACTCGTAATCCCCTGGGCAGCGCTGCCCTTGGGGATTACAACTGCCGGGACCAATGTGGCAGTAAACCACCGGGACCAACGTGGTGTTAAACCGCCAGTCCCGGCGGTGCGACCGGGCGCTTCCGCTGCAGTCGTAATACACAGGATTGCACCGCCAGCCTGTTGGCGGTGCAATCTGACGAAACAGCCCTGGCGGTCTATGTCCGCAGGGTTGTAATGAGGGCCTTGGTGATTTGTTCAGAATTAAAGGATGTTGAGCCATCCTCATGACTCAAACCTTGTTTCTCAGATACTTAGCCAGTAGTTCTGGCCGTTAGGCCACACTCATATTTCTCAGCTTATGTGTGAAAGTCATGCTCAAGTGGTGTATTTGTGTACACTCACATAGAGTGATCATATTGTTGAAATGGCTTTCTGAAATTAAAACACAGCAGCAAAAAATACAGGAAGGTTCACCCAGAGCCTTGGTTCTAAATACGTACAAAGGTTTATGTTAAAACTAGACTTCAAGACAGTTTAGCATGCTTTCACTGAACAGCGCGAGTCATTTTAAATATTCATTACCTACATACCAAGACCCATCAAAAACTGGCTTACGACCCACCAGTGAGTTGCAACCCCAGTTTGGGAAATACCTACTTGTAGTATTTGACATTTTCACCAGTGTATCTATGCTTTGGTACTCAGTATCATTATAACCTTATCTGAAAAACGGATACAATGCTTTGTGAGTGGGACTGGGGTTTGAGTGCACAAAACAATTTCTTTGTAATCAGTAAACCTCTTTTTTTTAGAACTTAACAACAGAACAAATTCTGTGTTTGCTCAAGCATCATAACATCTTAAAGGGGGTGTTCAACACATTTTTATCTCTTTCTATTTCTATTGTTGTGTAGATGTCTGCTACTTTTTAGGTCTCACCTGCACACAAATTTAGCTGTGTGTTGTCAAAAGTCCTATTATATACCATACCAATGCTTACAGTCAGCTTTGGGTTAGCCCATCCTTTTCAGTTAGTAGGCTTTCTTCTCATTCTCATTAGTTTGCTTCTTATTCAGTACAAAAAGAATGAGTGATGGACACAATGCCGAAAAATGTCAAACATTCACCCCCAGTCATAGATCTTGGCCTAAATCCATTGTTTTTTTTCTCCCCACACCATTCCAGTTTGGACCCAGCCACATGCAAAATCAATCTTGACTCTGCTCCCCACGGGAACAATCCAACCTGATCTGACTGGCCAGGTCCTACCTGGACTGGAAAACAAGCATCCTGGGACCAGTTTTGGGGTATCACCCCTCATCAGCAAGGCTAGCTTAAATCCGGTGGCATAGTGAGCACGGGACCCACGTCTGGGCATACCCTTCCCACTTACGGCAACAAATACAAAAAGAACAGATGATGGACAGAATGCTGAACAATGTCAAACATTCTCCCCAAGTCACAGAAGCCTAATAGTACTTTATAATAACACGGAACGCCAGACCCCATTGAAGACCCCCCTTTGGCATTTGCAGAGGGCGATACGTGGGGCCACACCATCCCATAAGAGATGGCAAATCACTTATTCAATTTGCCTGAAAAGAGCCACCTCGCGCATAAGTGACAAGGGCAGCGATCTCCAGTGGGCCACATTTGTACAGAGATGCTTTATTTGTGGGATCAGGTTTTCCTTGAAGAACCACTGTCGGTCTCTTGAAACATGTATCCCCAGGTATTTACAACTATTCTGTGCCACTGGTACAGCACATCGCGGAGGGTGGCGCGGGGGGCACCAATGGAATAATCACAGATTTAGACCAATTTATATGATACTCCCAGTGATCCCCAAATATCTGGAAAATTTGTAGAAGCCTGTCAATTGACAGGGGGAGGTTTGTGTGATGTATAACAATACATCATCAGTGTAAAGGGAGACACATTCCTCCCAGTCGACGTTAGTGGATAGTCCTCATACTAATGAGTCCTGTTGTATCCAAGCTGTGAGCAGCCCTAAGGCCAGGGCAAAAATCATGGGGGAGAGGGAACAGCCTTGTCGTATCCTCCTATGCAGGGATTCCGTGCCATTCACTTGAACCCTCGCCAATGGGGACTGGTAAAGGAGTCTTCACCCAACTGCAAAATTACCGTCCGAATCGGAATCCCTGCAGTGCAGCAAATAGGTATGGCCATTCTATGCTGTCCAATGCCATTTTGGCATCTAGCACCATAAGGACTGCATCTTCAATCTTAGGGTTTTCCGTCATATACAGTGACCCGTAGATACGCCTGACATTAAGGGGCTCATTATGAACTTGGCAGTCTGGGCCGCCATGCCAATATCAGACCGCCATACTATGAGCCCCCCAAAACCCCACGGCGGAAGACACCGCCACCGCCAGAGGTAATGCTGGCGGTGCGGTATATTCCTATCCAACAGGGCAGCGCTGCGGATAATGATACCCATTCCGCCAGCCTTTTCCTGGCGGTTCACACCGCCAGGGAAAGGCTGGCAGAATGGGTAACTTGGGGCGATTTGGGGCCCCCCTGGGGGCCCCTGCACTGCCCATGCACTTGGAATGGACAGTGCAGGGGCCCCCATGCAGTGCCCCATTGCGCAGGTCGGGCAGTGATCTGCGTGACGGGTGCACCCGCCACACAGATGCATTGACGGAGGCTCCATGTGGAGCCGCCGGCAATGTCCCGGCCCTGCATTCTACTGGGCCGGCCGGCAGAAACAATGTTTCCGATCGCCGGCCCAGCAGGATGTTCATTATACGGCCGGCAGGTTCCGGGGGGGCTGGCGGTCAGTTAAATGACCGCCAGCCTGAACACGGCAGTTAACACCGCTGTGTTCATAATGAGGGCCTAAGTCTTGTGCTTCTGCAAGGCATGACGCCTGAATGGTCTGGGTGGAAAATGGATGTTATGACCTTACAGAGCCTATTCGCTGGTGTTTTCGCAAGGACCTTAGTCTCAACATTCAGTAAGGAGATGGGTCTATAAGAGCCACAATCAGTTGCTGGTGTCCCCGACTTGTGAATAAATATAATTGTGGCCATGTGCTGATCCTGTGGGAAATTCCTGCAGTGCTGCCTGAAACATAGCCAGTATGTGTGGGGCCACTTTATCAACCATTCCCTTATAGAACTCAGCTTGTAGGCCATTGGGACCCATCGCCTTCCCTGATTGTATGTAAAGCAAGGCTAATGCTATTTCCTCTGCCGTGAGGTGAGATTCCAGGGCCTACCTTGATTCAAGTGTTAGCTGACAGAGCCTGATGTTTCGGACGAAGTCTACACAATATCCATTCACCATTGGTATAGCTCTTCATAATAAACAGCAAATGCATTTGCTATGTGTGTCGCCAATGTCATATAAATGGCGCTGTGTGGTTAGGGTATAGCTGCCAGCCGCTCCCTCCCCTAGATCCTGGTGATCGCTCTGCCAGAGGTGCAGCTGATGGCAGAGGCCACTGGTATTTTCATTCAGTACCCTAGCCTCTAGTCTTTCAATGTCTCATTCAATGTGTTTACACTGGTGAGTTGGTTCTTTTTTCTTACCCCCATGAGAGATGGGGCCTGACCCCTTATGACAGCCTTGAAGGGTTCCCATAGTGTGCTTTAGGATGTAACCATAACTGTATTCTCTTGGAAGTAGACCTCCACCTCAGTTCTCAATGCGCCTTTGATATGTGAGTCCCAAAGGTGTCAAACACTAAGTTTTGGGGGTAGTGTTGTAATGTGCACAGTATTAAGAAGAATAACCTTCACCAGAGAGTAATATGACACCCCACTAGGTCAAATGCATGCTTCCCGAAAGTTGGATATTTGTGTGCTTTGTGTAAACAGGTGATCTATTCAGGATAAATTATTATGTGGGGCAGAGAAGTATGCGTACCCCCACTGGTCGGGCGTCCACGAAGGAGCGCAGCACCCGGCTGTTACTTCCCATATGGGCCCCAGTGAGTCTGTCCATCACCGCATCCATGTCACCCTCTGAGTCCAGAGTCCCCGGTGGCATGTCTAGCAAGAGGATACTCAGTTCACAAAAGGTTTGGGCTTCGAGGCGAGGAGGGATATATATGGAGCCCACATTTAGGACCCTACCATCCCAGAGACTAGTCAACATCACATATCTCCCCAGTGGGTCATGCCATGTTGTGGGATAAAAAGGGAGTTGTTTTCTTAAGTAGTATTCTCCCCAACCCCCCCCCCCGTGTCGGAGGTGTAGCCTACGTGAGCCAAGAGTTTGAAGCCGAATCTGTCTAACTATCTGTAGGTTGTCCCCCAGAGATGTGCTTCCTGGATGAGAACCAGTTCTGGGGAGTGTTTCCGGAGGTAGTGGAGGACTAGTGTATGTTTGATCATATTGCCCATACCATTCACGTTTCAGGACCATATGGTCAGGTTACATTGGGTAGTCATAGACCTTAATGGGGTGTAGTGTGGAATATGGGGTAACACCTCATTGTGGCGCTGTAGAAATGGAACCGAGCCATCAATGGTTTGTGATATGGTGCCCTACTGCAGTGGCAGGGGTGTGTCCTGAGCTGCTAAGAAAACATGCCAACTTAGCCCAAAACATAAACATCAACATTACAATTTCTCGACAACCATTCCCCCACCCTGCTGCCCTGCACTGTGAGTCATAAACTACCCACCCCTTCAGTTTGCAGAGAGCCTGTCGCCCAAAAAACATGTGTGGGTGGCCTTGCAATAAAGTCGATGAGTACAGGATAAGTAGCATGTTTCTGAAATCCTCATCTAGTACGTTTACAATGTCTACACTGCTTGATGAGGCACTCCTACTCCTTATTGTATGGCATGGCCTCTGAATCACTAGGAGCTTGACTCAAGCATCTGGTGAACTGTCTGTATTCTGCTTCCAGCCACCTGCATCCTGGGCCTGTTGCTGTTGCCTGTCCATCTGTGGGTAATTTGGAGACAGTTTTTTTTTTTTTTTTTTTAAATTTCTGGCTCCAGCCATCAAGCCAGTACCACTCTTCTTCTGGCATTGTGAAGAACCACAACTTTCCCTCTGCCACTATCTTGAGTTTAGCTGGATAAAGCATCATCTATGTTAGTTCTCTATCCCTCAAAGCTATCTTCAAGTCGTCAAAACTCCTGTGTTGTTTCTGCACCTGCACCTGTAGCAGGAAGTCGGGAAAGAACCGGACTATGGTATTCTCCATTCAAAGAACCCCCGTCACACGGGCCACCTGTAGAATTGCCTCACGGGCCCTATATTTGAATATTCTGGCAATTATTGTTCCCAGGGGCCCCTGGGTGTGGTGGAGGTACTGGGGCTCTGTGCGCTCATTCAATCGAGAACAATTAGGAAAGCCTTTTGGGGCAGAGAGTGTGAATATCATGTCTTCTACATACAAGCCAATGCTTGGACCTTCAGCCCCTTCGGAACTCCAACTATGTGAATATTTTTTTGCCTGGCTCTTCCTTCCTGATCTTCCAGCCTAGCTGTTATAGCCATATTCTGCTTCATTAAGGTTTGGACCTGCTCTTCCAAGCGTTTGGTGACGGACTGCAGTCTAGTCATTTGCGTCTATGCCACGGTGAGTTTGTTGGTGACCTTGCAGAGGTCCTCCCTTCTAAGGTTTACTTTCACCGTGATGGCATTGACATTTGACCCCAAAGCACCCTTGACTTCCTGGATTGCTGTCATAATATCTAGTAATGAGGGTTCAACTTGTTACACGGGATCAGGCTGTCCATGGGTGGACGCAGCTGGAGTCTGAGGCTCTTTGGTGACTGGCATAGTTACTCTATATTTGTCCATGTTGTTTAGTTGTGTGGGACAGGGCCCATGATTCCTAACCATGTCCACTATAGTAGAGAGTGGGAGTAGTGCCAGAGTGTCTCCCACTGCAATTTAACCTCTGGAGGCCTTCGCTGCTGCAAAGGGAGAACAACCGAACCCTCCCTGGGGCCAGGTTAGTTTGTTCCACGCCTTGGGTGAGATCCAGTAGTAGTTTAGTGAATGCCCTGTCGGGATGGGGGAGGAATCAATGAGCAACAACCTTCCTTCATCAGTCAGCTTGCCAGGGGACCATCCTGTGTTGACAAAGCTTTTGGGGGAGGGGGGGAGTCAGTTTATACGATGCTGGCAGGTGAGATGGGCCCGTAACACCCCAGAGTGCGCTGGTTCTCAGGCTTGCCCCATCCCTGTCTCCACACACAAGCAGCACAAGCCACCTGCACTGGGGCGAGTCAGCCCCTTGGAGTCCCCTGTACAACTCTTGCTCTCGCAGGTAGGTGGGGGGAGAAAAATTCCACAGCAACCCCCAAATGCGCTGGTCCTCTGGATCGCCCCCTCCTCTCCACCAAACATGTGTGGTGTAGGCCACTCCTACCAGGGCTGCACTAATTCCTCCAGGGTCTTCGACCACCACTTTGTGGCCAACATCCAGCCAAAAAGCCAGGGAGGGAGCTGTTCTTGTGAGGCCAATGTCTCGCCCCAGGCTGTACGGCAAAGCTCCCACAGTGTACGGACAGGCAGGGAGGCACTTATCAGGGCCGCACAGCTATGTGGCCACACCTAGCCGCTGTGCAAGATATTCCAGCTGCATCTGGAGCTGCCGGGCCTGCTTCACCTCACTCAGGCTCTCCTCTGGAGCAGTCAATGGCCCCCCTCAGCCAATTCTGGCATCCGTCTGCAAGCGGCTAGGCCACGTCTGCCATTTTTGCTTCCCTCACAGCCAATGTGTGGGCTTCACGGCAGGATTATGGAGTGGATGATTGGGGATTATGGTGGCAGTGGCTGCAGAGCCACGTTAGTGTGCAGCCATTTTCAGAACCGGCTGGCCACGTCCCCCCTTATTTTAATATCTTAATACCCATTCATTCATTTTTTTTTAACCCAGCATCCCTAAAATAAAACCTAGATACTTACTTACTATGCAATATTGTTGGTGCGTGTGCAATTCAAGTGACACTTCATGGCCCAAACAGCAGCACCAAAGAGCTTTCACATGCAAAAACTATTGTGCATAGAAATGTGATTCAAGGCAGCAGCAAAACTGTTTTCCACCACCAAAAGCACCAACCCCTACTATATATTCCAATTTAGCATAAGGGGACAGTGAAAACGCTCATAGTGTTTTATACAAAGAAAATCTACTAACATGGCGTGACATGGCTTTGTACAAATACGCCTAATGCCAATTGAAACCTGGTGTAAACAAGGGGCAAGTGAATTGTTGCATGAAATTCTAACACATTTTTACTAAATGTAATCCATGGTTGTTTGTGCAGAGATGGAATGCTAGTCCTGCTGTCTTTCCTCAGACCCTATTTGGTCTTCAGCTTGTTTCAGCTGTAACTCCATTAGCCGCTCCAAACACACCTACTGGATCGTGGCACAGACTATTTCCACCTTTTCTTAAACAAACTGCAGTAAGTGAACCTTAATATGCCTTACTTTATACTTCCTTGTCGGTTTCATGGGCTATGCATCTAGAAGATATAGGCTTTAAAAAAATCTGTATTCCCTCTCATCTCTCCTTCCTTCCCACGAATTTATCTGGTTTATGTTAAAAAGTTTTCTTGAGAAGTCCTCTCACTCTCTTCACCTGACAAAGTGGTGATTCTGGCGGATTCTGGACCATTCTTTCCTAGGATAAAAATACAGTTTCCCGATTCTTTAAATTTAAGATGAAAAGTATACAAATTCATAGAAAAACAACAGCAATAGTTTATAATCTCGTAATTCTCTTAGTACCTTTTGGAACACTGCCACAGAGACATTCTCGCAAACTATGTGCAGGATTTCAAAACCAAGCCAATGGCGCAGCCAGAACTTGTCAAATACTTTAATTAAAATATTTTGCATTCATTTTGAGCGTGAGAAAACGTCCCTTTTCTAAATTATATGTTTATCGCTGCTGTAAATTGCAATTCCAGTTAGAACATCATCTGCAACGGGAAGAGTTACAGGATTCAGCCGAGACAGATACTAACGGGCTCTACTACAGTGATTGGTGCTATAAGTCGCCCTGCAGAGGAACTCTGTGGTATGGGCAGAGGATCAAAGTAGCACAGGAAATAAATGTAATATAACCTCCATTTGCACCAAGACTTATCCAGGGTGACTTGGATAGTTGGCCCCAAGAATTGCTTTTACAAATTATTTCAAATATCGTGATTTACATTTTTGCAATTAGATTAGCTAAAAAGCTATAGAATTTACACCCTAATATGACCCGAAAATTGTGAAATATTCTAGCACTTAAGGGGCTGCCACAGAATCTATGAGCAGTAGGTCCCTCCAGCAACACATCATTTATGTGGTATAAGACAACTGTGATCTGCTCCTCCAGGGCTGCCTTTAAGGCTGGTTAGATGAAGGATCCACTACCCCACCAAGGCCCTGATTTCAGCTTTTTGACGCAAACCTGGGCTAGCGCAGGTTTGCATCAAAAAGTTTACCTCTGGCTACTGCCATTCCTAGACTCCAGCCGGGCGTCATATTTAAGGAATGACCCTAGCTGGCGCTAAGGGCTGGTTAGCATCAAAATAAATGATTGGGTTGGGGAGGCGTAGGGGAGACTGGAGGTTGTGCGTCAAAGAATGGCGCTAGTCAGATTAGCATCAAAAATATTGACTCTAACCTGACTGGCATCATTTTCTGATGCACTACCCCGATGGACATGACTCCTGTCTTAGCAAAGACAGGAGTCATGCCCCCCTGCCCAGAGGCCAGAGTCATTTTTTGCCCGGGAACGCCTACTTTGCATCTCATTGACATAAGGTAGTTTTCCGCAAGCAAAAAATTATGCTAACTCCATAACTTTGATGCTAGACGGGTCTAGCGCCAAAGTATAAATATGGAGTTCGGTTTGCGCCGGATTTGCATAAAAAAAAACGCAAATCCATTGCAGAGTATAAATATGCTTCCAAGTTTTAAAGGCATCACTACATCAGTAGTTTTCTGTGGGATTTCCATGTGCACTTTATGGCCAACACAGACGTGACCATAGCCTCTTTTCAGATACATAAATATAGTTGTGTTTATATACTCTCATGATTTGATTTGGATTTCTAATAATATAGGGCACATGGTAAAAATGCTTTAAAGATGAGCAATTAGATGTCATCTCGTTGACTTGAGTATGTACCCATCTTGTTGGCTTCATCTTGGACCCAATCAACAAGGCGTTCACAGTACTATAGAGGCACATTTATGACAGGAATGTGCTGTACAAATATGAACACATATAATACTCCGTACAGATTTCATGGTAATTATGCTCTCTCCCTGTTTTCTTGAATATTTGTTTTGATGGATCATTGTTTTAAACAGTTTTGATATTGTCAGAGAGCATCTTGAGGTTTCAGAGTTTAATTCACTTCTACGAGGTAGAGAGCCTTCTTAACAGGCCAATCAGATTTGTCAAACCTTACATTGGACTGTACCCCGGAAGTAGTGGCCTTTAAAATCCAAGTGCCTGCTAGAAGCTTTTAGCAATTTTTAAAACAGGTTATTATTGTGTAATAGTTCTAATATGCTCTAGCATTTTTAGACTAGTTATGCAAACATGTCGCTCAACAAGAGGAACTATGTAGGAAACTTTAGTGGCTCAACATGAAGTAGCACTGATCGACAGATGCTTCTTGATACACAAGTTCAATCCATATATCCCCTCTTCTTTGGTCTTTGTAAAATTTGTTATTTGGTGTTATTCTGTCTCTCACTTGGTGTACCATATCTATTTTGGTGTTAGTATTTTCCTGTGACAGGGGTTCTGTGGCCTGTCCAGATTCTCAGTGGCATATCACGAGCCCTCCATAACTCACTTTCGCAGTGTGTCCATACCACCTAACACCTTCTTTCTTCTTACCACCAGAGTTCCATCAAACAGACACACTTTGTGAGAAAAGACTAGTAATGACCATGAAATTAACTCTACAGTGGGAGATGATGCTGGTGAAAAGGAGAATGAAGCTTCGGGACCAAATGCCTATAGCTGTAGTGGAAGGAACCATCTTCAGCAGAGACGGATCCCAGAAACTATAATGGTTAAAAACGCCAGCAGAACTTGGGGCAAACTACAAACACCCTGGGTTGAGAAGGCAGGTTCAGCTGGTTCACAAACTAGAAGCAATTACATACCAGGCAGGAAGAATGGTCTCAGGTTGTTATCCACTTTCACTGTAATATGAAGACCCACCTGCATCATAAATGCTATTTAAAGGGGGCATGGAGCAATAGGATGGGTTAGGCTATTACCACCTGACAGGTCAGCATTGAAAAGGGCAGTGGGTGCCTACATATCACCCGAACCCACACAATCACATCTCTATCATGTTCATACAGAATGAGGGAGGCAAATATAGGAGCCCACATGAAAAATCTTCAGAGGGTGTGAGAAAGAATAGGAAACTGAACCCTCACTTTTGAACCAAATTATTTTTAGAAAAACTGTTTTCCTCCATAATGTACGTTTATCACACAAAATATTTTCCGTTCTTATGAACATGCCTTTGAGTATGTACTTTTCGATTCAATCTCAAACAAAACATTATTTCAAAAATATTCTTCAAACATGATTATTTTAATGTCCTCATATCCATAATATGTAATCAATAATCAAACAAAATTAAAAAAACATCAAAAATTAACCAAACACTACAGTACAACCACCAGAGCGATATGTTATAAAGCCCGGTGGCTGTATTACATACAAGGTCCCTGTTGTTTTCCAATCGTCTGAGAGCTGAAGGAGGTAGAAGTCATTTTTCCATATCCTCCTTAGAAGGTACACAACAGTAGACAATTAAAACTGTTGATGTACGTTTCAGTGAAACAATCCTTGCTATTACTCTACTTTCAACAGGACTGCACGTGATCAAAGACTGTAAAATAATGGAATGAACGTGAATCGCGCAGATTGGTTGTAGAAAATTCCAAAAGAGCTACAAACAACCAAAATGTGTAGCTTACTTTCTGCTCTGTGTTATTGAAAGTTATTTGGTACATCGCAGAATAACAATCGTTGCTTCAAATTGAAAGTTAATTTATTATATTATACTTAAATCAAAAATTCATATAGAAACTAAAATTAGGCTGCTATGCCTATGTATATATAAACAATAAAAAATGGAAGAAAAAAGTTATAAAGATCAACAGGCCAAGAGCCATATTTGTGATCATGACAATAATACGTTGCCATTATTCATATACATAATTGTATGTCCAAAAAACCTTGAATCACGTAATTTTTGATCAGTCATAATATTTCTTGCCATGATCTAAAAATCCATACTATTGGTACCACATAAAACAGATAGAATGAACAACATATACAAACTGCTTTATATAACAAGCCATTCAAAGAGTTGGCCCAGAGTGAGCAAATAGCCAAAAAAATAATAGAGCATGTTAGAGAAAACAGAATAGAAAACGTATTTGCCAAGCTTACTCGAGAAAAGAGATCAACTTCAATAGATCCAGAAAATCAAAAGAAACCTTTTTTTCCATATGCATGTCTCATCACCAAATGCACAACGTCAAGATAAGCCTGCTGGTCTCACCAACTTAACATTCGTCACAGGGACAGTTAATAATATTGCTTTTGAGAACTTGCAATATTAATAAATAAATAAAATTGCTTGTGAGGACTCTGTTCTCTTTTCCCACTCTCAGATTCCATGTGGTTCTGAGGGTGGGAAATGAAAGGAGAACTTGGTTGGGGTCAGAAGAAGATGGAGAGATCTTGCCAGGACTTATTCACTCTTTTCAGTTCTCTAAAGTCATATACAGTCCAAAGCCACACAATACCTAGTGGAATTGCAACCCATGAAGGAGGGCATGGATATGAACATTCACAAAGAAGGATATTAACTTTAAAAATTACCTGCAATTTACGGGTCATGGAAATAATAACAGAAGGGGTAATCTAGAATCACCTATCTTTGGGAATACTAAATAAATGTACATATTACTCTCTTGTGGAATACTAGTTCCCTGTGCTTTCTATTTGGCTCCTCTCCAATGCATATGCAAACTGGTAAAAAATGTTTTAAACAATGGTTCATAAATGGATCCTATGTTTTTTCAACCTCCCCTGACTCATCTAGTGTTGTGAACCCCTAATCTTTTGGGAGCTCTTTTGTGTGGTTCTATATCAAACGAGAAAGCCTTTTTCAGGATGATGTTATAACTTCATCTAATTAGGGATGGTATGTCAAAATATCCAGCACCAAAATATTGTGTTGCAAAAATATTGTAGCCCAAATATCAACTACCAAAATATTGTGAAGGTTGTATTTATATGGAATTATACATCTAGAGCCCTATTTAGACTATGGCAGATGGGATACAAAAAGTGTAGGATATCCCACATACCAAGTGCTGTAGGCTATAATGTAGTTGCAATATGGCAGACGGGAGCTTCACCACATTTGTGATGGACTATCCCATCTGCCACGCTCTAAAGAAGGCCCTTTGTCCATATTCCACATCTTAGTACTTTGAAAATATTTGTATCTTCAAGGTAGATCAATATGAAGTTAAGTATAGTGAATAAATAGTTAAGGATATATATGTATATAGATATATATATTGGCAAACAGCATTTATAAAAAATAAAAAAATATAATTGCAGTGAAAATCGCTGACAAGCAGACAGGAACACAAAATAAACTATTGCTCCTGCACACAGGGTGCAATGGGACCGGAACCATGGGGGAATTGAGGCTCCCTCCACGGTTTATCTGTATTATAGGCTTCTAAGGTGACTGTGACGAGCAGGATCTTTCTTGTCCTTTCCTGGTGAGATCAAAGTCCATCCTTCATGGACAGCGTGGCAAATGGCCCACCGAGTGTTTGTGATGCAGAGGAATATAAGCACATCTCCACCAAACAAAGAAGCACTTACTTCATATGAATAAGAAGAAGTACCCTTGATTGGTGAAGACTCAACGCTTTGTAGAATCATCATCTTCCTTGCACGAGGATTCATGTTATCACAGATTTCACTAGGAAGATGCTCAAGGAACAGTCACATTGCCAAACTTACACCAGGCATGTTCACTGGAAGCATTACCTCGTGGTCCTTTAGGCATTGGTAGCATGGAATGTATATACATTTTCCAAATGAGGTAGCACTTACTAATTAGCTAGTAGCAAGTGCTCCAGTTGGCTAGACATTTTGTGGAGAACTGTGGACTGTTGGATAAATAAGCAGGTGAGGATTAATTTGGCCACTGATGCTCAGTTCACAGAAATTAAATCTCAGTGGAAAGCACTTACAAATATAAACATAGCAGGTGCCACAGTTGAAGCTCCGGTTTTGTAAAGGACAAATACTCCCAACTTGTTGAACATATACAAAGCAAACCAAGAGTGTTTTCTCTACAATTCCAAACTGAAAAATGCTCTGAAATACTCGATGAAGGGGAATGCATCCTTTCTCACCCCAGGGTCTATAAAAGTGCACAAAAATGCACACTAGCTATGTGGCGCTGGATGGGGTCTATGGCCAGGCCCTGCAGTCAATTCCCACCGCATACTCCTACTCTAAGGTAACTATAACTCGTGTCCTTGTCATGCACTGCTACTTACCCCACATATTACATCAGTAAGGGGACTTTCCAGCCTGCTATCTTACCCTGTGTGCCACTTCGTTGCAGTTTTGCTGATCTTGGCCTTGTCACTCTAGCCAACCGGGAAGACTCCCAGCAAACAACAGGCAGACCCCTACGCATTTTCCAGGTATGGGGTCCCTCTATAGACTAGTAGGGGCAGAAGGGCTAACACTGCTAGGCTCTCATGTTAGATGCTAGAAGTGTGGGTAGGAATTCTTAGACTAATGTTTATGTCAGGAGGCTCAGACTGTTTATATGTTTTACTCTAATGGTCACTAACATAACCATTTTATGGATCATCTTCCTAATAATTGCATCTCATAGCTTTTACATAGAATGTGGTTGCTTCAATAAAATACATTGAAACCTATCCTGCATTTCTCTGTCTGTCTTCGCATGTATGAGACTTGTGCAAATGAGAGAAAGGGGTAAGATCTGTTCCACCACAACTTCCCTGATGAGTCAGTGTCATGCGTCAGGATGCCACAAATCACCTTTAGTTTCTAGGTTTGGATGAGGTGCTAGCTGGCCAAGAAAGTCAGGCTGACAGCTTCCAGTGTGTGTGGGACTGACTCAGTCACCCACATTCAGTGGTACTGCCGCCCAAAACCAAGCAGTCTTACCCATATATATATATATATATATATATATATATATATATATATATATATATACACACAGTACTGTATACAATATACTAGTGATAATTTGTTTGCAAAATCAGTATTCCAGCAGAATACCAGATCTGAGGACCATGCTGTATCCACCTAAAAGCATTCCTGCATATTTAATTTGATTATTGTAGACACAGTGGAACATATCTGATGTGCTATGTTTCCACAATCTGCACATGGGGCATATTTACAATATAGTGGTGCACCAGCTCTGATGCGCCACTTTTCTTGCGTCACCCTGCACCCCCCTACCGTGGTAGCACTGTATTTACTATACAGTGTACCATGGTGCACGTTAGCACAATAGCATCATAATTTATGTTGTGGTGCTTTGCTGGATTAGCACCATAGGTTATAACACTAGTCCAGCAAAGCACAGGGATGCCCATAGTTATTATAGGAACATCACCTCAACGCCTGCCCTGAGCAGGCATTAAAAACTAAAGAAAAAATGGTGCAGTGAAATTGTATACATTGCATACACTATACCTAGCACATGTATAATGTGGCGCAATGCATGCATTGCACCACTTTGTAAATATGGCGCCAGGTGGGTGCCTTTTTAATGCCTTTTTAGCATTAAAAAATTGATGCTAGAGCAACCCAAGGAGCTTGTAAATATGCCCCATAGTGTATTTGATACACAGATGAATTGTGTTCTGAAATAATTCATCACTGCACTAATCATCCTCATGCTTGGGCTATGTTGAAAATCTGTAACTTGGAATCTTGATTTCTGGGGTTCCTTGGGAAGAACTACAGAACAGTGACTGCCTCGTTGATGGATGCTATTCCTTGAAAAAGAAGCAGCATCCATGTAATTAGATGAGTCTAGTATGCCCACACTTATAAAAACAGCTCTGAATATACTTACCCGCTATCATTACATCGCTAATCAGGTTTGTAGAACCTTGGAATCTTGAAATTGGAGAGGTAGTCTCCTCAGCGCTAGAAAGCTGCTTTTAGGGATTATTTTCAGTAAAGTTATGCATTGTGGCATCTGGACAGCTACAGAAGAGAGTTTGACCCCCTTCAAGTGGTCAAAGATACTCCTGGCTATGAAGAGAGGCTGTACTGCTCATGTTAGACAAGAGAAAATAAATGACTGTGTGGTTTGAAGGTAGTCTGATACTGAGCCTGACGTCTTGTGACCTACCTTTTATTCGTTGGCATACTAATTTCACATCACGGGGAGCACACCAAAATGTTCCTTTCATCCACTACTTACTGAATGTTTCAATTCTGGTTTAAGGACTTTCATAGGATTATGTGAACTGTTGACAAACATGGACCTGAAATACTTAAGTTATGACTTTCTTTTGACATCCCTCAACTCCTGTGCCTCAGCCATTCCCTAATTTCTGTTGAGAGACTTTCAACTCATCCAAGTTCTATTCTGCTTTTTACCAGCTCAAATGCATCTCCTGCTACCCAGAAACTTCTATGTTAGATATACATTTCCTAAAATGTGCGCCAAAGGTTCGCATTGACTTAAGCATCTCTAATTGTGGTGTTGGGTTCTTTTACCTAAGGCCTAAATGCATTAAGGGAGTGCACAGAACCAAGCTGAAAGTGTTAAACCTCATGGTCAGAGGGCATGGAATCTTGAGTTTGGTGAAAAGAAGTACAAGAAACATTCCCTGTTGACTGGAATTTGTTACCCAGTATCACATTGTTCAACTACTATTGAATTATGTTTCTTTCCATTTAGCCTGTCCTCCCTGATTGCTTTGCTCCATACTATTATATCGACTTATTATGTGATCGGATTGATTTGAGAATATTCCAAGCATGAATCAGGATGACGTGTATCGCACCATTATGATTAGAATTGCATGAATCGACTGAGTGAACCTTTATCAGGGAAACAGAAAGCAAACCATGAAAAAATAACTGATGAATAAAATGTCGATAAAAGTAGGATCAATTAATTTTATGTCAAGACGGGAGGCTAACATTATGCATACATCTTTAATTGACTCCTTCTGAGCAAAAATTAATAGTTTCCAAAATAGAACACTGAAAACATCACAATAACTTAGAATGTTTAGTCCATAAAAGCAACTCATCCTCCATTTTCTTCCTCTTTTGTTTGCTGCTTCTGAGCAGGTAAGTACATATATATTTTAGTTGTGATATACTGTTTTATTAGGATCATGTATCTATACTTTGTTTATGAAGATAGTGCATTTCTATAGCACTATACCTAATTCCAGTGTGTGGGTTGTAACATAGTGATAACTAGTCATATTTCTTAGAGTGTAGATATCTTGTAAGGTTTAATTTATTAATTTTATGTCCAATTTTACGCTACATTTTGCTTAAACTGAACAATTTTATTTATTTTATCATGCTTATATTAGAATTGGTAGAGGTTGTCTTGTGGTGTTTTTCCGCTTCAAGTGCAATCACTTGCTTTTAACCTGCTTGAGATGCCGCATCCAGTTGGTGAAGCGCGCTGGGCCAGAATGAACAGTGGTTTCCTGCATTGACATTTCTCAACTTGGAGACACGCTCGTGTGGATGGTCTTGTTGCTTAGCAATGGGGCTGTTTGCTTCCCCATTGGTTACTGGGTATTGGGCTAGTTTTAAAAACACCAGCTGTTGTTTTGATGGGAATTAGGTCTTTGGGTTGCGTTGCTTAGCAACTCTTTCTTGAGCTGGCATTTCTCCTCAGGAAATATTGTGTGTGCGTTTAAACTGGCTCTTTACCTTATTTACATTATACACAGTGGAATTTTCTGGATAATAACAATTCAAATATTGTTATAAATTTGAGTGCTTGTGAGTAAAAAAACTAAAAACAACTTTTTGGTAGCATGAAAGGTGAGAGCTCTGAGGTAAAATCTCAGGAGTCTTTAATGAAAATTATTACTGAGGAGTTAAGTGCTTTGGTACAGAATTACATAGAGGAAATATTGGATAAAAAGGGAAAGAGACCTTTAAATGAGAAAGAGTATTTTTCTTTATAAGAAGAAGAAGAAGGGCATAGAGGCCCAGGAGGAAAATGTTTAAAGAAAAGAAAACACATTGAAGTGTTCTAAGCAACTCAAAATGGGATGATGTCCGAAGCAGCAAGCAGGAAAGGCATCTCATCAGATTTATTATCCGATGAGATGGAGAAGAAAGAACAGACATCCATTTTGGGTGAATATAGTCTAGATTTATCTTTTAATGATAATGTTGATGAGGAATTCGAGACCTCATAGAGGAAAGATCTGAAGGATCAAAACATTTAGAGATCTGTTTGGAGAATGTTTATTTAATCCAAATGACATAAGACATCCTAGGGGAACGGATTGGTTGCCATTGGACCATGTTGCAGAATATATTCATCATTGGATCAGAAGGCCTTTGGAGAATGGTGAACGTAATATTATGAGAATAGAATGCTTGAGGCCAATCATAGATGAAAAAGTCAATATTACTCCCAATCTGGATCCAGATTTAATTACCTATGTGTTTAAAATGAGAAGATATCCCAGAAAAGGTTCAGAAAGATCTCTCAAGCAATGCCAAGATAGGCTTTTGGATATTTTGGGTCTGCTAGCATGGATGTTTCATTTCACTGAAGATTCTTACATGAAAGGTTCGGATATGGATATACATTTACTGAGAGGTTGGCGCCAATGCTCAATTTGTTTTTTGGGGAATGCCAATGCGGGATTGTTAGTGGCACAGAGGAAATCCGTTTTAATGTGTATTAAACCAAGGTTGGGTGATTCGGCAAAAAAGAATTAAGTGACAACCGCCAAGGTCTGTTGTTTAGAGAAGGCATGAAGTATCTAGGTAAATATGTGCAGACTTTTGCAAGTCTAGAAACAGCCCAATTCAATCAGAGCTTTTCACAGGAATAGCAATTTTTCCAGATGGGCTGGAAGGAGAGGGCAACCTTCCGGCCAGACAAACTATAAGTCTCAGTACTATGGAAATAACTCCACTGGATACCAAGGGAGTAACAAAGAAAGCCGAGGAGATTTTATCCCCGAAGGGGAAGATCAGGGAGAAATCAATCCAACCAAGGACATGGAAAAGCTGCCATTGTTTCACAAGGCAAGTACAGGAACATTTTCTGGTTTAATACCACAAAGAGTGGGAGGAAGGTTAAGATTATTTCAAAAAGGTTGGAAAAAGATCACAAGGGATGCATGGGTGTTATAGGTGGTTCAAGGTTGGTTCAAGGTTATCAAATAGAGTTTATAGAAATACTTCATCAAGAAAAGGAACCAAAGCAATTGGTGTTCCACACAGAATGTGAAGGCATTGACATGGAGGAGATAGAGCAAATGCTAGAAAAAGGTGTGATATGGAAAGTGGCATTTTCAGGAGAAAAAGGCTTTTTTAAGTAGTCTTTTCCCAGTAGAAAATTAGGGGAAAGGATGGAGACTGGTTAAAAATTTAAGAGATTTAAATCAATTCATAATGTATAGACATTTCAAAATGGAGGGCATTCATTTATTTGCAGGATCTTCTTCAGGACGGAGATTGGTTGGTGAAAATGGATCTCAGAGCACAATTCCCATGCGGAAAGAGAGTCAAAAATTCTTAAGATTCAGATGAAAGGAATCCTGTATCAGTTTTTGTGTCTTCATTTGGATTATGTGTGGCCCCTTGGTTTTTTACGAATGTTTCGAAACCAGTAGTAGGATATCTAAGAGAGAGGGCTATTCAATTGATAATCTATTTGGACAACATTCTGATAATGGAACAGAATGTGAATGATTTAAAACAGCAGATGATGATTGTACAGAATTTATTTGAATATTTTGGTTTCATAGTAAATCTAGAAAAGTCAGTTTTAGTACCAACCCAAGGATTGGAGTTTTTGGATTTTATGGTGGAAACACAGATTTGTCAATTACAGTTAACGGAGAAGAAGATGAAAAAGAGGTATCCTCAATATAAAGGAAGAACAAAGTCTAGTCGAGAGAACTAGCGCGAATCATTGGTCTGTTATCTTCCTCGATACAGGCGATATTCCCAGGTTTGTTGCTTTATCAGGTGCTTCAAAGGTTAAAGTCAAAAGGTTTGTTCAGAAGTCTTTGGTATGAAGACAAAATAGAATTGGATCAGGAAGCAAGACTAGAATTAGAGTACTGGAAGGTAAATTTGGAGGTATGGAATGGAAGAGCTATTTTTTAAAATAAAAGAAGATTTCATTCTGTAAACAGATGCAAGCAACTTAGGTTGGGGAGCATGTTGTTTAGAACAAGAAACTGGAGTTTTGTAGAATGCAGAGGAAAGACAAAATCCCATAAATTACTTGGAGTTGAGAGCAGCTTTGTTTGCCATTCAGAGTTTCAAGAAAAAGTCGGAAGGTCATGTTGCACTTTTAAAAATGGACAATATTTCAGCAGTAAGTTAGGAGGAATGCGGTTGAAGAAACTGTCATATATGCACAAGAAATGTAGGCATATAATTTGGAGCACAATATAACATTACAGTCAGAGTATTTTCCAGGAATTTTGAATGTGATAGTGTCGCTTAGGCTCTCATTATTATAATGAGACAACTGGATTTGAGTGGCAGAATCGTTTGAGGTGTGGGAGACTGAGTCTTAACCCACTACAGTTGACACCTGTCAACCCAATCCGGGTTTTTGCTCCGGCTAACTTGCAGTGCCTCATCTCCATCCAAGAGCTGGGATGATTGGGCAGCCGAACGCATGACACAATTGACTCCTCAGGGAAATCGTGGTCACTCAGATCTCATCCATTTCTCTCAGTTACATTAGTCTCACATATACAGGGACAGGCAGAGGCAGTATAGGTTTCAATAAGGTTTTTAATGAAACAACTGCATCTTAGATAATAAAGCATGTACTGCAATAACCGGGACGATAATGCTTGACAGGATTACAATTGTGATGGAGAGTAAAGCATAGAAATAACGCTACCATATTGTCACCGGAATCAATTGACGAATTCCTACCTAGGCTATGTTAGAGCACAGCATGTTAAGCTCTAGTTCTGCCCTTCAGGTTCCCCTGGGAAGACATCATCCCCCATACCTGAGCAAAGGCCTGAAGTCTGCATGGGCAGCTGTAGTGAAGAGTTCAGTAATCAACATACAGTTGTGGTCATCTGGCTGGAATCTCCCTCTAATGTGTATGGGACGGGGAAGAAGATGATTTTTTATAATAAAACAGCTGATGTTCTGAGAAAATATCCCTACGTAAGGATCTGTATGTTTCTATGAACACCAGAGACAAAGCGTTACCACGTTTACTGGCAGCCTATCTTACTGCAGCCTTGAGAGAAGCACAGAGTGAAAGAAATGTCTTGTTTAAGAACACAGTGCTGGCCTAGGCAAAGAACAGCTAGATAGTAATAAATAAAACAAGACCGCAAATGTGGCTATTGTTAAAGTAATAAACAAAGCTGAATAAAATATATCTAGGTTAAAGTGCACAGCTGTAGGCCTGGTCTTGCTAAAATAACGTGCACGAAGCTATAACTATAATGGCTACACAACAATAGCAGATTGGAATTTGAGAAATCTGAGAGATTACAGCGATTGGAGGTTGAGGGTGTATCTCTTTTAGAAGATTCAAATAGCAGGGGGTCCTTTTGGAGTAGACATTTTTGCATCCAGACTAACTTATCAGTTAGGCAGTTTTATGAGATGGAGACCAGATCGAGGTACAATAGTGATAGACCCTTTTATTCAGGATTGTAGGAGTCTAATGGGTTATTCTTTCCCCCCTTTTTCAATGATTCAGAGAGTGTTGGTTCAGGTGAGAAGACAGGAATGTCAGATTGTTCTGCTGACCGCGTTTTGGAAAAAAACAACTTTGGTTTCCCACGTCGTTGGAAATGTCAATCTAGATTCCATATTTAATAATGTCATGCGATGGGGTTTTAAAGGGAATAGACCAAGAGTTTCATCCTTTAGTTCAAAAGGGTTTACTGAACTTTGTAGTAAGGAAAATAGCAGATATTTTGGAAGATTTCAGAAGATTCTCAGGGACAGCATCAGGTTTACTCTATGAATAACGGGCACCAGCTACCAGGAAAAGATATAGAGGAGCATAGGAATTCCGGTTATGTTAATGCATGGAAAGGGATTTGGATCCCATACAAGCTGATAAAGTAAAGATGGCTATTTTTTTAGCTGATCTCTTCCAAAAAGGTTTGTCATATCGAACGGGTAATTGTTATGGATCAGCAATGGCGGCATTGTTTAATTGAGGGTATATCCATTGGTAGGAGTCCTTTGGTTTGCAGACTAATGAAATGAAATGAATCCGGCTTAGAAGAACTACTAAGTCAAGATATCATTCTTTGGAGGATGTTAATATAGTTTTGAAATTGTTTCAGGATTAGCCAAGCAATAAGTATCTAGGCATACATGAACTTTCTTGGAAACTAGCAACTTTGCTATTTCAATTAGAATGGTATCTGATGTAGGGGTTTGGAATGTTTCAAACCACATGGTGTACTTTTTGATATTTGGAAAATAACAAAAACTATGTCTAATTGGGTATGTTATCCAATCTTTGATGACAGCCTAAAATTATGTGTTGTACGGTGTTTGAAGGAGTATGAGACTAGAATGCTGAATAAGAGATATGTAGGAGAAGATCAATTACTCATTTCTTATGTTAAGCCTTATAAAGGGGTTTCAAATTCAACAATTGCTAGATGGGTAGAATTGTCCCTTCGCTGTGAAAGAAGGTTTTTTGGGGTTATGTGATTCTCTTGTTTTATTAATTTTGTTGGAGTTTATTAATGGAACAATTATATGAGTTGAAAGATTACAGTTGTAAGGTGCTGTTAGAGCTTGACATAAATGTGAGAGAATTGGTTTTTCATTCATGTTTTTTATTTCATAGATGTCTAGTTGCTTTATGGATATTGCATGGAGAAGTTTTGGGATTTTCAAACTATTGACTTAAGTATAAACAAACGAGGAAGAAAATGGAGGATGGGCTGCTTTTATGGAATGAACATTTTAAGTTATTGATGATGTTTTCAATGTTCCATTTTGGAAGCATTTAATGGCTGCTGATAAGGAGTGTATAAAACATTTATTCATAATGCTAGCCTCCTTGTCTTTAATAAAATCTCAATTCTTTATATTATAAACCTCTAAGAATCACAATTTCTGCACAAAACAATTGAGAACATTGAGTTCTGCGGAGTCACAGAAACTAGTGGATCAATTTTGCTCAATTTTTTTTACCTCCAAAATTGTGTAAGACATTCCGACATGAATCTAGTGATAAGGACAGGTGCAATAGTTTTCCAGAGACTGCAGATGATTAACTGAGTTACCTACCTCTACAAAGTGGGCTATACTTTAGAAGCACTAATGCACTAGGGAATAGTAGTGTAAAGCAGGATGCGTAGTGTACACATTGTTATATGTTCCTTGTACGATCAAGAATGCTCCTCCTGTCAGTCCCCACAGCCAAGTATCCCAGTATATGTTGCTAATGTCTTCAAACCATTTCCATATTGGGGGGCG
Organism: Pleurodeles waltl; assembly: GCF_031143425.1. NCBI lineage: Eukaryota > Metazoa > Chordata > Amphibia > Caudata > Salamandridae > Pleurodeles > Pleurodeles waltl. The sequence continues at coordinate 999,676,042 of NC_090446.1, forward strand.
ACAGTACTCTGTCCTTTAGAATTGCCCACCAAATTTCAGAGTTCTCATAATATACAATGGTGCCATGCAGTCGAGGCATGAATGTTTACATGGCCATAGCTTTCTCTTGGTTTTCCTTTGGCATTTTGGATTGAATGGCTGCTTATCCTGTACACTGTTCTGACTTATGTGGCCCTTAAAACACCTATACATTTGTCTACCATCCACATCCATATATCTTACTAAATGGGTGTTGGGCATGGGAAAATAATGTGTGCAAGAGGGAAAAGCACATAGAAAGCGAGGAGAGAAGCAACTTGATGGAGAGAGACCACCTACTTTGTTCTTATCCTGCCACACCCAAGCATTCACCACTTCAACCATGTACCAACACTTATATAGAAATTAAGCCTTCCGCACCCAAGCATTTGTCCATCCACAATATCCATCCGTCTAAAGCCATCCTTGTCTCTAAACACCTTCACTCATCAATTTCTTTAATCACCCTAAAACCTAAAAAGCTACAGATGTGTTCATGTGCGTCTGCATGTGTAAGTGAAAGTTTGTGTGCCTATAAGTATCTCGTCTGTGTTTTTGTGAGTACCTTTGTGTCATGTTTTATGTACCAGCTCACAGGTGAATGCACTTACACAGTTTTTTTTTACAAATGGGAGCTTTTGTGCGTGTATGCACGTGTATTTAATTGTCATATGACGTGAGTTTATGCCTGAAATTATGTATGCTGTATGCGTGAGTGGATATGAGTGTTAAGTAGCTATATGAATGTTTAGGTATGTTGTTCGGTTTCTCTCTCTCTCTCTCTCTCTTGCTCTATCTGTGTGTGAGACTGTGTGTGTAACTGTGTGTGCGACTGTCTGTGAGTACTGTGATAATTTTTTGTCTTTATCTGCATTTTGTATATATAAAAAAAAAAAAATTATTGGTTTTGTCGATGCTCGTTTTGCAATTCTCACGTCATATCGCTCAATCTCTTAGTCTTTTTCTGCTCTCTCTCAGGCATTCCTTTCGTTTCTTTCTAACTTCCTTTGTTTAATTTTTTTTTACCTCAACAGTTTCTCCCCCTTTCACTCTTTCATTTTCCCTTCTACCTAATTGGCACTGTTCTTGCTCTGCTAGCCAATTAACAACCTTCTCCCTGCTTGCTCTTCCCCATTTTCCTCTTCTCCCTGAGAATTCTATTTTGTCCTGCACATCCTTATGATTCCCCTCAACATTTTCCTCTCTCTCATTCGCTTCCACATTCTGTTAGTCCTTTTCACCTCATATTCTTTCCCTCCCTGCTCACGTCTTGCTTTTAGTGTTTCAGTACTTCCCCCACACCTCTCTCATTTCAGGTGTTTTTTAGGGGCAATCTTCAGTTGCAATTAAACCACTCATTCTCCTGAGAAATCCATGAGCAAGCGAGGAAGTGTGAGAAAGAAAACGAAAGGAGATAGGAATAGTAAAATAAGAGACGTGTAAGCAATTGTGAATAAAGTTTTAAGGTTAATTTAAATTGAACTACTAAAATTCCATGAAATGGCATTTATTGGGGCCAGGATGGGGCCAATAGGAAAGTGCATAGTCAAGCAGGGCATGTGGTTCAAATGACAATGCTTCTTGCTGACACTCATTGTGATTTTGTGCAAGCTACTGTCTCAGTTTGATCGGCATTTTAATACGTGTATTTTGACCTGAGTAAAGTTCTGATGCGTAAGCTTCTGAGTGTTCAATCTGTTTAACTTTGGAAAATAGCATTGCAGTCTGAGGCTGGAGACTGACATACCCCCACTGTTAGTGGCTTTTAACTGTAGCACATCAGGGACTGCTCTTCTATTAGAGCCCTCAAAGTACAATCTGTCTGAATTACTGTAACTGTAACACTGAATTTGGGAAGTGCAATAATCTTTCGGGTATCCATACACTGTTAGTGCGGCCTTGGCTTATCTATTTTATGTAAAAAATACTAAGCATTCGGCTTTGCTTAAGTCTGATGAACCTTTTGACTTGTATTATTGTAAGGTGTTGTAACACACATCAATAATAAACAGTTCAACAATAATAGAGATTCAGTAAAGGAAGCACCATGACTAATTTGGCCATGAATAACCACACCACTGGTATCAATTAAAATGTTTATTTCCCTATATTAACAATGCCATATTCATGAAAATTAGTCTCAACATCAAATGATAAAGATAAGCATCACAGTCTGGCTGTATCTCCTAAAGTATGTTAACTTGAACAATGCAACAAGAACGTCAGATTAGCAGATTAGCATTAGCACCTTGGGCTTCATGCAAACGTTTCAGTAACACTAATTTGGAAAACATATCATTATGGCACTATCAAAATAAACAGCAGTAGCAGTTGGCACCTGAAAAACAAAAGACAAATAGCAATGCACAGACCAATCATAATTATCTATCCCTAGGAAAGTCAGCTGAGCGGTTCCGACTTCATCAGGGGGGCAGCAGCGTCAGCTTCAAGATAGGGCAGGGTAGGGGTGACGGTTTAGGATTTGGACTCTGAGATCACTTAACCATCAAAGCATTAGTTCAGCATTAAAACAGGCATAATAAACTCAGAAAATAATAAAAAAACAAGTTGTCAGTAGACTGATTGGCAAAACATGAAATATCAAAGTGACAGATCACCAGAACGAAGAATGACAGAATGACTGAGTGTCTGAATGTCAGAAAGAAGACAGAATGACCTCAAAATCAGAATGACCCAAAGCTCTCCGTGAGCTGTTTGTTTAATTAAAATACATTTGTAATTTTCATTGGTCAAAAGCATCAGGCGAAGAAAGAACCTCCAATCCTAAAAACATTAAATATTGGAAATACATTTGAAGAAACACAATATTAGTTTGCAAGACCTTGATTTGTCGCTTCTCCCATTTACGTAACTCAAAATGATACTAATTGTAGCTTCTTAGACATGCTTCCGACTGGTGTCAGTGGAGCCTTTTGTTCAACCATTCCAGAATACACTGCTACTGGACGATAGTTCCAAAGATGTGGAAACATTTTCATATCAGTTCATTTTCTCTAGAGAAATACATTTCATTAGTATAGACACATAGGTGGTCATTACAACCCTGGCGGTCGGTGTTAAAGCGGCGGTAAGACCGCCAACAGGCTGGCGGAAAAAAAAATGCAATTACGACCGTGGCGGAAACCGCCAACAAAGACAGCCACCTTTACACTCCGACCGCCACGGCGGTACAATCAAACAGCACGGCGGTCACCGCCAACAGACAGGCGGGAGACAATGTACTGCCCACAGTATCACAACCTACCAATCCTCCACCTTTTCCGGGGCGAATTAACCGCGAACAAAAACACGGCGGAAACAGGTCTCCGAAGGGAAAACGCTCACCTCTGCACACCCCACGAGGAACCAGGACGCCATGGAACCAGAGCTCCACATTTTACCAGCCTTCATCTTCTTGCTCCTCTACCAGGAGCATGAACGCTGGCGGCGAAGACCACAGTGAGTACTGCACCTACGACACAGGGGGGGGAGGGAAAAAACTGTGACACGCAACAGGCAACACCCCCACCCCCACCCTCACCCACTACAACACACACACCAATACAGCATGATACATTGCAGTTACACCCCCCAACCCTCCCGGAAGAATGCAAAGACAAAAGGAAATGAGCTGAACGATTGTAATATATAAAAATTCGGTAGTCAAATAATATACATACACTATTTACAAATATATACACTAAGAATATTAGTCCAGGGTATTCCACCCTTAAAGTCCGTGGACCACTGGGCCCACACTGCATGGGCGAGGCCCACACAAGATATCCGAACATGACGGAGAGAACACTGCAGGGGCATCAGATAGAAATAAAACAGGCACCTCAGGGGGAAGGGAAAGGGAGGGCACCTCAGCCGGTTGAGTGCACAATGCCAAATCCACGAGGGGGCCACATGCCCACTGTTCAATCCTGGGAAGTGCAAAGCCACAGTCTCTCAAGTCTCTACAGTGGGTGGTTTGCCCACTGTTCAATCCTGGGGAGTGCAAAGCCACAGTCTCTCAAGTCTCTACAGTGGGTGGTTTGCCCACTGCTATATCCTGGGGAGTGCAAAGCCACAGTCTCTCAAGTCTCTACAGTGGGTGGTTTGCCCACTGCTATATCCTGGGGAGTGCAAAGCCACAGTCTCTCAAGTCTCTACAGTGGGTGGTTTGCCCACTGTTCAATCCTGGGGAGTGCAAAGCCACAGTCTCTCAAGTGGATAACAGTCTCCACTGGTTCTGGAGGGAGCTTGGTGCCCAGAGTGCTTCATCCTGCCAAGGACTGAGGTAGTGGATGTAACTCTCCACTGGTTCTGGAGGGGGCTTGGTGCCCAGAGTGCCTTATCCTGCCAAGGACTGAGGTAGTGGATGTGATACTCCACTGGTTCTGGAGGGGGCTTGGTGCCCAGAGTGCTTCATCCTGCCAAGGAATGAGGTAGTGGATGTGATACTCCACTGGTTCTGGAGGGGGCTTGGTGCCCAGAGTGCTTCATCTTGCCAAGGACTGAGGTAGTGGATGTAACTCTCCACCGGTTCTGGAGGGGGCTTGGTGCCCAGAGTGCTTCATCCTGCCAAGGACTGAGGTAGTGGATGTGATACTCCACTGGTTCTGGAGGGGGCTTGGTGCCCAGAGTGCTTCACCCTGCCAAGGACTGAGGTAGTGGATGTGATACTCCACTGGTTCTGGAGGGGGCTTGGTGCCCAGAGTGCTTCACCCTGCCAAGGACTGAGGTAGTGGATGTGATACTCCACTGGTTCTGGAGGGGGTTTGGTGCCCAGAGTGCTTCATCCTGCTCGTGGCGGCCTCAGTAGCATCAGTGCATTTGGCGCTCATGGGCCTGCGGTGCTTGTGGCGGTCCTGTCTTGGGCAGCGGTGCTTGTGGCGGTCCTGTCTTGGGCAGTGGTGCTTGTGGCGGTCCTGTCTTTGGCAGCGGTGCTTGTGGCGGTCCTGTCTTTGGCAGCGGTGCTTGTGGCGGTCCTGTCTTTGGCAGCGGTGCTTTTGCCGGTCCTGTCTTTGGCAGCGGTGCTTGTGGCGGTCCTGTCTTTGGCAGCGGTGCTTGTGGCGGTCCTGTCTTCTCTGCTGTGGTGATCTTCCCAGACTTGCCGGGTTTCTTTTGCCCCTTCCCCACCTTGGAAGGTGTCGCTGCTGACTCCACACTCCCACCTGTGCCCCTGGATTGGCTTTGCTGCCTGTTGTCTTCCCCCTCTCCCGCCGGGCACTGGCCAACTTTTGATGCTTGAAAGGTGGGGGACAGTCTGTGCTGTGGCTCCTTGCCACACTGGCTGCCCTGCTGCCTGGTGCACTCCAGAATCCGGTGACTACTGGCACCACTAGTCCCGGAGATGTTGGGGCTGAGGTGCTAGGTTGGGACCTGGAGAGTCGGGCCCTAGGAGACTGACGGGGTGGGGGAGGTGAGGGAACGAGGTCAGGGGTGGCCAGGAAAAGGTTCTTAGGAACACTGGGACGGGTAGCTGGAGGGGGTTTAGGAGTGGAGGAAGAGGTTGTGGTTGTAGGAGGTGTACGCTTGGTGACTTTTGGTGAAGGTGCATGCGCTGGAGGCTGTCGTGAGGTGGATGACTGTTGGGTGGGTGTGTGCCAGTGTTTGTGTACCTTGGGAGGTGGCGTCACAGACACATTGGGAGAGGACACAGGGGATGTGTGAATGGTAGTGGGGGTGGTGACTGCACGTGAACGGGGTGTGGTGGTGGGTGTGCTGTGATGGACGTAGTGGCTGTAGATGTAGTGCATGCAGGTGTGAGTGGAGACGAGACTGGGAGGGAGGAGGGAGACGAGGAGGAGGGGGACACAGTGGAGGCATTGGATTTTGGTATGTCTGCATGTGTGTGATGCTTGCGTGAGTGCCTGTGGGATGTGTGGTGCTTATGTTTGCCTGAGCTTCCCTTGTGTTTTGAGGTGTGTGCATGCTGATCTGATGGTGTGCTTGGGGTAGGCTGAGGTACAGGGGATTGGGTCTGGGTGGAGGAAGTTGGAGGGGGGAGGCTAGAGACAGGGACAATGGCTGCCATCAGTGCTGAGGCCAGAGTCTGAAAAGCTTGCTGAAGGGCTGCCTGACCAGAATGAATGCCCTCCAGGAATGCATTGGTTTGTTGCAACTGTCTCTCTACACCTTGGATGGCATTCAAAATGATAGACTGCCCAACAGTGAGGGACCTGAGGAGGTCCATGGCCTCCTCACTGAGGGCAGCAGGGGTGACTGGGGCAGGGCCTGAGGTGCCTGGGGCGAAGGAGATGCCCACCCTCCTGGGTGAGCGAGCATGGGGCAAAGGCTGAGGGGCTGCTGGGAGGGCAGTGCTGGAGGGGGGGTGGCGGCTGTACCCGTAGATGCGGGGGGCACAGATGGGGCCGCCACCACAAGGGAGCTCCCATCAGAGGACGAGTTCGTATCGCTGGTGTCAGCTCCTGTCCCCGCCGTGGAGCTCCCCTCGCCCTCCGTCCCACTGGTGAAATATGAGTCGTAGTGTTGCCCTCCAGGGCCATGTGGGATGCAGCTCCCTCCTGCTCCAGTGCCACTGCTCCCCTGCCTGATGATGCTAATGCACACATGTACAGGGAGACCACAAAAAGGGGGGGGGGAGAGAAGAAAGACAAGTTGAGTGCATGCATTACCGCTACCGTTGGTGGACACGACAGACACAGAAGCCCCCTGCACTACGCCGCGCACTTGGGGTCCACTATTCAATGCCTGGTAAATGGCCTACAAGGCTATGGCCGATATCTGCACACATGGATGTCACAGGAGCCGGACTAGGTGTAGTTGGCACTGTACCCAGGTGGGGAAGGTGCCACAGGGTCTGCCTGAAAAAGGGGACTTAACTAGCACACTCGCCCTCGCCTAGGGAAACCCACAGCCCACCTCCCCTACCCAGACATCTCCACTGCACGCTGAATCAGCAGAATGAGAGTGCACTCAACCCCTTGTTGCTGCTGTGATGCCCTCAAGCGCCCATCCAACTCCGGGTACGCCACTGCCAGGATCCTGAACATCAGGGGGGTCATGGTGCGACGGGCACCCCTCCCACATTGGGAGGCCATCCCCAGCTGGGCCTCCGCCGTCTTCTTGCTCCAGCGGCGAATGTCCTCCCATCTTTTACGGCAGTGGGTGCTCCATCTGTGATAGACCCCCAGGGTCCGGACATCCTTGGTGATGGCACGCCAAATATTCTTCTTTTGGTGGGCGCTGACCTACAGGAATAGTACGGGGAAAAAGAGAAGTTATTACCAACTGCACCATCACAGTCATTGGCCCGCATCCCTACCCTTGACATGTGGCATATGCACTCACCGTCGTTTCATGCACGCCTCATTCTTCCCCCCTCTCTTTCATACACCACACTCCACACAGGCATTGCCCATACAGCATGCTCCCAGTGTACTTACCTGTTTGTCTGGAGGACCGTAGAGTAGCGTGTACTGGGGGAGGACCCCATCCACGAGTTTCTCCAACTCCTCCGTGGTGAAGGCAGGGGCCCTTTCCCCAGACGCACAAGCCATTGTCTCTTCCAGACTGAGGTCACAGCAGCACTTGCAGTGTAGGTCCTCTCCTGTCGAAGATCAGATATCGAGTGATTGAACAGATAGAAAATGGCGGTCACGTCTGCGGCCTTGCGTATCGTCACCGCCGGCGTACATCGTCATTGGCTCCTGGGACCCATAGGGTCCAATGTTAACCAATGCAGAATTTCGCTGCGGAGTTCGACCGCCTACCGGGATGGTGTACAACGCCAGCGCAGGTACCTCACATCCCATTGTCCCACTTTACAGGCAAGGCAGCCGCCATTTCAGGGGCCCACATGGCTTGATTTATAACTGCATCACACATACCTAGGCCTTGGCTCAACACTCATACAGGCAAAATTCGGGTTATGAATGGTTTTCTGAGTAAGCTGTGTTTACGTACCTCTGAGTTGGTTGACTCTGTTTTCGCTGTTGTCCTTCATAGGCACCGTCCGCTGGGACATGTGAGGAGATGGCGGCATCCTCCGGTGTACAGACCGCTGGTGGACCTGTCGACAATGGAGGAAAGACATGTAATCATCACCTACAGGCTTGATCGTGCCACAATCCTGGAACTGTGTGCCCAGTTGGAGCCAGATCTGATGTCAGCTATCCGCCATCCCACAGGAATCCCCCCTCAAGTGCAGGTGCTGTCAGTACTCCATTTCCTTGCAAGTGGGTCATTTCAAACTACAGTGGCCATAGCATCAGGGATGTCCCAGCCTATGTTTTCCAACGTGTTGTCCAGAGAGTTGTCTGCCCTGCTGAAGCACATGCGGAGCTACATCGTTTTCCCTTAGGTGGAGGATTTGCCTACAGTGAAAGGTGACTTCTATGCCCTGGGACATATCCCCAACATCATAGGTGCCTTTGATGGGACACATGTGGCCTTGGTCCCCCCCGCAGGATTGAACAGGTGTACAGAAACCTGAAAAGTTACCATTCGATGAATGTGCAGATGCTGTGTTTGGCCGACTAGTACATCTCCCATGTTAATGCCAAATTCCTTGGCTCAGTGCATGATGCTTACATTCTGCAGAATAGCAGCATCCCTTATGTGATGGGGCAACTCCAGAGGCACTGTGTGTGGCTATTAGGTGAGCACCTGGAACAAAATCGTTGGGAATAGTTGTCTGGGTCTGGGGATATCCCTACAGGTTAGTGTGTGTCTAACAGTTGTCCCTCGCCATTTACAGGTGACTCTGGTTACCCCAACCTGTCATGGCTACTGACCCCAGTGAGGAATCCCAGGACAAGGGCAGAGGAACGCTACAATGAGGCCCATGGGTGAACTAGGAGGATTATAAAGCGGCCTTCGGCCTCCTGAAGGCCAGGTTCTGGTGCCTCCATATGACAGGTGGATCCCTATTCTACTCACCAAAGAAGGTGTGCCAGATCATCGTGGCCTGCTGTATGCTTCACAACTTAGCTTTGCGACGACAGATGCAGGAGGATGGTCCAGATGGAAGTGTTGTGGCAGCTGTGGAGCCTGTGGACAGCGAAGACGAGGAAGCAGAAGAAGAGGACATCCACCATAGCCCTAATGCCCTGTATCTCTGTGGGGGCGGGACTTCTCTCTGCCCAGGAGGTGCCCTTTGTTTTTAAATTCACCATTTTACTCCATGACGTGAACTTCTATAGCATGGTATACAGGTTAAAGTGCTTCTAGGTGCTGCAGCAGCTAACAAACACCACAGTTTCCCAGCAATAACTACAGTGCCTGTCAGATACTTAGACAGACACAACAGTAAAGGAGGAATCATTAACAAGATTAAAAAAATGCCAAACACGAATGGGGGATTAGGGGTGGTAAAGAAGATACAGATGGGGCGGGGTGAGAGGGAAAAGAAGCAGCAGGGACGGAGCGGGTGGGAAGAGAAAAGAAGCAACACAAATGGGGCTGGTGGAAGGGGAAAGAGGTGTCTGAAAACATGGGCGCTCAAATAAAAAGGTAGCTTTAAAAGCGAGAGCAGTGGATGGACACAAGTACTTGGATCATGCTTTAGGGGAGGTCCAAACACAAAAAGAGGCATAATGCATGCATTTCATGGCAAACTGCAATGACGGATATAAGAGAGACAAGACAGCTAACAAATGGTAAGCCTGTAGGTGAACTCTAGCCCAGTAATTGTAAACAGAATGCCTTGAAGCATGCTAAGACCTAAAAATAGGGGCCACATTCATGAAAGATGGATGGCTTAGTCCAGATGAAGTAGACATTCAATCAGGCGCGGCTCCTCCGTTAGGGTGGAGGAGCGTTGCCCCCCACGCCAGCAGCAGCCGCTGCAAATAACCTTTAACAAACGAAAGAATAATAACCAATATTTATTATCTTTTCATTTGTTAAAGGGGCGGTGCATTGGGGATGATGAGATTAGGGGAGTGCACTGTGCACTCCCCATAGTGCACGTGTGTGAGTGCACATGTGTGTTTGGACAGCTTTTTCAGGCCCGCCAAACATACATGCGCAGTAGGCACATGCACAGTCTCCCAGTCTGTCTGGGAGCGCCCTGGGTGGGTGCTCCCAGCCAGACCTCAAACTGCTCTGAGCAGTGTCAGAATTGGCCGCAGCGCAGGTTGGGAGCCTGTGCCTGCAGCGATGGGAGAGGAGCAGTGCTGGAGCGGAGCAGGTAAGTGATTTAAAAAAAAAATGTTTTATTGATTTGTCCCCGTGGCCCCGCACACCACCCTGCGCTGCCCCAACAAAGCCCCATGGCCAGCTCCTGCATTCAATCTCTTCTGAATTGTCACAAGGCATGACTCCTGCTGAAGCTTTATTGGGAGGTCATTCAATCATCTTAGACCTATTACATGAATCATTCTGCTCACCAAGGATTTCCCTTTGCACTTAAAGAAAGGAAGCCAATACTGGCTCTGAATGGTTGTAGAGACATCCAAAATGGCGACGTAGGGCAGTGACTACACTTGGCCAAAGTTCTGCATTTTTAAAAATGATAAACCACTTTCTTGGATGTTTCTGTAAAGTGGAAAAAACAACTGTAGTCTATTCTAGATCCAATGATTGTGTGAGTGATGTTAGCACTGTTAGCATCCAAGAGAAATTGACTCAGGCTGTCTAATATAGGAAATGTTATTGTTCTTCCGTGAGAGTAATCTACAAATGGGAGACCAAGGCCCTGATTTATACTTTTTTTGCGCTGCATTAGTGTCATTTTTTTTACCCAAAAGTAGCGCAAACTTAAAAAATACAATTGTATTTAATAAGTTTTCACTGCTTTTGCGCCACAAATTATGCTAATTCAGTGCAAAAAAAGTATAAATCAGGGCCCAAGTGACTTAACTCCAGTAGTGGCTTCTACTTCCAGCTCCTATGCAAGTCCCCTTCCCTCATGTTTTACTGCCTCCCCAGATCTAGCTAACAGAATCTTGTGATGAGAAAGTAGAGTCCACCAATGAAAGTAAGTGAAACTGGAGTTTAATAAAGTATATGCCCTACAACCCGAGCGTGGCTATCCTTCAGTCAGTCAGCAGCTAACTGACATCCTAGGAATCCTAGCTCAGTGGCTGGAACTCAGAGTACATCAGTATTCTGAGTTCCAGGTACTTACAACCAATGTACCACTTGTAAGCTCATAACACATCTTACTCCTTTTCAAATAATGAATAGAATAAACAGGTTTCAAAACAAATATGACAAAAATTCATGAACTTGAAAAAAACACAATAAAAATTATAAGTTCCACATGTTCCATAAAAATGACATGCACCCATTTTTACAGGAATAGATTCTCAACAAATATAGGGGGTCATTACAACCCTGGCGGACGGTGTTAAAGCTGCGGTAATACCGCAAACAGGCCGGCGAAAAAAAAAAGGGAATTATGACCGTGGTGGAAACCGCCAACAAAGACAGCCACTTTAACACTCTGACCGCCACGGCGGTACAGACAAGCAGCGCGGCGGTCACTGCCAACAGACAGGCGGAAGACAAAGTACCGCCCACAGTATTAAAACCCGCCAATCCACCACCTTTTCCGGGGCGGATTCACCGAGGATAAAAACACGGCAGAAACAGCTTTTGCAATGGGAAAACGCTCACCTTAACACACTCCGCGAGGAAGGAGGACACCATGGAGCCCGAACTACAAATACTCCCTGCCCTTGTCTTCCTGCTCATCTACGAACACCAGCAACGGCGACGCCGAAGACAACGGTGAGTACTGCACCTACGACATAGGGGAGGGAGGAGGCAAAAGTCAGGGACACACACGCAAAACCCCCACCCCCACCCTCGCACATTACAACACACACACCAATGCATTTCCAAACATCACAGTAACAACCCACAACCCCCCCCGGAAGAATGCAAAGACAAAAGGAAATCAGTTCAAACATTGTAATGTATCAATGTCGTAGGGGTTTGTGGGTGATGTGGGTATGTGTTTTATATTGTGTTGGGTGTGTGGGAGTGGTGTTTGTATGTGTCTCAGGTGTGTGTATTTGGAATTGTCCAATGTGGCGGTGTTTTGAAGATGTGTGTGTATTTTGAGCGCGGCGGTGTGCACCGCCAATGGAATACCGTGGCTGAAAGACCGCCGCGTGGATTCGTGGGTCGTAATAGCATGGGCGTGTTTCTGTTGGCTTGACGGCGGAGGTTTTGTTTTTGCCAGTTTAACACTGACCTTTGGTGTGGCGGACTTGTGTGGGTGTCTGAATTTCGGCGGATTCCGAGATGTGGCTCATAATAGCTGTGGCGGAATTCCGCGGCCGCGGCGGTGTATTGGCGGTCTTCTGCATGGCGGTAAGCGGCTTTTACTGCCAATGTTGTAATGACCCCCATAATCGCCAAAATATGGGGGAAGTTGACGATTCATCCTACTCCTCCTTACTTCCCCTAACTGGTTCATACAATTGGATTCCAAACTTATATCCCCTCTATCATCTCCTCTAATCCTTTCACTCCTGCTTGTGTCCCCAGACATCTGCCTCGGGCTACACAATTCTTCATCTGACATTAACATGTAAGTATTACTTTCCCACTTCCTTCTATTTACATCACACTGACCACCTCTCTGATACAAGGCCAACTGCCTATTATTCCACTTTTCTCCTTTATCTATGACCACAAAGAATCGATGAGTACTCACAACTTTCTATGGCCCTTTAAACTTTGTCAGCCCTCTTCCTTTCTGACCACTTTGAATTTTCACCCAATCACCTACTTTTATATGTCCTTGAACCTCAGTAACTTTTATTTGACCCCTCATGTGAGCCCTTCCCTGCGACTGCTCCACTGCCCCCTTAATCGAGCAGGAACCAATTTGGTACCTGGAAACCTCCCATGCATTATTTCAAACAGAGCCTTGCCCGTTACGCTATGCTCACTTGTCCTACACGCCCATACCATTTCTGTGATCATCCTCGCCATATCTTGCCCACTTGTCCCTGCCTTCTGAATAGCTCCTTTAACTAATCTATTAGCTCGCTCCACCATACCATTACCCTGTGGGTTATACAATGAGGTGCAATTGTGTTTTATTTCTAGTGAGTCCAAGAATATTATCATTTCATGTGAGGTTAATTGCGCACTGTTAGCAGTCACTATAACTGACAAAACTCCCTCCTCACAAAAAAAACCTCTCCAAGTTGCACATCTGATAGCACGCCAAGTGACTCCAAGTGGGATGCAAGTTTGATTTTTTTACTTTCTCAAGGATTTCAATAAGAAATGTGCCCCGCCAGATGGTCACTGACAGGGTCTGCTAAACACAATAAGAACTTTTTGACCAATGGTGCAATCCAAGCATGTTGTAACTAGTTGGAATATTCCCTTCTAATAATCTGCAATTTGCAATTATCAGTGATGACTGGGCTATTAGTGGGCCAAATCTTTTACCAGGGGTGAAGACGAGGGGTCCCTGGGGCATGTTGAAGCATTTATTGCCTTACTGAATGTCTTTACATCAGCCAGGATGACAGAAGATAGCAGTGGTGGCCGCTGAAAATCGCAAGGAGTGGTGTGGGGGTGGGAGTTGGGGAATGGGACGTGGACAGGGGAAATAAATAATATATTTTTTTTAAATGCTTGCCTGTCACCAATGTCGCCTCATTCCTCTTCTTTCTGGTGTCCCAGCTTTCCTTGGGACATCAGCACATGATCCCCAGCCATTCTGGTGCTGCTCTCATGCTAAACCTAGCATGAGAGCAGCACCAGAAGTGGTCTGAGTGGCTTTGTCTGCTACTCAGACAGTGCACTGGGGTCTGTGCAGTTTCTGCAGCCCAGCTGTGCAACACACCTGGGTTGGAGAAACCTAAGTGTGCATGTGTGTTTGGCCAGCCTAAGATCGCTGGCCAAACATATATGCACACTAAGTGCACCCCACTCCTCCTCCGTCCCCCTACCATGGCCAAGGCCCACTCCTCCCTTCACATGCTTGCTGAGCCAGCAGCCAAAAAGTGAAACGATAATGAAATATTGTTTTATTTTTCTGCTGCTTGCTCTTAGCCAGTGGGGCAACACTACTCCGCCATTGCGGAGACACCACCCCTGGATAGATGAAGTGAGAGAATCTCCAGGTGATGAGTGAAATAAATGTAAAGATATGTTGATATCTGTATTGTGAACTGCTTCTGGTTTGGGCTCTCTTAGGCTCTCATTGTTCAAGTAGGATGCATGCCAGAGCCTGCAAGGCTCTTTGTCTTTCCTTTTATGACACAATGGGCCTGATTACGACCCTGGCGGTAAAAACCGCCAGGGCCGTGGTCCGCGGGAGCACCGCCAACAGGCTGGCGGTGCTCCTTTGGGCATTCTGACCGCGGCGGTACTGCCGCGGCCAGAAACGTAAAGTCGGCGGTGTACCGCCGGCTTTCCGCTGCCCAGGGGAATCCTCAAGCTGCGCCGCCATGGGGATTCCGACCCCCATACCGCCATCCTGTTCCTGGTGGTTTCGGCCGCCAGGAACAGGATGGCGGTATGGGGTGTCGTGGGGCCCCTGGGGGCCCCTGCAGTGCCCATGCCAATGGCATGGGCACTGCAGGGGCCCCCGTAAGAGGGCCCCACTTAGAATTTCAGTGTCTGCTTAGCAGACACTGAAATTCGCGACGGGTGCTACTGCACCCGTCGCACCCCTTCCACTCCGCCGGCTCCATTCGGAGCCGGCTTCCTCGTGGAAGGGTGCTTCCCGCTGGGCTGGCGGGCGGCCTTTTGGCGGTCGCCCGCCAGCCCAGTGGGAAACCCAGAATGACCGCCGCGGTCTTTTGACCGCGGTACGGTCTTCTGGCGGTTCCCGCTTGGCGGGCGGCTCCCGCCGCCCGCCAAGCTTGGAATCACCCCCAATGTCTGACAGGCAGCTCTGCTTTGTGAGAGTTGAACCTGTACTTTCTTTGTAAACTGAGAGATAGCTCTGTTATCTAAAGCAAACACCTGCAGCATCTGTGTAATACCTCAGATAGCTCTGTTTTCTATAATTAAAGTGTGTACTTTTTTGTTACTTAAGGCATACCTCTGCAGTGTGAGACATGTAACTGTGATATTTCTGGAAAACCTTAAAGAACTGGCTAACCTGAGATGTAGCTCTGTTTTGAGTCAGGGTTCGCAGTCTTCTAAGGGGATACTTTTTCTGACTAATACCAGAGGTGATTGCTCAATATAATCTGAAGCACAGTCTGCTGTCCAAAACAACTTAAGGCTAGGTTAGTGTAACCCAAGAGATATTTCTGCTGCCTGAAACGTCCACATGTTATGTAGGCCAAGAGAAAATTCTGGTACGTGTTGCCAAAGTCCTTATGCTTCAAAAAGTATAGCTCTGCTGTCTACAGCCCAATATTATCGGATTTGGTATCTAAAGTTTTTGTGGCACTTATGGATAGCTCTGTTATATAAGAACTAAGACTATATGGTTTGAAATATAATTGTGCTGTGAAACAATTAACACTTGTAAGATCTATGTACACTTAGGTGTAGCCTTGCTGTCTGAAAGCTAACGTTTGTAAGATTTGGGTACTCTTACAGATTGATCTGCTCTGTGAGGTCTGGGTCTATGTCAATCTGTGTTTTCTGTGGAATAGCTCTGCTGTGTAAATGCAGAGCAAATGGGGTTGCCTAGTCTGTCTGCTAGTTCTGCTGTATTCAACCAGGTATGAATTTTAAGAGTCACTATAGTCCATCAATTATTGCATATTAATTTGATGGGAACAGTGAGTAGAGAGTGTGTTGGAAGATAAATGGGCCATACATTTCTGTGTATAGAGTGCACACTGTTTTGTACCTCACTTCACTCAAGTCCCTGTAAAGATTTTGATGGGAATGAACACGACAATAATGCATTTTCACTTAGAACCTCAAATGGCATAGCTCGACACCCTAGAGCATGGGTACTCGCAAAGATTTTCCCGGGGGCCAACATTTTGGTCTGTGTTGTGACCGAGGGCCGCATTGAAGCGAGCAGGGAGGTAGTCGTGGTTGGGGGTGTGTTCGAAGTAAGGTGGGTTTATGGGAGTAAAGCATAAACATCTAGTGGCTGAAGTGCACAAAGTCAAACCAGAAAACCAGGCATTAATCTTGGCTTCCCCACTTTACTGTGTGATCCTATGCAATTTTTCATTCCACTTTCTCTCCATTCTCATATATAAAGGGACTAGAAACACAGGACTTTAGGATGAGTGGTGTACGAAACTTTCTCCTGTGTCTGATTTCATAAACAATATTGTTGTTCATGTATAACACAAAACCAAGCCACTTAAAGGGCCACATAACCACTGACTTGCCTCTTAGTTCACTTTTGGCATTGTTTCCAGGGTGGGGAAAGAATGAATGTTTCTAGATACGTGTTTTTAAAAAATCACTTTTAAAAATAAAAAAATAAAAAACTTCTCAATTTTCCATGTACTGATATAATCTGATTTACCAAGGTGAAACTGTTCTGCAATTTAATAAAATACACTTTTTCAATTCTGAAGAGACTTATATTTTTACGCTTTTGCTGCAAGATGTCTTAAAACAATTAAAGTGTTCCTAAAGTTAAGGGTTGCAGGACACCCTAGTTATATTGTTTTTTTAACTGCAATTAACCTGTAAATAAACACCTGTTTAGTTAACATTTTTTTTAAAGTTATTGCTCAGTCTGATAAAAAGCAGCCCAGTGCTGCTTTTGACCAGGGGGCCGCATGCAAAGGCTTGAGGGGCCGTTCTTTGAGTACCACGGCCCTAGAGTATGGCTATTATGTCATGAGGGGTACCCAAAGTGCATCCCTACTTTTGAGAGTGAATGTATTCTCAATGGGCTAAGAAGAACTGGCAGAAGTGCCAACATTAATTATAGTGGAGGGGCATGCCCTTTTGTCTGTTGAATTAATGGAAGCAATGCCTATGAGCCTCCCATATAAAAAAAGTACTGCCTTAAATATATCCAAGTCAGACATGAATGGAGAGTGCATATTTACTCTGCTTTTATGGATATGGTGAATGTGCACTGTGTGTACTGTCTGTTCTTTTTATTATTGTCTCCATAGAGGGGCCTAATTGGAAATTGCTTTTCCACTCTCTGCTGTTTCACAAGTACTACTTTTGCAAATGTTTTCTGCCTTTGTCGCCATCAGGTGATGGTGTGAGGGCAGCTGCCAAAGTTGCTTTAGATTCTCTAGTTCTGCCATACGATCTTGTGTTGATTACCTTTCTTCTAAATATGCTTGTACCTCATGTACATCTGTGTCATCATTTTGCTGGTGATGAGGATAGGGTGCCTAACCAGTGCTGATTGCTGCGACTGATGTTTCCTTCTGCATTGTTCAGTAGATCAAGCTGGTCACTGTATTTTAACAAGCATATTGTTGGAGCTTTGTGAAACAAGTAATTATTTAGAAAGTGATAAAACCTTTCCTAAACCCTTACTGTCCACGTTGAGAGATGGTGGGTGGTCATTTGAATCCTGATAGGCAAAGCTTACTCGACCTTCCCATGATATCAGGTGCCTCTTTCCGGGTACTCCAGCCCCAGCCTGTCCTAATGGGCGAAGGGGCTACATCCCTCACCTTTTGCTCAAAAAGAAGTGTTTGTCAGGCTGAGCAAGGGACAGCCAAACAATCTTTATTTTCAGATCAGTCAGCCAAGATCTAGACATATGCTAAATGTGCAGGCTCTTGGCTGCTTAAGCTAAACTTTGCTGGTCTGAAGATGTCACAGCTCCTGTGGGCATGCCATATTCAGCCTGGAAAAGCAACTTGAGGCACTTCCCCTCGTGATGAGTGGGATTGTCACTGATTGACTCCAACCTGAGTGGATCAGTTCTAAGCCCTGAAGTTTCCAGGGCAGAATGTCCACACTGACACCTCGTCACAGAGTGGAGTGGGGGCAGTAACTCTCACTGACCCCATCCTACTCTGTGATGAGTAGGGACTGTTGCTTTCCCTCATTGGCTGACCTAATGTCAGCCAATGAGGAATGGCAGCAGTCCTAACCCTCCTGGGACCCCCTAGGCAGAGCTGCATAGGTAAGTATGATTTTTTTTTAAATGTTTGGTGCATGCATAAATATATGGTAGTGAGTGTTGTGAATGGATATATATCTGTGTGTGTGTGTATGCATGCATGTATGAACGCATGGATGTGAGTCTGTGTTTATGTGTGCATTTGTGTCCCGGCCACTCCCTTCCCTGCTGTAAGTACCACCCTCCACTAGCATACTCTATTGCTCCTCCAGCTTTGGTGTGTCAAGCCTAATTCTGGATTGGGGGTCATTTTCTGGCCTCATTGTATCTTATGGAAACTTTGAACTCTAAATTGATGGGAGCTTTTTTAGAGCAATGTCATTTACATGTCTGTTTCAGCTTTCACTCTGCTTTCTACTCTCTCACAGTGTGATGAGCATACAAATACCAAGTTCAAAAGAAAACTAAAACTAATCTCTGCCTTGCACACACTGCAAAACACACTCATGTAACTATTCGGTTGACATAAAAAGCATCTCTAGTCACTGTGATATTAATTGTTGGATTTTCTACACATTTTAGTATCAACCAAAACATTATTCACATTGCACAGATAACTTTATATTCACCTGTAACTTGCATGCACATACTTTAGTTACGCTAATGTTAAAGAAACTCGTAATTACATAATAAATTAATTTTACAATAGTTTTTTGTTACCTATCATAATAGTGTGTATAATCTATACTACATAGTTATACCTTGGATTATTGCTACCATTTATGTAGGTTGCACTATGGGCTACCTTGCTGCATCACTGGACGTACAAAGTTGACACAGTACAGTACCCATTCAATCAAGCAATCAGTAGATTTGTACAGTGCTTCTTAACACCAGCAAGGGTATCCAGATGCTGTCAGTGTCCAGTTAAATAGCAGAACAGGCATGTCTTCAGGTACTTTTGTAACTCTGGATTAGTAGTCCATAGTTGAAAGAGTAGTTTGTTCCATGTCTTTGCGGCTAGGTAGGAGAAGCAGCCACCTCCACATCTGCTACATCGGGTGAGGAGAGGGGGTAATGGTTATAGAAAGGGACATGGAGTAGAGGTGTCTGGTGAGCTGATAGAACTTCAGGTTGTGGTTCAAGTAGACAGGCCTGCCGTTGTGCACGGCCTTGTACGCATGAGTCAGGAGCTTAAACTGGTATCTTTTCTGCAGTCCATCTGAGAGCACTCCTTGGATGCCTATGTTGTACCACCTTGTGATGAGTGTGTGGCAGGAGGCAGTATTGAAAGCTTCTGAGAGGTCTAAGAGAACCAGAGCCACAGTGACTCCTCTGTCGAGTGGGGCTCAGATGCCTCAGTGCTCTGCGTGCTGCAGAATCTGGTTTGGGAGGAGTCAAGTAGGAGGTTCTGTTCCAGATGTGAGAAGAGGTGTTAATTGATGTCTTTTTCTAATAGTCTGGCTGGGAATGTGAGCAGGGAGATCGGTCGATAGTTGTTGAGTTTTCTGGGGTCTGCCTGTGGTTTCTTTAGTAGGGATTACATTCTGCATGTTTCCAGTTCTCAAGGAAGGTGGCCATGGCAATTGAGGTGTTGAACAAGGTGGTTAGTACGTAGCTGATTCTGGATTCTCCTAGGTTGAAGATGTGGTGAGGGCATGGGTCAGTTGGGGCTCCTGAGAGGACTGAGTCGCTGCACACTACCGCAGCAACTCTTTCTCATGCCGCGGTCGGGCCGGCTGTCCGAGTTTCGGCATGCCGGCACAACCGCGGCTCGTTGTTTTGCCTGTCTGTTTTCACAATGTGTCCCAGGAGGCACATTTTGTGGTCTGGGTCGTGCCACAGCCCCTGCCACCCTCCTTGAATTCACATTTACTTACCTCCTTGGATTATTTCCTTTTTCTTGCCTCCTTTTTCTTCTTTCTTTGTCCATCTTTGTTTCTTCTTTTTTCTTGGTGTCCATGTTGTCTTCCTTCTTGGTATTCTTCTTCCCAGCATGCCTCTTTCCTTTTCCTTTTCTACTTGGTCCTTTTTCTTATTCTTTTCTATATGGTCTTTCCTAATCCAAGATGGTGTCACACTTTCTGCCTGTTGTGTCACTTCCTGTTTTCTGGCATATAAGCACTTCAGTTCTTCTCTTCCTTGCGTTGCAAACACTTCCACTTGGTGGTGATCCTCGCTCCTGTTTTTTCCATGTTTTTCCGCATTCCCATTTTTTCCAGCAAGAGCTATTCAATTTCTCCTTTTTCATTGTTTCTTTTCCCCTCTTTTTCAGGAGGTCCTGTGATAGAGGTTTTTCCCAACTTTTGGGGTTTTTCCTCTGGGACTCCTTCAAGAGGGTATGGTCTACCTTGGCGTATTTTCCAGTCAGCAGCACCGTAGCTACTCAAAAGGGTCACCCCTATCTTGGCCATTCCAGAGCCAGTAGAAGACCAGGTGTTCCTTCAAGTTCTTCAGCCAACAGTGGTAAGAGATGTGCAGATCATGACAGGCAGTGTTCTGTGGAATGAGCTGACTCCATTCAGTTAGCTGTATATTTGGGGTGGTAGCCGGGTCATTGTGTTGATTGAAGAAGTCAGTGGCTTTTGGCTAGAGTTTGAAGTTTCTGTAGAAGTTGGTGATCTTGCATGAAAGATGTTTGCAAGGTTGTCACAGGGTTCCTGAGAGGGGGTAATGTTGTTTATTGAAGTTGAGGGGTTAGAGAATTCTTTGCTGCTACTGGAGCTTGATTTGATCTGTGAGGTTAAGGCCTTTTTCTTTGATTCTCTCAAGTGTCTGTGGTAGAGGTTGAGAGCTGTCTTGAAGGTGGTTTTGTTGGTTGTATCCTTGCTGGTGCTCCATCTTCTTTTCCAGTTGTTTCCAGTGTCACTTAGTAGTTCTCAAGTTTTCAGTGTAAAAGCTACTCTGCTTGGTTGGCCTTCTGTGGATGCTGTTGTTAATGGGAGAGATGCTGTTGGTGCAGGTGGTGATCCAATTGTTCAAGTTTCTGACATTCTAGTCTAGGTTGTTGGAGGAGATGGGGTGGGTGTTGTTTAGGGTGTTGAGCCGTGTGTCCTTTGATATTTTGCCTCAGTTGCAGTGGGGGGTGTGGGCAGACTAAATTGGAGGTCCATGAGCTGGTGATGTTGAATTGGACGATGGAGTGGTCGGGCCAGGTGAGTTTTGTATTGTGGCTGTACCTGATGCGGTCGCTGGGGGTGAAGGTGGGGTCTAGCATGTGGCCTGCAGTGTGAGTGGGTTCATAGACAAGTTGGGTGAGTCTGATGTTGTTCAAGCTGTCAAGGAGGTTGGTAGCGTGATGTCATTGTGGTCATCTAAGGGATTGATGTCATTGTGGTCATCATTAAGGTGTCAATTATAGGTAAAGCTACATATTTCTTGATTTTGTTTCATTGTTTTCTAATGCTTGTTTAGTTATTAGTTGCCTTCTAACTAATTTGGTAACGAAATAGTTTGGTTTGATTGGAAGTTTGTGGAAGAACCCAATACCCAATACTAATAATGTAATTACATTTTTATGAATTATGAATGAATTATTCCCAGCTACCATCACATGTGATAAATGTTTACATCTGTAGAAAAAATAAATTCTTAGCTGCTTCTGGTATTCAACATACTTGCCTTTCTTTGTATCACCTGCAAGCCAATGGTCAAGCAGAAAGAACTAATTATATCTTAGGTGGTTGTATTCATTGGGCTATTCCAACTAATAGCATTACAGAAGCACTGTAGTCTATGGCATGGGCAAGTAAACAACCCCACATGATCCTACCAATAAAACAGTGCTCTTTTTATTTAGAGGAAAACAATCCTCTTTTATGTTGTGTTTAGATACATGGCTATGTATGTTTAATGAACTTAATAATGTAGAACAAAACTTGAACAATGAGTGATAAACATCAAAGGCAAAATATGAAACAATGGTACAGTACAAAACATTATGATAAACCATAATGCTGTAAACATAATACTATACATAGCAGGTACTGGATTAAGGTAAAGAAGTCAATCAAAAATCTAAAAGTGCAATAAAAATATTGCAAAACCATCAGAGTTACAAAAGAGGATAAAAACTCGATTTGCACCAAGGAAGGCAACTGGAGGAATATTCACAGTTGCATGTTTTGTATTTTACTGTGAAACAAAACACACGTGCAAGACATTAACATTACGGTGCTCAGCTTCAGTTGATAAAGGCTGCTTTTACAGCTGAAACGCGTCTTGAAGTGTTAAAGGTAATGGCTGCTAGCGTGAATAAAGGATATTATTCTTGTGCTGATCAGTGCTAAAGTGCAAGTGCTCCCTAGGTAAATTATACTGTTGATTTGTTTATCCATAATTGGCATATTTGATTTACGGGTAAATCCCTAGTACAGTGCACCAGAGATGCCAAGGGATTGTAAATCAAATGCTACTAGTGGGCCTGCAGCACTGATTGTGCCACCCACATAAGTAGCCTTGTAAACATGGCTCAGACCTGCCACTGCAGTGTCTGTGTGTGGAGTTGTAAACTGCCAATTTAACCTAGAAAGTGTACCCACTTGCCAGGCCCAAACCTCCCCTTTTGGTACATGTAAGGCACCCCTAAGGTAGGCCCTAGGTAACCCCACAGGCAGGGTGCAGTGTACTTAAAAGGTAGGACATGTGCTGGTGAGTTTTACATGTCCTAACTGTGAAATACTGCCACATTTGTGTTTCACTGTTGCAAGGCCTATCTCCCTCATAGGTTAACATGGGGGCTACCTTTAAATTACTTTAAAGCACAGATTCCCTTTGTGGGCAGATACAAATATGGAATTTGGGGTCTCTCAACTCACAATTTAAAACTACATCTTTTAGTGAAGTTGGTTTTTAGATTGAGAGTTTGAAAATGCCACTTTTAGAAAGTAGGCATTTTCTTGCTTAACCCATTCTATGACTCTGCCTGTTTGTGGATCCCCCGTCTGGGTCAGTTTGACAGTTGGGGTGTTCACACCTCTCCTCTAGACAGTGACACAAAGAGAGCTGGAGTGTAGCATTCCCATGTTGATGAGCCATCTGAGCTATAGTGGAGGGAGGAGTGGTCACTTACACCTGAAAGGGCTGTGCCTGCCCTCACACAATGCAGTCTCCAACCCCCTGGTGTGTGTTTGGGGCCTGGCCTGGACAAGGAAGGATCTTGCAAACACTTGACACTTTGCTTTGAAGTTTGCCCACTTCAAAGGCAGAACGGGGTATAAGAAGAAGACCCAAAACCCCAGACTTTTGGAATCATTCTGGAAACAAGAGGAACCTCTGCCCAGGGGAAGAGCTGAAGAGATGGAGGAGGAGTACTGTCCCTTTGCTGTGTTACGTTGCTAGATTGGCCTGCAGTTGCTGCTTCTGCCTGAAAAGAGTGCAAAGGGTGAACTTTGCTGTGTGTCATGCTTGAGAAAGTTCTCCAAGGGCTTGGAGCAGAGCTTGCCTACTATTGGAAGTCTCAGGAACACCATTGACTTCATTTTCCTCGACCTGCTTACTCAGAACTGTGTTTTGTGCTGTTGAAGAGGAGAAACCACTGCGACGGCGCCAACAATGCTGCTGGCCTGCACTGTGACCTGCTGACGCCGCACAGAGCTGCACTGCCCCGCTTCGCATTGCGACCCTGGCCTCACCGACGCCGCCATCAGACGACTTCACCGAGCTACTGCTCGCACCGCGACCTGTGAGCCCCACACTCCGGCATCACCTGCTCACACCGCAGCCTGGGAATCCCCGACGACACCACTCCTGTTGACACCGGTGCCGCTGCCTGCACTGTGGCCGGTGTACACCACTCGTGAGGTGCCCAAAGCACCGTCCCATCCCGCACTGCAGCCCTGATCCACCAACGTCAGCATCATCGACTCCATTGTCATCGCCAGGCATCTTGTGTGCACCGTGGCCTGTGGACACCGCCCGTGAGGGTCATGAAGTACCATCTCGTCCCACTGGCTTGGGCCTATCGACGACAGCGCTTAAGCAACAATGATGCCGCTGACTGCACAGTGACCTGGAAACACCGCACATCGCACTGCCCCGCTTCACACCGCCAGCCCTGGTCTCACCGACACCGATGGACAGCGTCACCGAGCCGCTGCCTGCACCATGACCTGTGGACACCGCACGCCGCATCATCCCGCTTCACACCGCAGCCCTGACGCCATCCACCCCAGTGCTCCTGACTTCATCAGCCCGGAGTTCGATTCTCAATGCGTGTAACTTCAAGGGCCCGATGACCCACGCACATGACTCCAGAACTGACACCAAAACGCCGCTCTTCGGAGCTCACTGCGAGGATCACGACACCCTGCAAATCCAAGGTACTGTTTGCGGGTCTTCCCGACACCATAGCTTGACCGCGATGCTGCAGCCAGCCTGAACTGTTGGTTTTGTTGATCACAACACCGTGATAGCCCCAGGTGGAGATATCGACTTCAAAGAACCTTATTTGTGAGTAATTCTTGCTGAGTTTTTAAATCTATTACTGTATGGTGGATTTTTATCGTATTTGGTTTTTTATTATATAGATAAATATTGGCAATTTTTCTAAAATTGGTGTGGTGTCCTTTTGTAGTGTTTTCATTTATTACTGTGTGTTATGTGCAAATGCTTTACACACTGCCAACTAGAGACCCCATTTATATATATATATCTGGCTATATATATATATTTATATATGACAATTCGAACATGTGCTTGCTGTCCGCCCCAGCCAACAATGCGGCAGGTCACGATGGGGTAGCGACTAACTCCTCTATCAATACAACATGCTTCCGCTTGGCGATAACCAATGATGTGGTATTACCAAAAAGAAACAGTCATGACCATTCTTCTCTCAGGTGCAGCTATTCTTTGTTCCTCCATGGTGACAGCAAACCCAAAGTGCTTCAGAGAACTTATCTCCTTGAAACATATGTATATATATATATATGTATATATATATATATATATGTATCTATCTATACAAATATATATATATATATATATTTATATAGATAGATACATATATACATATATATGTGTGTATATATATATACACACACATATATACACACATATATATATATGTAACTATAATAATGTATGTACCTTTAGTTTTTTCAGTGAATATGTATATATATATATATATATATATATATACTGAAAAAAACTAAAGGTGCCCACAGTATAGTTACGTTGATGTTTTATCCATACAAAACCATAGAATTTCAGCAGTTATAGTTATACTTATAGTTATGCTTATGTTAACAAACTATAACTCGTAGTCTAAGCATACTTTTCCAGCATGAGTTATAGGTTCTTCAGATAATTATAACTAGAAGTATAAGTATAACTGCTAATTTCTACGGTTTTGTGTGGGTAAAATGTCAACCTAAAGTCCCTGTTGGTTTTTTAAATCAAATTTCTATGTTTTTTTAATTTGAAGTAATATCAAATGACGGCATGTTAATACACTCACTACTGTGCATGGTTGGCCACAGACCCATGTTGCCCACTGCCTTTGGCCATGCACAGCAGGTTTTAGTGGGGGGTATTATTTTTTTTCTTGGATCCACAGATCCTTTGTGAGATTACCCAGGGAGTCATACTGAGCCTTCCGGTGGATCCACAAATCTGTGGATCAGTCAAAAAAAATGGGGCAATTTTTTTACCCATCAAGGGTCTCTGAAGGAACCCTTCATGTGCCCTGTGGAGTCAGTATCCCTGTATCCTGACCCCTTATGTGTTTTTCCCCTTTATTTTTTCCTCCCCATCCTAAGCAAGAAAGATAATGGTGGTCTCAACTTTCTTGTCTAGCCAAACAATCAGAGCCTTGCTTTTCCTTCAGACCCACGGATCCTCCACGAGTGCCGAAGGATCCATGTGCCTAGATATCTATATTTTTTAATCTTTAATAACTCCAAATAGATTTACACCAAATCACAAAAAGCACAATCTGTGGACCAAGCTCTAGCTTCCTGCCAAAATTTGTTGTAATTACATTCAGCAGTTCGGGCTGTAGCTGTGTCTAAGAAAGCAAAATCCCCATAGACACAGAATATGAAAAAGCTTCCCCTCCCCCTTCTCAGCCCCTGCTTGCAAGGGCATAGCTTCAGGGGGTGTATGGGGTGTTACAACCTCTCAATAAATGTAATTTATGATAAATGGTTCAGTACGGGTGCTCTCAGTTTGGTATGGTGAGATGTCTGTCAAGTTTCACACAAGAATCCTTACACGCACACAGACAAAAATGAACACACACAGTCTCCCTCTCTGTTTTGAAAGTCTTCAAAAATGTAGGTTATTTTACAGAAATGTGTGTTTTCTCTTAGTGCACCTACCAATCCGCATTCATCTCCTTATAGTTATGCTTATGTTAACTTAGGCCCCTCTCATGCACCCTGCTTGTCATATAATGCAGTTTAAGATTATGTGCCAGCCTGATTGTCAGAAAATCTGAAGTTCACGCCCTCCCCCCAATCTCACTGACCAAGCTACAACCCTGCCCACTTGACAAATCATCCCAAAACTTTGAAAACAGCAGCTGAAATACTTGGCGTGCTACTTTTGAACATTTTGTGAAGATTTGTCAACTGATACCAAAGTTATTCACAAAACAAAAATCGCTCAGTCTATGGGAATAATTGGTTCTAACTATAATGACTTATTGGCTATCGTCAGTAGGGAGTATATCTCTGTCTATATCTTTAGATATATATCTATATAACTTTACATATATGGGCCCTCATTCTAACATTGGCGGTAAGTCCTGCTTACCTCCATGCCGACTGCCGCCAACATACCGCAACCCATATTATGACACACACATAGCAATCCGTCACTATACAGACACAAACACAAGTACGCCAGCCCAAAGGTCAGTGATAAAATGGCAGTACCAAAACCCAGACCGTTAAGCCAACAGAACTACGGACACAGTAAACCATTGGCTCAAAATACACACACACATACAAAACAACACCACATTGTTCAATTCAAACTACACACACCTGACACTCATACACACACCACACCCGCACCACTATAAAACACACATTACACACAACCCTTTACGACTCAAAGAAATTGACAACTGAGTGACAGACACACCAAGAGCACCCACAGAACCAGAGCCACAGAACGCCATCACCCATACACCATCCACACACCTCACAGCACACATCCCAACACATCACCCCACACACCCTCACACGCACCACTCACACTACACCCATGGCACCACAAAGACACCACAGGTTCTCAGAGGAGGAACTAAGGGTCATGGTGGAGGAAATCATCCAAGGAGAGCCACAGCTATTCGGATCATAGGTGCAGCTATGGTGGAGAATCGTGGACAGGGTCAACGCCATACGACAGCACCCCAGAACAAGGGATGACATCAGGAAGAGGTGGAATTACCTACGGGGGAAGGTGCATTCTGTGGTTGCAAAACACCAGATAGCTGTACAGAGGACTGGTGGTGGACCCCCACCTCCTCCCCCACAACTAACAACATGGGAGGAGCAAGTCTTGTCAATACTGCATCCTGAGGGCCTGGCAGGAGTAGCAGGAGGACTGGACTCTGGTAAGTCAACTCTCTATTACTATCTATATTACTGTCACCCCCCGACCTGCATGTCATCACATAACCCCACCCCTACCCTCACCCCCATCACCCCACCCCCTCACATACACCCCACCATCACAACCCACCCATCCCAGTACCCAGCTCTGCATGCACCACCAATGCATGGACATCACTCACAGCCCTGCATGGACACCCATCACCACAGCATGCACACTAGAGAGAGTCACCTAGCCCACAAAATAACTACTCACACAAGGCAAAGCTGACAGGGCACTCACAACCATACAGGGCAACACACCCATGCACAAGATGTCACACGCAGAAACATTAACACTGCATTTATATCCCCACAGGTCCCACACCCAACGTCACCGGAGAGGAGGTGCCAGCAACAACCAGTCCCCCCAAGAAGAGGTCCACAGTGATGACAGCAGCTCTGCTCGCTTGGATCTGGATGAGCAACCTGGCCCATCAGGGACCTCCGGACAGTCGGTTACCCAGCCACAGTCCCATACCACCACAGAGCCTCCTCCCTCAGGAAACACCACCACAGCACCCACTAAGCGGGCCCATCCCTCTGTCCCCAGGACACGTCAGCCAGCAGTGTGTCTACCACTACAGGGACCCCAGACAACCCCACAAACACAGGACAATCAGGGACCTGGGGTCAGTGGCAGTGGGCACACTGTTCAGGGGACAGAGGCACAGGACAACAAGGAAACTGGGAGGACTGCTGTGCTACAGGGGGAGGACAGGCCTAGGGAACCGACTCTCCACAAGGAACTCACCAACATCCTGGGAGCATACCACCATTCCCAGGAGATGATGGGCCAGATACTGGCCAAGTTGCAGGAGACCCAGCAGCTGCAGGAGGGATAGTACCTGTGGATCAGGGAGGACCCGGGGGACATCCACACCACCCTGGTCACCATTGCAGGGGTGCTGGCAGACATGGCCAAGACCATGAGGGAGGCAGTGGCACACCAACAGGCTCCTGACACTAGCCACACCAATGAACAGCCCTCCACCTCGGCTGACGCTAGTGGACAGGAGGCCCCGCCACAGGAACAACAGGCCACCAGCAGCCCTCCCCTGCAGAAGGAATACCACCCCACAAACGGTCCCTTTGATCCAGGCAGAAGCCCGAGAACATTGCCAAGACCCCCAACAGGAAATAAGACTCTCCTGATTGTCACCCTTGTGTCCCACTCTGTCACCCTGTCCACCTTGAATAGCCATTGCCCCACTTCCTATGCCCCCTTGGACAATGCACCTATGATACAAAGAGAATGGACTCTATCCTGGATTCTCCTCCACCATCACCCAAGCCCACTGCACATCCCCATTAACTTTCCAGCAATGAAATAAAGACCCTTTGAAAAAAATACATGTATGTAGTATGTCAAATGATTTAAGTATGTATTCCTTTAACAATCTGTAGACATTGCAATTAGACTGTACATTAATGTATACATAAGTATGACCTGTATTGTGCTGCAGTCAGTACACCAGGAGCCAGGGTAGGGCACAGATATCTGTGAATAGACATGTCAAAGAGTACAGTAAGTGGCCATAGTAGTGGGAAGAGCAGCCTGCCAGTGGAAATTTACAACACAAAACTGCAATGGAAGGTGAAGTTACAGTGTCCTAACTGTGTGTCACTGGAAGTACTGTTAAATGATCGATGTTATGTTGTCCACATCCTCATCCTCTGCCTCCTTTTCGTCACTGTCCACAGGCTCCACTGCTGCCACACGCCCATCTCCAGCCTCATCCTCCTGCAGAAAAGGCACCTGGCGTCTCAAGGCAAGGTTGTGCAACATGCAACATGCCACGATGATCTGGCACACCTTCTTGGGTGAGTATCACAGGGAGCCACATGTTAGATGGAGGCACCAAAACCGGGCCTTCAGGAGGCCAAAGGTTCGCTCTATAATTCTTGTTCGCCCATGTGCCTCAATATAACGTTCCTCTGCCCTAGTCCTGGGATTCCTCACTGGGGTCAGTAGCCATGAGAGGTTGGGTTAACCAGAGTCACCTGCAAATATCGAGGGATACCTGTTAGCCAGACACTCACCCTTAGGGCCAACCCCACACCCATATACCAACATACAGTGGGTGGTGACCATTGGCTCACCTATTAGCCACACCCAGTGCATCTGGAGTTGAGCCATCACATATGGGATGATGCTATTCCTCAGGATAAAGGCATCATGCACAGACCCAGGATACTTCGCATTGACATGGGAGATGTCCTGGTCCACCAGGCACACTACCTGAACATTCATCGAGTGAAAGCTCTTTCGATTTCTGAACACCTGTTCATTTCTCTGGGGTGGAGGGCAAAGGCAGTATGTGTACCATCAAATGCCCCAACAAGGTTGGGGATATGTCCCATTGCATAGAAGTCAGCTTTCACTGTGGCCAAATCCTCCACCTGGGGGAATACGATGTAGCCACGCATGTGTTTCATCAGGGCAGACAACACTCTGGTCAGCACGTTTGAGAACATTGGCTGTGACATTCCTGCTGCCAAGGCCACTGTCGCTTGGAAGAAGCCAGTTGCCAGGTAATGGAGCACAGATAGGACTTGCACAAGAGGGGGGATCCCAGTGGGCTGAAGGATAGCTGAGATCAGATCTGGCTCCAATTGGGCACACAGCTCTTGGACTGTGGCCCTATCAAGTCTGTAGGTGAGGATAATGTGCCTGTCCTCCATTGTTACCAAGTCCACCAGGGGCCTGTACACGGGGGATGTCTCCATCTCCTAATCATCCTCAGTGGTTGTAATTTAGGGGGCAAAACGATGAGCAACTGGTCAGTTTCCGACATTCCCTCAATGTACAATGCATTGCATGTTGTGACAGAAACAGTATGTTGATGTTTAGTCCCAAAATGTGCTTATGTCTGCTGTGGCGCAGTTAGGTGCCATGGCCTGCCCCCCCCTGAATTGGCAGACACCTGTCCTGTGTGGAGGGACAGGTGGAAATGATGTAATGCCGCTGATGTTTTGCACCGTTGCCGGAGGCGGTCGAGTACCGCCATGCAACTCCTCATTGGTTATCATTGGGGCCCTATGGGTAACAGTAGCCAATGGTGATGTATGCCGGTGGTGACGGTATGCACTGCCGCGGACGTGACCGCCATTTTCTATCTGTTCACTCACTTGCTACCTGACCTTCAACAGGAGAGGACCTACACTGCAAGTGCTGCTGTGACCTGTGTCTGGAAGCGACCATGACTCGAGTCACTGGGGAAAGGGCCCCTGCCTTCACCGCTGCGGAGGTGGAGAGACTGGTGGATGGGGTCCTTCCCCAGTACCAATTGCTGTATGGGCCTCCAGACCAACAGGTGAGTACACTGTGTGCACGATGCATGGGGCATGAATGCATGGAGTGCTGTGAGTGAAGCGCTCGTGTAAGGGGGGTGGTTGAGGCGTCCTAGGTAGCGTGCTACATGTATGGTTGTATGGTGGGCAATGTATGTGCGTACAGGGATGGGAGAGATATGGTGGGCCACAAATGTAGCAGGCCGGACGGTATGACTGATACCATATTCTATTTTTATTTTCTGCAGGTTGGCGCCTGTCAGAAAAAGGGTATATGGCGTGCCATCGCCAGGGACGTGCAGACCCTGGGGTCTACGGAAGGCGGAGCACCCACTGTCGAAAACGGTGGGAGGACCTGAGATGCTGGGCAAGGAAGACGGCTGAGGCCCAGCTGGGGATGGCCTCCCAACGAGGAAGGGGTGTCCGTCGAACCCTGACCCCCCTGATGTTCTGCATACTGGTGGTGACCTATCCGGAGCTGGATGGGCGCTTGAGCCCGTCACAGCAGCCACAATGGGGTGAGTACAGTTCCCAATATACTACTTGCGCGTGGAGGGGTGGTCTCTGCGTGTGAGATGTGCGCCTGTTGGTGCCCCTAGTCCAGGCCGGACACTGCAGGGTGAGCTCCATGTTGGGCAGGGGCTGATGCACTCCACCCCCAAACAAGCTAGTGGGCATCTACTACTGGGCAGGGATCTGTGGGTCTCAGGTATGCTGCAACTGGCGTTAGGTATTACTGTCCATGGCCTGGTGACTAGCATTGTGACTGGTAGTGAATCGCCTAGTGCGTAGGGCTGTCCCCTGTGTGTTGTGTACGCCAACGGTGGTGTTGTTGCTGGCATTGACCAAGTATATCCTCTGTCTCTTCCCCCCCCCCCATTTTTGTTTTATCACCCTGTCCTTTGGTGCATTAGCATCATCTGGCGGAGGAGCAGAGGCACTGGTGACGGAGGGAGCTGCATCCCACAGGGCCCAGGAGGCCGAATCCACCGACGGTGGGGGCACCAGTGGGACGGAGGGTGAGGGGAGCACCACAGCGGAGACTAGAGGGGACAGTTCTGAAAGCGATACCTCCTCCAATGGAAGCTCCCTGGTGTTGGCGGACATCTCTGTGGCCACCCCAACTACAGGTACAGCCACTACCCTCGTACCAGCACCGCCCTCCCAGCAGCCCCTGTGAGTTTCCTGTGCCCGCTCACCCAGAACGGTGG